>NW_023416292.1:36624976-41424976 GCF_014176215.1 Rousettus aegyptiacus | reverse complement strand
CATAGTGTTCTCATTTCCTGTTATTCCTTCTTGCTAATCAAATCTCCCAACTTTCATGACTCAGCTGAAATTCTAACTTCTTTACACAGCTTCTCAAAGTCTCCCAGCTCCAGTTGATCAATTTTTCAAGCTGAAAGTGAATCTTAGAAACTATGTAAATGCACCTCTGGATTATACATAAGACGTTGAGTCCCAGAAGGGTTAGTTACAGGTGGAACCGTGATTTGAGACCCTTCATTTAACTTCCTATTACATCTCGTTGCCTTTCTAGACTGCTTAATGAAATGATAGTATTTAAGAGTTGTAGACCTCTCTGGTGATTAAGGATATACTACCTTGCTGAACTATTTCATTTGTATATGTTTGTTCTTTCTCTGTATCTGAAAGCTCTGAGAAATAAGAGATTGTGTATCACATGTAGTTCAGTGCTAAGCATATTTTAGCAATTGTAAGTACTTATTGGTTGAAAGGCTTGACTGTACCCTTTAAGATTAGATCTAAACTTCTAACGAAGCCCCTGCCATTTTGCTAATATGTTTAAGTTGAACATTAAATCATATTTTATTCTTAAAGAATGACAAACTGGGTATTCAGTATTTAGCTAAGTAAGGTAGCAAAGGGAATAGATATTGAAATAGAGTTAAAAGATAGAATTCAGATATTTAGATTAAGAAATAAAGTCTTATTGCAGTTTGCTAATTAAAAAGTAATTCCTAAAATAAATTAAGTCAAAATATTTTGCCAAATTATTGGATTTTCTTCAAAATTATTTTTTATATATTTAATTAAGGGGAAATATTGCTTTATGGATAGCTATGTCATTATTCTTTGGTAAATTAGAGATGTTTTGCCTTTTTTTTCTTTCTATAAGTCTAGTTTGTGGTCTATAACATTTGGGAAATCACAACTATTTAACTACATAGGCAAACTTTTGAACTATAGTGAGATATACATGAAATCTAGCTTCTCCTCAAATGAAAGAAATTCTTCTTGACCTAGCAGATACCAACTTCTCATATTGTTTCCTCATTACAGGCAAGCTAAAAATTATATCATTAGCAAAATCCAAATAACACTGTAAACATTTTGAATTTAGGACAGAAAAAATACATTTTGTCTTATTAAGTACCACCTTGCTGGTGAACAACAGTGATAATCTATAAGAGTTAATACATAGTCAATGGAACAAAAGTTAGTTTTTTTAAATGTCATTTACTATCTTGAAAAAGTCTGCATGAAACATTACATTTCTCACTTTCTGTAAGTCTTAGAAAGACATGATATTTTCCTGGTTTCGTCAGCAATGAAAATGCCTTCACACAGGCCTGTAGCTGATGACATTGTAGTGAAAACTCTCCAAACACTAATTGGAAATTTAAAAAAAAATCTTGACAACACCTCACTACATCATAGTTATGCTTCATCACCCTCGACATTTATTATCACTCACCATATATACATGTTAATGGGAGAAATTATTTAGAATTGCCTTATATTACAGAGTCAAGGTATTTCTCTCTTTTAAAAAATATTATTGAATTACTTTTGGACTACAAACCACTTATGATAGCAAATTTTAATTTTACACATATTGTACAAAACAATATAGAAGCTCCTAATTTTTTCCAGAAAAGATAATTTTTTTTTAATTTTTCAATTACAGCTGACATTTAGAATTATTTTAGGTTTAAGGTGTATAGCAAAGTCGTTAGTTAGGCATTTATGTAATTTCCAAAATGATCCCCTGATTAGTACTCACTTGGTAATATACATAGTTATTACCATATTATTAACTATAGTCTTATGTTGTGCTTTACATCCTGTGGCAGTTTTTTAATTGCCAACTTGTACTTCATAACCCCTTCACCATTTTCACTCAGCTCCTCCAATTTCCTCCCATCTGGCAACGATTACTTGTCCTCTCTGTCTGTGAGACTGTTTCTGTTTTGTTTGTTCATTTATTTTGTTCTTTAGATTCCACATATAAGTGAGATCCTATGGTATTTTGTCTTTCTCTGTCTGACTTATTTCACTTAGCAAAATACCTTCTGGGTCCTTTCATAGTGTCACAAATTATAAGATTTTGTTCATTTTTATGCTGAGTAATATTCCATTGTATAAATGTACCAATTCTTTATCCAGTTGTCTTTTGGTGAGCACTTAGGTAGATCCATATCTTGGCTATTGTAAAAAGCACTGCAATGAACATAGGGAGTGCATATATCTTTTCAAATTAGTGTTTTGGTTTTCTTCAAATAAATACCCACAAGTGTAATTGCTGGGTCATAAGGTAGTTTTATTTTTAATTTTTTGAGGAACCTCCAAACAGTTTTCCATAGTGGCTACACCAATTTGCAATCTCACCAGCAAGGAATGAAGGATCTCTTTTCTCTACATCCTCACCAATACTTGTTTGTTGATTTATTGATAGTAGCCATTCTGGCAAGTGTGAGGTGATATCTCATTGTGGTTTTAATTTGCATTTCTCTAATGATTAGTGATACTGAGCATCTTTTCATATGTCTGTTAGCCATCTGTATGTCCTCTTTGGAGAAATGTCTGTTCTGGTCCTCTGGCCATTTTTTAATTGGATTGTTTTTTGATGTTGAGCTATATGAGTTCTTTATAAATTTTGGACATTAACCCTTTATCAGATGTATCATCAACAAATTTCTTCCCCTAATCAGTAGATAGTCTTTTTGTTTTGTCGATGGTTTCCTTTGCTGGTGCAAAAACATTTTGGCTTGAAGTAGTACCATTTGTTTATTTTTTCTTCAATTTCTCTTGCCTGGGGTGATATATCTGAAAAAAAAAAATTGTTACTAAGAGCAATGTCAGAGTTTGCTGTTTGCTTTTTTCTGGGGTTTTATGGTTTTGGGTCTTACATTTAAGTCTTTAATCTATTTTGAGTTTATTCTTGTATATGGTGTAAGAAGGTGGTCAAGTTTCTTTCTTTTTTTTTTTTTTGGCATTATTTGTTCAGTTTTCCCAGCACCATTTATTGAGTAGACCGCCTTTACCCAATTGTATATTCTTGCCTCTTTTGTCGTAGATTAAATGACTATATAGGCATATATTTACTTCTGGACTGTCTACTTATTCCATTGATCTAAGTGTTGGTTTTTATGCAGTACCATGCTGTTTTGATTACTATAGTTTTGTAGTATAGTTTGGTATCAAATAGCATGATGCCTTCAACTTTGTTCTTTCTCAAGATTGCATGGCTTTTCAGGTTCTTTATGGTTCCATTTAAATTTTAGGATTATTCTAGCTCTCTGAAAAATGCCATTGATGTTTTAATAGAGATGGCATTGAATCTATAGATTGCTTTGGGTAGTATGGACATTATAATGATGTTGATTCTTCTTATCCATGAGTATCGTATGTGTTTTCATTTGTTTGTATCTTCTTCAATTTTTTTCTTCAATGACTTATAATTTCCCAAGTATAGATAGATGTTTTACCTCCTTGGTTAAGTTTATTCATAGGTATTTTTTTTTTTTGATGCAATTGTAAATGGGATTGTTTTCTTAAATGCAAATGACTTCTGAATAAACTTTGTATCCTACTATTTTACTGAATTCATTGATCAGTTCTAACAGTTTTTTTTTTTTTTGATGGACTCTTTAGGTTTCTCTGTATATAGTATCATGTCATGCACATAATGACAGTCTTGCTTCTTCCTTTCCAATTTGGATGCCTTTTATTTCTTTTTCTTGTCTGATTGCTGTGACTAGGACTTCCAATGCTATTTTGACTTCCAATACAATGTCTTATTCCTGATCTTAAGAAAATGCTTTTAGCTTTTTTTTTTTTTTCCATTGAGTATGATGTTAGCTGTGGATCTGTCATATATGGCCTTTATTATGTTGAGGTATGTTCCCTCTATTCATACTTTGCTGAGAGTTTTTATCATAAATGGATGCTGGGTTTCGTCAAATGCTTTTTCTGCATCTGTTGATATGATCATATGATTTTTATCTTTCAACTTGTTAATGCATTGAATCACATGAATTGATTTGTATATATTGAATTAACCTTGCATCTTAGGAATAAATCCTACTCGATCATGGTGTATGATATTTTTTAATGAATTGCTGAATTCGGTTTGCTAATATTTTGTTGAGAATTTTGCATCAGTGTTAATCAGGGATATTGACTATAATTTTATTTTATTTTTTTTATAATGTCTTTATATGATTTTGAAATGAGAGTAATGGTGCCCTTGTGTAATGAACTATGGAGCCTTCCCTTTTTTTTGAATTTTTTGAAGTAGTTTGAGATGAATAGGTATTAATTCTTATTTGATTCTGGTAAAATTAATCTGTGAAGCCATCTGGTCCAGGACTTTTGCTTTTTGGAAGTTTTTGATTACCGATTCAATTTCATTAGTAGTAATTGATCAGTTCACATTTTCTGTTTCTTAACTCAGTCTTGGAAGATTATATGCCAGGAATGTATCCATTTCTTCCAGATTGTTCAATTTATTGGTTTATAAATCCTCATAGTATTTTCTAATAATCTTTTCTATTTCTGAGGAGTCAATCGTTACTTTTCCTTTTTCATTTCTGATGTTATTTATTTGGATCCTCTCTTTTACTTGATGAATCAGGTTAAAGGTTTATCAACTTTGTTTCTCTTTTTAAAGAACCTGCTCTTAGTTTCATTGATCTTTTTTATTGTTTTTTTTTTCCTGCCTATTTCAATTATTTCTACTCCTATTTTTATTATTTCCTTCCTTCTACTCACTTTGGGCTTCATTTACTGTTCTTTTTCTAGTTCCTACAGGAGTGTTGTTAGATTGTTTATTTGAAGTTTTTCTTATTTCTTTGGGTAGGCCTGTATTACTATGAATTTCTCTCGTAGGACTGCTTTCACTGGCCCATAGATTTTGGGTGGTTATGTTTTCATTTTCATTGACTCAAGGTATCTTTCAATTTCTTTTTTGATCTCATTTTTAATCCATTTATTGTTTAGTAGCATGTTATTTAGTTTCCATGTGTTTGTGTACTTTAGGGTTTTTTTTGGAATTGATTTCTAGATTCATACTGTTGTGGTTGGAGAAGATGCTTGATATGATTTCAGTCTTCTTAAATTCACTGAGGCTTGTTTTGTGGCCTAACATATGGTCTGTCTTGGAAAATATTTTACGTACACTTGAGAAGAATGCTGCTTTGGGGTGAAACGCTCTAAAAATATCAATTACATTTATCTGGTCTACTGTATCATTTAAGGCTGCTGTTTTATTGTTGATTTTCTGTTTGGGAGATCTGTCCATTTGTGTCACTTGGGTGTTAAAGTCCTCTACTGTTACTGTATTGCTGTCAATTTCTCCTTTTATGTCAGTGAATATTCACTTTTTATATTAGGTGCTCCTATGTTGGGTGCATAAATTTTTACTGGAGCTATATCTTCTTGTTGAATTTATCCCTTTACCATTATCTAGTTATATAACTTTCTTCTTCATCTGTTATTAAAGCCTTTGTTTCAATGTCTATTTTGTTGATATAAGTAAAGCTACTCTTGCTTTTTTTGTTTTTATTCTCATAACATATCATTTTCCATCTTTTTATCCTCAGTCTGTGTGTGTCTTTCAATCTTAAGGGAGTTTCTTGTAGACAGCACATGTATGGGTCTTGTTTTCTTATCCATTGGGCTACCCTATGTCTTTTGATTGGAGCATTTAATCCATTTACATTTAAAGTGATTATTGATAGGTACATTGTTATTGTCACTTTATCATTCATATTTATGTTGTTTTTTCCTTCTCTTTCTTCTTAAAGACGTTCCTTCAACATTTCTGTTATACTGGTTTGGTGGTAGTGAATTCCTTTAGCTTTTTTACCATCTGGGAAGTCCTTAACTCATCTTCAATTTTAGTTGATAGCTGTGCTGAGTACAGTAGTCTTGTTTATAGGTCCTTGCTTTTCATTACTTGGACTCTTTTGTGCCATTTCCTTCTGGCCTGCAAAATTTCTGTTGAGAAATCAGCTGAAATTCTTATGGTAGCACCCCTGTAAGTAACTAGTTGTCTTTCTCTTGCTGCTTTTAAGATTCTCACTTTGTCTTTAACCTTTGACATTTTAATTATGATGTATCTTGTTGTGGGTCTGTTTGGGTTCATCTTGTTTGGGACTCTCTGAGCTCCCTGGACTTGTCTGTCTATTTCCTTCACCAGGTTAGGAAATATTTTAGTCATTATTTTTTCAAATAGGTTCTTCTTTCTACGCTTTCTCTCTTCTCCATCTGGTATTCCTATGGGATGAACGTTGTTATGCTTGATGTTGTCCAAGAGGCCCCTTAAACTATCCTCATTTTTTTGTTTTGTGTTTTGACTGGGTATTTTCTGTTACCTTGTCTTCCAAATCTCTTATTCTATCCTCTGCTTCATTCCATCACTCTTGATTTCTTCTAGTGTATCCTTCAGTTCAGTTATTATATTCTTTGTTTCCGGCTAGTTCTTTTTATGGTTTCTCTGTCTTTTTTTTTATGCTTACCATTTCTTTGTTGAAGTTCTCACTGAGCTCATCTATTTTTCTCCTAAGTTCTTTGAGCATCCTTATAACCATTGTTTTGAACTCTTAATCTGCTTTACCTCCATTTTATTAAGTTCTTTTTCTGAAATTTTCTTTTGTTCTTTCATTTGGGACATGTTGCTTTGGGTTCACTGGTTAGTATTACCCTACAAGTTACTGAAACTCTATTTTGTTTTTCATCTTTCTCTACCATGATTTTCAAGTTGGGGAATTTCTTTTAATCTATCTTAAAAATAAGCAATAATTTCTTCAAAGTCCAATGTACTGTGAAGGCTGTCCAGTGATTTTATTTTTATCTCAGATATTGTACTTTCAATTCTAGAATTTCTACTGATTCTTTTCCATAGTTTCCATTCCTCTGCTTATGTTATTGAGCTGTTTACTCACACATCTATCTTTTTTCTAAGCCCTTGGATAAATTTAAAACATAATCTTAAGTTCCTTATTTATGAATTTCAACATCTGGGTCTCTTCTGGGTTTGTTTTTATTACCTGTGTTTTTCCCCTTAATCTTGGAGAACACTTTTCTGCTTCTTCATATATTTATCAAGTTTTAATGTATGTTGGTCTTTGTTAATGATACACCGAAGGGAGACTGAATCATGTTATTTTTCTTTAATTCTAGAAGTGCCAGTAAGATGTCATCACTTTGTATGATCTAAACTGTATTTTTTCCCATCACTTCATAATTTCCATATTACCATTTAGCTTTTAATTTCATAGCAGTCACTCTGTTGGTCTTATATAGTCCCATGTTAGGTCTCAGCTAAGAACCCACCCAGTCCTCAGTCAATGATATGAAGAAAACCCTTAGTCGAATTTTGAGGCTCCCCTTGATGTAGTTGCTGCTTTTCTGATATCTCATTATGAAAATTCCAGTCATTTTAGTAGCCGTGACTGTCCCTGCCTGCTCAGCTCAGTAAGGCCACTCTCTTCATATTGGCATTACTGTCTTGTACTGTGGTTTAAAAGGTGTTCCCAGGAAATTCTGTTCACTCATATGGATAAGCAGATCTAAAAGTACATTTGAAATAAGACTGTATCTTACTGGTGAAAGACTAATTAAATACAAACCTCTGATAAAAATGCCACCTCCAGTCATGTTTAATGATCTCTCTATTGTGAAATAGGCTAAATTTCAGGTTTGATAAATTACTTTTGCTCCCTTGGTGTTTGCAGGAGATAAGTCATGTATAAATAAGATTCAACACAGGTGATAAAGTCCTATGCTTTTGGTAAGGTAAACTTAGTAGAGAAATTTTTGGAAATTTAAATTAGAGCCAGAAAATAGAGAGCAAACAAAATGCAAAATAGAGATCTTAGAAATAAAAATCCTTGCACAAAATTCCCTATCAAACTATCTAACTCAGCTCCTAATGAAATGAGATCTTCCTAGAACCTAAGTGAAAGTTTATTGAAGACTAAAACACACACTAATACTTAATTTTTAAAAGTAGTTTTATCATCTTAGAGTGATCAGCAATATTATGGGGATTTCTCTGGGTTTTACACCGAGGTAAGAAAGGAACTATTTACATAAAATGAGTTTGAGGTAGAAATATTGGAAGACAGAAAATCTACTTATAATCGCACCCAAGAGATCTGTTTACTCAATATAAAAGTTATATAAGAAATTAACAGATGGTTGCCATAATGTAATTTTATTAAAGGTAGTAGCAGTGGTGGTAGTAGTTGTAGTAATGGTAGTAATAGTATGAACTTCAGATTCTAAAAACGTTAAAATTGCTGTATTTTCCAAATAAAGTGACTTTTTTAAGTTTCTGTTTTTCTAATACCTTGATATGTCCATAAGTGTTTGAAAGTGACATAGAGTGGACTCTTTCAATCTTACCTTTTCTGGGGACTCGATATGCATACATTCTCTAAGTTCTCACCCCACTCCCCTCTTCATCCTTTAAAAACTATGTGTAAATTGGCAATTTTTCCTATTCAGACTTCTCAAGCCCATAATGAAATCTATTATTGACCATCATACTTTTTCTAATGAAAACCAATGGCCATTCATAACTAATAATCATTGATGCTCAAGGCAGAACCCTTTTCCATGTAAATGGCCACTGATTATTATAGTTCATGTGTTAATTAGCTAGTTTGCTAGAAAACAAGGAAATACATACTCTCAAAGTTCTTTGCTTTAAAATAATTATAAATTCATGGATTGAGGAAGTTCTGTTCAGTAGAATCAAAGGCTGCCAACTTTAATATTTTTCATCAGGAAAATAGGGCCAAAGATGGTATAAGGAAACTATATATACATTTTTCACATTAAATTAAATGTCAGTGAAAGTTAAATAATAGAGAAATATCAAGTAAGCTATATTGTCACAAATGGTTAAAAGCACAGGAAAAGGTTGGGTTTTTTTATTATTATTTCTTCTTTTAAATGATAGAAAACATTATACCTACAAGGTGTACATTCATTAAGGTTTAAAAATACAGAAAGTTGTAGACATAAATGCCTACTTTATTTCTCCTTTCTTCTGGATATTCCGTTTAGTTGTTAGTCTCTGCAAAGTGCATCAAATGAAAAAAATCAAGTAAGAACATGTAAGTAGTCATTAAATATCTGGAGGAGTAAATACAAAGAAATAAGTTTTCAGTGAATACAAATGAGGAAATGTCACTTTTGTTTTCTTTATTTCCTTTATTTCACTGTAAGGAACTCACACCACTGAACAAATTTTAAATGTTATTTATCTTCATGTATCAACCCTAAACTAAAATTTAAAAAATATATATCAGTCTGTGTGACAGTTATGATCAGTAATAATAGATTTACTTAGATTTTAACTTCACATTGAAAGATGTGTCTTTTATTTGATGCCTCTGGTAGTTAGTATTCCATGTTAAAACAGGAACTATACAAGCAATTTCTGTGGGTACAAAAGTATGCTGTGTTTTTATTATATTTAGTATGATTTCTGCATTCATAACTGAAACCTTTGCTAGTATTTCCATGCATTATATCATCTAAAGTGTTCAGTCTTCTATCTATTCCATTTATTATATATTGCTGCTTTTTCTAGTTATTTCAGAAGAAAACAACCCTCAATTTTGCCTTTGCCTGGGAAGGTTAAGAGCAAAACTCTTGGTGTCAAATCCATGACTTACTACTTGGCCTTGTCTTATTCATGTTACATCTTTGAATATCAATTTTTATATCTATAAAATGGTGTATAATAATTATTATCTCTTGGGATTATGTAAAGATGTAGTTGATAATGGATACTGACGTAAAACTTTTGACATAAAATTATAAGAAATGGTAGCTACTTCCTTTCTCATTAACATCTAAGAAGTTATTGAACCTATTTATTATTCTACGTGTTCTACCTCTACAATAACATTGAGAAATAGGTAGTATTTATTTACATGAAAAACATCTCTTAAAATTTTCCACTCCAATAATCTTAATCATCCATTTGTCACATAGTATAAAGTGATATGGTCATCAGTATATAAGAAGGCATCTTTTCAAGTCTGTAGTAGATGCAAGATTTAAATTTACAACTGTGTTTATCGATTTAATATTTTGTTTTCTCAAAATATGATTTTATACAAGTATCTACTGAATAGCATTTAATAACATAATTTTGAATAAGACATCAGGATATTCAGATTTTTATAGGCCCAAATAGCTAAACTATAAGTTCCAAATGTTATTTTTTACTGCCATTGATCTACATGGTTATAAAGCAAGTAACAAAAAACTATGCTTGCCTCATCAGAGTAAACCAAAATTATGACTGAAAGTATTTTCAGGAATAATTTTTAACTAGATATTATACTTTAATTTTTTATATAAAAAAGTAGATACCACCAATGATAATTGATTAGAAGTGTTCATTTTATATTGTTGTGCTTTAACTATCACAGCAACTTTTGTTTCATTTTGTCTTCTACTTAATACATTTAAAATCTATTTGACAAAGAACATTGTAAACTTTTTAATAAATCACTCTTCTAAGTGTTATTACAATAATGATGTAGTCCCTATATGAGAAGAAGCATTCAAATCAACAGGGAGATGGACCTAACCAATAATACACAGAAATAAAAAAATGGAACAGGGAAGCAAGTAGATTTGTATCTCCAAGATTGGTTATTTTTATGATACCCAACAGATAATTCCCTAGATTAATAAGATCATCTTTATAAACTCTAAAGTATTTTGCTTCTTTTGTCTTTATTTTCTCTCCTGCCCTAGTCTTACAGTGTTTTTTCAAAATATGTAATCTGTAAGAGAATATGAGTAGTAGATTCCATTTACTTTTCAGACTAAGTGCATAGATGTAATTTTTCTCAGGTACAATACATTTTGACTTTTTTGTTGCCTTTGCTTTCTTTTCTGGCATATAAGATGCATACTTTAGATAAAATAAATTCATTTTTCTCCAGAAAGAGCTCATATTTAAACTAAACTTAAACAAAGCATAATGACCTAGCTCTAAAACTCTATATTTCTTTGCCAGTAGAAACTTCTCTCCCAATGATCAAATCCAAAACAGCCATGATAATATCATAAAATTCAGTAAAAGGGACTAAGAGGAACTTAAAATTTTTAAAAAGAATATTGTTTGTCTTATCATGTATATGACATTTAAAAAAAATGCATGTATGCTTGCTGGTGAAGACGAGATTCTCTCCCCTCAAAGACTTAGAAATTATGTAGTCACATTCTGTATCTGTGCAGACAGCTCTTCACTTGTTTGATTATGGGCAATGCTCCCCATAAATTCTACAGCTTTATTCCACAGCTTTAAGAGCATATGATGACAAATTTAAGTTGAGCACTCCATGTTTCTCCCAAAGAGTTCTTTTATTTAGTTTGACTCCTTAGAACTTACTTTATTGGACAGGGGTCTTCAACCATTTTTATGTAGAGAAATATATTTTTAAAAATGTGCAATCATGGCAAAAATCATTGAATCTTATTCAAGAAGAGAATACTCATTTTTAATATAATTGCAAAAGTGATTCATTTTATATATATGGGAGTAGGAAAAGCAGTCAAGAAAAACTACTTTTAGTTCAGATTTTAGTACATCACAGGGCAAAGCACTATCTGAATGTGTATTTGTGTGTGTGTGTATAAAACATATTGTAAATATGTGATATATATGATATATATTTACAACATGTGTATTTTCCCCCTCTCAGGATTAATTTTAACACGTGATTTTTCTTATACCTTGAATTAGATGTTAAATTCAAGTCAGTGAAGTTAGCCAATACTATATTTTTTAAAATAACAAAACAATTTATAATAATAATCTGAACTACATTTATTCAACAGTCCTTTAAATTGCTGCCTTAGGTAAGAGCAGCCACAGGTAGCAGTAAGTCAAGAATTTAAAGATTCTAGATCCTGGCTGAATATCTTTGTAACTCTCCATGACCAACAGTCTGAAAGAAACTTTAAAATCAGGCATTGCTTATCATAATCTTTTTAACATTTGGCGAAGTACTCTCTCTAGTAAGGCATTCTTAATGCTTTAAAACATTATCTAATTAAGAGCTCAATAATGCCTGGTAATGAACATCTCTTTTTCTAAGAATCTCCATATGGTGATAATTAGAGGTTCTTAAGTATAGGTCTAGTCCTCTTCAGAGGTCTTGAGGTGAAAATTCAAAAGTGCAGGACTGGGTTAGCCCACACAGCAAGCCTAACCTGATGAATATCAGGAACAGCAAACCATTTGATGTAAAGTAGGCTGATTTGAGGATGCAGAGAAAGATCTTATCCCCAAATCTTGACTCTCAATTGCCAATAATTGTAATTCTGATTTGGGATCCAAAATGTGCTATTTTCCAGCATGCCTAAGAATATCAAAAGTAACAGGTTGCAAAATGGAACCTAGCATTTCAAACCTTTCTGAAGGAATTTTATATTACTGTGAATTTTCACACTGTGTGGACTTCTTTGGGAATAATGGAACAGCACACCTCACACTTAATTCGTAAACAGGGAAAGCACTTGAGGAGTATGGACCAATGTAAGGTCTTAAGGTCACATCAGATGAGGTTCTTGTTCATTCTAGCTCTGTCTCTTCTTACTTGCTACTCTATATCCCCACCTGTAAAATGGCATGAGGATATATGCCTCCTAAAACTATTCTGAGGATCAACAGAGGTAAATTCACAGTGGTCTACAGTGCAGACGAAATAAGAATAATGCCAGTTATACCTTCTGACCATAAGGCATATTTGAAAAGAACATACACCTAGTAGGAAGTACCCCTCCATTTCTTTCTCAATGGATAAAAAAGAAAAAATACACCTGTTTGTCTGGAAATTATCTTAAAAGCCATATCCTTTTCTTCTGCTGTCAGTAGAAATGGAAAATAGGTGGCCTAATGTAACACTCTGTCTCCAAAATCATGTAGAAAGTGTTAAGACTTGTTCTACTGCAGAAATTTAAGGAAATTAGGCTGCCACCTTCTTGTGATACTTGTTTATGAGATTATTGTTCTAGAGCAGTTGTTTTCCAATTATAGCCCTTTGAAACCTGCCTCAAAGTCATCTGGGGTGCTTGTTAAAAATGTAGATTTGAGGCTTAACCCCAAATTGACTGAATTGAAACATAGGATATTTCAATTCATAGCTCTCCCAGGAAGCTGCCTTTTTAACATGCGCCCAGGTGGTACATATATACATAAAACTGAAGAATCACTACCTACAACAGCAGACTCCAAATATTTGACCAGCCATCCAATTAGTAAGCTTATGACATTACCACCATTTCTGTGGTTTATGTTCGATGCACTTTCAATTATGGACTTTGTCAAAGATACATAAAATTTGATAAATATTAAAGATTAAAGTAAAAATATGATTGGAACTTAAGTATTTCTTTTCTTTTTTTATATCGGTATTATATGAAATGCCTGGGATGCAAGAATTATACTTTGTATCTCTGGCCCAGAGCTTAGGTTGACTTCAAATGTGGAGGGTAACAAGCATTACAGATCAGACATACAAATCCAACTCCATTGATTACTTCTTCCTTTGAAAAATGTCTTTTATAAAATATAATATAGCCCCTGCCTTTCATCTGAATTTAACAAATCTTAACATTTTGCCATTTTTACTTCAGAATTTTTTAAATAATGAAAAAACTACAGAAACATTTACAATCTTCTGTGTGTTCCTCCCTGTCTCTTGTCCCTTCGTTTTAACTCCAGAGTAATTATGATTCTGAAATATAAGTGTGTGACTCTCATTCATGATTTTATACTGTATCCACATGGATAGTTATCTACAAAAATTCTATTTCTCCTTCTTCTCTCCAAGAGAATTTTTATATGTAATTTAATCATTTTATAAGCTCAATGTTGTTTTTCACATTTATCCACATTGATACATTTAACACTAGTTTATGTATTTAACTGTAATAGTTCATTGCATGTGAGCACATGTATCATTGTGCATATGTGAGAAAGTTTTTCTTGAGTTATACATAAAATTGGAATTTCTGAGTTGTATATTTAATAGATCTATGGCTTAATATTTTCAAATATCTTAAATTATGCAAGTTATAAAGGTGTAAATAATGTATCTTGCTTTAAATTATATTTAATTATGCTAGTGAAATAACCATGTTATCATGTTCATGACCATTTGTTTTCATTTTCTGTGAACCATAATGTCATAAAAATACTCTTCTATACTTTCTTCTCCTAAAAGTTTAGCCTTGGTTTTAAGATATAGGTCTTTGGTTCATCTGGAAAATTTATAAAATATATTTTTAAGTTTACATGCAATAAAATTATTAGATTTTTCTGAAAAATTTTATGAACTTTGACAGTTACACACACTTCAAAAACCACCACCACAATCAGAATATAGAACAGTTCCATCACCTCGTGAATCCCTCATGTTGCCCCATGTGGTCCAATTCTCCACTCACTCCTCAAGGCTGGCAGTTGCTGGTCTGTGCTTTATTTCTGTAGTTTTTCCTTTTCCATAAAGTCATAGAAATTGAATCATAGAGTATGTAACATTTGAGTCTAATTTTTTTCACTTGGCATAATGCATTTGAGATTCAACCAAGTTGTTGCATGTATCAATAAGTTGTACTTTTAAAAAAATTGCCGAATAGTATTCCATTGTATGTCTGTACCACACAACGTATGGTACATATCCTAAGTACATTTAGGTTTTATCCAATTTTCAATTATTATAAATATGCTGCTATAAACATTCTTAAACAGGTTTTGTGTGAGTAAATGTTTTTCATTTCTCTAGGGCAAATACCAAGGATAAGTCTTAGTTTTACTTTGTAAGAATTTGCTGAAGTGTTTTTCAGAGTGGCTATTTTCATTCTGCCATGTATGAGAATTGTAGTCACTTCACATACTTGTCAGCACTGGATGTTATCTTTGATTTTTTTAAAATTTTAGACATTCTAATTGGACTATAGTGGTAGCTTATTCTGGTCTTTATTTACATTTTCTCAGTGATTAATGATTGTGAGCTTTTTTTCATGCGCTTGTTTGCCATTCATATTTCTCATTTGGGGAAACATATATTCAACTGTTTAGCCCTTTGGTTTTTTTTTTTTTTCTTATTGTTGACTTTAAAAAGTTCTTTATCTATTCTATATATGTCACTTGTTAGACATGGTTTATAAATATTTTCTCTCAGTTATAGCTTGTTACTTCTGAGAGTCATAACCAGTTGTTTTGTTGACTGATCATTTCAGATTTTTCTAATGTTTTTATGATTAAATTCAGGTTATGCATTTGGAGCAGGAATGCTACAGAAGTTATCTTCTGCTCATCTCTGTACATTGTATTATGTGATGTGAGAGGTAGATATGTCTCATTAATGTGATGATCTCTTTGTTTAAAACCTGCTTGATTTATCTGATTCTTACATTAGTGCAGTAAAGCTATCACTTATATGTGTGTTCTTGTCATTTTCTTTTTGTTATTCTGTCAGTGTTTGAAATAGACCATTTAAAGTGTTTTTTTTTATATATATATTATAATTAGATCTTCTGGGTGGATTCCTTTTTTCTTATGTGTTGTATCCATTTTTTATTTCTATGATTTTTTTTGGCTTTAAATTATATATTGTTCTATATTAAAATTGCTAATACTAATTAACATTTTTTCTACTCCTTTTTGGCTTTCTGAGTGGTTTTTAGCTCAATTTTGATGTTCTGTGTTTTTTCAGATGTTCTTTTCTAAAAAATGATTCATATTTTTTAAATATTAACATATTTAGACTTATTTCTACTACCTTATTTAATAATTTCTTTTTGGTACTGTTCCCTTTTCTTTTGTGTTGATAAATTTTAAAATTTATTTTTATTTTCTCTACTGGTTTTCAAGATTTGTGTTAAATTTCTATTTTAGGGGAGGTTTTTCTCAGTTGTATACATTTCTAACAACCTAAATGTATTCAGTATTTCTCTCTTCCTCTCAAACAAATCACAAAGAACTTAGCACATTTTCACTTTCCTTTGACCATCTCACCCAATGCCTACCACGTGCACACATACATATATCCATAATGGTGTTGAAATCTAGAGCAATGGTTTTAAAATTAAAAAAAAAAAAACTTAATAAAATGTATTTTAAAATTAATAGTTAATTGCATTTTGTAATATATTTCATTAATATGTTCATTCACTGTTGTTGTTTAGTATCTCATCCTTTCTTCAGGGCACAATTTTCTTTTATTATGTGTAACTTTAATAGTTCCAAATTGGTGTGCCTTGGCACATTGTGTGCTATTGATCCTTTCAGTCCTCAAGGTGGCCCAGTGGATCTGAGGTGACCAGGTGTTCCCAGCTAAGCTTGTTGTTTATCCCCAGGTGACATACAATTATTTTGATATTCTAAACGTGCCACTATGTGAAAAAGGTGAGGAAATGTAACTCCAAAAGTGTACGTCTGTAGCTTAAACTCTTGTCTTTGAATATCTGAAAAGTTTTTCATTTTCTACCTTTAAAATTTGAGGTTGATAGTTATTTTCTTATTGTCACTTTAACAATGTGACTTTATTACCTATTACTGTTGATGAGACATATTTTGTCAAATTAATCCTCATTTTTTTGTTTATAATCTATCTTTTCCATCGATAGTTTTTGAGATTATTTTTTTATCCTTGATTTTTTGTTTTACAATGATACATTTAGGTATAGGTTTATTTTCATTTATTCATTTCTTGTCAGAAAACCTTGAATTTGAGGTCTAATATTCCCTTCTTTTTTCAGTTTAGAAAAATTCTCACCTATTAAATCTTCAAAGTTTATGTCTCATCGCTTTAAAAAATATCCAGAACTCCCATGTTGGAGCTACTCCATCCTTCATGTATTTTTAACTGCTTTTTCATTTTGTTTTAATCCCTTTGTAGCTCTATGCTGCATTCTGGATGAATGCTCCAGTACTATCATCCATTTTACTGGTTCTCTCCTCATCTGTCTGCCCCTGGCTAGATTTTATCCCATCATTTTATATTTTTATTCCCCCTTAATGGCTGTATTTTTATATTCAAAATTTCTGTATTTTTGCTTATTTTTACATTGTGATAGAATTCTAAAATAGCCTCAGTGACCCATGTCCTTATATAAACCACTCCCCTTGAGTGGGACCTCTACCTTTCTTTTAACCAATGGAATATGGCAAAGACGATGAAATGTTATTCTGATTATTATGCTTCCTTATATGGCAAAATTGAAGATATTTTACAGATGTAGCCAAAGACTCCTTCTATTAACTTTAGGGCAATCAAAAGGGAGATTATCCTTGGTGGGCCTGTCCTAAACAGTAGAGCCATTTCAAAGAAGTTCTAGAGGTTAGAGATAGGAGTAGCAGAGATACTTTCTTCATGGTCTTAAAGAAGCAAGTTGACATGATATCTACAGCTGAAAGGAAAGGAATTTTACAAACAACCACATTAACTTCGAAGAGGCCTCCAAACCTCAGATGAGGCCACAGCCCTGGACAACATTTTGATTACAACCTGGGAGACAACTGAGCAGAGTACATAGATGAGCTATGCCTGGCCTCCTTGCCCATAGAAACTGTGAGATAATAAATGTATTTTGTGTTTAGTCATAAAGTTGTGGTAATTTGTTACCCAGAAATAGACCTAATATGTATATTTATCAATTCTTATTTCATCATTTACTTTTTTTGATTCAGGATTTTTAAAAAATGTTATTCCAGCATTTATTTCTTTAATTGTTTTACTTCTATTATTTCCTCTTGTTTGCATTGAATTTTGAGTTAATTTTATTGACTGTCTTTTAAAGAACTACATTTTTTTGTTTATGTAATTTTTGGTTTTCGACTCATTTAAATAAGAAATTTTCTCTCCCTTTATTCCCTCTTAATTACCCTCTTTCTCTAAATCTGTCTCCCCCATACTTATTGCATTGGCCTGCCTATTCAGAAGGAGGCCTTGTATCATCAGCCCTTAACCAGCAGGTGCATTTTTTTAGATTTTGTCATGGGGATAATGTTGGCTATTATCCCACCCCACTAGGCAACATGGTCTTGGACTATCTAACCCAGGAAGCATATTTTTTAAAGATATCTTTCTAGAACAGAGGGCTCCATCCCAGCTACTGGTTTTAAGCAATTAGCCTGATACTTGTTGCCCCACAGAAACTTCCAGCTCCAGGTCTTTTCCTGGGTCAGAGCCTCATCTGGCTTGCAGTTTCAGGTCTGAGCATCCCACTATCCTCAAGTGTTTGTTTTCTTTTTTAATTACAAATATTTATTGTTGTCATCTATTTATGGGGGAGGCCTAAAATGTAAACTTATAACTCTTATTTTCTGAAAAACTACCAAAAAACTCATAATCATATTAATTTTTCAGACATATAACTTCTGTTCCATGGATGCAACATTCACACCAACATTTACATATTAATATATATTCACAATCACTTTTTAGATACTTGTCACATTTTTTGGCCATTTTATAAATAGTTTTTAATATACATGATAATAGCTGTGGGTCCTTGGCATCTATTTTGTACAATGAACCAGCCTCAAAGGCCAGCATTTGTTGGGATAGGGGTTGGTAGCCTAAGTAAATTGGAGGTATGTCCCTGAAAATTTGCAGTTAAGAGGTAGAGAGGAAGATGGAGAAAGAGATCAGTTGCTTTTCATGCAGGTTACCTGTATGAGGCAAATTCAGGCTAAGTTTACCACCACATGCAAGAAGTAGAAGAAGCTCTTTTGTAGATTGAATCAATGCAGAGAAATAGATTAGAGATGGTCAACAGGCTTTCTACTTCCCGACTTACAACTTTCCTACATTTGTGTTTAAAGAAATACCTACATACCCTTTATGATATATTTTTCTGTCTGTGGATACTCTTGAGTTTCTGTTACTTATGAGTAAAATTAGTCCTAATTAACTATGAGGTGTCATTCTATCATTCACTTGGCTAAGCTGAACCTGTGCTTCCCAGAATCCCTTCTCTAATGGTTTTGGGTTGGAGTTGGTGAAAAATGGTATTTGCATGAGATTTGGATGGTAGAAAGAAAACAGTGCTCTCTGAAGGTCGTGATGGGTAGGACAAGATGGTTGGTTCTAGCTTTTTTTTAAACCTTCCTCTGTTCCAGATCCAGCTCCCTTGACAACTACTGACCTTACTAACCAATAGAGGCCTCAGACCTGTCACCAGATATTTTTCAGAGACTTCTTCATCAACTTCTCCTACCCAGCTCCACTTAGATGACCGGACATGCCTGGTTTCTCAGATTGACTAGTTTGTGCCTCATATGATTTCTTAATTCTCCCTTTCAGACATTCATTTCCCCAGTCTTCCCACAATTATGGAAGGTCTGATTTCTACAATAAATCTCTTGTCTAATAGTTCATAGTCATTTTGCTTCTCTGAATTCTGACTGATATACTGATGTATCTTGTCATATCAAAACGTTTCCTCAGAAGTGTGATTTCTAGCCAATTTTCTCAATATACTAATTCACTAAAAGACTGGTTCTTGTGCCTTCGGCATTGCTCCTCTTGGAAGTTTTCTGCTCTAATAAAGAACTTTTCATTATAAATATTATTAAATATAACATATTATAAATTAAAATAGGTAACTTTTTATATAATATTTATTGAGTACTTACTCTGTGTTAGGCAAAGCTCTAGTACTAGGGATGCAATAGTGATCAAGGTAAAAATGTTCCATGATTTTTGCATTCTAAATGAATATGATAGTTTCCAGTTGTGGTTGTATTACAAAGTAAGATCTGAAATTGAATAACTAGCAATCGTGTTTTCTTTATGCTTAATGGTCAAAGAAAGCCACTCTGAGAAGTCTTTCAGAGACCAAATGACATGGAAGATTAGCTATATGGAAATCTTGGCAGAGAGCCTTCTAGGCAGATGGAAACAGCAAGTGCAAAGGCCTAAGAGGAGGAAAAATTTAGCACATCGTAGGAAAGGAGAGGAGTGGTAGAAGATGAGATCAGAGAGATAGATGGGGATAAAATAATGTATGGCTTTATGGGCCACAGAAAAGAGTTTCAGTTTATTCTAAGTGCAGTGAGATCCCAGTGCTGAATTTAAGTTTGTTGTGGTGTGTTTTGTGGTTTAAATCTCACTCTGGTAACTAGGAGGGAAGGAGACAATACTGAAAGTAGAGAGGCTACTATCACTAGTATGTGGAAGAAGCAGGACTCAAGGGGTGTAATCATGTAGCGCCTTTCTTATTTTTTCTCCCCGTCCCTTTATTATTTATTTCACCAAGGAAAGTTCTTCCCCCGATCTTCTTTGACAATGTGAGACATTCATTGTCTTTTGTAATTGCTTTTAGTTAACAAATTTTAGAATCACTTTAAGTTACTTCAGAAATTGGAGTTTGCATCCCTATGGAATAATCAATACTACAGATTTCATTCAGAGCTCAAGACTGCTTCAGGGGAAAGCCTACATTCTGGGCAGGGATCATGGTGGCTTATTTTTTACCTCCCATTCTGTGGTTTCTGTGTCTTGGGAAGAGAGTTAAGGGAGGAATGAAAGGTAAGAGGATCTGGGACAAGAAAGTTCTGACTTGCCTAGCATCTCTCTGTGTCTAGCTAACCTTAGAGCTCATGTTTTCCCTCCTGGAGTGCTTTGGATTAATCAGAGAACTCACCTCCACCACCAGCTCTGCAGACAGACACTTGCAATCTCATTGACCAGTGATGCTCTCTTTACCTCTTCACTCACCTGATTTTGAAGTCGCTGTGGGATATGCTGTCAACCTGAGAGCATATAGACTTCATTTGGTACACAAGAAACATTTCACATAATTGCCCTGTAACACTAGGAGAGCATCCTGTCCAATTTAGTCACCTCTCCTTTAGTCTTTTCGCTCCCCTTTTGTGTTTGTCAGGCAGGAGTCAGATACCAGTAGATTGTTTGTTCTTTACTGACACAAACCAGTCTTCTTCCTCCAGTCCTAAATATATTCAGTTTATATCTCTGTCATCAACTATTCCACCTGCTACCACCCCTTTAGCAGTCTAACACAACACATGAGTCATTCCTCACTTGTTTTATAAAGCATAGCAGAGTAGTTAAGAATATAATTAGGGATCTAGACAGCTTCAGATCAAATATGAATTCAACTTATTAGCTATCTGACTTTCAGTGAATTACTTAAGTTGTTTGCATCCAAATTTCTTGGTTTGAAAAATGATGATAATAATAGTAGAGTTGTGTGAGCTGTAAAAGAGTCAATATTTGTATAGATTAGTGTCTGGCTCAGTGTAAGCACTCAATAGTGGTTGCGTACTGTTCTCTGAAGATTTTAGTTCCTACATCACTGTCTCTCTGCCTCTCTCTTCAACACTATTGTGCTTTTAGTTCTTGATCTAAGAGAATTTGAATATATTAATTGACTACATTATTGTAATGCCTTGGCTTCTCTCCTCCTTAATAACTTTCTTCAGTGGAATTGTCTTCCACCATACCTCAGGAATTCTCTCACTTATATCTTCTTAGATTTGTCATTAAAATAGTATAACCCCATTCATAATCTCAATTTTAATTATCTCACTCTCTGATTTCAACCTCTTATTTTCCCTCTGGTATCTCAGCTACAATAATCCTTCAACCCTGTCCAGAATCCAGAATCCATTTCTCTTACTATATTTACACTCTCTCTCAATTACTAATCTTCTCAATTTACCTCTTAGGTATTCTAGACCATATGCTTTCCCTATGTATTCTGAATATTATAATATATATATATATATATATATATATATATATATATATATATATAGACTCAGTCCTTTGTTCATAATCCTTATTTTTCATGATCCTCTTGTTTTATTGTACTCTCTTTGCGATACCCAGTCATGGCTAAATCCATCTCCTTCACTACTCAACTTTTGCATATATAGCCATTTACAGATAGACAAAAATTTTGTCATGCTGTTTGATCTCACATCAAATTCATGACCACTAACATCAAATAGGCCCTATATGGTGTCTATCAAATTCTGTAACATTTTCCCAGTCAAGTTTTCTCATTCTCTGGAGAAAAATTTCCTACCTTCTTAACTCCTCAAACTTCTTCCTTTGCCTGAGCTGGTGATTTTCATAAGAAAATCAAGGCCATGAGGAGAATTGGGTGTAAGCTCTCCTCAGTACCTACCAGAGTACAAATGAACTCTTTCTTTCCTCTTACCAAGGATGAACTAACCATGTTCCTAACCTATCCACCCTACCCTGTAAATATATCTCAAATCCAAGCACATTTGACCACCTCCACTGCTTTTATCCGGGTTCATGCCACCATCCTCTCTGATCTGGAATTGTGCAAAAGCTTCTTATTTCAACAATAACTACTTCTTCCCAGATGCCTTGTAGTTAATTTTCAATAGCAGTGGAAGCAATCCTGATAAACTACAGCATGATAACAATTGGGGCGGGGGGTGGAGGAAGGCAGATTAAAAACAAAATAGAACGAAAATACTAGACATCAATAATATGGAATAGAAGTAATAGGAATTAAATTATTCTAAGTTTCTTCTATTAGATAACAACTAGTTAAATTCATGTATTGCATTTAGGAAGCTATGGGGGAGGGGTTTTCTATGCCATGGAGTAATGTTCAGTGCAGCTAATTCCCTAGTGTAAATTTTCAATAAACTTGATGAAAGCGCTATATGCTAATTAGTCTTAAAATGGAAAGAGAATTTTTAAACTTAATTAACACTAACACTATGCTGTTTTCTGTGGTCTGTTGACAGAGACCAAGTTGCGTGGGAAACTTCCTTTAAGAATAGTATACTTACTATATATGTTAAGTACGGTCTTTCACATTGTGAACCCATATTTTCCACTGGAAGGGCCTATTGGAAATAGCATTTTCTTTAATAAGAAAATATTGTAAATGAGGAAAGAAAGAAAGTTAAATTTAGATTAGCTAGTCTCGGGGCGGGGGGGGGGGGGCGGTGGTGCGGAAAGTAGGCATTCTTTTAATATAAGTACTTGAAGAACCTTTTTATAAAGTTAAAATTGTTAGTCTTCTTGGTCACGTAATAAATACTTAATGATATCTACTTTAGTTATGTTGGAGATAAAAAATCATGTATGTAAAAGCAACAGAGAAAGTGTTTAACCATGGTGATCATTACCTATGGAAAAGAATGTTTCCCTTCTATCACTGGTGAGACAATTGGGATCTTCTGCACATTTTGCTTCACTTTTATGTTCTATACCTCAACGGTTCTATTAATTCCATTCCTACATTGTGCATTTGAGCTTCAGGAAGAAGACAGACAGGGTATGAACTTAATGTAGGTACCAGCCACACTACTCAAGAGAAGAGACTCAGATGGTTCTTATCTCTTCTGAGTTTCTTCAGTTCCTCTGCCCCTTTCCTGAAGCCCAGCTTCGATAACTTAGGCAGAGCTTCATACGTGAAGGATTCTTAAATGGAAAGCTTGAGTCCTGACTCCTCTTGACTATAGCAGGGACATCCTCATATTTTCAGCCTCATTCTTCATTGTGTAATCACATTGGGGCTTTTGTTCGTCCACTCATTCCTTAGTTCTAATACTAGCCAATGCTAATATAGCGTTAGAGCAGTCTAATTTTTTATTTTTAACCATGTGACTATAAGATCCATGAGGCATATGCTCACAGGAGTCTTATCTTTTATAGCACACCTTAAGGAATGCTCCCAATCTCGAATGCCCTGTCAAGAAAAGGGCTTAATTTTCTTTCCTTTTTCCACCAATTTTCAGTTATTAAAAATGTTATAATAATAAGTCCCCCTAAAACTTTCAGCATGGTCTAAATGCTTGATCTTGTTAAGTTTTGACAGGTTGCAAATTGTTTAATTCAGTTCTTTAATTCCTTATTAGTTGGATTGACATGAACAGAAACAGATTCTCTTCTCATTGCTGATACAATCACATAGATAATGGGGATTAATATGCACCCTATCTGTTAAACTCCAGTAACAATACCTTAGTTTACAATTTTATAAGCGTACCAGCTCAACATTTTCTTTGCTCACTACTACACTAAGAACATAAAGAAGTAAATTAAGTGAAAGTATTGACACTTTGAGAAGCTAATAATATTTCAAAAATAGAATATATAAAGATTTTGTGGAAGAGCTGAGGGATTATACCCACATGCTAATATTTACTCATTCCATCATATTTCACTGGGCATGTGTATTTGTCAACTTGAATCATTAAGAAAGTGCAGAGACCAATTTTTAGTGAAAGGGCATGCATATTTTTTGTTTTCTTGAGGAATGACATACATTTTCTAATTTGAATAATCTCAATTTCTTCGTTATCTATGCACTGAAATTGCTCTATATTTTTACATGATTTGCTCTTTAGATTAAAGTGAAATCACTAAGAGAAGCACAGTATATATTGTAATAGAATGAACAAATATAGCCGTGAACACTGGGCAAGGACTCTTGGCAGCTCTTCCCTGAAAGCTGTGGAAGACCTGCTGTGTGGAGCCCTGAGGCGTTCTGACAGTGAAAAAGCACACTGATAAATAATGTTTTAAAACATTTAATTAATAACTAAGGCCACGGGATGTATCCCTTCTAGCTCAGACAAGAGAGTTTCCCCGCTCACTCCCCTTTACTCTGCTGTATTAGCAACTTTCCCAAGAGGTAATATACAAAAGATATAGGAAAATGCCAGTGTCTTTTTAATTGATGTTTTTGAATAGAAATACTTTTGTAAGCTTTCAAAACTGAATTATGGGGAGATAAAATGGCAACTCACCTATGATAGTGATAATAGTAACAATGTGATACTACTGCATGAGAAGATAATAGAGTATTTAAAAGCTCAGACCCACTAGTCTTAGAGATCTGAGATCAAATATAACTGCCAATGAGGGACCTTGAGAAAGCTGTATAGCTCCCCCTGTGCTTCTCTGTAAAGTAGGGATAGTTATAGGACCTATGCACAGTCATAGGGTTAAAATGGATTGTTTCTGAAAAATACTTAGTGCCTGGCATATATTAAACCTTCAGAATATCTTAGCTATTAATTATGAGTATTGGTGTTTTACATAATTCTCCACCTTGAAGGAAAGAGTGACAGAGTTTGCTGTACACTAAATCAAGGAATATTTCAGGTTTTAAACCATAAAATATTCTCTGGGTTAGAAAAGGTAGAGAACTCTGTAGATCTGGCATCCAAAAAAGAATTTACAGCTGATTCATGGTCTCTATATCCCTTCATAATTTCCTCAGTAATCTTTTTGGGATTGTTAAAAGACAAAAGGAGAGAAAGAGAAACAAATACTCCTTACAAATTCCACCCAAAACTAGAAAGCCATATCTTGTTAAGTCCTGCTCTACTATACCACACACGTACCCTTGAACTTCATGCTGGAGGCCTATCCTTGTTCTTTCAGACAGCGATTTTTTTCCACCTTTCTAGGATAAGTTAGTGTGAACAATGAAATCCAGTCACTTTCCTCAAGAAAGCCTTTCTGACTACAAGAGTCTAGGCTTCATGTCTCTTGCACGTGCTACTAGAGTACCCCATGCTACTTCTGTCTCAGTGGCACGCCTTATGACAGTTGCCGTGTTGCCTTGTCTTGCTTCCCTTCCCAGTCTGTAAACTCTGAAAGGATAGGCAGCACTGTCTGCACAGTGCCTAGCATAATGCCCAGGACATAGTAGCTACTCAGTAATTTTCATGTGGCTGTTGTTAATGATTGAGTGAGTAGGCTAGCTGTGCCTGTGGCTATATTCTAGTGCTTGTGTTCTTAAGAACATATGTTCTCCTCTGATGGAAGTATAGGCTTCAGGGATATGAAGTAAAAGGTTACATATGGTAGCTATAGTAAAATAAATAAATTGGATGGGGTACAGAACCCGTCCACTGTTGCTCCCTTTCCATTTGGACAATGACAAAAATCTTGCAATTTTTTCAGGAGACACAGGACAGTTTGAAAATATAGGCCTTGTCCAAATAGCCTCTGACTTTTAAATTTCTTTAACTGTGTTGTGCACTTGGAAATGTTTAAGTTACCTCTTTAGTATAAAGTAGTATAATCATAAAATTATTAGTAGTCGTCGTTCATATATATAGTAAAATAGACATAGAATCTGTACATGGATTTACATTTTACATGGCACTTTTATATCTATTGTTTCACAATAACTAAATTCCTAATATTTATTTGATCTGCATTTTGAAAAATGACTTCTAGATTTAGAGATCTATCTAACCTCTCCTTATGACCTTTACTCTAACCAAAGAACAACTCGAAGCCCTGTGATCTTTTGTACCTATTTGACTCCAGCTATTTTCTAACCAGTGGCAAAAAGTTTCCTTTTTTAAATTCAAAGTTCAGTCACATTTCTGAACATACCCTTACATCTTTCTATTTTACTAATTATTAGTCTTCAAATGATTTTCTTTTCCTTTTTAGTTCTCTACTAATTTGGCAAGAGCTGCCTGATACCATCTAGGTTTTTCACCCTATTTCAATATCCTTGCATTGTGATTGGAAGGCTAATTTGTTCAGGACTTGTACAATGATGAGCTTTTCTCAAAACAGAAGCAGCAAGCTGCTTCACACCAACGTATACTTGGCCCCTCTCTTGTCAATCCATATGTAGCAGATGCAGATAGAATCTGTTGGTTGGCACAAGTAGCTCTGTGCACATGGCTCCTATTTTTAAGCCTCTGTTGTTGTCCGTGTGCAGAGAATGCTGCTTGTTACTGATGGACTCTGAATCACTCCAAAAGGAACAAGACTCAGAAATCCATGCAAGCAACCTAAAAATGAAGAACTTCCGTGTGTGTATGTGTGTGTGTGTGTGTATGTGTGTGTTGACCGGAAAAACATGAATAATTCAACCCTCTCTTACCCAGCCACTGAGATCACATTACTCTAAATAGAATTGCAATGCTTCTATATAAATCATATCAGTCTGGAAAGGTCCAATGATTTTATTGACAAATTTTCTCTCATTCAGTACCCTTTAAAACAATATTATTTCAGATGTACAGATACATGAATTAATAGCTCTTTGATTTTTAAATAATTGATGCAAAAGGCTATAAGGGTGGCTTGGTGTAATATGTCATTGTATAGAGAATAAAGACCCCAAGGATAATTTCAAAACTTATGCGTGTCCTGTCATTAATGATAAAAGTGCATTAATTGATTTGGTTGTCTTCAAATCAAGAGATAGGTTAGATATGAGATTTTCAAATTGGTTCCTAGAAAGTAGAACCAAGTGATTACATTATTTTGGTCAATAATTTTGGTAATTCCTTATCATACATTATTTTTTTTATAGCAAGATACCTTTCAAAATATACTAAAGTGTCTATCAAGGATTTGGTACAAAGAAGATTACTTAAATTTATTTTTAATTTCTCTTCTCATATCTGAGCTGACACTTTGTACTTTTATCTTTATCCCATTCTTATCCTTCTAACAGTACTAACCGTTCACATTTCACACTTTTTACCATCCTATAATACCAGGAATACATTAAGGAAGACCTAAGATATTTCAGAACGAACTAGTAAGGGATATGATGAAATAAAAAGATATTTCAGGATAAAGAACTCAAGAAAGTCTAGAGAGAGGCAAACATGATAAAGGAGGGTTTTAGAACATGATATATCCTCTTTACAAAAGATGCGTCCTAGAAGATCCCAATGCCTGTTGTATTATTCTTAATCTCAGACATTATCTTGTCTCAGACTTTGACTTACAGTTTGGATCTCAATTTAGAAGATGCGGCCCAATACCTTTGACTTTGGCATCCATCTATCAACCACCAGTCCTTCCCTATACCAATGATTCCCAGGTAGAATTTATCATGGGAGTAGTAAAGCAATATTTTTCAAATTCTGAGTGGCTCATAATATCAAATTAATGGATTTTGACAAGTATTTTTAAATATAATTGAATAAAATAGAAAACAACAGCTTTTATATGCAAAATAAGGAACAGTATTAGTTTTTGGAAAATTCATGTTGGTTATGGTGTGTCTATTATGTGAGGAAAAAAATGATTGCATGAAATAGGAATAGAAGACAGAATTGAACTGATGACTCTAATCTTTGTTGTTCACAAGTTGATATATATATTCTCTACTCTGTTCCTTCCTGTCATTTTTCTCTCAAGATAATTTCAATTTAGGGCTGTCTGAGATCAGGTTCTTCTGAAGTAGACCCTGAGCCAAGGACTGAGGTACAAGTCATTTTTCTTTTTTGAATGAGAAGGATTTTAGTTATTCAATGTTTTCAGTTTTTCATCGAGGGATACAGAAATATAAGCTAGGGTTTCTTCCTTATTTCTCCACGGAAATCACTAAGGAAATGGGACAGTAGGAGAGAAAAAGGAAAAATCTAAGCCAAATACAGTTTATTCATCCAGGTCCTGGAGTATAAACTATACTCCAGAGTTTGAGAGTTTGTCTCCTACAAAGCAAAAGAGCGGGACTTCTGTATTGTCACACCAGTTGGTCAACTGGGAAGTACACTGGAAGGGAAGAGGCTTCAGGCACTTTTGTTTCTCCTCGGTACCAGAGAGCAATCCTCTGAAGTAAAGCTGGTGTGAGAGAGGGACAGAGGGGACATGTGAAAGGGATCCTGGGGGACGGGCAAGGCACCACAAGTATGCAGGACAAAGGCATGTGCTTGTTCCTTTAGAGTAAAAAGTTAAAGCCATTTTTAAAAGCATGTAAGAATTTTTAACTAGAGCTTTCTTGCAATGAAAAGGAATCATATTTTCCAGTTGCTGATGTAGGATTAGACAGAATGTTGTTGCCTAGATCCTGATCAACTCAGCCAGGGTAGGATGAAATGACCTAACATTAGCTAATACCACTGAGTATTTATTATGGCCTAGGCACCATTTTAAGACTGGAAGATATATTATTTCTTTTAATCACATTCAATTCTCTCATCAATCCAACACGATATATACTAGTATGTGGTTGAGCCAGATAGTCTGACATTGGGGCTTGTCCTGCCTTTCAGAAAGAGGCTAATGTAGGTTCTGGAAAATTAGAAAGAAGAAACCGATTACTCCCAGAACCAGTTTCCGCAAATAACACCTCTATCTCCCTCCCTTGAAAGAAAGAATCCCAACTTAATGGAATGAGAGCTCCAAGCCTGACCTCATTAAGCTGGATTCTTTCTGATGTGTGTAATCCGTGACTACCCACACAGCGTTCCTGCACGGGGGATGTCATAATCAGAGGATGATCCCAGTGTTCTGGAATGCTTTTTTCTCCTAGGGAAAAATTTTGTTTCCTGAATAGGCTTCAGAGCCCAGATATAGACCTTTCAGAAGTCCTAAGCCTTATAAAGGTTGTGACACATTTTTAATGTGGAATTTAAAATAAAACAATACCAAACTATAAATAAATATAATGAGGCCTAACAATACTCAGAATTTACCTATGATAATTACTTCTTTTCTTATTTAAAATATATCCAATTCTTAAAAAAATTATTTTCTCTCCATTTTTTGGAAGGACAGGGGTGTCCTAGTTCTCTTAGTGTCTTAAGTATTAGCAAAGTTCGACTGTTGAATAATAAATAGGTCTATCAACTTTCTTTCTTCTCTCCCACATTTAGTATACATACGTACACACAACTAACTTCACACATACACACACACATATGCACACACACACAATCTTTCATACCCAAATTAGCTTTTTCAGCATGTGGTTCATGGTATTCATTAGTCGCACATATTAGAATAATATTTTCCCTTAGAAATTTATCTCAGAAATAAGATTTAAAAGCATGTATTTTCGTCTTTCACGCAGCTGCCGTTCTTGACTAACACTAGGAGACAAGCTTGTTTTCCCCTTACTGTGCAGTTGTTCTTTCCTGGTACAGTACTCTTTGGTATTGCTGTAGTTTCTGCTACACACTGTATTTCCCCTGTTACTGTGGTTTATATTGTTCTCCTCTGCAGACTCCCTTACCTGGTTTACTGTCTGCCATCATCAGCAGGGTGACCCTTAGATGCTTTACTGTTTATGCCGAGTTTGTGTCAAAGAAACTGTGAATTTGTTACCAAAAGGCTGTTATTCTGCCCTGAAATTTTGTCTTCGTTACCTGGTTTGTCCTTCATTGTTAGTTGTTTTTCGTTGAGAATTTTACTCTATTAACTATTCTATTGAGCTGTTTTCCTAAGTGCCATTTTAGAACAGAATTGAGTATATAATTTTTAAACAAAAATATATATGTGGATGGAATTCTTTATTTTTCTGTTTTAAAATTTGTTTTTCTGAATGTGGAGTGTATGTTCCCTCCAGATCTTGCTTTTGGGTATGCTTATTTCTGAATTAATGAATTCTCCTGATTTTAGATAACTATTGATAATATTTTTATATTAGCTCTCTTTACTAGCATATAAAATTAATTTTGAATCAATGCCATCTAATAATAATATAATGGAAAATGAGATTGCATTTTCTCTCTGAGAATTCTCTTCTAGCAATGACATTTTGCTACATGGGAGCAAATCTATTAAAGTCACATCATCTTTGTCTTTCTAAGCCTTAGTTTCCCCTAGTGCTCAGTAAGAAATAACATAAAAGGCCCCCTTAGTGCTATGTAGACTAATGACAAAAATTATTGGATTAATGTTTGGAAAGTGTTTTAGAGTTCTCTCAAGAAAGCTATTATGTAAGTAGCAAGTACTATTATTATTTTGCTATTTCAGCTTCCTTATTTTTCATCTCAAAGTCATTTGGGTCATTTACTATGGCATTCTCTGATTCCTTGACAATTTTTAATGGCTCTTTGGAGAGCCTTTTGAGGGCTGTTTAATCCCCTTGTTGATGATCCATCTGCTTGTGGAGTTCATGCTTTTTTCACAACACATTAATATTCAGGATTTAAAAAAATAGTTGTAGCTATTTTGTACCTAGATGAAATTACTTATCTTTTGGAGAAATTTATGGTCTTGATTTTCAAATTGGATTTTTTATTTTTGTAGACTTTGTGTGTGTGTGTGTGTGTGTGTGTGTGTGTGTGTGTGCGCGCGTGTGTGTGTGTCTGTGTGTGTGTTTTGAGGGCGGGGGAAGTGGAGTTCAGCAATGCTATTTATTAATGACATTATTTGGAAGAAATACAATTGAGGTATGGTCCCCAAATCATTCTCTGAAACCACCCAATGCCTCCTTCCTGCATTATGGCACTCTTTATGCTCTCTAGATTAGAGTAACAAATTAACAATGCCAGTTCTTTGAGTATGGAGCACATGCTATGAATTTCCATACATATATTATAAAAATGTACATTTTCTCACAATTCCCACAATTGAGGAAAGAAAGAGCATATTGCCTGGCTTCTTTATCCTTTAAACTCTGTGAACAGGGTGTAGGACCAGAGGCTGATTTCTTCCATAAAAGCATATTATTATAAAAGTTCTGGAGTAGGAAAGAATGATGAAACTAGTGTTTAGAAGTATACTACTGGTGGTAATAGAATTATATCTATAAAATCGTTTAGTTTTATTTAGGGATTATTTTGACATGTAACTTCAAATCTAGTCCTAAATAAGTTTAATGGACATAATTTTACCTTTAGACATGTTAGATATAGAAAGGGAAGATAGTCAAGCTCGAGTTTCCTTGTTTAGGTAGTTATTTTGGAAATAATTCTTCTGGCAACAATATTAAGTGATTCTGTTTTTAAAAAGTGAGTAGTGTTAACTTCTTATTCTGATAATCAGCAATTGAAAGGAAATAATTAAGAATTATCCTACCTTTACTGTTATAACTATATTTTATGGTAAGAAAATAGCTCTAGCTGAGAATTTTTTCTTCTTCTTCTTTTTTTTTTTCTGCAGAAGCATGCAAGCTAATAAATGTGGAAAGAATTATAAAGTCATAAATGTACAACCCCCAATGAAATAATTGTTTGCAACAATTATCTCCAATGGAATAAACAATTAGTTGAATGGTTATTGGGGAATGTTACAGTGAGAGTTCAGCTGCCATCATGTGAACCACTGATCAGCTAAGTGCCCCTTCTGTAGGAGGACCAGCCGGTATGTGTCTCCTCAGGAACAGCACCACTGTTAGAATGTTCTCAGCACAATATAAGTTGATTCTGCATTTATCAAGGCTCCAGAACTAACTTCCATTTACAAGAAAAATGGAAAATAGAAATATAAATAACATAACAAAAGATAGATAAATACAAAATGTGGGCCATTCTATAGGAAAAATAAGCAAGTTTATGTAATAAAGCAATGATGTCTAGGAAATAGGTATGAGGAACAAGGGACTGCTTTATTTTAAAACAACCAAATGTAATGGGCACATCTTATTTAAATCCTGATTCAGATAAACTGACAGAAGGACATTTCTTTTGAGACCTTCAGCGAAATTTAATTAAGGAGTTTACATTGGATGATGACAGTGAGTTATCATTAATTTCTTAGGTGTGATAATGACATTATAACTGTTAAGGGAAATGTCATATTTTTAAAAAGTTATACCCTGAATATACGAGTGAAATAAAAGGGGGTCTAGAATTTAGAATACTTCAGCAAAAATTTAAAAAAAAAAATCCAGCTGCATCAAATGGAACAAAATCTTAAGGGTTACATGGAGAATTGTAATAATTTATTCTTTGTATATGTTTGAGAAGTTTCAGGATAAAATAATTTTTAAATAACTAAAGGGTCATGTGCTTGAGAAAGTACTTTATATTTCACATTCTCTCACTGATATAACAGTGGCATTGAGTTGTCATATATTGCCATGCTAACTAGTTTCATGAAAAACTGAAGGGTTGGAATGATTTTTGTTTTCCTTGAGACCATCAGTATACCACAGAATAGGATTTGATGTATGTATGTACGTATGTATGTATGTATGTATGTATGTATTTATACCACTTTAAAACTTTCAATGAATATAAAGCACTGTGTACTCAATAGTTGAGGTAAGAAGCTGACAGATGCTTGTTTTCTTCATGCTGTCAGAGATTTAATCTTCTGCCTCTTTTTCCATAGTGCTGAATTCTACTCTTCTAGGATGGGCCAGGCAGACTCTTCATACTGTATTCTGGTATCGGTTAGTCCCTTTGCAATCTTATTCTTCAATGAGTAAGCAAATTTCTAGTATTTAGAGTCAGTACAGGTACTCTACCATGTATGAAAGTCAACTTGACTACTTTTGGTCTCTTCTCAGTTTCCATTGCTCTTCAGAACAGCTGTCTCTTTACTTAGTTTTTTTGTATGTTAGTTTAGTTACTGAATGAGGAGATCCCTGAGGACATGGCAGATAACTCTCTATCTTTTCATCTTTACGTTTTCATCTAGCACAAGGCCTCACATATATTAGAAAAATAAAGGAGAGTTTGTTATTGTAAACTAGCTACATATGTGAGAAGTCTTACCTCAAAGATGTAAGAGAAATATTTTTCAGTTTTTTTCCTTGCAGTCCTTGGGTACTGCACTTTTCACATCCGAGGCAGGAGCATAAGAATTTGGCCAGCTCAGATGTCTGGGGACTGCCTTTGGATGCTTTTAAATTTGTGCTTCCTTTTCTCTTAAAACTCAACAACTTTGCCTTAGAAAGGGGGACATATTTCCATTGTTTCCATTCCATTGCACCACCTTCTTTTCCTTTGTCCAGTTTTTACCACCAACTAGAGCATCACTCTACTTGGTCAGCCCTCTTTTCCTGTGAGTTTTCCAAAACTCATTTGTGTTTATTGTTTATTGTTGCATTATGTTAGTGTGAATTGGAGGGTGAACTTTATATCATTTCTCCCTCCACGGCAAGTTATGTACATATCAAAGACAACTTTCCATGAAGCTGTGTCTGGTATCTGGGACCACGCTTTATAGAATCTCTCTTTGCAAAGTCAAAGATCTGAGCCCAATACCTATCCACAGAATATTTCCATTGCTGTTGAAACCTTATAGGGAAAACAGTGGAGAGATATTGAAACCTATGGGCAAGTTATTAAAGCTGTCAGTTTGCCAACCCACTTGGCTTGTTTCTTTTTTTCCCCCCAAATGTGCTGTATATCTTTATGAAATATAAGAAGAAGCCTCAGTCTCCCTTTGGGCATGAGCAGAAACTTTTGTGACTTCTCTCTCCCCCTAGATTAACAGGTGTCCTATGTTCACCCAAGAAACTCAGTTCCATTCACATGGACTAAACGAAAACTCATAAAGTCAATAAACTTTGAGAAGTCTGATAATGGTTTCTTACTTCAATTGCTATTTCTAATAACTCTACAACTTTGAGGTGTTCCTTTCCCTTCATAGGTCAGGAAGAGCAGCATAAAAGTTACTCAAGGGGAAGGATTCAGAGCCAAAGCATTGAAGTGAAAAGCCATAGAAATTATTTAAGGAACCATCAGAAAGTGGTTTATGCCTCAGTCTCAAGGACCTTACAAAAAAACCTAGGGTCATATAGAAACTAAGAGAGATGCTTTCCAGGTTAGGTGGTGGGCGGGGGGGGGGGGGGCGGGGAGGGGAAGGTATGTACTAAAGAAATAAAAACAGACTCCAGACAACATGAGAATAAATAGAGGTTGTGAAAGAAAAGAATTGTGTTCAATTTCCTTTACAGTCGAAAGGCCAAACAGGGCAGCACTAATTTGTCCCCAGTACAAATGCTAGGAGGTGAGTCCAATCAGTTAAGCACTTGTTACTCAGCTTTTGGAAGTGTTGTCAATTTCCTTTCAAACTAATACTTAGATCACTGAAGATGATCATGGAGACACTTAGAACAAATGTATTTTCTCAAAGAAATTTAGTCTTACAATTCCCAAGATCAAAGAAATAATGTCTGGAATAAAAAGCAAGAGTCATAACATGAAGACAAAGGAAAGAATAAATGTGGAAACCAGATTCCCAGTATTCTTCTAGTGATTAAGAGGGGAACTTTGTTGCATCGTATAACCAGTTTTGCAGCTCTACTGACATATTTCCTATTATACAAGTGAAGTAAAAAGTAAAATTCTAATTAGTTTGACATCCCTTTATGAAAGATCAAGCTCATCTATCTTGAGTTATTCACATTAAGTTGTCCTAGAGACAGCATCGTGAGGCAAGGTTGAAAAGATGCTGTACAATATGTTGCCCACTGGGTTTTTTCTCTTAATATAACATTCCAAGAACAATCCACCAAGGAATGTCTCCATGTTCATAGTTATAATGATATATTACAATAAGGATTTTCTATAATCGCTTCGTCAATGCTATGGGAGATATTTACTTATGAGACAAGGACCCATTAATATTTTGGTGAGCAACAGTGAATAAAGAGAGTGTGAAATAAAGTATAATTTTAAATAGAAAATTTAGATTTTGGAGAGATGATTAGCAAGGGCCATGGAGGCACCTGGAAATTTCAGATTGGTGAAATGAATGAATCACTGTGACTCTTGAGATAGAAGATTCTCAATAGAAACAATAGAGTAGAAGTTATGATAATGCTTGGATTAAAATTTTAGCGGTATCATTTACTAGTTCCGTGACACTGGGCACATTGTCTAACTTCTGTACAGTAATTTCCATATACATAAATGGGAAAGATAACAGTATCTTTCTCTCAGGGTAGTCATGAGAATTAAATGAGTTAATATCTGAAAAAGTTAGAATAGTGTTTGAAACATAGTATGATATGGATTTGTTAATAGTAACTAAAACTAAGTAAAAGTTGTATATGATTATGGATAAGTAGAGAAAATAAACTTCAATTTACATAAAAATTTTATTTCATCCTTTTGAAGTTCATATTTTATATTTGTTTTAAAATGTGCTTTTACGATAACACATAATCTGTGTGTATAATTGATAAATTCTAGCGGGTGTTTGTGCAATTATTTTTGTGCAGGATCACAGCAATTTGACAACTACTGTTCCAGAGTAAGAATCTGTCTGTAAAACTGAAATGGATATTATATAGGAGTATTTTATAGGAGCATCACTGTTCTTTCAACATGATTAATATTCTAGAGATATTAATTTGCCATGTCTTGTCCATTTCTAGGAGTGTGTTCTAAAGAATCTGAACTTCACAGAGCCTCTCTAAGGAGAAACCTGATTGACCATGTAATTATCGTCAGTTTCCTATGACTGCATAATAAAAGGGTTGGTCACTTAACCAGCAAAATATCAGATTCTTTTTTATGAGATATGGAACTAAGAGATAGAAACTTTTGTCAGCATTGGGACCAGTATTAACATCACAGTTTTATGAAATCATGTGCAAGTTACAGTTGGAGTAAATATTAAATATTAGGGATTTTGTTTTTTATTTTGACAACCCTCTTTACTGATCTTCCCAAGTTAATTTTCATGGTCTCTATTCCTTGCAACCTAATATTTTCAGGTTAGACTCTTTACTATAGATTGAATGTTGCAGAGAAAAATATTAATAAAAAACAACTAAGACTAGGTATTAATAAAGGAACAATTATACCTTTGAAGTAGTGGGAAGATTGCAGAAGACAAATCGCTATGGTTTCATTTATGTGAATTAAAATGATACATTGTAGTAACACATTAATTATCACTTTTTATTGAAATTAGATATCTCCAAGTCCTTTCCCCAAGCTTAATGAATGGGGTATAATCTTTTCAATTGTTTTTAGATAATATTAGGAAACATAGAATTCTATAAACATTTCTTAACAACATTTTTACTAAGTGGAATTTTCAAAATTCACATATATTATACTCATATACAAAGAGGGAAGATTTGTAGGGTTTCAGAAAGATTTCCACAAAATTGGCAGATGCTCACATATATTTACATGCATTTTAAATAAATATACCTTGTTGTACTCCATCTATTTGGTACTTTAAACTCTTTCCGGAAATGATATCTCAAACACTTGAGGAACCTTACATGCATACATACACAATAATACTTCAGACTTGTTTCATGGTGAAGTAAAAGCATAATTGCCTAGGCAGTACAGCTTAAAGTGATTATTTTATTAAGATTAGAACATTTTATAGAATAATACCATAATGTACTTACTATAATTTTTCTTCTTTATTTGTTTTGTTCTGTCTTTCTCAGTGTCTTTGGTTATAACAGTGTCCTATTATGTTTTAAATATTGCAGGCATCGGAAGGGGAAACAGCAGTGAATTGTGCTTATTACTGCACAAAGTCCAGTAAAGGGTAATGAACTTCTGCTAGTAAAGGAATTAAACATTCCATTTAAACCCAGGCCAGGTGAAGAAAATAGTGATTCTTTCAAAATTTGCTATAATTATATCTAGGTACTTCAATGTTGGTCTTATTGTGCGTATGTGTGCCCAGAGAGAACATGCCAGGGAAACAAGATGGCCTTGTTGAACTACGGTTCCAGTTCATTTAATATCCATCTAGTAAATTTCATTCCTCATTACTTTCAGAGAGTGAACAGATTTGGATTTTCTACACCAAAAAGAAGAGGAAATAGCTTTGTGCAGGTATTTGATGGGGACTATAGGACCACTAAAAGTAAAATGATTTTGAATTCTGAAACAGATGTAGAATAAAAGATTTGACTCTGTGGTATGTAGTATACTAGAGCTTAAACCACAGGACTAAGAATTTTAAAAATAACACTGCCTCCTGAAAATTACACTTTCCTTTACTAAACTGTGTAACAGAAAACTGAATTTATGAGAAATTCTTTATATTAAACCATAACAATTTACCTACTTAAAAAATGGACATATACTTGGTTCACATTTTAAATGGGAATCTAAATTAAGATGTCTCAGTTAAATTCCTCTAGATTAGAATAAGATTGACAGCCTTATTTTGTGTAAAAACTGCCAGTTTTGTGTTTCTTAGGAAAAATTTCCCATATTGAATTTGAGCCATAGAAAGCATGGACATCTGCAGAGGAAAGGATGCTCCCTGGGGAGAAATTCACAGATCATTCTTCATTATTCTATTTTGAATAGAATAAACATCAAACTGGAATATTTATTCATTGATTTATTCATTTAATAACTATTTATTTACTAAATATCTCCCTTGTGTCAGACACTTCAAGAATCTTGTCATATAGCTCTGAGTAAACCAGATAAAGTACTTGCCCTCCTGGAGCTCACATTCTCATAAGCGTTAAAGAATGAACTTATAATCTCAGCATAGTTATGAATGGAGCCCCTTTCAGTCTCAGTGTTCCAGTGGGGGTCTCCCTTCAATTTAATTTAATATGTACATCAGATGTTGATAAATATTGTCGAAAACAAAGCAATAAAAAACAGGGTAAGGAAAAAGAGAATATAGAAGAGGCAAGGATGTTGCTATTAATATAGTATGTCAGGAAATGACTTTTCATGAGAAATGAGGGATCAAGGCCTGTAGGTAGCACAGGGAAGAGTGATCCAGGCAAATGCAATAGCAAGTGCAAAGGCTCTGCAGCAGAAATGTGTGTGGACCACTCAAGGATGAGCAAAGAGGGCAGTGTGGGTTGAATAGGATGGTGAGGTTCATAGAGTTAGGAAAGAAGTCAGTGGGCCTTTTTAGGACATAGGCTATTACTTTGAGTAAATAGAATTTATTGCAGAATGTTGAACAGAAGAGTGATGTGATTTACCTTTATGTTTAAGAGAATCACATATGTGGATTATAAGATGAAGGACGGCAGGAGAATAAGTGAGAACAACTAGAGGGTGTCTTGGGTATTTTGGGCAGAGGGAATGGCTACTTAGAAGAGGTTGTAAGTGGTATGTGGAAAGAAGTGATTCGATTTTTAGTATATAGACACATCATATATGAAATCTCCATAATATTTTCCCACTAGTGCACGTCTTGTTTTTTTAATACCCATATTTCATAGCACACATACTCCCAATATATTTTTAAGGTTTGCTAATATGGAAAAAATTAATATTTATGTCCCCCAAACTCAAGAAAACACTTTTAAAAATATGCAGGAGAAATCTCAACTTGAAACTCGAAAAGTTGCTAGAGGATCAGAATCATACATAGCTATTAGAATAACAACCGAATGTCAAAGAGAATATGAATCTTAGATGTTGCTGATGCTGAGGCCTTACAGAGACATATTTAGAAGCAGTGATAAACATTATGCTTAAATGTGAGGATTATAGGAGGAGAAGCTTTACTTTTTTATAGTGGCCCATATTTTAAACTTCTGTTCGAAAATCTTTGGAAATATAATATTTCATTTTGTATTTTTTTATACAAACGTGTCAAATATTTTTTCAAGTCCTAACTCTTCAAAGGTCTTTACAAATACCCAAATGACAGAGAATCTCTGTCACATTGCCCATTTATCACCCAAATTGTCAGCACATCACTTTACACAGCAAGTGACAAAGATAGCTTTAACCTTCTTCCTTACTTCTTAACCTTTGCCAAGCTTCAAGTGTCCCTTCACTTGGTAAGTGAATGTACTATAGGGAATCATCTCATTTTTATTGTAAATTTTTGCCTGAATTTTCTTCTGTTACAAAGCATTTTATAACATAACAAATTTTTCTGTGTTATAGGTTCACTTTAGAAATTTAGTTGGAGCCTTTTAGTTTGACATAATTCATTGTAATTTTTTCCCCTGAAATAGTGTGAAATAGACCTTTGCAGAATGTCTAATACTCAGGAATACTTACTAATATTCAGTTGAAGATACCTGTCTTTTGAATGTAGGATCTGTAAAGAAGGGGTGGGTCAAAGATGAATTCAGAGCTTTTAGCCTGAGCTAACTGGAAGCATAGAGCTACATTTATTACAATGCACATGATTGCAGAAGGAGCAGGTCTTGGAGGAAAATCAGAAATTCTGTTTTGGACATCTTGAGTTTGACATTCCTGTTAGATATTCTAGTTGAGATGTGAAGTTGGTAATTGACTATATGAATCTGTTGTTCGGGAGAGAGAGCCAGCTAGAGGTGTCATGTTGGGAGTTATCAGTATAAAGGTTTACAGCCTTGAGATTGGATATGATCACATGGGAGGTGAATGTGGATAGAAAAGAGGTTTAAAGAAAGAGCCCTGGGAACTTTCATTATTTAAGACAAAGGAGATAAAAAAAAAAAAAAAAAAAAAAAAAAAAAAGCCAGCAAGGGAGGTAAATAGGAGTAGCCAGTAAGGAAGAGGCGATCCAAGATAGAGGGTTCTTTCTGAGATGCCCTGGGTACAAAGTTCTCTTTCCTTTCCTTCAAGAAAGAAGGAATAGTTAACTTTGTCAAATGCTGCAGATCAATGGAGTAAAAAAAGGACTGAGATTTGACCATCGAACTTAGCAACCTAGAGGTCATTGGTAATTTGATAAGGGCTATGGAGGGAAGGGGAGTGGAGGGGACAGAAAACTGGAACCAAGGCAGAATGTGAGTAGAAGAGTTGGTAACAATGAGTCTGGATAACTTTTGGGGAGTTTCATTGCCAAAAGGAACAAAGAAATAATAGGGGTATGAAAATTATTTTATAAGATGGTAGATTCAATACCATGTCTATAATGTTGTTGAAATAGAAAAATGGTCGATACAAGAAAATATTGAGGATGTCTTTAAGTGGATGTGGGAGCAGATCTAAAGTGTGTGGTGGGTGGGGGGAGGAAGAAATTGGCTTTACTAGGAGCATTAACAATTCCTCTCAAGCAACAGAAGGAAATGCAGAACATCTGGGCACAGATGTAGGTAAGTAGGTAAATGTAGTGGGAGGAGCTCATTGAGAGTGTTTTCCAGTTGCTCTATTTTTTCTCAGTGCACCAAGGGAACAAGTTCCTTAGTTGGTACTGAAAGAGTGGAATTGGTTTGAGGTTATTAAGAAAATGTGTCATCTGTAGGTCTGGAGCTATTAGTGATGCCAACATTCAAGAAAGAGAGGCAGGCGACAGGAAAACAGAAGTCACTGGGAACAAGGAGGTAAGATAAGTGTGAGGCAAAGGTGTTGCAAAAAACAAAAAACAGAAATGGATGTTTCCATAGAGACTTGCCATGGTAAGCAGAAGAGTACCTTTTTAAGACTCCACACGCCTTCCCAAATGTGCTGCTGAATGGTTATAAATGTTTACAATGCTCTTATATCAGACAAGTTGATAAAATGGAACTCTTTCTGTCTTGGTTTTAGCCAAGCTCCTAAAGACTGAGGACAATATAAAAGGTACCAAGTTTCCCTATTCCTAAATCAAAGAGCTAATCCACCTAATCAGGATTTACTAAAAGGTTATGAGACAATTTTACACACCCTTAACTTTCTCACACCCCTAGTCTCTACTAATGGAGAGTTTAGAGAGGAGTGAGAATATTATGGAAAGAATTTTTGGAGTTTCATAAAGTTTCATCTTTTTATGAACATCAAATGGTCTTCAAGGGGCCTTCTTTGGAGGGTTGGAATGTATCCCCCAGAGTTTTGGCCTGGGATGGAGAGCAAAGAGAAAGGAGGCTGCCCTGGGAGCAAGCTACACTGCCATACCAGCAGCACAGGGGCGCATGAGTTTCCCATAGGAAAGAGTTTCCATAGGAAAGGAGAAGGCTGTCCCAATATAACTTTGAAAGGGACTCCCGAAGTCTTCCAACAGAGCAAGATAACCTACTTGAACAGAAAAAAAAAAAAAAAAAAAAAAAAACCCAGAAAACTACAAGTGAATTTTAGGATACAGCAAATCATGAGAGCAGGAGTGGGTGGAAGAATGGTCAGCATGTAATCAAAGGAGCAGCGTTGCCTAGATCTGAGAGTTCTAGAAAAAGGTTCCCAGGAAGAGATTCTCTGAAGAACTTACAAAGGCCTGCTTTGTGGGAAAAATTTGCATCCAGAGAATCCTGACACCCTTACACCAAGTAAGACTGTATACTTTCCTCCTGATCCCTTCTCCCCCTGGGTTGGAGCCCAAGTGGTCTGAAACACTTACTATTGGAGTAAGAGAGGCAATGGAAGGAGACATCACAGTCCCCTCCTCATCACAAGTTTTCAGATCCGAGACAGATGCTAGCTGGGGAAGGGGAGAAGACTTTACTTGGATATAAGTTTCAAATTAGGGTATTTTATGGTCATTGTATGCTTGTCCTTTATTTGAATTTGAATTTTAATATTATAATAGAGATTTTAAAAATGTATATAAAGGAATATCTAATTCCTTCCTTTCTTTAATGTCAGGCACAGGCTTTTTTATATTTGCTGTCCCAGGTTGTCACAGAGAGTCGGTTCTCACTAAATTACATACTGACTGCTCCCAAATTCATGACCACCATTCTCAAGCAGACAATCCTAAAACGTTATCCTGGTGCATTACTCTCCCACTCTCTTAGGAGCCATTTATACCTTTTTATTTCTCCTTAAATAGCTCACAATCCCTCCCCCTTCCTATCTGTTTGTGAATGTTCCCACAACCTTGTTCCCTTCTACTTCATCACTGGGAAAGTTTTCCCAAGAGTTCATTCCTTCCTCAAACACTAGGCTAATGGACTTAGAGTGTTTTTAGCAGTAGAGCCCATTGCTTTATTCTAGTGAAATCTTACATAGAACTATAAAAGTAGAACAGCTCTAGTTCAAACAGGGCGGAGTTGGAATGTGTTGAGGTATCGGAGCTCTGAATACTCAGCCATACCTCTCTGGTCACCCTCTCTCACCCACCTCAAAGGCTGCTAAACCAGAAATTATTTCTAAAGAGAGTTCTCCCCTCTGTTTTTCTTACCTTCCAAGTCAATCCCTTATTCATGTGTTGATTTTGTAAAACACTTAGACTTGTACCTAGAACATAGTAAGTGCTTGGTGTTAGCCATCATTATGATCTTACTAACCTAGTGTGCCTGTTTCTCTTCCTCCTTTCTCCTAAACACAGGGTTTCCAAAAAGATTCTTATCTCGGGGATTTTATTTTATATTTCACACTCCTGCCCAATGATCATATCATCTCATCCAATGCTACCTAACACTTTTTCACAGACAACTCCTAATTTTACAGTTTAAGTCTCAGCTCTTAGGTCATTGGTCAGCCTCTCCTTCTTGTAGAAGGTCATTGCCCCATACTCTAACCCAAGATTCTTCTCTTGTCCGGTTCCTCTTCCTCATTTCTGTTCATGGTTATATCATCTTTCTCCAAGGCTTAAAACATCACAATCATCTTTGAATTTGTCATCTTCCTGATGCTAATCAGTTGTCATGTCATATAGATTCTGTCTCTGAAGTTCAACTAACATACTTCTTCTGCTCCTTTTTATTCCCAGTGCCACTGCCCCAGTTCAGTTCCTCATGGAAGGTTGTTGGGCTAGTGCAATAAATACTGAGCTAGTTCCACTACTTCCAGACTTCCTTGCACAAATCCATCACTCACTGTTGCCAGATTCATCTTCACAATGCACTGTTCTACTTAGTTCCTTATCCCAAATTCTTGAATGACTTTTCTTTACCAATTGAATTAAGAACACACTCTTCTGCCTGAGATTTCTGGCCCTCCACAGTTTGTCCCTAACCTATTGTATATTGTTTTTTTGAGCTTTATTTTGTTTAATGTTCCATACAAAGTCCACATTAAAACCAAATTAGGAAATTTGCTCTTATCTAAACATACCTCACATTAGAAATATACTCTTTTCTAGTTTCTCTTTCTGTATCTATAAATTATGCCCAGATCTGTTATATTTCTGGATGCTCTTTGAGGTAGCATAATGCAGCAATTTAGAGGATGAGTTTTGGAGTCAAAGAGTCAGGGGTTCATGTGCTGCCATGTGATGGCTCTATGATTTTGAGTTGGTTACTTAACCTCTCTAGATCTAAATTATACATTTACAAAGTGAGAATGATAGTATTTCATATATCATACTGTTACTGGAGGATTAAATGTGTTCTTAACATTTAAAGCCATTAAACAATGGTACAACAAAGCAAGTACCAGTAAGTTTTCTCTAACACATCAGAATAGTCCTAATTCAGTGTCTCTGCACCTGCTGTCCTTCTACCTGGAATGCTCTGCCCCCAGACGTTTGCATGACTTATTTTCTTAGGTCTCTACTAAAATATCGCTTCTTCAAAGAAGTCTTCTTTTCCCATCCTAATTGTATCCACCACCTCCACTCTTCTCTATCCCTTTACCTTGGATCTTTTTCTTTAATGTACTTACATTATATTATGTAATTATTTGTTTATTTTTATATTATCCGCCCCACTAAAATATAAGCCCCATAAGAATAAGGTTTTGGTCCATTCTGTTTATTGCCAAATTCCAGGCACCTAAAACAGTGCCTGGTATATGGGAGGCAATTAACAGATATTTATTGAATGAATAAATAATCAAATGAAATTGTTTAACAAATCTTAGCATTAATAAGAGGCAGTTCCAAATGCTACTACTATAATAAATTCTTTTATGATTAGCTCAACTGAATTAGTTACCTCCTTTTATTAAATTTGTATAGACTACTCTAATGAAAAGTATATTCTAACTTAGATATTTATGTCCGTTTAGTACAGTTTGCCAGAACAAAAACTTCTCAAGGATAGGAATACTCTAATATAGGGGTTGGCAAACATTTTCTATGAAGGACTATATAATAAATACTTTAGGTTTTACCAGCTATACAGTTTGTCACAACTATTCAACTCTGCTATTATAATACAAGAGCAGCCATAGATGATACATGAATAGGCATGGCTGTGTTATAATAAAATTATGTTTACAAAAAGAAGTGACAGGTCATATTTGGCCTGCCAAACATAGTTTATCAACAACTGCTCTAATTTGTATATACTCAGTAGCTTCCAACACAGTGACCTTAATATAGAAGCCACTCAATAATATGAAATTGTTAGGCTATTATTAATTATTTTATCTCAAATGTATTATGTTTGATATTATGATATATTGGTCATGTATTATGACACATTACATATTCTCATGTACGTGAAGTTAAATAGAGAGTTAGAGCCTCGACTAGTAAAGAAATCATAATAAAATAATGAATATAGCCTTAATTTATTGAATGCCTAGTGATATCCAAAGTTATCTTGCTTGATTTTGATAATAGCCCCACGAAATGGGAGTATAAAGTTAGGGACCTGCTCCAGAGTCACCAAGAGGGAACAACGATCATAGCAGGGATAGCAGCCAGCATTTATTGAACATATTTTAGGTGTTAGGCTGTAAACTTTATATGCATCTAGAATTCTAGTCACCAGTTCTAGAGTTTGTGTGTGAGGAGATTTTTTCACACATCCAAGCAAATCTTGGACAGTCACTGGGTTACTATTCAATTCAGTTCTACCCAATAGATTCCACAGATTAAAGGTTCAATTCTACAGTGCTGCCCCTATCTTCACTTTAGACACCAGTCAAAAGCCCAGGTTATCACTTGTGCTTCTTACTAACCAGCTATAGCTTGAAGATTCGAATGATCCTTTATTAGGGTTGGATGAATTTGCTAGAGCTGCTTACAGAAACCAAAGAAACATTTTACTTACTAGATTACTGGTTTGTTATAAAAGACACCAACCTGAAATACTTCCCAACCTGGAATCTTTCTGAACCAATTACATTTTGGGTTTTTATGGTATCTTCCTCACATAGGCACAGTTGATTAAGTCATTGCCATTGGATATTGATTCAACCTCCAGACCCCCTCTTCTCCCCAGAAATTAGTGGATGTGACTAAAAGTTTCAACCCTGTATTCAGGGTTGATTCCTTATGGCAACAGGCCCCACCCATCCTTTAGTTACCTAGGGGCTTTCCAAAAGTAACCTCATTAACATAACAAAAGACAGCTTTATTGTTCTCATCACTTAAAAATTCCAAAGGTTTTAAGAGCTCATTGCCAAAAAAGGGAAACCAAATACACATTTATGGTAAATCACAGTATTATACCATTATATACTTTATTTTGATCTTTATGACATGGCTTGAAATAGCTAATACAATCCCCAATTTACCTGACATTGTTACCATTGGAGCGATCTAAAATCCTTCATTGTCCCAGTAACACTGAGGGGTCCTCAGTTTTTTTGCCAATACAGTAAATAATTACAGATCAGCAAGATTTAGAAAAAAGCGAGATTTATTAAAGTACATTTCAAGAAAGAAATGGGCTATGCCAAAGAGGGCTACAGGCACAAGGAAACCAAAGGTATGATTAAAGTACCTTCCAAGGGAGGGACAGGTTACAATGAAGAGAGCTGTAGCCTGGCAGAATGTGTGTGTGTGGGTGGGAGGGGGGAGGGGGAGTCTGTATTATCTTAGGGCTGTGATTGGAGGTTATAAGAGTATAAGAGTAGTACTAGATGATTGGCATGTGAGGTCATTTTGATTGACATTTGGGTGTTATATAACCCTTTGCCTACTGCACATGTGGTTACCTAGAATTCAGTCTGTTATAATTAGATTCATGAACTTCTGGGCATAAGCATGATATTATAATAATGGTGTAATAAGACCAGGTGATGGGGGGGAGGGGGAGAGTGTAGGACTGATTGTGCATGCGCTTGTGGCTAGATTAAACCGGCTACATTTTTATGGCTTTCTACTTCTTTGTCTTTCAGTATGTAGTGGTAATTTGTAATCATAAAATGGGTGTACCAGGGAAGTCCTAAGGGAGGTTTTTGGAAGGGGCCTTCATCGTATAGTCTCTCACATCTACCTAACTGCCTAACAATCTCACATAACTTGTAAGCACTGAAAAATAGAGCAAGATCTGTGTGACTTCAAACCCTAGCAAAGTGATTCCTCTATTCTACTCTGAAGCACTTATGTTAAACCCACATCCAATGATAGAGTCTCACAGTGAGAGGATGGAATATTTATGCTGATAGGTTGGAATTATTTGATTTATTGAATAAAATTTAAACTAAGTCAATATTAGAAATCCTTTATATTCTCACCTCCTCTGCCTATCAATCTATCTTCCAGTGCTCCCTCTAAAACCTCCCAGATTATCCCAGCTGAATGGGGTATTTATGAACTTTTGAACAGGCTATATGTATTTTCTTTCCTTGCTTTTACTCCCCCTGCCCCCAGTTGATCCCCTTGAGTGCTCTAATCTTTCTTTCCACTTCTTTGATGTTGATCTGCTCAGATATCATTATGCCATGAATTCTTCTAGCTATCTATCATAGATTCACCATAAAATTCTCATTCTGTACAATCCTGGTAGAAAAGTCATTTTGGTGCTTTTTTGCACTTGATAATGATATTTAACTTTCTTTTGTGTATCTATATATGTCTTGCTTTCTTCTCACTGAAATTTTTAGGACCAAATTCTGTCACATCTTCTGTTTCTCCATCACAACAACAAAATAACGATACATGGTAGGTTCTAAAATAAATGTCCAGTAATAAATAATGCTGTGAGATACATGATTACATTTTAAAAGAATAGCGCTTGGTAAATTATTGTAGTTCTGTGTTCTCCTAGAAGCCTAAGTTTAATGAGATGGAAGAGTCTAAGAAAGTAAAATGGAACAGGGACGCTTTATTCAAGGGTCAAGTAAGTATGAATTCATTTTCTGCTTTTTGTATCTTTTAAATGAAAAAGTTCAGTACTAAAATAAGTAACTGAGTTATATTACTGCTTTAGAAATCTAAATAGCAAAATACAAAGCATGCCTTCATTGTTCACTCATAAAACTGTTATTTAGCAGTCATCTCAGCCAGAACTGAACATCAACTATTATTAGGATTTCATTGTGTACATGACACTATGCTAGGCATTTAGAAGGGGGCCAGAAACCATTATTTTTTGATTTAATCTCTGTGCTCATAAGAAACTAACAGTTAACATAAATGCATTGAAAGAGGCATACATATCCCTATATGTATTAAGGAGCTTTCTAAATGATAGGATTCAGAATGTGAAGAAGAGAAGTAAAGAACATATGAAAATGTTCTCTTGCTATTCTGTATTGTGGTGCCACTTTGAATTGAGTTGTTGAAAGGAGAGAAGATGAGTGGAACTGGAAATGCAGAAAAGAGAATTCATTGTAAATATCCTTAGTGGGAGGGCTCAGATTTTGAACTGTTTTGGTATTCTCTTGCATCACTAGCACATAACTGGACTGATTAGTAGGTGCTTCATAATCCTCTGTTAATTTTCCTTAAAATAAACCCATTTTTACCAAAGGTTGCTCATCCTATTTTCCCTAACTCTGCCTCCACTACAGACTTACTTTCCTTTCACTTTTCTATAACTTCTCTGTAGAGACTTAATCTTCAAGTTTTCACATTTCTCTTTCTATGAACACTCAAAAGATATCACTAAAATGTTGAGATGTCATACTCTTCCTGACTCCTTTTGGCCTCTGAAAGGCCAGTTGCACTTTCTCTACTTATAATGAGGCACATAAAGAAAGCCTAAGTAAGAGTCAACAAGTCAAGATTCCCAATCTGTGTCCCTGGCTGGCAAAGGCTGACTTCCCCAGAATGTTAGGGCCCTGCACATGATCTACAGGATTTGGCAAAAGCAGTGAAGATTTTTAAACCCACACAAAGGGAAATTAATTCTGTTGGGAAATCTGCTTTGAGATTCAAATGATTGGGGTAACATTGGTTAATACAATTATATACTTTTCAGGTGTACATTATAATTTGACATCTATGTATTCTATTGTGTGATTACCACCCAAAGTCCAGTTTCCTTCAGCTAACATATATTTGATCCCCTTTACCCACTTCGCCCTCTCCCAAACCCTTATATGTGACTCTTTTTACCTCATCTACCTTTCCCCTCTTCCCCAACCCCCTACCCTCTGGTAACCACTAGTCCATTGTCCATGACCTTGAGTCTCTGTTTGTTTGTCCTGTTTCTTTGTTGCTTTTAGGTTTATATCCCACATATAAGTGATTTCATATGATTTTCAACTTTTTCTGTCTGGCTTATTTCACTTAGCATGATTGTCTCGAGGTCCATCCAAGTTGTTGCAAATGACAGTACTTCATCTCTTCTTATGGCTGAGTAATATTCCATTGTATATCTGTACCACAGATTCTTTAGCTACATACCTATCATAGGACACTTTGGTTGCTTCTATGTCCTGGCCACTGTGAATAATGCTATGAACATTGGTGTGCAAATATCTTTTCGGATATGGGTTTTCATGTCTTTGGGGTAAATACTCAGTAGAGAGATTGCTGGGTCATATGGTAGGTAGAATAATTCTTAGATTTTTGAGGACCCTCCACACTATTTTCCATAGTGGCTGTACCAATTTGCAGTTTCACCAGCAGTGTATGAGGGTTCCTTTTTCTCTGTATCCTCTCCAACGTTTGTTACTTGTCCTATTGATTATAACTATTCTAAAAGGTGTGAGATGGTATCTCATTGTGGTTTTGATTTGCATTTCCCTAATAGCTAGCTATGTTGAGCATCTTTTCATATGTTTGTTGGCCATTTGTATGTCCTCTATGGAGAAGTGTCTGTTCAGGTCCCCTGCCCATTTTTTGACTGGATCGTTTGATTTTGTTGTTATTAAGTAATACGAGTTCTTTGTATGTTTTAGATATTAGGCCCTTATCAGAGGTGTTGCTTGCAAATATATTTTTCCATTCAGATGGTTGTCTCTTTACCTTGTTGACAGTTTCTTTTGCTGAGCAGAAGCTTTTTAGTTTGACATACTCCCATTCATTTATTTTAGATTTTACTTCTCTTGCCTTTGAGGTCAAATTCATAAAATCCTCTTGAGGTCCAAGGTTCTCGAGCTTAGTGCCTGTGTTACCTTCTATGCATTTTATTGATGACGGTCTTGTATTCAGGTCCTTAATCCATTTTTAGTTAATTTTGGTGTGTGGAAATAGACAACAGCCTACTTTCATTCTTATGCAGGTGGTTTTCCACTTTTCCCAACACCATGTATTGAAGAGACTTACCTTTCTTCACTGTATGTTTTTGGCTTTTTTGTCGAAAATTATTTGCCCATATAAATATGGGTTTCCTTCTGGACTCTCAATTCTGTTCCACTGGTCCATGTGTCTGTATTTCAGCCAAGACCATGTCGTTTTGATTACTGTCACTTTGTTGTATAATTTGAAGTCAGCCAGAGTGATGCCTCCAGCTTAGTTCTTTTTTCTCAGGATGGCTTTGACAATTCGGAGTCTTTTGTGTCTCCATACAAATCTGATGATTTTTTTGTTCTATTTCTTTAAAAAATGCCAATGGGATTTTGATAGGGATTGCATTAATCTGTATAATGCTTTAGGCAATATGGTCATTTTAACTATGTTGATTCTTCCAATCCAAGAACATAGAATATCTTTCCATTTCTTTGTATCTTCTTTGATTTCTTTTAATAGGATCTTGTAGTTTTCATTATATACGTCCTTTACATGTTTTGTTAAATTTATTCCTAGGTACTTTGTTATTTTTTTTTTTTTGCAGTTGTGAAAGGAATTATTTTTTCCACCACTTCTCTGACACTTCATTATAGGATCGCTATGAATTTTTGAACGTTGATTTTGTATCCAGAGACTTTACTGTATTTGCTTATTGTTTCTAGTAGTGTTCTTGTGGAATCTTTAGGATTTTCTATATAGAGAATCATGTCATCCACAAATAGTAACAGTTTGACTTCTTCATTTACTAAGTAGATGCCTTTTATACATTTCTCTCACCTGATTGCACTCACTAGGACCTCCAATGTTATATCGAATAACATTGGCAATAGTGGACAGCCTTGCCTTGTTCCTGATCTTAGAGGGAAGGTTTTTAGTTTTTCATCATTAGGTATAAGGTTGACTGAGGGCTTGTCATAGAGGACCTTTATTATGTTGAGGTACTTTTCTTCTATACTGATTTTGTTAAGTGCTTTGATCATAAATGGGTGCTGTTATCTTGTTGAAGGTTTTTTCTGCATCTATTGATATGATCTTATGCTTCTTGTTTTTTAATTTGTTTTTGTGGTGTATCACATTAATCAATTTGCGTATGTTGAACTATCCTTGTGCCCCTGGGATGAAGCCTACTTGATCGTGGTATATGATCTTTTTACTATGTTGCTGTATTCGGTTTGCTAGTATCTTATTTAGGATTTTTACATCTGTGTTCATGAGAAATATTGGTTTGTAGTTTTCTTTTTTAGTGTTATCCTTACCAGGTTTTGGTATCAGAGTAATATTGGCCTCATAAAATGAATTGAGAAGTATTGCCTCCTCTTCAATTTTTTGGAAGAGTTTGAGGAGAATTGGTATTAAATCTTCTTTGAATGTTTAGTAGAATTCACTGGTGAAACCATCTGGTCCTGGACTTTTACTTTTTGGTAGGTTTTTGATGATTGTTTTAATTTCCATACTGCTGATAAGTCTATTTCAATTTTCCAGATCTTCTTGATTCATTCTTGGAACATTGTATTTTTCTAAATACTGGTCCATTTCTTCTAGGTTGTTATATGTGGTGTTATATGCTTTTTTATAGTATTCTTATATAATCATTTGTATTTCTGTGATATCAGTTGTAATTTCCCTTTTCATCCCTGATTGTCTTTATTTGTATCCTTTCTTTTTTTTCTTTAGCAAGTCTAGCCAGGGGTTTGTCAATTTTATTAACCTTCTCGAAGAACCAGCTCTTTGTTGCATTTATTTTTTTCTACTATCTTTTGTTTGTTTGTTTGTTTGTTTTCAATATCATTTATTTCTGCTCAAATTTTGATGATTTCTTTCCATCTGCTGACTTTAGGCTTCATTTGTTCTTCCTTTTCTAGTTTTTTAAGATGAAGTGTTAGGTTGTTTATTTGGGCTCGTTCTTGTTTTTGGAGGTAGGCCTGTAATGATAAGAACTTTCTTCCTCTTATGACCACTTTCGCCGTGTCCCAAAAGTTTTGTTATGTTGTACTATCATCATCATTTGTTTCTATGTATCTCTTCATCTCTCTTTTTATTTCTTCTCTGACCCAGTTATTCTTCAGTAACATGTTGTTTAATCTCCATGTATTTGTGGTTTTTCCTGATTTATTTCTGCAGTCGATCTCTAGTTTCAGAGCATTATGATCAGAGAATATAGTTGGTATGATTTCAACCCTCTTATATTTGTTGAGGCTATCTCTGTGTCCCAGTATGTGGTTGATTCTTGAGAACGTTCCATGTGCACTAGAGAAGAATGTATAAGCAGCTGTTTTGGGATGGAAGGTTCTGTAAATGTCAATTAATCATGTCCAGTTGGACTAATGTGTTACTTCCTTATTGATTTTCTATTTGGATGATCTGTCAGTATCCAACAGTGGAGTATTTAGGTCCCCTACTACGATAGTGTTTTGGTCTGTCTCTCCCTTTAGTTCTGTTAGTAATTGCTTTACATATTTCAGGATTCCCTGATTGGGAACATAAATATTAGTAAGTGTTATATCTTCCTGGTGCATGATTCCCTTTATCATTATGAAGTGTCCCTCAGTATCTTTCTTTACCTTTTTTATTCTGAAGCCTGTTTCATCCGTTATTAGTACCACTACTTCCGCTTTTCTTTGAATGCCATTTGTTTAAAGTATCAATTTCCACTCTTTCACTTTGAGTCTATATTTGTCTTCGAAGCTGAGATGTGTCTCCTGGAGGCAGGATATGGTTGAGTTTTGTTTTTTGAGTCAGTCTACAACTCTGTGCCTTTTTATTGGTGAGTTAAGTCCATTTACATTTAGGATGATTATTGAAAGATGAGGTCTTCTTATAGCCATTTTTCTTTTGCTTTCTGGTAGCTCGGTGTTTCCATTGCTTCCTTGTCCTTATGTTTCTGTGTCTTTATTTTGGTTGGCTTTTATGGGTTTTGCCTCTGGTTTTTCTTGTTTTATGTTATATACTTCAGTTCTGAATCTTTGGTGTGTGGTTATCATTTTGAATATGCAAATGATATATATATATATGTATATATATATATATATATAGTCATCCATTTTCTTCTGCACATACCTTATCTTCATTCCCCTTTGCAAATTTAGATCTTTGAATTCTCCCCTTTCGTTATCTCAGTTTGTCCCTGTGTATGCTGACCATTCATTATTATCTTGTTATAACAATTCACTTATTATTTAAGCTTGTAATACCCTGTTCTTAGTAAGGGTGGAACTCCTCTGCTCTATTTGCCTTATAGTCACTTTACTCCTAATTTTGTATTTTTTTGTTGTTGTTATTTTGTTTTAGGTGAGCTAACCCCTTTCAGTATTTCCTGTAGTGCAGGCCTCATAGTGAATTTCCTCAATTTTTATATGTCTGGAAAGGTCTAAATTTCTTCTTCATATCTAAAGGAGAGCATAGCTGGATACATTATTCTCGACTTCTATTTCCTTTCATTTAATAGTTTAAATATTTGATTCCATTCCTTTCTTGTTTAAGGTATGTGCTGAGAAGTCCGGTGATAATCTAATGAGTTTTCTTTTATAAGTTACCGTTTTCTTTTCCCTGGCTGCCTTGAGAATTCTCTCTCTGTTTTTAATTTTTGATAACTTTAATACAGTGTCTTGGTGAAGGCCTTTTTGGGTTGAGATAATTGGGTGTTCTGTTGACTTCTTGAATTCCAAGCTCTAGCTCATTCCTTAGATTGGGAAGTTCTAGTCAACTGTTTGTCTGAAAATACTTTCTAGTCCCTGCTCCTTTTCCTTGCTTTTGGTAATGCTCATTATTCTTATGTTTCCTCTCCTGATGATATCAGCTAGTTATTGTATTTCTCTTTCATTATTTTTCATTCTTTGGTTTCTCTCTTCTTTCCTTCTGATTTATTTCTAGATTTCTGTCTTCGATATCACTGATCCTTTCCTACATTTGGTTGACTCACTTTCCCATGCTTATTTCATTTTCAACTCTTGCAGTGTGTTTTTTATCTCCAGAAGATCTATTCTTTTCTTTTTGAGGGTTTCAATCTCCTTGCTCTGCTCATCTAGTTGTTTTTTTAATTCCTGAAATTGTTGATATGATCTGTTTAAGAGCTCACTGAGTTTTTTCAGAAGTACCGTCCTGAATTCCGGACTTAAGTACCGTCCGGACTTAAGTTGCATATGTCTATAAAATATTTTCTGGAGATTTTTCTTTCTTTTTTAGATGCCTTGTCACTTTGGTTGTTCATGTTTTTTAATGGACTATTTCTCCAGGCCTGGGCATTAATGGAAGTGTATTCCGTTGTTTTTCCAGAAAGAAGATTTGTTATTTAGAGATCTCTCTTTAGCCTGCTATAAAGAAGGCTTCCAATAGGTCGCATGTAAGCTTCTTGGATCTCTGCTTGATATGAAGCCTAAACAATGGTCTTTTTTTCTTCTTCTAGAAATTTAATCACACTTACTACTCTCAGTTTCAGTCCCTGTCATTGTTAGCAAACAGTTTAGGTAGCGTTCACTCAGATTTCCCTTGCAGGGCTCTGCAGTATTTGTCTCCGAGGGTATGGGGGCGGGGGGAGGGGCCCTCTGAGATGGGAGCTGAGGTTTGCATCTCAGCCTTGGTTTTGCAACTGCGGCCGGTAAAAATCAATTGTTGTTTCTCTGCTGTCCCATCTCGCTTCTCTGCTTTCTGCCCTGATGACCGGGCCCTGCTGCGTAGAAGTCCCAGCACTTCCAGGCAGGGTCGTTTAGGAAAGTCTCCACACCTTGGCCCTTCCCCTCCTCCTGCAAGGAACTCCAGTGGCTGGGAGAGGCAGCTTCTTTATTTCTCCCAGTCCACCACTGGACACCTGAGTTTCTGACTTGTGGTAGTTCTTATGCGCAGATCCCAAGCTCAGACACGTGCTGGTGTGCAGTTTGGCTGTTTTTTTGTTCAGTTTTAGAAATTCAGCTTATTATTGTTTCAAGGGGAGAAATCTGAGGATGTCTCTCACTTCATCATGTATCCCAGAATTCCCTGATTTATTTCTTTATCATATAAAATATGACTTCATTCGTTGAGACTTGAAGGTAAGGAGGCTAAGCAAAAGCTACAGATTTGACGATTGAATCTAAATAGTTAATCTTAATTAAATACTATAGTGAAGCAACCTGAGAGATTCCATCAAGAAGTAAAAAGCCAAAGTTTCAGGACAAGCTAGACAAGTGTATATCTTCAGTATTGGTCCAGTGCCATAAATTTAATCCTCTTATATTTAAATTCTCCTTCTTTCTCACTCTTATGTCAGATAAATAACAAAACCTGGTACTTCTCTCTCAGACATATCTATAAAATTAATATCGTTTTCTACCACACTGACACTATCTTGATTTGCTTTGCTTAATTGTTCACTTAATAAATACCCATCTTAACTGATTTTCCTGGTATCCACCACCTCTTTTAAGCTCATGTTCCATACCCCTGCAAGAATTACTGTTCTGCATCCAATTAATATATTAAGGCTCTAACTCCAATGTGATACTATGTGGAGAGGTAGTCTTTGGGAAGTAATTAATTTTAGATCAAAAGGGTGAGACCCTTATGGTGGGATCTGTGCCCTTAAGAGGTGAGAGAGAAAGGAAAGGGGAGAGATGAGTGAGGACGAGGGAGAGAAGAAAATAGGGGAGAGAGAGAGAGAGAGAGAGAGAGAGAGAGAGAGAGAGAGAGAGCGAGCGAGAGCTGTGCACTGGAAAAGGGGGAAAAAGCAGGCAGTGCTTGAAGATTTTAAGGAAAACATTAAAAAGGCTGAAAGGAGAATGATGAAGAAAAGTGAAAAGTGAATAAGATCACTTTTACTGGAAGGAACACCAGAGAATCTCCAAGCTACTTCTTTGGCTTAGAGTCAAAACAGAAAGAGCCAGAGTAGGCTGGGGGCACTTGGAGAAGTTGAGAACCAATACCTCCCTAACCTCGGCATTTGCAGATCATGGTGGCTGATAATCATTTTTCTTAAGAGAGTGCCACCAGGTAGAGAAGATTCTATGTAGATGAAGGAAAGGAATAAGCAGTCAAAAATGAAGTAATGCTGCATCCAGAGAAAAGGATGAAGGAGTGAAATACGAAGGAATGGCAGTTATTCCCATGAGAGAAATATACTATAGTTCTCTAGTGCCAGAGAGTCCTCAGCCTTCGTCTACTTTGTAGTCACATACCCCAAAACCTACACAGAGCTTGTCATCTGCTTCTCCATTTAAGGATGATCCTTTTAGGGTAAAAGACCTAAAACAACTTCAGAGGGAATCTAGATTAGCAGCCACACTAATCAATCCGAAACCATAGATTAATAAACAAGCATTTCCAGTGTGGAGCAAAACCAACAACAAAAATGAGAAGAAAAACATAAAAAATGGGATAACTGACAGCAGTGGGAACATGGAAAATTCAGGACATGGAAGAGGATTCTATAGAATCCTTTGAAAAAGTATTGAAGGACTTTGGAGAGGAAGTCTGTCAATGGGATTAGGGAACCTGTGTTTGCTAATTGATGCTTATAGAAATTAGGCCCCTACCCTCCTGCAGAGACTGGGAGATAGGGGCACTGTTTCCTTTGATGATTACATTTCAAAGTGGTAGCTTTTTTGAGTTATAAACTGGTAAGAATCTACATCTCACAGGGACAGAGGAAGAATTTACTGTTGCAAGTTATCTCAAGTAAATGCTTTAAGAACTGGGAGGTTAGGATGAAACCTGTCTAAAGAAGCTGAGTCATCACTATGCATAAAAAGTGAGCATTGGGTAAAGGCTTCTTTTTAAATTACCGTAAAACAACTGTGTTAATTTCCTATTGCTGCTACAACAAACTTCCATGAATTTATCTTAGAATTCTGAAGATCAGATGTCTAACTGGTGAGAAAATCAAAATGTAAGCAGGGCCGATTCTTTCTGAAAATGCTAGTGGAGAATGACTTCTTTGCCTTTTCCAAATTCTGGAAGCCCTATACATCCCTCGGGTGTTGGCTTCTTCCATTTTCTAAGCAGCAATATTGTACCTTCTTTCCTCTCTGACCTCTGCCTCCAATGTTACATCTCCTTCTCTTATTCTGACCTTCCTGCTTTCCTCTTGAGAGACATATTTATTCAGAATAATCTCCTCATCTCAAGATCCTTAATTATGCCTGTAAAGTTCTTTTAACTATCTCAGATAATATATTCACAATTTGGGGGGATTAGGATGTGAACATCGTTAGCGGACTATTTTTCCACCTTCCAGGACTCTGTAGCATGATACTTGTTTGCTGTTGTCAATTTAAGACCATCGATCTCATACTGTGTGTCTGTTCCCACCCTATCCATGGGATCAAGTAAAGAGGGCTGGAAAATAGGATTTATACACACATGCACATGAGCACACATTGTAGAGTCACTAACACAGCCCCTCTCACCTGAACTGAAAGTTCTCTTGTACTGTACATCCGAATCCATGCCTGCATCCCCAGGGAGAAAGATTTACCTTAGGCTAGGGACTGCTTGGTTTCTCTTCTCCTTCTTCATGGGCCCAGTGTTAGTCTTACCTATTGAGATGATGATACTGGTTTCACTAGCAAATTCCCATGTAATGCCGAGCCCTCTGGTTTGGAGATTCTAATTTCATTGGATAATGATCTTGATGATTTTAAACATTTCTTGTTGCTTGTTAAACTGCCAACCCGATTCATTTCCAAATGATAAGCTTTAAGTATACAAGTGGAAATTTAGCTCCTAATATCTAACAACTATAATTTTAAAATCTACTTTCAATTAAGTAACCTCATAATTCTAAAAAATGGTTGTGTTCCAGAGAAGTGCTGAAATGCCTATAGAATACAAGTCTGGCAGAAACTGTATTAGTTGTCATGTGGCTTAGTATTGAAAAGCTCATTTAGAAGTGCTACTGACATGACTGGTATAGTGCAGCATTTAATATTTATCTTTATACATCTCTCCATGATGTCAGAACAATCTCCAGTAATCAGAAGAAATTAAAAGAGCTAGAACAAATTATTTGTTAAATCTAAATATATACAATTGACATTTTCAAGAAAATGTGCATAAGGGATGTATTGATTTAGAAAATGAAGATCATTTGTGATTCTGGAAGCAGAGTGGCTTTTGAGAATATGACAATAATCTCTTTTATGTTGCCAAAACTATATAGATGGAATCAGTTTTCCAAAGAGAAGGATAATCTTTAAGACAGCACTTCTTTTAGAGTTTAGTCTAATAGGACTCAGCCATTAATGATTCATGTCCAACTTCGATAATAAATTTCCTTTGCATTTCAAAATTAAATTTAATTTGAAATTAGTACAGATAGTGACCTTGGAAGTGCAATGAAGAATTATACAGAATATTTAGAGTTACTATTTGCTGCATAATTAGCTTGAAATCCGTCAGTTGATCAGTTATTGAGCATTGGCTGGCTCCAGATGCTTGCAATCTTAAGAAAAGACAGAATTGCTTTTAAAAGGATATAATCTGTCATAGTTTAATATATATGAGATAACACCATGTCTGTGTTCTAGAATGAAATAAAGAGCAAATTTGTAGTGAATGCTATAGCTTTGTTCCCTGGCAATTGTTTATCTCATAATTGGGTCTTTCTTTTCTTTTCTTTTTTTAAATAAACACCATTGAAACATTTTATTAAAACTTTGTATTTTTGTTTATTTTTAAGAAATTATATTTCAACTGATGTATGTTAAAAATGTGCAAGTTTAATTTTTTCTCTTTGTTATTTTATCTTAATTTTTTCAAACCATCACTCAGCCTTGAAGAATTGTTCTGATTAGAGAGAGGTCTTTGAGAAGGTTTGCAGTACTTCATGGCTTGTGCAGGCAGGCAGGCAGTTTTCTTTTTGTCTTTTTATCTGGCCAAGGACATCTACATATTATGTCAATAGGCACATGGAAATTTATAGACTGGAATGAGCACAAGTTTCTTTTTCTTTATAGACAGAACTAAAAATATCATTTTGAACACATTTATACTTGAGAGGGCTCAGGATATATCCTTAGTCTACATTGTGCACATTCTTCTTTTTAATATGTATTGTTTAAATGCCAGATGAAATTAAAAGTGTTTATTAAAGCAGAAATGCCTTGGTGACATGCGTTGGTTTTATTTCAGTCCTTCAAATTCTGCAATGGACAGAGCTATGGTCTACATCTTACCCACGAAACCTTGATTTTACCCACTAGCCCTTCTGTTGGATACCTGATGACTTTATTTTTCATCAGCAACAGGACTCTGTTGCCCTCATTAAAAGATACATATTTAATTCAAACTTTTAAAGAGCCGTGAAAATATATATTTAAACATGTTTATCACATATTACAGAGAACTTTTGAGGTAGTCTAAAAGGTTTCAAGAGAAAGGGAAAACCCTTTAAAAACCCCTGTTCAACAGCAGTAACATTGCTTTTGTATAAAATAGTGTAATATGGAATATTAGCTGACTAGCATCTATCCATTTGAATCTGTTCGTCAAATAATTAACTGGATACTAAGCAAAAGCAATCCTCCAAATTCCAACATAAAGTTGTAATACCAAGCTTGGTTTGGGGGCATTCACTCAAACTCATTATAGTAAACAGGTTTTTGAATGTGGCTTTTCCTTTCATGCAGAGAATGGACTGATTAATTTTCCAAATAATAAACATTTTATTTGGTTTATGAAACCAATTACTCTGTTGTCTCCATTACTCACAGATCAGCTTGCTATATTTGGTAACAGAGGTAAGAGTTAAACTCATCTTAGTTTTTGCCCACAATTTATGAAAGGATAATCCAGTTCATAGGAAATGAGGTACGTCAAGTATTTGACGAATAGAAAGCATTTCTCTGTCAGTATGGATTCAGCTTCAAATATGTCTCATACTGATCTCTGGACTATTGCTATATGCCACATTGATCCTTGCAGGAATAATTGTAAAGAGTTTCCAGGATTTCTTTTACTATCAGAAACACACACACACACACACACACACACACAAATCACTTTACCTGTGGTTTGTAGTGAAAAACATCAGTCTGAGCATTTCGAGCTTAGAGTCATGGATAAAGTGTATAATTTGTTTGGCGTGGATTCTGTGACATGAAAAATAAATTCCTATTGGGAGGGGTAGTGGAGAGAGGGATCTTATTAATTAAATAAAAAAAGATTTTTTTCAGCAGTAAGCATTTTTAAGGTTTAAATTTTTCTTTTCCCTTTGCTGGCTTGAACCTACTGATCAGCACCTCATTGCCATCCCACAAAAGAAAGTGGTTTTTAAACTGATGAAATGGGTGAACACAGTTATGCCTTTTCCTCAGTAGATGCTACAAACATATCCTGGTCCACTAGAAGAATTGCTTACAGATTCAACTAAATAGAATATCATAATTGTTATTCAAATTGAATATCAGATGCATATAAAACATTCCTAAAATTGTGCTTATCCTTTGACCCAGGAAGTCATGTGTGAGAATGTGGAGATAATCATGTGTCTGAACCAAGATTTTATTGCATACCCAATGGCAGACTAAAATAGGTAGAATTAGGAAAAACTTGAATGTCCAATCGTGGTCTGAATAAACATATTGAGGTATACATAATCTAGAAAAGATACAGCAATGATAAACTATTATATTCATTGGAAATATATCAGGCACCTCCTATATGTCAGAAACTGCTCTAGGAACTGGATATAAAGCAATAAGGAAGACAGAGTTGTGATCTTACTGAATTTCCATTATGTACAAAAGAATTGACAGTAATAAAAAAAGATGTTTAATATATATTTTAAGGGAAAAATGAGGTATCTTAACTTGGGTTTCACAGGAAGCAAATCTAACAGTAGATGACTTATGTGTTGTTATTTTATTAGGAATTGCAATCCCAGGAGTCAGAAGTGAAGGACAGAGTTAGTGAGGTTGGGAAGAAGGGAAAGTCAACAGGAGGAAAAGGCATTATTGATCATGTCACTGCCAAGTAAAACCAATGACTAGATCAGTGAGACTGAGTTCTCATGAAGCCATAAATGCTCCATATCTGAACTCTGTAGGGTGAGCGTTGGGAATGGTAAGAGGGGAAAATGTATCTAACTCACTTCCGTATCCCATTAGTCATTTCTTCCCCATGAGAAGTTACCTCCTCCACACTTCTGGGTTACTCGTTAGTGGGATGAACACTGAGTGGGTTGATCTGTGAGCATCTGCAAGGCATGTTGGGTGTGCCTCTGTGAGGTATGTCAGAGCCCACTCGGGAAGTGGCCTGAGCATCTGATGCATGTAGGACATTGACTGAGTAAGTTATATAGTAGTATGAAGACTACAATGCTATTTTTGAGATAGAAATTATCATAATATTAACAATGATTATAGTTTAGTTTTGAGAATATGGTTGTGCTTTTCTTCTTTTATCTGTTTTCTATTTTTTCCTGTAATAAACATGATTGCTTTTGTAATAAAAAAATTTTAATGGTATTTTATTCTCCATATTTAAAATTTCTCATTTTCTTAAATTGTTAATTACTTACTTAGGTTTGGCCTAATTTAGCCAAATTTATCTTGGCAAGTAAGGTAAAAAAAAAAAAAAAGGATTACCAACTCTATCAAGTGATCAAGTAGCTAAATCAATAATTCCCTGTAATCTGTATATATAAAAATGATGCTAATGACCTCATCATCATAGGATATGTTTCTGAACACTAGGAGCTAATACATGATAAGGAAAACAGGAAATAAATATAAATATATATAAACTATTTAGTATGTCAGATAATAAACCTTTTCTTTGGAGGTAACTGAAGTATGGAGTAGAGACGGGGATATGAGAGGTTAGGGAACAATTTTAGATAGAATGGTTAAAAAATGTCTAACCAAGGGCTTGACATTGGAGAAGGAAGCTAGAGAGTAATCCTAGAGATAACTTAGGAGAACACTTACAAAGAGGAAACTGCAAGTGCAAAACTGAGATGGGAGTATGCCTGGCATTTTCAGGGAACATCAAGGAGGCTGGAGTGGTGAGGCTGCGTTAAAAGAGTAATAGTTCAACTATAATACTTTATATAGTGGGTGCTCGATAAACATTAGATCATCTGCAGTAAATCTGACTTCCTGTTGGTAAGTTTTATGAGGGCAGGACACTGTTATGTTTTATTCATTGTTATAGTTCCAGCCTGGCACATGTCTTTTGGAAGGATATTTGCCTCCTTCTAACAGGAATTTTAGAAACAAATAAGTTCAAGATATAAATAATATAATTAGTTAGAAATTAAATTCACTTTTAAAAAATCAACCCAATCCTTGGTCTTTTAAGCAGAAATATTCTGAGATAAATTAGGGAAAGGAGAGGGAAAAACATGTCAAAACTTTCAAAATGACAGCATGATGGAAGCCCCCCAAGTTAGTTTCCCAGATACACTGAGCTGGCAACAGTAGCCAACGTACAGAAAAGTGGACGATACACTTTCTTCATAGCTTCCTTAACTGTGGTGTATTTCACTCAAATATGCAGAATGAAAATAGACACATTTTTAAAGGAACACAGAGTGCCGGCCTAATCTATATTTACACTTTGTACCTCAAGGCTTTCAAAGGAATTGTTCCTTTTACTCCAAATATTTTCCTTATCACTTCTTTTTTTGCTAGCTAGCCTCCTTAGTTTTCAGGTTTAATAATAAATGCCATTTTTTTCTGAAAAACCTTATCTTTCTCCTACACTAGTTTGCCTGTTTATTTGATTTCTCCAGGATACACTTGAACTGTCCTGTAATTAAATAACAACTGAGAAGTTAGCTGTTCAGCCTCTGTCTTCCCCAAGGAAATGTAAGATCTACAGGACAGAAGCTTTGTCTCTCTTGGTCATCTCCTTGTCTCCAATGCTTGGCACTTCTTTGAAATTCAGAATACACTAAAGTTTATAGATATTAAAAATTATTGTTTAGATAAGCATAATTTTAACTAAGGTCACAGAAAGATCCAGTCACAGCTACTTTTGTAAAAAGTCTTAATTTAAGGTTGTAAACTGAACCAGGTAATCCAGAAATTAAGTACTCATAAACTGAAGAAAATACATTAACTCTCTGGCCACTGGAGATGCTTCCAGTTAATATAACCTAGTATTTACTAATATCCTGTCATGCAGATATGATCAAGTTAACTTACCTCACATAATAATGAAAATCTCTTATCTATCAGCTTTTGTTTCAGTTATACTCTGATGCCAAATATGTGTCTCCTTTAAAGATTGTAATTCTTTATTTTTTTATATTAGGTTCAGCAAAAAGTTATAGCTAACTACAGGATTTTGCTACAAATACCAAACACTGCATAATTTCTATCTAATTATACAGAACTAATGTGCAGCCTCTCTGTATTAATAATAAAGCAATTAACCTAAAATACCAAAGTGGTGTGAGTTCCTTGACTATTTTCTCATTACCACAGCCTGTTCCTAGTTTTGAACAATTGTACATTGTATTTTATAAATGCCAATTCTAGATAAAGTTTATTTTTGTATGTATCACAATAGCCTTAACACTCACCACCTCCAATTCTCTCACCTTTCTCCTTCCCTAAATTTGTGCGTATGAAAGGTGGTGTCCACAACAGGAGTCCATTATAAATCAGATGAATTTATGGACAATTAGGAATGTTACTAAACAGAATTTTATATTACCATAACCCTCCACATTTACTTTTCTCATTTTTTTAATACCATTATTAGATCTTGTAGGAGACACTTTCGTTGTGTCTGACACTTCTGATATTATGGCGTCAATAGATGTATGTGTGAAAACCATTACCTTGTCAATTCAGTAATGTCATTGGCAACTTGATGTCAGTGAAAATGTATAATGTTCTTCTGTTATCATTGTAAGAGCTTGTCTAGTCTTTTCAATATGTCAAAAGATACTAGTCCATAAGAAAAACTAACTACCTGAAATTCCTGTCTGTATTTCTTGAAATTAAAGCTGGGGTATTGCATTATGATTTCTTCTTACAGCTAGCATTAGCAAAAATTATAGAATCGCAAATAAAATAATAAGCAGTTATTTTTTGTGGCTAAGAATGTAAAATTACTTACTGTTTTGAATTTTTAGAATTCAGATGGGTGGTACACATAACCGGGAAAATTCTTGTTTATAAGTGGAAATAATGAAGAGAACTTTAGCTATAGACAATATTATGTTGAAAATATACTATAAAACATTCACAAAAGCAGGAAGGTCACTGGAAGCAATTTCTTTACCTAAAATTATGCCCATCAAAAGCAACAATGTCCCTGTTGTGATATTGAACTGTTTCATTTAGTGATTTCCTAGGAAGAGAGTAATCGTAGTATATCGCTAATCTTAGGTAAATAGCACTTAAGTCCTTGTGTAATAAAATCAGTATGGATTGCATTGTACTTTTACACCATTCATGGTTTTTCCCATATGTATGGTGTGGCTTAATAAGGCTTATTCGCTTTTATTATGACTCTTTGAGCATAAATTTTGTCCCAATTTGCTTTGACAGATGTTGAATACTTATAAAAGTACTTGAGTGGGTACTTTTGCCATGCAACACACACACACACACACACACACACACACACACACACTCAAATAATGTCATTTGCTTTAAGTTCTAATCATTGGAGATGATAGGATTTGTGAACTTATAAATTATTATGACTTTAATTAATTATTTTCAACAGTTTGCCTATTAGATCTTTGGCACATGAAATTCTTAGAATGAGAAGAAATTTGTGAAATTTTAAGAATGTGTATATCCTTACGTGTGCGTGGGTGCGTGTGTGTGTGTGTGTGTGTGTGTGTGTGTGTGTACATATTCTTTTACCTTTCAAAACCTGACATTGTGAAAGGAGTCAGAAATAAGTATGTAGGTAGATTATAATTTTAAAAAAGTTTTTTTTTTAAAGTTCGTCATCTTGAAGTCTTGGGAGATTTCACAGAAGAGAGCTATATCATCTGAGCTGTCTTAAAGGAATTATGGTTTTCCATGTAAAGAGTGTGTAAGATGCTATTGCAGGCAGAAGAAATAAATTGATATATAATAAAAATGCTATTAATATATGTGTATGTGTAAATTTATGTGTATTTGTGTGTATGTATATAATCACATAACCATGTTGTGACTTGATTCATAGCCATAAAACATATATCTTATTTTTAATTTGGGGTCAAATTATGTTATGCCTGTAATATCTGGACCTAAATTTAGCAATCTTTCCCTAATCTTTTCCTGATTTTTTTTAGGAGGGATGCATTTCAGTTTTTGCAAAAAGGACAGAAAGTAATCAAAGCTTTCAGATTTCAAATGAAGATTTGCTAGTTGTAAGCAATTCTAATGAAATTTGAGAAGAAATTTGAATCAGTTGGATCAGATAAGATTTTTAAAAAATAATCTGGATTTAAATGAATTGTGCAGATTTCCTGATTTTCTGTTCACAGAAGAATCAAGAGTTGGCTACATTTTAAATCAGATTCGTGTGTGTGTGTGTGTGTGTGTGTGTGTGTGTGTATAAGCATATTAAAGATTATGAAAACTTTTCTAAAAATGCAGTTTTCTATCTTATGCCTTGAACCAAAAGAAGACACCATTAAAAATATTATCAAGCTTAATAGTCCCTTTCAAAGATGAAATTCCTATAAATTACTTCTGATGAATATATAATGTACTTTTTTATTTTCACTAATACACAGGATTGGGAAGTGAGAAGAGAGGGGCTGAGAGCAACAGAGAGACAGGGAGAGAAAGGAAGAGAATGTATGTCTGTCTGTCGATCATCTATCTATCATCTATCTATCTGTCTATCTATCTATCTGTCTATCTATCTATCTATCTATCTATCTATCTATCATCTATAATCTATCATATACATACCTATCCCTGTGTGATTCGGATATATATCTTATAGATATATAGAGATCTACAGATCTATCTAGAGGGAGGTACTTTAAAACAAGAAACTGCTGTTTCTTGAAGAAAATGAAATTCAATATTAGGCTGAAAGCTCTGTTCTCAGCCATGGGATTTGGCATCTTTCCAACTGGAGAATACCTTCTTAGACAACATGCTCTTTTCATCACAGTGCTCTGTTTTGCCATTTGTGGGAGTGAAAAGACAAAGCATCACTAAGGAAGATGTTCTCCACATGTATTTAACAAATTTACAATTCTGAATCAGGTACATATTAACAGTTTGAAGCGCATGCCAGCAGCATATTTTCATACTTCCAAATCTAAGATGTTGCAGGAAATTCAGATGGCATTTTCATTCTAAAGACAATAGTGACATTGAAAAGAAACCAGTGCTGAAACCAGTGTGCTTACCTCAAAATGTGAATTAAATTGTGCAGGGGGGAGGAGGTTAAAAATATCTTCAAAGCCTGGCTTGATTTTGAGGAAGGGAGGTTGTCATGCTTTCCCTAGCATGAACGTTTTGCATAAAGCTGTATGCCATTAAATCTTAAGATGCTTTCCTAATCTTTCTGTTTCGTTGTCAAAAAGTAGAGATACTGAAAGACAACATTTCCAAACTAAAAGCTGGTTTCCCCAGTTAAGGCAAGTATATTCCCCAGGTCAAGGTCTGTCTGAACCAATAGCACATGATTTTATATAGTTGAATTTAAATGGTGAGTCAGTTCTCATAATCCAAATTCATGTGAACTGCAAAACTCTTTAAAAATACCTTGTTGTCATCTTTTTCTTAAAACTGATTAGCAGCAAATTACTAGAGACCATTTTATTAATGCATCGATATATCTGGATGCACTAGTGATTTTGGGAAGGGTCTTCAAATTTAGCAGCTCATCAAGTTCTTTTTGACACATACCTATTTATTTTCAAGCACCATTTTTAAATGTTAAGTAGAGTTGCTGCATCAATAGAAATTTTAAGCCACTTATTTTGTTTCCAATTAACAAATGTATTTCAATGGCAGTGAAAGCTGATTAAGAAATCTGCCACATAGCCACTTTATAATACAAAATAATTCACCTCAAATGAAATTCAAAATTTAAAAATAGACTCTTTTTGCCAAGCAGTTAATAATGCCTTGAATTTTTTTTAAAGCACTTGCTTAAACTTTGGCATATTTAGCATACTAAATTCCAACTTAAAAATAATTTTGAATATTACTTGGCCGTAAAAAAGAATGACATCTTACTGTTTGCAATGACATGGATAGACCTAGAGGGTATTATGCTAAATGAAGTAAGTCAGACAGAGAAAGGCAAATATCATATTATTTCACTTATATGTGGAATCTAAATAACAAAATAAACAGAACATAGATAGACTCTTAGATACAGAGAACAAACTGATAGTTGTCAGGTGGGAGGGTTTTGGAGGGCTGGATGAAAAAGGTGAAGGGATTAAGAAGTACAAATTGGTGGCTATGAAATTGTGAAAGGGATATAAAGTACAGCATAGGGAATATAGTTAATAATATTGTATAGCTATGTATAGTGTCAGATGAATACTAGATTAATCATGGGGATCACTTCATAAATTATATGTCTAATCACTATGTTATATACCTGAAACTAATATAAATTAATATTGAGTGTCAACTGTAATTTAAAATTTTTAAAAATTATTTTTTATAATATTGAGTAATTCCATTGAGCTGGGTATATATCTAATCACTGTGTCCCAACATTTATCAAGAACCTATAGTATGCCAGAGACTATTTTATGTTATTTTATTTAGGCTTCACAAAAATTCCATGAAGTAGATGTTTTATCATCATTCTATGGATGAGAAGACTGACATGAGATTAAGTAACTTATCCTAAAATTTGCCTGGCTATTAAGAGGTAAATTGAGAATTCACACTCGGCTCTGTAAAATTAAACAGCCGGTGTGCGTTCAGCCATGCTACTCTTTCTTAGAATTAGAAAACTTGTAGAATTCAAATAAATACTTCCTGAAGTATTTTTGTATTCTATATGTCTGGTTCATGATGATTAAATTATATTTTTTCCTTTATTTTTAATGTAAGCAGAGAGGTAAAAGTGTGAGAATCAAGAAGTGGAAAAGAGAGATAGAGAAGCAAGTCAGTTAATGGCATCAGTGAAGTTTTGTTTAGGAGTATACATGATACTCATGGTCTTTATTAGTCAAAATATGGTCCAGGACCTAGGACCTTGTTAGAAATGCAGAATCTCTTCCCCTGCGCCACTCCCCACCCCCCGCCCCCGCCCCGACCTTCCCAATTACAATCTGCATTTTAAGCAGGTCACAAGGTGATTCATGGGCACATTAAATTTTCAGAAGCGCTGGTCTAAGTGACTGATTTTACTGAATAGAAGCTAGGTTAGTATTTTCACTCACTTTGGAGAGCTTGTGTTAACCTACAGTGCTGTCTGTAAACCGGGGATTCAGTACTCTAATGGAGAGGGAGATTGCTCAGAAGGGGTTGCCATGGGATTTAGAATGGCTAAGGTACCAACAATTTTTCTAGCTAGATTCAAGGGAAATCACATCAAAATAATAGAGACTTGGCAAGCTGCCAGTATTATCAAACTAGCTTCCTTTTCTCTCTTTTTCTTTTTCTGTCCAGACCTGTGTCTTAGGCCCATATATGCTTTCACTTTAGCTCCAGTCTGGGCATGAAGAGAGAACACAGTTGGATGATATCAAAAGAGCCAATGCAAAAATAAATTAATTAATTAATGGTGAGGGAAATTTTTTAAAACAAGCTCCCTTGGTGAAGTAGTGAACAAGTGTTTCAGAGAGACAGAGAACACGCACACATATAATGTATGGGTGAAAATTTAAGGGAATTACCCAAGACCCCTCAGAATTAATATCTATTTGGAATCTAAATTTAATATCTAGTTTGTCACTCAAGCCATGGGTTTATTTTTTATCTGAGTGTATAATTTTCATACCATCAATGTAAACCGTTAAGCAAAAGATTTTTAATGTATTAATAACTTTTATTGAATTAAAAGGGTGTGACATTAAATTATAACCTTAACTGTCATAATAATATGGCATAATGCATAATTATGATTAAATTATCATCACTATTACATCTGAGCAGATGAATCTCCTAGATAGATGGAAAAAAATCTAACTTGTTCATTATTTTACCTTCCCAGCAAGTGTCCTACAGTCAGTCATGTCACAAATTTATATAATGTCCTTGAGAGCTGGGTTTTCTTGTTAGAAATTCAGTTACACTGAAATATGTGAAAACCCACAGATGGCAGAGTGGAACTCCTATGAATATACATTTGATGAGATTATGTGTCTCATTTATTCCAACCACAAATGAAATATTTTGCACTTATGAACTGTGCCACTGTTAAACTTATTTTGGTTTTTGTATGTGAATAATGATGAACTGAGTTGAAAACTCTAAAGCTTAGTGGAGCCTTGCCCTTTTTACTCCATGAACACAGATATTCTCCTGCACCTTGAAGCATACTGCTCTTGATGAGGTACCATCTCTTTTCCTTTTTTTCTTTTAAGTTTAGAGAATACGTGTTATGATCAAATATAAGCCAAGGTTGTCATTAATAATTTAAAGAAAGGAAAGGAAAGAAAGCTTAAATTTATATAGCACATACACAGAGCAAGAATGACTTCAATATATATTACGTTTCATATAATCTTTATAATAATTTTTTTGAATTATGTATTATTATGATCTACAGATGAAAAATTCAAACAGACTTGTTAAATGATTGGCTTAAAGTCAAATAGCTAGTAAGTAGCAGAGCTAGGTAAGAGCTCACCTTGATCTTGCAAGTTTAGTCTATTTTTACTTTGTTCATTTATTCATAAAATACATATTGAATACCTATTATATTCTAAATATCACACTATATTCGATCACAAGCAAAGATAGATAATATTTGTCATTTTTTGAAGCTTACAGTCTAATGGCAGGGGAGGGAAAGTTGTGGGAGCAGGCAGTAAATTAAGTATAGAAAACTGACTATGTGCTATAAAGGAGAGATCAGACCAGAATATCTTGATGTACTAGTCATCAATTTCTTTCTCCAAACTCAGTCCTTTTTGAAAGACAAAAACAGACAAACAAACGAACAAAGGATACACCTTTATGACACAGAAGGTTTGTGTGTGAAAGGGATGTAGAAAAGAGGGTGGGGTATTGTTTTGAAAAAATGGAAGCAGTATACATAAAAGCCCCAGTGTAACAGAGTGTTTGACATTTTCAAAGAAGTAAAACATGGTCAGTATGTCTGAAGCATAGAAGGCAATAGGGAAAGAGTAGGCTGATGAAAGCTGGAAAGAGGCAGACACTTGACTATGCATGGCTTTCCAAACCCTGTGAAAAATTTGAGTCTAAGGCACTGGGAGTCTCCCAAAGAACTCTACATGTGTTTGAGGAATTGGATGAAAATGACAAGATTTGCATTTTGAAAACTCATTGGAGCTGCTATGTGGTAAATGGATTGAAATGTACATAAGCAGTGGTGAAGATCAAGAAAAGTGATATTTGAGACAGCTTGATTATGACTTCTAGATGCTCACAACTCTTAATTTTAAAATTTTTTTACTGCTATATTTATAAATAATATTTATATCCCACTTTCTTGAATTATCAAATTCAGGCATTGACTTACTGCTATGGTTTCTGAACATTTTATACTCTTTCATTTCCCATTATATTCCCATTTTAATAGTATAATGTTCATTAAGCCTGGTTGCATTATTATATTATTATGACTGATGATTCATATAATTATGATTATAATTTTTGTTTCATGGAGCTTTTTGTTTTCCTAAGATTAATAATTGTTTTTGTTTTTCACTTATTTAGATTTCTGTAGATCTACTTTATAGTTTACCAGTTGATTCAATGCATATCTTTACTCTTTTCCAAATTCACAAATACATTAAATGATCCATTAGTTCTATTTTTCTCTCACAAACCTCCCTTGGACATACCTTTATCTCCATTTCTCACCTGTCCTGATTGTTCTCCAGGCCAGTTGCTTAGCTGTTTACCTGGAGTCTTTCTTTAGTGTTGATATCTATATATATATGGAAACAACCTAACTGCCCAGTGTTCATTAATGAATGAATGGATAAATAAAATATGGTATATAAAATGTAATATTTTCAGCCATAGAATAGAATGAAGTCTTGCCATTGTGACAGCAGGGATGGACCTTGAAGGCATTATGCTAAGTGAAATAACTCAAAGAAAGACAAATACCATATGTTCTTACTTACATGTTGAATCTTAACAACAACAAAACAAGCTCATAGGTAAAACAAATTGGTGGTTGCCAGAGGTGGGTGGGCGAAATGTGGGAAGGGGGTCAAAAGGTACAAACTTCCAGGTATAAATAAGTCATAGGGATGTAATAGGCAGCATGGCGGACTATAGTTAATAATACTATAGTGCATATTTGACATGTTAATTTATCATGGTGATCATTTTGCAGTATATACAAAGATTTAATCATTATATGATATACTTGAAACTAATATGTTTGTCGATTTCACATCAATAAAAAATAATTTTTTTAAAAAGAATTACCATATAATCCTGTAATTCCACTATTAGATATTTACCCTAAGGAATTGAAACCAAGGACTCAAGCACATATTTGTGCAATCTTCATAGCAGCATTTTCCACAAAAGCCAAAAGATGAAAATAACCAAAATGTTCACCAATAGATGAATGAATAAACAAAATATGATATTGCCTACAATGTAATATTACTCAGCCTTAAAAAAGGACAGATTCTGACACATGCTGTGACATGGATGAACCTTGAAGACGTTATGCTATATGAAATAAGTCAGACAGGAAAAACAAATATTGTGTGATTCTTATATAAGATTATTGGGTAGGGAAATTCATAGAGACAAAGAACAGAATGGTGGGTGCCAGGTGATGATGAGAGAGGAATTGGGGAGTTAACGTTTAAAGGGTATAGAATTTTAGTTTGGGAAGGTGAAAAAATTCTGAAGATGGTTGGAAATGATAGTAGTGCAAATGTGAATATACTCAATGTCACTGAGCTGCACACTTAAAAATATGGTTGAAATGGTAAATTTTATGTTATGTGTATTTTGCCACAATAAAAAATGAGTTATATAACATTAAAATATATCCATAACAATAAATATAAAATAAGCAGGTTTTCTTTATTATTATTCTTTGTTGTTGAATGAAATTAAGGATAAGAGAATATAGTTTGTAAATAAGTTTACCAAATGTATGTATTCTCAGTATATGCTAGAGTTCCTTATAAAACAGTATTAATAGACGAGACAATAATGTTTCTAGTTACATTTTCATTTTGTGTGTGGTTCTTTGCACATACACACAACCAAACTCAAAAACATAACCTGATGATCAGTTCAGTAAAAAAAAAACAAATTTGTTCCAATTTATTGCTTATTAATTAGGCATACCTAGAATGATAGTGCCATGGCTAAAATTATTAATTTTTGTCTATATCAGATAATACAACTTCAATCAAAGAAAATAGAAACCATTGTTTCCTTTGTAAGAATATTGCAGAGTTTAATATTTCAAAAGCCAGAAACTCTTGTCCTTATATCTGCATAAAGCACTCTTGTTTTGAATTAGTCATTCTTAATACTGAACATTAATTTATACCAAGTAGAATATAATTTGGGGTGCTTTTGTCAATAGTTCACCACTCTCCACATTTCATTAGGTAATTTCTTTGCCATCAGTTGCATTGGTAACACTCCCCAATCAGCTTCATCAATGAGTTTTATTAAGAACTTGCTTACACCTCTTTCCAAATCATTAATAAAGTTGTTAAATAAAACCAAGCTGAGCAAAAAACTTTTTGGCAGCCTTATAGAGGCCAAACCTCAGCTGAAAATAGAACTTTACCATTTCTCTACTCATAGACTTTCAGACTTTCATCCAGTATTCAATCCATTTAATGATCCTTTCATGTAGGACAATTGGAATTAACATTGTTAGTTTCATTTCATGATGTTTTAAGCTTCCTTCTCAGAGTAGGGCTCTGGCAGGAGGAGAGGCAATGATCCATTTTAGAAAGTCTATCATTTTCAATGCTAACTGATTTTATTATAGATGGAAACCTTAAAGGAGTAGATATACCTTATACAGACACTTCCTTAGGCCAAGTATCATGATGAATGATTGGATGCAAAGATAAGGACATTATAGAGGTAGGAATAGGGATAAGTTTAACAGCTGAGAAAGAGTATCGTTATTTTAAGTAGATACTTTTAGATGGAAGTTATTGACGCAAGATCAGAGATGACTATTAGAACTCTTTGTGATGATGGAAAAAGTCTATAATCTGCACTGTCCAACAGAGTAGGTATTACTACTGATGGCTTTTGAGCATTTAACATGGGGCTAGTTCAACTGAAGAAGTTAATTTGTATTTAACTTTAATTAATTTAAATAACTACATATGGCTAGTGGCTACCATATTGAACAGCATGATTATAGGCAGCTACATTGGAAACCAAAGAGGAGAAGATTACAGCTTTCTACTCAAGTATAACTCTACTTTATGCCTTGAAATAAAGACAGCGTGGTAAACAGTTCAGTTTTCCTTTTGCAGACACAACTGGAGTCACCAAATGAAATGAAAGCAAGCGCTCACTTTGTGCACGGTGCAGTTAAGCACAGCTTCCTTTGTATCAAAATCATCAAAAACTGGAACATTATAAATGGAAGAAAAGAGAATGAGGATTTCTCCTGAAGTAGTATTTTAAAATACTTGACTCAGGTTCATCACTATGTTGTGCATGCAGCTAATATTTTTAATTATATCTGAAAAAATTTTGCCCACTATTATGCCATTTTCCTAGATTGAATTTATTCACTTATGGGCATTTCTTTAAAAATTATTATATTATAGACATTAAATGGCTATGATTATTCCTTCTAAGAAGTGTTCATTTTTTATTTTGGGGGATGACATTGGTTAATAAAATTATATAGATTTCAAATGTACAATTCAATAATACATTATCTGTATATTGCAATGTGAGTTCACTACCCAAAGACAGATGTTCTGTCCATATATTTGACTGCCTTTATCTTTTTTCTACTTCTCTCCACCTTGCTTTCCCTCTGGTAACCACTATACTGTTGTCTGTCTATGAGTTTTTGTTTGTCTCGTTTTTTTGTTGCCTTCAGTTTTATATCCTACATATGAGTGAAATCATATGATTCTCAACCTTTTCCATCTAACTTATTTCACTTAGCATGATATTCTCAAGATCCATCCATGTTGTTGTAAATGACAGTCTTTCATCTTTTCTTATGGTTGAGTAATAGTCCATTGTGTGTGTGTGTGTGTGTGTGTGTGTGTGTGTGTGTGTGCGCGCGCGCGCATGCTGCATCTTTTTTATTCAGTCACCTATCAAAGAACACTTCTGTTGTTTCCATGTCTTGGCCACAAGAATAATATTGCAAAGAACATAGGGGTACATATACCTTTACGAATAAATGTTTTCAAATTTTTCAGGTAGATACTCAGAAGTGGGATTGCTGGGTCATATGGTAATTCTATTCTTAAGTTTTTGAGAAATCTTTGTGCTATTTTTCATAGCAGCTGTGCCAATTTACATTCTTACCAGCAGTGTATGAAAGTTCCTTTTTCTCCACAACCTCTGCAACACCTATTACTTGTCTTGTTGATAAGTCATTCTATTACCAACAAGGTAAGTGTGTGAGATGGTAGCTCGTTGTTTTGATTTGCATTTCCCTAATAGCTAGTGAGGTTGAGCATCTTTTCATATGTCTTTTAGCTGTACTTATGTCTTCTTGGGAGTAATGTCTGTTGAAGTCCTCTGTCCAGTTTTTAATTGGATTGTTTTGTTTCTTGTTGTTGAGTTATGTGAGTTCTTTATGTTTTGGGTATTATCAAATATATATTTGATATTAGCCCCTTATCAGAGGTATTGCTTGCAAATACCTTCTCCTATTTTTGTTTTATTCATGATTTCTTTTGCTTTGTAGGACTTTTCAGTTCTGTAAGTAGTTGCTTTAAATAGTTTGGTGTTCCCTGATTGGGTGCTCATATATTGACAAATGTTATGTATTCTTGATATATTGTCCCCTTTATCATTGTAAATTGTTCACCTTTGTCTCTTGTTACCTTTTTATATCTTAAAATCTATTTTGCCATATGTAAGTGCAGCTACACCTGCTTTCCTCTAGATGCCATTTGCTTGAACTATCATTTTCCACCCTTTCACTTTGAGTCTGTATTTGTCCTTGCAGCTGTATCTCCTGAAGGTAGTAAATGGTTGGGTTTTGGTTTTTTTGATCTAATCTGCTACTGTGACTTTTGATTGGTGAGTTAAGTCCATTAACATTTAGGGTGATTACTGATATATGAAGATTTCCTATAGCCACTTTATTTTTTTGTTTTCTGGTAGCTCTGTGTCTTTATTGTTTCTTCATCCTTGTGTTTCTGTTATTTTAGCTTGGTAGCATTACTTTTTCCTCTCTTTCCTCTTGTTTTATATATACAGTAGTCCTTTTTCTTCTGCACCAGTCTTAGCTCCATCACCTCTTACATGTTTAGACTTTTCCCTGCTCCCTTTTCTGTTTGTGCTGTCACAAATTATCTCTATTTATGCTGTGAGTTTATTTTTGAGTTAAAATAGCTAGTTGTCTTCTCTTTTTAAAATGTTTTTATCTTCTTTAACCATTATATAACATTTAAGTGTTTAATACCCTCTTCTGAATAAGAGTTGCAATTTTCTACTTCTGTCTGTCTGTAATCTTTCTCATAGTTTTGTATTTTATTATCTTTTTGTTTCAGGTAGAATAACCCCCTTCAATATTTCCTGTAATGCAGGCCTTATGGTGGAAAATTCACTCAGCTTTCTGTATGTCTGGAATGGTCTTTATTTCTCCTTCACATCTAAAGGATGATTTTGCTGGATATATTATTCTTCACTGGTAATTTCTCTTTCAATAGTTTGAATATTTGATTCCGTTCCCTTCTAGTTTATAGAGTTTATGCTTAAAAGTCTGATAATAATCTAATGGGATTTCTTTTATTGGTTACTGTCTTCTTTTCCCTGGATACCTTGAGAATCCTTATTTTGTCATTAATTTGTTGGCAGTTTTAATATAATGTACTGTGGAGATGGCCTTTTTTGGGTTGAGATAATTAGGTGTTCTGTTTGCTTCTTGGATTTGAGGATCTAATTCTTTCAATAGGATCAGGATGTTCTCGTCAGTTATTTGTTTGAATGGGCTTTCTGTTCCCTTCTTCCTCTCTTTTCCTTCTGGTATACCTATTATACTTATATTACTCTTTCTGTTGGGGTAAGACAGTTCTTGTAGAGTTCTTTCATTTTTTTTTAACTCTTTGGTCTCTCTTCTATCTGCATTATTTCTATATTTCTTTCTTTAATATCACTAATTTTTTTTTCCATCTGATAGCTCTATTTCCTGAGGTCACTTGTTCATCCTTAATCTCTTACCGAGTTCTTCAGCTCCAGAATTTCTATTTGGTTCTTTTTTAAAGTTTCAACATCTTTGGTAAAGTACTTCTTTTGTTCACTGATCTTATTTCTGTGTTCGTGAAACTGCCTATCTGAATTTTTTTGGATCTCATCGAGTTTTTTCAGAACTTCAGTTTTGAATTCTCTGTCATTTAAATCACATATTTCCATATCCTTAAGATTATTTTTTGGAGATCCCTCTCCCTCAACCATGGAGATTTTTTATTTTCTTTCTGAGCTGCCTTGCTACCTTGGTTGTTCATGGTATTTGATGGATTATTTCTCTGCCTTGGCATTTATGAGAATAAAATCTGCTGGGTCTTTCTTTCTTTCTTTCTTTCTTTCTTTCTTTCTTTCTTTCTTTCTTTCTTTCTCTCTCTCTCTCTCTCTCTCTCTCTCTCTCTCTCTCTCTCTCTCTCTCTCTTTCTTTCTTTCTTTCTTTCTTTTGCCTAATACCTGGTTAACAGATTGATAAAAGGTCTTCCTTCTGCTTTCTAGTAGGTAGCACTAGAGCATGAGTATTTTATTTTCTCTTGCACTGCTCAGGTTTCTCAGATTGCTACAGACTGGTGGAAATTGACTTGTATTCCCTGGAGATGTGACTGTGTTGCTTCCATCTCAGGGCACCACCCCTGTGGGGGAATGTGGTGGGCACTGGGGTTCGGAGCCTTTTAAATCCCAGCACTGCCCTCTGCAACCATATGCAATGCTGCACTGTCTGAGGTGTCCCAGGTGATACTGCTGGGATCAGCCACGATGGGTCAGGGTGGGGTGGGCTGGGAAAGGCCACTTGTGCATTTGTGGCTTTGTTCTCCCCCTAGTAATGGCAACTGTCAGATCTTAGCTGCCTCGCCCCTGTATCTCCACACCTGTCACTAGGATTAGCTGCAGCTGGCGTCTGCTGTTCAGGAGCTATTCTCCAGTTCTCAGGGCTGCAGATATTGTGCTCTGTAACCCCGTATTTACTGATATATCTTCTTCTGGGGCCCACTTCTAGCTCTGAGAGGGTGAGGAGAGGCAGCCAGGCTTCATGGCTTTGTTTCCTGCCTGGCAATAGTGGCCGCTAGAATATGGTCCTCGTACTTCTGTATTCTATCTCTGCCCTGATCTATTGCTGTGTTCAGCCATATTATATGCTGATCACTGAGGGAGGAATTCTCAGGGCTATAGAGAGTGCACTTACAGCCTGAATCCTCCCCTCTCCCTGAGACCCTCAATGAGCTCCAGGCTGTGTCCATGGTACCCGTCTCTCCTCTCCCTTCCTTCTTCCCGTTTGCCTCAATTCATCAACCTTTAGTTGTTTCCACGTGCATATCTCTCAGAAGTGTTTGTATGTTGGACAGAGAATACTTTGTTGAATTATAGCTGTTCGACTTGTTGTAACTCCAAGAGGAGAGATCATGGAGATTTCTCATACCACCATGCCTCTGGTGTCACTGACCCGTGTTCATTTATTATTACTTAAGGATAAAATCTACTTATTTCTAATCATTTAAATTAGATTCTTGTTTCCTTTTTCTGGCCCAGTTCCTTTCTTGATCAACATATTCCTGTGGTGCTCCAATACCATCTATAATGTCTCAAAAATAATAGATTCTTTAAATTTTTTATTTATTAATGAAGTGGAGTATGTGTAATATTCATGAGTTATGAAAAACTTTTCACCCAACTGGAAGTTTTATGGGAAAACTTATGAAAAATTACTGTGATTGTCATTTTGAAGAAAAAGTCTTTTTTTCCATAAGGGGTAATCTCAAACCCAATATTCTCCATCTTTTTATTTCTGGCCAGAAAAATAAAACTTACAAGACATTGTTTAAATGACAATGAACAGTAAAATGGGTTTAATCTGATTGTTTCTAATATATGGAGTTTATAACTTTATGAATCTATCAACATATAGACACAGGTTTTTTTATGTTTATAAGTTGTTTTTTCTTTTGGATAAATAGCTATGAGTGGAATTCTTGGTCATATAGTAAAGGTATGTTTAAATCTGTAAGAAAGTACTAAACTATTTTCCAAAATGGCTGTGTCATTTTTCATTCCTATGAGCAACATGTGAGAGTTCCAGTTGTTCTGCATGCTGCAATACTTGGGATTGTTACCTTTTTATTTTAGCTAATAAATATATTTTGTTACTTCACTGCTTACTTAATTTGCATTTCCATATAACTAATGATGTTGAGCATCTTTCATGTGGTTGTATACCATCAGATCTTTTTAATGAAGTGTCTGTTCAAATCTTTTGCCAACTTTTTAATAGAGTTGTTTGTTTTAAGTCATGAGAGTTCTTCATGTATTATGGACACAAGTTATTTTTCAAATATGTTTTCCAATATTTCATCCTAATCTGTGGTTTGCCTTTTTATTTTCTTATTAGTGTCTTTTGAAGAAAAGTAATTTAAATTTTGAAAATGTCCAATTTGTCAAATTTTTTATGGATTCTGAGTTTTCTGTCCTATCTAAAGTATCTTTGTCTAATCCAATTATCACAATGATTTTCTCCTGTGTTTCTTTTTAAAAGTTTTGGGTTTTACATCAAGGTCTATGATCCATTATAAGTTACGTTGTAAATATGACCTGAAGGCCTAGGTTTTTTGTTTTTGTTTTTGTTTTTTTAAAGTGTGTTCAATTGTTTCAGCACTATTTTTTTTTAAGTCTATTATTTATTCATTGAACTGCCTTGGCAACTTTGTTCAAAAATTAATAGCTTATATATGTATCTGTTTATTTCTGCATGCTCCATTCTGTTCCATTGTTTCATATGACAGTACTTTGCAGTTTTATGTTAATTCTAGTCATCAAGAAATCTGTCTTTATTCTTTTTCAAGTTATTCTAGTTATTCCATCTAAATTTTAGAATCAGCTTGTTGATTTCTACCAAAAAATATATTTGTTTGGAATTTTGAGTGAGATTGAATTGAATCTACAGACCAAATCAGAGATAAATGAAATGCTAAGAATACTGAGTTTTCTAATCCATGAATATGGTATAGAATATGGTATTTCATTTTATTTAGGTCTTTAATTTTTTAGTTAATAATTTGTAGTTTTAAGTATACAAATATTGCACCTGTTTTGTCGGGTTTATCCTCAGATTACCCCATTGAATACCTAGGTATTTAATAATTTTGATATTATTATGTGTATGGTAGTTATTTATATAAAGATTACATATAACATGTATTGTTTTATAGAATACATTATAGAACTATTATAAAATATAAATATAATAATATAAATTATTACATATATTTTATAGACTTTTATCTAGTGACATTTATGAATGGTTTGTCTTCTTGATGAATTTTACCCAGTTATTATTATGTAATATCTTCTTTTTTTCTAGTAATTCAGAACCTTGTTCTGAAATTTATTTTTTTCCAATATTAATATAACCGTTCCAGCTCTTTTTCTTATTATTTGCAATATTTTTAAAATATTTTTATTTTTAACTTATCCTTTTCTTTATACTTAAACATATAGTTTAAGTATAGTCATATAGTTATAGACAACATATAGTTTGGTTTTTCTTATCCAATTTTGAAAATCTTTTTCAGTTGGGGTGATTAGACAGTTTGCATGTTATGTAATTATTGATAGTGTTGGATAACTTTACTATCTTGCTAGTTGTTTTCTGTTTCTCCTATCTGTACTTTGTTTCTTCTTTCTATCTTTTAAAATGAATTGTTTATAAATGATTATATATATCTCCACTATTAACTTATAAGTTGTGTCTGTTTTCTTGTTAGGTGAGGCTTATAATATACATCTTTACCTTATCACAGACTTCTTTCAAATAAAAATATATTAGTTCATTAATAGTTTCAGAACTTACAACGATATGCTCTCATACCCTTCGCCTATCCATTGTGATATTGTTGTCACATATTAATATGTATGGTTTAAACTCCATAATATGTCATTATAATTTTTGCTTTAAACAGTCAAATATCTTTTAAAGTGATCAAAAATAAGAAAAATGTCTTTTATGTATATATATATGCACACATACATGCATACATATACATATATACATACACACATACTCTTGTTTCTCCCCTGCCAGCAAATTGTTTTTGCATGATATTTCAGGTCAAACACTTGGAATTCAGAATAACTCAAGCACCTTATTTTCAAGACTATATGTTTAAACAACATCCAGAAGCGCAATAGATTTGTTCAGGTTGTATTGCTTTCTCCTCGAGAAGACTTACTTTAAAGAAGCTACTTAAATGAGGACAGGGAGATAGTAATGGATAAATGGCAGCACAGGGAATGTAGCTGGATGGAGACTTTAGTTACTATCCCAAATATTTAATATCAATCCTGCTAATAATTTCTAAGTATCAAACACTCACTATTCCTTGTATCTAGTAGAGATGATTTCATTTGATTTTTACAAAAAGAAAATCATTAGGTAACTTATTTTAGAAACAGAATTAAGTAGTTTACCTAAAGGAGACTTATACCAACATTTTTACTTTTTAGATGACAACACTGAGATTTGGAGTAGGAGATTAATTTGAATAAGAGTGTGTTGCTTGTCAATGGCAGATCCATGATTAGATCCTAAGATTCCAGATGCTCTCTTTGCTCTATATTGATCAGTTTGATGTCAGACACATCTAATTTAATTTGAATGAAATTGTTAGTCACTTTAGATATAGATGTATAATTCAAGATGATTTTCACAATTAGCTATGTGATCCCTGAAATACAAATAAATGCCAGCTACTAAATAATGTGATAAAAATAAATTATGCATATGAGAAATAAACTGTGAGACATTATTACTTTGACTGTGTGCTTAAAATGAGTCAGCAAGAGTACTCTTAATCAAAAAGCTTACTTGGTTGTGGGATATATAAGCAGTAAAATAACAAGAAATGTTTAGAAAGTAACCCTCCCCAAATGCTCAACACCTCCTTGAACACAACTTCTGTTTTTTATGGCTTATACTCTAAGGAAAATGATAATCGAATGAGGTCAGTTAAGTGAAGAGCAGAAAAAGTGGAATGCTTACTGAGGAGAGATGGAATGGGTTGATTTTGACTAGAGAAAATGATGCTGAGGGCAAATTTAATCTGCCCTTTTGAAGTTAAATGTCATTAAAAATGAGGACAATAGATTTTAACAAGTTTTATATAACATTTCATCTGTATAAAAGAACCCATGTAAAAAACAGATGTAGGTTATGATGTAACATATTAATATGAAAATATGTGAACACTACTTAAAATTAGCACAGTAAGTTATTTAGCTTTGCGTGCTTTTTGAGTTTTATAAATATCACATATGGTATGTAATTTTATGATATTTGCTCAGTGTGGTCCGTGACTCATCCATGTTGTTTTATGTAGTTACAGTGTATGTTTCATGATTGTATAATATTCCAGTATAGGAACATAGTACAATTTTTTTTTTATCTCTTCTGTGGATGAACATTTGATTTGTTCTTAGTTTAATGAATATGAACATTTTTGTACATGTATCCCAGTGCTAATATGCAAAAGCTCATAAGAACGGAATTGCTGGGTTGTAGGTAATGCGAATGTTGAGCTTTGTGAGATAGTGCCAAATTGTTTTATAAAAAATGCATTAACTTAGAATGCTACTATAAGAAGTATCCATATTTATCCACACTCTTTCTTTATGAAGGTTTTTGTTAATTTAATTTTTACTCAAATTTATTAATATTCTTGTTTAATCTTATTTAAAAATTTGTCTTTTATATTTAAGTTTTTAACCCATTGTGAATTTTTATTTATGATGAAAGTAGCAATTCCATTTCAGTTCTTTCTTATGGATGTCCTATCATCAGGCTGATTTATTTCCCTGTGATGTGCCATGCCGCCTTTCCCATATATCAAGTTTGCTTATATGTGTGGGTCTATTTCTGGACTCTAAAAGCTGTACCAATAGTGAAATTTTCTATTTATGCATCAGCAATACTAGATTCTTCTAATTATTATGGCTGTATAATTCCTTGAAAACTGTTTGGGTTATGATTAAAATTGATTTAAAGTCATATTGTTTGGGAAAGCTTGACATCTTAAAGCATCAAATTATTCTATTTATGTATCTGATACATTTTTCCTGATAGCTTGTATATTTTTCTACTCATTTACACTTACTCCTATATACGTATAAATATATTTTTTAAATTATATTTTGTAAATGTATGCTTGGTGTAGATAAATATTTTAATATGTTGATCATATATTCATACAACTTACTAAACTCAAATTATTTCTTGGTAAATGTTTCATGTGTCTGAAAAGAATATGTGTCCTGCCATTATTGGGTGTAGGGTTCTATAAATATCAATTAAGTCAAGTTGGTTGATAGACTTGTTCAAATCTTGTGTCATTTTACTGATTTTTCTGTGTAATTTTTCTATCGAGTGTTGAAAGAAGAGTAATGAAATCTTTGCCTTTAACTGGATTTATCTACTCCTAGTAGTTGCATCAGTTTTTACTTAAGATATTAGGTACATAAACTTTTAGAATTGTTATATTATTTTGATGAACTGACACCTTCTTCATTATGAAATGATCCTTTCTTATCCCTAGTAATATTTTTTTCTTTAAAATGTTCTGTGTTTGATATTAATATAATCACTCCAATTTTCTTTGGATTACTGTAACCAAGGTATATTTTTTTCATCCTATTACTTTTAATCTGTTTCTTTACCTTTAAAGTGGGCTTCTTATAGGCAGCATAAAGTTGAGTCTTTCTTTTAATCTAACAAATTTTTACTTTGATAGAGATGCTGTGATCATTTGTATTTAATGTTTTTATTGATATAGTTGGGTTGAAATCTGACATCTTGCTAATTGTTTTCTGTTTGTCACATGTTTGTTTCTCTTTTCTTCTCTTTTCTGGATTGAGGTTTTTTCTTTAATGTTTTTATAATTCCATTTGAGCTCATATTTGCTTATTCATTATGTCTTTTTTAGTGTTTTTTTAAATGTATGTAGCATACATTTTAACCAATTGATCTTTAAGTGATATCATGTAAAACCACATAATATATGATAACTTTATAATGATTTACTTTTATTTCTCTACTCCCACTTTTTGTGCTGTTGATGTCATCCACATTCATTTTATATAATATATATATTTATTATAAGCCCCACAATTTATTGTTATTGTTTTTGTTTAAAATTCAATTATATTTTGCAGTGATTTTTAAATTTAAAATTAAAAATATTTGCCCACTTCTTTACCATTTCTGGTGCTCTTCACTTGTTTGTGTAGATTCGTATTTCTATCTGGTATCATTTTCCTTCTGTCTGTAGGATTTTCTTTAACACTTTTTGCATTACAGGTTTGCTGGTGATATAGTTTTTTTGCTTTTGTATATCTGAAAATGTTTTATTTTGCTATAATATTTGAAAGATTTTTTTGCTAGATTGAAAGTTTTTTTTATTACTTTAAAGCTGTTAATCCACAGTCTTCTTGTTTGCATTGTTTTCAATAAGAAATTTGCTGTCATTCCTGTTAGGAATGGCCTGTTACAGTCATTAACACTTGTCAAAGATGAGTAGGCACATAAAGAATAAGATATCCTGTATGGGAACCAGAAGACTCAATAGACAAAAGAAATGTACGCAAAAAATTGACATATTAGAATATCAAACACATTAAAATAATTATCAGAATAAGAATAAAAAGAAATGCATATTTGAGTTTTAGCAGGAAACTGAAACCGTATATACTAAAATATTAGAATAAAAAGAAATGCATATTTGAGTTTTAGCAGGAAACCGAAACTGTATATACTAAAATATTAGATTTGAAAAAGAACAAAGCAAATTTCAGAAATAAAATATAATAACTAAAAGTAAGAATTCAGTGGATAGTTTTAGCAGCAGCATAGGACAGCTAAAAAGAGCATTAGTGAATTAGGAAGAACTTAGAAAATGCAGATAGAAAGGCGAAAGAGATGGACAGTAGAGAAGAGTATAGAAGGTATAGTTCCTCACCTCCCCAGAAAAGTGATGTTTGAGAATACTGAAGGTAAAAATAAGAAAAATAAAGACAAATTACATATTAAGATATTAACCACACGGTAAATAAATATTTGACTTTCTTTCAGTTTGTTATACTACCCAGGAGGAACCAACCCTGATAACCCTCAGTTTTCCTCCTGCAATGTTTCATTTCTCAGGTGAAGGAGTAAAAGGTGATAGCAGCTCTCACACATGTTGGAAGGGCAGTGGGCAGTGATATCAATATAACAAAGGAAAGGTTAAGCTAGCCTATGCATGATGACAACTAAGAAACTCAGATTAAGTTGAACAAAGATGGATTTGAAAACTAATGAGTAGAGGTTGAACAAAGCTGAGTGGTGATGATAGTGAAGTAAGAATGTGTAAAAAAAAAATCTTAAATAATTTCAGGAACATAGTTGTAATCTCTGGAAACTGTTCATAGCTTGCTGCTTTTGTCTGGGGTTCCATGTGGCCCATGGGTAGGTTAAGCAGTTTACTGACAGGAGAGGAGTTCTTTCAAGGAAATCCTCAAGCAAAACTAGATAAGATGCTAGATAATACCAACGTTATAAGCTAAGCATTTAGAAATAATTTGCTATGCTCACACAAAAATTACCCCATTAACATCAATCATAAGAAAAGCTCGCTCTGGGCACAGGAGCAATCAAACAGAAGCCAAGCATTTGCAATAACACCTGGAGTGTTTCTTAAGCCTGGGATTTTATAAAGAGAAAAGAGATGTTTAATTAAGAATGGATGAACCCATACTACAGAGTAAGAACTCTGTGTATTATTGTATGATAATTTATAATTAATTCAAAATAATGGTATGATTTTAACTTCAAGTCAGCATTAGAAAATGATGAGCTTTTAACCAGGTGTTGCTAAAGAATTGTTTTGGTTCTGGCCCTAACTAAATTTGTCTTCTTTGTTCATGATTGTGCCTAAATTCTTCTCTGCACCCTTCAAATACCTTTTCTGTCATGATTGTTTCCCTATATTGGGGCTATTATTAATAATATTTATTTACTCAGACTTAATTATTTCTGGTTCCTTTATGACTGTCCAGAAGTTCTGTTTTTTAATTCTAATTATCATTTAACAGCCTCTATACCCTTCATACTGGCTTATCATTTTAAAGCTCAGGAATGAAAAATTATTTTGAAACAATTCATAGAATTAGTCTGTTATTGTCTGACCCATATTAACTAAACCTTTTAAACTTTGATTACCATAAAAATGGATGCTGAATATTTCTTAGATCAAAATTCTTTGAAGGTAGAGATCAGCTCTATCCCATTCTTTTCTCTTCTGACACTAAGCATAGCGTGGCACACAGAGGAGCTACTCAAATGATTAAATGTAATAATGCCTTATACCACTAAAGTATATAATTAATATACTTATATGTGCTGTTTTTCAGCTATATATAAATGATGTCACTTTACTCAGTATTTCTAAAAGCTGTATTGTTATTAATGTGCCCCATTTCTGTAGCCACACAGATATGATATAGATGGTGTCAACCTCATTAACTGCTGCTTTTTGAACCTAAGTAATTCTTTTCTTGGATTTATTTAAAAATGAATTTCAACAAAATAAAAAATTACTGATTTGAGCTTACTTTTTGATTTAAATTAAAACTGCTCCAAATCAGACTTCTTTTCTGGGTTTGATTCAACTCCCAGCTCAAGGATGAGTATTAATTTTAGTTAGTAATTATGAATAGAATTTAAGATAGAAAGCAATTTCAAAGTACTTGTCTGAGGATTTTTTTGTATGAATGTTCTTTTTTCTTTATTTTTCCCAATAGGCATAAGTAAAAATTCTTTGTAATCTCTAACATGCCTAGATATTTCTATGAATTTTCTTCTGCTTAGAATACATATTGATTTTTTTGGAATACAATTCTCAACTTTTGTGCAAGCAATAAAGGATATTTAACATTATATTTAATAAAGGATATTTGGGGGCTGGGAAAAAGGCCATATATTAAAGATATATTCTTACACTGTGATCTGGAGAGAATTGAATATACAACCTTTATAGATGTTCCTCTTTATAGAGCACTATCCCTGAAATTCCTAAAAAATGCATTTTATTGAAATAGAATAACATGTCAATCTTCATTGCTGGACAATTTCTATAGTTCTCTAATAGATGTCTCCTGAGAAATTTTATAGAACATTTTGTTACTTATTCTGTGTCTGTGTTTTTTATTTTAATTTAGTTCTGTCATGTGAATGATAAGCAGTCAAGGCTGAAAATTTCCTGCTTTGCAATTCTCTGAATGTTAATAATTATACTAATTAGCAATTTACAACAAACAGGTCTCAGTCATATTGAACCATTTCTTCCACATTTGCCACAATTTTAACATCATGAGTTAATTTCAACCTGCTGCAGTTGTCTTAGAAATGCTTTTCCATGAACACAATTCCTCCCTAAATCCATTCAGATCTAAAAGCATAGATCATTGAAGATGTAAACAAAAACAAAAAATTATCTTTTTTTTTAAGGAATACGTTTCTATCCTCAATTCATATCCTTTAATTATGTATCAATTGAGTTAGACCTCTCATCTTCAATTTTAATGCAAATAATTCAGCAATCTAACAGTATGAAATAACTTTGCTTAAAAAAATACAGTAGCACGTATTAGTTTGAGCAGACAATTCCCATATCACTGAAAAGGTGAATGACCAAGTGTGTTATTCTTTATCAACGACAGCTAAAATTCTAAGTAGCTGTGATGAATGCCCTTCCTCTTCATGCATATCCGGGTAACTACTACTGGTCCTGTGCAGCATAATAACTATCGCCACTTCTTGAAAAAACTGAACTTAGCTAACTGCCCCATTTTCTTCCCATTTCCATCTCACGTAGTAAGTTATAGTTATGGCTTTTTTGACACTTATCTTACTGCTTTTGTGATTTTCCTTCTCTTTTAGGGACTGTGTGCTTTTTGAGATCTACCTCAAAACGGTAGGGCTTGTATTTTTAGCACCCTGCAAAACTCTACATGCATAATAGCAATTCAATGGATATTGCCGAATAAGTAAATTGGAATAACTGAATATAATGTTAACAATGTCTTCCATGTACTCTTTCATTATCATTCATTGCACAAATATTTAAATACCTACTATGTGCCAGAAGGATATTGTGCTGTATGGAGATAAAACATGAATGGCAGTTTCTGTTGACTCAAGTTAACTGTATGAATTTAAAATAAGTCAATATTTTCACTTCTGTCTTTTCCTGTTAGTTTAATGCCCACCCTCACCCCCAATGTGCATACTTTAGTCTAATTTGTTTAATGGGCAGAATGGAACTAATTACACTGCATGGTATTTAAGTAGAGCTTCCATATTGATTAAAAATCGCAATGCAGCAACTCCCATCCTGACCTCTCCAGCCCTTGGACGCTGTTTACTTCATCTAACAGTTCATTGGCGGACCATTGATCAGCACCCACCATGGATCAGGCCCTCACTGCTTGGGATAGAGCAGAGAATGAGGCAGGTGCTATTAATTGACCTTAAGAAAGGCATAGTCAAATGGAAGAAGCAAGCATTTTATTTAAAAAATTATTTCATTACTACTGCAATTAATATTACAAAAGAGAACAGAATGCAATGAGAACATAAAATGTAGAACTGGTCTTAAAAAGGAAATCAGTATCTATGTGTTGTTTCCTGCACCTAAAGCTCTTGCCACTATCATTTGTTTAAATTTTCAGGACTCAGTCTACCTGCCACCTTCAGAGACCTTCCTTAACCTCAATAGACACCTGTTGCTTGAATGGATGAATAAAAGAATGGGTGAATGTATGAATGAATGAGCTGTTATTTAAGTTACATTCTGAACAAGAGTGAGTTGGAAGTAGCAGATAGAGAATGGGGCAGGTGTCTTCCGGATAATGGAATAGCAGGTATGAAAGTCTCTGAAATGCCAGAAAGAAGACTGGCCAATTTTGAAGCAATGCCTTAAGACTGGATAGCTGGAAAGCAAAAAAATCGAGAGGAGAGGGGCACAAGATGAGTCCGGAGGGGTCAAGACATACCACATCTTCCATGGCCTTTTAAACTCTGGGAAGGTGTTCAAATTATATATAATATATGTAATATATAATTATATATGTGTATATATGTATGATACTTAATTATTACCCTGTATTGTGGTCTCACAGAATAGGAAAATATCATATTTTTCCCCCAAAATAGTCAAGATGTATACTTCTTAATTCAATTATCTGGAGCAGCTTTTTCAAAGAGCAGATGAGTACTGGAGATTATAGAATAGGCAAAATGATAGTAAAGAAAAAACATGGTACTCAGCACATAAATATTCAAGAAGACCCTCTGTGTGCCTGAAGAGCCTATTATGAAATATATAATGAGAGGCAATAGTTGGTTGTTTCTGTCCTTCCTCAAGTTTGCTCAAGAACTATGGCTTAGTAGTTGTACACATGCATGTGTGTGCATGTGTGCATGTGCGTGCGTGTGCACATGCTTGCACATTTTCCCTATGATTATCCAAAATCAGGAATACTATTAACAAACACTGGAAATAGAATTTTTATGTAAGGCTTCACCTAACCAGTTAGCCTCTTTCTCAGAAGGCTTGAACATATAGTCACATGCATAGTCTATACAATTATTTTCAAATACAAATTAATTTGAGATTACATTATATTGTCTTCAGTGTTCTCCATCTTATTGTCTGTGCTGTATTGCTATTGATAGGGCATGATATGGTGTTTTTTAGATGACATGCTGATGGACTTTTTTTTTATTTTCATACTAACATTTATTTTAATTGTATTAGAAAAAAGTGAAATTTGCACATTAAAGTCATGATTTCACAGATTTTATTGCTTGTAATATTTTTTAAAAGTGAATCAATATAGATTGATCTAAATAAAATATTTTTATAATATAGTACAAGTACTACACAGATTTTTTTAAACTGGAGTGAAATAAATGACTAAAAATTGTATAATATGGCCAAAATCTACTGAAGTGCAGAGACACAAGAGAAAATGTGATTAGAAGAAGTACAGACCACATGAGAAAAATCCCTGCTTTCATTGTTCTTAGGCTTTGTGCTTTGTTATTGCTCAACATAATGGTGACTACAGAGCCGGTGTATACTTTACTAAATGCAAAGGAAGGTAGATAGCTTTTTCAGGTGATACAGCTTCCTGATTTTCCATGAGAAAACCATTCATCGTTAGATTTTTAATGTTTCCAGTAACTTATTGCAGTTTGATGAACAACTTACAAATTACATTATAGATTGTGGTGACTGAATAGTCCTTTGGGGCAGGGCTTGTAGCTTATAAATCTTTGTACCCCACACCGCAGAATACCTATGGATTGAACTGAATACATGACTGCCTTTTTGAGATCTACCAGCACATAGAATTATTTTTTCCAAATGCAGATACCACCATAAGAAAATAAATTGCCTTAAATCCCTATTCCTTTCTTTGTTGTTTTTTTTCCAAGCTTCTAACAAAAGTTTCATAATTATGGCAACTCTTTCTCTAAGCATAGAGTTGATGCCAACTAGTAAAGTAACAATTTCTTTTCTATCCTGCTATCATTATTACATAATGAATAAATTAAAGAACAAGAGTTCTAAAATTTAGTTTGTTGTGCTTACTTAAAAGCAGAATGATCTTTATGGCTGAAATAACCAAGTGCAATATTTGCAATTTGAAAAAGATCTTTACCTGCTACTTGTTTCCACTTGGCCAACTTATGTCCCTGCATGTCAAAAACTTTGCTTCATTTTTCCTTCTTTGTGAAGTCTAAACATTGGATAAGACTAGTGACTCAGACTGAGCTGTGAGAAAGATCTTTGGAAGCTCCTTTTAAAGCTTCTCCCCAAGTGATGAGTAAAGAGTCAGAAATTTCTCTAATAGAGATCTATCTCTCTATCTTAAGCAACTGTTTTCAGAAATTCCCTGTCGAAATAAAAGTGATTCAAGTAATTGTTCTAGTATACAAACAACACTACACTTGGCTATTAAAACCTTGATATTTGTGTTGGCTAACTAGTTTAAGCCCTTAAGGAAACTGTACATTCTTTTTTTAAGTATAGTTAAAATGACTACTAAACAAACAGAAAGGTATCATTCATAATTCTATATCTAGTAATTTTTAATATTTTATGTAACATTTTTAAGTTTACATATACATTTGCGTTTATATTATTTGATTATTTTTTTACCTAACTGTATTTTAAACACCTTTCTGTGGCACTTAATATTCTTCTACAGCACATTATATTATATCGTTTCTTGAATATACCATTACATAACTAACTCCTGGTTTTTAAAATTGTGTTCATATTTTTTGCTATTGTAAATAATACTGCATTGAAATTCCTTAAAATTAACTCTGTGTATTTATGGTAATTTCCTTAGAATAAATTAGAACCAATTATGCATCGCTCACCATCCCCCAAAAAGTTGAGAACTGGTAGATAACAGTAATTTTTGGCCAACCTCAGTGGGACTTCAGACTAAATGGAGGAAGGGCATTGGCAAGAATATATGAAGTGATGTGAATGATAAAGTGACTCTTTGACAGTTTTGTCAAAGAATTTCTCATCTTTTATAGTGTATAGAGATGAGATTTGCTTGCTCTGCTAGACAGTGTTTTCTTTTTAGTGTTCTTTTGACTACTCCATAGCCATTTGTCTACTCTCTCCTATTGGACTATAAACAACTTCATGGCCAGGGGCTATTACCAAATAAAAACTTAATATTTTCAAAAAAGAAATGCCATCAAATATTTAAGTCAGGATATTATCTTTACTAGTACTCCAATCAGCAGCTTTCCTTTAAACTGGGGTTGCTTTATTTCAAGAAATCAAATTATTTTTGTCTGCTGTAGACCTTGCACTAGGCACAGTGCTAATTTTTAATAATCATTATTTTTTTAAAAGGAAGGCTAAGATCGTGTGGTGGAAAAACACAGAGAAATAAGTAATGTGGCTTACATTTTTTAAAAGGGCTTTTGCTGCAATAAATTTTCATGAAGCATTGTCATCAAGATATGTATTTCTGCAGAAATGATGAAAAATCACCATGACCCAAATTAGTGAATTTTTACAAGTAACTGTTTCTTGTACAGTAACACTAACTCAGTAGAAATCCATGGGTATGGTGCTGACTCATTCTTTGAAATCAAATTAATAAAATGCTTTCTGCATAATAGTTTTTAAACACTGTTGAAGAGTTCATCACAACTATGCTAACAGGTCATTCTCAATTTAAGGAGTATGAAATTCCCGGGGGAATTGGAAATCTTAAAGGCTTCTAAGACATTGGGTAAAAACCTGCAAATATATGCCACATTATTTAATACAGCTTGCTGGCATTGTCTTTATTTTGAGAGAAAAGAAATGCTGGGAAGAATGTGTTTGCAATATAGTCCCAAGGTACAGATTCAGTTCAATAATTCAAATCTATGAACAAAAAGCAGAGCTCGCTCTTGGCACATTAATTATACTTTAACTAGACTTTAAAATGGAGGAGTTATGGAGACTTCTCTCCTTAATTCAACAATTTTATAAAAGGTCACTGAGAACTTTGTCTTTTCTATAGTATTTTAAAGGAAAATGTGTTTTAATAAGTAAAATTATTTCTCAAGAGCTTGAGGACTTGACACTGATAGACCAGAGCTGGAGATGCTCAGCACTGCCGGAACCTTTTGCATTAGTTCATATCCTCAGGAGTTTTGGACTGTCATTGCTGAAGGGTTTGAAATTGGGGAATATATTACTGAAGTTTGCCCATTAAAATATTGGAGGATAAGAGTACTGAAGTTGCAGCTGGCATGATATGCAGTATGTGACACTGGAAAAATGGTATGAGTTTCAGGGGTTGTCTGAGCACAGAATCATGTGATGTGACAAGTGCAGACAATACTTTTTTTTCCTTCCTCTTTTTTTTTTTTTTTTTTTTTTTTTTGGTGAACAGCTGATTTAACAGGAAGAGAAAACTCAAAAGCGTCAGTGCATAAATTGCTACTGTCCTGAACTCAGTGCTATTAATTCTTTGATGGCAAGAGTAAAATTTTGTCAAATGGATAGACTCCAAAAAAAATGACATCAAATAATACTCACGTTCTAACTAACTTATTACTGCAAGAGTATTCAGAATTATTGTTGGCATGGGATTCTCTTGTTTAAAATTCAGCAAACTTCATCAGTCACAAAATTTACTATTCTGACTATTCACCATTATATATATTGGACAAATTATTCTAACATGCTATCCTATTTGATATTATAAATAGAAAAAAAGGCTAAGCTTTCAGAGAAGACAGTGATGATAATAATGATTTTACTTGAGCATGGATATAATTAGTGAGAATAATAAGCCTGTTGTGAAACAGTTCAGTGACTTTTTAATGTATTCAACTTATAATTTTAAAATAGTGCAAAGCACAGTATTTATTGCCAGGAATCTTTGAGACGTTTCATGAACACCAGGCTCAGTCTCCTCCCCAATATCAGAAAAGGGGAATGAGCTATTCCTTGCCTCTTTTATATTGTCTTTTTTTTTAGAAGCAAAAAGAAAGTTTATTAGACAAGGGATAACACTCCACAGACAGAGTGTGGTCTCCTCTCAGAGGCAGAGAATGAGAGGGACAGTGAGAGAGACAAAGAGAGACAGAGCGAAGGCACTGAGAGGGACCCTGAGTGTTCAGGGAATTCAATTTCTGTCATTCTTTAGTTCCCATTTTTTTATGATATGGACATACAGCAAGGAAGGGGAAGGGAAAGAGTATGTAGTGCTAAAAGCCTGCTGGCTGGCACTTGTCTTTTAATATCCAGTTCCCCTTAGACTGAGAGAAAATCACTAACAGACTAATAACCAGCAAGAAGCCTATAAAATTGAGTGTGTGTTCATATTTCTTTAACTATTTTCTAAAAGATAAAGTGAAAAGTGACACAAGAGGTCTTGAGAACATGAAATTCCGCCCCTAAAAGCATTCTCCAGGGAGATTCTTTTGCTCCTCTCATTTATGGTCAAGATAAATGTCTCTTCCTTTTGGATATCTGTAGAAAAATGCCATTGTCAGGTCAGCAATTCCTTAGGTTTGCAGTGTTCTATGACATTTACAGAGAATGTTTATGTACATTATCTCATTTGATCTTCAAAACTATCAATTAAATATTAGTTAAGCAGGTACTAACCCCAACCAGAACACGCGTCATCTGATTCCCAGGACAGAGCTTCCCATACTTCAGGTTGGAGAGTGAGAAAGGTTGTTCCAGATACCATGGGAGTGCTTCATGATAGTACTCATCAGAGACTGTAATTCAAACTGTTGACTGTCCAGCTCCTGGCAAAAGCCTGGCTGAGATAGTGAGAGAGTAAATTTCTGGAGATCAATTTGACAGTATTTGACAAAAGGTTTTAAAATGTTCCAACATTTGACATAGCAATTCAGCTTCTAATAATTTATCACAGATATATGCAAAAATATATGCACGTGATAGTAAGTTCCTTACTATTTATAATAGGAGAACATTTTAAACCTAAATAATCTAAAATTAGGAAATTGGTTAAAATACTGTGATATATATTCATATAATGAAATATGAGTGAAATTAAAAAGCATGTTACATGATGCCGTTGAGTGATTAGGGATAGTGTTCCTGATACATCATCGTTAGTGAAAAATCAGACATAAAAATAGCACATCCAGGACAATAGAAAAATATGAATTTTATGTGTGAAAAAATACTGACTAAATACATGCAACAATGTGTAAACAGTTTTCTCCAGGTGGTAGGATCAGAGGTGATTTATTTTCCTTTTCCTTTTTTCTGTTTGTGTGTGTGTATGTGTATGTGTTCCCACTGAGCATGTACTACTTCTATAATTAAGGTTCAAATACCTATGCAAAAAGTAAGTCTGGCTGAGAGAAGTGATTCCCACAGAAGACGGCATAAGAAACCTGCTGTCCAGCCATTTCTTTAGCCCTGAGAACTTCTAACCGAAATTAGAGCACATAAATTATTTTTAAAAATTTTTTTAATTAAATTATGGAAAAGAGTTTCTCTTTCAAATTTGGAATGTTTTCATTTAGGTTTCAGTATATAAGAGGATATTGTATAAACCCATTTTGATCTTTGCTTCCACTCCAGGTGCCAAGAAGTTGTATATAACATTTAAAAATAAATCTCTAACTCAATAATCCTTGTGGTTAGCATATTTTATTTCTCCTTTTCATTGTATACTTTTGTTGTACAATCTTTCCTACTGTTTTGGAAAAAAAGGTATAAATTATGAAATAAATAATATCCCCAAAAGTGAATTTAAGGATCATTCTTCTTACTGTCCATCTGAAAAATTGAGAAATAGTGCCTAGTTATGTGGCTGTTGTGATACAGTGGAAATTTAAAAGGACTGGTTCAAAAACTTTTATTTAAAACCACTGGAACACTGGATATTATCTCTAGAATACTGGACAAATCACAGTTTCTCTGGATCTGTGAACTTATCTTATGAATTTTTATAATAATACCTAGAAATAGAAGCTATTGTTTTCTCACCCATAAGAGCTATTGCTAATGTCCTTATTTTTGTCCTACTCCACTAAAGAGACTGCTCTGATAATAAATTAACTGCTCACCTTCCCAGTCTCCTTTGTGGCTGGGTGTGGCCATGTGACTGACATACCTCTTAGGTACACTTTTTTCTCCTTTATAAAAGAAGTAAATACTGTTTGCTTCCCTCCCTTGCCAGTATCTACTCCAACTACTTGCTCCTAGAGCTATGGAAAACATTTTTCAAACATGTAAAACAAGCTTAAGAACGAAAAGTCAACATACCTAGAATGGTGGAGGGAAAAGATGAAAGGAACCTGCGATCTCGATGGCATCACTGAGTCACTGATGCAATGTCAGCATCCAAATAAGCCTGGACTTACTCCTATGTTCAATGAATAAATGCCTATTTGATTAAACAATTGTCATCTAGGTTCTCTGCTATCTACAGCTAAATGATTCCTACTGACAGTATCATATAGTTATGTGAGAATTAAATTAATGTATGTGTAATTGCTTTATAAGCTGTAGATAACTCTACAGAGCTGTTATTATTTAGAGAGACAATGAAGAGCAATGGGAAAGGCTTTGGACTTTCACTCAGACAGACAGGTTTGAATCCTAACCAGTCACCTTATTAGTCCACATGTATAGGAAAATAACCTAATCTCTGTGTGTGCCCGTTATATCACTTGTAAAATGTAGATAATAAATATCTCAGAAGGTTGTTAAGAAAGCTCTAAGCACAAGATTTGATGCATCTTGCTCAATAAATGTGGGTTTGAAAGAAAAATTAGCAAGTAGCAGTGATGTGTGGTCTGCTCCAAATGAAGGGACTTTTTCTGAGTCAGATTACACTGTGTGTTGAACATTTATGTCACTATGCAAAGTTTAGGACACCAAGAGATACTTCGAGATGCCCTATTAATTAAAATAGTAGAAAATTTTATTAGCTTACCAAGTGTAGTAATACCTGGCACCAAAGAATTTCATAGGTATTGACTAGTCTTCATAGAAGTCCTATGTATTATCTCGCCTGATTATACAAATAAGGAAACCCCATATTACACACTTAATTAGTGGAGTGGTCAGGATTTGAATTTGAACTCAGGCAGTCTGGCTCCAGAGGCTGTGCTCTTAACTTCTTATATTAAGTCATCTGACAACATTATTAAGTGCATTGCACAGAGCCACCTTTGCATATAAGCGACCCTTGCTTGCAGACTAGGATTGTACACACAAAAGTGAGTGCATACAATCCTGTCTTCCATAGTTGAGGTTTCAGGAAAACACTAGGGACCATGTCATTCAAAAAATAGAGGGGAGTTTCAGTTTCTGGTGAATGGACATGACAAAAAGCTCAAAATCTTCCTGAAATTTCATCACGTTAGGACTTGCTGGGCAAAAGTCAAAGCCCAGGCTTTCTTATTAGGCTTTTAAATAAAGGATAAGCCACCACCTAAAAAGATAAAGGACTAGGAGGAGCCAAAAGAAGAAGGCCCAGAATCTGCATAGGCAGTGATTCATTCTTCCTGCACATAAAACTTACAGAACCCATATAGAGAAGACTTGTTGACATTTTGGCATATTCTCCTAGGAAAGTAATAATATTTATTAATGTCCTTTATTCCTATAAAAATGAAAAGTTTTTATGGAGATATGAGTAATATGAGACTTAAGTTTTCATCAGCATGTCCAGAAAATTCTCCAGAGTAAACAGACTTCTTAGGTAGGCATAAATCTATGTACTGTTATAAGAGAGAGAATAATTATGGGCTTACACAAAATGGATATGGTGGACTCACTCACCTTCCTGTTTTTCTTCCTGTGTATAGAAGGTAGAAAATTAAAATATGCATACTATTCCAAAACTTTATTACCACTAAAGTTCTATGAATTAGATTCTGCCAGTTGGATACACTCATATGCAACTGAGAACTTGGAAATAAGGAAGGGAGAGCTTTATGCCATTTAACTGTTTCTATTGGCTAGTGTAACCAAGTGCACCAGGGGAGCCAGTGGTGAGACACATGCCCATTCTGGGCTTCTGCTCTGAGAAGGGATGGTCTCATAGGTTTCCTGGGACCATCTTGAAGGATAGTTAAATCAAAGTAAGTTTGCCAGCAGCATGATTAGGCAGAAGGAGAGCCAGATTTAGTCTTCAGTTCTTGTACAGAATAAACACGACTCAGATGTTTCTACAGGAAAATGTAGAAGGTGTAATTGAGGGCTTATGGTCTTTCCATTACATTATGCTGAGGCACGTGGCGAGTAATTCAGCTATTAGGATCTGAAATGAGAAGTTTCAGTAAGGAGATAGATGGAGGCCATGATAGATGTTCCAAGTAATCTACAAAGCATTCAAGAGGGAATACAATGAAATCCTTGCAAACAGAGAGGAAAAAATGGATCATAGATATAACCTTGGGACTATAGCATCAGAAGTTAGGCTTACATGGTTAAAATCCTGAGATGGTGCCGGTTCACTTCTGCAGGCATCTGATCCAAAGGGTAATTTAGACTGGCCTGTCTCCAGCTGAGATGAGTAAGGTTACCAAGCACACAATCAGGTGCTAAGCTCTAGATCGCCTCTCTTTCCATCACAAATGCTGTACACCTTGCTAGTGCCCCTAAAGCACAGAGGAAGGCACTGGAAAACTTGAAGACTGGACATATTAACCAAAACTGTTTGACTGTTGCCTAAAGGCAATATTTAAATTACTGCATCGAGGCTTACTATATAAGATGAAAATTTAGATCTTGCTACTTATCTGTTTCCTAGTAGGTGAATCATGATAACGATCAGATCAAGTGAAGGATATAAGCTTCTACATTTTTTTCTGTGTAAAAAAGAATCTATGAGTATCATCTGATTCCCTATTAAAGCTCTATTTAGTTTACTCTAATTACGTGACCCTGATCCAGAAAATATGCAGTCCACAAAATGGAAATTTTTCATAAGTCTAATGTGATACTTTCTCATCAGCATGGAGGACAAGTTCTGAGCAGGGAAAACAGAACAATATTTCAGCGTTCTCAATTAAGATGTAATCATATACTTAAAGTTTGCAGAATATTCAGAAATCCAGACTATGCCATGTATTCAAATTTATGTACAAAGACAATGAGGTTAAATCTACATTGATTTTTTAATAAGTCTGTGACATGACTCACATGGTCAACACGAATAATCAGCGGCTCACTGTGTATTTTGTGGATGCTTGCTTCCTCCCCCACACACTGCCATCCACCATAATTGCTGCAGGTGAAAGATTGTTGTTAAAGGCCATCTGTGGTTCACAGCCTTGTCTGGAGCGGGTAAACATTAAATGCTCACTTGAACGTGACGCTTGTTCACTTAGATTTGCTTCCTTTCCAGCGTACGAGGTCGGCAGAGCACAATCCCTCTTTTCTTTTTATTTATTTTTCACGATTCCTATAATAAACTACCAAAAAACTAATCTTTATGCTTCATATATGTGTTTTTAAATGTATATCTTTTTCCTATTTTTAGCAATTCTGCCCTATTCAGTTTAATGCCCTTATTTTTTTCCTTTGAGGTACAAATGGAATTGGTTACTTTCTATTGGCCGATGTTAGTGGACCCCATAATGAAATCATCATGCAAAAGCCCTATTTCAGGACACTCAGCAATTTGTCTGTTAGCCCAGAGTATTACCGAGTATTTGTCATAGTGGAATTGTGTGTAATTAGAGCTGACCCTAACCTTGAAAGCCGCTTCCCTGGGAATCACTTTTCTTGAAGGGCATCATGGGAAATCTAATCTTTGGTGAAAGAGTGTTTAAAAAACAAACACCCAAATGGTGATTACTGAGGAGAAATGTAAGTGTTCAGGACCTGCTTCCTCTTAGAAATGTCCGGAAGCTGTTGGTGCCTGTACCATATACTCTTTGGTTGTGTGGGCCTTACCACTGCCAACATGCTGTGAGTCCTGGGCAATTCCGCTGCAACAAACAGTAATACTCTGGGCTAATTGAGGAACTGCTGAATATCCCTGGACATGGTACAGGTGTCTTCGCAAGAGGATATTCTTATGGGGCCACTAACGTTAGCTAAGAGAAAGTAATCAACGCTATTTGCATCTCAAAAGGAAATGCATTGATTGTTTGATTGATTGATTGAGTCCTTCCTTCATTCAGTTAGTCTATAAAAAATGACTTCCTGAACTCCACCCAGATAACATGCTTCATACTCAAGGGCCAGGGAAACAACAATGAATCCTATAACTGTAGCTCTCAAAGGGCTCAACACTCTAATGGAATAAGCAAAACCACTAGGGTCTCTGCGTGGGGTGTGCATACTCGCAGGTTAAAAACTAAACTATTCGTTGGAAAAAAAATAATTATAGTTTTATCTTAAAATTCAGATAAGTATTAATTTACTGATAATAAATATATAGATTGTCATTAGTGTTGCACCTGTTTTTTTGGCAAATTGGTCACATGTCACTTAGATAAAACTGTTCCTTAAGGAAGAGTGAGACTTCTATAATATGGAAGACTTGAGGGTTGCATTTTCACTTGTTTATTCACATTTAATTTATTTTGATAGTTCAGAGTTTGTGTGTGTTGGGTTTAGTGAATTTTTGGATTATATTAATCTAAAAGAAAGATATTTTTGCAATACTTTTTACTAAGACACAGAATTACCACAGATTATTTTGTGGCAAAATATTTGAAAAGGCTACTGACTTTTATCACCATCATCAGTTAGTTTTGCCTATTCTTAAATTTCATTAAAATGAAACTTAGAGGGTGCTTTCTAAAAATGTTCTATATCCCGATCTGGCTATGGTTACATGGTTGTTTACCTATATAAGTTAGAGCTGTATAGTTAAATACACTCTACTAGATACACTCTATGTATGTTATACTATAGTAAAAACGAATTAAAAATAAATTGATAGAATTATTAAATTTAAAGGAAATCTATATAATATTTTAACAAAAGGGCATATTTTTAAATTTACTGAACCTTTCTATATGACCAGTTGCCATTTTTAGTATGCCACCTAGCAGATATTAGACACACACGTGCGCACACGCACACATACACCCTCTTTCCCTTCTATGTAAGGTTCACTTCTTAATAATAAGATAGAAAATAGTAATTGATTTTCATCAGAAATTTAAGCAAGGAAGAGAACACTTTGAAAAAATGTTTAAAACTCCTGTCATTACAGATTTTATTTATTTAAAAAAAGCCTGGTACCTATAAAACTTTTCATACTGACATACTTTAAAAATTGGATAGTAGAATTTTTTACCATGTTAACAAATATCTCAAATGAGTTTTTGTGAGTTTTGAGCCTATTAAAAGTATTTTAAAATCCAGTGTATTTCTGTTGGTTTATAGGAAAAATTGGTTCACATCAAGGATGAAAGATTTCCTGACAAATTAAAATTATTATTATTTCTTGTTTGCAGAAACAGAGAATAAGATTACCATGCTTACCCCACAGATCTAGCAGTTCCACTTTTGGTATGTATCCCAACCAAATCCTTACACAGGCTTTTAACTGTGTTCTAAAGTGTTTGTCCACTTTTATTTGTAATGATGGGCAGTTAGAGACAAAATGATGTTCTTTGCTGGGAAAGTGGATTAAAATATTTGGGGTACTTTGTAGCTATTAGAAGAAAAAATTAAACATACATTTGGCAACATGAGTGGATCTCAAAAATATAATTCTTACCAGGAAGAGTGAAAAATAGAATGAGATATATAAACTAGAAGCATTCGTGTACATTCAAAATATATGCACACAAAACAATAACTCACTTCTATAAGGGTATTAAATACACCAAAAGATAAACATTGACATATTACTTTGGAAAGATTAATAGGAGAATGAGACAAAGGTTTGGTAATAAAAGCTAATAGATAAAACCAGAGAGAGGCTTTGAATGGATTGACATGGATGGCATTTTATGAATGGAAAAGCAGGATTAACTTTAGCTTCTACCCTTGGAATCCCATGCCTGCAGCCCTCCTTTAAAAAAAAAAAAAAAAGGCAAACAGACAAAAAAATTAAAATATGAGTATCAGGATTTTTGAATTTGTGTAAATTAATGAAGTCTCTATTCTAGCTATGAGAATTATTGAAACCCAGTATCAAAATAAACTGAATTCAGAGGTAACTTTGAATCCTTGTATCACAAAGATTGAAAGCAAGATTTTTTTAATGAAGTATATTTTATCACATTATGATCACAATATTACTAAATTTCAATTACATTTGATAAAATTGAGGTTTTCATAACATTAAAGATAAAATAGGCTAAAATACTTTTAGCTTTATTATCCCTTTAGTTTCTATTATCTTGTATTTATATACAGTATACATAAATATTAGTACAGTTGAAAATGTGTGTGATTTATAATTCTATAAAAACATATATAGATTGAATATGCATGTGACACTTCTTTTTCTTACCAATAGGGATATGTGATCAAAAAAAAAAAAATTGGAAATAGCTGATGTCAATACCTAAAACAATATGATAAGTGCTACAGCAGATGAGAGGTATAAACAAAACATAATGAAAGCCCTTTGGTGGACCAGTCTGACCCTGGGCCTGATGTTTAGGAAGGATCAGAGGAGAGAATCTTCAACTAATTCTTAAATGGTAACTAGAAGTTGGCTTAAACATCAAAAATGAGAGAGCGGAAAGCGTATTTAAAGTTCCCTAAATATAATATATATTTCTGAGTATAATATATCATGTTATATAATTTGGTATAATGTTTATATTATATAATATATATATTACAACATAAAAGATATATAAACAGGTATGTTTAATTGACACAATAGTACCTTCTGTACCTACAATTAATCATATCTGAAATATTATTTTATAGCATTTACTTTATGATTTTTAGACTTTTTCAGGTCACAAATTTTTTGTCATAAAAAAAATCATAGGTCATAGGTTATAATGCAAAATAAATACAAGAGTATATAGGCAGAGGACAAATCATAAAATGATATGCATTACATGGGTTATGTAGATAATTTTAAAGAGCCTCAAAGAAATGCAAATAATGGAAAAAATCTTCAAAGTTTATGTTCAGAAGTTTCTCTTATGTCACGGGAAGTGATATATTGGCATACTGGAATAAAATAACCCATGAGGAAGCTACTAGACTGTTTTTTCTTAAATTTTGTAGCACTCAGAGAAATTTGCATTTATTTTATTTTTGCTTACTTTATTTTGTTGTTTTTGTTAGTTTTTTCCCTTTTCTTTTGCTTTGTTCACTAGACTGCAAACTCCATGTAGTCCGAGACAGGCTACATTTATCTTGTCCTTAGTTTTATCCTATCACCTACCACAGTGTCTGACACCAAGAAGGGACTCAAGTAATATTTGGGAACTATATAAATGAAGTGGAGAGCGGGGGAGAATTGAGAGCCATTGAGGAAGCCTAAGCTTGTAGATTGTGTGTGATGTCTTTAAGACGTTTCTGTTCCTATTCTTCCTGTCAAGGCCATCAATCATGTAAGGTAAAGAACAGGCCATTTTCAGATATGGTTCCATAGTATAATGGTTAGCATGTCTGCTTTACATGTGGAAGGTCTTAGGTTCATGCCCCAGTGGAGCCACGGTCCAAAGTTTACAGCAATACCACCCTGAACAAGCCTGATGTCTGATCTCGAAAGCTCAGCAGGGTTGGGCCTGGTTAGTACTTGGATGGGAGACCACCTAGGAAGACCAGGTGCTGCAGGCATAAAATAATAATCCTAAAAAATAGAACAGACCATTTTCTATTTCTGTGTTCTTCTTGAGAAAGAAATTACTTGACTATTTCCATGTAAATTTGTATAGTTAATATGTGTGTGTGATGATGATCCATGTGATAATCAGAGACTTTGAAGCACAGGGGCCTTGAACATGTTTCTTCCCCTCAAAATGTTATCATCATTAATGTGAGTATAGTAATCATTGCTTAAGCGAAGTATTTGAAGAAGAGTAAATGAAATCACATATGAAAAGATTCTAGCAGAACGTAGAACATAATCATTACTTTTAGCTCACAACAATTCTCTCCAAAACACATCTAAAACAGTTCTAAGTATTATATAAGTAGAACGATCATATAAACTTCTTGCCAAACTGTGGTAATTTTGAAAACACAAAATGCTAAACTGAAACGGATGCCCAGATCAGAATAACTGGAACTATATGATCCAGAGTATATGGTTATCCCATGGATAAGGAATAATCAATTCAAAAGAACTTCTGCTTGTCTGATTTCAGAATACTAAGTCATCCTGTTGATTAGAAAGAAAATGACAGACATCTTTTTATGTGTGAACTTTATTGAAAATGTAATCTGTGCCAGATAAATGTGAAACAAAGGAAATTGCAGTTATTAGTGCTGCGAAAATAATATTCTTAACTTATTTTGCCCTTCATGGTAGTTATAATAATTTACTTGTGTACAATTTTTGCTTTCATGGTACTGAAAACACCATGAATACAGGGATCAGATCCATGTTGTTGACCACTACTGTGTCTACCACAGGTTCTAGTACTTGGTAACAAACCCCAACATAAAAATATAAGGTAAGCAAATAGGAGGATTCACTATAAAGCTTTTTAAAACAGTGATTCTGGCATCTCCTGGCTTTGAGATTCTAGATAATTAAATTCTCTGAGCCTCATTTCTCTTACCTGCAAAATGGGGGTAAAGGACCCATTACGCTGTTGTAAAGATTAAAAGAAAATAATGTTTAAAACACTTATTCTAGCACAGCCTGGTACATAGTATGTGTTCAATAAATGTTACCTATTAGTGGGTAGGTCAAATAGAAGTCAAGGGAAAGAGATTTATAAAATATTTTTATTAGCAGGGACTTTTCAAGAACATACTGACAACACTTGACAATTGCCTCACTTAGAGTTTGGATTTTAACTTGCTGTTTTTGTACTAGTGACTTTTCAGTGGACTATTCATCAGAGCTAAATTAGCTCGGGCTTTAGTTGTACAGAGTAGGGGGCTTCATAGTAATACGGATCAATAGATGGGGGCAGCAGGCCTTTAGTGCTGGGCCGATTTAATGGGTCTTGGAAGGAGCTGTATTAAAAGCTTTTAGGGGACAGTTCCCTGTTGCTGCTTTTTGTACTGTCTGCTACCTTAATGAATGCTGCTGTAAAGAGTGTTTCATCTCTGTGTTATGAGTCCAGGTTTGACTGTGTTCTCAGAGGGTTTTAACTGTCTTGGGATAAGATTTTATGAAGGGAAGAAAAACTCATGTAGAAATATGATTTTTATAATGAGTACTAATATGAAGAAATTAACATCACTGTTATTAAATCCCCAAATCAGAGATTTTGGATTTATTAAAAATACACACTATTCAGATAACAGAATTTCATACCAGATTTTAATAGTATAATTATCTTTATATTATTGTAGCATTTGGGCTGAAGTATGGATCTGTTCTCTAGGATACTAAAAAGGGCTTTGACATAACTTAAAATCCTAGTAAACTTCTGTGTTTTCTTCAAGGTCATTCATACCTTTTAAATCTCAAAACTTAAGCTTTGTTTTGTAAGTTTAGATACATACAAAGGCACTTCCTTTGTATGTATCTAAACTTTCCACTGTCATATATACAGTATGTAATTCGCTTCTTAGTAATTAGAATTTTATCTTGTTAGATTTTTTGGGGGGTGGGGTTGTTTTTATGACTGTATTTATATATGGAGCCAGCACTTTAGCAGAGATCATTTAGAACTCCTTTTGATACCTACTTATTTTGGAGTTTAGTAAAGCTGGGAAAGGAGGTGTAGCGCATTGAAAATACTCCCGTTCTTTCTTCTCCTGTGACTTGTTTCAAAAAGCATAAACTAAAGAGCCATCGGCAGAAACAATATAGCTAAAATCTGGTCAAAATGCATTATATGGTAATGTCTTATGAGGATGTTACTGATAAATTCTTCTTAAACTCAGTCAAATATTTCATTTCTATTTGGTTTCATTAATAACCTGTATAAATCTAAGCCTTATGCAAACAGTTAACTACTGCATTTCAAAATAATATTTATCTTGAAAGATCAATTTCTGAAATATTCGATCCACTTTTTAGAATGTTACTACAGTAGTGCATTTTAATACAGTGATTTATTTCATTCTGCTATCTGAATTATCACTATCCTACAGAAAGTTGACTATAACATTATTTTAAAGTTTTTTTACTCATTTTATTTATTGGCTCAGTTACATATACTTTTATTGAGCCTGTATGATGAGCTTTGACTACAAAAATGAATAAAACAGTGCCTGCTTTTGAGAACTCATTGTCTTTGTGGTGAGAGGAGGGTCATTGAAATCAAGAGAATATTACTGGAGACTGACAAGTTTGTGTAGCTTCAAACTAGTTTACTAAATTGACTGGATATGTGCTTTAAAAACAAGCATTTTTCATTTGTTCTCTCATTATAAACTTACACTTAGGAAATTCACATTATTAGTATTTTTGTGTAAAACTTTATCTTTTTTTTACAAAATATTATATCTATAAATGTTTTACATTTTAGGTACATACTCATAGTGCCTACTTTTTTTTCACTTAGCACTCTACCATAAATATTTTCCCATTTCAATATTTATTCTGATATAATTTTATTATTAATAACTACCATTCCTTCATTACTTGGATATACCATAATTAATTTATTTGGCCAGTTCTTCACATTGGTTAAGGATTTTTTTTGTCATTTTGCATGTCTTATTTTAGTAAAAAATCACACAAGAGATACATCAAAATAGCCATACTTTTATATTATTGATGCTATCATAAATAATATTTCGATGAAAATTTTATAGATAAAATTTTTCCTTAAGAAAAAACACTAGAAATAGAAGTCCTGAAAGAGTTGGTTATAAGTATACTCATATTTTAAGCATCTTATATATATGGTCAAATGTTGCACCCAGTTTCTTTACTTTTACTTTTCTTTTTAGTCTTTTCTATTTTCGATTAGGGAACAATAGCATTTTATTTATTTAACAATGAGATCGAATTTCCCATTTTTATTAGTCATTTGTACTGGTAACTCATTAGTGAGTTACCATTAATACCTTTCACTTCTGTTCTTATTTTATTTGGAAACTCTCAGACTTCTATCTCATAAAATGGTTGGCTGTGCTAGCTTTGAAAATCTTCCACCTTTACATTCAGGATTTAATTAATTAATAATAAAATGACAGGCCCTATCAAGCATGCATGAAAGGGCAATCCATGCACCAACAGCAGAGAGGCAGCTGAAAGACAGAGCAGTAGTCATACCAGAGGATGCTGTGGCAGGCCAGATGTAATGCAGATGCTGTGCAGAATACAGTATTGTGTCTTAGCCTGACTTCCAACTACCATGGAAGGGCTATTTGGGAATGACTATAATTGAGCTAGCCTTTGTTTTGACCCTGGGTTGTACAAAACATCTCTGAGAATTCAAAATCCAAGATCTGTGTCTCCAATTAATTAGAGTTCAATTTTACACTATTCACATATTTCAAGAAGCCCCATGCTAAGAAGTAAATATGGAAATTGGTCTCTGGTCATTGCTGCATCTCTGGTGTCTGGAAGCAAATGCAAAGCCCTCTAGAGAGATATTTCAAAAAGCAAGATGCATGGAATTCCCATAATAGCAACATGTTTTGCATAAGATAAGCAAATATCAAAAAATTACCAAGCACTAGGTGAAACAAGCCACAATGAATAAAATTTAGACAAACAAGAGAATTAACCTGCAAAACTTGAGAAAATAGAAGAATCAGTTAAAAGGACTTAAGAATAAGTGTATTTAAAATTAATAATGTAATAAAATGTTATAGAAAACAAACGGACAGACTAAATAAAAACAAACAAGTGAACAAATACAGATTCGAAAAAGTATCAAATACAAATTCTAAAAAAATAAAAACATAGTCATTGAAATTTAAAACTTAATGATTTAAAAAGCAAAACTTAGAAATCCCCAAAGTACAGAGAATAACTGAACTGAAAGAGATATTGCCGGGGGGGCGGGGGGACGGGGGCGGTCGCGAGGGCACAATGCTGCACAGAAAGACAGATAGAAAGTATGAATGAGTGCTTTCAATATGTATTAAGATTGCCAAAGAAAAAGAATGGCTTAGAATTTTCCAGAATTGATAAAAGCATATATCTCCGAGTTTAAAATGCGCAATTTCCAGGAATAATAATAAAATGGTAATTCATATCTCGATATTAAAATAAAGCAGATAACACCAAAGTAAAAGAAATTTTGATAATAATCAGAAAAATGTAAATTGATTACAAAGGCTTAACAATTAGATTAAAAATAAACCTTCAACTGCAACCATAGAAGCTGGAAAACATGGGAGTTACAACCTTAAAGCCCTAATGGGGAAAAATTTGTCAACAAATAAGGCTTAAATTAAATAATCTATCCCTCAAGAACAAATTCAAAATACATTATAGGGAAAGACAAGGTATCAATCACAGGACTTAAAGAAGAACTACAAAGTTCCTTCTTCATTAAAAATAACTTGAACCCAGAGGGAGAAGTAAAAGTCAAGAGGTAATAGTGAACAAGGAACTGATAAAGTTTAGGTAAATCTAAATTGATTTTGGTGATATAGATAATAATGATAATAACTAATTTGGGCAGTTAAACAAGGAAGATCTAAATTACACACAATAATGATGAAAGATGGCAGTAAGAGAGACTTGTATTATAGGAAGGTGAGTAGAGGATTAATTTCATCTTTAACAATATCAAATATATAAATTTTACAAAATTAGGATTAATGACAAAAAAATAGAATTCAGAACTTTCATATCAGTAAAATAGGAAGAAAAAAAAAGGAATCACAGAAATATCATGATCCAAACATTGTGAAGGAAAAGAAACAAAAAAGAAGCATGGGGAAAGTAGTATAAATAAAATCACAAGCATGATATGATAAGCATATATTTAAATATCAGCAATCACATTAAATAGAAGAAACTTACCAGTTAAAATATTGGACTGATGAATTACTGTATGTGCATGCATATATCCAACTATTGCTCTTAATATGATACAATTAAAAATAATGACTTGAAAGGCTGAAATGAAAGTAAGAGGATGAGAACAGATGTATAAGGGAAACATTAACTAAATCAAAGCAGATATGGCTATATAAATAAAACAAAACAAAGAATGTACTTGCAAATTTTTAATATTTTAATAAATAACTGGGTCACTGAAATAGATGTATCAATTAATCAGAAAGATGCAACAGTATTGAGTGTATAGACAGACATCTTACTAATAGAGCCTCAAATATAGGACATTCTCTAAACATTCCAAGGATTTCCATTAGATTTGGTCTGTTAAAGATGAAATAAGGTAGGGATAAAAAAAAAGGGGGGGAAACAATTAGCATTGAAGATAATATCTGGTAGCATAGGCTACTTCTCTTTCTTCTTTGCGGTTCCATCCATGCATATGTTTATTATATTTTGTCTTGACTAGTCTCAAACATTTTTCTCCTGGAAAACTCTAAAATAATTTTGTTAGGTTCCAAATCAAACATTGAGATTGTGATTAGAACTGCTTTGAAGTTTAAGTTAATTTAGAGGCCAAAATAACATTTTTCTGTAACTGGATTTTCTATCAAGTAACATTATCTTTCAGCATTTATTTAAGTTTTATTTATAATTCATAACATTCTTCTCATTAGTTCTAAAAATTTCCCTAAATCTTAATATTTTCCTTAACTAGTTTAGATTTTTATTGTTCTGTTAATTTTTATTATTTCTTACTATTGATTGAAACTTATGAAAAAACTACTGTTTTGTAGCATTACTCTGTATCTGGTCATTGTGTTTCCTTTATATACTACACTTAGGTTTTAAAGGTCTTGTTCCTTAGACATTAAAACAGCAGAGGTAATAATTCCAAATATGGCATTAAATGTCTACTATTTTCTAGGAAAGAATAATACATGAAAATTTTGTATAGTGATTTATCCATCCCCTGCATTCAAGTCAGTTTCCTGATTTATAAATGTGTCATTGTTGCTTTTCTGTATCATAAGGCATGATTGACTTTGCTTGGTTGGTTGTTTGATTCATTGCTAAGATAGGCCAAAAGGGCTGAGCTGGTGAAGATGTGGAAACTGAGGTTCAAGGTGGATAAGTAATATCCCAAAGGTAGTGTGGATACATAGAAACTTGCCTGGAACTAAGGTATCTCCCTGACTGCCTGCCCAGTGCTTTTCCTGCCACACTGCAGGAATGTGGAGGCAGGCTGTCAGCTCTTAAAATTTAAATTATGACTAAAAAGAGGGAAATGAGATTCTTTATTTTTGGGGGGGTTTTCTAAGTCTCTTTACCTAATGTATTCCATTCTGGTGAAAGCTATATAAATTAAGGTTAGGTAAATTACCAAGGGAAGTCTCCATGCCACTTACACTTTATAAAGTGAGAATTTATTTCAGACTAGAATCTACGGAATTTGGCAGATGCTTTAAAACTTGGGAGAGACAGACAGAAAAAACAGAAGAGAAGGAAATAATGGAAGGAGGGCAAACAAATCTAGCTTTGGAAGCATTATTGGGAAATGGACATTAAATGCAATGTTTTATTTCATAAATTACTAGAAATTCATCTAATGCATGGAAAGTGCTGTTGAACTGTATTAACCTTAAAATCCATATTTTAAAAATTTGAATTATTTTTTATTTTTATTTATAATTTGTTTAACTGTATTCTCCTTTGTTACAAGGCTGCCAATCTATTTTCATTCTCCTAAAATTCATCTACATACTTTCCCACTTTCAATTTTCAATTGAGTATGGGTAACTTTTTTCATATTAACATTTTTTCTTTTTTATTTTGAGTAAATGTTATATGTCCTGATCTTGACCACTTATTTCAAAAGTATAAATGCATTATTAAAATATTCTGGATTTTAAAAGAAAGCTACCAGCATCCATTTATTTGGGTGGATCTTGAGTGTTCAAGTGCAGATTTTTTTTCATAGCTTCAAAGGTGAAAACATTTCTATTTTTTATGATAAATTTTGTAACAGATACTGCTACATTTCCTTCCATATATTTTTTTTTCCTTTATTTTTATAGAATTGTATCTGGAGAAGTGTCAGATGGAAGCTTCTGAGATGTTCCTTGTGTAGGGTAAATTTGTAAAGGAAGCTTTATGAGGGCAGATATTTTTATGTTTTCTCTTCTGTTAAATCACTAGAACCTGGAATAAGGTGTAACACATAGTAGGTGCTTAAGAAATGCTTAGTGAATCAATGAAACGGAACACTTGCATGTATGGTGGCCCATTCTTGGCCACTTTCTCCATCCATGGATGTGATGCTAGAGAATGTCCTGAGCCATGGAACCTTGAGCCTCAGAGTAGATAGTTAGAAGAAACATGATTTCAGAGCCACAGAATAGCTATTCATGACCTCTTTCTGAATTTGGATGAGAAAAAATACAGTTCCCTCTTCTTAAGAGATTAAGAAGGTCATTGTTATTTGGAGATTTCTGTTACTGGTGAACCTCATGCAATCAGTGAAGCTTTGCTTTTTAAAAAAAAAAGTAGAAAGTAATCAGTCAAGTTTGATGGAAAAGTCTTATAAATCCGAGGTAATATAGTTTTTTTTTTCCCAAAATGAGTTTGATAAATACTTGATGAACCTTGTCAGTTTTATATTTTGAAAGTCATAGTGATGAATGGAAATCCTAATCAAAACATAATCCTTTATCAACAATGAGGAAGTATTTATTGGAACTGAAATGAAAGAAATTTTGCTTAGAATGAAGTAGAAAGATCCTAACGTAGTTTTAAGCACTATATTTAGATATTTAATAACTGCACACATATTAAACCTAAAAAATCCTCGATATTTTAATAAAATATATTGCATCCTATTTGTATATATTATATATGTTTGTATTCTAATAGGTATATATTGTAGCTCTATTTTTAAAAAAATAAGAAAGGAATACTCATAATATTTATGTAACAAGCTTAAAGTGGTTCAGATGGCAAGAAGCAAATTCAAATCCTGACCTATGGCTCTTCAACTGTGCCCTCTCCTCTTTCTCATGATAAAAGTGTGTGATAACCAGTAAAGGGAAGACATCTGGCTCATCCAAGCTTTGGAAACGTAACCTACTCAGATTAGATTATAGCTAATAATTTTCTGGGAATAAAAATTATGATTCTAACTCAATACATTTTTCTGACAACATATGGGGATATATTGTTTTAATGGTGAAACAGTTCATGTAAAAACCATTTATCAATGGTCAGCAGATGTCAGAATAAACAAACAAACAAATAAATGAATGAATGAATAATTTTTCAGCAAGCTTTCATTATGAACCAGCATAGCCAACTAAAGAACTGGAAACGAACCACATTAGACTCAACAAATTTCTATTGGCTAGGATGACTAAACTTGTAGATGTAAAAATTTGTAGGCCCAGAGTATCTGAATTTCAGCAAGTCACTAGTCAAACCTGTAGAAAAGAGTGAATGATTATAATGGGATAGTAGTATAGAATGAATGTGTTCAAATGGACTATATCCAAACTATTGATGACTAAATTGATAGAAATCAGAACCAATACCATTCATTGCTTTGTAGCCACATTCTATAAATACTTCTGCATAGTTCCAATAAGTACAGAAAATAAATTATTTTAAATAAGTGATGTTAAAATATTCAGAATGTGAGTTCAACTTATAGAGATGATATTTTTCTCTAAAATTTTATATTTTCCACCTTAGCATAATGAATAAGTCTTTTACAAATGTCTTCTGAAACACCAATTTATTTTAGTATTTTTTCTAAAAAATACTAGTTGGCAAAATTGTCAAAATGCAGATTGGAATTCTTCCCTCCTTGCAGATTTTATTATTTTCATAGGTTCTGATAGTGTGATCTCTGACACTAAATACTGACAACCTGGTACTGTACACACAATTTATCTCTTGAATGTCTAGCTAAGAAAACATGTGGACCAAATACACAGGTTGAAATCACAGGAGCTTTTCCTAATTGCTAACGCTGGTGAATAGCATGTTTCTGTAGGTGCTGAAAGAGGGTTCGGCCATTGCAGACTGATCAATCTTGCTCAATCTGTTTTGTTTAAGCGATAATCAGAGCAACACCAGAGAACTTGCCAGCATTGTATAGCATAGGGCAGACAATTGTCATAATATTTCCAGCTGTCACTGAGAGACTAAGCCAGATTTAGGGATTAATGATCATTATCATTATAGTCTTATATTTATTCCAACCCCTTCATTATTAGTTCTGGATATGACATGTTTATCTCTTAAACTAAGAATGATTTGTTCCCATGTAGTGCCTATCACTTGAGAATTTCAACGTGCTTTATGAGCGCTGGGCTGAGTTTATATCCAGCCTGGAACTTCTGCCAAAGCTCTTCTGAATCCCTCTGGAGCTCTACTGAGTGTGCTACTATTTCCTTAATGGCACTCCTCACTCAGTTCATCTCTGTTGGGATGACAAAGAATTCTGCTGAGGTTTGGAGGAAAATGTGAATTTGAATTTGGAGCACTATCTCTTTAATCCTTTCAACCCTCTTTGAAGTAGAGAAGCGATAAGAATTATTGCATCCATTTTCCAGACTGGATTTCAACATGTTGCCATTGAAACTATCTCTGCAGAGGTGACTTGCAGGCCTTCGGCTGTTCTCCACCATATGCTGCCTCCCTGATATAAATTGAAGTGAGAAGAGAACAGAGAGATTTGGATCCCAGAGCTTGTTTCCATAAAATTAAGTAATATTGGATTTTTAGGCATTTAAAATGGATGACTTAATTATTTTCTTTGTAAGGTATGGGTACTGCACAAAACAGTTTTAAAGTAATTGTTGAACTCTGTCTATTTAGCCTATTATTGTAGTTTTTTTTAAGTGTCTTTTATTTTGACTCTCTTGTTTTTCAGTTTTGCATGAATTTGTGTGTGTTACCTCTATTTTATACTCAGGTTATTATTAAACTATTATTCATAGCCATCTATTCCTTGACAAACATTGTTGGAACAACTGTATATCACATACTGCACTCAGGGCTGCTTTGTGTGAGTGAAGGAAAGTAAATGTGATTATTTATTTTATAAGCCAATATATAATGTAAAATAATGCTTTATATCCCATCTCAAAAATGTATCATAAATAAGTTTATATATTTCACATACTTCATCTTTGAAAAATTTTTAAATATATCATCCTGTCATAAATACACACATACACACACACACACACACACACACACACACTTAAAGAAAAAAAAAAAGCATCCCTAGAACTTTAGAGATAATCAGCACCAAAATCCTGACATTTTTCCCACATTTTTCTTGTGTTAAAAACATACCACTTCTGTCAGTTATTGCTAGATTTTTTTTCAAATGCAGACGTATCCTTCTACCAAAATGGAAATGCCATTAAAAAAACTTTAGTTTTTCAAAAAGCAACATGATGGATTTTTAAATGTTTATTCATCGATACTATCCCATCACTAGGACTACACTAAAAAAACATAATTTTCTATTTATTTGGGACTATGATGGCCCAATGGCTAATTGCTCTATAAAAAACCAGAGATAGGATTCCTTATATACCTCATTCTCAGAATGCAGAATTTGATTAATTGATGCTAGAAGGTTGGCTATCATAAGGCATGACATTTAGTCCAGATAAATGAAAGCTAGTTGAAAAACATTGTGTGCAAAAGCGTTGAAAAATAAGAACTGGAAGAGTTCAAAGGGCAATGGAGAAAAAAAAGCTATTTGGCAGTTAGCTCATATTTACTTTATAAATGTTTTTATAATGACTGATGCATTTTAATCTCTGACTGTCTTATACTACAAAGCCTAAGTCAATGTGTAAGCTAATTGCAGCAAGCAAAAGTGGTATTTAATGCACTGGACACTTTCACTATCAAAGTATTGTATCTCTAATTAGTGTTTGTAACTGATGTGACAGCAGTTTATAGAGCACCAAAATAGTTCCTAATTTGTCAAGTGAGTCTGAAGCTTATGGCAGCTTTCTGATCATCTCCCTTGCCTCAGGACCTGAAAGCACCTTCAAAAAGCTTTCTCTCATTGATCTTTAGTCAGATGCTGACCGAAAAGCAGACAGCCCTGCCAGAAAGAAGATAGATAGGTGCTGCACTAGCATGAAAAACACCGCACCCTTAATGAAAAAGGTTCCTGCTTATAACTCACTTTTGTGTACAAACACATCCACACAGGGGGTTTCAACGGGAGAGCAGTCCCTGAAAATTAAGGGGGAATGTATTAGCCATTTGTTTTTCTATTCTCACATACAGAAATGTTTGGAATGTACTTAGCAGGCTGTTTGTTAGTTCCAAATAGTTTTTATTTTTTCTTTCTAAGGTGGAATATATTAATGATTAGCTTATAATTTTCAGAAAGTCAGCGAGCTAATGCAAGCACATAAGATAAATACTAAGTTGTGAGGTTGTCCTTAGGATAAACAAAAGGTGATCTGATATAAATTTTGAACTCATTACAAGAAACTTTATACTATATATTTAAAATTAATGTTTTGTGACAATTTCCCCACTATCCTTTTAATGCAAAGGGATGCTGTTGGCCATAATTACACATCAACAATATATTTGTATTTAAAATAGCTTATATAATATGAAAAATATTCAAGAAAAGTTTCTAGCAGTATGCATTTGTCAACTACTTTTTAATTTGTCAGGTTAAAAGAATATATTACTAAAGATACTGTGATGATTATCCCACCCACATCCCATCTCATATCAGAATCCAAGGCAAAAAGCAGGGAAACCATTTAGCAATTTGAAAGGAGCATACTCTCAAGAGTTATGGGGACCAGTCATTGGAAAATGCAATCACCCCATCAATAAGCAGAGAATGTGTGGTGGTTAGCAAGTCCAACCAACAAATTTTGTTACTTTCTAGCCTCGGTGCTCAAATATTTTAATCTCATAAAAAGGTCTTCAGAATTAGAAGTTGCTATGTTCAGTCTGTTAATCCAAGATGATTTCCAAGTGAATTGTAGTTTTAAAGAAATTATGGGGGAAAGCTGCGTACAATTTAGCTGACTATAACAGGAAATTCAAACTCAACGTGACAAAAAAATCATAATCTCTCATTTCTCATTCTTATTTTCTTATAACATTTCATAGATTGGGAAATGGTCCATTTTCTTGCAAAAAAAACCCAGAAACCTCAGAGTATTCCTTAACCTTTTATCTTCCTCTCCAATGTTCTCCTTATCAATCTATTCCCAGTCCTTCCCTAAGTTTTAGATTTATCAGTTAATGGTTCTCAAATTGTTTATTATTTTCAGTCTCCACAGATACCAGCCTAATTTACCATCATCTGTAAACTGAACTGCAAGGGCCTCTTAATGAGTATCCCTTACTCCTACTCTGACACCCACAAAGTAATTTTAACAAATAAATGCAGTCATGACACTCTCTTATGTAAAACATTTGACACAGTGGTTATACAGCTGTTGTGGCTCAAGAGTCCTCTTACATACTCTTAAAATTATTGAGAATTTCCAAAACTTTTTGGTTATTCCATTGATATTTACCATATTAGACATCAAAAATGAGAAATTAAAAGTAAATTCATTTATTTATTTTAAAATAACAATAAATACATTATACATTATAATATAATGTTTTCATGAAAAACAACTGTGTTTTCCAAAACAAAAAAGACAAGAGCAGCATTGCTTTACATTTTTGCAAATCTCTAAGGCCTAGATTAATGAAAGATAGCCAGATTCCTATATCTACTCCTGTATTCAAACTATTACAACATGTTCTAGTTGAAACATATGAAGAAAATCCATCTTCTCAGAGATGGATAGTTTGAAAAGGGAGGAGTATTTGAATAATCTTTCCAGATAACCTTCTTTTCCTCAAGAAGTTTTACTTTTTTATTTTAAAAAGGTACTTTTTTAAACTTTACTACACCAACAAAGTTTTTTTTTTTTGACATGATTCTATTTATACTTTATTTTTTTAATTTTTTAATTAACATTCAATTACAGTTGGCATACAGTTAGCTTCAGTGCACGACATAGTGATTAGACATTTATGTAACTTATATAGTGATTACCCTAATAAATCTAGTACGGATCTGACAGCATACATCATTGTTACGATATTATCTACTACATTCTTCATTCTATACTTTACATCCCCATGACTCTTTTGTAACTACAATTTCGACTTCTTAATCTCTTCCCCTTTTTCAGCCCTCAACACTCCTCCCATCTGGCAACCTTCAAAACGTTCTCTATATCTATGAGTTTGTTTTTCTTTGTTGTTTTTTTCTTTAGATCTCACATGTAAGTGAAATCAAGGTGTTTGCCTTTCTCTTTCTGACTTAACTCCACTCAGCACAATATCCTCTAGGTCTATCCAGGTAGTTGTAGATGTCAAAATTTCATTTTTTTTTTACAGCTGAATAATATTGTATTGTATATATGTATCACAGCTTCTTTATCCATTCATCCATTGATGGACATCCAGGATGCCTCCATATCTTGGCTGTTGTAAATAATGCTGCAATGAACATGTGAATTCACATGTCTCTTCGAAGTAGTGTTTTGGAGTTTTTTGGATAAATACCAAGTGGGATTATTGGGTCCTTCTTTGTCTCTTGTGATAGCCTTTGTTTTATAATCTATTTTGTCTGGTATAAGTATTGCTACCTCAGCTTTTTTAATGTGTTTTTTCCCATTTCATGAACTATCTTTCTCCATCCCTTTACTTTCACTCTGTGTGTATCTTTTGATCTGAAGTGAGTACCTTGCAGGCAGCATATGCAAGGGTCTTGTTTTCTTACCCATTCAGCCATCCTATCTTTTCATTGGAGCATTTAATCCACTTACATTTAAAGTAATTGTTGATAGATATGTATTTATTGCCATTTTATTATTCATGTCTTATAATACTGATTTGGTGTTGATAACTCCTTAGCTTTTTTTTTTTTTTAAATCTGGAAAGCTCTTTATCTGTCATTCAATTCTAAATGATAGCTTTGCTGAGTAGAGTAATCTCAGTTATAAGTCCTGGCTTTTTGTCATTATGCCAATCCCTTCTGGCCTGCAAAGTTTCTGTTGAGAAATCATCTGGGAACTCCCTTTTGGGTAACTAACTGCTTTTCTCTCGTTGCTTTTAAGATTCTCTCTTTGTCTTTAAGCTTTGGCAGTTTAATCATAATGTGTCTTGGTGTGGGCCTCTTTGGGCTCTCTGTGCTTTATAGGCTTGTATATCTATTTCCTTTGCCAGGTTAAGAAATTATTTCATCATTATTTCTTCAAATAGATTTTCAATTCTTTGCTCTCCTTCTTTCCTTCTGATACCCTCGTGATGTGAAAGTTGGTATGCTTGATGATGTCCCCTTAAACTATCCTCATTTTTTTAATTCATTTTTCTTTCTGTTGTTCTTATGGAGTGTTTTCTGCTCCCAAGATTTATTTTTTAAAATTGCTGATTTGATCCTCTGCTTCATCTAATTTATTATTGATTCTCTCCAAGGTATTCTTTATTACTGTTATTGTAGTCTTCATTTCTTACTGGTTCTTTATTATGATTTCTGTGGCCTATCTCTTTGTTGAATCTTTTACTAAGATCATCTGTACTTCCCCTAAGTTCATTAAGCATCCTTATAACAAGTGTTTTGAACTCTACATCTGGTAGATTGCTTGTCTCCATTTTGTTTAGTTCGTTTTCTGGAGCTTTGTTCTGTTCTTTCATTTGGGACATGCTTCTTTGTTGCCCCATTTTAACTGAACTCTTGTGTTTGTTTCAATGTATTTGGTAGAGCCGCTGTGTCTCCTGGTCTTAGTAGAGTGGCCTTATGCAGTAAATGGCCTGTGGGACCCAGTGGCACATTTTCCCTGGTTACCTGGGCATGGTGATCTCGGTGTTCCTTTTATGGGTTGTGTGTATCCTCCTATTGTAACTGAGCCTTGGTTGCTGTTTGTACGTCAATGCAAGGGATTGACTTTGAGCTGATTGGTTATGTAGACTGGCTGGCAACTACAGTGGAGGAGCTGTTGTGCAGGGGCTTACACTACAGAGCAAGATTTGCCTTATCAGGGCTGTGGTGCTTGCCAAGTCTGCCTTTTAGGTGTCTCTTTCTAGGTCTGTAACTGGCCACCAGATTTATGGGTCCTGGGGCCTCAGTGGAGGAGCCTCACTGCTGGTTAAGTTCAGCTGCTGCCTGTGCCCTGCCCAGGCTCACTAACATGAGCCACCAAGCAATCCTCAGATAGCAACCACCTGGACTGGGCTTGGAGGTGACTTGAGAGACCAAGCCACTACTAGAGGCCTGTTGCCGCTAGTGCCAGGCTTGGGGCTGCTCAACAAGAGGTACGGGGCACTGAAGTCAGATGCTACTTGTTTGGGGTTTGTGAACCTTTGAGAAATTTTAAGAAAGTCCACAACATGAGACAAAATAGGCCATTTGTATGGAAAAGCCACTTGTAATACCTTGGCTGACCCACAAGTTGGGTGGGGCAGGGTCTCATGGAATCACCAGGGCAGGGCCAATCATGTTAGGTTGATGGAAACTCAGATATGGTGGCTGCCTGAATCTTCACACTGGGTAGGGAGAGGGCTCAAGAAAGAAACAATGGCTTCTGCCAGCACTACTGTCTGGGAGAAAGCTGCCCCTCTGTCCTTCTCCCTAAAGACAGACAATTCAGTTCCTCCTCATATGCCCCTGGCACTTTTGAGCTGCTGCCCCAGTGCTGGAGCTCAGAGAGAGTGAGTCCATCAGGGAATAAGTCCATGTGTGGGCCCTTTGAGAGGATGACTTAGGGCTGCAGCAGGCTTCCATCTCACTTAGGCACAATGTCATTTGTTTTTACAACCAGAAGTATTGAGGACTTCTCTTTCAGCTCTGGAACTTTGAGCTGGGGAGCTTGGTGTAGAGCTGGGACCCCTTGCTCCTCAGGAAGACCACCAAGGCCAAGATATTTCTCCCAATTTTTAAATGTACACATGTGAGTAGCACCAACTCAGTTTGTGTCTCCACCCCTCCTACCAGTCTTGTGGTGGCTTCTTCTATATGTCTTTAGTTATAGGACTTCTATTTAACTAGACTTCAGGTGATTCTCCATGATGGTTGTTCTCTAGTTAGTTTGTAATTTTGATTGGTCATGAGAGGAGGCAAGCACAGTATATACTTATTACCCCATCTTGACTGGAAATCCCCAACATGTTTCCTAATGGTTAGTTGCATTGTGGAATCTGAAAACATATCAATGAACTTTGTGTTCTATTACATCAAACTTCATTGATCTTTCTAGCATTGTGAATGGATCTTTTACTCATGAGTGATTTTAAATGTTATGCATTCATTTGGAAAATATTAGTTGATGAATTATATAGATCTTCCAAATGTTGACACATTTCATTACATAGTATCAAAATATCACATTTGTTACTATAATGTATCAAAAGACTTTAAGTATTAGGAAGCTCATGGTAGCATTATATAAGTTTTTTAAAGTTCACTTGAAACCTTTAAATTTATTGTTATAACAATCAGTATTTTGCTTAGTTCATTTTTGATTAAATGAGTGCCAAATACCAAATCTGAATAACCATAGTTTGTCCACAGATCTTTTTCAAGTAAAAAGTGTTTTGTGAAAACGTCAGCTAGTTCAGATTGCAACTGAAATAATTGCACAAATGCTTTTCCTCAAGATGATGATCATACGTTCATACACAGAATATTTAAAAGAGATGTACTCAAAGGTCGATATTTAATAGAAGCGATAATTTTTACTACTTTGCCAGGATATTATTAAGAGAAACTGTCTCTCTTTTCTCCCTTCCTGAGAGTACTTTGGAGAATACAAGGACTACTAGTACAGTTTTGTGCTACAGCCCTGATTCATGCTGAAGTACTAGCAGTTTTTCTCACCATTGCTTTTACACAAAGTAAATAGCAATGTGGCTTGTTCCAGAATAAACCATAAATTTTTTAAAAAGTATTCAACTTTTGGAATGTGTCAGTACCCCTTGAGTTTGTGAACAAGAAGTCACATTAAATATACAGATTTTATGTTTAGTTGATGTTGCTACTAGGCACTTGCAGGCAATACAACAGTCCAGACACTCTGTGCATTGGTTTACTTCAGAGGCAAAAATCCAATTCTGCATAGGATGTATAACATCTTCATGTTTGCAGTTGTCTTTAACTTAACAATTACTGTATAATTGGAAATTCGCAATGCCATGATTTTATTTAACTGCCTTTTCATCCAGCAGGTATTCAGCAACGTCAATTCTACAAGGCTTTGCTAGTCTTTTGACCATTGTGTATGTATCTCCATCCAGTGTAAAATATAATGTAACCTGTGCTTTAGTGACTTTTTGATTTCTACTCTGCAAAGTTGTGAACCACTTTTGTCTTTAAAAATCATTTTTCTGATTGATAAAATATTCCATTTCTTTTCCTTTAAATTCAGAATGATGCCATAACTTTACTGGCACCATAATACTAATTCCAAAAGTTTTATTGCATAAGATATCATAAGGTACAATTTTAACATCTATAAAGCTGAGGGAAAGATATCCTTTATTGTATTTTCATTTCTTATTTACAGTTTTGCTTAATTTCTTGGGAGTAGACTCGTCTCTTCTCTGAAAGTCTCCACAGAGAACTCTCTGATATGTCAATTTCATATTTTTCCTCTTCTTTAGATCTAGATGGTACAGCTGTGGGTTAAGCAAGTTTTCTAATCTCTCTTTAAAGTCAATGATCCCCCCTAAAATATAAGAAAATATAAATTTATTTTAGAATAAAATATTTAACTATAAAATATAAACTTTAAAAAAGTCAACAGAATCGTTTTCAAAATTAAAAAACATATTGTAAAACAAGACATGAAGTATTCTTAGTTCTTTGTGTGCTTCTGCACATGTACAAGGAAAACTTTAGGATTTCAAAATAACATCTTGTTGAAAGGAATGAGGTTACAAAATTATAGCAAGTATAACCAAAAATAGCAAGTAAGAGCACTGTGGAAATACTGATATCACACTGAGTTAATATCTGAAAATGCACATATTACATACCTTAAGAAAACACAAAAATATACAAAGCCATCAGAGAAATGACATCATCACAGTCTGTGTAGCTTCTGGAAATCACTGTACACTGTGAAAAAAAAAGAGTGTGTAAAAGACAAATTGCATTTTATTATTGAAAAAATAGTCTTGACCTCTGGGACCCCCATAAAGAATCCTGAGGACCTTCAGGGGTCCTCATACAAAATTTTCGTATTGCTAATATAACGGCTATTTACTAGATACTCCTGGGATTAAAATTAAAATCTTTAACATGCTTGAAAATAACTCTCCTTGTTTTTTACTTCTCTGTACAATTTTTCTTTCACCTCAAGCGAGGCTGCCCTGACTCCACATCAGATTCTCTCTTGCAGGAGGCTTTACCACCAAGCTCACTCTGCCTGTCATTTGTTCTTTGAGCACCCGTATTGCCCCACCCCATGAAGCTAATTGCTTAGCTTCCTTCATCTATTCAGGTTTTTTTGATTCATTGCTATACGGTATAAAAGGGACTTTGTGTGTACTCCCAATTGTACCTAATTTATTGTTTCCAGATACCATCGTGCTTTTCCACTCATGGTAGATGATGATTTGACTCTTCTACACACTCCAACTTTACTCATTTCTCTACAGTTTGTACTCTAAAAATTTTTAGTTAAAACAATAGTGTTTACATTATTTTGACTATGTAAATATTGGTCACTGCAGACTAAAGTAATATATTAACAATATATTTCATATCTTTTACAGTTTTTTCCTGAGATTACTAAAAGCATTATTTTTTCACATGTGTAGTATGCTATAAATATGTATTTGAACATTTCAAATTTCTGTATGAGATCTATTATATGCTTATCACTGTTATTTTTTCAAATGTCAAAATATCAGAAATCTATCATTCCATTCTTTCTCTTTTTAAAAAAAATATTTTTACTCAGATTTGTGCTGGTCAATTTTTAGGCCTGCTGCACAGCTGTTATCCTGGCTTCCCTTCACCTTTATCCTATGCTTCTTGGAACCATATTTTCCATTTACTTGGTGAAAGAGAGCTTTCGCTGGTGCATATACTCCAGTAGCTTTCTAAGGAAGGTTGTATGGGAGGTAAATTACTGAATCCTTGCATGTCAGAAAGTATCTTAATTCTAGTCTGATACTTATTAGATAGACTTCTTTTTCTGGAAGTGATAGAGAGATACTGAGGATGTCTCCTCCTGATATGAAGACTTTTATTTGATTCTTTTTCAACCTGAAATGTCACTCCTATGTTAACCACCTCTAGTGTCCCCAAATACTGGACATCTTCTGTTCAATTTATCTAGAGAATACACCTCCTCCTTTCTGTGGGTATGTTGGTGGGTAGAGAAAGACGCTTCTCACTTAGCTATATGGCATGAGGAAAGCAGCTATTTATCTGACTGTCAGTATGTAAACTTTCAGTACTGTCTAAGCCTGCAACCCATTCCCACCCTGCTCTACCTGGTGCCTCAAAGTCATGATGCTTTCAGGAGTTCATAGCTCACATCTACTTGGTATAGTCTTCTGAGGGCATTTCCTTGTAGCTTCTTCATCTCTGCTCAAACAGGAATTATTTCTCCATCTACTTTCGGTCTTCTAAAACTTTTTTGAAATATTTTTTCCTACTTTTGGTGATTTTCTTCATTCCTTCGAGATGATGCCTTTTTAAAAATTTAAAAAATAAAATCCTTCCTATTATTTTGAGTCTTTGGAGAAAGAAAAGAAAAAAATCATCTGGCTAATCTGGCATCTTTTCTAAAATATTCATGACCATGTTCTGTAAAAAAAAAAAAAAAAAATTCTATTTTTAATTCTGTTTCTTTTGTCCAGTACTACCCCTAAATCAGGCTATGTGGGACATCTTACCCTTGTTTTTGTATATTAGAGGCCACTCTTGTCTATCTTGATTTATCCCTTTATGCATGGTTAGGGTCTCAGACATACCCACTGGGAGCCTCTTCCCTACCCATCTACCATGCTCTGATGATTGGAACCACCATATTTCTTTGCCCAAATGGCTTTGAACCTGCTTCCAGGACCAAACTAAGTCTCTTCCCTTTGTCTGTCCTCCCTGGTGGACTATGCTGCCAGAATGCATGCCCCTAGGCCTAATTTGTGGCAAAGAGTGGCGCTTGCAAGGGAGGAAGTTTAGATGGAACTTGGATATGTAGGCTGAGGTGTCTGCTACCCACACACATGCACAAATAGCAGGTGAACCCCAAGATTGGAAGTGAAAGGGGTAGGGTCTGGTACAGATTCATTTTGTACTCTGGTCCTACAAATGTTAGAGGCACGTACATTCTTGCCATTACTTCCCATTAACAATACCCTTTTCTCCAACAAACACATACATTCCTGTTTCTTGGGCTTGTGTATATGGCTCTTTTCTCACTAATAAGTTCTCTCTGGATTTTCTTATCTATTCCTTCTATAGGTAAGTAATCCCAAGAACTGTATCTGTACCAGACTAACATTCAAATGTTTTTGAGCAGATTTGTTTCCCAGGCTCACAGAGATTTACATCTCTTTGGGGTCCCATGGGTACTTCGAGATTAACTCACAATGCAATGTGGTACTACCAGTTCCAAATATACTTTCTTCCCTCGGTGTTCCACCTTGACTAACCAGAAACCTAAATATTCATAAGAGCCTCTCCATCTCCTTCTTTTTTTCTATAAACATTCACACAATATCTAAATCTCCTATGTATTGTAACTTTTTAAATATTTGTCAAGTGTGTCCACTCTCCTATCCCCACAGCCTTTTACCTTCATTATCACTTACTGAATTCAGGATCGAATCATTTAATCAGCTGACTTTTGTAGGCTCTTAGCTGATGTCATTTTTAGCTCTTTCCCTTGAAAACTATTCTGCATCCTGTCATGACTGATTAAAATACATAAATATCTCATTATTGGCTTCCAAGTAACATCCAAACTTATCACCATTGTATAAGATACTCTTTGGAATTGACCCTAGTCTGGCTTTCCAAGTAATTTTTCCAACTTCTATCTACTGTTCTTTTATACAGAACTATTCATGAGCACCATGATCTATGAGGCCTCCATAATTCAATGCCCTTCTTTTTCCTCTTTGCTAACATCCCCTCAACTCCTGAAGACAGGTGGTACACCCTACATCCCTCCTGTCTGACTTAGGTTTCCTTGTCATGGTGTTTCCCTCTTTCATATCCCTCACCACACTACAGTGAAATTTGTTTTGCTGAATGTCTCCTTCTCTAGGCTTTTGTCTCCTGAAGGGCAGGGATTCTGTCCTGTTTATCTTCGCATTCTCATAACCTAGTATAGTTCCTATAATTGAATAGGCCTTTATAATTGAGTAAGCAAAAGAATGAATGACAAAATTACAGTATGGTTATAAATTAAAACTTGGAATTAAGTATATTTCAATTAGAATAAAAACTCTACCATTTTTATCTGTGCGACTTGAAGCAAATCCTTTAACCTATCATATACTCAGTTTCCTCATTGCTTAACTGATGGATATGCCTTCCATGTTGATATGAATTAAAGGAAAGAAAAAGTTAAAATTATTTCAGTGCTTTTGGGTCTATGAAAATAGAAGAGTTGTTGCTAATTCTACAACAGCTGGGATTTCAACACCTCAAATTTGATAATTTTCTAAATCACTTGTAACATTTTATAGAGAGCTATGTTTAGTGGTACCTTTGAAGCTGGTAATTTCAAGCAATTCTTTTATTTTAGCTTAAACCTCCAGTTTATTCATGCTTAAAATTATTGATAACCCAAAACAAGACAGTCGAAGACCAGTAATGATAATGCCATTAATAATAAGATTAATGTAATATCTCTAATAAAAATGTTTTTAAAATCACTTTGCGACACATTAAAAGACTATTCTAATAATGTAGTAGCTTTAGGCAGATTTACCTAGTAGTCAGTAATAGAAGAGAAAGGTAGTTTCTTCCTGTTAGAAGAAGTTACCTTTAACGATAAGCTCTGCAAATATGGTTATCTTTTCTTTGTGTTTGTTAAGAGTTATCAACCAGAATTAGATGATTCTAGTTTCCCATCCAAAGACATAGCAAATATTGTCTGTAGTAGCACTCAGATACAAAGGATGGCAATGTCTATAACCATGTTTCTAAAAATTTCAGGTCATGCTTAGATTTATTTCACTGCACATGCTCAAAGGAAACCTCCTTTGTTATTTCTGTTCACCTTTAAGGAACATCTACTTAAATAAACTTTTTTCTAATAGTTCAGTTCTGTGACTAATCTTCACTTGTGATCTGTAATCACAATATCAAAGAACTTTGGAAGTGGAAAGAAACCTCGTTGGGAATTTAGCACTTATATGGATGAGGAAATTGAAGCCCAAGAATTTTATGAAACTTGCCTTAGGTTGTACAGTTGGTAGCAGGGTCATGATCAAAACCCAGTTCTACTGACTTTCAGTTTGATATAGCTGGGCTGACTCTGACTCCCAAAATGTTTTGGGAGTTATGAGTAAGTGAATTTAGAAAATTGATACTTAGTAAGAACTAAAAATTACTCTGAACAGCTGGATAAACTTTGCTAGGGATCAACAGGTCAACAGATCCAAGGCCAAGAGCAGACTTTAAAAAGTTCTAGGCAATAGATGTTCTCCAACAGAGGCCAGTCTGAGAAGGGAGGGCAAGCACCACAGTTAAGCTTCTGATGGATGGCAGATTTCAGTCGCACATTGGCACCTGAATAGTTGCAAGGACACTGAAAACAAATACTAGACTTCTATTTCAGTCTGGATTGGTTTGATTTCCAAAAGATAGAGGCCTAGTAGAAGATTTAGATGAACCAAAAAGATGTATAGGTATTAGTTGGGTGACTTGAGCCAAATAATTCAAGGCCATCAAAATTCTGTGCAACCCTAGGAACAAAAGGCTTAGGAGCAGTGGGGCACTGCCTAATCCTATAACAATCACTATTGGAATGGGCTGTCAACCCATTGTTGAGCGGGGTCTCTAGATTGTAGGAGCTGAGGGGAGCCAAACTCTCAGATACAAGGGTCCAAGCCCTATTGGGCAGCCTGTGTAGGGACGGATCAGGCAACAGTGATAATGTCCCCCAATTTTTTCCTTTCCTCCAGACTCCTCCATCCATGAAATATGTGCATACCACTGTAGGTTTTCATCTCCTTATGTGTGTAAACACATGACACTGTTCTAAAATGCATAATGCCTTTTTTAGAAAAATTGACAGGGTTGGCAGGTAGGGGCACACAATTCCCTCTGAATTTAGATCACATACACAGTGGCTTAGGCTGTAGATTTCATATTAATTCATTTTAGCAACTAATGATGTACATTATTCACTCTTGTAAATTTTAGAAAAAAAATTAACCATCTTTGACTATGACTCGAATCCCCCAAACTAACATAATATGAACCTTGACTTCCATAATGCATACCCTCCACAAATTAATGCAGACCCAAAGTTGAGAACCTATCTGGGGAATGAAGTCCACACTGTGTTATTTGACTGTGAACTCTAGACCCAGCTATAATGCAATTTTCACGATCTAGTCACTTGGCCTAGTGGCTTTGAGTGAAATTTTATTACGCCATCACGGTAATGTTTATGATCAGATTTAGCCTGTGCAAGCTATAAAGGTACCTTTCCCTTGACCCAGTCAGTTAATTTTATGATGCTTCAGGCCACAATTTTCTGTGGGAAACAAGCTTCTAGAATCACTGGGTAAAGTCTTAGTCTACATCTCTTTTGCATTGTACTATTTCACTCCATAAACAATAAATGTGGCTGACTTTTTCTCCTGGAATGGCTCTTCCAAGATCTTGATTTTCAAAGATTTTGATACTCTGGATAAAAGTAAATAAAAAGGTGCTGCTTAACCTTTTGTTTGGCATCAATATGAACTAACTCTTCACTTTAGGATCCTCTAAAAAAGTATCCTTCTGAGGTCATTTCACTATGACCATTTTTCTAAGTTAGAGATACAAAGAATAAGAGCTTTAGAATTTCTTACCATATGGTGACTAGCTCCTCCTGAAATGCCTTCCACCCATCCATATTTTAATGTCTTTTCTTTCAATCATGTATAATATCTCAGCCAAATATATTGGTTTATCAGTTATTTTCCCAGCTTCTCTAGGCAGCATTTGTTCTATGAATATTCATCCTTTTTCCTTCTAGGTCTCCCTCTTTTGCTGATGACAGCTCCACAGTTGATGAATTACTAGGTTTCCATTTTATAGGCAGTGCAAAAGGATCCTGGACTGAACATCCTCAGAGATATGAGACCAACTCTGTGTGAGAATCCGAAAGCTCATTTTATTGCTGTTACTGTAAACTGGCAAAACACCAGACACACATGGACACCAGCCGCCTTTAGAAATCAAAATGACAGCTGTAACCTAAAGAGAAAAAAAAAATGTTTAAAATCGTTTCTTTTTTTTTAGTTAAAAACAAAGAAATACACATACACACACAAAGTTTATACACACTGATGCTTATCAATACATAAACTACGTACACTGCAATCGTGAATCCAAGCCCCAGAAATACCTTTCCATAACACATGTACATGATCACTGCCTCTGACATTTGTAAGCACAGGGTGGTCCAGGCACAATTGTAAAGATAATTGCAGTTGTTGGTTTCAGCTAACAGCCACCTCTACTGTTTCAGAGCTGAGCAATGATCCTCTACCATGGTCAATGTGGCCATGTGGTTACATGGCCGGCTGTGGAGCTTTGAGTATGTGGTAAGACACGACTTGATGCCTCAGTCTCCTAGTTTACCCCAGAGCTTCCAGCCAGTCATCAATTTCTCAGATCTCATTTTCAGGACAAATAGAATAAAAGGAAACATTAGAAAAGGTGTTTTCTTTAAAAAAAAAATGGAGTTGCTAACACAGATAAGTGAATTGGCAGCACATTGGACTTGGCATCAAGCTAAACATTTCATTATAAGGTTTACACGTGACAAAGCTTTCATTTTAATTTTTTGAGTTTCATGTCTTTGAAAGGAAAACTCAATTTGTATATTTCCACTTTAAAAATGTAATATATACATTGATTCTCATCTTCCTTTTATTCTAAAAATATTTATTGAGCTCCTACTGTATAGTCACTATTCCCTACAAAATAAATAGAAATGCATTTAGACAGCCTTTACAATCCAGAACTTAACAAATGTGATGAAGCCTCTCTGACCCAACTGTCATTTTATTATGTTTAAGAGAAAAGTGAGGTGACTCCAGCCATTTCACCTCAGTGTCATTTTTAGTTGCCATGACTTTTCCTTTCTGCTATTTTAAATCAGTGTTTTTTTAAGACATTAAAAGTATAGTGTTAAAATCAGCAGTGTTTCCAGTGAAGCATTTCTAAGTTCACGTGTACAAATGTGATTCACCAGAGAAAGGAAACATCCCAGTTACCAAACAGAAGTGGTTGCTCAAGTGCAAACAATACTCCTGAATATCTGTGTTTATTAAACAGAAATTAAACATCTAATTTTAGTTTCCAGAGAAAAATAAAAGGAGAACTGAAAAGTGGGTCAAACTTTCTCAATTAATTTTTTAAATAGCTTCATTAGAAATGCATTTAGAACTTAGGAGAATTTCTTTTTTAAAGACAGAAGTAATATCTAAAATCGTAAATTACCAAACATGAGTCAAACAAGTATATACCAGAAATAAAATGTTTTTTTTTTTTTTTCTGTTTTTCTCCTCACATGTGTCGGTTTGAATTACACTGGAATTTTAAGGTAAATTCAATGTAGGTGATAGACTTGGAATAGAAACACTATAATTAAATAAATAGAAGTCTATCAAGTACCTCACCACTTGGGAAAGTAAAGAGAATTATTGGACGGGTGTCCCCATATCAAGTGCCCATCTGCCGTAAGCCAATGTGCTGAAGTTGAAGCTTCCTTGACCTCAAAGCACCTCATGGTAGAGGCAAAACTGTAAATTAATTTTTTCCACCTCAGTTTCAAAACTTTCACCCTGGAAACAGCTGGTTCTTGCCCCCTTCCCTCTGCCAATTCCTTCCCCTTTCCTCTGGATCAAAGTGCAATGAAGAGTTTATGTCCTTTATCATAAACATGACTCAGGAACATCCTTGCCTCTTTCAAATTGTAACTACTGCTTAGCGAATTTATTCTGAGGAAAAATGCTGTGAACTTCCCAGAATACTATACAACTTCACATGTTTCTACTGTGATAGAAATTGCCATTTGTCCAAGTACTTTTAATACAAATGCCCTCAAATTTCTAAGATGATACAGTATGTTCCACCCACTTTTGTGACAGATGGAAGAGACATTTGGAGTTGTAAAATGTCTGTATGAAGAGCAGAGCCTTCTAATGTTGTGGTTTTACCTTAAAATAATATTGTTTTCTCTGTCCCAGTAAGGTGCTGAAAAATAAATCAATTTTTATTGTGCTCCCAAATGCTTATAGCACTTGTTCTTTTTCTACTTAGAAGTCTCTGTACTCTTTCAATGTACTTTTGTCCAAAGGCACTTTCAATGGTCTACTAATAATGTCTTTCTAGATTCTGCTGTAACTAGGATCTCATTTCATCTCAAATCTATCTTCTACCTTGTTATTTTTTTAACATTGCCCACAATTCTTACCATCTGAGGATATTTGAATTTGAGTGTCACAGATTTATCCCAATCAAAACATGTTGGAAAAAAAATTCACAACCTTCCTATTATTCATACCCAAATAGATCCATGCCACTCTGACCCCTTAACATACTAATATATATATATATTTGTATAAACACTGATATAGTGTGTATACACGTATATGTATACATGTGCATACACACACACACACACACACACACACACACACACACACACACACACACCTGATTTTGAATTCCCCTTCTGACTTCAAATATCCAACTAATTACCAAGTTTTATAGATGTATTTCCTAAATTTTATCTCTTTTCCTCATGTCTACAACTAGCACCATAGTTAAGGATCTTACTGTTTCAGACCCAGAAAATTGCAAAAATCTCCAAAGTACTCCCCCTGATTCTTAAATGCCAAGAATACCACTTTCAGAATAATCTTTCTACAAAATTTTCCTCATATTACTGTGATACTCTAAAATATTTAATGATTCTCCATTAATTTTAAAAAAAGAAAGAACGAAAATCAGAAACTTTCTCTGCTTAAGTAATTGCTGCTCCTCTTTCATCTTTCCTCACGTCCAGCTAAACTGAAAGTCATGCAGGTAGGGTAAGTGGCAGAGGCATTGGAGTGGGAGTTATGAGAACTGTCTTATGTTACTTAGTCATTTCTAGCTGGCATGTAATCATTGCCAGATAATGTAATCTCTCTGATTCTCAGACTCATTCATAAATGTGATAATTGGGCCTAGGATAATGAGTATAGTGCATGAAATTCCTCCTCGGTCTTAAATTCTATAATTGTAATATCTCAGGTTCTACTTATTTAAGACTATCTTATTCATTCTGCTTTTACAGTATAGAACTCAAGCTCTACACATAGTACATACCACTCCTTTCACCTGGAATCTCTTTCTTTTGTCTTATATCCTGTTTGACAAATACTCCTCTTTTAGGGTCTGTTTCAAGTTCCAGTATGTCATATGAAAGCTTTCCAGATTATCACAACGAACTCTCCATTTCATGAACTTTACCATATTCTATAGCTTTCATTTTTCTTACTGTTGATTTTCAACCCATCTCAGCTTTAACATGTATGACAGATAATATTTAATGTGTTTCTCACCATTTGTAATTTATGGTTGCTAATATCTTTGCCACTCCTTAGGACATCCTGGCCATGACAATTCAGTATTTCAATACTGTTTGCCCATTATTCCCTTTATCAGTTTAGAGCCCAAATGATTATTTCATTAATCTGTCAGTCACTAAGTTTACTTGTTTTCACTTCCAACAAATGTGACTGTATTTTTTGGCCTTAGTCATACTCTTTTGTCCAGTTGCACTGCTCTTTTCTCTTCTTTTTCAGATGAACTTGAGTTCTCAGTAGTCCGCACGTGTCATATCAGTGGTAGCTGCTGGAATTTTGCATTAGGAAGGATTCTGAAGTTTGGTCTCAACAGGAAAGTGCCACAATGGATCAGCACTTTCTCCTCAGTTGTAGAGGTGGGAAGTGGCACCAGAATTACCATCCTTAGACTAGACTAGGCCGTCAACATCAGTGTCCTACTGCCTGAATATGTGGCCTTGTCTAGAAGGCAGAGAGAGAAAGTAGTGAGGGTTTTGGAATTACATTCATGGAGTCTGGCTTGGCTAGAGTCTCGGCTCTACCACTGCCATTGGGTGACTTAAGTAAACGTCTGTGATCTTCAGTTTGATTGTTCAATGGAGATTTTACATAAAATCCTGTAGGATTACTGAGTATCATTTTAAATAATATTTCCAAAAGTATTGTGTAAACTGATGACATAAGAATATTAGACATTTCTATTTTTACCTTTTATTGTTACAGAAAACATAGAAAATGAGAGAAAGTGTCAATCTTATGATCCTAATAAAACAATACTAATTTTGTAATGTATCGACTTGGCTAGTTCAAATTCAGTTCCCAGAATTTTCTTTCGTGTGTGTTTCTGGCTTCTGTAGGCCACGGAGAGATTCTTGTGAGGTTTGGAAGGCAGAAAGGTAGCAGCAGCCATTTCATAACTCACACACGTTATTGATAATCTGCTGACTCACCTCCTTGGCATGAGGCAGAGTCTGTGTCTGCCACCTCTCAGACTTACTCTAGATCTCATCAGCTTCTGCAACTCTTGAGTGAAGTCCATAGCAATATGAGGAAGGGCCCTGGTGTCTGCAGGTCAACCATACCATCAAAGTGAAAGGTAACAGGAAATGATACAGGTTTCACTCTGTTTTTGAGGGTTTTCAGTAATGTCTATGGGTCCAGGCTTACACTTAATATCCTGTGTTACCTCCATCTACCCTTCATCACTGCCTGCCTGGTGGACTTTAAGCCCTGACATCAAACGCAAAGATAGCAACCTTACTGAGAGTGCTTATCCAGCTCTCACAATAGTAGAGTGTTAAGTAATCCCTGTAACAGAGCCCTTTAAATGTAAACTTGTATAAGATTACACACACACACACACACACACACACACACACACACACACATCTCCCTCCTAATGGTTCTGCTTCTCTTATTGAACCCTGATTAATAACATGTAACAAAATCCTTGTTTTCATTTTTAAGCAAATTGCTTTGCTTCTGAAAAATTACTGAATGTTAAAGGGAATGTTATCTGCAGAAAAAAATATCCTGTGACAGTAATGCTTTAAAGATTTTAAGAATACACTGGGCTTTTTCTAGCAGCGCAGGAAGCATACAGTCAGGTTTTACTCCTAGAAGTTCAGAAAACTTTATAACACTGGTATGCTAGCCAAATTTGTGCAAAATGGTAAGAATAAAAGTAAAAGAAAAAAGGGAGGGTGAGTAAGGAAAGAGGAGGAAGGAGGAAGAAAAGAGGAAGGAAGAAAGGAGGAAGAGAAGAAGAGGCAGGTGCAAGAAGGTGAAAACGTTGTTTTGAAAAAGAGCATCATATTTAATAAATAACTAATTTAAAGTATACCAAGGGAAGTTTTTTTGAGTGGGTGGTTGTTTTATTCTGTATTGCTTTTTTTGGGAAGGATGTTATCTTTGAGATTCCAAGAGAAAATACTTTCAATTAACTAACTGTTATTTTAGCCTTGTTGACTCCACAGGCAGAAATTGGTGCAACTAGAAGAGAAATAGATGATTAAAGAAAATCACACAATTTCACTAAAATATTATTTAAGTGACTCAGTGTCAAATCTCAAAGACTTTAAAAGGCAGCATGGATAGAAAATAAATTTTTTTAGCCAAGTGATTTCTCTGTCACCAGCCTGTGACATCTTTAGACAATGTATTGGGAAAATGAATGCAACAGAGGTTAGAAGCAGGCCAAAGTCATACTTGATTCCATTGTTACTTTAGTCTGTGCTTAGATTGGATGGTAAAGCATTCATATTTTACAATCGCAGGACAGAAAACATGACCACCTATACTGATTGCAATATCTGAGACTGATAATAATAAAAGTTCATCTTTTCCAGTCAAAAGGGCCAAAGAAATTGTTCCTTCATTAGAAATTACAGCATGTGATATTTTAGCATCTTAATAGTACATCAGCCTAATGGTATTTCAGCGTCTAATATATAAAACTAATCGATTAAACATGAATCAGAAAATAGTATAGACTGCTCACTCTAGTTCATTCATACATATATTTATTGAGAACTTATGTATACCAGGTACCGCACTAGAGACTAAAAGTTCAAAGATGGGTAAGTGTGCTCCTAGACCTCAAGTAGCTTATAAATTAGTGATAGGAAATCGAGCCATTCACTGAGTAATCCTAAATTACCTACTCTTCTGCCTAAGTCTAATTAACCCATCTTTAATTTCTTACTAGAATTTTGAAAAATAAATGTGATTTCAAATTCGTTGCAGAGGCTCCCGTAGAAACTGAAGTAGTCATTCTGCATGCAGAATAAGAGTGCATTCCCTGCTCCTTTTAAGACAGGAGCGGCTGCACTTGCTTTCCCCAGTGAGCCAACCCAGTGGGGCCTGCACTGGCTCTTGCCAGCACATACGGGGCGAGCTAGTAGTTGAAAGTAGCCATTATTAACAACTAAATTATGTAAACTAAGAAATAAATTTAGAACAAGGATACTACATACTCAAAGAGCATCACCTCCTAAGTCATTACTTTTTTCTGTCATTTGTGTTCTTGAGGGTATTCCTGTCTGTTGTCTCTATGTGGTGAAATACTATGACAGTCTGCATTTTTTTCCTAACTCTAGCATCATGATGCTGATAATATGAAATCAGTCACATGGGAGTATTTATACCCAGATATTTGCAAACACTACAAATCATTGCTTTTTTCCCTCAGAGACCCGGCTAATGAACATTTTCTAGAATACCCCTGAGTGAGAGTGTTATATATAATTTCCAGGAAGAACCGTCCTGGCCAGTGTGCTTCCTTCTGTTGGCTGGCGTGAGCATGGATGTGTTTGTTGAGATACGCATGAGCCTGGATCTGAGTCACTCTGATGAATAGAGCCTGTACTTTCCAATCTCAGTCTAGAGCCCCACACTGATTTGTGCATGAAAAAGAAATAATTTCTTTTGCTTTTTGTTACCATAGCCAATCTTGGCTGATTTAAAGAAAACAATAGTAATAGTATTTCCAAAATTCTGCAGAAAAGGAGTACCATTATAACAGTATAACTTACTGCTATGCTCATGATTGACTTGTGCTTCATACTACTCATCTTTATTTTTGCTGATAGTTGTCATGTACAGAAGAAAATATTTAATGAAATAGTAACTTTTTCTAAAATTTCTGTTTCTTTTAAGTTTAGTTCACTGGGTTGTTTCTTCAAGTGGTCTCTTTTTATCTGTTCATTTGACTGTAAACAACTTATTTCTTAAATCTAATAAGTAGTGCTTGGGGTACTCTACTTATCTGCTCCTTATAAACTACTGTTTATGATAGACAGTCACCACCAAGAAAGAAAATTTAAAAATTCCGACATGACATATGTAGTGTTTATTTGAAATATTCAAAAATGTTTAGAGACCCACAGCCCTAGGTTATGGGTTTTTTCTGCCCCTGACTCATCAGTAAAATAGTCTTCAAATCACTCTTCCTTTCTAGAATTTGGTGAAATTCTGTTATCCACTGATGTCTTCTTCTTCTCCTCAAGGTATTATGGATTTACATCTTTATATTCTTTACAGTAATTTTAGATTGATTGTTGTTAGAAAGAAAGAAAAAAGATATGAAAATGTTCTCAAGCTGCCGTTTTTAACCAGAAGTTTCTTTTAAAAAATATTAATGTCAAAAAGGAGTCTTCATGCTTGGGAACCCTGGTGAAGAGGAAGAATCCTAAGGAGAATCAGGAGACCTAGATTCAACCCTGGACTCTGTTAGATCAAGCAGGTTGACAGGACCAGCCACCCAAACTTCCTGTGTCCCAATGTGTGAAATAAACACTAGTGCTAGATGTCTGAAAAGGCCAAAGCAAAATAAACAGCGATTTCAGACTGGCTGGCTTTCTTCCTTGGGTTTGTGGGTCTAGATAAGGAGCTTTGTGGTGGTGGGAAGGCAGCGAAGCTTTAATTGCCTATTAACCGGTTTCTTATATTTATATCCCTTCTCTACTCTGTCGGCTGTCCCCACTTTGTCGTCTAGCCCCTGACTTGGCCACGGCCGCCTATGCTAAATGGGTTCTGATCAGCTAAAAATCACACAGTAATTTAAGCTGGAAATTTTAGTTAAATCCAGTCAATTCCCCAACATCTTTTCAAAAGGATGAAGGTTTTAATCAGTACAGTACAAGCCATGGGGAATATGGGAGAGATCAGGTCAGAATGTGGGTCAGAAAAACTATAGAGGAAGTGCTAATGGGATAAGGACGCCTGAGCTTTTTATGTTATTAGCGCTTCCCATGTCAAATTAGCAAAATGGTTCAGGCACTAAAGTGTTGAGATAAAATGTTCATATGGTATGTGTTCCCCAGAAGAATTCTCTGTGAGCCTCTTCTAAGGAGATTCAACTTTTCTTCTCTTTTCTTTTTTATCTTCAGAGGTAAGCCTATTTATGTAAGCCAGACACATCTACTTTGTATCCCAGTGACCTCTGTGAAAATATGGCTTAATCAGCAAGGCCACTGCATTACAAAATTCCAGGGGACACCATTTACAAAGAACATGATGTGAATGGTGCCCCCTGGAGTTGTGCGATGCAGTGGCCTTTTATCAGGACAAATGTCCTTGTAACTGAAGTAAGAATATGCATTTCAGAAGCTGCTTCTTGAAAATAGACTCATCACTCAGAGCAGTGGTGTTTATTTAAATGCAGGGTTGCATATTAGTGTAACTGAGTATTTTTGTTATCGAGGTATAATTGACATATAGCAGTTTCAGGTGTACAGTGTCATAATTTGATGCTTGTATATGTTGCAAAAGGATGAACACACTAAGTCTAGTTAACAACCTCGGTATCTTTTTTAATGTTCACATGACAGATACCTTTCCAATCCTGTATTTTGCAACACATGGATAAGTAATTAGACTGTTATAGGCTTCTATAGGATGTAGACAGTTATTTTTCAAATCCATTTATTCAATAAATATATATTAAGAACTTTTTATGTGTCAGCCACACTGGTCACTTTATGTAAGAAAAGTAAAGCACTTAGAACAGTGTTAGCTGTGAATATGACTATTGTTATTTCTCAAACATTCCAAGCTCTTTCTAGCCCCAAAACCTTTTTTTCTTTTTACCTACTATTTCCCCTCTGTTTTAGAACATTTATCTCCCCCTCCCAACCCTTCCTTCCATAGCTAAATTATTCTTGCCCTTTAGGTCTTAGCTTAAAAATCATTCCCTAACTATTCTATCTATAATAATTTCTCTCTTCTCTATTTTTTATTTATCTCAGTCCCACATTGGTTTTCCTCATAGCACTTATCACCATTTGTCAGGGTCTTTTTGATTTATAATTTACTTATTGTCTAGCTCACCTGATGATAGGTAATCTACAAGGTATGGAGAGAGTGTATGCATGCTGTAGGTCCTCAAAAAATCTATGTTAAAAGATTAAGTGAATAACTGATACATGACAACTCTAACTTTCCCAAGAAAAATTAAATATTCAGTTCGCCTGGAAGTCAATTCTTTTTTTTTCTATGTCTTTGAGTCAAATTGTAAAACTGATTTTGATGGGATACATCAGTAATATGTTTACTGATTTCTTTTCAAATTTGAGAGAGGTTTGAATTTAAGAGAAACACGTTGGTATGTAAGTGGCTATTTCCTAATCCTTCGTGGGAGTAGTAGCTTTATAAGACTCTGATATGCAAGATCACCACAGTATCACGGCAAACACCCTGAAGCCTAAACCCAAAATATGGTACATTCAATGATTGTACATGAGCATATTCCCGATTCAATCACATGATGTACATGTGTTCCAATTTTTTAGAAAGAGATGTTTTTTAAGGTGTTTCACCTACCACTTTCATTGAACTAGACACTCTAATGCAATAAAGACTATTTTGCCCTATTTAATATGTAAAATGTATACAACATTGCTTTGTTGCCACAAAGATCAGTGACACTTAAGTTGGTTGAACTTTTAATACTGATTGATGTGTACTCCAACTGGACCATCAAGGAAGTCAGCTAATTATAACTAAGCAATACACTGATAATGTCTGGGACAGGCTGCAGGTATTTTGGTTTTTGGGGTTTTTTTTCATGTTACCAGAATCCTGAAATATGTCATGTCAGTAGTTAGTATTGCTCTCCACAAGTAACATATTTTCATTGAAAAAGTAAATAAACCATTTTCAGGACTGACACAATAAAATTATATAGTCTATCAAGACTCTTTAGTTACAGGGAAAAGAAATTAAGTTAGCTCAAAGAAACACTTTCCTGGAAAGGCATAGTATCCTCAGAGAAATAAGCTATAACCAGGGAGCCATGAGGGAAAGAGGCATCTACTCTCTCCATTTCCCTCATCTCTTCAGTGTCCTATGTGGTCTGGGTCCTCTGTGCACCTGCTCCGTTGTTTCTGCTTCTCTCTAGAGAACAGCATCGGAGCACCATTGCTGATAATGGCTGCTCTATATCTCACCTGACCTGACCTTTCATTTTCTGTCGTTTCCCCCTTCCCATTATGTACTGAGTATACAATATATTGAAAGCAACCAATTAGTTCCTGGCACATGAGTGGATTGGTTCCTCTGGGTCAGATATTCACCCATGACAACCTGTCATGGCCATGATGGCAGTCACTTGATGGACATATGGACATTTCCCTTAGTAGGGAAATGGAGAAACCAGTTCCAAGAGAAGGTTGTGTGGGCAGTCCTATGCCTCAAAATCAATTTTTTACATTTGCCTGCTCAAAAGAAAATGTCTCTGGAAATGAAAGAGCAGAAAATTTGAAGTAGCTTTTACAGAAATATAAAACAATAATTTTGAGAAAAAGCATCTTACTTCATGTATATTTTTTATCTGAATACATACTATCCCACTATACATAAGACTACTTTCATTATGTAATGTTGCATTTTTTGAATTTATGAGGAACAATAGTTTTATTCTAAAGAATCATCCTTGTTTTGATTTTTCCTTCCACATGTACATGAGAATGTACTTCTGGGGTAACATGGGGAACATTATTTTGATTCTTTCCCCTCACCAGCTTTCACAGGGTCTAAGTCTTCTCAGGCTTGATTTTCCTGACTTTAGTTTCACTGGATAACTGAGCCATTCCCTCCTTGATAATCCTTGGTCCACAGTAAATATCTTTCTTTTTTTTTCTTTTTTCTTTTCCACTTTTTCCTTTTATCTTTCAAAACCCATTATTATTTTTTTTCTAAACAACAATTCTCAGTTTCTTTTGTAGTTACACAACTGTTGTGAATATTAATGGTATCCTTCAAGGGATATTATTTATAGCAGGAAATATGGGTCTTTGATCAGTGTTTTCTCTTAAATAAAAACCTCATGCATTGTGGGTAGACTATTTCTCTTATCTTATATTGGGTATTTCATTGCTCATTTCCATCTTTCCTTATTTTACGGAGTTGGAGGCTGTTGGAGACTTTTAAGTTGTTCTCTTCAAAAAGCCTTTTTCTCCTTTATTGTGTGATCTCTCTAGTGCTGGCCCTGTGTATGGCAGTGTCTGCCCTGGTTGGAAATCCTTTCGCTACAGTCCCTAAAGGCAGCGAGTGATTCGGGGGCCGGGGGAGGGGGGCAGTGTGTAATTTGTTTTGTACTGTGGAATTCCTGCCATGCCTATATGTATTTAGACCACAGGCAAACCAATAAAGTTGTCATAGAAACAAAGCATTTCATGAATAAATCAATCCATAACAAACTTGTAAACTTCAAACAACCCACTGTGCCTTAACAACACATCCGTTACATACACAAAATAATCATGTTTGTAATGAGCAATGCACAATATTATTCTTTCTTATACATTTGGTCCTGTCTGCCATCTTATAAATATTCCTTAATGTATTTTTATGCAGCCTGTGGATTCCTACTGAGCTTGAATGAAATAAGTAACTCCAGCTGGCATGATAACCCTGGAAAAGCAGACTTTTAAAAATGTAGTTCATGCTGAACCTCAGTTCAAACAGTGTGCTTAGAATACCTACTTGGATGAGCAGAAGGGATTGAAACCATGGCTAAGGAAAGTTTCCTCATTTTATCAACTTCAGTATTTTTTTTCCACTTTTCAGTTCTCTCATACTCTCTTAGTACTCTGGTCTGCATATGGTGAGCGTCTTCAGGGAACGTGGTTGACTTGGGTCGGGGGCAGGGTTGGGGAGCTATTAGAAAAGTGGCACTGAGTATTTTAAAAAAGGTCAAATGGTTTCTGCTATAAACTGTCGTGACCAAATTGGAGAAAGAGAGTGCTTTGAGGAGAAAAAGAGAATATTAGAGTGTAAAACTTAAATTCCTTTGCAAATGGTAAAAAGACAAGGGGAAGGCAGACGTAGAGAAAGAGGTCAGGTATTACAAGTCCTCTGGGGCTTGCTTTGGCTTCCAGAACATGAGAACTTTTTCTTATTTTCATTCTGAGTGAAATTTTCTCTGTGGCTACATTTAGGTCCCACTTTACAGACATGGTAGACACCTTGTTGAGATATCTTCCTCTAATGCCATGAGCCCAGTTAAGGCCGTTACCATGCCTTCATTGTGACATCTCAGCCTAATTAGACATCTCTTAAATGACCGTAATCAGACAAATCCTATATCCGTATTTTAGGTTATAGATGTACATAGGGTATATAGAATTTTATTTTTCACTAAGTTTTAGCTATCTATGTTAAATCTCACTTTTTATCCCTCATTACATCTGGGAAAATCCGATAATATTTCAGCCATTGTCAGTTAAAATTTAGTCCAGTCTGGTTTATAATCTTAATCCTATATTTAATTTAAAACTCTTCCCTCCACCATTTAAGCAAAGAGGATGGCTTTGGTCAATCCTTTTTCTTTTCCTCTCCCATTCTAAGGATTTATGGGAAAGATGTCCCATATGGGAAAAACCCTGGGACATCTGTATGTGGGCAGGAGAATGGACAGGGAAAGCTGAGATTTTCTTAAACTACTGGGCAGACTTTTGCTCATTCTGGCTGTGCATCTGGTACCCTCTATCAAGTAGTAGTCTTGCACAGGCGGTATGCATGTTTCCTTGGGTCTTCAGGGCCCATCAACCACTGAGATGACACCCTCTTAAATGGGCATCGCACTGAGTGAAATAGCGTAACCCCGCCTCCCCCGCCCCCAATTTGTGTTCACCAGAACCTGTGAATGTGACCTTGTTTGGAAAAAAGGCCTTTGCAAATGTAACCAAGTCAATGAAGTCATACTGGATTAGCGTGGACCCTAATCCAATGACTGCTGATTTTGTGAGAAGAGGTAAATGTGGACACAAAGATATAGAGGAAAAGAATACCATCTGAAAATGGAGGCAGAGACTAGGAGTGATGCATCTATAAGCCTAGGAACACCGAAATTCCTGCAGTCAATCACCAGAAGGTAGGGAAAAGCAGGAAAGATTCCTCCCCAGAACCTAGAGAGGAACATGGCCTGGCAACACGTTAATTTTAGACTTATAGCCTCATAAGCCACGAGAGAATAAATTTCTATTGTTTTAAACCACCTAGTTTGTTGTACTTTGTTATGGCAGACCTAGGAAACGAATAATGGGGTCCACACTTCAAACTCCTTTTTTAGATAGAAAAATGAAAGCAAGCTCAGTGTCTTCCAAACTAAAGTCATTCTCTCTCCCTAAATCCACCTTTCCATGTGGATCTCTAGCTCAGGGCTTGGCATCACCACCCTGTATGACTCCAGCCTCACACTTGAAAGTCATTCTACTCTTCCTTTTCCCTCGTATCATTTCCCTCCCCACATTGTTGGCTCTTCATTTCCTCCAGAGTGAAAGGTTCTTGAGGTTTGTTATCCCTTCATGATTTGCCCTCTGGCTACCTTGCTAGCTTTACCTGCAACCACTGCTGCACATGATACTTTGTGGCAAACTCCTGTGGTTTTTCACCCACCTCAGCTAAGAAAATGATCTCTCTGCTACTTTTCTTGGCCCAATAGCACCCCGTGTAAGGTAATCACTGACATGTTCTGCTCTGTCTCATTAAACGCTGAGGCATCAGGACAGGCGCTTTGCCTCTTTTATCTCTGTTTCCCTTAAAACTTACCAAAAAGCCTGCTCTATTTAGAGAAATGAAATGAGAAATGCACAGTATGAGAGAAGTAGAGGCAAGGGGATAAAACTTAAGAAAAAGGAGATAAACTCAAGAAAGACAGAGTAGCCTATCATAATGGGTTACTTCAACTGTCCTGGAATTTCGATTTTCCACAAATAATAAAGGGATTCATAGAAGGTATATAATAAATGCATGATAGCATACACAGATGGCTTACTATGTATCAGACCTCTGCTAAGCACTTAGAGCATCTCATTTAATCTATACAGCAACCTCATGAGAAATTTATTTCCCTTTTATTAATGAAGCAAAAGGGGCTCTGAAACATTAAATAAATTTTCCAAGGTCATACACATAGTAAGTTGTAGAAATGGGATTTGAAGCCAGGTACGTGTGAATCTGAAGATCGTGATTTTCACAACTGATTTGTCCTGTTGTGTTGTTGCACAGGTTCTGATCGTTATGGAGTATTCTCCTACAGCTGAGAAAGAGCAGCTGCTGAATGCAGTTTTTCCCTAATTGGGACAACATCAATCTAAAGTCGGTAAGGAGTATCTTCGTTAAGGAATATTCTGCACCAGTTTCATACCTGAGTAATTTATTTAATCTTTGCATCATGGAGAAGTATGGTAAACATTTTTAGGATATTAAGGAGAAGCTTTTAAATATTTATGATGTGTATTTCCTTAAGTGTAAAACAATTATAATTGAGGGTTGCTATAAGGATTACATGAAATAATGAAAAAAAATCATATTGCTATTGCTATTTTATGTAAGATGTATTATTAGTAGTAATCTGTCTGACCAGCATCTGTGGAGGACTGAAAAGATACAGCTTCTGAGGGGTCTTCACCATTAGACTGGGCCAGGTATCTCAGGGTAGTGAGTTCCAAATCACCAGTTCTGAGAAGATACTGTGCTCCTGGAACCCTAGCCACCCAGTGATCAGTCAGCAGCCAGCTGTGGACCACTGAGCACATCTGGGCCAGCCCTAACCCTCAGGGGAATCTCTTGGGCTGAGGACAGTATAAAGAGATTTGTTCTGGCTTATAGTTGTCTTGGATTTAGGTTTCAAGGATTCTAAATTAGACTTTAAACTCTTAAAATTCCCTGAGTCAAAAGCAAAATCCATGCAGGATTTTTAACCTAATTACATATGTGCATTTTTTTTTCTGTACCGTATCCATAGGATTCGGTAGATTTTCAGAGTGGTTTATGAATAAATAATGGTTAGGAATTCTTTACCTGAGGATTATTCTGGGGGTTCTCATCAATTTATGGGTCCCAAGGAATCTGGCTCAATAAATTCCCTCCTCCCCAGAAACACTATGAAACTCAATTCTAAAAACTTTTCGAAGCATTTTTAGGCTTTGTACAATTGTAGTTATTGTAGTTTTACTACTCTAGATTTAATTTTGGATGCTAATTGTGGGTTTTGACTCCTGAATGAGTCTGTAGGATGTGAGCAGTGCAAAGCAGGTATTTAAGAATATGGAAAAACTGGGCTGTCATGAGGGGCTATTCAATGAGGCTCTTCCTTTTGAAATTGCCATATAGCCATCTCTCCCACTGAATTTCTATAAACACTAAGTTAGAAACAAAATTTACCTATTGAAGAAGGAGAGTAAATCCTTATTCACTTATTATTATTCTGTTTTTTTGGGAGTGGGGAGGGGGAATGGTTCATTTTACACATCTAAGACATACTCTTAGTTTTATCTTTATAGCCCGAGAGACCCAGCTTCAAATTTTGTGTCTCCTACATACTCGCTGTTTGAATTGGGAGATAATAGTATCTAATTCTCAGATTTATAGTGATGATTAAACAACTCTTTGGTACCATTTAGTGCACGTTTTTTTGTTTGTTTCTTTGTCTGGTTTTTTTTTTTTTTTTTTTTGGTTCCAAACATGGTACTAAGAGCTTTACATAAATACTTTAAACTAATCCTCCAAATAACCCATACTAAAGGTGAGGAAATTAAGTCTCAGGTAAAATAATGGCTCAGGGCCCCAAACACAGTAAGTGACAGCTGAAATATGCATCGCCTAGTAAATTACCTTGCAGACAGCTCATTCTTAACAAATATTAGCCCTCATCCTCATCCATTTCCAGGAGAAATAGAAGCCCTGTGGTAGAGTTTGGCTTTCTTCTCTTTTCTCCTGGCTCCTCCCAGCCAGCAGCTAAGCTGCTCCTTGTGGCCTCACCCCATCACTTCCCTCTTTCCAGCTCCCCATCAGAAATGTGGATTGCTTACTGAAAGGCAAATGCAGACATTAGCTGGTAATTAGGCTCATTAATTTTATAGGAAATTCTTTAATTTTCTATGGGGCCATGTCTTGAAATGCATTATCTTCCTTTTATGACTCGACTTGCCTCAGTGTCAGTAGAGATTAAAGGTAACATGCCCTGCTGGGAACAAACACAATTTTCCAGCAGCTGCATTTTGTTTTCCTTAATAATTAACAATTGCTGCTGACTAACCCTTGCAGCATAAAATGCCCACCTTTTCACAAAGGAGTGGGCATTGGTTTGAGGAACTCACGAGGGAGATCAGAAAAAGAAGTATGATTAAAGCATTAAAGATTTAAAGGTTGACATTAGGATGAAAGGTGAAATTACAGTAAATATAACGCTGTTTAACATTAAATGGAATGTGTTGTACTTGAAACAGTTGTTCATTTCAACATTAATTATTAAGGGAACCTGACAACTCATTTTTAATTCGCAACTGAAGACACAATTTCTCAAGGTATAAATACAATAAAGGAGCTCAGGATATTGTTGCTTCTTTATCATTAATGATCCCATGTTTTTTCTTGATACAATCTATAAACAAATTAGAATGGAATGTGTCTAAATTGTATCAACCAGACTTAGTTTGCCGTGAGCTGATATTTTGCCACTGGATAGAGAGATTGAGAAATAAATTAGGTTGTATTGGAAATCGTTTCGTTTATTCCTCATTATTTTGATTTGAGGATTTTCTTGGAGATACACAATTTAAAGGGCATTCGAGGCAAACTTTGTTCTTTATGTTTTAAATCAATTTTCTTCTGGGGAGGGTCAAGCATGTTTATCCTACGCCTTTTAATGAGATATAAAGAACAGAAATAATATGATAAAATATGCATTGCCCAAGTTTCTACGTAAAATTGATAATTCTAATTGGATTTTAAATCTACTGTTCATTAGAATCTGCATGCTGTTTGATGAGTAAAATTTTGGAGGACGTTCTTGATGGCTAAGTGAAATTGCACAAATCTACCTGCAAAGAGAGCAAAAGATGGCCCAGTGAAGGAATTTATGATGGAAGAATTCAAAAGGCAATTTCAGTTACTCTTTCTGGTAAAATGCAATTAAAACCAATAATGTCACTGTGTGATTGTGATTTATTTTTAACTTTAAAGAATGTCTGTGGATTGGTATTCTTGTTCCCAATTTAGCAATGTTTGGATACCTTTATTCCATGACTGGAAGCTGTAAAATATCTAGCATCATCACTAAGTCTTTGAAATTTATGTATTTAAAAATCAACTGAGGAATGAAAAGGACCAACAATAATTAACAAACATGTAGTTTCCTTAGTGCATGCTTTTAACTTTTTTATTTTATTTTATTTTTATGTCTACAGCACTTGGTCTTCCTAGGTCTTCTCCCATCCAAGTACTAACCAGACCTGACCCTGCGTAGCTTCTAAGATCAGGTGGGATTGGGTGTGTTCAGGGTGGCCTGGCCATAGGCCTTAGTGCATGTTCTTTTACTTTCCTCTTGGTTAGATTTCTTTCTTATACTTCTCTCCCTGTACTAAAAAAGAAATATCATTGATATATGGTAGCTTGGTGTATTAATATATGACACACTGTGTCAGTGTTATTGAGCTTAGGCCAAGTTATGTTTCAGTAACAAAATCCTCAGAATATAAAGGCTCACATTAATGAAGGTGTATTTCTCGGTTATGTCAAATCCTAATTGAGTGTTGGCTTTGTCTCTCCATTCTGAAACTCAGGCTGAAGGAAACCCCCCCTCCCCACCCCCCAATCTAAGATGTCATTTGCATCATGCATAGGAGGGAAAAAGAAAGAGGGCAGAATCACTCGATAGTTTTTAAAACTTATACTTGAAAGTGTCATGTGTCATTTTTACTCAGATTTCATTGGTCAAAGGAAGTCACAAGGTCAATTCTGGTGTTACTGGTAGAGAGGAGAATGAGCTATTGTAGAAAAGCAACTGATTTTGGAAACTATAATTAAATTTGCTTCTTCTCCACATACACATATGCAAATTATGTCATTTGAGATATATGAATGGAAGTTTTTCAGGAGATTTTAGGTTGGCAGCTTGCACCCATCCTCCCTCTGATAATCTTAAAAGGAGAATTATGTTAATCTTATAGTGAAAAGTATTCAATAAAAATGATTTTTTTTTATTTAGAAAAATCAAGGCTCGATCAGTGTGCAAAGGTTGCTGAAAAAATTCTGTCAACTGACCCTGTCCTCAGGAATATGGATCAGAAAATTTGGGTAGGTCTTATCAATTGTAGCATGTGTGTATAGTACCGCACTGAAATGCACATCTAGAATTTAACATGCCCTATGGCTATTAGATTGGCTGTATTTCCCAGTGCGAGAGTAACGTGAAACAGTTACTGCAAAATATAAGGTCATTACCCTATATGGATAAAGGGGTAACTGCCCCTGAAATGAGTTATAAAATCTTCATTTTACAAAATAGGAAAATAAAGCACTTATACAATGATGGAGAATAATTTTTAGAGTATCTTTAGAATCATGCTGTAGAGTTTGCAAAGTGGCTTTACAGAAATCATCGTTTGAAGTATGCAGGGTATATGTTATTAGCCTCATTTTCTGTGCAAGAGAACTCAGGTTCAGTGAGGTTAAGTAAGTTGCCTAAGGAAATGACAGACCTGGGACTGAAACTCAGACTGCCAAGTCTAAGTCCAATATCTCTCTACCAACATAAACTGCCTCCCAATACACAGTTCCATATCCTACTTACTTTCTTCATGGAAAAATACAAAATGAGCACAAAATTGGAAAATATGTTATAATGGCAAGGAACATGGGCTTCAGTTTAGTCCTGGTGTGCTACTTAAGTTAATTTTAAGTTGTGCTACTTCAATTACATTTTTAGGCAAATCACTTCAGCGTTCTATGCCTCCGTTTTTTCACCTGCAAAATCGGGGAGTTGGATTATATATTTTTCTCAAAGTCTTGTTTTAATAGTAATATTTTATAAATCTAAAAACTTAGTGTCTTGTCATTTGCCCTGAACCTCAGCACCCAGATACCTATTAAATTAGATAAGAGAATGTATTTCCCCTGGCATAATGTCTAAAACCAACCACCCAGATCTTGTGGTGACCAGCTTTATTTTGTTGTTAGTGCAAGAAACCTAAATTAGGTAAACAGAAAAAAGGATTGAGTCATGTAATTGAGAAGTCCAAGGTGATTCATGCTTCAGACATGACCAAAAGCAGGCATTTGGAAACTGTTGTCTCCTTTCAATCTCTCTCTCCCTTTCTCCTCCTCCTCCTCCTCCTGCTTCTGCTTCTCTCTCTCTCTCTCTCTCTCTCTCTCTCTCTCTCTCTCTCTCTCTCTCTCCCTCTCTTTCTCTCTCCCCTGTCTTGTTCCCCTCTCTCTCATTCTTGCTGTCTCCTGTTTGTCTCTTCTTTCCTCTCATCCCTTCTTGTCTCTGAACAGCTATAGTCTTTTCCAAGGTAGCTTTTTTTTTTTTTTCCCTATATGGAGAATGTGGTCACTAGGTAGCTCCAGAGATGCATCATTCTGGCTTCTAGAACATAACTTGGGAGATCTCTTCTCCTCCAGGTCCAAATTAAAAGACCTTTGGGAAGAACTCTGGCCTGGTTTGGACTACATGCCCTCCACTAGACTAACCCCTAGCAAGGTGAATGTAAACTATGATTTACCAGACCCGTGTCACTTCCCAGCCTCATGGTCATGTATTTGGCAGGCCACTGAAGTCACACAGGGATGAGGAAAGGCAGTTCCCCAAAGAAAGTGGATGCTGTTACTAGAGGGAAGACTGGGAGCGGGGCAGGGGGTGGAGTATGATAGGGCTATGGTTAGAAAAACACAATAAATATTCACTGCATACAGTAAACATACATCTGAGCTGTCTTACTCACAAATTCCTAAATGAATGGAAGAGAATTTGATAACAGAGCACAACATTTTAAGCTCCAAGACACAAGAGTAAGAACATCATGCATTAGACCCATCGTCATACTGTACAGTCCCTCCAGTATACTAAACACATATGGAAATCATTTCTAACAGCATTTTTAATTTTAGAAATTTATCACAACATATGCATACTTCCATTAGGAACCCATAAGAAGTATCTCATACATATAGATACTCAGAAAAGTGTATCCCAAGGCCTATTTTGTGAACTTCTAGTCTTGGTGCTATGAGAAAAAGAGTTCAGTGGCTAAATTCTGTTGGGAAATGCTGCTTATTATACCCATCCCTGGAAAGTCATCATGTATCTTAGCAAATTTGAAGTCACAGTAAAGAGACACTGTTTAAATCAACATTTCCCAAACACACTTGATTGCAGAACACCACGACCACATGCACACAACAAAGAATGGAAGAAAAGAAGAAATAAAACAACTAATGATATCCCTGTGAAAGTTCTCTGGATTTAGTTTTGGAAAACTGACCCAGATTGTTAAGAAAGCTACATGTATTTGCTTTACATCCCCTGTTGGGACAGGAGGTACCTCCCTGCTCTTTAGAGTTAATACTTCTTTCAAGTTACATGAGGAGCAAACCAGCTTTAAGCTACTTCTGCATGACAGATATGTCAGTTTACTGAATTCATAAACTTTGTGATATCATAAATACAGAACTTGGGATCTAGAGGCAAACATAGCTCCAACATAAATCATTAGTTTGTTAAATATTGGGTATTGCAAACTTATTGCAAAGGAATTATGTGGGAGGGAATGTGTTGGGCATTTGAAATCTAGAGGTAAATGAGAAAGATACAGCCTCCTTTGGATTGTGTAAACATTATGCCTTTCCATCTTTCTGAACTTCTCTTTTCTTACATGTAAACTTGAGATAACATTATACACTTTTCAGAGCTGTTTTGAAAATTACATGATAAAATGATGGTGAAAACTGAACTTAATAATGATTAAATATGTTTAAATTAACTTCCTTTCTTAGCATTCTTTTTTAGCCTGAATTTTCAAATCATGAAGATTCTTTGTGCATCTCTTGAGTGCAAAACACTATTTTAGGTGTTGGAAGTGATAGAATAAATAAAAACAAAAAGAATAAGTGTTTAGAAAAGTGCTTATAAAAATTTTACAAAAGAAAATGACCATTAAAGATAAATAATAAATGGCAGCAAGTGTCAAGGACCAATTGAGCTCAGCATGGAAGAGATTACGACAGGATGATGAGGTCAAACAAAACTTTACGGTGTCTTTGCACCTTTGAAAAAAGGAAAGAGGAGGAAGAAAAATGGAATAAAAGAGGAAAATTGCAAAGCAAAGGCATGGATATGATGAAATTTAAGTATTTTTAATGGGCAGTGAGTAGATGAATCTGAGTAAAGTGGATAAACTGGGGCAGTGCAAGGTAGAGTATAAAGCTGTGCGAGTAGAGTAAGGCCTGAGAGCAAAATGCCTTGAATGTCAGACTGAAGCATGTGCACTTTACCACATTAAGTAAACAGGAAACATTAGAGACTTTTTAAGGCAGGAACATGATATAACAAAGCTAGTATTTCTGGTCCAATAATATGGCAATTATGTGCAAGGACTTAGGCTCAGAAGGGAACTTTTAACATTTAAACTTTCTAGCTAATATGCTTTGAAAGTATTTTGGGGAATGTATACCTACCAGAAAGCCTGATTGTCCCTAGACATTCAGCATTGTCCACATACAGTGTCAAAAACGTACTTGTCAGTACTGTTCTTGTCAACTACACTGTATACCCACAAGTTTCACTTTCTGCCTTCTGCACCAAGTCTCAGATTCTTTGCAAGAGTGCTCTGATATCCCTCAGATTTCTCTATTCCTTCCCCTGATGGCATCAGGTCCACTTTCTTTAAAAATAGGACCTACCACTTGGCATCATAGAAGAGTCTTCGATTTACTTAATGAAAGAAACTACCCTTTGAGACATGGCTTATTTTGAAGCACAGACTACCCAGTGCTGCTCCTAGGACCTCATTCTTAAAGTTGGGGAGGACAAAGGTTATGTCCTCCCTTCATCTCATGTTAGAAGTGGTGAAGGTAGAAAGGATTCTGGTTACATTGCCGAGATTTGGAAGTGGTGTAATGACTCCCTGGTAGCCAGACATCATCAGAGTCTGTGAGATTTTTACTAAGTTTATGAGGTTGCAATAAGGAAAAGAATTAGATTTAAAATAAGAAAGGCATCTACTAGCCTTTTCTTCCAAATTCCAGAGATGGCTAAGAGCCTGAAAAAACAACCAATTGAATTTTAGGACAGTCCCAGGAGTGTCCTGATAATGGCTATGTTTGAACTAGTGGTGCATGCAAGAAAAAAATCTACTGTGAATGTAAACAACTCAGTACAAAGAAATTCGCATTACTAAAGAAACAATTTCTACATATTTCACCTTTCCTCCTATATGTCCACCCTAAGCCACATGGTTAAGAAAACAATCTGAAACTGAATACAGATAAGCTAAATACTCTAAACACATTCCAAAAAGAAAGAAAAATATTAAAAAGGATACTTTAAAAAGTCTTTCTCCAAATTAGAAAATTTCATAAGATTTGTTGCTTTTTTGTTTTATTTTGTGTGTGTGTTTGTGTTTTGTTTTGTTGCTTGCTTGTTTTCTTCATGTACCACAAGCTTCCAGTTTGGATGAAAACTATTAATTAATAGCACCAAGTAATTATTGCGCCCTCCTTTTTGACATAGTTTGAGGCAACCAGCCAATCACATAAAGTAAAGCGAATGAACTTGTCTCTAGTCTCTGGGACCAGACAGGACTTGGTCCATCTTTCAGAGATCTGATGTGTTCAGAGAGAGGCCATGGGATCACTTTCTCACATCTGATGCAAAGTATAGTGTAGGGAAAAGACAGAGTTTATACCAAGATAAATCTAAATTTAAATCCTGGCTCTGATTCTTGAGAATCGTGTGAGTTTAGAAAAATTACTTAATTTGCCTGACCCTCAGCTTGACCGTGTGGAAAAATGTGACTGATGTGTAGTTATAAAGATTAAAGATTATATATTAAATACATGTAGCTCAGATCTTGCCCCGTTAAATGCCTGACAAATGGTACTTATTTCTTCTTTGTGGATTGCTTTTGTTTTTATAAGTTATGAGCACCTATGTGTATATCTGCCTGCTTGTCCTTCTGTCCATCCATCCATTCATCTATTCATCCATCCATCCAGAAAATCAGAGAGTTGTAATATTAATGCTGAATTTTCATCCTGTTACACATCTCCTAATCACGATTTCTATACATGGATCATTGAAATTAATTACATTTATTTTTTTTTTCCTGGAAGAAAAATGCAGTATATGCTTTTCTGAAGCTTAGATATAAGCCTTAATACCTTCACGTTAATTGAGTTTTTAAAGCATATTGATAAATAATAGGGGGAAAAAAGACACGGACACTCACTAGCTAAAATGTGCTTAAAATTTTGTCAAACTTGTAATTTTTATTAAGTTTTTTTGTTTTAGTGCTAACACTAACAGTATTTTACATAAGATCATTTGTCTACACAATATGTCCCTATTAAACTTAACTGACAACTGAGAGAAAAAATATGGGTTACAAAATTGAGAGAATTAGCACTTAATAAGAATCAAACAAACCAAACCCCCCACCCCCCTCACCCCCCCCCCCGCAAAAAAAAAGAAAAAAAGGAAAAAGAAAAAAATCCAAAACCCTCAGTCGAAACAAGATTATTAAAGTACAAAATGTACTTTGGTTATTTATTTTGACCAGCACTGTTTGGGTTTAATTATTTATAATAATAGTATACTTACAAATGTACTGTAGGCTATTTTGTAGCATAATGAAGTTTTAGTAATATGAGCAGTGAGTGCATTACCCTGCTTGCAAATCTTTTCTGAGAAGCTAGATTTAATATCTAATTTTTTTAAATTGATAATTGTATTTGAGACTTAGTAAGATTTGAGTGTACACTAGTTTACCATTTTCATTTCTCAATATGCTGTATTTATTTTAGGCTACCATATTGTGCATGTGAATTATGTATAACTAAACAGAATGAAATCTCTCCCAAGGTGTATAGACTCTTGTGATAAAAGGCCTTACTAGCCCATAGATCCCTGTTGGTGCTCATGTTCCCTGTTACTGAGCAGTATAGTTTATTACTTCTGTGATCACTCTGTGTCTTGGGGGGTGGACAGACTATGATTACTCTTTCTCCCAGGCTCCATTAGTACCGTCATACTTGGATAATGTACTGGGTATATAAAGTACTGGTAGCTGCAGATATGCATTAAATAATATTCGCAATATCTTTAAGGAAATACAATTTCGTCTTGATAATATAATAGTTTGTAATCATTAAGTTATCATTAGAGAATGTTTACTGATGCTACCATTATCTATATTCTATTGATTTCTCATGAACAAATGGTATATTAGGCTTCATAGCTTTTGCTTTCTCTAATGGAATTCTCACTTCACACACCTTTTCTGCACTCCCCATTCCCACCCTCACCAATCCATCAATGTGGATTTCAGTTCTGAGATTTTTGGGGTTTCTGTCAAGTTTAATATTCAGCCTTGTCTACGTGTGCTGGGAGGGCCTTGAAGCATTCCCCAGGAATTTGTAGACTGAAGGGATAAAGGGAAGTAGGTGAGCTAAAGCCATATTGCTGACCTTGATGCACCGCTGGGACATAATACCATAAAGAAAAAATAAATAAGTAAGCTAGGGAGTTTTAGTGTGTGACTTTATTGAGGAATTCCATGATTTACTGTTCAATATAGCAGGGCTTATCGTGTAACTTAGCTGTGAAACTCCCTGATTTACTGTGAAGCACAGCAGGGCTTATCATGTAACTATTATATGAGGGTCTTGGCAAAGACATGGTTAGAGTTTTGCAGAGTCCATTAAGAATGACTGACATGCTTTTCTCAAATGGACCAAAGCAGATTCTGACTATCAAACACAACCATTATTCTCAGCATCTGAAATTCCAGTATTTTAAATTTATTCAACACAGATGTTAAGGGTAACTATATGCCTACTTTATCTTTCTCTCATCATTTTATATCTAAGCTTCTGTTTTATAGTAAATTGCTATATGAAGTTTACTGTTTTATGATACTGATATTCATTTTGCAGAATTTACATTCTTTTTTAAAAGACACATTATAGCTAAAGAAGCAGCACATTAAAAAACATAAAGCATGGGACATTTCCATCTGTCAGTCCCAGATTTAAATTCTTCGAAATCTCCCTATGCCATTAAGATGAGATCAAAGCCCCACAGCCAGGGTTACAGGGCCCTGCAAGTTAAGTCTCTCTCCTTCTTGTGACAGGAAGACCAATAAGTGGAAATGGGAATGTCCTTCAAACAAGGACTACATCCCCAAGTACTGATTTTTGCTATTCATGAGAAACTAGAGTTAAACAGGGACAATTGAAAAGGTCTTAAGCAATTTATGGCAGAAGATACCATTTCCCTTCAAAGAGTCACCCGTGACTTGATTATAAATTTCTTGAAAACGAAGACTGTGTCTTTGAACCCCCAGTATTTAGCACAGTGTATGGCATGTGATGGGTTCTTGATGGGTTTGAAATACGAACAAAGCTGAACAACTTGGGACTTCTCCAAACCATAGTATTCATTTATGCTTCCATATCTTTGCTCATCTGATTGTCTCTGCCTATAATTCATATTTCCTCCTTTACCAACTGGCTGATCCCTACCCCTGTTCTCAGACTGGAATTGGAATAATTTGTTCCTGTCCTTCCTCTCTTTGCTCCCATAGGATCCAGTGCAGATCTTTACCACCTTATCAAAATAAATTCTAATCAAGTTTGCATGCCTAATACCCCTTTTCACTCTTTTGACTGACAAAACCTAGTACCTGGTGTAATTTCTGCCACAAATTGAATATTCAGGTTTTTTTAATTGAATGAGTGAATGAAGTTAATGGATCATGATCAACGGACCTATCTGTTGTAATGAATTACAAAATTACAAGAACTCTTTCAAGGAAATTTTTGCTTTAATCAACAAATAGAAAAATATGCATCAAGGAATACCATAAAAAAATGGGCAGTAAATGAAATAATAAAAATCCTGAGGACGAGGATTTATCAAAGACAACATAGCATGGTAGATAAAAGCAGGACAAAAGCAAACAAGACTGCATGTGTCCAATCCGATGTCTTACTAGCTCTGCAGTCTTAGGCAGGTTACTAAACCTGTGACTGAGTTTCTTTATCTGTAAAATGCAATTATAACCTCACATAACTGCTTTATGGAATTATTATTATGAAGATTATAAAATAGATATAAAGTGCTAAGATAAGTGCCTAATAAGAAAACATTATGCAAATACTAGCAATAATAATAATAATAATAATAATAATAATAATACTCTTCCCAATAAAAAAGTGCCTAACACGTAGAAAGCATTATGTAAATACTAGGTATAATAATACTATTATTATTACATACTCTTCCCAGTCCCTTTTTAAAAAATATGTTTACTCATCATGAGTACCCTTGTTTGTGATTTAATATCCATAGTATTTTCCATATGGGCATTGCTGGCTTAAAATTCCATTAATTAGAGATATATAGGAAACTAGAGAAATATGTCATATTTAGGAAGAGAAGATAGAATTCAGTAAGTTAAATAGTTAATTGAATTCTTTAAGCTTGAAATTTTTAGATTGGAATCCACTAAGTTTCACAGACAGTGGATTATTCTTGTACATCTTCCTTCCTGGAAAATTTGTTCTCTTTCTTGATCCAGATTATGGCATCATAGAAAATGACTGTTCCATAGTTTCTGCCTTGTGAAAATTTGCCAATTTTATGATAGTAAGCTAATGTAGGGAACTCCCTGTTACTCTACATAAGAATGAATCAACAGTAACTCCACTGAAAATCATAATTTGTCAGAACTCTGAATTTCACTCATTTCTTTAGGTTATCTCCTAAAGCCCTCCTTTGTATTTACCCTACTTTAGCTATACAAGACCTCTTTGCTTCTTGTACCTACCACCTACATTTCCCATATTACCTGAAATGCTCTTTCATAAATAGCACATAGCTCTCTTCCTAATTATCTTTAGATCTATTCAAGACTTGATCTTAGCCAAAGGGCCGAGAAGCAATTAGGTCTATTCAAATAGCTCCTTTTCAATAGTCCTACCTGACCATCCTATTGAAATCACTTCCTACATTTTCTATCCTTACCCCTCCCACACACACTTTATTTTTCTTTATGGCACTTACCTCTTTAATAAATTCAGTACAGATTTGGCTTAGTTTCAGAGCTGCCTTTACTAAGATAATAAGCTTCCTGAGGATGTGATTTTTGTCTATTTTATTCATTATTGTATCTCCAATCTCTAAAACAGTAGCTAGTCACATGATAAGCATACAATAAATAAGCATTTGGTTTAAGCAACCAAGAAAAATAAATCACTCAAACAGTAGCATAACATTATAGATTTAAGTGTAAATTTATCATATTATATTGGTGTTAATATTTACATAATATTATAGATAACCAACTATCCACCAGAATCTCTATTTTCCTACTAACGGTATAGAATCTGTAATATAGACTCTACACTACAAGTTGTTGCTGAAATGCAGCTGTCCAGTCAGGGATTATAATTCCCAGTCCCCTTTATATCTAGGTATGGCCAAGTGCTGAGTTCTTACCAATGGAATTTATATGTGTCACTTCTAGTCAGGGATTTTTAAGAGGCATGTAGGTGTGCCTTCTCCTCATTCCCTCTCTTCTTTTTCCTCCTCCCTACGTAGGAGCACTGCATAGAGTGAGAAATACACTTTCACAACACTGTTAGGATATTTTCCATTTCAGTTTATTATTATTTACATAGTTGGGTTGTCTATATGTAGTGTGAAGAGGTTTTAGTTTGAAGCTTGGGGCATTTATCTTCTTCTTGAAGGGGATGGTAGTGGAAAAGAAATAAGCAAATAAGAGAAATTTTAGAACCAATTATGAAATAATAGGAGGTATGAAATATGACCACCAAAAGTGGTACCTCTTTCCTGCTTGTGAATTTTTACTCATCTCATGTCTGTCTTGAGGAAATAAAAAAATAAAAAAATAAAAAAAAGAGATAGAGAAATAACAAGTGTATTATCTGAAAAGAGGTGTCTGTGTGTTGGGTAACCATTGCTGAAAGATAAAACCTAGAAAATCAATTAGATCTCTAAGCTTTAGAGAAAAAGGTCTTGTCCAAAGATTTAATATTTCTAACTTTAGCCCCTAGTGCCTTCCTTTTCTTATTGATCTCTGATAGTCTCAGGCTCACTTTCTTTAACAGTCACCTTAACAACCCTATATCCCAGCAGATCTAAGACTTCCCTTTATGTTCTGCACATAACTTAGTTGGGGAAAACAAGGCAGCTGGGATTCCTAACATGGAGAGATTTTCTTTTATAAGGGCCAGTTCCACTCTTTAGAACAAAGATATTGGACTCAGGATGGAGGTCAATAAAAATTGTAACCTACTTGTAAAATTGCTATTTCTCTTTGGGGTTTCCACACATCTTGCTGTACTCCTGGTATTATGAAGTGCACAGACAGCAATGTTTCTACCATCTTCGGATTTCGTCTATCACATATGCCATAATACTTGTTAAGGTTATTATAGATATTGAGATTCAAGAAATGAGGAAAGGGAAAGCTTAAGTTAGGGTTTGGGGAGTGGAGAAAGGATTTCAACTAAGTCTATAAATGATCTTTTATTAATTGTAAAGTAATATCCAGGAGATTTAAAGTAGAAATTGATCAGGCAGTTGAAATACTCTAAGTAATAATATATTTTATAATAATACACAACAGAATTAAATAAAATATTATTCCATAGAATTTAATTTATAAGATGGAAGGTTAAAGTACAATCAAATGTCTGAAAATGTGAAAGCCTGGATAAGCCCAGAAAAAAGAATAAATACTAAGTAATTTCTCTACAATTACAGTGTTAAGATGATCTATTATTTTTTTATTTCCTAGAATTGATAATTGTAGGGATTGTGCAGCCTCAAGCATTTCTACTTAACTGATAAGTTGCCTTTTTTGTTTTTCAGCTTATTTAGTCATTGTGAAGACACCATTTGATGTCTAAATTAAATGTGGAGACCTTTGTGTCCTCTATTCATTCTTTGTTTTATTTCCCTAGTAAAGCTTGACAATAGGATTTGAGTTACTAAAATTTAGGACCTGAACATTTTACTTCATAATTAATCAAATTATCTCCCTCAAATTTTATCTCTACAATATATCCTGGATTTTTTTTTGTGGGAGGAGGGGAGTTTGGGACTGTAGAATGTAGCAAATATAAATGGAAAAAAGTTGGCAAAAAAGGAGATAAAAGAAAAATAGAAAAGTATAGAAATTTTAAGTAAAGCTTTCATTGAGAGTGATTTCAGATACTGCTGGATCAAATCCAGTTTATGAGCTGATTGATTTCAGTAAGTTACTTGCCATATGCAAGCCATAATTTGTCATAATGAACTGGATCATAATATGCTGTGAATATAAAATTATAATGCATGTTAAGTACTTGTTACAGAGCTTTGCAATCAATTTAAATTATTGCTATTTTCACTATTGTGGTAAAAAGTAAAATAGAAAAAATATTTTGCACCATTTATATATAGCTGCAGCTTATCAAATTTTAAAAGATAAGAATCAGAATGCTCTTTCCTCCATACCCTTCTTTCTCCTGTGTTCTCTATATTCAGTACTCTCCCTCTTTTTTTCTCAGACTTTCAAACACTGTGATAACATAGCTCTAAGGTCATTACAGGTCATTTCTGCTCTTTGAACATCCATTGAATTGTCCAAATTATATTTCATTTTCTTAACATATGTCTCCTTCTATATTTTCAAATCCTTAACAGATTCCCAAATTATTGCATCTCCTGGATACTATCTTAATTTTGCTCAGTTTAAAATTTCATGGTTAGAATTGAGTTGGGTTCCCTATAAGTATGTCATTCCTTTATTCAATATTATTCATTGAATCATCATATGAAGTCAAAACTTCTTAAAAACACTAAGGCACTCAAAAATGTTATGTTTAGCTTTCATTTTTTTTCTTCATTCTTTTAAGGTCATCTTAGTTAATTAGTTTATTTAGCTTGCTTCCGTGGGTATGGACTCTTAGATTATTTTTTTTTCTTTTCTTCCTTAATTACTTCATTTTCTTCTGCTACATTACATCAATCTCCTGTAGTAACCATGCCTTTATCACACCTTTTCCAGCCCAGACAGAATTACCTTCTAATGCTGAACCTTCAAAACACTGCTCATATGAAATAATTTCTTATAAATGCATCCCTTAAAGTTAGGTTGAAGTTAGATGATGAGCTAATTTCTAACTGAGAGTAGAAATGATGTATGTCCGGGGTCCTCAGAGTCAGGCCCTGGAAGCAGCATCATAGTTGCATCAGAGTCAGCAGGAGTCCCTTAGGGGACCCCCACCCACCTACCCCCAACAGGAGCTGTTCATATAGCATGAGTGAGAAATATATGATTTTTGTGTAAAGTGGCTAAGATCTCTAAGTAAATATATTTCCCCAGCATATCTCAGCCCACCTAGAGTAATATTCTATGCTAATTAGCTCAAGTAATAATTAACTCAGTAGAACTAAGCCAGTAATACAGGTTGTAGCACAGATTAACTTGCTATAGGCCTCCATTTCTCAATTAGTAAAATTGTTTCTAGAAATGGTGACTTTCTTTATGAACAGGGTCAGAAGAAATATTAATAAAAGTGATGGTAATTGTACACAACTTTAAGGTTTTATATCACCAGTGAATAGCACATTGTTGCCAGTAAGGGAATGGTGACATTGATGGCTTTCGAACATGTGCAGTTTTAAGGTAAACGATGCATGCATCATCTGGTGTCTGTCCCATCTACTTAATATATTAATATATTTTGTATTAGTTTTTTTCATACTATACTTTTTTTCACATTTGCCTCAGTTATAAACAAAAATGTGTGATTTGCAGATACTACTGACCATTTTCATCTCATAGAGTGCTGTCTACTTTTTACTTCAGAAAAAAATGAAATTTACTCTCTTTTCTTTGATATTCTTCAAGCTTAATTGGGATGGAACACTCATGCTCAAATTAAGGGGCTGTCACTTAACTATTCTGCTTCATTTAAGAAAAAAAAAAAGCCTTGTTAGTTAAGCTAAGACATGGTATTTGTGAATCTATAAGTAGGAAAGATTCCATCACACAGCTGCAAAGCACAATAGGTATTTTAGTAAAGTTATATTTGTCTTAGGAATCTGCAGTGTGAGGATAAAAAGATATAAAAATAGGATCCACTAAATAAAAACTAGCCTTTTGTTTAGTACATCTCACCTTTCCTTTTTTTCTGCTACATTTCACAGACACTAAAAAGTTACTAGAACTTTGGTCAATGTGAAAAATCCCACCATATATTCACAGCTGTAGTCACATTAAATAGTTCGTCTATTGAGTCCACAAAATATATCTGGTTCTCATAGAAACATTTAATTATCATAAAAAGAGATATATCTGAACTCAGAGTAATTATATGATTTTGACAGATATCTAACGGTATCTCAGGGCAATTTTGCATTGATTTCTATCTTAGCAGCACACATTTTGGAAAATTCTTAAAGGAAAATGTTCTGATTATGATTTTAAAAGGTAGACATTTATTGCAAACATGCAGGAGAAAATGAATCTCTTTGTAACCCTCCTCAAGCAGATTACTGGATTATCCCTCTCTAAATGAAACACTTTTTTGAAGCAGCAAGGTTTTTGAGTATTTTACAATGGAAAAAGTTTGGATTTGTAAATAGATGCACCAACTTCTTGACTCTTGGATGGTCGCTCTGGTCACCTAAGTGCCATCCTTGGTCTCCCTTATGCCTCATCTGTACTCCATATATACTCCATATTCTCTATCTATCCATTACCTAGTTTTCAAATTTATATACATCTTTCTACTTAAGTTACCAGCTTGTCTTACCTGGATGCTGGAAGAAGTTCCTTGACTTATAAAAAAAAACATCTATTCTGAGTTTTATCTACTCTCCAAATTATAGTCAAAACAAGTATCATTGCATCACAACCTATTTTTAAACCACTCAATGGCTTTTGATTCCTTGTAGAATGAAGTAAAAGTGCCTTAATTAGCCTAAAAACACAATCTTGCCCCTGCACAATCTGACTTTGCTTCTGTAACTCTCCTCACTCTAGCCGTACTGGCCATTTTAAAGATCTTCTGTACGAGCCATACTTCCTTTTACCGCAGGGCCTTTGTGCATGCTGCCTGGAATTCTGTACTCTCTTGCCGCTCCTGTCCCCTAACCAACCATTAATATGCACACACTTCTTTTAATTATTTCTCACTCATGCCTCAGAACCCACTTTAGTCGCTGCCCTTTTATTGCACATGTTGCACACTGTATCTCTCGTGTGCCACTGATCACAGCTGCAATTTTGCATTTCTTCATATGAATGAATAATTGATTAATATGTCTCCTAATTAAACTGTTACATGACAATAATTCTTACCTAATTTTTCACTTAATATTGGCACATAGTAGGTAGGCAGTAAATATATGTTGAATAAATATGTCGAATAAATAGTGTGCCCATCTGTGAACCCCTCAACTCAGTTGTAAGGATTAAATGAAATATTATTTATAAAGTGATCTGCACAGTTCCTGGAATACCCTACAATCTTAATAAATTACAAATTACAATAATAAAAATAGATGACGACATAATTTTCTCTTACCTAGCAGCAAAGAGCCAGTCTCTAGAGCCAAATATTGTTGTTTTTTTTCTCTTTTTGTTGAATTTTCAGTGTGCTAATAGATCAACTCCCATTTAGCCAGTAAATGTTCTGAGGTAGACAGAGAAGAAGGTAAGTGGAAATAAAATTATCAGCTTTACTGTATCAAAGCTTAGACTGGAGAATGTAGTTTAGTTTCAAGACAAGCATAGACCTCCCAATACTCAGCTTCAGAATGAAGCTGACACCCCCACGAGTCATCCCCGCTAGCATCTCCAGGGGCAGGGCCCCAAACACCAAGTCTACTGCATGGCACGAGCAAACCAGAGAACATGTTTTCTGTACATGGGCTGATCACAAAAAAAAAAAAAAAACAGGGATGCAGCTGAGCCACATACACCCAGTTCCTTTATCCAAATTTACCTGTCAGATAAATCATACCTCTTTCCATGGACATGAATAAGTGCGAAATTTAGAAGAAAGAAAAAAGCTATGACTCTAGTGGAAACCCTTCCACATGAAAAGCAGACATCAGGAATGGAGACTATTAGATTTCTTGCCTTAAAGTATTTTTTTAGATACAAATACTGTGTACTTCTAGGGGGTCTCTCAACTGCCTCTTTTCTTTCTGTATATTTTTATTGCTTCACCTACACCAAATTGACTCTCAACCTTCAAGATGACAGAACTCAGAAGTTCAGGAGAATTATATTCCAGTGAGTCAAATCTTGACAATTGGAAAGTGAGAAATGGGTAGGACACAGGCATTCTTTCCTTTTTCCCATTCTTAGACTGCTCTGCAATATAGTTTCTCCTTGTCAATTCTTTGGAGAAGAAATACACATTGAGCCATAGTGATGCATCAAATCACATTGTTTGCCACCTTCCTTGACTCATTTTCCCAGTTTTTTTCCTCACCTTGAACACCATCGGTCAGTACCTTCCAATCCCAGCATCAGCACTTTAATCCTTGCCCTGGGCTTTACTTTCTGCAGTATTTTTTCTAAGATAGGAATGTTATTTGAAGTGAAATTTATAATAGAGTTTTTTTTTTTTAAGTCTTTATGTATAAATGTGACTGCTAGTTCTTTCTTCATTATCTGTCCTCCCCTTCCTCTGTGCTAATAAGACTTTTAGCTGAGCATATTTCCCAGACTTTCAAAATAGCCATATGATACTGTTCTAGGCAATAGAATGTGAACAGAAATGATATTTATAACTGTCATTTCTTATACTTAGACATAAAAGAGTCTGTCCTCCCTTTTCTTTTTCCTCTCCCATTATCTGCAATTTGAATATGATGACTGGGTTAGAACAGTTCTCTTAGATCAGAGAAGTGGAAGGCCTGTGTTAAGGACCGCAGAATGGGATGGAAAGAACTTGGTCCCGATCCCATGGACTGAGCCCTCAATCAGACCTGAACTGTTAAAGCTCAGACTGCTAAATGAAAGAAATAAACTTTTATTTTGCATAAATCACAGTTTTTTGGCCATATAAGAGCAGCCTAACCTGTAGCCAACCTTAAATGCATACAGTATATTTCCTTTTTAATTGCTTATTAAAAGCAAGGGAATTAGAGACACAAACCATGCTTTGTTTTTGTTTTTAATTCTAATCATGGAGCTGAATAAGAACATTTAGAAGAAGGTCAAACCAAATTCTTTCTCAGGAAAGATTTTAAGAAATTGCTCAAAGTTCTTGCCTAAGAAACATTTTCAAGCCAGTTTTACATGCTGCAGAGAGAAGATTGGGCACATGGGCCAGGTCCTTTGAGATCCTGGAACTGTGTAAATTTGCGATTATGTTCTGTGGACTTCATAATTAACACCTGCAATAACTCTATGAGCTGTGAAAATGAAGTGCTGTCTTCACTGTGGAGAAAACCATTGTCATGGATTCTCTGGTTTGGGGACAACCTAGAGGGTATGAAGAGTAAATAAGGGAAGAGGAAAACCTTCTCCATTAGGACGAAGCAATATGTGCAGGTGCTACACATTGAAAAAGCAGGATTCCTAGGGAGTAATCGGAAAAGCATCTTTAATTTTCTCTTAGTACTCCTTTAAATGTCCTTGGTGTCGGTTCTCCTCGTCTTCCCACAAGATGGAAACTTGAGCAATATCATAAGTTTTCTAATAATATCCAGGTAATAAAAAGCTCAATTGTCTCTTTAAGTATAGTCTCAATTTAGCAATTATAAAATGTCTAGTCCAATATATTAGCCAACACTTCAATCCTACAATCTCCTTCAATCTCCTTCTCCCCCACCTGGGACTGGCTAAGGTGGGACGCAGACCTCCTCATTTGTTCTCGCTCTTCTCAGCCCTTCTCACTAGCTGCTCTCTCCTCCAACATGATTTTGGAGTGACAATCAGGAAACTATTTCATTTTTGAGAGATGTTATCCTAAGATGACTTCTAATTCTTACTCTTATGGGAGCTCTTGTGGTTTCACTAGAAATTACTATAGTTTCCCCTTACCACCTCCACCTGTGACTCTTCAGATGGCGAGTGCTTCTCCTGTGGATGGCTGTCCCCAGTCCACTTTTAGCAACTATCTCTGATATTATTCATGACAGCTTCTTACTCCTGGGGCCACCTTGTCCTGGGAAGTCAGTCTGTAAATCAGGAGCCCTTTTAAAAAAACCATTGAGCATATTCCTCCAGGATTAACCCCAGTGCAGTAAGGAGTGCTTCCTCATCCTGATCTTACTCTAGGATCGAATATTTTAAATGGAAAACAATAAATTCAGAAGCTCTTTGTTGAATTAATAAATGAATAAAAAGCTTGTCCTCTAAAATACAATCTTCTTGAATTCTGACCTTCTATAATAAATTTTTTTAGCCATGTTTATTGGCCTTTCTCCTGGTCCACTGATAGGACTAGTTAACCACCAAGTATATGTTCAGCATGTGCTTTTTAGTGTCAATTTTTGAGATGTTTTAAAGATACAGAAGTTACTCTGTTACGGGTTTGCTAGAATAATTAATTTACAATTTCAGTTGGCAACCAAGACTAACCAGAAAAAAATCTATTTATAAAAATAATTATGCTATCTGTAAAAGGTATGGAACTCACTGTATATGCAGTAATCTTCACAAGACACAAGTGAGGGGGCTGTTTTTCCTCCAAGAACTCTAGTTTTATCTTTAATCAGTTGCCTTACTCCCTTATTCACACCCTCTACTTCATATTTATTTATTAATTATATCACATTCAGGCATGGAGGGAGAATCGAGGAGTAAGAAAGAAGAGGAAAGAGAAAAGAGAAGGAGAAAGAAAAGAGGGGCAAGTGGTCACGTGGCCACTGCTAATTTAAAAGGAGCCTATGACAGGAGCTCAGCTCAAGTCCTATTAATGCGGAGGAAGGGGAGAACAAGAAATGGGGGAGGGTAGGAGAAAGGAGGCGTGCCTGGAAGAGCCATTTATTGCTATTTAATGCTTATCAGAACCTAGGTGCAGTATGTGTGCGCGCGTGCGTGTGTGTGTTAAAATTTCCAAAATAAGAATAAAGTGCTGTTCCTTTTTTGCTTCCACCATCTGTAAACATGGAGCGAGATTCATTTTTAAGAACTTTCAAATGAAAATGGTTGAGTGAGAGTAATTAATGCCCAAAATGCATTCCCAGATCACAATTATGAGAAAAACATCATAGGAAGTGTTTTGCTTGTGTAATTTTCCTTCTTTTCCCTTTGAAACAGTAATCACTGTTGCTAACTAAAGCTCCTGTAAGTACAACGTGCTTCCGTCCTAACAGGGCGGCCAGTCTCACATTTACACAGTGGCTTCTTTCCTACCACTAGCAGGGGGCAGAGGAACGGTGATCCGGATCCGGACAGTGGTGCCCTCTCTGTGTTCAGTGAGCTCGTTCTTCCCCACTCCTTACATCTCCTACCACAACTCATGTAGGTTGAAGTTTAAGGCTCCCCTGGAGTTCAGGTATTCATAACACTTTCACGCATATTAAAAAATTAATAGGGAACATGCTAGACAAATTCAAAATTCCTTTTTTTAGAAAAATATACTTTATGTATTCCAATTTGTTTCTGTACATCTAAGGTCATTATTATTGGATTATTACATTCAACATAGAAACATAATATAACTACACACTCCATGTTAAAAAAGGCAGAATGGCGCTAAAAGGACTTGTCGGCCAGACGCTAGCATGGGGGCGCGTGTAGGGATTAGAAGTGCGAGGAGCGAACTATTGCTCTTTCTTCTTTGAAACAACTACAGAAAGCTTCGAGATGTGGTTCGGTGCACAATTTTGCCAGTATTGTCTAAAGAATTTTCTGAAGAATAATTTATTTATTATATATTTCTACAAACTATATTAAGGTGACCTTATACACTTTTTAAAAAAATACTAATTGAGCAGATATTTGTTTGACTATTTACCTGAATGTTTTCTGGTTAGCCCCTCTCCACCTCTAATTTTCTACTCTAAATCAAAGACGGGCAACAGTTTTCCAAGTATTTTTTTTTTTTTTTGGAAATTTATTGCCACTGTAGGGAACTTTCATTTACATTTAATAATTTCGCTCCCATTTTCTAGAAGTATGGAGTCACTCAGAATTACATGGCAATTAGTGATAAAGTAAAAAAGAATCTAGAGTTCCTAAATATTTTTCTTCTTTAAGCAATTTCTCTTTCCAGAAAAAAAAAAAATTTATTTAAAGTAAAAGACTTCTCTAATCAAACTGTCAGGGAGGCAGAGATGGAAAAAGCAATCAGAAGAATATGCTTAAGTTTGGAATTTCATTTTTTTTTCCTGTTTTGGCCTTAGGGCTTCAAAAAATCGGTCTGTCCTACAAAGATATAGACTCGATGAAAACAGTCCCTCCAGTGGGACCCCAACTCTCCAACACGGGGGAGATGTTTGGAAGATAGGCACAGGGGAGGTGGGTATTGCGATGCAAATTAATGTGGACAGAGCAGTGAACACTAATGAGATTTCATCATCCTTGGCCTTGCTCGGCAAGCAACCAACTACTACTGTATTGCAAGTCACTACTACTGTATGCCATATTAAGAACCAAGAATATACAGCTGACACCTTCTGGTGGTATTTCGCGAGAGAAGAGACATTTACATAGTAGAGCACATCTCCTATGTGTTTTTTCCTTATAATTTGCTGACGAAGCGTGGAAATGTATAAAGGTAGCTAGGCTCCTGAGTAGACAATAGCATGAAAAAAAAATTTTCACCTCAGTATTCAGTATCTCCAACTTCCAGATGATAGTGTCACTATGCCAATTTTTTCTTTATCACATACACATACACTTAGACAGACATGCACATATGTATAATTCCCCTGGTAGTATGGTAAATAGTTGGCAATTTCTAACCACCAACTTGGATCTAACAGTTGGTTTCCTTAGTTGCAGCAGGAGAAACTGATCTTGACTAACGAGCAAAAGGAAGTATTCTGGATGGATACTAGAAGCTCACAGAATCTTTGGAAATGCTAGAAGCTAGGCTTGGGAGTGGATAGGCAATGTGATGTTTTCAGTTTCTGTGAAGCTGAGATTGTGGGAATAGTCTCATAGCAAAACTATACAATCGAGGCCTGCTGGAATGAAGGGACTCCACCATCATACGTCATGCTTCACATTCTAAGCCAAACCATTTGATTGACTCAGCGTGGTGCAAGTGGCTGCCCCTAGGTTAGGGCATCATGGATAGGACACCTGATTTCAGACATACTACAATCTACCCAATGGAAAGAGGTTATTCCTCATCAAAGAAAGAAAGTGCTGATAGGAAAAGGAAAGGGAAAGGGAAGCCAAGAGACCATACAACAACGAAGTTCCAACACCCACAGGAGGAAAAGCAGGAGTGGGAAGCAGGGGCTGGATCACCACCAGGAACATTATGTCTCCAATGCCGCCATTCCTGCTGCCAGCGGGAGCTGCTGTCCCAGTGGGGTGCTCGTGACTTGAAGGGCTCCCCTTTATTTGGAGCTCTTGGGAACTGTTAGGCTTTTTGTTCCATTGCTCAGAGCCCTCTAGCTCAGTAGTCTGTGTGTTCTGTGGGGGCTTCTTTAGCTATCACCTCACAGACAGGGGTTTTAGGGCACAGACAAAGCAGTGAACTCGATTGTAGAATGCCTTCTCTCCTCCATCTTTACTTGAGCAGAGAAGACAGTTGGGCTCTTCACTGCTGAAATAGTCTAAGACCCTAGTATTAAAAATTGTGGGTAATGGCAAAATGCTCTGATAATTTCATTAAGGTGTGTTTAGGAGAAAGAATAATTTGCTATTCATGTGAAAGTAAGCCATTTGAAGAAGGAAAAGGAATATAACAAGCAGGGCAATAAAACCAAAACGGAGACTCTCTAAGCAATATTTCTTGTATAATTTATGTCACAGACATTTTGAGATGCCTAAGTGAACCATTTCAAACTGTCATCTAATCAATGATTTCTGAGTGGTGTGGAGGTACAGAATGCATGCGCATATTTGACAAAATTTATCAAAGTCTCAACCGATATTTCTGGAGGAAAAATAGGATTTCTCTGTTGGAAGTTTGAGCTTTATCTACCACACATCCCACTTTGTGAAATTTACTTTCTGATGTGGAGGATTGTAGATTAATGTTTTCGATCCTTGTCTCACTTGAGACTTTGGAACTAGTGTCTCCCACTTGTTGTTGTGATTGTTGTGGCAATCTTGTCCTCAGCCTCATTTTTTCTATAAGTCACATCATACTACTTCTAAGCCAGCCGAAAACTGACTTTGTATTTGAGCCTCTATCTTTTGCTCTTTCTGTTTCCCCATCCCCAGATCTATCTGAAGTTGACTTCTCAAGTGGAATTCTTCACTGATGATTTAGAAGCAGCTTATCCTAGAAATCGTGTGGGTGATATACACTCTCTTACCTTGGCCTTACACTTAAACTCCCAGAGGCTAGAAATGCTGTAAAATGCTAACAGTCTGACAGAGGGGATGGAGTTAATTATTGGCCAGGGTTGGACCTAGCCACATCTCATTAAAATGTCTGTAATGTGTTCAGGGCATCAAGGAAGAAATGAAAAGAAAACATCAGAAGGCTAAAGATGAAAGGAGAGCAACACAATAATAAGAGAAGCCTTCTAATTTCTCAACTCTTATAATTTTTTTTCTTTAAAGAGCCTACCTCTCTTCTGGTTTCGAGCCTGCTTTGTTGAAGAGCTATTAGTGTGCTGAATCCCAAGTCACTCATTGACAACAGCAATCAGAACAGAGTCAGGAAATGTGATGCCAAGTTGGGTCTCAGTCACATTGGTAGTTTATTTCCCTAGCAGTGGCCAAAGAAGTGATATGGCTTCAAAGTAGATAAAGAGAAAGGTGCAAACTGGTTGGAATATACATACAAACACACATATACATCCATATCTATACATTCACACACAATTATAAAATGAGCAGAGTAGAAACAACCTCTAGGGTTTTTTTTTTTTTTAACAACTTGATTTTTCTAAGTTTCTATTATTCCTATGAATATACAATCTGTTGACAAAGAGCAAGGGGAGAGAAAGAATATCCTAATAAGGGAAGAACATGTAGAAACCCATAAAGATGAAAGGCAGGGGAATATTCAAGGAAAAGTAAATTGTCATTGGTAAATTGAAACATAGGGGACTTGCAGGGGACCATGGGAGAAAGTGAAAGATAATGCATAGACAAGAAGTGGCATCTATAAAAGAAAAGAATCAAGGACTACCAGGGAGAAGTTTCTATTAACCTACTTCATGATGCTGTTGTGAAGATTTATATGCATATAATTAAAATATCAATATATATTCATATGAAGCACTTTAAAAAATGAGACACTGTAAATATTAGGTAGTATTAGAATTATTAAATACATAAACAATAGTGATTTATCAGAAGTCTCTTTAAAATGGGAAATGATATAATGAAAAAGAAGGGATGCAATAATAAATATTTTAATAAAAGGAGGGGACACAATGAGGCGCCATAGATGATTACTACAGGGTTGTAATCTAGGTCAGAGCAAACGACTCTATTGGTCGAATCTATCCACTGCCTGTTTCTATAAATAAATTTTTATTAGAACATGACCAAACCCCTTTGTTTAGGGATTATCTGTGACTGCTTTTGTGCTATAATGAAAGAATCAAGTACTTGCAACGGACATCATATGACTCACAAAGCCTGAAATATTTACTATCTTGCCCTTTGAAAAAAAAAAGTGTGAAGATCCTTGTTTTAGATGATCAGAACAATAAAATCAGCCAAAATTTAATGAAATACTGACCATATGCCAGGCACTGTTCTAACATGTTTCATGATTTAAGTCCCTTGAACAGCCCTATTGGGAAGATACTGTTATTCTACCCATTTTAACAGAAGGGCTAAGCAACTTGCCTAGGTTATATGTTAGTGGCAGAATCTAAGATCGCTATAGTTAATAATAATAATAAAAAAAATACAGGACACCTAGTTTATCTTGAATTTCAGATAAACAGTGAATAATTTCTTAGTGTAAGTATACTCCTTATAATATTTTGAACATACTTGCTAAAAATTACTGACAGTTTATCTAAAACAAATTTAATTGGGCATCCTGTGTTGTACCTGGCAACTCTCGACCACTGCAGCTGGGAGTCTGCCCTTAACAAACACTCTACTGCCTCTCTCTTGGGCTTATTTTAACAGGAGTGGAGAGGTTCACAGAGCGCAGGAGGTATTTTCTAGCTAGTGAATGATAGAGTTAGTCTGTAACCTGAGAGGCAGAATTCGCTTTTTTCCCTAGAACATCTTAAAGATGTAGTTGGACTTTAAGAAGCGATTAAATCAGTTCTGCATTAGTTTCTTTATGGTATAGTCCAACTTTAGGGCCTAGTACTCAGGGATTAATTGGAATAAAATACATAGATCAAGTCACCTAAATGCAAGTGGTAGTGGAAACTAGAAATAAATACCATCTTTGAGGAGTTCAAGGTGGGTATTGGTTTAAATCAGGCCTGAAAGATCCTTTCAGATCTCCTCCTGAGTGCTAAACTCCTAGCACTTAGCGGAGCTTTCAGGATCCATTACATTTCCATAGAAAAGACCCAGCCAGAATTGCACCATAATTTCTCATCACTACTTAAGAAAAAACTAATAGAAAAGAGAAGCTCAGTGCCTTTTCACAGACTTAAGGGTCCCAAAATTTGTAGGCTTGACTGTGTTGAAAAATAGCATTTCTGACTAGGAAAGTAAGACCTGCATATCCTTTCTGTTCTTAGAGATAAGGCCACAAGATGTGGAAAGCAGGATATTGAAAAGTAAAGTCCATCAAGAGCAATAAAATTCAGCCTGGGCAACAATTCACAGGTGACTTAGGGATGTGGTGTGTTGCCATTGGGTCAGTAAGCCTGTTCTAATGGATAATTTTGCACAAACCAGCTTGAACAAGGCAAATGTTAGGTATCATTATTGAAGTTGTTACAAGCAATAGTCAAAGAATCTAATTATATACAGGAAGTGCCCAGATACTGATTTTATTCATTGCTATCTTTCAGACTTAGAATTCACTTTATCCCACTTGAATACTTTTTCAATGAAAGGATGAGATTTCTGTGGAAGAGACTGAAATGATGGCTACTTTATGGCATAATTGGTTACATTATGAACAAGTTGTTGACTTTGAGGTTATAGTAAATATAAAACTGGAACCCCTATTCGAAATTACAGATCCATGCTTTATAACTTGTCTCTATAACCTGTGCTCTGTATTCCAGGTAACAATCAATAATTTCTGACAATTCAGCAAACATTTATTAAGTACCTACTGTGTCCCAGGCATGTGCTAGGTGACAGAGATGCACAGATGAATAAGACTCATTTCTAACCACCAGTCATTCACAGCCTAAAACCAGAAACAGAAATTTACACAATGTAATCAGATATGATCCATCTTGTAATGAAACAATGGTGGTAGCCCCAAGGACAGGATGGCCAATGCTTTTCAAGGAGGCCAAGACATATTTCATTAAAAAGGTACTGATTAAGCCAAGTCTTAGTATTTACGAAGGAATTTATCAGATGTAAAAGGAGGGGAGACTAAGGACAGAAACTCTTTGTAACATTAGAGAAAAACATTGAAGGAAGAAAGAAGTGTGAGGACAAAGAAATAGAAAAAAATAGACTAGAGCAAGGTTAATAAACTAAAGCTTGAAGGCCAAATTTAGCCCCTTTCATGTTTTTGTAAGTAAAGTTTTATTGGCACACAGCCAAGCTCCCCTGTTAAAGTGTCACCTGTGATGGTTTTTGTGTTACAGCGGCAGAGTCCAGTAGTTGTAGCCGAGACCACATAGCCCACAAATGCTAAAATACTTATTATAAGGCCTTTTGTAGAAAAAAGTTTCTGACCCCTGGACTACAGCATCAGTTCATATAAAAAATTACTTTGAGGATAAAACTAAAATTGTGGTGTATTCAATAATTCAGTCAAATTCACTGTGTGTCTGTCTCCTATGTACTCAGCAAAATGTTACCACGAATATGAATAAGTGATTTAATCCCAAACCTCAAGTAACATCTGTGTAGAAGGAGAGAAAGACATGGAATAAATAGCCACGTAATAGCCATAATCGAGGAAAATACAAAGAATAGAGACATCACAAAAAAGGAAGAGATTATCACTTCCTAGGACCTCTGCTTTAGGAAACGGGCAGGGGTAACACATGGGGCCTCAAAGCATCAATAGGAGCTCCTAACACAGGGAAACAGCATCTGCTCTAACGCAACTCCAAGCAAAACTTTTTTTTTTTTACATTAACACTTATCTCACTCTCTTAAAATATTTTTTGCATCACTTGGATTGCCCTGAAATGTGGTACAGAACAGGCATATGCTGTTCTTTTGGCTATGGCCTTTCTCTAACATATTATTTTGGCTCAGAGTTGTATACAACAACCACAGAGAAGTCAACAGTACGACTTTAGAGATTTGAGTATTGCAAATTGCCCATAAAGAAGGCTTTCTGTTCCCACTGCATCCAGTCGTAAGCAGACTGATGATAATCTGACACATCTGGAACAGCTGGTAGGGGATACTTAACCTTTAAGTCTTAGAAAGCTTATTGTGTTGTGGCAAGAATTAGTTGTGCTGTTTTCAACCAGAATTGTGTCTAGTAAATAGATAACACTCAGAGAACTCTCCTGATTTGACTCCCGGAATTTACTTAGCAAAAGATTCTCCAAATATAGGCACTAAAAACAAACTGCAGAGGTGGTTGCTCAAGACAACATGAAACACCAGTAGAGACTAAAACAATGCATACGATTCTCTTTTGCGAATCAGTTTCCTTCAGCACTAGACCATATCTGAATCTCCATAATAAAGAAGTATGTTTCTTTACCGTGTATTAAATTTAAACTTTGGCTTCAATTACCATAACAAACTAATGCAGTCTCATAGAGATATATCCAAACTGTACCAAGTTAGACATCCCAGAGGCTAAAGAGTCTCTAGTAAATACATACACACAGTGAATAATAAAGAGTTTCGATGAAATACAAATACTTAAGTATCATGCATCCTTATTTGTACTGAGTAATTGGATAGTATAGAAGAATATGTAACTTTCAAAGCAGATGCTCATCATGAGGCTTATATATTTTTTAAATGATGTTATACAGTTCAAGTCATACATACTTTTTTTTTTTTTAAGTGAAATGACTATCCAGACCACCTGGGCTGAGACCTTATTGTGCAATCTTTAAATAATGACAGGAGTTTGTTATTATTTCCTTTCAGAAATATCGTACTTCACTGGTATTTTTTGTTTTTGTTTTTGTTTGTTTGTTTGTTCGTTTTTTGCTTTCTCAGTAATACTTTAAAAGTCACTTATGTGGCTCAAAAAGATGTGATCTTGCTATTTAGACTTTTCCTTTTTGTACTCATTATGATCAGTGAAATCATAGGATAACAGGTCTTACATTGCCATGCCTTAGGCCTTTATGGGGCATGCCCCTTTAATAACAACAGAATTGGGCATACAGGAAGAGGCTAAGAACTAGCACTTGTACCACCCTCTTGGGAAAACAATAGTTTATACTGACTCTGACCTCTGGTTTCCCTTTTGGGATGGGATTCATTCATCTGCTTTTATCCAGTCTGGGCAAAACACCACCAGCTGTGCCTTGGTCAGATCTCTGGGCTGGCACCATTGCTGAGTCCACCTCGGGAAGACTCCAGGTCATCTGATCTTGAGAGTGCTTTTAATAATTAAGTCCTTCAAAAATATTTTTGACTGCCTACTCTGCAGTAGTGTTTGTCCTGGACAATGGAGAAACCATAGGGATATTGCAGAATCGGGGACAAAGTCACTGCCCTCATAAAAATATAGATTCTAGTTAAGTCTAAATCGCAATCTTTGTTCTTCTTTTTAACCTTAATGGAAATGTGAGAGTGCAAGATATAAATTGAAGATGTGAGGAAAAGATAATAATCAATCAAGAGAGTTTATTTGGAAATTAGAAAGTGAAAAGGCATGGTTTCTAACATTCATTCACAATAGCAACCAAATCGGAAGATGTGAACTGTAAAACAGAAGGTTTAGTAAAGCGAGTTTGGCTTAAATGTCACACAATATCAGCAAATAAAGCCTAAGCCTCTTTCAAAATAAACGTAAGGGAAAAGGTACACGATTGTTCATAAAACAGAATACAAACAAAAGGCAAATATTTACATAAGATACTCTATTTGGTAAGAATCCTATATAAATGAAAAAAACTTAGTAATATAGCTTATATTGTCTTATTTTTTTATGAATAAAATGTAATACATCATATGTTTTTACCTCATGGATTCAGTATCCGAAATCAAACATGGCAAACCATAAACATAACAAATACAATCCAACTAAAAGAATAAGGTGACTTAAAATGAATGACTTCATATGAATATTATTTCGTCCTGTTAGTCTACTGAATCTCCTTATCACCAATGTTGTTGTCATATTTGTCTTCAAAACAGGTTTCCCCAGAGTAGCCCTCAAAGAATTCTTCCCTGAAGGATTCTTTGTTCTTGAGCTTCCAAGGCATATTAGAAAGTGGTTATTTCTATTCAAATAGCGAAACCTCTTTCCACTTTCTCAAGTATAAAGCTACCAGCTCACTTCCATTTCTTCCCAAACTCTTTTCCCCCATGTTAATCCTCTTGGTTCAACTAAGTGTCCCACAGCAACAGGGATCACCAGGTGTCTGTGGCAAGCACTTTACTAGTCCGTAGATCCTCACCACCATCCTTTCCAGGACATAAGCACTTTTGTTGAATTTAGTTTGGAAAAATGGCATATTTGCACTTTCAATTTACAGTTTGATTTCACTGCCTTTAGCCAAGGCAATACTTCCAAAACCGTGTTAAATTTTGAAGGAGGGTTTTTTGGTTGGTTGGTTGGTTGGTTGGTTTTTGTTGTTGTTTGTTTGGTTGCTTGGTTGCCATGTGTTTAACTAGATATAAAATACATGGTTATAATAATGAAACTAGAGTCTGCCTTAACAGGAAAAGCCCAGGTTTTCTGAACTTTTGAATCACTCTTGTTAAGCTGGGGACCTCTGGCCTGGAGATAACAATAGAGAAAGGTAAGCCTAGAGCGAAAGTGCTTCCTCAGTCCTGAGCCAAAACTGGGTGTTTAGGAAGCAGAGAGCAGCTTTTGTCACTCAGCAAGCCTCATCGGAATCACCTTAGGAATCTTATTTTCAGAACTTCAATATTTGTCATTGGTATAGTACCCAGAGACTTTGATATATTGATATTAGGGGCTTTAGGTGGATTTGTGGAAATATTTTTGTAATGTTCACATACCATGATTTGAAAAAAAAATTCATTTGAATGCAATCATCTTAAGACCACTGTTTTTGCAAGCAGCACCCCTAAGTTCAGTGGAATGATTTTTCTCTGTTTATTTCCTTAAAGGTTCACAGAAATAGAAAAACCATGTGAGATTTCTCGGTGCAATTTCTTGAAATATTGAAGTCTCAAATTTAGGAGCCAATATAAAGAGAAGAAAAGGAGGAATATATTGTGCTGATTAGGTAACAAATTGAAAAACCATGGGGCATTTCTGCTTTAGAGAATGAAGCTGTAGCAGTGGGAAATAAAGTCCTATGTAAATCACTGATGAAATTAATACATTTTAAAGTTATCAGAGCAAAACTGCTGAATCCTATAGTTTGTCATCAGTAAATTAAATGTAAAATCGCTAATGTAATTTGTGCAAATTACCAGTTGACTTCTAATGTATGGAATAATAAGAACTAATGCTACTTTGTGAGCTGAAAGTGAGATTTTTTTCAAAAGAGCAAAAAGACAAAAAATAAAGTTGATTCGGTGCCCTAACAACCTTTTAGTTATAGTAATTTGTTGATTTCTAACAAAAATATTATTTCTAGGTTTTATTTGCATTTTTTTGCATTTAAATCTAATTCAGATGAAATGTAGGGAGGCAATTGACTTTCTCTCAAAACTGGTCTTGTTCTGACTCAAGGGAAGAGGACTGCAAGCCGGGTGCCGTGGGCGCTCAGCAGTTTACCCGGGAGAACCATCTGCACTCGTCTCTCATCCTGACACTCGACTGAGAAGAATAAAAGGTGGTGGTTGTTTTCTTCATGTTTTCCATTGAGCATGAAATTATGAACTGTACGAAATCAACTTAACAAAAAAGACTTTTGTGGCAATATCTGGGACAGCAGAATAAATTCAAATTCTGGAGCCTTAGCAAAAACTAGAATTATAGAATGTTAGAACGACAAGGAACTTCAGAGACCATTTTTGTCCAATTATTCATTCTGTAGATAATGAAACAGACTCAGAGATGAGACTTATCAGAGATTGTGTAGCTAGTTAGGAGCAGACCTTGAACTGAAGGCCACGGTTTGAAGCCAGGGCTTCTGGCCTTTAATTAATTGCAAATTTAAGAGATCTCCATTAGAAAGGGACTTTTTTCTGCATACGCTCTCCCCCTCCTCCACCCTCCCTCCCCCTCCACACACACTCCTAAATCAGGAGGCTGCTTAGGTAACACAGCCATGATCTCCTACCTAAAGTGATCGGAAGAAGCTACTGTGTGTAACAAAGGCTGCTTTTTCTTGGAGTCATGTTCCCCCTAGAGCATCATCCCTTAAGATAAAATATGTTTAGTATCTTCCTTAGTTTGAGGAGTGGGCGTGCTCAGCTGCAGAGAAATGAGCTACAAAAAGTAGCTTCCCTCCTCTTGTTCAGGCACTTGAGGATGTGCCTGAGCAGCTCTGGAAAGTAACTATTTGTCTAACTGGCCTGAGAAGTAAAGGGTGAAAACCCAAGAGGCCTAACAAGGGATGAACGTAATTTTATAAACTGTTTCCATAATGAACTGGTTTAAAAAGAGAAGGTGAATTCTTTTAAAATAGACTGATACGAAGGGTTATTTGGGTTTCTAGCAGGCGGTGGGCAGCCCTGGTCACTTCTTTTTTGAGTGGCTTCTTTCTTTTTCTATCACTTTTTCAAATAGTTTTTTGGCTGTCAGAAATACACAGTGGTTCCCTTTCCCACTGAATTTGTAACACTTAGTTTGAAAATATCAGTCAGAAGGGACCACAGTGAACACCAGGATTAAGCTCCCCCCACTTTTATAAGTGGAGAATTGAGTCTCAGTGACCAAGACAAGGTTCTCTAGCTTGATTTAAAAAAAAAAAAAAAAAAAAAGGGAAAAGAAAACAAAAGAAAAACCTAGCAGGGATTAGAACCCAGGTGTCCTGATGCCTACATTTCCTTGTGCTTTGAACTAATCATTGGCTACAGAAATGATACAATGAGTAATGTGCAGGCGCTCAGTCTGAGGGTCCGTGATAAAATCCCAGCCCTAACTTAAAAATATTATCCTCGTGAAGATGCTTTCTCTGTGCTGTACTTTCCTCACCTGTATCATAGAAATAAAATACTCTCTATCCTATTATGTTGTTGTAAGGAGTAATCGGTTTAGCTCAGTGTCTGGCTCAACACAGTAAGAGCACCACGCACGGAAGCTCTTAGGCGAAGGAAGTCCCGGAGCAGGAGCGCAGAGTGCTGGAAAGGAAATCTCTAGTCAGGAGTCGGGTGCCTGTATTTAGATGTCTATCGTAGTTCGAATATGATAATAAAAACAATGAATTGAGTAACTTGATCTCTCTAACACTAAGATTCATTATATTAAGCAAAAGTGTAAAATCGTTGCCACCCAGATCGTTTATTGATTCAGCAAATATTCATTAAACATTTACATACCACTAAACACATTGGGTACCAGAGAATCAAAGGTTCGTAATCTCTTTTCCCAAGACTGTTCACAATCTTGGGAGAAAATAAACTCCAAAGGGTGAAAAGAACCGTGATACTATGTGTCAAGTGCAATGTTAAGATGTAACGAAATAACCAGGAAGGGCGCTGAGTCCTTATTGCTGGAAGAGGATGCGATGAGGTTATGTTTCTTCAGAAAGATGATCCATGTCTCCAGACATGAGTAGGCAAAAACCAGGAGAAGTTGGGGGAGGGGGGCGTTGCAAGCAGCGAAGAGAGAATGTGCAGAGGAACAGCAGCGTAACAAACAGGGCACGTTCGGGGATGTACGAGTAGTTCAAGAGGCTAACATCCAAGGCTTAAAAGGCGAATGGAGCAAGGTGTAACAAGTGAAAGTCAAGTCCAGATCCTGAAATGCCTTGAGTGTTACACTAGGCGCTTCCAGTCTTGCACCGAAGGCATCGATAAGTCATTGAGGGACCCGTATGCAAAAGGGTTACCTGATCAGATACTCTGGATGTTCAGTGAAGCGTTGATTGGAAAGAGTGATGAGGAGAAGAATGGAGAAAAGTTAAGAGAAAATAAAAACCTAATGAAGGCAGTAATAGTGAGAAGGAACAAGTGATTGAAGTCAGGTGACCTCAGCACGTCAAGAATCATTTGGTGGTAAGGCAGGGAGGGGAGTCGAGGATGACCATCAGTTTTCTGGTTTGGGGTTTTTGGATTAATGAGCTCTCACTCACCCTCACCCCCAAAAAAGGAAAAAGAAAAGAAAAAAAAAAATCCTGTTGGAGACGCAGATATTTGGGACTCAATGGGTGGAAAAGATGTTGAATTTAATGTTGCATGTGTTAAGCTTAAAGAGCATGTGAGATACCTGCATTTAAAGTATCTGTATGTCCTCTAGATGCTTTGGACCCCAGAAGAGCACAAATTTAGGAGTGTCAGGACTCAGACAGAGAGCCAGTAACACGTGTCCCCCTTTCTGGATTGGTAAAGCTACGGTTCTCTGTACAAGCCTTTTGATGACATTCTGAGAAAAATTATGTAGCATCAACCACCACAGAGAGAGGTTTCCATTAACCTCAAAGAGATGATTGAACTCCACATTGTATTAGGAAGACTGGTTCACCATGACTCTGATGGCGCCGTGCCTGATCAGACAGCTGGGTCCGGTAGGGTGGCTGCTCCTCATCTCTCATGTCCTTCACAGGACGGACAGTGCCTCACACGTCATGTAGTGCACTTCCGCTCTGTTCCCACATTGCCTCTGAAGAACAAGACACTATGGGACTGGCAAGGCCCCCACACAGGCATAGGCTCCCCTGCCCTGGCCCCTGGGTTATGAGCCACAGACCAACAGAGAAAGTACGCTTCATTCATGCCCTTGCCCTCTGCTTCCTGATGTGGAGACTGCTTCCGAATCTTGGAACCTGGCTTTCCTGGCTTGATAAGCAGAATAATGCCCCCTCCCTAAAGAGGTCCATGTCCTAATCCCCAGAACTGTGAATATGTCACCTCACGTGGCAAAGGGGAATTGAGGTTGCCAGTTATCCTGAATTGTCTGCTGGGCCCGGGGTAATCATAAGAACCTATACGAGCAAAAGAGGGAAGCAGCACAGGAGGTCACAGCGGTGCCATCTGGAAGACCTCAGCCACTGTTTCTGAAGATGGAGGACGGGATCACACACACCGAGGAATGTGTGTGGCTTCTAGAGGCTGGAAAAGGCAAGAAAATGATTCTCCTCAAAAGCCTCCAGAAATGAACATAGCCCTGATGACACAGGCATGCTGGACTCTTGACTTACACAACTGTAAAATAAAAAACCTGTATTTTTAAGGCACTGTTCGTAATAATTTGTTACAGCAGCCAGAGAAAACTAGTCTACTTGCAACGCCCAAAGGGCCGGATGGTACAGGCAGGCCATGGTGGAGGACTTGGGCCATTGCAGGCGGGGAGCCGGTGAAAAATTCTCCCCTGCCCTTCGCAGTCTGTTCTAACACATAGGATTTTATATGGTCTTTTGGAAGCAAACTGCAAGACAAGAAAATCAGCTGTGTTCTATAGAAAGCTGCAGTCAGCGATATCCTTGTATTTGTTCTTACTCCTTACTCATTTCCCTTTTTGCTCTAGAATGCTTCTTTGAGATTGTACTTCCTAAGAAAGTAGTAGTATATAAGGCTTTACCTCACTCAGGTAGCTCTCTAAGGAACCTGGGAAGGTAGTGAAGGCCACACGCAACTGCCTGAGCCCAGCCAGAAAGTTTGTGCAAAGTGATCGGAAGAGGGGCCTAGGAATGGATTCCCGGGGTGCCAGCATTTAAGAACCAGATGGCACACAAGGAGCATCAGGGACACCAAGGACAGCACAGAGAGGGAAAAGAAGAACTAGGAGTAGTCAGTGTTTTAAACCCAAGGGAAGAGGAAATCTGTGACAAGAGGAGTGGACTATGGAATTAGAGGTGCAGCGTGCTCAGTGAGCTCAAATAAAGGGAGGACTGACATTTTAAAATTAACACCAAGGGAGGTCATCACTGGCCTCAGCCAAAGGTAGAGCTAGAGCCAGGTTACAGGGATTAGGAATGAGTCAGAAGAGATGAAATACGGGCATCAGGTATGGACAGCTCTTTAACCGCACTGGGCATGAAAGTAAGAAGAGAGCACTGTAGCCAGAAAAAGACATGGGGTGGAAGGAAGGATTTTTCATTTCTATTTCACTTTGTTTTTGTTTTAAGATCCGAGAAACCTGAGTGTGTTTCTATCCTAAAGGAAACGATCCAGCGGAGAGGACAGCTTCAGGGCTCACACACGCGTGGCGGGGAAGCCGCACCGACGCATCTACCAACACGATGCACGTGTTCCTGCTACTTCCCTTGAATGCTGTTGGAAATACAAATTTCTCTCTCTCTCTATATATATATATATACTTCCCTTCCTAAATCTAGCTTCAGAAATTTGACCACAGCATCTGTCTGAGGAGACCGGCAGCTCTGTTTCTAAGTGAGTCAGACAGGACAGCATTATGAGCTGGGCCTCGGGGGCTCGTCTGGAAAGCCTGGTGTAGCCAGCGGATTTGCTCCTTTAGCCTTCTGGCTTGAAACAAAGTTAGTTTTCAGTGCCTAACACCACGAGTTAAAACCAGTTTAAGGCAAGGTGCACCTGTTTCTCGAATGGCAATGGATTCTCGTCTGTGAACTCTTCAAAATTCTCCTGTGGGTTCTCCCAGAGGAATGCAGTCATGGAGTGTGATGAACACTAGGCTAAGCCAACTTGGGAGCCTTCTTTCCATTGATGCTCTCTGAAACTCACACACACGTGTGCATGCACACACACACAGAAGATGGGGGGAAAGTGAATCTAATGAATAAAGAGTGCACAATTCTCACTTTTTTTTAACTAACACTGATTGTTTTAGTATTTGGAGGACTTTTTTAGAATACTTTATTTTCAGTACTCTTATTTTACAGTTGAAGAAATTGAGACACAATAAAAAATAATAACAGCATAATGATAATAAATTACAGTACTTCCCCCTTATCTGTGGGGGATACATTCCAAGACCCCAGTGGGTGCCCAAAATCTCAGATAGTACCAAACCCTATGTATACTGTTTTTTCATATACATACTTTTTCACTTAAAGGAAGCACTTTATGGCTTCTCTTTGGCATATTTTAATTGCCAACTTCACTACCCTTGTGTTTTGGGGCCATTGTTAAGTAAATTAAGGTTTATTTGAGCACAAGTACTACAAGACCACAATAATCTATCTGATCACTGAGACGGCGACTAAGTGACTAGCGGACAGGGCGTGTATACAGCATGGACACTCTGGACCAGGGGATGATTTGTGTCCCAGGTGGATGGAGTAGGTTGGCACAAGATTTCATCATGCTACTCAGAATGCCTCGCAATTTAAAACTTATAAATTGTCTATTTCTGGAATTTTCCACTTAATATTTTCAAATCATGGTTGACCACAGGTAACTGAAACCACTAAAAGTGAGGCCTCAGATGCAGGGGACTGCTGTGTACTCACCATGTGCTCTCACGTAAGTTAACTCAGTGGATCCTTAGAGAGACTTTAGAAGAAGGGGAACAAAACCAAACCAGAACAAAACGAATTGAAATTCTACATTAAATACATCGTTTTTCAATCCTCACACTTCTGTAAATTGGTATTTGTCTCCCTCTTTTTCCTGCTACAGGCTAAATGCATTGTTTCCATTTTACAGGTAAGGAAATGGGGTAAGAAGTACAAAAGGATATGCTCGATGCCAAACAAATATGCTAGGTATAAACTCGTGTCGGAATCTATAAAAGGTCTCAGGATTCCTCCATTTCAGAGGTCCTTTTCTCATTTCATTTTTATTTTATATTTTTCTAATAATTTATGCTTATTAAGGTAGTTGCACTTCTGATTTAATTAATCATTATGACAACTCTATATGATGGATGAAACCACGATGAAACTGAAAGATGAAGGACCTGTTGGAAGCCTCATAAGTAGTCAACAGTGTGCTGGTCCTAAAGCAACGACCGGGCTCTGGAGATTCTGCCCCCCTCACCAGTTATTCTCAACACTGCCTACAAACTGGAACTATCTGAGGAGATTTTAAAAAAAATACTAGTGCCTGGGCCCTACCCCAGGATAATCGAGTCAGCATCTCTAGTGGGTGGGCCCTGGGTGTCTGTATTTTTTAAAGCTTTCCAAGTGACTATAACAGCCTGTGTTGAGAATCACTGCAATTTATCTTACGTTTAAAGTTCTTAATTTTTGTTCCACACAGTCTGATTTCCTCTTCTGCAAGTCTAGTTAATATTTTGATAGAATTCCGAAAGGATATGTGAAATTCATTGCATTTTATCTCCCCACTGAACAAAAACATTATTACTGTACATACATACATCTTTTAATACAAGTTGCCAAAGTCCTGTTGAATGTCCCATTCTAATAACCAATAAGAAAGAAAAGGAAGGAAGGAAGGAAGGAAGGAAGGAAGGAAGGAAGGAAGGAAGGAAGGAAGGAAGGGAAAGAAGGAAAGGAAGAAAGAGAGAGAGAGAGAAAAGAAAGAAAGAAAAAAGCTGTCAACTTTATCTACTCAAAGGCAGCCACATACTGACTCTATTCAGATGGCACTGAATGACTAACATCACAGTACATGGGTAAGATATAGAGGAATAACTACTAGACACAGAATACCTTGGTTTTAATTGCTGACAATGGTGGCTATAGTGTGAGCAGAAACTCCGTTTCAGCTGAGACTCTGAATACAGATGAGCACAAAGTCCCCCGAGTATTACTGCTGGTACCCATGTGTAACAGATAGTATTGTGCACTGAGCTGGAAGATAATAAATAGATGTGAGGCGATGATTTACAGAAGGGTACTTAGAACTCCTTGAACCAGCAGCTGAAGAAAACGGTGCTGGTACGAGGTTGTACTGTCGAACTCAAAATCCTGTTTTCCCTTTCTCTCCAGAGGGCAATTTCTCCAAGACATAACTTACCTTCTGCCTTATCACCTGGAAATTCAATGGTTAATTACTGACATGCCTATTCCACAAATTTCTGTCATATTTTTTTTCTTCCTTTTGGTTTACTTTCTTAAAAAGACTGTCTCATTTTTAATGAAATAACTCTTATTAAAATTGCTTGTACTTTAGGATTTTTTGTACAACTATTTCTACTTCCTTATTTAAGCTACTGGGCTTAATGAAATTTTATGTCTGACTAAAATCTGCGTGATTTGAGATCTGAACAAAGGCAACAACAACACCAAAAATGACTTGAAATAGAAACCGAAAATGCCAGTGAATTCTTTGCATGATTTCTTGTGACGTGGTTTTTTATTCCCTGTTTCCCCTTGACAGAGAAAGAAACAATTCTGGAGAAAGTGATGGTGATAGATATATTAAAGTGATTAATGATATTGTTAGCTTGATGGCTCATCTGTATCAAATGAAAAATAGTTTATCCGAGACTATGCTTTTTTAAATCATTCTAATATTAAATATAATCACGAAAGCACTAACAAACATTGCCAAAAATGGAAAGCGATTTATTTAAGGGCTCATCTTATACCAGATGTTCCTCGGGAGAATGAGTTATTGTTAAAGGTCAGTTTTTAACTATAACAGGCCAAAAAGAGAAGTAGCCCTCACCTCCATCGTGTGGGCCTGCCAGTTTAACACAATGATTAAGCACCCTGCCTTTGCAATCGCACCAGTGAGGACGAATCTCAGCTCCACCACTGGCTAGCTCTGTGACCTTGGGCAAGTTATCAAACTCCATCATGCCTCAGTTTCCTCATTTTTAAAATGAGAATAAAACCATTATATATTTCGTAGAATTGTCAGGAGGCTTCAAGTGACTAACACTCAGTATATACTCCATAAGTGTAAGCTGTTATTCTGATCATCAGTCTGGCGTGTCCCCTTGTCAGTTATTTTGTATTCAGAAGGCTTCCGATAAGATATATACCTTCATGGGAAAACATGAGCATGATCTACCAGATTCATCTCTCTCATTTCTCTGATGATTCAGTTAATTCATCACCCAAAGTTGGAGACACCAGGGAAGAGGAAAAGAGAATCGAAGCGAGTGTGAGCTGCTCTCTGCGAGGGCTTTGCTGTGTAGATGGCAGTGTGGTGCAGGAGAGAGCTCCGGTGTCAGGCCAACACACATGTGAGAATAGGCTCTGCCTACTGCAGTGAGATCTTCAATAAATTATTTAATCTCTGTAACTCTCAGTCTGCTCTAAAGTAAAAAGGTCCAAAGATTTAAATGTGATGATGTATGTGAAATACTTAACTATAATTAGTTCTCAGTTATTATTACCATTATTGTTATTGTTTTTAATCTTAAGGGAGAAGATGATAAGAGTAGGAACATTGGACAGTTGGGGTAGAGAAAGATCAGAAGCCATAGTATTAAGGCAGGGGACATATTTGGGACAGTTTACAAAAAATAAAGTAGTCAAGGTCTTTAACACCAGCTGGGCCCTTTCTGTTATTTGTCCCTCTCAATTAACCAACCACTGCCATATTCATTTATTCATTCAGTCAATAAGTATCATTGAGTCCCTGCTATGGGCTGGGCACTTTAAAATAATGAACATGACAGGCAATGGTCCTACTCTTAGGGGCTTATATTCTGTGGGAACCCTACAATAAACAGGTAGACAAATAAGTAAGGCAGATAGTTTCAGATTGTAAAAACAAACAAACAAACAAACAATAGAGAATGCCGTGGGAGAGGACACCTTAGCGAGAGGCTAAAAAAGGCCAGCTGAAGAGGTGAAATGTAACCAGGCTAGAAGAAGAGCCAGCCACGCCAAGATCTTGGAAAGAGATTCCATTCAGAGGGCCGTGCACATAGAAGGCCTTGAACGGGAAGTGATCGTGGCTTTTTTGCAGGCTAGCGTGACTGTTGTACATGTCACATTGTACTGGAGAGAGAAGCAGGGCCCAGGTTATGGAGACACGCGCTGTGCTGGCCTTGCTTTGAGTCTGGACACCCATGAAGCTGGGGGAGGCTTTCATGGGAGGCAGAACAAACAAGTGATGGACTTACCGCACAGATTCCTGCCATGAACTCAAACAAATCATCAACACGTGGCCATGTAGTTTACATGACTCATTCCTGTTCATTTGTTCATGACAACAGACAAGTGAAGTAGTTTAAGTAAAGATTTTACCCTCCCAATTTTAGAAATAAGAAAACAATGGTTCCAAGTGCCTGAGTTCCTCCAACAGATGCCTCAGCAAAGCAGAGCCCTGGAATGCAGTCCAGGTTTGGGGATTTCAATCCTCAGTCTTACAAGGAATCGAGATCACACTTGGCTTAGCAGTCGGATTTGTTCTATTAAATATATATATTTTTAAGTTTTGGTTATTTTCATCCTGTTCGTTTTTCACACTTTATGATTTCTATTTGATTTCCCCTTAGGTCCTGTGAACTAAGGGTAAACTCCTTGGATGTGTGTGTTAGGCTTCTGTGAGTAGTAATAACTGCAGGGCATTGAGAATCACTAAACGCATGAATATGACATGACTTCCTTCTCGCCACTGCCTTCATGGCAGTGCAGGCTGAGCGAAAAGAGAAGCCTAGCGAGGAGTTCAGATGGGCAACGCAGACAGAACCATTTCATCGACATCTACTAAAGGTTTCCCAGGCCTTGCAGACTGTTCTTACAAACTGTGCCTCTCATTAAAATAGTAAGCACAATAATTTGTACTACATGCTAATTCCAGCATTTGTGATTTAATATTTGAAATAGTTACGGTTTCCCACATTACTAGACAAAAAATGCGCATGGCCCAGAATGACAGCAGTCAAAGATAGTTTTACATGTGTTCTCTGACCAGGAAAATGAAATAGATTTCGTAGAATTTAATGACAGGCAGAAAGAAACACTGGTTCCTTTCAAAACTGTAGGACCAGCAATAGCAGTGACGGCACTTGTAGTGATTTAGCAGCAGAATCTAGACGTACGTGGCATAATGGTAAAGAGTTAGGAAAATTGAGCTGTATTAATCAAACAGAGTAAAGAAAATTTTCATTAACTGTATAGTTCGTGAGCACCACATTTTTTTACTGTTTATTAGGGAGATGGAGGCATGCACTGGAAACACTAATTCTAATTATTACTGTAAGTGGGAGTTTTTGGCACAAGGTCAAGAAATAATAGGAGAATGTGTGAATCTCACTATTGAGCTGCAGTAAGCCTAATCATTTGAATAAAGCCAGTTGTTTTTTCTTGGCCTGTCTCTGGGCTGTTCAGTGTTCTGGATGAATCTAACACAATCAGGCTGTTCTCTGGTGTATAACCACTTCCTGCTGACTCAGGGCAGCTTGCTTTCTCTGCCGTTTATTAAAATGAAACATTCATATTAAAACCCCATTTTTAGTGATGACCAAATATACATTAGTAATGACATTATTAAAATGATTTTGTTTAAAATGAACTTTCACACCAGCGTGTTGCAAAACAGCACAAACAAATCTATCTAATTTTGCTGGAGATGGTTTTAAAAGCTTGCAGATCTTTCTGGCACTATTACAGAAGGGATTTGATGTGTGTTTCAGGAGACAATCTAAGTTTTTATAGCCATAAAAAATGAATACTGTTTCCACTACTCCACACAGCAAATAATGTATAATTCATGATTTTTCATTAACATGCAAATGTGAAATAGTGTCTTCTATGTTTGCATCTACTAATAATCTATTAAATATTTAGAAGCATAGTAAAGAATACTAAAAATATTTGGTCTGGGTACTGTTTAAGTATTTTTTCCTTCATTTTTTATTTGTCCATATATTTACACATGTAAAAATGTAGGAGAAACAGATAAGCATATAATCAATTTGGTATCTGGCATTTGTAAAATAAGACAATAATCCTAATGTTTATATAGTTCCTGATACTGTTAATAGCATTAAATAGCACCTAGAGTATCTCAGCCAAACATGGCAACAACCACATGAGACTGACATTATCCCCATTTCATAGATCAAAAAACCAAGATAGTGATTTACTGTTGTTGGTGTCATTGTTGTTGTTGTTTGTAAATATTTGGCTACTCAACCAGGACAACACCCTAAATGTATGGATTTATAATTCATTGCCCCTCAGGACATAGTGGAATCTCAGGTGTATGATCATAGAGTTCTCAGTGTTTGTTAAATATATTTGGTTAAGACCATTAAATACAGGTTGCGGTGGCTAAAGGATCAGAAATTTTCAGTATTCTTTTTAGGGTGCCAGTATTCTTCATTCATTTGTTCTAAATATATTCTTTGAGCAATGCACTGTGATCCTTGTGCCCGATATTTTCCAGGCGTACAATGGGAAGTAGAGATGAATCAGATGCAGACATGTCAACAAGGGTAGAACTGTAGAATTCAGAAGGTAAGCTGTGAAAGGAAATTGCTGTAAAAAATGAATATTGCATCAAATGTTATTAGAAGAGTACAGAAATGTATCTCTCTGGGCAGAAAGGATCTGGGCAGATTTCATGGAGGAGTTAGGGATCTAGGACTCAGTGGATGAAAGAAGCCATTGAAAGTCTAAATCCCCATAAAGTAGTGATTTAAGCTTAATCTTAGAAGCCATGTGAGAAGCCAGAGGGACAGAGGATGGTTAGATGACCATTAAAGTATTTCAGAAAAAGAGAACAAATTCTCAATGAGTAATGGAAACAAATATAAAAGAAAAACTTCTAATTCAACGTTCTAGAGAGATTCTTTGACATGAACATTAGTTATTTCAATGGGGTGGAAATAAAGAGTTCAGAGTTCAGAGAAGAGATGGCAAATTATTTGTTCCTTTTTCCTTGGTGCGTTCTGCATTCTAAAATTTCGCTACAGTCACAATTTTATTATTATTGTCTGTAGCACTAATTTCATGGAACCAGCATGATTGCATTAAGACATTTGGAGGACATAAATTTCCTTTACTTAAAAACAAAATTATCTTTATGGTTCACATTAATGACTTGAGACAGTCCACGCCCTCAAGGAATTGGTCTTCAGTCACTATATGAGGATCTCCGTTTAGAAGTAAAACAAAATTTGAGTTGGTTTTCAGCTGTATCAATTCTCTGTGCATAAACTTGATCAATTAGGCCTTCGGCCAATCCAGAAAGTGACTTCTGTTACAAATTTTAAGCATATTAGAAAGAGTTTATCAAATTGTAGTTTTAGTGAAGGAATAGAGAAATAACTACAAAATTATAGAAACAAACCACCACAATGGTTTAGAGTTTCCCCAGACTCTAATGAATTTGCTTTAAAGACAGAGGACTGGGCAAGGTTGGCAACCACAGGCACGACCCACATTACCTTTGCCACCTGGATGCTTCTGCCTGCCCAGTAGGGCCGCCGCCCTGATTCCTGTTGCTGGGGTCCTCCTTAAAAGAACTCTGGCTCTAGGGATGTCGTTTTCTCTATGCTGGTAACTAATTCTTAGCCCTCAGTACATTTTCGCTGAGTACATTTTTAATACTTTCATATCCAACAACAGCTTACCTTCTATTATGATTTTGTTTTGCCAAGCAGAGAATCATTTTTAGCCTCTGAGGAGTCTCTTTAAAAAATTAACAGATCTTCATTTCTCTGGTATTATTGAATTTTACTGTAGAAACTGCTCTAATTACCAGTCACTGTTGAGTTACCACTTCCCTCCTTAATACTTATTGATGCATTTCTCTTAGCTATCCTTGGAAGCACTAGTTGTCACATCTCCTATGCTTCCACATTTAAGATTCTCTAGTACAAAAATAAGTTGTTGGCAGAGAGAAGAGAATGGGCTGTGGGAATTCAGGCATTGACCTTTCTCTCTGTGAAGTCTATACTGTGTACAGAATCCATGTAGTAGAGAGAATGGGCACAGCTAAGCCTGTTCTAAAACTGTATTAAGGCTCCAAAAAGCTGAGAAAGCTGGACAGTGTAGCCAAGAATGATTTATCTCAGAGCAGTACAATAGAGGGTGAATGTCAGAGAACAGTCCATTAAAGAATCTCAGGTGCAGGTATAGGCAATGGGACAAGAAATTATCTTTCCTAATAGCTTTGAGCTCACTTATTGTTATGATATATTGTTTTCTATATTTAATTCCATTGTGTAACACTGTTCCAAGTGTAATTCCAAGAGGTTGGAAGAAGAATACTGCATGGATCTTGGAATAGCCCTACCTACATAAACATAAAGAGGGAAGATGTCCGTAAGAGTCACAATCTTAGCCCTTTGAGTCCATGAAATGATCCCCATGATTGTATGAGAATTACTAATGATCATTAAGATATGGGGATACCAGATACCAAAAACGATTTCATTGAGAGACTTTCTCAGATGAGGTGAACAACCTAGTAGATAAATTGAAAAATATATATTTCTATTTTCTCTTTAGGTTTTCTTGTTCTGCATCTCTATGATGACCTACCCACAGTACAGCACTAGTGCTTTGAGTCACAATGTTTAAATTCTTACTTTCAAATAGCATAATTTATGCCAGGCCTGTTCTGGCTTGATTTTTTTAAGGTGCAAGCTCATGAGCTTGTACTGATTTACATATCTCTACTAGCTGAATCACATCTGTTCCTTACGTCCAGTTTTCAAGTTCCAAGCATTAACAGCGTGACCACAAAGATCTATGGTCTGATGCTTTTATTTGATTTTTGTGTGTTTGTTTTAATGGAAGAGTAGAAAGGGAGGGGAATATTTGATTTGCTGTCTAGCCAACACAATTCTAAAAAGCATTAAGCTGAAACTGCTACAAGTGTTTATTTTCTAACTCTTTCTTGTATAATGGGAACAGTCAAGATCTGAACATGAGTCGATATAAAGTTTGTGATTTTATGATAAGCGTACCAGCCAGTGAATAGAATAAACCCCAGTGACAGCTGTGATGATTCTTGGAATCAGACATCCTTCAATAACATGTTCCTCCGTAGCTTATAGACACTGTTGCAGAATAGGGTCAAGGCTTATGGCAGATGCTGAATATCTCTGAGTGATGTGAAATTTCTCTCTGTGGATTCGTGCCTAACAACCATTACATCAAACCGCAAGTACAACGGAGCCTACTTCCCTCTTTGATGTGATACTGCCATTACTCTAGAGGCAAAGCCTTATGCCATTGCTTGCTGGAAAAGACACCTTTAAAAGCTGAAAAAGTACAAACACAGAATTGGGAACAGTTGCGCTATTTCAGCCATCAGAATATGAAACAATGATTTTACCCGGCATAAACCACATAGCTCATTACGGTATGGTGCCTTAGAATAAGGATACCTAAAATAACACTGGCAATACCAAAAAAAGTAATAATAAATTTTGTGGTAACATCTGTAATGTTAGCATGTTTCATAGGTATTCTATCCAACTCTAATCTTTGTTATAACAGTAAATATTTACTTTTTTCATAGAAAAAAAACTTACCGCTTTATTGATTGATTCATGAAATGAAATCTTGTCATTCAGCAATCAGGCCAGACTTACTATAAGTATCTGATAAAAGGAAGGTGGGAAGCCTGTAATAGCGTGGGTCAGATGCCTTCCAAATATCAGTTAGTTTCTGTTAATACCTGCTGAACTAATTCTAAGCCACAAAGAAATGCTGGAGGAATAGAAATTTTCTAAGTACTAAAAAGAAAGTTAAAGGAAGAAAAAATAAGATTTCTTTACTGACTAGGCATTCCTGGAAAAACTAAATATATTTTTTAAATAGTAACAAGAAAAATGCAAGAAAATACTAAGAAACAAAAATTATAGTTGCGATCCAAATTATTAATAATTTTAATATGTGAAGCTAGCACCTGAATAATTTACAGAGGGTATTACACTTCATCTCATTTGATAGTGAAAATAATGTGGTGAGTTTCTCGTAGTCAACAATACCACTCGTAACAGTTCCCAGAGCACAGTCATATTTTCTCCCACTGCACTCCTGCCTGCCGCGTACCAAGCACTCTTCTTTCCATACTTTTCTGTTGGTGAGCAAAACAGTGAACTTAGAAAAGCTCTGTACAAAAATGCACTTGAAATTCAGTGACAGGATGTAAATGCCTTTAACCTTGAATGTCAACTATTATTCACTCTTCAGCAATTGTTAACTTTTGGATGGGAAACACTCTACTAGGCCTTCTGAAGAAAATTAGTCAGAGAGTATGAGTTTATTGTCCAGGGTCCCATGAGAAGAGTATATAACACACCTGGTTGCTTGATTTTAGTGGTTCATTAAGGACTCCTTAAGGAGTCAACAAAGTGTAAGAAGAGCTTTCCTGAAAAACTGGCTGGAGGCCCCCAGTCCATAGAAGAAGACCTTTTGCCAGCTGGCCTCCTTGCCTTCTACGTGGAAGGAAACCATCATGTGTTTTCAATCTGCCATCTGATCACATTGCACGGTATATCGCAACAGTTATCAAGAGTAAAGAAATGGATATCCAAGAGGCCGCTAGAAAAGAAATCCCTCGAAAATGCAAGAAAGTGCTTTCATGAGATATGTGTTTTACTTTTTCTTGATGCTATGGTTTGTTTTCTGTTCTGCACATACACATACACGAAACACATACTCCTGTGTCTATTTAAATATATTTTATAGATCCTTCTGAGCAGATATGAATTTTTAGTTTTATCAATCTGTAATGTTATTTCTTACAAAAATTTATATAGCAGTTTGCCTTTGTATTTTTTCTCTGTACTTTATTATTCTAAGCATTTGTCATTCTGAGTATGGGAATAAATCATTACATAGCACTACATTTGAATAGTTTAGCAACATTAACCAGTTATCTCAAAATATTTTTATAAAAGGTAGAGGGGTAGATAAATGCTGTGCCTATCTCCTCTCATGATCACATTAAAATTACAACCTGGCAAACCATCTGAAGACTGGTTGGACAAAACTCCTATAACTAAGGATATAAGGAAGAAGCCACAAGAAGACATGAAATGAGCTGGGCCCTCACCCACATTGGTATGAGTGGTCGAACATCGGGAGGGATATCTTGGCTGTAGAGGTCCCACCAGAGAAGCGAAGGGCCCCAGCCCCACACTGCAGTTCCTCAGTCCAGGGTTCCAGTGCTGGGAAGAGGAGTTCCCACAAAAACTGGCCGTGACAATTGGCAGGGATACCAACTATCAGGTTAGGATGAAAGGCAGCTAGAAGCCTATAAACAGACTCACTCACTTGCAGGCATCCTAGGCTCTGGCGGAGGGACAGTACTCAAGAGGCACCAGAGACTGAATTATGTGGCTTCAGGGTGAGGGCTGGAGGAACAGCCACCATTTTTCCTGTACTGAGCCCTCCTCCTGTGCAGCTCCTAAAAATATAAAGCAAATATTGACCAACATAAGGGCTCTCCTTTACAATTGATGGTAATGCTGTCATAGGAGGGGACTATATAGTACCTCGCTGACACCAATGGACAGATCCACCAGATGGAAAATCAACAAGGAAACAGTGGCTTTACATGATACCTAGATCACATGGATTTACTTGGTATTTTTAGAGTGTTTCACCCCAAAACAACAGAATATACATTTTTCTCAAGTGTGTATGAAACATTTTCTAAGATAGACCACATTTAGGCCACAAACAATAATAGAAATAAAGAAAGTAGAATCTAAAAAAAAAAAAAAAAAAAGATCAATGAAACTAAGAACTGGTTCTTTAAAAAGATAAACAAAATTGATAAACATTTAACCAGGCTCATCAAGAAAAAAAGAAGGCAGAAATGAAAGAGGAGAAGTGACAACTGACATCACAGAAATACAAAGGATTGTAGGAAAATACTATGAGCAATTATATGCCAACAAATTGGACAATCTGGAAGAAATGGATATAGTCATAGAAACATGCATTCTCCTAATACTGAGTCAAGAGGAAACATAAAATCTGAACTGATTACTGCTAACAAAATCAAATCAGTAATTAAAAAACTCCCAACAAACAAAAATCCTGGAACGGATGGCTTCAAAGGTGAATTTTACCAAACATTCAAAGAAGAATTAACACCAATTCTCCTCAAACTATTTCAAAAAATTCAAGTGGAGGGAAAGCTCCCAAGCTAATTCTACGAGGCCACCATTATCCTGATTCCAAAACCATATAAAGACATTACAAAAAAGGAAAATTATAGGCCTGTATCCCTACTGAACATACATGCAAAATTCTTCAACAAAATATTAGCTAACTGAATTCAGCAATACTTTAAATATATCAAACACCATGATCAAGTTGGATTTATTTTGAGGATGCAAGATTTGTTCAGTATCTGCAAACCAATGTGATATACCACATTAATGAACTGAAAGATAAAAATCATATGAGTATATCAATAGATGCAGAAAAAAGCATTTGACAAAATCCAGTATCCATTTATGATAAAACTCTCAGCAAAGTGGGAATAGAGGGACATATCTCAACATAACAAAACAAAAGCCATACATGACAAACCCAAGCTACCATAATATTCAATGGACAAAAGCTAAAAGCATTTTCCTTAAGGTCAGGAACAAGACAGGATACCCACTTTCACCTCTTCTATTCAACAAAGTATTGTCAATCCTAGCATCCTAGCAGCAGCAGCAATCAGACAAAAACAAAAACAAAAACAAGCATTCAAGTTGGAAAGAAGTAAACCTGTCATTATTGGTAGTGACATGCTATTATATATAGGAAACCCTAAAGATTCTATCAAAAAAACTATTATAACTGATAAATGAATTCAATAAACTAACAGGATACAAAACAATCTTATTTACAATTCCATCACACACACACAAAGAAAACCTAGAAAGAAACTCAACAAAGGAGGTAAAAGACCTGTACTCAGAAAATTTTAAGTCATTGAAGAACAAGACTGAAGAAGATACAAACAAATGAAAATATATGTCAATGATACTCATTGACAGGAAGAATTAACATCATTAAAATGTCCACACTACCCAAAGAAATCTATAGGTTCAATGCAATCCCTATCAAAGTACCAATGGCATTTTTCCAAAGAACTAGAACAAATAAATTTAAGAATTATATGGAACCATAAAAGACCCCAAATAACCATACAATCTTGAGAAAGAAGAACAAAGTTGGACTATCACACTATTTGATAAACTATACTACAAGGCTATAGTAATCAAAAGAACATGTACTAGCAAAACAAGGGGCAAAAAAAAAAAAAGAAAGAAAGAAAGAAAGAAAGAAAGAAAGAAAGAAAGAAAGAAAGAAAGAAAGAAAGAAAGAAAGAAAAGAAAAGAAAAAGAAAAAAAGACACATAGACCAATGGAACAGAATAGAGAGCCCAGAAATAAATCCACACCTGTATGGTCAATTAATCTATGACAAAGGCAAGCATATAGAATGGGATAAAGAAAGTCTATTCAATATATGGTGTTGATAAAACTGGACATATATGTGCAAGAAAATGAAACTGGATCAACCTTCTTCCACCACATACTAGAATAAACTCAAAATGGATTAAAGACTTAAATGTGAGACCCAAAACTTAAAACCACTAGAAGAAAACATAGGTGGCAAACTCTCTGACATTGCTCTTAGTAAAAAATTTTTTCTGACATATTTCCTTAGGCAAGGGAACCAAAAGAAAAAATTTAAAAATGGGACTACATCGAACTAAAAAGTATTTGCATGGCAAAGGAAACCATCAACGAAATGAAAAGACAACCTACTGAATGGGGGAAGATATTTGCCAATGATACGTTTGATAAGAGGTTAATATCCAAAATTTATGGAGAACTCATACAACTCAACACACACACACACACACACACACACACACACACACACACACACACACCTCTCCAAATAATCCAATTTAAAAATGGACACAGTACCTGAATAGGTATTTCTCCAAAGAAGACATTCGGATGGACAATAGACACACGGAAAGATGCTCAATATTACTAACCATCAGAGAAATGCAAATTAAAACCACAATGAGATATACCCTCACGTATGTCAGAATGGCTATCATCAAAAAATCAAACAAGTGTTGGCAAGGAAATGGAGAAAGGGGAACCCTCTTGTATTCTCGGTGGGATTGTAAATTGGTACAGCCACTATGAAAAACAGTTTGGAGGTTCCTCACAAAATTAAAAGTAGAACTACCTTATGATTCTGGGTATTGATTCAAAAAAAATCCAAACCACTATTCAAAAAGATATATCCACCCCTATGTTCACTGCAATTCTCTTTACAAAAGTCAAACTATAGAAACAACCTAAGTGCCTATCAACAGACTATTGGATAAAGAAAAGAGGGTATAAATAAACAATGGAATAGTACTCAGCCACACACACAAAAAAAAAACATGAAATCTTACCACATGCAACAACATGAATGGACCTACAGGGTGTTGTGCTAAGTGAAATAAGTAAGACAGAGAAAGAAATACCATGAGATCTCATTCATAGAATCTAAAGAAAAAAATAAACAAACAAACAAATGGAAACAGATTGATAGGTACAGAGAATGAACTAGTGATTGCCAGATGGGAGGTGGGTTGGAGGGGCTGGGTGGAAGAGGTGAAAAGATCATGAAGTACAATTGGTAGTTACAAAACAGTCATAGGGATGTGAAGTATAGCGTAAAGAGTATAGTCAACAATATTGTAATAACTACATACAGTGCTGGGTGGGTACTAGACAAACTGAGGGGATCACTTTGTAAATTATGTAAATATATAACCACTATGCTGTACACCTGAAACTAATATAATATTGTTGACTCTCATTGAAAAATAAAAATTAAAAAATATTGAACTTTTTATGTGACCATAAAAGAACTATGCATTAAAAAGTACTTAAATAAAGAACTCTATTTAGGTCTGCTACATTCCCATTAGCAAAGTTTTCTAATTCTAGATATTAATAGAAAGACTCTAAAATTTTACTGCCTTTTGAAAAACACAACATTATGTAAAATTTTTATCGTTATTCATAGTTCATCTGATCAGATAAGCAGATAATATTATTTGTGGTTTCATGACTGGTAAGATGATAATTTGGTATAGGACTAGTCAGTCTGTTTTAAATCGAAATGTTTTCTTGTTCTTGCTTTTTTTAATTATTATTATTTTTCATTTAATCCCAGTATTGTAACAAGACTCCTTTCATCTGAGGGATTTTTAAAATCTTCTTCCTAGTGGTGATATTTGAGGAAAAAGACTGTCACCACTCAGACAAAAAATACACAAAAAGTGAAGTCAAAGTTCAACATATATCTCATTAATTTGATCTATGTAAACATGCTATAAAGAGTGAACTCAATTTGAAATATCCACACAATTTCCACATTTCTTTAAGAAAAATACATATGAAGTACAAAGTCACTTGCCTCCTCTACTGCAGGAATTAAATTATTTGGGTTGGTTATCTACACTGATCCAATTAATGGTCAGAGTGCCAAATCCCCACTTCACTTTGCATTGCATAGTCCTAGTCTTTGTGATGAGCCCCTGGGAATTAAAGTTGAAAATGAAAGCAATTAAAGAGTTGCTGGGAATTATTTTATTATAGGATGGCATGCTTATCTGCCTGAAAGAGAAATAATTGTGGAAGTCTAAATAACAGTGGCTATAAACATAGAGGTGGATACGAAGATAAAATTCAGGGAAGTATATAACTTTGATTATCAATTAAACATATCTATTTCAATTCATTCATTCAACAAACAAGGTCAGACACCATCCTAGGCATGATGATGCAGAAGTGAAGATGTTAAAGGCTCTATGATCATGGTGCTTGTTGTAATTGGAGATCACAGAAAATTTACGATTATAACAAGAGTGTCATGCGAGATGTAAAAGAGGCGTGCAAAGTAGATATTATGGGAAAATCACAGAGAAGACCCTGAATGGCTTGAAGGGACTTAGTAAATGCTTCTAAAACAGAGATCTTTGCTCTGCTCGTGAAGGACAGTGTCATTAGCTGGTTGGCCAAGACCAAAGAGAACTCCAGGCAGAGGGATGAAACAGTGTTTACAGGGAAGAAGATGTGTTTTAGAACGTGGCGTATTTAATGAAATGCTAATGAAGGTGCCTGTAAGGTATTCTTGATACAGGAAACTGATAATTCAAAAGGCAGACCATGAAGGAACATACGTTCCATGGTTTGAACTTTATGCCAAAGACAATGAGAGGCCACAAATGATTTTAAGATGCAGGGTGACATGGTTAGATTTATAAATTGAAGTCTAGCACATACACTGCACGTTTCTTAGTAGTGAGTCTGCTTTAGTGCTGCTCATGGGATTTCGTTTTCCTGGATGATGAGAGTGATAACATGGCAGAGTGGGAAAGCCTTGCCTCGAACTACTTGCAGGACCCTAAACAAGCACCTCACACTCTCCAGATTATTTTCTTCATCCTAAATAAAGAGGTTGACTGGATGATCTTTAAAGTCTCTTTGCCTTGACATTTCTGTGCTCTCCTTCTTCATTTCAACTCTACCACTTCATAAATACAGCTGAGAGGCTCTCCTTGCTTTATCTCAGTACTGAAGGGAGATAGACAGACAGACATTGAGTCATGTGACTAGTAAATGAATCGCCAAGTTAGACGATTTGGTAATATTAATGAGGCATTCTTGGAGGCAGAAATCTGGTTACAAAATCCCACAGTGTACTTATTTGTGACAGAAGCCACAAGAAGAGGGTACACATGCGAGGAAAATAATTAATTTCCACACCTCCTACTTAAGTAGGAGTCCAGCTATGTAGAATAAGACTAAAAGTGAAGTATTTTAAGTCCATCTGTAGATTTTTTGTTTTTCCTGAAGTGGGCCAATAAATTTTAACATCACTGCCAAATCAACTTTAAAAATTTCAAGTAAAACATTCACACAATCCCAGCTTTGTGTTGGTTTCAATTTTTAAAAGATAGGAGAGGGTTGGGGGAGTGAAAAGATATATGTAGTTTATTTAAATAGAATGACAGTTTATCTGATGTGAAATTAAGACAAATCGGTGCAATGATAATGCGAGGTAATTTCAATTCTGCACTCACAGGAGTATTAGCTGTGGTTTGGCATTCTGACAGGAAGCCTTTTGAGGCTCCTCCACCAGCAGATAGCCATTTCACATTAATTGTAAAAGGCTTTCTGGAAAGTTAGGATCTTTGCTTTTTAAAGGGCAATTTCGAAAGAATTATGTACCATACTTAAACTATGAAGCGATCTAGTAAATTCAGATGGAGCAGGACTGTTGTCCACAGAAAGGACTAACATTTTAAAAGCAAAAGAAATTAAATTGGATATATTTGAATAGGTATTTAAGTTAGGATTAAAGAGAATTTTCAAATGCAAGGAGTGCATCAAATGGGTTACTCATAGATGCCCACGAAAGTGAACTAGTATAAAGGAGGATGGACCAGTTAACCCAAACTACTTCATTCTGTTCATTCTAGAATGCTCTTACATATTAAAGTTAAATGCAAATGACAGTGCATATATGATAGTTTATGTATTCTTCAGATCATTAAAGTCAGTGTAGTGATATAGGTTAAAATTCTACTATCTGTTCATATTAGAATGGCTGATTAAGTAAATAAATAAATATAAAATAAAATAAAATGACTGACAAAATTAGAAACTGTAAAGTAGCTAGAAAAAAATTCTCAGGATGACCTCATCTAATAAGATCTGTTTCATTTCAGAGTTTTAGATAATTTGCATAGAGCAATGTAGTCCAGTCTTAGTTCTCATCACAGTGACCCATTGGTTTAAAAATTTATCTTGGCTGTGCCCTTATACCATATTGCTTATAACGAAATGACTGACGGTACAGTCCCACAACTAAATATATGGGATCCAGACTCTCATCTGCTTCTTCAAAATAATTCTGGGATGTTCTGGTACTAAAGAACTAAATTCTAATTGATTTTTTTTTTAGTAAAAATCTATTCCATTTCATTACAATGATATTCCAATTCTCTTTCTTTCTCTCTCTCTCTCTCTCTCTCTCTCTCTCACACACACACACACACACACACACACATTAGCATTGAAAACTATGGCGGATACATATATTTAAATATGGTATTGGAATATACTGTTAGAATTCTGATATAATCTATAAGCATAATTTTTTAGTATACTTAAAAATTAACTGTGAGTATAACAAAAGAATTGACTCTCTGGTATCTGATTCTATGATCCATTCATTTATTCTGCAGATTTTGTCTAGTGCCTACTATGTGCCAGACACTATCCTCTGCCTTGGATGTATTATAAAATTAGATTGCATGCTTTGTCATTGCAGAGCTCAATAATAAGATCATACGATTGTAGCAGAATAATCAATGTGAAACATTTTATAAATAGTCAATTAAAAACTAAAATGAAGTTATTATCCCATCAACCTCACCTACTCTCTAAGAGGCTAATCTGTATACTGATGTTTATTCTTGTATTTGTTATTTATCAAACAAATTATTGAGTGTCTATGTGCTAGATATTGTTTTAGGAATGGGTTGTGGGGTATATCTGTGAATAAATTCATCAAAATCCCTCCCTTCACATAGTTTATGTGCTAGTGAAAGAGAGATAGTAAATTTTATAGTTGTGAATATGGCGGCACTGTGGAGAAAATTAGAGCAGTCTGAAAATGAGATGCAAGGAATGGGTATGGGGTGGCAATTTAGAATAAGGGGTCAGAGTGCACCTTACTGAGTTGACCTTTGAGCAATAACAATATTACTAATTCACTTTTATTCCACTTATACTTAGTTAAGGGTTAAAATAGTTACTGTTGAACAGTTGACTAGATATTATTTGTAGTAACCTTCCAGAGATCTCCACATACTAATCCCCAGAACCTGTGAATGTTTCCTCCTGAGGTAAGTGACACTTTGCGGATGTCATTAAGTTGATTATGTTAAGGATGTTGAGAAGGATAGATTATCCTGGATTACCAAAATGGGCTTAATATAATCACAAAGATCCTTATAACAGAGACATAGAAGGGTCGGAGTCAGGGGCAGGCCATGTGATAACTGGAGCAGGGGAAAGCGGTCAGAGACAGAAGATGAAGTGACAACAAGCCAAGAAATACACTGGGCCTGTAGATGCTGGAATGACAAAGGAAGAATTTTCTCCTGGAGACTCCAAGTGGAACTAACCTGCTGTCACCTTGATTTTAGTTCTATGAGATTCGTTCCAGACTTCTGATCTCCTGAACTGTAAGAAAATAATTTTGTATTGTTTTAAGTCACTAATTTGAAGTAATTTGTTGTAGCAACAATAAGAAACAAATACGTTATTTATGATTGTTCAAATCTAAGAGTCTAGCAGATAGGTTGTATGGTTGTACCTCACATGGCAAAGCTGTTCTGAGCATCACAAAAGAAAATGCATGAAAAAGTCCCATTGGGGTCATTCATTCAAAAATATTTAATGAACATCTGCCATTAGTCAGTCACTCTTATGAGTCCTGGAATTTAGTGAGGGGTATCATAGACATTCCTTTTTCTTATAACAGTTTTATTCTAGTTAAGGAGACAGAAAATAAACAAGTAAATAAACAGTTAATTTCCAATACTCATGAGTATGTTATGAAGAAAGGAAAAGGCAAGGCATCTTGGATGGCTTGAATATTGAAATGAAGCCAATCATAGGAACGTATGAGAAAGTGGGATTCACACAGAGAACAGTGAGTTAAATGACTTCGGTGTCAACTTCAGTGTTTGAAATTCAAAAGACCAGTTTAGCTAAAGTGTAGCAAATAATAGTGAAAGATGAAATCAGAGAGATAAGCATGGTCTAAAACCTTGGATTTCATTCTACTAGTAATAGGAGGTCATGGGAAAGTTTTAATCATAGGAGGATATGATCTGATTTATATTTTTAAAAGTTACACTGGCCGTGGTGTGGAGGATCTTTAGAGCAAAGATGTGTTCTTTATTTTTAATAGAAGCCTATGATTCTGAAAGTGTATTTGGATACAACCCCAGAAATAGGTAGGTATATTGCTTGTGGAGGAGAAAATCAATATCAGTATGTATGTATGTATGTATGTATGTATGTATGTATGTATGTATGTATGTATCTATCTATCTATCATCTATCTATATTATCTATTTATTTATCTATTGTTTATCATCTACTTATCACCTATCTATATCTACCTTTCTATCTAAAGCAGTCATAGACAAATAATAGCCTGTAGGTCAAATTTACCTGGTTCCTTTTTTGTAAATAGTTTTATTAGAACATTACTATGCTCATTTGTTTATATATTGTCCGTGGATGGCAGAGTAGAGTAGTTATGAGGGCAACAGTATAACCTTCAAAGCCCAAAATATTTACTATATCCCTTTGCAGAAAAATATCTGCCAGCCATGGATCATATACTTTTTCATTTGTACCTGGATTGTGATTTCCTGTAACATGTAAGTCACCATGTCTCTTGTCCTAGTCTTTCTGTTATGTCTCAGCCCATCTTCTCTTTGTTGTTCATTTACTGCTAAACTTGATTTCAGTGTAAGCTCATTTTTCTTGCCAGTGGCTCCATATTAGTTTCCATACCTCTACCTTTTTGGGTGGCCGATAGTCACATTCTAGCTTTCTTGATGATGATTCTGATGTATTCTAATTCACAGTTTACCCAGGAATGATATGTATGAATTACATATATAAACATAGTGGGACTCCATTCTGCCATTCATGGGCTTTCAACATTCAAATAGATTAAAAATATGAGTAAATGTTTCCTTTTTTCCCCCCTTCATCTTTTACTACATTTATATCCTTAAACGTTCATGTTGAGGATAAGTAAATCACACAGCTGGCAGGCATGTAGCTTCAAACAGAGATCTCTTTTATTGGCAGCCATAGGAAAACATAGTCTCAGAAAAGATAACTGTGTGCTTGCCCCTTCACTGAGATTTCCCATATCTCCTCCTCACATATCTAATTTTAAATAATCAGCATCACAATTTTTCTTTGTTCTGTTAACGATCATTCTGCTGCATGGTTATGGAACAATAAATGTGTTAATTTCTCTGGACCTTAGCTTCCTCTGTCACGAAATGAGTAAAATCAAATTGTCCTAAATTCCTTTTGCCTCATACATTCTCTAATATATTTCTAAGTCCTTTGAAAATAAATCATGTCTTTTACCACCCCCCCCCCCCAAAAAAAAATGATCCTGGAGGAAATATATAATGAATATTAAATTAGCTTACTTCTTCCCCAAGCTCCCAGGCAAGTAAAATGTCCTTACCACCCTCTCATGCCGGTGACACAAAGCTGATGTTCTCAGTGGTCGTGGTTGAATGTAGATTCACTGTCTTGATCTCTTCGGCGTGGTTCTGTTAAGCACTTGTGCTCAGAACTAGTTGGAATCACATCTCACATTTGCGATTCTTTCAGAAATGAAAAATGTTTGTACCCTGAAACGGCTCCTTTTTCTTCCTGATGAAACAGCCAGGTCTCTGTAAATTCAGGAAGATATCGTGTGTGCCTGCCAAGAGGTGGGGGATTTTGAAAATATTTTAAGTCAGATAATATTTTCTCATAAATATGGAAAATAAAATCTTTAGTTTATGGTCCGTTGTCTAGAATAATAAGGGAAAATCGATTCAAATGAAAAAAGTGGCCTTAAGAAAACTGAAACAACACCAAAGCAGCCTTTAAGAAGCACTGCGATCATCTTTATTCTTTATCAGTTTTTTTTTTTTTTTCAAATCGGATGAATGTAACAAGTTGATTAGGCTTTACAAGCTTTAAGAAAAGTCAGAACCACTTATATTGAAAAATAAGACTCAGGATGTAAATTATTCACAGTTCATTAGGCTAAGACAAGCATTTCTCAAACATTTCTCTATGCTTGAGAAAAGCGACATATTGAACTCTATTTTACTGTGAGGCTCAAAATGGCAATTAACAGTCTTAAGCTGCATATAAAACCCAATATGAACTGCATTTACAAGAAAATTGTGTGAGAATCAAATTATGTTATCTTTGGTTTGAAGAACTAAGAAATAATTGCCAATAAGTATTCATGTATAGGACCAATTTTTTTGAAACAAGTTATTTTAATTACTACTAGTGTCAGGAGTACGTGAGGGTGATTTTATTAGATTTAATGTGTTTAGTGGAGCTGCCTGACTGTAGCTGCTATTCTTCACAAGAAATTAGAATTTATTTTATACTTGCATTGTTAATCACAGACCAGTGCTATAATAAAAGTTTATTCTAAGTTAATCTCTTGCTTTGCAGTACTTTTTAAAAACTTCTAGAAAAATAAAGCTGAATGATGAATTGTATAGTATTAAGTTTTAAAGCTGCGGAGCATCTACTGATAATAGTGGGAGCAGATAAGTGGATTTGAAGGCTGTGAGCCCCTCCCTATATTTGTTTTAGATAATGCTGGCTCTGTTAGACTGCTTGAGGTGTCTGCCTATTGTTTCTGCTTTGACACAGCTTCTAGTCACTTGAAACTTCCTAATCCTTTCAGTATGCATCTCCCTGCTAAAGGCCCTACCGCCTACATTGCAAAAAAACTACCAAAAAAGATTTCTAAGAAAAAATGAAATAAAAAGCGTGCATCAAGCAACTGAAAACAAACAAAATAAACTGAAAACTCTTTCACCATGTGCTTAGTTCTCTGAAAATTCACCCAGGTAGAGACCACCATTCTTTGTGGCGAGCAGATTGAAAATTCAGTATATCTGAAGTTGGCATATGTGGACTTGCTTTCACCTTATCCAAAAGTTAACTGTTTTCTCACTCAGGGCTATTTCCTCTTTTCAGTCCTTGTAAATTTTCTTCACTCTGAACGCCTAAAGGCTTGGCAAACATATATCTAGATGAACGTATTTATTTGCAGCTGCGAATAGAGCAAAACTCAGAGGAGACTATATCTCAATGTTTATATTAACATCATGTAATAGAAATTAACACTTTGCAAGGTTTCCATTGACTATTAATTTGCAGTTATTCTACAATGAAAGAACTTTCAGATGGTCTGGGGGAAAAGTCAGAATCTGAAATAGAAGTGAACTGCAGTTAAAAAATAAATCTCTGGAAAGAAGAGAAGAGGAAAAAGAGGAATGTTCTAATCTTACCTTCATCATAATCTTATTAGCATTTCTAGTGAGTAGTTCAAGTATCAGTCTATAGTCTTATGACTCTGTCTCATAAATATGTCAAGAGCAAAGTATAGTTATTTTAATAGCCTGTGTTGGTGGACCATCATGGATTTAATTAAGAGACAACTAGTGTATGAAATATGACACAAAAGCGCAAGACTTCATGGAGAAATGTTTTACTGCAGATTTAAATCAGGGCCACAGACTTGATGATGATCCAGGCTCAGAAATCTTACTCAAATTTAATTAATGCAGACTAGTGCAGACTGTTCACATAGGAGAAAAGACGGGCATAAAAAACGCTAGTGATTTAAGATTCACAAAGTACACTGCCTTATTTATAAGGTTACATGAACACAGGTTATTAATAGCTTATTGTTTTGAATTTTATTATATGAGATATTTAGAAAATAAACCGTATGAGTCTTATAAAAGAGTATTTGCATCCTTCTCATTTTCCATGGTGAAGCACCACCTCCTCACCTTAGTAAAAACACAGAGTTCGAAGTTTGCCATTTTGATCGGATAATAACTGAGGGGAATGTGATTTGATTCTATGTAGTTTCGAAAGGAGCATAGGTGTTATTTCTTTAGCTGAGCTTCATGTAAGGACATGAACAGAGGGTGGACAAAATAGAAGATAATCTTCCTATGTTATTACGTATTCCTTGTTTTTTTTTCATTAGAACCGCTGAGTTGGAATGTCTGGCATCTATCTGTTCTATCTATAACTTTACTATTATCGTGGAGAGAAACCGTCACCAAGAATTTTATAAATCTATTGAAAAGATACAATATTTATTACTTTTATGAATTTAAACAACTTATGTGATGTAACCTCTTAACATTTTCTTCTTAACAGACTTACAGTAAGCTGCTCCCAGGATCAATAGTTTTGATTTCAAGTCAGGTTCATATTTTCTGCTTTGTTTTTCTTTTAATTTTTCTCAAACCTGTCTTGTTCTTAAGTATATCTTAAGAATCGTTTTATAGTACTCAGTGAAGATTATTATAAATTCTTTCTGGAGTCTCCGTCATCTCCGGCATTCAGTTGTGGAAATCTGTGCGTGTTCACATTGTCTCAACATTTCCTGAAAATGTCTTTTGACAATCACCATTTTTGAAGAGTCTGCATAATTCTCAGTGAACCACATTATCACTTTTTTTTATTTGGAACATTACTATTAAGGATATTTATTTATTTCAGGCCATTGTTTCTTCATTAGTGGCATATATTTTATGTTTTGCTAACTGTGATTTTCTGTGATATATCTGAAAAAAGGCTCTCATTCATTTTAAATTATCTTTTACACTTAATCTAATTGTGCTTTATGTCTTTGCTTATTTTATTTGTACAGCTTATTTGAAACAACCTATGTTTATTTGATTTTCTTTCTTTATTCCAGTATACATGTTTCTTTTCTGAGACACTGTTCCTTGTGGGAGAAAAAAAGAAAACGTTATTTCTTCTTTTCTTTTTATTTTTTAACTCTATATTTGGCATATTCATCTTTAGAATGTGTTTTGTAATTTGTGAATATGGACATTCTATTTTATTTAAAAAATAAAAAGATGGTCTTATATAATTTCATAAATAATATCCATATTCAAACCTTAACATTCATTTGTTTGATCTTGAGCTCTTCTAAGATCCAAATGCCACTAGATATGTCAAGTTTTCACTGTTGATTTAAGCAGCTTTTTGAGATTTTGATTAGGATAACCTTTAAGAGGTTTGTTGTTTAAAGAGGCAGTTAAACAAAATACTCATAGTTTTTATTAACCATTTATTACTTTAAAAATATTTATTGCAGGACTTTAATAATTGAAGAGCTATTGTTTTTTAAATAGAACTCACCTTCCTAGCATGAAACCCAGAAACTAATTATGCTACATCATCAGGTATCTAATCAAAGCATAAAGTAACACAAAGTAAGTTTGGATGAATATTTTTAAGTGATCTAAACATTTATAAGACAAATATCAAGGGTTGTAATTCCAATTTAAAAAAAATACATATAAAGGAATTTTAAAGTAGGTTTGAAAGTGCACTAATCAAAAGTACAATAACTTTCCTCAGATATAATCCTGTTTTAGAAAATAGTCAAGCCCTGGGTTTTTAAAATATTAGTCATCTGTCTTCTGCATCTGCATAATTATGTAAAAGTTGAATATATTGTTATTTCACTTCTATATTTTTTTAAATCACCATGGGCCTTATTTTCCTCATCTATAAAATGAAAGTAATAATAGTAGTTATCTCACAGGGTTGTGAAGATTAAATGAAATGATCAGAATAGTACTTGACATCTGGTGGCTAAGAACAGTGTAAGCACTTCATGTGTTACAACTAGATGAGTTAGTGCATTCTAAAGAGTAAATATAGCACCTGAATTTAGACTTTTATAGAGTAACCAATAAAGAACAAAACAGAGTATGCAACATCTATAATTTTCACAGGAGGGGATAAGATAGAAGAAGGAAGGAAACCTCAAAAAATTTTTTAAAAGACAATAAATGAGGACAAAAGAAAATATGAAACAAATAGAAAATACAAGGACAATAGAAAGGAACCCATTTAAGTCAGTGATTAAAATAAATAGACTAGAGATTCCATTTAAAAGCCATCGTTTAAAAAAACAATTCAGCTAGTTGGATGTTACAGCATTAGATTCACACTTATCAAAAAAACAGCTTAAATTTGTAAAAAAGATACTAGGAAAATAATATTTTAAAAGGCAATATATTTATTTTTAACAGTACACAGTTTTCTTTAGGACAAAAACATTTCTAGATAGAACTGAATGGTAAAATTTCAGTTTACTGGGCGCATATAATAATTCTTCTCAGTCTACAGCCATGCCACCCTGAACAAGCCAGATCCCATCTGATCTCAGAAGCTAAGCAGGGTTGGGCCTGGTTAGTACTTAGATGGGAGACCATGTAGGAAGGCCAGGTGCTGTAGGCATTAAAAACAAAAGAAAAAATAAGGAATTGTAAGCTGACAAGGTCCTTGCAATCTGTGAGGTCAACCAACAGTTGCCTCACCTAAAAAATTATAAATAAATAAATAAATAAATAAATAAATAAATAAATAAATAAATAGAATACCGATTCTAATCATATGTATCTATTAACATTTTTTGACCTAATAAGCAAAAATGGACAGAACTCGGAGGAATTGATAAATTCACAAAAATATGTAAAAGTCAAGAATTGAGCAACAGAATTAACAATCAATCTAAAATTAGTTCACTCGACAAATATTCATTGAGTGCCTTTTAAGGGCTAGAGACAGTTTAGCATACATGCAGCATGTAACAAATCAGAAAAAAGAAAATCCCAGTCCTTATGGAAATTACTTATATAAAAGTATTAGACTGAACTTAGCAAATGCAGAATATATATTCTTTCCAAAAATATGAGACATTTATAAAAATTAAGCATGTACTAGATAACCAATGTCTCCAAAATTTCAAAGAATTGGTATCATACAAATCAAGATTTTTTCGTTGCCAAAATGAAATTAAATTAGAAATAAATAACAAAGAGAGTAACCAAAGTATATACTTGGAAATTGAAATACACATGTTCAAAAATTGTAATGAAATATAACAGAGCCAAGCAAAATTGCTGTAAAACCTAAAACTGTTCTAAAAGTAAAGTTTTTAAATGAAAAAGGAAAAGAGAAAAATAGAGTCGCAACTGAAATAAAATACTAAGAAAAAATATTTTATTTAACAAATAACTCCATGAGAGAAAATATAAGAATTTCTGGGAAAATAAAATTTGTTAAAACTAACTTCAGAAGAAATAAATCTGTTTATTTCTGTAACCACATAAAATGTTGAGCTGGTAATTTTTTAAATTTAAAAATAAATGAGATCTCAAAGAATTTGTATACGAGTTTTGTCAAACATTTAAAAGAATATGTATTTTCAATTCAGTATTAATCATTCTAGAGAATGGTGGGAGGCGGGGGAAAGAGAGACCTAACTCGTTCTGTAAGGCAAGTATACATTTCAGTATTGTTGGTGGCATTATACATTACATTATATATAAATAGCGTGACTTACACTTTGTTCCTTGAAACATTGCATAATCTAGAACCCGGCAATTGCTACTGCTAGTTACATCCACAAGAAACTTTTACAAATGTGTATCTGGAAACATATCTGAAGTAGCTTGGCACATTTATAATAATAAAACATAAAACAAAGAAGAAAACAAGTAGAAACAAAAAAAAATACCCTTTGTCAAAAAAATGAAAAAATAAATTGTAGTCCTTATAGCATGTGCCACACATGCTATATTTCACAACAGAGAAAACAAATGAGCCTCTGTCATTCCCAGGGAATAGTCCAAGGTTCTCATAGGATTCCCAAAGGAGCACTTGACTTTCTCCACAACAAAAGTAAGTTCAGAACTCCTGCCTCTGATATCAGTCTGATGTGTTTGTCTCTTTTGCTTGCTTCACAGCCACCTTAGGACATGTTACAAGCTGGAGGTCCAGTCCACACCAACCCCATATTTGGAATCTTGATTTTACCACTTGCTATTTAATCTTGGGAAAATTTTAGCTTTTTCTTGCCTCAGTTTTTTTCGTCTTCAAAGTGGAAAAGTAACAGCAAATACCTCACTGATCATTAGTCACTCCACAGATTATAGAAATGATTCTAATTATAGTGATAATTTCAATAAAACTTATAGAGAGCTTTCTAGATTTCAAGGGATAACCATATATATTATTTCAGCCACACAAGAACCATCAGGATATGCTTATACAAACTTTTGTTTGGATGATGTTTTTGCTTGTCACATACTTCAAAAATTATATTTGCCTAATATAATATTTTTAACATTTTTTTTTGGACATTACCATGTGCCAGGTACTGAGATAAGCATTTTCCTTTCTTTGTCTCATTTTCTTTCTTCATCTCATTTAATGCTCACCGTAACTAAGGGCCATCCCTGACAACAGAGATGCAGTAGTAATTGGTAAATCACTTCCAAAGATGATGAGATCAGGAAATAATGTTGAATTTTCCACCAGAGGTGGGAGAGCCATTCTTTTGGTCTGGCATAAAGTGCTGAGAAATTAATAGCTCTATCCGGCAAAGAGGACATAAGAAGCATTTTGCAATAAAATAAATATGAATGAATAATAAAATAAAGAATTCAGCCTCCTGGTAATCAAGTGATAACGTTAATTAAAATTATTTGTCACCATCAAAGAGACCAAAAATTTTAAAGTAATAAAATCCAATCTTAATGAGGGTCCTAGGAATGTATTTTTGTATACTACCTTGGGGCGTGTAAATTGTAAAACATTTTAGATGACAATCTTACAAAAGACTTGAGTAGATTTACATTCTGAGCTAGCAATCCTACTTCTAGAAATGTATGCAAAGGGAATAATAAAAAAATGCGAACAAAGAATCTAAATATCAGAATTCCCCCCAATATTTTTATATTATCAAACCATTAAAAATAGCCTAAAAATCTAAATATTCAATTTTAAATATTAAAAATTGTAATATGTACATTGATTTAATGCTATATGGAAATTTAAAATGAAGTTTTTAGAAAAATTAATAGTACTAAAGTTATTATTGATTTAAAATTAAGTTTAAAAGGTGGTTACAAAATGTCATATGTATTATAATAATGATTATAAACATGTATAAACATCCACTGTGTCATATTCATGTATACACTGCAGAAAGGGGGTATATGAATATGCCATCTACTGTGGAATAGGTAAATTTATTTACTCATTGCTTATCTAAAAATTTCAAATTTTCAATAATAAGCACATACGATTTTTGAAATAAAAAAAATCACAAGAGCTAGAAAAAAGATTAATTAACAGGAAATAAACCAATTTGTTTTAAGGAAGCCCTGTCAAATGAATGGTTATAACAGTCAGTGAAAAGAGTTATAAGTGGAAATAATCGGGAGACCGTTCATAGAACAAAGGTCCATACCACTGCATCCCTTTTTGGGACTTCATAGAGAACAAAAAAGAACAAAAAAGAATCAATGTGCAAATTCAAAACGCAAACAGCAAGTTATGCAAATTATGGCCACATCCATGTAAGATGAATATTTTTATCTTTTTTGTCTCAATTATTTGTTTCAAACTATAATGGAGCTTAACTCTGTAACATTATATTAGATTGTCACTGTGAATCAAACACTATGCTCACTACCAAAATTCCAGTGATGTCTCTGCCTTCAAGAAGCTCCCTGTTACAGCTGGTATGAGAGTGTAGTGTTTCTAAAAATGTGGTCTCTTAGCAACTTCACCAGAATCACCTGGGGTGGTGCTTCTTAAAAATGCAAGGCCTTACTCCAGAGATTTGCTGTTTTGAGACTGGAACCTGCATTCACAAGAATTTCTTTAGATGCTTTTATGCGTACTAATGTTTGATAACTACTAGTGTGGAGGAAAAATTATGAGCTGTTTAAATCGAACAGATTCAGATTTGAATATTAACTACCGTTTGTACACTGCCTTTTTATAATACAATTAGATTCCGCCACCAACACCAAACTAAAGCTACAGTGATAATTATTGTTCTGTTGTAGCTATCATTTCTCTTGCCTTAATTTTCTTGATCAGTCCCTCTTTAGAATTCTCTTTTCTTTTGAGTTCTGAGACCAGACACTATTCATGGTTCTCCTCTTGGCCCTCTGTCATACCTTCACTGTCTTTGTTACCTATTAACTGACTTGCTGTGGGCAAATTAATTAACTCACCGAACCTCAGTATCTTTCTCTGTTAAACAAACAAAACACCACCAAAAAGAAAATCGTCTCATAGATTTGTTGAAGATTAAATGAGATAACATATGATAAGAGCCGTAACTGTTACACAGCTGGGACTCAATAAATGTTAACACTTGTTATTACAAGAGCTATAATAGGGATAAACACAAGACGCTACTGGAACCCTTGGGAGAACTGGGAGTAAAATGATAAGAGGGTCAGGTCCAAGGTCTCCTGAGTGATGTCACCTTTTAGTTGGTTGAGCCTGGATGAATAAGTGAAGATTTCTGTAAAACAATCTGGATGAATTAATTAGTATTTTAACTAAATTGACCAACCGACTTCATCAAATAATTGGTTAATTACACAATTAGTTGAGCCAGTTAAATCATTTGATTTATTATTCCATAATTTTTCATGCAAAAATACTACATTTGTTGGCTCTTGATTTACATTTTTAGATTTAGATTCATAGAATCACTTTCCTGTGAAAAGAAAATGATATGAACTGTAATATTACATTTAACTGAATATAAAAATAGCTGTTTTAAACAACTGAATACATTAAGTTGGTGTAGATGGAAAATAGTGGAAATTGCTTTACAAAGAACATTTTATATCCAACCATTATCAGCTCCTGGGAACTTTCTTACACTGCATTTTAAATAATAATCATACAAAGAATTGCAAGAAAATGTTTATATGGTGTTCCATACGCCTTTCTACATATAGTAGAGCAAAATATCTCTATTACCTTTGAAAATTCTGGAGAAAGAATTTCTTCTTTTGTTTTTTCTGTAAGACTGTGCGTGCTTATCTCCCAGTGAGTTGAGTTACTTCTAACACTTGGCAGCCACAGGCTAGAGGTCACTTTCTTATTACTGCTTGGAACTAGTTAGAAACGTGTATTTATGTATTTAGATGCACAAAATACTTCAAATGAAGTTTAGCTTCCGTTCATTATAAACTCAATCCAGACAATTTTGGAAGGTCTGCCATTAAAATCTTAACCTAACATGAGCTTCATATCGTATGTTAAATTAAGACTCAAAGTTTTGAGAAACATAAAACCCATCCCCAAATGGCTTAAACAAAACGGAATTTGTTCGTTCCCATAACTGAGAGGTATTAGAATAATTCATTTCAGATGAGGCTTGATTTAGCAGTTTAATTACTTTTAAGTTTATGCTCTATTATGCATGAAAACAAGCTGAAAGAGCCTGATATAATCTTAATTTTCCAAATGACCCATAATAAACACCTATATGGACTATTTCTAAAAAAAAAAAATCACCAAATGGGACCAATAATCCCTCTAATCCTTCTATGTAGTATGATTTTTTCCTTCTAATTGCAAGAAAAGATATTAATATTACAATCCCTGTTCTTGGCTGGATCATTTCCTATAATGGATCCATAAGAGTTCCCTGAGCAGAATGAATATAGGCCCTTATTAGGTTCCTGTCTAATTGTAAAAGGATTTTTACTTAAAATTATTCTTTTTGTTCAATTCTAATAGAACACAGTAATGGATTAAAGCTTAAAGAAATTAAGACTAAGAATTTTTATGATTAGATATTGCCATTTAGTTACTCCTGAAAAGTTTGTGGAAAAAAAATAAACTAAGAAATTTCCCCATTTGCTGAGTCGGTTGTATAGGAGCGTATGGCAGAACCTTGCCTATCGGTGCCCGTCGCTCGTTCTAGCATCTGTACTCATGGAGGTTTTGGGCTATGAATCCCTTAGAAAATGGAAGAGTCTACCTATGGGTAGAGAACTGAAAGTGCTAGAAGCAATAGCTAAATATTGTTTGAATATTGTATTTACTAGGGAATAAAAATATGTGAATTTTTTGTACAAATTTCTGTTTATATGTGAGGAGAAAATGATGTTATTTCTATTTTCCAAAATCCAGTTTAAGATGGTATTAGTAGAAGAGTCAACAAACTAAAATAAATATGAAAGAGTAAGGATCTACAAATAATCAGATTAACTTTCAAAATGGCCAAAAAGCCTAGACACTAATTCTGTTAGATATTATGACATAATAGAGGGACATGGTAATATAAGCACAATCGTTTTGGTATAGGTAGCAACAGTTAGACCATGTCAAGCGATGCATCATTATTTCCACCATATCTTACTCTTTAGAAGTCCAACTCATACTCAAGAAGAGGAGAATTAAGCAACATCTTTTGAAGAGAAGAGTATACAATAATTTATGGAGATATTTTAAAACCTATCAAAAAGGAAACACAAACAAAATTAACAGAAAATGAACAAGCAGTACACAAAAGGGGAAGTCCACACGACTAAGAGGTACAGGAACAGGTAGTCAGACTTAATGGTCATCTGAGAAATGTAAATTAAGGCAACATATAAATGTCACTCGACATGCATTAGAAGGACAAAAATTTGTAACTCAGGTAACATGAAGTTCTGGTAAAGGAGTATGGCAACAAGAAGTCTCATAGACAGCTAATGTGACTGTAAATTATGTCAACCATTCTGGAAAACAGAATGTCAGTATTTAGCAACATTTCTGGAAAAACGCATATGTTTTTTATCCCAGAGATCCCATTTTTGGTTATATATTTCCGAGGAAGTCTCATCAAGTATGGAAGTGGACATATTTGAGGATGTTCAATCCAGCGTTTGTATTGGTGGACACTGGGAAATAAAATAGGTTTCAATGTGGTGCTTACTGGACAGCAGTAAGGAGAAGCGGACTGTCTGTACCTAGAGCGGAATGCATAATCCTCAGAAAAGGAAAAGTCTCTGGGTTAAAAATGTTGGAAATTCTAAAGCATAATATTGTTTATTAGAAAGTTAGCCATGTAAACAAAAATTTAATATATTTCAAAATAATACCTGCATGTTTTAGGCCGTAATCAAACACATTATACTTGGGGCCTATAAGTTGATAAGAATGATAATGTAGGCCATGAAAGATGGGAAAAAATAAACGTTAGAGGACTTGCATGTACTGGTGCTAAAAATATGCAAAGTGGTGAGGAGTATAATTAAATAGACTGGCCATCTGAGATTCAATGAAGCACACACATGCACACACACACACACTCACATACACAAACACAAAACAATTTAAGTACCCACTAATAGGATGATATATTGAATTAAAGAAAATCCCCATGATGAATATTATCCATTCATTAGAATGATGTTTATGAATAATTCTTCATGATTTTTTGGTGGTAAGTGAAAAAAAATAAGAACTTAAATAGGCTTAGAGGAAAATGCAAATAAAATATGTATATGCATAAATACTGAAATTCATAAAAATCTTAGCAGTAGAAATTACTAAGGAGTCTAATTTTTGTTAAATTAATCTTTAATCTAGTTTGTTTTCTAATCATTTTTGTAATGAGCATAACAAACTTATGATCATGAAAACATACTCCTTTGAGGTCAAGTATCCTGTCCAACTTAAATAAAGAGGAACACCGAGGCAAGCTTGAACTACCAGAAATTGAGTTTATTCAGAAATAGCAGAGGGATTGCATTTCGAGACACGTAAGCTATAAGCAAATACACTGAGGGCTTGGGGCAGGCAGCATTTATGGACAAGGCATACAAAGAGGAAGAAGTCCAGCCAGAGTCCAAGCAGTAAGTTCATTGGCTTGAAGGTAGGGAGAGATTCTTGGCCGATGTTCGTTGGTCAGGAGATAATTTTCGGTCTTCTGTAAACCAGGCGTTTCTGGGAAATCAGTCTCTTAGTTCTTAAGTTTCATTCTGACGGCGTGTGCATGATATTCTCCATTTCATACCCTCTGGTTCCATTTTAGATTGAAATCCTTTCACCATCTCTTTTAAAAATTAACGAATCATGACTTCTGGTTTCAGTTTCGACATGTAAAGAGCTTGGAAGACATTATTCTAGAACTTAAAACAGCAAAAAAGGTGGGCAAACTGAAAATCAACTATTTTTCTTAGAACTGAGTATCATGGGCTTGAGATTTCTTGGTACCATAATCTTTATGTCAAAGGACTGATGTGTGAGTCAAATGAAGCACTGAAGTGAATAGTAATGATTATAACATTAGCAGGAGAAGCTACTATTATATAAACACACACTATATGCTAGTACTTAACATGTATTCCTTTTTTTTTATTCTTATATGTTTCCTTGTGAGAATGGTAGGTATTACGGCTCACATTTTTTGAGGGGAAAACCGGCATGTTTAGAAAATCCCAAAGTCACGCAGTTAGCAAATATAAAGCCAAATGAGATCTGTCTGGCTTCTGAATCCTAGCATTTTTCATAACACTAGAAAGTCCATAAAAATGTAAAGTACTAGGGCCCCAGGAATGAGTCAGGAGCATGATGTGAGTGTTAGTAGAACAAGAGTATGAGTAATAAGTATCAGTCTGGTGGAGCCACCTACAAAACACTTCTGCGTGACTACGGGAATGCAGTGTTTTTAGGGTATCCATATTTGTGACATATTTATTTAGTTTATATTTTGCACAGATAAATGTTAAATTTTGTGTGCAGTTTTTGAACATTCACCAACTAATGATGCCAAATTAGAGAAGGCAACCCAGAAGTGTACTCACTTGCTTACAGGGTAAAGATTTATACTTTATCATTTATTTATTTGCAAGTAGATAATTGAGAGGCTCTCAGTGTTAAATTGTTTGCACTCTGTTAAATGATTTGATGTTGATGGGCCCCAGATGTCCTGAAAATGTTCCCACACCCTTGATGGCTCCCTCCATACACTCATTAGTGCTTTAGCATGGCTGAACATATTTACAAATTCTAGGTCACCATCTGCAAAGACTTTATAGTGTATCTATTTCAAATAAAAAGTGTACTCTTATATATTAGGAATAATATAACGCCCTTTGGAAAATGTGGTGTTAGAGTATAATTATCATCGGTCTATCTTTGTGGTTAGGAGTCCCGGCCTCGGTGTTGGGCGGCAGCTCCAGTTTTTCCACACATTAGTTGTGTGACTGAGTAAATCATGTAACTTCTCTGAGCCCTAGTTTTTCATTTGAAAATAGGGAGAGCAATACCTCTCCAGGTTGTTATAAGAATTAGATGAGATAAGAGTTATGTCAGGGGGCCAGTGCCGAGCACATAATAAATGATTAATAAACGATTGCAAAGCAGTTTTGCAAATGCCAGACAGATGTATTTGATTTCTCTGCGAGCCATATTCCCATCCCCCCCACAAAAAATGGATGTGAAATTCAGGAATCATATAGAAGTGATTTCTTACTAAAAATATTTTTTAATTGAATACATAAAATTTTATTTTAGAGGAAGTATATTTTCAATACATGATTTCTATAGTCATCATACTGTATTAAAAAATGTTCAGCTCCCATTTAACATAGCAAGCTTACCTGTCCAGATTGTTGAATTTAACATAAAGGAGATACAGCTATGAAGAAAAAATAAAGGAGAGTCCACTCATCTGGGGCCTGGGAGATGATGGGGAGAGAAAGTGGTGGGAGTGTGGGCAGGGTGTATTTTCTTTCTCTCTCAATAGCAACTCTGTGAGAAAGCCCAACCAATGGGGTGTGCAGACACATCGAAACAAACCTGGTGCAGACAGAGTGGTTAGCCTGAGGAGGAACTGCCAGCTCAGGGTTTTTGGTCTGACCTGTCCGTCGTGGTATGAATGGGACTCTGAGGGTGCCACCGCCTCCTCTGAGTTGAAAGCCAGGGAGCATACCATGAGAAGAGGCCAGGTGTGACCCTGAGGCAGAGGCTGGGTTATTGTGCCTAGATAGGGGGCTGAATGGAAGACGAGACAAAGCATTCAGGTTGTTCAAGAGTTGCAGAGCAGCTGAGTTCACACCCCCAGTGGAGACGAGAGGCACTACAGCATCAGACATGACAGACTTCTGTCGCTGATCCCTTAGGATCAGCAACCAGGTAAACAAGAGACATTATGCCGAGTCCTGAAGAGCAATCAACCAACATGAAAAGTTCACCTAAGAGGGCTCTTTATTAAAGGAAGTGGGCATAGTTAGAAGCCTGGATTTCCACATGCCGCTGAGCTGCTAGAAGTCTGATTCACCCTCTGCTTTCTTCATTCAATTTTTGCAGGTTTATCTGTGAAGTAATCTGAATTTGACAGCAAGAATCTTATAGGTACAGGCTTATGTAGTGTTTAGTTTTGCAATATCATTTGAACAGTAAGAAATATTTCAGACTCAAATTTGCATTATATCCACCTAGAATAGCACTCTACTTAACAAAATGCAAACATTGACCTCAGATCACTTCCATATATTAATATAATAATAAGATATAATAGTATATAATAAAATTTATAATGCATAATATATTTTATAACATACTATTATAATGTATATACTACATTATATTGTATTATATAATATTATAACAGTAAAGCCTACTCTATTTAAGACACTGTCTTCTTGAGATGCCCCATGAGTAGCAAGTCAGTCTTACTGAGGTCAAATGCAGGCATGTTCCTGGTGGTCTCTGGCTAAAAGGAAATGACACCACTTTACATCTTTCTTTTGAAATTCATGTAACCTTAGACCCTTGGACCTATAAATACTTGAGACTGTGTAGTCTCAGCTCAACGATGTGTACAAAAGTTTTACAATATCCTCGATATAACATTATATACTTTTTAAATAAACACCTCTGATATTAAAAACATATTTACTCAATAAGTAATTTCATTCACTTATTATTACATAAATAACTATAATCAGTAGTAAATTCATTATATCGAGCCCAAATCTACAATGCATTAACTCTATCAAGGCTCTGCTCTCTTAACTCAAACACAATAAGACAAATCTCTTTTTTATGTGACATAGATTCAAATCTTTTAAGACAACTCTTAGAATCCTCATGTTTTCTCATTTTTAGATTCAACATCATCAATATATCAATGGTTGTTTTGACAATTGATCATTTCCATGGATTACACACACTATACAATCCCAATCCTTTTCTAAACATATTCATTTGTCACTGTCTTTCTTAAGGACTATGGGTCATAATTGAGAACAATATTTTGGGTAAGGACTAATTATTGCACCACCTCTACCTTGGTTTGGATCAGTACCTTTAATTTATTGCCTCAACCCAACAGCCCATTAAATGGTCTAGCAAGTTTACCATATTGTTGAATCCAATGGATGGACAGAAAGGATTCTGGAGCCAGACTACTTCTCATCCAGACTATCTATGGTTTATCAGCTCTGTGATATTCATTGAACAGTTATGTAAAATTTTCATGCCTCAGGTTTTGCATCGGTAATTGGTGATAAAAATCATACCTACATCATAGCGTGGTTGTGATGAAATATAAGTAAAATAGTTACAAAAGGACTTTTCACAAAATAAGTGCTATATAGGGATTTTCTCTTAGTACTTGCTATTCTCTCTGAAACAAATCTTTGTATCTATAATTTTGTTTAAGTTTGTGCATTTAAACCTTGAGTGTTTAAGCTTATAATTATCCTTATTAGAGTTTATTTTTTAAGTTTGACTCATAATTCGATCTTTGAGGATATTCTTAACTTTGAGCCTCTAACCTACTTTATTGAATATTCATCTCAGTTTTATGCCACCCAAAATGAAATAAGCTCTTCACTAAAGGTAATGAACATATATTTGAGTATCAAAGATATGAAAGCAGAGGCATTTAACATGTCCTTAGTCATTTTACTCCAGATTAATGGATTTATTAGCAATACCATTTGTAAATGAGCATTATAAAAACCATGGATCTATAAAATGATACAATCACCTGGCCCAAATTTCTTCATTGTTTTCAAGGATGTTATAAAAATTTTTGTCAAATTATTTTCTGAAATCTTCACATAGTCTTTAACATAACTCTGAACTAATATATAGGAATGCTATTTAAAATAATGTATTCATCTGGCATAACTTAATGACAAAATTTCATGCCGTCACGTCTTTCAATCTTCATAGGCATGGCATTTTATCATTTTATAGTATTTTCTATCTCTGTATTAACTTCACTGGCTCACTGGTATCACTAACTTTATCCTGTTTTTGAAAATCTAATCTTTATCATTCCCTATAACTACTATTTGACATAGCTTTTCATACATCACCAACATTGGTTTATCAATTTCATCTGAACTCAATGAAAAATTGATAAGCTTTTCATTGAACTCAATGAGCAAATGTTCAAAAGGAAAACTCTGAGAACAGAGCCCTTTGACATCACCAGATCACAACCCTGTAGGGATGGCCTCTCATATCCAAATTCAATCAATCAAATGTTCCAATTAACTAGGTTTTAAGTCAGTGACCTTCAAACTTTTTGACAGTGAGTCACACTGAGAAATATATTTAACATTTACCTCCCTCTAGTTCTCTTTTGTGCAGGTGCGCGCACGTGGACACACACACACACACACACACACACACACACACACACACACGGAGGGAGAGAGACAGAGAGACAGAGAGAACATGCTTAATATTACTATACAATTTCTAGCCTGTTCTAGCAATCATTATACCCTAGAAAACATTATACCCTAAACTCATCAAATTGATTTAATGGTCCAATAAGCAAACCACTATACATGGTTAGAGAAACACTTCTCCTGAACATCAGTTTTGCATCTTTTTTTCCTGAGCCTAGCGTAACACTAACTATTCCTTTAAAACTTTCTCAAATTTCTCTTAGTCAAGATTGGCTACACTATGCTGCAGTAACAAACAACTTTAAAATCTCACCGGATTAAAACTACAATGGTTTATTTCTCAATCTTCATGTACGCGGCAGGTTTCTAGGTCATCCTTACAGAAGGACCCAAGCCGAGGGATGTTTCTTCTCTGTATTACCATGGTTGCCAAGTAGGAAAAAGAAATATGGTAGATCATCAGCCAGTTCTCCAAGTTTCCACTTGAGATTGACACTGCGAATCATGTCCATTCTCATTTTATTTGCTAAATCATGTGGACACACTCAGATCAAAGAGATCAGAAATATTTTAACTTCCCATATGTCTAAATGAGGAGCTATAGAATAATATATATGATGGAGGGACATGGAGAAAGCAATAATAATTATAATAATAATAATAGAATAATTACGAACAGTCCTAATAACAACCACAATCTCTGTGAGTACAAATACTCAGTTCAATATATGTCTCTCATCCAATCTAGACATCAAGCTTAAAGGCCAGTTTGCCTGGGTGATGTTCAGTATTCTCTCTTCTCTCTTCTCTGACCCTACCTTCTATGTTTTTGCCCTCTTCAGTCTCCCTCCTGGGCACCTCTGAAATAGGTATTAAAGATTATACCTTGGAGATTGTCATCATATATCAAATTCTCTTTTAATATAATCTGATAGTTTTTTGATTATAGGAATTTCTCAAAAATAATTTATACCTTATCTATTTATTACAGATTATAGTCAGATGTATGTGCAAATCATCACATTATTGTTTTGTTTTAACGTAGTTTTTAGTATTTCTCTATATTTTTTTGCTTTCTCCAAGTCCCCCCACTATATGTCTCACTCGCTTTAAACACATAGTGACTTTTAATCTCTTTTCAATAAGCAATATTCGTTCTCCAATTAAAAGGACTTACTGGTTGTCAGTATTGTAATTGGGTCTTTGCTCTGAGATTAACTTAATTCATGCATTTTAACAGTGGATATGGGAACGATATCTTTGATTTGATTCTACTCACAAAGCTCAGTTTTAATAGGCCTTTGTTACTCAAAAGCATCGTCAGGTTTATCTGTTACCATTGGGGTTGAAAAGCAGTTATCTTTCTAACCTTGTGAAAATGCTGAAGTCTGGACTCTCTCTAACCCCTTTCATTTCTGCTTGCAAATCAGCCAATGCTTTGTTGCACCTCTCTCGTTTTTTGTAATGCCTAGCCGAATGCAACCAAGATCAACTCTAACACATGCTGGCATTTTATTTTCCAGTTTCTTCTCCTACAACTCCAAGTTCATTAGGTATTTGCTTGTCTTCCAAATTATTGCAGGCAACAGGTTTAACAAATATTTTGTAACTTCATAACATAAGTCACCAGCTTTCCAGCCTGTAATAACTGTTTCTTTCCTGTCAACTGAACAGTAAGCAAATGCTCTGAATGCAAGTACAATTTAGATTCATGTCGTGGCAGAACTCTAATGCTGGTAACCAGTTTCTGAATCAGCAAGGGCAACATTAGACTACAGGAGCTTAAAATCACCATGGTTTCTTTTTCATTTATGCTCTTTGTCCAACGTAGTTCATCTGCCCTCTTTCAAATACCAGGCCAAAGGGAGATCCATCTCTCTGTCTCACAATTACTGAGGTAGGAAGGCGGGGAGGGGCATGAAAACTGCATACTGGCTCTGAAAATTTTGTCCCAAGAGGTCACGTGTCAGCTTCTGGTTTCAAAGGAGGTAGGGAAATGAAGTCATAGTATGTGCCCAGAAGGAGGATACATAGACACACTTGCGGCTATCCTTAATGAATATCACTTTTTAGGTGTGTTTCTGGCTGGATACTCTATTAAACACTGCACATGTCTTCTCATATAATTCTCAAAATAATTCTATAAGTTGAAAATGAGTACCTTTTTTTTTTTTTTTTTTTTTTTTATCATGAAGAAACTGAGACTTGACGAAGGGGCAAGACATATACTAGTACGTGACAGGGCCAAACAGTGATACTGAGATTATTTCCAATGCTGGTGTTCTTAGTCAATTAAAATAGAGTGAAAAAATAAAATAAGGGTGAGATCATCAGACTCTGGTTGTCCTCTCTGTAGATACTTACTGCTTAACTCCTTCAGGTGTTTGATGCTCAAACACTTTTCCAAATATCTTGCCAAATGTTATTGTTCACCATCCCTTCTGCCATTATAGTATTAGTGAGATTAGGCTAAAGTACTATAAAAAATAAATCCTAAAATATTTGTCAATATAGTAGAAGTTTATTTCTCACTCACATAATAATAGTACAGGTTTTGTTCCTGTTTATCAAATGGCCATGCTCTAGACATTGATTTAGGGATTATTGTGGCCCTAGGGGCCTTGGTGTTATCTTTATTCTACAAGAGAAGCCTCAGCCAGACATTGTATGCATCAATTTTTCTCATATTCTATGGGCAAATATTAATCATATGGCCATGTCCAACTATAATGGAATCTAGAAAATGTAGTCTTTAGCTGAGCAGCTGCCTCCTAGCTATGACTCCATAACCATAGAAGAGAATAATGGATTTTTTGGACAGCTAACCCTCTCTAAAAACACACAGAAACACACACATAAATATATACACACATGTACTACAACATTCTGTCCCATCAAAATCTGCCTCAAGGGAAGGCCTGATATTAATCATTTATACCTTTATACACACACACACACACACACACACACACACACACACATATATATTTCAATATTTCTTCTGAAAGGTTTTCCATGGGAAATTCTTATATTTCAATCTTAGATGTATTTTGCAAAACCTCTTAAATGAGCCCATGGTTAAGAAATTTAGGAAGTGCAAGTTTAAAGAAAGGAAAACAGGTTTTATTTTTCCCAGAGGATTTTTCACAACTTTTAAATGTATTAACAAATTATAAATCTTTAAGAAATAGATGTTATATGTAGGTTTTCCCCAAAATACTTGGCCACAAAACTCCTGTTTTGAGCAATAGCTTTTGTCATTTACAGTTACTAGGGTCCTGGGGCACCTACTTTGGGAAATACAGGTTTAGAGGCATTTAAACTTTAGCGAGCTTGAATAAATCAAGACCTGGGTTGGTTCCCAGCCCTAAAATGATAACATTTAGGGAGCTGCTTCTCCACCTATGTGTGAAACTAGACTTCTATTAACTTGTGTCTGCTGTTTTGCAATAGATCACTCTGGAAAGAGGTGCCCCAGAGCCCCGACTCTCTGAACTGTAGAATACCTTCTGCTCTGACAGATGGGGGCCTGACAAGCTGTTGTTGCCATCGACACAATGCAAATGCGAATTCTCTTCCCAGCTTTGAACAGTGTTCCTTTATAGCACCAGAGGACTGGTCTTAGGCCCTTAGGGGCACTACGGAAGGAGTGGATGTCCTGGTTTCTGTGAATCTCCACCCCCTTCTGTGCTCCCTATCTGGAGCCAGATAATAAAAATAATCCCAAAAACAAACAAAAGATTTTGCTTGCTGGCCAAATTTCAGATCAATAGAGCAGTTGGGTAGAAGCCAAGATTCAGAAGCTTGCATGGTGAGAGGCTATAGATCATTAAAGATGAGCAGAGCCATAAAACACCAACACAATTGGCACAACTGACTGCAGTGCTTTTGGCAGGCTCTGCACAGAGGCCACAGATTGAATGTTCCTGGAAGCTAGCACGACCCTCTGCACAAACAGTATGGATGAAGCTCTCTTAAGTCACCTGCAGAGTACTCGGGGAAGCTCACTCTACCCCCTGGATGATTGAGGCTGTAAGTTGCATAGCGCTTGTCAAAAACAATCCATTTACATAGCAGCACTTAAACACAAAGGCCCAAGGTTCTTTTCACACTTCTCATGCCTGGAAAGAGTTGGCAAATAACAGTTAAATATCTTGAAGTAGTTGTGAGAAATCATAGCTTATAGCCTAGATAAGTCTTTAACACATGCCATTATCAATTTGCTTGAAAATGACAGTCTCCAGGTAGGGATAGGTTAGTACTCATTTGTCAAAATAAATATATGAATGACTATATAAATGGATGAGTAAAATCTATTCTGAAGCCAAACTTTAAAGTATATAGAAAGACTGAAAATCCATGCCCATTAGGGCTCAACCAGGCTTATCTGGTTGGTACTCCTTACTTCAAGCAAACATTAAATTTCAAAATTAATCACTAACATACAAAAGGAGGTGGAAGTTGCTTAAGAATAGATTGTTTTCTTTGCAAAGAGATTTACCACAGGATCACCTTTAAAAATTTGAGGTACAATTTACATAGAGCAAAATGCGCTGATCTTAAGTGACCAATTTGATGAATTTTGGCAAATGTTTATAACCATGTTGCCAACGCACAAATCAAGATATAAGCCGTTTCCATAATTCTGGAAGGTTTCCTGATGATGTTTTAGTTGCTTCATCCCTAACCTACCACAGGCACCTCCTCTTCCATTTTCTACCCCTTTATATTAGTTTTGTATCTTCTGATCTTTATGTACTGAAATAATCTGGCCTCTTTTGCTTTTTAGTTTTGTGAAATTCATTATTGGTGAGTGGTATCAGTATTTCATTCTCTTTTATTGTTGCGTAGTGTTCCACTGTATGAATATATCTCCTATTGATGGACACTTGGATTGTTTCCTATTTTCTTTTTTTTTATATAGTTGTTAAAACATTCTTTTATTTATTTTTTATTAAGATATAATTGTCATATAACATTGTATTAGTTCTAAGTGTACAACATAATGATTTGATATATATCACTGTATTGTCAAAAGATTACCATATAAATTTAGTTAATGTTCGTCACCACACATAGTTACAAATTTTTACCTGAGATGAGAACTTTTAAAAACTTCCTGTAAACATGTTTTCATTTCTCTTAGGCAAAAACCTAGGAGTGGAATTTCTACCTCAGAGTGTAGGTATGTGTTTAACTTTCAAAGAAACTGTCATGTTAATCCATAATCTCACCAATATTTCCAGTAGTTAATTCTAGTAATTCCACCAGGTATGAAGTACTGTACCTCATATGTTTTAATATGCATTTTCTGATAATGAATAATACTGAATACCTTTTTATGTGTTTATTGGCCATTCATATATATCCTTTTTACTGTAGAGTTATTTTTAAAAGGCTTCTATAAGAATTATATATATATGTGTGTAATCATTTTATGTCTAGCACATAGCAGGTACTAAATAAATGTTCACTAAATTCAATAGAAAGTTCTAGTATTTTCAAAACATATGATTTTGAAAATTTATTTGTATAAACATCTATCAATATATAAACAGACATAGTTACAAAATTATGAGACATATTTATGAGCTTAGAAGTAGATATACTCTCTGCCAACTTAGCATATATTGTTATAAAATCTAGTTTATAATAATTTATCAGAACATGTCCAATTGAGTCCTATTAATCAAAGTACTTTCTAGGTTAATGCTCAAAGGAGTGTCTTTACATTTGTCATGAAAACATAAAAGCATTGAATCAAAAAGGCCATTTACTTATTCCAGTATTTTTTAAACCAAAAAACTTGGGGACTCCCTTCTTAGAATTTATTTTTGTGCTAGTTAACAAGTCTACTCTAGAAAACATTGTTTTAGACCAAAGGATTATCTACTAGCTTGCCTTTTTCATCATACGGTTCGCAATAATTTTTCTCGGTTTCCAAACATCATATCTACATTTAAACAATACTTAGGTGTGTGTGTGTGTGCATATGTGTATGTGTTAAACCCACCCATCTCTGAGGATGAAATTAAGAGAGGGCCATTCCTAAAACGTTTTAAGCAACTGAGCCAAAATTGTAATAATTTTATAATATTTCAAAGAGACAGTTTTGAAACAGTCGATACTCATTTTTATGTACAAGTTCTGATTTTTCTTTTTTCTTTTCCCTGTTAGAGGCCCATGGGATCCTATTTCAAGGCTAGTCACTCTTTATGTGCTTTTATCTCTGCTAGTATCTTGCTTCTTCAGCAATTCTTTCTCCTAAAGTTTTAGCTATTACTTCTTTCTGGCTACTTGCCCATGGACATCTTCTTTTTCTCCTTTTTTTCCCTTTTCAGCTAAGATTTTTAAAAAAAGAGTCCATAAACACTGTGTCCACTTTTTTGTCTCCCATTCACATTTCAAGCGGCTGTAGTCCAAGTTTATTTACACCATCTGTTGGCAAAGCCGATGGACTTGGGCCATCCTCATCCTATGTGATCCCTCTCTTGCATTCGACCCTCCTAACACTCCCTGTTTTCTTGAACATTTTACTCTTTTAGTTGCAGTGACACTGCTGACACCCAGTTCTCCTCCTTCTTGCTCCTTTTACTCTCATCTCCACTAAACCATAGTAGTTCCCAAGGTGATGTCCTTGACTTTTTCTCTTTTCACACTACACAGTTCCCCTGGGTTATTTCATCCTAGTGACTCCCCGAATCTATATCCTAAGATGACTTCTCACTTGAATCCTCTCTATGTATGTACTTTAGACACTGGATATGTCCTTTGGATGTACGAATGGACATCTCAGAACAGCTTATTAAAAATAGACTGACTTCTTTCTCTTCACAACTTGCTTTGGCTTACATCATCTTTTACCTGAGGGAACATTATTATCAATAACTGAGCAATCTAAATCTAGGGAAGGATATATAATGCCCCTCTAAGAAACCTCTTTCATAACTTCTTGTTCATATATTATTTTGAAAATGTATGTAGTTATACATCCATGTACGAATATATCATACATTAATGTGATCTTGTATTGCCTTTGTGTCCTTGATATAGCTCATTCCTAAACCCTCTTCTCTATCTTCCCTAACACTGCCAGGAGGTGAAAACACTGAGAATTTCAAGTCAAGCAGTGGCAGGCCACCCTGATGACCCGCTGCACTCTGCAACCTTCTCTCCTCGCCCTGTTGCCTACGGCACTCTGCAATCTTCTCTACACCGTGAAGTCTTTTCAGATTCCTAGCTCCCTACAACTCCTTGTTCTTTGCTTTGCTTTTCTCCAAGCTTCTTACAAACTTTGATAAACTAGAAAAAGAACAACGGAAACCTGAAAAAGGCAGAAAAAGGACAAAATTAAAATAAAAGACAATATTGGGCACATTCAGGGTGATTTGGCCATAGACTTCTAATAATAGTAATGTTGAATCCGCGGGGATAAGAAAACATCATTTAAATATTGGACAATAACATCAATCAGAAAGATAATCAAAGTTAAACTGTTCTGAGGTCTTTGTTTTGAGCAGGTTAAGATATGGATTTTAAACGTCCTTAAGCAAACTATCCATGATAAGATTTCAAGAAAACTACTCATATGATATTTGCAATGTCTAAATGCCTTATATCTTTCGACAATGTCCATTTTATAAGAAAAAAATCACAAAACCATGAGCCATAAGTAATCCAATTAGTATGTGATGAAGTTGGGATTTGAACTCAAATGGCCTGGCTCCAGAGAACATGGCTTTGATGGTTATATTCTACAATATCTTAAATACTCTGAAAGAGTAGACACAGAATGTAGCCATTCCAAACAAGTAGAGGGATGGAATGATGATAAGAAATAAAACAAATTAACATTTAAAAAATAAGATCCAATAAAATTAACCAATAAAATTAAAAATAGAAAAATAATAGAGAAAAATCAGTGAAACAAAAAAATTGCTCTTCAAAAAGATCAAATAATGAACTTTGAAAGTAACTGACAAAGGCAAAAATGGGAGAAGATGCGAATAATCAATATCAGCAATGAAAGAGATGTCATTATAGACTCCACAGATATTAAAAGAATAATAAAGGAATATTATGAACAACTATGCACACATTAATTCAACAACTTAGATGAAATGGACCAATTCATTGAAAGACACAAATCACCAACCAGCTCACAGTTTCACAGAATTTTACTCCAGATGGCAAATACATTCAGGAAGGGCATTGCTTGAAATGCTCGTTTGCCTGTCTGGATTCAACCTTTCTTAGATGTAGATGTATTCTAAATTATTTCTCAATATTAAGTACATATATTTACAAAAATATATATTTACAAAAAAGTACTATGTGGAACTCTATAGCAATGAATTAAAAAATCTGTCATATATATGAAGATGTTTTTATTATATGTCTTCGGAATTTTTAGTTGCTTTTTGTAGGAGGACTATTTGAATAACTTATTCTGCCATTAGCAGATGCTACATCTGCTGGAGTACTTGATTCTGTTTTATTGTGGATTCCTAAACTTAATAAAAGCAGACACTATGTCATGTTTATTTGTAAACCTGGAAGCTAAGCAGGGTCCTGAATTCAACCTTCGAATTCCTCACATTGAATGAAGAAGTTTAAGGCATCGAATGTTTTAAAGTTCTTGTTACAAATTCTTTGTCTTCTATAAATACTGTATAAATTTACACTTCAACTAGAAATTATAAAAATTAATTTGTAACTGAATTTACTTCGACACCTGGCATTATCATTATTTTAAGAACATTAAAATCATTTCTGGTCTAATGGGAGAAAATATTTTATTTTTAAAAATTTCTGTCATTAGCACGTTGAATTTTTTTTCTCATGTTCTCTGTACATTTATATTTCTTCTTTTGTAGAGAGCCTTTTATACATTTTTATCAGCAGGTATGTTGAAATAATTCCAGAACATTAAGAACAAAATTAAAAGGGCAAGCATGAACAGAGAAAGACAGTATTTATAATGCACTTGACAGAAGGTTAATGTCATTAATATAAAATATTCCTATCAATCAATAAGAAAATGATGCACAAAGTAATGGAGAAAAATTGGTCAAGGACATAACAGTGTATTTTCAGAAGAATAAATACAATTTATAAATGAACACTTTTAAAATGTTTAACAGGGAAATACTGTTAGGACAGAAGTTTTCTCTTTCTTTCATCCTTTCTCACCGTATCTACTTAGTTCTTTTGTGTTTTAGTCTTTTACTTTTAGGCTTTACCATCTTGATATTATATAGTATGTCTGCATTCAATCTTAATTATGTTTTATTTTTTTCTCACTTTACTCTTTAAATTGAATAGCTTTAATTTTTTTCTAACATGGGATTTCAAAAATTACATGTTTAGAGCTTTTTTTTTTTTAAAATGCACAATGGCATTGCTATCAGTGTGCTTCACTATCAAATAGACAGCATATAAATTAGAGTTGATGTGGGAAAGTCAATGCTCTGAATTTATTTTAGTATCTACACTGTAATTCTAAACTTTAAGCATCCCAGTCAATTCTTATTTGTGAAAAAAGGGTAAGATAGCATTCACTATAGCAATAAATTAAATCACTTGGACCCCTGAAATAATCAGTATATTTTTGAGAATAAGTAGAGTTTAACAGTAACAGTAAGATCTAGGAGCAGAATACCTAAATTCAAAACCCAGGTTGTTCACTTACCAGCTCTGTGACCCTGGATGATAACTCACTTACCTTTGCTGGGCCTCCTCTATTTTCTCATCTGTTATATGTAATTTAGATAACTTTTTTTTTTTTTTTTGGATCACAGGACCATGACCTAGTACATCCTACACAAAAGCAAAAGAATTTTTTCACTTTTTTTTCTAATATTATGAGTAAAAATAGGTATTTTCTTACTCCTTCAATTTATATTTTATGACTAATAGTGAGATCAAGAATATTTGCTTAATTTATTATCCATTCTACTTTTTTTTATGTCAATAATCTTTTATTAGCATTTGCCCAGTTTTTTTTTTTTTTGGATTGTCTTTTTTTTTTTTAAGAAATTATTTCAAAATTAGATTTAGAGAGGGTAGGAAGGGAAAAAAATAGTTCTCATCTCACTCTGCAGTCATATGGACATGAAATCCTTTTTATAATTCAAAGTTAAAGAAGTATATTCATTTAAAATAACCACGATTTCAAATAATTTCCATGAATAAAAATGTGACAATTGTCCTCAAAATTTTATTTGAAGCTAGTTAGGTTATTTAAATTGTTAAGTGAACTGGAATGGTCTAGATCAATGACACCCAACGTGTAGTATGTAAGCCAGCAGCATCAGCATCCCATGGAGCTTGTTGGAAATGCTCAGTCTCAGGCCCCACCCCTACTGAAACACAAGCTGCATTTTAACAAGATCCCAGCTGATTTACATGTATTTGAGAAATACTACTATACTAGTGCATTAAGATAAAATCTTAATTTAAAAATCACCTTGTATCAGCTATCTGCATTAGCCCTTTCCATGTTATACAGGTGGGAAGTGTTTTTTCTTCATTTATAATCTGGGAGTATTTTTTTAAAATCCATCATATCCATATCATACATTTAAAAACTGCTATGTGTTCAAGAATATTTATCCTGTTCTTTATGAATTCTTAGAGTCTTGGCTCCCTTATAAGAAGCTCACCTAACTCGAAATCATACGCATATTTTGCTATATTTTATTTTGATATTTTTATTTAAAAAAAAGGTAAGTCTACATGTGATTCACCTTTTAAAGAAGAATCAAAACATAATTAATTTTAAGACATCTGAATGTAGTTAATTTATTATGGACAATAGGCTGCTTTAGAATGAGACAACTTTTTTAGACTTCATATTCACTAGATGATCAGATGATATTTTTCCAGATGCTTTCAAGGCCATTCCAGCCAAGAATCTAAAAGCTTCTGGAGAATAACTGTTAGAATGAAGCAAAATATTTTAAATTAACAGATCAATGAACTAAGGTATCATGATATCAGGAGAATGAACTCTACCATTTCTTTTAGAATTCAGTCTAAGGTAAATGTGAGAATTTTACAGGCTTTTCAATAATAACCAAAATAATATTACAGAATCATAATTTGCAGGTTCCAGACATACATGCATGATTCATTGCTTTTTAATCTTTCTTGAAACAATAGAGAGGAGTGTCCTGAGACCTGATAATTTATGTACCATAAAAGTCTGCAGTCTGTCTATCTTTGAAGGCAATATATATTTTAATATTTAAGAGCTCAGATTCTGCCTGGGTTCAGATCTCAGCTCTAGCATTTAAAGTTGTGTTAGCCAGTCGGTCATGGCTAGCCAGTTAGGTAAGTCTTCTGGTTTGTTTTTTCATCTGCAAAATGAGGATGCTAATAGTACCTACACCATAGTGTGGTTAGAAAGATTAAATGTTCATAAACATTTTTTATAAAATGTTTAGTTCAGTAACTGGCATGAGTATGCTCTAAGGGATACTATTTTGTGTAAAAAGAAATGCAAACCATATAGAGATTAAAAAAAAAGTCATTTAATATGAAGAAGCAGACATTGTTCTGGAAATTTCCTGTATCAGAAATTAATAGACGGATAACACTTTTTTCCCTCGGGGTAAATTCATAATGAAATTAAAAGAAGTGAGAAATTTCTGTACATATCAGTTACTAGCTTCACTATCCCTCTGTCCAATACACACGCCATTTCTATTAGGTCTTTGCTCCCTCTGTTTAATGTCTATCCTTATAAAAAACAGGGACATACAAAAACATAACCTCCAATTAAATCTCCGGAACTTTGTTTGTTACATAACAAATGGACTGGGGTATTCAGAGCATATTCACTTATTATATTGTACAGTCACCAATATAGCTTCAATAATAAAAACAAATGAGGGTTTTACTGTTAAAATGAACATTACTTTTTATAATGAGGAGATATAGTCTTCCTTTGACTTTAACATTTTGTCTTGTTAACATCTCTGTTCCCCCTCCTTCCATTCTATCATAATAAAGCTTTTACTGGAAACGGGGGTACCTAACAATAACAAAGACTCGCTGCTCTTAAGGGAAGTAGGAGACAACGACTGTTAAGGATATCAAACTGGGAAGCATGTTTTATGTCCAGCCTCTTCCTGCAGCATTTTAACATTGCTGAAATAAATATTGGCTACCGAAGCCTTATGAAAGTATATAAGTAGCCACATAAATCTGGCTTTGACTATGTAATCCATCTCTTTATAGAGAAAGAGAACAGTCCTCCAAGACTTGTACAAATATTCTGCCTTTAATATCTTCAGTTTTTTGTAGACTACTTTAGCAACAAATTCGAAAATAGTTTTGTGGCTATATTTAAAGTTTGAAATTGCACCCATTTTTGTTTCATTTCACAGTAGTTACTGTGCAGATTGTTCCATTATTTCCCAAGTTATAAAGTAATTTACTAAAAATTTTCAAAAACACTTCATTGGCACAAGCTAAAACTACAATTTTACTTAAAACAAAATGAAGCAACATTTTTACCATCGAAACCCATTATTACTTTCCTTCCCCAAACTGTGAAAGATATCAGAATATATATTTTACCTTTTGAATATGTAACTTTTCTCTTAGATGTATATCTAATGTTTGCAGTCTCAACACCACGTGGTGAGATAGATTTTTGTCATTTCTTATCTCTGTGGCGTGAGCACCACACACAAAGCCCACATATAAAATAACGAGATGAAAATATTATACATGCGGTTCATTTAGTAAATAGAAAATTCATCTTCTACTCCCATACATATTTTCATAGGAATAAAATTTAAAAAGAAGACTAGATACCTCACAATGTTACTAATATGGAAATACTGCATTGATAAAGCTAGAGAGAAAAAGGTCATTGTTTCCAAGACCTCAAATTTGCTCGCTGTTTGTTATGTGCTTTTCAAACCATGATTTAAAAGGCCTAGCAAAATATGTTTTAAAAAATAACATGTTTAGATTCAGAGAGTTTTATATCATGAACCCTGGAGATTCTTCTAGGCAAAGACAGCTTCTCTGAGAACAATGCTTTTATAGAACCTCTCATGCATTCCATTTTTTTTCTTTGTCCCAGTTATTTATTTTTTTAACTATTTCCTTTTTTTATGATTAGCTTATAGCTCTGTAGTTCCAGCTGTTTCATTCTGTAACTCTAAAACCCTATCGCTGGGGAGTTCTGTGTAATTGCCCATAATATGTACCACATTATCCATTTCAGGAACTGTGCTGAAAGACAGCAGCAATAAGGGGGTTTCTAAAGGCAGTCTGGTTTACACTAATGGACCTAACAGGAAGGAAATGCAATTTGAAAGAAGCTGATGCATATGTTCTATTGCTGAATATAATGCTTGATTTAATTATTAACTGTCAGTGATGGAGAGGCAGATCCTGCTCAGCCCTACTTAGAGTGCAACGCTTTGCATTCAAAGAAAAACAAATGACAAAAGTTTTGTCTTCCAATCCATGACTTAACAAAGGAATATGATATTTCTTTCTCCCAACAAATCATAGTTTTGAAAATTACATTTACTTTAGGTATAAATTAAGCAATAAAAAAAATTTCTAGCTAGAATTTTCTTTTTGCTTTTTTCGGGGGAAGGGGCTAGTCCCATACTTGAACACTTCCTCTGATAAGTGGTTTTAAATTAAAGACAATGTCCCGGAGTGAGTAACTTTCTAAATCTTCCAGTTGAGGATCCTATCGTGTTTTGATTGGCAGAAGACATTTCTGCGAAGAGGGCTGAGATTCATAGCTCTCTTTGTCTTCCCCTTTTTCCCAGGATGAGTGATTTGGCGCTCGGCTTCTGTCCATTTCTTTTAATTGGCATTTTGTGACTTCCACGAAGGCCCTCCCTTGCTTTAAAAGCCCATAATTGTGTGTGAAAGGCAGAGAGCAAGATGTAAAGAACAAATTCATTAGAGAGCAAACATATTCATGCCGCTTCTTAGTTACTGTATTCTTACACTGGTACAAAATGACCTAATATATACAAAAAAAAAAAAAAATGGGCTTCGGCTCACTGAATTGTAAGGGAACTCAGTGGATAAAATGCTCTATTGGGTCAGTCAACTGGAAAGGAGTGGTTTAGCACTATGTGTAAACAGAATAATGGAGCTGTGTAATTTTAGTTGTGCATTTTATATATATATGGTGAGATTATTATCTTTGACACTAGCCTAGGCAGATGCGTAAGTGGGACTGAAATTAAACAATAGCAATGATACTTGGAGCTCATCCAAAATGCTTTCTATTGTTTATGTAAGTAGCTCCGACATCATTATTTGATCCATAATTTCTCATTTTTTATTACACATATATTCTTGCATAAAACAGCACAGGACATCAACTCAGTGGGAGGCATTTTTCTTCACGATTTCAAAAGGAATTGTTTATTTTTGTCATGAGGATAATAGAAAGCAATGAAGCTTCCTGGAAATACAATACCACAATTCAAATGTCTAATTGATTTAGACAGATTAAGTGAAAAATATAGGGCCAATCTATATTTTTGTTCTCTCTAACAGTCCAAATGTCTTATTTGAGTGTTTCCATTCTTATTCTGGGCTGAGAGATTCACTATATTAGTCATGAATGACTGGGATCTGGTTCATAGAGAGTTATTACTAAACTGATGGAGTTTAATTCCAATGTCCTCAATTCTAAGAAATTTATAAGAACATAATTTATCCACGCAAGTGCCTATGAAAGCAATACTTGAAGAACTTGAAAAGGTTTGAAAGCTCAGTTCCTAGAAGCATGTCAATCACAAATACTGAATTATGCTACTCCAATTCTATCATTTAAATCAAACCACAAGATAGCCATGCTTTCATTTTTTTTTTCAAAACTGTATAGCAACATAGGTTCAATACATTCTCAGAGGTTATTTTATTAGGACCTTAAATCTTCCACACTTTACTCTTATAGGAAATAATTTTCCAGGAGGCATTATTATCCTTAAACAGCCACCTAATCCATGTACATAAAATGCATTCTAGATGCACTTATAAATGTATATATAATGCTTAAAAATGAAATTACTCCAAATAATAATAATGAAGTATAATTGTCATTTGTTGTATTGTAAATAGTCATTTATCGTAATTTTAAATGGTTATATATTTTTTATCGCACTTCAAGATGGTCATTTCATATTTGTAGTTATAGGCTTATACTTAATTTCCAAATAATAAATGTTTTAAGTTTTTTTAATGTTCAAAGAAAAGTGTGCATTGGGAGCATAGCCTGCCTGTCTTTTTTCAACGTTCACAAGTATCATGTATGATGTCTGTCTTATCCTGTTGCTAAAGTGGGATATTTGCTCCTGGATTTGGATAGTTACCCCTCCAACACACACACACACACACACACACACACACACAGTGCTGGGTAATCTCTGTGGAAATTATAGCACTTCAAACCGGCTTTCAAATGCAGCTTTTGAAAAATGGCCATGAGGATCTACAAAATGGAACTGAGGTCATTTCCGACACTACAGCCATCCCTTTGGACTAATGGGAAGGTATTTACCCTAACACCAAGAGCTCTGTTTATAAATACAATGCAAACATTTGACTGTGCAGGTGTATCTTCATTTCGAATATGATTCCTCCAGGCTGCAAAACAGGTGTTCTGGCTGCATGCTAATCAGGAAAAAGAACATCTGAAATATGCATCTGCACACTGGCATCTGGGCAGAGATTGTCCGAACATGTTCTCAAGTGCGAGTCTTAGCAAATGGGCCTCTTTCGCTTTACTTAGGACTGTGAAGCATAGTGTGCATGTGGAAGAATTCCCATTTGCCAGCCGTCAGGGACTGCTGCGAGCATGCAGCGCGGACTAACAAGCTGGCTGAGCTTAAGACAACTTGGTAAAAGTTTCTCGGTTTTCTGGAAGAGTAAAATGTTTCCTGACAACAGGATTGGATCTGCAGGAAGGTAGAGGTCAGGAGCTTTGGGAAGAGAAGCAGAGAGATGAGTGATGTTTATGCAAAAGTTTCCTATTTGGGTTCCTTTATTTAGTCTATTCACTTTTTAAAAAAATTTATTTTAATTCCTCCCTCTTCCTCCTCAGGGACACCTCTGCTCTTTTCCTTCTTCTTAAAATGAAAACTGAATTTTAGTTGATGGGATTTTCAGAATACAAAAATATGGTGAGCTGGATTAATTAGAATATTTCACAGAAAGCTTACTGCCTTCAGTTATCCTCTTGACAAAGATAAATGCAAATTCTTACAGGATTCATAAACTCAAGTCACATTTTCTAGATACATTCCTATAGGTGCTAGACAACTAAAGTAGCATAATAAAGAGGGAAACAGCTTTAAAAATGAGCAAATAGAAGATATGCTGTAAAATGTATTCACAGCCCTGAAATTTGTTCAGTTCTGAATTTTTATTTGGTCCATCTGCCCTACCATATATGAACACCATAATTTGTCTCAAATATATTCATTCCTATATTTAAATATTGAACATCAAAGTGCATTAGCTTGGTTTATTATGCTTCGAGTTGGTATTTTGTGCTTACTTAAGTTTCAAATTAAAATTATCCAGAAGAGAAATAACTGCACCCTTTAGTCCATAAAACTAAACTATAAATTTTGATCATATATTCAATTCTCTGACTTTTATCCATTAACAAAGGAGGAAGCTCTGTGGCAACCAGCCTCGGCCACAGCAGTCTCTCCTTTACCAGAGGCCACAATTGCTCACCTGCTTTCTAGAGTCAGTTCCAACTGGGCTTCTGTCAGATTGGTATTCTTCTGTCATTTTGGTGGCTGAGAAAAAGATTCAATAAATAGCAAAATCTATATTTTAACACATTTGTCAGATTTATCCAAATCCATGACTGATTTTTTCTTTAATTTTCCTAAGCACCGTGTGGTCTAGATAAAGTCTGTGTTTCCTCTACAATAAGTTTCCAGTTTTTAATTATTAGAGAAGAACATGAGGTCTTAAAGAAACATCTCCCAAGATTCTAGTTTTCCAGGAGTCCAATATACCAGCATCAATAGTAATAAATTTTTGACTTTATAATGATGCTAGGTTTGACACATAGTAAAAAGAGCCCTCCCCACACCCTGGTGCCCGGGTGGCCCTCCTGAGCCACTGTCCCTCGACATCTACTCCTTCTTCAAGGCCAAATTCGAATGTCTCCAACTCTGTGATTCTTCTCATCATAACCCTAACTGGAAATCAAATCTAATCAAATTATCTTTATTTAAAAACTTAAAGTATTTAATTCATAATCCAAAAGAGAAAGAGAAAGAGAGAGCAAACAAGAATCATTGCTTAAGTGACTCTATAACATCAAAGACACAGACTTTAAATGTAAGGATTAAAATAACAAGAAGAACCTGGCATTTAATAAATTGAAATTATAATTAAGCTCTTTCAGTTGCTTCAAATCTTTCCAGAACAAGGCGAATAAAAATAATGAAAAGTTTTATTTTACCAATTTCATCCCGATAATGTCCTAGTCTCATAGTTTGATTAAATTTTGTAAAGAGGTATGAAATGAATGGGCTTTAAGTTGAAGGTGCAGGCAGATCCTTTCTACAGGATGTTGTGTGACTTTCTAACTTGACTGCCCTTTGTATACAACTTCCAGATTGCTTTACAGATGACCAATTATCCTGAGTATGACCCATGTAAATATCTTTAGATAGGTTTGTCACGAGAAAATCTTTTTCTAAGTCATTATTTTGTAATTATTTGGCAGCACATAGATTTGGCATATACTAAGAGAAGTTATTATCTACAAGTAGAATAATATTGATTGGGGCTGTTTTGTTGATGAATAAAGGTAAAAGACACATTGAAATGATTGGAGCTTGGATTGAACAAAATACAGTTTTTAGCATTTGCATGAGGAGCTGAAGCATTATTAAGCTTGTTTGAGATTTGTTACAAGGTTCTTAAAATATGTTTTGTAAATGACCAATTTCTGTAAAAGAAAGCATAGCATGTAGATGTGTGTGTATATATCTATATCTATCTATATCTATATCTATATCTATATCTATCTATATCTATATCATCTATATATCTATCTATATCTATATCTATATATCTATCTATATCTCGTGACAAACCTATCTAAAGATATTCACATAAATTAATTTGAGTAGAGAGAAATTGAAACCAAATAATAATTTTCTTCAAAATAACCAATTAGTTTTTGGCTGAACAACAACTCTCCTCCCTGCCCCTCTCTGTACTGCTCTGCTTACTTTCCATCATTCAATTTAATTTTTTTTTTTTTAAAAAAAGAGTAAAGTGTAAGAAAAGGAGAAAAACAGTATACATCCCAGAAATTTTGTAAGTCTACATGGTATAAGAAAATCTGTGTTGTTTGGAGCTTCAAAGAAGCAAGAAAGAATAAATTAAGAGTCTCAGAGGAAGGGAAAAATATTTCTGAGTAGTCCTGAACACTTCTTGCCGAAAGCAGTGCTTATTGAGCAAGTGACCTTTATGAGATTATTGTTTATGATCATTCGGTGTATGCCAAGAGTAGCAGGAAAGAATATTCCAATTTATTTCAAAGGTTACATATCAAAATTGAATATGCAGTACAACTACATTATCATATGGTATAAGTTTACATAAGAAGTTGGAGTTGAATTATACTATTGTTTCCCTTCAACCCAATGTATTTTGATCTCTGTTCTGTGAGATATGTTGCTTCTGATTCCGTAAATAGAGTATAGTGCAGTGATGCGAAGAAAGGGGAAAAAAAATGTTTTCGTTGTTGTTTCTCCAGCTGAGAAATTTGGTTCAAATGTGAAAGATCTATGAAATTATTTCCTCGATGTAGTCCATCTAAAAATAATAAAATTTAATTTCTGTTTTCATTTTCTTAACCCAGTAATCACTGTTAGCTACCACTGTGCTTATGGTACTTAAAATAACAATACAAAAAGTCACAGGAGGTGCAGCAGGGACAATTCTGCTTCTAAGAAGGAAGGGAAATTGACCAACAGGGACATAATTTTTTTTCCCTGCCCATAAAAGGCTTTTAGGGAGAGGCAACTGTACGTTTTGCTTTCTTCAATTTTCCTGTACATGCAACTTAATGTTCTAGTTCAATAAGTCTGCTCATCCTCAACTTTATCACTTTGCACAGAGTGGAATATAAACCAGGAGAGTCTCCTTTCCTCTTCCTTTCTTCTCCATTGTCAAACTCAGTTGTCAGAGAAACTCCAGTACAGGTTGCCCACAGCTAACCTCATTTTTTCTTTAAATTTATAACTTGAAAAGAAGATCACTGCCTCACAGGATGAAGAAGCAATTCTTTAAATTAGCAGATCAATCTGAGAGTATTTGCTTAATGTCTGCCTACCCCTTCAGCACACTGGTTCAGGAGTTCAACATTCAGGCGATGGCCTTGTCCTAGGAACAAAAAAGTAAATAAAGAGGGAAGACAGCTCATCCTTTTATCTCTTGCCTCCCAAGTCCTCCCCAGGAATTGCAGACGTGGGAGAACAGCACGGCATCTGGCTCCTCAGGAAGGGCTGCTGCATGAGCCCTAGAGCAGAAAACACCCCCCGCCCCCGGAACTGGGGATTTAAATCAGGACCCTCTATGATTAAACTGCAAATACATTTCAAACTAGTAGCACAGAAGAGTCCAACATACCATCTCCTGGCATCAGAGCCCCTTTATATAAGAGAATCTGAATAGCTCCTGCAGCTTTTGAAATGCCCTCTGATCTCCGCCGTCTCTAATGCCTGCTTTCACGTGTACTTCCCTGGGTTCCCGCGGTAACTGACAACGCGGCTTCCTAGGACTTCAAAGACGAACTTTTCCCTTTGTCTGGTAAAAGAGAATTTAAAGAACGACAACAATGAAGCAGACATAATGCCAGAATCTGGATCTTGAGGTAAACAAACCTGAAAGACTTTTCTCAGAAAAGACTTCATGCAACAGCACAGGAGAGAGCTAACGCAGCCGCTCAAACTACGTGGCTCCTCCTACATGCAACTTGGAGGTTTCACAGGACAGTCGTTCAACCTGCAGAGTGACCTGGATCTTGTAAAGAGATGTCTCGTTAGAAGGTTTTCTCATTCTATAGCTGAAAAGCAAGAATGGGTGATTCCAGCCTTCTCCAACACCAATCAGTATGCTATAGCATTAAAGAATCCATCAATTTAGTTTTTTCTTCATTCATTGACCTCCTCAATAAATGTTTGTCAAGTACCTCATCTGCGACAGGTACAGTTCTGAGGGAGTTTCATCCACTTAATCTCATTTAGAAGTATTTCGTTCACCAGGTACCTGTTAAGAAATTGAGACTCAAAGAGATTAACCTAATCGTCTCAAATCATATAACCTATAGGTGAGGGCTAATTGTGAACCCAGAACTTTGGACCGTAAGCCTACTGCAAGTGCCCCACATGAAAATAATGCAGTGACATAGTGCCATGGAAGCAGACTAGTTGCAGAGGTTCAAGAGGAAAGGGTAGAGAAGTCTGAGAAGAACCTACGATAGTCAATTACAATGGGGTTTGAAGGATGAATAGAGTACCTGTGGTTTCATACTCATCCAAAATGAAAGTTAGTTTACATTGGTGAGTGAGAAGGCATGGAAATAAAAGACTGAGGATCGAGTTCTGAGAGCAATGAGACATCAGATGTGCCCAGAGAGAGGGCTATGCAGAGTTGGGTTCAGGTAATGAAGGACCTTGAAAACCACACGAAAAGCTTAACGTGTGATATCAGGAGAGGGCATAATGAAATGGTTGTAAGCACAGGCAGGTAAGGTCAGATTGTGCTTAGGATGGTTTTCCAGCACCGGTTTGAAGCTGGAGAAAAGGATGCTTGGGAGGCAAAGACTACCGCACTTAGAACACCACTGAAATATTTCAGGCTGGAAGTAAAGAAAGCCCAGCCTCTAATGAGGGGTGTGGAAGGGAGATGCATCCCAAGGATTTGTCACAAGGGTGTTGTCCTTCTCCTGTGAAAATAGTCCCATCTGTGCATAATGATAAAGGTCAGTGTAGATAAGATAGCTCAAGCATAGGATACGCAGTAACTGGATTAGAGAGACACCCTGGCTAGTTTCAACTTCTGTTAGCTGGGACCGGTGACAACTCCCCTTACTCTGCACACTTGGAGGAACCGTTGCCTGTTTGTGTAGTGTAGCCACCTCCTTCTTGGTTTACACACACAATAATCTTGCTTTCCATCAGAGATCAGATTCTCCTGTGAGGGCTTTTTCCATCTGTCCCCCCCCCCCCGCCCCCCCTTCACTGCTCTACTTAGTTAGACGGATCTACTACCTCACTGCTCTCCTCCCTACGGCTTCTTTCAGCACGTCCAGTCTCCAGAAAGCAACAGTATGTATCCTTGGGTGGCTCTAAGAGAACCACCTTAGTCCAAGCAAAGAAGTAAACTGTGACTGACACTATCCCCTTAGAGTCTGTGGCATTTGTTTTTGGATACTCTCAGAGCATTTACAGGGTAGGAGCAAGTAAAATATGCCATCTTCCCTTATCTACAGCCTTTTCCCAAAGGATTTAAAGCCTTAGCAAGAACCACGCATCCATCTTCCCAGCATTTCCACCATGAAGGAGGGAGGGAATTCTTTTACAGAAAAGAATCCAAAGCAGCAAGAAGCTTAGTGACTGCCCAGAGTCACAGTGTGAAGCAATCCTTTGGGGATTGGGAGGATTGATACCAGTATTTCTGTGGCCCCTAAGAACTGTTCTTGCTTTTCATGCAATCCAAGGGGAAATTTTAATTTAAAATTTTAATTGATTTTGAACTCTGGGTGTTATGTCATTTCTTATAAAATACTATTCTTGAGATTAGTGATTTTCAAACTGTTGCTCAAGAAAACTCAGAGGTCCAAATTGAGTCTTCAATGTTTGGGAAAAGTAATAAAATATTTTCTGCTAAACAATGGAGGTTTAAACTGCCAAGGAACCCTGACTTTTACCTCATTTATGAATTAAAGTCCTGTGCAAGAATTCATTAAAAAAAAAACTCATCCAGTCTTTCATATGTTAAAAATATTTATTGTATACTAGGTACCTGTCATATTTTGAGTATGGGAAATATGCTGATAACAACATAAACCAAAAACTCTGCCTTCATGGAGTTTCCATGTTAATGAGAGAGACAATAAACCAGACAAACAAGTAATATGTATAGTGGAAGTTATTAAGGGAAGGACAAAGAACTGTCAAAGAATTGCTTCTTTTCAATGAGAAATTCTACCACTTAAATACCCTTAGCAGAGTGATGCTGGCTCTACCCTTCCAATGATATTAAAATATTCTAACAATGGGAATGCTCTACCTCAGAAGGTAGCTACTTGCTTGGGGGAATTCCTCTAATTGCTAGAAGATTTTTTCTTATATAGAAACTAAATCTGACTTGTCCATATCAAACCAAAAAAATGTCAATTTAATGGCAGCACTTGAGATTAGAAAATAAACTATTGAGTTTCACTGTTCATCATTTCTAAGGGTATCTCAAAGATTAGTGTCTGACTTTATCTTTTAAACATAGTTCATCCTGTTTATATGCAAAGCTATGGAAATGACAATAATACCCTATACTTGTTACTGCTTTCCCCTATCAAAAACATGTTTCACATACTTTATATTTCCTCTTAATCCTCAGAGTAAATGCAAAATATTAACATCTCCGTTCTCCAAATGAGGTCACCAAGCCTCATGTTGAGTGAGTGATTTGGCAGATGTCTGAATTATATACTGAGGAGACATGACAAATCTGGGTGTATACCAATGTGTTTGCTCTGAAAAATCACACTCTCCAGGATGAATAAGGGTCAGGTAGCTGTATCTATTTTTCTGGTGATTTGGCCCTTATGATCAATATTTGACTTTGCCTTTCTATGATGCTTGTTTAATTAGAGCAAATTATAGTTATGTACATCTGCTGATAATTGAGAAAAAGTTTCCTTTGCCTTCTGTTCAAGTTAAACCATTTTATTACCAAGAAATTAGCAATGTATATGAAAGAAAGAAAAAAGAAAAAGGTAAAAGGATAAAATGTTTTAAGTAAAAAAATAGAAAAATATGTTACTTGTATGTTTTGGGGACAAAGACCTCCAGATGCTCATCCCTGTGTTTAAGCAGGACTGCTTACTCCTTTGGGCACTCCTTTGGGCTGCTTCAAAATCTTCAGCATTTTGCTGAAAATAAAGAATTTCTCTTCCTGTAAAATTTGAATTGTCTAACTGTAAAGGTCACTGAATAATGTCAGTCTGAACAAAGAGATGGAACCCATAACCCATTCAATGTCTTCAGGTATAATTGGGCCTTAGAAAAGTTTTTTTCTAAACTAGAGCATTCTTTCTTAACCAAAGACAAAGCTATGGAATCCAGTCCTATGAAATGCCTTGCTTAATAGAAAAGATGGCTGAAAGCCTGAATTTACGATGGAGCAACTATAGCTAAACCCCTCCTATGTCCTGGACAACATCTCATTCCTGGGTTCAGCAGGTCAGGAATTATCTGTCAACTGAACTATATTATAATTTTTAAGTCTTAAGGGAACCTAATCAGAAAAGCATAAGCACTTGGGAACAGATCCACATCTTTTTACTATTTTCATTCCAAGTACCCAACATTTTCTATGTCTTGGGGCTCTCTACATAGTGAGATAAGTAAAAGTTTTAATCAGAAGAGTAAATGATTATAGATTATAGATAATGTCAGAAAGAAAGGATACTGCAGGATGAATGGAAAGATGTTAGTGGAGGCTGGAGGCTGGAGGCAGGGAGATGGATTACTGAAAATATTTGGATGGAGATAGAAAAAAATTAAAGGTAGCAAATATCAATTAGCTTTTCCTCTCGCAATGTCAGTGAACAGTAAATTGAGAGTTAAGTGATAAGTCCTTCATGCCACTGGTGCAGTCAATCAGCACGAAGTGATTCTCATACAGATCTTTCATAAGAGGAAGAATATGGCAGGCATCACTGTAAGAGCTTCAGAAATGGAGGAGGTCTTAATGAAAATACTCATCATGTTATCTCCAAGCCTGTAAGCTAAGCAAGTGTACACATTAACGATCCAAACTACAGCACCAAGATCCATGTGCATGCGGCAGGGGGAGTATATGTCCAGTTTTATAAACAGCTACTGAAATCAAGTTGCCTTTTGATAGACGTGTTACAGTAATTTAATGGTAAGAGATCCAGATTTTATATTTCAGATGTGTTTGTGCATGCTTGGAAAGCAGAAAATGCCAAACCTAGTATATCTCAGATCTCAGAAGGGAAATTGCTCTATTATTGGGACTAAATGTATTGTATTTAATTGAACTTTTGAATCAAAACATACATTCATTTGCCATCGCACGTGGTCACCCACCTAACGAATAGCTCACAATTAGTAATGTGTAGTGATGGGTGCCATAATGTCCCTTAAATACTTTGGAAAATCTCTCATCTTCATCTTTGCACGAATTAAATCTACCTACTGGGTGAGGATTAGAGAAGTGGCTTCTCGCTGCTGTGGTTAGAGAGGCAAAAAGTGATCAAAGTGATGAACAGTGGTGTGCCTTTTACTTTCTCATTTGGAATTTTCTGTAGACTATCTTATAGTACTGTGTACTACAGTTTCTGTAATCTGTAGGTCAGCTACATTTTAAATTGAATAAGCTTTTAATAAAAAGCCTAAATAACGACCCAGCGTTACAAACCCCACTCCTAGAGGAAGATACATTGTGAATGCTCAAATAAAATGTTCAAGCACCACATGTGTCAGTGTGGGATTGTCGGAATGTGGAGGTCAGAGTTCTCCTTACTCGATCTATAAAGCGTTGGGAGAGAGGTGTGGCCTAACGGCCGTGGAAAGTTCTTTGGAAATTTAATAGGCATTACCACTCAGGAGCCAAGGGGACTTTGGACTTGATACTTGAAGTCAACGAGCCTCCGTTTCCTCCACTAGAAAAAGTAGATGCTAATAAAAACTCTTCACAGGGGTTTTGTGCGAATTAAATGAGAATGTATAGAAAGTGCCTAGCACCCAACATTCACTCAAGAAATGGTAATTTCCCTTGTCATAATATTATTCTTTTTCATTCTCAGTTTTGCTTGTAACACCACTTCCAGATTCTCTGTTCTCTAGCTTGATGATGCTTCCTAGTTTCTCCGACTCCTGTCTTTACGCCCTTGCTTTCTATCGGGACCTGAAGCAACATCACTTTATGGTCCACCATCAATTTTGATTCTTTCCTAACACCTACCTCCCTGAAGGCACTTTTTCAAAAGGAAGCTCTCTGTAGGTCAGCATCTTCTATACAACTATTGTATATCAAAAACTTGCCAGGTACTTCACAAATGTTATGATCTTGTTTGATCTTCATAATAACCTTACAGAAATATGTACCGGGACATCTAGAGCTCAGCGAGATTACATAATATGCCCAGAGAGGAATTGCTGGCATATAAAAGTGCTTCTATCTATAATATTATAACTTTCAGTTAAGTTAGAGAGAATAGTTTTCCTTTTGGAGTAAGCAGAGGAGAGATTAAAGGGGGAAAAAAGAAAAGAAAACACAGAGAAGTGAAAAAAGAGAAAGTAGAGAAAATTATATGCGAGGTTCGCCTGATCCAAATTCCCGCCATCCACCTATTAAGAGGATGTCCAGGCATCGAAACGTGATGGCCATGGCTTTGAAAACAATTTTGGTAGCTGGGTCTCTTTTCTATACCTGTTGTAGATGTAATGGCATAATGTACTCGTTTCGCTTGACTCAACGCGGTCTCATGGAAACTCAGCACTAAGGTGTGCTGCGCATCCGGCGGGGGCGCAGGCGTCGCAGCGCCGAGCGCCCCCGTCCCCCTCCCCCGCCCCCCCCCCCCCCCCCCCGCCACGAAAGCGCAGGCATCTCGTGCTCGGCTTTCCTAGCTCTAGCATGCCCGGCGGCTTAAAAAAAGAAAAAACGAAACAAAGTGACATATCTGCCGCTTCCCTCTGAGACATGACACATGCCATAAAATACTTCCAAGCCGCTGGCACTTTGAGAAATTTCTTTTTAGGCCTGGCTCCTCCTCTGAGATTTTCCAGGTGAACAGCAGGCGATCAGTGTAGGTGACGTTAGTTAGGAGCGTGAATGCTTTTACGTCAACATGCTTATTAAATTGAAGTCACAGCAAATAAGCACAATGTAATAGTGATTTTGAGCATCAATGTATGAATGTTATTAAGAAGAAATCCTAATATTAGGGGAAATCTCAGTAATCTAGATGATATCTCCAAATACTGGGTTTTACAGGAAATTCTTTATGTCCAGATGTTTACACAGAATTCCAGGTAATCGAAGTTTCCTTTGAGGGCTCTCTCTACCCAAGAGCATGGTGATTGTGTTTGTTTCGCTCTGCTTTTTCTAAGGCTAAAGTTCCCAGCGTGGCAACAGTGCGGCACGGAGGCTGTTAAAACCATCGCTTCTTCCCCTGATTTTGGCACTGCACTGGAATGGCTCCTAATCTAGAATCAAGGAGAGAAGAAAAAAAGAATTGGAAAGACAAGAAGGGAGGGAGGACGAGGACACAGGGAAGGGGGAGAGACAGGAACAAAAAAAAAGATCACTGACACAAAACGCTACTTGAAAACCAATATTATCAGTACAATTATTGTCACTCGATTTAAAATGGCACAATTTAAAGTTCATAATGAAGTCTATTTTAACTGTGAAAAATACAGATTTTGAAAGATTTTTCTATTGTAAAAATATAGATGCTGTGAAATAGATGTTTCTTTTTTTTTCCCACATTTTAACCTTTGAGGTAACTTTATTCTAATTATATGAAGTTGTAGTTATCAGCCATATCCAATTAAAAATGCTAAGCCAGTTTCGTCTTGAAAGAGAGACACTGACAATATCTAAATATATATATGATAAATTAGTTATTGTCGAAGCTATAGCCTCTCATTATTGTGCTTATACAACAGTGTCATCTAGTGGACACTGGTCAGAGAAGTTGTAGTCAAGATTTCTGAAGAAGCTTATTTAGAAATGAGCTAATAGTAAATGAAAATATGCTTTGTCTTTTTCAATTTCCTGAAACTAAACTAATTTAAATATATATATTTTTGTAATTCAGGCCATCATTTCAATTCATTTTTTTCCAGCACGGTAAAGGAAGTGAGAACTTTTTTTATGCCTACAGAAAGAAAATTAATTTTAAGGTAATTTTTCTTTTTTTAAGATATCAAAGAAGAACAAAAGAGAAAGACTAAATTACAAGAAAAGGTAGATGCTACTCTATGTATAGCTATTATAAAGAAGAAGTTGAAGCTGAAAGATTATTGAGCAGAATTCTAGTCTTTAAATCTAAATAAATCGTGGCTACATCAGCAATAACAAACAACAACAAAACAATGGCGGTATATGCAGGTCTTGTCTTATTTCCAGAGTTTTGCCATTTTTCAGGTGCCTTATTTATATGTTTGTATATAAAATATATCTCTTTTAAAACAGAATTTTTTAAAAGACTATCTCATCTTATTAAAAAGCACAAAATGTCATTCGTTTTAGGTATTAACTTTCTGTTTTATCAAAGCCATTTAGCTTTAATATTTTTCCAAATAATCAAATCCTGGAGACACATGATGTAATATAGTACATTATTTTGCAGATTCTCTGCATTTTTATTGAAAAATGTGGAAAGAACTACATTAACTAAAAAGGATACAAAGATCAGGCTTTTCAGCATTTCGTCGAAATAAATATGAGCAGTAATTTTTAAAACCACAGTATGATATCTAACACGTAAAATTTTTTTTTCATTATTTAAGCAGCTATTAGTGCCTACATGCCCATCCTGTTGCCATTGTGCTTTGAAACTACTTAAAGGTAGGATGTCGTTTTAAAGCTTTTTGGTTTCAGAGAAAGAGGTGGAGAAAGACACATTAGACTGTTGATGAGTATAAGGTTCCTATTTTTTTTTCAAATTCTTCAAGTATCTAGTTTTAGGTTCATAGTCCAGTGCCTCTAAATGAATGTCTTATGCCAATTTGATATCTTTAATAGTATTGTATTATTTGTTTTGAAAATGTTAAAGTAATAATGTAAAAACAGATGCTACTAAATTTCTCACCCTTTGGACACAATATACCTTTTCCTATCTGTTTACATTGTTTCAGGTAGTGCTAGAAAGAAATACTTAAACTGGTATTGACATGTGAACTATGACACAAGGCTATATTGCTATGTTAGACTGGAAATTCTTGCCTGAATATTCCTCCACATTATTAAGAAAATATTTTGTTATTAATGCAATTTGCCAAATTGAAGTCATGTGTAGATTTAGCGAATCTAACTGTTATTCAAATCAGACTTATTTTTTCTTACTAAATAAAAATACTTTGCCCTGCCCTAATACTATGCAAGCCTTTACTTTTTTACCTATATGTACAAACAAATTAAGTAAAAATTCCTTCTATGTTCTGCGTGTAATTTTTATTGAATATTAATTCAAAATTAGGAGATGTTTTGTTTCAAGATATAATATTTACATTGATTAGTTTATAATTTACTTCTGAAATTGGCTAATTCTCTGCAGTATAAAACCTGTCATAAGTAGAAATGTTGTAACTTAAAATACATTTGCAGGATGTGTTTATTTGAAATGCTGAGTTTCTAAATCACGGTACTTGTAAATTAATGCAGCAGAAGTGTGCAAAGTATTTGGGCCTTTCAGAGAGAAAGGAAATCTAGAATTTCGATGTCACCAGAAGAAGATAGATTCTTTCTAATATGCACAGTTTTTTATTTTGCAAAATACGTGAGTACTTTGTACTCACTCAAAATTAAAATTGCAAGTCATGGAATTGAACTGGCAGCTGATAGGCAAGGCCAAGGTTTGGTATTTTCAGCTGAATCTTATTCTATCCATCAATATTTATTGAGTATCTCTACCAAAGACTATGAAAGTCATTGTGCTAGGATAGAAAATGGGACACATGTTCTACGACCTTCCCAAACCTTACAATTCAGTTGAAGAGATAAAACATACATAAGTGAGAAATTAAATGCCAGTGCAAGATTTAAATAACAGTTCAATCTGATAATAGATATGTCACAGAGAGTTTCATGCTCATTTATCATGTGAATAGTCCAGAAATTGAGAGTCCCCTACCTACACAAGTAGGATAATTTACGTTAAATCCTGGAGAATAGGTTCCTAATAAAGTTCTTCATAGGGCAGTTGTACAATTAAGAGAAAATAAATGGTACCTGTGACTTCACTGTCCATTCTTTCTTTTGTTTTTCGTGGATATTTTAGTAACGAGTAGAGGCCAACACTGTAGAAGTCAATTTTTCACTTTCACTGTAGGTGAATGGAATTCTCTTGATTTCTATGAAAACATCCACTTCCTTGGGAATATTACTCTCAATATTTGTCCCTCTGGTAAATACTCCTCAACAGATAAGTACCACAATCTGTCGCTTTGCACTCACAAGAGGCAAACTATAGTCCTGATGTTTTAACGGGGACATTGGCTACTAAGGAACCAGGAATCTAAGGGACTTTATAGCAGTTATCTTGACCTATTTTTCAGTCATGGACTTCTTGGAAAATAAGATCAGTACCAGGAACACTTTATAAAATAATGACATCTTCATAAAATACTGTTATGCTGCTCAATTACTTCTTCCTGGTGTTGTTTTATTCCTGAAATATTAACATATAACAGTTAATGCTATCTTTTATTAAAAGGAAATGGATGAATAAATTTTAAAAAGTGAAAATTTTATGTATTATTCTATGCCAATATATAATATCATGGAGATTTTTATATTATTTTTATTAATCTGTCTGTTCTTTTCTGTTCTTTGATGACTTTATAATTGAATTATCTATGTAAAACACTAATATTTTGTCCAAAACTTGGCTAATTTTTAGATCATTACCTCATTGGTTCTTGGTTCAAGATAATTTATGATCAAATGAGTTATCTTTTTGTCCCTATCTACACTAACCATGGCTACTTTGATTTCATAAGATAGAAGTACTCACTTATTTCATAGATGGATTTGATTTCCTAAATTTTCCCAAGTATAATTTCTATCATCTAATCTATATTTTTAATTAAATAGTCCACATTTTCCTACAGCAAAGGTTGCTTCAAACTTTATTAAACACTTCTGTTTTTGGTAGATACAATAGAATTTAAAAATAGATAAGGTACATTCCTTGGAAGGAATAAAGAAATCAAAAAACATTTTCACTTTGACTCTGTTCTTATATTCCTGAAGCAAACTTTGCATTTAAATGGTGGCAACTAAAATTGTTTAAAGAGGACAGATTGAAAAACATTTAGAAAACCTCACAACTGGTGTTTGGGGATTTCAGTTATTGCTTTCAATTCATTCATTTGTTCCAATCATTCATTCAATGAATATGTATTGATTAATACCAAGTACTTTACGAGGGTTACGTGTTTATCTCAAGGAGGTCAAAGACCAATAGGAAACACATATAAATCAATATGCAGATCTATGCAAGCTCAGTGTGCTGCACTCAGTACTGTGGCCCTGGGGATGCAGAGCAAAGAACCTCACCTCACCCCGCCCCCCTAGAAACACCTCAGCCTTGACACTCGTTTTAATAGGGTGCACACCACTGATGATTCCCCAGAGTTCGAATTCGAATCTTTAATAATTAATTCACTGGTTTACTTTTTAAAAATAACAGTTTGGTTTCCCTTCTGGTTGTAGAAGTAATATTGCTTGACATATAACACTGGAAAATTATACTAAGCTTAAGAACAAAATTTGCGTTGATATATTCTAACAACCCAGAAATAAGAAACACTGGTTATATTTTTATTTCTTCTTTCTATACTGGGTGTGTATTTCTTTCTCTAAAACTACATAAATATATAGTTTTTTTTTGTTTGATTTCCATAATTAAGATAGTAAAGTGAGTTTATTTTCAACATGTGCTTCCAATGAATCCAAGAACTAGTGTTTATATAATTTGGGGCTTGGAGAAAGCAATCCTCCCTCAAGCAAATCTTGGGAAAGATTATCCAAAAAGGCAGAGAGGAAGCACTTTCTCTCATATGCTGAGGGAACATTCATTTCCAGGACTCAAGGGAGAAGAGGTTTGTTTGCTTTGTGCCATTATGTTAATGTCATCATATTATGTAACTTGAGTGCTTGAGCTCTTTCCTTATTGTGCTCTAGGGAGGCTAATCCTAAAGCACCAAATCTCCATCCTGACCAGACCTCTCCTCCACTGTTACTCTGGGAACACGAGTCCTTTGAAGTTTAGATGTGATTAAGACTGTTGTTTTTTTTTTGAAATCAAAATAAGTGCACAGTGATAGCCAAATTCTACTGTTCTTGGAACATCATGCAACAATAGCATAATCTGTCAGCATTCGATTTTATGTGAGGGAGTAGTTTCTTGAGAAGAGAATTTTTGTTGGAGAATTGTTTTGGTGATGGAGAGAGAACAGATAAACAAATGGTTTCCTGAGCTGATACCAGAGAAGAGTCAGGAATGGCCAACTGTAGAAAGAGTAGCTTGTGATAGAAAACATCACCTAATGAGACGGCTTGAAATACAAGGCTCTGGGTGATGAGGCCCAGTAGTTCAGGAGGTAAAGCTGATTTTAGGGCAGACAACTGTTTAATAGACTGAGGAGCTCTCTGCACTCGAGACAAATAACATGACAAAGGGCTTTACTTTTTCTTTGGTGCATAAAGAAGTCATTTATAAAATAGTGCATCATACTCACCAGTTCATACTGCTGGTCCCCAGCGGCCATTGTTCAGCCTCTCGGAGAAAACTGTTGACCCACCCTGCCTGCTCTGAAACCTAGAAGCCATTTTACTTGGAAGCTGAACTCCAAGAAATCTGTAGCCCACAGAAAATTGTTCCCTAGGTGAACTTTTATTCTAGCTTTGTTTGATGTCTCATCCATCTGTAAGAGTAGTTTTAAAACTCAGCCCTGCAACGCACTTTTCTGGACACCAATTACCACTGCAAGTAATTAATAGCTTGTCCTCCAAAGAGTAACCCAAGTGGTTAAAAAAATGCTTTGCCATCATGTCCTCTGCCTCTTTTCTCCTTCATTCCATCTTTAATGTGTTCAGCCTATCTTTAATACAAGGCTTCCATCTGAGACATGAAGATCTGAATCAAGCCATGAGATAAATTTACCACAGTAATGGAAATATAGCTTTGTTTATGCCAACCTGAAAGAAACCTATTATTAAAATCATACCTTTATTGAAACCTCAATAGTGATTCCATATTTTGTATGAAGCCAGATGAGAGCTTCCCTTTGTACTCGGCTATGTACTGCTTTGCATCCACAGGTATTTGGTTAGGCATTACCTCCTCTGTCTAACTTTCAGAATGTCAAGATTATGTCTCCTCTATCTTTGTAACTCTGCAGAGTCAAGAATATGTTTTTTATGTAGGCATAAAGTAAGCAATATTTTAAATGTACTAAATATTCCAATTATTAAAAACAGGCAAAAATGAATCCTTGCTTTTAAAAGTCTGGGATGGGATTAACCTTGCAAGAGGAAATAGGGGTTTGGGGGAGCTGGTGGTTATGTTGTATTTTTGACCTGGGAGCTAATTATACAGGTGTGTTCAGTTGAACTGTACCTTTATGTGTACTTTTCTTCATTATATTTCAGTAAAGTGAAAAATATATCCTAAGTGCTATATAGAAGACTTATAGTTATTTCCTTGTCTTGGTTAATATGTTAATGATGACATTTTTGAAAAGAATATGACAATTGTGGTTGGTGGCTGGATAGGGAGTATATTTGGTAAATTTTATAATGAAATTAAATGCTTATTTAATTATGTAATTAATTTCACTCAGATGCTCTCCAGGGTGACTGATTTAGTGCCCCAGATGACGAACATGTTCAACTAATTATAGACATAGCTATATAGATATGGATATATACATGTATAAGCACATATAACTTCAGAATTTCATCACAGTTTTGTCAATTGAATTAATAGTCACATATGGAAGCTAGCTATTTTTATTAAATTTATTGGGGTGACATTCATTAAAAAAATTACATGGGTTTCAAGTGTACTATTCAATAATACGTCATATGTATATTGCATTGTGTATCCATCACCAAAAGTCAAATCTTCTGTCATCATTTATTTGACCCCTTTACCTTTATCAACCTCCCTGCTTCCCTCTAGTAACCACTAAACTGTTGTCAGTGTCCATGAATCTGTTTGTTTGACTTGTTTGTTGCTTTCAATTTTATATCCCGTATGAATGAAAGCATATAGTTTTCAATTTTTTCTGCCTGACTTATTTCACTTAGCATGATAATCTCAAGATCTATTCATGTTGTTGCAAATGGAAGTATTTCATCTTTTCTTATGGCTTATATTCTACTATATATATGTACCATATCTTCTTTATCCAATCATCTATAGAAGGACACCTCAGTTGTTTCCATGTCTTGGCCACCATAAATAATGCTGCAATGAACATAGAGATGCATATATCTTTATGAATAAATGTTTTCAAATTTTAGGGGAAGATACCCAGAAGAGTGAAGCCGGGTCATATGGTAATTCTATTCTTAATTGTTTGAGGACATTCCCTACTGTTTTCCATAGTGGCTGCACCAATTTACATTCCCACCAGGGTTTCTTTTTTCCCCACAACTTCTCCAGCACTTGTTATTACTTGTCTTGTTGATAATAGCCATTCTTACAGGTATGAAGGGCTATTTCATTGTGGTTTTGATTTGCATTTCCCTAATACCTCTGAGGTTGAGCTTTTTAAAATGTCTGTTGGCCATTTATATGTCTTCTTGGGAGAAGTATCTGTTCAGGTCCTCTGCCCATTTTTTAATTGGATTTGTTTTTATTGTTGAGTTATACGAGTTCTTTGTATATTTTGGATATTAACCCCTTATCAGAGACTTTGTTTGCAAATATCTTCTCCCATTTAGTTGGTTGCCTCTTTGTCTTATTGATGGTTTCTTTTGCTGTGCAGAAGCTTTTCAGTTTAAATTAATTATCTGAGTGAAATGTAGGTTTCTTAGTCAGTAGGTCAAGAAAAATTTTAAAAATACTTTAATTGGTCTCCCTTTTAAGGAAGGATTTATTCATTCCTTCAACAAATATTTACTGCCCCATGCTGGGAGCTATAAATAAGTAGAACTTGAGCCCCCTCTCTGAGAACTCATAGTCTACTGTGGAAGACAGGAGTGTTAAGTTCATAAAATCAGTGAGGTGTAATAAGTCTAATAAACAAAGCTTATATAAGGTATTTGTAGCACAGAGGAAGAAATTACTTCCTTCTCCTAAATGGCAACAAAAAAGTTTAGGGGAAAATAAGTCTCCTGAACCAGGTGTTGAAATGTAAGTAAGAGAAAAATCAGGTGAATTGAAGGTTTACAGGGAAAAAGGAGTCATTCCAGGCTAAGATAAAATCAAGAGCCAAGAAGAAAGCTTGTAGTCCATTTCATCAGAAGCTACTGGATGAATGGCTAGAAAGCAGCAAGCCTCTGAGCAATGCCTAAGCATATGAGTTGTTCTGACCTCATACCTCTTCAAGTCTCTCCCTCCTTCTCTACCTCTCCCCCTCGACTCCCTTATTCTAGCTCTCCATTTTGTTTTCTCTACTTAGTCTAACTCCCCGATTGAAATCTTTTCACATAAATTGTGCCTGCTTAGCTGCAAATGTTTACACATCATACCCACACCTGAGCATCTCAATGACCTGTATCCTCTCCAGGTTTACATAAATCAAAATCATTTGGCAATAAATCATACCTCAGAAAAACTCAGTAGTAGTGGCAACTTCAATTCATATTCAAGATCTCTTCTTTAGCTACTCTCATATATCCACAGAATATCACAGAAGCAGATAGAAAGTAATTAATACTCTGCTGCTTGCTGAACGATATTCTTTGAGTTTTTACCTATGATTAGACTGTGTCTCAAATGCTTTTTGGTGTCCTTACAGCAAAAGTGACAACCTCAAAAGTCTATGGGGACCAGGAAACTAACATATTATAAACAAGAATAAGAAAAACAAAAACACAAGCTTTCTATGAATGACAATTGTCACTAAATCTCATTGTGGGCGGACAGAGTAGGAAGAGGGAATCTGGAAAACAAGAAAATACACACCACTACTAAAGTGGAAACTTCTGGCAGCTCCAGCCAATAATTGTCAAAAGGGAATGTAAACTTTGCGTTCACCAATATTTAGATTTTTTAAAAGAGAAGATTCAGATTTTGTGTGAAATCTCTCAATTTTTAAATGTGGTCCTTGAATAAAGATGTTCAAACCACATTGGATTTTGACAAATTAAACATATATGAGGGCCACATTGCCATCCGGCAGCTAATTCAAAACCTCTGTCTTATAGCAAAATATACTTATGCTTGCTCTTCAATAGGTGGACCCCCACTGAACCCGCTGACCGTTCTCTTGGTGACTGATAAATTCTGAAGCAAGAAGTGGTGTCTTAGAAGTCTTTTTATGCTTAGACCATATGCTAGGAGCTCAATAAATGACCGTTATTGAATTAAAACCTCAAAATGGATTCTTTTTAAGGCACACGACTCTGATTCATCACCTCCCTCATCTTACCTAATTGGTTGTATTTTGTAATTTGGAAAAGGATATTTTCAAAGTCATTTTAAAACTGCAAATTTTCCTACATATAGGGAGTTGCTTAAGAATTCCCCTGCATTCCACCATGTCAAATTGGGACACAGTTTTGTTTAATAACACATTAAGCTGGTCCTGGACTCATCTTCTAGATTTCTTTTTCTTTCTATATGATTGACCTTGGCCCTGTTACATTTTCTCTCCGAGTCTTCCTTCCTTCATGTGCAAAACAGAATCAATAACAGTGTCTCCCCGATAAGTCATTTGTGATGAGTTTAAGTGATATGATATTAATCAGGAAGAAGAGCTTGACATAATGCCTGCTATGATATTCTAATTAAGGTTGTTGTTATAACCAATGGGTTGGTTCTAACCTCGAAAAGGAGGTCTATTCGAAAAGAAATGACATTAGGTGAAAATTAATAAAACTCCCTTATTCATAGATATTTAGGTCTGGGATTCATTCACTGTGGATGCCTAGATTTAAATAGCATTTCAATATATCGAATTTCTGCTAAAAATAAAACAAACGATACAGCCACCACCACAACAAAACAGACCTTCGTTCTCTCAGGAGCCAAGGCCTCATCATCTTTCAGTTTAGTCTGAGTATCCTTTTTCGTGTCATAATTTTGCTCATCGCCCTGGAATTGCCGATTTTCCAGTTAAGCCAAAAAGAAATACATCGCGGGGTTTCAATGAAATCTCAGAATGACACCTCCTCAGCCAGCCCTCCCACTACATTGGGGCAGCATCACTATGTGATGACATCTTCTCTCTTTTGGAGAAAGAAAAGATGAGAAAGTTCCATCTTCTTGGCCTTGTGTCTGTCTTCACAGCCACCACACCTTTTCATACGATTCTTTTTAGAATGTAATGTCAGAGAGAAGCCAACAGAGAAAAGTTGCAACGAATGGAATTGCCATAGCAACACCCTCCGTTTCTCATCAAGTTTGGTCTTGTGTGGCTCCTCACGTTAAAGCTGGTTTTTCAGCTTGGTGAAAGCCGTGGCTGTAATCTGCAGTGTGAAAATCTCTTCAGCCCATCGAGAAGTTAAAAATAGAAGAGAATAATTTAAATTATTTTATGAACAAAAAAATCTGGAATTGCAGCTCCTCCACAAATGGAATGAATACATAGAATACTGGCATTTGGGGCCACTTAGATTTCCCCCCACAGTTCCAAATTGGGTTCAGTACTTGTCATTATGACATAGTACTTGCTGAGTGCTGACCAAGTACTCAGAGGATACAGTATTCATCTCTTTCTTAACATTGAATGCTATAACAGAAGTGTAACATTGAACGAGTATCTGGACAAAGACTGTGTGTGTATATGTTTTGTTTAATAACTAGAAAATTAGTCAATCTTAGGTCTTTCCTAGCCAAGAAAACATTGTTTTAAAAAGCTTTGCAATTGAGAGTTTTACATTGTGGTGAATTCACAGTCTCTTTAAAAAGAAAATTTAAGAAAATGAGAATTCTCAGACAAGTACATTAAACAATAAATGGTTTTTAAAAATATTGTTCTAGGGTTGCAAACTAGTCTTTGTTTGGAAGCCTACTGTTTTCATTTCAAATGAGCAGGACTTCTAAAATGTAAAGGATATGAATGTTGGGGATGCTTTTTAAAAGTGTTTTCTACAGTAGTTATTTACATAAAAATTAGATGTATTCTTAGTACAAGGGAATCACATATTCCTCATCAATTGCAATAGTTGTCTGTCATGTGAACATTTTGCGTGTTACAATTCAAGGTTATACATGCTTATTAGTCACAAAAGAACCTAAACCAATAAGTAAATAATACTGAAAATATGCTTTGCTATTTTTTCCAGCAATGGGATATTATAAATTCATCCTATTTATCAAGGAATATAAACTGAACTACAATTATTAATTTGAATATTAATTAACTACTTTATGGTTATAGAATTGTCTAGAATTTACAGAATTAGTGGGGGAAAAAAAGGCAAACCTGTAGAGAAGTATTCGACATTAGGTTGGTTGATAGTTCTTAAATAAAAAAAAAAGGAGATGAAAACCTATTTAATATATAAAGTCTATATATAATTAAAATTGATAATTTTCAAAAACAGATATCCATGGAATTCATGTATTGCTAGCAAGACTTTAAAGTAAGGACTTCATTTTGTCCAAGAAACAGAGCAATTGTAATTAAATTTTAAATGTTCCTTCTCTGGCACTGAAACAGACATAAGCATGCAATTGACATATTTTCACAGCCTTTGGCAATGATACATGCAATTTTAATCATGAATATTAACTCTCTTTTTTAAACCACTAGCCCACCCATTTAACTACTCTATTACTTCACCCCGGTGTTTACTTCACTGCTACAAGCAGTGATGTATGGAAATTTAACTATATATATTATATTCCTGCTTTTGCCTCAATCATAAAATTTTCAGTTGTACGTTGTTAAAAAGTAAAAACTTCCTTATAGGCCTACCATCATGTGACCTCAACCTTGTGGTGATTAAATGTTATGAGAGTTTGGCATAAAGATATCAACTAGCAAGGACGAGCTCCAGTAACTGGTGACAGAAGACGGCTATGTAACTATGACAGCTGTGAAATAACCTATGATCTTAAGGAAAAGTCAGCATTATACACTCTAACCCTAGCCATCACTTTGAAAGCTAAGGTTTCACAATGAAAAGACCAGAAATTCAATTGTTTTCAAATGACATATTGGGTTACAATATTTTTGTCAGCAATTACTCTGTCACAAAATCATTTCTTCTTCTTTTTTTCCCCTGTAGAGTTTGATGGGAATGCAGGCTTTTCCCAAAATAACCTTTAATTATAGTTTTTGATCTTGACATTCTTGAAAAATATCCTACTGGCTAGTCTTCTATATGAACCATCTGTAAGTTTTGAACATAAACTAACTGGTCCTAGAATCTGCCTGGCAAAAAGCATTACGAGTCATTTTAGAAAAAGTCAGGCATAGTCGATTTTCACAGTCTTGAAACTTGAAATGATTTCTTTCAGGTTTCAGGAGAAAAAAAAAATTTTCTGGCATGAAATTCTGTGTTAGAATTTTCAGACAAAAATAGAGGGGAAAGCTAGAATACAGCAAAAACAAAAAAAGATAGAGTGGAAATCTGAATATAATAGAAACTGCATTAGTCAAGAAAATAGGAAAAGAATTTGCAACTTTATTTTCACAGGTAGGCCTAATTACTTATACCTAAAATATGATGAGTGTATATTTCTGATGAACACATGTAAGAGTGGAAAGAAAATTAAAAAAAAATGTGTGTGTGTGTGTGAGTATATATATATATATATATATACACATACATACCAGTAATAAATATATATATATATATAATTAGTAATTAAGAAGGAAGTACTGGAGAAAAACAAAAGAAGTTTTCTTCACGTCTTATTCACAGAGCTCTAAAGAAGATCAACGCTCAATGACGCCAACCTGTCAAAACTGGCCCTCGCTTAGTGTCGATAGAAATAATAACACTGAACATTCACCTTAATAGTGAAACATTTAAGACATTTACTTCTTTGAACAATCTCAGTAACTAATTAAGATTTTGGCAGAAAGTATTCTCTCAGAGAGGTGATGGTCTCTGTATTAAGTGGTATTTGCAGGTAAACTGCTGCTTGTGTCAAATGGCTTCGTTTGCCTTAATTCTTAACTATAGAGTCCTTGAAGCATGTCATTTGATAGGAAGTAGTCTTTAAACAGCAAAGTTTTCTTCTCTCTTGATAATTTATAAAAACACATCTCCCAAAGAATACTGGGGTTTTATTTGTATGCCAATCCAGAACGATCCATCTTTATACTTCTTCTAGAAGGTCAGAAGTCCTTATGGAAGGTTTACCTACAGTGTCCCTGAGTCATCAAATTTAAGTGGTCTGATTTCTGATAATAGTCCAAGCTTGTATTTACCAGAAAACCCATGCCAATGTTCATTATGAACAAGTAAAGCTATTTTAAGAGAAGTCGTTTATGGTCCACATTTTCTTCTGATCTCAGTTTTCTAATGACTCCAATATATCTTTCTGAAAATGGACACAGAGTGCTGTGATTATGGCATCTTCTTCTAATATGACTCTTATTTCTAGTGCTACTGTTTGCTAATTTAAAAATGTGAAAAAATACATCTTTGTTCACTCATACTCACACTCACTTTTTATCTTTCTTCGTATGAACATATATCAACATAAAATCCTTTGCTTAATATTTAAATAACACTATGCTATACTAATGCTAATAATTGTTGTGCTAGTGTGTGGTTATAACTTTGGAGCCTGTTAACTGCTGGGCTAAGCAACAGCTTCTTCTTCTCCTTTATCATCATCATCGTCGTCATCATCATCATCGTCATCATCATGGGTATTGTTTATTGAATGTTTATCTGGGACTATACATATGCTATCTATTTAAAATCCTACAAACAGAAATTTAAAGAGAACATTACTGATAAGAAGTGGAATCTAGATTCATATCCAGGCCTATGTACTGCAAGATAGCAGCCCCTAAATAACAAACAGTGCATGATAAGTTTTAGAATGTAATACATTTTTCAATATTCCTAAAGAGTTCATTTTCGAAGCTGAATACACAACCCATGTATCAAGTACCTATTGTCTCATGAATATGTCTGTTTACACTTCATAATTTTTAGAACTTCTGTTAATGATTAGAGATGCAAGAAGAGCTTATGGCATGCAATGGCACTATGTGTACCTGTACCACACGTTGGCCTGTTTTATCAACTCTAGCCCCCCATTCTTCTCTCTTCCTTATTCTTACCTTAGTACTACAAAAGCTTTTGCCCCTTATCTCCAGAGGAGTAACACTCTATACATCACGGAAGCTCTTTGGGACTGAATTTTGGAAGCTGTGCCCAAGTCCCAAGGGAGCTTATGAAAGTTTTCTTCTGAGAAATTGAGTGTTCCTGGAAGAAACTGTGGTGAATATAATTTTCTCTACCTCTCACATGTAATTCACTTGGAATTATTCAAAAGTAATAGCATTCCAGTTTCTGAGATTGTGCATAGAACATCTTCCTCAAATACCATGTATTTTTAAGTTGCGGTTGCTAAGAAGTTTTGTCCACATATTCTCATTAAAGGTCTTCCTTGTACACAACTTTCCCATAATGGGTGGTGAAGAAAACAGGAGGATCACGGGCTCAAAGAGGCTGTTTATGCAAAGTTGGCTATGCATTGCGTGGCTTCCAGCTAAAGGACTTAGGGATGTATCACGTGGTCAGGTAGAGACTAAGAAAGAATTTGATCATTCACCATTTCTACCCCTGGATTTTGGTGTAAAAAGTTGATGGAATATATGAAAAGATGCTCAACATGGCTAGCTATTAGGGAAATGGAAATCAAAATCACAATTAGATACCAACTCACACCTGTTAAAATAGCTATAATCAACAGGACAAGTAATAACAAATATCGGAGAGAATGCGGAGAAAAAGGAACCCTCATACAATGCTGGTGGGACTGCAAATTGGTATAGCCACTATGGAAAATAGTATGGAGGTTCCTCAAAAACTAAGAATTGATCTACTATATGATCCAGCAATCCCTCTACTGGATATTTACCCCCAAAGACTTGAAAACTCATATCTGAAAAGATATTTGCATACCGATGTTCATAGCAGCATTATTTACAATGGCCAGGACATGGAAGCAACCAAAGTGTCCTATCATAGATGATTGGGTAAAGAAGCTGTGGTACATATATACAATGGAATATTACTCAGCCATGAGAAGAGATGAAATACTGCCATTTGCAACAACATGGATAGACCTCAAGATAATCATGCTAAGTGAAATAAGCCAGACTGAAAAAGTGAAAAATCACATGATATCACTTACATGTGGGGTTTAAACTTAAAAGCAACAGATGAACAGGACAAACAGAGACTCATGGACAAGGACAATAGATTAGTGGTTACCAGAGGAGGGGGGAGGTAGACAGGGTAAAGGGGGTCAAATATATGGTGACAGAAAGAAATCTAACTATGGGAGGTGAACACACAGTGTAACTATATATATATATATATATATATATATATATATATATATATATATATGCCTTGCTGTTAAAATGTACAACTGAAACTTACTGAATTTTGTTAACCAATGTCACCATAAAAAATAAATTTTTTTTAAGAAAGAAAGAAAGAGAGAGAGAGAAAAAAGGAAGGAAGGAAGGAAGAAAGGAAGAGAGGAAGAAAAGAAAAGAAAAGAAAGAAAGAAAGAAAGAAAGAAAGAAAGAAAGAAAGAAAGAAAGAAAGAAAGAAAGAAAGAAAGAAGGATGGAGAATTTGAGAATCAATCTTCTCAAATGATTCCACGAGATTCTCAGAATTTAAGAGCCAGTGGTACCAAAAAACCCATTTGGCTGTTCACCACTTGAAAACCAATACTCGAGGGGCAAGCATTGGGTGGAGAGGGAACGTTCCTTTGTTCAGGAAGTCAACACCCTGGGAAGGTGGCAGACTGATGTCCAAAGATCATCTCCAAAGTTTCAGACCCAGCAGAAGAGTTTTAAAAAGGAGGAGGGGGCCTTCCAGAGAACAGAGAGAGAAGTCTGTGTCTTCAGTCACAGATAATGCTTTTTCACACCAGACTCCCGAGGGCCAGCAGCCATCATAGCGACCTCGGAGACATTCTTTCCTTCTGCAAAATAAATACATAAATTCTCCTCGAGACCCTGGAGTTATTTCCTCCTGCTTGACGGAGAAACAGCACATCAGCAACATGGAATTATACTGTGAGAACAAAAGGAGTTGAGCAAGAAGAGAGGTTAACATGTGAACAAAGGCCTAATTAAGAGTTGAATTATTTCATTCCAGCTGCCAGAAATACTAGGGGCATTAAAATCGCAGGGGGCTCAGCTACACCAGGATTCCAGGGAGGCTGGGATAATTCTTAGGAGTAGAGAGATGAAAAGAACACCTTGAAATTCAGGTTCCATTTCTACTTGTCTTTGAAACACTTTTTTAATAGTTCATTTGGAAACAGAAATGAAAAGAGAGGAAAGAGCTCAATTGGAATAGGATTAATTCCAATTTGAGCTGGAGGGGAAAGAGTAAAAAGCTAAAAAGCATCCCATTTCTCAAAAAAAAAGTGTCGGGAGGGGGGAGGGAGCTCAAATAGTCTTGAGGACTAGTATCGCTGATTTGGGCCCGATAAGGAGTTGAGAACAGCTCTCGTTTTCCAGTGTTGGGAATGTCTTAGGTTACCTGACTGAAGGTGGAAAGACAGGCCGCAGAACACTACCGGTGAGCAGGGTCTGACAAGTCTCCCTCAGACTTGGGGAAGCAACATGATGTCGTCAGGAGAAATGAATTACAAATTAGACTTGAACAATGGACCTTCTCATTTAATAGATTAATTCTGCCAGTTTTTTCTCTTCCTCACGTTCACTATAACTGGCCTAGAAATTACTTCTCTTTTTCACATCTTAATTTTCATTTCTGCTGGTTTCACCTCCTCTCCCTACAAATGTGATCTAGATAATTTTTCTTCAGTTATCCTTTGATAAGATGTGCTCAATGACAAAAGCGAGAACTGCATATTGACTCTGATAAACTATCGAATGCATTGCCGATGGTATTTATTATCTATATCACGTTATCTTATATATAACAATACATCATCATTTCCTGCTTATTTTGTCAATATATTCTCCCACATTACAAGTAATTTTTTCAATAGCAAAAACCATATGTTCGATGTTATTTGCACCCTCCACAACATTGACCAGTACTAATCACAAAACTAAAATAATAATTATAACGGCAATAGTAATATAATATCTAAGATTTATTGAGGGTTGTCTTTGCTAGGCAATGCACTAAGTGCTTTAAATGAATTAAAACATCTTAGTCATTGGGCCAACTGCATGAAGTAGATGTAATTATCATTCCCATCCTACAGATGAGAAATCTGAAGTTCACAGGAATAACTACACATCTATTCAGGAGCCGTGACAGGAGATAGATCTAAGGAGTCTGATTTATATCTCGATCATCATTTTAGTCAAAACAAATATATGCACTTATATTTATTTCCATATATTTCCATATCTACAGGTTTCACGATCGGATTTTTTTTATCTTTGAAGTGCACTTTGACAGTTGTGAAGAGAGGCCGCGTGAGAGGAGTAGGGAAGACGGAAGTCAGAGAGAACTCTTTTAGGGGCTTCCACCTCTAGAACCCCAGCTTCAAAAAAAAAATTACCCATATGTCACTTCTCTTTATTTCATAGATGCCTTTTACTAAATAATTAAAATATTAGAGTAAAAGATCCACTACTTCTCAGAAAATCATGATTGATAACATTAACATCGTCTACTAAGTCAACTCAAAATAATTATTGCTTGAATACTTACTTGATAATTTATACTTATACTAGATTTAAAGACACTTTAAGCATTTTTACTATGTAATAAGGTATTCTATTTGATCTAAATAGCCACAATATTATCAGTTTTTTTAAAGAAAATCCTTCTCAAAAATTCATTATTAAATTTTGTTAATTTAATTTAACAGACTGTAGAACAGAGCTTGAGAGATAATTAGATAAAACTGAACAAAATGGCATGTTGGCCTTCTCTGTTTAAAAAAATTAGTTCAAAATCCAATAATGCTTCCAGCCTGTTTGAATTTTGTGTTGTCTCTGTGGTTATATTATCCATTAAACATAACAATATATTTCTAGAGAAAACAGTAACATTTATTTACCTGACGTGGCAACAGTCTGAATTGTCTGAGACACTGTGATAGGCCGAATGACTCTCATATTTTAGAAAAGACCAAGAGATAGTTGGTTGACTATATATAAATGTAAAAAAAAGTTAATGTATTTATTTCATATTTTAATGGTAGCTCCTACCTTTTCCTTTCTTCATTTGGCCACTAAGGGAAGTGTTATCACTCTGCTGATAATGAAAGTCTTACCCATTGTGAGAAGTCCTACCTTTATTCTACATCAGGGACTAGTTTTTATATTGCTTCGATAACTCTAAACCTTAAACTACTCTTTCTAGGGCAAATTCTGCCCTCCAAAACTTAATTGGGCAGCATCTTATGTTGACTCAGAGGGAATAAAATGCTCTCAGAGTAAACCACTCACCCATTAATTTTTCCAAGGCATCACAGTATCATTTAGTACCTGGAAGGAGGTAATTTTCCATGTGGTACTTTGTCGGAGCTCCTGACTGAGCAGTTTACTCCCAGGGAGAATGCGACTCACCCTGGATCGCTGTAGAAACAGCCTCCTATTATAATCAGGATTATTATCCTTCGTTTACTCCCTTTTTCTGCCTGAGTCTCTCAAGAACAGCTGGGGGCCTCATTTATAAACAACCTGAGCTATAAAATGCCCATGATGCTCACAGTTTGAAAACATAGGAATACAGTTTATCCTTGGGCATATTATTATTTTATTATTATTTTATACTTATTCAGTACATTTTCTCCAGGGAGCTGAAGGCATTTCATAAACTTTAAATAACTAGTGGGTAAAAATCTTTGTCACTGTCTGTAAGTTACAGTTACTTTAATAATAAAAACAATTTGAATGTATGAATTAGTATTACTTATTTATAGTTAACTCATGATAAGGAAAAGGCATTTCAATCATCATTAACACCAATGTGAATTTCTTTTCTTATTTTATTTTTTTCCTATGGAATTAACTAAGTTTGTGAGTTCAAAACATTCACTGCATAGAGTACAACAGTCTGTTTAGAATGGCTAATTAGTAAATGTTATTGACAGATCACTGAAATTATGTTTTAATGGTATAAACAGTATTAAATGCCTTTAACCTAGATACCTACAGCCTAGTTATTTCTAAGTTCTCAGGCTTAACAGAACAACTTTTCTTGAATATTTTGGTAGATTTTCTGGATATCTCATCTCACTAATGGAAATCCATCCTCACTCAAACGCACCCATAGATAGCTCCTCGATTCATGAGGCTGCATCTTCAGGTTGCATCTTTCTCTAATGTCGCTCTTCTATTTTTTTTTTTTAATATATGTATGTATTTTCAGTTCCTACCTGGTCTTCTCAGGCTTCATGAATTATTTGAATGCTGCTTTGCCTCTCCACTCCTCACTTCAGATAGTTCCTATGCCTTCATTCCCTTCCTCGCCTTCCCCCACGCTATGTCCAAAGGACACTCCAGATTTTACAAAGGTTCGAGCATAGTGACTATGGATAGAGATGACAGCGCAGATGAAGTTCAGGTGCAGTTTAAAATCTGTATCAGCTATAACTATCCGTCCACTGGAAATATCGTACTTACCATTTGACCTCTCCGCCCAGCCCCAGTTTTTAGGTGCTAAATTATTGCTGTTCTCTCAAATAGCTCTTTCTATTTTAAGACTCTTCTTTTCTCCATATTTTAGCCAACTTAACATTCACTGAATTTCTGTTTATTCCTTAAATAGAACAATTCAATTCTTATTTGTGTAAACTTTCTTAGCTATGATAGGCTCAAGAAAATATTCATTTTATAACCAAATATATACATCATGGTGAAGCTTTTCTCCCTACCCAATCAAAGAAAAATTCTCATCTTAAACAGAATTCAGCTTTTTTGTAGGGTGGGTCTCAGATGGCATGGGATAGTCCTAGTTTATTCCCATCATACTGAAGAATTAATAGCACATTTTTCTCTCTCAAAAGCCCTCTAATTTTTATGATAGAATTTTACCTACCCACTTGGCAAGTATTTTCTTAAAATTTTTTAAGGAAAAAGTTTTAAAACATATAGCAAGATATATTTATACATATATTAACTCACACACACATGTAATTGGATAACAAATTTAAGTAATTCTACAATACAGAAGATATATTAAACAGCCTAGTCTTGTTAGGTAAAATGTTCCTTTGATTGGATACTACTTGGTATTTCTTACCTCTGAAACACTACGCCTAATCCAGGAGTTCTTCGAGATGGTGTTTGAGTGTTTGCAACCTTATGGTAGAGGTAAAGAGGTTCTTGGATAGGATGTTTGCAGGCTTCTTTAATTCCACCCAGGTGTCCTTCTCCATCTGTGCATTGTGTACCAGCCAACAATTGTATCTGTAATTGTGGCCTGGAGTCATCTGAAGTAGAGAAGCCTCTCTCAGCTTGGTTGAAGCCCAGTGGTCCTCGCTTTCTGACTCGGCCTGATCTTAGCTCATCCCAGGTACTCTGTGGCCTGGCTGTGCACAGTTCTACCCCTGCATAGATCAAGTGGCCTCTAGCCTCTCTGAAGAGCCCTTTCATCCCTTTTCCATTTCCCCTCTTGCAAGCACTTGAGGTAGACTCTTTCATACTTCTGGGTTCTTTCTGTACACACAGCAAACAAAGGCATCTTATGAAAGCTAAAACCCATGTTCATATTAGGTGGACTTCAAGCTAGTCACTTCCCAGGTCCTCAAGTGGAAACTCAGGACAAGAGCTTCCCATTCTCCCCCTCGCCCATACCTGTCCAGTGAGTTATCCTCATCTTTCGGTCAGCTTTTGCTCTCCTCCTCCCAACTCCACACACTTAAAATTACTCTGAGCTGAAGTCCTTGGAGAGAATTAGCAATCACACACCTGCTCATCTCTTCTCCTATCATCACAACCTTTCACCATAAAATAGAAAGTCCCTAGGTTTTGCTGCCCTAGGTGGTGTTAGTATCTTAATACATAATGAGCAGAGATCCCTCTAGGCTTTGAGTGTGATTAATTAAAGAAGATTAAAAAAAACTTAGAAAATATACCCTCAAGGTAATCACCTGGCTTGTAAGAAAATTGACTTCTTACATAATCTATTTTGAATGTTAGAGGGTGAATTCCTGCCTTGTTTTTGCATTTCTTAAGTAACATTTCTGGTTTCTCTACACTGTACCACACCCGCTGCGGACAGGCAAGTCTTTGGAGAGGAGAATAATAACCTGTTATTAAAACTGAGGTAGTAAACTCATAATCCTAGTCTCAGATTCCCATTCATGTTTCTCCTAGACTTGAGGAAGTGAAAGGCACAAGATCCTGGCTTGAACTGCCGTCAGAATTTCTTGTGTGTTGCTTCCAGCTTTTAGAAATGTTCGTGAGCAGACTGCGGTAACATGTGGCTGCTTTCAGATCCAGCAGCCAATCACAGAATTTTTCACCATTATGGCCAGTATCCCAGGTACTAGTTCTTCTGTAACTATAGAATTACTGTTCTATTACTATTATAAAAATTCGCTATGGAGTTTTATGCCAAATCTTTATATATTTACCATTATTTTTATTTTGCTGTAAAACCTTATTCAAAAAGTATTCTTCAGCTGATCAGAACAAATTCTCATCAGTCTTCTGATTAAGACTTGCCCTTATGAAAAGGCCAAAAGAGAGAGAGAGAGAGAGAGAGAGAGAGAGAGAGAGAGAGAGAGAATGTCTATTCTACTTAAAATTCTCTGCACATCCTTTTCAATAAACTGAGAAAGGTGGATGGGTGCCTTCTGCAAAGATGATGAACAATAATCATAAGCAAAAGGCTGTGTATTCCAGAGGACACACATTCAGGAAATGTTTGAAATAAGCAATAGGGAAAAGAGAGACTTCTAAATAAAATTTTACAAAAACGATCTAAAAGACAAACTTACAACCCAGGGTGGTAATTTTCATATGGGAAAACTATAATAAATTGAGCCATTAGGTTTTTTAAAAAAATACAAGAGAATGTAAGGAATACGATAACCTGTATAATAGATCTTAGGCCAGTGAGGTTGAAAGTACCTTTAATTAGAAAAAACAATTGAAATAAATAAATTATGAATTAAAATTATAAAACAACATTATGACAAATTTTAGTAAGAAATGCTAAAATTCAGAAATCCATGAGACGATCCTTTATATGTATTGAGTTTCTTTCAAAATTCAGATAAAAATCTACAACCTTTGTTAGATTAACATTCTAGTTTTCTTTTGTTATCCATGATACCTAATACAGAAATGAACCTAAACTGAGTCCTTAAGCCACACATACTTATTTAATTAGAGTATGAGAATTCATAATAAATCTTAAAGTACAAATATAGAGGCTGCCATATTATTTATTTATTTTATCTGCTGGTGCTCATTGCAATCAAATGCAAACCCTCTATTAATATGAATAAAACATATTTATATTAATTAATTGAAGGCAGTTATGCCTTTCTTTTCTCATCCATTCATGCACTCATTTATTCAAAAGTATGTGTGTATTCTCATTTAGAGAAAATAGTAAATGCTATCTTTTCCCCTCTAAGATTCTTGAGGGCACCTAAGTGCTGAGATTTAGGCAGACACAGGAGAATTTTCCTCGGCATAAAAGATCAGGCTCTAAATAAAATGCATTTTCACTCATTCACCATGTCAAGCCCCCGCCATAGGCCAGACCTCATACTGGGCAATGGCAATAGAATGGCAAGCAGGGAGACAGTCCTTACCCCTAAAGGGCTTGATCTGAGAAAAGGCAGGGATAACTTTCCCAATGTGGGGACAGCCAAGGTTGCCAACTACAGAAAGTATATTAGTAAAATAGTCATTTCAACTACATTATGGTGCAGTAGTAAAAACATTTTGAAAGATGAAGCTAGAGCTGTTCAGGTGTGGAGTGTGATTTACATTCAAAGCTTAAAAATTCACCCTTTTTCCATCTGGCTCTAAAAGACTATTCAAAGTTTTAGACAAGGAAGAAAAATAATGAGAGACGTGCTGCCTTCACAAGAGCAGCTTCGTCTAGTGGTGGAAGGAAAGACATGACAAAGAGGCAAGCACGTCGAGGCCGCACACACAGAACAGTTTTTAAAATTGTGTATGGAAAAGAATGTCAAGATTTTAAGGTGCTATGGACTTAACGGGAAGGATTTTTTTCCTATTATAGGTGTTACCCAATCATATATGTTAGGCAGACTAGGAAGTCAGTGGAAATAAAGAAATTGAGCAGATATAAAAAGGTGATAAATGAGGCATGCTCCATAGGGCAGTGGAGGAAGTACCAGACCAAGAACATTGCTGGCAGAATTTATCTTGGAAAGGAATCATGTTTTTTCCTGAGAAGGAAGTCATGGTCTTAAGTGAGGAAACAGGGAAACACGAGTAATTTCTCTCTGTTATCACACAGGTTATACTTTTCATGCCTCTGAGCATTTACACAGAACGTTTCCTCTGCTTAGGATTTTCTTCACTATCTTTTCCACTTAGCCCATAAAAGTCTTCGCTGAACTCTATCTCTGCTTCTGTCCAAGGCATATTTTCTTCAGTGTTTCAGTTTTCTCACATATATTTTACATACAGAAATTACAGCCAACATTTGTTCACTTGATTATTCAAAAATATTTTTAAATGTATAATAGCCAATGTTTTAGTCTATGGATTTACAGGATATGCCTCGTCCTTGCCTTCATTAATCCTACCTTCTCATGGGAGAGAGACACTATTAACTAGAAAGCAGACAAATATATGAAATACTTTCAGTTTTAATAAAGTCTGTGAAGGAAACAAGCAAAAGGAAGAGATAAAAAATATAAAGAAGACAGAGAAGGATGGACGGGAAGAGGAAGGGGGTGCCTTTAAGCCAAGCTCTGAAGGAAGAGACGTATGTACCATACGAGCAGTTTTGTGAGAGTGTGCCGAGTGCACAGTGCACGCTCCAGGCGGAGAAAACTGTATGTGCAAAGGTCCTGAGAAGGAATATAACTTGCGATGCGAAAGGAACTAGTAGAACTGATAAAACACAAGAGTGCTAGAGATGTGCTGTCTAATATAGGAGTAACTCACATACATATTTAAATTTAAATAGAAATTAATATCAAATAAAATTTAAAATTCGGTTCTCAGTGCCACCAGCCATGCTTCAAGTGCTCTCTAGCTAGGTGAGCCCTGTAGCTGTTATATAGATGTGCAAAAAGAAGATAATTTTGTCTCCGAAAGTTCTCTTGGACAGCACATGAATAGTAGTACATGGACTAGAGCACAGTGAGCAAATAGGAGAAAGGAAGAGCTGTGGATGCAGAGAACACGGCCAAACAGACTGTGCAGGGCCTCGAACGTGCGGTTATCACAGAACACGTGAGCTTCTCAGTGTAAAAGATCATCCCCGTTGTTCTATACAAAGGAACATCAAAACATTTTTGATAAAGGAGCTAATAAATGAATGAGTGAAAATTGAGTCATTATATCAAATTGGCTTAATCTTTTCAACTCAAAGAGAATGGCTCGAATGACACTGACGCTGGAAAAACGAGGACAGCAAAAGAGGGGCATATTTTAAGGAGCTCATTTGGATCTTAGCAAATTAGAAGTCATCTATTGAAGGTGAGAGTGGCAGGGTGATTTCTAGAACAAACGCTACAGAAAATGTAAAGGAAAGTTAACAGGTGATTTGAAAAAGAAAACTGAGTTGCTTAGCTGAGATGAGATGGTTTAAATTTATGGTACTCTCAATCATCAAGGTTTCTCCACGTCTCCATGAAAGAAATAAGGAAAGAACATTTGTTTGTTTGTTTGTTTGTTTGTTTGTTTAACAAGTACTTATTGACTACATCATTTATGCCAGGGAGTATTCTCGATGTTGGCGATTCGTGTCAAATAGAAAAAGCTGAGAACGACAACAAAAACAAAAAAAAGGTAACTTTAGACTTTGACTTACTATGAGGAAATAGGCTAACATAATAAAGAGTAATTGGGGACAGGGTACACATATTAGATAGATAGAAAAAACATGGAGACTGACAGTAAAATTAACCTGTTGGGACATTCTAGCATGTAACCTGACATTGACAATAGAAGCCAATTGGGAGTCAAGTGACAGGTATAGAAGGAAAATATAGGTAAGTTTAGAGTCTGGAGTTTGAAATAATATGTAACATAAAACATACTACCATTAGAAGGTAATATGACTGTAGTCAAACGGAAACTCAGAACTGAGATAATGGGATTAGAACATCATTAAATAATAGCAAGGCATAATTTTTCCCCACTTTTTTTTTCAGATTTTAACTTAATCACGCTTTCAAAGGGAAACCCAACCCCAACCTCTAATTAGGTTGATTCTTTTATTACACAGTCATAGAAAAATACACTTATCTTTCATAGCATAGTTGTAATTTTAAGTGGCTTTGTTGATACTATGACAGCAAGGTTGACATCATGGTTTTTGGAAATGAACAAAGATGAAAGTAAATAAGTTAAAATTGAGGAAGCTGGAGGTTTGCAAGGAACTGTAGAATTATGATATTATAAGAAATGACAAAAATACTGGCATGAAAAGGGATGATGCCAAGAGGTGAGTCAGACAGAAAAATTATATCGGGTGCTAAGGTCAGGAAAGGGCTGAAGCGCATCAGCCAGGAGCACCATAACTAAGCCAAGGTCATTGAGAACTTACTCAGAACAAAAGGAATGCACTCCAGAAAATCTTTTTAGGCACAGCAGAATGGGCTAACAATGAGAGCACAGTGGAAAAGATCATGCAAAGAGGTAACTTGCAACGGGCAGCATTTGGAAAATTGCCTGGATTGTATAGAAAGAGGTGTTCCCGTGGACAGTTTGGGTTTTGGAAAGGGTTAAGAACTTACTCAGTGGAGTGTTTCAAGAGAAGCAATAGCAACATGGGGAGAATAAGATTTAAAATTAGGCAGAGCCTTAAGATTGTTATCGATTAACCAGTATCTGGATTATACTTTTAAATTAGCAAAATAAATTTTAAATGAAAGTACATAGAAATCAAATGGTTTGCCCATTTTTACACTGCTGGTAAATGGCCAAATTTGGACTCAGATGTCAGTTCCATTTCTTTTATATTACATCACAAGGCTACAGGTGAACAGATGGTGGGCACTATGCAGGCCTAACAGCAGACCGTAGCAGATGCAATAATAATAATGTCAATGGCTATAATGGTAACTGTTCGTGGGGCATCCACTTTATGACAAGAACTATACTGGAAGCTTCTCATGAGGTAGCAGTCATTTGGGCTGGTCAAAAATTTATTTCCATCTCCTTCTAAGTATGTGATAGGATTGTGCATTGCCACTTTGTTGCACCCAACATGGCCATGCCACTTTCTTCAGCTAATGACTTGTAAATGGAAGTGACATGTCTCCCTTCTAGGCTGAGCATTTACTTGCCTGTGTACGACCCTCCAGAGCTCTCTTTTCCCTCTGCCACATGCCTGGTGATGTTCCAGATACTGGCTCTTCCAGATGGTAAGGACAACAGTGATGTTGGCAGGGCCCCTAGCTGCCTTCTGATTAGACAGGTACTGGAATAAGAGACACATCTTTGTTGATAGGCTTCTTCTCAAAATCAGAGGAGAAAGTGTGTATCATGTTCAGGAGAGTTTAGACTGTGCCGCAGCAACAAACAACCCAAAACCTTAGTGGGAGGCCTTAAGAGACAGCGAATGCTTGAAAGACAGTGAGAAATGGTATTGGAGACTAAACAGGAGATCTGTCTTATTCAGCAGCAAACATTTCAGTCACATTGCAAATGGAAAATGTACCTAACGATTGGTGGATTTGGTTAAGGAGACCTTCCTGCATATGTTGAAAGTGGCAACTGGTTTCTTTTAGCCATATATGATAAGGTATGGAGATAGAAGAGGTGAACTAAAAAGTCTCCTATTCAGATTTTAACAATCGTTATAGGAAATATAAAGGGTTTAAAGACTTTCTGGGTTAAAAAACAAAATCACTTTTCATACTCTCTTGCCTTACAAAGTAAGAAATGCCACAGGACATTTATCAAATCCAGGACATTGTTAGTAAATTGTAGTCTCAGAGTAAAGTTCAAATCAAAGATGTGGCTAAAAGCTCCTTTAGAACACATCAAAAAGATTTAAGACATGCTTTAAAAGAACCAAAAAGACATCGTCCCTTATGATGATGTTTCTCAGCCAAAGGTAGAAAATACACTATTTCAAAGAAATTTATGGGTGAGGCTTTTTTTTTTTTCTAGACTAATAAGATTCATAAAAAACTCACAAAGTCTTAAGAAAGTTGTATTGGCAGAAGCAGCACCAGCTTGGACTGGTGTTCAACAGACAGACAGTTCAAAATGAAAAGGACCATTTAGTCTCCAGCCTTGTACAGGCAGAAGCAGGCTGAGAAAGGTCCTCAGTGGTGGACATAGGCCATTTATAATTAAGTGAAGAGTGGACAATCTCTCCCAGGGCACAGGACTCATCCCTAATTGAGAAATGAGTGATGTGTGCTTGCTGGATTTCAGAACTGTTGTGAGGCCCTGGTAGATGCTCTGTTTCACACCCGCTTTTTTAATGCAAGTGTCTATTGTTGGATTCCCAGCCTACAGCCAGAATGAGTTGTTAGCCATGTACAATTCATATTTATCACTTCAAGTGGAATATTGAAAACTTATCACCACAGAGGACCCTCCAACCTTCCCATTTATACTGTAGGTTTTGTATGTATTATATCTACATATATAGAAAACCTTATCTGACCATGTTATAATTTTTGTTTTTAGCCATTATACATATTTTAAAGGATTTAAGAAAAGAAAAATAGTCAAACGTATTTACCCATTTCTATTTTTTTCCTTTTTCTTGATGTTTCAAGTTTCGCTCTTATATCATTTCCCTTCTGGCAGGTCAACTGGAAGTAAATTCTTTTTGTTTTCCTTTATCTGAAAATATCTTCATTTCATCTTCATTCCTAAAGAATATTTTCAGTGGACAGAGTATTTGTGGGTGACGGTGGTTTACTTTCAGCACTTTAAAGATGTTCCATTCCTGCTGGCTCACGTGGCTGCTGATGAGAAATCCATGGTTATCTGCATCATCATGCATTATGCATCATTTTTCTCTGGCTGTTTTAAAGGTATTCTCCTTGGTCTTTCGTTTTAGCAGTTTCATTATTGTGTGTCTGAGCATCGATTTCTTTGAGCTTATCTTTTGTAGAATTTAATGATTTTTTTCAAATCTGTAAATTTAGGCCTTTTAACAAATTTGAAAATTTTTCAGTTGTTTAAATATTTTTTCTTTCTTTCTTTCTTTCTTTCTTTCTTTCTTTCTTTCTTTCTTTCTTTCTTTCTTTCTTTCTTCTTTCTTCTTTCTTTTTTGATTTTATTAAATTTATTTTGGCTACATTGGTTTATAAAATTACGTAAGTTTTGAGTATAAAATGTAATAATATGTCATATGTATATTGCACTGTGTATTTACCACCCAAAATCAAAAAAATATCCATACCTCCCCGGCCTCTGATAACCACTAAACTGTTGTCTGTGTCCATGAGTGTCTGTTCGTCTTGTTTGTTCATTGTTTTCAGTTTTATATCTCATACAAGAGTGAAATCATATGGTTTTAATTTTTTTCTGTCTGATCATTTAGCATGATAATCTCAAGATCGATTCATGTTATAGCAAAAGGCAGTATTTCACCTTTTCTTATGGCTGAGTAATATTTCATTGTGTATATCTACCACATCTTCTTTATCCGATCATCTCTTTAAGGGCACTTCACTTGTTTCCATGTCTTGGACATCATGAATAATGCTGCAATGAGCATAAAGATGCATATATCTTTATGGGTAAATGTTTTCAATTTTTGTGTGTGTTGGGGGTGGGGGGAGACCGAGGGGGGGTTGATTCCCAGAAAAGCAATGCCGGGTCATATGGTAATTCTATTCTTAATTTTTTGAGGAACTTCCCTACTATTTTCCATAGTGACTGTACGAATTTGCAGTCCCACCAGCAGTATATGAGGGTTCCTTTTTCTCCACATCCTCTCTAACACTTGCTAATACTTGTGTGAGATGGTGTCTCATTGTGGTTTTGATTTACATTTCCCAAATAGCTAATGAAATTGAGCATCCTTTTATATGTTTGTTAGCCATTTGTATGTCTTCTTGAGAGAAGTGTCTTTTCAGGTCCTCTGCTTATTTTTTAATTGGCCTGTTTGGTTTTTGTTGTTAATGAGTCGTATGAGTTCTCTGTATATTTTAGATATTAGGCCCTTATCAAAGGCGTTGTTTGCATTTTCCCATTTGGATGGTTGTCTCTTTACCTTGTTGACAGTTTCTTTTGTTGTGCAGAAACTTTTTTAGTTTGATATAGTCCTATTCATTTATTTTTGCTTTTACTTCCTTTGCCTTTGAGGTCAAATTCATAAAATCCTCTTTAAGTCCAAGGTCCTTGAGTTTAGTTATTATGTTTTCTTCTATGCAATTTATTGTGTCAGGTCTCATATTCAGGTCCTTAATCCATTTTGAGTTAATTTTGGTGTGCAGTGATAGATAACAGTCTAGTTTCATTCTTTTGCAGGTAGCTTTCCAGTTTTCCCAGCACTATTTATTGAAGAGGCAAGAAGCTTTCCTTTCTCCACTGGATATTTTTGGCTCTTTTGTCAAAAATGATTTGCCCATATAAATAGAGGTTTACTTCTGGAGTCTCGATTCTGTTCCACTGATCCATGTGTCTGTTTTTCTGCCCAAACCATGCTGTTTGATTACTGTCACTTCGTAGTACAATTTGAAGTCGGGCAGAGTGATGCCTCCAGCCTTGTTTTTTTTTTTTTCCCCTTAGGATTGCTTTGGCTATTTGGAGTCTCTTGTGCTTCCATACGAATCTGATGACTTTTTTGTTCTATTTCTTTAAAAAATACTGATGGGATTTTGATGGAGATTGCATTAAATCTGTATAATGCTTTAGGTAATAAGGTCATTTTAATATTCTATTTTTAAAATTATAGTTGGCATATAATATATTACTTTCAGGTGTACAACATAGTAATTAGACATTTATATAATTATAAAGTGATCTCTCCAATAGATCTAGTATCCATGTGACACCATACATTGTTATTATAATTTCATTGACTATATTCCTTATGCTATACTTTACTATTTTTTAACTACCAATTTTTACTTCTTAATCCCTTTGCCCTTTTCACTCACTCCCCTAACCCTCTTCCCATCTGGTAATCATCAAAATGTTCTCTGTATCTATGAGTTTGTTTCTCTTGTTTATTTTGTTCTTTAGGTTCCACATGTAAGTGAAATCATATAGTATTTGTCTTTCTCTGTCTGACTTACTCCAGTCAGCACAATATTCTCTAGGTTCATCCATGTTATTGAAGATGGCAAGATTTTATTCTTTTTTTATGATTGAGTAACATTCCATTGTATATATGTACTACTTTTTCTTTATCCAATGTTGCAATGAATATATGGATTCACATGTCCCTTCGAAGTACTGGTTTGGATTTCTTTGAACAAATATCCAGAAGTGGAATTACTGGGTCCTTCTTTGTCTCTTGTAATAGCCTTTGTTTTAAAGTCTATTTTATCTGGTACAAGTATTGCTACCCCAGCTTTTTTTTTCATGAAATACTTTTTTCCATCCCTTTACTTTCAGTCTGTGTGTGTCTTTTGATCCAAAGTGAGTCTCTTGTAGGCAGCATACAAAAGGGTCTTGTTTTCTTATCCATTCAGCCCTCCTGTGTCTTTTATTGAAACATTTAATCCATTTATATTTGAAGTAGCTGTTGATAGATATGTAGTTATTGCCATTTTATTATTAATATTTTTCTTTTTTTTCTTAAATAATAACAAGAAGTAGCTCTAACATTTCTTGTAAAACTGGTTTGGTGTTTATGAAAAGGGTACCTTTTTCTCATCTGGAAAGCTCTTTATCTGTCTTTCAATTTTAAATGATAGCTTTGCTAAGTAGAGTAATCTTGGTTGTAGGTCCTTACTTTTCATCACTTCGAATATTTCATGTCAATCTCTTCTGGCCTACAAAGTTTCTGTTGAGAAATCAGCTGACAGTTTATGGGAGCTCCCTTGTAGGTAACTAATTGCTTTTCTTTTGCTGCTTTTAAGATTCTCTCTTTGTCTTTAAGCTTTGGCATTTTAATCATGATGTGTCTTGGTGTGGCCTCTTTGGATTCATCTTGTTTGTGACTCTGCGCTTCCTGGGTTTGTATGTCCATTACCTTCAACAGGTTAGGGAAGTTTTTCATCATTTCTTAAAATAAGATTTCAATTCCTGCTCTCTCTCTTCTCCTTCTGGTACCTGTATGCTGGGAATGTTGATACACTTGACATTGTCCCAGAGGGCTTTTAAACTATTCTCATTTTTTTTTTGATCCATTTTTCTTTTTGCTGTTCAGATTGGATGTTTTCTGCTCCCTTATCTTTTAAATTGTTGATTTGATCCTCTGCTTCATCTAATCTACTGTCGATTGTTCCTATAGTATTCTTCGTTTCAGTTATTGTATTCTTCATTTCTGACTGGTTCTTTTTTATGTTTTCTATCTTTCTGTTAAAGTTCTTACTGAACTCATCTACTCTTCCCCTAAGTTCATTGAGCATCCTTTGTACCACTGTTTTGAGCTCTGCATCTGGTAGATTGCCTTCATTTTGTTTAGTTCTTTTTTGGGGGGAAGCTTTGTTTTATTATTTCTAGATGTTTTGATGCTTGTCTCACCAGTCTCTGAGCTCTGTTTATTTTTATTTTATTTTATTTTTTTACTAGCCATTGTTCAGATTAGATAATTTTAGATGATCTAGCTTCAAGGTCACTAACATGCTCCTCTGTCATTTTTATTTGGTTAATTTTGTTTTTCAATTCTAAAATTTTCTATTAATCTTTATATCCTCTGTCTTTGCTGAGACTTTCCATTTTCCCATTTATTTCAAGTGTCAACCTTACTTCTTGGAGCACAGTTGTAATAGCTTTTTTAAAGTCTTTGCCTGATAATTCAGAGATGCGTGTGGTCTCGGCACTGCCACTTGATTGTTTTTTTCCCTTGTGAACCGCTCTTTGCTTGGTTCCTCATTTGGATTGTATTACGGACAATTTGAATATTAGATTACGGAAACTCTGGGTGTTGTTTAAATTCTATGATGATGGTTGATTTTTTAATTTAGTTTTATTTTACTAAACTGTCAACCTACTTAGATTCAGGCTACAATTTCCATCCTACCTCCTGTGGGCTATGGTTCAGTATATTTGCAAAAATAACTCAGTGGCAAGTCTGGGACCTAAGAAGTGATTTTAACAACAGTTCTAAAAGACTTAGTATGCTGCTGTGGGCCAGATCCATGCCTGTGTAGCATGGGGATGTGATTCCAGAAGTTTATACACCAGTTTATGAAACAGCTCTGTAGAGAGCCCTCCTTTCTCTGGTCATCTCAATACTTTCTGGTCCTCTGGGTCCCCATTTAATGGTCTTCTAATAGAAAAGCCAGGACTTTAATTTCCTTATTTTTTATGTTCTGCACTTGATACTCTATCTTGGGTCAAGTAATGAGAAGACAGAGAAGAAATAGAAAGCAAGGTAAATTCATCTCTTGCCTTTTGATGAAAAGCTCCTTTGGTCATATGCTTCTTCAGTATTTTAGGTGTGTGCTCAGGCTCTGTGCCAATGAATTATGGCCTGAGGGCTGAAATGGAAGAGAAAAGAAAAGAAAAGAAAACAAAGGATTTATCTCTGTTTTTTCCTGGACTTTTAGGATTCTTCTTTCCAGCTTCTCAGTACCAACAACGACAACAACAACACAAAACAAAACAAAACAAAAACAAAAAATGAACAAACAAACAAACAAACCACCTCCCCCCCAAACCCAAGCCTTCTCTGTTTCCACTAAGTGACACTTCTAGGTTGTCAGATTGCCTTTGAGTTCCCCAAATTCTGGACTCCTTCCCAAATTTGCTTGCTACCATTTAAGTGCTCAGATAGCTGTTTATCTATGCCTTCTGTTCAGAGTTTATATTTGCATTCAGTTAGGGAGAAAGGGTAGAGTGTGCTTTATCTTCTCCAGAACTGGATTCACTGCAGAAGTTACTTGAGTAAATATTTATGTAATACACATAATATAGAAATAACTTAATATGCTATGGCCAAGGTCTAAAACTTATTTTTAACTATTAAATGAACTTATAAAATATTCTCAGGTTATTTGGAATAATATAAAATCATTTATAAAAGTACTACATAATAATGTAGGCATTTTGAATAATAAGATCTTTATATTAATATAAAGTAATCACATTTTAAATTAAGTCAATCATTTTCCTGTGATAGATTTCAATTATACAAATGTTATAGGTATTTATGTTTGTTAAATATCAAATCCATATTCCCCAGAACACAAATAAAAATATGTGATAAAATTACAGAGAAGCAGAACTGAAAAAAGGAGAGAAAAGAATCACATGGGAAAAAAATCATAAAATAGTAATAAGGACTAAAATGTTCAAAAAATTTGGTCATTCAACATATTTGGACAGGGCAGTCTATTAAACATAGGGCCACTTGTTTTCCTCAATAACTCGATTAATGATTGAAAGCTTAATTTTTCATTTTGTTGTGGGCATTGTTCCATTTCTTCAACTAGAAAAACGAGCTCATGTATCAGAAAACAAATTAAAATTTAAGGAAAAATGGTTCCAACAATATACTCGGGGGAAAAACAAGAAAAAAAGGAAATAAATGGAAATGTAAATCACTCTGTCTCGTTAAGCAAATGTAAAGCACTACTTAAAGACTTTGCATACAGGAAATAGAGCCTCCATGCCAACTGTGGTTTCTATCTGTTGTTGAGTCTAATGAAGGGTTATTTTTCTTCTGTTGTTTATTCAAGAATGCCAATAAGGATCATTGATCTCAAATTCTAGGTTGTTTTTGCCAATCCTCTACCTATAGTTTTATATTGTTTTTTACATAACGTTTACAATTTTTTCTCGAAATATGAGCACAACAATTTTTTTTTTTAAAGAAAGATTTCTTAGGTTTTAAAGCAATTGTTTGTTACTCTATCACCAAAGCTGAAAGTCCAGGGCAGCACATTTTCTTAGATTTTCTGTTGACATTATGTTAGGGACTTTTATTGTTTTATTTTTAAGTCATGTACTAACAACCTATTTTTCTCTGCTATGTTTTAGAAAATCTCTAAGGAGAAATAAAGGATGTCTTTGGAATTGACATATTTTGTTTAAGAAAATGGGAGAATGCCCATGGTAAAAAGCTTATTTTTTTCTTGCTCTCTGTTTTTCATTTGAATATAAAAATATGATATTTCTCCTAAGTGCTAAAAGGTTTGATTGTATTTCGAGGAAGAAGGAGATAGATGTTAGTCTGGGCTCAACATTCTTATCGCTATAAGCTTCAATAAAACAGAAGCTTCACATCAGTAAACTAAGGAAAGTGTAAGAAGCTTTGGGAAAGGGTCATGTTGTTCAAGCTGGCTCTGAATAAGAAACTCATATCCACATACTCCCATTCTGTGCTTTGTCAGTGAATGTTCCAAAATATCCCCATCTTAAACATTTCTTTTCATCTTATTCTTGGTGTTCCCTTATCTTTGGCTCTCCACATCAATAATAGCATTCTAACATGCTGGAGCACAACTTATAAGCACCTTTGAACATTAACATCAAAAATTCTATGTCATCAATGCAAAGATTACATTAATTTTAAAGCAAGCTGGTGAATCAAGGGAGTTTTATTTCAATGTAGATGATATTGAGCTTGTTTAAAAAAATTTTCCAATATTTTCTGCCTGAAAAATATCTATACATCTATATGTAAATGTATTTATAACGATTTTTATTTATATAACAAATACGTTTTGAGTACTTACTGTATATCAGGCAGTACTCAAGGTATTAAAAACAACAATAAATAAATTAGATAAAAATCTCTGTCAAAAGAATTTACATCCTACTTAAAGAAGACAGTCAGCTAACACAATAAATAAATTATAAATGGGAAGAGCTAGGGTTAGAATTACAATATTAAGTAGAATGATCAGAATAGACCATAATGAGAAGGTCACAATTGGTCAAAGACTTGCTAGAAGTAAGGGAATGATCTTTTTAGTTATCTGGAGGAAGAGCATTCCAGACAGAGAGAATAGCCAAGGCAAAGGCTCCCAAGCCAGAATGTTCCCCAAACTGTTGGAGAAACAGCCCAGATAGTAATGTATAGTAAAGAGGAAAGCAGCAAGAGATAAATTTCGAGAAGTAATAAAGACCTGAAGGAATATGAGCTTGTCGGCCATTGAACATACTTATTCTTTTATTCTAACAGGGAGGTCATTAGTAGGTTCTGAGCAGAGGAGAGACTTGAGCGTGATTGCTTTTCCAATGATTGTCCTTAGCTGTTCTTCTGAATATAAATGGAGAAAAGGGATGGAAGAAAGGAATGAAGCAAGGAGGTCAGAGAGAAAACTATTGCAACAGTCTAGGTAAGAAATATGATGCTCTCTTGGACCAGGATAGTTATGATAGAAGTGAAAAATGGATATAATTTTAGATATGTTTTAAAAGTAGGTTTTACAAAGTTTATTGACAAATTGAATATTATATGTGTGCAGACAGAAAGTCATGGACTGACTCTAAGATTTTTGGACATAAAACCTAAATGAATGGAATGCCCATTAACTGAGATATTGGAAGACTAAAGGAGAATAAGACTTTTTTTTTGGAGAAGATGAGGAGTTCAGGAATCTGTTTCAGATATTTTATATTTATATTCTCTATTAGAAATTTAAGTTGAGACGTTAAGAAAGTATTTGGACATATCATTGTAAGAAGGTAAGAAGTCTGGGCTGGATATATGCATTTGGGCATTTCCAATATGTAGATGGTATTTAGTGCATTTAGACTGCTTATAGTCACCAAGAAAATAAATGCAAAGATTAGAGGAAAAAAATGCTTTATCTTCTCATCCTCTCCTGAACTCACTCTGGCCTGAATTTTACCCCAGCATCCAGCAAATAAACTCTTACTAAGATAAGAACACAGTGACAAACATGTTGACAAACAAAATGTTCGAAACTCAGCCTTCATCTTACTTAACTCTTCAGTAGCATTTGACAGAGTTCATCATGCTCCTTCTTGAAATATTTTCTTCTCTTGGATTTCAGGATACCACTCACTCTCCTGATCTCCTTTAACCTTACTGGCTATTCCCTCTTAGCTTCCTTTGCTATATTTCTTCAACTTGTAAGCTTTGGATAATGAAGTGTCCCAGCTCTAAGACCTCATGTATCTTTATCTAAACTTGTTCTCTCAAGCTTCTTATTCATCTCAAGGCATTTAATTTTATTAATACACTAACAGCTCCAAAATCTCTATTTCTAGACCTTTTCTCTAAACTCTAGACTTGTCTATTCAGTTGCTTACTAGACATTTCCACTTGGATATAGCCTTAACATGAGGCAAGAATCTCGTGTTCCACTATTTTATTATGGAATACTATCCTAGGGAAAAAGAATGAGAGATAAGAAAAGTGAAGCAGGAAATTAAGGAGAACCAAAATAAGAATCCATCACAGAGCCTTTATTGTGGCTAGATGCTTAGCTGAACGATCAGCAGCATCTTAATTGGGTAGAAAACTCCTTTGTGGAATAATTCACAAGTAAAACATACCTATGATCAAAATTTTCTTATCAGCAATACAGATTTTCTTTTATATTATTTTTTTTTATTTCAGCAGAGAATCATAATTAACATTACACACAAATCTCCTGTATCTATAGACTTATTTGATTATAAGACCAGCAAAAAATGACATAGGTTAATTGCATGTGTGGTCAGCAGAAGTTGGAAAATTTTTCATCAATGTAGAAAACAGCCAAGAACCATCTGAACGAAAATAAAACTAAATCAGAATATGTGAGAGTTCTATCTATAGTGTATAGTAATACTGTTAACTGCTTGCTTTAAGTACACATTTATTGTATCATGTTTCTAGTAAATATCATGGGCCATTGCATTTGATATATGGTCTCTCCTTTGAGCTCTGAATGGTTAAGTCATTTTCTGGAAATGCATCATATAGCTATTTAGTCACAGAACCCAGTTTTGGACCCAAATCTATTCGACTTCCAATGGCCATGCACATCATACTTATGTGCAGTCTTTCTCCTGGGAAGCTTGGGTTTTCTCTGACACTGCAAAAATACCCTGAGAAAAAGGAGAGGCTGGCCACACGTGGTGACTCATGTGTGAGCCTCCAAAACCCCTTCGTTTTGGGGGTCTCGCAGCCCTGTAAAGGCTCCTTCATGTAGCTTTAAAGTATTTTATTATTGCCAGGAGAGTCTCTGTGGCCAGTATGGTGGTCAAAGTTCCCTCCTTATTACTTCTCAAAGCACATTTTCCATCAGTCCTCATAGCTACTTCCTGTCCACAACCCTTTCCTTTTTCTTTTCCTCCCAATATTTATTCTTTCATTCATATACATATTCTCTCACACGTATTTGTTGAGTGTCTATCATGGGCCTTAGTACACAGTTCTAAGTGCTCTTCTCTTCTATCCTTTAAAGTCCCGTTCTTCATTCTAAGACTACATGGTTCATGGGTGATCTGAATTAATCATCTGAAGGGGAGAAGAGGTAAATATCTTGCCTGGCAAAATGCTGTGAAGGCTTCAAATAAAGGCTTTCTTTTAATTATTCTGTTTAGTGACCTTGTTAAAAACTTTCCTTCTCTGCTGTCAGCCCATTTTTTTTTTTTTTTTAAATCCCTGTGAGTATATTTAACTGCTAAGGCTGGATACTGATTAACTTCAGCAATATTCGCTCACCTCTCAGTCCTGCAGTCTCCATGGGAGAGGCTCACTGTATTGTGTTAAGTTGCACACCACCTCAGTGAAACTATTCTGATAGGATAATAGTGACATTACATAGTTATCTACAGTTTACACTTTCACTCTTCTCTATCAAGAAAATTTTAAAATCATTTCTTCCACTATTAAATGGTACTCTTTAAACAGTAACCTCTTTGTGGAAAAGGAATAAAAATGTTTTCACTATTTAATTTTTCCAGGAGAAAAGCTGACTTTGCATAATTAGAAGTAGTGCAGGTTAATAAAAATCCATTCTTCGACATACATACCTGTTTCCTATTTACCTATTAATTTATGTACATCATAAGACATTATCAAAAATTACTCCAATTTACCACATTTACTACCAATTTAAAAAATGTCGGAGACCCTGATCACATAGCAGTGGCAACGAAATGTTGCATTGAGAAAAATCAACCTTTTGAAGAGTGATGGGGTGAGCTGGCTGGCGTCCCTGACTGCCACACATATCTGACTTTGTGAACACAAGGTAGGGTGCGTTTCTATACACTCATAATGGAGATGTTAACATGAGAGAATAAAATAATATAATCCTAAGAGGCTGAACTGATCATACATCTAATTTTACTACTCCACCAAACTTGAATAAAGCTCTTGGATTTAATTTTTGGAGGAATGTAAATTATGGTACCTTTTCCCTGATTACCATGGTAAGGTGGTTTTTTGGAAAATAGTAAAGATGATTTTTCATGTGTTAAAAAATATTTTCAGAGGTGCAAAAATCAAGACCGCAAATGACAAATATCAAACCAAGTGTTTGTTATGTTATAATATTTAGTAGGAAGTTATCTTGGCACTCTGACAAATTCTAACCTATTATGCTGAGCATCTATTAAAATGTAGAGCTCTTTGAAGCCTGCAACAAAAACTTTCTATCTGCATGTCTACGAACAGAAAGACTATCAAGGCTAAGACACTTGACCACATAAACTATGTCTGAGAACGCCATCCTCTGGTAGAAGAATTTATAGAGCCTGCTGCGCAAATACTGACTGATAATAGCAGAGCGATACGCCACAAGTGTGAGGAAAGCCAGCGCCCCCATCCTACATGAAAATGGGGTTTCTCATCAGCCCTCATTCATCCAGGTTATTTATTTTACCTGCTCTCCACCAGTGGGTTTCGGGATGTCCAAGGCTTGGGACTGACTGATTTACTGACTGACATTTATTTAAACGTTTTTACTAGCAGGGAGTATTTATGAACATCTTATTTAGTACAGAAAATTGCCTTGTCTACATTTTTCCTCAACTTTATCGCAAGGCCCCTCACGCTTCTCACGGACATCCATTCCTGCAAGCCTTGACCGCTGGTCAATGTTCATTTTTTCAGTCTTTGTATTGTCTGCCTCAATTCTTGAACCACACGTGATTCTAATTTCCAAGGTCTGCCCGACTGCTACTGCTAAGCTCCTGTTCTGTCCTCTCCTATCATCTCAATTGCTTCCAAATGTCCTCTAATAACTTTGGTCTCTGAGTGCTCTGAGATTTCCAGTAAGATTCCCACCACCTGGTCTCAGTTTAGGCCTTGCCAAGGCTCACAGGGCTGGTCCAACAGGATGGCAGAATCTGTTTCTACATTGTACTTTCCCTTGACTACTTATATTTTTGAAACTAGAAATAGTATTAGAAACTTAAAGTGCAGGAATGAGTAACAAGCATATAAGTAGAAAACCCAGAAAGTTGTTGTTGGTTGGTCAGTTAGTTGATTGGTTGATTGGTTGATTGGTTGATTGGTTGATTGGTTCATTGATTGATTGGTTCATTGGTTGGTTTATAGCAAAGGCTTACCCTCCCCACAATTCATCCTTCATAGGACTTAGCAACCCAATTTTGTTCTTGTTTTCGAGTAAAGAGTTAAGATCAAAACAATCCTCACTGTGCCCAGGTCCAAAGAGCTCAATAGTAAGTATGCAGTAACTATTTGTTAATTATTAAATATCGTCGTTAATGATTGCCGCTTTTGCCCTTTTAGGAATCGAATGGTCTCATTAAAAGTAAATTCAATTATTTTTAAAACACTTTTTAAAATTTAAAGAAAAAGGAGTCACCCAATAGCCTAAGTGAGTTTGCTCTTTTCTCATGGAAAAGAGAAAGAAATAATAGAATTGCCTTAAATCAATTTTAAGACCTTTATAAACTTTCACATATAGAAGCTCTCTTAAATGGTCCCATCACGCTGTGACCTCGGATAAGACACATGATGTCTCCAACCTTCAGTTTCTTCATTTGTAAAATGTAGGAGATGGACGGTAGGATTTTAAAGAACCATTTCCCCCTTGCATCTCACAGATGTATGATTTTAAACACATAGGTAAAATGGATATTTTGAAATGTGTTGCGGTAGCAATCATGCCTTGTAAAATATATTATTCAGAGATGTATTGTTTTTAATAAGCAACAATAAGTTCAGTTTTTAAAGAATTAATCATTTGAACTGACATTTATGATTTTAAAAATATTTAATACTGAATGGATACAGTTTTGAAATTGATAGAAATCCAATTGATAAAGTGCTTTTGATGTTGTTTAAGAGTTTAAGATGAATCTTGATATTGATAAGGAATTTAAAATAAAATCAAGTACAAGTTACCTGCATTAGGAGAAAATAGTAGATTGCTTGAGTTTTATATAATGCTGAGGATCATAAATAAATATATGAACTTTTAAAATGAACACAAACTGAAAGTTGAAAACCGAATTAATTTCTAAAGTAGAAAAATATTTTTATAAATTTGTAAAATTGAAATTCTACTTATAAGAATCACTTGAATTTTTATTGTAATTTCATTATAATATTTTCTTACTTATAATTTTAGTAAGTCACCTTAAACTTTTTTGAAAAATGGTGTGTTGGTGTATTTGATAAACAGATTTCAAATTTCACTTAACTACTTAAATCAGATTCTGCAGTCGCTTTTAGTATATATTTTTTATACCCCATACTTAACCAAACAATAAATGTTAATTATTCTGTTCTCTAGAAATCTTTCCAGTCTGCCTTTTTACTGCAATCCATAGTTGCTGCTTTCACTGTGTGTTCAAGTGTCTTTACAGAGCTTCCTAACTGGTCAAAGGCCTCCAGTTTCTCTTGCTCTAAGGTTTCCTTCTTAAAGCTTCCAGGGTGAGCTTTCACAAAGTAACAAAACAAATATATTAATATGTTACTCTCCTGATCAATGTCACTTGCTGGCTCTCCTGCTTTCAGAATCTGATCCAAACTCTACGCCACAGCATGTAAGGCACCTAACAAATCTCCTTCTGCCTTTTGCTGACCCCCACTTCAAACTTCTCCACCCTCATCTCTCTTAATGAGCCTCTCGAATGCTGCGTTTTAGACCCACTGAGATATCTGTGATTTTCCACCATACCGTGTACTCTCAACTTTCTTTCTTTGGACTACTCTTCCTGAACTGTGCAGAAACAGAGCAAACTGTCCTGGAATTAATAAAGCATCGGATAGCTTTTTAAAAATTAATGAATATTGACTAGTAGCCCATGTCTATGAGCAAGACCATCTTAAGGAACAGGTGTCAAAATGGATGGATGAGCACCTCGTCTGGGGAGCCAGAAAGAACTGAAGAAGAACAGACAAGTCTCAACTCCATTTGTCCTAAGACAAGAGAGCTATGGTAAATCTCTAAAAGAATACCTTATTCTATCACCATCTACCATCATGCATCTTAGATTATTAGGAAATACATAGTGGTTATGTGGTCAACAATGTGATTGGAACTTTTGGTTAAATGGAAACTATAACTTCCTCACTGTCAGGATGCATTTCTTCTTTTTCGTAAAGGTGGATAAAAAAATCTTAATTTCTGACAATCTTTCTGCAATCCCTAACTTCTTCAGAGAATCTGTATAAAAGTGAAAAAACAGTGGATATATCTACTCCAACCTATATAAAGTTTGTTTATTATGTAAAACAAAGCTCAAAACTCTATTTTTTAAAATTCCATATTCGAAATTCTTTAGTAACTTTTGTAACAACTTATTAATTATTAACATCTAATCGCATCTTTGCTTCCTGGCATGGAAGACCAACTGTAACTTTCCTTGGGAGAATATATAGATTCTTAAATATAGCATTATCTGTGGCAAAATAGAGAACAGTGACTACTTGGAAACAAAAAACTGCTCCTCCAATAAAGGAGTGGATGTTGGACTTAAGCGATGCACTCCATTTGAGAAAAGTGTACCCATTAAAAAATCAATACTTCTAGCTCTAGGGGGTCACAGAAAATGTTTTTAGATCTTGACAAGAAAAAATTAAGGACTTCATAACATTTCACCTGGCAAACATTTTAGGCTTAAGATTTGTCAGCAGACTTTCAAATTTGAGAAGATATATAAAACAACAACAACAAAGAACAAACAAACAAACAAAAAAAACCAAAAAAAAATCCCTCTTAGTATCGATTAACAAAAGATTTATAGAATCAAAATACCATAAAATTGGTAACTATAGAAACAAGCTGCCCAATCATATCTATGATAGAGTTGCCTAAGTCAAATAGGATATGTATGTTGTTTACAAACCTATCTTTTCTTTGTATACTAAAGACTAAGTGAGAAAATAAATGAACTTAGTTTCTCTAATGATATAAGTTGAATGAGTCCTAAACACTAGTTGGCATGGATTTAATGTGTTTTGGGTTATTGAGGGGTTTGGAGAAATTTTAAGTCTTGCCATTTTTTAGGGTAATGTACGCTATGCTACTAGAGGTTCATCTATCATCTCAGTGGCATATTTGATAATTCAGTTCAAAATCAATGACAGTTCACCATTCCCCACAGGACTTCAATATTTCTATTTGAAATCTATTGAAAGCTGAGCCAAGTACAAATATAAAATTTTATTTTGGACCCCCAACTGGGATAATTCTGTGGTAAACTTAAGAGTGAAAAGTCCTATTCTTCTAAGGATAAACCAAAATATCTCAATTTAGAACCAGAGAATTATCAAAGAAAATAACTTGTGCAATGAGTTAAATGTATTCATTTTTTCCCCTCAGCTCACCATATATCAACAGATCTATCCTTCACAATAAAATAAAAGGGAACGTTCCACATTCTCCCATCCCACTATTTTATGATTTATAGCAGCGGTCCCCAGCCTTTTTGGCACCAGGGATCAGCACTCCTATGAGAATCGAATGCCTGATGATCTGATGTGGAGCTGAGGCGATGATGCTAGCGCTGGGGAGCGGCTGCAGATACAGATGAAGCTTTGCTCTCTTGCCTGCCACTCACTTTCCTGCTGTGCTGCCCGGTGGTTCCTCATGGGCTGCAGATGGGTTCTGGAGGGTTGGGGTTTCCTGATGTATAGGAAATAAAAACCAAACAAATATAAATATGAACTCTGCTTAGAAAGTTGCATCGCAGAGGCAAGGTAGTGTGAAGCAATTACATGGAATGTCCTCCAAGGCATGGGATCTAACTGGACACCTGCACAATTTATTTGTTCATGAAATATGAAAGGGATTATTAGAAACACAAATGACATCTTTTGCATATAAGTTAGAAGAAACTGAAAGCAACTCTGATGTTTTTATTGTATGAAACAATCAGACTGGCTAACGGGAGCAGAGGAAAGCTCCAGGCAGGTGTGGCTCTTCAGTTGCATGCAAAAAGCCTCACTCAGTCTGTGCATTTAATTTCTGCTCTAAAATAACCAAAGAGATTTAGGGCTTTAAATTCTTTTTTCTTTTTCCATAGCCATTTCCAAATGCTTATAGGCACCTTACGAATTTATATCTTTTCAAACACTGCTTTCTTCTTGCAGGAGAATTTTTTCTAAGCAACTAGTAAATATTAGCTTAAATCCTAACATCGATTTGATTCCTGATTTGGGTCAATTTTATAAGTCACCTTTGTATTTCTCCTTGACTTTGCTTATCTTTCCTTGAGCTTCTCTCGCTAAATCACTCTTTCTTGGATTGCTTTCCAATAAACAGGACTATTCTGTTGATATAAAAGGCTGCATTTTGAAGACAGTAAAATGGCAGTTAGATATTGATTTGTTGATACACTAGAACTTTACAACCACATATCCCACTAATCTCAGACTTCTGGACCATGATGGATTCCAAACTTGTTGATGCTGTTGTTTTGAACTGTTCAAAAAATAGTACCAACAGAGGCAAAGAATCATACAGGGTCAATGCACAGATGGAACTTCAGAAATGATCCCTGCAGCCCTCTGTTCTATAATAAGAAATGAACCAAGAGACATTAAATTATGTACCCAAAGATGCGTATTTAGTAGGTAGCAATGACAGCAATTTAAACTGGGCCTTATGATTTTCTTTCCAGAAAGGAAAACCACACATGACTTACCATAAGCCAGATATGGACATGTGTTAGTAATTTGGTATGCTTCCTTTATAAGTGTTAATCACTTATTTGCTTTTAATGAAATGATGATTGTGAAGACAGATGATAGATATAGGTATAGATATAAACTCCAACTCTGTAACAAACAACTACATTTGCTTAAATGAGTAAAAGATTAAAATGAAATTCAGAAAAGAAGATGTAAGAATGATCAATGAGCATATATAAAGATGTTCAACATCATCATCGGAGAAATGCAAATTAAAACTGTAATAAGATACATTATACACTCGCTAACTGGCAGAAATATAAACAACTGATAATACCAAGTGTTAACAAGAATGTAAAGCAACTGGAATTTTCTACATTAGTGATAGAAAAATAAAATTGTGTAGCTGGTTTTCTCTAGTTGGCAATCTCTTACAAAATTTGACCCAGACATTCACCTTTTAGGTATTTACCACAAAGAATGGAAAACACATGATACACGTAAAAATGTGTACACTAATGTTTATACTCAATTTATTCAAATGCCAAAAACTAAAAATAACTCAGTATCTATCAATAGGTATATTGATAAATAAATGATATTTTTACAATGAAATACTATTCAGCAAGAGAAAGAGTGCACTGCTGATACACACAAAACATTACAGAATCTGGGCCCAAATGAGTACATTCTGTCCAATTTCATTTATGTGAAACTCAACAAACAACATATCTCATGTATAGATTAGTGGCCGCCAGGTGCTAAGGACAGGTATGGGAAATATTCGGCAGAGGCTCAAGGCAACCTTTGAGATGATGAAAATGTTTTTTATCTGTATTGTGGAGGTAGTTACACAGGTGTATAAATTTGTCAAAGCATATCGAAGTGCACACTTAAAATAAGTGCATAAGTAAATTATATCTCAAGTCGATTTAAAAATATTATAATTCATCCATCAGTATAAAAATATAAGGAAACTGATAATTGGATGTGGACAATAGATGTTTTCAAACAATGCCATTTAAAGTGTATAATTTAAAGCCAAGGAAATTTCTCGATATTTAAAAAAAATTAAAATGTATGTACTTACCTTTGACTCAGGGCTTCCACAGCTAAGAAAGTATATAAGAGTATATAAGAGTTACACACTCCCACGTTCAACATGATATATGTACAAGATTATTTATTTCATAAATGTTTGTAATTGTAAAAAAAAAAGAAATAATCTAAATGTCTATCAATACAAGATTGGTTGGTAAAACAAATGAGGTTATATTTATTGAATTGAATACTATCCAACTCTAAAAATATAATGAGAATGTGCATTATATACTGAAATGGAATAATTTGTAAGATGCACTACTAAATAAACAATAAAAAACAAGTGCAGATCAATTTTTGTAGTATACTACCTATTTGGCTTATAATATACTCGCTTTCATATGCTTAATGTTCTCAGGGAGATTATACAGAAAATCTGCCAAACTAGGTGTTCTGAATGAAAAAGACTGCAGTTGGGAGTCAGGAGTTGTGGAGGAGAACTTTTAATGCATACTGTTCTAAACTTCCTGACTTTGAACTACTCAAGTTAGATATAATTAAAAATCAATATCAGTTTTTAAAAATGAGAATGTCATTGGTAAAGGAATAGACAAAACCGACAAAGGAATGGATTGGTTTTAAGGAACAAACTCATACATTTTTGCAAATTTAAATCATAAAGATAGAATTGGTTAGTGTAAATAGCATTAGACAATATCAGAAATATTAAATATATTAAATATTAATATTAATATTAAATAATAATAAAACATTAGACCTGAACTGATGAGCGATGTTTTCAAATCAAGTGTCAGAAAAGCAAACTCAGACTGGTTTCAGAGAATTTATTGGCTTACCCAATGAATGTTTAGAGGAGTACTGAGTTCATGTGTGGCTATGTGCCACAATACACACAAAATTATCAGGACCTAGTTCTCTTCATCTCTTATTTTCTGTGTGTTGGCTTCATTCTCAGACAAGGTCTTTGTCCAAACTAAAGCAGCTCTGTACATCATATTTTTCTCTCTTCACATTCAGTGACTAGTCCAATAATTATAAAACAAGTTGAATTTCATCTATCAATTGTAATTAGTGACATTAATAGTATAAAGAGAAAAAATTATGTAATTTTCACAATCAAGGCTAGTACAGACATTTGATAAAAGGCAAGCTCTATTTTTCACAAAAGGCAATAGCAAATTAGGAATAGAACTATCTTTAACTTGGTAAAACTATATATATACCAAAACCTACAGCAAGCCTTGCACATAACTGAAAAATTTTTAATGCATTCCCTATAAGATCAGGACAAGATAAAAGGTCTCCTAACACTGGTGTTATACTACTGAAAGTTCTGGCGACAGCTATAAAGGAAGAAAAAGAAATAAACAACATAAACATTAGAAAGTAAGACACAAAACTGCCACAATTTGCAGATAATGTGAATATCTACTTATGAAATTCAGTTCTCTATACCAACAAAAATAGAAATTATTTTTAAGAGGATAATGTTTACGATAGCAACAAAAACAACAAATTGCCTAGAAATAACTTTAAAAGAATACGGAAAACTTTTAAGGACAAAACTCCAAAGCACTAAAGTAATATGGAAGATAATCTGAACAGTCATTTTATGCTTTTGGATCATATGTTTTAATATTATAGAAAATCGCTACTCTCTAAACTAACCTAAATATTCAAGGAAATGACAAACAAACTTTGTTGTGCATTTTGGAGGAATGATTAATCTACTCTAAAATTTATTTTGAGAAAAGGATTGATCCATTAATAGTAAAGTCAACCTTTAAAAACAAAAGAGGAAAAATTTGTTCTACCAGGTACATTAAGATATTCTACAAAACATAGTAATAAATATAATATGATATTGATGCAATAACAGGTACATGAGTCTGGACAGATCCATATACGTATGAGAACTTGATATAAAATAAAAGCAGCACTATAAATCAGTGAAGAAATCTGTCAAGACCAAATGTGGCAGAGTATTTGGTTCAATGGGAATTTTTATACAGGGAGATTTTAATTGCTACAATCACTTTGGAGTACAATTTGGAGAGAATATTCTCATGTATTATGATATGATTTTTGCACAAGTTCCACGAGAGTCTTGCATAACTATGTTCAATAGCAGCACTATTCGCAATAGAAAGAATGTGGAAGCAGTCCAAATGTCCATCAGTGGGAGAATAAACTTTTGAAAAATTATGATGATTCAAGTTATTTTCACAAGATAGTAGTCATAAAAATAAATAACAGTGGTAAAATAACATATATGGTAGTAAAATAAATAACCTATGGGTATACACAAAAACAGATGAATTTTGGAAACATGTTGAATGGAAAAAAAAAAAAACAAGTCCTAGGAAACTACATAATGTATGATATCACATTAATGATATCACGAAACTAAATATATGGCTTATAAGTGTGCGTGTGTATTAAACTATATTTAAAAAGAGCAAAAAGCAAGTTCTCTGGGACTTCTGGCCTACCTATTCCACAGAGAAATCCTCTAGGCAGAAAGTCGAAGACTCTTGCAGTTAGACTCTGCCTTCATTTACAGGAATGGTGGGAGCCAAGAGGATGGAGCACTGATAATGTCTGCTACTCAAAGACATAAAAACCTGAGTTAAAGATAGGAAATAGGTGCATGCGATAGGGGAGAGCCCTCTGCATATAACATTCGTGGCCTTCTAGTTCTTAAATATTTGCTGGATTGTTAGTTTTATTATTATTTATTTTATTATTATGCCTCATCTCCCCCATATATTCTTTCAACACTTCATTAAAATGACAAAAGGAAAAATAAAATATTTTTCTTGACATAAAAAGTTAAAAAAAATAAAAGAGTTCCCAATTAGGAAAAAAATTGCTCCCAGTTACAAAAAGCTGTTAATTGTACAGTTTGTTTTCTGCACAGTACAAATATGAAAATATTTAATTTTTTTCTTCAATAATTGCTCTGTTTACTTTTCCTTTTTAGTCTCTTAAGACATCTTGGGCAGAATATATAGCCACGCATTCATTTTCAAATGTTAAAAACCCAGTTGGTTCTGTCTCATAGAGAACTCAGTGCCCACATCTCCACTGCCAGCGCCTGGGAGAGATCAAGAGGAAAGCGGCTGCCATGTGGTGGGCAATTTCATTCCTCTTGCCCTACATACCCCTCCTTCTCCTTCCAGCATCTCCAGAGCTGGGAAAGGAGAAGGGGCATTAGAAAGAAGGGGTAAAAGTCTGACTAGCAAAACTCTTACTATTAAAGCTGCATAGAATAAAAAAAGGGTAAAAATCTTACAATTTTAGTAATATTATATTATTATTCTTATTATTTATTATTACTACTCTAGGCTGATAATGTTCTTATCACAAGTGGGTGCCTGTATGCTTCTCTCTGAGTCCTTCAGGAAGCTGCTGAGAGGAGTCTAATTGCTCAATTCTCTCATGTGGAAGATATATTCTTATCTTTAGTCTTTCTGTGTTTCCACACATTTCTTTTGGTGCACTCCATAGCCTCTGGTTTCTGATGTCCTCTCATTGCGATATTCTAAAAAGGGGTGCTGGTTTGGGGTGCCAATAAGAACAGTGGGAACATAGATTTCTGCCATGTCCATTTTACTTTTGTGATGCCCACTTTAGCATATTGGCCTGAACTGTCTTATTTAATTCTCACAACAATCCTATGAGTTAAGTGCTGTTCTTAACTTCATTTTACACATGAGGAAAATGGATTCAAAGCAGCTGAAAAGTCTGTGCCCAACTACTGAATTCTGGGGCTGGACAGAACTGAAGCATTCTTACTTCAGAACCTGAAACTAAATGACAATCAATAGGCTGCTTGGAGGAAATGAAATCAACCAGTGGAGGTAACTGCCTCCGGGCTGTGTTCAGATATGATGAATCATTCTCGTCTACGACAGAAGCTTTACTCATTTTCCTTAAGGTTTAGTGTGTCCATCTTTCCTGAAATGTGCGAGTTGTTTAATTACTGATCTGTAAATGTCAACATTTTGCCCTTTTGGCTTATCTTTTCTAAATTCCATTTCTATTAATATTTTCTTTAGATAGGTTTAAAAACATTGGTTAGGTTACGGTTTTATCATAATTAGACAATTTTATCATAATTCTCTCTATTTCCTTTAGCATTGATACATTTTAAAGTTATTTTTGTAAACTTAGTTTAATAAATAATCTCATGCATTTTACTTGTTTTTTTTTTAAAGACAATAATATTCTCTTTCCAAAATCTAAATTACTTGGAAGACATCATACTATATCTTACCTTTTAACTATGCAAATAACTCTAATACCCAAATATATGATTACATATGTAGGAAAACCAAAAAATTCTACATAACAGCTTCCAGAAATAATTAACATTTTTAGGGTGGTCGTAGCATACAAGATCAATATACAAAAGGCAATCATTTTCTTAATTACCAGTAATGAGCAAGTGTAATTTGTAATTTTAAAAATACCATTTACACTGAAATATACAACTCTATAACAACAAAAACACCAAATGATCCAATCAAAAAGTGGGCAGAGGACCTGAACAGACACTGCTCCCTAGAGGACATAAAAATGGCCAACAAATATATGAAAAGATGCTCAACATTGCTAGCTATTAGGGAAATGCAAATCAAAACCACAATGAGATACCACCTCATACCTGTTAGAATAGCTATAATCAACAGGACAAGTAATAACAAATGTTGGAGAGGTTGTGGAGAAAAAAGAACCCTCATACACTGTTGGTGGGACTGCAAATTGGTACAGCCGCTATGGAAAACAGTAGTATGGAGGTGCCTCAAAAAATTTAAGAATTGATCTACCATATGATCCAGCAATCCCTTTACTGGGTATTTACCTCAAAGACTTGAAAACCCATATCTGAAGATATTTGCACACCGATGTTCATAGCAACATTATTCACAGTGGCCAGGACATGGAAGCAACTGAAGTGTCCTAAGATAGTTGATTGGATAAAGAAGCTGTGGTACATATATACAACAGAATATTACTCAGCCATAAGAAGAGATGAAATACTGCCATTTGCAACAACATGGATAGACCTCGAGATAATCATGCTAAGCAAAGTAAGCCAGACTGAAAAAGTTGAAAATCACATGATATCATTTATATGTGGGATATAGACCTAAAAGCAACAAATGAACAGGACAAATAGAGACTCAGGGACATAGACAATAGACTAATGGTTACCAGAGGGTAGGGGATAGGGGAGGTGGGGAGAGGCAGATGGGATAAAGGGGGTCAAATATATGGGGATTGAGGGAGGGTGAAGTGGGTAAAGGGGATCAAATATATGGTAGCTGAAGGAAACTGGACTTTTGGTGGTAAACACACAATAGAATATATAAATGTCAAATTATAATGTACACCTGAAAATGATATAATTGTATTAACCAATGTTACCCCAATAAACTTAATTTTAAAAAAAGATTGTATACCAATTATACTTACACAGACATTTTTAAAAGTTTATTTAAAAAATTCTATCTTTGAAAAAAATAAAATAAAATTATGGTAAATATGTACATTTGTTAAAACAATAAAAAGCTATATTATATGCTTTAAAAATATAATTTACCATAGACTGTAAATATAAAATCATTTTGAATAAAGTTAACAAAATTCATATAGAATCTATTTGCTTAAAACTAAAAGATTACTGATAAAAGAAATTAATATCTAAATAAATAGAGATATACTGTGTTTATGGATTTAAGACATAATATTTCTAAGATATAAATTCTCCTCAATTTAATCTGTAGATGCAATGCAATGCTAATCGATATCCCAAGGTTTTTAAAAAATGTATTTACAAATTGCTTCTAAAATATAAATAGAAAGACAAAGGAACAGAATAGTCAAAATAATTCTGAAAAGATTAGTATAGAAGACTCACACTGCTTGATTTCAAGACTACCTAAATGAACAGTAATGAAGAAAGAACACATGGTATTTGTGAAAAAAATAGACACACAGATCAGTGAAACAGAATGGAAAGCCTAGAAATAAACCTACACAATATATTCAACTGATTTTTGTCATAGGTGCAAAGGCATAGTCTTTTCAACAAAAGATGCTAGAATAATGGGATGATCATATGTAAAAAATTGAGCCTAGGCTAAATGTCGCACCTAACAAATTAAAAGGTAAAATGTAAAACTAACAGTTCTAGAAAATCTCTATGATCTTGGTCTTTGAAGAGTTTTTAGATATGTCATTAAGAACACAATCCATAAAAAATAAAATATTGGACTTAACCAAAATTAAAAATAATTTAGCAGTTTCTTATAAGTTAAACATACACTTACTATACAAACCCAGCAATCCTGTTTTAAGTATTTACCCAATGAGCTGAAATCTTTTGTTCACACCAAATGTGTACGAGAATGTTTATAGCTTTATTCATAATCGCCAAAAATGGAAACAATCCAAATGTCCTTTAATGAGTGAGTGAGTGGTTAAACAAATGAGTTATACCCATATGAGGGAACATAACTCAGCAATCAGAATTAATGAGGTACATTGATTAATGTAACAACAGAGATACATCTTAAATTCTCTTTGCTAAGTGAAAGAAGCCAGATAAATTGTCTATATGCTGTATGATTTTGTTTATATGACAGTCTGTGAAAAGCAAAGCTATAAACACAGGAGGCAGATGAGTGATTGCCAGGGCCTGGAGATGGGAAGAAGAGCCGATTACAAAAGAGCACACTAGAGAAAGGCATGTTATCTTTGTGGTATTCTTTGCAAAACTTCAGTCTAATTATGAGAAAATACAAAATAAATCTGAACTGCTGAACATTCTATTAAAATACCTGGAAAGCACCATTTCTTTTTTATTTCTTTAGAGCTTCATCTCTTTTCCTCTTCTTGTAAGGCTACCAATCAGATCTTATCTATGTTATTGATTTGATTAACATAAAGGATTTCATAAAATTGCCTTATCTTTTTAATATCTAGAGGAAGTATAGTTATGTCATCTCTCTCTTATTCCTGATAGTGATCATTCGTATCTTCTCTAATTCTTACCTGATTGGTCTGAATAGAAATTTATCAGTCTTATTGACAAGCATCTGGGTCTGATTTATATTTCACTGATTTTCACTATGACCTTTATTATTTCTTCTGCTTAATTTGGGTTTAATTTGCTTCTCTTTTTCTAGTTTGTTAATATGGACACTGAAGGAATTGATTAGGATCTTTGATCATTTCCAATATTAATGTTTAGTGGCATAAATTTCCCCCCACACTGATTTTGTTTCATCTCACCTATTTTAGCATACTGTGTTTTAATTTTCATTCACACAAAAATATTTCCAATTTCTTTTTCAATTTCTTCTTTGATCAATGGGTTATTTAAAGGTACGCTATTTACTTTCGGTGATGGTTAATTTTACATGTCAGCTTGGCATGACCAGTTGGCTAAGCAAACACAAGTCTAGATGTTACTGTAAAGATATTTTTTAGATGTAATCAATATTTTAGTCAGTCAACTTGAACTAAAGCAGATTATCCTCCATAATGTGATGGATCTCATGCAGTTAGTTGAAGGTCTTAAGAGCAAAAACTAAGGTTTCCCAAAGAAGGAATTTTGCCTCCAGATTGCAATATAGAAATTCTGCCAGAGTTTCCAGCCTTCAGATCTGCTTCCTTGACCTACAGATTTCAGATGTTCAAGCTCCCACAATCACAAGCCAGAGCCAAATCCTTAAAAATCAATCTCTATAAATCTCTCTTTCTCTTTCGTATATATATATATATATATATATATATAATTATTTCAATGTCCAAAATACGGCAATCTTGGTAAATATTATGTGTACATTTAAAAATAATGTATACTCTGCTGTTGTTGGGTACAATGTTCCAGAAATGTCCATTAGGTCAAATGAGTTGATAGTGTTATTTGAGTTACTATAGCTTTGCTGACTTAGTATTCAGTTATATGGAATACTTGTTTCATCCATTTTGCAAGAGGACATCTAAAATTTCCCCCTATAATTGTGGATTTGCCTATTTCTGCTTACAATTTTGTCAAGTTTTGCTTCATTATTTTCAATTTCTGTTAACATGAGTCTTGGCTATGATTTTGTGGATCTGATACCAAAAGCAAAGGTAATAAAAGTAAAAAAAAAACAAATGAGACTACGGTAACTAAAAAGCTTCTGCACAGCAAAGAAAACCAACAAAAAAATGAAAATGCAACTATTAAATAGGGAAAAAATTTGCCAAACGTATATCTGATAAACAGTCAATATCCAAAATATATAAAGAATTAGAACAACTCAGTAGCAAAAACAAAATAAAACAAACAAACAAACAATTCAACTAAAAATGGGCAGAAGATCTGCTGAATAGACATCTTTCCAGAGAAGACATAGAGATGGACATTATCACTAATCATCAGGGAAATGCAAATCAAAACCACACTGAGCTATCACTTCATGCCTGTTCAAATGGCTATTATTAAAAACACACAATGAGCTGCTCTAAGAAGGGAACCCCAAATTTAACTAAAGCCTTAAGCACAATTAATTTAAAGTGAAATGTAACTGTACATGCAGTTAGTCATCCACCATAGGGCATGGTTAATAAAAGCAACCTTTCCTTCCCTGCAGTGATTTTGCAAAACCCCTTTTTCTCTTGGAGCTTGCTTAAATATTCCAAATTTAAAAAACTTAAGGTGGCCTACAGAAAGAGAAAAGAAAGGCCACAAAAGTTCTCTCTTTAAGTAAATAATAGCAGCCAACAGAAATAAATGAAATAAAGCCTTGTGAAGCATTAAAAAAAAAATCAAAATTAAAATTAAATGTGAGCAATAATATATTAATTAATTAACTAATTAATTAATTTTAAAAAATAGAGAGACAAGAAATAACAAGTATTGGTGAGGATGTGGAGAAGCAGGAAACCTTGCACACTGTTGGTGGGAATGTAAATTGGTGCAGCCACTATGGAAAACAGTATGGAGTTTCCTTAAAAAATTAAAATAGAACTACCATATAACCCAGCAATTTCACTTCTGGGTATATATCTAAAGAAAACAAAAACACTAACTTGAAAATATAATGCACTCCCATGCTCGTTGCAGCATTATTTACAATAGTCAAGATACAGAAACAATTTAAATATCTATCAACGGATGAATGGATAAAGATATTGTTATACACATACACACACAACACAATGGAATATTATTGTTTAAAAAAAAAAAGGATGAAATCCTGCCATTTGTGAGATCATGGTGGTTATAGAGAGTACTATGCTAAGTGAAATAAGTCAGAGAAAGACAAATACCATATGATTTCACTTTATGTGGAATCTAAAAAACAAAACAAATGAACAAATAATACAAAACGGAAACTGTTTCATAGACACAGAGAACAAACTGATGGTTGCCAGAGGAGAAGGGGCTGAGGGGAAGGGCAAAAATGGTGAAGGAGAATAAGAAGTGCAGATTTCCAGTTATAAAATAAGTTGTGACGGTGTGATATACAGCATAGAAAATACAGTCAATAATACTGTGATACTACTGTAAGATGACAGATGGTTACTAGACATAGCATGATCACGCCATTAGGTATATTAATATTGAGTCACTATGTTGTGCACCTGAAACTAATATAATATTGTATATTGACCATATTTTAATACTCTATGCATCAGCTCAACAAAATGAATTTCTCTCTCACTGAAGGAGAACTGGCTACTTCCATGACTTTGTGCTTACTTCACTACAGCAGCAGTTAATCCTGGTCCTCGCCCTGTCATATAATCTGGAGCAGGTCACAATTTGTTCTTAGTGGAAAGATACATTGGGTTTGCTTTCCCTGTTCAGCGAGTGTCTCTCAACACGACCATTTATGAACTTACTGACTGGTTTATTTCTAATCAGATTTTGCACATAACACATTTTCTAAACAATTAAATCATCTTTCAGCAAAAGAAGTAAAGCCATCAGACAATGCTCATGGGCGACTTGTCTTATTGTGAATCCCATTACCAGAAACAGCTGATTTTATGGATAGGAGAATGGCATATTAAAGACCGCTATGGTCTCAGATCATACCTGGCAAGTGTGTGTGAGAGAGAGGGAACAAGATGTATATTCTCGGAACAAAACACTAATATATGATATTATTTCTCCTATAATCAGAATAAGGATCCAGGAACCAAGGGATAGAACTGGATAGTCCTCCGGTTAATATGATACCTAAAGTTTTGGACTATGCTGGTTTAGAGGTTTTGATATCCAACTAAGAACTCTTCCATTAAAGAACCCAGTGATTATTCCATTTAATGTGAAACCGATGTTAGGAGGCAGTTTAGAATTTTTCATGCCACTGAATAAGCAGGCATCATACTTTGATAATTACATTAAAAAATTTGGTTCATAGTTACAAAATATCAACAGGATTGTAGCACAACTCCAGGAGGAATAGGCATATTAGACTTGGAGCTGCACCAGTGAGTAGGTTTGGGTTTTCCTCCTTTGGGGAGCTGAGAACTATATTCCTGGGTGCTTGAGCCATAACTGAACTATATTCAGCAAGGAATGGGGAGAAAAGAAAGTATGTGAAGAAACATGTTATTAATGTTGGGCATCCAAAGGAGAGAATTATAATAGGAATTTTTTTTTCTTTTTTGGCTGAGCAGCATAATTATGGTCTCTCTTTAGAACATTCTTTGCCTTAGAAAGCTCTGTGATACTTGGCTACATGGGCCAAGCAGACCTACCCTCCTGGATTTTGAAACTGGAAGTATTAATGAAGAGAAACAGGATCGTGGGGTATTTTTGTGGCAGTAATAGCAGACACAGTTCTCAGAGGCAGCTGTGGTACTTATGCTGGTGACAGCACCTGGAGTCCAGTGACATCAGTGTCGAAAGCAGTATGTGAAGGTGGTGTGGCATTCAGTCTCTTGCAGTGGTGGCAGCAGTATCTGCACAGTTAGTCCTGTGGCATGATTTTGGCTGTGATCCAAGCTGCGCAGTCTTGGTTTGTTCTGCCCATTTTCTTAGCCTGTCTCTATGCTTTCTGGTCATTACGTGGGTCACAGTCTCCTTAAGAACTTCCTGGTTCAGACTGCTATGAGAAAACCTTGAATCTTCCTCAGGAGCCAGAATGAGCTTAGAGAGGAAAAATAGTCTTTTGATGACTTGCATTCTTTATAGACCTTTACTAATAATGTGATTCCTAACCTCAAAATGTTATAGTTTAATAAGAAATATAAGATATTTAGATGAAATAAGTATCTATAAGATGGAATAAAATCAAAATGCTAACTTGGGAACAGACCGTGTCATTCGTAAAGTCTTCCTAAAAGGTATGAGACTATAGTTAATTCCTGGAGGATGGGCAGATGGTATTTTGGGAATGGGGACCATATAGCATAGGAAGGAAACTCAGTATTCACTGGGCAGGGAGACCAGGCTGACTGAAGTACGGGTATGAACTGAAACCAATAAGCGGTACATTTGAATGGTTAAGAGGGAACCTTGTCTTCTAATCAGAAATAGAGAATTTCTCTATTTCTTCAAATATCTTAAATATACCTTTTAATTTTTTGAAGTTCAAAAATTAAAACATTGGTCAAAATTTTTTGCCAGGAAAAGTTTTAGAAATCAAGTCTGAATTAGCCTCCCCTCCCCCCCTCCCTCCATCTCCCCCTCCCCGAGCTATATACAAACTTCTTAGCCATTCTTTCCAGGGCCTATTGGATGAAAGAGCTAGGCCTAGGGGAGTAAAACCTGAAGACAGTTACAATATATATCGATTTGCATTCAATATTTCCATATTTTGTGGATTTTTAAAAATAATAAGCAGTGAACTACTAACGAATTGCAATGGCAGCACATAGAGTGAAGTTTATTTCTTGGTGGCAATGCCCACTCCTGCTCATTGCCCGCAGCTCCTGTAACCGTTTTGCCCGTTAAATTCAGGAAGACTTCCTGGAGTAAAATTACATTTGAAAGTGACCGAAAATAGTTTTTAAATCCAATTTCCCTGGCTTGACAGCGAAATGACCACACAGTCCAGTCACTAGGTCAAAAATCAATTACAAAACAGAAGATATTTTCATGTCTCTTATTTTTATTTATTTTTGCATTAGCCTCAGCAAAAAACAGGCTCAAAAACCACAATCAAGAAGAAAGGCAACCATTCAAATACAGGAAATACAGTATTGACTTTCTCCTGGCGGGATGGGTCGGCTGCCTTCCAGCCCCGCCGTGGAGCCGCTGAAGTTGCTGGTTCGCTCTGACGCCAGTGGCCAGATCCCACCGCTACGGAAACCCTCGCTCGGCAGCGCCGGTCGGTGCCAGGAAGCCCTCCTACCTTCGAGGGGACAGCGTCCCTCTCCTGGCCCGAGCCCGAGTCTGTCTCATTCCTGCGTCTCCCGCAGGCCCGGGGCCAGGTGGGGATGAGCCGCGGCCCCGCGCTCGGCCCAGCAGTTCCGCGTCTGCGCAGCGGGCGAGGGGCTGGAGCGGGGCCGGCCGGGGAGGCGCAGGAGGCGCGGGAGCCAATGGGCACGCTCCGGGGAGCCGGGCTGGCGGCTGCGGCCCGCGGGCGCGCACTCTCGGGATGGAGGGCGAGCGCCGGGCATCTCCCGAGCGCTCCTCTGGCCTCCCGGCCGGGGGCGCCGACGGCGAGAGCCCGGGGGGCGGCGGCCCCCTCCTGCGCAGCCGCGGCTCCTCCGCCCTGCTGCAGGTCGACGTGCTGGACCTGGACGAGGACGAGGACGACCTGGAGGTGTTCAGTAAGGTGAGGGCGGTGGAGACGCGTCCCGGGAAAGTTCCCCGTCAACTCCGGGAGTCAGCAGCGACGTGGGCTGCCGGGCCGGCGCGTTCGCCCTGCCGGGGCGGAGGCTACGAGCTGGAGGTGGGTGGGGTCCCCCGGCTGCGGGACCCAGCTGGGCCCCGATTCGCAGCCTCCCCTCCCTCTGCACTATGACCTTCCATGGGGCAGGGCTTCGTGCAATCTGCAAAGTTGTGATTTCCCCCTCCTCCCCCCATTTTTGCCTTCTCTTTTCTCCTCTGACACAGACTTCTGGGGACAGTGCCCAAACCCAGGAGGCGGTGGCTCGAAAGTGCCCCAGGCTCTGGCAGCTTTTTCTCGGGCGCAGCCAGCCCCGATCTCTGGGAGAATCATCCGAATCTAGGGAAACGATTGTTGTTTTAGTGTTGCTGGTTGGGGATTTGAGACTGGGTGACACCCGAGGTGAGTCTCAAGTTCGGTGGGAATGGGTGCGGGGGAATCCTCTCTTCGGGAGAAAAGGGTTCGGGTGGCCAACAGGAAGCTCCTCCGCCAAGGAGCTCGGGATCTCCCAAACTGTAAGTTACCGCCACCCAAACCACAGCCACGGCTTTCTCCCCCGCCCGCCCCGCCCCCAGGGAGATCTGGGACCCAAGAGTCCTCTTAACTTGTAGTTTAGTTGGAGAGAAATTGACGTGGATCAGTTGATAGACTTGTGCGTGTAGACTGATGGTTGCAATTTCTTTTTGGAAAAGAAAAAATACCATTCTCGCAGGGCCGTTGAATGACACTCCAGTTTCTCACGTCGCTGCTGGTAGAAGACTTGATTTGAAATGAGAACATTGTAGTACTAAGAAACCCAGGCTGTAGTTAAATGTTACCTTCGGGTATTAGGTAAAGCAACATATCTAAGCACTGCTTTATTTCGGGAGGGCGAACTGAAATTCGAAAGTGAACAGTTATACTCTGACCCTAAAGGGGAATATGTAAAATTCTTTTTTGTTTTTTTTAAAACTTAGGATTAAATGAAATGGTAGGCACTAGTCTAGATGTTCAGCCAGAGTGTCAGTTTTGTGCTCTTGGTAAAGTTATGTGGCATTTCAATGTGTTTAAATGGTAGAACAATGGACATGGAGGTTTGCTTGCAAAAAGTTGACACTGTCTTTTTATATTCTACACATACTTTATTTTCAGATGAAAGACAATTGGCCTCTTTACTTGCCTTCATAGTTGCTGCTAGTAGGCAAATGTTCGGGTATGGCTCTGCCAGAATGGGAGGAGGCAGTGTTAGAAGTGGTAACTGTGATCAGAATCATCTGGGATTGTTTTAAACTTGTCCTATGGCTTCTTTCCCCCATTCTATGTGTCCCAGCCCTCTCTTAATCACCGTTTTAATGAACCCCAGTTGTCAGGGGGTGGATCTAAGGTGAAGCTAATGATGAAATTTAAGCTATAGGTATAGCTTTAGGTGTTCATTTGCTTAGGCCTCTGGAAATGTTGGGAGTTACTGGGAGTCATAGACTTTCCAGGTGGGAAGAAAATGACAGGTTGCAGGAGACGCATTTCTAAGTTAGCCCTTCTGCAAAACTGCCTAAAGCTATCTCAGAGGAAAGGATTCTAGGTCTCTATGGTTCCGATCAGTTGTCGAGATTTCTTTTCTCATTCTAAATATAAATTTGTTTTCCCACCTGATTTTGTATTCTTTTTAAAAGGCTGTGAGCTTCAGACCAGTATACCTGGATCTACCCTGCTTGTTAGTGTTATATAACTACGCATATTTGCCACTTAGGAAAAGTTAAGAACCACTTCTATAGAACCACATAGATTAATGTAAGGATATCATGTTGGTTAAAGCCCAAAAAGAATACTTGGAAAAATTTTAAATTAGCCGCCCGCTTATATATAAGTAAGTTGAATTTTTCAACCATTAACCACAGCCAGTGAGACAAGCATATTTAAGAAAGTCCTCTGCATTTGGCCTCTTTTTCTACTACTCCATTTCTAGCTGGCTTTTCTATACAATCTACTACTGGCCAGCCTGCCCTAGGATGGTATCAAGAATTACTTCCGAAGTATATAACGTTACCCTTTAGTACCTGGAGATCGACCACTTTCATATTCAGTATACAGTCACAATTTTAGTCCCTTATTCCCATAGACGATTTGTGAATATATACCATGCCACTCTCCAGGAGTTTTTTAAAGAATAGGATTTTGACTTACATTTCCTTTCCCCCCACAGTATATTGCCCATACGTGGCAAATACATGTGAAGTATTTTTGCATAAGACTTTGTGCTAAGGATTCTTTGGATAGAGAGAAATGCATGATTCAGTTTTTCTATCACAATCTTGACGTCCAGGTGGAAGATGTGACAGAAACTTTAAATGGCAATATAAATAAAGATGGAAAGTAAACGAAGCATTGTTCTAAATTTTTAAGAGTCCAGTGAGAAAATGATATCAAATTCTAAGAGAGCACAGGGAAGGCAGAAGATATTGACTTAAAAGAACAAATATAGATGTTGGAAGGTTGGAAAACATAACCTATGATTCAAAAAAAGAGAAAGAAAAAAAGAAATTATAATGTGTAAGAATAGTGTTAGAACTGGGCTGAACTGAGATGTGGCTTGCAAAAAAATTAAGTAGAATAAAGGCAAATTTCGCTACATTGAAAGGAAAAAAACTCTTCTTTTGGGAGAAAATTAATATAGTAAAACAAAAATGAATTGCCTTTATTATTAAATAATATAATATGTAGAAGAAGCAGCAGTTGAAATAGAGCATTGGTAAATAGTTCACATTGAAACACTGAGATGCTTATCTGGCACTCAGTAAATGACAGCTCTTAAAGCTCTTAATATTGGCCTTTTTAAAGATATTTAGTACCATAAAATAAGATGAATATCATCCAGGATAAGCAAGGAATTTACAGATGTAATTAGCTTCTTCACAACTAGTAATCTTTGGGAATTCATGGAATTCAGGCATGGTGCCCAAAAGTTAGAGATAGGTAAATATTTTTTTAAAAAGGAATAAAAGAAAAAAAATGGGCAAAAAGGAAGTTCTGGAAAGCATAAAGCAGTAGGCTTGCTTTCAATCTCCACAAAGCTATCAAAACTACAGAACTCTTGTTTCAAAAAACTTAAGAGAAAGAGGTGATCGTGTTTTATGAGAATGATGGAAAACTATATATGTTGGATATCTGTCAATCCAGAAATTCATCTTAATGATGGAGGGACATAATTGTACTATTCAACAGTTCTATCAAATAATAGAAGAAGATATTGGAAGTTCAGTTATCGATTTTTCACATTTGTTCTCTGAACCATGTCTATGTAGTTCCTTTTGTGTGCTTATATGGCCCTGATGAGAATCAGAACTCTCTCCAATAATTTAAGTGAAAGGAGTTTAATGCAGAAACTATTTATAGAATTTGGTGCAAGATTCAGGAACAAACAAGGGATACTGAGGCACTTAGAAATATGCAATAGTAAAAAATCATTAGCACCTAAAGGGAAGAGGGATGGAAATGGTGTTGCTGGACATGGTGACAGCTAGAGCTGTGAAAGGAGCTGTATTGACAGAGAAACGTAGCTAGAAATGTGCAACGGCCTGAAATGTGGTGCCAAAGCAGGGGGGGCGTAGGGAGTACTTCCCCGAGCTCCTCTCCTCCCTCTTGGCTCTCCTGCTTGTGGCTCCCCCTGGGTGAGCAGCTCAGGTGATGTCATCCATAGGGATCAGCCTCCTCCCAAGACACAGAGAATAGGTGGGTGGGAGCTGGGCGGTGGGGGAGAAAATGAAGAATAACCATCAGAATACATAGTACAAAAGTGTGGAGCGTAACTTTGGGTACCGATAGCCATGTTTTACCTCCCATCCCGTATGCTCCTCTATATGGACCTACCATCTTCCTATCAAGAGGTGGGATCTCTGCTCTTCTTCCTGAATATAGGTGGGGTTGTGTCTGTTTTGATCAATACAATATGGTGAAAGTGATAACATACAACTTCCAGGGCTAGATCATAAAAGGAAATGCGGGTGTACTTTGTCCAATAGGACACTGCTTTTTGAAGCTTTGTAAGAGATGCATTTTAAGGCCTCTATGTTGTGAGGAAGCCCAAGTTCCCTTGAGAAACCACCTGTAAATGCTCTGTTGAGTTGCCCCAGTCAAAGTCCCAAGCACCGGCCAGCATCAACTGGCTGGGTTGTGAATGAAGATGTCTGAATGTTTTCAGTCCCCAGCACTGAGGCACTCCAGCCATCAAGTCTTCTCAGCTGAGGCCCCACACACAATGGAAGAGAGATAAGCCACTAATGCTATGTCCTGTCTGAATTTCTGACCCAATAAACCTGTGAGCATAATAAATTATAAAAACTGTAAAATTATTTTATGCCACTGAGCTTTATGATGGTTTGTTATACAACAGTAGAAACTATAGCAATAGCCAGTAGTCCATAACATAATCAGTCTTCCAAATCTTTTGATAAAGTACTGCGATCAAGAATAGACTATGAAATTTAATTGGCATGAATGGGAAGTCCTGAAGAAAGCTCTAGTAGTCATTGTAAATAAAAATATAGCCATGACATAAGCTTAGTTGTTAGGAGCAGAGACTCTATAGCTACACTGCCTATATTTGAAATTCCGGTCCACAGCTTACTAGCTTTGTTTCCTTGGACAAGTCACTTCAACTCCCAATGCCTCAGATTTTTCATCTGTATAATAAGGGCAAATAAGAAAGATGAGGATTAGATGATTTACGATATGTAAAGAGCTGATAAGTAGTGCCTGGTCCTGAGTATCGATCAGGACCGTAGGATCCTGCTGTGCAAGATGACCTGAAGTGATGGATACGTTCTATACTTGCCTGTCTAATGTGGCAGCCACTGGCCACACGTGACTTTTGAGCACTTGAAATGTGCTAGTACGTCTGAGGAACTGACCTTTTAATTCTATTTGATTAATCTGCACTTTAATGTAAGTAGCCACCTATAGCAGGGGCTGCCACCTTAAGCACTGGAGGCCTAAACAAATCATTATTTTATTACGAGGGCGAATTGTGGTTACTCGAGAAATATCCTCAAATGAATGAGTGGTTTCCTCCCTTGATGATCTGCTGAAATATATAAAACACACATATACATACATGCATGCATATGTATGCACACATGTACATATGTCCATACAGGTGTGTATAACATATGCATGTGTGTATACATATATATTAATGGGTGTATCGCGTGTAAGCATGTTGGACTGTGTGTGTGTGTATACATTCTCAATTGTCCAACTCACTTAAAATCTGGAATACAGGACTACAGCAGGCAGATTGTATGTTCTCCTTTACCTGGTTTACATCCTGATCCTGTCTCAGAAGGTCTTAATATTTTCATGGTTAAAAAAAGAGGAATCAATACAGCAAAGGGCTCATCTAGGACTGTTTATATTCCTACTATTAGAAGCTCCATTCTCTACCATCACAGGCTTCTTATGTGTCCACTGTCTTTTGTATTCCTCCCAGAAGAGGAAGAGTGGGTGAACAAAGTAGAAAGACAAATCCTCGCATTCTCCTTAGGAGTGAGCATGTACGGTCAGCAATAGAATTAAAACAAATAAGGAAATTTTAAATATGTTTGGGGAGATCTTGCATAGGACCATTTATGTACAAACATTCCTAGTGGTTTTCCATGACTAAAAGATCAATTTACATAAATGACATGATATTGAATCTAAACAAACCACATTTTCAAGGTCGCGCAGAGTATTAATTGTACAGTAATCTGAACTGTCCGTGCTACCTCCGAAGCTCTCAAAGGGAAATCGATGGTCTGTGACAGAAAGTGGCAGAGGGATAGTATCTCATCTGAGGATGCCAGTGCCCTGTTATTGATTCTTTCGAATGCTGTGTTGAGATGGAGCCAGGGATCTTGTCTGGGCTTGGCAGAGAGGGGACGTGGATCCATCAGCACTGTCTTCCCTTGGCACAAGAGGTGGGGAGGGCCGCAGTGGCAACAGTCTGGCCACGCATTTGCCATCTCGAAGGAGAAGAAGCAAAGGGGTTTCACGGCTGTGTTCTGGCTAGAAAAGAGCAAAATGTAATTTAGCTTGGAAAAGACTTGGGTCTTTTATGAAGACATTATGATCTAGATGGGTTAAATGTCATTTTGAAGGCAAATACCAGTCAAACAATACTAGTCGAAAATATGTGGAGACAAGTTTTAGGTTCATTTAAAGAAGAGTTTTCTAATTGAAGGTTCCAAAATGAAAGGGGTTACTCAGCATGGCCATGAATTCTGTCACTAAAAATGTTCTAGCACAAGCTTGATGACTAACTGTCCCAGAGGAGGGATGGGTGTGACAGTTGGACTGTCACTTTCCACTATTAACAGGCTATTACAAATGGAATTTTAACTTACTAAATTTAACTGTGAGAGCAGTGGGAAGTCTTAATTAGATGGTCCTACTCACCCGTCAGCATAATCCCCAAACTGAGATATTTGCCATTTCCTAATTCCTATATGTTTATTCTCATACCTGTTATCTTTTCCATTTAATTCTCTGCTAATGATGTGACAGTTTCTTAGATCTCTAGGATGAAATACTGTTGCCTTCTATTTATACCTTTCACTCACTCTCCATGTCCCCTACATATCAAAAAAAAGTCCCCATCCGTTTTATGTTCCTGCTATCTTTGGAATTAGTGCCTTCTTCCTGTTCCCACTGCTACAGTCAGAGTAGTTCCATGGTTACCTCCTGGAGCCATTAAAATTGTCTCATCAAGTCTCAGTCTCAAATCTTCTGCCTCTCGTCGACCTTGAATGCCCACAGCAAACATGTTTCTAGAGCACACAGCTCTGACTGTATTTTCACATTTTGCCATTCAAGGCTCTTGGTGATCAGGCGGCACCTGGCTATCCTGACTCCTGCGTCACCACTCTGTCCTCCACACCTTACTACTCCAAGCATGTCCCATGCACCCACTGCATTGCCTTGGAGCTTATTAGAAATGTGATCTCAAGACCCACTCCATAGCCAGTGGATTCAGGTCTGTACTTCAGTATTTTTCCTTGTGGTTCGTTTGTGCCTTACAACTCGAAAAGCACTGATTTAGAAGCACTGATCTAGGTTGGTCTGCTTGCCACTAGGTGAACTTACTCCATGTTTTTCTACCTCTTAGTAATTATCGTTGGGTCAAAATGAATCCTTTCTGTTAATTATGGGCCAGTGTAAACTACCTCTTCCCTAGGGGCTTCTTCATCCCCAGGTAGAATTAATTTCTCCACTTCGTGCTTTTTAAATAGTTTTGAATCTTGTAATACTTAATACATTTGGCCTTACAAACAGGCATTTATTTCTCTTCTGTAAAACCTTGTTTGCTTCTTTATCTTTAATAAATTAAAATCCTTAAAGGTCGGGGAGTTAGAATTCTAAATAGTTATGAAATAAGTACATTAGTGAATGATATAGCCTGTGACTTTTTTTTCCTGTGAAAGACCTAATTATTTCTGTAATTTGCCAATGATCTGTTTTCAGTAAATTCAGTCTGTATTGTGTTGGTCTTTCCTAGCAGGATACTAAACCAAATAGAATTAAAACAAATTGGTCTTAATAAATGCCAAATGTTATTGCTGGATGATATGAGCAATATATAGAGCTATGTTGAGCGTCAACCTACACAAAATCTACTTGGATTGTATTAGAAGAAATACAAAGTATTAATTTAAAAAACTCAAAGGGAATCATTAGGAACCTTTTTATATTCAGAAAAATAAACCCTTTTAAGCTAATTGCATGTATCTCATTCAGGGGGCTTGGTTGCAAGTGATAGAACCCCAGTCTAGTAGGAAAGGGATGATGGTGAATTTTAAGTAGCTCCCCAAGTATATCTGAAGTCTGGAAATGCAGATGCAGAAAGAGAGAGGCACCAGCAGAAACCATCCTCAATGTTATGTTTGCAAAGGGGAATGTCTGTCGTATAGCCCAAAGGAAAACAAAAACAAAAACAAAAACAAAACCATGGAACCTGTAGGAAGGGGAACTACAGTTCTTTAGTGCAGACAACAGTATTTCATTTGTTTATTGGTCAGTGCCAATGGGAATACTATTACAAATATTATGGGAAGATGATGTCAAAAGACTCCAGATTTGAACTAATATACTCTGAAGAATGTCCTTTATTGAGTTTTAAAGGGGCAGTTATATTTCTACATCCTTGTGGTTCTGATAAGGGGCACTAACTAACTAACTAGTATAACTAACTGATAGCCTGCTATAGTTTTACAGGTGGCCAGTATGGTCTATAGCCTTGCTACCCTGAACAAGCCTGATCCCTTCTGATCGTGGAAGCTAAGGAGGGTTGGGCCTGGTTAGTACTTGGATGGGAGACCACCTAGGAAAACCTGGTGCTGTAGGTGTAAAAAATAAAATAAAATAATAAATAATAAATAAATAAATAAATAAGAGATTGTAAGCTGACAAGGTCCTTGCAATCTGTGAGGTCAACCAAGGGTTGCTTTGCCCAGATAGATAGATAGATAGATAGATAGATAAAACAGGTGGCCAGTGTGATCAAAAGGGAACGAATTCAATAGCTATGTGGTTATAGTATTCAGCATTAATTTTATTCATGTATTTATTTATTTGCATCTCTCATTTTCCAAAGAGTATATAAGACTAAAAGTTAAAATAAACAGTCACTGTTGCTTACTTTAAGAAGATATTTTAAAGTTTTCTCAATAAACAGGTGAAAAGTTGTGTGCTCGAAAGATTTTGTCTGTTTTAAACAGAATAGTTGATCAGCTCTGACACTGCATATGTCAATCATGCTGGGTAACACAGTGTTATCTATGGAATTAATAAAAAAAAAATAGAGACTAGACAATCAAAATTATTAGCAAATACTGACATAAAAATCAGTAATCAGTAAAACACACTCAAAATAGAACAGATTAAACCAGTAGTTTTTAAAAATTGAAATTGAAAAAACTTTTTTACTCTGAGAAATTCTTTGATGTGACATTATTTTTAATTGTTTTATTAACCAACTAATTTTATTGAGATATAATTTATATACCATAAAATTTATCCATTTTGAATGAATGGATTTTTTAGTAAATTTACTGAATTGTATGATCACTGTAATATTGATTCAGAATATTTTACTTCCCCCAAAGTCCATTATGCCATTTTCTTCCCAGCCATACAAACTATTAATCTACTATTTCCTTTCTCTATATATTTTCTTTTCAGGAAACTTCATATAAGTGGAATCATACGACATGTGACCTTTTATATCTAGTTTCTTTCATTTACCATAGTATTTTTCACCTTTGTTTTCTTCTAATTTCATTTTTTTTTTAGTCATGGCTTTAATTTTTTAATATAAGACATAATTTTTATTTAAAAATGAAAAACAGAGCATAATATCTTTAAATTAAACATTAAGAATAGAAATTCTACCTAAGGTGACAATAAAAGCCTTTTCATGTGTGACTCTCAGTATGTGCATCTTCAAAACTGGGGGGAAAATCCCTAATTTGTTCTTTTGTGTTGACTCTGAGAAAGTTAAGCATGTGTATGTACATCTGTACATATATGTATTTAATCGAACATTGAAGGGTATTTCCTTCTCGCGTACCTATCAGCTGTGACTGGGCTGTGAGTCTCTCGTAGGCTTTGAGTCTGCTTCATGTGTCTTCTTCATTTGGGGATCAAGACCGAAATAGTGGCCCCTGACAGGGCCATGTCATTCCTGGAAGAGGAAAAGCAATACAAGCACCAGTGGAAGCAGGCAGTGGCTCCAAAATCTCCGTCCGGATACACGCCATCATCCAAAGCAAGTCACTGGTCAAATCTCTTGGGGTGGGGAATGGTTTTCCTTTTATAAAGAGGCTCTAAAGGTTACCTGTCAATTGACCAGGGGGTGTATCCTCCCATCAGAAGACATAGGGTTGTAGGAGACGATTATACCATCTCCCACAATGGTCTTGAGGCAAACTTATAAGCAAACGGTGTGATTGACCTTTGCAAATAAGGAAAGCCAAGTTTTTTCATATAGAATGTTAAATACAAAGAAGAAAATTCTCCACTAGGTAAGAAGTTACCCAAGCATAATTGAGATAAATGAGAAGGCATTCATCATAATTAATAATACAATAATACAATTGGCTAATGCTCAAATAGTCTAAGTAATATCTTACAGATCCTTAAAAACCTCTAGCTATGCAACAGATGTCTTACTTTTGAATTTTCAGGTGCAACATTCATCGATCATGGAATTCCCCCCTCCTTTTTTTAAGACCGATAAGATAAAAATGTGACCACTTACAGTTCTGGCATAGTAAATGTCCAAATGAGTTTTGCTGGTTATGCTTTCATTACAGCCTGGGTTCCAGCCATCCACCTCCTTTTTCTGTGGTCCAGCATTCTCAGTCCTTCCCTATCTTAGGCCTTACTAGTTCCCATGATGGGAATCTTGTCCCTGCAGTGTTTTTCATGGCCGACCCCTTCTCACATTACCTCCTTGAACACACCTTCCCTGACAGCTCTATCAGAAGCATTCCTCTTGCTCCCTGCCCTAACTCTTTTTCATACTCTTTCTGGAATTTACTCCCTGTTTATCAACACTTATTCATATCCAGAATTATCTTACTTTTCTATATATTTATTTATTATTATCCGTAACTCTCCTCTTTAACTAACATGTAAGCTTTACGAGAGCAGGAACCATGCCTGTCTTGGCTACTCTTGTATCCCCAACCCAGTGCCTGACACATGGTTGACATTCAGTGAATGTTTCTTAAATGGAGTAAAGCTACTACATGGAGTACCGCTTGTGTGTGCATATGGGTGGTGGTGGTGCTTGAGTCTAGCTAGGTTCTGCAAGTTAAAATATAAGTGATTCTAGGAGAGTTATTATCATTCTTCCACCACAAGTTTATTATCTATAAGATGCAGACAGTGAGTTTCTGTATTTAAGGAGCTTATACTTATTTAAGGAAGTGTATCGTGGTAATATATTGATATTCTGAATGAGGCTGTGTGTATAACTGCCAAGGTTAAAAGTATGGAAAGTAGGGAAACAATCCAAGGAGTCAAAGGAGGCACCGTGGAGAGAAAGTTAACAAGGTGGGATACTTTTCATTTAAAATAACTGAGACGTATGCTTTCAATTACTGTTGAGAGTATTGCCAAAATTCCTGTACTGTCTCTTAAATTCTATATATGTGTACAGCTCTCCTTTGAGTGAGTCATTACTTGTAGTATCTATTCAGAAGTACTAGGAGATAAGAATATTCTTGGTACAGCAGTTTTAACTGTCAACTAGCTTTCCTGATATAAGCATATATTAAGTCCCTTCAGAAATGCTCCTAAGTTTGTTGGTTGGCTAGATCTCAAGGCAACTCAGCCCTTTCCTGAAGAATATTTATGAAGACAGCACTTTGGTTTAGAGAAGTTTTCATTTACTGTGCCAGGATCCATTTTAGCCAGGCCTATTAAGTGTGCAGTCAGCTGGCTATGCTCCTTAGGAAACATTTTTATTACATTCCAGAGTTGGGTCTGTAGTGTTATTTGCCCATAAGACATATTTTAACCACTTCAGGAGTTCTGCTTAGAGTAATTATTTTTCTTGGCTTGCTGTGCTTCCAGTTAGTCATCACTGAATCTACAACAGTTGGCTGATACGGTGTTTCACGTATGTATCCAGTACCTCAAACTTATTTTAAGGCAGGTTTACTAGACCCTTATCATTTGTGGATATTAGGAGTCATGGCTTCCAGTGTGGTAATATGGCATATCACTGAGGCACAGATAAGAGTGGTTTGGAGGACACACTTAGTGAGAGAGCTTTGCCTGTCTTTCAACCTGAACATTTTACTTGTCCTTTACTTGTTCTTCCTGACATATGCAGTAATCTTTCCTGAGGTGATTAAAAACACTAATTTTTGAGTGTGTGTATGTGTGTTTGAGTGTAAAAAACAAAGCAGCTGAAAGAAATGTAAATGCTAAAAGTCGGAAACAAATTTTTTTGCCTGTGCAGCAATGGTCAAGAGGAATTTATTTTTATGTCAGTGGTTCATAAAAAAAAAAAATAACTGAAAAGAAAAAGATAATTTTCAGTAATCAAGAATATATCCTTATCCTCTTCGAACATACCTTTTAAAAGCTTTTCAAAACTTTTAGTATGATTTTTTATTATAGAATATTTTCATACATACAAAAGAATATATATAATGTATATATCTATATTATATCTGTCTCTCTATATAGTATATCAATATAACATCTATAGTGCAAAGTAAGGGAGAAAACAACCTCTGGGCAAAATCTGATTTGCTTCATCTTTGTACATAAAGTTTTATTGGCAGGCAGCCACACCTATTCATTGAGGGATTGCCTATAACTGCCTTCACACTGCAATGGCCAGGGTAATTTTGGCAGAGACAAGATGGCCCAAAAGGCCCAAATTTACTCTCTGGCTCTTTATGGAAAATGTTTGTCAACCTCTAGAAATAGAATAATAAAATTTGCATCCATGTTCCCACCATTCAGCTTACAAATAAAAGATAACCCAAAATTTTGGCATTTTCTGTGAAACCCTCCCCAAGATTATTTCTCATCTGTTCAAAGAAAATAATAATCTGAATTTTGTTTTTATCATTTGTTTAGTTTGCATAAAAGTTTATATATGTACCTTGAAGCAATATATTTTAAGGATTTATGTGCATTTGTATCTTGTTTTAGGACTTTTAAAAATGATACTGTTTTATGTGAAGTCTCTGATTTTTTTTTCACCTAACATTTCCTTTATGAAGTCTCTCTGTGTTCTGGCATGAAGTCGTAGTCAGTTTTCATTGCTCTGTAGTATTTATAACCTCCTATGTATGTACCGCAGCTTATGTATCCATTCTTCTGTCTCTAGTCTTTACTGGTTTCCAAGCATACTTGAGTATACTCGTACTTCCTCAGGTTTGTGCACTATATAACTAGATATTAACCATAAAACTTTATTTATTCTTGCTTTAGATTTGTATTTAATTTCATAGGAAACTGAAAAAGTGAATTCAGTGATAGCTCCTAGAGATCATATCTTGACATACATTTGACTGATTGGCAGTTAGGAAGTCAAATGCTGGTTTCTTCACTTAATAGCAGTTAGATTTTGAACATGTGATTTTAACCTCTTCATTTCACTCATCTGAAAACTGTGGTAAAAGAGGACCTACTCAATAGCATTGCTCTCTGGTGATAAAAAAAAAAAAAGGCAAGTAAGAAATAGAACATACTCTACAGGATCATGGTAAGGTTTATATAAGATAATTCACATTAAGCCTTCGAGCAGGCAATGTATACATCACATTTATTCATCTCTTTTTATCTTCTCGTTCTTCTGTGATCCAAGGTTAGGTATGACTTCTCTAAGAGGTTATAGGTGAGAAAACTGAACCTCAAAAAGGTTAAGTGACTGGACCAGGTTCACACAGCTGGTAGCAGTCCAAACTTGAATTAAGCTTAGCTTTGCTTATGTACAAAGACTTATTCTTTCGATAGGCCACATTCTTTTTTTTTTTTTCTTCTTTTTTTGGCCACAGGGATAAATAAAATTATGTGAAAATTTTCTGTGGTCAATATATAGCTTTATAGTGTACAAAAGCCAAGGAAGTCCAACTGCATACAAGGCAACACTGTTAAAAAATAAAAATCTCTAGAAACATTAAAGTGGGTAAATAAATTACTGTCTATGCCTAGAAGGGTATAGATACTATATACCACTGGAAATTGTGTCAAACAAGATTAGAATGTTGTGTACCCCTTTATAGAATGCGACACAGGCTGGCTTTTCCCCCAATCACATTTTCAACAACGTTCCACAGAAGGCCTTTCTAATTTTTTATTATTATTATAAGCAGGCAGATTGGAAGGAGTTGTAAACCAAAACACAGCTGGTGAGTCTAAATTTAGACCCCTCGAGATGAGTGTCCCTCAGAACAACATGGCTTCCCCAACTCCTTCCGCTTTGAGCTGCCTTTTTACCAGATGTCTCTTGGTGTGCGTGTTTCATGGGCGTCAGCAGTTTTATTTGCATGGCCTTTTCATGCCAGTATTCTGATTTATCACACTTCTCACATAGATTTTTTTCCCCTTACTTGTAAAGAGAAAATAGCTGTTTGTGCACAGATGGTAGATACGATTTAATATTATCAGAGCAATTCATGTTATATTTATGAGTTGCTCCTGAGTGGCATTTTAGTGAGGAATATTAAGGAAGGATACTTCTTAGGTCACATCTCATCCTTTAACCTGTTTCTTTAGGTGTTTAGCTCCTGGGCACTCAAATATTAGCAAGCAATTGTTTGAAATTTCAGCTATGTATTTCATTTCAGTGGTAGAATTTTGGCAATATCTACTGGCATTACAGGAGGGAGGCAAAAACACTTCTCAGAAATTACTGAAGTTGATTGTTAACCTGTAAAAAATGAGTGAATGGAACAAGGATGAACTATTTTAATCCTAATTCCTTCCTTCCTTTTTACTCTTGCTTCTTTCCTGAAATTTTTATTTTGTACAACTTTATGTACAGAGATGCCATTAGTTTGCTAAGGCTGCTGTATAGCAAAGTACTGCAGATTAAGTGTCTCAAACTACAGAAGTTTATTTCCTCACAGTTCTGGAAGCTGGAAGTCTGAAACCAAGATGTCGGCAGCCTTGGTTCCTCCTGAGGCAGTGAGGGAAAGATCTCTTACAGACCTCTCATCCTGGCTTAAAGACGGTCATCTCCTCCCTGCGTCTCTTAACATCATCTTCCTTCTACAGAGGTCTGTGCGTCCCAGCTTCCCTTTTTATTACACCAGTCGTATTGCATCGAGACCCACCCCAACAGCCACATTTTAACTTGATTACCTCTGTAAAGACCCTATCCGAATAAGTTCACATCTGAAGTACTAGGGGTTAGGACTTCAACATGTGAATTTTGGAAGGACGTAATTCAACTCATAACAAATGCTTATAATAAACCAAAAGTAACAACAAGGGAAATTTATGCTTAATTCCAAAGTGACTTTGTCAATAAATTTGGGTATCATGCTAACACAATTCTAATGTCCATCTATTTCAGTAAAGTCGCGTTAGTAGTTTCTCTTACAGTAGATGTTACAGTGGAGTAAAAATAACAGACGACGGCTTTCTGCAATACTTTGGCTTACTTCTCTATTACACGTACTCAGATCTCAGCCTAAAAACACCCCAAGATTTTTATGTCGTGTGTGTTTACACTATGTTGGTTATAGGAAAGGTATTTAGTGTTATTTAACTTAGTAGAGATTTATCACACAGATAATGACCATTCTGCTTTAATCTCTTGAAGACAAAAAAAAAAAAAAAGATATATGTTCATTGTCTAAAAGGTCATAAAATAATGGACATACATCCAATTGCTGAGAATGAATGAATGTATACATGGAGTTGAGGTGTGGGAGAGAGGAGGAGAGAGAACAGGCAGGAGGAGGCAGACAGGGCTGCGGGGCTGAGCCCTTTGTTTGGAAAGAACAAATTTTAATGATCTATTTGTCATGAAAAGCATTAACCACAAAAGGTTAAATGGAGTTCTCTTTGGTTAATTGCTTCTTTGGATCTTCTCAAACACTTATTTTCTTCACTTATTCACGTCCAAATGTAAATCTGTTAAGTATTGTCAGTGTATTTTCTTTCCCTTTTTATTTCTTGAAGTGAATATAAAACACTTTGGATAGTCAGTTTTATTGAGGTTTTAAGAATGTTTTTGAGTGATTCACAGTAATTTAAATTCTTCTACTGAAATCTTGGATGTTGCAAAATTTCAGCCTGTAATTTTCTTCCTTTGCTAGATATTGAAGCATATTTTTATGACACCACACTACACTCATTGGAATTGTGAGCCTTTGTAAATTCATGCAGATCTTTCCCACTCTACAAAAGGATGCATTTTAAGCAGAAGAAATAGAATGCTAATTATGTAGTAGGTAAAAGAAGTGGGTTGTGGTGAGTTAAGAGGGTGACTTCACACAGTGCCAAAGCACATGGTTGTATGCAATGTTGGTGAAATTTAAAGTACATTTGCCCATCGAATTAAAATTTGTCAGCTTAAAAAAACTACTATTTATGTGAAATGGTTACTGAGAGGGATTTTTGTACATGTTGATTGCACATTTATTTGGAACTTCTAAAACTCTGTCTTTTAATGGCTGTTTAGTATTCCATTGTGTTAGCATCCTATAATTTATTTTGACAATCGCATTTTCATGTGATTCCAGGCATATTTTTAAATTTCCCACATAACTATGAAACTCTGATGAGTTAAGAAAAAAATCAAATGTAATCTAGTCTTCTGCCAAAATGGCTCTAGAAAACTCTTTCAATTTATTACAATAGTTCTTCCTGCCTCTGAACACATTACATACAGTGTTGACTCTAACAAATTTTAATATTTTTTTCAAAATAATGTTTATTTTAGAATACTTGGAAAAACAAACTCACAAAGAAAAATATTAAATTCAACAGTAATCCCAATACCAGGAATAACTTGTGTTAACTTTTTTTGCATAGCTTCTAAGTTCAACCACACGTGTACATTGTAAGTGTGTTTGTGTTCTCTGCCTCTCTCTGTCTCTCTCACACACGCACACACACACATGCACACACAAACACTTTTTCTCTCCTACCCTCTGGCCTCTCTCTGTCGTACATACACATATACAGTAGAATCTATTTGCAAATTTTTATAACCATTTTCTCTTAATAACGCACATTTTCCAAGTTACTATACAGTCTTTGAAAACATTACTTATAATTACTTTATTCTATCATATGGATAGACTTTATTGTATTCTATCATAGAGATATACCATAATTTATTTCACTAAACTAATGTTGCAAGATATTTATTTTCTCTGCATTTTCGTGTGTTTGATTAACCCATCTGTAACTTGTCATGATTTTTTTAGTTTAAACCATGCCTACCATTTTTTTCTTTCAGGGTCATTTTGGAATCACGATAACCTGAAACGTCTTACTCAGAAAACCATTGTTCTTGTTTGTCTTTTCAATTGGTGTGTCCTACTACATTATGTCTTATATTATTGCATTAAAGTGTTACCCAAATGCTGAATTATAGTTCATGTAACTAACTTTTGGTGTGGGAAGAACTTTGAGAATAGTGCTCTAGCTATTACTGATACTTCAAAAACATTTAAGTTGATGTGTTTTGAGGGGAAAGCAAGGCCATATTATGATTTCAAACTTTTTTTTCATGGTACTATGAAATAAGTACCTTTCCTTAAAATATCAGAATTTTGCTACATTTTACTGTATTAATGCATTTGAAAGTTGTGTTCATTTAGCCTTATGAGAGAGAATTTGGAGATTTTCAAGTCCAACTCTTCAATATGACCTAGAAAGGCCGAATTAGTTGTTCGAGTTTACCTGCATAGTCAGTGGCAGAAACGGGACTAGAACCCTGTTTTTAGCCTCTTTTTAATTATTTTTTCCTTCAGGATGGGCCAACTCTGTTACTAAGCTAATTCTCGTTTGCAGAATTAATCTCTAAGTGTGGCAATTATCTTTGGTCTTTGCACAACAACAGACATATATTTGATTCTAACATCCGCATTCTTACTTTTGGAGAAAATAAAACAATATCTAAAAGAGAAAGTACAGAGTTGGAGAAGTCATTACTACTACTAAAGAAATGACTCATTAGTTACATCGATAGTAACATTTGAACAGAGTATCACTTGTATTTAAAATTTACTGTATGTCATCCTTTGGTTTATTTTAACAATTTTATTTAAAAAATAACACATAGGCCTTCTCTTTAACTTATTTAAAAGCAAACAAACTATTGAAGCTGCCTGAGGAGATGACTGGCGTGTCCAAGGAAGTAGCCAGTGGGCCTGGGGCTGAGGAGGGTCCAGGGTGGTTGGGGATGAGCATAAGGCTGCCTTGGCCGACGTGGTCAGGGCTGAGGAGGCAACTGGGAAGGTTGGGAGGCTGGTTACATACAGGGGGGTTGAGCGAAGAAGTAAATATATTCAGGTCGACGGGGGCCAGGCATTTCTCTGCTTGAGAGAAAAATTACAAATATGGAAAGGAAGAAGGCTGAAATAAGCCTTATCAGTGTGGACTTGTGGTATTTAATATCTGTTTATATTTCTATCTGTGTGTATCTAGGTCCACATTTGTGTATGTATATATATGTGTGTGTGTGTATATGCATGTGTATATATGTATATCATACTTATATTTCCTAGCATTTATATCTTGGTTTCTAAATACTAATCTCCTCTAAAAGGAAGAACTCCTTGGAGAAATGTCTGATTCATGGCTGGGGCAGGGAAAATACAAGATAAACCTGAAACATCTTTTATGCCAGAAAGTAAAGTGCTCAAGAAATAATGAAGATATAACAAAAAACACACAGGTGCCAGCTTTCAGGGGCTCCCACTAGGCAGGTTTTGGATATTTATAAGATCAAAATAGAGTGTGCTATTAATGGATTATAACCCATTGAGTAAAATAGAACATATGAGTCTATACCTATATAATTAGTTGACAAAATAAATAAATATTCTTCATCCTCTCTAGTAAGAAACCTACTGATAATATCAAAATTGAAAAGTTAAAAAAAAGCAATATATTATGAAAGAAAAGCTGCGATGAGGACAAAACTAGCTAATAGAGTTCTGAATTTGTATCTGAGGAGCATGAAGTAGTAATAGCAACTGAAGCACACTGTGCTGCTTTTCTACATTTTAATTTGTTTTTATTGTAAGCCTTGTGGAATGCATTGACTTTTGAAAACTATAGAGATACTTTTCATTTTGAAATAATTTCAAAGTTGGAGAAATGTTGCAAGAAAATTGCAAAGAACCTAGATTTCCCAATTATTACCATTTCATGACTTCTGTTGTCTCTCTCTCTCTCTGTGTAAACTGAGTAAATTGGAGACATGATGTTTTGTTACTTCTAAACAGGTCTATGTAGTTTTTGAAAACAAGGTTACTCCCCTACACGATCATCACAGTAGAAATAACAAAATCGGGGCAGTAACAACACCACATTCTGATTCTCAGACCCCTTCACGTTTCTCCAGTTGTCCCAATAGCATCCTTCAGAGAGAAGAAAACAGAGGGTGTGCCCCTTTGGTACAGAGTCTGATCCAAGAACACGTGCTGCACTTGGCTGTCGTGTGCCTTCGGTGTTCTCAGCCTGAGCCGTTCCTCACCTTCCTTTCCCATCATGGCATTAGCATTTTTGAAGCTATTTGATAGGTGGTATCTTCTCACCTCACACATGTATTTTTCTTTCTACTATGTTAATATAATTATATCACCATTTTTGGTTCAATTCAGTATTCAGAACAACTTTTATTCACAGTCAAGCCATATGGTGAAGTATTACATTTTCATTCTTATACACCTTTCATTTTCTTGAGAATTCATCATTTATTCATTCATTCTCTTTTTTTATCCCTTCCTTTCTCTTTCTCGCTTTCCCTGTCGGCTTTCTTTGCACCAGTTATAATTCATCTACAAACTCTAACACAGCTTTCTTCCTTTATTATGTTTAAACATAACAGGTATTCTGCGGCCTCCCTCTCTCCCTCCCTCCCCGCTTGCTTTGCTCATGCCCCTTTCTCTTTCTCTTCCCCTCTATCCCTTCCTCCTTTCCCTCTCTTATTCTTTTTCCTTGTTTCTCCCTGCCTTCCTAGAGACTCTGTCTTCCTGGTTCAGTCTTTGTGGGTGGTTCTCTACGTCTGAAAAACTGTCAATCTGGAATGTTCTTTCACTGTCATCCCAGGAATTTCCTTTAGTTCTTTTTTCTGTTGAATCTCCTGTTTTCAGATCCTGTTTCTTCTTTCTTGATATATGCCCTTGCTTTGGAAAAGTAAAGAAGCTTCTAAAAAAGGGGTACATGGGAAGTCAGTTTTTGAAATCTTTCATATCCAAAATGGCTTTATTCTGTTTGTATGCTTGAATGACAATTTGCCTGGCTAAATAGAATTCTAGGTAGAGATATCTTCCTCTCAAAAATTTGAAAGTAATATTTTATTGTTATTTAGTTTGCAGTGTTCCCATCAAGAAATCTGAGATTCCTATTGTATTTTACCTGTCTATATTCTCTCTGGAAGCTTTTAGGAATTTTAAAATCTCTACTATTGTGAAATGTCAGAGCGATTGTTGCTTGTAGGAGTACCACCCACCCACCACTGACCCATTCATTTTGAGGGGCCTGATAAGCCCTAACAACCTAGAAACACTTCATTTCGACAGACGTTTTCCTTCTTCATTTACTGGAATTCCTTTTATTCAGGACTGTCTGCCTGGATCCTTTAATTTTACAAAATACTTCGTTCTTTTCCAACTATTATTCTTTTGGTTTAACTTAGTTCTTGAATTCTATCTTTTAAATTTTCTGTCGAGTTTTTACCCTACTATCATATTTAAATTTTCATAAGCCTCCTTTTTTTTACTGGTTTTGCTGCTGTTCTCAACTTTTTAACTATGTGTAACACCTGTTTTCAATTATGAATTTCAGGTCGTTCTGATCTCTGACAATGTCATCTGTTTCTTAAGCATCATGTCTCTATTCTGTCTGCTTTCTGTATTTTGTTTGTGAATCCTTTCTTTACATTGAGGCTTTTCACATAATCAGATGTTCTGTAGTTCCGACCCCAGGTAATGAGAAGCTGAGCAGACATGCAGCGGGCCTTGTTGGGGCCTCCCTGTAGCATGATTATGCAGAGACCTGGCTAATAATTAAGGAGCGACAACTGTCAGTTTTTTTTCTGGGACCAGTCAACTGACAGAGGAAAACTCCTACTCCCCTTCCTTCTCTCCCTTCCCCAAACTAGGGAAGAGGGCCGTAATCTTTCCCTTTGGATGTAGGTCTGTCCCTTGAGATGTGTGTTTTCCAAGGGCCTCCCTTTCCCCCTCTATCTTGCCTGGTGCTCTTGAGTTCAGAGACACTCCAGAAAGTAAACTTATAGTCCTCTGCAAAATTGAGGAGGAAAAGTCACCTGATAGCATAGAATAGATGAGGGAATCTGAGGTACTAACGTTTTTTGCTTTATTAGCTTTTCGACCAATCCTCCGGTTTTGGCTCCACCAGCACTCTGTGTCCATGGTTTCTGGTGCCTCTAAGTCTTGAGTCTCTCTGGGATTGTCTGTCATAAATGTGCTTTCTTCTTTCTAATTTACCATTCTTTCCTAGGTTTACTTTTCAGCCTTCTCTGCACTGGTTTTTCAGTTACCACTTGACAATTAGAGTTCCACTTTCCAAAAACTAAATTTTGCTTAGTTTCTTCTTTTAACCTTGAGGGTTTATGCTTTTCCTGCTTTTTTGTCATTTTGTTTTTATTTGTTTTTTTCTTTATTGTCATTTTAAAAATAGGACTTTACGAGGAAGCAGAGATAAAAATACATGCTTGACATACCATATTTAACCAGGAGTCCAATTATCCTTTTTGTTCTTGAGATATTTCATTAATATTTGTAGTGTCTATGAAAAAGGATTTTAACAATTTTTTCCATAAGTGTTAATTTTCGAATTTTATTCCTTAGGATGCCTCTCTGATGGACATGAATTCCTTCAGCCCTATGATGCCAACATCCCCTTTATCAATGATAAACCAAGTCAAATTTGAAGATGAGCCAGATTTGAAAGATCTCTTTATTACAGTTGATGAACCTGAAAGCCATGTTACTACAATTGAAACTTTCATTACTTATAGGATTATTACTAAGGTAAACACTTAATGAACATTTTCTTGGATATTGTTGCCACCTTTGAACTTTTGGGAATGCTTCTTGTTCATTGTAACTCTCCACATTAGCTGAATTGACTTCTTTTTCAATCATTTTGGGTAAGACATTGCATCTTCTATTCCCTTCACTTGTTCTATATCAAATCAGTGAAATTCCAGTTAACTTGAGTAACAGTCAGTCATTTTTTGGCAGTTGTGCTTCTTAAAATAGGTACGTTTTAAGTTTTTAGTTTAAAAAAATATGAAGAAATATCTTTGGAAAATAAGAGCCTTGATTTGCTAATAAAACAACTAGTTAGAAACATGATGTAATATTTTGTATTCATATTTCTTCTGAAGACTACAAAAATATTTTTATTTATTTTCCAAAGAAGAACAAGTGGCCTGTTTATTTTCTGTAAGAGATACTATTGGTTGCTCAGTAGTTCTGGGACAGAGTAGATCTAGAATCAGAGCCTCCTTAATCCTAGGACAAAGCTCTGCAAAAAGACTTTACCTCTGACAAAATAAAACAACCAAATAGTACAACCATTTAAAAAAGGTGCTTTACTAACAGCCTTTAAGAATTCTACTTATAAATTATAATATTTTGTTTATGAAGCCTCACCCTATGGCTCTTTTGTAGTTGACAGAGTTTTGGATCATCTTCCAATGAAGCTTTGTTACATTTCCCAACAATGAATATATCTGATCACTTCACTCAGATTCTTAAAATCCTTCATTGGCACCCCTTTTCTGACAGAACAAGTACAAACTTTTTAGTATGACATGTAAAGAAGTTCTCAGTCTGGTGCCAACCTACCATGTAAGACTCTTACTCTCCACTTTTAATACCCCTGCTCTCCACTCATATAGAGCTTCTGTTGTCTTATTGCTCTAGGGTATTACTTGCTCTCCTGACTTTGCATATTCTTTTTCTTCTGTCTGATATGTCCTTCCCTCTCTTAAACTACTCTTTATCTTTCAAGACATAAGTCAAAATGATGCCTGCCCTCCCATTCTTGCAGGTTGAAAATTCTTTTTCTTCTGTTTCCTCATACTGTTCTAACTGAACTTGTAAAGAATGTAAAACATTAGAGTACATGTAGCAAAGCAATTAAAAGCCTATATTTAATCCTTCTAAGCCTCAGGTTTTTTAAATCTATAAAACTGAAATGGTAATAGAGCCTGGTTCTGTGGAGTTGCTGTGAGAATTGACTTAGGACAGGTAATCAATGCAAAGGACTTAGCAAAGTACCTGACACATAGTGATCCGTAATTGCCACCCACCCACATGTGAGTAGATAACTATGTGTTTATTTATGTATAGTCCCAACGAGTATATGAACTTCTCAAGGAAGGTAATTGTATCTTAAGTTTTCTATAATTCCAAACACAATCCTTAGGATAAAGAAAGTAAGCAATTTAACTTTTTGGTGAATGAGTGAAGAAATTTTTAGTACATAGCCATATCAAGAGGCTATAGAGCAAGACAGCGTGGATTTAAATTGTGATTCTTCCTCTTCATTGCTGGGTCTTAGACAATTTAATTAACCTGTCTATGGTTAGTTTCCTTGTTTGTAAGTAAGATAACAGTAATAACCTTCTGGAGTCTTTGTGAATATATAATGCGTTAATACAGACAGACTGCTCAGAATAGAACCAGATTTCTCCTATTACTACTGTTAGAATCATCCATTGTCATCATCCTTCCTAGCAAAGAGTTTGTGAAACTGAATTATTTTCTTATCTGTTTTCCTCAGAAAGACAGTCTTTATAAGCCACCTCATGGACTTCATTGTAATCATAGGCGTGTGTTCTTATGAATTCTCCATTTTTCCATTATACTTTAAATGTACTGCTCTTGTAGTAGTAATACTGATAATGTCACAGTGTGTTAAACTGACATTTATTGTGTGACTGCTTTGTACCAGGCCGTGTTCTGCCAGTTTATACTTAGTAGCTCATTTAAAGCTCACAACAATCGCAGATTCTAAATGCTACGATTTGTCCCCATTTTGGGAGCAAAGACACTGAAACTCAATAAGTTGCCAAAGGTTACACAACATAATGATTAACTGAGCTGAGAGTTAAATCCAGACAGTTTATTTTACTTTTATACTATATATATTTTGTTAAATTTGTGTGCATTTTTATATGATTATGGCAAACTGTCTTTCAATTTAGCTATTATGCACTAAGTCCTTTTTCCACTTCCAATTGCTTTTACTACATCCTAGTATGTAGACTATACCTATATATGCTAGAATATGCATTGCAGATACTAATATAGAAATATTTAGTAGATGTAAATTATGATAGCAGACATAGTATTTCTTTTGTTATTGACTTATTTATTCATTTACTCACATATTTAACAAAGTTTTGAGTGCCAATTATGTCCTAGGTACTATGCTCGCATACTGACACTACATCAGCAGCCCAAACAAGCATGTTCTCTGCCTTCATGGATTTTCACTCTAGGGTCGGTTATGGATATTAAACAATTATTTGCTTAATTATTTAATTATAGTTATAAATACTATGACAGAAAAATATAGGAGTTTTTGAGCCCGGGGTACCCTATTTAATTTGGAGGTTAGGAGGTAGCTTCCCTGGGTAGGTTCTAGTTTTGTAAAAATGAATGGGCGCTAAGGCTATGAGGATAAATGCACATAAATGTGCACAGACATGTACTTAGGAATACTTAGGATGACCTGGCCATAAGTAATTGTATCAGGAAGCCCATTATCTATTCCTGGCATCTGTTCCCCTTATGGGAAGTTACCCTTCATACTCAAGGTTAGAATATCTGAGGTGGCTACTCTAAAGAAGTACTTCCTCTTTTGGAGACCTGAGTTGTTCCTTCCCTAGTACTCACAGAAGTAAGAACTAAGATTCAATGAGGGTCTCTCCTCTTCCATCCTCATTACGAAGGCAAACTGATAAATGTCTGCCAGTGTGCAGCTATGTGTTAAAGTACATTCTTGATTCTAAGATTAATTTTCCCTCAGAAACAGTCTTCTAAATCCTCAGAACTAAGTGAACTGTTTGCCCTTGATCGAAAGTCAGTGTTTGTTGAATGAATGCATTTTGGGGTGTAGATCACATGGGTCCATTAGTCCTAAACTTCAAGTGCCCATGCTTTCATGGTCAGAGATGAAAAATTAAACACCATTTACGACATAGCTTCCATGGAAAAGTTTATTCTAGATTAGAAGCATTATTTATGCTCTGAATCAACATTTTAGAACACACGTTCTTATGGGTCGGAGATCCGTCATCAAACCCTGTTATTCCTACAGTTTGGAAGCTTTTATCTGTTTTCTAATGACCAAAATCGGCCACTTTAGATGGGGCACAGGTTCCATCCCTGCTGTAGGGAAATTAGTTATGATCTGAAACCAGTTGAAAATACTTGTTTTCCTTGTCATATTCATATATATATATATTCATATGTGCATATATGGATCATAACCCTTGTGAAGTAGAATAAAGTCTTACAGTAGAAAGAAAGAAAACACTGTCCTTGAGACTTGTACTTATCCTCTGTTATTGCAGTATCATAGAGAACTCTTTTGTGTCAATGACAGACTGATGAGGACAGAATCAACCGTTATTTGACTTGATTTAATATCTTCCTTTTGCTAGAATTTATATCAAATTGTTTTATATTTACTTAAAGTGTTGGCATTCTTGAGGACATCTAAAGCCCAGTCTTGTTTTAACTGCCCAGTTTTGAGTGTTTTTATTGTTAGTTCTGCCAATTTTTTTCCCTGGAAATTGGAGGTGAACCTATACATATGTGCCTGGTACAAGGAAGTGTTCAATAAATATTTTTTAACGTGTGACTCTAAACCATGTTTTGTGTGCATATGTATGTAGTGAGTGTATATTTGTATATATATGCACACATATCAACCATATATAAATTCTTACACTGTTTCTACTAGATTTAGTTTTTTGTTTTTACCATTTCTATAACATGTACTATTTTGCATAACATTTAAGATTTTGTAGTGTTTTATGAACATTTAGTTCTTTAGACATATGCATCTCACTTACCTCTGCTTTTTTTTCACTGAAAAGGGAATAGTTTAGTAAGGTACATTGTATGATGCTCTGAACATTCACTTCACAAGAATAAATCTTGGAAAGTACAGCTAATGTCAGCCTTATTTCATAACAATTAAAATTGCATCTTATGACTCGAACTGCTTAATTTACAATTGTGTTTGCGTGGGTGATTGATATTTCTGGCAAGTGGGAAATATGTATGCAATGTGTTATTCCATCTCTACTCCTCCAGGAAAACCTCAACCTTAATATCACTGTGTATCATTTTTAATATGCAAAAATTCAGTTAAATAAGATATTGGTGGAAGTGACTGTTTTCTTATGAGAGGTGCTTATGCATTAGTCTATTTTTGTATTTGGCTTAGGATTCAGGCAATAGAAGTAAGGTTGGTATTGTACCTACGTTCTTGTCCTATGTGTTGGCATAGATTTTTTGGATTGTTAAGAATAGATATTTCATATATTTTCTTAATTTTTAGGAGTTTAGGTATATAATTCAAAATAAAATTCCCTGAGGGTGACATGAAGATTTTCTTTTCACATTAAATCTCCATTAATAACATTTTTAAAATAGCACTAAAATCATTTTGTAAAATGTTATAATTTTCACATACTAAAAGCAAATTTTAGCAAAGCAATTCATTTGAGTAAATTTGAAGAAAACATTTTTCTCAGATATGTTCAGGTTATTTTCCAAATTGCAATAATAGGACTTTCCTTAAATTCTGAATTCTGATCATCTTGAGAAAAGAAATATATTTGAAACCTAAATTCAGAACACACTTTCTCGTTAGCAAGAAAGTGATGCCAAAGATAATAGTAGTTTAAATCTTGTGGAAGGCAGATGGTTGCTCTAAGACAGATTTTTCAGTTAGGGTTTTAAATTTGAGCATGATGTTTGCTTTCTTTCTGGAAATACTGGAAAGTTTGCTTTGTTTCATCTGCTACATGAATTGATGACTGCAAAAAAAAAAAAAAAGTACAGGCTGACAAACACTGAATAATTAGAATTTGTTAATGTTTCTTAGAGACCATTTAATTTAGAATGTTGAAAATAACATTATGCAAATGTCTTCTGTCTTCTATTGCACGTGCTGTTATTTTTTTCCTACTTTCTTTAGACATCTCGTGGGGAATTTGACTCCAGTGACTTTGAAGTTAGGAGACGTTACCAAGATTTCCTTTGGTTAAAAGGAAAACTTGAAGAAGCACACCCTACTCTCATTATTCCAGTAAGTTTGCTTTTTTTTTTTTCATAAAATAGCTGCCATTGTATCTTGTGAATCATTAGAATGCCTAAAACCAAAATTCAGACCTTTATATTCAGTGTAATTCATTTATCCTAGAAACATTTGTTTTTAAACTTTTTAATGTATGTGCAGACTTGTTTTTTTTTTAAACTACTGTAAAAAAAATTTTGTTGAAATTTTGCCATTTTTGGTTTTAGCATTGTGAATTTTAAAAAATTATTTCGATAAGAAATAATTACATGTTCATATAGTCTTCCAAAAAAGAAAAGTGTAGCATTTCTTATAATCCTGTGCCACATAATTCTGATACTGTTTTTTTTTTTTTTTTCCCTCAGCCATTGCCAGAAAAGTTTATAGTGAGAGGAATGGTGGAACGCTTTAACGATGACTTCATTGAGACACGCAGGAAGGCATTGCAGAAGTTTTTGAACCGAATTGCTGATCATCCAACTTTAACATTTAATGAAGACTTCAAAATTTTTCTTACTGCACAAGCTTGGGTAAAGAATTTTTATTTTTACTCATATAATCCTTTAGTATCTATATGTATAGTAGGTTGTCCACTTCCTCTTCTTTACCTTTATAAATCAGGCAGCAGTGTCCTTGTCTCAAGATGGATATTTATTCATTGGAGAGAGAGAGAGATATCCTTCAGATTTAACCCTGTATCAAATCTACATATAAATATTACAGGAATCTTGTATCTTTCTCATGATTATATACTCGTTTCTCTCTATAGCTGATGTTTTTTTAAATGTCAGAATACTCCTTGAATACACAGCCCATAGTGAATATATACAAATATATTTATTTTATTGACACTATTTTGAGTATTAATGGATTTTTAAGTTAAGATAATGGTCTTTATTAAGTAGATAGGTAGATGGATGGTTGAATTGTCGATGGATAGCCGGATAGACAATACAATTTCCTTACTTTTCCTTTAATTACCTACTTGGGGGAGCTCTAATTTTTAATTCAGAAACCTTATATGTTCTTCTTCTTTTTTCTTTTGTCCCGTGAAGATGTAGCTCATTAAGAAAGATAATGGATAGAGCAGTCTTTATTAAACGATTACTGACTAATGTTAAATTTTACCTATCTCAGTTTCTGCCAAAATGGTAGAAGCTAAAAAATGGATCATCTTAATCTTGACAGATAGACCTACTATCTGGAAGCCCATTGTGACTTATGTGAAATGAATTTGTGACCTGACTCCAGAACCTTAGAAACTGTTAGAAAGAATCTCTGTAGTCAACAGTTGCAGGAACAGCTTGCCAGTTGTGGCTTGTTCTGTTTCTGATAATGTTTACTCAATCAAATGATGCTGTAGCACTCCTGGATAGATGTGTTGCCCAGTCGAGCGGGGCATATGTTGTTATTTCCAAATTGACACTGATTTGGAAATAAACAAATTGTATGTGTATGTGTGTGTGTGTATGTGTGTGTGTGTGTGTATGTAATTTTGTATAAGATATTCAGAAAAAACTGGAGAAAGATGATATGTTATTTAATATTTGGGTAGGTAATATACAATAATATTTTTATCTGCGATTTAATAGTCAACCTTGTTTTATATAGAGATTTTGTTTTCCTGTTTATTACTCTTCAACTTTTATTTGATCCCAAACCTGTGCTCCAACAAATGCTGCAATCATCAGCAGAATGCCTTGTCCTCCTTCTTGGTGTTCTTTTTTAATACGCCATAATTCTGAAAGGATATTTCTGTGGTAGTGTATCTTTTTAAAGCATTTTTTTTTTCTATTTTTCAACTCTGTAGCTATCCCTCCAAGGTTGACTATGAAACAGCTTGTTACATATCTTATTAAAAAATCTTTCTCTACGGCCACCCAGCCAGTGGAGGGGTGTCACAGTTTACCCACTTCGGTTGGTTGAGGAGCTGTGGTCAGGGGGTATCTATTTATGAACTATCCTCATGGCCTTAATAAGACAGAGCCAGCTAGTGCTTAGCCGTGAATCTTCTGGAGTCAGACTGCCATGGCTCAGGTCTTGGTCCATCACTTAATTGCTCTTGGACATTGAGAAGCTCCTTAGCCTTCCTGTGTCTCTATTTTCTTCCATTACATGAGGTTGATAACAGCACCTACCTCATAGTGTTATTGTGATTATGTATATGAAAATGAGAGGATGGTGCCTGGAACATGTTAACCTCTCAATACATGTTTGCTCTCATTAAAACTAAAGAATTTCCCTCCCCCCCCCCCCCAAGGAGTAGTTTATACCCTGAGCAATCTTCTCTCAGTCATTTTTTCCCATTAAATTCCTAACATAAAATGTAGATGGCACCTCCTGTCATCCTATCTTCTTCAATACCTTCCTAAGCATGTTTATGTCTATAAACCTTGTTCTTTTAAAGATCCATGCTCTGAGGAAACATGGATACATGTTATACATGAGTACTTTGAAAAGGAATATTATCGGGGAGACTGAGACTGAGAAGGACTATACCCTAATAAAACTCATCTGTTTAAGTTAACATGAAAAAAAATGCATGAAACATTTTTATCTTCATTTTATCCTTCTAATTAGTTTTTTTTGTTGTTGTTTACTTGACCACAAATACTTCTTTTTTGTTTGTTTGTTTCTAGGAACTCTCTTCTCACAAGAAACAAGGGCCCGGATTACTCAGCAAGATGGGGCAGACAGTCAGAGCTGTTGCACTGTCAATGAGAGGAGTCAAAAGCCGCCCACAGCAGTTCATGGAAATGAATGACTTTATTGAAATGTTTAGCCAGAAAATAAATTTGATAGATAAAATATCTCAGAGAATTTACAAGGAAGAAAGGGGTATGTAGACTCACCGAAATGTGATTTTAAAGTAGTTTTATTTCTGATGGATCTTCACATTTGCTAGTGTAGTAAGACCTTAAGTTAACCTTTTTTTTTTTGGCAGGGGTGGCATTCTTTCTTAGGATTTCTATCTCTCCACTTACACTGCCCATCTGTTCTTGCATGTCGTCTACTTTGTCTATTAGTGTGCTTAGCATATTAGTCACAGTTGCTTTAAATTCCTGGTCTGACCATTCCAGCATTCCTGCCATGACTGGTTCTGAGACTTGCCCTGTCCCTTTAGATTGTGTTTTTTGCCAATTCTTTCTTGATAGCCAGACACATGTACTGGGTAAAAGGAATTGTGTAAATAGGTCTTTAGTAATGTGGTGGTAAGGTGTGTGGACTGTGAACTTCACAAAAGTTTCTCGGCAACTCACCCCTGTCTCCTGCCCCTCCGATGGGACAGGATGGCCAGAGTGGGGCCGGATTTGGATATTTCCTTTCTCCATGTCAGTTAGGCTCTGCTAGCACCTCGACGGATTAGGCTGTGGCTGACAGGTTTCCCTCTAGTAAGAAGAACGGAGTGCTCCGGTTATTTCAGAATGATTCATTTTCCCTTCCCCTGCTGTGGGAACCTAGTCAAGCCCCTGGGGGTAAATCTCACAATCTTGCTGGGGTTCCCATGAGTGGGTCCCCCTGGAGTTTTTACCTTGTAGATGTGTCTACCCCGAACCTTCAGCAGGTTATCAATCACAGCTTCAGTCTCCCTAGCCCAGCACTGGTCGCAGACGTGGCTTCTGCCCTTGAGTCTGTGCTCCAGTAAAGGCACAGTTCCTTGTATTTGCCTGTCTGTCTTTCCAGTCTTGGGGGCAGTGGTTTGTCCTGTGACCTCCTCTCTCTTACAGTTCCAAGAAAAGCCGTTGATTTTTCAGTCTGTTCAGCATTTTCCTTGCTGTTGGGACTGAGTGGTGACTTCCAAACTCATGTGAAAGACTACTTAACATTAAGTTAGAATTTTAGCTTAAAAATGTGGTTTATGCCCAGATGTATTGTGAAAATTTCTGATTCTTAATGATTCTGAAGGTAGCCATGTCCAGTCCCCATTTGTTCTAATTGATCAATACCCATTCTTTTTCCCATTTATAAATAATAGTGGTAAAGTAAGCTCTGAGCTGAAGATGTTGGACATAGTTGCACTAAGTTGGTCTCAAATGTTCAACATGGACCATAGCTTAAAAATTAAAGAAGTGACGTTTCAGGAAATAGGGTTTCCACATTTTCTAGTGACTTTAGGGGAAACAAGTATTCGATGTTAGGCCTGTCCAAGCATGACAGAGAGATTTATATATTGGAAAATAGGTCTCTTTTCTTATGTTTCTAGCACTGTTTTCTTTTTAATTTCTTTCCTTTTTTTTTTTTCAGTTTACAAGTTCAACTTTTTTCCATGATAGCTTTTTTCTAATTCCATGATGAATTTTTGCTAGTTTTCTGATTACATTTATCTATATTAAACATAGATGGCCAAGTCAGAAAATGTATTTCCTGATATAAATTGGTTTTAGAAATGAACTCCTTACAGTCTGTATATTGATGGCTTATTTTGTTGTTGTTGTTGTTTCTCATTAAACTGTAAGTTCAATCAGGACAAAAAACAGAAAAGTTTTGCTGTATTTCTAGTATCTATATAGCACCTAACACATAGCAGGTGCTCAATTAAAATCTTTTCAGTGACCTAAAAATAAATTAATATGAATTTTGACTGTAGGAAAATTGCTTATAAAGAATCAATTAGTTATGTAAAGAGGTATAGAAAAAATTGTTACAGCCAAATGTGCATTGCTTTTTATTTTTTATGCATTGACACTTAGAGGTCATTGTTGTGACTGAACATAGTTTAATAGTTTGTTTTAAGCCTTCTTGGTCTGATCTTGTATTTACTATTTGTCTTTTTTTTTTTTTTAAATCTCAAGAAGCTAATTGTTTTAACTAGGTTCTGTGATTCCAATTCTGTTAAGTAGATTTTTGATGCATAGTTAAGTGGGATAGCAATTCAGAGAGGCTCCTGGAAACCCTTGGTACTTTTTAAAAAAATATTAATATGCTTTATATTTGCTTGTGCAAAAGAACAGGTTAAGTCTTTGATATACTGTCATGTTTGTGAAATGCTCAGAAAGCAAACTTGATTTTGTGATAGACTTTGTAAATAAATTTGAGCTCTCATTTCCATTCAGTGAATGCCATTGACATAAACTTGTAGGATCTTTTTTTTCTTTTTTTATTTTTAGAATGTAAAGCCCACTATCTAAGCTGTATAGGTATTTTATTCATATTGAAATCAAAGAATTTGATTATCATAACTAGTAGGTTCTTTTATATTTTTAGTCATTTTTTTCTTTGATTTTGTCTTGGGGGGTGGGGGTGGTTCCCGGTTTATTTGGCAAGTTTATGTTGAGCACATGTGCTGCTTTTCTGTGCTGGAGATTAGAGAAGGAATAAGATGGTGCCTGTCCTCGAGCTCTTAGCCTGGTGAGGGGAACATATTAACAGACAAACTACAGTGCACCTCATTAAGTGTTTGCATACAAGTATGATTTGAGTGCTGTGCTGTGTAAGCACCATTTAGAATTTTTGGGAAGCTCTATTTTTTGTTATTGATAAAAATAAATATTGTGCAGGTTAAATGGCACACATCGAAATATACAAAAATTGAGAAAGGAAATAAAGGAGAACATTTTCTTTTCTAGAAATAATAGTTTAGTATGGCCATTTATTTAAAATATAAGATTAGGAGGGTACAATTTAGAAGGACTGTAGTGGTTATTAAATTTATTACCTTCATTAGGCGACAACTAATAGTTCCATAGTTTTTATTTTTTTAATATTTTTTTCAACTTAGTCATACAAACTTTTGAAATTTTAATAGTTTAATTTAGAGCAATATGACATTATAACTTACCCTGCTGAGCAGTAAGATGATTAAATATAGAGAATTTAATTTTATTCATGTAAACATTAGACAAAAAAACGCTCACTGTGTATACATTCTCTACCATAAAAAAAACCAAGTATCTATTTTTGAAAGTTGATAATATGAATGCAAAAATGTTCAGATTTTAAAATGAAATCCAATTTTTGAGTAAATGGCCTACATTGACTAGTCTTTTGTTATTCATTTATTCTTACACTGATGTGAAAATATTTATTGAACACATTATGATTCAGCCTTTTAGATTAAAAAAAATAAGCCTCAGTTCCTGTTTTAAGGAGCATATGGCCTAGGAGTATGTCAGTTATGCTAGCAATCATAAAAGAGTGGGATAGTAGAAGTATAAAATTATAATAGGCTTTAACAGAAGTACAAAATTATGATAGGCTCATTGAGGACAAAGCATCTAAAAATCGTTTGGAACAGAATCAGAAGAGATTTATTTACACTATTATTTAAAGGATTAGAAATTTTTTCGATGTTAGAAATGATAGAGGATAAGGCAGAGGGATATGTGCAATGTTTGAGTTAGATATTAATGAATGAGCAATTATTTTGGCTTAAATTAAAATATCTTTGGAAGAGACTCTCAAGAGTTAGATCTGGAGAGGCAAGGTAGAGACTGACCATAAAAGACTTTCTAATAAAGTTACAAAGCTTCAATGTTTATGTATTGTGATGAAAATGGAAAGAGGGAGAATAGTTAAAAGTCCTTTGCAGTAGTGTATGTTAGAGATACTGAGGGTATATACACAGGTAGGTAGGTAGATAGGTAGGTAGATAAATAAATGTATGGATGAATGAGGGGAGAGAGGGAAGGAGAGAAAGGATAGTAAAGATTAAGAAATATTGGAATTGACAATTGACTGGCTCTGAATCTAGGACATACCCCAGACTTTATTCTTAGATTATTGGAAGCAATTACCATTACCTAGGATAAGTCATCAGGAGAAGGGGAGGACCTGTGTGACACTCAGCTGTAGTATGTTTGGTAGGTAGAAGTCCATGATAGACATGTTGATCATAATAATTTATTTTCCAAGCCGGGACACTTTTGAGAATGAAAGAAGTTGCTATTATTGATTACACCTGGACAGTAGTCATTCAAGGACTAACCTGAGCAGACTGGGATGACTGGTTAATTTAATGAGAGGCGATATCTAATTTCTTATGGTCGTGTATAAGAACATGTGCAGAACAATGAGAAATATGTTTCATTCTGTCTATAAACAGGGATTTTAAAAACATCTATAAATTACTTATTTTTTTAAGACTATTTTGATGAAATGAAAGAATATGGCCCAATTCATATTCTGTGGTCAGCGTCAGAAGAAGATCTGGCCGATACTCTGAGTGGTGTTGCCAGCTGCATAGACTCCTGCTGTAAGGCCACTGAAAAACGGATGTCTGGACTCTCAGAGGCCCTGCTTCCTGTCGTCCATGAGTACGTGCTGTATAGTGAAATACTGATGGTAAGAACACCTAATTGCACTTTTAATTTAGTCCCTGACCTGATTAATAAGCTTCATAAATTCAGTGTTCTATTTGTTTTTCACCACTCTCCTCCTATCTTAGCAGGATGCTTTGCATGTAGATGCTCAATGAATGTTTGTTCACTGCACCAATGAACTGAAGAGCAGAAGAATACATTAATAAAAGACAGAAATATTCAACATTAACAACAGCACTTTATAAGATCATACATAGTTCCGAAGGATCCTCAGCCAAGACTTACATAGGAAATATGATTAGTTTTTCAACCTTTTAAAATTTTGCTTTAAAATTTTCGGCGCTTTTGAGATTTTGTGGAAGAGTTGCTTTCTGCTTCTAGGTAGTACATTTGATCCACCAATATATTTAGTATCATTGTGTAGAAAATCCTTGAGTAGGACCTTGCTGTTTGTTCTGCCTCTGGATGCTTCTAAAAAGAAATCCTTTGAATTAAAAAGGTTTTCTTTCACTATTTGAAAAGACTTTTATTCTTCTTATATCATAGTTTTGCCTTTAAACTCCCCAGTTCAAGTTAAAGTTTCCAGATATTTGGGGTTTAGCAATGCTATCTGCAAAGCTAATGTTCTTCATCCGGTGTTATCCTCTGCTCACAGGACCTTGCGCATTCAATCTGGTACCCTCAGGTTTCAGTGTTTCAGGGGGGCAGTGGGGAAGGACTCAGCTTACATTCAGATATACCCCATTTCATCTGCCATTTATAATTGGAGCCATGTCTGGTTTCAGTTTTCATGTACTCTTGATTTGGGAGGATTGTTTTTTTTTTTTTTAATTTTGTTTCTGTCTTGGTAAGAAAAGCTCTCTTAGCCTTTCAGCATAAGATCTGCTTCTTTTGTGTTTATCGTATTTAGGTTTTCCTTTCACAGTCATTACATACTTTGTGGATATTTCAGGTTTCCGCTGCTACCTGACTTTTTTGGGGTCCTCTACAAACACATGTTTCTCAAAGGTCTCTAATGCTTCACTGATGAGAAGTCTCCTCCTTATCCTCGTCAGTTTCTTTGGCTGTATTCCATAGTTTTACTTCATTATTGATTTCCTCTCTGTGTCGCTGTTCAAAAAGATCTGATTTGTATCATTAAAAATAGTATATTTTTTCCCTTATTAGATGTGTTTTCCTCTATATTATGTCAAGATGGGAAGTTATGCGATTTAAATCATGTATCATTAAAGATGTGGAAAAATTATAATAGCAGCTAGAAAGAATTATTTTTTAGGTCCTTATTTTATTGTTTCATTTTGTAGACTCCTAGGGTATAATCAGTAGCATTTATGTTACAGTTCCGGTTCTGTTTTATATTAGAATGTTTCCTTTAATGTGAGCTAAAATAATAAAAAGCATATGCCTCAACAAAATGATTACATTCTTATAATATTTACTAGTTGTCTTCTGAAGCAAACTCTTACCTAAAATATTTCTACCTGTATGAAGTATGGTAGTTCATATTTATGGAAACAGACCTTAAATAAATGGGACAAAATTGTAGTATGTGTCATTTGGGCTGGAGAAAGGAAGGGATTCCTGACATTAGTAGTAATTAAACATCGAAGTAAATATAAATGATTTTCTGATAATTAGTTAAATTTCTATTTATTTCTTTGAAAATGAGAGAAATGTTAATCTCTCTTGAATGTTTTGAGAGTGGTTCCACCAGCACAAAACTAGACTGGATAGTTTTCGGGATGCTTTTTATCCTTAAGGCTTCTCAGTTCTCACTCAGATACTAGAGAGCCATCTTATGCGGCCTCCATGTAACTAATTTGTGTCTAGGTTCTTCCCTTCCTCTGAAGACTTCCAAAAGACTTGTATCTCATTAAGGCCATTCGCTTGTATCTGTACTTCCACTCTCCCTGCTTAAATTGTGTGTTTACTCTGAGTTAGTTTTATTTTTTCCTTAGCCTGTTTAGGCTACTTGTGTTCATTATTACAATTTCATTATTTAGTTAATACTGTGAAAACCAGTGAAAGATGAATACAGATAAAAAGAGCCCTTGTCCATGAAGCCTAAGTAGAATATCTCAGGAAAAGTGAGTTGCCAAGGGAAAGACATTGTAAAAGAGTAGCGTACATTATAAAAGAGATGAATTCTGCGCTCTGGTTCCTTCGCAAGGGTATGTTAAGTTTAATGACACTGAAACTTAAAATCATGATTATTCAAGAAAACAAGATGGAACTCCTATCAATCAGAGAAGAGACCATGATTTCTCATCAAAAGCTTGGCTAATTGATTAATACTTATCTATTTTAAGCTAAAGTAAAATCTTAAGATGTGAATGCACACTTAAATATTGATTCTCCACTGTACTTTACTGATCAACTGTACCTTTGGAGTCAGATATTGATTATACTTTCAGGTGTGTGACCCATGTGACCTCTTAACTGCAGTCGGATTATGCCATAGCATATATTTTTTCAGTGCTCCCACTGATTTTTTACTTGTTTTGTTCTTTTCTCTTTTTGAAATACTGTATATGCTTAGAGTACTCCATCAAAAGTTGTACATAAAACACTTAAACCAGTAAGATGTGCATTGGGAAAACTAACACTAAAGGATTAATGAAAAAAAATTAAATACTTGCTTTCAGTGTAGCTTTTAGAGATTAAAAAAAAAAATAAGTCATTATATCCCCAAATGAATGACAGCTTGGGTAAGAGATGCTATTTATATTTTGAAAAGTATATTTTTGTTATACAAAGATTATTAAATCCTCTTGTTTTAATACAAAGGGCGTTATGAAAAGAAGAGACCAAATACAAGCAGAACTGGATTCCAAAGTCGAAGCTTTGACCTATAAAAAGGCAGATGCTGATCTGGTAAGTTTTTAAGTTTCTCCATGTAATCATATAGAATTTTTAATATAAAAATTTTATTAGCAATGTGGAGCTTCTTACATGCTTGTTTTCAAGCATTCAACAAAGGATACTATAATTTCTCTCTCAAAATCTATTATACATTGGGTACCCGGTGAGTGTGCAAGCTTAACAATGATGCTTTTCTTCCCTTCTGTCTGTTACAATGAACAAAATAAGAGGTTAGGTTTTTTTTATTTTTATTTTTAATTAGTGTTTGAAGAAGGTATGACACCTGCACTGTTCTAGAAGGTTAGTAAGTACTCAGTATATGAATTCACTTTCTATCTAGTTTTATAAGATACTTATACAAAATAAGTTGGTGTTCCTATATGCTTTTTTTCTAGTTATTGTAAAAACCTTTGTTTTCAAGTTTAATCATTTTCTGAAAATACTTTTTTTTAATGGAAATTTTCAAACATAAAAATAGGTCCACTTATATAATAAATTCTCATATACCCATCACTGGGCTTCATTAATTCCCAACATTCTGCCCAACTTTTTCATCATTTTACTTATTTTTTGGCTGAAGTATTCTAAAGGGACACTCTTTTGTTCCAGATGTTATAATTCCAAACATAACATTATCACCCACAATATTTTAGTATTTATATTTTATTGCCTTTGCATATTTTCAGAGTAATACTATCAGATTTGAATTAAAATTCTCACTTTAAAATCGAGGCAAAGGCTTGGAAGGGGGAGTGAGTTGGCCAATTTTATATCGTTCGTGAAACAGAAGTAGGATTGGGGGGAAGACATCACTGGCCCCCTTCAGACCATGCTCTCTCTCAGACAGCAAGTATAAAATGGGAAAAATTGCTTATTACTTTGGTTAATTTCTGTTGAGTATGAAAGAGACTTTCTTAATCCTTTTTTGTTTAATTTAAGGATTTAGATTAGTATTGAGTATAGTTATGACCGGTGAGGAGGGGAGTCACAGAAAGCACCCCCCTGTAGAACTGTAGAACTATAACCTCACTTGGGCACTTGGGACTCGGCCTGCCTCCTCCCTGCTTTTATTTTCTCCCTAGCTTTAATTGTTTTCTAACATAAGATATGATTTCCTTACTGGTTTTCTTTATATCATCCTTCTTTCTCTCCTTGTCTATAATCAAAGGACCTTAAAGGAAGGAAATTTCTGTTTCCTAAAGTATCTCAGCCCCTAAAACAGTACTTGGTACATGGCAGCCACTCAGTAAATGTTTTGTGAATGAATGAATGAGTGAATGAATGAAAATGGCAGTGACTGCTGTGATTCATAAAAATACAGTGAAGTCGTAAAGCAAGAAGTCTACAAAATCAGACTTTGTGCAGAATATTGAGACTTCACTAAAAAGTGACTATGAATTATCCTCATCTTTCTTGACAGTATTTGTCTAACTCAAGTTCGTTTTCCTGAATGGACTATGGGTGGGGACTGAGCTGCTTTAGACAAAGTAGGAGAATTACAGACAATGCAGAAACAGTGTAACTAATGCTTGAGGAGAAAATCATCTTTGCTTTTACCACAAGATGAGAATAGAGGAAACTCAAGATTAACCTTTTGCTTTTGCTTTCAGTAAGTTGTGTGTGTGTGTGTGTGTGTGTGTGTGTGCGCGCGCGCGCGCGCGCGTGTGTGTGTATTTTTAATTTAAAAAGTCAACTGGAAAGAGCAAAAAAGGATGGGCATATATACAGAAGTTGTATCTTTTGAACTGTAGAATTTTTTTATTTGTTAAATAACTCTAAAGATATTGAAATTAGAGATTAGATGATGTTTTGCCCTTGACTAAATGCTAGAAAAAGTAAATTATTTTAAAGTTTCAAGAGAATAATAAAATGGCTTAAAAACCAAGCATCTGTTCAGAATGGCTTATATTCATATTTTAAATGGAAAGGAAGAGTAGTTGGGATTATTCCAACCACAAAAACACAGGAAAAAAATAGCTGGGGCCCAAATATGGCTAGGCTTTCCCAATTCAACTAAAAAAAAAAAAAAACCCACATTTTTCTTTCATTTGACTTGCAAATATTTTGTCTTTTGCTCTGTAAAAATTTCCTTGATAATCTTATTATAACCTAATGATCCATCTGTATTCACGATTCTGTTTTATCTGTGTCAAGTCCACTAGAAAGTATTTTTTACCTATTTAGTGGCTATGTTGTGATATTGGAGAAATTTAAAACTTCAATGATCTGCATTATATTCTGTAAGAAACTTTTAATTCTTTAAGATTTGAAACAGACACTTTGTTAACAGAGATATTGAAAGTATTTTTTTGTTTGTTTGTTTGTTTCCCATCCAGTCAGCTCTTTCCTAAAATGTATAGGGACTAATTTAATGATTTGTGAATGGTACCATTTACATTTTCAAGTGGTTTATTTGTTTATAGACCTCACTTTAAAATCCTTATATCTTATGACGGTATCTTTGGGAGAAACCTCCAACGGTTACTCTCAAAATGAACCTGCCATGACTGGTCACAAAAAAACGAAGGGAAGTTGCTTAGAAATATTCAGGATAGGGTCACCATGGAAACGTGCCCTTGCGAGGTCCTTCTAAGACACCATCCTTTGCAGTCTCCATGGCGACTCTGGCAGAGAACTGAATATAGCAATCTAGCCTGGTTGTTTACCATGGCAACTCCAGCAGGGCCACTCTGGAGACAACCCTGGGGCCATTTCTATGGAGACCCACTGGGGCTTCCTTCAGAGGCTCCATCAAAGTCACCTTTGGGTGGGATGCTATATGCAAACCCAGCAAAGCAACTCCTAACAGGTCATTGAAATGAAGCTTTCCCTAAAAGGACGAAACTAGGGTAGTTATAATTATTGGGTAGAAATATGGCAGTGATGTATGATGTAACATTCCAGAGATTGTGTTGGCATATCAGGTGACCTTTATGTGGACTTCGCGGCATGCATACGAGGCTCTGGTCTTTACCTTGCTTATAGCTTCGTATGTGCTCTAAATTGGCAATAATGGCATTATCATTACTTTTTCTCATCACACAAATGTTCCCACAAAAATTGTGTGTTTTACTGCATATTAAAATAATGTTTTAGAGTGAATTCCTTGGTTTATTACCTGGATAGTTATAAAGTAGCTGGTTCTTAGAGTTTGTGGTTTGTAGTTTTATCTCAAAATAATAAATTAATTGTTTCAAAATGACCTAAACTCAGTAGAGACTTACAGAATACTCATTGGAAGATCAGTTTAACTGTTCATTTGGAGTTTTGTCATTTAGGCTTTGGAATTAGATGAACCTAGGAGCAAATCCTAGCTCATTTGCTCAAATCCTAGGATGCATTTATTAGCTTCTTTTGGCCTCATTTTATCATGTGTAGTTTGGAGAAATTATTAGTACCTTTCTAATAGGCTTGTTTAAGGATTAAATGATACAATACAAGAAAATTATTTAGATCATTGGAAGCAGTCGGTAGTTGTTAGCTGCTGTTATTTAGATGACTTTCTAGAAGTAATATTTGAGATAGGCCCTGTAAAATGACCAAGGAATTGTTCCTCGAGGAACAAGGAGGATATTTCATGTAGAGTGAGTATGAAGAAAAGTAGCAGTAAAAGCTCAGAAAGCATGCTAACCTGAGAAAAGCAGGTTGATGTGTAGACAGCAAGGTATGGGGGAGGCGAGGGATGAGGCTGCAGTCACATGGGAGGGGACCCTTGTTACTGGTCAGGATGAGGAATGCGGACTTTATTCTTTGGACAGACTGGCTCCAGTGAGAGCCTGGACTGTGAAGAGGTGGCAGTAGAGGAGAGCAAATCTGAGAGACATGTAGGTGGAAGATGACTCCCCAGCGCTTGAAGAATGAGGGGCAGCTAATGTTTCAAGCTGTTAGTGATTCTTAACATTTCTAGCTTATACTATATAAAAGAGAGAAGAAGAAGAATTGGTTATGTGCGACTCTGTGTCATGATAAGATGACTTTTAATGTAGCGATATTCAACGAAACCTTTCAACAATATTGAATACCTCCCATGTGAAAGACACTATTCCAAGTGCCAGAGAGATAGTGGTCAGCAAGATAGGCCTACATTCTAGTGTACAGAGACAATAAGAAATAAAGAACTAGTTAAAATTTATAGACTATTGACATATATGGTAAGTGTGGAAAAGAGGGAGTATTAGGGAGCAATGCAGTTTAAAATATAGGGGTCAGGGAAGGTCTTACCAAGAAGATGATTAGGTAAGACCTGACAGAGGTGAGGTCTTGAACCACAAGAACACCTGGGAGAAGAGCATTTCAGGCAGAGGGAACAGTAAGTGCAAATTGCAAGTCTGCCCACACCTTCAGGACAAGCAACACCAGTGTTGCCGGAATGGAACGAGCAAGCCGAAGAGTTGTGAGAAACGAGGTCAGATCGCATAGGGCCTGATAAGGTTTGGTGTCAGTGAGATAGGAGGAGAATAATAACGCTGTCAGACTTAAGTTATGAAGCAATTACTGTGCTTGGAAAAGACAAAGATGATGTGTATGTGGCGTGCGCATGGGGTGGGAGAACGCGGGAGATGGAGACTAGCTCTAACAGTCCCGGTGAGACATTATAGTTTGAACCAGGGCGGGAGGGGTGTGAAGTGGTCAGATTCCGAGTATATGTTGAAAGTAGAGCTGTTCACTATTTGGTGGATTATGGATTGTGAGAGGACAAGATGGAGAGGGAAGGGTGATACTGAGGGTTTTGGGCTGAGCAACTGGAAGGTAAGAGTTTGCATTAACTGAGATGCAGAAGACTGGAAAGAACAGGTTCAATGGGCAAGATGAAGAAATCAGATTTGGACGTATAGAGCTGATGATGTGCCTATCAGATCCCCAAGTGGAGATGCTGAGGAGGGAGTTAAGTCTAAAAATCCATAAAAAAAATCCAGAGATCGGGAAGAGTTCCATCTGGAACTAGATATTTGGGAGTTTCTAGAAGATAGACAGTATTTAAAGAGATGAGATTTTGTTGAGGTCACTAAAGGAGGAGAAAAAAACAGGTCCCATGACTGATCCTTGTCATATTTGATGGCTGATGAGGAGAAGGAAAGGGACTTTATATAGCTTTGGCTGTTTGTAGATAACTGGACCAGTCAGATGAACTAAAAGATGTATTTATTAATTCATTCAACTTTTTAAAGCACTTCTTCATTTATGAGGCATTTCTGAAAACAGCTTGATACAGAATGATTAAGATAAGTGTAGATAATAAAATATTTTGAGAGAAACTGAGAGTTGTATTATGTGCTCCAATAAAGAAGGTATTCAGTGAAATAGATACTCTTCAGTCAAAGTAAAGGAATTTCTTACTGTGGAGATAAAGGTGTAACAATAAGTAGATTGTGAGGAAAACTCCGATATTTGGAGAAACTTGTGGTTTCTGCAGTTATAAGTTTTCAGAGTCAGAGCTTCTGTTTGAAAATGCTTATTCACTTCACCACTTAACTGTAAGATAAATAAGGTTCATCTGTGGTGCTAAATAATGCTGCATATCAATTTTATTTTTATTTTTATTTTTGAATGGATGATTTATAGTTTTCCACTCAAAGCAGCATTCGAATATAAATGAATATGAATACATCTGACATTTAGCAATATGTGCACAGAATCTGAGAGTTGGATCTAGATATAATGCCATAGCTGTTTAGCAGTGTATTTATGTGAGCAAAAAAAAAACGCATTTTCCTGAGATCATTATAGTCTGGATTTGCATGTAGCCACATTCAGTAGATATAAACAGATACCAAATTTATTCAAGCTAGTCCTTGCTCTGTGCGACTTGCTATTTTTGAACCAATATTTTACTCTTATCCTCAAATAGTGGTTATTAATCTTCGAGTGTTCTTGGTAGTGGACTAACTGGTGCAGATTGCAGCATCGCCTTCTCTCTAAGCTTTAAAGAAATAACATTGGCACCGCTTATTTTTGTGGTAGAGGGCAGAGGATGCCTCTACTCTTTCTCAGATATTTGTTGTCTTATCTCTCTCTCCTGACCTTTTTACAAATTTATTTATTCCTTTCTATATATACCTCATTCCCTAATATCTGTTTTGCTCTCTCTTCTTCTTTATCGTCTATTCGGGGTGGGCGAATGAGTGATGCTGTAACCGAGAAGTTCCTCGGCAGCCTCTCTTTCCAGAACAAGGTAGTTCCTAGGATTCCTCTCCCTCCAGACCTTCACTGGCAGGCCTCTTGCTCAGGGCGTCACTGGTTTGTGCAGTAGGAAAAATTATTCACATGCTCCTATTTATATAGGCTCATAAAGGATAATAATGAATATTTGATTAACTAGCAAAAAAATTATGTCTACCCTATGAATGAGTCTATTGAGCCTGGGATCTCTATGTGGAACTTACCATATTACTTTTTCCCTCTGTCATGCCCCTGGCACTTCCAAGCAGAGCAGTCTCTGAAAAGTGTTCGGGATAAGGTCCTAAACCCAATTACAGAGTTGCATGTGATTTCAACCACAGCACTGTGTGCCTTTGTGGTTTTGGTCTAGTTACTTACATTCTCCTTGCTTTAGTTTCCTGAACTATAAAAGTTGTGGGTAATATCTTCCCTACCACGTTGTTAAATCAGCACAGAAAAACTCAGTCCAGTGCCTAACCAGGGTTGCATTGTAAACATTTTTATCAACAATATTACAGGAACTTTCTTTAAATTATATATTGTGCATTTCATTCTTCTATATCAAAGTTTGGAAAGCGATATCTGATTTTGAAGGTTACACCTTCAAATTGTTTTTTTTTTTTTTTTAAATGAGGCAGCAATTAGCTTGATCTAAATAGTGAGCCTTTCCAGGCAATTGAAAGAGTACTTTAAAATGTATCTGAACTTAAACACACCATCAAAAAGTTGTGTTTGGACGCCACATAATTATTTTAACTAAACTACAGTTAGTATTATACTACTGATCTATATTAAGAGACATTTTAAGAAGGAAAATCATAAATCCCTTTACGATAAGCATCAGCAGCACTGACTGTTATGTCGTTATATTTTTTTCTTGATGAGGACTCTGGAGACATTTCTTAATGGGTACACACCAGCAATAGGATTTAACTTCTTCTGAGCCATTAACTTGTTTTCAGTGTGTAACACATCTTGAGTTTTATCCCTGATGCTGCCTACGCTTTATCTCACACTTTATGTTAGTTACTGGACCATTAAGAGCCACCATTCTCACCCACGTCTGTCTGCCAAGTATACCTAACCCCTGACTTTGCCTTGTTTTTTCCCTACTTTTATTTTCCCTTTGCACTAATGTCTTTATCTACTTAATATCTTTGAACTAGTTGTACAGTATAATTTTGAAAGCCATCTTAAGTCTAATAGGGAATAAAAAACAAATAAGAACTAGAGGTAAAATATCTCAACTCATCTCAAAGATCAACACATTTGTAATAACATATTTGTGACAAAAAAAAAAAATGCTCACCAGCATGTCTGTTGTGAACACAGACTTGAACCAATTCGTGTTAACTTACCCAGAAAATTGGTCAGGAGATATTTGAAAAAGGTGGAAAAATTGTACCACTTCCAAAATTTTTACCCATGAAATTTACTTAGGGGAGTTCTTGCATATTAAGGTTTGTTGATTTGCAAAAGAACACATAACCTTACAGTTTTAATGAATAAGCCTGTGTCTGCTGGCGAGGGGCGAGGTCGGATGGAGGGCAAAGACAATGAAAGGCTGCAGAAAGGGAGGCAGTGGAACAGTATCATAGATGATTTTCTAGAGAAAGGTTGTAAGCGCTGTGTCTTTTTCTAGGAACATTTTTCTCCACTGTCTTAACTGCAACAGAAAAAGTAACAGATGGATGAGGAAAAGGGGTAGTTTAAAATTCCAGTCATTTCTTCTCAGAATTTAAGAAATTCTACGTATGGTGTCCTTGTGGATTTGTGGTTTGGTTTGTGGAATTTTGCCTGCCATACATATAATAGTTTAAACATCTGTCCTACATAGGAACTCAAAATAAATACCTTTATCCCTTCAGTTTCCTATTAATTTAAACTTTTTTAAAATAAGAAATATGTCCTGAGGGTCTGTCTTACACATCTCTTTCACTCCTGGCCCTGCCCAGGCACTCAATAAATATTTGATTGTGCTTAGCGCAGTAGCACACTGGGAGTCTGAAGCCTGGTGAGGACTTTGATTCACTGTTACTTAACCTGCAACCATAATCAGACATTAATTATTCTTTATTCACGAACATGCAGAAATAATGCTTACTTGGAAGAAAAACTTTTTGAAGATGAATTAATGTTTAATAATCTAGAGCTTGTGTCAGTAAAAATTTTGATAAGCTAGAGGAAGAAAGTATAAAAGAATAATATATTAGAGAATATATAATGGTATCATAAAACATATTATTTAAAGTATGAATCTTCCAAATAGTACTTCTAAAAATAAAAAAAAAATCATATTTCCACAAAGAATAGAGCCAGTAGTTTTTATTCTAGCATAGTGCCATATCTCTAAATTAGGTACGTTTTGATTTATTATATTTCTAGGCTTTGAAAAGCAAGCTTTTTCCTGAGAGTTGGCTCACAAGGTAGAAAACCTGGGTTTGGTTACTTTTTTTACTGGTAAAATGGGAAAAATAATATTTACGTTATAGATGTATTTGAGAATTAAATGAGATAACGTGTGAGATGTTGTTTGGTTAAGCACTGACTACAATAAAAATATTACATGACAGAAAATTGTATAGCATGTGAAGGCCAGTAAAATAAATAAGTTTAGATTTTGGCTTCAAAATACTTTCTGACCTCAGTACAACCTAATGATAATGTAGTCTTGCTTTTCTAAGCTTACATTATATTCTTCAGAATCAAATACAAGAAATTATCGTATATAGAGGGTTAAAAGACCTTGATTTTTTAAAGGTGGTACATCATTCTTTCTGAAAAATATGCATTAATAGATTCACTGAAGCACCTAGAAAGAAATGAATTCTCTTTCATTGAATGTATGTTTTTTGTGCCTCTGTTGCACAGAGGACTCAAAGAAGAAGGCTGTGTTTCCTAAAATGGGCCATTTAAATACCTAGCTTTTTGTTGCCTCCAATGTAATAGGAAATCATGATTCTTCTTTTTTAAAGAGATGTTAATGGTGTTGGAGGTGCTGATTTGAAAGGTGATGTGTCAACAACATTTGTCGTATTTTATGACTCGGTTTGTCATTTTTAGAAAATGCATTGTGTTTTACTGAACAAGTTACATTTGGATAACAAAATAGGCAATGGATTTCAGAGAGAGAGGTTTCTACTTTTTAAGAAAAGTATGCATTGTGAAGTATATATAAAAAAAAGTACTACTTAGTAATCACATGTATGCCTGAGCAGCTTTGTATAATCAAGCATCTAATTTCTTAAGACACATCTTACCTCTCTCACAGATCAGAAAATAATATAATTTTATTGTTAAGAGCTCTCTTATTTCTCCCCTGCAATTTAATTAATACTTGTTAAGAAGAGGTAGCTGTCAGATTAAAATTGAATTTTGGAATTTTCTATTGTCTTCTGATGGAGTGACAATCTAAATCTTTTTATTTAGGTATATTATTTTCAAGAACTTTTCGAAATGATAATTTCTCAGCTTTTCTGATTATGGAGAGAAATTTTTAGCATTTGAATAAATAGATTGAATGGTTGATTTTATTCCATAAAAGGAAATAATAGAGAAGCCATTTTAAAAAGAAAACAATGAAGATTATTTTTAAGTAAGAATAGCTATCATCCTCAAATTGTTTTGTTTTGCTCAAAAATTTTGGTGATTTATGCCTTTAGGGTTAGGTATAGGCATATTTTAAGTTTCTGTGGTATTTAAAATATAAAGAAATAAACCTTGGAAAGCTAGTAGGGAAACAAACCTAGATTCATTAGTAATATTTTACTTTTCTAAAATTATTCATTTATTCCACGAATATTTATCAAATTCCCACTTAGTGAAGGCACTGGGAATATATGGTCAAAAGATAGATACGTGCCCCCCAACCCAGTAGAGCTTGAATTTCAATAGGAAAGTACACAGACAAATAATTCTTATTAATGTTAAGGAAATGAACAGTGGGCTGAGATAGCTAAAAAGAATCTACTTTGTACAAAAATGGTGTCTTGAGAAGGCTTATCTGAGGAACTGATAGTTAAGCTGAAATTAAAAGAAAACTAACTAGAAGATTTAAAATAGAATGATTTTTCAGATACCTCACTATTTATTTAAGTCTTCTTTGATATATCTTAATAAGCTTTAAAAAATGCTTTTTCAAAAAGGTCTTCTACATTTTTTGATAAGTTTATTCCTAACTACTTCACTTTTTGTTTGTATTTGTCATAAATTATAAATTAAAAAATTTTATTTTCTAACTTTATAGCTAGAGACTAGAAATAAATATATTTTACTTTAGCATATTTATCTTATATCTAGCAATCTTCTAGATAATTTATAGACCCTTTGGGATTTACTATTGTAGAAAACCCTATCATGGGTACATATTGATAGTTTTGTCTCATTTGTTCAATTGCTATACTTTATTAACATTTTTAATTCTTATTGAAATGGCTGAAAATGCATTATAATTTTATTTGTACTGGGACATCCTAGTATTATTTCTGATTCTAAAGTAAATGCCTTCAAGACTTTTTCCATTAGTAATGATGTTTGCTATAGTTATATATGTGTGTGTGTGTGTGTGTGTATACACACACATATATGCATATATATATTTAAATCAGGTTGAGGCAGTTCTTATCTACTTCTATGTGATGAGCGGTTGATTCATAAGTGGATGTCAAATTTTATTGCATGGTTTGTATATCTACTAATAAAATTGTATGATTTTTCTGCATTATGCACTTAATGTGGTGTTTACACTGATATTTTTTCATTTTAATCATCCTTGGATCCCTGGAGTAAAATCAACATAGTCCTTGCTGAATTTGGCTTGCCCAGTTTTTAAGGACCTTTGTATCTATATTTCTGAATAAGAATTATTTGTAATCATTTTGTACACTCCAAACATACACAATAAAGCTGGGGGAGGGGGAAGAATGATTTGTAATTACCATTGCTTGTACCCAAAATGTCAGTTTTTCGATCAAGGTCATGCTGGCATCATAAATTTCTACATGCTAGAATAATTTGTGTGAGTTTGCCATTATTTGTTAATGCAGGAAAATACTCTTCCTAAAATACATTAGGATCAGACCCTCATAGCTGCTTAGACGTCATGGGCTCAGTCATCATATTGGAGAAACTCTTACTATTAATTGTGTTGCCCACATGGCCTTACTGCTGTGCTTGTAAACAGACGGTCAGAGGGTGAGGAGAAGGGGTGCTTACTCGTCATCAGTTCTAGATTATAATATCAGGGATAAGTGATGAAGGATGCTCGATTAAATAGTCAGCAAAGGTGGTTCTTTCTCAGAGAGGCAAATGAAACTCCTCTTCAATCACTGTTCAGCGGCACTGTATTGGAAAAAGTTTGACTGATACTTTCTTCCATCATCTTGGCAGCTATTCCTGCAGAAATAGACTGCGAGGAAGCTGCTTTCTCGATCTGTAATTTTTCTATAGATGATACTTTGACAAAACTGTTGGTAATCATAACTCCCCTAGAGTTAGCGTGCCAAGTGTATTAATTATTTATTAAATATATAGTTCAGCAGTCGAGTAGATTTGTTTCTGACACATATTTTCATGTCGTGTGTAGTTCAGACATTTTTACCAAAAGCGGTTGCTTTCTTTGGAATAGGAGAGCTGGACCATGTACCCCAGTAGTCTGAGGGAGACCCGTCAGTGACCAGTGTATGCCTGCAAGTTCTTAAGTTTCATGTGACTATCACTACTCTGTAATATATTTGTGTTTGTTAATTTAAAAAAAAATTTATTTGGCCTCTGAGAAGCATCTATAACAAGGTTATGGCATATTTATTCATGACTTTGGTAATTCTCTAGAGAAGCCCTGAGTGTTCATGTAGATAGAGGAACCCCAGTCTGAGAAACACACTAGTTAAGGTGTTCCATTTTGGTCTCATCATGAAATTATATCAGAATTGAGAGAACTTCCAGATGTTAAGTAAAGATTTGCCTCTATAAAATCAGTATGCAAATAATTGAATGAGAAAAGAAAGAGAATATTTCCCATAGGAGCACCATGGCCAGCATGGTGCTTGGCACATAATGAGTGCTCAACAAATAGTCGTTAAATGAACTAATATAGTTTCTAAAAAGTAATCACTAATCTCAGTTAAATAAGAAAGACTAAAGGCCTAAGAGAATATTTGAAAGTATAGTGCATCTTCGATGCTGGACAGGATTTTTAGTTACTAGGAAGCATGCTCTAACGTACCCTCTGAATCAGGGGGAAAATGTCCATTTGCATTTTTTATTTTAAAATTTTATCATCCATAATTGGCAAAATACTGATATTCCTTGGATTAGAGTGGAATAATTTATTGATATGACAAAGTAACCCAGGTCGCTAAAATGGAGGTAATTTCTGGACTTCTTGGCTGTGCCCATCTAATTCGGAGAAGGGCCTGATGGAATGTCCTTGCATAGACTTTTTGGTCTGGACACTGTGCAGTCCGGCCACCAACACCATTGGGAGTCTGGGGGAGCTTTCTGAGTTATTAATAAAGTATCTCTTTGTTTCTCCTGTGACTGTCGTTCCTTTTTTACGCAGGTCCTCAGTAAGGATTCCCTAAGATACAAGTGAGTGATTGGGAAGATAAAGTCAGGACAGTTCTGAGACCCTAATAATTATTCTTTTGTAATTATTTTCGAGTACCATTCCAACCCTAACGTGTGCTAAATGCTTACGTCCCAGGCATTTTGCTAACACATTCAAAACAACTCTGTGAAGTAGATTTTTTCCCTCATTTTATCGATTGAAAAAGCAGCCCATTAAGGAACTGAACTCATCTAAGATCACATAGTCAGTATGGGACCTCAGAGCTCAGGGTCTATCAGTGATAATGAATGTCAACTCTAATTGGGGGGCAGGGGGAGGACAGATAATTAAGAGTGGTCTTACCAAAAGATTAGAACTGCACAGCAACTGCTCTGAGATACAAAACACTGCTCTGGGTAGTTTGCTTATAGTTTTACTTCTCTTCCTCAGACAAAAAGCTCTACAATTTTTCGTTATTTAAAATAGTCAGCTGTGCTTGCATGTAATTAGTATGGCCACCTCACTTCCAAACTTGCCCAAACCACCCAAATAACTATGGCAAAGTCACTTTGGAAGTTTCAGAACTTAAAGGTAATCAGAACTGTTGACCTCCAAAACGTGTTGGATGCCCTGCGTGCAGCCGAGTGGTTTTGAACGTTTATGAAGAAGTGTGCGTCACCCTGCAGGACTGTCGCGGTTGCCTCCAGGCCGTCCTTCCCCATCTCACTCCATCCCCCCTGTTCTTCCAGTTAACCTGATCAGCAGTACTTACTTTTCTGCCAATGCTCACATATAGACAATGACCAAATCCTACTGATTCTGCCTCCTAGCATTTTGATCTCCCTCTGCTCTCAGTATCTGGCATCTGGAATCTGATTGTTACCTCTGCACCCTCCCCTTACGCTCCTTCAGTGATTCCATTCATCTTCTATTAAAACCCAAATGCCCTCATGGAATCCTCTTCAGGACCTGGCAGCCGCCTGCCTCTCTTTCCTCACCTTTTGCTGTTCCCCTCCTCACACTCTAAATGCCAACCTTAATGAACTACCTGTAGTTTTTCAGAAACTTCAAAGTAAGCATGCTTCTAGAACTACACACCTGCTATTCGCTTTACGGGAAATGCCCTTCACATTTTCTTTATTGAGTTGCTTTTTATTTTCCCCCTTGAGCATGAGTCCTTGAGGGCAAGGTCATTTCTTTACCCTCCATCTTAATTGCTAGCACGGACTAGACGGCTGCCGAGTGAATGCTGCAGGATGAGTGGTGAGTGGGAATGAACCAAATCCTCTTCATCACCTTTCATTGTTGTCTCCATAGTTCCAACACAGGTGAACTGGTTTCCTTCCTTCCCCTCTTCCTCTCTTTCTCTTTTATCTGTTCCTGCCTATCTCTGACTCAGGAATCTGTCTGAAGTAAAGGTCTGCCCTGGTCAAAACTTTCCAAGGTTCACTAATTCCTGCAGAATGTGTTTCCTGCTCATGTCATTTACACCCTCTAGTGGACAGTCTGCACTCAGCCTGTCCAGCTGTGTTCCCCCGTCTCCTTGCCCACCTCTGGACTCTAAACCTACCTCTTCTCCATTCTTCTGTCGCATTCCATAGCATACCATCTCTGTGGTCTTGTTTATGCCATCTCCTCATCCAGATGTTTCCTTGTCCCGGTCCTTGTCTACTGAATTAACAATCAAAGTGTCCCCTTCCCCAGTCAGAATGAATCCTTCATTCTTTAGCTTTCTATACCACTTTAATTTTTTCTTCCATTATCGTATAGATCACATTCTGCTTTTATTATAACCTTTGGTTTTTGTTTTATTTTTTTTTTGCATATCTGTATTCTAACAGATTAAAAACTCCTCGAGGTAAGAGGTGAATCAGTCCAACCTTGGGAGCCACGGGCAAGCATGTGCTTCGACTCAGGCAGCCCTTGGTTTGACTCTCTATTATGCCACAAAAAGCTATGTGACCTCTTTCATTTCTTTCTTCTGGTTTTCCAGCTTGTAAAAGGAAGATAATAATACCAAATTCATAACATTATTATGCAGATTAAATGAAATAATGTATGGAAAATAGATAGCTTAATGCAGTGGCCCCTGGCAGAAAGGTGACAAACGGTCATTATTATAGCTGCTGTAACTGGTCTGTAGTAGGGACTCACTATTGGAGAAGGACACTGTTTTGTTGGCCTGAACCCTTGATAGTCATGGTTTTCATTTAACTTTGTGGCTAATTTCTAGCTATATATAACCGAAGCTAGAAATTACCCATTAGTCATGCCGTTAAGTATCAATCTTTTTTAAATAGCTTACAATCTTTTATTACTTATTCTGATATTACAACATTTTACTGGGGGTTTGGGGGGAGGCTGCTGCTTCTTCAGTGTTCCCGCCAACAGAGGGCCAGATCACGTCCAGTATTTGTGAAAGGAATTATTCAAGCTTTAATCCCTTTTTAACTGGGCCTTCTCCACACTGTTTTATGGTAGTGAACCTGAGTTGATTGGCACCCACTGTGTGGCTCGAGGGGCTTCTTTGGCCTGCCAGGGTTTGAACCCATCCTATTCTCCCAGCTCAGTTAACTTTTACTGAGTGTGTATGTTCAGAGGCTGGACGCCACCATCTGAAGTCATAGTTCCTTGTATCAAAGAACTTGCTAAAAATGAAGCAGCTAAGGGAAAGGACATCTAATAATATTATGCTTTTGTAAATGGTTAGGAAAGATAGAGTCTAGATCATTTTTAATTTGAATTAGGTGTTTTATGCTTATTATCAATTAATGTTTTCTAGAATTAAATTATGGGAAGATGATTCAGAGTGAGGAAATACCTAATGACTATTTTCTCATATTCTAACCAAGATAATGATGAAATGATCAAAGGAAAAAACCCTCAGATATAAGTGTAAAAAATGTCAAGAATTTATCATATATACTTAAAGCATATGCATCATCTTCCACAATGGTGAGACTAAGTTAAGAAATAGCACTAGAAATTGACTTAAGACCTAGACTTTGGAAGAGAAATGACATATTTCCAGAGACCAAAATACTGGAAGAGGATAGGGAATCAGCTTCAATTTCATCAACAATTTATGATGATTACTTGATAGTAATGGTGGTGGTAGTGGTGGTGGTGATAATAATAGGCAAATTGTCAGGCACTGTACAATTAATTAATGTTCAGTATCTCATGTAATTTTTTATAAAAATTCCTATGTGATAAATATTGTTATTTTTAGATTCATTTTATAGGTGAAGAAACTATGCCCTCAACAGGTAGTCTTACCCAATGTCACATAGCGTGTAAAAGACAGAAGTGAGAGTTGAATTGGGGTCACTCTAATTTATCAGTCTTCTTAATCCCAGCGCTGTGCCGATATGGCTTACAAATCTTCTTTCTCTCCTAGAAAAACACTTAATAAATACATGTTGAATATATGAATAAATCTAATTATATATAAAATGTGTAAAAGTATATAAATATTTATGTAAATATAAATATACCAAATATAAAACAATAGACTGATGGATTACATGCTCAAAAGTTGGTGGGTGAAGTGAGAAGGAGGTATAAATGTCACACTAAGGCTGTCGTTTGGCACCCTGAGATATAAACCTGCCTCTGTTACCAGCTATGTGAGCGAAATTTGACAAACTGAGCCCTTTGACCTTCATTTTGGAATACCTAATCTATACAGGAGTCATAATATGCTAGTTAATTGAGCAATCTGCTAAAAACAATTGAAAAACAACGAGCTTGAAGAATGTGAGTGTTAGTGGAAAAGAATCTTGAGATAACTTGTAGTTCAATTTCCTTGTTTTATAAATAGTGAAATGACACCTGAAGTTTGAGAGAGCTGCCGGGGCGGCAGACCTCAGAACTCTGCCGCCGCTACTCACTGAATCAGGGTTCTTACTTTACCAAGTTTGTACACACAGTAAATGCTGGTGACTCTTCAAAAAAGTTATTCTTAAACTGTTTTTGATACAATGTTCAGCTTAGATTCAATGATTTCACTTAATGACAAGAATACATACATTAATTTCTCTTTTTTTGTGATCCAATTTAGCTTACAGAAGAGATAGGAAAACTTGAAGACAAAGTGGAATGCGCTAATAATGCCCTGAAAGCAGACTGGGAAAGATGGAAACAAAATATGCAAAACGATATCAAGTCAGCGTTCGCAGACATGGCGGAGGCGAATGTCCACTATTATGAGCAGGTAATTGGGGATATTTGATATTGTTTCACTACTTAAAAAGTTATCTTCTCTTTTACTTTCTATCTGCCCTGTGTTGAAAGAGTCTAAATAAGGAACCAAGTGTCACATTCAAAAGCCTCTTGGTGGCTCAGTGCCAGTGGAGTCGCCAGTTAATAGAGTAGCGCTGAGCCCACGCCCTGAAACGAACATGTTCGCGTGCAGGAGGAGCCATCCGTTTTCTCCGTGCGCGGCTCGCCCCCAGCACCTAATCTGAGCTGCGCTTGACGTGAGAATTATGCTACCGTTTGGTTTGGTTTGATTTCCCCTCACTTTCTTGTTTTGGATGGATTTGAATTCTTCAAAAGCATTCGATAACGCTTCCTTACGATTCTCCTATCTCATTTCCTTTTCCTCTCCCTTTTCTATGTAATAAAAGGTTTGCAAAGTGAGCAAGAAACAATGATTCGAATGGGCAGGAAATCAGTTCATGTCCTATCCCTACGTCCCTGCCATCCCCATCTTGCTTTCCATTGCTGTTCAAAAAATCAAAGATACATGCTGGGGTTTCTTTTCTTTTTTCTTTTTCTTTTGCTATTCAAATGATGATTATATTTTTTACAACAAACAGTTCCCTAAGGTAGTTATTTTAAATGAAGTCGATACTGGCGCTTTCTTCATTCAGCATGTTCTAAACATTTCCTAGAAGATATATGTTAAACATACATCTGTAACATTATCTCTAGTTGAATTAATGAACATATGGTGTTGATACATTAGGAAAATTATTTTAAGTTTTATAATCTATAATATCTATAAGTTTAAAGATACTTTAAAACATTGTATATTCTGAAAGATTACCTGATATTGATAGTTTCATTCAACGACAGCTACTGGAATCCCTACTATCTATCACCAGCCACTGTGCTGGACCCGGGAGAGACCACAGCATGCAGGCAATGCCGTTGCAGTCCGCGAGGAAAATAGTTAATTGAGTAAAAAGACTGCAATAAAGTATAATAAATTCCAGGATAGAAAGACATTGCGGGAGCATCTAACCTGATGCAGAAGGAATGAGGAAGATTGTTCACAGGATATGCTTAAGCTGACATCCGAAAGATGAGTAAGAGGTAGCCAGATAAGGATGCGAGAGAGTTCCAGGCAGAGAAAATTCGTGCGCAAAAGTGAGAGAGAACACATTCTTTTTTGAAGGATGAAGTAGGAGTAGATTTGAATTGAAAGTGAGGCTTATAGGAAAGGGAAAAGTTTTCCTCGATCCTCTAAGGGTCCCTGGCTAGGTCTGACAATTAAACTGCAAAGATCAATTAACCTAGAGAAAAGCATTAGTTTAATGTAAGTTCTTTATGACACTGGAGCCTTCGTAAGAAAATGCAAATCAGAAGAGACAGAGCTGAGTATTTTTATGCTGGGTTTGATGAAGAGTGGGCAGTCATGCAGAATGATCACAGGCTAAGGAGTGGGAGGTAAGTGTAGCCAGCTGGGGGAAGCTCAGCAAGGCCTGTTTGTTAGTCCCCTTGGTGTCCCTTCAGAGTTAAGATGCTCCTGTCCTTTGGGTTAGAGAAAGTAACTCTCTGTGAGGGTTTTATGACCTGCATTAGGGGAAAGGGTTGGGAGAAGGTCAAAGTGACCTCTCTGCTTCTGCTTCTCAAACTCCTTCAGCTTAAAATATTCAACATGACAAGGTGCCATATTTTGGGGTAGCATGTCCTGAACCCCATTAGGCTGAAGAGTGCCTTATATATTGTCTTTTGTGTTTCATTCCAAGGGAAATGGGAAATGCCATTGAAGGGTTTTGAGTGAGGAAGTGATAATATCTTTCAAACTTGCCTTGTAGAAAGATCATTCTGGTCCTATACGGGCCAGAGCGCGGCAAAGCGGGACATGATGGGAATGGGCAGGAAACGTTACAGCAGCAAAGACAGGTGTGAACTGGCCTGGGGCTTCATGGCAGTTGGCTAGAGATTGGTGGACATGTTCAAGTGATTTTTTTTTTAGTAGGTGGAATTAGAAAGATTATTTTCTCTATCTTTCTTAATTTCTTATTCTACATTAACAACCTTAAGTTAATTCAAGTATCTAAAAAGAATTTCCCCAAATCTCAGATTTTAAAATGATTTAAAACATTTCTGTTGAATAAAGCACATTTACCACCATAGGCTTCTTTACCATTTAACTATTTAAATCCACAGAAGTAATTTCACTTCCCCTTAATAATAGCACCTGTCTACATGGACATTACAGGATCATTGTGACAATCAACTGAAATAATCTATTAAAAAATGTCATATGGCAAATGGCACGTACTGTGTTTTTCTCTCAATGATAATGTCTGCAAAACTTTTCTAAGTTAGAGCTTCTTATTTTTTAAGAGACCGTTCATAGCCATTCCATAGAAATATTTGGGTTTTGGCTATACTTCTCACATAAATACATATATCTGTCATTCTCATAGATTGAATTCCATTTATACAAAATACTGTTTTCTTAGAAACAATTAAATTAGCATTTCTGTGCCATATTGCCTTATCACAAATTTTTTTCTTCACAGCAATTTATATCAGTATGTTATGCTTTTAATGCTTTCCTCCAAGTGAGTTATAGTTCTAAATGCTACTAAATATGTATCCTGTACTTCATCTTAGATATATAAATTTGCAGAAATTATTGGTTTTCTTTATTATAACTTCAAAAGACCCCTACAGCTTTAGTTATTGGTTGGTTTTTTTCCTGAATGAATAACTTTAAACTGATTTGGCACATCAGTCCAAGCATAATCAGGAAGTTGGAGCTTTTAAATAATCAAGGCTTCCTAATTAGCACACAGACTTATGGCCTGAAACAGTAACAGTCTGCTGTTATCTGTTAACTTCAGAATATTTCAAATACACAGGGAAGTGAAATGTTCCAGGATCTTTCCATTCCTTTTAAAAATTTAATCACATATTTATGGAAATAGTTTTTTTTTTTCATCAACATTTGCAAAGATAAATCCCCAAAGGGGCTTGTTTCTAGTATGATAGATGAAATAGGGTATAAACATTTACCTTTGGACTTCTCTTATGAAGTGAAATGGTCACAGCTTGTTTATAACAAAATTTACATATCAGAGTGATAGAGAAAAATAAGATTATAAATATAAGCCAATTGTCCTATCGAAATGTACTTAGATGTGTGAATTTAGTTGGAGACAGTTGACACCAAATATAGAAGCATAGTTACCTACAAATAAACGCTAATAGATAAAATGAGGTTATTACCATTTTGTCCTGTACAACCAATAAGTAAGATTAAATCTACCAAGTCTTAAAAAAAAAAAGGATACCAAAACAATAAATCTCAAAATCCAATTGAAATGGGTGAATAATTCCAAAATATACTGTTACCTAAATAGTCAAAGAAAATTAATTCTTGCTATAATATGAATGAATGCTAAAATCATAAAAATGCCATGTTGGATAAGATGCATGGAAATTTTCTAATTGTTTTCTAGTAGGTACAAAGCAGTATCTGTTTTTGTAGTTATTGTTGTTGATGATAGTGATGATGATTATGATGACGGTGAAGAGATTTGAAAGGAAGTGATCCTTGGTAGGTATTACAAATTAAAAAAATATACTCTTTGAAAGTTTAATTTTAATATCATAATCATGAAAAGATTACAATGTTAATTTTTGCCAAGTAAATCAGTTTGTAATTAAGTGAACATAATACTTAAAGTAATATAATTTATTCCTTTGCAACCTGATTTTAGAATTTTAGTGTATTGAGTCCTTGTTTCATAACCTTATTTTTCTGGTTACAAAATCAATAAATGCACGCTAAAAACAAACAAGTATGAGAAAAACAAAAGCTATACACTAACATATAAAGAAGAAATAAAGACTGCCCATAACCTTTTCTCTTAGAGAGTGGTACATTTAAAAACAATTTGCTATGTTCATATGTAAATAATTTTAAATTTCTGCATGGCCCTTTCTGAATGTGTCAACATAAAAATATATGGTTACTTATGTATTGTGTATAATGATTATAGTGGATATATATTATTTTGATTTCCATATTTTTAACTTTTTAAAATACTTTTCTATATAATGGCATATCTTCATATAATACATCATGTTAATATACATTTATCAGTGAAGAGAACTAATAGTTGAGCATTTGTTTTGTTTTTTTTTCTTAACTAATACTATTAAAAATAATTATGAACATTAGACTTTTAAAACTTTTTTTTAAGAATTTCAAGAAATAACTAGATCAGAGGTGACTTCATTTCAAATGCTATCAGTCTTATCTAAGAATGTAAATTGCCTCATGAAAATCATTCATTTAAGAGTCTATTAGTCAAAACTATGTGGTAGGTACTACAGAGTGTCCAAATTCAAATTACATTTTGCTATAAGGAGATTACAGTTTATTAGGGAAAAATAAACACATTATAATCATATATATTTTTCCTTGTTTAAGAAAGCTGTACAGTTTATTAATTTTTTAATGGTAGAATACTTAAGTTAGTTTTATTTACCTTAATCGTAGTGAACAGACTTAATAGAAGTGTCTGTTAGTACTGGATAATATAAATATTGTATCTACATGAAAATCTAGGAAGCAAAAAATCAATTGTAGTGTATAATAACAATTATAGTGTAATATAACAATTATATTTTCTGGAAGATAAATGAAGAAAAAAAAATTATGACAAGGGTACACCATCTAGCAAAATGAATAATACAGCTAATACTTTCCTAAAATCCAAATCCAGCTCTTTACGGACCATTTAAAAATTAGAGAAATTAAAAATATTAATATAGCAGTAAGTAATGGATGATCACTGTCTTAGAAGTTCTTTAAATATAGTTATATTTATTTAGAAATGTATTCCTTCTTATGTTTTGGAAAGATAAAATAAATTCTAGTGAAAGAATTGCTTTAGATTCAATGGCATATCACATACTTTGGAACATTTTGTAAATGTTGTGAATATTTACAGCATCCTGGTCTAAGTAAAGATAGTTTCTGATCATTGCAAATTTAAAAGGTTAATTTATATTGATAATGATTATAAAACTGCCAACCAAGCAAGATTCCGATGGGCGGCATTTAGATCTCTATCTGAAACTTCATTTTTTTCAAAAAAAGCTGGGATTCAGATAAATTATGGATTTTGTATTCATCTCTATGAGGTAAAAGAAGCAATGGCAGGGAATAGTCTTCCTGGGCTTAATTCATCCAACAAAGAGGAACTGTTGTGTCACATGACAGAGACCTGGGGAGAAAGTACCAAAGCAAGGAAAGGAAACCCTGGCCATTCTTAGTCACATTCCCCAGAATTCAGTGAAGTCGTTTTTAAAAATTACTGAAAAGTTAGTTATAATTTCAAAGTCACAGACTCTGAAAGAGCACATGACATAAGAAGAATGGCCAATTCTAAGAAGTCAAAGGAGTGAAGCAGTTAAAGAATCAGACATGATGACACTTGTGGACCATGGACTGTGAAAGGCAAAGGCCCTTTTTGGAAGGAAGAAAATTAGGAATTTATAACTTCTAATAAAATCAGTAAAAAGAATCCCTAATGGAAACCATGTTATGGACACAGAAAACAGAACTACTGTACTTCATTTTTATTTCACTCGTGTTTTCTCCATCAAGAAGAACAAAAGTATAAGTTAAAAGATTTAGGCAAATATAAAAAGGCAACTAAAACCTAGTATATTTGATGAGATAATAAAATAACATCTATCCACTGCCCCAAGAGAGAAGGCGATACATATTCTTTTATCAACGAACAGAGTGAACGTGGTTCCTTCACCAGGGCCAGAGCAATGCTTACATCGTTCTAGTTGAAGCCCTTAGTTCTAAGCTGAGTAAGATCAATGGACTTTTGCTCACTCAGGAGATATGCAGGCCACTGTCCTTTGCTAGGCGAATACTAACATTAGCTTTAGAGAAGGTTTGGGGGCTACTGGAAAATGACACCTGTTTCCAAAACAGTTAACCTCTATAATTTCTGAAGCACGCCATGTAATGCAGCTCAACATTTTTGTGAGCAGCCTTCCTCGAGAGAAGGATGGGAGTGGTAGAGGATTTACCCACCTTGAGTTATTTAGTATAATTTTGATCCCCAAAATGATGAGTAGTTTTTAAGCTTTCCTTTGAAATGTTGGAACAGTGGCATAATAGATGGTCTGTATCCAACCATTTAAATTAATTTTTACATTGACAGTTTCTTAGGATGAAATTGAGTAAACATACACTTTCTTTAAAGTTACTGTGTGTGTCTCACTCAACTCCCTTTCCTACTCATAAGAACATAGAAGTTGGCGAGAGCTGGAATAATTCAGAGTTATCTAAGACAGGAATTTTTGAGTCCACATCAGGGCGTTTTTAACAGTCATGCTTCATAACATTTACTAAAGCGGGTACCTGACCTAATCCCTAGGCCCAATGGTGCTAACAGAGCCCTTCAGGAAAGAAGAACTCTTTGAAGAATATTATATTATACACTTTAGGATTGAATAGATTCCTATTATGTGTAGATTAGATTTCCTGGAAAGCGTACACACCAGCCTGAGAGACTAAAGCGCTTAGATATTTACTCAACCTATCCATTTTTACACCAATTAAATTTTCCAATCCATTACATTCTTGTCTACTTTCTTACTAGGAGGGACTCACTGGAAGCCTGACTGTCTGGATCAGCAAATTCAGGCAATGTTACACAATTTTTCTATGGACTATTCATTTAAGGATGATAATCTCTACCAAAAGGAAAACACCAAGTTTTTATCTTCTTAATGCCATGAAATGGCAATCTGCTGGATACCTAGGATATTTCTCCTTTGTTTTTTTAGTAAAGAGGACAACACTATTGATTATTTAATGATTAATCTTATCCTTTCTCATTTAAAAGTTTATAATCTAGTTAATGTTCAAGTGTTATATAAAATATATAAACAGTTATAGAATGAATTTTAAATGTAACAGGGTATCATTTTTATTCTAAGGAAACTTTAAAGTCAAGTGTTTGTCATTTTTAGAATTCTAAAGTATTATGTAATTAACTATTCTATTATTTTGTTAAGTAAGAATTTCTATTCTGAATTGCATATTTAAAAGCCATAATACAGCCCATGTTTCCACATAACTGTGGACATATTTTATTATGCTTCATATACGTCTTAAAGGTTTTGTTGTTTTTCAGGTTTCTGCTTTCTTAAAAACTTCTGTTAAAAACAAGCCCACCAATCTCTTATAATATGTGCTATAATATTTCTCAAATATCTATACAAACAAAGTTAATCTTAGGTATGAAATGGACAGTTATGCCATAGCATAGACAATATATGTCTCTTCTCATCCTTTGAATTAGATAAGTTTTTCTCCAGTTAAGTCAATCAGGGATTTGAATAGGAGATTGCATATTAGAGTAAAATAATTTCTAAAAATATATAGTTTCTGAATCAAGGACTTTTATTGTGCTTTATAAATGATAGACTATATACTATGGTTATTCTTGTAAAGAAATGATTTAAAATATGCACGTGAACATGCACATACATAGTGCATGATATAAGAGCTTGAGAAAAAGAAGATGGTTTTACTAATAAAAAAAATTTGAAGTTGGACATCAGGATTCCTGTCATTAACCATATTCTCTCTATGCCAAATAAAGGTATCGATAGTCTTTCTGTTACCCCACCTCCCATCCACACATATTCCTTACAAGTCTTTAGGAAAATAAAAATAGAAAACATGAAAACATGAAATGCTTTAAAATAATGAACGTAAACATCATGGCTGCAGCTTGATAATTTTCCAGTAATACAATAGTCCTTTCAGTGTATGGTTAAACAAACACGGATAAGCTTGGTGTTTGAAGTAGACACACTTCATATAACTGGATTGTTATTAATCAAAAATAATGATAATATAGAAAAAATATGAGTTGAAAAGATATACATTCAAATTTTGGCTCTTGTATTAATTTTTCTTATAAAGATTTCCAACGTATTAGACCTTTCGAAGCCCCAATTTTCCCATGTGTAAAAATAAATAGAACTGAATAAATGATGTCAAGGGCTTTTTCTATCTCTAGATCTTGAATTACAGATCTACAGACTAATAGTATGAAGTATTTTTTTTTAAATGGAGCCTAGTAGTATAAAATAATGTTTAGAAATGGACCACAAGATGGCGTTTGTCGCTAATGAGTCCTTTTGCATTAACTCTTGCAGTCATTTGCGAATGTAACTTGTTACTTTTATTCTTGAGAGGTATGTAAAAGTAATATTTAGAAAAAATGTAAACCGTGTTACTTTGAAGTTATTGATATTTCTAAAATTATAAATTGTCAGGTAACTCTTAGAAGCCAAAGTTAGACTTTTCGAAAAATAAAATCTATGAATAATTTTGAGCTGTTGCAAAATAATAGAAGTTGCATCTACCAACAATATCATTTCTAATTTCTTCCTGTGTTGATTACGCTACATAATTTTTTAAAATGCAGCTCCTGAAAGTTTTCATTACTGTTTTGAATCTTAGGTTTAGGTGATAAAAAACAGTTACTAATGTTGCACACCTCATTGCCCTCATATTAGGCACTGCCTACAATTTTTATAATGTGATTTATTTTGCAATGATACTGGCCTCGTATAGAGATGTTTATGTATTTGAGCTTCAGTGTTTTCTCAAGTGTGGGTGATGTCGTCTGTGCCCAAGATCATTTCAGACAGCATTAAAATACTCAGAGGACACTCAGGCATGGTTCTTATTTTCAGTTTATTAAGAGAGATACACTTCCCATGGTACTGACTAAAAGGTATTTTTAGATCAGTGGAAAAAAACTAGAAGCATAACAACTTTTACCTTAATATGAAAATTTATGGTTTTAAAAGAAATATGTGGTCAGGTTTGGCTTTTGTCACATTTTATAATAATAAGTATCATTGTTTTTTAGGCAAATTTATGGTTACTTTACTTTATTATCATAGAAATATATAAATAATATTTTGTTAACTTGATTTATGTGGTCATTTGGATGAAACTAAATTTTCTATTAACCATTCCAGGAACAGCATGATAGCATTACCTATGGAGGTATTAAATTTTATGTTGGAGTTATCATATGGTTGCTAAGGAAGTGGCATTGGACAGGTACAACTTGTGACTCTGAGCTGAGAGACCTTGAAGACTTTTATTTATTTCAGTGAGCCTCAGTATCTTCATCTACATAGCGCCAAAAATAGTAGAACCCACATCATAGCTCTATTTGGATATTAATATGTATGTATGTGTGTGTGTGTGTGTGTGTGTGTGTGTGTGTAATGGAATAAAGAAAGATGAAAGAAAAGTCCTAGAAGCACCATTTAATATTCCCAGTAAGTCACTAAAATAAATGATTTTAAAGCTTTCATACTCATAAATATCTTTCTAGAGTCTCAACCAGCTGATCCCTTAAGTCACCACCTTTTTCACTTGAACCGAAAATCGCCAATATAAAAAAATGTTTCAAAGCTGCTAGATAGATAAAATATAAGCAAACTCCTTAACTCGGTGCCTAGCACGTAATTAAGGTTTCAATAAATATAGACTGCTAATCATAACAGTAGCCATTGAGAATATTTCTCATTTGTTTATGAATCTTATTTTTGGAAATTATTTTTAATGATAATTATAAAGATCAAATACTGAGGGGCGAGGTAAAAGTTTTTCGTTTGATACATTTCCAAAACACTATGTCAAGCCAAGCTGAGCAAGGCATATTTATAAATCATATGTGATCTCCTTTGCCAGCTTCTTTTTGGCCATAATTACCCTCTGGAAACCTTCGCGTTTAGTTCCAGAATGAAACTTAATGGACACATATAGTCCAGGCCCTCTTATGCTGCAACCGTGGAAACAAGCCCAGAGAAGGGAAGAGATTTTGCTGAAGTCATGCTGTGGGACAGAATCTCTTCATATCCCACCAGCTTGAGAAAGTATTGATTCTTAAATGTAGAAGCTTCCATTGGAATCTATACTCTATCTATAGAAACACTATTTTTGTCCTCATTTGTTCTTCCTAAATCTTGGTCCCATCTGCTTGAGGGATGACTAAGAGAAATGAAGAGACATTTATCTTTTCTAATGACACAACATCGTCACCATCTTTGATGAAGTAATAAGAGATTTCCTTTCAAAAGAAATTTTGGAATTAAAATTTATTTTCTAAATATTCTGTCTGTGTACTTGAGAAGTTTTTAAACGTGTGTAGGAACAAAGGGCTTTTGTTTACCTGTTGAGTCCGTTTCCGTTTCCCGCAGCCCTGGCTCAGCATTGTTTCTCAGTCCTGCTCTTCAAAGAGAAGCTCCAGGTTTTGGCCTTTGGCTCCCTTACCTGGGGAGAAGGTGCATGCTTCTTAATTAATGAGGATCTGTGATAAACTTGCTTTCTGGTCACCCAGCATCCCACTCGGTAGCATGCACAGCTTATTTACTGGCCTGGCTCCACTGCAGTGAGAACAGGGCACTGGAAAGGGGTACTGAACTCTGCAATATTTTGCTACAAAATATCGTAGCAGATAAAATAATCTGTATGGAAAATTATGACACATTATTCAACTAAAACTGGAATTCTTATTGTTGATTCTCTGATGATAACACAAGAATCTAAAACAAGAATGAGCCGATGGATACTATGAAAGGTCAAGTCGACAGCGATTGCTTCCAGTTGTTACTCTAATTTTGAAAGATTTTAGCTTGCCACTATTCCATGACAGAAAGCAATGGGAAACCAAATAACAGAAATACTGTTTTAAAAAATATAATTTATAATTATAAGCAAGTCTCACACTAGGTTTTGAAAGTTTTTGTTGTTTTGATGATTCTTTATATCCTCCAATTATCACAATCCTAGACACAGTAGATATTGAACTAAATTGTTTAACTATGTGGTATATACATTCCATTCCTTGAGTTTTTACTTAGTTTTTTCATCCTCAAAAAAAAAAAAAAAGGAAGAAAGAGTAAAGAGACTTAAAGAGTGTTAGAAATTATATTTTATTTATTATTTTAAATAAATTTATGTATATTAACTAGATAAATGTGTAACATATCAGGTAACAGATTAATATTAATGGCAGGAAGGGCAGGTAATATTTTGTTAGTAAATTTATCAAAATTCCCAGAGAGATCTGGTCATATCAAGAACTACACAGCTTAGGGTCAAATCCTCAGCTTTGGAGTCCTAGAAACCTGTTTGGTCAACAGCCTAGGTGAGGATCAGGCTTTTATGCAAAACTTAAGTTTAGCGAACAGCACAAGCCAGGAGGTAAATCGGTTTTTATGATGACTAGCATATCTGTGTCAGTAGTTCAATATGTTCCTTCTCTATAGTCATCTGCATTTACTGAATACTTTCTGTACACCTGGCATGTATTAACTCAGTCATCTTCAAAGGGTATACGTGCTCCTGGAAATATAAAGAATTTCTAAGAGGCATGTAGGGAATCAACTTAAAAACTAGCATTTCCTAAAATTTGACCAGCCCAGTGTCTGTGCAGTCATGTCCTTCCTTGTGCTTCTTCCAAGACTGTCCTTCTTCCACTATGCAAAAGAAAGGTACCTCCTCCTGATGACTCAGTGGTCGTTCAGGAGATTGGTTATGCTCCATTTGTTGATGAATGAATGCCGGCTATACCACTTACCAGATTTGTACTGTTACAAATGTACTTAACCATTTGAGCGTCAGCTTCTTTATCCATAACATAAGATTCATAACAGTCATTGGGAGATTTAAAAAGAGGTAATAAGTAACAAAGCAACCATTATAATGCCTGACCAAATATTCATATCTACATATAGTATTTGCCATGTTATTTCTGTTTTTCTATGCTAATGTTCCATAATCTGTATTTCAAAATACATAAATTGTTTTCTGCCTTCAGTATGGTAGATGGTAAGGAGATAGTTAAGTAGCTAATTTATTCCTTTTGCTGTTTCACCATCCCTTTTAGGATTGCCTTTAGAGATGGAAAGGTGAATTCACAACAGTAATCAGCATGAATGTCTACTGAATATCTTTCTTAGACATTTATTAAACTAGGATCGTTAAAGCAGATTATGACTATGACAGAAGCTTCTCACATGAGGACTATGCCATCTTCGGTGAAGTTTGGATTACTTATTGGACGGGAATTCTAAATAGAAGAGACTGCTCAGAATTTTATTTTGAATTTTACCTTAACATTCAGAAATTTATATAAATGATAGTTTGACAGAGTTATCAAAAAGATATGATAGCTCCTGAAAGCATAATTGCTTTGGGCCCCCGCAGGGTTACTGGGGAGTAGATCGTGTGTGGATTTGCAGAGGGGGCCAGGGAACCCTAATAGAAATGAGGTTCCCAGGGGAAGTGGTGGTTCTCCTGTTAGCTCTTCAGTCTCAGTTAATAGTTTTCTTTATTTTATAAACCCCGTGCATGGATATTTAAAAGTTATTTGCATTTAGATATTTTTGCGTTTCCTTCTCTTTTATATTCAAAATTTGATGGAGATTTTTGAGTATCTATAAAGCTTGGTTTTAATTTCTTTTCCCCCCTTGTCATTGAAAAGAAATATAAGACTAATAACTGCTAATATTTAATGCCTTTCTGCATATGAGTTTAACTGTAAGTTTTTTGTAGATGTTCTTCCTCAGATTGTAGAAATTCCTTTCTATTCCTACCTTGCTGAGAATGTTTTTTAAATCAGGAATCACATTATAATTTGACAAATGCCTTTCCTCTATCTATTGAAATGATATTACACTTAATGCAGTCAATTATATTGATTGATATTTGAATGTTAATCCAGTCTTACATTTTTGGAATAAGCTCCATTTGGTCGTGATGTATTATCCTTTTTATAAATTGCTGGATATGATTTGCCAAAATTTCGTTTAGAATTTTTCCATCTGTGTTTATGAGGAGTATCGGTTTGTAGTTTTCTTCTCTTGCATTGTCTTTAGCTTTGGTAAGTTGGAAGCATTTCTATGTCTTCAATTTTCTGAAATAATTTGTGGAAAATTAATATGATTTCTTCCTTCAGTGTTTGATAGAATTCACTAGTAAAGCCAATTGGGTCTTGAGTTTTCTTTGTGGGAAGATATTTAACAACAAATTCAAATTCATTTGGGTTTTCTGTTATTTTCTGCAGTGAGCGTTAGTAGTTTTTGTTATTCAGAGAATTGGTTCTTTTAAGTTGTCAGATGTATCAAGTTTATCATAATATTTTATTTTTTTCCTTCAGTAGAATTCGAAGTGATGTCACCCTTTAATTTCTAACAGTTGGTAAATTGTGTCATCTCTCTTTTATGATCAGTCCAGCTAAAAGTTTATCGATTTTATTAATCCTCTTAAAAGTTCAACATTTTGTTTTATAGGATTTTCTGTATTGTTTTTCTCTTTTCTCTTGCATTCTCTGATCTTTTCTGGGCTTTTCTTTTCTGCTTTGAGTTTAATTTGGTTTTTCTTGTTTTGTTTTGCATTTTAGTTATTAAGATGTAAATTGAAGTCATTTATTTAAGACCTTTCTTTTTCAATGCAGACATTTAGTAGTATAAATTTTTCTCTATGTCCTGTCTTAGTGGCATTTCAAAATTTTTTATATGTTTTATTTATTTTGTTTTCATTCAGTTCAGAATACTTCTAAATTCTCTTTTGATTTCTTCTTTGACACAGTGTTATTTATAAGTGTCTCATTTACATTTCAAATATTTGAGGATTTTTCAAATATATTTTTATTACCAATTTCTAATTTAATTCCATTATATTCAGAGAATAAACTTCATATGACTTGACTCTTTTTAAATTTATTGAGATTTCTTGTATAGCCTGAAATATAGTCTATTTTGATAAAATTTTTATATGCACATAAAAAATGTGTATTCTCCTTTGTCCTGTAAATATCGGTTAGGCCAACTTGACTGAGAGTAGAGTTCAAATCTTCTGTGCTATTGCTGATGTCCACATGTTCTATCAATTGTTTAGGAGAGACATGTATCAAATTCTGTTTTAGATGTGATTTGTTTTTCTCCTTGCATTTCTGTCAGTTTCTGTTTCATATATTTTTAACTCTCTTATGCGTGTAAACATTTTAAATTATATCTTCCAGATAAATCGATTCTTTTATCATTATGAAATGACCTTTATTTCAGATAAAAATCTTTGCTCTGAAATCGACTTTAGCCCATTCCAGCTTTCTTCTGACATGTTATGTGGTGTATATGCGTGCATATATATATATTATATATGTATGCAAAAACGTATAGTATATATTTCATCCTTTTAATTTTGATGTATTTGTGTCTGTATATTTAAAGTGTATTTCTTATAAATAGAATATAAGTAAATCTTGTTTTTTATATAATAGAACGTCTGTGTCTTTTACTGGAGTATTTAGGTTATTGACATTTAAATTGATTATTTATATGGTTAGGTTTGAGTCTATTGTTGTTTGCATTTTATTTATTCTATCTGTTCTTTGATCCCATTTTTCTTGTTATGTCTTCTTTTGAATTAATGGAAAATTAATTATTTCATTATAGATCTTTTATTGGTGTATTAGATATAACCCTTTATTTTGATATTTTAGTGGTTACTTTCAGGTTTATTGTATATAACTCATAGTCTTCCTTCAAGTAATATTATATTGCTTTATCTGTCATTAAAGAACCTATAATTCTCCCATTTCTTTCTGGTCTTTGCTCTTTTTGTTATGTATTTTACTTATTATAAGCTTCATAAGATCTTATTACTATGATTAATTAAGTAGTTAATTATATTTTAAATAAATTTAAGTGATAAAAAATATGTATGTATTTATATAGTTACCACATCTAGTTCTCTTTATTCCTTTGTATGGATCCGTCTTGCTATCTGGTCTCATTTTTTTTCTGCTAGATAGACCTTTTTAAAAAAATAAATAAATAAACATTTAGTTTGGTCTATTGATGATAAATTATGTAGCTTTTGAAAGTCTAAAAATATCTTCATTCCATCTTTGGGTTTTTGAGAGATATGTTTGCTGGGCATAGAATTCCAGGTTGACAGTATTTTTTCTTTCACTATTTTAAAAACGTTGCTCTCCTGTCTTCTCACTTACATTATTTTGGATGAGAGATACTGTCATCCTTATCTTTCTTCCTTTTTATATAATATATAAAGTATTAAAATTATTCTGTAGATAAACTTCATACAGATAACTGAGACTAGGCTATTAGGAGAATCAGACATAGGCAAAATCATGATGTAGGCCACATTAATCTTGTGTGTCCCCATCATCTACAGTCCCTTCTGATTCTTTTTCATTTCCTGTGACACATCAATGGTTCAATCTCACCACCTAATCCTAAGAGACCATCATACAATAATATTTACTAATTTTCTGAGCACTTACTTTGTGCCAGGCATTCTTTATAGACATTTATCATGTAAATTTAATTTTCACAAGTGCTTTAGTGGTAAGCACTATAATTAACTTAATTTATAGCTGAAGAAACTATAGTAGAGATTAATCAATTTGTGCATACTTAAACTTGATGTAATGAGATTCAGGTCTGAGTTAGGCATGGTTATACCACCACTCCTGTCTAGATGCTGAACATCTGTCTCCTCAGATCCAAATGGTCCTTCTTTTCCAGCATAACTCAGAGCTGTTTTCTCTCCTGACAGTGGATTATTTCAGCAAACTAATCTTTTAAACTTCTATATGTTTTCTCCTAATTGAGCAATAGTTTTCCTCATTAAGAATTAAGATATATAGAAAAGGGCAAGGATCCTGGCAAACCGATTGGAGGACAGAGGAGGACAGGTTGCTATAGGAACCGATATATAAGAGTCTGTTTATCCTGTTAACACTGACACTGAACTACTGCTGATCTCCTTGTGTTGTGTTTCTATTACTCAGTGCCTTGCTACCTGGGAATCCTTCCTTATGTCACAGACTGACCTCCACTCAGAAGAAACCTCTGAAGATAAACCTTAATCCCATAAGGACTTCTGTGTGATCTTTGGGAGATAGTATCTATTAACCAAAGTTATTCTTTTTGGATGAGCTGTATCCTTTATAAAGTGGATGAAAATGTTTTACACTATCTGGAAAACCAACAACTTGAAACTCAGGTATTCCAGATCATTGATATGAATTGGGATATACATATATATAAATATTAAGCTTAGCTTTAATTATGTTCTTAAATTTGTATGCCAATAATTACATATAGAATTTTTTTTCTTAAATATTTGTCCGTGGAACATGCCATTTAAAATATATTGTAAGATTCAGTTTTAATAAAAAGTTTAATATGAAATGACTGGCTGTGGTGTGTTTTTTTTCTACTAGTAGCTCCAACCTCTGAAGCAAATTCTAATATGAATTCAACATATATTCATAAGTATATTATGCATTCACCTTTATTTCAGGATTATTTTCTCTGAAATACTGTTCACTTTGACATTAGAAACTTGAAGTAATATAAAAATGATTTAATATTATTAAACATTAATGATAACTGTTTGAAAGTTTGTTAAAATTACATAATTGCTTTCCACAATTTTTTTTTAAAAGTCACCAAGGTAGATTTAACTTATTATTTGAATTATTAGTTAGAAATCCCTAAACAATCATATTCCTGCTAGTAAATTGTTTTTGGTATTTTTTTATGTGGTCTTCACAACTCAGATCTAGCTTTTACTTTTTAATGTATGCAGTTTATCAAATTTATTCTCTCATTTATTTATTAAAGTCTGCTATTCGTAAGGCACAATTATAGGTGTTTGTGATCTATAGTAAAATAAAAGACTATACTCACTTCATTCTTGAGGTTTATGTTCTAGTAATATTGATCATAAATTCATTTTATGGCTATATTTAAAAACTGAATGTGTCCGTTATTTAATATTTGCTAATTTTTGGAAAGTAGGAAAGAAACTGCTAATTTCTATTTGAAAACCAGATGTAGGGTTATAGCAATGGGAACAAAGAACAGCCTAACCTCAGAGAGAAATGAAAGTTGTCCAGAAACAAATTCTCTGGCACCCCAAATCTGACATCTAGTTTATAAATATAGAAATAATGTTCCTGTGCATTTAATGATGGCTTTGGATAAACTCTTAAAGTCATTAGAGGTAGAATTAAATTCTGAGCATACTGTAAAAAGAAAAGACATTTTAGCATTTAAAATTCTGAGCTTGTTACTTAAGTATTATAGGCCCCAATTTCCCATCTGTGGAAAGGGGAAATTAGTCTGCCAGATCTACATTGCTGGGAAGTATAAGGACAAATTATACACAGCTGACTTTGACTACTTACTTTGATTAAAAAAAAAAAAGGTATTAAATTCTGCATCAGCTTCGTTACCCACCCCATACTCGAAATTTCCAGACCATCCACAGATTCAGGATATCCTGAGAGAAAATAAGCTAATGGGCATGATGGTGACTAAGGTATACAATATTAAGAAAGATTCAGAATATGATGCATATATGTGAATGTAGATATAGATACGTAGCTGAGTTCATATTTATGTACATGAGTGTGTGTATGCATATGTGGTGTGTGAATATATGTAGTAATTAGTAGAAAGACATGAATTAGAAATCACTGGAGTAGGAACCCAACTGCATTCTTATTGTTGTTTATGGTCCTCTCTTCTTTTCATGTATTACCATTCCCCCAGATTTGAAATGTATTCATGTTTGTGTTCATAAGGTTATTGAGCAATGAGATCTTTTCAAATGGGGCAGCTATGTATGTGTGTTTATCATCACTTTAGCTAGTGTAACTCTTTAAGGCCATAATTACATAAGTTCAAAAGGGCAAAAAAATTGAACTTCCATAGTTCCTGTTTATATTTCTCTTAATGTAAATCATGGATATTGAAGAGATTGTATTTTTTATTCTAAAGTATGACAGGGTAATCTTTTGGTAAGATCAGAAGAACAATGCTTTCTCATTTTGAGGGAAATCATCCCAGAACATGCAATTTAAATACGTAATCAGAGCTAGTTAAATGAGGCATTTGATAATTATGCATAAAAGATTTTCTGTCCCTACATGAAGTATTATGATTACTGATTTTAAGATTAAATTATTGCTTTTAAGCAGTTTATCTGAACAATCTGAAATTCAAAAATCTTTTTTTTTTTTTAGGCGAGGCATCCCTTGGTTGACCTCACAGATTACAAGGACCTTTTCAGTTTATAATCCTTTATCTTTCTTAATTTTGACACCTACAGCATCTGGTCTTCCTAGGTGGTCTCCCATCCAAGTACTAACCAGGCCCGATCCTGCTTAGCTTCCAAGATCAGACAGGATCAGGCTTGTTCAGGGTGGCATGGCCATAGACTCAAAAATCTTTTGAAACTCTCTGCATTCAAATATCACCATCCATGCATCTACTCATTTGGTAATTCACTAATTCCACAAATATAACACCACTAATAGGTGCCCGAGACCATCATCTGTGCTACTGTAAACTATAATAACAAGTAAAATAAATATAACCTGCCCTCAGTACCCCAAAAGTTTTATGAGGAGACAAACATCATACATAAATAATAAATAAATCTCAATTAGTGCATGCATTAGTCTCAGGGCTGCCATAATAAAGTACCCAAAATGAGGTGGCTTAAAACAACAGAAATTTACTGTCTTTCAGTTCAAGAGACTAGAAGCCTGGAATCAAGGTGTCAACAGGACCATCCTCTCCTTAATGGCTCTAGGGAAGGACGCTAGTCTCTTTTATCTTCTGGCAGTCCTTGGTGTTCTATGAATTGTAATGCACCACTCCAGTAACATGGCTCTCTTCTCCCTGTGTGTATTCACATCATCTTCCTTCAATGAGTGCCTGTCTCTGTGTCCAAATAGTCTCTCTTCACAAGGACACTATGTTAATGGATTAAGGCCTACCCTGATGACATCATTTGAACTTGATTACCTCTATAAAGACCCTATTTTAAAATAAGGGCACATTCTGAGGTACTGGGGTTTAGGACTTCAGCATATCTTCTTTGAGGGGACATAGTTACCCATAACAATGCATAATTATAACTTCTGACAAGTGCTACGGTGCAGTGAGACCACTAACAGAATAACATGGAACATCTATTGTAAATTGAGTAAACATGGAAGGACAGTTGAGGACCCAGGTAATAAAACAACCAAACAGGCAAAGGGGAAAAGATTGGGGCTGAGTGAAATAACACGTGGAAAGGTCCTGAGGTAGGGAAAATCTCGACCTTTGCTGTACAGGAAGAAGTGGAGGATGTCAGGTGTCTAGAGTATAGTGAATGAGAAGAAAGAGGTCCCAAGATAAGGTTTTTTAGTCCATGGATTGCCTTTTCGTTTTGTTGATGGTTTCCTTTGCTGTGCAGAAACTTTTTAGTTTGATATAATCCCACTTGTTTATTTCTGCTATGGTGTCAGATCCCAAAAAAATCATTTTGTGAAGGAACTTACCCCCTATGTTTCCTTCTAGGAGTTTAGTGTTTCAGGTCTTACCTTCAAGTCTTTAATCCATTTTAAGTTGATTTTGTTATATGGTATGAGAAAGGGATCCAGTTTCATTCTTTTGCATGTGGCTATCTAGTGTTCTCGATACTTTTATTGAAGAGTATATCCTTTTACCATTACATATTCTTGGTCCCTTTGTCAAAAATTAATTAATACATATGCATGGGTTTAAAGGTTTATTTATTATGTATGTCCCACTGTTCCGGACATCTCTTGTCTAATCATCCTGGGAATAACACAGTCATGGTAATAATAATCACCTCGGTTCTCTACCTCATATTCTCATATTTTGTGCTAGCTCAAAGCAATTAAAGAAAATATGGTGATTCTGTGCATAACAAACTAAAAGTTAAATTTAGATTGGAGGCTGGGACGGTAATTAAGAATTTGCTGCAGTAGCGTAGATTAGATATTACTGAGATTTTAACTAAAACAGTGGCAATAGAGATTTGAAAGGAGTTACTAAACTGTTAGGGGAAAAAAACAATTTAGTTTTGAAAGGTAAGGAAGGACAGAGTTTCAGGGAAAATAAAGCGAATTGCTTCAGAGCCAACACATAGGAAATAGACCTGTTTACCCTGTTGACAATTGGAAAATCAGCGCTAATCAGAATAAGTAGTTTTGTCTAAACTCAATGGCCATAATTTACCAAAACTCAATAGCCAATCACATATTATACCTAGCTTCGAGGGAGCCTGGATAATTTTATATTTATTTGTATACATGGCTTCCACCAATTAAAATCAGTTCCATTACTAAGAAAAAGGAAAAGCTAGGTATGTGGGGATAACTAGCAGCATCTGCCTTGAGTCAGATGGAGTCAGATGGACAGTATAAAAATCCATTTCTCGTCATTGTGAGTCTGCTGCAGTGAATCACAGACCAAAAGACTGAGTATCATGAGATGTCAGCAAGCCTGATCCCAGACTTCACGCTTCGCCCGGAGCCACTCTTGGAGGGCTGACAAATAACGGGTCCGTCCCCATTATTTATTTTTTCTAAAATATCGTTGTGGTCATTTAATTTTACTTTTGGAAATTCTTTATTATAAAATATATATTCCTTATGGTAACATCACAGAAACTCACCTTTTCTCCTTCCCACCTTCCTCTTTCCCCCTTTATTTTCTTCCTTTCTTACACTCATTCTTTATCTTGGTATTTCATGTTCCTATGTATTTTTGTCATATTGGAATACCTCCTACCTTAAAGAATTCAGATTCTAACATTTCAAGAAAGGGAAAATTGTACTAAAATCAATATTTTTTTGGAGGAAAAACTTTCTTGTTTAGTTATTATATCACAAAAACCTGAAGAGCTCAAGATGGCTTGATGGCATAATTTACATTTTTTCAGTGAACTTTAAAGGGCTTAAATGGAAAATGAAAGCCAAAGAACTATAATTACCCACTTCTAAACTTTAAGATCGAAATTACATAATAGCTGCATTTTCTTTTTTCTTTTTTTCGTAAAGGTCTTATGCTGATTCTTTCTAAGAAGTGAAATTAGTTGAGTGTTCCTTTAGAAATATGTGATGAAAATTGTTAAGAATTCCATTTAGGGGGTCAGTATTTTTCTCTTCCAAGGCAAGGCTACAAAATTTTTTGGTAAGTAATTTCTTTCAGAAAAAAAAAGTTCACAGAATTCTGCTCTATAATTTTTTCATCTAGTAAGCATAAAGTATTTTATAATCATATCACAGAATCCTAAAACCTGTAAGGGATTATGGAGATAAGCTAACTTAGTTCCGAAGTTTACAAAGAAATTGTGAGCCAGAGTCTCACTTAGGACGAGACTCACAGCATGTGACCTGTGTGGTCATATAGGATCCTGTGCTAGAAGAGTCTTGTTTAATGCTCTGCTGTCACTATCTTGGAAGTCTATAATTCTTGAACATTTTTATTTTGCACTGGGTCCAAAAATTATGTGGTGGGCCCTGGTCTTAGTTATTTGAAAACAGAGTCAAGACGAGAGCTGTTCATCTCTTCTCCCATCTCCTTAGGCAAATATCGTTTTAAATGAATCTCCTTCTTTTCCATTACTTTTTGCCTAATATAGCGTCTTGCTGCCTTTACCGCACACAGTATGCACTGAACGCCGCCTTCCTTAGTTACTTCGGTGAGTGACCGGCTGGTGGTGGGAAAGAGTGGGAAGTTTCTTCACTTAATGGTTCTCTGGCTCCGTTCCAGAGCACTCCGCTTTGGCACCTGGTTCTTGTTCGTCAGCACGAGCTCAGTGTAAAATACTCATCCAAAGAAAATGCTTTTAAAATAGAGAAACTTGATTCTTTTATAAAATTTAATTAAAAACATTAATATTTTAAAATAATTTTTAAAGCAATTTTTACTTATTATCTTGTATGCATGAGGCAGGGAGGGAGAAGCTTAATTAAAAATTAAAGGTCTCCAGTATCTGGGATTTATAAATAGATTTATATATACATATATATTATATATTATATATTACATATAATAATTTAGGGAGGGATTATGCCTAATTTGTTTTTTCTAATATGAATTTTCTCTCCTTCCCACTTGGTATTGATAACTTTTTACATTTACATGCTACGTGAAGACACTCCTCTTCTTTAACTGCTTTTTATCCATTTTGAGTAAATTACAGCCCAACCATTACTAAGCTGATAAAACATTTCCCAAATCTTCTAAACAGAACCCTCTCTTCAGAGGGATAAAAATGTGTCGAGTCGCCCTGACCTGAGGTGAGGCGCCCACTCACCACCTGCTGCTGCGATGGTTGAGACCCAGCGTGTTTTGTGCCAGCTTCTCACCTCGTTGCCACCAGGTAGACCTCATTCTCAGCTCCAGGGCCAGCTTGGGCTGCTAAGTCAGTGGAAGTTTTCAAAACCTGCCCCATAAAGTAAAAAATTTCTCGAAAGTATTCTCACATATTTATGTCACTCAAGAAGTAAATGTCCATATTTTTCCCCCTTTAAACTTGGAGGATTTATTTCCCTTGAAGGCCTGGTAAACCTAGTATTAATTTGTTTGACAATCCCTCAAGAGACAGATCAACAAATTTATCACCAGTTATTAATTATTGACTACCTAGTATGTGCGTATGTTCAAAACCTCAGGAATACTTAACACCTAGTTATGCAGGTAAGAGAACCAGGTACTCTCTTAACTAATGTTTAAGAGTGAGGGCTCTGAGGTTAAGATCTGGATTTAAATCAGTCATTTGTTTTATTTTTTTTCTCCTCGTTAATTCTACTTCTCCTCCACTTCTACCCCTGTATGGATGTTGCAGCTTCCCTTTTTAAAAACTGGATCTCTGAAGGCAGGGCGTCTCCTCCTCCTCCCACACGCTCGCTTTGTGAGCCGGGGGCCAGGCGCACCCAGAGCCAGGTGCTCTTGGGGCCTGGCATCCCTGGGGTTTGGTTCATGGCTCCATCTGGGGCGCAAACCTAGGACCTTCTGCGTGTAAAGCAGACATGCTAACCACTATACTATGGGGCCACTCCCTAAATCAGTCATTTATTATCTGTGTGACCTTGGGCATATTTACTAAGTATTCTGAGTGTCAGCATGGTTTTCTTTTTCATGTAAAAATGTTATGTCAGTTCGCTAGGGCTCCCATAACAAAATGTCACAGATAAGATAGCTTAAACAACGGAAATTTATTTTTTCTTTATTCCAGAGGCTGCATCGTTCTTCAAAAACAGTCGTGGCTGTTCAGTGAGGAGTGCTGGGATGTGCCCGCAGAGGACGTGGGTGATGACGGTGGCGGCTCTGTAGGCCAAGGTAAGCACTGCACTTTTTTTTTTTTGCACTTCCGATTTTATTCTTAGACAAAAGTCATATTATTGGAGAGTTCTGAGCAGAGAAGGGACATATCCTCACTCATATTTTAGAGGGCTTGTTAGTGGGAGGTAAGATGAGTAAGCAGAGAGGTGCCCTATGAAACCGCTGTGATAGTATGTGGAGAGGTCATGGCCCAATAAGTGGTCGGATACTGCACAAAACCGATGCGTCCTCTGACTTTCTGCACTAATTATGTTAAATGACAGAGGTAAAAGATGCTTTAAAATCCGCTTATCCTTAAAATCATCATGAAAGCACATTTTTATGTATTTATGACTTCATGAATATATAATGTACATGAAGTAGCCTGGAATGTCAAAACTACTCTAAATATTATAGCTATTATTCTTATTTAAAATATGCATTAATCTTCATATTTCAGTTTCTAATTTTTGTAGTTTTATCCAATATAAGTATCTTTCGAGTATGTATTTATACCAGCCACTCTCATCAGTGGTGAAGTTAATGGTGAAAAAGATAGACATCATCTTTGATTATAAGCATTCGCCAGTCTACATATTTCTACAAAGTATGGACAAAGGAATGTTAACCTGAAATGCCACTTAGAGAGGAACTTACGTGGGAGATCATTAAAATATGAGAAATTTAAGTGAAAATGTTATATATGATTTTGCATTCTGGATTTGTGCTTACATTATATTCAGAGAGATTGACTCTATTTTACAGCTTGCTCTCAGACACTATTATAATATTTAGTTTAGAGTAAATACGGATATATAGCCCCAAGAGACAAGTGTGTGTTATGCAACATTCAGTGACCTCTTCTTAGAGTAATATAAATGGGCTTCTCCTTGATGGGGTTAACTGTACAATCGTGGAAATATTATTAACAATCAGATAGAAAAAGAAACTTTATCGCAGACTTGGTGCAGTTAATTTATTCTTTTTAGCTTTCAGAAATCTTTCATAAAAGTAGATAACAAAGAGTCTAATGTATAATCTTGTTGTGAGTGGGTGGTTATACATTGAGATATGTGACACCCAGTTGTTAGAAGATCAGAAAATGCGGAGCCCAATTGAAAGACTAATTGTGTTTTGTGTCACATGCAGCACAGCAGTGAAAGAGGCACACTGTGCAGGAAGAACACACTTTTAGAAGACCGAGAGCCATTTATTCCACAGCACGTCCAAATGAATCTTACATAAAAGACTAAAACTCTTCCATCTTCCTGATGTTCATTCATTAACTTAATAATTCATTCATCAAAAGATCTTTAGAAATAAATAAGCAGAAAATAATGTATTTCTATACTATTTCAAAATACATTTCTCCGGTTCTAGTACAAGGAGCAAAAAGACACTTAAAATTGAATTGATTCAATCATTCTCGAACTCTTCTCTTACCAGCTTGTCCTCCCTGTTTCAACGTCTCCATCAAACATTCAAGAGCTGTTATTAATGGGGCACATGGCTCCCAGTCCTTTGAATCCAGCTTGTTTGAAGGAAACAAAACAAAACAAAACAAAACATGGGGGATGAGGGATGGCTGTAAAGAGGGTCGAAGAGGTAGAGAAAGCCGTCTCAGCAATACCAGATACTTACGGGCCACTGCTACCTCCTGCACACTGGCTCTGAAGCACCATGGTTGCTGGATTTCTGAGCCCACAACCTTCGAGAAGCCTGTGGCCCCAGATAAATCTGAAAGAGAACTTGAGTCACAAAGTAGTATTGCTTCTGATATGACGTGTTTACGATACTTCACATTTGATGAGTGAAAGCTTGGTTGCCCTAATGAGTGTGTGAACTACAAAAATATTATTTCCATTGTGAATATCAAATACAATAACGGGCTACCAGATCACAATGGTCCTCCAGGTTTAAAAAAAAAAAAATGGGATGGACACTCCCATTTGGTTATATAGTAGCAAAAGATATTTTTTGACAGATGCAATGTCAAGCACTTGACATGTGATTAGTCTTTATTTGAAATAATGAGACCAAAACAATTATTACATTTTTTCAGGTAAGGAAAGTGGGGCTCCGAGAAGTGAAGATAGCTGGTACAATCTTGCACAGCCATCAGTGTGATTCACACCTAAGTCTGCTCTGAATCGTGACCCTAAACCGCCTTCAGGATTTTGTTTGTTTTTAGTAAGTAAGCGCAAGGCTCTTAGCTTTTCCCTGAGCATTGGATCTACAGTGGTGGAGAGCAGAGGAGTTCTCCCAGCGAAGTCGCTCGGAAAAAGGAGAGAGTGTCAGCCTCATGATGAGGAGCGAAGAAGAGGCACTGCTGTCGGCCACAGCCAGTGTCTGTCACTTTTAGAATTCCTGTTGGGCAGCAAAAGAAGGAAATGAGTGTCAACAAATTTGGTGATGATCTACTAGAGAAGACCGAGAATTAACAATAGATCTGCTTTGGTGGGGCTTTTATCCTATCTTCCTGTGAAGTGGCTTTACTTAGAATATCTGCGAAATTAGGGAACATGTTTTCTAACTTTAAAATTAAGTGTCTGTGAGACATTGCATTTCAATTGTAGTTTACCCTTACCCCAGGCTCCATCTTAGCCCATGTCATTTCCTTTCTAATGCTCAGTTCAGCCTGTATTCTTTCTTTCTCAACCAAAACATGCAGAGCTAGGAGAGAAACTGGAGTAGTGAAGGGGCAATTGTCAATGCCATTTTAACCTACAAGATTTCAAAGAACCTGTGCTGTTTTTCCACGCTAATCTTTGTCAAAGTCTCCACAAAATTATATTCTAAGGAAAATTCTCAATTTTTGCCATTAGGAAGGTTTTAAGCAGGCCTATCGGTACTAATGCTCACTGACATTTTGATGACAAAAAGTGCTACAAATACTTTGTAAATCCAGCATAAATGTACTAATCTATTTATTGAATGTCAATTGAGGTTTCTATTTCAGCTTTATTGTGGTCACTGGGTAAATATTAGGCCAGTTTCTTACCAGTGCCTGTTTAATTTGAGTGTTCTGTTTATGATGCAAACGGGATTGTTCTAATTTCCAGTTGTGATTTCTTCACTCTGGACTATTGTGTAAACAAGGTGTGCCACAGACTATTTACAGCCCTGATCCATTTTCCTCAAATAACAAAGACACCTTAGATCAAAGAGTTTTAATACCTTTGTAACTTCAAAGTCCTTTGATAAAAACAATACAGGAAAAGAAAGGATTTCTTAGTGCTCTTCAGAACCCATAGCACCCAACATGAGACTGCTATTCCCAGGTTGTTTTATGGCTCCATTTACAACCAGTGCAACCATTTTTTTATTGACTCAGTGAGTCAGTTCAGTGAAACGATCTGTCAGTTTCATATTATGTAATGGTCCAGCTGATTTAATTGAATTGCTAGGGAGTCTGAAACAACCAAGCAAGCAACTCAGGTAAAGCAGTTAAGTGATTTTAACTGCAAGTACAGGTCTATAAGTTGTATTTTATTCACACAAAAATTATGTTGTTTTCATTATAAAATATTTCCATTGTTTTATTGTTTCCCCTGTGTATTCTTCTAAAATCATTTCCATGAAAACACCTGAATTTTTAAAAAGAAATGTAAAATAAATAACTTGTAGATTTATCTCTGTAGACTATCAAGAAGAGCTTTAAGCTGGCAGAGAAAAACAAAATTAACACATGGCAGTTTAACAATTGTAGCTATTCAAGAATAGTATGAAAGTGTTATGTTAAGAAAAAATTTAAAGGATAAAGTGCAAAATATTTACTGAAAGCAATGCCCAGTAAACGACAACAACAATTAAGGTCAAAGACAAATTTTTCTTTCATGATAGGTTATTTCACAGAGTAATGTTTGAGTCTTCGTAATTGTATGGACATTATAGCTGTTTACTGACTACTCAGAATTCTGGGCTTTTTGTTGTCCCTTAGAAGCAGAATGAATACATGTAGGGAAACCCACACTTTCAACTAAGACAGAGAAACTGGGACAGAATTACTGCCCAGCCTGACAAAATAAACAAACCTATCTTTGTTGAAGGCTCTTAATCTACAAAATAACCTTCTAAGCAAAATTTCTTGCTATTAGGAAGACGCCTTAAGCAGGCGTATTGGTACTATAATACTTACTGGCATTTCAGTGACAGGAAGTGCCATGTAAAGCCAGCATAAATATAGTAATTATTTATTGAATGTCACTTGAGGTTGCTACTTATATATGTCATTTAAGGTTGCTACCATCTATATGGAACAGGAGTTATCAAGACACTAGCATCAGGTAATGTGATACAGTGATCCCCAGAAGATGAAGGGAAATGTGTACCCTATGATTTCCCTAGCTTACTACCTTGAAGGGATGTCCAGGCTATACAATATGGGGAGAGAATCCAAGCAGAGGTGGGCCAGTGCTCTGAGTCAAAGGGACAGAGCTGAGAGTTTGAGGACAAAAAGATGTATCATTTACCTCTAAAGAGAACTGGAGAGGAGAGAGAGCTGCACAGAAAGAGCACTCGGAGAGCTGGGCAGGCGCCTTCATCATTTTAGCAGGGTACTGATAAGTGCATGGGTGTGAGAGAACTACCCAAGGCCAGGAGAGGACTACCTAAATAGTTTAAAGGTGATGGTGCCTGGCAGTGCCTCGGAGCTAGAAATAGCCTCTTTTCCCACCAGCTAGACTGGAAAACATCATGATTCATAGGGTATTAGGTGAAAATCACTGACATGTCTTCATCAATAGTAGAAAATAATTAGTCTTAAACATTTCTCCAGTTTTGCCTATCAAATCTTAAAACCAAAATCCAACAGTATCTAAGTAAATTAACTGTGATCCAGAGCAAAGCTCAAAATATTTATGACAATACAAAAATATCCAGCATCTAACAAAGTAAAGTTCACAATGTCTGGAATTCAATAACAAATGGTCAAACAGGCAAAATAGTAGAAGAATATAATTTATAATGAGGGAAAAGTCAATCAGTTGAAAACCACAGTTGACACAAATGTTAAAATTAGCAAATAAAAACATTAAAATACTTACTGTAACTATATATTCAACAGTTAAACATAAACATGGAAAATATATTTAAAAAATCAAAATTCCATTTCCATAAATGCAAACCGAAATGTTTGACATGACTGCATGGGATACTGACAAATGCGACACTGCAGATGTGAAAATTGGGAAGCATAAAGCCTTGGGAATAGAAACTACTAAGATGAATCATGGAGATAAAGGAAAATTTCGTAAAAACAGAAAACAAAAAACAGCGTCAGTGAGATATGGGACAATTACGAATGGCTAATATAATTGTATTTGATATGCCCAAAGGAAGGGGACAGGGACAGAAAACAAAAAAACTGAAGAAATAAAGACTGAAATTTTTCCAAATTTGACGAAATCTATGAATCCACTGCTCCAAGACTCTCGACGAATCCCAAGCAGAAAAAAACAAAAAGAATCTTCGAATCTCATCATGATCCAATTGTCGAAAACTAGTGATAAAGAGAAAATTCTTAAAATCATTTATATGATGAGCTTATATCCAGAATGTATAAAAACCTTTCAAAACTCAATTTTAAAAAACTCTAATTTAAAAATAATTGGCAAATATTTGAATAGACCAAAAGGGTTATACTACTGTGGCAAATAAGCAAGTGCAACAATACACAGTGCCATTCATCACTAAAGAAGTGCAAATTAGAACCACACTGAGATGTCACTGCACACCTATTAGATATGTAGAGGCAAACTACACATGCTAAAATTAAAAAGACTGAGCATCCCAAATGCTGACAGGTATATGGAGTATCTGGAACCCTCATACACTGCTGATGAGAATATGAAATAATACAGCCACTTTAGAAAACAGTTTGGCAGCTTATTAAAGAGTGACACGACCCCTACCATTCCAATCCTAGATGTTTATATGAGAGAAAGTCTATGTCCATACAAAGACGCATATAGTACTGTTCAAACGAGCTTTATATTTAAATGTCAAGATCTCTAAACAGGTAAATAAACAAACTGTTGTATGTTTATGCTATACATGTATGTAATAGTTTTATTTATGCATTTTATGTAATAAATATTATTTATAATATTTTACACATGTATGTAATATAATTATTCTATGCAAACCTTCATATAATGGAATACTGTTCAGTAATAAAAATAAACGAACTCTTGATACATTCTACAGCATGGATTAATCTCCGGATAATTATGCTGAGTGAATGAAGCGAGTAAAAATAGCATACTCATAACTATTTATATCACATTCTAAGAAGTACAAACCAATCCACAGTAACAGATTAGTCTATAACCTATAGTGACAGACTAATTTGAGGTCAGGATAAGTGGGTGGAATGAGGAGAGGTGACAGGGAGGATTTATAAAAAGGTAGGAAGAAATCATTGGAAGAGATGGATATGTTTGTCGCCTTGACTGTGTTAATAGTTAGTTGCCTGTGTGTACACATACGTCTGAACTCATCTAGTCATATACTTCTAATATGTGGTGTTTGCTGTAATTTTACATCAATAAATCCAGTCAGAAAATGAGCACACTTAGGAACGCATAGCCTTTTCTATTCCTCACCACCCCTGCCAACAGGAACTGCGAGTATGCTGTCATGAAAGGCGACTGTGCAGTTTTAAGGCAGAAAACAAAAAATAGGTGTTTTTCTTTGACATTACTATTACATTCTATTACACAAATCATGGACTAAATGTCTTTCTATGTAAACATTGTCATCATTTTGAAAACCCTTTTCAATGGTGTATTCCTGTCAAGGCCTCGTTTTCTCAGTCATTGGGCTCGTGGCCCCTGCCGGTCTCTGTCCTGAAGCCAGAAAAAGAAAAGCCCCGTCTGTGACCCCCACAGCGGTCGCTGTTTAAATGTGCAGCTGGAATCATTTAACACATGGGACTCACACAGAAAAATTATTCATCAGTTGGGAAAGTTTCAAACTTTATGTGGAAAAAATATTTGTATGAAAAATCACATTTACATAATACTATATAAAATTGTTACCAGAGAGTGGAGTTCTCCTCTCAACGCCTTGTCCAGGTTCTTGATGTCTTGAACAAAGAATGAAGCAAGGCACCGAAATACAGCAGAAAAGAAGAGCTTTATTAGAAGGGAAAAAGCAACACAGGCAAGAGAAGAGCGGCTCAAAAGACTCGAGGACTCACGGGCACATAACACAGCCTTTGCGGTTTTCATCCCTATTGGCTGTGGGCAGTTACTTTTCTTAGAGGAGTGGGCTTCCTTGATTGGCAGCTAAGATTGACAGGACTCAGTAACTCATTTGCTTTCTGTGCATGTTCATTCCCAGAATTCGGTCTGTTATAATGATGTTAATGAACTTCTGGGCATATGCATCATATTATAATGATGGTATAATTAGGCTCAGGTGTGTTGAAGGTCATTTGGTCTTCATTGAGCAGGTGCGAGTGACTGGCTGAAACTAGAACCCAATTACCTGCTTACTTGTTTCCTTGTATGAGTTACTTTTAGCCCAAAAATGCCTCTGGCTTGTTTAATGGTGGGCAGACTGGGGTGGACACTTTCTAGGATAGGATGACCCCAGTGTCTTTGCAGGCAGACCCGAAACCCACTATCTTTCCTGCCTAACACTTTTCTAAGAGCCGTGAACCCCTTATTATTAGGATGGATGTTGAGGGACAGAGGTCTCTTCCTCTGTATCTGATTCCTGCTGAGAAGGGTCGCAGTCTCTTCCTCTTGGGTTTCATGGAGCTCTTTCCCTTTCTGCCTTAGGATGGCGTCTCGGGTTTCCTGCGGAAGTGCCACCTCTGTTCCTAGACAAGAAAAAAGGTACAAACTTGTTACCTGAATCACACATCTAGTTACATTTCTATTATTGATTTGCCTATCGAGCAGGTAAAAGAAATGAGACTTGGTTAATATTCGTAGAAGAAAGAAAAAAAATGGGTAAAAGGTCCCCTCCCTTCTTGGACTCCAAGGGCCCTGTTTTGGACTAAAGCCATTCTTGCTTTACATTAGGCCAAGAAGAATGCTGAGTTTCTAAAATCCTTGTCAGTTGCTAGGGGCCTGAGTTACCAGTTTCAAGGTAATTATCTAAGTTTGAGAGAGTTTGGTTTTTCTCCAAAGAAGGAAGGAAAGAAAAGACTTTAACTAGGTTTACGAAAAAGATTAAGAATTTTGCAAGTGATGGTCCATATCAAAATCATGTATCACTTTTTTCACTTGATGTTAAAAACAATCATTTTTACATTTAACATTGATTTTAATATCTATCATAAATTCAGTCATGTAGACATACCATAGTTTATCATCCATCTCTATTGTTAAACATTTATATAGTTTTAAATGGCTTACTATCATAAATAATATTGTAGCATTCACCCTTTGCATAAAACTGGTTTCTTGAAGAAGTTTCCCAGAAATGGGATTCTTTACTTAAGCATATCTATAACCTAAAAATTTCTTTCTAGTTCAAAAATTCATTGCCTACTGAGTACTTACTATGCATGATACTGTATAATAGAGGATAAGGACCTGAATACAGTCTTATAGAGGCTAAAGGAGGGAGAAATGGCCATGGCAGCATCAGGGTAATAGGTTCAAATTTGAGTTTTAAAGCTTCTAAGCCATATTTTTAAAATACTGATTATGGAATTGGGAGAAGAATGGGTAGGGTGGAGTCATGCTGTTTGTGTTCTTCTGTAGGAATTCTTTCATGCTGAGGGTTTGTGTGCTTTCTCAGCAGTCCTCCATAGTAGTCAGTTTAATTTAAACCACACATTTGGATGCCGAGTAATCACCATCTCTTGGTATAGCTGGGGGAGAAATGACTACATGTCTACCTCGCTGATTTTAATGATGTTTGTTGGGGTGAATCCAGGTTAACAATCTGGGTTCCTTCTATAACGTTAGTATGCAAAGAAAGTCTCCACATATAAAAAATAAGTGAGTGTTATAAAATAGCGTAAGAATTTTTATTTTTAAATGCATACAGGAATTTTCTTCCACAAACCAGATTTTATTTAAAAAAATGTTTTGTGGGAAAACATGCTGTTAGAAATACTTGAGAAATCATTAGTGTTGATAGGTAGGGAAGTAGGAACCACTTAGTAAAAGATGAAAGTGAGGGCAAAGGAGTGGCCAGAAGCAAAAACCATGGCTGAACAAATACACGTGAGTCATAATGTTATAGTGATATCAGTAAAGAGAACAATAAAACTTTTATTGAGCTCTCTATGGTTCACTATTATGAAATATTTAAAAAACGCTTACAAAATTTATCATTCACTTTGAAAAACTCAGAGAATTAGAATAACACCATGGACTTGGTGAAATAATTTGATTCTTTAGAGAAGGGCACAATGGAGCTAAGAAATAAGTACTGGACATTATTCTAGACTGGAATTATCTGGACCGAGAGACATAAGACCACTTATTCAGAATGAAATATTCAGCACGCTGCAGGAAACTACTAAGGGGTAATTAATACCATTAGTCTTTTAAAAACAGCTGTGAATAGGACAGAAAAGGATTAGCAAATCCAAGGCACTCCTGCGGTCACTGTCCCCGTGTGCCCTGACAGACATTTTTAATCATTTGCAGCACTCTTTCCCTGTTAGGCCTCGACATGAGTTCGGAATCCTTAATATAATGCCATGTGTGTTCAGTACCAACAACGGACTTTCAAGATGTTTAACATGACTTCTAAATCTGAGATAACGTCGATGCTTCCGTTTCCCCATCACTCGCTTATTTGATAGAACTATTGCAAAGATTAAACCCAAGATAGAGTCACTCACGGTAAGCCTCACATCAGCAAACCGAAAGTTAAGGTTTTTTTCTCTGCTCTCTCATAGCTGACCCGGCTCTGAGACATCCCTTTGCTCCGTATAAGGAGAGCAGCTCTGCTTCAACCAATCAGAAAACGCCATTACGACTTCCTCCTTCCTGCTGGCTTTGTCCTATGAAGATCTCACCTGGTTAGCGCTTCAGAACTTTTTTTGAGCAGCTAGATTTGATGCTGCCTGATTCATGAATCACTGAATAAAAACCTACTAGATGAGTAAATTCTCTGTGGAAAATCTTCTTTTAACAGAACATAAAATAATTCATGTTAAAGCACATTGGCAGTAAAGTGATGGAAATTATTAAATGCAGGGATGTTTATGATAATAAAATGTGGCTAATGCATGGATAGGTTAAAATCCTTTACCCGCAGCCTAGAAGACCTTCCTGAACACAGATTTTTTTTTTTTTTTTTTTTAAGTATCAGATTCTCTTGACTTGATGTCAGCCATTAGACTGTGTGCTTCCTGGTGACAAGGCATGTGTCTTTCATCTTTACATTTCTGGCACTCATTGCAATGTCAAGAACATAAAATATACTCAATCCTTGCTAAACTATAATTAGAATAAGAATTTGGATAATTCACTATTTTTTAAACTGGCACTTTACTTTTATCACAATCTCCACTGAGGCCAATAATTCCACTTTTTACCTTCCACCTACATTAGGCATTTCATATGAACTTGGATTTTATATAGTTTAATTTGGCTGTTTTTCTCCAATTCTGTTTATAAATGAACATATAAGATATTCTTCTAAATTATGTAATAGTGTGCTTGCTTTTCACTGGAGATGGCTCCCAAGAAGAAACTATTAATCCAAGCACATATATGTTTGCTTTCTGAGATCCAAGAACCTAAAATAGTGGTAGAATTTTTCATTTTATCTCCATTCAGTCTTGCTACTGTCAACCGATTTTGAGCCTCCAAAGGAAAATCTTTTCATATGTGGTTTTTTGGTTTTTTTTTTTTTTTTTTTTTTTTGAGCATCATACACTTTATTTCCTAAGAATTGAGGATTTAACTTGCTCTGCTCTGAGGCAGGGTGTTTAGTTTATAGAAATATCGAGATGACAGTGCATCAGCACATTTGTATTGGGAAGAGAGATGAATATTTCAGGCTCGTATTCATACTGCCTTGGGAGGAATTTGTAATCTGGATCCCACAGCTGTTGCTAAGTGAACCAGGGGGGTCGGTTTCCTCTGGTTAAGCCAGTCAGGGGTTCCCAATGCGTGTCTCTCCTTCAAGATGCTCTCTGCATTTTTATTACTTGCTGTAACCTTAACAATAGGTTTTGGAAATGCATGATTTTTTAAAATTATGCTCATTCACAGGTTCTGTGTTTGGGAGAAAAAAACAAAGAGCATTTGGTTGTAGCTAGATTCTTAAAATACTTTTCAAGAGAAGGAGTTAAATGGAGAAGCTAATTTATCTGAATATTCTGAGAGGGGGTTTTTGGAATGTTGTCATAAAATCTGGTGTGTGTGTGTGTGCGTGTGTGTGTGTGTGCGCGCTGTGCGTGCTCGCATCCGTCTGTGTCTGTGTGTGTGTGGGGGGGGGGCAAGATGTGCTTCTGAGTGCTAGGACGGGATCTATCCATTTTACCTGCCTCTATCTTGGTAGCATTGTGCTGCTTCAAAAACTGACTTTAAATCTCAAGACTCTAAGGTCTGTGATAGTGTAAGCCTGTCAGCTACGAGAGAGCAGAGGCACCACACTGTAAGGAGAGAATTTTCTAAAAGTAGAAACAGGGAGGTACAGGTAATTGGTGCCAAATTTTCTATTTCTCTGTGCGCCTCAGTGCTTTGCACGTAGTAGGTTCTCAGTAAATATTTATCAGTCCTGTATTATGTTCTCTATTCTTTACTATGAGGAATTCTTTGGATCTGCTCAATAATTATACTTTTGAAGAAAAAATACCTACATAACTACTTGCTGCTTTTGTTTTCATAGAACTTGCTTTAGGAAGAAAAAATTATTTTCAAGATCTGCCACCTGATTTTGACGTTCTCAGTTTTAGAGTCTCTCATTTTAATCTGAAGAAGGTCTTGAGTCCTTCAGGCCACACTGTTCTCATCCTTGACCCACTTGATCCCTAAAGTTGATTTCTTGTTTTTAAAATTCATATTACATCATCTCTGTGTGAATAATGGCATGAGAATGAACTCATGGTTAAAAATGACTTGCAATTTAGAAAGGTTGGTTTCTATAGCTTTTGAGTGCATAATGCAGAGTTGATGTACATAATGAGTCATTTTTTAAAAATTCAACAGCAGTATGATTCCTTCACAGAGCTCTGAATGGGTCTTATGAAGAGGGTTTTCAAGTGGCGCCTGGGAGAGCAAGGCAGTCATTTTGACTTTACAGAAGCTACTGTGGATATATGTTGCTGTATCACCATTTCTGGCTTTAAATTCAGCACTAAACTGGCTTTGATAATGTTAACCAACAAGCTGGATGCAATTCTAGCAGCACATATACTGACATCTTGGGGAATCTTAGCTGTTCTCCTGCAGAAATAAGTTTGAAGAAGGGCTACAATGCAACTTTAATTATAGGGCAGCTGGACCAGCTACAAATGGACGCTCTGCCGCCAGAGGCCCTGTTCCAGAGAAGGATGCATTCGGTACAAGCTGTTTTTGACTGATGCTTAAGATTGTGTTCTTGTAAACGGGTCTAAAAATAGCCACTTTTTAAAGACTGTAAATTCCTATAATTTAAGGGTATGCCTTAAAAATTAACCCTAAAAGAAATTGGAGGACAAAGTAGCTAACAGTTTTGAATTACTAGCTGGGTGGCTGTAGCACTCTTTTGAAAGAGGAGGAAGCAGGTCATTAGAGGGGATGCATCTAAATCCTGTGTGTCAGAAATGAAAGGAAAACGGAGTTTCCTTGGTGCTGGAGAACTGTGTAATTAGCGGGGATAACAAGCATTGATATTTATTGTAGTGGAATGCAACTGAAAAACAAAACTCCTGGTGTCTCTGTTCCACATCTGCTGAACTAATTTGGGGGTAATTTTATCATTTGAATCTGCATGATGCTCTCCCCCAGTTGCTAAAGTATCCTGGTGTATACCAGATGTCAGGCGTTTAATGAGGCTTCAGAGGCTTAGGATGGTTTGACTGCAGGTGTTTAATGCCTGTCAGACCTTAGGACAAAGCCACAAACTGGTGCTTCTTGGTTTGCATTGAACACATCAGTAAATGTTAGTGGCCACTCTAGCCACTAGGAGGTGCTATAGGCCACTCCATCCATTCAGCTCAACGTTCCCCAAGACTCACGTCCAAAAGACTTCAAGTATTAGGGTACTAAGGAGTCAGTATTATGAAAGATGGAATTAAAGCTCTCACCCTATAGAGGTATGACTTGAAGTAAAGTGATTGAGGATGTATGGTTCCCAGAGTCTAGGAATTCAGCCTTGGCAACATATTGAATTTCTCTGTTTCCTCAACTTTAATATAGGGATAGTATTAATACCTATTCCTTAGATTTGTTGTAAGCAAGGAATAAAATAATTTAGATAAAGCATTTAGCTTACAGTATTAATACTGCTCCACAAATGTTATTTATTTATGATGCTGTTATCTAATCAGTTGGGTATTTGCCTTACCTTGGGAATCCTATTCTGCGGAGCTTGCTTCCAGCTATGGGAGATGGTGACTTAGGTCACCTGTGCCACAATCATTGCTTCCCCTTCGTGAAGAGGTTTAGCTTTCTGTCTGAAGCCCTGGGTTTAGAGTCATACAAACCTGGCTTAGAATTCTCATTCTGGCACTTAGTCACTCTATGGCCTTGGGAAGTTTATTTAACCTTTTTAGACCTCAGTTTTAATAATTTTTTTTCAGCTTTAAAGAGATATAATTGAGATATCACATTATGTAAGTTTAAAGTGTACAATATGATGATTTGACACATGAAAATATTGTGAAATGATTATTATTACAGTAGGGTTAGTTAATGCTCCATCACCTCACACAAATACTTGTTTTTTGTGGTGAAAATATCTGAGATCTACTCTCTTAGCAACCTTCTAGTATATAATAGAGGACCATTAATTATAGTCACTATGCCATACGTCAGGAGTCCCCAGCCTTCAGGCTGCAGACCAGTACTGGGTAATGGTTCATGGCATGTTAGGAACCGAGCTGCACAGCAGGAGGTAAGCAGCTGGCAAGCAAGCAAAGCTTCATCTGTATTTGCAGCCGCTCCCCAGCGCTAGCGTCACCACCTCAGCTCCACCTCAGATCATCAGGCATTAGATCCTCATAGGAGCACCGGTCCCTGGTGCGAAAAAGGTTGGGGGCCACTGCTGTACGTAGATCCTCAAAATTTATTTATCTTATACCTGAAATTTTATAGACTTTGACCAACATCTTCCCCATTCCGCCATGCCGAGGCCCTGGCAAATACCATTCAACTCGCTGTTTCTGTGAGTTAGGTTTTTCAGCTTCCACATATAGGTGAGGTCACATAGTGTTTATCTTTATTTGTCTGGCTTATTTCACTCAGCATAATACCCTTAAGGTTCATCCATGTCACATCTTCCTTATCTACTCATTCATGGATGGACACGTGGTTCGTTGCCACACTTGGCTACTATGAGGAGTCCTGCAAAAACCATGGTTTCATGATTTTTGACTGTTAAACTTTTCATTTTGTTTTCTTGATTCTTTTGAACTGTCTTTGAACTATCTTTTTTTGCAGCTCATTGAGCTTCCTTAAAATATCTATTTTGAATGTTTTATCAGGTAAATTGCAGACCTTCCTATGGAGTCTGCGATGTGGTTAGTTGGCTCCTCCTCCCTTTGATACCATCCTTCCGAACCCTGGCTGCCACCCTCCCAGCGCCTCATTTCCCCCTACTTCCACCCCCATCATGCAGCTCACCACACAGAACTCTGGAAGAGGCAAGAGACGAACGGCCTCCCTGGCAGCAGCCTGCATAGGCGAGGAGCCAGGTGTTCGCACACAGACTCTCACTTTCCCTCGCGGGAGAAATCATGGGCCTGAGATGAGCTCTTTTGGCCCTAAGCTGTGCAGCCTTGGCGGAGGGGTGATGTGAGTTAACTAAACCATCCCTCTTCACCTTCTCCAATGTGCCGCGTCTTAGATTGTTTTGCTCCATGGTGTGCTGGAACTTCTCTGCTGGACTGGTGCTGCAAAGGCTCTCTTGTCTGTGGGTGATTGTCTAAGTGTTTTTTAGGCTCGCAGGCAATGGCCAAAAGGCCTTGGGGTTGGTCACTTCATGGTCCATGGCTGGAACAAAAGTCTGTTTGCCTATTACCAAAAGTAGGGTGGCCAAGAATCCTCCCAGGCCCCTTGGTGCTGACCCTACAAAGGCAGCTTTGTCCATGGATGGATGCCACACTGTCGTTGTTGAAGGGGGATGCTGTGAGGGACATCTCATTTGGCCATCTTGCTGATATCACTCTCACGACATTTAAATGAGTAGAACGATAGTATGGTGATCACGCATTGCTGCTAGGATTTCAAATGTGAGGATTCCTGTAACTGTGCTTAGCATAGTATCAGGTATATGGTAAGCAATAAATAAATGTTTGCTAATATTATCCTTCTTTAAGTCTCAATACTTACTCTTTAAAAAAAATTTTTATCCTCTTTATTATGTATTATTTTCAATTTTTTCTATTAAACAAATTTCAGGCATCATTGGGCATAAAAATTTTTTATTGTATAAGCAGATCTTCCCATGAAGATCCTTTCCCTGAACTCACACTCCACCCACCTATAATTTTGATTCTGATGACAAGTCTACCTCAGTCATTTTAAGATTTTAGACTTTTGGCTTAATGCATGGTCTTCATTCTCTTAGTCTTATATGCCTCATCCTCTTGCTAAATATACCTGGATTTGAAGACCAGCTTGATGTGATATTCTGAGAAAGAACCTCTTTTGGCATTAGTTTCACAATCCTTAAAATGAAAATAAAAATACTTAATTCATGGGATCGTATTGTAAAACAAGCTTATGCAGATGAAACACAGTACATGCAGTACATGGCACATGGTAGGCTCTCAACGAATGAGCCAGACCGCTGGAGGAAGGCGGGGAGTTGTTGGGGCAGAGGTGGTCAGACACTCGAACTGTAGCTTGGCTCCGAGATGTAGAACTTTCCTCATCAGAACATAGGTTTTATACTTTCACCCAAATATAACTCTGTATCTCCCATCTTCTGGCACAGACTCCTTTTCCTTTGTCCATTCTTATTTCTTCCTTTTCATGTCACTAGACCCAAGCTCTAAATTTACCAGCTATTGAGTATGTCAATGTAAGTTGGTGCGCTTGTATCAGTCACTTATGCTTTGGCATTTTTCACTGCTGATGAGAAAGAGTCGACAATGGCTAAATGGATTGCTTATGTTCTGAAGAAAGTCAGCATGAAGTTACTGTCAAGCCAGGAAGGTAATCGTGGATGGTGATGAATGGAAAAGCATGAGTGCCAATGGTGGGGCCAGGCCCTAAAGCAGCTATGGTACATTAAGGACGTAGGGCCATTAATTCAGGTTTCTAGGCACTATTCCTTTTATAGTTGGCTTCTTTTGTAGTTTGGCTTCTGCCAAGTTAATGTGCACCTTAGAGTAAAAATTAAAACAAAACGAAACCCTCCTTGCCACCACTGATGGATCTCTGCTGGAAAATTTTTCAGCAGGTGACAACCACCCTGAGAATAGGCAGTTGACAGCTGCCTGAAGTCAGCAGTTAGAGATGAAATTGAAAAATGCATGTGATAGTGCTGTTTAGTGAGAACTAGACTTTTTCCCCCCTACACTATAAACCTTTTACTATACCTGCCAAGGTGTTTTCTGAATCAGAAAATTGCAAAGGAAACTAAAAAAAAAAAAAAAAGAGGAAGAACTACTGAGAAGGTAAAAATATTTTTGCTGACATAAAGAACAGGAAAAAAATCTTTCGATGATATTTTGAACAGGATGTTGTAATAGATTCTTATAAGTTATTTCTATGTTCATGCACATAAACTGTGAGTGAGAAAAAACTACAAGAGTCCAAATTAAGTTAGAATATCACTCGGTGCATTAACTAAATTATCTTAAATATGATGAACGAGGTATGAAAATTCACTTTTTCTTCAATAAATATTAGGTAGATATTTTCTGAAATATTGGTTGATGTATGCATGAAATTATTAGCTAGTCTAATTTATCCATATGACTAGGTGTGGCCCCAGCAGGGAGGTCAAGGTATTCTCTCCTGGAGTTAGATAAACTGCCTTTGTTTTTATTCTTAAATTTGATAAGAAACTAACTACGACTGTGGTTAGTATCACAGATGCTGATAGTTAATCCTGGATAAAAGGAAAGGGGAAAGTGAAAATGTTAGCAACGTTGTACTCTGCAAAGTTCATTTTGTTTTTGTCACATTCCATGAAAGCTGATTCATATTCTCTAAGTTTGGAGGAAATCCTTGTGTCTGTTTTGAGAGATGTGATCACAGACAGAAGTTATATTTTATTTATCTGGTTCAATTAATCCATTAAACACCTGTGTTCTCTGTACCTACACTGCGTGCTTCTATGGATTCAAGGAGTGACTGGAACACAGAACTACATTCAATCAGGTAGTGAAGAATTGCTTCTCTGAGGACATGCTATTTGAGCCAAGATGTGAAAGATAAGAAGGACCAAGCACGTGAAGATCTAGAGCAGAGGCAATGGCTGGTATAGAGCCCTGAAGGCACGAATGAGCTTGACAGCTGGTGTACTGGGAAAAGAAATTTGCTTTGAGAATTCCAAACCACAAGCCTGGGTTCAGAGTGTAGAACTCCTTGTACAGTTCCCCAAACACTGCACCAAGGAATCATTTTAAAGTGGTCATGGTCGGTGGTGTAAACATACATTTTCCCCATGCAGAAAGGCCTCAAAGTATTGTCCCAAACACACAAGGAAACACACCACCATAACTGGGAGATGGCAGAGAATGTATCCTACAGAATTAAAGGCCCAAAGACGGCAAGTGCTGAAATGATCAGAATCATAGTTTAAAATGTGCATGTTTAATATGTTGAGAAACATGAAAGAGAGTATTTACTATATTTTTACCCACAGACACGTATTGAACACCTTTTATGTGACAGGCAGTGTCCTGAGTGCAGATCTTAAACTGCCTAAGAATGACGTAACGCCAACTATACTTACTATAACTTTTGGGGTCAAATCATATAATTGAGAACTTTAAACCGGTTTCATATTGAATTATCTGAGATAAATGTGTGAAGAGGTACATTTCTGAGTCAGACTTTGGCTGAGACTTACTGGTTTAAAAGCTGCCCTTTTGAATGAAACAGAAAAGGTATTGGAAAAGAAACTGCTGGTTTACTACAGAAAGAGAGGCATAAGCATTCTGACAAAATGAAGATGCAGAATGAAACACAGATTCGCTCTCTCTTCCCCTCCTCTGACCCTCCTCCTGACCTTCCTTCTCTTCCTTCCTTCCTTTCGAATATACAACTCAAAGAGAACGTTGTTGAAAAATACATATGACCAAACATAGATTAAGCCTTCTCTACCTTTACCTTTACCTTTTATGTCACCCTGGAACCTCTTAAGGTAATGACATACTTGTAACTAATTGTCACCTACCATTTAGTATCTACTTGGCCCCGAGAAACTGTATACTCTACATTAACTGCAAGCTGTCACAGTCTGGTTATTATTCACTGATCTCCCAGTGAATAATGGAATTAACTTAACAAACATACAGAGTAAAAAAATATGTCAACTTTTATTACATAGTTTTCTTCCATCTGCCGAAGAGATTTTAAATGCCAGTTTTAAAAAGAAAAGAGACCACCAGCCGGCCTGTCAGTGGGGCTTGCATATGGCCGCCTGGGGCGTGTGGCTTTGGGGTGTTCTCCTGCACGCCAGCTCAGGGCACTGCTGAGCCCTGGCCTGGCAGTGGCTTTGGGTTGCACATGGCAGTAATCCCTTGTCCATCTGTGTCCTTTCTCTGCCTGGGATAAATTGTTATGGTTGAATGGCTCGGTTTTGTCCATCCTTTTGTGAAAGTTTCTTGAATTTTGAATCTTGGCTGTGACATTGGCAAAAGTTCTGCATTCCCATTTCATGAGAGAAGCTGCATTGTCTCTTTCTGTCCAGACTGGTCCTTGTTGCTGTGAGCCAAATATATATATATAATCACTCTGGGGTTTTGGTAGGAATTGTGTGAATATGGCAGCTTCTGAGATAGACTGTGGGGGATGCAAAGAGTTTAATTATTAATCTTCCTGGCTAAATCAAACAGCCTGACCTGGGATATCAGTAACCCACCCAGAAAAAATTAGGTACTTCCATCAGCTCCTACTATAGCATTGTATACATCTCCTTCACATCGCTCATCAGTACTTACTGTACATTTTCCCACTTATTTATTTTCTAAAGTTTCATTAGAATGCAAGTTCTAGGATGAACAGGGCTCTGTATTTCTTCTGTGTAGGTAGACTTCCAGCATACCTGATACACAATAGATACTAAATAAATATATTTTAAATAATTGAGTGAAATTCATCTCGTTGCCTATTGAGTCTGTCTATTTTAAAGAATATATTGAGTTAAAAACCAATAAAATAGGCAAGAACCGAACCTACCTTCTTAACAAGATGTTACCTGGAAGGGTAGATGCACATTTACCTCAGAACAGAGCTTTCCCAGTCACTGTCAGGCACATAGTTAATTAAAAAGAACAATCAGAAACACCAAACCATCTCATTTCCTGCTTCTGGCAGACAGGACTCAAATTAACCTGAGTTTGAGGCTGGGAGGTAAAGGTCGCCTTGCTTACAGTCTAAGGTTCATGACTGGAAATCCAAGACAGTGGCTGAGGGGCTCCGGAAGGTAGCAAAGTGGGTATAAAGGTGGGAATGCAGGAAGAGAAAAGATGTGGATTAGAAAGGCCAGGGTCAGGAGCCACGAGTGAGGGTGAAGGAGTGATTGGAGGGTTAGTTGGGACACTGAGGACCTTCCTCAGCTTATAAAGATGCAGTGAGGAGAGCGTTGAACATCTCCGTCATAGCAGCTCCCCAGAGAGGCAGCTGATACGGATTTCATCCTTCTGCCAGCAGAAAGCAGCAGCGCAGGCTTCCCGGGCAGCCTCGCTGGGGTCGCTCTTCCCCTTACAAACCACTGCTGCTTCTGGAGCGCTGTGGCGCCCCGTTGGAGTCCTCGTCCCGCCGTCCGTGACGTTCCTTCTACGATGTTCTCCTGGTGTCCAGACACCAGCAGTGCTTATTGCTTACGAGAGCCAAAGTCATTTTTTGGATAGTTGTCACCAAAAGGTTCGTGTGGTTTTTAAAAATATTTGTGTCTGTATTTTCATCTTTGGGTTATAATTCTATTTCTTAAGAACTTGTTGCTTGTTTACGTGACTGGGTTCTCAAAATTCGGGATGGTAGTCATTACTCCCTATACTAGCAAAGGTAATTAACTCTAGGGACCATGTCATTTAAATCCTGAAATCCCAGTGCCTTAACACATTAAAGGCTTATTTCTTTCTCGTGTGAGTCAGAACGTGTTTCTTCTGAGTGTTGTAACTGTGCTTTCTGGACTACGTGGCCTCCCAGATCACATTGCCAGAGAAGAGAGACAGAAGCAGCAAAGCAACTGTTAATTGCTTCATTCTTGAAGTGACACACTTCACTCAATCCACTGGCCAGAATTAGTCATGTGACCATAACTTAACTGCAGGAGACTCTGGGACGTTTAGGAGAGCACATGGATATATGGTCAACTCTAAATGTGTTGTCTGCCGCATGCTACTCCACAGTTTTGTTTTGTTTTGTTTTCCCCAACTGGCTAAATTTCCCAGAGCCTTTAATTCTTTTTTTTTTCTTTTCAATTATTTCTTATAGGATAGAATCTCAAGTACTGTCTTCACTCCAAACCTCTAATATCTGCCATATAGTACGTAAACTGTGCTATACTTCTTGTCGGTCATTTTTTCCCCCTGTATATCATTGTATTCAGGCACCTTCCCCTCCCCTCATCCTAAAGCTTAGAGACTAGGGAGCAGGTAAAAAGGAAATTAAAATAGGACATTAGATGTATACTGCTGCTACAGGCACAGATGGTATAGCCACACACAGGAATTCATCCTTCTGAATGAATCTGTGTCTAATCTGAGATCTGAGGTATTAATCGGGGTCGACCAGGTAGGTGGGAGGAGAACTGGCTGGATATGTCAGGGCAGAGGAAAGGGCCATGCAGAAAGCCAGAGGCCCAAGTACAGCAGCGAGCATGACGCAGGAGGATGGACTGTGAGGGGGACTGGGCAGGCCTGAGCGGAGACGTAGACAGTGCCCAGGTCATTCACCAGGCCTGTAAGAGATACTCATGGTTTTGACTTTATTATAGGAGCAATGGGATTCATCGACGTTGTCAAACAGGAAGACATTCAAGAATCGGATATAATTTAGAAAGATCCTTTCGGCTTCATTGTGGAGAAATTAACTGGAATCAAATGAACTTCAAGGCGGAAAGATCAGCCAGGTGACCGATCTTAATTGCAATGGGGGCACTCTCAGCTGTACAGGAAAAGACAGGTTTTTAAGATATCTTCCACCTGCCCCAGAACTTGTCTTCTCTGGTGTTTCTGACCAAATGAAGCAATCGCATCGATCTACATGTTTCCAACCCTCCGAAGTTGCAAATAACCAAACATCCAGTTTAGTTTTAAGCGGGACACTTGGGTAGATATGTATTTATCTTTGCCTGAGCTAAAATTTGAGCTTATTTGAGGGAACTGCACTTTATACTTCATTTAATTTCTATTTGGAGTTCTAGGTATATAACACATACTTCAATTACAAAACTGCATACACAGAACATTAAAAAAATTGAATTTATTACTATGTTTCAGATGATTTATCTAGTAACGTTCCAATCTTACAATGTTGCTTTGAAATATGTTTATGGTTGAAAGTCTTTACTTACAAGCGTAAAGAAAAACAATAACCAATAGATGAAGTGAGTAAAGGGGACCCGAACAGTGATTTTGCTTGGAGGAAGATTTTCATGTGATTGTCTTTAAGCTACCAATCAGGCAAGAAAAAATATTGAAAATAATTAATTAGTTTCCTCTTTTGAAGAAGATTAAAAATGTACATATGTGAAAATAAATGAAGCACATTTATTATAGGAAGCACAGCAAATAATGCAGTGTCTTTCTGACCTGAATAAGGGAAGGGAACAAAGGTTTATTCTGAACGCCAGACCTCAAGGCATAAGGTACCAAAATCTAAAGAGAAAAATTTGTTGACTCCACCTTTACTACAAATATGGAGCATTCTTGGTCATAGCTGGAGTACCAATGTGGATACATACCAAATAGGATATTTGTTAAAATTGCAAAGCATATATATGGCACTTTAGCAAAGCAGCCTCTTTGCACACATACCTGAAAATCAGATACCTTCACCGTCTGCCCAAAAAGAAGCCACACTGTGCTCACATAGTTAGAGCTGATCATTCTGGCAAACACATGAACATCTCAGTGGGAGCTGAACACCACCACAGAGTTGAAATTCTTGTTAAATTAAGATTATCCAACCCCACTGAGGAGGATAATCCATTTACATATTTACACTCCAAGCTCTTAATTTTCTAGACAGGCCTTAATAAAAGCTGCGCTTTGTACAAGTAAACAAGAAAATTAAATATTTATTGCATTTTTTTCACCTAAATCATGGAATAAATAACAGAACAATGTGGTTGCTGATATTCCTAACAGGCTTCAGTTTTCAAAGAGTTTCACTTTGAACATTTTAGCTTCATAAGGGCAAGGATTTAAACAGTTTTTGTCTTCATCATATCCTTACCACATACAAAGAAAACATTTGGTAAATATTCATGGAGTGAAAATATAAATGAATGGTTTACATTGATCCATTTTACTGTCTTCTAGACAGCTCTGCCACTAAACAGCTATTTTTATGACGCTTTTATTCTAGTTAGGACTATGTTTATAAAGCCAATATTGTGTTTCATAACCAACAAAGTAAAAGCAATTATTTTAATTTTGAAATATTAATGAATTCGGCTCCAAAAAACCATACAGTTTTGCATAAACTTTTAATAATGCTAAAACATTCAAAGCAACTCTTTACTTAATGTTTTAAGGAAACACATTCAAGGAAAATATCAGATTTTTTTTTTGATAACTGATAGATGTTGACAAAATAATAACCCTAATATTCTCCTCATAATTTAAAACATGTAGTCGAAATATTTTCTTAGATTTTCAAAGATGTATATAAAGACACTTTGGGTGATAGAATCTCCTTCACAGGGTCTGGGCTTTTGTAACACTATTTACTTCTAGAGACCTGAGCAGACAGGAAGGTGTCATTTGTAGTTACAGATACTGATTGAAGAAAAGTCCCAATTGAGCACAGCCAACTCAGCATTTTAAATTCTGTCTGCCTAAATCTTCATCGTCCCAGCAGCTCTGCATCAGTGATTTCGTAGTTAATTGGCATTAACTTTGCACTTTTCTTTAAGTAAAGAAAACTTGGAGAAGTGTCTAGGATGTAATAATGTTCAATGAAATATATGTCATGTAAAAATATAGATGCAAATAGATAAGGATTGGAAGCTAACGTGCAAAATTTAGAATAGCTAGTTAGGGTTCAGGATTATAAGTATTTTTCCTTTTACAAAATTATATTCAAAATTGTTGTTGCATTTTATTTTTTCTTTTTGAAATGGTGAGACAATACAGTGTGACGCCATTATATGCCAGGAAAACATTACCCTGGAAATGTGAACACACACCTTGGGATTGCTTGACAAGAATGGATATGTTTTTGAAATTGCTACAGTATTCTGTGTTCCTAATATAGGCATTCAGTTTATACTTTCTTTATCTTGTTAAAAATAAAATATTCTTCATTCATGTTTTGACAAACTATTAAATCCAGACAAGTCTAATTTTTAACAGTTATAAATAAAAATAAGCTATGAGTTATAGATATTCAGATACACTATAAGACTCGAAAGGACAAAAACAAATAATTATTAATTAAAAAAAAGAAATAGTCACACTAAGATCTAGTATTCTGAGTAAATACCAACTGATATTTTGAAATTACTATAAAAATTCTTTCCTACATTATATTTTCCACTTTAAAATCTTACATTTTAAAATATCATCACTTATGATATACTTATTAACTTGTGCCACAGATATAAAAAGTAATGTTTTGTTATTATAAACCTTGAATTCATGCTGTGTGGCATTCGATGCATACCTGCTTTTTTTTTTTTTTCATCACAGAGAAAAACCTAATAATGGCTACATGATTTATTTCATGAGTGGGATAAAATAATTTTTATTGAAATTATATTTTTCTAGAACAATATAAAATAGTTCTTAACGGGAAATAAATCAAAGCTTTATACGGACAGTGATTGTGTCTTTTTTTTTTTTTTTTTTTTTTTTTTGCTTTCTTATCCAGAGGCATATCTTTAACTTTAGGCAATAGTATAGTTCTGTCATCATTCAGAACACGAGGTTGCCTTAAACTTTCATTCTCAAGAAAATAGGCAAAGATCACTTTTATGCTAAAAATGAGAAAGTGCTCCTTTATCTCACACCACTGAAAGAACATCATACATTAAAATTAGTACATCAGTAATCAAATGAGGGATATTGTAACTTTGCTGTAACACAAGGAATAGAAAAGACAATTGAGTTTGATGAACAGTTGTTAAACCTGGAGGAAACAGGTCCTGCAAAGAAGAGCCATTTTGTGAGAAACACAAACACACACACACACACACACACACACACCATCCCTTAGAAGGAAATATTGTTCCTATTAAATATACGGGGGTCCCAAATCTGCTTATGTATACTAAGCATCAAAATAACATCTGAGCATGAAAGATTTAGAAAGAAAAAAATCATGGCTCTGCAATGAGCAGTAGTAAGATGACAACTACAAAAGGCTTACTTTGGAATTCAGAGATCAAAAGGGAGCTGTAGTCTTTGCAGCTCCATTAGGAATTAGACCCGAACTGCTTCCTTTTTATGACAGTATTCAACTGTGCACCTTAGATCTTCCCAACAGAAAGTCTAACGAGCCCTGTGGAGGCCATACTACTTGCCAAGAACATAATCCTTCCTCCAAAAGCCCAGCAACAATATTCCTCAACACCCAGAAATAGTGCTGAAATGTTGTCATTCAAAAGACTTTCTGCAGTTCTTACTGACAATCCTGAAGAATCTAATGAGTGAAAAGCCAAAATATACAAAAGAACCATTATCTAAATTTAAAAAAATAAAAAGACATAAAGGAGAAAAAAAAGGAGTATTATAAGTCAGAAAATTAACTACTGACTATCGAAAATGACCTTCCTGGAGTGTCAAACAATGCCTGTCATGGCTTCTCAAATCACCCCAGCAGGAAAGTCGAGTAACTAAGGAGAGGCTACAGTGCCCTGATTCACCGCCCTGCTAATGTACAACCTGTTCTGAACATTCTTATTTCTATCTCATTTTGGAAACATATTTTAAGACTAAATAATTCCGAGTCCAGTGCACGAACAAATCTGCTTATAAGAAGAATGTTACAAAGGAGAAAAATCATTTTTTTAACCCTTCTTTTTATGCCACCTATTGACTGCTTTTTTCTTCTCTCATCGAATATCAATTTTCTTACATTAAAATAAAATAGACAGGATGTCCCCTGGAGCAAACAGAAATCAGTGCTTCTGACCCTGAGGTAGGTACCTCCCAGTAGATTGCTAGGAAATAAATGGACGTGCAGCCATGAGCAAGGCACACTTTTGTTTTCAAAGAGCTTGTATTACAGTTATTCAGACAAATACGATTGCAGTTATGATACAGGGTAATAAGTACTGTAATAAGGCAACAACAAAGACCTAGGTAGTGCCTAAAGTATGTACCACATTTAGTCTTGGAGAATTGGGAGAAATTCTGGAGAAAATGATGACCTGAAAAAGCAGTAGGAGTTGGCCACTAAATGTACCACCCTTTGATTATGCGATTTTCTTTTTGCTTATCAATTTGGGGGTCAGGGAGTTGAGGATTTGAGGACTTGCTTGGACAGTTACTGATTGGATTGTCTCAGGTGGTCACAGTTAGATGTCAACTGAGACTGCAATCAACTGAGGGATCAGCTGGGCTGGATGGCCAATGTGGCTCCCTGGTATGACCTCGCTGGGCTGTTGGCCAAAGTGCCTACACATGGCCTCTTCAACATCACGGTCTAAGGATAACTGGACTTCTTCTATGGCAGCTTAAAGCTCCAAGCATGAGTGTACCAATGAACAAGATGGAAGCTGTGTTATCTTTTTCTGCTCGAGCCTTGGACGTCATGCAGTCACTTCTGCATTCAATTAGTTACAAATGAGTCACAAGCTTGCCCAGATTTAAGGAGAGGGGACATAGAGCATGATTCTCCATGGGAGCTAGCTGTGTCAATGAATTTCTATCCATTTTTTTTTTAACTACCACAGATGGAAAGAAAATAAATGGGTGAAACAAATTTATTTATTTATTTTTGTTTTGACCTAAAGAGTTGAGATCTATGGTGATCAGGCACATTCTAGCTTGTGTGGAAAATATTTTTGGTGGATTTAGATTTCATCTAGAAGTTGAGATCAATGTTGTTGTTACACTCATATAATCTCTTAATATTTTTGCTTGATCAGTATCACTGTTAATTGAGTAGTTGGGGCGTGGGTGGTCAGCATGTGGGTGGGATCAAAACAAACATTTTTTTTTTTTTTTTTAGATCAGCAGCCTTCTTAGGAATGAAGTTCTAAGTTACTTGTTAATTCTTCTACATGGGAAGAGGATTAGGTAAAAACATAGAGCTATTGAAGGTTCTAAAGTACAGAGGACTTAAGGAGGGAGATTCTTTTTTTATTCATTTATATTTTTAAAAAATTAAATTTATTTATTATTATTAAAATTACAGTTGGCATACTAGTTTCAGGTGTACAACGTAGTGATCTGACACTTATATGCCTTACCTTACTGTGATTACCACAATAACTCTAGTAACCACCTGTCACTGTATAAAGTTATTACATTGTTGACTACATTCCCTACGCTGTACATTACATCCCCACGACGTCTTTATTTTGTAACGAGAAGTCTGTTTCTCTCAATTCCCTTCACCTTTTTCACCCATCCCCCCACCACCCATCCCTCTGGAAACCATCCGCTTGTTTTCTGTTTCTAGCCAATGAGTGTTACAGATGTATCATTTTCATTCAATTCATCTGCTTCAGCCTCTTGCAACCTGTAAATTGGGGCGGGGTGAAGGTCTGTAAGATGTGTCTTTATCTTGAACTTCACTATTGGTTTTGGAATGAGGCCTGAGAAAATGCTTGTCTATGACTACCTGGATTCTTTCATTAAGATGAATTTTGTAGTAGAATAACAATTTATTTATTTAGTTCTCTTGGCTCTGACATTCGGTAATTAAGAAACTCTATTACTCTACTCTGCTAGAAAAAAATTGATATAACCTCAAATGATTCTTAGGTTCATTTTTCAAACAGGTCTCCTGGTTTAGTCAGAAACTAATGGCTTAAACACGGGCAATGTGTAGGTGAACTGTTGCTTTATGACTGTGTGCAAAGGTAAATGAGATGTCATGTAAGCCAATCACCCAGTTCTGTCAAGCATCATCTGTTCTCAGTAATGAATAGCTTCCTCTCAACATTCGGTTAATTTTTCTTGCTGTGATGTAAAAAGTTGCTCTGGAATCCAAACTACAGAATGATCTATGGAACTAGCAGCCACTTACGATAGTGTCACCTTGCTCTCTCTGCTTTTGAAGTTGAGTTTGGGGTATCACGTGTTTTTAAAAGACCCTGCGTTGGTGATTGCTTTGCCACCAGCTGATGTTTCTTCTCAACCCTTCGTTTTACCTCTCAGGTCATAAATGGCAAGAGGGCATAAATGATTTTCTCAAAGTCACACATCGTATAACCCCAGACTCACAAACCAGTCATTTTGCTATTGAACTTTCGTGTTATAAAAAATTATAGAAGCTTGGAAAGTCAGTACTATAACATATGATGACCATTAAACTGTTACACTCATTTCTGCATTACTTTTAGCTTCTTTTCCCTAGGAACTGAATGTTTTAAATATTTGGAGATCTTGGGATAAATTACTGGGTAAAGCTCTCCTGACTATGATAATCTCTTTTGTGTGTTTTATTTACCCTTTTATTACTGGACAGAGAATTCATTACTAGAACTTAAATTTTCCTCCTTTAATTTATAAGCAATCGTGTGGATATTCCCTATTGGTACAATGTTTGGAAGTGGTAACTTTTTACTAAATGTTCGGATCCATCTAGGTAGGTGCCTGCTTTATTGCCTAAAGCTGAATCTTTCTAAATACATAAGTCTTTAATAGCATAAAAGACAAGCAGCATTAAATAAATTGGACTCATCTCATTTGACTTAGCAAATAGAAGAGCAAGCTATTTGATGCAACTTCTAGAACTTTACAATAAGCAACTATAATTATTTTTGATATCCAATTCACATGTATTACCAGCTACCTTTTTGTACTAAATTATAGTGCTCATATTTTTCTTTAATGAACTTTAATAGAATATTTAAATCTCTTTAGAACTTGACTTAATAGTGCGCATTTTCAGGAGGCCCTACCATTAAATAAGAAATTGTTTTATAAAGCAAAAGTAGTACATAGAAATGTCATGTTTTCTTTGAGGGTCATTGGCCCCCCAGCCTTAATATTTGCCGATGAAAGTTACAGAGGTCCTTTTTTCAATCATTGCTCACAAAAAGTGAGAAAGAACTTCAGCCATAGCAGAGGAATGTCGCACTTACTATGCGTGTTTAAAAATAAATAACTCTATCTCGTTAAATTATATGATTTTTAAAATTTGCCCGTGAAATAAGAACAAACTCTGCCCTTCTGTTATGACTTACCTTTTGATAAGAAATTAATACAATGAACTATTTTCAAATTGAATCCAAGTCTGTTCCGGTCTTCTAGCAAAGCATTTTCTACTGACTCCCTTAATAAGGAACAGTTGGCTCACAGATAAATAAATAGTCAGTGCATATTTCCGTTTGGAGAGTTGTTTTTTTCCTCCCCAGCCCAAGAGCAGCCATAACAAATTTGGCTGTTTGTTAGTTCTTAGAAAATGCTTTCACAACCTGGAAGGTTTCCTTCCTATCTGTGCACCATGCATTGCACCGCAGTGTGGCATTCTCAGCCCTGGAATTTGGAACCTCATTGTACAATAGCAAATTGTACAGTAGTATCGCTGACCTTGCTAGTTTTGAGAGAAGGTCTTCCAAACAACTAAGTGATGCTGACTGAATGCTACCTTTGTTTTAATGATTTTCTATTAAGCAAAATAACAGAAAACTCAATCATACCTCAGAAGATCAGAACCAACACACACATGTATTCATATGTATTACTGAAGAATGGTTTCACCAAGTAATTATATTCTAATTATATTCTAAAACTAACAGGAATGAGCAGACATAAAACTATGCCAAACTCTTCAATGATAAGCTTAAGTTCTTTCTCTAGAATACCACTCCGGAATTCTATATTATCACATTCCTGAAATAGGGTTTAACAACATTTCCCCTTACTCCTATTTCTCTCCTGCCTCTACCATTAAGTAGGGTTTTCTACTATTGATTATACAACAGACAATGGGTATGAAAGTTCTGAAACTCTAGAGTTCCAATCTGGAGCCTTAAGAATGGCTACTTTCATACCCAGACTGTAATTTATACTTCTTCCCCATCCTGGGCTCACTCCATTTTGTCACTGTGTATATATATATCTCTCCGTGACAAATATAGCCAGTCTATATCTCTCACTTTCACAGTGTGAGTTATTGCTGGGAGTTCTGCTGAACCAGGGACTATACTTCCTAGATTTTTTGCCTCTAGGTGAATTGATTTTCATCAAAGGAACATGAGCTGAAATAGAGTGCTCACTTTTGGACCTGCATTTTAAAAAAGTACTTACGCCTTCTTCAATGCCTCTTACTCACTACTTTTCCTCTTCTACTGGCTGGAGGCAGATGACACAGAGGTCCTAAGGGAATTCAGAGCTACAGGCAGAGGAGCTTGGTTTTCTGAATGACTGCATAAAGGAAAACCACACCTGCCAAATAGGAAAAACCATCTTGGATTTTTGCACAAGTAGGAAACAAACTTCTATTGGGGTTAGTCATGAAAATCTGACAATTTCTTTGTAATAGCAGCTAGCATTTCTTAACTACAATAGTTTCCTATGCTTTTATGAATTTACTAAGAAATAAAACTGACTCATTCATTTTTGAAACTTCGTATATTCTCAACTCCCACTCATTGTCTAGCACTATCTCCTATTGAGTTCTTTCTATGTGGTCATCACCATGCTAAGTTTTTCATACGTTATCACAATCATCTTTACACCATATTATAAAATCATTACAAGGGAACATGAAGAAACATAACCTCCCAATGAACACAGAGAGATTGTGTAGCTTGTTCAAGGTCATACAGTTAGTGAGAGTTTGAATCCATAGTATTTAACTTCAAAACATGTTTCTTTTACACTAAACTGTTATTTTATTTATTAAGGGCTTTCTCTTGGGCATCTTTGTACTTTACACAAATTATCTCATTTAATCCTCCAACAGGCATATGCAGAATGTACTTAATAACATGAGACATAATATTTTATAACTTGTGTACACATAAACATTTTTTTGAACACTTTCACTGTACAGTTTTACGATATGTGAAGTCCAAAGAAAGTAGATTTATTTACTATTTTACAGAGTGGTTAAGTAGCCAAACACTGATAGAAACACAACTGATGAACTTAAGTAAGTCATAGTGGAACATTAAAATCAAGATAATAGCCTATAACTTAACTAGGAAGATACTGCATTAGTTTTCTAGCATGTAAACAAACTGAGTGGCTACAGAAATTTGGTGTTTCACAGTTCCAGATGCTATAATCTGAGATTAAGGCATCAGCCCTTGTTGGCTCCTTCTGAGAGCTGTGAGGAAGAATCTGTTTGATGACACACCCAGCTTCTGGTGGCTGGCCGGCCATCCCTGCTGGTCCTCGTCTTGGAGAAGCATCGCCATGATCTCTGTCTTTATCTTCACATGGTGGCCTTCCTGTGTGCATATCTGCCTCTTAATTTCTCCTTTCTTTAAGAACTCCAGTCATCTTGGATTGAAGCCCATCCTGATGACCTCCTATTAACTTTCTGAAGCCCTTATCTCCAAATAAGGTCACATTCCGAGGTACTTGGGGTTAACACTTCAACGTATGAACTGTGGGGGGACATAATTCAAACCAAAATAAATGCTCATGCACACACTTAATATATAACCACTGCACATCTAGGCAATAAAGGAAATAGATAAGGTCCCTGCTCTAACGGGTGTTGTCTCACTTGTATCTATTTAGTCTAAAGTGCTGTTCACTGCACTCCACTGGACGCCTTATGAATTTTCTTGATAAATTATTTTGATGTTTTGATCCCATATTTAAATATCTAAAAGAGTATACATATCTCTCAATTTCCAAATCCTATATAATAAATACAGCTATATCGCTCTATCTAATAAATTTAACTTATTCTACCTATGGATAAAGTTTGGATGTTAAGAAAACTATTATTTTTTTTAGGTCCTCAGCATGAACCTTAGTGAATTAATTCTGGATGTCTGTTAAATGACATAACATATAACACTGCAAGCAAATTTATTGTTATTTAATATAACAATGTTTTGCATTAATTTTGCATTTCTAAACTATTGAAATGTTTTATAGCTCTAAACCTGATACTCCTGCAGTTAAACGGTTTGCTACTGACCTTTTAAAATGTTCTTACCACATCTGCTCTTTCTTTCCAGTGCAGGGAGACCGGCAGGATTCAGGGAAGGAGACCCTTCATAGACAAAGCTAACAGGAATTGATGCACAGTCTGAAAAGATAAGAGTGTTTGAGGAGTTCTCCTAGGAAGAATCGGGAGACAGACCTTTGAGATACAATGTGCTCAAATTAACATTTTGATATCAGAAATGTCTGCCAATTTCTTGAGAAAAGAAAAATTAGAAAAACAAACAAACAAAAAACATCCTTCCATTCAGGTGCCCTTCCTGGATTGGTAAGACTCATCTCTGTGTTGTTGGCATGTGGGTAGCATTTGTTAAATAGTAGGTGCATTACCCAATGTGGGGCAGGGTTGGGAGCAGAGGCAGTGATGCTGTAATGAAATGTTCTTGGAAACTCATTCCTAGCTCGCTTTATTTCTTTTTCCCAGAATATCTTCCCCCAACCCCATCTCCCATTTGCGGGGCTAATTTTCTCAGCTACAGTTGACAGATCTGAGTTACCACCTTGAGAAGTCTTCTCTGATGTCTCCAATTCTACATTAGTGTCCCCTGCTCTCTGCTCTTGTGACAAAGAAATGACCCCTATCACAGCTTCTACCAGCCTTAAGAGTAAATGCCAACCTACTCATTTGTCTTTTCTACTGCACAATGAACTTGAGGAAAGGGATTATACTTTTTTCTCTGTTGTAGGCCTGGTTCCCGAAACATAGAGGTGCTCAAAATGTATTTGTCAGAAGAAATAGTCAGAATGGTATACATTTTATCCAGTCATTTTTCTGAGAATGCATCATTTTCTTGAATTTACACTTAAAAAAAGTACAGTATAAAATGAAGAGATGTAAGGATATACAGTGTTTATAATTAAATAAGGAATTTTCTGTTGCTGCTCTGTCATTTATATTTGGATGACATTTCAGAAATCAACCTTGCTAAAACTTAGGCATAATAATAATAATAATAATAATAATAATAATAATAAATATTCTCATCTACCTCCCAAGGAGGTTGTGAGGATCACCTGAGACATGTATGCATTTTGTAAAAGACTATATAAGTATTAGGTTTGTTATTATCACTCAAAAAAAAAATCAGTGCCATAGTTCAGATTACATATAATTCACTTATGGAAAGAACAAGTATCCAAAGAGCCTCAAAATATATTTTATTGCCAAAAATGCTCTTAGTAAATTTTGTTGTGTATCAATGGATATTTATGGAGCTCGCGCTGGAAACAGAATTTCTTTCATTTGCATTTTGGTGAAAGAACAGGAGTCTTGGCATCATCAAATGCATTTTTAAATTAAATGGTGAGAGTTGTTTAAATGGCTTCATTTTGTGGATTGCAACCCTTAGAGTGCATTCGTTCAGAATAGAAGCTTGGTGTGTTTTACACTAGTCATAGGGGAGGCTTTTGTAAGGTAAAGTCGTGAAATCAGCCACCATTTTGACTCCTTTTTTGTTGTTTCTTTCCTTGTGGCATAATATTAGTTTATTGTTTTAGTTTCCTACTGCTGCTGTAACAAATTATAACAAATTTATTGGCTTAAAACAGCACACATTTATTTTCTTACTAATTCGGAGGCAGAAGAATAAAATCCAAGTGTTGCTGGGGCTACATTTTTTCCTGGAGGCTTCACCGGGGGACCAATGTCCTTGTCTTTTTCGGGTTCTGGAGTTTGCCCGCATTGCTTGGGTCGTGGTCTCTTCTTTGTATCACTTCAACCTCTTGCTTCCATGTCACGTCTCCTCCATCTCATTTGACTCTTTCTCCTCCCCCCTCATGCAGACCGACTTGGATAATCCAGGATAAACTCCCCATTTCGAGATTCATAATGTAATCACATCTGCACTCCCTTTTGTCATGTAAGGTAACAAATTCACAAGTTCTGGGGATCTGGACCTCTTGGGGAGGCCATTCTACTCTTTATCACGGTACCTAAAACCTTTTTTTTCTCCTTAAACTAGTACCATTGGATCCACTGTTATGTAGAGTTATAAGTGATCAATTATAGGTTCTATAGGTACCTTGATTAGGTTGTATTAGATAGCTTGAGTTGTTATGTAACAAATGAGTTCAAAATTTGCTACTTAAAACAACACACATTTACTCTCACACACAGAGACTCAGGACAGGCTCCGCTGGGCAGTTCTGTCTCAAGTTCTCTCCTGAGGTTCAGCGACTATGTCATCTAGGGCTGCAGGTGTCTGAAGGTCTCACTGGGCTCCAGGATCTGCTCCCAAGATGATTCACTTATGTGAATGGAAGTTGGAGGAAGACTGCAGTTCCCCATCAATGGACCTCTACGTATAAGTTCCTCTGTATACAGCTGGCTACCAGGCCAGCCATGAATCACTGCCATAGGGGGATGATACACAGGCGAGGATACTGGGAGGGAAGAATTTGGAGGCTGTCTTGGAGCTCAGCTACCACATAGGTGTACAGGAGTGAGTGTTCAGTTGGTGTCACTGAATTTTAACCAACTGTGAGATTAAAGGAGCTATTGCTGTTGAAGTGCTCTTTATAAAATCAGCGATATAGTTTCCTAAGATGAATGGACAAAAGGCAATTATGAGCATTTCCTCAGACATGAGTAAAAGGTCGGTCACACAGCAGAATCGATGTTGCAATCAATGTTGTAGCTCCAATATTCTTATAAGACCATTGAAACTCAATGGTCTAATCACTAATCCAAGCTGTATTAGGTCAGAAAATTTACTGCACGATCCACTACAAGTTATTTCACTTTATTTCATCAGATAAATGTTAGGAATTCATTTCTGACTATAGTCTAATAATCTAGCAGATTAATCCCTAAGAAGTTTCCCTCTGCTGAAAAACCAACTGAAAAAGAAGAAATATATACAGAATTGTGAGAGATGAACATCTGGGCATCAAAGGTTTTTCTTCTTTAATGTAGTCCTGATATTTTCCCAGCTTGGAGGGTTCACCTTTCAGAACTCTCTCTGGTCTCTTTCCGGATCCACCCATGTTACAGGGGATTGACAAATTGCATACTTCAGTTTTATATTTAGTGCTTTCTGACAGTGTAACCTTCCTACCTTCTGTTTCTAACAGTAGCCAAGGGCTTTAAACTATTCTATCATCTCTTTGCTTATCCCCCCTCCAAAAGACAGAAACAGAGAGAATGTGGAAGGGTAAGGGGAGCAAAGGAGGCATTGAGAGAGAGAGACAGAGAAAGAGAGAGAGACAGAGAAAGAGAGAGAGAGAGAGAGAGAGAGAGAGAGAGAGACAGAGAGAGAGACAGAGAGAGAGACAGAGAGAGAGACAGAGAGACAGAGAGACAGAGAGAGACAGAGAGACAAAGAGAGAGACAGAGAGAACTTCTGTTTCATCACATGGAAACTAATTTTGTCATCAATAGGTGCAAGATCTTCAAAGTTGTCAGCAGTTTGGGGGTTGGTTGAGACTGCCAGAGATGTAGCAGTAACACTTTCTTATGGCACCAAAGGAAGTGTCAAGATAGAGCCGACACTTCAGCAGCCAGAAAAGCAGACTTAGTGACAACCATTCTCTCCTGGGCTATTTCTGGAGACCAGGATTGTTCTGTCATTAAGAAAAATTTGAAACAAGATTCTCCTTGGAGAACAGTCTCTTTCCTGTGAGACTTTTTTTGGGAGGCCATTTTCCCTTCTGTACTTATAGCAGTATATCAGGTACTAGGGGTGAGGTAAGAATCCCCTTCGCTCCTATTATCCCTTCTTAGAGCATTCTTTTTCTTTTCTAAGCCAACAGATTGCACCCAGATGCAGCCCATCTACAAACCCATCTGCCAAATGACATCCTTTATTTCTTGAAGATGTTAGATCCTGGCTTACTGTCACTGTCTCCAATACTAACCCTGTCATGATTGAAATCACAGTATTTCGGTATTCACTTAAGTTATTTTTCCAAACCCATAAAATCTCAGTCTCTTTGACTTCTCTTCTCTAATGACTTGTTTTCCCTCCAAACCACCTTAGATGCTCATTCTCACTGACAGTATCAATACTGAAATCCCTCCATAATCTTCAGTCCAAGCATCCTAGTCTCTGAATAGCATCTTGGCCTTTTTGCTCACAGAGTGCTATTGCTCTGACAACTGTTTCAACCCACGTTCAGAGTTGAAATCCATTAATTGAGCCAGCTTTTTACTTATTCTCATGTCCTCTCTTCCTTCCTTAATTCCATTGTTAATTGCTATAATCACTTCCTCTAATACGCCTTTACCTTTCTTGTGTTTATTTGGCAAAGTCCCAACCCTGGCTAAATCTAAATTTCTGGCTACCTTATCCCTGTACCTGCTCAGATAAAAATATCTGGAGCAAAATGAGCAACTATGATGACAGGTCTCACTTAAGTTCACCATAAAATACTTTAGCTGGGCTCTTAGCGCTGTTCAACAGGAGTAGTTCCTGTTCCATTCATCACCCAGTTCTCCTAAGTAACTATTTTACACCTCCTCCTTTCTCTTCACACTTTCTCATCTTCATCCCCTTTCTCATCTTCCCAATGAAGCAATCACAAGAGAATTTCCCAAGTTCTGCCATTTCTATGTCCTCTGCATTTCATCATGTTACAGTAGAGAAATTGCCTGTGCGCTCTGAGGCCAGGCCAACCTCTCCCTTCTGTGCTAGACAATCGCCTTTTGCCCATTCAAGAATATGATGTCAACTAATTCTCTCCTTGTATGTCCCAGTTGATGGTAATTTTCTCTATATTAGATTTTCTTCACTGGTACAAAAACATTATCATTTCTTTCACCTTAAAAAACCCTCTCTTGATCCAACTTCCTCCTTCAGCTATGACCCTATTTCTTTACTTCTCCTAAAACAGCCCTACTAACAATAGTTGTCTCTCCACAATGTTTTACTCTCTTTTTGTTTTCCCTTGAGTTCACCATAGTCAGGCTTTCACCCCTACCATTTCGCTACAACTAGTCTTTTCCAGGTCACCAGCTAACTTGCAAGTTCTAAATCAAAGGTCGATTCACTTTCTTATTTGACCTAAAGGAGAAGTTGACAAATTTAATTATTCTCTCCTCTTTGAAACACTTTCACTTGGCTTCCAGAGCTTCGTACTCTTGGTTTTCCTGCTGCCTCATTGTCCACATCATGGTTTCCTTTGAGGATCCTTTTTTTCTCACCCTCTTGGCCACTTAATGTCGGGATTCCTCAGGGATAAGTCTTCCTCTATTAGCGATCTCAGCATGTAAGTGAACAGGACTGAATTTATTTCAGGTGTAAATTACACATATAAATATGTATAAAAATATATAATATATATTTTATGTATAAAATATATATATGTTATATCATATGTATATATGATATAATTTATATCCTAGTTCCAACTTCTCCCTTGAATAACAGACTCAAGTCCAACTGTTTACTGGACATCTCTTAAATAGATGATGGGTCTCTGAAAATAATATCTGTTATCAAAACTCAGCTAATGCTGTTTCCCCTCAAAATGTGTTTCTCTTTCAATCTTCTTCATTTCAGTGAATGACAGCTTCATCTTTTTGCATGCTCAGGCCAAATTTTCAAATTAATCCTTGACATTTCTTTTTCTCTCAAGCTTCATATTTAGCTATCCATAAATTCTATTGTCTATCTCTTCAAACATATCAGAAACTGATCAGTTCTAACACTCTGTTATCATCTTCATCCAAGCCATCATCTCTCATCTTGAACAAGGTAATAACCACTTACATGGTCTCCTTGTTCCTGCCCTTACCCCCTCTACTTTGTCTATAATTACCCATTGGTTTGAGGGATTCAAAATATTTTCTAATTCCCAATACAATTTTATTTTCTGATCCATAGGTTGTTTATAAATGTTATTCAAATTTCATGTGTAGGAGATTTTGTACTTTTCTAAATTGATTTCTATGTTAATTCCACTGTGTTTAAAGAACATACTATGTGTGATCTCAAGCCTTTCATTTCATTAAGACTCATATTTATGTGAAATTATGTCAGTGGACAATAGGACAGGGTGAGTTGGAAGTAAGAAGTTAAAAGTGCCATTTACTTTCAACTTAAAACTTTTAAAGATATTGGAACACAAGCAACAGCTATTTGGGGTCTAGGAGAAAGTATAGATCTAACAGAACTGAAGAATCCTCCTGTCTATTTCTGCTGAGAACACAGCTAGCTCCAGTGCTTTGTCTTAAATGGCAGCACACACGGCAGGAGGTGGCAATACTAGAGAAAGTGGCAAAGTTGAGTGGATGAGATAGTTACTGGTGGATGTGGCACTGCTTAGCAGAGGTTGCTGTAGTACCTGGAAAACATGTGGTGTCCAGAGGCAGTGATGGTACTCAATTGATGCTTGGGGATGCCAGAGCCACCTAAGGAACAGTGTGGCGCCCAGATGCTGTGGTGCCTGGCAGAAGTGGCAGTATTTGAATTACTGCCTTGATTTAGTGGTCAGACTATTCTGGCCAAATGGGGAAGCAGAGATGAATATAAATTGGGGTCAAGGGAGAAGTGAGAGACAGACAGACACAGAGAGAATGAGAATGACAGATGTGATACAGTGTGATAGAATAACTAACTGCTCGCACATGAGAAATGCACCCTGGAGATTTCCAGAGAAACTTGAGAGTTGGATAGCAAGGGGCTGAGGATCTAAACATGGGGGTAAGAGACAGGAAAAGAGTGTGTAATGCCTAATGCCATGCCAGACATACAATAGATGTCCATACAGATTTGCCAGATAAAAAATACGATGCACAGTTAACTTTGAACTTTAGATAAATGGTGAATAATTTTTTTGTATAAGTATGTCCCAAATATTGCATAAGGCATACTTATACTAAAAATTACTTATTGTTTGCCTGAAATTCAAAGCTAACTGGACATCTGTATTTTAGTTGGCTAAATCTGGCAACTATATGCCCATAAAACTCCATTTGTTCATGGTGCACTATAGCTTAAATAATTACCCCTTACCTTTTGGAAGCCATTTTCTGTGTAGCAAACTTCCCAGAGGGCTTATTGGAATTGGATTTTAAATTATTTACTTAAAACACAGTGCCACCTAGCTGGGACTTGCTATTTAACTATTTCATATCCATTACATGTAAAATTCATCCTTGCTCTCACAAGCTGCCTTGTGTTGCTATACAGAAATTTAGCAGATTCAGCATACCCCATTACCCATGGGGAAGAACCCCTGTATCTAATGTTTTCTTGAAACCTTTTCCCCTTTAATCAGATATCCAGCATCTCTTAAATACCTAAGATGAACTCAGGTTGAAAGTTTAGTTTTTAAAGAAATGAGACAATGAGTTACTACATTTGGAGGTGGAAGAAGTTGTTAGAAGGAAAAAAAAAAGAATTTTGGCAGGAAAGGAACTGTGTTGCAGGATCTAGGCAGCCTAGATTATGAAAAAACTCAAGGGGGGGGCATGTGGAAGGAAACTTGAAACTTAATTTAGTCTCCTTCATAATTTTGTCTGACTGCAGCCCTGGCTTTGGCTCAGGGTATAATGGCTTTGATATTCTCTGGCTCTAGAATTAAATTTTCCCTTCCCAGAGCTGACATAATGTCATTAGAGTAAATCACACTTCTCAGAGCCCTTGCTCCTCTGGTAGTGGGGAAGACAGGTCCACCTGATTCCCAGCCATGAGTAGGTTGCTCCTTCCCTATCCACTCTGGCTGCTGAATTAAGGCTGATTCTGAAGCTGCATCCAGCACAGTGATGAATTAGCAATGTCAGCCGTGAAAAATGGGTGTGGGAGATAAAGTCTGGCAAAATGGACCAAGAGTGACTTATCATAATGCTACCCTTAGGAGTGCCTTGACCTACATGTTTAGGACACAAACAGCAAGAGCCAGGCCAGTTCCCAGGCCAGTGCCCCAGGATACTTGGTGGACCTGGAGTAGACTTATCACATGGAGAAAAGCAAATGGGACTGAGATTGGCAACTCAAAGCTTGGAGGGCTTATGTTCAAATTTGGCTTACTCTATAGCCATGAGAAGAATCCTGTGTCTACACATGGGAGAACAAATTCTTAGAGCTTGCAAAGTCTTAGGGGCTGATTAACTCATCTGCTGTTTTCAGTGTAGGTGGGTGGGAATCATACAAATAGAGTCTTATTTAGGCTGTGCTAGAAATGGAAGCCTCAAAGGGACATAGATGCCAAATATGGCACATTTTCCTTCAATTCGCCCTTCAGCGTTAGTAGCAGACTTTGCTAATCAATCACTGGATTCTTTTCCACTGAAAGCCTGGATATAGCCTTACAATCAGGCTTAACTGAGCAATCCAGACAACATTTCTAATATTGACTGGAAACTAATTTGACATTTCTGGTCTGAGACCAAATTCTGGGATAGCACAATTTCACACTAAGTTCAAGAGTTGGGGCAATAATCCAATTGCGGGACCGAAACAAAGAGTGGAAAAGAGTTGAAATTCAAGAAAGTACAAGATCAAGGCAGAGGCTATCTGCCAAGCTTCCTCACTGCTCTCAGTGCGTCTCTGAGACCCTAAAGATGGAACACTGAACAAAGTGCCTAAAAACGAAGACATTTTTAGTTCTTGGTAAAATAGGACTTTACACTATGTGGTATTTTGACTTTCTCAGTTTGGGGCTAGCTAATATCTTACTATTAAAAAGGTCTTCCCCTTTCTGGGTGATGGTATTAGTTGAGGACCAAGAGAAAAAGAAAAGTAACTTGAAGAACTTGTATATGAATGATGAATGTCCATTGCATTTAAACGGTTTCCAAAATTCTTGCCATATAATTGACTTTTTTTGGACTGCTTTACTTCCAGGGTATTGTATGCATCTGACTTATATCACAGAGTTTATTTAATATCCTTTGCCTTTTACAGTCATCAGCAAGATTTTAAGGTAGGTATTGATTTATATGATGTAAATGCCAAGGCTTTTTATCTCTTCCTCTCCACCTTTCAACCCTATCCCTGTACATCTTTCTGACTTGTTTTCACAAATGCTGATTATATCAACTCTGTAAAACGTGCTTCTTCTTATCCTTATGAGTAGACACGATTGCTTAAAACAGGCGCCATATTGATTGCTTCAAAACTGGGCCCACCTTTTGATCTACTTTGTCAGGCTCTGACTGCTTCTAGCTTAGGATTTTGTTTAGTGGCTAAGAGCAGATAATCTAACTTAGGTTTGAGTTTCAGCTTTGTTAGGTTATTATCTGTGTCACCTAGAGTAAGGCATTAAATATAAATGTTACTTTCTTTTTACGTAAAATGAGGGGTAATAATAATATTAATTGTAAAGATGATTCGTAGGGCTGATACACGCACAGTATTGGCACATAGTAAGTGATTAGTAAATGTCAGCTGTTTTGTTCTTATTGTCTTCTCCATTTCCCCCTCAAAGACAGCATAACCTTCTGAATCCCCCTGCCTATGTGCTCTGCTCTATCCTATCCCCTAGAACCAACCCTGATCTAGAAGGGAGATATTTAAGTAGATTCGACTTAGACTTTTAAGAGCAGGGATTTATTCCTTGCTCCCTCTTTCCCTTCTTCTTCCCTCCCTCCTTTCTTTCATTTCTTCCTTACAACAAACCATGTACTGTCATAGGCATTGTGGATAAAATGAAGATCTAATGAATTAATACTTCTGAAATGCTTTAGAATTGCCTAACACAAAACTGCACCGTGTTTGTTAAATAAACCTGGCTTTCTGCTTCATTCCCAATGTCTGATCTTAATCTTATATTTCCACTAGTAGTCAGATCCTTATCTCTATCCTTATGTTTTCATGCCTGTTGTGATAACAAGCCTACTATATGAGTCAATGGAAGCTGAGAAATTGGCAGTAACAAATACAAAATGATAGAGGGGAAGAGGTGCTTGAGGTGGAGTCTGAGTGGTTGTTGTCACTGTAATGCAGGAGCTCCAGGCCTAGAACTTGCACCTGGGTCTGGGTATTTCAAAAGAACCACCAGGAGAACCAGAGGAGTGAGAATGCATTTATTACTCACAAGGTAGGAAAGCTTCAGCAGCTGCCGGTCGAAATGCAAGAATGAAGCTTTTGACTAAGAGCAAGCGGAGTGTTTTATGCCCACAAGCAGAAGGAGAGGTTATCTCATTGGGGGACCAGCCGCCCTCTCCAATGGATGGGAGCAAGATGTGCTGCTTGTTTACAGGAGCTGATAACATCCATGAGAACAGCAGAAAATATCCTGAGTAGGCACTGCTGAATGCTCTTTGTGCGCTGGCTGCTGGCCTGGCAGCTATCAGTCTTCTGAGTACTTGGAGGGGCTGTGCCTGAGTTAACCCTACAGTCACCAAAGAATCCTGAGCATGTTTATAGATAAAGACAAGGATCCAATGACAATGGAGAAATTTAAGACGTGGAACAGCAATAGACAATTGATTAAGGAATCTAGATTGTTTTATCTGGAAAATATCAGTAAGGTGGCATTATTTTGTTACAGTTTTCATTAATATTCTCCGGGGAACCACAAAAAAATTAAAAGTGTCAAAACCAATTACTCGTAAGCTATTTAATAATTGTTTCTACCTTCATTTTTTGTAATTAACTTTAAGAGATTTTTCACGTATACGTGATGATAATATTTATATGGTACATTTTAGCTTCTCAAAGCCCTATCATATTATGTCTTACATTTAACCTCAGAATCATCCCATGAAGTAGAACAAATATTATTTATTTACATTTTACAAATAAGTAAATTGAGGGATAGAATTAAGTGGCTAGCTCAAGGTCATCCTTTCAGCAGTGAAAATAAAACCAAAAGTTGGATTTCTTTACTGTCAAAAATAATATGAAATAAAAAGTTGGGGTTTTTTTGTTTTTGTTTTTGTTTTTGTTTTTTTTTTACTAGGATTTCTCATCCTGGGTACTAACAACATTTGGAGCCAGCTACGCCTTCATTGTAGAAGTCTGTACACTAGGAGGTTTAGCCACATCTCTGGCCTCTGCTGGATGCCAGCAGCACACTCTTCTCCCCCAACTAGTGACAATGTCTATAGACATTGACAAACGTCACTTCAGGTACAAAATCGACCCCCTGTTCGAGAACTACTGGCCTTAGTTCATAATCTGCTTTCAAGCAATGAAGACACAGATACTTTCCTCCAAAACTTCAGCAGTTAAGATATCAAATATCTGAAAATTCAAAATCTGCATTTTATTATAATGTATTAGAAATAAGTTCTGCCTGATTATGCCATTTACTACATTTCAGAATTTGTTTAAGATATAGGAGATTCTTTATAATAGTAATTTAATAAAGAAATCACAAAAATGCTAATTTGAGGATTATAAATTGAGATAGGCTAAGGCTCTGTCAGATTAGAGTACAAAGATATTTGGATTTCATTCATGATCAAACCTACTGAGTGGGGAGGCATTGTTCTCCATGGCCCTTTTAATTATAATTTTGAATCCTTTTTATAAACTGTAAAAGTACTTGTTAAACATTTGATAAAGGTAATGAAATCACTGAAATATATTTTTTAATTACTACAAATTTGTAATTTTAGATTTTACTTTTCCATGTTCTCTTTTTATATTATGCATTTACATATATGATTTTTACATCATAGCAATTATAGGGTATAACTTGCATTCTTTTTTAACATAAAATTATATCAAACATTTTTCTTGTTGCTACATAATGTGCATAATTATCATTTTAATAACTACATAATATTCTATGTGGTTGGTAAGCCACAATTCATTTAACCATTCCCCTAGTGCTATATATTCAGGTTGCTTTTGATATCACAAATAACACTGCAACCACCATCTTTATGATTATTAAATTATATTACCTTTGGAGACAGATTCATAAGAATGAAATTACTGAGTCAGGGCTATGAGCGTTTCAGTGGATCATGAAATGTATTGCCAAATTGCTTTCAAAAGAGAGTTACGCTGCCAGCGGAAATATATGCTTGTATTGGTTATAGTCATCCTTGCCAGATTTGGGCATTTTAATCTTTTTTTATATTTTTTATAATTTAATAGTCACGAAATTTACTTTGAGTCTTATGTTGTTGATGCTAATGATCTAGGGTGCTGGAGAAAGAAAGGAAACGAATCCTGGGTGCCTACACTTGCTATGCACCATGCTAGGAAATGCATACTCATTGCCTGAAATACACACACAGTGTCTCTCAATATCCTTCCCTTCTTCACTTTTATTCATTACACTTGTGAGTATCCGAAATTATATTATACATTTACATTCTTCTTTACTAACTGCTCTAATAAAATGAAAACCAGCTGGTGGCAGGATTTTGCCATGTGTGTTGCTATCTAGGATGGTACTTGGCAAACAGTGGGGCCTGGGTAAACATCACTGAATGAAAATATAAAAAATTGAATTAATTAATCTCAGTTCTGAGGGATGGCTATTAGGACTATTTATAGCTAGTTGGCGCTATCTCTTCCTTACTTCCTCACTCAGTCACATTCAAGCATGGTTGAGCATGGTCCATTTGCCTCGGCCAATGAAGGGTGAGCATGTGATGTGTGTCTCTTTGGGGCAGACTACTTAAGAGCCAGGCACACTCACCGCTGGTCTCTTTCTCCTATGCCAAAGTTAATGCCTACGTTTCAAACAGCATCCCCTCTGCTGGACTGCGTCTCAATTTTGGATGGCTTTTAAATAGATGAGAACATCAAAGTGAACCTTGGTGGACATGTTGTGTGGACCAGAAGTGAAAAGCAAGTATTCGAGCCTGAGATTGGAGGGTTGGCTATTATGTAGTAAAATCTAGTGTTACCTGAGTGATAAAGAGATTAGTAGGTTTAAATAATGTGGCCTAGATTCCAAAACAGGCAGTAGAGAAGACAAGATTTAAACTTGGTTCTGTCCGCCCCTTTTCCACTATTCCAGAATATCATAGGCAGTAAATAGGTGTATTAGTTTGTCAGGGCTACGTAAACTGGGTGGCATAAATAAGACAAATTTTTTGTTTCGTAGTTCTAGGGGATAGAAATCTGAAACCAAGATGACCCTTCTGAAGACTGTGAGGGAGAACGTGTTCCATGCTTCTAGCCTAGCTTCTGTGAGTTTGCCAGCAGTTTTTGGAGTTCCCTGGCATGTAGAAATATCACCTCAATCTCTGCCTCCATCTTCACATAGCATTCTCTGTGTTGTATGTCTGTGTTCAAATTTCCCCTTTCTATAAGGACATCAATCATATCGGGTTGGAGGCTCCCTCTACTCCAGTATGACCTCATCTTAACTAATTATATCTACATCTCCTCCATTCCCAAATATGGTCACATTTTAGAATTCTTGGAGATAGGACTGCAACATATTAATTTTAGGGGGACACAATTCAACTCATGACGATAGTAATAAAAATACTTTCTTAGTCCATTACCCCAAAGTAAATTATATGTGCAATTTAAAAATAAATACCATGAGTTTATATCAGGGTATAAACAGTGCATAACAATTCTGTGACTCCATCTAGATTAAACTGGATAGATGAGAATTTAGTTTAGTATTGCTTCTGTTATCCTTACAATATTCCTGGAAATCTGTTGAATTAAAAAGAGCCGACAATAATAAAAAAAGAGAGTTGAAAAATAGCATTGCTGTCTTTTTAAAATATATATTGTTAAAGTGAACAGTGTTAGAGTCTCAATCGATGGGACATACCCAGCTGGTAGGTCCATATGCCTTTAGCATTTCAAGATTAGGGCCAAGTATTCAGAATAAATATAAAGGCATCTGAAATGGTATGGATATGATCCCAGATGCTGTCACCATATGTCTTATGAATTTCCCATTTAAAAAATACCAGGTCTATATCATTGGGCTTATCTGGTATTATATACAAGTTAATCTCCCTAAACACAAAGAACCAAATCACAAATAAAGCAAGCTAGCTAAGAGAGCTTGAAATTTTTGTGGCATTGAGGTTTCGCCAGCAGTCATTTCAATTTAAGACTCAACGGCTTAAATTTTATTTATAATTAAACCATGTGCTGAAAGCATACTCTAAGAGAGCAGACATAATTTTTTGACATCTCTTTTGAATTCTTGCAGCTTATGCCTTAAGGCAACACCTGAATATCTCCAATAACACTTGTTTACCTCTAGTAGTGAGAAAAAAAATACCTGACTTCTAGATAAACTTACCCACAACAAATACATAATCATAGTCTCACTTTTGATGATCAGACTTTAATTTGAACCATAAAGGCCATTTGAAGTCAGAGCGACAACAGTGAAAACATCTATGATAAATCTACACATTTTATTTCATAATGGAAAAACAGACTCCACTTCAGTCTAATTGACTTAATTTTGCGTATAACACTATGATTACCTGTGTTCCATTGCCATTCTTTCTATACTCATAACTATAGAAAATTTTAAGGCAGTGGATAGCTTTTATGGACTGAATTGTGTTCCTTCAAATTCATGTGTTGAATATCTAATCCCCTCAATGTGACTGTATTTGAAGACAGGGACTTTTGGGAGACAATTATGATTAAATGAGGTCCTGAGAGCATCCCTAATCTGAGAGGACTGCTGTCATTGGGAGAGAAGGAAAACACCAGAGCTCTCTCTTTCTGTGTTAGCGTAGAGGAGAGGCCACGTGAGGGCACAGCGAGAAGGTGGCTGTCTGCAACCAGGGGCGAGGGGACTCGCAAGACACCAATCCTGGTGACACCTGGATCTTAGACATGCAGGCTCCAGAACTGCGGGAAAATAAACTTCTGTGGTTTAAGCCACTCAGCCTGTGATATTCTGTTACGGCAGCCTGAGTGAACAATACAAAAGCAGACAAGAAGCGGGTTGCTAAGAAAGTTAAACTTCAAGATAAGAAATAATGAGAATTAGCAGCAGAGGGCAGAGAAAGCCATAAGAAGGTAAATAGGGGGGAAAATTAAATAAACAATAAAAGGTTCTGAAATTCTTTAGACCAAGGAAACAAACTCCCATAACTCCCCAGAGCTTTACCCCCCAAAATGATTTCTATTCAAGAGACTGGGTGGAACTATGTATGGTTCTGTACCAAGCCAGAATGTACGTAATATAATGTAGAAAGATTACATAAAGTATCAAGTCTGAGGTTTTTTTTTTTGGAAAAAATCACTTGTCCTGATCACCCTTCTACTCCTTCTAATGAGTAGTCTGAATAGCTAAACAGAATACACTAATACCCATACATTTCTATCTATTGATAAGACCAGATTTCTTAATTTGGCCATAGAAAAATAAATGACCAAATAATCACAAGAAAAAGAGATCTAATAATAAACAATTATGAGACCACAAAGTTCTTATGTATTAATATAAACTATAGATAACTTTTTTAAGAAATGGCTTTTATATTTCATATATATATAATATATGGGATTCTATACACATAGATATGCCTCTGTATACATTTATATGTAGGTCTCTATTTGTAGACTTGTGTGTGCATGTATATGCATTTTGTATACACACATATATATACTTACATATACTGTGCATATACATATATACAGACAGACTTTTTTTGCACAGTAATATAGGAGCATAAAAATGACCTTGCAAACTGATTTTATGCAAAGTTTTTAACAAACAATGGGAAAAATTATAGTTAACCTGTTAATTGAAATTTTTTTTCGAAACACTCAAAACTTTCTTGCTGCCAATTTTAAATGTGTAGGGAAATGAAAAATAGCCAAACTAATATTTATTCGGTGCACTGTAATTTAAAACATTAAAAACATTGAGAATTAAATCTTTTACTTCTTCGTGAAAACATCGTCCAGAGCAGTTTGAACGGCGCCTGCAGCCTCCCTCCTGTCATTTATCCTACCGCGTGTAGTGAGTTTTCTTTCTGTGCCTGACTAATCGTCATATCCTAACTTTGGATCAGCTACCAATATTTTATCATTGGCACTTCCAAGGTTGTGAAATATCTCCAAGAGTTCCTTTGATGTGAAGTGTCTTGTTGGAATCACTTTCTGTGGGATATCTTCATTTTCATCACAATCTCTTTCTTCGTTTTTGTCAATAAACTCACTTTCGCTCAGCTCCTCTGGCTGCATTTCTAGAGTTTCTCAGATGGTGGTAGCAGCATCAATGTTCCCATGGTCAGCTACGTCTGTTTATTATGCTACTTTTGTTCAATTTGAATTTTATTTTCAGCATTATCCCCTTTTCTTTTTTCCTGCATTTCTATCTTTGTTGAGTGGTTTCCTCTTGCAATTATGTGTTTTAAAAAAATGGCACATGGATTTTTCATGGAGTGACAAGAAGTCAGCACAAGTGCTCATTTTGCTGTCTGTGCATGAACAGAATAAGAAATGTGCAGTGGCCACTGGCAGACTCTAAAAAATGCCAAATAATTGGTCACTAATCATAACATGCATGTGTCATTTACATAGCAATTTGTGAATTGAAGAGCCAGCAGCAACATTTGTACTTTATACAATTACTCATAGTAATTATACCACCATAACTAAAATTTGAACCCTGTTGCTGGGGGTATGGCATTATTTAACTAAACCATGGGTCTTAGTCAATTTGAGCTGCTACAACAGAAAACTGTAGACTGGATAACAACAAATATTTATTTCTAACAGTTCTAGAGGCTGCAAAGTCCAAGATCAAGGTGCTGGCAGATCTGATGAGACATAAATATTCAGTCCATAGACCATGGTAACTGAAATTTAAGAAAACTAGAATTGTACAAAACAAGCACACACATGACACAGGCACACAGATACACATATGCGCACACACAATCAATGGGTCATAACGTGGTCTTATAGTTCAGTTATTCTTTTTTCGGGTTTTATTCTTTTTCCATTTCTTTCCTAATCTTTCTGCAAAGATGTTTTTCTCCCCCCTCCCCATAAAATTATGTCCTCTTCCTTTATTATTGCCAGTAGAAGACCTAGGAAGGCTTTTTGAGAAACCCTAAGAAAGCTTCAGCAAGCTTCCCATTGCTCCCAGTTAAGTACTGGATAGACAGTTCTTTAGCTAGCTTTATCTCAAAGGGATTTTGGGGATATAGTTGGTGGTTGGCTATCCTTGCTTAGATACAATGAGCTTGTTCTCTGATGTCATTTGTGGGTTTCTCATTCTCATTGGTATAAGTCTGTGCTCAACAAATTGAGGAACTCGATTCGGGAAGACACTGCTTGAATATGTTTAAGGTTTAGCTGCAGGAAAAGTTTGCAGTAGCCCTCATTCTCCACCCATCTTTGCATTCACCCCTTGGCAATGTGGCTTCACCGCTCCTCCCTCGTTCCTGAATCTGGGCTGGCCTTGGGACATGCCTTAGCCAACTAAATGAGATGGAAGTGCAATGTGCCTGCCAGTGCCTTAGGGCCAGTGCTTCTGCTCTGTCTTGGTCCCTTATGTGAAGGAGTTTAGCAAGCCTGACGGAAGTTAGAAGACCTTCCAGAAAAAAGTCCAGCTATCTCATCCTAGACTAGCCCACAGCCAGATGACCTCCATATATGTGAGAACATCCAGTAAAGATCAGCAGAGTTGCCAATCTCATCACAAATGCATGAATGAGCCCACCTCAGAATAGAAGAATGACTCGTCTGAACCATAGGCTTCTGAAAAATAGGGGATGATTATTATTACAGCATTTAAGGTTTTTTAAATTCAACAATAGTCAAATTATGCAATGTTGTTTATGGAAGCAATGCTTTTTTATTATGCTTAGCTGTTGCTGTAATCTATAAAAATGTCCTTTGCTTAGTCCTGAGAGCAGGTAGCTGGTAAACACTAAGCCGATGCTCTCACCTTAACTTTAAATAGACTTGTTAGGGCACTGTCAATGTCAGGGCTGCTCAAGTGTACAATCTGAATGGTTGGGACCATGTCCATCTTTCTAACCACTGTTTAGTCAGCCACATTTCTGGTATACAGAATAACTGGACAAATATTTGCTGAACAAATGAGGGCTGGAAGGCCTTGCTGAACAAGAGAAATACCTCTAGGAAAACCTAATTAATACTCAAAATGTCTCAATATTTTGGAAAAGTTTTTCTTCTTTTTAATATCAATTTTTTTACCTACCTTTTTTTTAATATACCTTTTTTTTTCCTCTGGGAAAAATTTTTTTTCCCCTTGTTCTAGAAGTGATAGCATTTCAGTACATAATGAAAATGGAAACACATTTATAAATACAATAATGTGAAGGTAAACAGGCCAGAAGGTAGTCTCAAGGTCACCCTTGTTAAGAACAGCATCCTTGAGATATGAACTTCTGAGTTTTCGTCTGAATGTTGGAGGTGGTTGTATATCCACTCACCTGTGTTTTTGTTTGTTTGTTTGTTTTTGTTTTTGTTTTTTTTCCATTTGGAGGTCCTTGTGAATAGAAGGACCACAGATTTGAAAATAGCGGTTTGAATTTTTAATTTAAACCCTGTACTCCATCCATGGCTCACAAATCTTGGATGGGAAGAGCAGGCTTATTCTTTTTTTTTATTAAATCTCGACCACTTTCTAAAGCTCTATCAGACTAGGAACCAGCTATAATCTACAGTGAGGGGGACAGGGAAGAAGAATTTAAATGCTCTCATTTTTTTTCTGCTTTGAAGAGAATCATTCACTTACTCTCTGAAAGAAATTTTCTTAACTGATATTTTAAAAGATATCATAACTCGCAAAATTCATTAGGAAGCCCAGGCCTGACAAATTGTGGAGGATCCATGTTTTTAAGGCATAAATAGGACTATTTGATGTGTGTCCAGGGCATCTTTTTAGAACATGCAAGACGAAGTTAATAAAGGGTGCCCTAGCGGCAGGAACAGGATCATTTATCTTTTTCTTAACCCCTTGCTCATACATAGGAGGCAGATGATGTAACCTGCTCAATGTCCCAGGTAGTTTGCAGAGGGTGTGATTTGTCAGTGAGGAGGTAGATGAGATCCCAGGATGAGCAATGGGATGCATGAGGTCACTTAGCTGCCTGAAGAACTGGTCTAACCTGGACCATTGCATCCCTCCCCACACATTCTCCAGTCGCTGGAACAATCTGACTTTCATCACATTGACAAGCATTCGTCATTCCTCTACCCCCAAGAAAGGATTGATATGTGGGGGGAAGAAAAACCAAACTTAATTTTTTTAATTTAATTTTTAAAAAAATTTTATTTGAAAAACACAACACACAGCAGAGAGTTATTCCCTCCCCTACTGCTCTTTCACAGAGGAAACTGTCTGGTAAAGGTAACTGAGATATTTGGCTGGGATAAATCCTGAGGAAAGAGAGGCCCAGTTAGAAGTGGAAGAGGAAAAGTTTGTCAAAGAAGGTTCACCTCTCCTTTAACATAAAAGAGCCTTTTAAATAATTTTAGTAATCAAATAGAACATGTGCAGAATTTCTGCCATGCAAACAGACTGAAATTTTTGGGCTGCCTAATTAATACTGACCTGGGCCCCAAGTAAGAGAATAAAAAGATGTCTTCATCAGAAAGACATATTTGCCTGCTTTTACTAGACTATATATGTACACATTTACAAATTGATCTTTATTTAATGTGTTTTCTATTATTCTCAGGAACAGCATCATGGTTAAATGGTTAAGGGTTTTCTGCTGGCTTTTTGCCTTCTGTACTTGTATGTTTTTATCCTTCTGAATGTCCTAAATGAATGATCACAGGATCATTCATTGCACAATCTTGGGTCTATAATACTTAAATATTAAAGACGACTTTACTCTGATCTGGGCTTAAATCCAGGTTTCTAAGGGATTTTTAACTCTTGCATTCAGACCAGGTTTAACGTAGTGCAAAGATTCAATGTTTACATACAAATATATAGCTAAGGCTTCCAACAGAAGAAAAAATAATTACTAATCAGTTCCTTGAAAAACTAATGCTATAACCAATAGAGCTGATCTGACTCTGGAAGTCTTACTGGTGATCCTGCCTCCTAAGACATTGTGATCGCCCCTTTCACCTCCATCCCAGTAAGTGAATCCCTCCTTACTTCCCAAAAAATCTTTAAAGAGAGTCAAGGCTTCCCAAGTTTTTCATGTTCTAACTTTCCAACAGAATCGAATTTGTTCTAGAAGTCCGCTATTAGTAGGAATTTAAAATTTCTGGTTTGGGCACTACTAAAGGTGTTTTACCTCCCACGGTGATGGAAAAGAGTAAGTAACATCTATTTGGGGGAGTAATGAAAAAGTCTTTGGTTATCTTTATTTTCTGATCTCTGTTGAAATTACAAATTAAGTTTATTTTCTTGAGTTAGTTGAGGTTCAGAAGTATCATTTCGGTCAACTAACTACTGATCATATGAGACAGAGTTACTCAGGGTAACTTTAAGATTGTCAAATTAGCCTATAGCCATGCCCCCTGAACATGCTTGATCTTGTCTGATCTTGGAAGCTAAGCAGGGTCGAGCCTGGTTAATACTTGCATGGGAGACCACCTAGGAAGACCAGGTGCTGTAGGCAATCTTAAAAAAAAAAAAAGATTGCCAAGTTATTGTTGAGAAGTACATTGAATGGTTTTTTCATAGTCTAGTTCATTTTCCTTAATTAATCATGATTTTCATCCTTTATTCCACATGCTCAGTGTAAAATGTTCCTCGGCGCCTCTCCTGTGTGGTGGGGCCTAGATCTCGCAGTGAGGATGGCAGGAGAGACATCCCATTCAGGTTTTGACTTTACAGAAGACCTCACATCTAGGCTCTTGACATTATTGTTTAAATAGAATTTGAAACAGGTTACTATATTGTAATCTTAAACATTTAAAGTACAGCACAGTTTTTATAACTCTATTTTATTGACATTCCTTCATTTTTTAAAATATACGTAGTTGCCCAGGGTTCTACTGACCTCTGAAAGGCCTCAGTGTGTCCAGAACAATATGGTAGCTGTGGCCAATTGAAAAGGAATACTAGTTCAGAATCAGAAAACCTGAATTTAAGTTTTATCTGTCTCCTATTAGTTGTGTGGAATCAGCGTGTTATTTACCCTGCCTTGACTTTATTTCTCTCATCTATAAAACTAAAGCCATACTTAATGTTAAACTGGGGCCACTCTGAGAATTAAATGAAATAACAAATGAAAATGTACTTTGTAAACTATAAAGTACTACAAATGTGCAAAGTAAAATGTGTTAACCACGTTTCTTGCATTTATATAATTTAAATTATGTTTTCGAGTGTGGTTTTTTTCCTATTTAAATTACATGGAAACTTGACTAGTAAAAAGTCTAAGAATGGAAACTTCACCACTCTTGAGATACTGTTATCACTGGAAAATTACTCGATAAATAGGTACCATTACTGGATTTCGTCACTTAAACTACCCTAAATACTCACTGCCTGCCTTCAGAAACTACAAGTCAATAATTAAACCACAACTGTCAGAAACAAGTGTCCAAATAAATAATTTTTAATTATGATACATTACTTATTACAGTAAAAATTGGCATTTTCCCCTTCAAAAGCAGAAGCACCAGTCTTAGAAAGTATAGAATGAATGGTATTTTAAGGGAAATATAGCATAATATTATGTGCAAACATTATTTTAGTATAGAACATAATTTGTAAAAGTAAAGTAATTTCACACACTGAAATCTGTTAGGATGGTAATAATGTCATGCTGAATAATAAAATAAAAACCCCCATGACTTTCAAAGTCCACTTCAAATGAAATTTGGTATACTCCTGAATAGATATATGAAAAATTAAAAAGTTTAACCAGCCGCAAATGGAGGGATTTCTTATACAAATATGATTCGTGTAGGGTTTCTTTTCATGTGGTCTCAGTGATTCTGTGAGAAACTAAAGTGGATATTTTATTTCAGAATTAGTTTGTTCATTCCGTCATCACATTTTAATTGAGCTTGTACTTTGTGCAAGGCTTTGTTGTAGGTAACGGGGATACAGAGAAGAAAGACACAGTCCTGCCCTTGAGGAGCTCACAGTCTAGTGGGGGAAACAGATACGTTGACACTGACTTTAAAATTATAAAAATCATTAGACAACTTTACAAACTTCTTCTGTAATCGAAACAAACTTTGGGTGTTACGAATGGATGGTGAAAAGGGATGATGTCCAATGCAGCGAAAAACCATCTGCTTCAATATCATGTGACTTCTGCAAAGGCGGTGATGTGGTTCTGCAAACAGAAGAAGAAATTACAAAATCAGGGTTTGGGGAAATTTGACTTTGCAAAACACTGAGCACTTTTTCAAATAATTGTTAGCCTAACACAAAACCGTAGCTCACGTATGTTTAGGTTGCAAAAACACACGGCATTGTTAAATTAAGTTCTATGTACTACTACGTAAATTTAGCTGCTAATTATATATTTTATTCAATATTCTTAATTAACCAAATAGGTTAAAATGTTGTACCTGCTTTATGCAAAATTAACACTGAAATTTGGAAGGATAAAAGCGATAATGCCAGACACGTTAATATTCTGCTCAGTGTTAATGGAATTCTAATGCTAGCGTGTTGGAGCTTCAGATTAATTGCTCCCTGTGAGACAGATGGCACAGGATGAACTGAAATGCTCACACTGAAATGGCATTTGCTAGTTGACAAAGACCTACTTAAATCCTTCATTTGTGATGCTGGAACCCAGACTACAGACTGAAATCTATGTGGTTTACCTCAACCACAGAATTCTTCAGAGTCTTTTTATTTTTTTCGTTTAAAGCAACAGAATTAGGTACAAAGAAACCCTATGGAATGACTAATATTTAAATGGATTCAGACATGCAACAGGCCATATCGTGGCTGCTGAAAGAGTGCAGGGGAAAATTGATATGACTTAATCATGACACATACAGGGTTATGTCAAGAACTAACAAAAGTGACAGTTGCAGTGGATAACAGCAGCATTACTAAGGGGTTTTACCTTATTATCTGTTTCAAATGTTTGTCATAGCAGTTTTGTATTGACTCTTTATAAATCAGAAACATTATAAATAGAATTTCATGTAATGAATGCATGCCATGAGATTTCTCCCATGTACATGAGCTCTTTTCAAGTTAAAATGTAAAATGTTTAACTAGTTAAAATGTTTAAAAAATGCATGTGAAGAAATTAAATTGATTTTCATTGAATTTAAGCATATGAAGCAACAACTAGGAGAATATCACTGACTGCTGGTTGCAACATTATTTTCTAGGTTTGACCCATTTAAACTTGGAGAAAAACAGTATCATTAAAAGTCAGTAGTGACCAGAGAGTGTTGACTTTTTCAGTAACTCCAGATAAGACCTTAGAAACTTTAAATTCCCATTTTAAAAATGCATGACGAAAATGTTGGGAAATTCAGCTCATCATCTCTACGTTTTCTAGATTTCTTATCACAAAAGTGCAAGCATGACTTTAGGACAAAAAAGACTTGTCAGGGTTACATAATGCACTATGATTGAATAAAGGCCATAAGAACTGTAGAAACAGTACATTGTAGTTTGATTTCCAGTGGCCCCATGAGGACTTGAAATCTGTGGTGAAGTGAGAAAATAAATTTGATATACAGCATTTCAGTGCAATACTGACAGGACTGTCACACCTCTGAATGGGACCCAGCAGACAGTAATTACTGGAAAAGTGTTAAGATATAAATTGAAGATTAACCATCAGTGGGAACCAGGGAGAGGGGTGGGGGGGGGGCACAAGTTCTAAAGGCCATTGACCTGGACATCAGTGTTCCCTTGACCTAGGTAATGAAGTGTCCACAAGGTTCATTAAATTTGCTGAAGATGATCCTAAGCGAAGGGGACAACCATAACTTTGGAAGATAGAAGAAAAATATTTAAAAATCATAATAAATCAGAGAAAGTATCAGAAACAAATCACTGATAATCAGCGCAAGGCAGGACAGAGACAGAAGTAAAAGCAAGTGACAAAAAATATTCAATGACTTAGGGTGACCATATAAATTATCATCTAAGCCCATATATATTGAGGAGGAAAAGGCATGCTAATTATATACACAGACAACAGGCTTAAATTGAGATTGTCCCAAATAGGGGAATAATGTCACCTTAGAAATAAGACCTTGAACATATAACTTTAAGTGTGCTATTGAGTAAATATTGGATTCAGTCTTGGTATTTAAAATGTGTTTTGGTGGCCAGCGGGTCTTCCTTTCCCTTCCCATAAATTCCAAAGACTATTACCCTCTTCTTTATGCTAAGTCATTACCAAGTTAAACTACAGGGTAACAGTATTTCCAGATTGACTACAGTTTTAAGTTCCAGGGCTCTGGGGAAATGCCTTCTTTTTTCTGATTAGCACCCTTTCTGTTTTATATCACATTAAGTTTTAACCTCTGAGATAACTTTTCTATTTGACTAGAATAAAAAGGATCCTGCTTGGGGCTTATCATTTAAGGGTGGTCATTAGTAGAGAAACAAACAAATGAAAATAAAATATTGGTATGACTGTGCATAGAGAAGAGAAAATTAAGGAGGAAATTTAATACTAGGTTCTAAGTGCATGGAAGGAGTATGCAGATAGCACAGGGGCCATCTGTTCATTAATTTCACTGGCAAGGGCAAATGAACCCACACCACAGAATGAAAGAGATAGAGTATTTATCTCAGTTGACTTTTTTAAATGGCATTAATTCTCTTCTAGCATAGGGGCAGCTTTCCCTGAAGGAATCTGGAGGAAGGACAAGCTAATTACTTAAGTTTCTAGCCATCCATAAGACTCCATCATTCTATATTACAACAATGTATAATTTGTACTATCCAGATGGCATAATTCCTATTCAAGAAGTTGCTCACTTTCCCACCAGCATTTTTCTCAATTATTATAAAACTAGAATTGCATTTAATATTTTCAGATCACCTGTCTTGAAGAATGGACTCCCTGTAATCCAAATCGGGTTACAAGGCTGAATTCTTAATATACAATAGTAAGTCTATCTAGTAGATGATAGTGCAAACACACAGTAGGCAAACCAAAAACTCATGCATAAAAGTTTAATTCAGAGTCACAAGAAAAATGTGGTTATATAATTCATCAGTACAGTTACTGGTGCCATCCACAATTACACATACGGAAGCTTAGAATGGAGGTATCAGAACTCAAGCCCAAAGAGTTGAAGATTAGAAAATTCTACAGCCATTGGAAAGTGTTCAAAGTCCACAGCATGTCAGTGAGCAAAATACTGAATCCAGTCCTTGAGTGCAGAGTTCCTGCGCAAAACAAGCACTTTTTTATTTCTGAAAAGTAGTTTTAGATTTAAATTTGGTAAATCCTAAAGTCTATAGTATACCAATTTTTGAAGCTCTAAGTTCTACATGAAAATCTTTACTCTTTATTTTATATCTCCATTTGTAGACAATATTCTGTAATTAAAAAGAAAAAGTTTTAAAAGCAAAGTTGTCATGCATTTATGACATGAAAAATTTGTGACGACTTGCCACCTGACAAGATGTGCCACTCACCATTTCCCTTAGGAAAAAAAAAAAAGAAAAAATGTGAAAAGAGCATTTCACATAGGAAGACAAGAAAAGCAATTATGCTATTAAGGGCTATTTGGTTGGGGAATACTAAGTTTCCACAGTGAAAAGTCAGTAAAAAAAAAATAAAATACATTTGAAAGATAAATAATAATACCCACAACAGTAATCTAATACCTAGATCCCTTTCGGTTGCAGTAGAAACTCGCACAGAAGGACACATCTTTCTGTATTCGCCTCAGCTCTGCAAGCCAAATCCAACACCAGTGCGCTCTGGCGCACATACGCTTATTGCCTTAACCGGAGGTGTTCACAGCGGCTTATTCCCATTATCCATCTGAAGAGCCTTGCAAGACAGTCTTTAAAGGGCCTTCCCTGTGAATTTTCTTCATGACCGTTCTCAAAAGGTTGTATTCGGGACACCTACAGAATGTGTTTTATATATTATTTTAGTGTTTCTTTAAATATTGACTTATTTACTTAGAAAAAGTACTTGTCTGTTTAAAGATCTGTGTTGTTATTTTGTTAGACCAAATGCTAAGGTTAAATATTCCTCTAGTTTCTTCCTTTCAAGATGATTATAAACAGCTTCTGTGTTTTAACAGGTTGTTGTGAGCAATCTCCTTAGGCTTTAATCCAAAGTTAAAATAGGATCCTTGCATAAAATATCTTTAATTCAATGATTTAGTCTTCAATCTATTGGTAAGAAAGCCATGTGATATAGTGGACTCTGAAGTCAAGCATTTGAACATGGGTCAATACAACAGAAATTTTCACAAGCAATTTAATCTTTCAAAGACCAGCTTTATCATCTGTGAAATGAAAGTAATATTACCTATTTAAATGGATTTCGATTAAGACTAAAAGAGATTATATGAACAAAGTGTCTTTTACACTCAAACATACCATTGTAGGCATCTATAAAAGTCACAGAAACAAAATAAATAGTAAAAAAAATAATAATGGCAAAGAAAGAAAACAAAAAGAAAGAAATCAAGATAATAATTGGTTGGAATGTCACAATTCTACAAGTCTACAATTCTAAAATACAAATAAACTTTTAAACTCTAATATTTCTTGTAAGATTACTACAAAGTCATTTGGTGGCAAAAACCAAATCTGAATCAATATAAAGCAATTCATACTTGTGCTGAAGAAAGATCAATCTTTGATTACAAATTACTGCTCAAGACTGTGTTTATGTAGTGGAATACACAGTATTTTCCCTAAAATATAAAATATTTTGAATCCTAAAAAATATCTACCACTAAGGATTTAGGACAAGGAATCGTAGTCATATAATTAAATCCATTGACCATTCTGATGTTATAAGATACTGCCTACATTTTATCAGGGGGTATCATAATCCCAAACATTAGCCCTCTTCATTTGGTTTTTACTTCCTTCATCCATTCATTGTGTCCTCTGAGGAGGGTAAAGTGAACAGAAGAGACAAGGAGGAAAAGCAGTAGTGCATGGAGTACGTGCTCAAAGACTCTGTCACATTAAGTTACAACTGCTGGGTAGTAAAGCTGGTGAGTATTTTAGTAAAGAGAAGTGATGGGTCCATTTAAGAAGAAATTATTAGAGAATTTTAAACTTGACGCTGTGAAACTAATTGTAAAATTCATGTTAAGCAATTTATTTTTTAAAAATTGGGGATATGAAGACATAAAAGCTAAAATGTGATAGACCATTCTCTTGGAAAGTTTTTTTTTGAATCATTTCTTTCTCCACGATGGTTCTGTTTAAGTTCAGAATTTATATTAGCTCAGAGTTTTGTTTCTATAAAGGAATTGGTGCGGAGGGGAGGTACTATTTGGAGAAAGGGGCTAAAAGCTACTTTCTGAGAGAATTTTTTCTCCCTAGAGAACAAAAAATCTCTAGGCAGCTTTCTCTGTAAGCTAACTAAACCAGAGGCAGGCCCAGCTTTTACGGGAGCATTAACTACAGAACATATGAAGCATTTCCAAGTCCGGAGGAGCCAAAGAGCTTAAGGTTTTTCCGCTATGAATCTTTAGAAGCACTGGTTCTAAATCTTGGCTGCACATTGGAATCACCTGGGAGCTTTAAAAAATACCGATGCAACCCCACAGATTTGAGTTTAATTGGTCTGAAGCATGGCCTGGTCCACAGGATTTTTAAAGTCTCCTCAGGTGATTCTAATGAGCAGCCAATATTAAAATCCACTGTTTCAGTAGCTCTGCAGGCCCAGTCTGATCCAGGTCAGCTGCTTGCTCTATATTCAAATCATCTTAGGTACCTGATAACAATACAGACCCTCAGACCCATGCTCAGGCCTACGGGATCAGAACCTGTGGGCACGGGTCCCAGAAATTTGCCCTTTTTGCAATGCCACAAGTGATGGATTCCCTTTCACACCAGTCTGAGAACCACTGCTTAAAGGTATGGAACAGTGATTGGTTAGCAATATAATCATTGTCAGATACATAAAATAAATTCTTCCTTTAAAGTTCTATCATTTTTTTTCTGAAAAAAAAGAGCCTTGCCTAAAAGAGTAATAATCCTGAATGATTCTCAAAAATATGAAATCTTTGTCCTCAAAAAAACTTAGGAATAACTCCATATTGTATTCCTAGCTTAGAGCTTCGCGGTGCATAGAGTTTGAGAAGCCCTGTAGCCGAGACTTGTGTTTCACTTTAACTCAGCGTTCTCTAATGCATTGACTTAAAGCTCCACGTACGTCTGTTAACACTAATGTCTTTATGGTAGTTGGTGGCTGTGGGTCTCTGTTGCGGGCAGTCACTGAGAGGACATGACCAGTGGTTAGTCCTGGAACTGGACATGAGCAATTAGAGTCTTCTTTCTCCTTTCCCTGTCCTTGGAATGTACATTCCGCCCACCATTCCCATGCTAGGAGTCACCTGAGAGAGTAAGGTGTTGCTGAGGTCATCTGAATGGTACATGTGGCTGAACTCAGTTAAGGCTTCTATATAAACGTTTAAGATTCTGGTGGTCAGCTGTGGAGATTTACTCATCTTGCAGCAACCCAAGATCAGCCTCCTATGTAAGATCTTTCGCTTATCAAACCAACCACCTACTGATCTGTAGGTGGTCTGTCTCTTCCTTTGGTCCTCCTTGCCCTCCGTGTGTGCGGCCAGTTTTTGAACCAACAGTATCCAGGTACTCTCTCAGAAGTTCCTTAACCTCCCTAACTCTAATGACCTTCCTGTCCACCACATTTTGAGCCAATATTCATAGCTATAGTCCCAACAGTCAGAAATGTAAAATCCCAATTTACCTCCTCGCCTACCTCCTTCACACTACAGTTTGAAAATATCCTGGCTACTAATTATCCATCTTGCTCCCTCTGAATTCCATTTCTTTTATATCCACTCTGGACTCCACCTGAACCCTCTTAAATGGCATCCTCAAGTCTTGCCTCTCTGTTCTTACCTCACCTGCCAAACTAAATCTTTATACAAGCTGGTCCTCTATCTGATACATTCTACTCTCACTTCCTAACTTTGCTAACGGTTCTTCAGATCTCCCTGTAGAGGAAGTTACAAGTATTGTTAAGTTTGACTAGGACCCCCTTACGTGTTCATCTAGCATACTCATCATCACCCTAGTCTGTATTTGTTTACAAAATTATCTCCCCATGAGACTGTCAGCTCATGAGTCCTGGATAATGTTCCACAGTGCTTATTTTATATTTGTTACATTCCATATATTACAAATCTGATTATAAATAAAATTTTACTATATATAACAGATGACAAGAAAGGTAACTCATCCATAAATTGTATACATGCCTTGTTTTATACTAGTATTTTAATCCACGTAATTGGTATCGTATTTATTTCACTTCTCTTAAACTTTCTAAAATGCTTCATATTTGCTAAATAAGTAGCCAATGCTACTTGACAGAAAAGAATCAGAGGAAGTGAATAATGGATGAAGTGCATGATAAATTCTTGAATAACCAGTAGCTGATTAAAAAGCTCATTTAAAAACCTGCCTATTTTTAGAAAGAGGTACCAGTCAGTACATATTTAGATAAGCCACATCAAGTCATTTGAGAACTAATTAAAACCATAAGGGCCATTAGCTAGGACACAGATACTTAGGGAAGATTTTCATACCATACAACCATACAACCCGGCAATTCCATTCCTAAGTATTTATCCAAAAGACAGAAAAATATATACATTCACACAAAAACCTGTACATTAATTTTGTATCAGCTTTATTCACAACCATGAAAAACTGGAAACAACCCAAATGTTCTTCAATTTGCAAAAGAATTAAAAAAAAAGTGGCACATCCATATATCAGAATATTACTCAGCAATAAAAAGAAAAAATAAACTTACTTATGCAGGTAATAACATGAATTTCACATACATTAAACTAAGTGAAAGAAGTCAGCCTCAAAGTCAGACTAACAGGCTACCTGAGTCTACTTATCCAACAGCATACCTATGAGTCCTTTTACATGAAAGGTAAAACTACAGGAACAGAAAATAGATTAGTGGTTGCCAGGGGCTGGGAGCTGAAGGAGGGGTTGACCACAAAGGGAAGAGGGGAACTTTTTAGGGTGGTAGAAATGTTCTATAACTTGATTATAGCGATGATTACATGACGATATGCACAGTCAAAATTCATAAAACTGTATGCTAAAAAGGGGCATTTTACAGAATGTAAATTATGCTTTGATAAACCCCGATTAAAAAAGAAATTAGGACCATTAGCCATAACGCGAACTAAGCCTAAAAGCCAAATGATGTGTAGAATTTGGTTTGTCAGTGTTTGAATTATCATTTTGACAATTGTTTCAATCACAAAAGAAAAATACAAAATAAAGGTAGGGAAAAATATTCAAAAAACACGAGTTAAAACAAAGCACTTTATTTACTTTTGCCTTACAAGCTTGGTGAAGATTATTAAGAACAATATGCTCCCCAGAGGACAGAAGGACATGAACCAAAGGGTATTAATCTTCTTTTCTTTAGTGTTTCCACTTCTATGAATATATCTTAAATTATTAACTTACAAAGATGTTTATCCGAGTACTGCTTTTAATGGTGGAAAATGGGACTGAAAGCTATCTTCAATGACTAACAAAAGGTAATGAATGGTTCATTTATATGGATTAGAACTTTTTCAGTGTAATTATATAATATTGTATAGCATAGTGATTATGAGTTTGAGCTCTGAAGTTATAAATATGAAACATACATGAATATAGAAATGAAAAGTGGAAAATATGGTTCTATATTCTTGTGTCAGAACATAGACCAGCTGTGTGACCTTGGGCAAGTTACTTAACCTCTCTCTGTCTTGTTCTCTGTAAAACAGAAATAAGATATACTCAAATAATTTCTGTGAAAACTAAAATGACATGTTCTATGTGATGTTCTTTGCATAACTCCAGACACATATTAAGGTCTTACTGAAGATTAGATTTTACTATTGTGCTTGATATGATTACTTTATTTATCGATCTGTGATCACATCTGTGAAGTACTCTTCTGTGAAAGATCCTGTACCACACACAAACCCATACATGCACTCATGGACCTTAAAGGCTATTTGAAGAAAAGTTTCCATATATGGTGGCATATGGATTCTTCCTATTCATTTTTGTTTTGCTTACCAAGATTTTTCAAATTTTAAACAATAGACATGAATTGCTTGTTGCTTCTTTAATGGAAACAACAAACAAAAATATTTGGTTGTTTCATTGTTTCATAACACTGTAAATGTGCCCATTGTTTAGTTTTCTAGTTTTAGTCAAGTGAAACTTTACATTTTTTTCTACAGTGTCATGGCGCTCTGAACTGATTCCGATGGCCTCAGAGGTGTTTTAGGACTGTCCACTGTGTAAGAACAAATCTGAGAGAGGGAGGGGTGAAATGGGTGGGTGGGAGTGGTTCCCCATGTGTAACTAGCTATGTGCATTGGGAATGATTTTCAAATCCATTACTGTTTTATGCTCTCCTTAACTAATGACTGCGGGAATCATAGAATTTAAAGACGCAGTCATCAACTCTATATTTATTCACACAAATGAGATGAGAAAGCTTATTTATATTCAAAAGTAATTTACTGAAAAGATGTTAGATAAAAGGCCTGTTAGATGATGGAAAAAAAAAACAGGCTTTTAGTCTTTTGTAGTATATTGTGATTTATAAATAATGGAGAAATAAATATGAATATATGGGAGCACAGACAGGAGAAATGACATGTGGCAATAATAACAGCAGTGTGTGCTCGTTTTTTAAACTAAAATGTTGACACCTGTTGGAATTTTTAAGCTCCCATTTTCAACTGACTTTCTTACAACAAAATTAAATTAGACAAATGAGAACAGAGTACATACAGCATGTAAACATTGATTTACTTCAAATATTTTTCATAAGTGCTCAAAGCTTAGGTTGAGGGAAAATGCCTAAAATATGAATATATTTAGTTCCACTAACTATCCCAATATCTGATCACTAATAAAGTTGTTTTGACAAGGTCCTATGTAACATTTATATTACAGTTCAGCAGCTCTGTACAACAAAGATTTGCGTTATAGAAAAGCGAGTGAATCTTAAATAGACTGCCATAGTTACTCATGACAACATTCTGAAACCTCAAAGGAACTTATCATAGAGAACACCATAATGTATAATCATATTTGTCTTGGCAAGAAACCACAGGATTGTTTTGCTGTCTAATGTATGCAACATTTTATAATATAATATTTTCTGCCACATGCGCTATGTATGACATAGACAAACTGTATAAACCTTAAATCCATGAAATACATCTATAGCATATCCTAGTCTGATATAAAATAAAAACCCTATTAAGGGAATCATTGTTCTTGCAGGAGAGAACTATATGTGTTAAGCACCTACTATACACCAAGAAGTTTATTTGTGATCTGTTAATTCTAACAATTACCTTATAAGGGAACCATTAGTGTATCACTTTTTCAGGTAAGGAAAAGAGGAAAAGAGGAATGATTTGTTTAATTCCGCCTAGTTATTATGTAGCCAAACCAGGCTTCAACCCTAGGACTGCTGGCAGCTGCAAAAATCTGGCTCTCTATCCCCCACCTTACTCCTACTCTGCCTAAATTTCAGCTCAGGCTTCTCTTCGACCCCTGTGATTTTATAATATGCAAAACAGTCAATGTAAAGGTCAATGCATTTGCTTCTCTGGGTCATTGTGAACTCTCTTAGAACTTTCCTATCTATATAATTTTCCTTTAGAGTTGCCATGGGAACGAAACACGGTTATGTCCATCTGTAATAGTACACACTGATGACATCTCCAGCTCTGGGGAACTGTCATCGCTGCTTACCACTTTCATTCAGGTGGTGCTTCTGTTAGACAATGCTTTTACACTCTGAGCTTCTTGTGTAGGGCCAGTTGGTGAAAAACCCCTTATCCGAATTATAAAACTGTAATCTAGTAAATTATTCCTAGATTACCTTCTGTTTCTTGTTATTGGCAAGAGAGAATTCCCTTTGGTTCAATTGATTAGATCACATAAACCTGAATAAAATAATGCCTAAGTTTAAATGGAAAAAAAATGTTTTCTCAAAAAGCATTTTCTAACCACTCAGCTCTCAAAGTTAACCCAAATTAGCTATAAGTGACTATAGTATACATTCTAATTACCTTAATAAAACTATGTAGATATTTATTCCTCTCAGATCAATTAGAAATATTCCATTTTCTATCAAATCCTGTCTATTCTTTCATTTATTTTTAAATATTTTTGTTCCCTTGCCAGATAAAGTGTCCCTATCTTTAGATTGTCTGTATGGCATCAGAATGATAATACATATGCATAATGATAATACATATGCATACATTATTTGCATGAGCTTGCCTATGCAAATCTGAATGTCAGCATTCTGCCTTTGAGGAGGATTAGCAGGGGGCAAAACAGAAAGGAGAAGAGTGTTGAGTGCTTATCAGCTGCAGTGACTGCAGCCCGACACAGGAGGACCCCTGGGAGGAATGTCAATGTGCTCCGTTTCCATTAGTTACAAACAAGAGAAATCTCTGGAGAGAGGACAAGATGCTACGATGAAAGGTCGGCATGTTTCTTGGGTGGGGGTGGGAAGTGGTTTTCTTAGTGACATTCTGGCTGGCAGTTAGCCCTTTTCCACAATAAATCATTGAGACAGTTTAGATAACCCCTGCTATAGACCTAATGCTTATCCCCCACCCCAATTCAAATGTCGAAACTTAATCCCTAATGTGATGATATTAGAAAGTGAGGCCTTTGGGGGGTGATTACATCATGAAGGTGGAGCCCATATGAATGGGACTCCCTCACAGCTTCTGCCCTATAAAGTCACAGGGAGAAGATGACCATCTGTGGAATAAAAAGTGGGCCCTCGCCAGACACTAAATGGGCCAGCACTTTGACCCTGGAACTATGAGGAACAAATTTCTACTGTTTATAACCCACCCGGTCTATGGGACTTTGTCAGAGCAGCCTGAGTGGACTGAGACAATGCCTCTGATCAGAGTCAGCACCTTACTAAACACAGACTTTGCCAGTGATGCCTGCTCGGTCATCACGCTGTGACAGGACTGTGCTGAGATCTAGTCCACGTCCTCAGTATCATTTATCTGGATTTTTACAGTAGCCTCCCAGATTGGGTTTTGTTTTGTTTTGTTTTACTTGAGTGTTGCCCTCCTTCAAGTTACCCTTCATTCTGAACATGCCACTTCCTTCCTCATACTCCTTAGTGGCTCCTCGTAGCTTATAAGGTAAGCACCAACTTCACCATGTTGCATAAAACACCCTTCATGCATTTTCACCAATAGTGACAGAGAATACTTTCCCATATACTTATTTCCCATTTGCATTTGCTCTCTGATGGTTTGCCTCTTCGTGGACTTAGCCCTTTTCTCAGTTAGGATGATTTACATACTACAAACATCAATACTTTGACCGGTGTCTTGTTTATATTTTACACTTTGGCATTGGCCTTTTCTGATGTTTTAAACTATTCTTGACGCCTTTTATTTTAAAAATGTTTGAACTCATATTTTTCTAGTTAGCAATGCCAAGAATGAACAGTGATATCAAGTCCCTCCTTTATAAAATTTGGAAATTATCATAGCTTTTACACTTTTGTTGGTATTATCTATGATTGACTCATTTTGTCATTGTGATATTCTTTTCTTTTGTTACATATCTTCTCTTAAGTTAATTTTTAATTTTGCACTCTTTCTGTTACCACAGTTAATTCTAATTAATTGCATATTCTGCCAGTTCTTTCTGCCAATTTAGTTATATAACTTTCCCAATTTGAGAGCTCTATCTAGGTATTAATGTATATGGCTCAGTGAGCTGGCAAACATCCTCTGTTACCATTCATAAATAGTATAATTCTGGAATTCTTACATATACAGTATTTTATGGTTATCTTAATACTTAAACGAACTTTTGGGTGGAAATAAAATTCTTATGTCACACATTTTTGTCCTTAAAAACTCAGAAGACCTTACTCCACTCTGTTCTGGCATTTCATGTTGTGGAGGAAGTGGGAGGCCAGTGAACGGTCAGTCAGATAGTGTATTCCTTGTGTGCATATTAGTTTTCATTTGGTACACTATGTTACAACCTCAGAAGCTCAGTGTTTCCAACAAGAAAAACCCATTTCTCCCAACAGTATCATCTATCGCAATATTTATAGAATTCTTTCTTTGGTATTGAAATTAAAAAAAATCACTGAGAAATATGTAAGTTCTAGAACATATTTTCATTTTATCTTGTATCTAGTTAATCCTTCTAGCCTGAAGATTCAGACATTTATTTAGAAGAAAACTTTCCTTAAAGTATATCTCTATTTCTATTGCTCATTTGTCCTCTTCTTTAGGGTCTACAATGATTCATATGTTAGATTTCTGTGATATGTCTTTCATGTCTATTATCTTTTCTCTGGTCAAGTTTATTCTCCTGTTCTGTTAACATATATGCTGAAACCCAAGAAAAGAGATGCTGTCCTCCATAAATTTAATTAAATTTCTTGTCATTAATCCTTTTTTCAGAAACATTTTCTAATTCTCAATATATGTCTATCTCTCTGCATCATGAAATTATTTTAAAGAATCTAAGTAATTATCCTGATTACTTGAATCAAGATAGATTTAGCTCAGTTTATTTTCTTAAAATGAGTGAGAGAAGATTCATCGAAGATCCCATAATTGTTTTCATGAATAGTCGGGGAATCTTCCACTTAGATCTTCAGCTGAAGAGATGAAGGATGTAGTTTTATAACATCATTTCGATGATTTACCAGCCTGAGTGGAATGGGAAAAGAAGCTGAGGCCATGGGCATTTCCAGGAAGATCACTTTGTTTCTATATAGTTTAATTTCTATGGTTGTTGAAATATCAGAAGGATTGCTACTTTGTTCAGCATAACCTCCACTCCAGGAAAGATGGTGTGGTCTTCGGAGGCAGTTGTTTTTTGGTTTTTGTTTTCAAATGAAGGTAACTTGAAGGTAATTCCCATCCCATTTTATGGTACTCATTCAGTTAGGAAACAGTTCCTTCATCTGGCATGAACCCATATTAATGAGAAGGCTAATCAGAGGAAAATTTCTTGTCTGAAGGCTTTCTTTCAGTGTATATTTGCACATTTGCTATCTCTGTCTCAAAATGGTGTTGGTTCAAAGTGCTGAATTGAGCTCTAGAATAGACTCTCCATTCTCTCAGAGTGTGTACTTATCTCTCATCTTCACTGTTTGAAATTTTGGGGTATTACTGAGATCCTATAGGATTTTAGCCACTTCTACCACATTAAACTTTTTTATTGGCAAAGAAAAAATTTAATTGTACGTCCTTCGAACTGGATATATTTATACTCTATCTAGTAGAAATGGCTAAGATTTTACTCTACTTTTCACTCTTAGTGACACAGCTATTAAGATATTAACCCTGACTTTACTCTTGCTAATATAGGAGATTAAAGGTAATGAATATGTAAATGTTTCCATTTTCACTTCCTAGAAGAAGAGTTAGACTTTTGTTTCTTAAACTTCCAAGAGTAATTACAAGTGTCTTTGTGTTTGGGGAGACATCTGGAAGCCAGCACCACTGAAGCTTTTGTTTGGGATGCATGGGCACTTACAGGCAGGAGCCAGAAAATGATGAGTCTGAAAAGGGGGTGACGTGACCTATGGTGAAAGTTGGCTCCCTAGGACCTTGGGTGAGTGGGGACTTTGTGCATCCTATAAATGAGAGGTACCTGCACACAGCTCATATGTAGGGCCCCACGACTGATACAACATGAAATGGGGATGACCGCAAGTGTGCCAAGGGACACTGGACTGTGGGTACGAGGGCATGAAGGCTTGGGAACTCCAATCAAGGTCTCTATGCACAATTTGACAGAGAAAAATAAACCAAACACTTTCCAAAAGATTTTGCAAGTTATAAAGAAGGGGCACAGGGATTTAAACTACTATGAGGGATTTTTCCCAAGGGACTTTGATCAATCTGAACACATCAGAAGTCAATATGAGGAAGTATAACCAGGACTTCCTAGGAGAGTAGCTGAAGAAAATTGAATAATTTTATAACATAACTATTTTAGTTACATAATTATTCATGAATATAGCCTCTTTATAGAAAGAAAAAGAGAAAAAGGAAAGAAAGAAGGGAGGGAGAGGTGCAGGGAGAGTTGGATGAAGGGAGGGAGGGAGGAAAGGAAGAAAGAAAGGAAGGGATAAAAGGGAGGAAGAGAGAAAGGAAAAAAGTCAGGTCTCCCATCTCAGCTGCCTCCTTAGGTTTTGTTGCTATCACACAGGTATCTGTAGGTCCCCCCTCCTCCCACCGGCCACTTTTCCATCTCACTAGAGAGAGGTAGCTTGTTTGGCATTTTGTATAACTAGCTTCATTACACATACACACATTTTACATATATCAACTTTAAAAAAAACACTTTACAATAAGCATTGGAAAACTTTCTACATCTTGATTTACCTCATCCATTTTAACTGTTGAATAGTAATAATTATGATTGGCAATGATTAAGGATTTGATAACTGTCATTATTCTAAGTGCTTTACTATTATCTTACTGAACTCTCATAACTATCATTCTATAAATGAGAAAACTGAGTCACCGAGAACTTGTTATCTGCCCAAGATCAAATTATCCAAAATCCTCAGCCAGTCTACCCCCCAAACCTGTGAGCAGAAACACAATAATGTACTAGATCCCATTTTAGGAATGTATCATGATTGATTTACTGATTCATTACTGATATATAGTTAGGCCTTTTAAGATTTGATATTACAAAAGCTGTAATGAAGTAACAAGTATCTAGTGGACATTGAAATATGATGGGCTAGTTTCCATGGATGATTCTTTTCATAAAACCAAATATAATAATTGCTCAGACTTACTCTTCTCTTTCAGAAAAGTCATGACTCTTCCTCATAAACTATGGTAATTAACTATATGACGAAGTCCCTATAATTAAGGGATAAATTGCTGGCATAAAAATAAAGAATGAGTGCATGCTGTAATTACTCTGTACCTTATAGTTTATCAAACATGTACTTTGAACAAAAGAGACTATGTAAATATATAACTTCTAAAAGAAACCCTTTGCTTTCTCCACTCCAAACTGATAACCAGAAAATGACAGCTTGGCATAATAATGCTAAGAGTTCTGGCTATGCCCCAAAACTGAAACATGGAGCTCCCTTTCTCTACTCAGAGGGCCAGTTCTAGTATCCAATGTCACTCATCAACTATCAATTATGAAGATCAAGCTACTGGGAAGAATTTTCCATTCACTTGTTTTTCATTGTGAACTACGATGATGAAATATTTACTCCAAATATTTCTTATTGCAAAAAGAAGAGAAAGTGATTGTGGGCTTTCTTTAAGTGATGGCCTTCACACTAACGCACGTCCTCCCAGCAGCAGAGCTCCAAAGGGAAGCCCGAGTTGCGTTGCCAGCGTCTAGACGCGTGATCGTCCCGTGGTCTGTGTGAGTGCGGGGAGCACACCACGCACTGTGCGCGGTGCGGACAGTGTTCTGCCTGGAAACAGGAATGAAAAGTGAGAAGAGCAAAGTCGGGGTTCGCCAGCGTGTGCGCCAACGCACTCCGGTGGGCAAAGGGGAGGATCGAATCGGGGTCAAATCACCTTCACTTCCTAACTACCAGAGTGAAAACGAAGCACACGAATTGGTCACAAAAAAATTAATGAAAGAAAGAAGTTAATCAACCTTGACCTCCTGCAATCTATAGATTCTAATAGAATATTTTTTGCTTTCACCATCTAATATTTTAAAATTCACTGTAAATAAAAATGAATTAACAGAAAATCAACAGGAATTTTTAAATCATTTACTATATAGAATGATAGAATGGAATGTGAATATTTGGCAATGCTAGGAGGCTACTAAAGAACTCTTATGCAAATAAATAAGTTAAAATGGAGGAGACTAATTAATGCTAATTTCAGATGTATATAAAATGAAGATCCTAATAGCTACCTGGACCATTTTCTTCAAAATAATGTTTAAGATCTCTTTCTAAATTCTACTGTTTTAAGTTAAGCAAGATCTACTTTTACGCATATTATCCACTTTTTAAAAAAACATTTTATCGCATCAGTATGGATCTTGAAATGTTACATCGTATAAATTTTCTTTGCTGCTTGTGAATGAGATGGACTTTTGAAAATGCTTAACCATTTGAGAGTTCAGTTTTCTTAACTGTACAGTGGGGAAATCTATCGTAACTGGCCATCAGCTAAGCCACTGTAAAAAACAGATGGAGGTTTTTTTTGTTCTCAGAGCTACCTAGGGTGTGTGTGTGAAATGCTCCATGGGCTCATCCAGGAACTCAGGCTGTCAGGTGGATTGGTACCTTTAAAAATTACAGATTACTCATTACCTTTGCATTTGGTGAAAAGGAGTGGAGAATACCTAGGACAAGAGCCTTCACAGAGATAAACCAGAGGTTGCACTTACCCCGTTGCTTAATTGCATTGGTCTTAACTTAGTTGTATGGTCACATCTAACTGCAATGGAAGCTGGGAAATACAGACTACAACTGGAGAGTCATGGGAGTGGCTAATATTGACTTGGGGAATTCAGTTGCTAAAAGGGAGAAGGGGAGAAGGATACTGATGAACTATTAGCAGTCCTTGCCACTATAATGATACCCAGGTTTAAAAATTATAATTAAAAAGTAAAATTATACTGGTAGAGCATAGAAGTATTTTTGTAGAATTTACATAAGCAATCAGTGTAGTGCTTGACACACATTGAATGGTCATTAAATAGTAGTTATAATCATCATCATCATCTAGTACCTCTATCCTCACCTGAATGCTTGAATGAATGACCTCCACAGTATCATGAATAAATGATTATTTAGCAATACTTGAATCTCTATAGTAAAAGTAAATTTCATTGCTCTTAAAGCAGCCAATCCATTTTCAGAAAGTTTTTACTTCTTTCCAGACATTATTTATCTTCTTACACTTTCTTTTCTTTCACCCTAATTGCAATCTCTGAGGTCCCGCAGAACAAATCACATCCCTCTGACATACAATAGTCCTTCAGATATTTGTGAAAAGTTATTGCTTCTTCCATGAGTTTTCTTTTTCTCTAGACTAACCATTTTCTGTTCCTTCCACAGTCTCTCATAATCCATGATGCTGAGTCCAGTCATCATCCTGGACACATTTATTTGTTCCTTTAACAAATGTTCATTGAGTGCCAACTATTCTATTTTGTCAATGTTTACCTTAAAACTATGTCACCAAGGGCAGTACACAGTTTTTCAAGTTGGTCTGAGCAGAGCAAATCTCATCTCTCTCACTCTGGATACTGTTTTCCTGAAGCAGGGCTTCAGATCATATTAACTCTCGGAAGCTGTATCATGCTGTTCACACATGCTAGGTGGTCGCCTACTATACCCTCTGAGCGATTTTCTTTCATGCAGTTCACCTAGATGTACCCTACCCTACACAAACTTTTAAAAAATACACATAAAAACCATTTTCTTTATTTCTAGTTACTTGTTCATTGTAATCTTATCGTAATCTCTTAAGAATTTTTATTCATTAATCCAATATGTTAATTTCCTTCACAGATTCACACCATCTAAACACCTGATTAGCATGTAATTGAACTCTTCATCTAAGATATCGATCAAAATGTGGATATGGACAGGGCTGAGGAGAAGCCTTTAATAACCCTCTGAGCAATTATTTAACCAGTTATAAACGTGCATAACTGCGTCATCATCATTTTAAAAACATTAAGTTTCAAGAAAAGTTTTTGTTAGATACCTGGCTTCTGTGTTCATCGCCATGCCCAAGGAGGCCTTGACCCACCATTGGTCTGGCTCCAATCAGTCCCCACCTGACCCTGGGTGCCTCACTGATTAGAGCATGACTGGTGTTTTCCAGCTGCTGGACCTTCATGCATTGAGATACAACAAATATTTATTGAGCCCTCATTATGTGCCAGATGTTATACCGAGGAGTTTCTCATATACAGTTGACCCTTAAACAACATGGAGGTTAGAGGTGCTGACTCCCATGCAGTCACATATAAATTTAGATTCCCCAAAACCTTACCTACTAATAGCCTACTGTGGGCCATAACAATTATTGATAACATAAACAGTTGATTAGCATACATATTGTATGTTATGTGTATTACATACTGTGTTCTTACACTAAAGTAAGCTAGAAAAAAGAAAACATTATTAAGAAAATCATAAGGAAGAGAAAACACATATACAGTATTTATTGAAAAAATCCACATATAAGTGGATCCATCTTGTTCAAGGATCAACTGTAAATGGAGCATAGAAGAAATGGAACCTATTTTATAAAAAAAATACACATATTCTCAAAATTATCTTATTATTTTGCTCATGCATGAGACCATTGCACAATGTTCTAGAAGCTATGACAAAGTACGGAACATACTCCATATACAGGTACGCAGCTTTAGCGTGAGGGATTCAAAGAAATATTTTAAGTGTGATTTACCTTTTTCTAACACAATGCCTTCAGTGAGTAAATCCCTGCTAAATACCACATTAGACTCTGAGCATGTTTCAATAAATGGAAAATGACTGTGCAAGTACTCTCAGGAATAATTATTTCTTTGCTCTAGGTAACAAACACATTTTAGAATTTAAATTATGCATCACCTGTACAGATGTTACCTTTTCCAAAGGACTTTCTGCTCTAGGAATGCTAATCATTGGCATCTGTGTCAGATTATCCGTGCGTATATGCTCGTTTTCTGGTTGTCTTCCTTTGAAATTATTTACCACACACACGACCTAAAATTTCAGAAAAAAATTATAGTTTAAAACAAAGCCATGCACTCTATGACTATGACTCTTGAGTAGCCTAATACATTGAATCATAGCAATAAAGTATTAAAATTACTTAAAGATTAAATATATATCTTTATATGTAGATTATATATAACTTTATATATATAACTTTATATATAGATTTATCTTGTATAATTTTGAAATAGTTATTTCAGTGCAAATGTATTCAAGAAAATTCATCAATTAATATGTAGTTCAGTTAATAATGATGATTTGTTATTCCATTATTTTCATTAAATTAGATTATAGTGAATGCTCAAATCAATCCAAAAATAACATCACGACCTTATAAAAGTTCATAGTAAACTAACCTTTCCCTAATGTAACTAACCTATGACTTAATTTCAATGCTAATTATTACTCATTGCTTCAAGATCATTACATTCATAATAAACCTCTACAACTGGCTCTAATTTAGTAGATCCTTTCAATTAACCTAGTTTATTGTCTCTTATTGTATCTCATATATACTTGGCATTTCAACAGTAGCTTACCGGGGCTACTGCTGAAATAGAAAACCTTTGACAAAAAGGGAACTGAGCTTTGTTTCAATTGATTATATCCCAGGGATGACAGAATTTGAACTAAACCAGAGGTTCTCATACGCGAGAGTGCATAAAAATAAAGCTCTGGCACTGTTAAAAATGCACATTCCTAAACCATTCAGTAAAGATTATAATTTCATAGATGAAGGATGGGGCCTAGGAGTTGGCACTTTAAAAATGCATTCCAGAAGCTTCCGATGCAGGTAGATCATACTTCAAGAAATAGTGAATTAAACAACACAGGAAAATTACTTGCTACTATCTGCTTAACTAGTGGGTAAGATACTTTTGAGCCTTCTTCTGGGTTTTATATTCTATTATCAAATCAAAATACGGAATTCATTTGCAGTTAAAACCTAACAGTCATTTTAAAAAGTGCTTAATATGTAATTACACATTTACATTGTCTATTTTCACAAATGCTGCACTGGAAAGCCTTTTCTTCAGTGGGGCTCATTGCTGAACACTTTCAAAGGCCAATTAGATCTCGATTACTCTTTAGTTTTTAAATAAAATTTACAAATCTACAAAGTAATAACATGTACTACAAAACCTTATCTTAGAAAAAATATTTCCTTGCAAATTGGTATATATTTACTACCCTTCCACTTCCTTTAAGAATTACAGATCGGAAGCATAGATCAAATCTTGATCATTTATACTTCAACTTTATCATCACCATCAAGATCTTTAAAGGGAGGGATGGTAAGGGGTTGGAGGTGGACGCTGACAAAACTATTGAATGATGACCCTACAGAGGACTGACCGTGATTGCCTTGAAGCAAGGTCAGCTTATTTTGTTTTTGTTTATGCTTTGCTCACATCAACCTGTGAATCTTTTCATCAAAGCACTTACTTCTGTATGAAATTATACATTTGTTAGCCTAATTGGTTGATGTCTCTTCCAAGATCGTAAACTCCATCAAAGCAGACGCCGTCTCTCTCTTTTTTTGTTCACCATTGTATTCTCAGTGCCACAGAGAGTGAAGAGATTAATGAATGAGCTTGCATGCAGGGCAAAATTTCTAAATTTTCTAATGTTCCTGTGTAATTTAAAGTAACTTTACTCTGAAACATTCTACTTTTACATTAAAACTTCCATGTGTATAATTCTACCCTCTCCTACAAAAATGACAGTCACCACAACACATATATTTTCTCTTATTTTTCCAATAGTAATAATAAATTAATCTCATCCATCTATGATCATTTACCCTCTTCCCTTGTGGCAAATAAAAATCTCTATTGTATGGGGTCAAGTGCATGGGTTTGGGATAAAAAAATCTTGGCTTTAATCCTAGGCTCTCTTATTTACTAATTGTGTGAGCCTGGGCAAGCTGCTTAATATAACTAGATCTGTTTCTTTTATCTACAAAATGAAAATAATAACTATATCTCAATCTGCTACTGTGACTATTGGTTGAGTTAATTTAGTAAAGAGTGCTTCAATAACTTTTTGTTATTGTTATTATTATATATGATAACATGACAAGCTTTTGCTATGGCTCAACAAACTTGAACTATTTCACCTGACACAGTAATATGCATCTTTTTTGGAAGTTCTTTAAACAATATTAATCTACAACTATTGTTCAACTAGTATTTGTTTTGTATTTTCCTAAGCATGGAAATTCTGTTCTCTAACTTTAATGAAAATGCACATAGGACAAGAGTGATAAACTCAGTATAGAATATAATTCCTTGTTAGATTTAATAGGATGGACTTTGAGTGCAGTCAGGAAAAATGAGAGAACCATGTAATCAGGGATGCTTCCTGGGAAAGTTGGGACTCATCTAAGAAAAATGTCAAGTGCATAAAGGATCTGAATACAGTCATCAAAGGTGAGGGCCATGATGTCCGGAGCCTTCTCTGTACCACTTGACGGCACTTACTACATTCAACCCTGAAAGGAGCTCTGAGAAGTGAATAAAACAGTTCCTCATTCAGGCATTCATCCATTCTTTCATCTGTTCATCTATATTTCCTGAGAACCTCCTACATATTGGACCCTGTACTGGGAATACACAGTGAAGAAAACAAAGAAACGCCTTCTGCATGAGCAACTTACATTCTAATGGGTTTCATAGCAAAAAAAAAAAAAAAAAAAAAAAAAAATTAAACAAAAAATTTTATACGTGGTACATTAAAAGTTGAAATGTGCTATAAAGAAAAGTGAATAGGGAATGAGAAATGTCCTCAGGAAGGGGTAGTTCAGGGAAGGCCTCGCTGCTTCAGGCATAATGAAGGGCTAAGTACTTTGTTCAAGGTCACACATCCAACGTGTGGCAAAAGCAGAATTCACGCCTAGGTTTGTCTGACTCCCAGAACCCCTGTTTTGCTCCCTGATACATACAGAGGAACAGGCTTTTCCACTGAGGCAAATGTGTAGGCTGGACAGAGTCTGTTTGCGAGAGAGAAGGATCACTGACTGGATCTGAAGTCCACGGATTCCACTGTAAAGGGGGAAAAATAGACTTGGCTGGGAAGAGTGCAGCCAGATTACTGAGGATCCCAGAAGTTCACTGGAAGCGTCTATATTTAATGCAGCAGGAAATTGGTTTGGGGTGTTTTGTTTTGTTATTAGCAATGAATTATGTTATAATGTGTATAGAAGAAAAATAGGAGATATTTGGAGGAGAACCTGAACTGAGGAGGCAGCTAAGAATCTATAGACATAATAGAGAGAAGATGCATTGATCTAAAATCAGGAGGTTATAGTCAGAATGGCAAAGAAATAAGATACAGAAGAAATGTTTTCATAATGGAAATGAACTGGGATTAGATGAGTCACCGGGTGTGGGAGATAAACCAGGAGAATGAGTCAAAGGCAAACACCAGACACTGGGTCTAGGTGGCTGTGGGCTGTGGGTGCCTTTCACTGAAACACAGAGGCTCGCAGTAGGCTGTCTTCATGTTATTTTGGAATCATTTTAGAGTTCTGCACACACCACACAATAATTAGAAACACCTCAGGATATTGTAAGCCAGAGCTATAGTCGCTGCTCAAAATAAATGCTCTACTTAGTTGCCTACATGAGAAACCTGGGAATCGTCAGAGACTGCTCCCTCTCCTTTGCCTCTGTCATCTCCAGTGTTCCATCGGGCGCCAAACCATTCCACCTCCTGAACACCCCTCCTCCTCCTGGCTGTTCCTGAGTTCCCTCTACAATAAACTGGTCTTCTAGAGAGGAAACAGGTTTTCCTGAGTTCTGCAAGCTATTCTAGCAAATTAATTGAACCTAAGGAGGGGGTTGTGGGGACCTCTGATTTATACTCAGTCAGTCAGTCAGAAGTACAGTAACAACCCAGACTTGTGACTAGAGTCTGAGGTCCAAGGAGGTGGTGAGTGGAATTTCCAATCTATTACAGTAGGGGCTCTGTAAGTGTTTATTTTATGAAGGAAGAAAGGGGGGAATGTCTGGAGGAATAATCTGGCCACTGTATTATTGTCTGACCCCTGAAACAGACTGTAACTCCCACCGGAGACAGGTCATGTTTATCTGAGCCATCTTGCATCTCTAGTCTTGGCACAGTGCCTGACACCTGTAGACATTCAAACTTTTGATAATGGTTGTGAATGGATGCTTAAATGCTCATTTAGTTACTACAGAGTTAAAGCATTACTTTCCCATGACCTTTTCATAAGGTCATTTTTCCTAGACTACAGGGAATGTTTGAAGGGTTGTTACAGAATGTTCTGAATATGTGCAGTAGGATGGTCTTGAGCTGAAAGGCGATCCAAGTCATCATTCACCATGAGGTTCTCAGACAGGGAAGTGACTGGGAAGACACAAGCGTTCTAGAATTGGCCTTGTCAAGAAGTTCACTGGAAACAAAAGAAAGATGGCAGCAGCCACAAAAAATAATTAGCAGGAAGCCTGATGAGACATCAGAGAAGATGCTCTGGACCCACAGAGCTGAAAGCAGTTACGTCTGCCACCACTGCTCTGAAATTTTGATTTTTAGCATTCTCCTTGTTTGCCTATGATTATTTCCTTAAGATTTATGTAAGATGTCTTTTGTTTTGTTTCATTAAATGTCAGTCTACTTCAACTGTGGTGAGCAAAAATAAGGAAAAGGTTTTGATCCAAGCCTGGGCCCCAGTTTACATGAGGCTGTAGCATATTTCTGGGACAGGGAGGGTGTTAAGCCTAAGTCTTCCAGAGACCTTGGGACACAGTGGGAATAACATGAGGAAGAAAAGTAGCACCAGGCACAGAGCAGGGAAGAGGGCATAGTCACCACTTTACCATAGGAGATTCTAGAAGAAGAACCAATTTAAAATGCCTGGCACAGAAACTGTGCTCAAATTTTTAGTAGCCAGAAAGATACATGTAAATTTTCGTTTACTGGATATTAACTAGTAAAAGGAGGCAGGAGAAGCTACTTAAATGTCATCAAACGGGAACTAAAGTGTGTCATAATACGTCAATGCAAAAATGTTTTCATTTATAGTCTACACATTTTTTCATCTGGGCAAAATGTTATGTATTCATTCTTAAGCCATGCTAAAATATAGTTTCCAACAACCAAAATGTATATAGTTATTCCAAGGAGATTTTAAAATAGGTGTAGAGATGGCATACTTACTTCATTAGAAGTCACTGCCTATGCTCTTCACTTCTCAGCAAAATCTGACTGGAATAGGTATAATCCTGGGAACACAGACTATTAGTCACTGAAGGGGACTGGTCCCTCTCACGAGTGAAGTTTATCCTAGTGAGGTTTACCCGATAGCGAGCGCCGTGGCTGTAACTCGTGGCTCGTGGAGGTGCTGTGCTGAGACACCAGGGGACTCTGGGATGCTCTAGGTACTCCGGGATGCAAACTGCCCTGAGGGAGTTTCAGGACTATCCGTGCAACCCAGTCTTAAAAGCTATCCACAGAGAAATGAGTGCTGTTAGCTTTGTTTCATTTTATATGAAAATATTTTGTTCAACTTTAAATCCAGAATTTATACTTTTTCATCCCCAAACCTAACTTTATGCAGAACAAATGAAGTAAGAGGAACAAATGAATGCCTTAGAATATATATATCATCATTTGATATGTCACATTAAAACAAACCCAGTGATTCACATGAGTAATTTCTTACAGGTGGTTATACAAGTTAATTAAAAACTCAGTGATATCTAAGTAAATCTGTACTTACCAAAAATACTGCTATAGATATTCCGACCAGAAAGCCTGCTATCACATCTGACCAATGATTTCGATATTCTGCTACTCTGTTGAGTCCAGTAAGAAAGGCCAAGCACATTAAGCCCAAGCACAGAACAGGCTTAGCAAGTCTTGTTCCTTTGGCTTTGATTGTGTTGGTAATGTACATCTGAAACGTTAAATGAAAAACATGACTTTTCATTAGGGCATTTCCTTGACTTACACCCTGTATATGTGTATGTACACATATATATGCTTATATGGTTCAATAATTAACTATTAATTTTTTGAAGAAATTTTCTTAAAAGAATTTAAGAGTAGTAATTATTTAATTTTACTTACCTGATATTTACTAATTCTTATTAATTATTGGCTAATTCTTTTGTAAAATATCGATCATTTAGGAACACAGAGCACAGACATTCTAAGTGACCTTCTGTTAAAATTTAATATATTTATTTTTGTTTTATATTAATTTACATTTTACATTATTTTTTCAAGTAGAATTGGTTCACTTTCATTTTATTTATTTAATTTTTTAAATAATTTTTTTATTTCTCAGTTATAGTTAGTATCCAATATTATATTAGTATCAGGTGTACAACATAGTGATTAGATATTTACATAACCATCTGATCCAGTACCCATCTGATACCATACAAAGTTATTACAATATTACTGACTGTACTCCTTATGCTACACTTTATATCCCCATAACTATTTTATAACTACCAATTAGTACTTCTTTCGTTCCCCTTCTCTTTTTCCCCCTCCCCAAACCCTTTCCATCTGGCAACCATCAAAAATGTTTTCCATATCTATGAGTTTGCTTCTGTTTTGTTTGTTCGTTTATTTTCCACTTTAGATTCCACAGATAAGTGAAATTATATGCCAATTATCTTTCTCTGTCTGACTTACTCCGCTCAGCAAAATATCTTTTTGGTCAATCCATGTTGCAGATGGCAAGATTTTATTCTTTATAAAATTTCTTTATGGTTAAGTAATATTACATTGTATATATGTACTTCTTTATTTATTCAGCCATTGATAGACACCCAGGTTGCCTCCATATCTTGGCTATTGTAAAAATGCTGCAATGAACATATGGAGTCATATGTCCCTTCGAAGTAGTATTTTGGGTTTCCTTGGACAAATACCCAGAAGTGGGATAACTGGGTCCTTCTTTGTCTTATATTATAGCCTTTGTTTTAAAGTCTATTTTGTCTGGTATGAATATTGCTACCCTAGTTTTTTTTTTTCATTTTCATTTTCATGAAATATCTTTTTTCATCTCTTTACTTGCAGGCCGTGTGTGTCTTTTGATCTGAAGTGAGTCTCTTGTAAGCAGCACAGGTAAAGGTCTTGTTTTCTTATCCATTCGGCCACCCTGTCTTTTGATTAAAGCATTTAATCCTTTTTCATTTGAAGTAACCATTGATAGATATGTAGTTATTTCCATTTTATTATTCGTATTTTTAATTCTTCTTTCTTCTTGTTCTTATTCTTGTTCTCCTCTGTCTCCTCTTCCCTGCCTTCTTCCTCTCCTTCCCCTCCTTCTTCTCCTTCCCCTCCTTCTTCTTCTTGTCCCTCTAACATTTCTTATAATACTGGTTTGGTATTGATGAACTCCTTTAGCTTTTTTTCTGTTTGGGAGGCTCTTTATATGTAATTCGATCCTAAATGATAGCTTTTCTGGGTAATCTTGGTTGTAGGTCCTAGCTTTTCATCAGTTTGAATACTTCCTGCCAATCCCTTCTGGTCAGAAAGGTTTCTATTGAGAAATCAGCTGATAGTCCTGTGGGAGTTCCCTTGTAGGTAACTAACTCTTTTTCTCTTGTTGCTTTTAAGACTCTCTTGGTCTTTAACCTTTGGCCTTTTGATTATGATGTGTCTCGGTGTGGATCTCTTTGAGTTCATCTTGTTTGGGACTCTCTCTGCTACCTGGGCTTAGAGGTACCTTGAGAGGCCAAGCCAAAAGCCAGCTGCCACTAATGCCAGGCTTAGGGCTGTTCAGCAAGAGAGACAGGGCACAACAAGGCCAGATGCTGCTTGCTTAGGTTTTATGAACCTGTGAGAGATTTTAGGAAAGCCCACAACATGAGCTAAAACTGCTTATTTGTATGGAAAAGCTACCGCAAGTGGCTTGGTTGGGCCTGCAAGTTAGGAAGTTAGGTGGGACGGGGCCTCAGAAAATCACCTAGGCAGCCAGTATTAGCCAAATTGATGGAGACTCAGATATGGTGGTGCCTACATCTGCAAATCGGGAGTGGGAGGGCTCAACAAAGGAACAACGGATTCTCCCAGCACTTCTGTCTGGTAGAAAGCTGCCCCTCCAGCCCTCACCCTAAAGCCAGACAATTCAGTTCCTCCCCATATGTCCCTGGCACCCCACAAGCTGCTACGTGAGTGCTGGAGCTTGGAGAGACTGAATGTGTTAGCAAGTAAGTCTATGCGTGGGTGCTTTAAGAGGAAAGCCTGGGATTCCAGTAGCCTTCCTCCTCACTCGCTACAATCTCTGCTGGTTTTCACAGTCAGGAGTTATGGGGACGTCTCTTTTTTGAATTGGAACCCTGGGAGGTGGGCCCAGTGTGGGGTTGGGACCCCTCATTCCTCTGAGGGGCCTCCACGGTCAAGATATCCCTCCTGATTCTCAACTACTACCTATGGTTGTGGGACAAGCCCATTTTGCTCTCCACCCCTCCTACTAGACAACTGTGTGTCCCCAGTTGTACTACTTCTGTTCAGCCAGACCTCAAGTGACCCCCAATGATGATTGTCCTACAGTTTAGTTGTAATTTCGATGTGGTCTTGAGAGGAGGTGAGCACAACATCTATCCACTACGCAATCTTGACTGGAAGTATGAATTTACATTTTAGATCAATACTGGTTGAAGGGGAACACTGATGAAGAAGTGTTCTTAATGTTTACATTTTTGTACCCTATATTGAGAGTATGCATACATGATAAAATCAAGTATGAATATAGCTATAAAAAATAAAATGGAGCAGATTTTTACTAAATAGATATTACTACGAAGAATGAATTTAAGGTTCATTGCAGTGCCAAAGTTTGTTTTTATATTGCTATCTGAAATTATGAAATTACTTTAAGTAAATTTTGTTAGCCAGACTTAGGACAAAAGCAAAAATGAACACAAACTTAATTACAAAGAGGGAAAAATCAGCTAAAAACAAAACAAAACAAAATAATGGATACCTAAATTTTCGGTACCTTCACTATGCTAAGGAAGAATATATAATGCCAACTGATTGGACTGAGTAAAACCTCTTCAAGTTGTGACCACTATACTTAAGAATAACTCAGTCCTTCCATAATCTAATTTATTCTATAGCTCAACTGCTTATCATTTAAATCCTGTATTACTATATAAGCAAATAAGTTGACTATAAGGAAAATATATCAATTATTATTTCAAGTCATTAGTAAAGTAATTATAAAGAGATGGTTTTGATAGTACAATATGTTTTTATGGTATTAATGTCAGTAACTATCTTATGCTGATATTATACTCAGAAAAATACTTGAGATGCATATAACTACTTGCCTATTGTCCTTAGCTGAATAAAAAAATACATTTTCCTAAGAGATTAAACCTAAATTAATGCTTCAGTTTTTAGTTTATAGCAGCCATTTTAGAACGCTATAAAATTCAGTAGTTATCTTTTCCATTGTCATTGTTGCTGTTTTCCTGGACAAAGTTTGCAGCCCTGTTAGCTGCCAGAAGAAGCTGTGTGAATCATTAAACAATCCATATGACACAAAAGCTTCAATCTAGCCAAGTTCAGCCCTTTGCAAACTATCCCAGGTCCAAATACTCTTAAAAAAACAAAACAAAACAAAAGAGCTTGATTGCCTCCATCTTGAGCCTGTGATATTCAGAGCTGGGTCTGTGTGTTCTAAGTCTGTGCTGAGAAGAGCGAAATAATTTCAGTTATTGAGGATAAGTACACATGACAGGGAAACAGAAAGAGATAAGAAAAAGAAAATGATGCCTTTGCTATTCTGAGAAAATGTGTTAAAGAGCTCTGCCCACATGAATAATAAGGCAAGGATATCACACCACTTCAGGTTGCCAGTGATGCATCTAATACAGAATTCCCAATTTGACTACTGAATATAAATAGGGAGTGAAATTTGGGCTGCTTGTGAGATTTTCTTTAACGCAGCCACAAGGCTGATTAATGATTTCTTACCTTTGCATTTCTTCATATCTGCAAGAACTGTAAAGACAGCCTATCCTTATTGAGACAAAATAAATGTGAAATGATAACTGAATGATATTAATACTGCAAATATTCATTATAGCTATGATTAATGAGTTGTGACTGTTCATGGCAATCTTCTAAGTACTTTATATTAATTATCTTATGAAATCCTCAAAACAATCATATATGTCAGATGCCATCATTACTTTCATTGTATAGATGAAAATTAAATCAAGATAAAGCTTATTATGAAGAATATACAACTCAACTATTGGAGGTGGCACCGTTGAAAAAGGAGAGATGTAAAAGGGAAGTAAAGGGAAAGCACTTAAGTATCTCAATTTCCTTCCTTTTTTCTTCATTTATTTCTTGCCTGGAGAAATTGGTCAATGGACATAAGCTGAATATTAGCGAAAGGAAGAGAGTTGAAATTAAAGATAAGAAGAAGGTCATGGGGTTAAGGCTACATCTATACTCTACTGTTAGGGAAAAGTAGAAAGTCATGTGTGGTCTATGTGGGCAACCTAAATGGCTTTAGAAAATATTTGCCTTTCTCTTCATCCCCAAAGGCTATTTCTAATAAAGCCCAGACCCTGCTTGCCAACTCATGTAGGCCTATGGTAATCTGTGAACTTGGGCTACAACCCTCTGAAGTTTCCTTTGAATGGTGTGTTCATTCCTAATTGCTCCAATGACTTGAGCATTGTTTATAAGGAGTCCAAAGACACAGTCCGGCCACTATGCAAACTTATGAAAAAGCTTCTATATTAGGAATAGTCTGGACTTGGCTGTTTCTCCACCAGATCCCCACTTAATATCCAGATCCAGAGGGGAGAAGATTGAATTTCAAGGGTTATGGGAGGAGGGTGACATTTGTTCAAATACATTTGACTTTAAGATGGATCATATAAGTGCTTTATAATGCACAGGTTTTTCTTGGGCATAATCAGTTGGTATGGATGTCACAAAAGAAAAATTAGAGTTTTCAGTTATCTTTGACAACTCTTTAGTACTTTATAAGTGCCTTTTAACCAGTCTAATTATATTTTCCTTACAAAATGTCTATTACTCCTAATTTTCAGAAAAGGAAATTATGGCATAAGAATCTATTAAGCAAGTTGGATAGAGGACAGGAATTGATTATTTATGCTCTCTTGGTTTTTAATTCACTTATGGAACCATCTAGGTTAACCAGATGTCAAAATGTAACAAAAATAAAACAGACAGAAGGATGTATGATTTGAACTGGATGACATCCACTCAGTCCTCCAGGGTCAGTGGATGCCCACTGCATTACAGGCCCACCCATTTAACCATTATTAACGATACTCATTCAATCCATTCCACAAATTCCTATTAATGCAAAGATGCAGAAAGCCAAAGCAGATCATTTGCTCCCTGCTAACAGCCTGGTGTATATTTTTCTATATTTTAATCTTGTTTATACAAATATGTGCGATAACAGACACACATATATAAGGATTTTCTTGTTTACTTTTACTAAAATGTAATTGCAATGCCCATATTTTTCAATAATGTGAATTAACTAACTTGCGATGACAGACGACCATCTGTTGGATAAGTCGAGAAAGCATTGTACAATTTTAAAACAATACTATCTATAAATAACTAAAAATAAAAACACACAAATGTGTTTCTAGATTTTTATTGTGTTTGTTAAGTACTTAGTATACACCTGAAACTCTTTCTTAAAAAAAGAGACATCCAATATTAGATCCAGAAGGACGAGTGTACTGGTTCCCAGCAAAGGGGAGGTAGTGGTGGGGAAAGATGGCCTCGTCCCAGGTAATCCTGCCGTGTGCTCTCCAAGCACCTGCTTTGTCCCACCCCCCCTCCAGAACATTTAACGCACTGTACGGTTTTTTATTAATTTAATTATTTCCTTCACTTGAGTGAAGACATAGAAGCCAAATCTGAGTTCTGCACTGTAAACCCTGTGCTAAGACAGCACTCTAAGATAGCACACAGAAAGCACTCAATAAAGACTTACTAGATTTACTTAATAAAATAATAAATGAAAAATGCAAAGGTACAGGGGAGAGAGTATGGAGTATTTTCTTCATAGCATTAGTATCTATCTAAAATCATGTACTACATTTCTAAGCATATTCGTTTATCTGGTCCCTCAACTAGAATACTCCATTAGAATGGAAGCTTCTGTCCATTCACTCTTCTCCCTGAAATGCGTAGAACACTTTTACATATTAGGCATTCAAAGGCTACTGGATGAATGAATGCAAGAATGGCATACCTGGGGAAAAGTGAGTTCCCGAACTCTTTTATTGTCCGAAAGTAGGTATTGGCATTTTAAATGGTCTTGCCTATATATTTGTTTACTTGCTATTGTCTTTTTCCTCATCTATCTCATGCTGCCTGGAGCAATATCTAGTATAGGGCAGGCACCTGGATAGGAAGAATATTAGCCCTCTAAAGATGCCCATGTTCTAATCCTAAAAACTTGTGAATATGTCACCTAATCACATGAGTCTTTACAGATAAAAAGCCATCCCTGGTGCCATAGCCAGAAAGAGATTTAACACTGGAGTCCAGTTTGAGGCTTGCAAGTCCACATGGCCAAGGTGGGGAGGCAACCTCAGAAAAGCCACAGGACTGCCCTGTAGAATGGCCTCTCAGTCGTCACTGGTCTCCAATGCTGTGTGCTTCTGCCCATAGGTCACTTGTGCCCTACTGCCAACCACTGCTAATGTCCTCATGCCCCATGCTGACTTGGTCCATCTAGGCACACACGCTATAGAGATCCTCTGCATCTTCAGCACATCTGCCTTCTAGGCCCAGGTGGGCTACCTGCCCTCTCCGGTTCTGTTGCAGGGTCTTCCTGCTCCCATCATGCCTATCCTCTGCCGCCTGAACTCCCAACACAGGGGCACACGGAGGTTGCATTCTCCCGGTTTCAAGCCTGAAATGAGGTACAATCCCATCTGCTTTCTATGTTCTCTTCAGTCTCTCTGGTAGCCAACTTCCTTCTCAGAGTTTCTTATCTATGGGTGCTTGCCCGAATGCTCACTTCTGCCATTCTGCCCTTTGCTTCAACCCCGCTACTTCCTAGTCCCAGAAATGCTGCCTCCTCTCCCCAGGTCAACAGCACCACCCCTTACATCACACCCAGTGTTCTCTACTACTGGTTTATAACAAAATGCTCAGATCTTCAGATTTTGCTTGGGGGATGTAAAGGTAGCTCTGAGATTTAGACATTCCTATTCTCTCTTGACAGAGAGAGATTTGACTATGGAAACAAAACATTTTTCCTTTTCTAGTTAGTATTGGCCCATCTCTCATTTTATTTCCAGCTTTATTAAGGTATAATTGTCAAATAAAAATTGTATATACTTAAGATATTCGATTTGATGTTTTGACATATGTATACATTATAAAGTAAACACCACAATCAAGGTAATTAACATAAATTAACTCACATAATTACCACTTTGTACGTGTGTGATGAGAACGCTTAAGATCTACCTACCCTCTTAGCAAATTTTAAGTATACAATACAGTATTGTTAACTGTAGTCACATTACTCTATAGTAGATTTGTGCATGTTATACACACATGTAATGGAATATAATTCAAAAGAAGGAATATAATTTAAAAAGAACGATATCCTGCCATTTGTGACACAGATAAACCTAAAAACACATTATGCTAAGTGACGTTAGCCAGGCACAGAAAGGCAAATACTGCATGATCTCATTTACGTGTGGAATCTAAAATGGTCAAACTCAGAGAAGCAGAGAGTAGAGCAGTGGTCTCCAGGAGCTAGGGAGGGGGAAACGGGAAGAGGAGAAAACGGGGAGATGCTAACTCCTTATGGCCTATCCTTCTCCAAAGCACTGAAAAAGAGATGAGAAATCCTAGAGCTGTGTTGTCTAATGTGGTGGCCATTAGCTAGTGTAGCTGCTGAGACCTGAAATGTGGCCAGTGGGACCAAGGGACTGAAATTTTAAATTTTAGTTCATTTAAATTTCAAACCTAGTACTTGATTTGATTATCAGAAAAAAAAATGTAAATATGTTTGGAACACATTGGGTATGTGCACCTATTTTCATACTGTAAATCTTCTGAAACCTAAATATAAGTTGAATGTTTCAGATGAAATTTTGGTACCTGAATTAAGATGTATTGCAAGTGTCAGGTATATACTGAGTTTTGAAAACTGCAAAAAAAGGGATGCAAAAGGTCTCATTAATAATTTTTATATTGATATAATGTTGAAATGGTAATATTTCAGATTTACTCAGTTAAATAAAATAAATTCTTAAAATTCATTTCCCTTTTTAAATTTTTTTAGAAAAATAAAAATCAATAATAAAAATAAAAATAATTTTACTTGAAAATTAAATATATATAGAGAGGTTCATGTTCTATTTCTATTGAACAATGAACTTTATAATTCTATTGGACAATGCTGACTTAGAAAAGAATATCATGAATTAAGAGAAATGATAAATATACCAGTTAATATTCAACAAAGATTATACCCATCTCAGCAGTTATTGCTATTTTATTATTTATTATATTGGTTGGAATTGGGTGCTGATGCTAAAACTATTTTTTAGGATACTTGTGCTTTGTCAGACAATACTTATCTGTATCTTTTTTACCTATATATATCTTTCATATCTATTAACATTACTTTTCCAAGTAGCACATAATATAAATGAAATGATATTATGAAATTATTTGGAATTTTCAGAGTTTATCACAGTGTAATTTTTTTCAGGTTCTGGTTTTCATAATGGTTACTTTTTTGTATTTTACTCCATCAAAGTTAATCAATTGTTTTTTCTTTTTATGAATACCCTTTAGATACTTGAGAGATTCTATATTTAATCAGTGTAAATCAGGGGGAAAAGCTTAACTTTAGGAGTTTAGTAATCTGAGTTAAAATGTCATTCTATCACTGATTAGTTCTGTGATCTTAGACAAATTACTTAACTTCTCTGACTCTTAGTTATACCATTCGTAAAACAGAAAAGACAATAATTGTCTGTAAGATTTAGCTCAGGAATCACACAAGGAGTATAAGTTTTATTACTGTTACATGGTACCATGAAGATTTTTGTTTGCTTTGTAACTGGAATAAACCTTAAGGATTAAAGTTTTGAATTAAAGCTGTACATTTGCTGAGAGAAATAATAAATTCAATTGCCTAACTTACGGGCATGGGATAAAGGTCCTTAAACATCTGAAAATCTGAAAATCAAAGAGTACCTATCTATTTTCTTTTCAGTATATTTAATGGGTACCTAACAAAAGATTACATAATCACAAACACGGAATTTGTCATGTAGTTGATGTCCTTGAATGGGCAACACTAGGGAGTCACAAATTTGATGCAAATAACAACCACCTCAGTGTTCAGGACCAGCTGGTGCATGCAGTTAAGATCAGAATATGCTCAGTGACTCAGCTGTCCCGGGTACAATGGTCGATTGATGGTTTGGTCATGAATAACAGCCCCTTCATCACTGACACATTTACCTTCTCCCCGAAGTGCAGCCATGGCTGATTTTACATGGAGACCATTTCTATCCAGTAGGATTCCCTCCTCACTCCAATAAATAAATTGTACATGTGGCACTTTGTCCATCAGTTAGAAGAACAAAACCACTCTTGCTTGACATTCTTTGTCATCTATGAAATTGAGAACCACACATATTCACCATTTAACATTTGTTTTGCATATATCAGTAGGATAATAATTACATAAAGATAGGCTGCTCTCATTTCTGATTGCGGTACAAAGAGAAGAAAGCTATGTGACATATGAGGCATTACATGCAAGCAAAAGGTATTTAATTCCTATTATTTTAATAACTCTATAATCTCTAAGATTTAAAATTTGCTAATAAGTATGGAACTCAAATTAATTTGTTAAAAACCAATCTGGAGATCTTTAAATACCAAAAAAAGTGCTCTAGATGGTTAGATGAATTTATGAATTAGTTATAGATTAATTTTGAGGCAAATGAAGAAAGTAGAACCTGCAAAACTATTAAAATATGCAAATAAAAATTTAAATTTATTATCGAGGCAAGAAGTTAGTAGTGAAACAGCCAAAACAAACCACAATTGTGACTATGTTTGGAAATAGGGCCTTTAGAAAGATAACTAAGGTTAAATGAGGTCATAAAGATGGGACCCTAATTTAATAGGATTGGTGTCCTCATAAGAGGAAGAGACAGCAGACAATGAATTCTCCATGTAAGCACAAAGGAGGGACTATGTGAAAACACAGTGAGAAAGTGGTTGTCTGCAAACCAACTCTAGTGGCACCTTGATCTTGAACTTTTAGCCTCTAGAATTCTGACAAAATAAGTTTCTATTATTGAAGCCACCCAGTCTGTGGTATTTTGATATGCGGCCCTGGCAGATTAATGTACCCCTTCACCCCCAGCCACATTTAAGTGTTAAGCACCATGAAATCAGGGGGCTGAGTGTCTTCGTCTTTGAATCCTCAGAACATCCCATCCTAGGTGCTCAATAATCACTTGTCAAAGTGATGAATAAATAATGAATAAATTGCTATTTTCAGTGTTTTTATTAAACAACTTAAAATTTTTGATTTTTTAATCCATATTTCTTCTTTAAAATGTGATGCGAGTGTTATAAATTAGCATGAAAATATAGTGAATCAAGATTTCTTATATTTTGAGCTCTTTCAGACATTTCTTATTAGACACGAATTTAGATTTGTGAATTTAAAGGAAAAGATAAAGGTCACTGCTAAAGAAAAATCTTGGGAACTGTGTGATCACCAGTTCAATATAAGTCAACAGTGTGACTTATCTAATAAAACAAGCAGAGAAACCAAAACAAACAAAAAACAGTGCCGTTTTAGGTTTATTAGCACTAGATTAGTTTTTGAGGTGTTTCTGTATATATGATATCTTTGACATGCCTTAATTATTACATTTGTAGAGCCTTTTATGGTTATAGAATTATAGGATTTTAAAAGAAGTAACTTAATGGAAAATCCAGATGCTTCTAAATCATATTCCATGAGCTCATAGGAAATTAACAGAGGAGCCTCCAGAGCATTTATGAGGAACATGGGCAGAGGCTGGTTTATAAGATTATATGTTACCAGGACTGGTTATTTAATTTGCAGGGTCCAGTGCAGAATGAAAATGAAGGGCCCACTGTTCAAAACCGTTGGGAATGTAGGACGCTGACAGCAGAGCACGTAACCCTCCTGGTCACGGCATCCTGCAGGACAGCACGAGTCATACACGCATGACGCGGCCCTGCATGGTATGGTTTCTATCTTAGAAAGTTACTTGGCAAATTACATGAAGAATGAATGGATTACAATAGGCAAGAGGAGGGGCTATGTAGGAACATTTTATTGGTAATCTAGGCAAGCGATGAGGAGGGCCTGGACCACATTCGTGGAAGTGGGAGAGAAGTTTTATCATCCTAAAGTAATACCTCCTATAACCTTCGACTTTACTATTTAATTCTCTGGCTTTTAATAATATTTAAAAATAACCCCAAAGCTATCATGTATCTTCACACCATAGAGCTTCAGAAAATCAAAGCTCCCAGTAAGAAAACTTTATGGATTATTCTATAAATCAATCAATTACAGAATGAGTTAAAAGGCCTGTGATTCTGTGTTAAAAATGGTCCAGCTGAATTACAAAGTGCCATTGTAAGTAAGTTAAACTTAATAGCAACAAATATATGAGCTCACTGGAGCCATTAGGAACCCTTTGGCATAAGAAATATGCCTGGTTTGTGTGCTGTGGCTTCCTTTACTGCTCCTATCTGGTGAGCGCACTGCGATCTCTGGCTCCCTCCAAGAAGTCAGCGGCGCTGGCCCACAGCATCATGCCATGGCCACACGAGCAGCGCAGGACCTGCTGCGAGTCAAAACTCCATCATGGTGGTTGGAGTTTTGGTGGTCTCTAACCTCCGTGAATTTACGATATACTGGAGGCGGAAATATACAAACGGTAAAACAACAAACCTAATCTTTGCCTTCTTAAAATGCTGTATTACAGAGGCCTTCCCAGATCAGCACACGGCACTGGCACACTGAGTGTGGGGTGGCAGCAGCTGTCTGCCCCGGGCGCAGGCGACGGGAGGATGCAATAAAAAGCCTCCCGAATGTCTGTCTGCTCTGTATGAGTGCCATGCTCTGGCAATTTTAAACTATGTCACTGTTCACAGACCCTTTTGCTGGTCGTAGCAGAGTGTATTCTTCAAGGATGGCTGCAACTGTCCCCCAACCTTTTGCTCCCTTGTCACTTCCCCACTGAGAGGTGAAGTCAACGAAAAGCAGCAGATGTGACACTAGGAACTCCTGAAAGCCAGTGAACTTCTACCTGCTCACTGGAACACTGTGCGTGGAGTCCTGTAGGAAACCTGGCCACCTGGGGCCGCCATGCTGTGAGGAAGCCAAGGTATATGGAGAGGTCATGTGTAGGCAGCCCAGACCTCAAGTCCTCCCAACCCAGACACAGACATCTGAAGGAACAATCTTTCAGATGACTTCATGCCCCAGATATCGAGACACCCTTCCAGTCAGCCTTTGGGTCTTTCCCATTAAGGCAAGAAACATCTTGGAACAGAAACAAGATAGTCATGCTGTGTCTTTTTCAAATATCTGACCTACAGAATCTGTTGTGAACACAGTAAATTATTTTATGCCACCATGTTTGGAGGGAGGGTTATTATGGAGCAATAGTATGTGGAACATGAGTCTACGTTGAAATAATTAGTGCAGTTACTGTTGAGTGTTAATAATATCTATGTAAGCTTCACATCAGAGCATTTCTATTACATAATCTCTAATAAATATCGTACATAGAAATTAACTAGAAGAATACATTTGTATTCCAGCATGTGGACTCAGCTACACACATTGGTCCGGAGAGTAAGTTTGTAAAGGTTGGGAGCCACTTAAGCATGCATTGGCCAGGGTGTCTCCAACCCCTATGGTGCTAAATTTAAATAGTAGATTGGAAAGGAAAGAAACACAGTAGACTGAGTTACTTCAGTTCTGCCAATCTATGTGACTACTTGGAGTTTTTATGCTTAACTTAAGGAAATAATGTAATGAAACGATGAAATATTTCATTACAATAAAGTACTGTAAATGTGTAGTATGATTTGCTTCATTCTTACATGAAATATTGTATTAAACTTTTATGTTTTAAAATTAAAATATATTTTATTTATTTTAAAATAAATGAATCAATAAAATAATATTATTACCGTTATCACATAACTGTTACTGAAAATAATTGTTCCATATAGAAAGGATGCTAAAAGATGCTTTGCTTTGGTGTCAAACTTGCTAAGTGCACCACTGAAAACGGGTAGCTTAATTTCAATTGAAAAGATAAGACAAAACTTCAAAAAAGAGATCAGCCTTGATCTAGATCACAAAGGTAAAGAGCATTGTTTTTTTTTTTTTCTTCACTAAAGAGCATCTGAGCCCCCTACTTGTGAGCAGGAAAGTCCCTGCAATCTGCCTCCTATATGGGAGGCATACACTCCAACCCACCACCTACACTCAAAAGAGCTAGATGTTGCCTTCCTCAAAGCCCTGACAAGCGGGCACATAATCTGTACTCCATCAGGTACACCTGCACGTGATGCAAAAAAGCAGATAGAGTGAAACATCCATTGCCCTGGCAGCTGTGGTGGCAGCTGTGCCGGTGTCTGGGGCCCTGGGACAGTCCCACCCCATTTTGCCTACATCTCCCAGACTCACTTTCTGTTCTTCGTAGTAGAGAACTCTGACCAATATATAACAAATAAATAGAATTTGACAGGCGAATATGCAGGTAGGGGGCACTGGAGATGTTGTAGGTAGAGAGAATAGCAAGAGTCAAGTACTGAAGTAGAAAGATGTTGTGGTTGTGACTCGTAAGAGTCTAGTGTGAACTAGAGAACCGAGAACCGAGCCCATGAGAGAGGGCATACGAAGGAAGGGAGGTGTCTTAGCTCAAGCTGTCGTAACAGAATGCCATAGGCTGGGTGCTTAAACAACAAACATTTACTTTCTCACAGTTCTGGGTGCTGGAAGCCTGAGATCAGGAGCCAGCATGGCCAGATTCTGGGGAGAGCCCTCTTCCTGGTTTGTAGATAGATGGCTGCCTTCTGGCCATGTCCTCACATGGCTAAGAGCGAGAGAACACTAACCTCATCGTGGGACCCCCACCTTCATAATCTCATCTAAACCTAATTACACCCCAGAGGCCACATCATTAAATACCATCAACTGGAGGTTAGGGCTTAACATGTGAATTTGGGATGGGGTCAGGGATACATGGAGGTGGGGACAGTTGAGTCTACACCGAAGGGAAAACAAAGGCCTCATAAGCCATACAAAGGCGCATGACCCTGGAAGGGTTAGTGAGGGCAGGCTATGGAAAGCTTTTATGCGAAGAGAAACGTGCTTAAAATGCACGCTTTAGGAGTGTTACTCCAGTGGCAGAATGTAGACGGATGGGGTGAGGAAAGGACTTTCTTAGGGGGTTTATTTGGCAGACTCCGGCAGTTGCTGTCAAGGCGAGTGATGTAAAGGAGCCAAATGCCAGCAGTAGAATTATTGGGGGCAGGGTGAAGAAGAGCCTGGATTTGAAAGATATTTCGAATGTGGAACCAACAGAATTAATCAGACATCTGGATGCGAGGGTGTGGAAGTGGGAGGAGTCGAGATGACTCAGAGATTTCAGGCTTGGGTAACTGGGAGGGTAGGAATGCCAATAATCAAATCGGAAGATACAAAAGCAGGAGCTAGTTTGAAGTAGTGGCAAGATCGCGATTTTGGTTTTCGAAAGGTTGTTTAAGGAGCTCATGCAAGATCACATAGAAATGGTCAAGTGGGGATTTAAGTCTGAAGTTCAGGAGAGAGGTTAAAGCCAGTGAAGGAGATCTGGGGTTCACTTGAAAAGACACGGAAGTGGTAATGAACGAGCTCACCCTTGGTGGGTATGACAGAGGGAAGACGACGAGGTTAGGAACAGAAACCTGATAAATGCTGGGAGATAGTTTCCTGACACCGCAATAAACCATTTAATGAGGGAGGAAGCAAATTGGGAGAATATAATGTCCTCAGAGTCTTAAAAAGAGAAAGGCTTGCATGGGAAGGGATGATCAAGCGTCTCGGTGCTGTATGTTGTGGAGCTGGGCAGCAAGACGAGGATTTGAAGGGGCTTTTGATAAGACCTCTCTGAGTAGTTTCTGTAGAGTGTATGTGTTGGGGCACAAGAGTGGACCAGGGAAAAACCCACATTGTAACTAATTTATAAGATGAGAAAGTATAAAGTAGTTTTTCTAGAAGTTTCTTTCAGAGATGGAATGATAGCTCAAATTGACAGAAGGTTTTTGTGTGGTTGTTGGTTTTGTTTTTTTGACAGTGGAAATTTTAGCATGTCGAAAGAAATCACATTTCTTTACATTGCACATAAGCTAATGCCTGGATGTAGAAAGATGCTTGATTAATATGTTTGACAAAGTACAGAATGCAGTAAATATACTCTATATAAAGCACTTAGAACAGTAAGCACTCAATAATAACAGTTATTATTTTTATACCCTAAATTTCTATATTATTATAGAGGGATTTCTACTTGTTATTTGAAATCCTTTGTTCCCCTTCCAAGATTTTCTTTAAATGGCATAAAGGAAACAAATGGCTCAAAGCAGACTGTGTTCATGGGAGAAGGTAACCTCTTTTGAAACAGAGTGGAACAGGTGCCAAGAAACCTTGAATTGAACTATATCCTCAATTTGGGAGGAGCTTGATGACTAAAATTACAGTGCTATAATTTTGTTCTATAGGTTAAGGCACTTTGAAAGCAAATATCTGACACACAGAGGATCACAGGAGATAATACATAGCACCGTTAACACCTTGCCGTGCATTAGCTTATTAGATCCTCTCTGAGTTAGAACGAGATGAAAACAGTGTGGCAGCCACAGTGGTGGGGTGTTCTGCTCTCTCTTCAGGAAAAAAATAGAACCATTCTGCTAAAGAAGAGCAGCGAGCTGAGTCTCAACCTGTAGTGCTTTTGGATTCTCTGCAGCATTTGAGCAGAGGCCACCACCTTCCTGGCCAGTTCCCAGCCAGTGACTGAGCATGGCAGGGATACTGAGGTTAAGCCATTTATGTTCAATGTGGGGTTCTCCCAATGGGCAATCTCTACTCAAGAAGGGCTGAGACTTTGTCACATCTGCATCTGTCTATCCTTTGCAAGTATTATTGCCACCCGCCCCTGCTCAATCCTGCAATAAATCTCTCACACTCCTAACTCTCTCTCATCTTCCATTTCTTGGAGAATCCTAACAGAATGAGGACCAGGGGTGGTCTAAGAAAGAGTTGGTAGCATAAGGTTTGGAAACATGTCCTGGCTGGAACTGAGGTTACCAGCCTATGTGGCATATGAGGCACAGGCAGCCCACCTGGTAGCAATTCAATCGCTAAAACCATCAACAGTGACTTGGGAGACTGCTCTGATGGGGACGGGGTACCTCACTCATCCTGGTTTATACAAAACTTTCCTGACTTTAGACTGAGAGTCTGAAGTCTGATTATTGGTCATCCTAGGTGAGAGGAATGCCCTCACCAGGATGACGATCCAGGCAGCTGAGCGGTCCGGGGAGACAATGCCTAGAAAGATAATGAAATTGGCTGGCTCTTATTAAATTGTGTTGGTGCCCTACAGAGGGAAAATGAAAAGCTGAGAGTATTTTACAAATGAAAACTAAGTGTGAGAGCCAGAGGGCCTCTCCTGTAACTTAAACGGCATTTTAATACAATATTCTGCAGTATGAGAAAAAGAAAAAGCTGAAGACAAAGAAAAAGCTGAAGACCAAATTTAAGCCTTTCTCTTCCCCAACATAAGAGGGGTCCCCTCACGATGCGCTTTCTACCTCTTCTCCTGGCTGCCAGGCCAATAACTAAGGCTAAGTTGCCCTGGATACGATGAGCCTGATAAGGGAAGAGACTCCACTCCTACAGAGCTGAAAGGATTAGCCAGCACATCCTAGCTGCACCTGGGTGCCCTTTCAGGATGCTGAGAAGTAAATAGGATAAGGGAGTGTTTGTTGACAGGAAAACACTCTCCCTGGAGATGTGATATTTAACACTCTTACAAGGCCACAGGGACAAGAAAATCTCCCTGCTGGGCTGGCTCTTAAAAGCCTGGAGAAAGTGACTGCTTTCTCTTAATGAAGCTGATGTGGCTGAATTGCCTTGGCAGACGGAAGGAATTCAATGGCTCAGAAAAGTGAGCATTGCTATGCTGGAATGGACACAGACTATGAACCTAAAGACCCATCCGAGGATTGTGTGCCATGGGAGGACCTCCTGGACACACTGTTCATCCAGCCGTCGGGAGAGTGCCAGTGTGGGGGGGGGGGGGGTGGGGCACCAGCATCATGCGAGTCAGAGGTGTCTCTCCTCCGCAGGCCGGGGCGATGGCAGCAGAGCTGGGATCCTTACTATCCATGCAGGTGAGGGGAGGCTGAAGAAATAGAAGTCAGTTTCCAGTGCTTAACCATCAGAAGCAGGGGTGGTGTGTGTGTGTGTGTGTGTGTGTGTGTGTGTGTGTGTGTGCACGCGCGCGCGCACTTGTTTCAGTTATTATATTTGTAGGGGCCTGAGTAATCGCAAACGGGACTTGACCAGTGTAAAGTTTTAGAGATGATTTACAGAACACAGGATCCCCTAAAGGCAAAACAGCTCGGTGAGCTAAAGAGACCACTGAAAATAGAATCACAGGAAAACAAGAATACAGAACTGAGAGTGGATGCCCCGATAAAAAGTTGTAATCGTTTGAGCAGTTACCAAACCTGAAATGAAACTTACTGACTGAAAAGGCATCAGGTCCCCAGAAGGAAAGACCTTGCAAAAATATAGAAAGGATATTTTATAAGGATTTTCCCAGTCCTTCCCCAAGAGGACCTATGACTATTTATTCAGGTGACTATACATTGGAGGAGAGAGAATATCCAGATATTTTGAGTACAATCGGACATAAATTCTACCTAGACAATGATACCTGGAGACGTGAATTAATATTATTGTGGTCCCCTGTTAGAGCAGGGTCACATGGGGAGTAGGTAATAAATGAGGCCAGGCCAAAATCCAGCTCACAGTAGATTGACTAGGTCTGTGAACACATCCAGGGGCCATTTTCCCCGTGGCAGGTGGAGGAATGCAATCGAGAACTTAGGAAACTATACCCTCCCACTTCCACCAAGGTAGTAAATCAAAAACAATATCGTATTATGGGAGACGTACGGCCACCCTCAGGATCTCAAGAATGCAGAGGTGGTAGTTTTTATTTCTCTATTTATTTCACCCATCTGAAAAGGTCCTAGAGAATGACCATAGAGTACTGGATCTTCAACCAAGTGGTAGTGACCATGATTTGTCAAATGTGTACTTTTCTACCTCATTCAAGAAAGAGGATGAGAAACAATACACATTCACATGGAACAAGTAACTCCTTATGTTACGGTTTACGTAGGCGCTATATTAACTCCCCTGCTCTTTGCCACACCAGTCTGCAGTGATGTGGACATTTTGGACATCTCACAGACCACTTATCAATCTTTATGTTGAAGACATCATGGCGATCAGGCATGAGATGGTTTAGCACACTGGAGGCTTTGTGCTAGCACACATGCATCCCAGATCGTGGGACATAAACCTTACAAGATTTAGGAGCCTGAGACATCAGCAAAGTTTTTGGGGAGCAGGAGCATGCTGGACATCCCCTCAAAGGAAAGACAAATGACTGCATCTTACGTCTTACACTCATACCACAAAGAAGGAAGCACAGCATCGTTAGATCACTTAGTGTTTGGGGGAACACATTCCACACCTGTGATTACTGCTCTGGCCCCTATGCCAAGCGATGTTGAGAGATGCCAGTGCCGAGTGGGGCCGGAACAGGAAAGGCCCCTGCAACAGGTCCAGGCTTTGGGGCAGGCAGCCCTGCTAGTTGGGCCACATGGTCCGGCAGATTCCGTGGCGCTTGAGGTGTCAGTGGTGGGAAACACACAGTCTGGCGCAGGTGGCATTTCCCGGTGTGAGTTACAGTGTCGGCTCCTGGAATCCAGGAGCAAGGCTGTGCTGTCAGAAGCTCGGAATAATCTGTCTTTAGAAAATGGTTTTGGGCACGTTATCGGGCCTGGCAGAGATAGAATGTTTGACCCCGGGATATCAAATGACCACACATTCAGAGCTGCCCATTCTAATCAGACCTGTCAAAGTGATATTGCCTTCCATGGAGGGCTAACCAGCAGTCAGCACTGCCAACGCCAGTCGGGTTATTATGTAGTCAATTACTGTACATTTTTAAAAAGTTAAAGATAACTTAGAAGTTGTTCTTTTAAAAGCAATTAAATTTCTTTAACTACTCAAATCCTGTGCATAACATAAGATTAAAAAGTAAGTCATAAGAGTAAAATATGCATTCACTTAAAATCAAAGTATAATTAAATCCAATAATCCTGGCCATTTATATTACATTTTAGTGACTGAGCTACTTGAATGCCTGGAAAATGGGACATGAGATAAGAACTTCCGGAGTACACGCTTTTTCAGCAAACTTCCTAATTCATATTGTGCAACATTCAATTAAAATCAACTGACTAGTTTTCTTTATCTACTGAGTGTGAGGGACTGTACTCTGAAGGTAACTCAAAACATGGCTGCCTTCTCTTCACTGGGGCTCCTCTCAGGAGGCGGTGTGATGTAAGAGACCAAACGCTGGCTTTGGGGTCACACTAACCTGGGTCACATCCTGGCTCTAACTAATACTAGCTGTATAACCATGGGCAAGTTAATTAGCCTCTCATATCCTCAGTTTTGTTCCCTGTGAAATGAAGAAAGCCATACTTTCATTCCAGACGTTGTGAAGATTAAGGCACATAAAGTATTTAGTATGATGCTAGACAGACAGTTATTTTTCAATGCATAGAAGCTGGGGAGCGAGGTGTTAAAATGCAGAAACAATACAGAATAACTGAAACTGGGCCCAGAGACTTGGCTATGTTTAGCCATAGCATCTAAGGAAGGCGTAGAAACCCTGCCACGTACACCAGAGCCTGGCTCGGGAGCCAGGTCTCACTTCCTACTCCTGTGCTCTGAGGGAAAACGCTCAGGGATTCCCCACCAGTTGCTCACATCTACACTCACCTTGCCATGGTTCTAGTTCTTGGCAGCTCATAGAGTCCAACAGATTCCATCCCTCAGAAACTATGAATTTCATCTCATTTCATTTTGTCTGTCTATGGCCTCATCAGCACGATGTCTCCCAAACTTAAATTAACCAAGTGAATTCAAGTCCTTGTCATTTCCATCTGAGATCCTTTGATGATCTCCTTAAAATGTTTCCATTACTTTTAGTTTCTTTCCTTTTTAATTCCCTCTTTACTCGCTATTGGATTATTTTAAACATCAGGAGTTTATATCGGTATGTACAGGCTTGCTATAATCCATATGTATGGAGTTGAATTAAATAAAATTCTGAAGCCCTGTTTCTGTAATGTTATTTTTCAACTCCATGTCACTTATTTATTCCAGTGTGAAGCCTTGGGTTGATTTACAAGGTCTTTTTGATTTATTCTTACTAATCCTGAAAGCCCACAATTCCCTACATATAGCATTTGAGATTCCCCCCTCCCTCGTTCCCAATTGTATCTGCTGTTTCTGGCTCCCTGCCTTTATTCTCACTGTCCCTTACCTGGAACTCCTCTTCTTTACTGTTCAAATCATGTTCATCTCCAAAATCCATCCCAAGTGCCATTTACTTCTGAAGCATGCCCCCATAGGGCTTGCCCACAGTGATCTCTTCCCTCTTGGCACCGAGTGGCTCTCATTGTCATTGCCAGATACACTAACAATCATATTCCATTTTGAACTTTATTAGGTACTATCCTCAGGGCAAATTTAGCCAGTAGGTAAGGTATCGACGGCCCAAGATATTTCTAGGGACGCAGAAACTGTTTAAATTTCTTTCAAAATCAGAAGGAAAAAGTGAACATTTAGGTTGAAAAAATTAAATATATAGTATTTATAAATTTGATATAGCAATGAGGTTGTAATGTATATATGTTGGTATATATACAGCTATAGCAGAAGGGGTCCACGAAGGCACACGTAAATACTTAGGGCCTACAAAACTCATAATGCAGCCCTGAAGCTTATATTGCCCTATAATAATAGTAAGTCCCATTTTCCTAATTAGAATGTGCAAGTGCTGCCAGAAATCCCCAAGCTGGAGTTTGCTAATACTCAAGAAACCCCAGACAAATTAATGGAATTCTATGACATCTCTTTCAAAGAACCTAATAGGATAGTATACTTACCCATAATAAGCCCATATGTGCAAACAAGCATGTCACTACTTTTGTTTTCGGTTGGAACTGTATTAAGTCACATGGCAACACTGATGATCTCATGCTGCTTAGTGGTTCTGATGTGTGGAAGATGCAGGAATTTGTTTGGTGTGACTGGAGAACCAGATACTATTATAAAGCTACAGGTCAATCAAAGATTGACCCAAATGTAAGGGTCATTTAGAGAAGCCAGGTAAAATTAAGGTAAAGATGCAGAGCATCCATGTGTCTTTAATCATTTACTGCTTATCATGTAATAATTGTAAGTGTGCAATTTTAAAACAGTATTATTATATTTTTTATTATTACAAGCCAATGTTTATAGGCATAAATCGGGATGGGAAGGTATTAACACGTTAAATAGAAGATTTAAAAACATAGAGTTCATGGAGGACTATGTTGGAATGGGTAAAGGGTAAATTATAATAGGGGCCCATGGTGGTGAAGATATTGGAATCCAATGGGCACTTCATGGATGCCTTTTGTACATCATCCCTTACCAGTAACACTCAGCTGAAGGCTGGCAGGAGAAACGTCAATCCACTAATGATAGTGGTCGCAGCACTGGTAGTCACAGCAATAGTTTAGCAGTCACATTATGAGTGGGTGCTCAACAAATACTTTTTGATACATATTATCTAGTAGACACAAATTTGCTCATTCGAAATCTATGCATGAGGACTTCGTACATTTCAGCATGAAATTCCTCCTGCGCAAGGAAGATGCGGAGGAATGTTTTGCTGGTGGCAGCTAGCTATCATCGGCCAGTGAAGACAAACATGTAAAGGTAGGGCTTTTCTTTTTATCCACCCGCGATCCTTCTCCTCCCAACCCAAGCTCCAATCGGTCCCATGAAATCAACCTGCGAGTGAACGGGCAGGCATTCTCCACGAAGGAGGGCCTCCTCGTGCCTCTACAGAGAACTGGGTAAAAAGTCATTAAAGGAGACGCAAACAGAAATCAGTGGGCTGTGTTTATTTATCCCGTCTTGGCAGCCTGAGAGCAGTAACCGCTGCACACGGGAACTTGTAAGCTTATTATAAAAGATGGCTGTGTGGGAAGCGAGAGAGGGATGATGCCAATGGCTGGCCACCAACGGGGGGGAAGAGAGAGGGGAATGATGTTTTAGAGCTTTCCACTAATATTCTGGGAAAAGACTGCAGTAAATTGTTTAATGTCTACAAATTCCTCCTATATTCGCCTCTTCGCCCTCTGACTTGGTCCGTGCCTCCTGTCTGAAGGTGGAGTCTACAGTATTTCTCCACCCCCAACCATCTGGGCGGGCCTTGTGATCTGCTTGGACCCAAAGATACAGCCATAGGGATGGGGATGTTGAACAAACTTTGGAGATATCTTGTAGCTTGGGCCTCTGCCCTCTTCAGAAAGATGCCCTAAGACCTGTCAGGGAAAACAACCAGTGAAAAAGACCTCTTGAGAAGGAGAGAGACCCAGATATTGAAGCTTTCTCAGTTCAGTCCACCCCAGCTGACCAGTCGGCTATATGCAACCCATGAGAGAAGCAAGGATTGACTACCGGAAAAATCATAGGTCAACTTACAAGATTCTGAGGATAATAAAATTCTTATCGTTTTAAGGTTTAGGGTGGTTTGCCATGCAGCAACAGATAATGGAAACAGGTCAGCAAATGTAGTTGACCTTTACTTTCTTTGACATTTTCAGAAAATCTATAGTCAGAATTAGGACAGACCTCTGAGATTATTTTATGTGTTTTTGTTTAAATGATTTATGACATTAACTGGAAAGTCACCAAACATTATTCTTCAATCTCAGCTTTGAAGTTCATTTGGCTTTAATTGGAAAAAAAATAAAAAAATAAAAAAACCCTACTCATTTTATATGAAAAGAAATACCATAAAGCAAAATTTAAAGATTAGTGTAATATAACTTATCATTGAATTATAAATTTAACATTTGAGGTTTAAATAACCTTCAGAATTTTTTTCCTGGGAAACCAACAGCATTTGCAAAATTAGGCATAAGGACTTTTTCCTCCCTGAAAGTTCTCAGTAAAGCAAAAGAGAACAACTCTGTGATCAAATTATCCCCAAACCATTAATTAAAGCCAGATGCTAAGGGAGAGTTCAAGTTCCTTAATTTTATTTACTAATCTACAAACAGAAACATCAGAAAAATATCCCTCAGATCTTATTCACATACTTCAGAATAAGGCTCATTTATTTTTATTTATGTATTTACATATGTTTATAACACCTACACCACATTAAGCAAATATATCTCTACCTAAATAGCAATAAGCTCGTTTCCACAGAGAATACTGAATATATTTTATTTCCCCCTATTTACCTATTCATCAAAATTCTGGCAAGCATTTCATGAGACTGTATTAGTTTGAAACACCCAACATTTCTATTATAAAAGTTTCCCAAGGTGTCTCAAGTGAAGATGGGAAGAATTATATATGTATATAGGTTCAAATATAACAGCAAAACTTGAGTGTAATGCCTACATTTGCAGCAGGAGTTATACTGAGTTGCCATAGCAGCCACCCACACTCACACACACAAAGGGGTGGTAGAGAGAAAAGCAGTTAGTAGAGAAAAGAATCTATTGTTTAAAAGACAGAGTTTCCCTGTCTTTTGTTGTAATTACAGGCAGGAATTCTGAGTTTTCAACTGAACCGCTGTTTAATGATAGAAGATTTCCGAGTGTTGGAGTGTTATTAAACGTTTCTTCTCTAAACATATTTCCTATCTTAACCTTTAAGAGTGCTGAGATTATGCGGGAGCAGGAAAGAATTCAGGTGACCACATGTCAGGGCTAATGTGACTTAATGATTCTCTCTCTGGAACATTTGGAATTGCCTAGCCAGAAAAGCTTGTGGTTCTATGGATTTGCACGAAGCACTTTGCTCTGTCCTCATCTGTAAAGTGGGCATAATAATACTACCTACTCCAAGGTGCTGTTATGATAATTCGGTAAATTAGTACAAATAATAAATTATTACATAAATGATAAAAAGTCAAGAATAAATTTTAATAATTCATAAATAAGAATTAGTAGCATTAAATAAATCAGTAAAACTGTAGCATTTAGTACTTGACACATAATAAATAAATGTTTGCTATACTACTAATAAAATTATTACTATTATAAGCACCTCAAACTCTTCATTATAGACTAGAACAGTATGGTTTATAATTAATATATTCCTTAAATAAATGCCTTCGAGTAAGATGCTAAAACAAATCACATAAGAAATTGCTAAAACAAATGCCAGCAGACCAGGGGCAAGACAAGATATTAAGATTTTCCCAGTACCTAAAAGAATAATGCCTTCTCCCATAGCAATCCCTTTGAAAACACCATTTTGGCAGAATAAAAAGACCAACTATTTTACTACACTAGCACATTCATCACTATTGGCAAACCTTGGTTACACAGCAAAATCTATCTGTTAGAGCTCAGATAATCATGTAATAGTATTTGAGGTCAGAGAGTATTCTGGAATTTGTTTCAAGTCACTGGCTTGATCACATATGTATATGTAGATACATTTGCAATTCGTACCCAGGCACAAATATAAACATTAGATGTAGATGTGATGACAATGAATAAAAGTATTTTATGACTTCTGAGTTTTAAATCTTCATTTTAAGGTTGAATGCATCTTCAGATTCTCGGAGAGGGGGAACATGCAGTCAAGCAATTTAGTGAATAATAGGAAAGACTATGCATGGATAGTAGATTTCATAGCAAGTCTTAGAATGTGAAGCAGAAAGCAAAGCCTATGCACTAAGGAAATGAGGGGAAATTAGAGGAGCAGAGTTGGGAGCACAGTGAGGGCAAGGAGGGAGCTGTAACTCACAAATCACGCAGAAGTCAGAGGCAGTGGAAGAGATAATGGGCAGAATGGGATTTGATCATTAACTTTCTAATAATTGTCTCGATGAGATTTTTAAAAAGTCCAGGCAGTGTGAGATAGAATTAGCTTGGCTAAAAAATTTCTAAAATGTTAAAATACATACACTTCCGATCTCCAAAATTATCCCGCCATTATGAATGTTATATGCAATGCTATGTTTCCCCTTCTAAATTGTCCCTTTTTTAGTAATCTTTATTTCTAATCTCAAGTGGAGGTGTCACAGGGTATATTCTTTCTGCTTTTAGAGATAACCTGACATAACTGAATGAAGAACATTAGAAATGTTTCCATAATCAAATAGCTCTTCGAGGGTAAAAATAATGCCTTGTTTTTTTCAAGTCGTTAGAAACGATCAAATTTGGTTTCAATTTGGTCTTATTAATGAGTTGAAATCAGAAGGAAGTAACTGTTGGCACCATTAGAAAGGAGAATCTTAAAAAACATTTAAATTCTCCGACCTTCTCGTAGCTATGGAAAGGCTACAGAGCATGCTTTTGGAGTCCAACTGCGTTGCTGCAAGGCAGACTCTGGTGATGGAGGGAAAGGCTGAAGGCTGGAATACTTGGGTCAAGAGCTGCCTGCCAAGGCCGCCCTTCTTCCTCTCCAGCGGATCAGTAACCACTTGCCCACAACCACTTATTTCCACCTATGGGTCCTAAGACAACCGCGTTTGGGGCCTGACTCTTACCACTAAAATGATGGCAAATAAGAATCAAGGAAAAATTTAATCTATAAAAACATTATGGTTGGTTCTACAAGAAAATGTTAAAACACTAATTGAGATACTATGATAATATGGTTACCAATAACAAAAGAACTTTCTAGAAAAAGTGTGCCCCTTTTCTTACCCCCACCAGGGAATATTAGAGCTTGAGTAAGCAGCTAAGAGGCCTGGGCAGTTCTCTTAATTGCACTTTTACAAGTTTATGGGGACTGCCACAGGACAAATTTGCTTCCATTAAGCCCTACTTAATATAAAGACAAACATGTCCTCAAATAGAAATGCTAATGGCTATATTTTTAATACAACCAACTACCCACACGTAATCTCATGAGAGTCAACTGACTTAATTTTATTCGCAGTACAAACAGCTATTATTAAAGACAAATTAAATGGTCTACAGGAAGCTGTTAATGTGACTCCCATGATGGCTGAAAAAAATCATGTCCACACTGGGAGAGTGACAGAGAGACAAAGACCGGTTTGGAATCGTACTTACTGTCAGATACATAGCTGCATAGACACTGAGAGCCGCTTCTTTGGACGGGAATGTTTTCCGCGCTCTCATGATGAGATCTGGGTTGCCCGTGCAGGCCTCTTCCCCGCTGATGAACTGTGTGTACTGCTGACACCCCAGCGCTGTATAGTTGGGCTTACACAGGGCGAGGAAATGTGGAGCCAGATTCCCTGTAACCACTTGTCCCGCATTTACAAAGATGTCTGTAGCAAACAGCCCAAACGTATAAATTCCTGAGGAAGAAAACACACCATTTTAACTCTCACTCTCTCTCTCTCTCTCTTTTTTTTTTTTTTGTATTTCAGTTTACGATAAACCAACATGGAAATATTTCAGAAACCATAAAATAGTTCATACATACATATGTACATATGCTTCCTTACATTTCATTCCTCTCCAGCTACTCACTCCCTTTGCTTGCTGGAGTGGTGGGAGTGTTAAATTATTTAACATGTTGAGCTGTCTACCACTGGCTACATTTTTATGCATGGCAGGTTTATAAGCCTCGAGATAAAAGAAGAAGATATATTCTAAGAATGTGTTTGGGTGATATGATTTTTTAAATGAAGACATGTTTTCCTAAAGAGGGCTCAGTCTATCACCTTCTGCTAATGTTAGAAATCTTTATTTTTCCCTATTTTGAAAATATTTTTTATCTTACTACCATAAAGCAAAGCAGTTGTCTCCCCTATTTATGCCTTTTAAACCCATTCAGACTGATATTAACTCTGCTGGAGGTGCCAATTAGCAGTAAAATCCAACGCCATCAGTCTTCATTTAAATATCATGGAAAATCTTAAGTAGCAGAATGTTCTCAGAGTAATCTCTACATTGCTTTCAGAAACATATTTTAAAAAGTCACCTACAGCTAGTAACTTAGTCTTTCACGAATTTTAATTGATCAAATTTGGGTCAATTTAGTAAACAATAAAGCTATGGAAATTATAATGTTTAATTACCTTCACGATATTAAAATTTACTTGCTTTGATTACCTAAAGGTATAAAATTAAATACATAGATCTTTTTCCTCCCTTTTGTAAGGAACTTACCAGTTTACTCAAATACTGAAAACAGTTTCTAAATTTAATGCCATTGATCATCGTTGCCAAAACTTATCTTTCTATTTAAGTAGGGTAGACAAAATAAATTCTTTGGCATTTTTTTCCTATTAAACTGAGAGGTACAACATTCAAGGATGTGGTACCAATGTAAAGAAATCCATTTTTTTTTATCATTTTAGGAAATAAAATCCATCAGGACATTTTAAAAACTATACCAAAACAATACTTCCCAAACAGTTGGTTCATTAAAATGTCACATAATTCTATTATAATAATTATATGCTTTTCTTCTTAGTCATGTATTTCTGGATTATTTGTTTCCTAAGCCTTCACATAATTATTGGCTATTGTGTCAGAAATCACCAGGAAATTTGTTCAGGACCAAATAATTTTCCAACATTCGATGCACAGTTATTCTTTTAATTTCCAAAATATTATATAAGCTCATAAAAGGTTCATGAACATAAAACTGCACATAGCAAAGCTCTATGAGTATGAAATAGCACTGAGAGTAAGACCTTAGTTCTCTCTTTATTTAAAAAATTTTAAAGGAAATAATAAAAGCCCTTTCTTTACCTCTTACCAGCACTCCTTGAGTCATACAAATTAAATGTTATCAGAAGCGGAAATTTGGGAGAGGCAGAGAAATGAAAGAGAATAAAGCACAATAAAATGTTCATTTTACACAATTTCTCCTTCTAAACATTACGGCCTAGTCCAGGAACCCAGATGACATCTTCTCTACTCTTTGAAATCTAGGCTAAGTTGTACTCATTTTATTTAACCAAACCACTCTCTTTATCTGGTATAATAAGTTTAAAATAAAGAGAAATATCTGATGAAGATATGGAAATATCTTGACACTTGTAAAGTTCCCAAATATGCTTTAGAATGAAAATGTCAGTGCATCAGGCCCATGGCCAATACTATAGTTGACTACAAAGATACTTATTAAAATGAGATCCCGTGTGTCCACTGTGCTGACATCCAGAATAAAAACACTATAAACAGTGACGTCCTGTTATGCAGTAATACTTTACTTACAAGGTTCCTATTTTATTACGACAAACTAGAAAATCCAAATCATGATAAATGAGTTAGCAAGAAACAAATGAAACACTCCTAAATACTTCATAAAATCATATAAGAAGAAATATGGAGACTTAAAACACACTTGCTTTGTGTCATATATACTTTAGAAATATGTGTGCAAATGCAGAAAAAAAGACTTTTCTTAAGTGGGCATAATATAATTTGCTTAATAGTATTTAGAAAAGTGTGAATTTCATCATTTTTAGTTTGTTATTAAATGACTCTTATTTTGTTATTAAATGACTCTCAGGCAAAGAAAAATGAGTCAAGAGCACAGTATTGATGCATGTGAAGAAAAACTTTAAAATTTCATGTGAAAGTTACCTTTACGACAATATAAATGACAACTTTAGAGATGTGTAACTTGATGACAATAAAAACAACAGTCTTAGATATGAAGACCTTTCATTTTCAGAGAGATTTAAAAGTACAACAACATTCGATTAGACTTTATGTGAGTTTAAATGATCTGTGCATAATACCTAAAAGTCTTCATCTTGATCCCATTAATATGAGAAATATATTGAAGGCTTATAGTATCCTTACTCTTAATCTTAATAATGATCACGATTTATATTAAAGGGTGTTTAGTATATGCAGACATAATTTTTTTATCTGATAAGTCCAGGAGATAATAATTTATATTAAATTTCTTATGTTAGTAAAAATTTTGTTTTGGTCGTTTCTATTGAATTGAGATGATTTACAACAATTCATCAATGTTCATATGTGTTAGCGCTAGAGTTTGAGATTGAAAGTTAAAGTATCAGTAAATCTTGTCCGCTAATAAAATCAATACATTTTGCTGGTTTAAAAAAAAAAAAAAGCTCAAAAGTACTGCATGGAATTCAACATATGATAATTTTAACAAATACAGTATGTCTTTTATTTGATAAGCTACTTTTCTTCTCCTTTGTGATGTTCAACAATCTAAGTTTTCATGGTTCTCCAAGCATTGTTTCTGAAATATCATAAACACAGTAAATCATTTCTTTTAGTTAAGTAATTTTTAGTTTCTTAAAGAATATTAAACATACAAGTGTAATGTTTTTTCTTCTTTAAATTAATATGGAAATGACAACTGATGTGGAATCTTACAATTTGAGAGAGTAGTATGCAATGCTTATCTTTAAAATTAAGGCGAAACATTTCAAAGAAAATATAACCAAATACTTGCATACAGTTAAAATGCTGGTCATTTTAAAGGTTAGCTTATATATAAATAAATATGTTTTAGCAACAATGAAAACAATTCAATGACACATACCAAGAAATCGTACAGTTCGTCGCACCAGTGGGTTTATATAGCAACAGTCTCCGGTTAAAATAGTTTTCTCCTGGTTTTCAAAATCCCTTGTGGCCAGTTGTAGGCAAAACACAGCAGTTTCTCCAACTATTATCTTGAGAGGAAATAAAAGGTTAAAGAACATTAGAATTTAACCAGTGTAATGGAGAATGTTTTTATTTTAATACAAACAAACAAACAAACAAACAAAAAACACAAAAAAGAGCTTCTTTGAGTAGTGACAATCTCAACAGAAAACGGAACCATATTCGCTTAACCAAATCCTTTTATTATAACCTATTTCTATGTAACTAACCCATATTTCTCTCAATTCAAGGGATTATTAAACTAATAAATTATGAATACAAATGTTTTCTAAAAGACTTCATTAAAAAATTAAATTCACAAAAGCTTTTTGCTTCAAAGCAGCACTCACTTATTTTGCTGTGTAATTGAAGTCCATATTTTATTTTTAAGTAATTGTATCTTGTTTAACTTTGATACTGCCATAGAAGTCAGAACAATTCTCTGGAGTAGCCAGAATCTCAATTCAAGTTCAGACCTATTTTGACCACAGCATCTGCCTAGAAACTGGTGAGCTTTTCCTCCTCCTTTTCCTAGTTAAGCTGGGTCAGCCCCTGCTCCCTGATCTGACTCCCCAATGCCCAGGGTACACCCTGGAGCTCCACCACGTTCCCAGCATGTCTACAGCTTTAAGAGGAAGGTGTTGGGGCACAAAGCACCTCATCGGGACCTTTGCAACTCCTGGGGCCACCAGGTGTAAGAGACCTGCATACAGAAAAAGACTTCCCTGATCCCTTTGACACACACGCCAGCCTTCCAGCAAAGACCCAAAGAGGCTTCTCATCGCCCTTTCTAACTCTGCCATTATTTCTCCAAGATTCTGTTTTCACTGAAATTTCCTCATGTTTCCTCTGCGTGCCTTGATTCTTATGTGGAACTGAGGATCTCATGGTTTGGTCATTTGTCCCCCATCACCAAGACGGGACTCTTAGTCTGGAGTCACCAGCTGCCATTTTCATTAGATTCCCACGGCCACCGGTGGGTAAAGAGCATCACCGGTTTGCTTTCTCTCCCAGGAGTGGGAGACGGGGAAACATGACAGGCAGGGGCACGGAAGCCAGACCCAGGGCCGCTAAAAGCTTTGTCACTTCGTAGATTTCCTTGATAACATTGCCTTTCTTCTGCGAACTAATAAATGAAAGCTGTTTCCAAAGATTGCTGAGGCGACCAACACTGTTAACTGAGCTGACTGAGAAGGCACGTGGCGTCTCCTCCTGCCTGTCCACAGCGCCCAGGACACGCAGGAGGGACCTGGGGCCCCGCTGCAGACTCTACCCGCTTCCTGCGGGTCAGCGGTTCTAGGGGGTGCTGCTCCCCCACCTTAGCAAAAGCCCTCCATTCATTGGGACATGAAAGAAAATGGGTCGGGGAGACTCTACTGTCAGAGAGAGTGTAGGCTGCCACGGTTAGTACACAGCTGTCAACTCTCACTTCATTTCTTGCATCTGCCTTCTATTTTCCTTCTGGGTTCACAAATCTCATCCCACCCCCATTCTCCCTCTTGCCAAGATTCAGCCTGGCATGGAATGTGATAAGATGCTCACCAAAGGCTCAGGAGCCAGTACCTAAGGGCCCTCCCTGCTTCACCTACCCAGCCAGGTTGTGTCTGAGCAACTGCACTGTGACTTGAGTCACAGTCCCCTGCCAACTGCAACCCGATAGGTATGTCCTTGGAGGCAAGACCTAGGCCTGGGAACCTCACCTAGCCTGCATTCCACAGATCTCCCCAAACTGAAGTCCTGTGTCCCTTAATATACCCCATGCTCTCATTGAGTCATCCCATTATGCTTTACTGAACTCAATATTAACATTATGAAGCCTCTTGAGCCCTCACTACAGTTTATCAAGCTGGACCTACACAGCTCCCCCTTCCTAAATGGATCTATATCTCTTTTCCATCTTTGAGGACAGATGTGGTATTAGGTCTTGTGTCTTATCCATTACTCTGTTTGGCAGTAAGTAAAAAGTCCCATATTGCTGATGAAATCAGAACCTACGAACCTGCAGATGTGAACCGTAAATCCTCAAGTATAAGTGTATAAAATACTGTTAAGAGTACATAATTGTTCTCATACTTCAATTCCCAGAGGCTGACTCTCTATTGTTCAAATTCTTTAGTAACAAAATTATGAAGTAAAGTTTTCCAGGAAGATAAAATCATTATAGATGTTCATCAAATGTCAAATTTCAAATAACTTTATGTTTTCATTGATAAAAATCCAATATGAAATTCCTCTCCCCTTCAACTGGTGATGATGACTCAAAGATATCTATGCATTATTAGTTTGATATTGGTACAAGAAAATCATTTCACATGTAATAGCGCAGTAGAGGTCATGCCATCAGCGTGATGGTACCTGGCATGTGTGTCTCATATGCTTCAGATATATGTAAAATAATATCTGAAAAGCAACTTCAATCTGTAAAAGTATAGTCATGGGGTACACAAAATTTTAAATGTAAGAGGGGTTTGGGTCTATATTTAGGTTCCTATCGAACACATTGTGCATTCTTGGTAATTACAAAGTCATATATATATGTGTGTGTGTGTGTGTGTGTGTGTGTATATGTATATATATATATATATATATATATATATATATATATATATATAGAGAGAGAGAGAGAGAGAGAGAGAGAGAGAGAGAGAGAGAGCGAGCCCATGTCCATTATCAATTTCAAGCTAGTCAAGGAAAGTTCTAAGCCATACAAAGAGGTAAAATAACCACACTGGGTATTATCGTTAACTTTGTGTCATGATATTGAGAAATAAGGTTTCTTCTGTGTATATATTAATTTCAGCACCCTTGCTGAAGAAGGCAGTTGCTAACTTAGTTTCTAAGTGGAACCGAGATTAGAAGAGAGGAAAATTAATTGAACTAAAGAAATAATATAGTTAGTGACACAATTGTTGCACGATCCCTCCCAGTAATTAAGAAACTGTGTATATATTTCACAATTTGACCACAAAAATTTGTATTCTTGTCTTCATACTAAAAAGTTGCCATGGGAGGTGATTATCTAGTCTGGACCAACATTCCCTGCATACCTGCCTCCAGGTAACTTACACCAAAGGACTGTCTGGATGCTTTACGTTTGTCAGTTTCAGATGAAAGAGGGAAAAAAAATCCAGGGTGTCTTCATGTTCTCTTTCCCCATCTGCTGGTTGGAAGCAGAGCTATTTCTGGGCCCAGCACTTGGTGGCAGAAGATGGAAGGACCAAAAGTCCTTGGGTCAGCAGCCCTGCACTGAATTGTCACGTAAGTGAAAGATACATTAATGTGTAGAGCCAGTGGAAAATGGGGGTTTATTTGTTCCAGCAGCTGAAAATTGCTAATTTCACCATTTTTAATAAAGAGGGAGAAAGTCTCAGGCTCAGAGTCCAACAGAAAACAATAATTGGCTAGAATCGAAAAACACTGGCTTTCACTGATTTTTTTTTTTTTATGGTTACCTTCTATTTACCAAGTGATATTTGTATTCCATTTATTGTAATGATATGTTTCCTTTTGTAATAATTTCCTAGTGAAGTAGATTTATTTAAGGAAAAAAATAAATGATAGTTGAGGTGGTATTCATCCATCATAGAAAGCATGAAGGTGATACCTCAATAGGTGAATTTGGGAAATACATAACATAATAAATACTAAATTAAAGCTTCTGCACAGCAAAAGAAACAATCAACAAAATGAAAAGACAGCCTATGGAATGGGAGAAAATCTATGCAAATCATATATCTGATAAGGGGTTAATGTGCAAAATGTGTTATAACTCAATAACAAAAAAAGCAAGCAACCCAATTTTTAAAAAATGGGCAATAAAGTGAATAGACAGTTTTTCAAAGAAGGTACACAAATGGCTAACCTACACATGAAAAGTGCTTGACATTACTGATAATCAGGGTAATGCAAATCAAAAGCACAAAGAGCTATCCGCTCACATCTGTCAGAATAGCTATCACAAATAGACAAGAGATAAAAAGTGTTGGTGAGGAGGGGATGTGGAGCAAAGGGAACCCTTGTGTACTCTTGGTGAGAATCTGAATTGCTATAGCCACTATGAAAAACAGTAGGGAGGTTTCTTAAAAATTAAAAATAAAACTACCATATGAGCCAGCAATCCCACTTTTGGGTGCTTATCCAAAGGAATTGAAGAGATATCTGCAGCATTATTCACACTAGCTAAGATGTAGAAACAACCTTAGCGTCCATCTATGGATGAATGGATAAAGATGACGTACGTATAAAACGGAACACTATTTAGCCATGAGAATGAAGAAATTCTTGCCCTTTGCAACAAATTGGATGAATCTTGAGGCCATAATGCTAATTATGCTAAGTGAAATAATTCTGACAGAGAAAAACAAATACTGCATGTTATCAATTACATGTGAAATTTTTTTTAAAAGGAAGTAGAACTCACAGAAACAGACAATAAATTGGTGGTTACTAGGGGCTGGGGTCGGAGGAGTGGAGAGATATTGGCCAAAGGGAACAAATTTCCAGTTATAAGATTAATAAATTCTGGGTATCTAGTGTACAGCTTGGCATTTATAATTAATAATACTGTATTATATACTTGAATGTTACTGAAAGATTACATCCTTTTTCCCCAGCTTTATGAAAATATAATAGACAATTACTTGCTCATCCTTACATTGTTCAATTCAATGAGTTTTTCCAATTATAGTTGGCACGCAACAATATAGTAATTTCAGTTGTATAGTATAATGATTAGAGCTCGAGTGATCACCCCATTAAATCTAGTACCCTTCTCCTCTCTTACATGTTTACTACATCGTTGACTATTTTCCTTATATCTCCGTGACTATTTTGTAATAATCCATGTGTATTTCTTAATCCCGTTGCCCTTTTCTACCATCCCCCCAAACTCCTCTCCTGTCTATTAGCTCTCAAAATATTCTCTGTATCTATGAATTTGTTTCCATTTTTGTTGTTATTGTTGTCTATTTTGCTCTTTAGATTCCGCATGTATGTGAAATCATGTGGTATTTGTTTTTCTCTATCTGACTTACTTCATTTAGCACAATACCCTCTAGGTCCATCAAGGTAATATCTTTTCCTCCCCTTCCTTTTAGTCTCTGTGTGTCTTTCATTCTGAAGTGAGTCTCTTGTAGGCAGCATATGTAGGGGTCTTGTTTCCTTAGCCATTCAGCCACCTTATCCTTAGGGTGGAGAACTTAATTCTTTTCCATTTCAGGTAGTCATTGACAGATATATAGTTATTGCTATTTTTTATTTGTGATTTTGATACATGGGTTTTCTTCTTAAAGAATTCCCTCCAACATTTTCTGTCATAGTGGCTTGGTGCTGATGAATTCCTTTAGCTTATTTTTGTCTGGGAAGCTCTTTATCTGTGAATGTTATGATCTGATATGATAACTTTGCTGGATAAAGTATTTTTAGTTGTATATCCTGGGTTTTCATCACTTTGAATATTTTGTGCTAAGTCCTTCTGTCCTGCAAAGTTTCTTCTGAGAAATCAGCTGTCAGTCTTACAGGTGCTCCTTTGGAGGTAATTAACCGCTCTTTTCTTGCTTTTTAAGATTTTCTCTTTGTATTTAACCTTTGGCATTATGTTGTGTCTTGGTGTGGGCCTCTTTGGGTCCCTCTTTCTTGGAACTCTCTGAGCTTCCTGGGGTTTTATGTCTATTTTCTTCACAAAGTCAGGGAAATTTTCCACCATTGTTTCTTCAAATAGCTTTTCCTCTTCTTATTCTCCCTCTCCTCCTTCAGGTACCCTATAACCTAATTGTTTTTACACTTAATTTTGTCCCAAAGACTCCTTAAATTATTATTGTAGTCTTGGCTTCTTTTTTCTTCCTATTTTGACTGCGTGTCCTTGGCTTCCCCAGCCTCTATGTTGGTGGTTTGATCCTCTTCTTCATCCACTCTGTTCATTCCCTTTAATACCCTCTTTATCTCAGATAATGTAGATAATGTATTCATTTCTAACTGGTTCCCTTTTATAATTTCCATTTCCATTTTTTTTTTTATCTCTTTGTTAAAGTTCTCATAAGTTCATCTATTCTTCCCTTAAGTTCATTGAGCATCTTTATAACCAATGTTTTGAACTCTGCATCTGTTAGATTGCTTCACTCTATCATTTCTGGATCTCTGTTCTGTTCTCTCATATGGTTTCTGCTTCTTTGTCTTCTCATCTTGGATGGCTTTCTGTGTATGTTTCTATGTACTAAGCAAAACTGTTAAGTCTCCCGGTCTTATTAGTGTGGATTTGTGTAGTAGGTGTCCAGTGGCACAGTCCTGAGAGGGGTTCAGCTGCAGGGCAAGTTTAGCCCCAGGCTGTGCCCCTCCAGGGCCACCTGTTAAGATGCAGCAAACAATCCACAGTGGCTGTGCTTATTGTTGCCTCCAGAAACCACGCCAGAAACCGAGGCCAGCTGCCACCAGTGTGACTCTTGGCGCTGCTCAGCAAGTTGCACAGGACTCACCGAGGACACAACTGGATGTGGCTTGGGTGGGGCCACAAGTTGAGGGAGGTGGAGTTTCAGGGAATCCTCTGGGCAGAGCGACTTCTGTTATTTAGTTGATGAAGTCTCAGCTATGGTGGCGCTGAGTCTGCATACTGGGAGCAGGGAGGACTAAACAGGGAACAATGGATACCACCAGCACTTCTGCACTGGAGAAAGCCTAGCCTCTAGTGCTGGCGCTGAGTGCAAGCAGATTCGGCACCATGAAAGTCTGCTGCTACAGCCTCTGTCCCACTCAGCCGCTCGAGACCGGGCAGCCTCACATCCTCTCCTCCTCCTATCTTCTGCTGATTCAGGGAGATTTCTTAATTCTCTCCCTAGTTGTAGGGCTTGTTCATCTAGACTCCAGGTGACTCTGCTTGCTGTTTGCTCCCTGTTTGATCTGGTTGTAAGAGCAGATGAGCAAAGCCTCTCTCATCTAGGCCATTTTGACTTTTTCCAATTCTTAATATTTTAGCAAGGAGTCCTGGATTTTCACTTTGTCCTGGAACCCGTAGATTATGTTGCAGGCCCTGCTTAGTACCATTGGGCCTAACCCAGCAGGGCCATCAGGCTCAGTGGGAACTGACCCCATCCCCACCCTGACCCCTCACCATGGAGAGCCCCTAGCAGGTAGAGGATCTAAAAGATTACATCTTAATTATTCTCACCACACACACACACTAATTATATGACATGATGGAGATATTAGCTAATGCTATGGTGGTAATTTTGCAATATATAAATATATCAAATCGTTATACTGTACACCTTAAACTTATGCAATGTTACGCGTCAATTATATCTCAATAAAGCTGAGGAAAAAAGGTTTTAAAAAACTAACATGGCGTTTACTAATTTTTAGGGACTATTCTAAGTGCTTTGCAAATATTTACCAATTTAATCTTTAAAATAACCCGATGAGGTAGGTATTATTATTAAAATTCAGATGAAGAAAATGAAGAAAATGAAGCATAGATAAAGCAAACTGCCTAGAGTTGGGCATAGGGTGAGGAACCAGTGTCTGAGCCTAAGGCAGCCCATCTCGCAAACCCATGCCATTACCTTTACCTGTTACTAGTGGTGGTTATGTTCGTGGGTGTGTGGCGACCAGGAGGCCAAACGTCCCTAGAAGAGGATAGTTAGTGAGGCGGTGGTCAAAAGGCAGCTTAGATAAAAAGATATGAGGCCAAGAACTGGATTTGTTTCTTTGCGTTAGGTTTACAGCCTTTCGAGTCCCTTTAAAATGCACACGGAAGGGGAGAAGACACATATGAAGCTGCCAACCCAGCCACTGAGTGGAATCAGCTTATTCAGTCACTTTTAATTTGGAAAACGATAGAAAACGTATAGGTCTATTTTGAGAGTACTCTACGGGCAATGGTTCTTGGCTGCGGTCTCCAGACACGCAGCACCTGCAGCACCTGGAAACTTGATGGAAATGAGAATTCTCAGGTCTTGTGCCAGACCTACTGACTTAGAAACGCTGGGTGTGGGATCCGGCCATCTGTGTTTTAATAAGCCCTCAAGCTCTCTGCAGGATATTTCAAGAGGTCTAAAACTCCAGATGACTACATTTTAAATTTGTCAGAGATATTTTAAAAGGAATTTCTAGATATTTATTTGAACAAATAGTTACTAATTCATTGTACTGCACAAAGAACTATCAGAGGCATTGTAGTGAAGGGTTGGATTATAGAAGGACAGGTTAAATAAAACCTAAAATAAAAAGAAACCCAATATTCTCACTTTCTAGATGTTTTAAGTGAGTCTTGGAGAGATAAAGTGTCCTGGCAAGCTACTCGATGCTCAGCACCCTAGCAGGTCATGTTCATCCTCAGGCTCAGAGTCTAATGCACGTCTCACTATGGCCGAAATGCAAGAGACCGTCAAAGAAATTTATGACTTACCCGCCAATACAGACACATACATAAATAATACCAGTGAATGAATAAGAAAGGGGTGAGATAAGGAGTAAGGGCTGACTGAAGATTGAATATACAAGTGACCTAACGTGTTGTCCCTTTCTGCAACACTCTTGCAAAAAGGGGTCCAGTCTTCTTCAACTCCATCTAGACACTGTGGTCAGTGTGAATCCTCCAGGTCCTGAGGACCAGAGAGCATAGGATGGAGCAGCACTACCTAGAATGTCTGTTCCAAGCACTGGGAAGGCAAACTTGTCTCTGAAAGTACAGTGAGTGTGAACGCTAGACCTGACGGCATGGCATTGAGTCTTGGCTTTAACTCTTATTAGCTGATTGACCTTAGGTAAGTCATATAACTTCTCTTTGCCTCAGTCTTCATCTTTAAAATAAAGATAATAAATTAATGCCATCATGGGCTGCTGTAAGGATTAAATGAGTTAACGATTATAAAATTCTTAGAAGAGTAGCAGTACAGAGTAAGCACTATGCATATTTTAGCCATTATTGGATGACCTTGAAGGTTCTCTCCAACTCTGTGATGAGTTAGTGCTTGTGATAAGGGAATCACAAGCCGGGGTAGGATAATTATCAGGGGATAGGATAATTTGATAGGTTGAGATAGCGTGAAAGTCCTGACACTAATCTTGGAGTGCATGTGCATGTGTGTGTGGGTGAGTGGGGGGAGCAGCATGAGGATACAGAAAAAGCAAGTATGGGCTGCCTAAGGACAAAGCAGATTTACAACCACTGGGCATTCTTATTTTTCTTCCTTTTTTTCTTTTTTTTTAACGATGAGAAGCTTGCGAAACCATTTAAAAACTTCCCTAATTAAAAGAAATGCTGCTAATTAAACTTTACTTGATATTCATACTTTGCCCAACCATTCATATAAATGTGGTGAATATAGGCCATAAGAAAAGTGAATTATAAGAGCATTGTAATATAACCTCCTTTTGCATACTTGTAGGTTTTTTAAAAATTTTAAATCATGAGGTCAAATTCCCATATTCATAAATCTACTGTAGGCCAGTACTATTATAATGTACCTGTTATTCCTCAAAAGAGCTAACTCAATAATTAATAAAAACTTAATAAGTAATAAAAGCATACTGGTTATTATCTTGCTTCCCAGCTCTTCCTAAATGAATGTTTGAATTATTTTCCCATTTTTTTTTTATCAAAAATAATAATAATAAAAGCAACATGATAGAATTTAAATACTCTTCGGGACTTTGAAATAATAGATTTTTGTAGAAATGAGCCTTTGAAGCACAAGCAATAATTAAATATCCCTATGTCAGTGCTTCTAAAACTATGTTCAGCAAGATAGTGTTATTGGGTTCTTTTTTTTTTTGAGGCAGGAAAATTCCTGTTTTTTTTAAAAAAAGTACATACTGTAACCACTCCTGGAGATTCACAATGTATTTTAGCACATTGAGAATCATAATTTCCAGCTGCACCAAGACAGCATTATTTTACCGTCTTCATCTTACACATGAGGACACTAAGGCATAGTGATAGTCTATAATTTATCTAAGGTCATTGAGCTAATAAGTCATATAAGCAGGACCCGATTCCATGCAGTCCAGTTCTAGAGTTCATCTTGGCATTATGATGCTTTATTATTTTGCTTTATTTTAGGAAGAAAGTTTGGCAGTTAAAAGCTTTCTTGTCTGAACTACTGCATTTAAGAGTGCAATTTCCTCTCAATTAGCTTTCCTGCATGACCAAAAGCATGACAATCTGTTAAAGAAAACTGTTAACTTTACTGCCGGATGTTTCCTAAACTTATTTGATCTTAGAAATCCATGTTCTAGGGGCAGTCCTAAATATCCAGTAGAGCTTGTATCCCAGAAACTCTAGGGAGAATAAGTAAAAGCAAAAGTCATCTTTTTTTAGAGGAGAGAAATTTGCTTTTAGGAAGAATTAGCTAGTATAGCTATTTATGGTAATTGGATAAAAAGACTAAGGCTCTTCAGTAAGAAAAAGTGAAGTTGAGAAAGGCTAACTTGATAAAGTGATGATGAACTCATTCACCACTTCTCAGGTTATTAGGAAGAAAAGTAAAGAATGTTTAAAGGAGAACAAATACTAACTCATACAATGAGAGAGAAAAATATTACTCTGAGAAGTGAAACAGGTGGGAAATAAAAAGATATTTAAGTAGCATGTGGGGATGTATTTGTGCCGCAGAAAGTGGCTGGGGAAAGACAGTCGGTTTACCTGACCTTTCCAATTTGTGGCTAAAAAAGACTAGCATTCCTTTCCTCTAGGACAGAAGAGCCAGACTCTTCCCACTGGACTGCCTTGGGGTGTCCGCTGGAAACTGAATCTCCAGAGAATAATCATGAGACCTGGGCCAGTGTGGTAGTGTGGTAGCTCTCCATTATTGTCTCATAGTAGACAGTAATTCTGCCTCTTTTTCTTTCCTATATTTTTTCTAGTTCAGTAAACCTATGTTGCTGTATGGTTGAGATTTCTTCCATACCAAATATGTTCTGTTGTACAACAAGCCCGTATTATTAGTGGTCACCTTCAAGTGCCCTACTCATATTTAGGGAATATGTATTCAATAGAGTAAATCTGTGATACTCTGGGTAACACTCTCCTTTTCATGAAAAATACGCTTTTGATGTGACAGCTCTGCCTGGGAAAGCAGAAATAGTATTCCTTGCAATTTCAAATCCATCATACAGATCTTTCCCTTGAGGCCATCTTCTTCCGGTTTTCTTGGCTTTCATTTCTCTCATCTTTAAACAGACTGCCAGGACAAATGTCTTTTAAGGCCATTCATTTTTTCTTAAAAAAAAAAAAAAACAACTAGACATTTGAAGGACTTTATTTTTAAAACACTTCCACAGGAAGAGTAAATGTTGATTATGTAGGAAATTCTTATACATTACCAAGCCATTAAAAATGTTTGATGAGTACATACAAAAAAAAGCATGATTGAAACCCAAAAATAAATGAATGAGATGTGCCTTGGAATCTAAACTCATTTTGCAGTCTGGTCTCTTTTATATTTGGTATAAATGCAACTTTCTGGCTTACTGCTCACAGTGTATTAGGAAAAGGTATAATTTTAATTTAAATATGAAACCCTAACAGCTCTGACTTGGTGAATTTATTAAGCAAGCCAACTTAAGGGTTTTCAATAAATATGGGAAATACACTTTAGAAAACAGATAGTTTATTATCCCAAATGTCTTTAATTTAAGCATATTGATATATGTTTATTTATTATATAAATTAATAAGTATATTACCTTTGTTGCCATTTTAAAAAGTGACATATACTAATTACCATGGACCAGCTACTGTTCTAAACATTTTACATATACTCATTTGATTTGGTCCTCACACCCACCCTATCAGGTAGGTATTTCCATCTCTTTTTATAGACAAAAAAACCAAGGCACTGAGAGGGTAGGTAATTTTCCCAAGATTTCACAACTAGTTAATGACTGACCTTTTTAACCCTGGCAGAGTGATTCCAACTTTAATATTACATTCATCATCAAAGATTTTTACAGGAATGGAGTCAAAGCACTTTATAAAATATGTATTAACTGACTATCATTTAATGTCACACTTGACATTACGATATTTTATTATTTAGCTTTATTTTAGGAAGAAAAGCCTAGCAATTAAAGCTCTTTTACCTGAACTTCTGCACTTATGAATATGATTTCCCCCATTTAGCTTTTTGGCATAAAGCACAAATATGAGAATCTGTTCTTTCAAAAAAAAAAAAGCTAGATAAGTATAGATAAGATGCTCCAATAAAGAGTTACTTTTATTCAAACAAAGAGTAGAGGACATAGTCTGTATGGGTGCGCAGAGTGCAGGGGGGCTGGAGATATTAATTTCCACAATGCCTCTCAGTCTTCCACATCTTATTCTGAGAATCAGCTTGTTATTCCAAAATGTCATTTTGAAGTATTGATGTTGGGGCACTTTGGTGGGAGGTTCAATTAATATTAACAGGAAGTTCATTTAAAAAAAAATAAAGCTTTATAAAAAGTTGTAGATTCATATTATTTCTCAAAAGAATAATGTTTAAATGTTTATTTGTAAACGTTATGTAGAATAGCAGAAGCCCATAGAACTGAGGTGAAAGCCTTTCCATCGATTTGAATTATCAAGGGAGAAAAATAAATAAGACATTGAAGTCCGCTATCCCTCCCATATCTAACTTACTGAGTTCCTGGGCTATTTTCCCACCACCACTCCCTATTCGATTTAGATTAGGTTTTACATGTATTCGAACATACATGTAAAAAAACTGCTCTGAGATAAAAATCCTTGACTTTTCCACTTGGAAGGAATTTGATCTTATCTTATCCTTCAGAAAACTTGTTCAAATGTCCAAACCATGCATAATATTAGATTCTGTTTCTGTATTGAGTCTTATTGTGGGCTGTCAAAATATTGGGTATCATCGTATCTCAGCAGTTAGCAAGAGTGTTGCCGAAGACAAAATGCCAGCCCTAAGCCCTGTGGCACCGAGGTCCATAACTCTGAGCAGCAATATCCAATGAAGGATTTAGAGGTTTTCCTCTGTTCTGTTCTATTTCATTCAGAAACAAAGTGAGTCTTTCTGTTCCTTTTCTTGCAGGGAATAGTTCCTGTTAATAGTGCTGGTTCCTTCTCATGTTGACCCGGGGGTGCTGGGCCCCCTATGATCTCCCCTCGGGGTCCATCACTGTTGCAGAGTGATGACAACACTTCACAAGGTAGAACAAGCTCCCAGTGTGCAGAGTACAGTACTAACTGCTGTGCTAAAACACAAGCACTGCTCCAAATTCTCTGGCTTCTGCTTTTCGCTTACCGCAGAGGCTCTTGGGAGGTGTCGGGCCTCGCCAGACACTGGGTGTGAGGAGAGTCCTCTCAAGGGCATGAGAGAAGAGGGCCCTCGTGTAGTAGTCTCTCTTTCCAAGCTCCCCTTGGTGCTATAGCACATTTTAAAATCACAATTTTTTGACCTATTGTTTATTATATTTCACAACTGGTAGCCCTTTCGAGAATTCTGAAATTTAGTACCAAAAAGCAAATTTGCAACAAATAATTGAAATCCTATGAACATTTGAGTCCTAAGAATATAAAACTCAACGAATACAGGAGTCCAATGAATATAGGACTAAAATACTTGGAAAAACATTCCTCCAAAAAGCAACAGAAAACAATTTTACTTAATGAGCAATTCTGAGCACAGTTTCCTGGCCAGCAATTTTAGATGCCTATTAAAAATCTCAATCAAGTTTCCTTTCAAAATGTTAATTATAATCTCCCCATATGAACTTAAGCAAAATAGTATTGAAATGAACCTGTTATGTGCATTGCTGATCGTTTTGAAGGTTTATTTAATAAATGTATTTATAATTCTTAACAGCATCAGAATATTCAAGTGAATTAAAATTCTTCACATCCTGAAATAAAATTAAAACCCTATTTAATAAACACTGATTTAACCCAAACTCATATGTAGAAACAGTGTTGTTTGCCTAATCAATGTTAACCATCCTGCTTCCTCAAGAGCCTTGATTTTGTTCAGTTATCAATACTCTCTTATCCTTGGCCTCAAAAGATGGAAGATTTGTCAAGTCCTGATGGCTCCTATCTGTGACAAACTTAAACCTGGGTAGATGATGAAATTCCATTCAAGGAATAATGAGGCGACTTTTGCTAGGTATGAATGCTTTAGAATAGGGGTTCTCGCATTTAAAAAGAAACTCACAGAAGAAATCTGTTAGACATTATTATATTTGCACGTGATTCCTAGGGTGGCCATTGTGGAATCGTGAGAGGAGCCAGCCAAGAGCAGAGCAGGCACACAGAATAGCAGAGTGGAAAGAGAAGAGAAACCCAGATCTATTGACCCATTGTTCAGGTACTGAATTAGGCATTTCTGAGCTGTACTGATTTGGCATTTCCTATTACATAATATAATGCATTTTCGTTATTGTATACATGTTTAAGTCAGAGTTTTTTTGTCATTTACAGATGAAAACAATCTAATCAATACAAAGAATAAGGCCTTGAACTTGTGAAGTACTGTGAAGGATAAAACAATTATACATATAACTACATGTAAGTATAAATAACTACAACAACAAGTTGCTCAATGTAAGAGTTGAAACTAGTAAAGGGACATCAACTTGGTGATGGTGGGGTGTGGAGTGAGAAAGAAAACCTCATGAAAGTTGATATTTCTTACATGGCACATGGCTCGAAAGGATAGGGCTATGTTTTACCACAAGCAAAATTAAACAGAGTGCGGAGTGGGGAGTAAGACTGAGAAAGAAAACAGGAGAAGAGCTTTATTGGTAGAGTGACCATATATATAATTTATCATCCAAACTACTACACTTCTGAGTGTGAAATGGAAGCTTAGTAATATTGATATCGAGACAACAGGAATAAACCGGGACTGACCCAGGCAAACCAGGACATATAGTTACCACAATTATAGGGCAAAAGGAGAACATAAATAAAGTCTCAGAGGATGGAAAGTATAGGATGTCCTTGAAAAACAGAAAGTGGCTCCATCTGTCTAGAATATAGGCTAGATATGGAGGCCCAAAGGACAATAATCTTGACAACTCAATGTAAATGCCTTGAAATCCAAGTGAGAAGTTGGTACTTAATTTTGTTTGCTGTGGAAGGCTAGGAAATTTTGGGACAGGGGAGTGGTGTGATCACATTATGCTTTAGGGAAATCAATCTGGAAGCAGAGGAGACAAGCAAGAAGGATGAAAAACCAGGTAAGTAGCTATTGCACTAATCGTTTCCAGGTAATGAGCCAGGCCTACAGCAGTGGGAAAGCAGAGGGGTACATGCAAATAATGAGCAGAAGGAAATAAAAAGAGGAGCAAACAAAAGACGTAGAGCAGGAGTGTCAGAAAGATAGAAGAAAATGATCCGGGAAACCATGAGAAGAAAGAATTTCAAGGGAGAAGCAGGTGGTCGGTCCTTAATCCACTGCCTTCAGTGTTGCAAAGAAATCGGGAAGTTAATGTCCAAGCAGAACGGTTGTTGGTGGTGACCTTTAAGAAAGACTCTGACAGTGACAAAAGCAGAAAACTTTTTCACATTGTCTTTCCTTTTCAGAAAACCTTGTTAGTTGAATCAATGGATTCAATTTCACAAACACTCTAACCTTAAATGACCTAAGAGTATGTTGGACTTAAATAATGAAAACAATTCAGTAAAGAGTAGAAAGAGGGACTCCGATATGGATTATTGGTGTTTCATTCTTAGCTCTGTTTTGCCTATCCCTTTTCACAAAGCCAAAGTTGCTAGAATATCCTTCTTCCTTACTTGTCTCCTAACTTTAAGCTCAGCCCTCTCTGATCTCTGAAGACACTGACCTTAGGCAGGAGAGATTTACACAGCTAAATTCTGTAATTCAGTATTAAGTCTCTGCTGCTAATTCAGGTTAAACAGTCTGCCTTATATTTGATAGGGAGATTTATACATTATAATCCTTAAATGCAATTTCCACTTTGTACCTGATTTCTGCTAGCTGATCCCTGTTCCCGAGTCTCTGCTTTGGTCATCTATTTAGCACCCCATCCCTCCAACAATGAGATTGTTTGTTCCTGTCTGTCTTCCAGACACTGGAGTTCTTCTGCTGAACCCTGCATGGTGGCTAAGGCCCTATTCTCTTACTTAGTGACATATTTTCCTAACATCCATTAGCTCTTAGACTCCTAGGAGCTGTGTTATGCCCAGTACCAAGTCATTCTGCTCCCTACTGGTCTCCCTGATGCAGACTTTCTCAGAACACCTGTCGTCTGTAATTTTTCCTTCCACAGCCCATGTTATGCTGCAGGACAAGATGCCCAGAGTGCCTTTGGAGGGGTCTACCCTTCTGTGTCCATTTCTCAATTGTTTCCATGACCCAGCTCTTCCTGACTTAATTGATTCCATTGGGTTGTAAAGTGGATCTCTGCTCTACCTCTCCTGAAACATGGTCATGAGTTTTTGTATCCAATCTCATCATTGCAAAAGGCATCCAGGCAAGAGGTAACACTTGTAAATTGAAACCAGAGGAAAACAGATTCTGCTTTGCCCACCTCTATTAATTTCTAAGCATTTACTTAGCATGCACATCTGATTGATTTCCTGAGGAAGAAGTATAAACTTAAATATGAGAGCTTTTAGAAAACTTTTCATTTTGTTTCTTTATTATAGTGTATTGGTTTTTAATAGATAAAATGCTCTAGCAAACAACCGAGCATGCATTTGTGGATGGATTAAATAAACACACATGAAACTCCAGTGTGGTGGATGGGTATTTTAGGGAGATACAGGAAAAATGAAAAGAGGCTTGGCTTGGTGATTCACAAACTGAACACCTGCCATGTGAGTGAATGATGTTCTCTATGACAAACAAATGTAGCATTTGGCTGGGACCCTTGTGTACCTGACACCACATCCAGGTGCTCTGGTGGCAACGTTCCCTCACTCACACACACTCATGTACAGACAATCTCTGTGGCTCAGAATTCATGCCTTTGCCAATACTTTAAAATATTAAAAAATCATTCATATCACATATCTAATCACAGGACAGCCTCTTCTTTAATGGTACTATGAGAATCTACAAACCTTCACATTTCCATTTTTATCATATCTACTTATCTGGGATCCTACATTCATTAAGAATAGTTTGGAGAAATCAGAATTGACAAAAGAAGATATGAAGACATCGTTAAATACAAATAAAGCTGAGATAATTCTGTGGGAAGGAACTAACACCCAATTTTTCTTTCATTTCCATCCTATTTAATGTTCTTATTGGTTTAGCTGTTTTCTCCTAATTCTAAACATCCATAAGACATAAATTCTTCTGGTTGTTTATTTCAACTCAATATCATCTAGATTCACAATCGAATATGAAGTTGAATATGTTTATATCATTTGATTTACTTCGCCTTACTTTACAACATTTTCAATTGGCTTCTCAACAATTTGATGTTCATATGGAATTTTTATCCTGTCCTCTAAACCTCCTCCCCTCCATCAAAGATGCTTCATTGTTGTATTTGGACATGTTTCAATTACCAGAAATTATTGCTCTCCTCACTTGCTCCTTCTTTTCTTCTTGTACAAAGTCCCTTAATGTAATCAAATGGGCTAAGTGAAAGAAGCATGCTCCTTCTTTTCAAAACCCCTCCTAGACTTCCTGAACACATGCCTAGCATTTCACTGGAAGATGGAAAAAGATGGGTTTTGGAGCCAGGAAGACCTCTGGTTTCAAATTACTTAACTTCATGCAAGTTATTTGACATTTTCGGGTGCTCAGTTTCTTCTTTCGCAAAATGGTGATGATACAAAATGATAAAACTCTCATAAAAATTAAATTACTTCCGCCTCAAATTAACATGTTCAAAAGCACTAGCTTCTATACAATGAGCACTTACTATAAGAACACTGGGAAACAATGAAGTAACCAGCCCCATATTACACTAATTAGTAGTAGAGCCAAGATCCACACCCAGGCGTGTCTCATTCTAAATTTACCTCAATATCAGTTCTCCCTACTTCCGAGCAAATCCAAGCACAGCTGCTGCTCATGGGAGCCTCCTGTCACTGAGTGCCTAAAATGCCGTGTCCTCAGAGAAGCCATCTCTATAGCCTGAGTTCACGTTGACTCTGTTCTTCACTGGCTACCATGGCACCTCACCTGATATTCATTAATACAGCAACTGAGTACCTGCCAAGTCCCAGGCAGTCTCCTCGTACTGGAATGAGTTTTCAAAATGCGAGGGTTATTCCTGCGTGAGTCTGGATCCCTGACCGGAACGCGAACTTCCGATGTCAGCAGAGTTCTTCTCACATATCTTCGGACCAGTTGCCCTTTTCTCCACTCACCACCAAGAACTTCACAAACAAAGGTTTAAAACAACAGGGACAGGTTCTAATCCAAGTTCTGCTGCTGTTTTGGTTGCAAGACTGAGCAGATCTAATTTTTCTGAGCCTGGGTTTTATCATCTCCAAAGTGATTATCATATCCACGCCACGTGGTCGTTGTGAGCCATGCTGTGAATGATAGAGCTTTACACAAATGTAAGGGGTCATGTTGTTAATGCCTGATGCCACATTATTATTTAACACATGAATGTTCGTCAGATCACTTCTGTGCTAGCAGCTGTCAGGTCAGAAGTTGGGTTCCACATCAAGGCTTCCTTAATTCTATTACTTCATATCTGTTGTTTAGACTCTGCTCTGAATCAATTTCTGAGCGCCTGACCGCTGCCTGCTGGGAAGTGCTTCTGGTCTCGACTGCTGGTGATGATCCTGATGCGGGCTGCCAAGGTCCGGTACCCCAGACTGTGCATCTTGGGTGCACCATCATGTCACCACCCTCCTTTGGCCCCTCGGTCCTTGCTGATTCTGCTAGACTGCCCTGCTCTGCCCTACTTCTCAGTGTCCCAGTTCCACACTGTCATCTCTTCAGTGACCCTGGCTCAGCACTCATCTCTGATGGCCAAGTGACCCTCTCTTAGGTTGCCTGCCAAAAGCCTGCCTGCCCACGATCCAAGCTGCCATCCTTGCCTTGGCCTTCTTGGTCTTCAATGTACCACCGGCTCCCCCACTCGCTGCAATCAAACCCATATCAGGTGGCACGGCTGGTTTAGATACCTTTTCTTTGGGAAAAACAGAAAACTAAATTGTGTGGTCTGTCTGAATCTCCCACTTCTTTCCCCCAATGCCCAGCTTTCCAAGCTGGTCAATTTATGTATTGCCAAAGTTTTGATTGCTTTAGCTCCTTATGATTTCTTCTTGCCATGCCATTAACCTGACTGCTTTTACATGCTTCCATTGCAATCTATAATGTGTTTCTTCTTTCGAATCCCTTTAAGTTCTCCCTTCTACATGAATGAGGCCAAGACACTAGCACATTCACATCATAAAATTTATGCAAATCCAATTAATCCAATCAAAGCTTGTTTGTGTAAAAGCCTGTCTTATGTACTCTTTAAAGTCATTTCCCATGAATGGAAATTGTAATTAGATGACTAAATTTAGAAAGATAGAGCATCTTGCAAGAAAACCAAGCACATTTAATCCTTAATATTATAAACTGGAAAATCTGAGTTTCAACTCCCAAAACTAGTACTGTTCTATTTCACATACATTTTAACCCACATTTCCTGAAATAATTGTAAAATCATGTCCCCAAATTTTTAGAGCAACATATAAATGCACATATTTCCCTTTAATTTCCAACCTATAATGAGGAGATTGAAGACACTTATTACACAGGTGATCACACCTGCTATGCAATTTAGAATGCAACTCAAGATGACCTAATTATAGAAGCAAAACACAGCAACAGTAACAAAAATATCCTTGCCAATTTAAATTTGAATTATGCATACCAACATGAACTTTCGTAACTATACAAATATTGATCTTTAAGCATTGTTCACATTGCAAATAATGATTTAAAATCATGTAGTATGTGTGTCACTGGAGTTAACTTCTTAGTGGTTATCTAGTAAAAGTTGATCTCACAGTGATATTTTTATTTTAAAACTATAAGTACTCTGGAACATACTTAGCAGCCGAGACCCATGTGATGAATATTGCCCTAGATTCCTTAAAATGCTAAACAATATTCTAACGTTCTTCCTTCAGTTTACTAAATTAAAATCCTTAACAGGGATAGAAGATTTCATTGTAAGACAAGATTTAGGTGTTCCACTTTGCAGATAGAGAGAGTAAGGCTAAGAGCTTAGAATGTGTATCACAGGTTTACCTCTTCAAGCTGTTGGGGGAATTTTGAGTTAATTCTGAGTATCTATGTAACGTATTTTCTGCTAAACAGCCTTATGTTTTGAACCTAACTACTTCTGTGCTATATACACTTTCACATTTCAGACATTCTGGAAGTTCCTTCAACCTACGAAGTTTTCTCCAGCTTCTATGACTTTACATGCTCTTTGCTTGGAACACCTTGCTCCCTTGCTTAGCTAACATCACCACCTCTCAGAAATCTTCTGTTTCATCACTCTTTTATCTTTCTTCCTCACCCGACACCCAGTGCCATTTATGTGCATCTCTACCAGGATTAGTATATTTGAGTGCTTTGAGGACAGAAATCCTTTCTTCCATCTTCAAATATGCAGAACCCATTACACACACAAAGCCTTTTCCAGGGAGGACTCAGGAAATGTATTTTAATGAATACATGAAGGACTGAATTACTGAATACCAGATACTTGTGCTTTAATGTAATTGCTAATAGGCTATTTCATTTGCACCCATTTGATAAGGTGAGGGGCTAATCTGCACTTGTTTGATATTTTACTCTAATTGGGAAATCCTGAATTTCAATGGAAAGTATCCATAAACAGTAAAATCCTGACTTCATTTTCTCAGTTCCTCCCAAAGTTAATTGAAGTTGTAAGTGATTAGCCTGCCCAAGCAGCACTGAATCTTTCTTTACTCATTAATGTCATTCTCTGAAGTACCACTAATTTTTATCACTCTCTGAGGAAAGAAACTCTTCTAAAAAACAGTTCCATGTATTGAGTCAAATGTTTGAACTCTTCGTCTATGATTACTAATGAAAATGTACAGAGTATGATTCAGAGACCATGAATAACAATAAAATCATGACTCATCTCATTTAGGAACACTACCAGCTCTCTGAATCCTACATCAGAACATCAAAAAAAAGTTTTCTAATTTACCGTATATACAAATTTCTGATGTAAAATGTATTGGTGGTTTAATTTACAAAATAGAAAGAAAGATGGTGTGCTCTTTAAATCAACCAATTTGTTTGTTTTGGAAAAAAATAAAAAAACAAGTTTTGAAATATAGAAAATGTCACACTTGGTGAAGAAAGAGTATATACTACAAATATGCTTAAGTAGTGGCAATTTAAAGTTATAAAAATATGTGCTATGAACAATTAAAGACATGAGGAATTGAATTAGTGGTTACAGAAGAAAAATATGATGATTTTAAAGAATTTTAAAATAAAATGAGAGGCATTTGAAATATTTTCCTTTTGAAGTAAAATTTATTTCGAGCTACATTATATATAACTTTGATTAAATTTAAACAACTATATGGGTGTATATGGGGAAACTATTTGAAATCAAGGACAACCTGGAAATAATGCAACACATTGAAGACTTTGGTTTTGGAAAAAAAATTTGGACTTTGTAATCTAAGTATCTATGAACGGGTAGTGCATCTAAATATATTTTATCATGAAAAATAGCATTCACTCAAATGTTTAGGAAATTAATAATAGTCTTAAAGAAAAAAGAGTGCCCCAAATCATGTGGGTTTCTGTTTCCCTAATTCCATTCTTTTAAAATATACAAATAGTTACTTATATCTACCATTTGAAAGGCATTATATTAGGCACTATGAGGTGAGCAAGAGGCAAAGATACATAAGCCGTATTTCCTAGTCTATAGGAATTTATAATCTTTTGAAGGCCAGAATATTTGTATGTAATTAACTAAATGCATAACCATTTGGTATACTACATTGTATATGCTACATACAATTGGAAGCATTTTAATAATAACCTGATTCCAAGATGGCAAATCCAATTAGAAGACGTTGCCTAGAGTTTTGTCTTAAGAAGCCCATATCAATCACAGTTGAAAAACAAAACAAAACAAAACAAAAACACCACAATCCCTAGCAATGTCTGTTTGATCATGGGAGGGGGACACTGTCCATCATTGTGCAGTGCTTTCGCCTGCTTAAAAAAAATTTAACGTACTCCCTTTATAGATGAGAAAATTGACCACAAAGTGGCTTTATACTGACCTCAGAGCTAATGCATTAAGGCTAATGCATTAATGCATGTAAAATTCCTTCTCTGCTTGCCAGGGGTAAAAGTACACCCGAAATACATCACTGAGTGCTGGTGCTACATCTTAAAAACATAGGCCATCTCAAATGAAGTCAGATGTGTGTAGCTAGCATGGTAGCATGGACTCAAATCCATGCTGTAAAAGGTCTCAAGAAAGGAAGAATTAGAGAACTGAACAAGAGCTTCATACATTGGGAAGCATCTTCCACATGGCTTCAAAAAGTGAGACAGGCCATTGAGCAGAAGATTCGGAAAGACAGACCTTACTTCAGTGTAAGGTCAAGGGTCCTAATAGTGAGACTTGTCTCATACCCAGAAAGAACTGCCTGGGAAGCCATGAGTCAGACCAAGGAGGAAAGCTTAGGTCACCTACTTATCAAGCCAGTGAGTCATTGTTCCCTTATTTATTTTAATTTCAAATCGTCATGAAACCTTCATGTACAAAATTTATTACCAATCATCTGCATTCACTGTTTCCATAAAACAGTACATAGTATAGCACAGTTTCTTTTATTTCATCTTGCTTTCTCTCCAGCTCCTCATCCCACATCTGCAAATACCCTTCTCTTTTATGGAGACTGTATAAGATCAGAGGAAAAGACTATTATTCAGAAAAGAAGTTTACAGGAAATATAGATCACTGTTGACTAGGAACTTCAAGGAAAGAGTTATGAAAGGGGTGGGATTGGAGGGGCCTAAATTAAAGCGTGGGAAGTGTTTAAAGTGTGGATAGAAAGAGCAGGGAGAATAAGATAAAGCATAGCATAGCAGAGAACTGCTTTCCCAAGTCTCTGCTGTCTCCCAGGAAATGGCACCACAGGATTGGACCTAGAGTTTTCGCTCTCATTTTGAAAGTATTCTTAAGTTCCTTCGAAAAAAAAAAAAAAGAAAAAAAAAGACTTCAATATATAAATGTCCACACTTTCTTTTAAATATATTTATACCTCTGAATGGTTTTTTCATGTCTCTAATTAGTTGCCAAACCTTAAAGAAATGATTGTGCCTTGGGTGCAGCAGATATGTTAGTTAGATATAGTGTTATGATTACATTATGTTAAAATCATACTATAAGAATTTGCAATCTGTGCATCAAAAATGAGTAGGATATTGTTATGATCACTTGTAGAAAGTTTCTTATGCAGTTTTACTTTTTACTTGAAAAGATTGATGTTAGGAACGTAAAAGAAAGCATAATAGAACCAAATGATTTGGGAATTAAATGCTCTCTTTGCTTATCTGGTACTACCTGTTCACTGTCACAAATTAAGTGTTAATTGTAAATATAACATTCAGTGAAATCTTTTTGGTCAACGGTATAAAGTCACAAGAAAAAAACTCTCATAATCGCATACTTCATCTTTTTCTCCCAGCCAATGCTGCTATGCAGAGAGATTCATTGCCAGTGGTCTTAAGCCCCCCAGGAGATGGCAAAGATTCAGTATTGGGAACAAAGACCATCCCTGTGTTAAAAGCACATCAGTCATTCTGCCAAGGGGCCCTGGGCTAGGTGCTTAATCTTTCCGTGCCTCAGTGTCTCCATCTATAAATTGAGATAACAATAGTGCCTATCTCCAATGCTGTTTCGAGGATTAAATTAATTAATACCTAAAAAGCACTTACAACAATGCCTGGCATTACCAAGTGCCCGTATATGTTAACTTTTTTGTGTGTAATTCCTATTAGTAGCATGGCCTTGGGCAAGTCACTTAATCTCTCTGGTCATTCATTTGATAATTAAGAAGTAAACTAAATGATCTCTGAGGCTTCTTTCATGACTAAAAAGTTCCAGCTACAAAGAAGCGTGTTCTCTCTCATATTGGATTCACAAATCTTTTCTGAAAATGGAATGGCAGAAGGAGCCTGATAGTGTAGCTTGAATAAAGTGTCTACTGGATTCCTGTATCTGTATTCTAGACTTAACCCAGGAAAAATGAAAAGGGTACCCCAAGTAATCATGTGATGAGGAACCAGAGAGAAGGGGAACAAAGGTCTCTTTGTAAAAGACCAAAAGGGTTGTCACGTAGTTTTGACTAAATCTCTTAATTCATTTTAGTAACTGAGAAAACCCAAGGCAGCAAAGGCACATGTGAAGGAAGAGGTCACTGTCACCCATCCAAAGATATTGTTTTGTTCTTTAATTGGAAATGTCAGGAGTTCATTTTAAATTACAAGATGAGACCCCAGGTGTGCTATTCCATCCAAGAATGCTCAATTTTGGTGTCTGTGAGAACATAGCATCCTGCTTTGATGAGATCTCTGAAATTATAAGCTGCTTCTCAGTGTGAAAAGTGCTTCTGTGCACCCCAGTGTGAGAAAAAGCTAAATCTGAAATCTCTATAAAAAAATCTTGATAGAAAAGTACAGTTTCTGCTGGCACTACAGAAAGCACCCTTACAAAAGTGGGGGGAGGTCATTGCACTAAAAACACAATACACAATTTACTCAGCATAGAGGTTCTGGTTCTATCAGCACAAATCCTGTCTCCCTTAGAGAGAAAATGGTCCAAGTTATTTTGGAATACACAGACATGTCAGGACTACATTTGTATTTCACTGCCCTATGTTTTCATAAGCTTTTTATTTCCTGGTACTGCTTTGAAAGATTTGGAGAAGGGAGAGATTGCTTTAATCTTGGTTTGGGGATTTGGAGCAAGTAACCTCTTTCATTATTATTTTCAAGGTATGCTACATATGGAAGGTGTTCAGCAAATACTTGCTCAAAGAGAAAAGGAATGAGAAAGGGAACGGAGGAGGAAGTCCTGGATAGTCACTATCCTTTTATCAGAAAGGTCCACTCCAAAGAGGCTGCTAGGAGTCTTTACTATGTTAACAACTGATTTAATTAGAATTGTGGATATAAAAAATGATTTTTTATTAATGAAAGTAGTGACTTTTAATTAGCATGATGAATACTAAAAGTGGATTCTTTATTGGTGAAATTAAAGATTTTCAAGCTAGGTGGATAGAGTAAAATAGTTTCCCACCCTGAATTAACAAGGTTTAAGACTTCAGTGAGGCCTGTAACTTAAACCCCAATACTTTGTTCTTGAGGGTCCTAGGGTCCAGCCATCGGTTCAGGATGGTTTCTGCTTGAAGCATGTCAGCCTGAGGACGAAGAATCCCAAAGGGCTGTGCCAAACCTCTAATGCAGGATTTCATTCACCTGAAACACTGAATTTACAGAACGGGGTGCATGGACTATTTTCTCTATTTTAACGAATGGTTATTAAGTAACTATACACTCAGCAGATTTTGGTCATTATAATCTCTACATCTTATCTACCAAAAATAACCAGAATTAGGTATGGCAAAATTGGCTTGCATTAGATTATAACAGACTGACTTTGAAATGCTTGAGTCTAGTGAGCATCTCAAAGTCAGGAAACAAGAATAAAAATAAATATAACATAAACCACAATGTAAGGTTATTTTAAAGCCATAATTTGTGAGAAATGAGGAAATCATAAAAGACAATACTGTTACTTCTTGGGGTGTGGGGGCAAGAGATCCACTCAGAGGAGTTGAAGCTAAGTCTGGAAGGATGGAGTGGGATGTCCCAAAAGTTGGTGTTTTGGGGGGAAGAGATGGGGGAAGCATTACACAGGTTAGAAGCAAGGGAGATACAAATGTATTCATACAAAAAATTACAAATTTATTATATACCAAAATATATACATACATACTATACACACACACATTCACTCACACATGTTCTCAGTGAGAAATGTCCAGCAAAAGACCATCTTTAGAGTTTCAAATGCACTAGGCCTGGAAAAAAATCTCCGATTCTGTTTTTACAAAAAAAAAAAAAAAAAAAAAAGGTGACTTTACTGACAGTGATTCTCAAACTACATCTGTCATAACATGACTAAAAAAGTAACCAGCCTGCTGAGTGAAAACTGGCATTCTCAGAAATAGTTTAAATAATATGAATATAGAATTTCATTTCACATAATTTGAACTATCTTCTATCAGAATGATATTCCTTATGATTTTCCTGTCTGTTAAAAGGGTCCTCCTAACTCCAGGTTAAGATCGTACCTCTCACATCAGAACTTGCCCTCTCGACCTGTATGATGGAAAAATCGAGTTTGAGTTCTATTTGTTATTCCACTGGCCTGAGGAACTAATGAAGTTTTGTCTTTGAACACAGACTTTAAATTTCCTTTTCATGTCTGGTTGTAATTGAGGCTATACATCAATAAGCACATGGATACTGTAAGGAGCACATTGATATGCAATCAATATGCTTTAACCCTCCCTTGTCTTCTAGGAATGCTACCATTTATGCTATGAGTCAAATTAGTGGGCAACTGCCTGTAGCCAGCAGAGCATTGGACTTGAAGTAATAGGTTCAGATCCTCCATGTGTCATTTACTAACTGGAGCAAATTGCTTAAGCTCCCTAAATGTGTTAGCACATGTATTTTCTGAGAGAGCGAATGTGAACAGTAAATGGTTCACCTCATTCATTCAACAGAAATGATTAGGCACACCCACCTGATGTCCTTTTGCTATGCACAATCAATAAATATTATTGTCATTTACGCTAGAAGAGCAGCTATCACTCATCGAGTACTTAATGCATGCTTACATTTAATTCTCATAAGGCTTCATGTTAAGTGTCATTCTCTCAATCTTACAGACAAGAAAACTGAAGCTTAGGGATATAATTTCATGTATTTTGTTTGAACTCTTGAAAGGCAGTGAATAGACCTATTTGTTACACAAGTCCAAGCAATAGCATTGTACCTCGTATATAATAGATGAATTTTCATCATTCAAAACTTTTACAAATAATGTTTTTTGGCACGGTGCAAATTTAAGAATTAATCAGATATAATCTGTACTCAACAGATGGTTATCAACATTGATTCCTGAAACAGTCTTTCTTTCAAATTACATAAATGAATAGAATGATTCTTTATAATAATCTTGACAATACTCAGAGCTGATTGAAATATTTTGAAAAACATAATTGATTGTTGGAGTAATACTCTGTAATAATTAGTTGGGAGACTATTTCATACTGTTGGCTTTTTATGGTATTTATTTTTGCTATCCTTTCTACAGGAAACTCATAAAAAAGTATAAAAGTCTTATTCATTTTTCCACACCACAGAGTAAGTGTATTAGACTGGCAAAGCCATCCTACAAAGCAGTCATAACCATCAACAACCAGGTGGCTACATCACCTGTATATTCTGCTCGCATTATGTTTTCTTCATACGTATGAAGCGATTTATTATCTCCAAAGTGCCTGCTCATCCATTTGATTCTCGCAGTAGCTCAGAAAGGTAGGAAGGAATAAGTCAAAATTTTTTCAGATAAGGTAACTAGCTCAGAGACACCAAAAGGATAATGTGCAATGGGGGATGGAGGGGAGGAGGAGACAGGGAGAGGAAAAGGGAGAAAGGGAGGAGGAAGAGAAGAGGAAGAAGGATGGGAGTGAGAGGGAAAAGGAGAAGGAGGAAAAGCTAGCTGGTTGTTCAGAGTCCTGGGCCTTGGCTCTCCCCTCTGCATCACCATCTCTTTATCAGTTTTCAAAGGGAAGGGGATAAATGGAAAAAGACAAAAAGAAATTCTGGAAGAGAAGGAAGGAGGGAGGAAAAAAAAGGGAGGGAGAATATGAATGAATAAATATGAATGAGACTATCTAAGTAAAGCAAGATCCTAAGAAGCATATGGAGGGGTTTAAACAGATCTATATACCCTCAAAGAGTAGTGTCCGACTTTTAGGGGACCTTGGACATCTCTGACAATGTAATAAAGCTCTTGAGGCTCTTGCTAAAAAAATGCATACATGCATACATGCAGCGTTTGATATACAGTTGCCGTGTGTTCACTGCTCCCACGAATCCAATGCTAGGTCCCATTTTAAGAAACATGCCTTTCTACTCGAAGCCCCCTCCACTGTCCCTGAACTGCAGTTGCAGATCTAGACCCAGAGGGTGGCTCCACATAAACGCAGGTGGCCGCACACCATGTCGGTGTGCGTGTGCTACCGAGATAGGAAACATGGCTTCAGAACAGAAATTTCTTTGAATCCCTTCTGCTGCCACCCACCTCTCCACAACATTTCAAGCTCAATCGGAAAAACATAATTTCCCACACCACACATTAAAATCATTATCTACAGTGGAACACAAAGCTTCCCATCAAACCAGAAACATTGAAATTGAGAATAAAAGCCTTGAGAAAAATTTGACTCTTATAATGTTGAATCACTATGACTAAAAATCTTTAAAGATTCATTAATATGTTAGGATAAAGGTATAGAACAAAAGAACTAAATGCACGGGCTTTGACAACTCTGGCACTATCACTGGGGGACTCTGAATTGGTCATCTAAGCTTTCTTACATCCAGTTGCCTTCATAGGTTTATTGTGAAAATTAATTGTATTAGTGGATTTTAAATCTTTAATACAAGTCTGACATATAATCTCACTAAACATCATACATCTCATTTATAAAGTGGGCTTCATGATAGTTCCTGTGTACTATCATTTAAGTAGTACTTTAAAGAAAGTACTACCGTGGTGAGCATTAAATGAAGTAATGTATTAAGTGAGCCTAATACGGTGTCAAGTGTGTAGAAAATATTAGCTAGTGTTAGCCCACTTGAAGATATGGAGATCTCGAAGGTAGGAATCACTGACTTGATTCCAAGAATAGAGTTACGATTTTTACTATTCTTGCTATTAAGATTCTCCAGTTTCTGTGGGTGAGTGGCCTTTGTTCACCTCTAATATTTTATCAGCCTTAGAATCCACCAACAAACAAAAGTATGTCGCTAGGTGTATTAAACAGGTTATCTTGATTAACCATCACAACCTTGGAAGAACTAACAAACAGCGGCCAACACATACAGTATAGCTGGGCATTACTCTGATATTTACATGTTAACTCATTTCATACTCATAATGATATTCATATAATTTCCATTTCACAACCCCTCCAAAAAAAAAATCTGAGGCATAGTGAGACTGGCTCAAGTTCACACAGCTGGAAAATGACAGATCAGGGTTTCAAATCCAAGCAGTTTGATTCCAGAGATGTCCCTGTTCCTCTTGGTGCTGGTTTCTTGGTTTTGGCTCTACCAAGATAAAAGATCTAGTTCCGTCTCCTTCAGACCATCTGTACTGCTTAGAGATCTAGGGAACAAGAGCTGCTGGTGGCCACTGTATCCAAATTTGGGGAGCAGAAACTATTTCCCTCGCCAGTTCTTTAACTCAGTGGAAACCAAGATCACTAATTAAATTTATATCTCTAAATGCTGTATGCGGTGCTTAGGCAAATGCTATACAGATCAAACCAAAGAACCTGTTTTCGAAGAGTTTGTAAACCATGTCATCTTTGCAAATTAGCCCAAATTACAGGTGTTTTCTGAAAACATGATTAAAATAATAATATTTAACAATGCAAAATAGACTTGGGTTTAAAATTACCTCATACAGACATTTTAATAATGGAACAGCCCTACAAACTGTTTCCAAAATGTCCTAAAACACCACTCATCACACAATATCCCTACATTACTCAATTTTCCACAAATTGAGAAAAACTCGCAGCCTGGCATTCCAGGACTGATTAGTGAGACCCTCGTCTTCCTCCTCAGCAGTGTGCCCGCTGTGTTGCCTGACACACCGGTGAACAAGGACCAAGACAAACCAATTGCTGTTTCGAGGACAGCCTACGGTTTTTTTTGTGACCAAGTGGTTGTTCACGTAGCTGCTTCTGTGATGTTCTGACTCAAATTTCATGTCAGCCTCTCATTCAAGTCACATCTCAAATGCCACCATTTTCTTCATGGAGCTTTTCCTTACCCCTCCAAATAAAAATAACATCATCCTCTTCTGAACCATCACAGGTCCTTGTGTTATGTACATACAGATATATTTATGTAAGTGTATATGCACATGTAACACTTTTATTATGATGATTTATTTATACTATGACCTTTACCATGTTATAATTTCCAAAATTAGGCTGCAAACTCCTTAGAATCAGTGAGTATGGTTTACATGTGAAGTTTCCTTTATAACCACTCCTCTGCCTTATATGGTGCTTGCAACACAGGAATTCAATAGACATTTACTAAATTGCTATTTTATTGATAATGATATAGTGATCTCTTATGGAGTATCAACTAAAAGCCAAGGATGACGTTTATGTATCTAATTTAATATTCAAAATCCTATGACAGGAAACGGAGGCTTAACAAGCTTAAATAAGTTGTTCAAGGTTACCCAGCAAGCAGAGTTCCCAACTGTTAGGATAGCAACAGCAGGAGGTGCTTTGGATCTGAATCCAAATTTGTTAGACTCCAAACCTGGGCCCCGAGTCAACACTATGTAAAAGTGATAAAATTGAAAAAAATATGTTGCTTTTAATTTTTAGATAAATACATTTAAAAAGTATGAAAGGAAACCAAAAATTGTAGTGAGGAGAGCTGCTTTCAAAATGAATCTAAAGAATTAGAAATGAATTTCAAAGGTTAAAAATACATAGATTATGAAAAACCTTTATCACTACAGTCCAAAAAACATGAGATGGAGAATGAGACTGTTTGAGGCATGTATTGAAAAGAATGATTTATGAGTAAGCTAAATTTGCATATTGTAAAGGAAAAGGCCAAGGCTTGGGAGTTTAACAGAGTAGGATTAAAATTCTGGGTATAACATTTTTAGCTCTGGCCCTTGGGCAAGTTACTTAATCTTTCTAAGATTCAGTTTTCTCAAATGGTAGGTGACAATAACAATAATTGCTCCCAGAGATAGTGCAAATATTGGATGGGTGAAATTATATAGCTCAAAAAATGACAGGCACTACTAGCATTATTATTAATAATAGTATTTCCATGCAACGTGACTGTGCACAGCCAGTGTTCTTGGAAGGAATGGAAAGGCAGAGCTGCCATTACTGTTCTCAACTTTTCACGCTATGAGTATACTATCCAAAGAGCAGAGGGGAAACAAAAGCCAGCAGCACAGCTATCCTCCAAAACCTGACACTTCCTTCTCTGCAGATTGACTCCCACATTCTTCCTCTGGTACCTGAAGCACTGAAAGTCAAAACATGTAAATGAAGTTGGATCTTGCCTTGACGCCTGTCCATCAGCCATCTCTGGTCTTCCCTTCAGAGGTTTCATTCTTGAGAAGTACTAGAAGTAGCATGACATCTGGCACTAGTCTCTGGCATACAAACACCGCACCCACCTTTCTTGTTTGCAGGTGTTCGTAGTTTATTATCTGACCCTCAATGTCCTCGGACGTTAATTGGAGAGACTATCTCCTGGAGGGGTTGCTCTGAAAACACGTGGCTATGACAACTCAGTACCCTCTGTAGAGTAGGCACCCAGGAATGACTCATTCCCTTTCCCTGCTTAGTTCCCCCTAAGTGAAGAATAATCAAAATCTTTGGGCCAATATGTTAATATCTCAAACTGGCACCTGCCACCATAGATGGATGGTTAGGATCTGAAAAGTGCATCTCATTTAAAGAAAACACAGAATGGTAATTACCAAGAGACAGGTTACAGACATTATTGATTATGGTTATAACCAAACTATTGTACTGAAAATGGCAGGCTTTTTTTCTTTAAAATAAATAAATAAATAGATAGATAGATAGATAGATAGATAAAGTCCTTGAAAAATCTCTGAACTATTTAGTTTCCAGAAAACATGTGCCTGGAAGCTAAACATCTGCAGAAAGCAAAAAGGGCCTCAAGAAAAAAACAATTTTTTTCTTTCCCATCTTTTCAATTGGAAGCGAGAGAACACAAACAAATATGTAGCTGGATTTGGGGTTTCTGACACATTTCAGTGCATTACCATTAATACAAAACGAAACATTTTCTGGTACAAGGTCTAACACCTCTCAAACCGGTATGCCACAGCTGACTTTGAAGTCAACTATCACAGTACCCATGATAAACAAAGTTACTTTGAAGTTAGTAAAAAGTTCCCTGGTTTGTTCCTGGAATTCCATTACACGTGTTAGGTGCTTTTCATTATTTTGTAAATTATTAAATTATTTCTCCTAAAATCAAAGGAAACAGGAATATCTGAACCTAACGGATACGACAGATGTTCTTAACATTTCATTACTGTGATTCACATGATCGGCCACGGAAAATAACACTTCCTTTTCACTTCCCTCTTCATTTTTTAATTTTCTATTTGTTATCTGTTAACAACTGAGGGAGGGTGGCAGAGAGAGAGGGAGGCAGGCAGTGCCACAGAGGAAGGGAACCTCTGATGCTCTGGCAATATTACAGGAACCATACATAATGTTTTCTGAAGAAACACCACCAATTCTACCAATAACTTTGCACCATATTTACATATGTAAATTATTATGGTTATTATCCTAACAATTACATATATGCACACATATGTGTGTCCGTACACACACACACACACACACACACACACACACACACACACACACACACATCCAGTCCATACATCCAAAAGGCATTCTCAGCCAGGCTCTAAGAGACAAGGACTTAAGCTGCCCCGGGAGTGGAGGAGCCTTTAAATAAATCTTGGAATTTAGGCACAGCTCCTGCTTCTCAGCAAGCACTGCTGTGGAGCCTCTTCATTTAGAAGTTCTCATATTCTTTTTCAGAGATGTGTTCCCTGGTCAGCTAAGTTCCACTGGCACTTTCACCCGAAGGGGAAAGGGGGTGGTAAAACAGGCACAAGGCGCCCGGAGCAGGAGTCTCTTCCACACCCCAGCAATTGATCTCCTCTCTCTCTCTCTCTCTCTCTCTCTCTCTCTCTCTCTCTCTCTCTCTCTCTCTCTCTGTCGCCGACCCCGCGGCTGCTCATCTTCCCGTCGCAATCCGAGAGCAAGGCCACCGAGCAGATGCAGTCGAAATTCATCCCAGTGGCTCCCCTCCACCCCAGCCTTGACCCTCGCCCATTACCTCCCACAGCCCCCTTCCCTCCCATCCCCCGCTCCATCACCCGAGACTGCAGCCACCGCAGGGGGTGCGGGGGTGGCGTGTGGGGAGACACGGGGGCTTCCTTCGCACCCACCCTGACGCGCCCTGGAAGAATGTCCTCTGGGGAAGGGGCTGCACGCAACTTGGAGGAACTTAGAAGGCAAAGGCTGCCGCGCCCGGATCTCCGCGGGGCCTCAACCCCGAAGGCGAAGGGCGAAAGATGGGAGTCGGGGGCGCGAGCGAGCACCCCCGGGCTTACCACGAGCACTGGGACCCCTGCGGCCAGCGAGTAGAGGAGCACGGGGGGCACGGCGCTGCTGTCCTCCGGGCCCGGGTAGGGCTTGCGGTAGGCGCTGTCGTGGCAGAAGAAGCCCTGCACGTTCACGGTGAACGTGTCCGTGTACTCGAAGTAGTACGCCAGCATCACCGTCCCTGCCATGATCACCATCTGGAAATAGAGCATGCTGCTGGTGAGCGCCGCGGGCAGCGGGGGCATGCACGCCTCCCGGGTCCGCCGAGGCAGCCGCCGGGGGCGCGGCGGCGGGGGCGGCGGGAGGCGGGATGGAGCCGCCGGAGGACTAGGCGGAGGCAGGTCCGGGTTTCGAGGCACCGTCAGGCGGCGGCGGAGGCGGCTACCCCTGGACGAGCCCCCGATCCCCTCCCCGCCCCCTGCCCTCCGCAAGCGCCGCCCGCCCGGGCGCGGGGTCGCGCGGGAGGGCGGGGAGTCCCGGGCGACCAGCAGTGGCCGCAGCGCCCGGGCGCCAGAGCATCCGCGGTGCAGCAGCACCGGGTCAAGCCCCTAGGCCCGCCCGGAGGAGGCGGCGTGGGCGGACGTGGCGGCAGCACCCCGGACAGAGCACCTGTACCCCTCGGAGGGCGGACGCAGTGGAGCTAGGGAAGCTCCTCGCGGGGGTAAAAACCAAAAAGGGGGGAGGGGAAGCAGTAGAAAAGGAGCTTCTGGAAACTCCCTTCTGAGACAGCAGCTGGGCGGTTTAAGAAACCCGAACAACGCCTGGAAAAATGGTGCGTGGACGCGTCTTCCGAGCGCAAACGCCACCAAAGCGCGAAGTGGCAGCAGCGGTGCGGCGAGTTTCAGCCGGCGCTCGCTTGGATTCCTTAACCCCGCGCAGCACACACGCCAGGCGGTGGCTTCCAGGCGCAGTTAGAAAAATAATCTTAGAGGATTTTAGGTTCGGAGTTTCTTTGCCTCCCCTCCGGCTTCCCAGGTCTTCGTATGTAAAAACCCAGAAATCACAGCTCGGTAGCTCCCGAAGCACCATCTCCTGTACAACGGCCCCTTCCTCGTTCCTGTATTCTCTTGCTCATCTTCTGTCTCCCATTATTAGCTGCTTGTGATACGAGACACTGCAGATTTCGGGGACCCAGCAGTGGCAGCCACCAGGGGAAAACAGGCTATTTGCCTCATGTCGCTATGCCCCGAGTCCCCGGACCAGCCGGGATTCCCCAGGGGTCAGGTGAACAACGGAGAGGGGGACAACGCGGGTGCACACTGCATGCACACAAAACGCACCCCCCGCGTGGGCGTACACGCATGTGCGTGGGCATGAAAGTAGCTATGGAACTGCAGATATGTACAGAGCCCGCTTCGTGATACCGTGTGGGTCCCTGCCCTGCATGACAAGTTTAAGCAGCAGACTTGGGGTGGGGGGCTCCCCACAGCCTAACACTGCCCCTATCCTCCACTCCAGAGAGCAGGTAAGGAAGCATGCATATGAGCCAAGAAGATGGAAATATTTCTAGAGTCCTGCCCTTCTTAAAACGTGAGAATCACGAAATAGGTTTCTAGAATGTTCGTTTTAATAGGTTGTAGCTTGATGATTTTTAGAGATGGGCCTTTGTCACCAGGAAAAAGCAACATCGTTAGACTAAAATGGAAGTTTAAACTTGGCAAATGATCAGTATTTGGGGGATGGGATATTAATGGCAGTGGCATTTCCTCAGTGTAAAACACCTTACCCTCCATATCATCACAAACATTTAGTATTTAATTAGTTGGTGTTTACAGGATAGATGACATCGAAGGACATAAGTAATAAGCAATTTTGGGCAGTAAGGGTGAACTGTTCTTAAATGGACGAGAGTGACTTACCACATTATGGCAATATTAAACCGTATTCATGGTAAGACTACTCCAAAGGTACATGGTTTAATGCTCATTCAGAAAATCGTTCTAAGGCTATAAGAGTTTTAAATTATTTTTTCACTTCTAAATAGGATTCTCCCAAACCTTTCTATGTAATAGAGTTTATAGAAGAAAGATTTCTTAAGGATACCTTTGGATTACGAAGGGTCTAATTTATTATTGCATTATTTTTTAAATTAAAATGTATCATAATGCATTATTAATGTGTACTGAGTGCCTAGTACTGTGCCTGTAACAAAGCAGGGTCCGTATCTGTCCTGTTCACAGCTCTGTCCCCAGTGGGAGCACTGCATGGCACATTGTGGGGATTCAGTAAGGATCTGTTGAATACATTAATGAACTTACTCGTCTAAGAACAATAGGGAACTGTTCTCATATATAAAATTGGTGTCGAGGGTTAGGGAATCACAATCTTTATGTCCCCAGATAAATATACTCTCGTGGCATTGAAAGTGAAAGCAAGTGACTCTGGTACTGCCTCAGTTCACATCCCAGCTCTGTCACCTACCAGCTCTGCAAAACTGGGCAAGATGCTTGACCTCCTTTTGTTTTAGTTTCATCACTAGTAAAATTGGGATAATGCGAGGACCTACTTTGAAGGGTGATATGAGGGTTAATCATGCTCAATTAATCATGTCTGCACATAATAAACATTTTGTGTGTGTATTTAAATTCTACAAAATTCAACTTCTAGACATAAATGGATCTAGCATAACTCGGGTCATTCTAGCACATCATCGGCCGCTTTCTTCTGTTTTATTGCTTACAAAATGATTCTGGATGTATCCATATTTCTGTAAGTATATACATTTTTCTGTAGTTTTATGCACATTCTGTCTTCTCTTTCAGATGCTATCCTTCACAGGAATAAGGTATTATTTTACTTCAGACTTCTCAATATCTCCATGATTTGTTTGTATTAGATGGTCAAACAGTGTTGTTGACTGATCCATGATTGACTAAAGATCCATTGTGGAAATGGAAAGTTAATACTGATTCTTAGCTTATGTTATAACAACACCAACAGTAAATTAAACTTCTGTGAATATTGGAGCAGACCGGTTATTCAAACAAATGGTGGGAAGTGGATCAAAGAGCATGAACTATGTGCCTGTGGGCTGATTACTTTACCTTCCTGAGCCTGAGCTACTACGGGGACAAAATGAACTAATTTTTCTTATCTATGGGCTCATTTTGACAATTAAATGAGAATATTTAAAGTACTTGGCATTAAAAAAGGTATTTATTAGTGTGTTTCTTTGTCTTATTTTCTTATAAATCATTTAAACTAATTCTTTTCTAAAATACACATTTTCAACTTTAAAGAATCCTTTGGTATCCTGCCTCAATCTTTAGTTTAACTTTCTGTTTCAAGATTAAAAATGTCACTACTTATATTTAATCCTTTAGAATCCTGCCAAAATTCTTAATTTAATTTAATTTTTAGGTATGTTATTGTGCTTCTGAATGTATGATAGCAGTCAGTCTTTCTTGACAAAGCACTGTCCTATCTTTCAAACTTTCCCCATCTCAGCTCCAACCACGGTAGATAATCTAGTTTAAAAATGTGGCACTTATAGCTCTTTTATTTTCCCACTTTCGGTATTCATATTATATTTATATGTGCATGACTTAACAACTACTCCATCCCGCCATGTTTCTCCACCCATAAAATATGCACCATGATAAATAGTGAGTCTAATCTTGGGGGAATTATTTATTAATTCCAATGCCAACCTTCTCCCCACCCCTATATTTATATATGAGTAAGAACTAGTAAGATTCTAGAGCAGCCTGGGAAGATATAGTTCTGGTCTATATGGTTTATAACTTTTCTTCCACAGAGACAAAGTACAAAAAGTCAAGGTAGAGGGGATCTTGGTAGGAAAGTGGGGTAAGGAGGCTTCAGAAGGCTTCACATAAGACAAACTAGGGAAGCATCTCCAAAAGAATAGAATCTTCCTTTTAAAAACAACAACAAGCTATATTCATAATGCTAAACCTGAGCTAGAGATGTTTATAGAGATTTACAAGTGTGAAAAGTTACATGACTTCGTACTAAAGAGGAACTTTAAATATTAACATATAGATTGGTAGAAGATCTCATGGGAATAGATTTGGAAAGAGATTTTTTTAAGGTCAGGAAATTGCTTATTCAGAATAAGTGAGGGCATCTGGTAATTCATTCTAGTAATTATTGAACTACACAAGACAATATCTTAACAGAACTTTATTGAATTGGATCTAGAGAATGAACAAATATATTAGTTTACTAGCTCCCAAATAATTTGACATAGAGATCACTCCTGATACTTGAATGAGAAATAAGACATAGAACTGGTTAATTTAAGAAATGTCATGTTTAAACATGTTCATATAAATTCAAAGATACGGGATCCTCAAAAACAAACTAAAGAGAGCACGGAACATTTGGGATTACACCTTGACTTATTGCTGACGTCATAGTGTACTGCAACCTCACAGAATGATCTTCAGTGCTTGATTTAGGAGGTAGCTGTTTTCTCAAGAAAACAGGAAGAAAAACAGCTAGTATAGTAATTTGTATGTCTGTCTTTGAGGTTCAGCTGTAATAGGATATTTCTCTCAAAGGCCAGATGCTTCTGACCAGAACCACTAAGATGTCTTTAAAGTGCCATACTCTGTGACTGTATTATAAATATTCTATTGTAAATTTCTAGTATTTTAAGTTTTCAAACTTTTTAAAAGAGTTATCATAAACAAAGCACATATTTTATTAGAGAACCTAGTTATAGTTCACTGAAGGTACAAGCATGAAATTGCTAGACTAAGTAAAAGAGCCAAAGTTTATAAAACATTAAGACTGGTAAAGAATAGAACAATTTAATTAACACATTATTAAGTAAACACTCATATTAAAAAAATAAATTATTGAGTAATCAAAAGTTAAATGAAACATGCTGATAATATTTACTGTGTGATCATGGCAATCAGCTTCTCCGACTCTCAGTTTGCTCATCTATGAAACTGGGTTAATAAATCTTTAAAAGATTTATTGAAAGGCTTATATTTCTTAAAGGTTTCATAAACATGAAGGCATTGGGCACATCTGCATTAAAAATTAATTAAGAGTAGTGAATACCTAATACAAGTGGGTTCTCGATTTTCTCCCCAACACTGAGTTCCAACTGACAAAAATTAAGATTAATCTCTGCCTGGTCTGTTTCCATGTCTATGAATATTAAATTGCTTACTGTAGGTCACCATCATTTTTTAAAAACCACATTGTTTTGTTAGTATAAATCTGTGGATCTATAACATCAAGGGACGTTTCAAAATATGCACATTTCCTGAGAGTAACTTTAAACAATCATTAAGGAAAAGGGCATAGGAGTGTGTCAGTGAAGTGTGACAACTAAGCCTTAGGACTGGGACTCAATAGAACTGAGTTCAAATCATTGCTTTATAGCTTCATTATTAAGGGACCTTGGCCAAGTCTTTTTAATTTCTCAGTTCCTACAGTATCCTAAGACATAATACCAAAACATAATACAGAGCCTAGACCATTGATGACAATAAATGGTTGTTATAGTTATTGATACTCTTCACGACACTGCTATAATTAATCCTGCCTCTGCTGGATCAGCAAAACTTTCATTGAACCATTTGGAAATGGGCCTACATAAAATCCTGCTGAACTGTCTTTGTAATCTTATGTTATTTGAAGACACCTGAAAGTCATCATTTGTGCAATGATAAATGAGGATCATACTAAAAAAAATCACAAATCCTGCTAACACTTTGAGAAACAGTTTCTTTAGCAGTGCTATGCGTGGGGCACACTATGCTGAAGACAGCTGCAGGTCCTTTGTTAATGATGTAGATTGTGAATGCAAATCAGCATTTGTTTGGTTGTCCTTCAGTGTACTAGGTAATGATTGGAATAATGATATAGCAGAAATTAGACACTCAAAGTGGCTCCTTATGTTCATAGATAGACCATTACCAACTATTAGGTTAGAATCAGATGATTTTCACTATGTTATTTTTTAGTGAGGGCAGAAAAGCTTCTGGGTTGATTTCTCTGTCTAAATTTTATCATGCATAATTGAATTATTAAATCTCTGGACTTTTCCCCATAAGAGTTTATAAATATAAGCAAGGAAAATAATTTTGGGTCAAAGAAAGAAAATAATATCTTAATTGCTGAACTGGATGAAATTAAGTAGTAGAAAACATTACCCTTAAATATAAGTATCTATTGTGCCACTTTGAAGTGAAGTTAGGGGAAGAAAAACATATCACCGCATGTTATTTTGTTTACTCTTCTGGTTATAGCTCTTTTTTATTAAATTGGGTATGATTAATCATATTCTATTTTATCGATCATATCCTTATTATAATTAATGTTTCCATGTATAATGATGTCTTCGATTTAATGTAATAGATAAGAATAAAATGTTTTAGTTTGTTTTACACTCACTGGTGATTTGCTTTAATACTTCTTTTTGGCTCGTATAGATCTCCAATAAAAATAGAAGAACAAGAATAGTAAAACCTTCATTAACTTCATAAAAGTCTCATAAAATAGGGCATCCTGGGAAACTACTGCTTTTATTAATAGAAACCTTCCATGTTTTTTTGTCAGAACTCTTAAATTAGTAATCAAAGTATGCTGAATATATTACATTTTTCTTTAGTGACCTGACATAGGGTTATTATTTTGCAACTCAACTCTTACTGTTCATTACCGTAGTAATACAAGATGTAGGAGATTGATTTTTATTTTTACTGATAGTAGGGCAATCCCTGAACGTTTTGTGAAAAAATGCCTGAACTTCATTTTTGTTTTCTTGCAACACTATTTGTTGAGTGACTACTATATACTACAAACAGGGGGAGATAATTTACTCACATATCTCTGGCCTTCACAACTACCCCAGTTTACTGAAGCAATTCGATAGTATCAGCCTTAGTGTGCCTCTCTTCCAAAAGGTGGCGTGTAGAAACAGTACCACTAAAACCACTTCACTTAATTGAGGCTCCCAGGGTGTGAAGAGTCCAGTTCGAATAAATCGGTTTTCAAATCAAGATACTGATCTGCAATTCTACAGCAGCATAAAACAGAAGCTGCTCTGGAGTTGTGCAGAGTTCTTATGTTGGTGTTTAGTGGACCTGGAAATGAGACTTGAGGAGTAAATGCCCCTACATCCCTTTAACCCTTGACGACCCAGCTTAGCTATTGAACTAGGAGTGGAAGAGAATTGGGGATTGGCACCTATATTAGTCCGCCCGGGTGACGATAACAAAACACCATAAAGGGACTGGTTTAAACATTAGAGGTTAAAGCTTCAACATATGAATTTTTTTTTTCTTTTGGTTGGAGGAGAGAATATAATTCTGTTTCTAATATCATCCATTGCTCTCACAATTCAACATATTAGAATATCTTGTTAGATCAAACTATATGAAATTGCCATTTCTAAGAGTGGAAAACAGTTGATTACTGGTAAGTTCAAAGGATCAATTTATACAAATATGCTTTATTGCTGAAAATCAGGTTATTATCTCGTAAATTAGAAAATAGAAAATAAACTATATTTACTCATTTTTAATAATGTCTGTGCCTCCCAATCTGATAGATTTCCAGTTGAGCTGATTATAAGTCAGAAAGCATGAATTAAAACTGAATCGGTGGCACATAACTTTAAAGATTTACTTGGTAGTGCAACTGTACTAACACCCTCCTCGATATGATTTTCGGACTATAAATGTTGGTATCTGAAGGACGTTCTGACTCAGTTTTGCAACCAGAAGTATAAAATGAATAAAATATGGGGAGTTTGGGCTAAGCATACACATTTTTTATCTTTGGGTCAGAAATGTAATTGCTTCTTCTTGCTCCTACTGATAAAGAAGCCAGATGCTATGCTCCAGAAATGGCAACAGATCAATTACTGACAAGCAATGGAGTCCCGTGTCAAGTGAGATAAGGATGCTTTGAAATTAGCCCAACAGAGGACCAACCAATACTGTGTGAATTACCCAAGCCTCCTTTTCTCCAGCCAGCTATGACTGCATGACAAGGAGCAGACAAAATATGCATCTATCACATATCGTCATCAGGCTACATGGCCTCCCAATTCTTCTGGTGCTGCTCAAAACAAATTGACCAAATTTCTGGCCTCTAGGAACTCACACCATGAAATAACCTTGTATTAGAAAAGCATGCAAATTAGTTTTTTGCACTTGCTTAGAAACATATTTATTAAGAATTTACACTCTGCAAAGATCTGTACTGGTCATAGTACAATGAATTATCTTCCATCTGCTAACAAAACAAAATACATAAAGTTAATATTATGAGTTTCCACGCCTGAAAATCAAGAGAATAAAAATTTCTTAAAATACATACCATGCCACCTTAACTTGGTGGCAGATGAAAGGAAGACAGATACATTTGACTATTTACTATGTTCCAAGCACTTTACATGCTTTAATCTTATTTACTTATTTTTAGAACCCTATAAAATAAGCACCATTAGCCCCCACATTTCCAAATCTGAATATCAGAGAAATTTTCTCACCTGCCCACAATTAATAACAGAACTGATGTTTGAATCTAGAGCTGGCTGGATCCCAATAAATTTCTGTTGCATCATATTGATAATTTTTAATGTGTTGTACATATTAAATTGGTACAACATATAATTGGTACAACATATTAAAATATGTTTAAATAGATAAATAAGTTATGGTATATCCATATTAAAGAATACTACTCAATAATAAAAAGGAATAAAATTCTGTAACTTGGATGAATTTCGAAGGCATTATGCTGAGTGAAAGAAGCCAGTCTCGAATGGTTACATATTGTAAAAATACATATATATGTCATTCTTGAATGACACATCTACAGTGACAGAGAACAGATCAAGGGTTGACAGAGGCTAGGAATGAGGATGTGGTGTGACAAGGGAGTTCTTTGGGGTGGTGGAGCTGTCCGCACCCCTATTGTTGTGGCAATTACCTGAACTATACATGTGCTGTTATTCATAGAATTGAACACCAAAACATCAATGAAAAATAAAAAAGGAAATATTTGAAGGGTAGAAATTGTAGAAGAAAAGTCACTATATTAATAAGGCTTTAGATATTTTTACAGTTTTTTTCTTACATATGAAGGTGACATACTTGGTGAAAGTTTGTAATCTCATATGGGAAAGTATGAATTTTGACTTATCTGTATTTGAAAATGATAAAATATTGCGCTGAGGCATAATGGAGTCTGATATGTACTTGCAACAGCCTTTTAGAGTAGGTATGTATATATTTTTAACCCTAAGGAATATTGTGAACATATGAGACAAGAATTCAGTGTATGAAGATGAACATCCCAACCAATAGTTAGGGAGAATGTAGATAAGGTCCTTCTACTAGAGCTCCTTCCCATGAGAGCTGGTGGCAGAAATAGGCACTCTGTCCTAGTGATTCGGGGACAACATACCAATCCCTGTGGAGAACTAGAGAACTAGCAGAGATACATCGGGTAAAGCACATATGTGCCAACTGAGCCTGGAAAATGGAGTTTGGAAGGAGGCTGGGGCTGGTTGGTGGAAGGCAGGAGCGCCAGAACCTAATCTGGTCTCATCAGGTGGCGGGTCACCCGCTAGCCACACCCACTGCCCATGTCCACTTGCCATACCTAAGTCTAACAGCTTAGTCGGGTTTGGCTTAGTTGATGACAGAGACTGGGGAGCGAGGCGGGAGGAACTGGCCCTTTAAGAGGCTCTTCAGTAGCTTCAAATGGTTATTCAGCTCTTCCAAGACTTTGGGCATGTTATTAAATGAGTTAATGTATGTGAAAAAAGTACTATAAATTGTAGAGTTCCACAGAAGCTTTAGTTATTATTAACCTTGAAATTAGGAGACTGACTCATTGGAATGTATTAAACTGGAGAATTAACATCTGCAAGGTAACCAAAATACCAAATGCTGTCTTTCAAATTTTTTAAACGTACATTTCAAGTAGACATAATCCATATGTGCCTGCACGTTCTACAAATATTCTTACTGTGCATTGATAAACACATATAAATGAGCTGAAAATTGTGAATTACTCAGTAAAACCACAGCAGCCCATTTTGATGAGATTACTCTTTCAGATAAAAATTCATTAAAATGCAAATATGTTAAATAAATCAAATTTGGGGGTCAAATTTTCTGGGAAAGTACAATCTGTTAGCAATATTGCATCTCGACAGAATTTCCATCTGAATTGTACTAACGATGTGAGTAGAGAGAGTGCGATGTAAGAAGAATTTTTGACTGTGGGTACCAGCTTTAGCAGATGTTGTATGCTCTGATAACTAAATCAAAAGAGTGGATAAAAAACTTTGCACAGACTTTACATATATTTGCCAGGAGAGAGATACTCTATAATGAGCAATTCAGATGGGAAATAAGGAAGTATGCACTATTTTAAAATAACATAATTCACAAAAATCAAAATATTAAGTATATTTACAACATTACACTAACGTCTTCTACCAGGCACAGTGGGTAAGGGCTTGAGATTTTCACAGGTGATGGTGAGCATGCCACACTTGATGCATCTGTAGCTCCCAACCTTCTGAAAGGCAAACTAAGATTCAGACTGAAACAGTCAATAGCTATTTGGTGTATCATCAGTTGGCTCTGCCCAATGGTTAGTCTTACCCTTTTGAAGTCATCCAAGCAGGACCGCCTGAAGCCAGTGAGAGCAGTAACCCAATGCAGAGGAAGTCTGCCAAATGCTCAAAACATTGTGGTTGTGTGTGTGTGTGTGTGTGTGTGTGTGTGGTTTCAAGTGTCTTTTTTTATACACCTCAGAGCATTCCTGACCATGTTCTGTGACCCTGTCCTTTACTCTGACAGAGTTCCTAAACTTTGCTGCACATTGGAATCCCTAGAAAGCATTTAAAACTTTCTGCCCACGTCACACCGATACCAATTAAATCAGAATGTCTGGGGGTGGGAGCCAGGCAGCGGTAGCTTTTTAATAATCCCTGGGTGATTCCAATATGCAGTACTTTTGGGAAGCACTGTGTTATGGCGAATTTGACACAGAACACTGCCTGACACATGGCTGACATTTCATTTATATTTACAGAATAAATGAAAGAGTCAAGCCTCAGATCAACAAGTCTTCTCGCTCTTGGGGTTCAATTGTACCCTTTTTTCCTCCAGCAATTTCCTCAACACTCCCTCCCTCAGTTAACATATACAAACGAAAAATGTTAAACCTCATTAGCTACAGGTACTCAAATCAAAACAACACGATACTTCAAAAACTATATTGAAATACAAAAGATATATACAATGATAAAAATCCATGCTAGTGACAATGTGCTGAGGTAAACGTTCTCTTATACTATTTGTAATATAGCTTCCCTGGAAGGCTATCAAGTTATTACGTAATAAAAATAGCTCCTTGACCCAGTAAGTACAAAATTGTAATCGATACCAAGGAAATAATTGAAACTAAAGAAATTATGGTTTAACCACATTATTTATAACATAACGAAATGGAAAGATTCAAATATCCAGCAACAGAACATGCTAGAGTAAATAATGAAACAACAGCACAATAGTATAGCGTATAGGAAAATATTACCAAATATTTTTAAGAACAGTGAAAATACAATATTATAATTAGACTCAGATTCTTTTATCATCTTTCTCTTTTTCTCTATTTCTAAAACTTTCTTTAGAACATATATCACATTCATAATGGAAAAACAAAACAAAAATGATATCACTGAGAAAGCCATAACTTAGGTTTAAATTGATACATTAAGCCAAGATAATGGTGCCATTGACCATAACACAGGAATATGAGGTGAACAGGGGCCAGTACATTTGATATTGTAAAGTTTAGAAATATATTAGGGTCGGAAACACAGATATGGGAAGTATCTACATAAAGACAATGATTAAAATAAGAATAAAGAATATCCCACACTGCATGTATATATAGCTTCGCATTTCCTTATGCAGGGACCTGCACCAGAATGACACTCATGATGTGTCTTACTCATTTCCCCCCAAGTGGGAGCAGTGATTTATCTGACTGGAAGTGACAGTGGCATTCACCGGTTCACGTTTTTCCACTGGGTAAATCTTATATCTATTTAAAGGCTGAAAGATCCGATGACTCACCTCTCTCTCTTTCTGGGAGACAGTGGTTCTGGGTGGATATGTCTGCTATACGAATCCAATTTGTTCACTCAAATAGGTTCTTTCAAACTCTAAGCTTGGGATAAGTGAAGAGGCAGAGAAAAATAGTATCCCTTTTTGCCATGGATCTATGGTAACAGTTAATATCCATTTGCTGCTCTCCTGTGTCTAGTTTTTCAATCAGTTTTAACATTATTCAGTAAAATCAAGTGACATTATATATTAGCCCCCTAGAGCCCCCAAATTCTAAAAGTGTTTAGAAAGAATACTCTAAAAGTGAAGAATAATAGAGCAGCCAGTGAAATAGAGAGGTAATCATTGAAAACGTCTGAAGATATTGAGGACTTCCCCATGTCAAAGAGACCAAGAAGAAATAGTTCACAAAGGACCATGAGCAGTGCACAGATCAAATCTGCTAAGCAAACGAGGGGAATTAGGACAGAGTCTGAGCCACTGGGCATGCTAACCTGGTCACTGCGAAATTTTATTCTACATGGAACACTCAAAGAAAAAGCCAGATTTCAGAGGCAGTAAGGAAAGGGAAGCAGCAGGTCTGTATTGTTTGTTGTAGTAGTTTCGAGAATCAATAATGTGAGGGGAATAGAACAGTGTTCTTTTTTGTTTTCCCAAGAAAGGGAAGATGGGCACACACATTTGAAGATTAAGACCCATAGAAGTGTAAGTGAATGAAGAGGCCGGAGTGGGGAGAACCTGATGATAGGGATAAATTTTGGCAGAGACAGAAGAGTGAGAAGGTGAGATCAGAAATAGGGTCAGCCTCTGTAGAGCCATCTTATGTAATGTTCTCGAGAAGGCTGATGACTCTCGCTTTATCTGAAAATAAGTACTGTTTCCTCTCTCATTTAGCTTCAGTATCTAAGTCTCTCCTTTAGATTATAGAGTACTTGAGGAGTGTACTAAAATAGAACACTAACCCAATTGAAAAGTAGAGTTTTAGAGGGATATATATATATATATATATATATATATATATATATCCCTAGGCATCCCAATTTGGAAACCAAAACTTCCATGAGAACAAAGCTTAATCTTGGGGTTGAAAGGCAGATCTTAAGATTCCTGCCTTCAGGAAACAGAGGTTCCACTCCCTTGACTCTTCTACCCCCCCTCTACTCTCCCTCTTCCTTTACCCTTTGGGAAAAATAACAAGGACATGAACACATTTGTTTCCCTCTTTTAGCAGCTAAAATATCTCAGGAATTTGACTCCTTATTAATGAATCCTATGTCAGAGCGACAAAATTTGTGCCAAGCCCACCAATGGATCCAGGGCCATGTTCCGAAGCTGAACTAAGTCGTGGGACACATCCAACCAGCATAGCCTGAGAAAAAAGGCAAAACAGAAATTCATCCCATGACCCTTTTCGTATGGTCTAGCACTTGTCTCTGAAAATTAGTAATGTGTTATGCCCCCTCCCTTTTGATGATAAAAATGAAAACATTTGAAAATGTAGAGTAAAATAGTTTTGTATTAAAAGCAAAAGGCAAGAACAGTGTGGTTGATAGCAAGATTGGTTACATATAAAAATCGCTACATCTTAATGATGATTTTCTTCAAGTAACTTGAAGCGTAGAAAAATAAAGTTTATTAATTATCAATTTTCGTTCATTCCTATTTTAAAAACAGGAAAATGGAGGATCAAGAAAAGTAAGGTAATTCAATGATTTCCCTTGAATCGGTAAGTTAGTATGAATTGAAAAAGAACTTCTTAACATAAAAGCATGAATAAAATGAGTTATAGAATGGTGCTAGCTACTTTTAGGATGTAATAATAAAAATAAGAGCTCCCATTTTTGTCTTTTACATGCTAGGTATTGTACTAATTACCTTATTTTTTGCATTATTATTATGATACATTTCAAACATTAAGAAAAAATAAAAATGTAGGTAAAATGTATGGATTCAAAGGTATTTGATGTGTTCAATTTGTCAGGTTGTTTTTCTTATTTGTATGTCAATTATTCTATTTTGGGCCAGTATAAGTATCTCCACATTTGTTTCTTTGCTTCTGGTATGAAAAGATGTTCCAGGATCATCTCACACATGTTTTGCCCAAACATAGAACCAGCTATTTTTCCCAAGGTACTTAGGTTCTTTTTAGGGAGAAAGGGTATTTAGAGACCAAAATCCAATCAATAGGAGTTGCTTTGTTGCCACCAGTTTAGCCATTGTTTCTAGGCCTTTTCCTAGCTCTTTTTTTTTTTTCTTTTAGAGAAAACACACCATAAGTTCATACTGACATTCCAATTCAAAGACTATAAGGTTTGTACTTGACCTCTTCGGTCTTGTATCTGTAGTTCCTTTTTTCTGTACTGAAAATCCTTCACTTACATAATCTATGGTATCTCACACTCAACATATTCAGAATTAAAGCCATGATTGCCTCTCACCTCCCCCGTACCTGTTTTTCTTTCTCATTCCCTATTCTAGAGAAAAGAAGCACTTTGCGTCCATCCAGGCACCAGACTGGAAGCTTAGTAGCGATTTCACTGTTTACCCACTCTTTTATGCACACATAAAATCAGGTTCGAGTGCAGTGGATTGCACCTGCACTCTCTGAAATCCTTGCCCTCCTCCATTCCCTCAGCCTCCATCTTTTCATTCCGTGCAATAGACGTACCTTAACTCTTGATTTGTATCTCTCTAATCTCCTCTCTACATTGCTTTCAGAGTGAATCTCCCAACAAGTAAACAGATCGTGTCATTTTTGCATTGATAAGAAACTTTGATGCCATCTTCTCCTGATATACTCTCCATGCTTCCCTCTATCATCTTTAAGGTTTCAGTCTTCCTGATCCCTCTTCTTTCACCTGCCTCTGCTCATTGCACACACATCCACATATGCTTGGTGAATTACGATCCTTTGGGAGCCGTCCTTGTTAACCCCTTGGGGATTAGAACCCTTCCTGGGTGTTCACAGAGTTTTCTGTTTGCCTCTTAGTCCACCCATTTATTTCTATATTACTTATTTTTATGGTCTTATTCCTCTCCTACACTGTGCAGAGACTATATAATTAAGAACCAATCATTGCATGAAACACACTTAGGCTTGTATTCTAACTTTGACCTTTCCTAGCCTTGTGATTTAGGGCAATTTAACCTCTCTGAACCTCAGTTTCCTTATCTGTAAACTGGTCAACCTACCATACAGAGGTGTTATGGGGATTAAATGAGGCAATGCATGTAGCATATTTGGTATAACTTCTAGCACATAAGAGCTTTCAATAAATATGAGCTGTTACTACCATCATCTATGTCAATAGAGCATTAAGGAAGGTAAAATGAGGACAAAGTCAGCCTCCAAGGAAGGCAATCCTCACCAGAAGCAGGTACTGATGCAAGAAAAGCAGAACTCAGGGCCTACTGGGAATAGAAGCTATGGGTCAGTGAGTGGCTCCCCTAATTAGACCAGGAGTGACAGCGCAATCAGACCCAAGAGGCAACTCTCAATTGGGGCTGTCAGGAGATGGCTGAGAAGTTAGGTAAAGAAAAGTAGGACGTACAAGGGACAGTTCTCAGAAAAAGGCTTTTTACGCGGCTCTCTGGGTTGAGGGATTTGAAGTTACTTGGCTTCTTTAAGAAGCAGCATTAAAAGTAAATGCCCAGTGTTACAGGTAGAATTATGTCCCCTCAAAAGATAAGCTGCAGTCCAAACCCCAGTCCTTTAGAAGTAAAATTTTTACAGAGATAATCTATTTACGATGAAGTCATTAGGGTGGGCTCTAACCCGGTATGACTGGCATCCTTACAAAAGGGGGAAATTTGAACAAGGAGTCAGACGTGCACAGAGGAAAGATGATGTGAAGACACACAGGGAGAAGATGGCCATTGTTATTGGAGTGATACACCTGCAAGCCAAAGAATGCCAAAGGTTGCCATCAAACACCAGAAGCTGAAAGAGGCAAGGAGAGATTCTCCCCTAGAACCATCAGAGAAAGCATGGTCTTGCCAACACCTTGATTTCATACTTGTCACCTCCCAAACTATGAAACAATAAATTTCTGTTGTTCTAAGTCACCCAGTTTTTGATGCTTTGTTATAGCTGCCGTAGGAAACTAATACATCTAGCGATATAAAATATTAACCAATTCTTTTAAACTATGGCATATGCTTTAGAGGCACTTTCTGTGGATTTTCACATTCAATATTCAGTTCTATGAGGCAGGTACTATTATGTCCATTTTATAAATGAAAGTACTGAGGCTTAGTGAGGTTAAGCAACTCGCCTGGGATCACACAGCTGGCAAAGGTCATAGCCTAAATTTGAACCCATTCTACCTAAGAACTGCAATCAATCACCGCATACTGCCCCCTGGAGCATACAATAGCACACTGGAGCTTTAGAGTAAATATGGAACAAAACCTGAGTTCAAGAATATTGTCATTTGCGTAAATTACAGCTGTCACCACTGTGCCTATATGCTATCTTCCCGAAACAGTGCCAAAGGCAGGCAGAATGGTACCATAGAAAAGAGTAGAGTCAGATGATCTGAGTTCAAACCAAAACGTGCTGATTAGATAGATGTTAGACTTTGAGATGGACGTTTGACCTCTCATTTTCTTCTCATGCAAAAGTGTCTCCCGATGCTCCAATTCCTCCCTGTATCTCTTCATTTATTTATTCATACAACAACTTATCTCATATTGTCATTTTGAGGATTAAATGAGATTAAAGGTGCAAAACAGAAAGTTCAGTACCTGGCAAATCAAATGACTTCATGAATCTGATGTTATTGATCATATGATACATTTTCTGGAACATAATAAATACTCAAATGGTTAACAAAATTAATGAAATATACTGTAATGAAAGCATTTATCAATGAGAGGGTTAAAATGTGCATATTTTCTGCAAAATAAGCATATACACTTAAACGTTTTCTATTACCACTTTTCTAAAAGGATAACATTTGAAAACTGAAAACCTTTTAAATTTTAGTTTTCTAGAAATAGTGATGATAAAAAAGAGGCTGTCAATATTTGCTCCACAAGTCAAAAAAGGAAATTAAATATGAAAAGCTGGTGCATTGAGAGCTCATTTGTATGCAAAACAGATGCTGTGTTATCTGATTGGCTGTTATGCTTGAATTAGCTGCTTAGTTAAAAATTAGTCTGACTCATAATTTTGAAAGATTAAACAATAACAATAAAAAAAAAAACAAAGTTGAACAGGTTGTTTGGAGTAGGTATGGTTGTTTACCTTTTTTACTTCTATCCTGACTATCTCTGAAAGCCTAAAATAAATCTACCTGTCAGAAGGTCAGCCTGAGTGATACCTATTCCAGAAACTGTTTATAATCATTTGTAACTTCACTGACCAGAGTAATTACCAATCTGCTTTTCTTGTATTTCTTTCACCACAGATCACATTACAACAATTATTTGAATGTAGGTCTTTCTTTTGTTTGACTCTATAGTTCTTGCAGGAGCAAAATCTATATGATATTTATCTTTGCTTCACACAGCACTTAATATAGTAATTTGCAAAGAAGAATTGTTACATGAATGGACTAAAGAAAAAAATCAGTGGATCAATAAATGAATGAATAAATACTTGCATTTCTGAATCATTATTTAAACATTATCAACTTCTCGAATGTGTGATATTTCTGAATTTTAGAGAAATTGGTTAATGTATTGTGGTGAGACAACCTCACCTTAGCCTTATATGCCACCATTCACTCACTCACTCATCATTCAACATTGTTCATTGAGTGCCAATTATATATCAGGTATAGTATGAAGCCATGAAGATCTGTGCTTCAACCCACCAACAGAATCTTCTTTCTAAAAGCAGAAAATCTCCAGTGTTTCACCACCATCTTTCAGATAAAATTGAAAATTTTAGCTTAGCACATATGCATCTGCCTGTCTCCTCTAATATTTTGTTGTGTGGACCCCTTACCTCCATAAATCTACTCCCAAGCTACTTAGAATTCCTTACAATTTCTCACCATCAGATAAACTCCTATGATCCTGTGCTTTGGGATAGGGTATTCCTTTTGTCCACACCATCCTTAGCCCTACTAATTTCTGTTCACTATTTAAAACTCATCTTAAAGTACCTATTGTTGGTAATCTATTGAGTTACGGAGTCGTTCTGACTTCCCTTTGTGAAATTCAACTCATCAGTGTGCATTTTAAATCCCATATTTGTTTCTATTACCACATTTAATGTAATCTATTATAATTGTTGATTTACTAGTGACTCTTTCTCTTGGATTGTAATTTCCTTGTGTGTCTAGTTTATCTCTATGTGTCTAGTACAAGGAAAATAAGAGGTACTCAATAAATTCTTTATAAATAAAGAAAAAATCAAAAGACTTTAAAACTAGTCATTTATTATAATTACTAAATTCTCCATACTGATATCATATATTGTCTGAAAAACATTAACAATGATAATAATACTTATATTTATATAGTGATTTATTCTTTCCAAAATACTTTTGAACTAGTTTAAACTCAAATTTCACATTTAAAAATAAATTATATACACATAATTCTTGTTCATTTCAGGGTGATGCAGTAATAAGAGCACTTGTGATTTATAATTTTCTTTTTTCCAGGTATCCGATGAGCTGCATGCACTCTCTACCCGCTTAAGATTGGCGGTAGTTATATAACGTGCTTTTGCCAGTTCAGGATGAGAAAAGCTGAGTGTGCCATGTCCAGGTAGAAGCCTTTAGGAGACAGTGCTGATTCCCCCTCAACATGAAACGACATCATCTTGTACCCTCAGTGAAGACAACAAGGAACAGAGCTCACTATTGACCTAAGATGGATGTTGCAAGAACAAGGAACGCAAAAGAAGCAAACAGACAAAGTCTAAATCTTTTGATGCTGAAAGCCGCTGAGAATTTTAAGGACTTTTCTTACTGCAACATATTCTAGTCTATCTTGAATAATATTCAGTGTATGTTCACATATGAGAATTTCATACTGGTATTTCCGATATACTTTGCTCTCATCCCTAGTTGTTGTTTAATCTATGGAAAGATCAAAGTTTTGAACAGTAATAGAGTGTGATGATCATGCTGGTTCTGCCTGTATCCTTAGCAGGAATGCTTAGGGAAAGAAATTTGGACCATCAGCATCAAAATCATGAATTCTGATGAGAGAAACAGAATAGTTGAGAGACGGAAAAGAAGATGAGAAATGCATTTGGTTTGGATTACATCTGAAAAGAGTTGATGCTTAAGGGCCAACTGACTTATGTTGCTGATATTTTTGTCTATCTTTGTTCAGAAGACAAAAAGAAGCAGGAATAAGTGTATCAATATGTAACCCAATAAATTTGATGATTTTCGAAGTAGAGGACCCATTACTTATTGCGTAGCAACTGCACAATTTTAGCTAGTGCTACAGGGATCTAAATGGGTGGACTGAACAAGAAGTTCTCTCTCCAGGTTCTTCCTTCTCAGTCTGGTGTTCAGTTACTAATTTCAGAACTCTCTGAGTCAGGTTCAACATGAATTCAAATTTGTTTCCCTAATATTTTCATGTAGATATTTTCTTAACAATATTAATTAGCTCAAATGGACTCAAATTATGCATTATAGACATTCTAAGGAGAAAAAAAGTAAGATACATTGACTAATTACTTATGTGTATGTATACATTATAGATTAAAGACACACCCACACAGACACATAATTAAAATATACCTATAATAAAATATTAGGCTTTAAGACTAAAGAGAATGAAATAGAAGGAAGTCAGTGTTATTTTCAAGTTTTTATATCAAGTAACAGTCTTGGAAAATTTGAATTCAGAGCTCTCAATAGCTGGTCAAATTCTCACACTGATTAAAAACATTACATACTCTACTTTTACACTTTAACTTGCATCAATATTTATTGTGTTTTCAACAACTATTATTTCATAGTTTATGCCTTATTCTTTCTTATTATATGACAAATCTTCTAAGACTTCATGATACGTGTTTCTTACTCTTAATAAAACTCGATATATCCTAATATAATTTTCTCATATAACTAAGTATTCATCATAGACAGTGTTTAAATAGTATGCTCCTGACAAATTTAAATGCTGACAGTTCATCAACTAATTGACAGAATCTTGAAGGGCAGAGAAGGTAAAGGTGTTATCAAGGACTGCCGATGGCAAATCAATCACAAATGCAGATAACAGCTCTTCTAATGTAAGTCGATATAATTAGATTTGCCCTTATTTGATTTGCACATAACTTTTCAGAAATTCACCTAATGAATAAAAGACACATGCAAAAAATTAATTCAAAAGTTTAGCATTTGTGTGCTCTGCCTCCAGTTTGCAAATTTCTCAAATTAATTTCTAAATATGCTAAAACATGTTTTTAGTCAAATGAGAGTTACATTTCTTACACTAAATTAGTTGCATAAACACCTTAAACTATTTATGTATTTTTAACCTCTAACAACTCCTTTGCCACACCAGACCTTCCAGCTTCCAAGTTGAAGCTTCTCAAATCTACTTTCCCTATTTTTCCAATTTTTCAGTTCTACCTTTTCAACTCCAAATAGAACACGTGTACTAACCCTCAAACCCAGTATAGTATGCATTCTTTCAAAAGCTATTTATGGAACACTAACCCTGTTAGTACTGAGCTAAGTGGGAAAGACAGTGCTAAAAAATAATACTTTCCTAATAAAATTTAGGTTACAATTTAAAACAAATTCCAAATTTCCCCTATTGAATAAAAACTCTCCAATTGCTTCCATCACTTAAAAAATATTTTAGGCTTTATTCTTTGGATTTATTATTTTAGTTTTTTCTCTTTATTCTTTATATTCAATTTGCTACTGTTACTTCCTTCAGCATTTTTGTAATATGTAATCATTAATTTATCAAGTCCTATCATGCATTTAAGCACTATTGTAAGTGTAGAAATACAACAATGAAAACAAAAGAAAACAAGAAGCTTACCTAGTACAAGATAGAGATAGGCAATAAATAACATAAAGTGGTAAGGAAACCTATGAAAAAGTAACGCATGAGGAGGATTGGGGGTGTCATTGTGAGTGTTCACTTTAGTAATTAAAAGAGAACCTCCTTTGTTCTTTCTGTAATGTGAAGTATTCCTGGACTCTTACCATCTGATGCTTGAGTTAGTTTTCTCAGTCCTCATGAACCTGACAATCTAATGAAAGACACACGTAATCAATAAGGAAATATGTCATTGCCAATGTGAAAAGTACTACAAAGAAAATGAATAAACTAACAGAATACAATGGGAACAATTACTATACTTTTTGGATGGTCAAGGAAGAGTCATTCTGAGGAGAAATCACTTAAACTGAGAACTGAAAGTAAAAATCCAGCCCCACTGAGTCTGGGAAAGAGCACTATAGGCAGATTTAACACAATATTTATTAGTTCTTAAAGAAAAATTATTGTATCTGTTGTAAAATGTTCGTTTATTATGTACTACTTAAATAAATTTATATCTATATTATTTAGATCTCGATATTTTGCAATTTGTCAATCTGGAAACCTGTGTATTAAGTAAGACCCTAAAATAAAAGGAGCTGAAATAAGTTAGAAGTTTCTTTCTCTCTTTGGTAACAGTGGAAGCCTAAACAATCCAAGGCTAATTGATCCAGAAGTCCTTTCATCTGGCTTTTCTGCCATTTCTAGGAGGTTGTTCTCCTCCACACGGGGAAGGTAGCTCACCACCATGCTCACATCTCAGCCAGCTGGAAAGGGAAGGGCACGAAGGAGTAGATATGCCTCTTCCTACTAAGGGCATGGCCTAGAAGTTACATATACAAATTCTACTCATGTCTTTGGACCAGAACTTGGTACATTGCCGCATTAGGATTCAAAGGAGGCTGGAGTAAAGAATGGTTATTTTAGGTGGCCCTGTTAAAATACTCTTACTACAAAAGAAGATGAAACCCAATATTGGGTTGAGAATGTCAAATAGAAGTCTCCAATATAGCCTGAAAGATGTTTTATACTTGAAATTACAATTTCCCCAACATATGTATAGTTTTGGTCACTTTAATTAATTTTGACTATTGAAACATAATGTTTCCTTTTGACCTAGATATAGGTCTTAATCCTAATTAGGTAAATTTAATTTTGTTATAACTCCAATTATTCAATCATTTCTTCTGTCCCACCTGTAGAGTTTTTTTTTTTTTTTTTTTTTCCAAACCCACTGACTCCTTTCTGTAAAACCTGGACCTTTCAATTTGGATAGCAAGCACATAAGTATGTAATTAAAGTATATAATTCTAGTTAGTAGAGGGATTCAGGCTAAATCATTTGTATGGGTAGGAAAAGGTCTCTAATTTTTTTGGTAGAAGCTTGAGCTATTGACTTACAAGATTCTTCTCAACTCTAGAATTTGCTGAGGCTATAAAATGTTTATAAAATGCTGAGTTTATTTTCTCTTGTATGCACTTCACATAAAACTACAGGGTATTCTTAAGGAAGTTAAAGTTGCAATGATGAATCAAGATACAGGTATATTATTTACAAGAAAATATTTGCCTACACAGCTTGTTCCATCTTGAACTGGTTTCCTCCTGACCGAAGTTCTTAGGAATCCCCTGAATCTTCATAAGCAGATTCTCTTGGAATCACTGTACTTTTTCTTTCTCAAGATGATATCTCATAAACACATGATTCGGTGTCATTTATTCCTAGGAGATTTCAATCAGGCATCTATTCATTCATATTTGTTTGTGTCCTTACCATGTGCTAGACTCTGTAAAACAAAGATGGAAAAGACCTGGATGTGCCTTCATGAATCTTATAGTCTAAATACCATGACATGGACACATGATTAAAAAGTTTCTCTTGAAAAATATTTTAGCTCTCAGTACATATATAATACTAATAGCTGTGGACAAGAGAAAAAGTTTCAACAAAGTTTTAAAAGTTAGCTATCAGTGTAGCACAAAAGTATTGTTTACATAGACCATTTTTAATGTCAGTTTATCCTATTGAAGTGGAAACTCCTAATAATATCTCAAGCTACTGATTAAACAGCTGTACAACTAATAAATCAGTCTACCAAGCTTAGAGTGAAAACAATACTGAATAATTATTAAAAATTCCTTTACATAGACATAGAATTACAGAATTCTACAGAGGTCCAGTAGCATAACATCTATTTAATGAATACATGTGTCACTAATTTTTTCCCTTTACCGTTTTGGGAAAAAATTATGTAACAATGTTAGAGCACTTCTATAAAATTAGAGAACAATTTTCAAACTAATTGAAAATATTTGTTCCATAAATCATGTGTTCTTATTTTTAAAATATTTAAGTGCCAATTTGCATGCTACTTTTTGAGATTTAATGTAAAAAAAATTGATTGGGACAAAAAAATACATTAGGTCTAAAAGAAAAACTTACCAACCACTCGCAGTCGGTGCCCAGTGGGCATGCAACCTAATTAGACTGATCAGCCTAATGCAGTCCCAAGAACTCACACTGTATTAACAAGTCAGTTAACCACATTTAAAAACTGGGCTGACAATGTTAAAATCTCGTGGGATTCATTATCCCTTAATGTAAACTGGGCATCTCTAAAATCGCAAATGCCTTAAGAAAATAAAGAGTACTGGCAAACACTTTTATACTATAATTTTGTGGCAGAGACCTTTACATCTGCCAATAGATGTATCTCTATTATGCATATTTGTTTCAACCTCCCATTAGCCTCAATCAAATGTTTTCATAGCCACTTGTTGATGGTAGGTCTGTTTTATGGGCTTTGACTTAAGATCATCTATCCTATGTACTTCACTAAGGTAGGTCAATTTTTTAAATGGAAAAATCCCAAAGATAATAAAAAACATTTTTACCACAAGGTTTTTTTTTTTAACCATACCTGATACATGCAGGTGTCTGCTGCACTAAACAGTAAGTATTAATAGTGATATAGATTAGCTAGCATTGAGTCCTACATTAAGAACTGTCTAAACAAATCTACCCTGGAGAGAACATAGATGTAGAGATTGCTTATCTTGACCTCTTCTCAGAGTCTTTAGGCAGAACAAGAGCTTTAGAGGACATTCCTGAGGCACTCTTCACTCCAACATGCTGTGGAAAGGACCTGGAAGATGTCACATGCCCTCAAAGCAGAGTTGATGTGGGATGTAGAAGTAGTTGGGATTCCAGCTGTGATACTGCCAGAGATTCCACAGAGGTTGACTATACTATGGCTAAGTAGAGTACTCTGTAGCCACATCTATGACACCTTAGCACCAGTAAGTAGTAAGTGAATGTAAAGCTGAGTCAAGAGAGGAGGATCTCTGAGTCCTGATCAAACCAAAGATGATGTAACAAATTCCCCAGCCACAAACTTTAGCATACTATGCTAGCAGATACAAGGACCTACGCGTGGAACTGTCCCTTCCTTCCTCTCAATCACCACGGGTTATCCAGTTCTCCCCATCTTGTAACTTGAAGTTATCTTGGACATATCAGAAGCAAGAGCAGGAAATATAAAAGATGGAGAATTTACTTGAATAAGACTGTTAACTAAAGAAAAAAATTTAATTATTAGGTCAATATAAGTTACTGAAGTAAAACAAGATAGATTTTCCCTGCTCCTTGGCATTGTTGGTGAGGGAGGCAGGAAGATGATTTTAAAGAAAAGTTATGTCAGTTATTGGAAATAAGCTATATTTTCTGTAGTTGTAAATTTAGGACTCATTTGTAAACATCTACACTGATCGAGTATACAATTAAAGTGGTCGTGTCTTTGTTACCAATTGCCATGGTGGGGTCTGTCAGGATAGTCAGGAGTTAAACATAACAATCAAACTATCAAGTGTGAGAAGAGGTCAGGAAACCACACTATGTTAGAAAATTAGAAAGATCTGAATTAGTTATTAGATATCCAGCTATATCTGAAGCAGGTTACAGAATCACAAAATATTCATTGATTAATTATAACAATTTCTGTTTTGTTTACTGATGTATCTCTGGAACCTATAATATAACTTGGTCTATAATAAATGTCCAATAAGAATTTATTGAATGAATGAAATATGGATGTTGAAGTTACAAATACAAGAGATCAAAATGTCTTAAAATTCATAGCTGTTTTTCACCTACTTATTTCTGCTGGAAGGTCAACTCTTCAGTTTGGTTTACTGACTTTTCTTCTGATCCTAATTGGTGATCTAAAAAAAATTCCATAACAAAACATGGGCAAGGCCAAGGCAGTGAGTTCATTCTGAGTTGTAATAATCTACCTCTATTTTCCCACAGGTACAGACTACTTTATATTCCTAGAATAGACATTTCTACCCTTTAAAAAAGAGAGAGAGAGAGAGAGAGAGAGAGAGAAATCTTCTTCCTTGTGACACATTCCAGGAGAGAATTTCTTTCTTTGACCTCTTTATTTTAACTAGTAGTTGGATAACCTAGAGATAGTTTCCAACATAACAGATAAATGCTGTAGAAAATAATAGAATGCCCTTGTGAAATTAAAGACAAAATGTTTCAAAAATTATTATACATGTTATCTTAGTTTTAATTCTATTTAAAAATACATACTTCTATAAAAAATAATTTCAAAAAACTATGAAAGTACAAAATCATAGAAAAATTTATAATAACATTGAAAACGAAGTTTACACTCAAGCTAGTTCTAAAATCTTGCAAGAAATTCTGTTAATTACAAAGTTAGTGACACTTAATTGAGGAGCAGATTATGACTATACCCTCTTTGCCTTCAAAAATAAAACGGGTTCACGATATATGTCTCCCCTCACACATACATAAAGTTTGTATATACCAGAAAATGTATCAGAATTTTCAGTATATCTGTAAAAGGTTAAAAATGATATATTTGTTGATCTTTTGGATTATAATGTGATGATGCACAAAAACTTATGCACAGGGATATTTATCTTAGCACATATTTTAATAGTGAAATACTGGAAGGAACCTAAATGCCCAGTAACAGGGAAAGGTACATAAATGAAATATAGCCATATGATGGACTATTTCACAGCATTAAAAATGTTGATGTGAATACATATTAACATGAAATGTTGCCAATGATATGTTATGAAGGGAAAATATACATTTTTACAAATTAGTGAGCACTTGAAAATGGGTGCCCCACTCTACCTTTTATAAGGTATGTGTGTTTAAATGTTAACAATAATTGCCTCTTAGGAGTGGAATAACCAATGATTTTCTTTCTTTTCCCTGTTCAAGCATTGTATAAAGTATTTGTCATGCTTTATATTTGTAATAAAAAACAATCAAACCATTTTTAAGAAAAAAAAATTCTTAAGGTTTATGTATAACACTACAAATAAACGATCGAGCATCATTATCATAAACTTAAAAGGAACATAAGACTAACCAGCACATTCTTCTTCCATGCTCTAAGACAGAGAGAAATATGATGTGAATTAGTCATCATGTTCTCTTTCCACTATAAATGTGAGCAGTCACGTCTTAGGCTGAGTGTCCCGTTCGTGGATATTATCAGAGACCCCTATTCCCTCTTTCTTCACATCTACAGAGGGGAGAAGATTTTGCAACACTTTTGAGAAAAATGCAATGATTACTGATTTTAATAATGAGAACTAACACATGAAATAATCTAGTCTCCACAGTAACTCAGTCAGGGACTTCGGGCCCTTGCCACAAGAAGCACTACCTTTCTTCAGCACTGGAATAAACATTTCCTGATGCTGTCTCTCACCCCTCGCTGGCCCTTCTCTGTTGGAGGAGAAGCAGTTTAACTGACTAGTGAAATGAGGAACTTTGGAAGTATTTATCAGGGATACAGATGTTCTGTTGAAATGGGGAAAATAGGTAATTTGTCTTTTGTCTTTTCTCCAATCTCTCTCTCTCTCTCTCTCTCTCTCTCTCTCTCTCTCTCTCTCTCTCTTTCTGTCTCTCTCTCTGTCTCTCTGGGTCTCTCTCTCTCTCTCTGTCTCTGTCTCTCTCTCTCTCTCTCTCTCTCTCTCTCTCTCGCATTCTGTGTGTGTGTGTGTGTGTGTGTGTGTGTGTGTGTGTGTATCTTTCTCTGTCTCCTTGTCTTTGTTTCTGTCTCTCTGTCTTCTGTCTGTCTGTCTGTCTCTCTCTCTCTCTCAGGTTACTCCAATTTTATAAATTTCAGAAAACATTTTAACCTCATTAATCCTCAAAATTCTCATCAGTAACTGGGAAATAAACATGCCCACCTCTGAATCTCTGAGCACAGGATCTGGCACTTCATAAGTATTCAGTGTTAGTTGTTATGATTAGTATTATGATTTTCGATTTAGAGAAGAAAAGAAAATAGTCTAAGAAGTGAGTAAAACTTTGCAAGCTCAGCTGAGCCTGGCTGAGAGACTATGTGAACAACAGAGAGAAATAGGACCCTGGAGGCAAATGGGAAACTGCATGGAGAGAGGTGGCAAGGAGCAACATTTAGAACTCTGTGGGAGGAGCATGAGGGATTCAAGTTCCTCTAGCGCAGAAATGGACAAAGTGCGCAAGGGAAGAAAGGATTTGTTTATCCTCTCTTAATCGGCTAAGGACACAAGCACTGGAAAAATCAATAGCAGCTTCAACTCAGGAATACAGTGAAGGAAAATCCCCAGTTGAGGGAAAGACACAGGACTCCTAAGGTCATGGAACTCCAGAAGAAGAGGCAGCAGAAGCAAATGGCACCGTGGTCAGAATGCTGTTAGGTATTTCAGAGGCTGGAAAAAAAAAAAAAAAAAAAAAAAAAAAAACAGAAAAAAAGCAGAAAGCAGAAGACTGATGTTGTAGAGAATGCAATGCAATGAACTCTGGCGCGTTGTCTCTTTTAAAATATAGGGCATCCAGCTCTCCAGGGGAAGTGGAGGCTGTATCCCCAGGCACATGCTCACTCCTCAGCATCCACATGCCACAATCATGCCAGAACCATACGGCTCCAAGGAGATATGGAAATGAAAATAAAGTAAAATGAACAGAAAGTGAAATAAGAGAGCTTGAAATAAGGCCCGGAGGCTGGAGAGGCCATCATAGCAAATTTATAACTCTTACAAAATGTAGGACTATATCATATGTCGGGAACGATGTCAGAATTAACCTCTTAATGGAAGCATCTGCATAACTGCATTTAAGTTCATGGTTTAAGGACTCAAAATAAACTGGCCTAGACTATTGGGCATTCTGGAAAGACTGAAATCAAATCTATTTTTTCTGCTGTGGTTCGATGCTGGCAATTGCACTGTGGCATTATATTATGTATGGGGATAACTGCTGTGGCAGGACTAAAATCACCTTGTCTCTTCTAAATGGAATGAGTAAGGGCTGCAACTGAGATCATCTCATGTGTCCTATAAACTCTTTGGATTCCTCATCTGATAACATGCCTCGCGTGAGTTTGACTTGAAATGTGAGTAATTAAATCTTGGAGTTGCCGGAGAGGTTACACTTATTCCCATAGAAAAAGGCCAATCTGAAAGAATCCAGATTGCTTGTGAGTGACATTCTTCTTGCTGAAAATAGAAAGAAAAATGTTGACTAGGCAAGATTTGAGACTTTTGATTTCCTTGAAGTTTAATTAATTTGAATCAGATTTTGCTTTCAGTCTTTAATTTCTAAGAATGTAATAATAGGAGGAATTTCATGTTATTCCAGTGTGGGATATACTATAAAGGTAGTACTGTATTATTGAAGATATTTTTGCTTTTATATGAATTTTCATACCATTTCTAATAAGAAATATTTGACGATGTAGTTGGGCATAATTTGGGGTTGAAAACTGAATAGGGAATAAAGGTTTGGCCATGAGTACATTGCAGCCTATGAGTTATATCAATTAATGGTTTATTCTGAGCCTTGTCAGAACTTTCTGGGTGCCAAACTGAACTAGCTGCTATTGACTCAGAGGAGGAGCTGAGGGGCAGTGGTGGGGAATGGGGCATCTCTGGTACTCTCCTAGTCCCTCCTCTGAAGAGGTATAGCCACAACCTTGGTTGACCATAGGCTTGGTTATTAAAAACAAACAATTAAACACAAAGTTTGTGAGTGTTGGGGAGAAAAGTTCATTCCCTGACTTCTATATCCCTTTTCCTTGGAGAGAGGACAGTCTGTATATACTGTAAAATATCTGATTGGCGAGGTCTAGGAGAGCATAACATCTATTGGCCACACTTACTGGGAGGCGGAATCACTGTGTTGAAAAGCTGCATCGCTAAGCAATCTCACCCCCCCCCCCCATTCACCATCCACGTACTCTCAAGTGCTGAGGGCCCTGCGACCCTTGTACTCCCATCATCTCTTGTAGTCACCAAACCGATAAGTGCTCTGGTGAGCCCAGCTTGTCCTCTGATCTCTCTAATCTATGTTTCGTGCTTATGGATGGGTGATACTTCCTTGAGAACCAGAATTCTCAGTTCAGGAAGGGCCATATGGTCTCAGTTTCAGGCTGCATTCTCAATCCAGTTCTATCAATGATAAAGTCAGTACTTAATTTTGTTTCTTATTAAGTCCCTTGGTTCTATTCTCAATTAGCTAGAATCAGGAGAGAATTATGAACAATTAGTAACCAACAATTACACAACAAATATGTCCATTTTTATTGTTATAGTGTTGTTTTATAGCTAATTCAGGATTTAAAGAACAGTTTTTAAAATTCAGTCAAGGAGAGACAAGGACCTAAGAAAAAAATAAAGAAATTAAGATTATGAAGACCAGACAAAAAACTGAAAAGTGGTGGAAATTTTATAATGAGCCCAACCACATCAACAAATAATTTATTTCTGTTTCTGGTTTCAGAGGCAAGAAATAAAGGCAGTCACTGCAAATGTATAAAATGTATAGATGTGCAGCTATATAGATGGATACTTGGACTTATGCAGCTAAATATCTCAATTTTAGATAAAATTTAAATTTTTTATCTTATTAAACTTAAATTACCTTGCTTTTCACCTTGACCTGATCAATATAGGAAAGTCCAACCTTTGTAAAATTCCCTTTATTGTTATACCACCTCCTTCCCAACTCCATACGAATGGCCACAAATAAGTTCAAGATTTCCCAGGAAGGCCTGGGAACTGTCAGCAAGGAGACCTCGCTTATGGCATTCTTGGTGCTCCATACGATGCTTCACAAGCACAGCATTTCCCCTGCTTCTGTCCTTTGTCATTCTCAGGAATGCACAGGCTGCTGACCACCACACAGCTACACAGTTGTGAGAGTTTGTCTTTCCTACTGCTTTCCCTGGGAACCCAAGTCTTCTGAGTGTCCATGCTGATCCTTCAGTTACAACAAAGCTGTGTGTGGTCTGTAGAGGGGTTTGAAAATAGTGCTATAGCTGTCTGAATATATTTAGACAAATTTTTGTTACAGTGGTGAAAATTTGTGTTGTCTATGCCACAAGGTATTACAGTTTTTAGTTAAAGTATTTAGTTAAAGGCTTTAAAAAAAAAAAAAGCCTTCCTGTTTTAATTTATAGATCCTTGAAACTGAGCCTAGAATGAAATCTTGTATCAACCAAGATATTGTACTGAGTTCCTCTTCCTCTGATGACTAAAGGCTTTGCTGTTGGATCTAAGCCATTTGCCTGGTTTCTTCAGCCTTCAGAACGAACTCTCTCTATATAGTTCTAATCTCCTGCTCACAATTAGACTTCTTTGGAGCCATTTCACCGATTCATCAGGCATGATCATATATATGCTTGAAGTTCGGTGATAGTTTATGTTCTTTTCCTGAAAATCACTAAGAAACTCTGGCAGACTATTCTACCACTCATCTAACTATGCCTGAACCCCAGCAATGGATAGTGAGAAGGTAATAGCTTAATCTGAGATTTCTGCTATACTGTTTATAATCACCTAGAAACTGAACACAAAACATGTTTTTATAGATAAATATACAAAAGAATTTTTTTATAGATAAATATACAAAAGAATTCAATTGGCCTACTGGTAGACCATTATTGCTCTTTATTTTCTGAGTCAATGACAATTCCCATAATTACAGCTGAGGGTCCAATCCAAACTACTGTGACCATAACTTTCAGGTGAACTAATTTGCCTTTTGACATGGTGCTATGATTAGCAAAGTTCCAGAAACATTAATCACTTTGATTGGCTACTGTGTATAAGGACTGATTCAATTCTTGTCAATCTAGGAACATTTGTAAAAACAGTCTTCAATCCCTTTGTATGTGGAAGATCTCTTTATTTAAAAGGATTTAAAAACAATCATTCCATGACTTTTTTCTCTAAGTAAAATTACTCTTTTAAAATTTCCAGAAAATTAAGTCCATGTATAAAATATAAATTCCTATTCAAATGGAATATGTACCTAAGAGTTACTTTGGGATCCTAGACTAGGTGAAAATGGGTGGTGGGAGGGGGAACACTGTTGAGGCAGAAACAAGTGGAGGCTGACCCAAAGGGGAAAGAGGGTCACAGAGAGAATAGAGAATAAAAATTAGTCAAATAAAGTAACAATCGAAGATACATGGGACTATTGATAAAACTCTTCTCATGAATCCACAGAACAATGGTTAGAGTTTATGGCCACTGTCAGATGATGTGGAACTGTTGAAAATGAAATATTTTCACATTTCAATGATAAGAGGGCATACAAAGGCAATAACTGTAAAAACAGGCATTCTCTTCCATTTGGTAGCATACACTAACAGACTAATGAGCATATCCATGACTTAAAGTTCACTGATCTTTTTTTTCTACAAGGTCTAATCTGTTATTAAAGTTATCTGAAATACTTTTCATCTCAGACTTTGTAGTTTTCATTTCTAAGTCTTCAATTTGGATATTTTTTTTATATCACCCATTCTCTACGTAACATGTTTAAGCTTTTGTTAACCTTTTAAACTTATAAAATGAAGTTAAATAACTGTTTTGTTATTGTCCACTAATTCTGTTACCTTTGCAGTTCTTGTGTTTGTTTTGATTAATTTTTATTTTTAATTATAATCCATGTTTCCTACTTCCTTGAATGCCTGGTAGTTTTTGATTGGATGTCACGCAGTGTAAATTTTTCTTTGTTGGGAGTAGGATTTTTTTAAATAAATGTTTTTGAGCATTGTCCTGTGATAAAAATTAAGTTACCTGATAACAGTTTGGTCTTTTCAAGGCTTATTTTAAACACGTTAGTCAGGACCAAAGCAACATTAAATGTAAGGCTCATTTTTTCAACTACTGAACAACGTGCTTCTGAGTACTCTGCATAATATACCCAAATTATGAATTGGTTTTTTTTTTAATTTTTATTGGTGAGAACACAAACTATTCTTGACCTTATGTGATCTCCAGGAATTGTTTTCCTTGCTCTATTCAAGTAAATTTTTTCTTAGTTTTGAGTGGTTTCCTCATATGCATATGCTAATTAGTGCTCAGTTGAATATTTAAGGAGGACCCTATGAAGATCTCTCTCTCTCTCTCTCTCTCTCTCTCTCTCTCTCTCTCTCTCTAGCTCTTTCTTTATCAATACTCTATTCCTGGACTATATTACCTCAATTTAATAAGAACACTGGGCTCTGCTTAGGTTCCTCCTCCATGATCTAGGCCTATAGCCTAGAATCTCTCTGAGACTGATGGGGCAATCATTGGACTACCTTAATTGTTCTCCAGTCTCATAAGTCAAGGTCCTGCACTGTTTGAGGTCTAACATCTGAAAATTGTTGTTTTATATATTATGCCTACTTCTTAAGTTGCTAAGACAACCTGAAAGTGAGAGCATAAATACAGTTTTTGTCTTTCGAGCTTCATCTGATACAAAACACTATGTAAGCATAGTAAAGGAAACACAGCATTGTTTTAAGTCAGTAATTACATTACCAAATACTTCTAAAAGGAGAAAATATTTTCCTGGAAAATATTGCTACATGGCATATTTTGGCATATTTTCTTAATTTTTAAGGTTTTAGGTAGAAATTTGGAGGATCTCATTCAATTCATATCCAGATGACTAAATCTGGATCTCTCTTTCTTTGGAGTCAGTGCTTAAATTTTTCAGAAATTAAATCAGCATATGAGAAATAAATATTTTTGATATTCAAACAACACATGAGTCAAAATAAAAAAAGACATATTTATATAAAACAGACTTAATTAGTGAGAAAATCTCTTCCTTAAATCTCAAAATTATCTATATGTTATTTAAGTTCATTATTTTTTAATTAACTAAAATTAGAGTTCCAAATCAGTGACATTAACCAATAACTAGAGAATTATCAGAAGGTAATTTACATATATTATTTTGGTTAATTAGTATATATCATTAGCATAATGTATTACCTTATATTCAATCAAACATTTCCTAGAAACTCTGTACTTATTAATTATGCAAAACATAGAAATATTAAGTAATTAATATTTATTCACTACTGTATTTCATGGAAAAAGTACATCAGAACATGAATGCAGTGCCGGGACGCACAATATTGGAGCAGGAGTTTGTATCATTTAATTAATCAATATTATTTGCAAATGGTAGTATCAAAGAACTTTGACAATTATTATTATTAGAAGCTCTGTGGTGTTTTCCTTAAGATATCATGGGTTCAGATTTCCACAGGAGAGTGGCTGAGAATAAAATAATACATTCAACACAATTGGGTTTGGGTCCTGAGCATGCAGTTCCCTTGCTACTCAGTTCTGGTTCAGCTTTCAGCCTTCTCTTTCTATTGTTCCTCCTGTCGCTGTGGCTGACAACAAATCCTTCATCAGATCTGACTTAGTTTCCAAATCTTTAAGTATCAGTTTACTACTTCACATCAAATCATGTGTCATAGTGAAACAGATGTTCAGATAAAATGTTTCCTGTGTTCCTACAGCAGCTGCATTTAAAAAAAGAATCATGTGTCATAGTTAAAGCACCTTGGTTTTGAGTAACAGGAATTAAAACCTGCAAACTTAAACAAAAAGGGAAAATTGATTATTAAGATATAGATTTTTTTAAGGTAATCCACAGACAGGAACTAGAGTTTGTTTCCACAAAGAAATGGAAACAGAAATTGGAAAATGTCCAGGAAACAAGGCAGCTATACTCTCAGACTTTTTCTCTCCTAGCATGTCATATTTCTAAGGTTCATTTTGGGAATAACTAGCCATGATTTTTATAATTTCTGGATATGTTTGTCCTCAATTCAGACAATTTTCAAAGACTAATTTCTAATTCTTAATATCAAATCCATATTCCCCAAAGTCAAAAACTGACAATTTACCTTAAATCAGATATCAACTCCAGGTATTCAACCCAGTCAAAAGAACAAGATTACAGAAAGACAATATGACTTTCTAGGCTCACCACTATAAGTTCTGCTAGTTTAAATGACTTGCCTATAAGGTTGTCTCATATTAAATTGGGTAGTCCTTGAATGCAGGAACTGCTCAGTTTGGGATGCTCAAAAAGGACCTGGACATGGAAACAGCATAATAGACATCTGTTGAATAAACGAAAAACACTAACAGCTAACATTATTGAGAACCAAATATGTACTAGACATTGTGCTCAATACATTACACAAAATTGTTTATTCCTGATAACTACTCTGTTAAGGAGCCACTGTAATTACTTTTATTTAACAGATGTGGAAACTGAGTCTCAGAGAGAGGTTAAAACAACTTGCCAAGCTTTATTTTTTCTATTAAAAGATGAATTTGAATCCAGGGAACTGACTTCAAAACATGATTGTACTAAACATAGCTTATTTTGTATAAAGCAACCCTAGGTTTCCCAGAAATTATGAGCATCTCAGTTTAGCGACTCAGCCTCAGTTAAAATATAGCTACTTTTTTTTTCCACTTAAAAATGAACCGAGTGAGAAAAAACAAGCACCCATGAGAATATGTGTGTAACAGCCACTTTTACAGGGTTTGACAAATTGCCTTTCTTCAATGAAGTAGATTTTACCAGTTAGACCATTATTCCTTTGATCAGTGTGAAGAAATGCTTTTGTTTGGAAGCTTATTTTATAGTTGTTTTTAAGTGGCCAATTCTGATAGAGACCGAAAAGGCCAAATCCTTTGCTGTTATTATTCCTGTGGAAAGTCAGCAAGGTCAACCATCAAACCATCTTGCAATGGATATAAGAACTTCAGCAGGGTGTCACTGGGTCCAGGAGTTGTGACTGGATGGAAGGCCTGTGATTATCTGATGCTGCCTCAGCACAAGACTCCATAAGAATGAAAAACAAAAAGCGTACATGGAAGATGCTTTGTGGAGTTTGAATGCTACCTGAAAGAGTGGATATGAATTGCCAGGTTACCAAAACAATTGAAAGTCTGATGGAAAGAGTATTGTATATACAGTAACAACACTGCTCTTTGTTCCTTTAGAAGTAACTTGAAAAATGTGCTTCTCAAAATATGAAAAGAAACATGAGAGAGAGAGGTGAAGAGTCAGTAGGAGCCACAAAAAAAATTTAGATAGCCAACTGAGTTTAAACATAGAATACTGGATAAATATCTTAGTGTTCTATAGTAAATTAGAATACAAAGCATTATCTACTTCTTATGGTGAATTTGTGAGTCAGTATGCATTTTCCTTACCTAGTAAGTGGTGTAAATATAAGACAAAGTCTTTCATCTATGTATGACATCTCAGAAGTTCAATAGCCAAACCATAGGACCTCCAGAGAGAGAAAAACAGAAAAAATAATGAGGAGAAAATCAATAATTTTAAGTAATAAAAAGAATCAGAACTGAAGGATACTTGTCTCCAAAGTGGAAGGCCTTACCTAAGTGTCCAGATCAATAAATAAAAAATATTCAAACTAAGAAACATGAGTATACAATTTTATAATACCAGTGATAACAAGTTTCTTAAAGCTTCTGGAGACTTAGAATGTAATCAGAGTTGAAAATTTTGCAAGCTAAAAGAGAGTGAAATAATCCTTTATAAATAATGACAATAATGTTTTTAAACCTAGAATTCTATATCCAGCCGATCCATTAATCAGATGTCTATGTACAATGGAGATTTTAAGACATATTTTTCATACATCTGGAGGAAGGGAGAATAATGTATCTCCCAAAATGTCCACATCCTAATCTCTGGAATCTCTGAATATGTTACCTTACATGGAAAAGGGGATTTAAGGTTGTAACTGAAGTAAAATTTACTGATCAGCTAAATTCTTTTAAAATAAGAAATTACCCATATAGGTCCAATGTAATCACAAAGGTCCTTAAAAGTGGGAGAGGAAGGCACAAGAGGAAGTCAGAATGATGCAATGTGAGAAGGATGCAACTCGCCATTGTTGGTTTTAAAGATGGAGAAGGTCCACCAGCCAAGGAATGCACTGATCAATCTGCCACTCTGTGCCTTTTTACTGGTGAGTTTACTCCATTTACATTTAGGGAGATTATTGATATATGAGGATTCCTATAGCCATTTTATCTTTTGTTTTCTGGTAGCTCAGTGTCTCCATTTTTTTCTTTGCCCTTGTGTTTCTGTCTGTTATTTCAGTTTGGTGGTGTTTTATGACTTTTTTCCTCCATTCTCTCTTTTTCTGTATTACATGTTTCAGTTCTGAATTTTTTTGTGGGGTTATCATTAAGTTTATGTAAAAAAAAGTTGCATATATACAGTAGTCTTTTTTCTTCTACATGTGTCTTATCTGCAGTTCCCTTTGCAAGTTCAAACCTTTACTCCTTCCTCTTTTCTGTTTTTTACTGTCACAGATTATCCTTGTTTATACTGTGAGTTTATTTCTGAGTTGAAACAGCTGTTGTCTTCTTTTTCTCTTTTTAAAATGTTTTTACCTCCTTTAACCATTATGTAATATTTAAATGTATAATGTCCTATTCCTGCTTCTGTCTGTTAGTTATCTTCCTCATAGTTTTGTATTTTATTGTCTCTTTGTTTCAGGTAGAATAACTTCCTTCAGTGTTTCCTGTAATGCAAGCCTTGCAGTGGAAAATTCCCTCAGCTTTTGTACATCTGAAAAGGTCTTTATTTCTTCTTCATATCTAAAGTAAAATTTTGCTGGGTATGTTATTCTTGGTTGGTAATTTCTCTCTTTCAACAGTTTGAATATTTGATTCTACTCCATCCTAGTTTATAGAGTTTCTGCTTAAAAATCTCATGATACTCTAATGAGATTTTTTTTATAGGTTACTGTCTTCTTTTCACTGGCTGCCTTGAGAATTCTTTCTTTGTCATTAATTTTTGACAGTTTTAATTTAATGTACCTTCGAAAAGGCCTTTTTGGGTTGAGATAATTAGGTGTTCTGTTTGCTTCTTGGATTTGAGAATCCAGTTCTTTCAACAGGTTTGGGAAGTTCTTGTCGACTATTTGTCTGAATAGGTTCTCTGTTCCATTCTCCCTCTCTTCTCCTTCTGGTATACTCATCATTCTTATATTGCTCTTTCTGATAGAGTGAGATAATTTTTGGAGACTTCTTTCATTTTTCTTTCACTCTCAAGTTTCTCTCTTCTTCCATCTGTGTCATTTCCATATTTTTGTCTTCGATATCACTAATTCTTTCCTCTATCTGGTCAGCTGTTTTCTAAGCTCTTTCATTCTTCATCTCTTTTATTGAGTTATTCAGCTTCATAATTTCGATTTGGTTCTTTTTTAAAGTTACAATCTCTTTGGTAAAGTACTCTTTTTTCTCCATTTCTTTTATTTCTGAGTTCAGTTCATTAAACTGCCTATATGAATTTTATTGCATCTTTTTTAGTTTTTTCAGAACTGTAATCTTGATTTTTCTCATTTAAATCACATATTTCCATGTCTTTAAGTTTATTTTTTGGAGATATTTCATTTTCTTTCTGAGCCGTCTTGTTACTGTGGTTGTTCATGGTATTCAATGGGTTATTTTTCCTCTTAGGCATTTATGGGAATGAACTTTGTTATTTTATTTTACTTTATTTTTTTTATTATTATTAAGAATGATGCCTCTTTAGCAGGTCGGTAAGAAGAGGTTTTTCTTTTGTTTTCCGGTAGCGGGTGCTTGAAAAGAGCATAAGCCTTCTGCATTGCCCAGGCCTTTCAGATCTATATTGGGCAAAAAGTTCCCTTTATTCCCCAGGTGTGGAGAGAGAGGGATTTCCTTTGTGATCAGGTTGCCTCAGTATCAGGGCTCCACCCCCTTCAAGTCCTGACACTACTTCAGGAGCCAGATGCAGTATTGCATTGCCTGAAGGTCCCAGGTGCCTCTACTAAAATCTGCCTTGATGGGTGGGGGCAGAGTGGGTTGGGAGAGGCCACTGGTGTATTTGTGGCTTTTTTCTCCTTCCAGTAATGGTGGCTGCCAGACTTCAGCTGCCTCGCCCCTGTACCTCCAACCTTGCCATTGGGATTAGCTGCAATGTGCATCTGCCTCTCAGGAGTGTCTCTTCAGTTCTCAGGCTCTAGATAATCTGCTGCTATGCTCACTGCTACAGTTTCTTCTGGGACCCACTGCTAGCTCTGGGAGGTCGGATGGATGTGGCCAGGCTTTGTAGCTTTGTTTACCACTTGGCAGTGGCAGCTCCTAGAACACAGTTGTCTCACCTCTATCTTCTGGTCTCTGCTCTGATAGATTGCTGGATTCTGTCATGTTATATGCTGATCACTCAGGCAAGAATGCTTAGGGCTACAGAGAACACACTTACAACCTGATTCCTTCCTTCTCTCTGAGATCCGCAGTGAGTTCTGAGCTGCATCCACTGCGCCCATCTCTGCTCTTTTCCTTTCCCTCCTCCTCTGTTCTCCCTGATTCACCCGCCTGCAGATGTTTTCATGTGCAGATTTCTCAGAAGCATTTTTGTGTAGGCTAGGAATCCTTTGGTGAATTATGGCTGTTCAACTTGTAATTTCAAGGGGAGAGGTCAAGGGTACCCCTCATGCCACCACGCTTCTGATATCACTCCTTAACTTTTTAAACTGCATGTATTTATAGGTAAAAAGTAAAGTGAATTTTAAAAAGAAATATTATTGTAAGTTATGTGTCCAACTAATAATGGGTATTATCTATGAGTAGCAACACTGTAAGGGAAATTATGAGGCGGCATGCCAACGGCCAACCCCATCTTTGTTCTCTGCTTTCTTTTTCCCATAACCATAACTGATACTCTATTCTGTGCACTTGTGTGGTAGTTGTTTTCCCAGCTCGCAGGAATGTAAAACCCATGAAGAAAGAGAGGTTATCTATTTCCATCACCTCTGTATTCCCAGAGCCTAAAATAATGCCTGCTACATGGAAGTCATTCAGTAAACAGAAATATAAATAAAATGTTAAACACTTTGTTTAATATCTATTTTTTAAACTTGAAAATTCTTATTTTAAAATCAGAAAAAAATAAAAGTCATTTCTATTTTGAAGAAAAATTTAAAATGTTATCTAAGAAGAAAATAGGGGAGTGAAGGGATGGGCACTCAGAGAGAGTTGGTTTTGTCTTGCGGCTTTGAAAAACATCCAAGTAGCTGAACCAAAAAGCGTGGAGCATGAAAACTGCATCTAGGCCTTTCCTCTTCAGGGGCTGAGCTATCCAGAGGGGTGTCCAGGAAACCAGATCAGAGTCCCATTTTCCATTCTGACCTATCCAATTAAGTATAGGGTATATGGAGTTAATGAAATGGTGTGGAAAAGGACCGGACTTGCTTTTTCTCCTTTAGCTGTGCAAAGTTAAGTAGATTAATGGATGCTATCCAGAATGCTTTTTTAAATCTAGTTTCTAGTTCACTCTGGTACAAGGTAGTATCATCTAAAGTAAACTGACAGACTAACAATCTCTCTCAGGTATTAACATCAGTTAAAATACTATTTAAAGTTAATTCAAAATATCTATTCACCATTCTTACCTTCCCCTCTTCAGTCTCAACTATTTTCACTCTGCTTAACTGTTTTCCTGGATTTACTCCACAGATAATTTAGCAAGTGCTCCCAACTCACGCTAAGGCATTTTTTCTAGTTGTTAGAATCCTGGCAAAGAACATCCACTGCTCCCCAAATGCCAGAATTGTTGTCGTTTAAAGAACAACGTGATATGCCGTTAGAGGTTGTCATTTGTCCCACTGTCCTCCAGTTCTTCTGCTCTATCTGATCTTGAGAACTTTCAATAGTGAAAAACTTCTATCTGTACCTCCCACTGCCGGCCCTAGTTAGCTATGTAGGAGCTTCTACTTGTTTTACTTGTAGTCTGAGTTTTTGAATTCTTCCTACAGCCATTGTGATATTCCTTTCTTAGATAATGAAAGAAAAATTTGTAGAAATAGCATATTGTATATCTTTCACCCAATTCTTATCACTAGAATTGTCTCTAGTCCATCATGTGTCAATTTCTTATCTTTATAGAAATATCGCTTATGCTCAAGTTAAAGTTCTTTGCCATAAATACAAAACATAGTTAATTTTAGCTTACTTTTGTGTTTTTACTGGATTTTTAACTTTAAAAATTTAAGAAAACTAGTTTCTTAAAGGGGCTTTACCTCTTATAGTCCTAAAGCTTAAATGTATATTTTTATGATAGAAAAATTTGAAAGATTGAAAACCCATTTGCCAGGTTATTTGATCATTTTCCCTCCCCTAATATCTTGATACCCTTACCCTTACCTCCCAAGAAAAACAATTATCCTGAATCATTGAAAAGATACTAGAGAACTGCATTACAGTCATATAGAAAGGAGGCTGACTCTAAGAAAGCAATTGCAATGTCCGAGCTATAATCTTATTAAAGCCATCATTGAAAGAAGCCATTACCAATTTCTGGCTTAATTAAAATATTAATTTTATTCATGATACCATGGAAATTATATATATATGATAAAGATTAGGTCACTATAAAATATATTTGTGATAGTTGTAATACTGTGTATATACTTAGTAAAAAAGTTAATATAAAGCAGCATACAGGACTGTCAAACAGATTTTGACTAGGTATCCCTTTACCATTGTTGCTGATGCATTGTGGATATGTTATTTATACACACACAATTTAAAAAGGCCAATAATGGTTCATCCAGAAGCATAGTAAATCTCTCATGAACTCTTTCATGGGAGCACACAATTGGCTTGTGTGAAATGAAAATCTCAGAGATGCACTTTAACTTCCCATCATCCCAACTTTCTTATAATCCTTGATAGATATAATGTCTAAAAGAATAAAATGTGAGAGAACTCATAAATCTTGTCCAATGAATGGAAAAGAGAGGGAAAAAAAGAAAAATGAGGAGGAGGAAACCTAAATAGGTAAGCGATGATGATCCAGGAAGAGAAGCAGAGGATCCTGAAGCCCATGACTTTAACCTCAGGGCTTGCTGCCTGATTTAGGGTCAGGTATAGCTATATTAATCAGTTAAGTGAAGTCAACACCATGGAACTCCAGAATAAGGCTGAGAGGTCCTGGGGAAGGAAAGGCTTGTGGAGAATGATATTAGAAAATGGCAGCAAAGAGAAGGAAATGCATCAATGAGGTAATAAAACTATAACTGGATTTAGAGAGGTATTTGCACATGACACATACATGGCACTCATGTTCATAATCACTGCGACCACGAAACTTTTCAGATGAAAACAAACCTCTGGTATTACAAATATCTATAGTTAAAGCTTCTGTGTATAGAGGAACATACATAAAATAATTTTTGAAAAGATGGCATATTTCTTTCAAATGATATAACTTCTAAAGAAGAATTTCCAGAATTTTCTTACCTCTACGAAGATGAAGCAGGGGAAAATTGTGTGGCTCCTAAATTCTTGTCTTTGATGATTTGGAAACATGTTTTTCTGTTGGGATAGGGCAAAAGAATACAATATTTTGAAGTCAGCTTGTACATAGCTGTACACTTTATGGAATCTCCATAAATTCTCATTACAAAGCTAACTTTGTCTTTACCAGGAACTGATATCTTGCAGCCTGAGTTATTGTTTGAAATGCCAGAAACGTCAATATCTTCCACTTGTATTGCAGCTAGCATCCGCAAGGATCCTTCTTTTTTAAATGTTACCTCTAATGTTAAGAGATGGTCAAACATTGCCACTTCCATCCTCATGCAAGCATAATCAGATAGCCAACTTCTGACTATATTTCTCAGAAAAATAGGCATTGTAACTGTAGAAACAGTGTGTTGCAGTTCACTGGGCACCACAGCAACACCTCCCCATGAAACTCTGTGCCTGCTCCATGTTTCTTTAGATGATTTCTTGTCAAGAATTCTGGTCAATAACCTGACAAGGGACCCCTGACCCCAGGAATACCAGGAAGGAGGAAGAAGTCTTGAACTCTGATCTGCCACAGAGGCTCGAATTCCAAGGATATGCCACATTATCCCCACCACCTAGTGTGGAAAATTTACAAAATGTTCTTAATGTAAAAATCACCTGATTAGTTATATAGGAGTCAAAACAGTGGAAATGCAGTATCGTTAATTAATATATTCTGATTAAGATTCTTACGAAAAGAAATAAGTGAATAGTTTAAGCTCCTTCAGATAGACGAGGAGGCAAAATCTTACAGTCAATAACTTACGGAGTCTAAATTAAACGTTTAATTAATTAAAACGGTAGGATTACCAATACCTATGTTAATTTTTGAGCATAATGATAAGAAATCTATGTAATGACAATTATATATTCAAATTATTTATTTATATTTGGGGTGCACATGTTTCTAAGTTTTACTCTGACACTCTCGACATGGCCCTGCAAATAAATAGTAAGGCTGACGACAAGCGGTAACAGAAAAATAGCCTGTACTCCCACTGTGTTGACGGAAGGAAAGTGTTATTTTCCCATGGGTGGAGCTCACACAGGAGAAGTTAACTAGGCTTCGGGCTTTCCCGCCAGCACCACAAGCAAAAGAGTCGCCTCATCAAAAATCTAAGAAGCAAGAGTGCGAGGAGAAACGACTGCGACTGCGCGGCGTAGGCTGCTGCAGGCTTGTGGAAAAGGTGGGAGTGGTTCTTAGCTCCCTTGCAAGGAAATTTTAAAGAAGACCTGCGGGGAGGGGATCACAGCTGTTTGGGAATTAGTTCTGCTACAAAAGTCTAATCCTAACTGAAAATGACCAAAAAAAAAAAAAAAAATTTTAAATAAGATCCCAGAAATTTAAGATGAGAATGAAGTTGGGGGCGAGGCGGGCAGGGAGAGATTGAGCGAGAGAAGTCTATGGCTGATGACTGGGACTCTGGCTTCACTTTTGGGCCACATAGCCCTAGAGGCCTGCACACTGCAAGCGTTATCAGCCAGGCAGGGTTACCCAGGAGCTCTCCCCACGTTATTCTACCTCCCATCTCTAAATAAACCACAATGTAATTCTTTTATGAAATTTAATAAGTATGATGAATGAATGATGAAAAAGCAAATGTGATCTTTATTAAAGTAGGAGAAAAATAAACTAGCTGGGACTAGCTGGTATCTGAGCAGCAGTTCTGTGGTAAAAAAAGATTATTAGATGTTTTTTTGTGGGGGAGGGTGTCTTAAGAACTGTTATTTGCTGTATAATCTTGAAATAATTTCTTCATTGTTATAACAGATTGAAAGTTGAAAGAATTGTTCAAATGCAAATTATTTCGAAAAATTTTTTTTCCATTCAGGGGAAATTTTTTAAATTTTCACATGGAAAGTAATATACACAGAAAAATCGGTAATTTGAATATGGCTTAACTGTGACAAATTTAAATTCAAGTGATTTTTTTCCTTGGGAGTGCAAATGGATGCTAATTATGTTAATATTAGTCTGAGAAAAACATAATTAGAAATGTAAATCTGTTGCACTTTCTAGCCCTCAAACCAAATAATACATTTAATTAGAAATGATTTAAAGACAGTCGGAATTTGGCTTACCTTGGCTACCTCTATCCATCATTAATACAAAACACTGAGAGAGGACTGGACTTATTGATACTTTTGTAATATTATTATTATTATCGTATATTATTATATGTGAATATCAGCAGAAAATTTTATTAATTTTTCAAGGCAAAATAAATGTTGCATTGCATCAATGCTATTCTGTTATTGCCAGAGACTCCTACAATATTATTCCATATTTTATTAGCATTTATATATTTTAATACCCTATTTTGTATTAATTGATTTACATTCATTGTCCCCTTGTGCCTACAAGAAAATAACTTCATTGACTGTTGATTGAAGCTTTCATTGAAGAGTTTCACAAAACCATGTTGGAAACTAGAGCTATGTCTTTAGGCTTTGCATGAAATTCAATAGCCCAACCTAATAAGTGGAATAGTATGGATGAGTATATACTGGGTGCTTTACAGTGAACCAGTCCCACTGAACATTTCAGAGCTATGGTCATGTAAGTGCTATCACAGCATTTCTTCCTCAACAGGAATAGGAACTATGAGATAAACTTAAGCCACGTCACTCTGTAAAGTTAAAAAAAAAAAAAAGTACTGAACTTTGATATGATCATTTCAGCTTTCTTCTGGTCTAAATTACATGAGTCTCAGTCTTAGTGGTATTAAGTAGTATGATCACCGTGGCAGTCTGAATTTACATAGCATGGTTTTGCCATTATTAATACAGTTCTAATTTCTATTTTATTAATAAAAAAATTGCTTTATTTTTGTGAATATAAAAGTATTTAAGTTTCTTTATAAATAAATGCAAAGAAGAAAGTAAAAAATAATTTATAATCTTACCAGCCAAAGATAACTCGTGCTAGCATTTTGTTATATATTCTTCCAGACTTCTTTAATGCATGTAAACTATGAACCAATATGTTTATTAGACATCATCTTTAACTTAAAGTATTTGGCACCTGTAATACTATTCAGGATTCTAAAGGAAACTCTACATGCATTACTTGAGATCCTCAACACCTGGAGATGCTCTGGCTTTCTCGATTCTCTTCTTATGTACTACATCACAGTCTCATCCCTAACAGTACCATGGGAGTTATTTCGCCTTGGTTTGAGATGCTTAAAACCTTTACAACTTTGCTTATGCATTTATGATGAGTTCAATACATAAAGTCTGTGAAAAGATTTGCTTTCTCCCAACATTCTGATGTATCTTTAACTGAGGATGGGTCTTGTGATGTAGCAATTCTCATTCTATCTCTTTTTTGTTCTGAATGCCTGATAATGATGTTCACCCTCTAGCTAAGAGGCAATCCATGTGTTATTTATACAGTTATATTCTCTCTGGCAAGTAAAGAGGGGATTTTATTTTACACCTTTTAACAGGAAAATCAGTTCTCCATTAGAAACTTAGCTGAAAGCATCTTCTTGTAGCTGATGCTTAGCGAAATAAAGTGTTACAAATTTTATGCCCACTCTTGTGTAACTTTCATTTTTCCAATATTCTAAAACTTTTTCAGCGAAGCATGGCCCATTGATGATAAAATCCAGTGTTGCCATTAAAAAGTATAGTGTAATTCTACTTATTTTTCTGTAGATAGTAGATTTTATTATTTTCTCTTTTTGTAAGTTTTAGACTCTTCTTTTTATTCTTAGTTTGAAAAAAAATTAGGAATATATGCCTAACTGGGTTGTTTTTTGTTTGTTTGTTTTACCTATACTGCTAAACATTTTCAAGATTTGTGTTTTTTCTTATCACTGGTAAATACTCATATTATTTCTTTGACTAATGCTCCCCCCACCATCTTTCCCTAAAAGTACTTTTCTAATGTATGTTTGAAATTTTATTTGATTTTGCATGTATCATCATACTCTTTTATATTTTTTGCATTTTTGTCTTTGTGTTTTACATTCTGGGGTATTTTCTTTCATCTCATTCAATATTTTTGCAATGTAGGAAAATCATATTGGGACGAGGAGGAGTATAAGTTATGATATCCTCTTTTATCCACATATACATTGCAAATTAGATATTGTAACTTTCAAAAGTAACATCGATTTGTCATCACTGAATTTTAAGTAATTGCTAACCACTAAATCCAATATCAGTGCAGTAAAAGAATCTGGAATTTCATGAATGATTGCAATGTAAATGTAAGTAGGCTGAAATAACTTTAAAATGTTAGAAAACTTAAGATAAAATATGAACAATTTAAATTCACAGCTGAGGTCATAAACTGCAGAATTAAAGCTATAGAAAGGTGATTCAACGATTGAGAGAAAATTTTGGCATGCACTTCTAGAATACAGAAACAAAGATTGGAGATAAAATAGATACATGGATAGAAAATGGAGATCAACAATATATATTATTATAGACTTTTTTCAAAGGTGAAATAAAATAACTTTAGGCCCCAAATCTCTTTTTATTTTTATTTTTCAATTTTTATTATCATTATTTTTTTATAGGTCAAAGCACATTGGCTCCTGAATCTCTTTTTAGATGTAGTTCTTCCCAGGAGCTGGTATAGATATAAGGCCAGCACTGCTACTTCTTGGAAGATGGTCCAGCCAGCCATTATTCTCTCTTTATACTTCCTTCCATTGCCAATTTACAGGATGTTTACCCAAACTCACAATTGGTCAAGTGAGATGGGTCTGGGGCTACTGAAGGAAGGCCTAAGGAGGGCAGCCTAAGAGACCTCACCCTAGTCATTGGGTCAGTGGTTTTCCTTTCCCTCTGATGTGTGTGTTCTGGATTCCTTGCTGTTGGAGTGGTAAGATGCAAGACGTGGGGAGGGCAGAGGAGATCATTGACTTATTGGGGGTCTACACCATCATAGGCCAAAAAATACAACTCCTGGAAGAAAAAGAAATACATAGAAATTAGGGGTCTAAATTTAAGACAGTAGTAGAGTGTTTTAAAGTGTTTCTTTGCCAATATTGTTCTCTGTGAACATTCCATCTCCCCTTTGTTAAACACGTAAAGGTGTGCTGGCCATATAAGCCCAATGTATTTGTTTAGTATCCTGGGTTCCTTTAAGAACTTTCTTTCTTAATTAATATCTATCATTTCCTTTTTAAGTACTATTTAAATACAGAGTGAATAAAGCAGATTATATTGGCATAGGAACAGCTTGATATTTGATTGGTAAATTGCCATTCAAGAGATCGAGAGTTTATAGGAATGGAACAGACTTTTTAAAGAATTTTCACTGAACGGGTAAACTAAATTCTATGGGTATCAAGTTTGGGGCTTTTGAATTGGTGATTATTTCATTATGTTTTTTCTCCAACTTTATTTAAGAAGAAACCACATTCCTTAGGTAGCAAGAGTTTTTTATTCATTTTTGTTTGTTTGTTTGTTGTTTGTTTTATCTTATCCTTTCATTTGGAAATTGATAAATTCCACTATTCTTTCCCTTTGAAGCTCTAATATTTATAACCACCACTGGGGATTATTTAACATCTACCAAAGACCCTAATTTGGGAAATAAAGCAGAATATCCCTCAGCCAAGCCTCACAGATCACAAGAGTTTTGGCTTGTTTGCCCTCATAAATTCCAGAGATCAAGGTTTATCAATTGTTTAATCCAGAACCAATTTGAGAACATAAGAAATGTGTGCATCAGAGAGATGACGAATAAGCCACATTGTCCTAAGAGATAGTATTACTATGATGCCTTGTTTGGCCGCAAAAAGGCTTAGAAATTGATATGAAAAGAATCTGAATCAAGATATAGAGCTCAAATCTTAAGGCAGCTAGTCTTACTGCCATCCACTTCTACTTGGCACTGGCTCCATTCCCCTATGAGCCAAATGTGAAAGAATAAGCTTATTATTGTGCCCATTTTATAGGTAAAAGGAATGAATCCTAGAGTAATTTGCCTGATGTCAAAGAACTAGTATTTGAGCAGGTATCCTAAATATCAAACTCATGCACTCTTTACCATACCATCACATCTCCAATTGAAATACAATGTGTTAAGTTTTGAGATGCAGGTAAGCCCAGTTGACTATGGTTTTAAATAGATGTGGGAGGGTAAGTCATGAAATAATTACAAGGACAGTAACTTACAAATTAATCAAACACTCAGAATGTGTTTGTGCTTCCTAGAGTAGTGATTGCTACAAATAGAATAGCAAGACATGTCATTAAAACATAACATATATTGGGGGGATTGTTTCATAAACTATATAAATGTCTAACTGATGTACTGTATACTTGAAACTAATAATAAAAAAAATCAAAGAAAAAAGACGTATAGTGTGATATTCAGCAAAGAAAATCGCACCATCAAGAGACTCAATTACCAATTTTAGAGTTACATAGAGAAAGAGAATTCTGATGGAATGTTTTCTTCCACGGAGATACAGGAAACGAAGGAAGAGGGAAGAGATATAAAATGGCTGCAGTGCACGGCACAGCATAACTCTCATGCATGAAAAAAAATGCCTTTGGATAAATATGATATCTGGACTGTGTATACACTTTAAGGTTTGTGAGATTTTTTTTTTTAATCGAATGCTTCCAGATTGAGCAGGAAATTGTCGAGAGGAGGATGCAAGCCCAGCTGCCGCCTCGAGAGATCAACAACTGATTTTGCCAGCAGCTGGGAAACCTCATGTAATTGCTGATAGGTCAAGATCACAAACGGATAAATTCTCTCCTGCTCCCACTCCCAGGATTTCAGTTCATTGAGGTTTTAGTTTGTTACTGACCCAAATAAAATGTGCAAGAGACTCTCTTTATTTTTTCCTTTGCTTTTTATTTCCTGTCCTTTTGTTTCTATGAATCACATATTCACAATAAAATTGGATGATATAAAAATGCACATACCCCAAAATATAATTATTCTGTTCAACAACAATCTCTTAATACATAAAGGTTTACTTCATCGCCTTATTGAGGTCACCCATCTGGATATCCTGGTGAGAGAAAAGCAGTTTGAACAAAAGGACTCTTTGGTCTGAGTAAATCCAAACCATCAGGAGAAAACACTGGCAGGATTCAATGTAACTGACAATGCAGCTTCCCATTGCACTTTGATTTTTCCCCACCCCTCAGTAAGACAATTTATTCTTCCAGGTGTGGACCACTATGTGCATTCTACCACTGACCTATGCTCTTTTCTAGCATATAATAAGGCCTGTATAAATTTATTCCCTTCCTTTAGACATTAATGCCAGCCACTGTCTGCTGTCCTCATGGAGAGTCTTCCCTCTCTTTTAATTCATTACTCATTGTGCTTGCTTTGTTCCTTTTATCAGATTCACTTATGTTTCCACAACTTCACTTTAACTTCCATTCCCTTTAAATAATCCTTTAAGTGGAAATAACCATATTTGCTTCTGTAGAATGTAATGGATAACAGATAAGATTTTTCAAAATTAATAAGTGAGTACAAGATCTCTGGTTTAGAAGTCACCTTAAGAAAATTCCAATCATAAGAATAGTCAGTAAGTAACATTTTGTAAAATATTGGTTGAAAAAAATAAATGAAGAAGATGAAGACTCAGTTTTTCTTATATTTTTCTGTCAGTCTGTGCTCTCTGTCTTTAAAACTTAATGCCTCCCAAATGGTATTCAGGCAGAACCTGCACGGCTGTTTATTTCTTTATTTGATATCCAACTTAATGGAGAAAGGACATTAATATTTATCAAGCATCTACCAACGTCAGGCACCACATTAAGTAATTTTCATATGCTATATTTAAATCTTCGCAAAATTTCCCCTTTTAAGGATGACAAAATAGTAACTCAAAATGGCTACGGTTAAGATTTCCTCATTTATTTAGAAAGTAAAGAATTATAAGACATTATTACTCTCAACAGAACAGCTAAAAAGATGAATACACTATAAAAGGTAAAGTTTTCTATACCCAACTTAACTGTATGATATACAAAAAATTAAGGGAACTATATTTCTGAGCTTTATAAGCTCCTCCTAGGATTCTGAGAAGACATCTCCTCCTATGTTCATCTCTGCAAACACAGTGCAAGAGATTCAAGCCCAACATAGATGGTGAGGTTTACAGGGTGAAGAGAAACCAGCCAAATTTTTAAAGGTTGCATGTAGACTGGCATGGCTGATCAGAATCTTGACCTCCAGACATAGAATGAGTCTGCACCCATCTGCCAAATTTTTCCCATGAGATCTTCACCAGTACACAGGGAAAAGGCTGGGGAAACAATAGAAGAGCTTAAAGGAAATGTCTCTAAATTTATGGAGACTTCACTGAAGGTATGACAGAGCTCACTAAGAGCTAAGAGCAGATCTCTGGAATGATGAAAGCTGGGTCAGAGTGCAGAGAAAGCTTTCTGGTGAACTAAAAAGCAGAACTACAAAGCATTGAGACATTTCAAGATTTTTTATTGTGCTTAAATCCTAAGTCTTGCTTGAGGGAGAGTCCTAATTGGACCTTCAAATTTTTTGGAATCACTGGTGTCCCGAAATTTACCCAAACTGTATTCTCCCTTAGACTCAGCTCAATTATAGATTACAGAAAAGAGTGTACCCTTCAATGAGGGTAAATTTAATTTACTTCAGTCTCTATTATTCTTTTATACAAATATCTAGAATACAAATTGTAAGATATGTAAAAAAAACACACAAAAAATATAACCTATTCTCAAAAGAAAGAATGGTCAATAGAAGTAGACCCAAAGATATTCCAGAGATTAGAATTAACAGATAAGAACTTTAAAATAACTATGATAAATGTCAATTTGTTTAGAAAAGGTAAACAATAAGCATGAATGTATAAGAAATTTTAGCAAAACATTAACAATGCAAAAAAAGTGAAATGAAAATTCTGGAACTAAAAAATATACTGAAAATGAAAATTAGTTCACATTTATAAAAGCAGAAAGAACAATTTTTAAAAAGACCAGTGAATTATAAAAATTATTGTTTTCATACCCATGAGAAAGTTAAGACACAAAAAAGTTAAATGAACTAAATTTAAGAGCTCCATAAGTTCTTCATGGGAGAAGAGAAATGAACAGCTACTGTTATCCCTACATAGGTCAAATGTAAAACAGAATGGTTAAGGCATTTCTGGAGGTGAGTGTTATTAAATAGAAACTCTGGAATTGTTATTTAGGGCATCCTGACATCAAAGCCTGGGCTTTTTCTGTTATAAAGCTGTGTTTCTCAAATTATATTCACACTTCTTATCATAGATCACAAAATGCCTGTGGGCAAGTCTGTGTCTTCTAAATCAGATCCATCTTCTGTAATCTCAAATTGAGGTGTCTTCATACAAAAATTGCTACATATATGGTGTCAAAACTAAATGAGGGCTACCCTAAAAGTCAATTCAGATGGAAGATTGATCAATAGATACATGCATAGATATATACATTATTCATAGCCTTAGAGGTATATTTGAGCTCAATTTTCAACTAGTTTTATTAATCCTAGGCCCTTTCATTTTCCCTCCCAAAATCCAACATTTACTAGTCTATTGTACCTCTTTGATACCTTAGAATAAGAGTCCCAAAGTCAAAAGTTTTCTGTGGCCAGGGCAAGAAAAATTGTACCAAGCAAAATCAGCCAGGTAATCAGACAGTAGAAAGTAATGAGAAATGCAAAAATGCAAAGAGCTTTAAAGTCAGACTATGCCAAAATGTACTCAAATTCAAATGCAATTTTAATAGTCTACGGACTAAGCCTTCATTCAGCCAGATCTACTTCTTACATTGACAATTTGTTCTACAAAATAAAGCATAATGGTTAAAATCCACAGTGACAGACAAAACTGATTTCAAGTTCCAGCTCTGCCACTTGCTGACTTTGGTAATGTAGGCCTTCTCATTGACCACCGTTGGCCCCAGATCCCTTTTTAATTAAACAGTAACAATAATAGTACCTACTTTATAGGTCATAATAAAGATCAAGTAATGAGGTAATGTGTGTAAATTGCTTTGAACAGTGCCTGGTGCATAGTGAATTCTCTATAAATATTAGCTGTTATTAATTTTAATCAATCATAATGAAATTTTTCAAAGAGGGTATATATAAAATTCAGTTTTCAGATTTATTCTTAATAAGACCTAGAATGGTTTATTTTAAATTAAATGTCCACTGAGAGGTTATTAGAATCTATGCTAACAGTTATTTATATGAGCATAATATATATAATCATATATCAAGTACAATATATAATATACTAGCAACGGTGATCTACTGATGACTCATGGCCAGTCCATGATTCAGTAATGACATCCATACCTTTTCTGTCTTATTCATGGAGAGTCTTTAATTTCTATATTTTGAATTATTTTCCCTTCAAAAGTGTGCCACTCTGGATATATTCCCCTGGGATGTCATTTTAAAAATTCTTGATCATTTTACAGATCATTCTTTATTTAAAAAAAAAACTGTAAATATTTAATTAAAACAAATTTAAATGCAATGATGACAAGGTTTCTTCTGGAAGTGGCCACTGAAATGAAAATGAAGCAGGATTATGACTCATTTTGTATTGCTGTTGACAGGATAAATCTGTTGGCTGCTGTTTCTTTTGCTAACAGTCTATTTATATGCACCACATAAATGTTTCATGGGTAGATTTCCTATCAATTTTGACTTAAAGCAAAATAAAGATACTATTTTGCTGAAGGACATTTTCCTCCTGTGGTCACAATCTCTTGACCTTCGAAATAAGGAATTTAAATCTTTAAATATCATGAAACGATAATATTTCTCTTCCTGAAAATACTATTGATCACTTACATAATAATTTTTCTATGTAAATCTTTAAGATAAATATGTATTATTCTCATAATAATAATAATATTAATTTATAATAATAAATAGTATCAATTTATTCAATATATATTTACTAATGAACTTCTCTGTGCCAGACCATAAGAATACAGTGGTAAACAAAACTGACATGGTCCCAGACTGTGAAGTTTACTCTCTAATGGAGAAGACATTCATTAAAAAAATAGAGAGAGTAATACATTTCACAAAAAAGAATTTATTTACTTTCAATTATGATAAATATTACGAAGTAAAAGTAATTGCAGCTTTGCATTTATTATTTATCAAGCACATTTTAACAACCATGTTATATATCAGAATATATGCAGAGTAAAAAAAAAAAACGATGATTATCACAGTCCCACTATCAAGTTGCCTAACTTGGTAGATCTAGGAAAAAAGATAAATACATGCACAATAAAAGATGCAAAAGGACATAATAGAGACTAACAAGTAGTAATTCAGCAACATCAAAGAGACTAAGAATTTACCTGGGCAGGTATAATTGAAGCCTTCCCAGGGTAGGTTACATTTTAGGTGGATATGGAGGAATCAACAAATATAGCAGAGAAGGTGATGAAGAAGAATCTAAGTAAGGGGCACATTTTTTTAAAGGCAATGATGTAAAAAGAATAATATATTTGGAAAAGCTCCTCATTTCTCTATTACTTAACCATATGCAGAAATGGCTGTATGAAATGCAGAGGTGAAAATAAGTACTTCTTGCTTTCTCGGGATTCAAAACCTAGAAGCCGAAGAAAAAACTACAAATAAGTAAGTGATACAAAATGTTTGTGTATTGTATCAGAATTCTATGTCAAATCTGTAATGTGATCACAAACAAACTACTACAAAACAATTAAAATTTTTTTATAAATCTGGGAAAGTTAACATGTTAATATTTATGAAAACGGTGTGGGGAAAAGAGCAAGAGAGGAGAATAACCTAGTAAAATAAAGCAAGGATTTATGTAAAGTCTTTTGCTGTATATATATATATATATATATGCACACACACACACACACATGCACACACACACACACACATATATGTTAAATGTGCATATTTTAAAAAATAAAGAAAACTAAGAAGAAATGAAAATTTAAATGATTAACCAAAGTACTGCAATAAGCTTAAATTCACATTTTTTTACTCTAATTATATAGATTTTTTTTTCTATCCAGAAATCTTTAAGACAAGCAAATAGATTCAATAATATGCACAGGCTATATACATGAAGATAATTTACTATAATACTGGTCTTTGTTACTCCTAAAGCTATTCAAAGATTTAAAAATATATTCTATATTTCCAGCTATGGTTTTTTCCAAGTGTTGTGTTCTTCATTTGTTAGAAAGTGAATTAATTTTCTATGGTAATTTTTCTATGAGAAATACGGAAATAGAAGTTAGTATAGCTACATTGATTCTTCTCCTGATCTCTATCTCTACCTTGATTCCAATTTCTTTACCCCTAGTTCACCCTATACCCACACATGTAATGTATGTAATGTATAATTTTGCTACTGAAAGACTGTAGATTACCTGGAGTGGTAACTGCCTATCAAAAAATCACTAGACAAGAAATAGGGCTAGAAATAGAATACTTGGAGCTGTAAATTTCTTTAAAAAGGACACTGTAGAGAAATGAGAGCAGCTGGTAACAAAGTCAGAAAACCCAGGCAGTAACTGAGTCATTTTAGTAAAATTTGGGAAATGCCAATTTTTTGGAAGTGCGCTTTCTTGTAACATAAAATTCTTAGTGGCAAATATTGTAAAATGAGGTGGCAGGATGATTGCCAAAGACTGGTGAGTAGCCATGGAAAATAACACTTCAAAACCTTCACTAGCTTCTTCTAAAATGAAGGGTACTAAGGAGTCTCTGTTTTGTAACAGCAGAACTATGTGCAGTTTTTTAAACTGTGTCCAAAAGAATGTTCTTCACTGCTGATTTCTATAAACCTGGGCTTTTAGAAGATCATAGGTTTGGGAGAAATTGACATTTAAGCTAGTCCCAGATCAAAGGTTTTGTGCTAAATCATATCTATGTTGAGAATAGAAAAAGAAACTAAAGAATCTTTTCTTTGTTCACCTTTGCAAAACATTGAGCAGTAAAATAAATATTTAAAGACAAGAAGATAAATTTATAAATTTAGAGATGAAAATTTATAAAGGTTGTCACACTTTGAGATTTGAATAACTATGTGAATAAACCTCAGCACAACAGAATATGGCTTCCATGTATTTATGATTGTGTCAACAAAAACAACACACTAAAACCGAATAGTTCAAGTACTAATACACTATTTTTAAGTTATTGGCTTATACTATATTTTTCTTAAACTGATAATGTTTTCATAAAGTTTATAATGAAATGTTCTTGAATACAGCTTTTTTCCTAGTTTTCTAAGGTAACAGCCCTCCCAAGGCAAAGTGCTCATCATGACAAATGCATGAAAGGAGTCTGGTCCAGGAGAAATTACGTTTCTCACTTGCTTCTGTTCAAAAAGAAAACTTTGCATTTTTTTTCAAAAGTGACAAAGTAGTTGTTTGCAATCAAAATAAATCATTTCACTCTGCTCATACTATCTATCTACCTATCTATCTACCTATCATCTATCTATCTTCTATCATCTATCTGTCTCTCTGATAAAGAGTTACTCCAGTCCTAATACTTTGAAATTCACTCTTCTTTTCTTGGAAGCAGCATTGAAAGTTTATTTAGAATAGAGATTATTTCGCTTAAGCCATTGAAACTGTCACACTGGACAATAAGATATTTTTTTCCTATTTATGAGAACAATCCCATTATGTTTGTAATAGACCATCAAACGGACCCAATCCATTGACACTATTCTATTACATAGACTCAGGTAATAAAAAGTCAACACCTTTGATTAGTAAAACCAGATTCTAGCTGTGACAATGCACAGCTTGGAGACATTTCCTAGTATTTGGGCCTTGGTTTCTCCACATGTGAAATAAGATGGATTCTAAATTTAAATTACTACTGACAGAATTTAAACTGAGCACTCATAGTAAACTTATTGACACTTATTACCCACATATAAAGACTATGTATTATACCTTTTTAATCCTTATAATTTCTGACATATAGAAGGAGTGAGTTTAAATTTGTTAAACAGAGTTGAATATTTAACAAAATTGGGAGATTTAAACTTGTGTATTCAATTAGAATTTGCAGGTTAGATCTGAACGTTAATTTTATGCTGGTGAGGTTTTCAGATTTTCCATAGCAAAACTTTTATATTATTAGATGTTATGTGCATTCTGATAAAATGGCTATAGGGCTCGCTTTTGGGGTGATGCAAATGTCTTGGAACTTGATAGAGGTGATGTTTGCACAACACTGAATGTACTGTCACTGAATTTTACACTAAAATGGTTAGTTTTAAATTATGTGACTTTCACTTTTAAAAAAAACATGCTATCAGGAGATAATGCGAAAAGTGAGATAGGAGGAAAGAATCTAAGCATTCTTAAATTTTCATTATCTAGAGATTAATGTGAAAAAGTTGCAAATGTGTGCCATTCATTGAATAAAATTCCCCTTTTGCTCTCCAGAGGATAAAGATAGCTTACAGAGAAAGAAAATAGATTAGATTTGAGGCAAACAGAATTAGTCTTCATCAATCATAATTATTAGCTAAGAAAATTTCATAGTAAGACTATGTTGATAAATATGCATTTGTGAGGAAAATTAATAAGAATGACTTTTTAAATGTATCAAGTATGTAAAATCAACAAGTATTAAAAAGAGTTTCTGGTTATAGAGACTGTATACGGCTTAAATGTAAAAACTATCCGAATTGTAAAGTTCTCAAAAACGAAGTACTGTCTGTATTCTGGTGCGATCATTAAGTCTCCATTTGACTTCACAAGGTTACTATGCAGCGACCAGGACAACGTATTGTTTTAGGAACCAGCGTGAGGTCACTACACACCCTAGTTTCGTGAAGGGCAGCCTCACACTCTGAATGCACAAACTGGGGCCTCGGGGTCATCGCCGACACTCCCATCTCCTTGGAGCCTTCACGCAACATACCCCCCAGCCTGGTTTATTTTAACCCCTCTAATGGTTTGTCTACCTCTGTAACCTACCTTGAATTTATATACTTCTCAACATCCCCGCCACCAGCTTAACTTTTGGTTCTCTTTAGTTTAATGTGTATACAGAACATCCACACATAGAGGGCCAGAGGTTCTAGCACTGTAAGAACTTCCTGCACCTATTGGATCTGCTCACTCTCACCACACTTGTTGTATACATAAGAGCAAGAAGGATCTTTGAAACGTAAGAATCTGATCATGGCATTCCTTGTTTAGAATCCTTCAATGAGTTTCCCTTGCTCTTAACATGGCTTGTGAGGACCTATTAGGTTAGTTGCTACCTGATTCTCCTTCTCTAGCAAGGCATCTCTGCCCACCGTCACAGTGGCTTTCTCTCAGTTCCTCAAGTGCAGCATCCTTCCGTGAGTTCAGGGTTGCCACACACATTTCTCCGCATGCAGTGACTTTCCCTCCACCCCACCCCATCCTCTCTTCCTGCTCTTCATTCAGATTCTCTTCATTCAAATGACACTCGAGCACAGACTGTTCACCTGATAGCACAGGTTAGCTCAGTCCACTCAAATGTTTTCATAGCACACAGAAATATTCATTTATAATAATCGTTCTAATTTTAAGTCACGAATTTTGTATAAATATTTTCATTTTACGTGTTAATTGACTGTAAGCGCCATGTAGAGCAGAACTACTTCTATTTTGGTCATCGCCGTGTTCCAATTACAAAGGGTGAATGAGTTTACAGTAGACTATAATTAAACTAGAAAAAATCTAGCAAATGATCATGAGTTATTATTTGACAACTAACACTCATATCTATCATGGCCTTCAGATTCTTATTTGTGAAGTCATCAGTTTTTGCACTTTAATGGACTATGATTAATTTATGATTTTAGTAATACTGCTAGTTAGGCCCAACTTCCTTAGAGAAAGAAATATGTCCAATACATCTTTGTATCCATTTGGTACCTCCATAGCGAAAAACAGGTAAGGATAAATACTCTTGCTTAACTGATATCTCTCATTTTGTTAAAATATGAAGGTAACATTGTAGCCATGATACTTACCCAGAACTCCAGATCCATTTAATGTCTATTATATAGATATTTTATATACATATCAAACTAAAGAGGACCAAAGAAAAATTCTTCATTTCTCCCTCTGAACAATTTCCTACTCTTGCCTTCCCCATCTCTGTAAAGGGCACTACAAAGCAATTAACATGATCCTTTAAAAATACTCCTATCCTGCTTAAAATTCTATGATGCCTTACCATCAGATGTACAATAACATCTGATTCTTTATTGTAATTCCAAGTTCTTACTTAATCTGGCCTTTGCTCACCTGTCTAACCTAAACTCTGTTCCTGAACCCAATTTCAATTTGTGGTGAGTGGTGTGGGTGGGGGAGGTTCCCGCACAGAACCAAGCAATTCTCTGGCAGCAGCAGGGTATCTGAAATTCAACTCAATTCTGACTCTGTCCACCCAGTGCATCAGCTTCCTCAAGTTAGGGGTTCAGTCCTACAACACTGACCCCCACTTCAGATGCCAGTCACAAGTTTGGGTTGTTAGTTCTGCTCCCAACTGAATGGCTATAAATAAGAGGTTCCCAAGAACCCCTCCTTAGGTTCAATTAATTTGCTAAAGTAGCTCACAGGACTGAGAAACCCATTACTTACTAGACCACTGATTTATAAAGCATATTAAAAGTTACATATCAACAGTCAGATGAAGTGATTCACAGAGTGAGGTCCCAGACAGAGACACTTTTGTCCTCCTCCTCATGGTGTAAGTTTGGAGTCTGGCACAGGGAGGCATTCTGGTTCTGTCGCCCCGCCCCCCCAGGGAGGTGGGGGATTTTATGCGTAAGCATGATTGGTTAACTCATCATCCGTTGGTGATTAATTCAAATTGTGGCCCTCGCCCTTCCCCAGAAATCAGGGGAGTGGGTCTGAAAGTTCTACCTGCTGTTCTTGGTTGGTTTCCCTGATAATCAGCCCGCCTTCTAAGTCGCTTCTTAAAAGTTACCCCACCAACATTTACCCCATTGCGGAGGTAAGGGGCTTGTTAGAAATAAGATGTCCATTCTACCTTTATGGCTCTGAAGCAGACTTTAGGAACTAACGGCAAGGCCAACCATTTTAAAAAAAGATGCTCCCACTGCTCTTGCCACTCAGGACATTCCAAGGGTTGGGGAGCTATGAGCCGGGAACCATGGATGAAGACCAAATATGTATGAGAAATATCTTATGATCATCTGAATGACCAAGTATACGTTTGTCATAAATCACAATATCACACCTTCTCATCTAAAAACTTGCTTTCCTGAGTCCTCCTTGCTTTGGACACACTAACTTTCTTGTAATTCAAACATGTCAAGCTTTAGAGTTTTTGCCTCAATTTGCATTTGCCTAAAAAGCACTCCTCCTGATTCTCACATGACCAAATCCAACCTTGTCATTTGGTTCTCAGCCTAAGTGTTATCTACATGACAAGGTCCTACATGGACCATCCAATTTAAAGTTGTAAATGCTCAGTCTCTATGAATAAAATTGAGATCTGGTAAGAGAACAGACTGATGACCTCGACAAGGGCACTTTCTTAGGTAGGGGACGTAGGGGTATTTAAGAAAGGTGTCTATGACAATATTATATTGAAGAAAAATCAAATTAAGTAAGAGAACATGCTATTTGGATACCTGGAGGATGACTCTTCAAGGTAAAGAGAGTAGACGTGTAAAAGCCCTCAGACAAAAGTTGGTGTTTGAAGAGTAGCTAAAGCTGAATGAGCAAGGAGAATGGTAGGGGATGAAACCAACCGGCAACAGACCAGATCAGGTAGCAGTCCTATAGGCCAGGGGTTCCCAACCCCCGGACCACGGACGGGTACTAGTCTGTGGCCTGTTAAGGACCAGGCCACACAGCAGGAGGTGAGCAGCGGGAGAGCAAAGCTTCATCTGTATTCGCAGCCACTCCCCAGCACTAGCATCACCGTCTCAACTCAACCTCACATCATCGGGCACTGGATTCTCATAGGAGCACCGGTCCCTGGTGCCAAAAAGGATGGGGATTGCTGCCATGGTACGGATTTTGGATTTTATACTGAGAAAGTCGTTAAGCTCTTAAAGGGTGTGAGGGGAGGTATTACACAATCAAGTATATACCTAAGCTGAAAGGAAAAATGAACAAAAAATGAAAAAGAAATGAGTCTTGAGACACAGGGCTCTATGTCTCTCATGTTGTCAGCATCCATCTGACAAAAGAGAGGAACTCTGAGACTCAGATCATGTGACTGACCTCCACATTTAAAGAGGCCCTTCCTAATTCTGCCTGTGCTCCCTGCCTGCTGTAGTTCTTTTCCGTAACACTTTTTACCTAATATTCTACACATTTTGTATATTGTCAATTTATTTTTGCTCTTCTTCTTCCACTGGAATGAAACTTCTTGAGGGCAGACTATTATGTGTCTTGTTCAGTGCTTAGAACAGTGCCTGGAACAGCACAGGTGTTCAATACATAGTTGCTGAAAGAAAGAATGAATAAATGCAGGTACGGCATAACCCTGGAAGTCCCGCTGTCCGTGCGGCCCCAAGCGCTGACTGACGTGTGTGATGCCGTTTCCTCCCTTGGGCTCATCTGGCACCCACACACTGTGGCTCAGAGACCTGCAACACTAGGTCCCTTCCTCCCTCCATACAGTCCCTATGCCTCCTCTCTGGGAGTCACCCAATCTGAAATTTCCCTTTCATAGTCTAAGAAAAAACATCGAGCAAATTCTCCAGTGGTTGAAAGAGAGACATTGTTATAAAGAAATAAAAATCGTTGTGTACTTTGAGATCCGGAAGACCAGAATATCTACATCTTATGTTTAACTTTATCAAACCCCTAAAATAAAAGCCGCTTGGACAAGTTGGCAAGCATCTTATTTTCACAATGTGCTTTCTATTTATTACATTTTTTTTTTTTAGGCTGCCAACATATAGCTAAGCTTTATCTTATTGAGTGGATCGTCTGCTTTCAAATGAAATACATGATACCAATAAGCAATTTCCTGCTGTGACAACAGTGGAAAGATTAGAAAATGCTTATCCTTCAAAAGCACACCCATAATTATTGTCCAAGGTTACTTTGACTAAAGGGATAAAATGAGATTAAAAATATGTGTCTCCTCTGGGGGAGAATATATATATATACACACATATACATATATATGTATATGTGTGTATATACATATATATTAGAGTTTAGAGGTATAGTCTAAGAATTTGGGACATATAATTCAAATTTGTGCTGCTTTCAAGGTTGTTCATAAACTGAAATCGTATGTTTGTACAATGTTTTGTATTGTAAAATTGATATATCTATATCTATCTATATATCTATATCTATCTATCTATCTATCTATCTATCTATCTATCTATCTAGTGCCATTAGCTATAGAAGAAAATAGTCCAGAGTTATCAATGAAATATAGCTTAAAAGAAAAATACACTACTGCTTATGATATTAACATTTATATTTCAGGTGATTACAGCTGATGATTAATTAAGCTTGAAATGAGAGAAAAAGAGGAGGAAACTTCTCTGCAATTCTCATTTCCTCTGACATATATTAATTACTACATTTGGTAAAGGGGTAGAGAAGAAAAGAGGTAGCTGGATAGAAAAACACACCAAACTGAGTTATTCTCTGTGACTTTATATATTGTGGAAAGAAAATTTCGAATAACAGATTGAGCTGGGATTATCCCAAAAGATAATCTTAAATTAATTCTTAAATTAAATTCATATTTAATTCTTAAATGCTAATGTTCTCAAGAATGTCATGGGAATTTTGTGAAAATTCAAATTCTTATTGAGTAGGTCTGAGGTGTTGCTTAGGATTCTGCATTCCATGCAAGTCCCCAGGAAACGGTGATACAGCTGTTTGGAGGACCATGCTTTATGAGTTCCAAGGTCTGGTCCCTTCCTCAGGAAATGCAATAAATTGCAATGTGAACCTATGTAAAATGTGATCATTACAAAGAAAAACCTACTTCCAGAAATATCATATGATGTATTCCAAACCAGAATAAATGCCTCTGTATCATCTTTTATTATATATTATTCACATCGAAGTTTATTTCTGATTCTAGCAGCAGAGAATAATCAAGGGGTGATTGTATTTTATCATAGAAGCCTTTCTATATCACATTTCAAACTTTCATTCTAGGTCTGAAATCATTTAAAAGAAGGGATAGTGTTAAAATACTCTTCTTATATCCATGAACAAAACTATGGAACAACATGTCTCAGAAAATGTTTCTGAAAATTCCTACTAATATGAATTTCTTACTCTGAATTTCTACCTTTTAAAACTCTGAATAGTTCCTTTTGTTGTTTTTTAAATATAAATTAATACAGAAAACTGGAATTGGAGAGTTATTAGAATAGTTCAGGAGATAAGTGGGGAGGTTTCGACTAGATACTAGAGATTAAGAAGAGGGAGGATTAGCAAGAAACGCAGGAAGCCCAATCAATAGGCTTTAGGCATATGCTACTACGCACATTTTTTTCTTGTTAAGCTAGCTGGTTATCTCAATGCTTTTTATTGAGTAATCTCTCTGCCACTGATTTGAAATGCTTTTTATCATAAACTTTATGATAAAATTATCCCATATGGACTTCGTTTTCTCTCTTACATCTGGTCCATTCTATTGGTTTGCCCGTTCGGGGATGATACAACACTGCTTTATTACTACATAACATATTACCATTGTATTTCAAAATTTCCCTGATCACTCTTCCAGATGAACTTTAGAATCATTTATTAAAATTCCAAACATCCTAGTGGGATTGCACCGAATGTTTAGATTAATTTAAATATCCCAAATAAAGAATAGAGGATATCTCTTGTGCTTATTCGAATCTTCTTTTACACCTTTTAATAAAGTCTGTAGTTTATGTATATTTATGAGTGTTATACATTGTTTAAAGTTTTTTCTTTGGATATTTATCTTTTTATTATTATTGTAGATGACATCTTTTTTTCTTCATTTCCTTTCTATTTGGTTATTGTTAGACTTTTAGATTACCGTGCAATTTCTTTGAATTATGTAGATTATTTGGCAACTTTACTTACTGAGCTCTCTTACTGCTTCTATTGATTTTTCAGTTAATTTCTTGGCATTTCTAGACATACAGTGATATCATTTATAGACATTCACATATTCTCATCTTTTCCATTACTCACACATTTTATTTCCTTCTCTAACTTCTTTGGCATTTGTATGATGACATTAAATAATAGACATGGCAGCAAGCATTTTTGTATTTCAAATTAATGAAATACTCTTATAGTTTACTGTAAAGCATTTTACAAACTATAAGATGTATATCATAACTTATATTGATAATTATATAATGACCTTTTTAAATATAATGTAGTTTTAATATATAACAAAGCATCTTTCTATTCCTATTTTGTTCATGCTTTTTAAAAAGGAATAGGTATTGAAGTTAGCAAATATGACTTCTCTTCAAACTTTTTATAAAACTAATCATATTTATAGATTCCTAAGTTAATAAATTCCTTCATTCTAAATATAATTCCACTTGTTCATAATGCAAAATATGTAAATATATTATAATATTATATTATAAAATTTTGGGAGTATGTTATATTTTTGCACCATAATCATAGACAAATTTGTTTTTCTTAATTCTATATTATCTTTGTCATATTCCAGCGTGTAATTCTTCCTGCACAAATAATTGGAAATATTTTCTTCTTTTTCTGAGATCAGACACAGTTTAAATAACAGAATGTTTCTATTTCTATTAATGTTTTGAAAGAATTCGTGCTTGAAATTATCGGGATTTGAAATATTTTCTAAGAGTATCTCTTGCCAACTTTTTCAATTTATGTTATAATTATTGCACTTTGGATATGTTTCTCTTCTTGGGTCAAAATATGTAATTCATATTTTATCAACGGTATCATTTCATCCTGCATTTCAGATACTATTAATTCATTGAAAGAAGTATGCTCCTAATTCTTTTTAATTGTCCTAATATCTTTCATAACTTCATCTTCTTGTCATTAATGTGAAGTATGTGAAGGTTTTGTTGTCTCTCTTTGGATCATCAAATTCATTCTTGTTCTTGGAAGTTGTTGCTGCTACTGCTGTTGTCCAAGAACCACTTCTGGGGGATTTGTGATTGGTTCTACTTTTTTTTCCCTCTAATTCCAAAATTCACTAATACCTTAATTAACTGATTTAAATTCTTTCATATTTTGTAGTGAATCAATTTAGGATAATACATGCAACTCTCTGTACGTCTTTGACTTCATCTCCCTCTATCCTGCTATTTGCATTTGACTCACATAAAATTACTCACACTTTAACTAGGTTGAGGTGTGACTCATTCACACAGCATATATTGTAGTTCTTTTTCTTTCCTTAATTGAGTTGACACCATTTAATTCTGGCTTTATATTATTTTCTAATCAATATTTTTATACAATTAGGTTGGCTTTCTTTTTCTCATCTATTCCATTCATTTTGCTTATGTGTTTATTTGTTCTTCCCGGCTGGTCCTTTCATATTCTATCAGTTGCTATATTGTGAATGTGCTTTTTCTTAAATAATTTAGAAGTCTTTTTTTAGTTATATTAAAAGATTTCTTAATGCTTATCGAATTAACATGTAATATGAAGGCTATAGTAGACATTACTAGCATTTACTAATAAACAGTTTTCCTTTTGTTCCTGCATGAGAAAAGTTGGACAACCCCAAGACCTTGAAGTTAGGTGGACCCCTAACTAGGACCAGTTCTGGCCAAAGAATGTGAGCAGAAGTGACTCGTGTCATTCCAGGCTAAGGGACTAAAAATCTCTGTCATGCTCTATTCTTTTTCATTTGTTTGGCAATTAAAACTGTGTGTGTAGACGACAAGATTTTATTTTTCTTACATCATTGATAGAAATCTCTAAAATATGATTAGCTACAGCTATACCTTTTTTCTTCCCTCAAACATAGCTTTTTTTTCTAGTTTGACAAATAATAAGACTTAGAAAAACTTGGAAGGATATATATTAATTCATATATTCACTCACATTAGAGTTTGGAAATTGTAACTGTTCTTTACCTGGTGAAAATAAGAAATAATGCTTTAAAATATCTTTGAAATAAAAACTAAAATCAATGAAGATAGGTGTCACAAATATTTTTGCTAAATCTTTTTCAAAGAAAATATTTGACCAATTAAAAAATGTAAATGTAATATCCTATATTTTTTTACTTCTAATATCAGAAACAGCTGATGTTGCCTTAGCAACTCCAACAGCTAATCTGCTTCAAATACATAAATTTGATTTTAGAAATGTGATTCAAAATATATTGACCTATATTGACAATCAACTCACACCCTAAAGGGCTACTGTTATTAATATTTAAAGAACTGCGACAGCATGGATAGACCTAGAGGGTATTATGCTAAATGAAATAAGTCAGACAGAGAAAGACAAATGTCATATGATTTCACTTATATGTGGAATCTAAATAACAAAATAAATGAACAATCAAAACAGAAACTCATATATACAGAGAACAAACTGATGGTTGCCAGATGGGAGGGGAGTTGAGGGGCTGGGTAAAAAAAGGAAGGGATTAAGAAGTACAAATTGGTAATTACAAAATAGACACAGGTTGTAAAGTTCAACACAGGGAATATAGCCAATAATACTGTAATAACTATGTACAGTGCCAGGTGGGTACTATACTAATCATGTAGATCACTTTGAAAATCATATAGATGTCTGATTACTATGCTATATACATGAAACTGATACAAAATGATATTAAATATCAACTATAACTGAAAAATAAAAATAATATAAATAAATAAAATTATAAAAATGGAAAAAATAATAATTATTGATAAGTTTAAAAAATGAAAAACAAAGGAAAAAGAAGAGAGAACATAAATAAATATAATCTATATGCCCTGGAAAACCAGATGCTAATATCACATCGACTTCAATTTTCTTTCCCTTTCTAAAATATGTCCTAGAAATAGGTTAAATTTTAAAAAGCACGCACATAATATAAAAAAGAAAAATACAATTATGACTATGGAAACAGGACTAAAATATTTGCTAAGGAAATGTTTTTTCAGATACAAGTTTCAGAGAATGTACCCCAGATGGAAAACACATGGTTTATGTGAGTGATCCTGTCTTTACTACTGCAAAAGAATCTTGCAGGCTGCAGTTTTGAAATTTACATCTGCTATGAATGACCATGATTAGGATTAGAAGTTGTAGCTCTCATGTCATTCACTTTCTACCTGCTCGTCTATCTCTTATGGTGCCCCAAGGTGTCTGCAAGGTTTCTGCCACCCCGGCATTCCGTTACTTGTCCTGGTAATGACAGGCAACAGTGTACTTCTTATTTAAGACAAAATAGTTCCCTGCCCAGAAGTTGAAAGTGATAGTTAAATTGAGTTTCCATGTTATAATTCTTTATGGTAGCATTGGGAAGGGATGTTCAAAATGGATAAAGGTAAAGAATACACAAAAACAACCTGAAAAGAGACATCTCCTGAAGACAAGAAGTGGGTAGTTTGTTTCTTTATTTTATTGCTGTACACAAAAGGCCATGTCCAGTGGCCTATTTTAGTAGCTGTCGTCACACTTGGGGCAGTTTCTTGAGGCTGCACATTGTAAGGAAAAAAACTGGAGGTTCTAGAACAAAACAAATGAGTATATTGACCATTTCTCCAGTGTTTGTTAGCTCTGTGACTATGGGAGTGACTTGGCCTGTTTGAGTCTCAGTATTCTTACCTATTAAATGGAAATAATAATGAACTTTCAACATTGTGGTCAAGATCGAAACTAATACACTTAAACATCTGAGCACTTGGTAGATGCCTAATAGTGTGAGATATTAATATTTACTTTTATAATTTCAAAGCTCCCTATGGACTTTTCTAATGTAGGCAAGATGATGCGCCTTTTGATGCAGTTATGCAAAAACTGAGTTTCTCTTCTTTTTCAGTTCTTTCTTATTCTCTCTTCCCATTATCTTGCCCTTCACTTTAATGAATCTTATTTAACATACTTTTGGGATGCATTAATCCCATTTCTAGTAGTAAATGACATTGAATGTTGACATTTCTAAGCTACCTTAAACAGATCATCTTCCTGCTTATTTCTCTAGTTTAATCTCTTTTGACATAAAAAGGGAGAAAAACTATAGCTGTGAGGTTTTCAGAAAACATACCATTTGTTTTACTCAGTGATTTATCCCTGGGACAAATTGAGCTTCCAAGCAATAAAACTGCCATGTACATGCTTCTTTAAAAGAAAAGATGTATGAGGGACTGAATGTGAGAAAAAAGTGAAAGCTACTGGTCACAAAAACAATTATCCTTTCAAAAGAGAGAAGCAGTAAAATTCCTAAACAAATTTCAGTATTATTGCATGTAGGGCAATATTGAACTATGTCTTTCTGGTGAGGCCTGATTATTCCCAAAGACCCCAGATACCATTACATTGAGGATTAGGTTTCAACACATGAATTTTGGGGGAACACAAACATTCATTCTATGACAAGTGGTATTCGACTTGTTTTTAGTTGCAGGAGTTATTGTCAAACATACATTTCAGAGAACTCCACAATATGAAACATATAAAAGGAAAGGTTCTCTGGAACATTCTGAGACTCCAAGTCACACCAGCTCAGACTCATCTCATATGGGGAAGTCACACCAGCTCAGACATGTCTCACATGCTCCCCCAAACATGGCAGCCCCAGAAGCACCCCCTGGCTATACTGTAGCACCAAGGAAGCCTCTGGAAATAGTTGGTGCAATATTGGGATTTATAATAGTTTATAATGCCCCTTGGACTGTCTTGAGCAATAAGAGCAGTGATTTTTTGTAATAATATTTGGTCTCTTGTCCTCTGTGCCCCTTTCCACCACAGCTGCTTTTATGTTAATGAAGTGACTTTTGGGAAGCACCTAAGAATGGGGGCTAGTTACCAGGGAAAACGGCTAAGAACAGAAGGGCTGAACTTTCAGTCCTAGGGAGGGGAGAGGGGATAGAGGTCGAATCAACCAACAACAGCCAATGAGTTAATCAATCATTCCTGTGTAATGAAGCCTCTATAAAAAATCTAAAGGACAGAGTTCAGAGGGCCTCTGGGTTGGGGAACACATCCATGTGCCACCGTGCTGGACCCCAGACTCCAGGAAGACAGAAACTTCTTGGTTTGGGACCTCACTCTATATATCTCTTCACCCGGCTGCTGATTTATATCCTTTAACACCCTTTGTCATAAATTAGAAATCTAGCATGTAAACTGGTGTCTGAGTTCTGTGAGCTACTCTAGCAAATTCATCAAACCCAAGCAGGGATTTGTGGTCACCTCTGACTTATAGCCAGTCAACCAGAAGTAAAAGTAACAACCTAACAACCTGGACTTGTGACTGGCTTTGGAAGGGAAGGGCGATCTTGTGGGACTGAGGCCTCAGCCTGTGGACCATGATGCTGTCTCCAAGTAGATAGTGTCATATTGGGTTGAATTGTAGGACACCCAATTCAACTGGTGTCTAGAGCATTGCTTTGTGGTTGGGGGTAACCCCCTCCCACCATCATCATGTTGGAAGTGTGTGCAGAACCCAAAAGAGCTGGAAAATCACCAATTTAGCTACACAGATTTGGGTTCCATTCTCAGCTCTCCACCTACTTGCTCTAGGATCTTGACCCACTTCATTATTCTAATTGATGATTTTTCCTTATCGTGAAGGTTATGAGATAATAACCATAAGATTTTAGCTTGTTACCTGAGTAATAGTATAGATAGATGCTCAGTAAGCACCTTTGTTGGAAGAAAATTCCATTGGAAGTTAACACTGAGCTCTTCTTAATAGGTTAAACTGAAGAGGTTTGGAGATTACTGCAACAGTAAGCTCATATTTAAAGACTATATTGACCATGTGTATTTTCATTTGAAAAAGATTGTAAGTTCATATCATTTTTTAATTTAGAGTGGAAATGATAGAAATTCAAGAAAAATGCACAGGGCTAGGACCACTCATGATTTAGAAATATGAGTTAGAAAGAGCATCTGCCTCCTTGCTTTGGGAGTAGATAACTGCATCATATTTTGTAAATGAAAGTAAAGATACACATTTCCACAATAGCAACCAGAGAACATTAGAGACAAATAAATAAATATAAGTTGTTAGGGGAATATTTTCTTCAGTAAAGACATGCATTAACTCTCACAAGTCATCTAATAAATGGTTCATCCCAACACTAATATTTAATCAGTTCATAGCCTTAATTGCTAAGAACTTTTAAAACACTGTAGCATATTTAAACATATTCAGGGTTATTCATTGTTCAAGGTCAATTCATTAGTCAAAGTCATTTTAAAATGAATAAATAACACAAAAGGAAAGCACATTATCACTTTATAACTAAATGGTAATGTTGTGATTATTTTCTGCAATGTTTCACCTTAGAATTTTTCTGACAATGTAAAAGGTTAATAGGAACTACTTATGAAGTCATAGAAAGTTTGTTCTATTGTGACATTTAAATACATAGATTTGAATTTTTCTTTGGAGCTGCTTTTTAATTTTTTGTAGCACTACAATGTTTTTACCTACTTAATTTCATAATGCGAATCATCGATAATGAAATATATTCGCTACATTCAGCAAAATAAAATGTGATGCCAAATTAAAAAATATTAATGGGTTTTTTTTTTACATTTTGTATTTCTTCCCACATACATGACAATTCCTAGATAAATAAAATGAATTATTATATTTTTCCACAAGAGGGCTCTTGAAAGGCAAAACTACTGCCCATGGTTAGCGCTCATCTTCATCTATTGGTAAAAAACTAGAGAAAAAAGATTTTAAAATATTTCCTTGAAAATTTATTAAATTTTTTAAAAATTTACTTTAAATTTCAACTGTTTCCACTAACTGGAGTTAGCTAATAGTAACAAAAGCTAATATTTATTGAATGCCTCTCATCTTCCAGACAATGTGTTAAGTACTGAGTATGTAGCTATTATTATTATTATTATTATTTATTATTTTTATTATTAATTGCCCTTTACATAGTTAGTTATGGTAAAGATGAAACTTTGGAGCCAGATTTCCAAGATTTAAATCCCAACTCTCTTGTTTTTATTATTTCTGTGACCTAGGGCGAAATATTTGTTACTTTATGTGTCCTCAGTTCCTCTTTTGTAAAATGAGTTTGTAAATATTGAGGGAGTTAAGATACAAAAAACAATTAGAAGAACGCCTGGCACTTCCTAAATGCTTTATAAATTCTCACTACTACTATTATCACAGAGGACAAAACTGAGTCACAGAGAGATTAAATGACATGCCCTCAATCCCATTGCTAGTGGCTGAACCAGTGTGCTAGACCATGCACTGACCAACATGCCTCTAAAGTGAGAGAAAACTGGCAATTCCATCTTTCTACTGGCCCCTCCCTGCCAAGGCTACGGGACCTGCCCTACATTCACCCGTACTGCCCGTGCTGTTCATGCCACCAAATTATCCTCCATTACCCCGCACCATAACTGCCGTCTTGCAGCACTATCACTCCTCGCCATAATCATTGGTTTGTGCATGGAACTCTGCCATGAGGCTACTTGAATTTCGAGACAATATTAATTTTTGCTTTCCTAGCACATAGTAGGTACTTACCTTGGTTAGCAAGCAAGATGATAAAAGGTAAGGATATGCTAATCTCATTATACAGATGAGTAACCTGAAATTCTGAGAGGCTACAGCATCAAGATTTCACAGCTCGGAAATGGTCAGGCTACTTAAAACCGGACCTGACTCCAAAGCCTGTTCTTTTGCTATAGTACCCCACACACATGCTCATGGTTGTTTGTGCATTTACTGAGTTAAGGGAGCCTGTTCAAATCCCATCAGGAAACATACCTGAGTGTTTTGAAGATAGGTAGATAGATTAGATAGATAGATAGATAGATAGATAGATAGATAGATAGATGATTGATAGATAGATAGACAGATTATAGATTATAGATTATAGATTATAGATAGATATACAGACAGATGGATGGAGGGATGGAGGGAGGAATGAATGGATTCATGGATGGACGGATGGATGGATGGATGGATGGATGGATGGATGAATGGATGGATAGTCAGACAGACAGATTTTTTTCATCTTACAATAACTTAAGTATTCAAGTGAGAATTATTCCTTTCAAATAAATGTGATCAAATTGTGCACTTTTTTCAACAATTTAAAATTTTCTCGGATTGACTTAACTCATCTTAGAATGATTTTTGTAGAATATTTCAAAAAGATGTAATCATTTGAAATGCTTTTTATCATAAACTTTATGATAAAATTATCCAATATGGACTTTGTTTTCTCTCTTACATCTGGTCCATTCTATTGGTTTGCCCGTTCGGGGATGATACAACACTGCTTTATTAATCATGGGTTAGACTTTGATGGCATTATGCTAATGAGATAAGTCACGCAGAAAAAGAAAAATACTGTATGATCTCACTCGTATGTGGAATTTTAAAAAGCCAAATCCTTAAAAACAGAGAGTGGAATAGTACTTACTAGGGGGTTGGGGTTAGAGACAAGGGAGACGTTGTTTAAGGGTACGAACTTTCAACCAGTAAATAAACAACTCCTGGAGATACGATGCACGGCATAGTGCTAAGAGACTGGACCTTAATTGTTACTACCATCAAAAAGAAATGATAACCATGTAGCAGGAGTTATAAATGTATCAATTCAACACATGTACACTTCAAACTTGTGCAATGTTATATGTCAATTTAAAAAAAAAACAAAAATAAAAATGTACTTATGAGCAAATATTTAATTATAATTAATAATCAAGCCAGATATTTTTTCAGCACTAGACATCCCACTGTGACTAAAGCAAGCGTATTTATAGTCTTTGAAGGCCTTCCATACCACTGGAGGAGGCAGACATGAATAAAATAGTTGCGCGGATAATATGAAATCACAATTGTGAAAAGCATTAAGAATAGAAGTACTGTACAGTGAAAGTGTGTCATGAAGAGAATCACCTAGATTTCTGAACTGAGTAGGTGTCAACCAGGTGAAAAGAGGAGGGAGGAACATTCTTCCAGGCAGAGGAAACCACAGGCACCATAGCCACGTAGGTAGGGGCAGATGCTGACGTGCTGACGATTAGCTAAACGAACGTCACTGGAGTTAAGAGAGTAAGGAGGAGCACGGTTCAAGGGGAGACTGGAAGACAGAAGGGAGGAAATTCGTTAATTTAGTGCACATTTACTGGGAGCCTGCTATAGCCCTGCTGATATCATAGGTACAGAGAAATCACAAAGTGGTGAAGCATTTTTCTCTCAAGGAACTACATAGTCTGGCAGACAATGGACACATGCACACACCGCCCTAAATATGATTTAATGTAATCAGTGTTGTTAATCAGTGTTGTAATAGCTGTAAGAACAAAATGCCGGGGGAGCGCAAGAGAGGAGTAATTAGTTCTGATCGAAAGAGTTGGCAAAGATTGCATTGAGTAATTGACATTTGAGCTGAACCTTAAACGTATTCCAGGCAGCAGCATGAAGAGAAGCGCCAGGATGTAAATAGTGGCTGTAAATCTGCTAAATAATAATTCCTGTGAAGAACCTATCTATAGATAGTTTTTCCCTTTTCTTTCTGCTTCTTAATACGGAAAACATGAAAATGTTTACCATACGGGTCAGCATTTCTCAACAGCCGCCACTAGGTGGCAAACGCTTCCAAACTATAGCAGAGTCTGCAGTGAACCTCAGAGCCTCTTGAACACCTTTTGGGGGCTCTCCAGCAATTACAAACAGAATATTCTAAAACAGTCTGTCTCGCTATTGTCATTTTGAGCACCCTTACTGTTTTTATGAAATAAAAGATAGCGAAGGGGACAAAATTGCATTTAAAAATTGTAAACGCAGATTTATTGGCAGATGTTAATATCCTTCTCTTTTAACAATGGAACCTTCCACTTGAGGCTCAGAACAAGGCCAGAGAAGTGGAGCAGCCCCTTCACAGATTCCCATCTCCATGACAACCTTCTCAGTTCCGTGCACAATTAAAGCTACAGTATCATTTTGTCAGGATGAGGAAAAAATCGGAGTCCTAGCTGGTATTCATTCTTTAGAAGGGGTTAAGAAATGAAATTGATTTGAATTAGTGAGGTTGAATTATATGGAGAAGGAAATAAATTTGAAAAATGCTTCACATAAGTAGCCCTATCTTTGTTTGTCTCTAACAAACAAAAATATGTATTGTGTGCCATTTAATGCATTGATATTATCTCTATCTCTTTAGCTTTCTTTGACAAGCATTCTTTCGTACTAGGCATTCTCAAAAATCCTGGTTTACTTCTCCTTAAAGCTATATTTATGGAGAAAAATATATATATATATATATACGTTCTTTCTATTAGCAATTAAATTCTGACCAGAAGGACTGGAAAAGGTTGGGACTTCCTCAGAATCCTGGAATAACCTTATCTCCAGGCTCCATGCTCCCTTTCCTTTTCTGAAGACATTTCCGGGTTTTTTAGTTGTCAGTGAAAAAATCTGTAGGGCCCAGTTTCCCTCTGTCCTGAAAGGTATTGTTCAGAATTTCTGAAGGGTTCAAAGAAAATATTTAAAGGGTTCAAAATGAAACTTATAAAGAAAGTTTAGCAGAACAAGAATTTGGTATATGAAGAGAAACGATTGATGAGGGATTTTATGATTTAATGACTTTTTAAGAGTATATAATGGCATTTGAATAAAAGAATGAAAGCCAGCTCCTTTACTCCTTTAAAGAATATATTAATAAAATAGAATAAAAATACTAATTTGACCTAAACTTTCATGTTACTTCATGAAAGCAATAATGTAAAAGACTTCACTGAATTTAAAACACTTTTGAGATTCCTGAGAATGGTGATATATTACCAAAGATTATAATAGAATATTATTCCATAAAAATTATAAACATATATATTTTTTCTTCCTTTTAGAAATGCACAAGGATAACCTTTCCTGAAATCAGAAAAACGGGACGGACGGTTTTTCACAGACCCTTTCAATTCCAGCATCCTACGTTTTCACAGGTATGATACTGCAGGCACCATGGCACTATTGCTTTATTCACCTTAACCATAGTTAACCAATGAAAATGGCTGGGAGAAACAGACAGTCAGTCTGTGACCCAGCTCACTTGTGAATATAAATGCTGCCATCACTTAAAGAAGGTACCATTATTATTCCCTTTTTGCATGGGCGACTTGTGACGAAGAGTAGCTAAATGTCTTTCCCAGCACAAAATCCACTGCAGATGCCGTGTTTCTGTCCGGCATGTCTTTTGGTTGACTACACTTACTTCTTTCCTGTCTAGGCCTGCTTCCACTGCTAGCCCAAAGGCAGACATGGAACTGAGGCCTGGGAACAGAGAGCGTTCCATCTCTTGGCCCAAATGACACATTCAGGAATGGACACAGGACATAAGCTTTGCCAATGGAGATTGTTTCCGGCCCGGGAAAGAGACCACTTCTTTTTGTTTGTGGGGCAAACGTACGTCGTCATTTTTTTCCATCTTGTAGTGGTATCTCATTATGGTTTAAGTTTGCATTTTACTTAAAAGTAATGGTGTTGAACATTTTTAAAATATGCCAATTTGCCATCTTTAGAACATCTTTGGTGATGTCCAAGCTTTTGCTCATTTAAAAAATTAGTTTCTTTATTTTCTTAGCATTGAATATTGCAAGTTCTTCATATATTCTGGATATGTGATTTTCATGTTCTTCTAGTTTGTCTTTAATTCTCTCAAGAGTTTCTTTCACAGAACAAAACCTCTTAATTTTGATGAAGTTATAGTTTTTTTTTCTTTTATGAATTGTGCTTTGATGTCATGTCTAATTTTTTTTTACATAACCCCGTGTCACAAAACTTTTATATTCTCTTGTAATTCCCTTGGGTGACTATAATACAAAGTTAAGTTTGAAAAGCATTACCAGTCTCATTCAGGAAGCTTCCATAGAAGTCAATGAAAAGCACTGACCTGAGATTAACCTACGTCCATCACTGGATTCAGACATAAACAAGTATATTTGGTCAATTTTCTAAACAGAACTTTGAGATATAATCTCATAAAGAACTGTGGAACTTCCCAAATGCTAACTTCACAGCATTCCATCAAAGTCCATTCTAAGAAAAAAGGGTTGGATGTCTGGAACTGAAGTCATAAAGAAAATGCCAGATGAGATCTTTTAAATCGAAGCTACTAAAGATAAATAACATAGCAGTAATTAATACATACAGAATAATGACTCTATGTCAAACATTTCCTAAGTGCTTTATGTGTATTAATCCTAACCACAACGGGTCAGATATTCCTAACATCCACATTTTATGTGTATGAAACTGAGAGATTAAGTTCATCACTCAACTAGGCAGAGCAAATATTTGAACCAAGACAGGCGCCAGAATCACTGCTCTTAACCACTAAACTGTATTTTTCTAGCATATACAGAAAAGCGTTAGGATTACAAGATATTTAGGTAAACACTTGGTTACAAAAGAAAAAAGGTCTTAGCACATATAGATGGTCAATAAACATCGGTCAATTGTCTACAGTGGACACTTTTGGCACCAGGGACCAGTGCTCCTATGAGAATCTAATACCTGATGATCTGAGGCGGAGCTGAGACAGAGCTGGGGAGCAGATGAAGCGTCCCTCCTTTGCTCACCTCCTGCTGTGTGGCCTGGTCCCTAACAGCCCACTAACTGGTTTAGTTTAAGGCCCGGGCTTGGGGACCCCTGGCTAAAACATCCCTCTATCCTCAATGTGCTGACAGCCTTGCTCATCCTTCTATTGCACCATTTATTGCACTGAATTTATTTGTTATTTAGGTGTTTCATATAGTAAACTATGACCTCCTTTGGATTAGTGTTTAGGTATTTATATCATCATTCTTAGCTCCTAGCAGAACGCCTTGTACACAACATTAGGTTGACTAATGTCAAATGAAGGTATAAGTGAATGAATACAAAAAAAGAAAGTGAATTCTGAAGTATTGAGTGAACAATGCAATAGCTGTTGTGTATACCATAATCCTATCAAATATGATTCAGCCATTTTAAATTTATTTCTCATTAATAAAAAGAATGTAAATATATAATGCATCACTAGAATTAATTAGTAGTGAGAGTTGAAATACAAATGATCACACTTATATGTACAATTGTTAATGTCCTATAAATTAAAATGGTATATAAATCTTACTATAAATCTGTGTGTAGAGGTTATCCTGTTAAATATCCTTCTGTTCCATCTTCTGGTGAAGAAATAAGCTTTCCCCAGGAAAGTCTGGGCAAAATTGGGGATTTTCCAGCCTGGGTAGATATTTATATTCCCTTTGCTTTGTGTTTGACAAGCAGTAGAACATGGAGAAGGGGCTAAGATGGTGGACAAAACATGATAAACAGGTAGAATAAGAGATCAGTGAAAATTTGGGGGTGTCTGAGTTGTTGCAACTATTTTTGAAAAAGTTTTTTAGAAGAGTTATCATAATGAGAAAGTTTTTGAACACTAATAATAACCACAGTGATAACTTCCATTTTCGTGTGTGCTTGCAAGGGGCCTGGCCCAGCACTTCACAAAAGAATATCAATTTTCTTAACAACCCTATGAGGTCAGAATTGTTATCTCTGCTTTACCGACACGGAAACTGAGATTCAGAGAGGGCAAGTGATTTGCCCAGTGTCACACAGCTCATTCATGGACAACCCAGAATTCAAACCTGTGGTCTTGACTCCATGGTCTTTTTGGCATATTGCATTATCTCCTTTATCGAAAGAAAACTGTTTACAATTTTCCTAGGCTTTCATGGCAATGTGAAAACTCTTTCTGCTGAGCCTAGAAGATGTGGAATGGGCAGTTAAATGTGGAAATTGATTTATGTTAAGAATAATGCATTTTGAGTGAATATTTCGCTAATAGCTTTTTAGAAAGTGCTATATTTGGTATATGTATAGCATTATGCCGTAACACGCTTTGGAATAGAACAAATGTATTCCTATAAAAATATTTATTAAGCATCTCAGAGACAACTGAAACTCCAAACTATTTTTATAATTTTGCTGATAATTTTAAAATAGAAGTTTATGGTTTACACTGATTGGCATAGGAGCATAAATATGCTTTCCCTTTCTAGCCCTTTTCAGTTTATTGTGACATAAGCAGTAGGTGACTATATAAAAATGGAGGTTATTTAATATGAAATTTTCAGATAATCCTTAAGAAATATTTTTAAAGTTAGAATGAAAAACAGAATCTGCTCCCACTTCCTTAGCTGAGCAAATCCTTTGGAGGCGCTGAGAAAGAGAAACATCATAAAAAATTTGACTGAGTTCTTTATGAACCTGTAGCAAATCCTCCTGTCCAAAACGTTTTATGTGCTTTCCCAGGCATATTAGTTATCTATTGTTGTATAACAAATTAACTCCAGAACCTCAGCCTTAAAACAGTTATTATCTCATAGTTTCTATAGGTCAGGAACCTGGGCATGGCTGACTGGGTTCTCTGCCTCAGGGTCTCTCACAATGTGGCACTTGAAGTGCCATCCCAGGCCGAAGTCATTTCAAGGCTTGACCAGAGTTGGAACCGCTTCCAGGCTCAACCGCAGAGCAGAGCTGTCGGAAGGCCTCAGATGACTCACTTCCAAGCTCACCCGCGGGGCTTCTGGCAGGACTCATATCCTCACCAGCTGTTGGAGGGAGACATCTTTTACTCCCCACATGGTCTTCCCCACAACAGGACAGCTCGCTTCTCCCAGGGGGAAAGTCCCCAAGCAAGAAGGAGTGAGGGATGGCCAGCAAGATGGAAATTGGAGTTTTTTTGTAACTTAATGTTGGGAGTGACATCACATTACTTTTCTTCTTCTTTTAGAGTCACTAGGACTGGCCTACGTTCAATGGGAGACAGTTACACAAAAGTGTGAACACCAAGAGGCAGAGATCGCTGTGTGGTAGGCCACAAGACAAATATTGTTCTTACCACCATTATCATGGTCATGCAACATTAGTAACGTACTTTTATAGTCTGTTTATTTCAATGTGGGGTAGGAAAAGCTTACTGCACCAAAGTCTGATGACACTTTATCAGTAGATAAAATGGGCACCTGTGAAATTCAGCCAAGGAATACACTGATGCCTATGAATCTGAAAAAATGTTTATATCCTGTGCCTAAGAGTGGGCAATAAAGTAGCAGTGAATCCATCTTAATATGATACAAGGAAGTGCTGGTGTCCATGTGCATATCTTTGCAGAAAAGCTGACTTAACTGAAAAGTCATGTCTGTGACCTTAGGACTAGATAAAGCTAACTTTACCTCAAGGGTGTTAAACCAATGACTTTGGCCTCATTAGCCCTCATCGACTGGCTGCTTGTTCCTAATGCCAGCATTACCTGCGTGTGCCATGATTTTTATGGCCTCCAGGTGAGTGACCATTAATATTGGGGAGTAAAAAAATGTGGAAATGATAAAGAACATGGTTTATAATTCTATTTTTTTCATAAAAATATGTCCTAGACCTATTATATTAAAGTAACCTGGACTCTATTGAGCACCAATTTCATGACGAATATACTAGTTCCCAATTAAAAATCTAAGGATTACTAACACAAAAGGAATAAGCTGAAGCTACCCTCCGCCAGGTCCTCAGTTTTTAAAAAGCCCTGCCTGATGAACAGATAGGGTGACGTGTTGCGTGAGGTCATAAATGACAATTCTTGCTCTCTCCTGTGTTAGCACTGTAACACTGGGAATGTTTCTTAAACTTCCTGAAATGCAGTTTCCTCACCTGAGAAACAAGAATGACACTTCATGGCAGCCATGAAAACAAGCCTTTCAGACCCGAGCTGCAGGAAGCCCGCCAGACTAACGGCCCTCGCTGCCTTACTTTGAAACCCACGCCCACATTTGACTGAGGCCATGCCTCGCGTGGACTATTCCCTTCAAACAACTGAGTGTGACTGGAGCACAAGGACCTATTTCTGGGACACAGGCTCCTCTGCTGGCAAATTCTGTCTGGAATATTCCCCAGCTCCTTGCCAAATCTTTCACAGAACCGCTCGGCAGTCTAGGACGCTTCCGCCCAAACTTCTCTCCCTCTCCTCTCTCAGGCTCAGACTCAGACACTGCAGTCTGTGGGGTCCCAGCTTTTGCTGACTCACCTCTGTGTTAACCCTGTTTTTTCATTTGTGTATTCTAATGTGTTGACATCAGGGACTAGATAATGCCCCTCCCAGGGCTAGCCAGTGCCTAGAGATAATAAACAACTTGCTAATGAGTATGCCTTTCAAATGCAAACCAACCAATCTAGAGCCCATATATCCAACCACCTCTTTACTGGGCTCTTATATTTCAAGCTAGTTTCCACTTGGCCTAATCACCCCAAGGCCAGGTACCAAACAACTAGGGACAACCCCCAGAGCCCACTGAAATTATTCAAACTAGCCTATCCTGAACCGGCATATTTCTTCCTACAGAAACCACAACGAAAGCTTTTGCCCACATTTTCCTCTGCTCTGTCTGTCTCCTGACCAGCCCTCGTGCTTACCCGTGTGGTGGTGAGCCTCCTGCTTTTAGGGAACTGGAAGTATGTGATGAAAACAAATTCTGGGTACCCTTAAAACACCTTCCTTTTTCTTTTCACACAGAAAATTTTCCTAAGTACATTCTTGCACATTTAATTTCCTCTTGGCATCTATCTGCTTCTCAGAGGACCCAGACTAACTCACATTGCCTGCTAAAATGTCAAAAAATGATATTTTTAACAGTCAGTGAGGGAAAGGGATCTGGAGTAGGGGCCAGTCACACATGTGTCTCCAGGGCAGGGGGACAGCTCCATCTTTCCCCATCTTTAGATTATTCCAGAAGAGGAAATCCCTATTTTAAAAATTTTCATTCATTTTTCTTTCTTTCAAAAACACTGTGGTGATTGCACAAAATACCAAAGGCTAGTTGTGATTCATGGGCAATATAACGTCAAAAGAAAGGCAGAGTCAGAGGGTAGAATTCCAGGCAGAGGTGGAAGCCTATGCAGGCTGGCAAGTGTCAAGAAAAAGAAATTCAACCATGTAAATTTAAAGATCTCATTGGCTTTATTAAGTGATTCATGAATTGAGCAGCATCTCATCTAGCAACTAGAAGGCCGCTTTTAGGAGTTGTAATGTACAAATGGAAGATTTTTACAGGAAGAGCGGTGGGGCCAGGGAGCTATTAAAAAAAGAAAAGAAAGGGTTGTTTGGGGGCAGGGACATCTTTTCTTTTGGCCACTGATTTTTCTATACTGAGAAGAGAGAAACTATAATTCACCAATACATACAGTTTTTGAGTTACCATTTCACTGATGGTGATGAACTTTGCATTAAAGTCATATAATATATCATGAAGAACTGGAAATATTGATCAATCTTTTAATTTAGTAGAGTAATGGGGTAACAGTGTTGGAAACCACATTATGGTTTGATATGATTGATTTTAAAGGGGCATGAGAGAAAATATTTTTCACTTAATCTCTCTTAAAAACCAGTTACATCAATTTCCTTGTGTTCACAGAAGCCAAAAGGGCTTGCAGATTAATTTCCACTCTGACTAAGAAAAAATGTCATGTATAAATAGTGAGGTTGTTTCCCTTAGTGCAGGGATGTGGAAGAAGAAACTAGCTGATCTGTTTTTCACTGATGCAGTTACGATATTAGTTCTTAAAAGTCTCAAGTGATCATTCAGCTCTGCCCTAAATCAAAAACTAAAGCAAATTCTCTTCTAAAAACTGAATGGTTTCTGTCCTCAAAAGACACATAAGAATATTTGGATCCACTATTTAGTACTATGTTATGGCAGGATAAAAAAATAAAATAGCTGAGTAAAATTCAAATATATCTGGGTGATCGAAGGCTACTCTTCCTTTCTCTGTCCTTCCCAGAAAGCCAGATGTTAGATGTCTTCATTAAATGCATCACGTCCATAATAGAATATGTTGCCAAGTGCTGTAATAGGTTTATTTGATTTATTTCAAAGAATTAATTATTTTGAAAAATTCACATCTCAATTTCCTTGATATTTAGAGTCACATTTCCTTATAACAAAAGTTTAGACTACGGATCTGTTTCTTCTAGTCAACATGGCATTTACTGGGCAAAGCGATGTTTCAGGCACTTTACTAGTCACCATGATAGACAGAGATGTGGGAAACATGAATGCTTTCTTAGGACTTTAAAATCTATCTGGGGCTACAAAATATAGAGAGGAATCTTCACTATCAGGCACATTTCCCATTTCTTATCTAGGAAATTACCAGATTATTCATTGCTTTACAATTAATTATTACTCTTTATTAGGTAAGGCAATCGAATACAGAAGACTTGGGATGTGTATGAAGCCTATGAATTGCTAAAACCTCTCTTCAATAACATAATAAGTTAAGGGTACCTTTATTAAAAGGCACAGACATACTGAGGAGAGATAATTAATACCTGAGAGGGAGCAAATGCAAGTACATTTCTGATGGACTTTATAAATGAATAAGATTCTCAGTCAGGAAATAATGTAAAGAATATAATTACATTTTCTGATGCTCGACCTAAAAAAAATTTTAGAAATGTAATATTATCTTTTAAGACCATGGGTAACTAAACACTCACTCACTGCTCGAAGTTTCTGCTAAGTGAACTTGATACATGATAGCACAAAGTAGTTAAGGCCCTAACCATTTTTACACTAGCATATTTATTTCATACTAAGAAATTCAAAACAATTTGGAGTGTAGACCTTCATAATGGCTGGCCTCTTAGGAACAGCTTTTCCTATTCAGTTGGGCTTTGCACATCGTAATTTATGTGGTAATTCCAACACAGCTGTCATTCGCCTTCATTCGATCTGTGGAAATCAAGAACCAATAGTGGCGATAGCCAAACAAGTAAAGCAGAGTTTGAGATGGGGGGGGGGGGGGTGTCACTTGATCTTGTCTTATGATACACACACCTGCTATTATCACTTGGTCTGGGTTAAATGCTTCCTAACTGAGCACCTGATCTGGTGGTATAGAGTTGTATCAAGGAGACAGGACTGAGCAGGACTGTGTATGCCCTCATTTCAAGAGACAGTTAGATTTATTCTCATAAACTGACTGAAAAATAAAAAAGAATCCGGTCTAATAAGTGGTGGTTTTAAACCCTGTTGTTCGAGTAAACTGAATTTAAAAGGAACTAGTTAGAAGAAATATCACTTTCTGAAAAAAAAAAAAAAACCCCACTAAACTTCTTATAAAAACAGTTTCAGATAGTAATGGAATCTAGTCCTTTTGAAATAAAAGTCATATTAACTCACAATGCACATCCATCAAAAGTTAAAGTTGAAAGGACCATTCCCAAAGACCAAGATTTATCCTCATAAACACACACACACACACACACACACACACACACACACACACACACACCATGTCTGTATTGAACTAAATCTCCTTGAGCACAGCTAGGCCTCAGTGCCTGACACTGCATAAGATTCCAAAAAGCCCTCTTTCTAAGACAGAGGCTGCTAAGGGTGAGAAGCTGTGCCCACACCCTACCCAAGGACCCTGCGTAGCTTTTCCATTTCCAGCCTGGAGTGGAAATGTGATGTTTAGCCATTCCACCCCTTACCCCAACCCCTCCCAGCACATGGAGTTCCTGAGACCAGAGGCTCAGCATGTTCCCCCAACAGACCCGTCCACACATTCAAGTTGCCTTGAGTTCCCTGCTATCAACTCCAGTGTATGGACAAATACAAATTTAAGACAAGACGCTTGATTCTCGCTTTTAAAAATGAGGATGAAATTTCCATTCCCTCATTCTTCTTAGAGCATTTACCTTGGAAAACTTGTCATTGTCAGTACATTTTCATCCTTTGAAATGTATAGGAAACCATCTGAAGACCAGATAGGGCCTCTTGCGGCCCAGGATACCATTTCTCAAGGGCCTGAAAGCCATTTTTTCTTTTTTTGAGATGTTAACAAGGGGAATAACACCCCTGTTTCTTAGTTTCTTTGAGAGGGTAGGGGTCTAACTTCAAGGGGTGCCTTGCTCCAAACTACAAAACTATTTACAGTCATAAAAATATAAGAAGTTTATTTTTTCTTCTGGATAATGCCAATTAACTAACACAGATGGTCACCCCAATTAACCAGGAGAATTTAGGAAGCATTATAAGTGACAAATGGTGCTGTCAAGTCCTCTTACTTGAAGACTAGTTACTGTTTGTCTTGGAAATATGTTAATTGTTTCTTTTGCTGTGCAGAGCTTTTTGGTTTGATGGATCCCACTTATCTGCTTTTACTTTTTATGCTTGTGGTTTTAGTGTCATATCCAAGAACTCATTGCCAAGACCAGTGTCATCAGATTTCTCTGTTGTCTTCTAGGACTTTTATAGTTTCAGGTCTTATCTTCACGTCTTTAACCCATTTTGAGTTGATTTTTGTGAACGATGCTAGGTGAGGGTCCAACTTCATTCTTTTACATATGGATATCCAGTTTTCCCAACACCATTTGCTAAACAACAACAACAAAAAACAAACAAACAAACAAAACTATCCTGTCCCCATTGTAAAGTCTTGACTATAAATGCATGGGTTTATTTGGGGCTATCTATTCTACTTCATTCATATTCTACTTCATATAGATGTCTGTCTTTATGCCAGTGCCATACTGTATTAATTATTCTAGTTGTTTAATATTTTTTAAATTCAGAAAGTGTGAAGCTTCCAGCTTCCCCTCCTCCCCCCCGCCACTCCCCCTTAAGATTGCCTGGCTAATCAGGGTCTTTCGTAGTTCCATACAAAATTTACGACTGCCTTTTTTTTTTTTTTAATCTCTGCAAAATATGCTATTGGGATTTTTATAGGGGTTGCAGTGAATGGGTGGTTTGCTTTGGGTAGTACGAACATTTTAACAATCTTTCTCAAACACTTCCAAAAAAAAAAAAATGAAGAGGAGGGAACACTTCCCAATGCATTTTATAAAGCTAACATTATCCTGATAAAGACACCACAACAGAAGAAAACTATAGGCCGATATCCCTGATGGATACAGATGCAAAAATACTCAATAAATACCAGCAATCTAAATTCAAGATACAGTAAAAAGACCATACATCATGTCAAGTGAGATTTATTGCTGGGAAGCAAGGATGTTTTCACATATGAAAATCATCAATGTGATACACCACATTAACAGATAAAGGGTAAAAATCACATGATTATTTCAATAGATGCAGAAAAATATTCGACAAAATTCAACAATATTTTATGATAAAAATGCTCAACAAACTAAGGACGGAAGGAAGTTACCCCAACATAATAGGTTTATTTATGAAAAGCCTATAATTAGTATACTTTACAGTGAAAAACTGTTAGTTTTTCTTCGAAGATCAGGGAAAATGCAAGGATGCCCATTCTTACCACTTCTAGTAGACATAGTTTTGGAAGTCCTAGCTAGGGCAATTAGTCAAGAAAGAAAGAAAGAAAGAAAGAAAGAAAGAAAGAAAGAAAGAAAGAAAGAAAGAAAGAGAGAGAGAGAGAGAGAGAGAGAGAGAGAGAGAGAGAGAGAGAAAGAAAGAGGGAGGGAGGGAGGGAGGGAGGGAGGGAGGAAGGAAGGAAGGAAGGAAGGAAGGAAGGAAGGAAGGAAGGAAGGAAGGAAGGAAGGATTAAAGCCATCCAAATCAGAAAAGAAAAATAAAATTATCTCTGCTCTAAATGATATGATCTAATGTGTAGAAAGTCCTAAACATTCCACAAAAGAACCATTAGAACTAATAAACAAATTCAGCAAAGTTTCAGGATACAAAATCAACATACAAAACACCAATAACACGCTATACTAAAAGGAAATGAAGAAAACAATCCATTTACAATAGCATCAAAAAATACATAGGAATTAACTTAATGGAGGGGAAAGACTTGTACAATGAAAACTACAAACTGTTGGTAGAAGAAATTGAGGACACAAATAAATGAGAAGAAATGTTCTTTCTGAGCGGTGCTTGTTGGTAGTCTGTACGTTGATTAACCTCTCTCTTCAAACGTATGTTTAGCCTGTTCAGCTCTGAGTGAAATCATCCACATGTTAATGGAATCACTTTGCAACTGCCAGTGGTGAAAAAGCAAACCTCCTGACAGGATGAAGTAGATGGGATCGATGTAGAATAGAGAACCTGAAAAGGTACAGTGGAGAACAGTGATAAAGAACACACTGGGAAATAAAGAATCCAGAAAAGGTATTGCATCTTAGGAAGAGAAATAATTGATAAAGTTCAGGTTGAACCCAGTGAAATGCCCACAGAAAAGTACGATTTTCAGGAAACTCTGGCCCAACACTTCAAAGATAAAAAACAACTAATTAAGAGGTGTCAGGGGTAGGTTATGAGATTCACCAATGGCTTGAACTGGGAGTTATTACTAGAACCAGCTTAGAAGGGGTCTTGAGTAGGGGAAGAAGCAGTGACAGTTATTAGTACCTAAGAGAGTGAAGCCCAAGAAATTAAAATCAAACTTCCCCAAGTATGTTAACTCCAAGAATACTTTTGATCAAAAATTTGCCTGTTTCTATGTAGCTTATGCACAGAGAATATTTATTCCACTGCAAATTTCTACACACTATATCATTAGTTGATTAGTTGTGCTGATTTTCAGAAAGGAAAACTGAGGCCCAGTTCCTCAGATCAGAAGAAGCTAAGTTCCCTTAGTCCACTGAATGATGCTTTTAGAAGAGACCAGCCGCAAAGGGGTATGCTCTCTTATAAAGGAAAGTGTTTTCTGGCACTTGACCTCATCATCTATTACATCGTATTTGTGTCCATAGTCTCCATCATCTTAAATGGGGATTTATTGTTAACCATAGAACTGAGTGTGTTGGAAAGAGAGTATGGAAGTCAACTCTCCTGTTGCCAAATCTGATAAGGAAGAGACACTTTGCAAGAAACAGTAACATAGGAGGCTACAGCTGCCGTCAACAACATCTCATCTCTCCGCCTCCTGCCCCTTGTGGAACCCCCTAAGCAGGCAAATAAAACTGATCCTGACTCTAAATGCTTTTCCGAAGACCTCAAAAGAACCTCTGGCATGCTCAGAGCCCGTGAGGATAATGGACACATTAGTTATGAAAATAGTGTCACATATTTGCTTCTTGAAATTGGAGGGTCGATCTGACTTAGGAAGCTATGAAGGTAAATACTACATCATCAAACCGACATTTGCTGTTTGTGTTTCTGGCAAATTGAAATCTAGTCATGAAAGGACCTTCTAGCTGTTAAAAAAGTCACTGATATACGATTGGATTTCTTATGACATGTGCTTGTTATAGATATTGTCGGACTTCCCAATTTCTCAAGAAAGACCTTAAAGAAAACACAAACTGCCACGCTTGAAACTCTACAACTGTGCCTTATTCATCATTTTAGCTACCTTACTATTTCCAAAGTCGCAATTACAATGATTTATGCCTTAAAGAGACAGCTTTTACAGTTGAGAACTCTATAAAAAGCATAGGCGATGATAAGAAAACAAGTAACTTATTCAGCACGTGGGTTCTACAACTCTGACGGCATTTTTTATATCATGTGCATTGCTGCACAGAGAATTGATAGTGAAGCAGCAGCTTATAGCACTCAATCAATGGGCATATAATGGTGATAATTATTCTATCATACCCATGCCATGGATTTCTGTAGAAAGAACTACCCTCACTGTTAGTCATGAAAAAAGATATTGATGTCCTTGAAGAGGACTTTTTAATAATAATTTCATTGTGCAGATGAAAAGCATCTTGTCCTCATATTTTCCTACACTATCTCATTTGATTCTCAAACCAACTTTTTAAGAGAGATGAGCAATTGTGACCTCTATTTTATAGATAATAGTAATAAAGCAACTTACATCTACATATGTTTTCTAGTTAATGAAGTGCCTTTACTGTCTCCTTCACAATTACATCTGATGTAGGTAGATCACTTCTCATTTTCTCAGGTTTGCTAATAAAGACACTGGGGCTCAAAAAGGCTGCTCACTTAGCAGGTGTTTGTCCTCATCACTGCTCCTACAGGTGTACTATCATGTCCTCTGGGAATTTTTTAAAGGATGACAGAAATGTTTATCAACGATAGTTTAGATAACTTCAGATTTATTTGGAACTCTTCCTTTAGGGAAATAGTATCAGAAATTATAAGATACATCCCAATAATCTATGGCAAGATCGATTAACCATTCTAAATGTGAATGCCAAATTTGTTAGACATCGATACTTAGGCAGAATTCCTCTTAGTACCCGACTATTGCTCGTCCAATCTCAACACTCCACAAATATATGAATAGTACAAGAAAATTGTACCTTTTCAGCAATCTGCAGATCAAGGCTGTCAATCTCAAAGTCCAAAATTAGTTTAGGATTTTAGTTTATATCTATTTAAAATGTAAAACATATGATCCTAAACCTATTCACTCTAGGAGTAGACGATATATGCTCCCTAAGAAGACTGCTGTAAGTTCATGTTCAGTCCATAGATGTTTGTTCTGAATTCACAAAGCAGATGTTAACACTTGCCTTACTAATCCCTCAGCCAACAAATTATTTGCTAAATTTCTACTTTTTGGTAGTTACAATACCAAGTATGTGAAAGATTTAAGCATGAGTGAGACAGGATCCTTGAATTAAGAAGACCAAGAGAGCATATATGTGTGTGAAAAACATTCAGCATTCTATAAATATTTATTAAGCACCTATGAAAAACAATCCCTGCCCTAAAAGAATTTATAATCCTCAAGTAAATAAAATGCTACTATTATTAGTACTAGTAATTCTTGTTACTCCTATATTATCATTTACCGTTAATAGTTACATTTATAATAATAATCTAATTTATAAACTAACATTCAAATTAATATTCCCTTTAATCAGTATTTCTTTAAAAAATACAAAGAGTGAGAAACTAATTAATAACAATTCTCATGATTTTATTTAGTCTTTACCCTAGGCCTTGAAACCACGTCTAAAGTTATTGGCTTTTAAAAAATTTTACTGTTATTTTCATAGTGTATTAAGCTAGACCTTGAAAATACATTCATTTAATTTCTTGGCTATTGTTTGGCTGCAAAATAAATTTGTTCCCTGCTATTAACCTGCATTTGCTCTGACAAACCTGACTGTGAGGGCACTGAGTGAAGAATGGAGAAAGGAGTGGACATGTGTGTGGGATGCTGGAGTTCAACCTTGGTTAGGAAATGTGCTTGCGCCTGAAAGGAGGTGTAAAGATTAAGGATGAATGTAGTTGTACAAGTAGGAAATAAGTCTGAAGGTGAACAGCTAAGAAAAGGTAAGAAGTACTGCAGCTCTATCTCGTGAATGTGACAATCGGTCCCAGAAAAATAGAGACATTCAATCAACCGATTATCATGCTGCTGAAATTGATGGCTTTTGATCACCACTCACCCCACAGAACAGGTCTCTGAGTCAGCCAGTTACATGGGTGTGGTGCCAACTCTAAAGCTATCAATCTCAACACTTCTAGCTGAGTTGTTGAAAAGCTCGAGGTCAATTTCCAGGTCAGGGCTTGGGCTAGGGGGTGGGGGGATGAAGGAAGGGAAAAGAGAAACAGGTAATGTCACTTTTAGACCAGGTCAATGAACTTTTTGATATACTTTTAGGTCCCAAAAAATTATTTACCGATTTCAATCATTCTTGTTTACACTTGGTGAAGAAAAAAGAGGATGGATTCATTTTTAACCACACTCCCCACCGTGCCAAAGCAGGAAAGCAAAGTTATTCCGTCTATAAGAGACTGAGTGTCATCTCACCCCCAACACACACACACACCCCTAATAACACACATGCACAGACACACACACATGCATGCACGCGCACGCACACACGCGCGCACACACACACACACAGACCAAGAAAAGTCTCGGATTTCTGAACCCTGAGCCCGTTTTCATGCCATTAGTGCCCTGTTTGCCATCCTGATCTGAATGTGACCCATTTGAAGTGCCAGCCAATTTTACAGCTCCACTGAGTCACACTTTAAGCCTCATTACGGGGCCTAAAATGATTTGCATCGCCTCCTACTCTGAAATATAAGCTTTTTAAAAATAAAGTCCCACTACGAATAGATCTGCTCTGAAATTACATGTGGCACATAATTAAGTGGTACACATTTAAGCAGTCAGCTGTTTCATAATTCTCCAGGACCTGATGGTGCTGCGCGAAATTAGGAAAATACACTGGGCGAGGTCACCAAGGACTTAGTTTATCAGGATGTGGAAGCAGAGGGCCCCACACTGGATGAGTTGAGAAGCACTGAGAATCCTGGCTGCACAGTCGCTGCTCCTGATGAATAGGACCCCACCTTTCCTCCTGTTGCTGTAGTCACCTCTGCGCCTGCTGATACACATCAGCAAGATTTACGGCTCATGTGGGAAGCGGAGCTCCTCCTGGGGCAGTAAATCTACTGACACGCACATGGGTTTTTCTGTCCTTGGCAAGCTCGAAGTGCGGGGACTGTAGGAGAGCAAGTAATAGATAGAAGGAAAAGATGTCTTAAGTCTCTTACCTGCGACTAAACCTGCAGCTCCCCTTGCCTCTGCTGAGTGCCAGCCAGAGTTACATTAGTAGGCTGCCAGTGTGATCGCATCAATATTTAAGGAAGAAAGAGGATGAGGGCGGGAGGTGAGGATGGTTGAGAAGTCCTCTTGTTTCCCAAAGGGGCCAGAGAGTATCTCCTTTCCTTCTCTAATGACTAATTGCTTCAGAGCCTTTAGGACTGAATGCCAAGGCCTAAAGCAAACCTTCTCGGAATAAGAATATGAATTCAAAAAAAAAAAAAAAAAAAAAAAAAAGAAAGAAAAGAATGGGGCAAGGAATAAATTTAAAAAGGTGAAAAAAGAATAGCGTGAGAAGAGGAAAAAGGGATGCACAGGAGATGGACATGTGACAAGGAAAAGAATAAAGAATAAAGTAAAAGAGAAAGAGGAGAACTACTGATAAAATAGAAAAACAGAACAGAAACAAATTAAACTAGTCTGAGCATAATCAAATACTAGTTCAGTAGACTTGGAGGAAGATGTTCCCGCTTTTCAAAACAGAAGGGGAAATGCATATGTGGGTGAAAATTGATGAATGGGATAGTGTCGCGGGAGGTTCCTGGACATGCTTTGCTGAAGGACAGAATTATAGAAGCACAGTAATACTGAAAAGTAATTTGGAAAAGTAATTTAGAGGTCACTTAATTCAATTGCCTATTAGTGTAAAATTTCTCTACAGCAGTTCAGATAAGTAATTCTCCATCCTCTACTTGTCTATCTTTGAAAGGGGTCACTAGCAGAAAAGTTGTTTGTGTCCACTTTAGATAATGCTCAGATTTAGAGAGATCTTTTGAATAGAAAACTGTTTCCTTAGAGCTTCCTTCCAATGGTCTTACTTCTGCAGATATAAAGAAAAATAATAGGGGGAAAAAACTAATACTAAGAAAGGGAGGGAAAGAAAAGGGGAATGTTTAGTGGAAAATCACATGATCACTAAAAAGAATGTACAAGAAACAATGAATGACTATTAAAAAGGGATGAAATTATGACTCTAAAGAAACAAGAAAATTGGAAACAAAAGGAGGATGTAGGCAGATATCCACCATAAAAGAAATAAAGAGAAATGAGAATGAATGTTTTACCATCTAATTACTTTTATTTCAATATTTCTCTGATAATTTTTATGTCTTCCTCAAAATAGAACTTTATTGTTCTCGAGAATAATTGTAGCAGTTTAACTGTTCTTTTATGTTATAATTCTGAAAATGTTATTTTTCCTCTAATTTTCCAAACATGGCCATATTCTTTGCAATCCAGCTTTTGATTTAAGAATGATGAAGCTAAATTTGTGATTCTTCTGCCTAACATGGTCATTACACGGTTGGAGATACAGTAATTGCCTTTTTTGTTTTTCAAGTGTTAGTAATTTCTGTACTATAAATAAACTGGATGTTCTCTAGTTCATAAACAACTTCCATCTGGGGTCCAAAATTATAACAGTTTTGGCTTGATATGTATTTATGCATTGCCAGTATCTGAAATCTATTAAAAAGAGAGGTCTTATCTACTATTAATTTGTTCCTAGTCACACATTCCTGAACTTTCAAATAATTTCAAAATGCCTTGTTCATTTATATTTCCTTAGAGCCAATGTATTTTTATAGAAACAACATTTATTTTTAATTTATTCCATAAGCAGCGAAAAAAGAAGCCATAAATACGCTTTGTTGCTGTGGAGAAAATCTCTTTACATACAATACATTAGAGCAAAAGAGTTGTGAAGATAATGCTGCATTAAGGAGATTATTGCCCACTTGTGGAGTTAAAAAGTGTGGTTTACCTATCTATTTGTCAGAAATCTTTGAGTTAAAGAAATGTTTGAGAGGCTAGGACTGCCAATGAAAAAAAAAGTTCCTAAAATTATGTTATTCAAAATAAATGCTTTGTTATGAAGGCCTTCCAAATTTTATATAAAATCCTCTCTAATCAGCTTGAATAGACTCTTCAACATAAAAATTACACAAAAAGCTCCATGTGATTCTATCATCAGATACTCATTGAATGAGAAATGTCTCCTGTGGTCTTTTACAATTAAAAATTTTTCATTATCAGTTTTAAATTTTATACTTCTTCATGAAAAATAGCATATTGAGAAATCCAACCTTAAGAAAGATTGTCTGGTAGACAAATATATAATTTCTTTTTGAATGACAAGAGGAGATATATGAAATCCAGGAGGATAAAAACAATTTTTCTTTTTTTTTCACCAAACCAAATTAAAAAGCAATGAAATTTCCTTGTTTCAAGAGACATAATTAATTCACATGAAAGCTAATGACAAATGAGTATTGTCATCAGATAGAGTTGATCATATGCTGTGACAATTTTTGAGACCATTTCTAAGATCTTTCTGTTAGTCGCTGAAATATTTCAAGTTAAAGAACATTTACTACAAAAACTACCATTTTCAATAACAAGAATAGAAACTAGATTAATCCATATCAACATGGATATTCAGGTAACTTGTTCTTCCCATACTTCTCTTTACAAGTAAAGTTGAGTCATACCGAAGATGAGAACTTTCTATCTTTATCTCTTTCTGGCACTTTTTCCAAATTGCACAAAATACTTTCTGCTACCTTAGCTTTGTATAGAATAATATCTATTCAGCCCATGACGTTGTCCAGACATTTAACCTCTGTCGCTTTTCTTGTCTTCAAAGGAGGCCTTGCTAAGATTACATATTTGGCTAGGATTTTCAAGATCCTCTGTAGAGCTTTTGCCATGTATCTTGAAGTTTTGTCTATATCTGTAATTACTAATTCATGTTTTACAAATCCAATAATTACAAGTTACAATCTGTAAAAATTTCTAGGGTTGAGGGAAAGAAGAGAGTGAATGACTACATATTCTTGGTGCAGGGATCAGGTTGATCTGTATTAATAGTGATATCATTTTTACAAAGACCGTGGATGGTTATTTTTATTAAAGCATGCCATGATTTTCATTTACTTAAAACAGAATAATAACTTAAAAAAGGAAAGCAATATTCAAACATGAGAAATAATTTCTTTTTCTGAGAAATAATCTAACAAAAGGAAAAGCATGTTTTTCCCAATTAACTGCTCTAGAGTTGATGTATCCATGTAGGAGGCAAGAGATCAGCTGCAAAACACTTAAGGAAAAGAAATTATTTAACTCATCTATGTATTAGATACTTTTCTAGGAGCAAGTGAAATAATACTGAAGAAGACTATAGTCCTGGCTGTTAAATTGGTTGGTATAGTAGAAATGTTTAGAAACTGTCCATATATTAAGGAAGATACTAGGCATTATGCAGTCAATAGGTGGTAAATAAAAGAGGGTATAGACTGCTTTGGGTACCTATCTCCATCAAAGAGAATATTCGATTCTAAAATCATTAGAACTGGAATTTGAAGACAAGATTAATTAGAGAAGGTGGTGGGTACTACTATTGTGCTCACATTGCTTTAAGTAATTTTTTTTTAAAAAAAAGGGTTAATTTCTATGTTCTTAAACCTTAAGAAAGATTGGTAGACAAATAGGAGCTTCAAATTTCATCCTGCTTAGATGAAATGGAGCAGACAACAGTAAAATGACCTTAGACTTTATTTAATTCCTATGTTTTAAAAATGTCACAATGAAGCTGATTTTTTTAAGCCTCAAGAAGCAGTAAAGTACCTTCAACTACTCAACTTGACACCTTTTGCGAACTTTGTGACACTACAAAATCTGAGTTGCATTGTAAAACCTGTTCCCCATTTAGGTATGATCTTAGAAAAAGGCACAAAACTCCATGCTGAATTTGAGAGATTGCAGAAAGAAGCTTGAACAAAAGAGCCTGCCGTTGCAGTACTAGAAATTCATGTGTGTGTGTGTATGTGTGCGTGTGTGTGTGTGTGTGTGTAGTTTATATATATGTAATATATATATATATTTTAATGTCACTCTTTTATTCATTTAATCATTATTTCCACAAATATTTATTGGTATGCTACTGTGAGCCAGGCAAGCACTATACTTAACACTAGGATAAAAGAAAAAAAACTCAAGGGACTGGGTCAAGTGGAGAATTGGGAAGATTTTATGATTAAGTTGCGTCATAAATAGTGCTTGGGAAAGAAAATATATATTTCTACAATGCCTTTGTAGGAGTGAGGGTATCGAATGGCCTGTTCCTGTTGGCTGGAGATTTGGGGCAGCCAGATCACATAAGGAATGTGGGCCTGGGGGAGGGAGGAAGCAGACACCAAAATTGGGGCAAAAGCTCTAAAACAGAAAGTGTGCTAACTTGTTCAGCAGCAGTCTTTTTTGAGCGAAAGCCATTTCTGGTAGTAAAATGTTCAGGAAATTCATCAGACTTTCCAGGCTAAGTCCAGCTCTACGGGATGCCCGAGTCTTGCTCTCTGCTCCCGCCTGCTGTTCTTGAGCCCGCGTAGCCCTGGCATGAGCAGAGCTCCAGCCCACTAGTTCAGCTGAAGCCGGAAATGTCCTTCTTTGATTCCGGGTGCATTTCAACCATTCAGAAGCCTGTCCCGGGACATAGCACCTAACGAGGGCTTTGGCCACATGCTGCCCCTCAGTTAGCCAGTGGCCCCAATGGGGCAAAAGGCCCTGTTGGTGTGCATCAGGTGCCATGTGTCAGATGTCCTTGAAGGAAATCTTGTGAAGTCGTATCTCTTCATTCCAGTCCCAATGACAGAACAATAGGGTTGCATCCAGCAAAGAAGCAAATGATCTTTTAAAATCACCTGGATGAACATCGAGTTTATAACATCCAGTTATAAAGCTAATTTCTAAACATATTCTATGTAAAAGCTATAGCTAAATATTTATGGTTATGGGGAAATGTCTATCCTATATTACTAAATAAATACAACAGCCTCAAAATAATATGTAAATAATACTTGGGGAAAAGTTGTACATATAATTTGAATGTATAAATATATGTGATATGGGAAAGACATCAAACTGTTGATCTTTTGGCAACAAGAGTAAAGATATTTTCTGTGTGTGCGTGTGATTTTCTATGTTTTAAAGTGGTTTTTGTTGTTGCATTGAGGATTCTGTATCAAAATGTTATATACATAAATAATCTGATTTACACAATTCAAGATTGGAATCATGCACAAGAGAAGTGCATATCTGCATTTGGGCAATGATTATTTTTAGAGTTATAAATTCATTTGGAATTCGAATTTTTATAATTAAAAATAAAATGTATCTGGGAACAACATGTTTGTCTTCATCAAGTGAGAAGAAAGTCTCTCTAAAATCTATTTCAGGCAAAATACAATTATATCTCGTTCAGTCTGGTGTCCTTTGCTAACAGGTAATAAAACAAAAAATATGAATATGTATTATCTTCTGATTTTCTCATTTTTAAATGTGCCATCAAACGCGTTTTGTGGACCGCCCTGGTTTTCCTTATTTCAGAACACCAGATGGACATGGAGACACAATGTGCTATGAAGCATTCGCTCCTCCTACTCAAGATTTGTGCTGACAGATTCTACTCCATAATTCTCCTTAAACTGTATTATAGCCAATGCCATTATGGAATTAACCCACTGCAAACAAATATAATAGTTAATAACTTTTATTACAGTGGATGTTATATATTTCAGCTACTGAAACTGAATCAGGATTCTTAGAATGCTAACTTGTGATTTAAATATATGTTATATATTGTTACACACATATTTTATAGATGTTTCATAGGTATGTTATATATGTTATACACATAATGTATATTATCTTATATACGTACACACACAGAGACATCCTCACAGCATTGCCATGTAACCTTTTGATTTTGCTACATATTGAGGCTGACTCTCTTTTTGTGAATTGTGACTTTCTGGAGCAGGAAGGGACTCCTGGGGATAATGCCATCTGACCCTCTTATTTTCAGATTTTCAGAAATTAAGAACTACAGTTTAATGATTTGCCACAGCACACAACCAGTTCCTGGCAGAGTCTGGTCTAGAAATCATGAGGCTTGACTCCTAGACAGGGAGCTGGTAGGTAAATTCTGCCCTGACTACAAGTTAAATACCCCGGGATCACTGAGGTACCATTTCATAAACCATTACTCTACGTCATTAAGGCTCTTTATTCCTTAGCATTTAAGAAGCAATTTCAAGAGTGACGCCCTAATAAGCCTTGAGAGTTAGTGAAGCTTCTCCAAATATCCCTTTTGGTCTTTTAGGGAAGTTCACCAGCAAGGATAAGCCAGTTCATTGTGTTCAAAGTAGCACAAAACACCATATATTTGTCGGGGTGGGGTGGGGGAGTTGGGGGATATCATTTTACAAATGAATGCCGCTGAAAGAAACCCTAAAACACAGAGAGAAGGTTTATGTATCTTGGAAAGATAAAGGGTGGTAGCTTGTTTTCTTTGTAGAGTTATTAAAAATCAATCCGACATTGCTATTATTTTTAGGTGAATGAAAGTGTCTCAGGTGTCGCAGTCTGAGCAAGCGGGGAGTGTGTGAGTGAGCCCTGAGGTGGAAGGGCCTCCTGTGCAGGCGGGTCTCAGCCTCCACCCTGAGCTGCCAGGAGAGGCTCTGGCCATCTGAGCCCCTGCACTGGAGTAAGTGGGTTAGAAAAGAATTCTCTTACTCGTTTTTATTAATTTTTCTTAAATGTATGTTTAGTTCACATGTATTTAAATGTTTACTATTAGAAGTGTTTTGGGTCTTTACTTAGAAGTTTGGTTAACTTTTGTTTATATCAATCAGCCTAGGGTAAAATTGGTTTCATAATATGCTATTTTGCTCAAAGTTGTAGTTTCTAAGAGCCAATCTTTAAGTGAGGGCTCACTATACTTAGTTTTTTGCCTGTGATGTGGTATTCAGACTAAGGTGAGAAAAGCTTATTGCATGCTGTCATGGAAGGTGTCTAAATCTGGTTCCTTCTAAGAGTCCCTTGCTCTCTGAGATATTTGTTGCCTTTTTCTCTTAGGTTAGGTACTTGCCTCTAGCCATCCTTTCTGATTTATTAGTGACTACAATCTTGCCTTATTTTGAAGTCTCTAAGAACTCTTTGATTTGGGTCCAGCTTCTTTCCCTTTTCTTCCTTTGTTACCTGGTCACTCCCAAACTAACTTGGCCACTAAAATTTTAACCTTTTAGGAAGGAAGCTACTTCTGTTTTTGCTCTAATGTCAAATTTCAAAGCAGTAGAGTTTCCCCTATAAAATCTAAGCAAGCTTGATTCCTAGAGACACTGTCCAACCACAGCCTGCGTACACCACTTCTCAACCTATCAGTGATTATAATAATTGCATTGACTTAATCTTGCCCCTGAGTCCAAAAGGTGATATCTCTCTAGCCCCCTTTTCCTGGTGTTGGTAAACCCTTTTGTGGCAGATCCCGAGTGCTACAGACTGAATTCAGTCTCCCCAAAATTTATATGTTGAAGCCGTAACCCCTAAGGTGATTGTATTTGTAGTGAGGAAGTAACTAAGGTTAAATAAGTTCCTAAGAGCAGGGCTCTGATCCTCTAGGATGAGTGTCCTCATAAAAAGAGACATCAGCACTCTCTCTCGCCACCATGTAAGAACACAGAAGAAGGAGACCTGTCTGCAAGCCAAGAAGAGGGCTCGCACCAGAGTCAAATCCACTAGACTTTGCTCTTGGACTTCTAGCTTCCAGAACTGTGAGAAAATAACTTCTGTTGTTTAAGCCAGCCAATTTATGGCATTTTTCTTATGGCAGCCCAAGCTGACTAATACACAAAACCCTGAGTTCTCGATAAACAAAACATGGATAGAGCATATGAAATTAAAAACCTCGAGTCAGTGTGAGCTCACTACTAATGAATGTAAGAGGTCAGACCTTCTACAGTCCCTTCTTGATACTGGATAAAGTTCAAAAGAGGATAAACTAGAATAGAATTTGGACTCACAACCAGAGTGCCAACCACCTATGCCTGCCTGGCCTGGCACATTTAAGTTAGAATCTAATACTCCAGGGATCTGAGGGCCATGTGAATCTTATCTGCCTCTACAATACAAACTTTGGCCTATAGTTCCAGGTAAGAATGAAAATAAACAGAGCAAAATAGATCCCACTCACCAGTACCAAAAAGATAAATTAAAAAATCTGTAAAATAATGATTCATTTCTTGATATTTTAATCCCTTTCTCAGCTGGACTTGCCTTAGGAGCTGTAACTGCTGTGTAGCCTGCTGTACTCACTGAGTCATTTTTGCTACAGCAGCACCGATGGGGCCTCAGCTTGTGAAAAAAAAAAAATAGCCATTGATGTACGACTCTAGTCACCACTGTGGCTTCAGGAGGCTAGACATATTCATGTGGTATTTGTTCACCAAATCTTGTGGCCGTATCAAACTTTCCAAGAACAGCGCATTGGGTTTTCAATGTACTAAATAATCAGACTCCTCTCCGTTCCTAAGAATTAATTCTAAAGAAAAAAATCAGCATTACGGATTTTAATGAGAAAAAAATTGACAACTCAAATGTCCCACAAAATGTAATGAGTATATATACTAATATATTAATAATTATCACAGTATTGTGAATTTTTTGTGTGTGTTTTCCTGGATTTTCCAAATTTTATATATTGAACACTTGTTAATTTAACCTGCTTTTTTTAAAAAAAATAAGAATATAAAATGCCAGGAAAAGGAGTCATTAATATTTTTGGTACGTTTTCTTCATCAGTACCTTCTGTTGCCAAAACTGAGTTCAAACACTCTGATCCAATGATTCCGACAAACAGCTTGAAAAGCTCTTTATTTGGCTTGAGGAAAACAACAAACTATCTGTGTCTGGCCAGTTGTATGGCTACAATTATAATGTCATCTTCTCTTAAAAGAATGACTACTTAACAGAGATGAAAGGCCGTTCACAAGCATGCCCTGAATAAGTGGACAAAACTGTTTTGAAGCTGTTTTGGCAATTGCTAAATTATATTCTGTCACATGTTTTGGACCCAGAAATATGTGAGAAAAAGAATATACAGACAAAAAAAAGGGAATGGAGGCTTAACAAAATTTCTAATTTTTTAAATTTACTGAGTCACTTATCCAATAATTATTCACATAACACTGAGGGAGCAAAGATGGCCAATATTCTATGCATGTCCTCAAGTAATCTACCATCTACTAAACACCAATATGCATAAAAACAATTGCACAACAGTGAAATAGGTACTAGAATAGACTATGAAAAAAGAAACCGTGTGCTATGGGAAGAGAAGCGAGAGAGTGAGAAGCTGTAAATGTAGGACAAATCGTGTACGGCTTTTTCCTTCTTTCCTGCATCACTGGGCAATAGCGCAGTGCGCGGAGAGCAGTCTTGCTGCGCAATTTGGTCAGGGTATAGAATTCACTATGAATAGCCCCGTTATGTAGCATGGCAGCCCTCGAAGGAAAAACCTCATGGGCTTTGGTGGCTTTGAGTCCACCACTTCCTAGCCCCATCAGTAATGCTTTTGTTTGCAAAGGTTAAGATTTATGTAATAAAAACATTATTATCTCAAATTACAAAGACCGAAGATAGATATTCACTGTTTTCTCTTGAGAGTCTGTGGTCAGCACTCCGATTCTCTTTTTGTATGTGGATGATTTGCTTTTTCTTCCTAAAAGCTGAAGGAGATGAGGGGGAAACCCTGCAGGTTACTTAGGGAGGGGCATGCTGAGAGAACTGGCAAGTGCCAAGTGCTCAGGCCTCCCTCTCAGCATCCTCGGGCTGCTGGATTTCTTCCTGTAAACCACCTTCTCGAGTGTACCTAATCAAATGGCTTTCCCTGGACCCACATATAAAATAGTGACTACTTCTTGCACAGCACCACCTACTCCCCTTGCCTTTCTTAATTTTTCACTCCTTCATGTTCATCACCTAACATTTATTTATTTTTGTGTGCATCCATTTCCCTCCATTAGAATGTAGCTCCTTGAAGACCAGGGACTTCAGCTTTTTTGTTTACTGCTGTATTCCCCATGTCTAGGCTGTTTATGTGTGTAGCAGATGTTCAGCAAATATCTGCTGAATAGATGAAGGAGTGAAGGGTTAGTGTAAGTGCAAGGCTACCAGACTGTTTTTATTGTGTACGAGGCATGCATTTTGTGATGTTCTGCTGCTGTACTAAATGGGACCGTTCCAACTCCCGCTATCTGATTCTCTCCCATGATAAAGTAATGGAATGCAGGAAAAGCTGCATCCTCAGCATGCACTCTTATCTAAGCTTCTAAGATTGCTCTGCTTCTGCTCAGAGTATTTTAGTTTGGGAAATTAATTTCCCAAGATGCATCGCACCTTGTAATCTTTCCCTGTTGCTTTTTGGTAGTCTCAATCCTAAATGAATATGGGAATAACTGGAGAGTTGTACGAACAGCAGCAATTCAAGACTAAAGGAAAAGCCCGTCAGTTTCCTGGTTTGTAAAAAATCTTGCTTAAGTCAGGAGTCATTCAGTTGAAGAGAAATTTAGTTTCTTTCTATCTCTTTTTGGCAGGAAGAATTACTTGATTTCCTGAGACAAAGCCCGCGTAAGGTATTGATTGCATTTCTCAATTAATGGGAATTTCACCCTGGTTCTAACAAAAGATTGACTATCGACATTTTTAATGTTGTTATGTTTTCATTAGTTCATCATTTATTTTTCTGTTCTCAGAGATATGTCTTCTAGACAATAATACTGAGCTCTGTTATAATCTATTAACCAGATTAAATTTTAAACCTGAAACCAGAAATTATCAAGTAGAGGCTAGTAAACTGTTAAAAAAAAATGGAATGTTAACAAAAAAAATTCTGCATCCAATTCTTAGATTAAATTATAATATTCTTCTTTCATATCCCGTTGAGAGTAAATATATCTGAAACTGACACAAAGAAAGCATGTTTTACAAATATAAAAACATTGCTTTACATATGCTTCTTGCTTTAGAGTTCACAAATTACCTGTATAAACATTTGAAAGAAACTGCTAATCATTTATCCAAATGTCAGAATTATGATCTTGTTGGAAAAGTAATGTGCCCAGCCTAAGAATCACATTACCCAGCCCCGCCCCCGCCCCCGCCATACAGAGGCCTTTTGCCTCACTCCTAGATGGAGAAGCCAATTTGTAACTAAGCACAAAGTAAGAATGCAGGAGCAAAACAATAAAAGAAACTTTGGTCCCTGATGGACTCATGGAATTTCTGTACTAACTTTGGACTACCCAATGACTTGTGAAAAATAGTGAACTCCTAAGTTGCTTAAGTATGTGTGTTCTTCGCCTCCATCTCTGTCATCTCCATCTCTGTCTCTACCTTTGCCTCTATCTCCATTTCTAACTCTATTACCTTTTTTAAACTCACCTGTAAGTTGATCACACATTCCGATGTGCCCCTGACAACCTGACTAATGCTTATTTTCTTACCAAGACAGTAAACGGCACCCCTTCTCACTCCCAGAAATATCCAAGTTTGGATGATAAATTACACAGCTGCTTTGCCTTTAGAACAAGTACTAGATACATAGTTTTACAGACAGGAAAAGTCCAGCTCAGAGAACATAACCTCTCCAAGGACTGGAAGTAGAGCTGACCCTCGAACAAAATGGGTTTGAACTACATGAGTCCACCTATATACATATTTTTTAAACAAATACTGTAAATATATTTTCTCTTCCTCATGATTTTAATAACATTTCCTTTCCTTAGCCTACTTTATTATAAAAATACAGTATATATAGATATACGAAATATGTGTTAACCAACTGTTTATGTTATCAGTAAGGCTTCCAGTCAACAGTAGGCTATTAGTTATTAAGTTTTGGGGGAGTCATAGTTATACATGGATTTTGACTGTGCAAGGGTTAGTGCCCCACATTGCTCTATGGTCACTTGTATTGGAATTAGAATGGAATTGGTGCAGTTAAGTGTGTTTGCTGCTTAATTACTTTCACACCAAACATCCGTGGTATTAAAATAGAAAACCATCTTAGGCTCTTCCCTTTTTCTTACCTCCTACACCTAATCAATCATCATCTCTAGTGGATTTGACCTTTTTAACCTCTTCTATGTGTTCACTTTTAGGCTATTTACATTTCATACTATCAGGTCTAAATTTTTACCTGCTAGTGTCAGGTGTTTCACTAGATGTCCTTATTCTCATAGAACGAAACTAAATTCTATTATAATCTTCCATTCTGCCTGGTTTCAGAAACTAAGGAGTATTTTTTCCTACCATCACTTTTTCTCAGGGCTTCCTCTAATAACTACAGAAAGGTTAAGGTGGAGCTCAGTAACCTGCCTGAAGTTATGTCCTTACCATGTTGCTATCAGCTTGATGTCTTTGTCCCATTTGCCCTTTGATCATGGGTGATGGCAAGGCAGTCCCTTGTTTAAGAATACAAGCCTCTTGTGGCTTGTTCTGCCACATCTGTGCTGTCCTAGACAAGTGAAAAACCAGTGAATTTTCCTGCAACTCTACAGACTGTAAGTGACTACGGTTTTGCACCCTCTCTGGTGCACAAGTTTACCATCTTGTCTCAGGATCATGAGGGAGGGATGGCTCCCAGATGATCGTATGAGGCTATCTGAGGCTCATTTTTACAGACACATCATATAGACATTTCTTCTGCTCCTCAGTTGACAAGTGGAATATGGAAATTTTGATACCTCTCTGAGCTCTACAGGTACATGCTGCCCCCAGGTTCCTAATCATGTGAGTTCTTATTAACCTGCAACTCCCTGAATGTCAGTCTAGGCGTAAGGGGTTATTGCTCAACATTTTCATTGAGATCTACCAATAAACAAGCTCACTTAGATTTTTTATTTATTTTTATTTATTTATTTGTTTGTTTGTTTGTTTGTTTTTGCAATTTTATCTCTTCTTCCAAGATCATTGAATCTTTTTCTGGGCTTGATAGGGGTACCAAGGGTGGTAAAGAAGATGGGAAAATAAACTTTTTCTTACTTACTCATTGAAATTTTTTTTATATATATATAGCAAGAACTGCCTTTTCAGTTCACTGCAATATACGTCATCTGCTTTCCAAATAAGTTAGCATATAATATACTAGCTACATTGGATAGAAGAAAGAAAAATGAAATAATTTAAATTATTGGAAATAAAAAGAATGCATTAGAATGTTAAAATTTTATCTATTGGAAGAGTATCAGTCAGAGTTCTTAGCTATAAGCAACAGAAACCATCTCTCGCTGACTTAAGCATAAAAAGGAATTTGTTTAAAAATCTATTTGAAAAACTCATAGCATTACCAGATAAGCTGAAAAACAAGCTCTGGAAAGAAGAAAGATGAATTTTGCAGCCAGAATCCTAGGCAAAATCATTTCAACGGAAATAGTTTTTGCTGTGTAATGAATCATTCCAAAATTTAGTGGCAACCATTTGTTTAGCTTACAATTTTGTGGTTTAACAATTTGGACTGGGCGCCCTATGAGTCTGTCATCAGCTGTTAGCGAGCTAGGCTGCTCTGCTTCTGGTGGTTGGCTGACACAATGCGGATATGGGACTCTCATCAGCCAGCTGGCTAACAGGCTCATCCACATGGCTGCTCAACAGGGTCCCAAGAGGATGAAAAGTGTGCCATTCTTTTGATTTTACAAAAGGCAGATATAATTTTCATCCACCTTGACTTTTCTTGTGGTATCTCAGACCCCTAAATGCAATTTAGGATATAATCTGTTCGATGTACACAACTTCAAATAATTAGGTTTCATATAGCCTCAAGTGGAGATATGCTGTTCAATTTCATAATTGTAAATATAATAGCTTTTAACTATAAGAATATTAATCAATTTATGTACAATAATTCTTGTGTCCATTTCTCTGTTCATACTTTAAAGTACTTTGGCATTTAAAATAGATTTGGCACAGACTTATGTTTTCACTTGAAGTTAATGGACAAACTCCAAAAATAAATAATTTCTAATTTTATAGAGTACCTTTTACTTCTATATCATATAAATTTCACTTGATAAACAAAATACTTCTAAGTGAATGAATAAGGGATGATTTAGGGTCATTTGCTATATCTTGGAAATTTTAATATACTTGTAAGAAATTGAGAAAACAAATGACTATAACATCTAATTAACAAATTATTTTACAAGACATGCAAAAACTCTTTCCACATAAATTTTAGAATTAGAGTGTCAAGGTTCTCTAAGAAACATTTTAGAATTTTTATTGGAACTGCCTTGAATTTATAGGTGGCTTCAGAGAGAATTGGCAATTTTATATTATTGAATGTTTATTCCATAAACATGGTATGGTCCTCTATTTATTTAGGCCTTCAATTTCTCCTATTAAAATGTTTTAGCTTTTACTGTTGAGGTCTTGTGAAACTTTAAACTAATTCCTATAGGAACTTAATAACTTTCTATTCTACTAAAAATTAATACAGTTATATCAGTTTCTTCTGGCTAAGTTTTTGAATAATGTACTATTTTCCTTCTTTATGCATTAAAATTTTCAAAATCTTCTGTAAATAGGATATAATTTTTTAAAATCTGATGTTAGTCTTTTATTTTACCTAAATAACTTAGTCAATTTGAGGTCATGAAATTACATATATAATTATGTATTATATACTTATGCATTATATATTGTCTATATCTCACATTTTCCTATGTGTATTTTTTGTTCCACTTGAAAACAATTTTTTTCATTTCAAATATTTTTCTTACCTCTTTGTTTTTTCCTTCAAAATGATTAAAAAGCCTTAAAATAATGTAGATCTATTTGAACTTTACCTGACTCACATGCTGTTTTTATCATTTTTTCATCCTTTTACTTTTATAAAGGTCCGATCTGCTGTTAAACTTATCTATATAATTTTTTACTTATATAAATTTTAGATAGTTTAGCTTCAAATCTGTAAACCTAAGTCCCTTGAAAAAATTTAAGTTTGACTTTTATGTCCATGAAAAGAGTTAGTTTATGTGTCTGATAAACGCAATCTCTGGAGTTAAATTGTTTCTGCTGAGTAATGTAAACTTATCTCATTATATGCCTTATAACTTTAAATTGTTTACTAGCTAATTTTATTTTTTTAAACATCCTTAAGTAAAGTTTGTCATTTAGTGTACTTGTATCTTCTGCAGAAAAAAATTTGCTTCCTGCTTCTACTTATCCACAGACCCTTGCAGTACAGGATTAAAGCTTGAGGATTCTCTGAGTTGCCTTGGTGATCCCCCAGAGTAATATTTACATCCATCCTGCTTCCAGAATTCAGCCCTCTGAGGTGTTGGCTCATAACAGAGTGGGAGTGGGGGATGATAGCTTTCTGCCTTAGGTAGTTCCTAAATTTAGGCTCAGTGCCCCCATATCCAAAAGTCAGCCCCCAAGTTGTTCACTGGGAAGTTCTACCCAGTTACTCTTGTCCTCTTTGCTTAAGTACGAGTTGCCTCCTCTTCATGGGCAAATGCCCCTCATTTCAACAACTCCAGTTTACCTCTTTGGGGTGCTCACTCTTGCTAGTCTAAGACTGGTTATTCTTCACTAAATCGTTGGGTGTTATTCAAAGGATATTTTACTTGTGTTTAGCAAGAGTATTAGTCTGAATCACCTAAATCACCATTACTGGAAGTATCTCTCTTGTATTAATAGTATTAATGAATGAAGGTAGGTAGTAAATCATAATGGCATTTAGATCCCATTGGGCACATGTTTTAAAGTGATTTAACAGATTTATCTAATATTATCAGTATTTACAACATGCTAAAATTATATCATTTGCGATAATTTAAATGTATATAAAATGTAAGATACTAACTTAAAATGGACCAAAAAAAGTATTTTTTATATTATTTTACAGGCTATATGAGAAAAAATGTGGAAGGCCAGTATCTGTTTTCTAAGCATTTGATTTCACATAACTTCCCTTAGTAGAATGTGAACTCATTCAGAATGAAACTGTGCTCATTTATCTCTGTACCTTTAGTACCTGATATAGTACTTTTTATAGAGTAGTCTCTTAATAAATATTTGTTGAATAAGTTATTTTTTATTTTATCCTCAATATGATCAATTATACATAGACAGATATATGCCTCAATGTAGCTGCCTCTCTCTTACATATGTTATGTATGTGTGTGTGTATATATATATACACACACATGTATATATATATACATGTATGTATATATATTCACCATGTATATATTTAATACATACACTTAAAAATTGTGTTGTGCATGATGGCAATGAGTAACTGGTCAGCAATGGAATACATCATTATTTTCATTAAATCTAGTCATTTTCCTTTCTGATCAATACAACAGTTGGCATCGGTGTTTAAATGACATTAAGATCAAGCTTCCATCTGTTTTTCCTGAAATATTGGTTAATTTATTCTAATTTACATGCCATCTTAAGTAACTTTGAAAGAACTTAGCACAGACTGAACAAATTAAAGATATTTGTATAATGTGGCTTTTGCCATTTAATGACATTTTAAAATTTAAATGTTTTCTTCAAATAACATTTGCAAAGACAAATGGATGTCTGAAATTTAAATATAGTATTAAAATATTACTTCAGTGTATTTTATGGCACATTAGGGAATATTTTTAATTTCAGTCAAATCTTTTATAAACTTTAGATTCTATTTTGTGCTCATATTATTCCTATGTGTTTGAAGTTATGTCAGAAAATCCCTGCTGAGTGAATTTGTGTCCCTAGAATGTGACATTAAAGAGTCAAACACTAGATAATACAGTGGGGCAGAATGTTGCTTGAGAACTCAGCCATGAGAGAGACTGGGAAGAAATGGTATGTAAAGAAAAAGTGGTTCATTCTGAAGACAGTAAGATCAACCACATCAGAGTACGTGCAGAGACCGAGATTGGGAATGAGTGAGAATTAGGATAGATGGAGTGATGGGAAGTGTGACAGCTGTCGAATATCAGGGTCAGCAGTTTTCTGTAAAGGGCCCGAGATAAAATGTTTTAGATGTTACAAGCCATATAGTATTTGCCACAGCTACAGAACTGTCAAGGCAGCCATAAACAATACGGAAAGAAGTGGTTGTCTGTAACACTGGTTATAAAAACTGGGTGGGTTCGACCTGTGAGCTGGTTGTTCACCAACCCCTGCTCTAGAGAGTTGGAGGACCCCAGGGGCTAACTTGTTGCTCAAAGGGTTCGGCCCACATCCAATGCCAGAAGAGAGAGAATCAAAAGCTTTACTTTTTCTGCATCATTTCAGCTCCATTTGCTGCCACTCTTTGGTCCTCCGCGGTCCGACACAAGTTCTCCCAAGGCTGCTGAGATGCTCTAGGTGACTTGGAACCTTGCACAAGCTGCAGCAGCATCCCACTTTGGGAGTACCAGGTTAGAGTTCTTGTATTTCCCAATCTCATGGTCATCCATTGATCCTCGAAGCATAGCACGCGGCCAGGGCCAAGTCCAGAAGGCGTCCCACCTTAGTTACGTATTCCTACAGAGCTAGCCCTTGCTTAACACCTCTTGGTCCCTGTGACTGTGAGCCGGGGTTACCAAACCAGAAGCTATCCTTCCAGCAGCTTCCTCTTGTGAGTCTCTGTGTCTTCTCTGGCCAAGAGACCTCTCGTTTAGGCCACCCTCAGTCACCTTTAGAGTTTCATTTAGCTTGTATCCAGTAAAATAAGGGTCAGAAGAGGGTTCTCTTTCTTTCATAAAGACACTAGCACTAGCTTTTTATAAAACTGATTCACTTCTCAACATACCAATAAGAGATACTCATAATTTTCATGTTGGACTAATTATTATACAAAATCTATGTAATCAGTGGATAATTACAGAAGAATTGAGCAAACAGGAGTGATTTTGAGTTAATTAAAATAGGTTCTCATTTGCATGTGTCAGACTCCTTTCACACTTCTTGTGAAAGTTATTGGTGTTCTCAAAGCACTGGGAAAGAGAAAGAGATTGTTTATCCCAACAGAATCATAAACCATAAAACCCTAAATTAATAAGTATGTACTCCAAAGTTATACTAACCACCAGATATTATGGAATTTACTTATTCAATAAATATTCACTGAACTCTTGTTATATACAAAATTCTATGCTAAGCATTCAAGAGAGAAAAAGAAAAGAAAGATGAGTCAGACATGGCTCACACTTCCAAGAAATAAAGCTTCTTTGAGGAAAACTAAAGGCGATCAAGGTAGAATGTAATATGATCTACAAATTACGTTCAAAGTAAGTCCTAAAGGATCACAGAGGTGGGGAAGATTCAGGAAGATTCATTAGGAACTTGCTTTTTGTATGAAATTTCGAGAATGGGAAAAGGAAGTGCACGCAAAAGGTTTCAATGTTGGGCAGTACGGTACACAAAATAGGCTGGGGTGTCTAGATGTAGGGCCTGTACAGGGGAGAAAGGGAGGTGAGATGGAAAGATTGATGAAGGCTGGACCATAGAAGCCCTAAATGACATACTAGAGACTGAATACAATTTTCTAGGCAATGAAGAACTGCGAAGCATTTTTAAGCAAATGAGTGGCATGATCAAAAATTGTGTTTAGGAACAATTATCCTGATGCAGAATTAAAGAACTGATCAGAAAAGAAAGATTTGAAGCCAGGGAAATTATCCAGGAGGTTACCGTAATATCAAAGAGATAACGAAGAATTAAACAAAATGGTGACAGTGGAGATGAAAAGTAGGGCATAAATATATGTGTCATTCCCCCAATTCATTCCTACAGTTGGGAGTACAAGAATATATCAAATAAAACAAGACAGTTCATAATCAAGTGCTAGATGGTGCAGTGCAAAATAAGGATTACTGGTGCTCAGAGGTCACTGAAAGCTGGAGTAGCACAGACAAAAATTCAGAAACGTGAGATGTGAATGCATGCAAGGAGAGAGGAACAGCACGTGAGAAGGCACAGAGGCAGAATGAACATGGTGCAAGTATGGCTCAAACAAGCTCATCAGAGGAGATGGCATATTCTGCAGAGGGGGAAACAGGCTTTCAGCTGAGACAAGGAGGGCCTAGTGGGGCACTTACCCAGAGGGTGCTGTATGGCAGAAAAGCTTAAAAGCCATAGCCTTTTTGCAGGAAACGAGGCCTCAACTGATGTCAATGGATATAGGGGTGAAACAAATATGATAGAGCAAACTTTCATATCAGGGATGAAAGGCATGAATAAATCCAGGGTAATGAAGAGATTTTTTAGAATGAGTGGTTGGGACTATCTTAAACTTTAATTAGTTAATTTTTTTTTTTTACTTACCAGTAAGATAGTAGAAACTCATTTGTATAGTGTGACACTGAAGGGGAAAAAAATAGCCAATTTATGTTCATGTATTTTCAATCTTTTCACACATAAAGTAATATATTAATATAGCACACTAGGGTAAACTAAAAGGATATTGAAATCAGTTATATAAAACTTGGTGGGGAAAATTACATTTTTATAGTAAGTAAGCATGAAGACAAATCGAGTTCTAGGGAAATACATTAAATATAAGACTTCCAAATAAAATCTATTCAATTTTTTAATGAGAAACTCGAGCTTACTTCCATGAATATATTTTGTACAGGGAATGGTTACATTTTCTGATCAAAATTTTAATTTTGAGCTCTTTAAATTCTTGATAGTCACCATGGAAGAGAAACTTTGTCTGCACAAGTAGGTGATAAAATTCTAAAATCATTGCTTTACAATCATTGAAAATATAGCAACCGTTGAAATTAGATTAAAAGAATCCAATAGCTCTGCTTTCATTGACAAAAGTAATGTTTAAATTTTTCTGATAACTTGGATGTCTTTAAATTCAACTAAACATTGTATAACAAATGTTTCAAAAATAAAAATGATGCTCACATTTGCAGGAGTTCTTACATTTTTCAAGTAATTGATCTGAGCTAACTGGGACACCGTGTAAAATACACATTGGTCAGCGTGGATGAGATTAAGAGATATAACACAGAGTTATTCGCTACTACTTTTAACTGGGCCCATGAGGAACACTGCTGGGTCTCTCCACTCTCTCATCACCCCAATGGGCCACAATGGAGACTGTGCCCAGTGCCCCTTAGGCAATAACATGCTCTGCAGCTGACTGTCCAGGTGGTATGTCTAGCAGGTTTCCAGATGCTGAGGCTCCTTCTTGGCTATGTTCAGTATCCCGGGGTGGAGCAGCAAGTTCTGATACTATTCTTTTGTTCCTCTGGTTTGCAACCCTCTGAGCATGCTCAGAGAATGCTCTACCCAAATTGGGATGCTTGTAACCGGATGTAACCTGCGCCGAAGTTCTTGCACAGACCCTGCCACACCATGAAGAGAAATATTTTGGAGGACAGTTGTAACTCATTCCCAACACATCAGTATGCCATGCACACCAATAGCAAAGCTTTGTAGTGTAACTTTTTGTTTTGTTCACTGTGTCACTGTTACAGGATTTCTAGGGATAGCCACTACTCCCCGAACAAAGCCATGTTCCTGTGAAATGGGGCGCACTAGGATTAAGTAAATCAGTTTCTACCATGTCTTGATAGGGAATCATGGGGAATCATGGGGACCACGGTGGGCAAAAGTTACTGACAGTAGGAAAATGTAAAATACAATTAAGAATAATGCTATTAGGTAAATTTGGTCACCAATTTAAAAAAAAATTTAATAAAGGCCTTTAAAATATATAAAGAACTCATACAATTCAACAACAACAACAAAAAAAACCAAACAATCCAATTAAAAAATAGGCAGAGGACCTGAACAGATACTTCTCCAAAGAGGAAATACAGATGGCCAACGGACATATGAAAAGATGCTCAAGGGCACTAATCATCAGATAAATGCAAATTAAAACCACAACGAGACATCACCTGACACCTGTCAAAATGGCTATCATCAATAAATCAAAGAACAAGTATTGGCGATGATGTGGAGAAAAGTGAACTCTCATACACTGTTGGTGGGATTATAAATTGGTATAGCCACTATAGAAAACAGTCTGGAGGTTTCTTAAAATATTAAAAATGGATATACCATTTGACCAAGCGATTGCACTTCAAGGTATTTATCCAAAGAAAATGAAATAATAATTCGTAAAGATCTACATACCCCAATAGTTATGGCAGCACAATTTACAATAGCCAAGATACAGAAGCAATCTAAGCACCCGTGAATAGATGAATGGATAAAGAAGTTATGGTTCATATATGCAATGGAATATTACTCAGCCACTAAAAAAAAAAAAAAGAAACCTTACCATTTGTAATGACATGGATGGACCTAGAGGTTCTTATGCTGAGTGAAATAAGAGAGAGAAAGATAAATACCATATGATTTCACTTATATGCAGAATCTAAGATACAAAAAGAACAAACTAATCAAAAACTGACAAATATAGAGGACAATTTGGTGATGGACAGAGAGGAAGGAGATTTGCGGGGCTGGGAGAATGGGGTGAAGGGTTAAAGAAATAGAAATTAGTAGCTGATAGATGGTCTCAGGGATGGACAGCACGGCATAGGGAGTGTAGTTGGCATTAATATATTGGCTACTTGGAAAACCAGAGGAGACAAGGAGCAATTAGAGGGATCGTTTTATAAACTATATAAATGTCTAACACATATACTGTATACTTAAAACTAATTACATTTAAAAAATAAAATAAAAAGGTCTTAAGTTAATCTTTTAACAAAATAGTGTCTTATAGTGTCTTTGTGTTAGTTAAATCTTTTTGGTTGCAGCCATAGAAATGGACTCTGGCTAAATTAATGTGAGAAAGTGAGGGAGAAAGAGTGGGAGAGAGAGAATATGTTTATTTGAAAACATATGGGGATATGCAAAGAAACAAAAGAAAGGAGAAAAGCCAGACTTCTGAAATGAAAGGACCAAGGGAAATTCTAAGAATTGAAAAACTGACATTAATTGCTGTTCTGCTTCTGCTATGGCTCAATACCAAGACTCTTCTGTCTTGGTATCACTCCCTTGAAGATTCAAATTCCTAGGGATAAAGTGCAATTGTTTACATTGGGCTCACCATCCTCCCACTTGGGCTGTCAAGGGCTGCACCCCTTTATTACAGGCCCAGGTTTGACTTTAGGACATTGACATCGCATCATGAAAATTTGAGAAACTGTCTGAAGGAGAAGGACTAATGAATCTTGGTCAAACAGAAACAATAGATGTGCACTTTGCCATTCTAACTCCATCTTTAGATGAGGAAAAAAATCCCTAAGGTAAATGTTCTTACCCACAACTGCATAATTATTCAATGACAAGGCGGTAGGTAACTAGACCATAACTTTCCCATCTTCCAGGGAAGTTCATTACTTTTGGTATTTCCCACATCTGTGCATTCAGTTCTTTTAAACCTCTCTAAGAAAAATGAAATGAAACCTTATATTGTCTCCTCAAAATGCTGTGGAGTGGGCTGATATCTGGGAAAGATATTACTAATTGAATACACTTTTTTATAACCTTAACAATAAATGTCAGACAAAAATCCTGAGGATGAATAGTTGCCAGGAAGCTAGGAAAGATTTTTTATTTGTCCACGGGCACCCAGAACCAGCACACAAGAAGATTGCTGCTTTCTTTTCTCAGAAGTCTGACAGTTTTAATGATAACGTCAAACGCATTTTCAGGTATATTTTGTCCAGGTTATTTGTGCTGTGAAGTACTCTGTCTTGCGAGATGTCAGAGAGCTGCTTTTTCAGTGGGTGTGTTTCTCATTTGAATGCACTGGAACAAGATTTTCACTGAAAAATGTTCAAGTTCTGTGAGGCACATTAAATTGTTCTTGATGCCAGCGTTATTATGAGGACCTGCAACTAGCATGCCTGAAGCAACGTTCAACATACAAGTTCTGCCCTTGGCCTAAGGGCAGATTTACATGGCGAAAGTGGGATGGAGCAGATTTTTTTAGTTTAGTAGCTTCAGTGCTACAAGTGGTTTGCACATCAGCTCCTCTAAGGCCTTCCTGGGCCACCATCCTCAAGACATTTCTCATAGTAATCACACCTGCAACCTCATCGTTTCTTTAGTAGTGGATATTACAAGATGTTTCTCAAGAGAGGCAATATGTATATCTTTTAAGATCACAGAGCTTGGAGCAACGTACTGGGTTCAAAATCTCAGCTCCACTAATTACAATTGTTGCACTTGCAATCAATACCTAAGATCTCTGACCTCAGTTTTTTAACTGAAAAATGTGACACAATGGCACTCAGTTCTTTAGGAGATTGTGAGAATTAAATGAGATAACATGTGCAGAGCACTTTTAACAGTGCCTTGTCCATAGTGATCATCACATGTTTTCCATTGTTATGACTTAGTGTCTGTCTCTCCCCCGTCCACTTGCATTAGATTGTGAGTCCTGTGTGGATAAAACCATATCTATCCTTTAATCCAGTGGGTATCCAGTGAGAAAAGTACCTTTCATACACTGGGGATCAATCGATATTTGTAAATCGAATGGATGGACAGATGAATGGATGAATCAAATTGATAATTTACCAATGGTCGTCATGTATATTGTCACATTTGAGCTACAGAGTGTTGCTGTCAGGTAGTGCCAATACTTTTCTCATTGTATGTGTTAGGAATTTGAAACCTGGAGATACTTACTGACTCAGAGCAGAGTTCAAAGGTAGCAAACCCTGCATTTGAATTTAGGTCTTCTGACTCCAAATCTCATGCTCCTCTGAGTCATCCTATCGCTTCCATCTCTGAATCTTGTCTACAAATTTTTTCTATAAGACAGGGAAATTATTTGCCCTGTTCATTGCATGTTTTGAGTATCAACAAGTTAAAGTAGGTAAAAATACACCAGACTGTTACCCCAATGTCTTTTATTATGTTTAGTGTTTAGCAGATTGCATAAAGTAGCTTGTTTTGTGAAACAATTTTAAATTAGAAAAAGAATATTTTTTTTTAAGAGGGAAAAACGGAAGAAGAATCTGGGCAATGGAAGAATAAAAGATTTACCTTAGGAACTGGCTTTGAATTCTGAGGCATTTTCTGTTCCCAGACTATGAGGTCAGGTCAAGCTGGTTGGACCACCAGGAGAGGAAAGAAGAGCATTTTTCTGATGTTTCAGTAATTTCCTGAATTACTGAGATGTAGTCAACATGCATCTCTGACATTTAATCATGTATTTTCAGAAATTAGGCAACTATATTTAGCCTTATATTTTACCTCCCTTTTATATAGAAATGCTGAGTTTCTAACATGATAAATTCAGAAATTTTCCAAGTTATTTTTTTACCTCTATCGAGAATGGTAAATTCTGTCAAGGTGCTAAGAAAGTTGAAAAAAGAAAACATGCACACACAAAGTAACTTTGGTAGTAATGAAAAATATAGTTACTGATTAATAACATGATAATTAACAAACAGAATCAACTGACAATTACTGAACATTTAGTATGTGGAAGAAACTACATTACATGATTTTATACATCATTTAACTCAATTTATCAATTTGTTTCTTCAATAACTATTAACTGAACACCTACTATGTACCAGGCGCGGTTCCAATTACTTGACCTTGTAAAGGTTACATTCTAGTGGGAAAGGAAGGAAATAAAAAAACTGACCAAGAAATACTTGATAAGCTAACAAATAGTGATAAGTTCTATGAAAAAAAAAAATAAGAGAACAGGAAAGAATAAAGAGTGAGGGTGGCTATGCTACCTAGATAGCAGGAATGGTCAAGAAAATCCTTCCTAAAAGACTTAAGTTTGAGCAATGGTATGAAGCAATGGCTTAAGTAAGAGGTTAAGCCATGCAGTGTTGGCAGAACAGTCTTTCTGGACAAAGGAACAGTAAGTGTAAAAGGTAGCAAAAAACTAGACTGGGATCGTCAGACCATTGGGGCACAAAGTGAATGAGGCCCATGGATGGGTCAGGGTCCTTGGGTAGGGTTTTGAGGAATCGGTGGGGATTTCTGATTTTCTCCTGAATGTGACAGAGAGTACTTGGAGGGTTGGAGCAGAGGAATGACATAATGGGATTTATTTTTCAAAAGGTCATTTTGGCTGCTGTATAGGGAATGGTTTGTAGGTTACAAGAGAAGCAATGTTTGAACCTGGTAAGACAGTTAGGAGGCTACTGTGCCAGTTCAAGTGAGAAAAGGAGGTAGCTGTGGTGTGGATGGTGAAATAAGGGTTGAACGACCTGAGAATGACAAGATTTGAAGATAGAGGAGAAGGCGTGAGTTGGTCCTAGGAGAGTCAGAAGGTGAACAGATTATGGAAAAATACTAGGATTGTGAGCTAGTGGGACCTAGCTGAAGTTTGTGGTCTGTGTCTCAGGTAAGACAAGACCGTAGGGCTGTGAGTTTTTCTCCAGCCACTTAAGTTATTCTGGTAAAGGTAGAGAATTGGGTTTAATGGTGGCTGGGATTTTGCCAAGTGAGTGTGGTAAATAGAGAGGGGAAATGAGGAATTATACTGCCAGACTCTGGAACCCCAGCCTGATGAGAGAAAGTGAGGGCATGAGGTGGCTGTGGAAGTGAAATGTGGGTGTTGGTGGATCAGATTGTCCCCAGGCTGCCAAAGACCTACTGGAGTATATTAGGGACTGAATGTTTGACACCCCAAGTGACAGTTTTGGGGGGGTCCTTTGAGAGATAATTAGGTTTAGATGAGGTCACGAGGGGGGCTTTTCATGATGGGATTAGTGCCCTCATAAGAAGACATCAGAAAGAGAGCTCTCTTTCTCCAGCATCTGAGGATACAGGGGAAGGCGGCCACCTGCAAGCCAAGGACAGCCCTCCGCACCACCTGGCCTGATCTCAGCCTTCCAGCCTTCGGAACAGTGAGAAACAAATGTCTGCAGTTTAAACCACCCAGTCCATGGTATTTCGTTACCGCAGCGGGGGCTGACTGGGACAGTGTAGCAAGGAAAGAAATGAGCTGAAAGTGGGGTGGGAATCGACTGTCACTTGCTCGAAATGGAGACTTTGGAGATGTTGAAAATGGCATGAGGCATATGATAATGGAAGTTAGTATAATAAACTGTTTCATATTTGCTGGGTTTTTTCCTCCACTTTTGGGTTGCCAAAATTATCACAAAGTTGGGATTGGCCATGCACACTGCCCCAAAGGTGAAGGGCTTTGTTCAGGTTATTTATGTGTAAAGTGCTGCCTTTTGCGGTTGTGACTGTAAGACTGACATTCTGAGGCTGTGAGAATGAGGTCAGAACACGCCTTCGCCTTGGGGTTCAATGAAGATCCTACACATCTGCCTCCTTGATGCAGGGGGCCCTCACCATGCCCAGATGGCGGTGCGTGTGCGTGGGAGGACTCTGCCGGGGAGTCCTCTATGCAGAGAATCCTCAGAAGGGTCATTCCTGGAGAGCAGCCAGATCTAAATGAGTTCCCACCATGGCCTACTTTTCAGGATGGGATTCAAGTTTTAAATTAAAAAGGAAGCGGAGGTTTGTCTTCACACTGTTGGTCAGGGCGCAGGGGCTAGCTTCTGTTTTCCAGTAGTCCTGAAGTTGGGTTTCGAGAGTGACCAGGAGACTTCCCAGGGGCGCGTGCACGCCTGAGCACCTCGGGCTCACTGCTGCAGAATCCAGGGGTGCGTCCCCTTTTTGCTATTCTTGACGTCAAGTTCCGACAGCCCCGAAGCCTAGCAGGGGCGGTGGAGAGCAGAGGAAGGTTGGCGGGGAGGGGAAGCCATTGCAGCAACAGTTTGGAGGAGGGAGCTGGACGTCTTTGCGCGGAGAAAATCAGAGTAGGGAGGAAGGAGACCTGCGGGCTCCGAGAGCCGCCGGGTTGCTGCAAAGAGGGGCGGGCGGAGGCGGGGGCGCTGCACGCAGCGCGCTGGTTCCAGCGGTGCCCGCGGGGAATGTGACATCAGCGGCGCCGGGCGCTTGCGGCTGGAGGAGGCAGCTCGCCTCGGCTGCGCGGTGCACACCTCGCCCAGGGGAGGACGCGCACACGGGCAGGCGGCCGGCATGTCGGCGAAGGAGAGGCCAAAGGGCAAAGTGATCAAGGACAGCGTCACCCTCCTGCCCTGCTTTTATTTCGTCGAGGTGAGTTGGCCCAGCGCCGTGGCATAATGCAGATCCTCCGGGCAGCTCCGGAGCGGATTCGGGTCCTGGACGATGTCGGAGGCTCGGAGACCGTGCCAGGGTGCGCGCCGCTGTCCCCGAATGCCCCGATCTCCCCCTTCCCCAGGATTCTCGGGAGCTCCCCCGAGTGTGCCTGGGAGTGCCTGCCAGCCCGGGGTGACCACCACTAGCGGTGTCGCTGCCGGGTGGCCTGCAGGGAAGGATACCTGTGTGAGTGAGTGTGGGGCTCGTTCCCCGGCCCTCCTGTCGTGCCTCTGTGCACAGAGTCCGTGGCCCAGAGGGGCCATGATGCCGATATTTCGGGATTTGTGTCTTCAATCTGCGAGAATGTATCTAGAATTTCATGAGCATTTATTCAGAATTCAAAAGCACGCATCCATGCCCGGGGAATATGAGGGCTGGGGATGTTTATATAGTATTAGGAATATTGATTGCTTTATTACAAAAAAAAAAAGTAAAACCCTCTCATTATAATTACCATGGTGCTCGCATTTGCTTCTAAAATTGAGTCCACATCTCTATGCATCAATCTATTGGCCCTTTTCCATGGTTAACAAACAATTATGTATATACACACATACATACATGCATGTATACATTCATGTGTATATATATATCCAAACATAAGTGACAGCATCTGATTTTACATGTTTTGTACAAGTGCAGTTATTCTGTGCTGAGAAGTATTACAGATAAGCAATTAACCTGCAGATGTATTCGTAATGAACCTCTAACTTACCGAAATGCAGTATTTAAGGGAGGAACAATTTATGGGAGGGTTATAAAGATTGACAGGTACAGTGATTCCATGCACTGTGGTACATTATGTTAGGAAGACATTTTTAAGCAAGAGGTTTATTAAATCATAGGTAGAAAATAAATGCATTGGATAGGTTTAGTGAAATCAGATGGTTTTGAGCATGAAACGATGTTCCATGTAATTAGAGCCTGGATTGCATAGAGAATGGTAAGACTTGCTGAATTATAAATATCCCTCCTTGGCCGTCTTTTCAGCCAAATATGGAGGCTTAGCACTTTCAAGTACAGAGAGTAGATTCTGTATTTGTTGATTGTGAGGCTTATCTGTGTTGAGGGATAGTCACAGCCTTGAAACTTGGGGGAAGGGACATTGTCAGATTGTCCTCATAGCTAACAGATCTGTAAATTTCTCTTAGGAGTCACAATTTTTTAAAATAGTTTCAAGTTTAAGGGAGATGTATGTGACTTGCATAAGTCTCAGAGAAATGATGGCTGACTCCTTCATCCCATGACCCATAGAAAAGATATTATCCTATTTATTTAAAGTATTTAATAGGTTCATTTATTTTTGTTCTTCCTCTTTCCACAAGAGATTCTGAAGTCATTGTTCAGGTAATTTTGCTGAAAGGTAAGAAAGAGTTTTCTCGGGAGAAATGTGGGTAGCAGAAGATTCTGTGAAAATGGTAAAAGAATAGAAAGATAGGATACCTGCCTTCAACCTAAATCCTGAGAGGCCATATGTCACATCGATAATCTATTGTGGTTTTGCACTAACGCACTTTCATTCATGTCTGGATCTGTCATATCTGTCTCAGAGAAATCAGTTACTTACTGGGTTCCACCTCCAGGACGAGGCATACCTGAGGTCAGCTAGAAGCTGACTACGTATGGATTGTAGCCATACGGCTTCAAGGAAAATACTTTCCTGAAAGAGGATGCAAATCTGAGAATTAAGGATATACCTTTAAAGGATCAATGTGTGCACTTTTGCGGTACCTTTAACGGGAGTACATGTCCCTTAATCTAGAATTTTAAAAATTTCTCATAATGCATTTGAAATGCATCTCTGGGAACAAACATTTATTTCACTAATGTTACTTCTTTTCCATAAGTGGAAATAATCCAAAACGATTACATTCACTTTGACCCGGTCAGATACCCTCTATGAACTCCTTACCAGGACAAGCTATAAAACAATTACTTGAAGACAATTCATGGAGTTCGAATGAGCATTTATGACATAACATCTTGGGAATAACGAACTTTAAAGGGAGACCCACAAAACCGGATTGCAAGTTATCTCCCTGAAAGTCAGATGCAAGATGCTATAGAAAACAATGAGAGAGGACGTTAGTATACCAGTTATTTAGGGGGTTGGCAGGACATGCTATAAACTCCTTTGGAATGACTCATTTTGAAGGCGGTGCGAATGAATTTTACATCTCCTTTGGAGGATGAATAAATATAGCATGAATTAACACATCAGTAAGATGCTAGGGAATAATGACATTTTACGACATAGTTTTCCAAGACCTTAGCAATTAAAATGGAAAAGCGAATCTTCCATCACATATCAGCCCAGAGCAGATATTTCAAGCCTTAATTGTTATTTCAGACACAAATTTAAGTAACAAAATGAGGCAGAAAGGACTAGATTTTGAGGAGAAAACAGTCTCTGAGTCTCAAGTCAGTGACATCATAGATAATTTAAATTGCTATTCATGATAAGTATGAGATGTGAAGAAACTTTAACTAGGAAACAGAAGGTCAACTTTCACTCAGACTAGAGAATGCTCAAATCAGGTTAGACTGAATTATGGCAGAAAAATGGCCTCACGGTCTACGGGGAACAACCCGGGCTTTATAGACAGATTGACCTGGTTCATACACCACTTATGCCAGATTCTACTTGGATAATTCCAGCCAAGTTATTTCTCTCATCCTCAGTTTCTGCATATGTAACAGAAATTATATGATATAATATGAATATACATCTATAAAGGAAATTATAACACCCATGTTAAAATATATTTTGAGGTGAAAGCTTGAAAACACCAAACATCACTCCCGAGATGGAGTAGGCACTCAAGATGCGTCGGTTCCTTTTCTCTCTCATAACTGCCCTTGACCCGAATGGATTATTTTACTCCCGGACTGGCCTTAAGGGATCATGTCCTGACAAGATCCAGCTTGGAAGTTCCCATGGTTCAGAAGAAGCCCCTCTTCCCCTAATTTTTTAAGCGATTTGGGTTCCAGAGTTCGCCTGAAATTGACCTATCTTAAGGGAGCTGAATGGGGAACATAAATAGCTGAATGCTATTTACAATTCATACAATTCATGGAAGTCATTTATGAAGTAGCTAACATGCACCAAGAATAAAACTAAATATTTTACATGCACCATTTCTCTGAGTCTTCAAAGATTCTCATTAATAAAGATGCCATTATTATCCATATTTTGAAGAAGAAACTGAAACTGATAGATGTCAACTTGCCAGGGTTTCCAAAGCAAGGTCAGAGTCAGAGCAGCGTATTCACTCAGAGCGCATGCTCTTAACCACCGCAATAACTGTCTCTCAACGTGTTGAAAGAATATTCAAATAGGCAAAGTTACTTCTGATGGTTTCCCACTGGTAAAAAGTCTAAGTGAGGGCACATTGACAGGGTGATATGGTTTTGCCTGACAACAAGCCAGCTTCCTCAGCTGACTTTCCCCTCCATGGGGCCCCTCTAAGCCCAAAGACTTGATGGACAGTGTATACTCCCCCACGGGCTCACTAGTTAACACGTAACATTCCCTCAACAGGTCCCCATGACTAGGTGTAGGGAGAGAGTAGGGATGCTGACAGCCCATTTGGAGAGTGTCAGGGTCTCTCTAATTATATTCCTGTGGACACGTAGCTGAGGTGTTCAGCTGTTAAAATCAAGTAATCTCGTCTTCATTCACCACCAAACTTGGCGTTAAACAAACATTAAGTCAATGGATATAATTAATTTTTCCTGTATCTTTGGTTTATGCTGCCAATTGACTGCTGATAAGTTTATGGTTGAACAGTAATTAAATCTATCAATATTACATGGTGATTTGAAAAATATCTGGTTTCCAGGATGGTACTTCATTTTGCAAACAAGTTTGATAAGTCTACTTTGTATCATTCAATTTGGGAAAAGAAAGGTCAAGGGGTGAAAGGAATTCACAAAACAAGCACATTCGAGGCCTTATCCGGTTAAACAGAAAAGCAGGTAAAAAGGAATGTTCCACTGAAGAAAAGGTTTCTCTTGCCTTTAAAGTTCCAAAGTGCTCTCCAAGTGAAGGCTGTACCGCTTACACTGGCGACTGCAGCTGGCACCTAGGATGAGTATGGCTGTCTGTGGGCCTAACTGCATTTCCTTCATGGGAAGCATTATAATGGTCCCCACCTGTGCTTGGACTGTTCTGTCATCCTGTTCAAAGATCTGGGTTCATATTGATTCAGTATGTACTATAAACAAATGATAAATTAGCTTTTAAGTCAAAAAGATATAAATTTTTAACAAATAAATGGGAGAGAGTCTTTTCATTTAAACATTCTGCTTTATGACATACATTTTTATTACTAATCTGACGTTGACTTTATGGAGATAAAAAAAGCTATGTTTGACCTACATGCAAAGATAATTTTGTAGCCTGAAATTTCTTGCTTTTTACGCACACACACACACCTGCACACAGGCATACACAAACACAGAGGGGGTAAGAATATCATCCCTCTCCAGTGAGCATAACAGCATCTGGAGTATTACTGATTCAGAATATTTTAAACACAACAAACTTGAAATTATACAGAAAGGCTTTACTAATTTAAATGTCGTACTTAATGGTTGTGCTTTGGGGTTGTGCTTTGAGGTGGATAACTCCAGGGTCAGTATGTAGACAGTGTGCTCAGGAGTAGCAGCCATTGTTTCTCTGTTGCCATCCTACCTGAAGAAGCCCAAAAAGCCTTGTTTGAGCAAAAGTACCCAGGGATGTTCAATCTGAACATCATGTTTTGATAGTGTGGTTTCTTGACAAAACCTTAACACAATTTTTATTTTCTTCCCACTGGACAGTGCCCACAGATTCTTAATGAGCCAACATTAATTCACAAAATTTCTGTTCTAGCTCATGTTCTAATGCTAAAACTACATAATTCATTTGATCTTCTTGCTGGGAAATATAGCTAGCTTATTTCCTTTTATATAAACCTTAGCATCAGTTGAAAGTACAAAATCCTAACATTTCTGCATTGCACATACCAAAATAGTAGCTGTACATTTTTTTCACTTTTCTAGATGGCATAGAGAGATCTGCTTAAAGTACTCTAAACCCTGTCAGTAGAGATGAACTGACAAATCTTTCCTCTTCTTTTAGAGTCACAAAGTCCTTTGATGAAAAATAAAAAGGAAATAGAGAAGATAATAGATTCTAAGTTTTAGAGAGACTAAATGAGGACATTTCCACAAATACCAGGACCAAACACTGAACACGGAGCCTGCTACTGGGGAATTTGATATTATTCCTAGGCACCATTACTTGTTCTACTGTGTCTCAATAGCCAAGTCACTCAAAATGTTCTTTGTCCTACTTTTCTCTAACAGGAAAAGAAAAATACTGGCTTCCGCCAACCTCAAAGGGAGATTAATAACAATTACAATGATAATAATAGTAATCAAAAAAGAATAGTCCATTTCAAGCCTCCTGTATGTGAATGACCCTGGGCATACATTTTTTTTAATCCTGAGAACTACTCTAGAAAGTAGTATTAATATTATATTAAGGTAGTACTGAGAAGGTATGATTATATTTTAATCTGCAAATTGTAGCAAGAGAGCTAAATAGTTTTCTGGGGACACACGGCAATTAAGTGAAGGAGGCAGGACTCGTTTGAGCTCTTGTCCATCTCACTCTTGTCCATCACACCGCCCCACCTCACACATGCTTGTAATAATAATGCTAAACTTAATGATGATGTGGGATGGCGAGATCTGCCTCTGCCATGGCTGAGTTAGCTTTGTGGTATCTGAAGGGATGTACTTGGAAGATGTCCGGTTGGGGCTCCATCTGAGTTGTGGAATAGAGATCTTTCTCTTCATTCAGCTATTGAATTTGGCTTTGTTAGTGCTATCCTCTCCGTAGAGTAACTGACTTAATTCTGACATGGATGTGTAGATGGCACAATGACTATCTACCTAAAAAGGTGTTTCCTTTGGACAAGCCCAAGTGGTACCCATGAGTCTTCTGTGGAGACTGAATGAGGAGCTATGGGTGGAGTGAGAGGAAAGAGTTGGAACTGAAGTAAAATTTAGGAAAGGAGAATCAGTAGTCTATGAGAATGATAGAGTGGAGAAAAGAATCCTAAAGAGATAATAGAAAGAGAGAGGTGCCAGGCCAAGCAGGATTAGGAGAAAAAGCATGAGAAAATAGAAGGTATGAGTGAATGCATGTAAGGGTGGGTAATGGAGACCCAATCTATGAGCAAACCATGGAGACTCCTTTAGGCATTTGGGTTGTCTTAGGCCGGCTTGTTTAATGAAAAGCATGTGGGGCACAATTATTATTGTTTATGTTGGGAATGTATTACAAATATTACAACAGATTTCCCCTCAGCAATGTATATTTTTTTCAAGCAACCTCTTAAAAAAAAAAAAAGTGAGGAAATGTCTTATTACAGAATTAAGCCTAATAAAATCATATACTACAAGAACATCTGGTTTGATTCTTTCTTCTATCACAAATGAGCAAATGATGGCTTGAAAAGGTTAACTGAGTTACCTTACTGCACATTATGGCTAATGTTAGATCAGGAATAGAACCTAAGTCTCCAGACTCCTGTTCTGGTGCTCATTCCTAATTATTACTATTTCTAGAATCCTTTATATTAGAAAGTTTCCCCCTGGATTACAACACTTGGAATACAGGTCATTCTAATTCTACATGTGAACAAATTGTCCTAGCTGTTTGAAAGTTCTATCTAAATGCCTACGGTACACATCGCATTAAACAGCATGTTAAAGCTATTATGAATGACTTTTCTATTTTTCCAAATTGCTAGGTTCGTTGAAAAGCACGGGTACAGCTAAAGATCATAAGATTGGAAATAATATTTTTCTCTCTTGCTGCCTAATTGTCCACCTATAATTTCATAATTTTTTCCCCTGTCATGAGGTCTCAGACAGTAAAGAAAACAGGAAACATTGGGAGGCAGAGGAACATAATTTACATCATTGGTAACAAAATAACTTTGAATTTTCTGTTATAGTTTAATGTATTTTGCTCAAATACATTATCTTATTTGATTCTTCAAAGACAACTGAAGAATAGATGTTAACTCTGTTTAACCGAGACTTAGGGAGGTCCAAGAACTTGTTTGAAATCCAAGTAGTGCTATTCTCCCATGTTGGCCACAAGAAAGAGAATGTTTGTATTGAAAGTGTGAAGTGTCTAATTATGAACATTTCAGCTTTCTCTAGTTTCTTCTAGAATTAATTAACTGAGAAGTGTACTTCCAGATAACTATGGAATGGAGTAATTTCCTCATGATCAAGTGGATTTTGGAACGTAGAAGCCAGGGACAGAAATGCTCATTTTGACACAATTAATGTTGAGATGTTTTTCCTGTCAGTAATTAGACTCTGAATCAACTCCCCTTAGGTCCATTACTATTTGGTTATTTTTTAATCATAAAATATTTATGTTAATCAACATAAAGGAGGATAATTTCTTTCCTATTTTCTGTAACAAGATGGCTTCTGTACATTCTTCTAAAACTGACATTAGATCATTTAGGTGTAACTTAAAGGGAAGCGAAACACAGGTAATTAAAATCAATTTATTTTAAGAAGAAGGTAAACAGGTGTCAGTACATTGAACAGACTGTCGTTTGGGAGTGGGAACTGTGAACTGTCTACAGCTTAATGTCCTCACCAAAAGCCTGTGCTGTGAGATTCTCTTAAAAGTAAAACTGACATTTAATAAAGTCCAACCATGTGTCAGAAACTGGTTCCTCGTGGTCAGAGTCCAAAAAAGACCAATCTTACATTAAGTACTCTCTGAAAAGTAATGCTAAAATGAAATGCCGGGGTATAAGCTGTTTGTACTTTCATGACAGTTCAGTTATTCATTGAATAAATATTTATCGATTGCTTATTATGTGCCTTTCGATTAAATTAATGGAAATAATATGAAACCATTACTGGCATACTTCCTAGTCCATAGTAAAATTTCAATAAATTTTCTGTGAATGGATGGAATAAAACAGGACTAATAATTATAGACATAAATTTTCCTCTAACTTTCTTTTTTCAGCCAATGGAGGCATTTTTATTTGTAAAGTAAGTGATGATGAATGTCCCATCAAAGATTTTGCTCTGCTTCATGAATTATTGAACAATTTAAGATTAAATCAATCTCTAAGGTCTATGAGTCCTCATTTCTTGGTATTACTTATACTCTTTTTATGATGTGGGGCATACTTATGGATAATTTGAGATTTTAGACTTCAAAGAGAGGCATCATTGAAACAAACGAGTTATAGTTTTCATTTTCAAAAAAAAAAAATTAGTTACATAAAGGCACACATGCCTTTATAAAATAATATAGTTTTTTACCTAGTCTACTTATTAGCTTTGTAATCCTGGGCAAGTAACTTACTTCCTCCAAGCCTCAGTTTTCTCCTTAGTAAAATTGTGAAAATATCGTGGGCACATTAGTTTCTGTGACCCTTTGATTTTATAAAAGTTATATAAAACAGCTAACAATGTCTAATGCAAACTCAGTGCCTAGAAAATGAGTTTTCTCTTCCTCACTCACCAACACTTACTCCCACCCATCTTGTCTAAAGTAAACATTCTTTGTGGCTTTAGATATTACTAGATTCCCTGGAAAGGAGTTTGTTTTTCTGATTTTATCTTTGTATCATGCATTTAGGTTTGTTTTATAATGTACATACAATGATCAGCAATTCATTATAAATATATAAATGCATAAAAACAAATGCTTATTAGAAGTAATGCTCATTTTTTTATTGATAGAGGTACATACATACTCACACTCATGAAATGGAGACCACTTGCCTTAAGTACCCTCACTGGACCTTGTCAGTGGGAGAGAATTAACATTATTGAGCATCTTCTATACATAGGAGATATATAGAAGATATATATTCTCCAAAAAATTATGAATTATCCAAAGGATAATCCAATTTGGGGAAAAAAGTGACCTCATTTAGGCTACTAGGGTGAGGTTCATTTGAATTTCCTTAAGGCAATTGGATACACCCTAAATAAGTAACAAGTGTTGCCTCTTGTGTGATGATCTGGAGATACTTATCTTGCAGCAACTGAGATTTGAATGATTAAAGCATCATGGAGAACTTTCAACTGTAAGGATTTGGGTATAGATCATAAGTCTTTTTTTATGGAAAAACCTTACAAAAAGATGGACAGCAACCTGTTATAAACTGTATACTACAGAGAGATGAACACTTGAAACTCTTCCATCCTAAGTTCTCATTTGGTTTCTTGAAGGTAGATTCTTCAAAATTTACGTCACATATACGGTTATTTTATAAATGATATTGATTCTAGTGACTTTTTAGATGGTTAGACCAGGAGATAATTAAGAAAGAGTTCCTCTCATTATTCACTTTTTAATACCAGCCTCTAGAACAACAGAAATTGCAGGGAACAGACAATAGATTTGTGTTCCATTAATTGTTGTGTTGGTCAAGAAATCTAGCAACTTAATTAATAGAGATAGGAAGACAGAGTCTATAGTGAACCTTGGCTTTGGCCTTGGCCTTTATCTTCCTTGGCTGACCCTGAAGGCTACTGGTCCTTTCAGTCCTGTTCAGAAACAGGGGATGAAATTGCTAAGACTTTGGTGCCCAGATATATGTTCCAACATGTCTAAGGACCAACTGGAGCACCTCCTAGAGGATGCCTGTTCCATGGAGCTATAATGACTTTAAGAACTGCTCCTTCCAAAGCCACTAGCTCACTTGACTCAACGGGCTCTGTTCCTTCACCACCCCCCTTTCATCTTCAGGTTGCAGAAGTCACTCAGCAGAGTAGAGGCAAGGTAGGGGATAACCACAAGATGCACAAAGACCTTAGTGAGCTGTGCCTCAGAAATACATTCTTTCCTGTGTTGTTTCTTCATTTTAAGGCCATAGTAAAAATCTCAATGAGGAGAGCAATTTATAATCCAGGCAGGAGTTGTTTAGCATAACAGAAGGGCAGAGCCTGAGCTTGGACAGTGAGACAGGGACTTCTCCTCCTCCAAGGCAGGATTCAGGATAGGACCCCTTAGCTCCACACACACACACACAATCTCATTTACTCTTTTACTCTTGGTTCATTTACCTTCCCAGGTTTTTGTGCTGGTCAAGTGATGCATCAGTACTTAGAGATATTAATCTAAGACTTTAGTAATAAAGTGTGCTTCTTTGTCAGATGTACTTCTATCCTATGTTATATTATATTTGGCTTGCATATATGTTCTTCTGATGCATCTCACAGTCAAACACATAATACAATCATATTTAAATGAGTCACAGCCTTTGAATGCTAGAAAATAAAAGTTATTAATCTCCCACATTAATAGCCCACCTTCAATATTTCTTTTATATGCATCAATCCCTTTCAAAGATACATTCATGTAAATAGGGTCTTAAGGAGCCTTGGACAATCTTTAATTCTTGAAGGGGGTCATATAATGTACACCTTCTAAGTATATAGGAGACAAGCTTAGAAAAAGAGTAGCTCATGACACGTTGGCAATTTCTCATCTCCGAAAGTAGATTAAAAATCCCATCTCTGGATAATTTACAAGTTAAATAAAATATATTAAGCATACAGTATGCATTTAATAAATATAAATAAATTGGTCAACTATTACATAATAGAAGATATAAATTTTTATAGTGGTTAAGTAAAAAGGTTTAATGAAAATTGATACCTGAATTTAATAAGCAACTTGAAAAAAAATAATTTCAAAATATTGATGTCTCCAATTCAATAATTTCTGTATCTGTAACATAATATGTCATTTTCGATCTTAAAATCAGAAATTTGCTTCTTATTCCATACTTCAAATACAAAGTTTTTAGTTACATCTCATTTCCCTAACATTATTGCAAAGACAATGTTTTTTTCCCCTTAACTCCTATTTTGTTTTATATTAAGAAATAAATGGTGGATCCCAAAGGTACTATGTACTTCCTTTGTAAAATCATTCAGGTGAAAATATCCATATTAGATATTCTCTATATTAGATAATCTCACTAATAGTGAAAATGCTATTTAATCTTAGTATATTAGGATCTCATTTTGTGGGGGATATATTAAAAATACATGCATAATATTGCAGCAGAAATTAAAGGGTGATATTTATAATATATAAAGAAAAATGTACTTTGTATTTATTCTGGACATTTCTCAATGTCTTTTAGAAGGTAAAGGTCAGTGCTGGAAGTCTTTAGCAAGGGGCAGTAGGTGTAATGATTATAAGTATGAATTCAGGAGCCAGATTTCTTGTTTATTTTCTAGCTAACAGACTGAATCATCTTACACAACTTATATAATCATTCTGTGCCTCAGTTCCCTCATCTGTAAGATGGGGATGAAAACAGCACCTTCAACAAAAAAGTGCTGTAAAGATTGCATGATTTCAGATACGTAAAGTATTTTACACGGTACCTGGAAAATATTAGTAGTATTAAATTGCTATTAGTACCTATATTTTTAAAAGTCAGGTGTATGTTCTAAGGGAAATGAAATTGTAGCTGGAAGAAAAGATTTAAAAGCAATTACTTTTAACAACTGAAATACAGGTACCTAGCCTTGGGTCTTAATCTCTAATTTGGTTTAAAGAACAAAATGCTTTCTAAGACAAGGCACATACTTCAGTTTCTAATGATGTAAGAGGAACAAATCTTCAAGACCTGAGGTTAAAGCTGGTAATTACAAAGCTTACTACCACAGGCCTAATGTTGGATCAATATTCAGGTAGTAAAACAGCCACATCATTATTTAGAGCAGTAAAGATGTATTTCATATTTGGGTATAAAGATACGGAAGTTTCTCCCCATTAAACCTAACGTATGTATTTGACCTGGTCATTCTTCCCTAATAATTATCACTGATATTTGAAAAATTTAATTTGGGTTTCTTGTGTTGTTTTATGTTTGAAAAATTCATTAAAATTCCAGAAATTCCCATTAGGAGCATTTTCTGTGGTAGAAATAAACAAGGGTTTTTAAGGTGGGGGTTTTTACTTTTATCATATTATTAAGCCAAATTCAGCCACGTGAATTTGAAGATCTACGTGGCTTTATTAAGCAATTTCTGGATCAGGCAGCGCCCCACCTCGAAGCAGCCTCCACGGGGCTGCACAGCATGGAAGGTTTCTATGGGAAGAAGAGTGGAGCAAGTGAGCTTTTCACAAAATAAAAGAATTATTCGGGGCCCAGGACATCTTTTCTTTGGGAGGTGGGGAGGCCCATCTGACAGGCTGCCCTACTGGTGCTTGACTGGAAAGTTCCAGACTGGTTGATTAAGATTATGTTTCTGGAAGAGGTTGAAACTCCAATTAGATCAGGTGTTAAATCTAGGTTTGCTATCGTAAAATTTTAGCAGGAATGACATTTTCAGCCTGTGGTTTTTCTCCTTAAAAATATTAACCACGCTACAAAATCTGTCTAAATATTTAACATTTCTGCTCAAAAAAATCCATCCATATAATTAATTTATTCTACATTGAAGATACTGTATGTCAGGTCTTTCCCTACAGGAGGAGGTTCTGGGGATAAAGAGGTTAAACAGATAATTTGTGTGCTCTCAAGGATCTTGTCACTAAATAGGACAGAAAAGTAAAGGAACAACTGACAATTGCTGTGATAAAGACATTCATTGGGCTGTATCTGTGCAGTTAGAGAAAGTGATCCAAAGAAACACTAACGACAAGAAAGCATTTAGAACTTGAATTGGGCCCAATTCCTGATATTTTATATTACAAGTCATTTACCGAGGAAGACAGAAGTGAAATTAAAGCAGACCACATCTAAGATATAATTATAGCTTTTAAGATATTACCAAAATAATAACAATAAAATTACATTGGAGAGACCGCTCAGTGAAGAGCACTTAAGAGCTTGGAATATCAAGTGATTTGGAAGTGTCTGCTGTCCTATCACTCTTGGACACATGGCCATCTCTCATGTCTGTCCTTTAAGCTGGCATTTCCAGTGAAGCCTGGGGATATTCTTTCCTGAAAACCACTACTAATGCCAGATGGTGATATCTGCCAAAGTGGCAGCAGGGTAAAGTGGGGCTCATGCTTCCAGGAATTTAAGAGATCAGGTTTCAATTACTGGCCAGTACTTAGAAGGCAGGCATGCTGTTTCACTTATCTGGAGCATCTTTATCTTAAAATTTATGTAAAAATGCCCAAGGAGTTTGAGAATATTAAATTAAATAATTTATGGGAAACCATCTAAACAAAACCTCAATAAATATTCTTTTTTTTTTTTTTTTTTAGATATGATTAGGTGCTCAACGCATTCTATTTTTAGGAACTGAAAGTGAAATGAGCTCTACAAAGGACAGATATTAGACTTGAGCAAAAGAAGCAGTTTTCATGTTTGATAAGGACTGAGTTGACAGATAAACCGTTTGAAAGTATTTAAGAGATAAGAGCAATAAGAGCAACTGGGGGCCTTTTTTCAAACTGTACCTATCCTCTGCAGCACCCTCTTCCCATTCGGAATAAATTGCAGCCATTGTAGAGATGCAAGAGGAAAAGCAGATTGAGCCCTTAGGGGAAAGCTTTTTTAGAGCATGTATCCTGGACTTAGGCACCTGGGTGGAACCTGGGTGCTCCCACTCACCGGCTGTGTGACCCTTGCACAATTTATGTGACCTATCTCTGTCTCAGTTTTCTTATCTATAAACTGAAGACACCAATGCATGCTTTATAAGGAGTGGACTGAATGCAACAATCTATTATAGAACTTAGCACAATATCTGGCACCTAAGAAATTGTCCATGTTTTCTGTTTTACTAATGGTAATATCTTGATTTTCTTCAATTAAATTTAGCAAATAATTACTGGACACCTACAACATTCAAAGTACTGTGTGAATTACAAAGGTCTCACTTTTAAGTACTTGATCTTAAGACAAAGGCTGATAATATACAAATAACTACAATCCAAGGCATTTTAACAGGTGCTACCATAAACATATATGTAGGGTACACAGGGCAGAGTCTCGGTGCTGAATGGAGAGTATGAGGAAGGTTTCAGAGAGAGAAAACTATGTGATCTCAACCTTTACAAAGACAATTTTTATGGGAAACAAAGGCGAAAAGATAATGTAAAGCAGATATTAGGACATGTCCGGGGGATTTTAGTGTGATGGTAACAGAAGCTGTTTGTGGGTTGGGAGAGTGGAGAGTGGGTACGGAGCAAAATTAAACAAGAGAGGCAGTTCGAAGCTGTATTATAAAAGGTCATAAATGTCATTCTATAAAATGTGCACTTCATTTTATAATTAGCGACACTATTAAAAGCATGATAAGGTGTGAATTCTAGGAAAACTGGCCTGGAAGCATGGTAGAGGGTGAAACAAACTGTGGACAGAACAGAGGTAGAAAACCTAACGTATTATACATGGTAGTGGCGTGTGAAAGTAAGCGGATAATTTTAGAACTAGATGAACTAGGTATTGAACTAGGCATTGATTTCCCTCAGTCACCCTGCCCTGTTTTAACTTGAATCTATGCATGTCCTGTAAACTACATCTATTTTATTTGTGAAAATTAGGTTAGACTTCTAGACCTTAGATGTCACAGACTCATTCTGATCCTTTCTTAATGGTACTAAGGTGTTATTATGTTTTTTTATAATCTATATTTTTGATAAAGATAGTTTCACAAACCAGAAAGTCCTATACTCTATTATTATTATTCTTGTTGATTTTTAAGGGGAATATTTATCTGTATTAGCTACAAGGAAAAAGTACTAAGGAGTGTCATTAAAGATTACACTGTAGAAAATAGAAAATTTTGTCATTACTGTGTGTTGACCTGTGACAACCTGCTTTCTGGCTACAAGCTTAATGGAATTACTTTGATCTACTATTATTTCTTCCAGTTTGAATTGCATTTCAATATGTCGTATTAATGTTTTAAATTTCACATTTTATATGATTTTGGAATACTTATCAGAATTGGTTCCCAACTTCCCATTTTATATTTGTCATTAATATATAAAATGTTCTTTTTCTGCTAGGTTGTCTCTTACATATGAGCAGTATGAATATATACAAATTACAATCTTTGACATCTTGTGACATTATTCATATCTAAACCGAGGTAATTTAACTTTAAATTTCTTGTGCAAGTGTTGATCTTCATACATGACAGTGATGTTGTATCATGATTTGCAGCTTTCTACATGCAACCCGGACTCTCTGAAGTTCCACATTGACATCTTATTCTCTTCTTGATAGCTACGTTTTGATAATCAAGAAGCATCTCTCAATTTTAATATTTCCTAAACAGAAACTCAGGTCGCTCCTACTCGGGCTTCTTCCAGCCTTCTCTATCCCAGTAAATGACACCACTGGCCCAATTGCTCAAGCCCCAAATCCTTGAAATCAACCTTTATTGCTTTCTCTTCAATAACCAACCCATCAACAAGTTGTCATTTCTGTCTACAAAATTATACCAGAATCCACCGACTTCTTTATATCTCTAGGGCTACACCCGAGTAAAAGCTGCCGTCATCTCTTGTCTGTATTACTGCAATCGTTGTGCCCCTGGTAGCTTGTAACCTTCATGAGTACAGGGAGTTTCCTCTATTTCGTTTACTGTTATATTGTTCACACTCAGAGCAGTGCCTAGCACATACTAAGTATTCAGTAATTTTATTAAGTACTTTATCGAATTTTGAAGAGCCTTCTAAAATTTCACCTTGCTTCTACTTTTCACCACTGCAGTCATACTCAATCCAACTGCCAGAGTGACCTTTGTAAAATATATCTGAAGTCTTATTACACCTCTGCTTAAGCTCTCCAAAGTGTTTCCAAATATGCTTTGAATAAAAAACACTAACTCCTGCCATGGCTTTCAATCCTCTACAAAATCTGGTCCCAAGTCCACCTCTCTGACTCCATCTTATATCAGTTCTCCCTTCTGACTATGCCCTTTACCTGGTTTTTATGTAGTTAGTTCATTCTTGCTCATTCAAATCTCTGCTTAAATGACACTACTCAGGGAGGTCTTCCTTGATCTAAAATAGCAATTCAGGTACTCAATTACCACAGCCTTCTGTTCTGGCTTCTTCACAGTATGTGTACTAATAATTTTTAAATTTTAACTGCCTTCTTTAGCAAGAATGAAATCTTCATGAGAATAAGGACTTCATTCAATCACAACTGTATTCCCAGCACATAGAAGAATGGCTGGCACTAGAGGCTTTCAATAGATAGTTGCTGAATGAATAAATTAAGGAGTCATGAATATCATATATGTTAATTAACCTTCTATGACTATGATCCTTCTACTTTAAGAGGATCTCAGAGGACTCTGATTTCACCATGGCTGTGAAAAAGGAAAAGAATGAAATTGACCTGCTTTACTCCAGGCTGAGAGCAAAGCGAACTCTCCCAAATGAGAAGTTTGTCCTTATTACCAACATGCTAAAAACAAGTAAGCTATCTGACCTAGACAAAATGTCATGATAGATTCCATACAATGTTTCACTATAATTTATATGTACTGTAGATGTGTTTTTTTAAAATTAACATCAGAAAAAAATCAATATTATCTAGCAAATGTAATCTTAATAATTTCTTTTGTTTGCTCTGTCCTTTAAAACTGTTATAATTTTCTCTTTAAATTTGTTCTATTATTATTACTCACAAATTCCTTAGCAGATGGTATTTATAAGAATCAATCTTTTCTTTTTGAAAACTATTTTCTTAATTTCAGGTAATTTCCTTCCTGTGTCTTACTGCATAAAAATAGTGTGGTTCATACTTTTTTCTTGGTTACAACATAACTAGAGAATATGATTCATAATGCCTGATTATATAAACCTTTTAAAAACTCCTTTTAAATTTTATTTTAAGTGCAATCAAAAGAGTTTTGTGTGATTTTATTAGGTGTATACATGTCAAAATTAGCACACAGCATCTGTTAAATTTCTTACATTCACAAGAAAGTTCTGTTCTTGAGCATTTCAAAAGATGAAAGATACCTTTGAAGATAATTATGTTAGAAGTAAACATTATAATTTAATTTATTACACTGTCCTTAGTAAAATATAGTATAAGAAAACAATATATAAAATTACTTTCCCCAAAAATATTATCTTTTTTATAATGAGTGTTCAAATCATTCTTTTATAAAAACAAAATTGATGTAAAAGAGTAATAGATATCTTTTAAAAAAAAAAAGTCAGAGAAACAAACATCGAAAAGGAAGAAAAATATGATTCCTGGTTTGAAAACAAATGAAGGTTTTGAAATGTGCTTTTACAGAACTATAAAAGATATTAATACATGGATAGAAAAATGATATAACTGGAAAAATTGGCAGTTTCATGAAGGCTAATGTCTGAAAGGACTAAGATGCATAATATTAGTGCAGGAAATTATTTTCACTCATATATTATTATGTGTATATATGTGCATGTATATTTGGAAGTCATCATGATGTATATGAATAGTACAAATATAGAAATAAATAAGATTAGGCTCCTACCTTAAGGAGATTTTTATTTGGGAAATATAGCATAGACTATAAACAATTTATAACAGATAACTATAATGAAGAACAGTGTATAATAATTTTGTAAAAATAAGTGCTGAGGAATTAAGAGTGAGGAAATTACTCTCAAAAAAAATTGCCAGGTAAAGCATAATGAAAAAGGTGACAGCAACAACAATGACAATACTAACATTTATAAACCAGTCTTCATTCCGGGTATTGTTGACTATTACGTGCAGCACTTTATTTATTCCCTTCAACTGCCTGTAATGGTGGGTACTAGCAATGCACCTATGACATAGGTAAGAAAACTGTGAGATTTAAGAAAAACATTTCCTAGGTCACGCTGGTGGTACTGATTGGAAGAGCTGATATTAGAACCTCCTAGTTGCCTTGAAAATCATATGACCCCCTTGGTTTTAGTACAATATTAGAACTTAATTGTGACCTCATTACAAAAAGACCTCTTGGAAAGAGAAGACATAATGCTGTCTTGTCAATTTGTTTATTTTTAACCAAACAACTAGAAATCATGGATGGTCGGTAACATCTTTATCCAAAATCTGCTCTGTTTTGTGAATATTGTATCTATTTATTTAAACTAATGAACAGATACAATATTTATATTGTATAAAGCCTTAAACTAAGCCATTTTTTTCAGTGTTACATAAATCTGCACTTTCAGATTCTAAAAGTCCTAGCATCAGACAGTGTATTCATAGTGTTCTCTCTTTAGCCAAAAGCAGGTCTCTCACCAAGCTTATGATCCCTGATGCCCAAGCCCACATCTTGTTTGCTGTATTATAATTAGCACCAACATAGTACCTGGCACGTTTTATGTCTAATGAATAAAAAATTGAATATATAACACGAAATCTGGAAAGTAAATTGTGTCTAGTTTAGGTTTCCAGATAAACTGGAGAACATCCAGTGAAATTAGAAGTTCAGAAAAACAACAAATAATTTTTAGTATAAGTATATTCCAAATATTGCATGGGATACACTTACATTAAAAAGTGTTCATTGTTTATCTGAAATTCTAATACCACTGGGTTTTCATCCATAAATGATGAAAATTCATTTATGGATGAAAATCCAGTAAATCTGGTAACTCTTAAGTCTAGTTACTGTTATAAATTAAGATTTACTCATTTCTACACAATTATTTATTGCTTTGTTAAATGATTAATGATGTATTGCATATCTACCATGTGCCAGGAAAAATTTTATGTCCTGGGGTTTCTGTGATAAATAAAACTGGCAGACTCTCACTTGATGGAGTATACATTTCAGTGGGACATGGAGGCAGGTGAAAAATAAATAAGTGAAGTATTAATTGATAAGATAATTTTAACTAATAATAAATGCCATGAAGAAAATCAAGCAAGATGATAAGGGTAGAGGGAAGCATGGATTGAGAGCTACTTTAGATACAGAGTACAGAAAGTTATCATTAAATGATAACAAGAAGCCAGTCATATAAAAAGGCAAGAGAAGAGCGCAAAAGAAAGAACAATGAGTACAAAGGACCCTAGTAGATATGAATTTGGCTATTATAGAAAAAAGAGTAAAGATTGTGGGACTACATCCGACTAAAAAGTTTCTGCACAACAAAGGAAGCCATCAACAAAATGAAAAGGCAACCTACAAAATAGGAGAAAATACTTGCAAATCGTATATTGATATGGGGTTAATATCTAAAAGATAAAATGAACTCATATAACTCAATAACAAACAAACAATTCAATTCAATTAACAAATGAACAGAGGATTTAAATAGACATTTCTCCAAAGAAGATAAAGAGATGGCCAACAGGTACACAAAATGGTGCTTTGACATCACTAATCATTAAGGAAATGCAAGTCAAAACTACAGTGAGATACCACATCTGTCAGAAACGGCTATTATCAAAAAGACGAGAAATAACAAGTGTTGGTGAGGATGTGGTGAAAAGGGAACCAGTGTCCACTGTTGGTGGAAATGTAAATCAGTGTAGCCGCTATGGAAAACAATATGGATGTCCCTCAAATAATTAAAATTAGACGTAGCATATAATCCAGCAATCCCACTTCTGGGTATTTACCCGATCGAATGGAAACAAAACATCAACTGGGAAAGATACATGCCCTCCATTTTTATTGAAGCATTACTTACAATAGCCAAGATATGGAAGCAACTTGAGTGTCCACTGACAGATAAATGAATAAAGAAAATGTGGCATATACAAACAATGGGATATTATTCAATTAAAAAAAGAAGGACATCTTGATATTTGCAACAGTTTGGGTGAAACTTAAGGGCATTATGCTAAGTGAAATAAATCAGAAGACAGAGAAAGACATACTCTATGATATCACTTGCATGTGAAATATGAAACAACAAATTGAAGTCATAGATACAGTTTGCTGGTTGTCACTAGAGGGGGTGGAGGTGGGCAAAATGGGCGAAGGGGGTCAAAAGTTGCAAACTTCCAGTTATAAGTAAGTCTTGGGGACTGTAAGGTACAGCGTGGAAACTATAGTTAATAATACTGTATTATATATTCAAAAGTTGCTGAGAGAGTAAATCTTAAAATCTTAAAAGTTCTTGTCACAAGAAAAAAAGATTTGTAATTATGTGTGGTGATGGATGTTTACTAAACTTATTGTGATAACCGTTTTGCAATATGTACAAATATCATTATGTTGTACACCTGAAAGTAAATATAACATTATATGTCAATTATATCTCAATTTTTTTAAAATAAAGAGTGAAGACAGTTAGATTGTAGAGGGCAAGGGGCTAGAGAGTGGTATAAATATGGAACGAGAAGATGTAAGAAACTGAAGCAATAGCCAGATCAGGCAAAACTCGCATTCCGTGGTGTGATATCTGGATGTAGAATGGGTACCACCGGAAAGGTTAAGATAGAAGTGATATGCTCTACAATGTTTTCCAAAGACCCTTTGGGATGCTGGGTGGAAAATGGTTGCCTGGGGGTGGGGAGTATCGAAAGTAGAACATCAGTTAGAAGGTAATCTGAGAGCAAAAGTGAGTGACGACATGGGTTCATGGCAGGCTGGTGACAGGTGTATGAATTGGAGATATATTTTGAAGGCAGAAGTGGTACTCCTTATGAATGATTTTAACTCTGAAATTAGAGAGGGTGGTGAGAGAAGGGGAAAAATATACTTGCTTCCTATTTGGGAGATGTATTGATTCTATGTAGGACCTGTATATAAGAATAAATTGATCTTCTAATGTCTTTCATTCTCAGTTGCCTATATTGGCATCATCGGTGGTGAGCCTGTACTTCCTTGAACTCACAGATGTCTTCAAACCTGTGCACTCTGGATTCAGCTGCTATGACCGGAGTCTTAGCATGCCATACATTGAACCGACGCAGGAAGCAATTCCATTTCTTATGTTGCTTAGCTTGGCTTTTGCTGGACCTGCAATTACGGTAAGGACTGCCCCCGAGTTGTTTGAGTAGTAAATGTGTTAAAAGCAAACAAAAAGTGAACTCTAAATCTTGGACCAGAAAGATCATGTCTTTGAGATGTTTTGACCACATTATATGAGAATTCTTAATAGTTTAAAATTATTGACATTAAAAGTTAAAGATTATATGATTGTAAAAATGATGGGCTTCTAATGTTTACTTTCATAAATCATTCTGAGAAAAGGTTTGTAATAACTGCGTAATTCTTGAATGGCTAACATAACATTTCTGATACAATTCCTCATTAATGTATTTTTCATGTGTTTATGTGGTAGCTGAAGTGTGGAAAACTGCAAGGGGAAAACAAATAATTATCTAGCCAAAGGTTTTCTTCTCTAAAGTGCATGTTGATAACACTCAATGTTTTTACTAGATCAGCATTTTTATTGATTATAAGCACTGATCATTGACAACTGTAAAGAGGGCATAATTTACATTCCTGGCGCGCACGGACACACACACACACACACACACACACACACACACACACACACACAAATACTTTAGATCCAGAACAGGCATTTGTATTTTAAAACATGTAACATAAAAAAGTACCCTCATCTACTGGAATTGAATTAAAAACATAATTGTTTTTCGTTTACTAAAATACACATTGTAAATTACACACTTTTTGATAAATTCATTAATAAATAAGACCGGCCAAGTCTCTCCACTGTCTCTTCTGCACCCAGAATCCTACCTAAAGGACAAGAAGCATGTTTCAAGGTTAATAGTATTTATTTCTAAAAGTAAGAACTCTTATTTTACTTTTATCATGCTCATGAACATCAGAGGAAGTGGTTATTAAATTAAAAGCTGTATTAGAATGGCGTTTTTACAAGACTCCTGAATGAATTGGCCTATTCTGGTTCAGTACAACAGCAGCTGTAGAACAACTACACAGTTTATAATTTTATATAGCTGTGGATTTGTTTTTATTTTCCCTATATTAAATAATCATAACATGCTGTTTGCACTATAAATCATATAAAATATTCTCAAAAGATAAAATTAGAACTTAATTTTCCATAGAACTTTATCGTACTCAAAAGGTCTCAAATGCTTTGTAAACTGAGTTACTTGAACTCCAATAACTCCAGAGTGATCAAGACTATTAATTAATGATGTACCTGGAAATAGCTGAGCCTCAGACTAATAAAACATGGTTAAAGTGCAATATTGCTTAGAATAACAGCATTTTTCTGTTATTTCTTGAAAGACTTGTGAAAAAATCCATTTCATCCAGTCCTTTTACAAGAGCAAAAAGAATATATGCTTTAAATCTTTTATACCAGAAAGGATTTCTCCTAGTTGGGGTATAATGGACAAATTTATTTTGACTGATTTATTTGAAATAAAATAAAATACTGTACAAATGTTCATGAGTCTGCTGAAAAAAACTGTTGATATTTTAACATTTAAATAATTTGCTTTTTATATATCCAAAATATAAAAAATTTTTCTTCCCTACCATACTTTATCAAGCAGCTAGGAAAGCCAGTCTAATCGCGGCATTCCCCGCCAGTAACATTTATCTCACATTGATCCCTTTGCTGACACTGTTAAATGTCCTGGGGACAATGACCTTGGCCTCATCACTGTGTTTCTGCTTCTCTGACTCCCTCATTTCCCATAATAAATTCTTAATATGCAATTTAAGAATGCTTTCTAGGGGTTTCTGGATCAAAGCCTTCTTTCTTGAGCCCTGAGAAATGACAAAACAAATCCGCCATGACTCCCTTCTACCGACTTGACCTGGGAGCAGCCCAGTGCAGACTCTTCCAGAAAGATCCCTTGCATTTCTGAGGCTCCACGGGGCCACCACAGCTGATGCATGTCTCTTAACAGAATGAGAGGCACACTCAGGAAATATTTACCCCACAGGGCCCCTCATTTTCCCCATGCCACTTAAGCTCCAGCATAATCCAGGATGTCAGTGATTCTTTTCTTCCGCACTGGTTTCATAGGTTTTGGGTAAACGACTTAATAATAAAACAAAACCTGACTTTGCTGACTCAAATACTGTTTTTGACACCCTTCTCTCCAATCATATATCAAACATATGGATTTCTTTAGAATTTTGTTTTTCCCTTTAAGGCCTTTTCCCAAAACATACATTTTCTCAACATTGGTCCTATATTGTTCGTAGTCCTGTTCTAGAACCACAATTCTGTCTACATTCTTACTACATATGTTACTACTCTAACTCCTTTCCTTTCTCTTCTTAAAAGTGAAAATAACAGACTCTAATCCTTGACTTTCAAGGACACCATTTTCTTTTTATCTTTATGGTGGAATCTACCCGTTCCCAAATGAAATGGGAGAGGAGGTAGAGGGAGAAAGATGAATCCCTCATTCAGAAATGGCTTTTAGAGCCATTTTAGAGCCTCCTTGTGTGAGGAGAGCCACTTTCTAAAATTTTCACCCATTCACATGCAGAGAAGACAAAGCTAACTAAAGACTTCACATCAGCAATATTCTTTAAAAGGAACTTTATATGAGCAAAATGAAGATCAACTGATTTTTTTATACAGGTATTTATGTGTAAATAATTTAGTATTCACTTCTCAGTTTTTCCCTATGCTTTGAGGGATGTTTTAAAACTAACTTGTCTTCGTAATGTACAATAAACTAAAAATTCCTTTTATGTTTATAAAATGTATATTCTTATTTCTCTGAAATTGCCCTTAAGTTGGAAAATTTCATCCTTAATTTTTAATTTTCACTTACGTTAGAGTGATAATAAAGCAAGCTTTTTGTTCAGTCTTTTGGAGGTTATTTCTCAGGGAAAACAACACAGAATACCTTCGTGTGTTATTTATCAAATCTTCATGCAATCAACGTGAATGAAAAAAACACATGCATTTTTTCCCCTGAAAGTAAAATTTCATTACATAGTATTAAAGAATAAATATATCTAACTTTATAGGAGAATTCGATCAGAATTTGATTATAGTTCCCAGAAGGTAACATTAGCTTTTGGAGACTATACAATCAAAATGTAGAATACTTAAATGCGTTAGAAAAGACATTTGTTGCGAATATACACACTAAAGAGACTATGATAAATATAACACTTTTTTGCTCGTTTTGTTTTGATGTTTTCACAAAAAGACTTTTTGGATTGTGAGTTCTCCAGAGGGTGTCTATTCCCAGGGCAGCACCCATACAATACTAAGCAATAGATTTCCTCTCTCCATATCCCTGAAATAGAATTGCTTCAGAATATCTTCCAAAAACCTGTCCATGATATTTGATATGCAAAAAAACTAACTGTATTATTTCTTTTCAGGCTTGCGTACAGCATAGACAGAACATACTTGTCATAAATTGTTTCTCTTTACAAATGACAGCGGTAACAAATAAGTTGATTGTCAGAGACTGGTCCCTAAAACCATATTGCAGCATGACAGCTGCCATTCTGAACCAGGAAACAAGCAGGCACATGTGGAAATACATCAGGAAGCCTCTTCTCTTCCCCTGAGGAGAATTCTGTCTTTAAACCGAATTACATGGTTTTGAAAATTCATGCAATGACATATAGATCAAGGTTAAACGAACAGAAGTGCAAGGAGAAAATTGATAGGCTCCTTAGAGAGAGGGACAGTTGAGTGATGTCAAAATACTGACCAAAAAAACCCTCTGTCTATAATCAAGCCAAATGGTGTGAAAACACTCGGTTAACATAAGAATTTTGAGCATATTAAATAACTAATATTAAAACTCCTGAAATCTCAAGGTCATTTGAGATAATGTCTATTGTGTTGTAAGATAAGACACATTTTCTTAATGGCTCTGTTCAAATAAATTCTAATATAATTTAGCATTCATGGACAAGATATGCATCATTACACATAGAATTAAAAAGAAAGAAACAGTTATTCACAGAATTGTTATTGAGGAAGTGAAATGAAATCAGACTCTTTTAGTCATACAACAGTGCATTTTAGGAATGAGTAGTTAATTTTCCTGAAATGATAAATTTGAGATAACTATTACATTATTCTATGTGTGTGGCATATCATGTCACATCTCTCTATGCAGCATATGGAACTTACTGTGTTTCCCTGCTAACTTAAAGTGATAATGTAGGATGATATTTTTTCAAGAAGGATAATTAACTCTATGTTCAATGATTTAAAATAATTCCTTTTGATTATTTCTATACAATTGATCTTAAAAGAGTCTATCCAGTGTACCATGTGATTTTCACACATGTACGGTTATTGATAGTTTCATTAAGAGAATTATTTTTCTACAAATTAAGATTCTTTATAATGATACACATACCATATTATGTACAGAATTAAATGTAGCAGATTGAACATTTTAAGCAGGAGGCCATAGGCTTACTGTCATTAGATTTTCAAAAAACCTACAGTGTAAAATACTTCATAAGATAAATGTTAAGCTAGTTCTGAGAACCAGGACATTTCCCCTGGATAATCTGTTTCAGCCCCTAATCATGGTTATAATCTTTAAAGTGAAATAATCATTTATGTCTAAGTGACTGTCAACATAACCCTATTTTGCTCAGCTTCACGAGTTTATATAAATCAATTCTAATTTTATAATAACCTCTTAGGCGCAGTAATCCCAAATATTTGAAATGTTTTACATAAATAAAACCTATAATTTCTAATCTTATTTCTCTTATACAGAATGAGTAACAGCCCAAACTCAGGGTACTTAGTCAAAGAGAATCCCACAGTGAAGATAATGAATGCAAATCTCACAGTGCCAAGCACTGTGCGAGATAGTGAAGATTAAAGGTAAAAAGAAATGGGTCTTCTCTCAGAGGGTCACAGTCTAGTGAGAGATAATCAAATGAATAACCAAAGTGCACTTCAATGAAGCCATGCTAAAGGGAAGGACAAGGTACAAAGAGGACACAATTCCATTTAGGGTACAGTAAGGGATTTCAAGGAAAACTTCCTGAAAGAAATGATATCCTAATATATTGACTTTCTTCACTGATGTCCTATGTCCTAGAATCCTACAGCAAGTGCACAGTGCCTTATTTTAATGAAGTCTTTCATGACCCAGCAATCCCTCTTCTCGGTATCTACCCTCCAAAATTGGAAACATTTATCTATAAAGATATATGTACCCCAATGTTCATCGAAGCATTGTTCACGATGGCCAAGATGTGAAACCAACCAAAGTCCTTCAATAGATGATTGGATAAAGAGGATGTGTTACATATATTCAATGGCATATTACTCAGCCATAAGAAGAGATGAAATACTGCCATTTTTGACAATATGGATGGATCTTGAGAAATCATGTTAAGAAAAATTAATCAGACAGAAAAAAGTTGAAAACCATACAATTTCACTCATATGTGAGAAATAAAACCAAAAGCACAAATGAGCAAGACAAAGAAACTCAAACACAGACAGCAGCATAGTGGTTACCAGAGGGAAAGGGGTCGGGGGAGATACGAAAGAATAAAGAGCGGAGGAGATTTGTCTTTGAGTGGCGACCTCACAATGCAGTATACAGATGATGTATTTTGAATGTGCACATGAAACCTATGTAATTTTATTAATCAATGTCACTCTGATAAATTTAATTAAAAATATATGTAGTCCTTCTGACACTATAGAATGGTTCTCTGTTCCTTGTGAACACATCTTCTAAATAGCTTATGACCTTGGGAACTCTACCCAGTATGAACGGATAACTTCAGAAATTACTTTAGCCATGTCACTGATGCCATTTCCATTGTCCTGCAGGGTTTTCACCGGGACTTTACTGCTCACCTGCATTCTCTCGTAATCTGCATTCTCCCGGGACATAGTTACCAGCCACATGGAGTTATTTCATTTTAAATCTAGATTGATTTAAATTTTAAATAATTAAATACAATGAAATGAAATTTAAAAAATTAAGCTCCTCAGTTGCAGCAGCTAAATTTCAAATGCTCAATAGCCACCTGTGGGTAATGGCTACCATACTGGGTGGTCCATCATCACGGAAACTTTAATTGAAAAGCTCTGCTTTAGATTGCAACTTTCTACCCTCATACAGGCTTTCCATAGGTTTATCCTTCTGCTCAATCTTAAATTGGTTTATTGAAATAATCTGCTAATAAAATGCTCCTGATCTTAGCTCTGGTACTTATTTTATTCTCCCCTCGGGCATCTGTTCCCATAGTTTTAAGGATAAAGTGCTAAGATTCCAAGAATTAGAGCAGAGTCAGTCACCATGTGATTAATCAATTAGAAGTCACTGGGTGTTGCTGGGCAAAGGGCCAAAGTCTAGGTGCTGTCACCACATTAAAACGCCAGGATACTGTCACATCCTTAACCCATGCACAGGAGTACGAAAGATCCAACCAGTGCTCCTTACAGTGACCTGATCGCTGACTTCTCACTGTTCCCTCAAATGCTCAGGAGAAGTTGATCACATCTCTAAAGCTGTTAAGAAAAATGCACCTTTACTTTGTCAAATTGATGGTGTGTTAAGAGAGAACTTATAATTCATTCAAACCCATTGAATCTATCTGAACTCCCTCTTGTCTTTGCAGATTATGGTAGGGGAAGGAATTCTCTACTGTTGTCTGTCCAAAAGAAGAAATGGGGTTGGACTGGAGCCCAACATTAACGCTGGGGGCTGCAACTTCAACTCTTTCCTGAGAAGAGCCGTCAGATTCGTTGGTGGGTTTGAGAACCACAAAGAAAGGACACTTTTTTTTTCCCCAAACAAAAACGTTATATTTAATTACAGATATTAAGTCTTTAAAGCTGTAATTTAGATCTGTAATTTCAGGTACATGATGAGCTTCACATTATATAAAAAACTGTTAATACACCCAACTTTGGGCTCTGTATCTGAAATGTGTTATTTACCATGATAGTCTTGTTTTGAGAACTAACATGCTGTGCGTTTCAGTGTATTTTTGTCTTAGCTCTAGTAGAAGCACATATTTATTTTAAAATTATTTATTTGATCTGTGCTCATTTTCTAAAGTGGAGAATTAATATCATCAGGCCAGTCAGTATGAATGGAAAACTCTTCAGAAAGTACTTTAACCACGTCAACAATTCCATTTTAATCATTCTGGGATATTTCGTCCAGAAGTTAATGCACATGGAAATGTCTCCAGAAAGTATTGCATCATGGCTATTTTTCCTTGGTTATATAATATAACTTTATCTCATTTTTATGAGATATATAGAAACCAGCATCTAAATCAAACCAATATCTAAAACTTCATCTCTTCATCTTTTCATCTTAAGGTTGTTTGAATCGGAGGCCTTTTTTGCTTTTGAGTTAGGAAGTCAAGCCACAGTACATCATACCAACATGAATGTTTTACATCTATTCCCAATAAGTCAGTAAAAAGTTATTTTACCTGCAACTCTCATCACAAAGGAATGGGTAGCTTTATTCACTATCCAGTAGATAATTAAATATAACTATCTCTCCTTCTAGAGGAAAAACCTGGTCTAAATCATGCCTAGACTCTGCTCCACTAAGCAAGGCACAGCCAGATGGTAAGACAAGAATAGACCTCTTAGCAGGGCCATGAACTGAGAAAAGGAAATAAAACTTTGGGACATATAGCTAATCTCAGAGAATATTTCCTCTAATGTAACAAATGTTCTGGAAAATGGGCATGTAACCACTCCGAAAAGACTTATAACTGTGAAGATGGTGCATCTTACCCTAGAGAACAGTGTCCCAGAATCGGCAATGCCCATCTTCATGGGTCTGGAGATTCTCACTCTCCAAAGGTAAAAATGGATGGGTTTCTCCACTTACCCATATTTCTCTCCAAGACCTTGCATGCTGCTTGGAACTGGCATGTAGAAATAAAAGTCCTGTATCATGAATCTCAGGTGAGTGGATGGAAAAGGAATTGAGTGAGTGGCTATTAGGTGGTAATCAGCAGAAAATGGAAATGCAAAACAAGGTAACGTGCAGGCTGGTGATTTTGCTCTGGAGGAGTTCACTGACAGACAACTCAGGTGCCTCTCACCATCATGAATCAGAATCCATAATGTCAAGTCAGAAAGAACTGAGGGTGTCAAGACAATGTCGAGGGAGCAGGCAAGTGTTCAGATCCTGTGTGTGTGAGCAGAGCTAGACTCCTAAGGATAAGGCCAGGCAAGGGACTTGAAGCAGGAACAGAGCTTGAGTGCATAAGGGTAGATCCAAGTTTGTGAGTTTATGCTTTAGGACTGGCCCCAGGAGACAAAAGACAGAATTTGGACCACAGTATGTAAGAATAACATCAAACCCAGGATATGATCATTGTTTCCAGGACAGGGTCCACCTGCCTTCTTCTCTGTTTAAATTAGCATTCCTGGTATAACTACAGCTTGTAGGGAGTCAGAACAGATTCTGCAGAGTTTGGCGACTGTGGCTGAAGTTAGGGACTACTGGGGAGAGAGAGCCCTGGCAGATCGAACATGCTAAGAAATTTTAAATTATTTTAAATTTTGTTTTATTCCCATATTTAATCTTTTTTGAATCATACAGTTGGTCACCTTAACATGCTCCCAGTGTTTGACAAGTGACCTATGATTAAAAATATTAAGAATTGGCCTTATTTAACCAAACTGGCAAAATTACTTTGAATTACTACTTTAGAGATGACATTTTTTCGGTGTTAAGCATCTGTTCAGAAGTTTAGGAATTTGTATACTATCATCTTGAAATAAACTCAGAGAAAATGATCACAACAGATTTGAAAGTTGTCATGTTATGCGTAATAAACAAAGTTAATGATGACCCAAACATCAGAATTAAGCAGTAACTCGGTAACTGTTTCTTTCTTTCTGCTTATAGGTGTTCATGTATTTGGACTATGCTCTACAGCTCTCATTACAGATATCATCCAGCTGTCCACGGGATATCAGGCACCGTACTTTTTGACTGTGTGCAAGCCAAACTATACCTCTCTGAATGTGTCTTGCAAAGAAAATTCCTACATTGTAGAAGATATTTGCTCAGGATCTGACCTTACAGTTATCAACAGTGGCAGGTTAGAAACTGAAAATTAAGAACATTCCATATCAGCATTTTTGTTGTTCATTAACAGCTTGTGGTATTACCTTGGGCAGACATCTTTTGCTCATAATGATTTTGGTTTTTATGTTTCTTTCCAATTCAGTTATCTCTTTAGTGATTATACCACAAAAACCCATTAGTGGCTCATTCAGAAACTTTATCTCTTTCATATTTCAGCCTCACATTCTTGCCCCTAATATTTATATTATAAAACTCCACTGATGTTCTATGATCTACCCTACGCTCAATATGGTTTTAGGTTATCACAACTGGTTTATTTTCAGATATTTATAATTATTCAGGGCTTACCATCGATATATGTTCTGTATTGACTTAAGTGGAAGACTAAATGTTTATGATATTCATATCTCCATGTCCATTTTATTTTTAAAAAATCATGTGAATTTTCCTTTTGGTAGAGTTTTAAAACTCTAAAGGGGATAATATCTGAGGTTGCTATGTCTTCTTTGAGTAAACCCAGAAGACCCGTATAGCTTCTAACCTTGCATTTCGAAAAATAGGGAACAGAAAGCTCAAGAAACTACCCATGCATTAATTTTTTTAATCAATAAAGTAAAAAATAAACTCATATGGCAAGAGATAATATTTTAGAAGTTCAAAAGAAATAAAATGCAGAAGGATTAGGGACAAAAATGATTGTTATAAGAATTGCATTCACTGAGTTCCCAAAGATCAATTTAAGAGTCAAAAGTAAGTTAACAAGTAGGCTTGAAGAAGAATCAGAGCATGATATTATGTAATTATACACATTCAAGTTCTCATGGTACATTCAAGTAATTTTCAACCTACATTTAAGACCTATGTCCTATATTCTTTCTCAATCCTTTTATATTATCTTGTCTGTGTTGAGTGGTAATCTTTTTTACTGGGTACCAAATAATTAGGAGGACATTATTATAACTGAACTTCATTGTTTTCATTTTTTATCTATTAAAAGAAATCTTTATTATTCTTCTTTCTGCCCTTTTCAGTGTCTCTTCCACTCTCCTGTGTCCCATCTCTACCTCCTTGTTTTTTAAATTATTTGACTAAATAAGATGCTCTATGATTCTTGAGAGGTTAATTATTTAAAAGTGGAATATACAGAGAAATATTTTGTTAAAATTAGACTTTTCTTATGTTATAGAGAGTGTAAAAAAACACATTTAGACCCATTACTGTGAGAAAGTAATTTCGTCCTTTAACATTTAATGTAAATGAAATCGTATATTTAGGAGCATAAAAATTTTTTTAAAGCTTTAAAATCATAAGTTTTATGAACTTTTACTTAAACTGACGTAATTCTAATACCAAAGAACAATTATGTTTCCCAATCCATTTCAACTTTAACTATCATTCCCATGTTATAAAGAATTGATTTCTTACAAAGCTAGCACTTTCTATTGGAAAGTGCATCACTACTATTCTTTAATATTAATGGTCGTTAGCAGTGTTTATTTTATCACTCAGATCTTTCTCCAGAATATAGAACTGAAATTAAAGTTATTGCTTTCTTACCTTGTGGCTTTGAAGTTGAACATTTTAACCACTCAGTGTTCTTGAGATGATCATTATCAGTGCATCTGAAATAGAAAGCATAATTTGACTGTCTTCCTTTGGCAGAAAATCATTCCCTTCGCAACATGCAACCCTTGCTGCTTTTGCAGCTGTGTACGTTTCGGTAAGTAACTGAGTCTTTTTCATCAGTCTGTGTCCTAGAGAAAATCAGAGGAATGATTGTTGTCTCCCACTAATTCCATTATTTAGCCATGTAATAACAGAACAGAAGAAACTTTAGCACAGCGGTCCTTCAGTACAATGGCATCGAAAGCAGAAGCTGGATGCTACTATAAACAATATTATGGTAAAATAATTTGTCTATGCAGTCATGTTATTTATTTAGCCTGTTATCCCTTTAATGTAAGAGTATCCTTCATGTATTTTGAACTACATGGGTGTTATAAATTCTAAAACTGAAAGAATTGTGTTAAGTATACACATGTGCACACATTTTACCTTCAGTATTTATGTAAGAATAAGTTCTAAGTCAGTGCAGATTTGATAAATGTTATACAATGAATTGGGATCATATATAATCAATACAATAGTCTATTAGGTCTTAGGTGAGAATAATGGGCTGAAATTATGTGACCAGTAACATGGAGACTTAACAGTTATCTGGCTAATTCTACTGCTTCAATTTTTTTTCAAACTGTCATGCAATTAAATGAAAAATCTGTTGTTTGTTTGATAAATTTTGTCGTGTATTCCCTTTTTTTCAGGAAAAGAACGTAGCCATAGCAGGGGGAATGGAACAGTAAATTTCAAGTGTATCAGTTAGACTTTGGCGTTTAACTTTTTATTTGATTATAACTTAATAGGAAAATGACTTTTCTAACATATTTAACTTATTTCTTTCATTTTAAAGATGTACTTCAATTCCACATTAACGGATTCTTCTAAGCTTCTGAAACCTCTTTTGGTTTTCACATTCATCATTTGTGGAATCATTTGTGGACTGACACGGATAACTCAGTATAAGAACCACCCAGTTGACGTTTATTGTGGTTTTTTAATAGGAGGAGGAATTGCTCTGTACTTGGTAAATAATTGTTATTATTATTAGATAAATCACAGTTCAAAATGGAAAGCACGCATAGACTATTCTGCACTATAATAATTTATTTACTATATAGTTTATATTCATGAGAAAAATCTCTAGCCGTACCTTCATGTTAAGCAGAAACACATATCCCACTTTCAGTAAAATAACTTATTAAGCTCTCACCATGGACCAGAAACTGATTCTAGAAGGATTATTTCATTTTATCCTTATATTCCTCAACTCCCTCCCCCCAAAAGTCACGGACTATTATAACTAGTATAATTTTTACAGATGAAGAAAGTGAATATTAGTGAATGTAATGTTAGTGAAAGTGAAGGCTTACTGGAAGATTATATAACTTGCCCCAAAGCACAAATGTAGCACCTAGATATAACTGATCCAAGTAATATTGAATTTTTAAATAATACTCTTGCCCATTTTATTTATTTATTTATTTGTTTTACATTTATTCAATATTCTATCTGTGCCATGTGCTATACTAAGCATCAGAACAGTGAGAAATAAGATATATCTTCAAGGAGGTTACAACATAAAGACTAATAAGAATATAAATGGTTACGATACATTAAATAATATAATAAGATATGAACAAAGTGCTTTAGGAATAGCAAACTGCCTAAGGAAGTTAGGAAAGTCTTAGGAAAGTGATGTGGTTTTTAAAACATGAGAAATTGTTTCTTAAGGTAAAAAAAGGTAGAAGGGCATACAAGCAGAAGAAACTTCACATGCAAAAAAAACGGGCATGCAAAAGAGCAAGTGTAAGAGGAGGGTGTGGGAACAGAAGGGCCGAGGGACAATGGCCAGGTTTCTAACCTGGAAGACTGGGCAGATGGTGGCTCCATTAGAAGAGCAGGTAAATGGTAGAGGAAGCAGGCTGGTGGAGGGAAAGAGGTTGATGAGCCCAATTTAAGGATTAATAGGCAGTTGAAGAGTTAAGTCTGGAGCTCAAAAGAGCCATCAGTAGTGGGGAAACAGATCTGGAAATTGTGGACATTATTGGTGGAAGTGCTGTTATAGTTATGAGCGTATATAAAATTGCCAGGTCATAAGAATAAAAGGCAGCCGGGGAATATCAGCGTGGAAGCAGCATGCAGAGCAAGAGGCAGTAATGAAGGAAACTGAGAAGAGCTGACAGAAATAAAAATTATCTATAGCAGCAGTTCTCAATAGTGTGATCTTGGCGCTCTTGTGAAAGGTATTACAAGAAAATGTTTAAAAAATAGTGAAAGGATTAAAGTGAGGAATGATTGTTTTTCATTTTTTACAAACTAACATATTTGGGATTGTCACTTCAAATCTCATTGTTATTCACATGCTTTTTTCTATAGAAGAAAAAGTGATCAAATTAAAATTAGTGTTTCAGGAATTGTGCATAAGGCTGAGAGTGTTGACTGATAATGTGTGTTACAGGATAAATAAAGAAGACTGAGAACTGTCCATTTCTTCTTGCATTGCCTTTGCATGTGTGCGATTTCACGGTGTTCTGGAATTAGCATGGGCTCCATAGCCCAAAGAGTTTAGGCTTGAATCTTAAGTCTCCTGCTGCTTGGCTAAGTTACATAGCCTCTGAAAAGCCTGTTTCTTCACCTATAAATGAGGATAATAACTATCTAGCTCATATTGTAATGAGGATTAAGCAACTATACTTATCAAGCACTGTGCTAGGAAATGAATATTGAACAATACAGTCACAGGTTACTTGTCATCTAGTGGAGTATTTTCCTAAACTTAAAATTTAAGCACAATTATTAATGGAATACTAAGTAGGGACTGCTCATCCTAGGAACTCTGGCAGTGAGAGCATAGGTAGGTATTAATAGAAAAAGATCTGAACTCAGAATTAAAGTAGTTGGAGAGACAGAGCTTGACTTTCTTTCATTCCAATCTGCACTCTGCCCTGAAATTGGAAATGTATTAGTTCTAAGCCAATGCCCTTGTAAACTGTTAAGCACTCTGTAAAATGTTGGGGTCATGAAATTCTTTTGGTTTGATTTGAAAAGTAGACAGGTACTACCATCTGTTTAAGTTAGCATGCAAATAGGTATCTGCTGCTTGCTCTTATCTCTAAACAAAGCATCTCAGAAATGGAAAATCCAGCAGGGATTAGATCCTCTTTGTTTAAAAAGGGTAAAAATTCTGAATCTGAATGTTGGCCTTTTCAAAATTTTTATCCCCTAAATCTAAACCAAATAAAAAATGACAGCCTGAGTACAAAGACAAGATTAAATAAAATTTGGCTCAAAATTTAGTGTTATAGCATTAAATTGATCAAATATTATTTCCCAACTTAAGATCAAGTTCGAATCAGGAAAAGCACAGGTGCCCCAATCTAGTGACAGTTTCTGCCTTCTCTTCCAAGAACGCTCTATACAGTGCTGAACGCACAGGGCTGTACTCGATGTGAGTTGTAGCAATATGCATTTCTGACCTCATTGTCAAACCTGATAATGTTTTATGAATGATTCATTGTTCCATATTTTCCACACTTCTGCTTTCCATTATAAGGTATGATTGAAAATGGAAGGTAAAATAAATCATTTAAGCCATCTGAGATGTCACTCAATGAGATTCCTAAATCTGGAAAAATGAATTGCTTTGAAAAGCAGAAGAATGTTCATATATGTCTCATTGTCTGACTTTTCAAAAAATACAGAGGATTAAATTTGCAAAAACATCCAGCGGGATGGAGAAAAAAGAAAATCCAGCTAATAATAAAAAATAATGGGCTCCATTTTACTGAAGTTAGTTCAGTAATGCATAATATAACTTACGAACTATTTCCTCAGCAATTGCAGCTTTTGTTTTTTTGTTATTTTGTGTTAGTCAGTGGTGTATAGAGAGCACATAACTTATTTATGTGGGTCAGTGGGCCTCTTAGACAAACTCTTAGTAACCATGTCTTCTGTCGAATGATATTTATTATTTCTCTTCAACACTAGGGTCTGTATGCTGTGGGGAATTTTCTGCCTAGCGAAGAGAGTATGTTTCAGCACAGAGAAGCACTCAGGTCTCTGGCAGACCTCAATCAGGACCCCAGCCGAGTTTTATCTGCTAAAAATGGTAGCAGCAGTGATGGAATTGCTCACACAGAAGGCATCCTCAACAGAAACCACAGAGATGCTAGCTCATTGACAAACCTCAAAAGGGCAAATGCTGATGTAGAAATCATCACCCCACGGAGCCCCATGGGAAAGGAGAACATGGTGACCTTCAGCAACACCCTTCCCAGAGCCAACACTCCATCTGTAGAAGACCCTGTCAGAAGAAACACAACCATTCATGCCTCTATGGATTCCGCCCGATCAAAGCAGCTCCTCACCCAATGGAAGAGTAAGAATGAGAGTCGGAAGTTGTCCTTGCAAGTTATGGAGACCGAGCCTGGACAGTCACCACCCAGATCCATAGAAATGAGGTCTAGTTCAGAGCCATCAAGGGTGGGGGTGAATGGAGACCACCATGGTCCTGGCAATCAGTACCTCAAGATCCAACCTGGCACTGTCCCTGGGTGTAACAACAGCATCCCTGGGGGACCAAGAGTGTCCATTCAGTCTCGCCCTGGGTCCTCACAGTTAGTGCACATCCCGGAGGAGACCCAGGAAAACATAAGCACATCCCCTAAAAGCAGCTCTGCTCGGGCCAAATGGTTGAAAGCTGCAGAGAAGACTGTGGCCTGTAACAGAAGCAACAGCCAGCCCCGAATCATGCAGGTTATAGCCATGTCCAAGCAGCAGGGCGTCCTCCAGAGCAGCCCCAAGAACACTGAAGGCAGCACAGTCTCCTGCACTGGCTCCATCCGATACAAAACCTTGACAGACCATGAACCCAGTGGGATCGTAAGGGTGGAGGCTCATCCAGAGAACAACAGGCCCATCATACAGATCCCGTCCACCGAAGGTGAAGGCAGTGGCTCCTGGAAATGGAAAGCCCCTGAAAAGGGCAGCCTTCGCCAAACTTATGAGCTCAATGATCTCAACAGGGACTCAGAAAGCTGCGAGTCGCTGAAAGACAGTTTTGGTTCTGGAGATCGAAAGAGAAGCAACATCGATAATAACGAGCATCACCACCATGGAATCACCACCATCCGCGTCACCCCAGTAGAGGGCAGCGAAATTGGTTCAGAGACGGTGTCCATTTCTTCTTCCCGTGACTCCACTCTTCGCAGAAAGGGCAACATCATCTTGATCCCCGAAAGAAGCAACAGCCCCGAAAACACTAGAAATATCTTCTACAAGGGAACCTCCCCTACACGGGCTTATAAGGATTGAGTGATGGCCATTCATTCAACTGAATGACCCACCCCCAAAGACCACGGGTTCATTCTACCCGTGCTCAGTTCAGGATTGGAAAAATTTATCAAACTAGACTACCCACCATCAGCCCGGGACTCAGTGACTCATGAAGCTTGTAGATTTCACATCACGGGGAAGGAAAAGCACAATGCAAGAACCTAACTAATGTGATAACATGAAGACTCTTCTTGAAACTTATCTTCAAACTCAAAAGTTTCACAGGGGGCAGTATCAAAAGAAAGTGGTTTCCTTCAATGTACACTATTTTACTTCCTGAATGTGCCAATGTTAGGGATTTTTCTTTATAACTAGCTGTGGGAACCCAGAACACATGTTTTCCCTACAGCAGAGGCCATGCAGTATTATATATTCATTTTGCAGAATCTGCACCCAAAGCTCATTATGGGTGGTGCTGATTATTATAGTACATAAACCATGTAAACTCTCAAAGTCTATTTAGCTGTGAAATAGTGGTGTGCAATTCCTTGTCAAAGAAATGCTACTGTATTAAGAAGATGCTGGCTGCTTTGTGTTAGAGTAGGACACCCCACAGCTTCTCTGCAGTGGCTCTGTCACAGTCAAAAAATGAAAAGGTTTTGTGCATCTTTTTTTTTTTTAATTATGCTTTCAACAACAAAAATTGTGTTGGAATATTTTCAGTAAAAGAGAATAGCTAGTACTTTTCTGCATATATATATTTTTTTCTTGCTGCTTACTTTTTATTTAAGTATAGGTACTGCTAATAAGGAATCTGGTTTTTAGTGAGTAAATTTGCATAATTTAAAAATATATATTGTTTTAGGAGTCTTGAAATTGTTGTGATTATATTTTATATTTTATGGCTTGTCCTTTATTTATTTTTAAATTTTTTATGTTATAGATACATTCTTCTATTTTTAAAGCAAAAATAACAGTTAAGATTCCTTGAGCAAAATGTAGTGCTGTGAATTTATGAACAAGAAATCTGAACCAAAACTTGACATTGTGGGTTACATTGCCAGAAATATTGGTCATTTCTACCCTTAGATGTTTCCAACCAGCTGACTTATGTTGCTATTTAAGAAGTAATCCAAAAGTTTCATTTAGTTCCAAATTTTTAATGTTTTTGATATCCTCATAACCAGTAAATTAGAGCCATAGTAACTGGGTTTTACCTTCTTCCCTAAAACATTTTTTGTTAATTAGGTACCAATAGAAAGAATTGGAAAAAAAATGCAAATTGATAACTAAAAGTATTTCACAGATTAAATTAAGAATGTATTTCTTCAAAATATCTAAATAAGCACGGTTTTAGTGTTTACTGTGCAAACAACAGTTTTTGCTACCTATCCTGAATGAAACCTTCAGCCTAAATCAAAAGAAATCAATATTATCAATAAGGGGATAAAAACAAAATGTTTTTAAGGTGTTTCCAACTTAAAATTTTAAGTATTTGGTTCATGGAATCTAGCATTAGACCTTTTCTTACACCATTTCTTAAGAATTCTACTATATATTTGATGATTGCCAAGGGCATAAAAGGTAACAACAAAGCTGGTTGATCTGATCTCAGTTTAGTTTTCAATGAGAACAGTTGTTTAGAGATGAAGAGTACCACTTCATTATCAACTTCTATGGAAAAGGGGCAGAGGTTTCTAGAGTCCAACCTCCTAAAGCATTAGGGATTTAGCTGAAACCAGCAGAATCAAAAACTCTGGCAATAAAATACTACATCCCTCTGGCAATTTCCTTCTCAGAGAGGGGAGTGGGAATATAATGTTGCCTTCCCCACTTCTCACCACCACCACCATTATGACACTCCTACTGGCTTTTGCCAATTTATAGAGAGAAAGGTGGACTGGTTTTAGTACTCTGAAGAAAAACAAAAGCTGCAGCATTTCAGGTGCAGTATGATATTTCCTAATCTTTCTTATTTCTTAACAAAAGATTTTAAAGTACTTCTCTAGTCATTGAAGTTTTTTTTTTCTTTACATAAATATTGATATATTCTTTTTTCTACTCAAAGTGCCAAAGGCTACAGTTTTTAATGACTTAAGAAATTGTACCACATTGTTAAGGAAATATAATGATAGTCACTAGAACTCAAGACCTCTGCATGTATATTTGATAACACATTTTTTGTAAAAAAAAAAATTACAAAAAAATTTGTTTACATTCCACTGGTACCTTAATTTAAAATAAATGAGACTAACAGGTGGTATTTCTTCTTCTTAGTGTTCTATTTATCTTATTTGCTAATGAGAGCACTTCTTCTTTTGTTAGGCTGTGCTTTACTGATAAAACCAAGTATTGAATAAAGAGAGTTCATTATCTTTTTAAAGTAAATAAAATTATTAAAATATATATAATATCTATACAAAGTATTGTGTTTAATAAAATGTTATGCAATGTTTTCCAAACTGATAAAGTTTGTAAAGTGCTATAATGTATTTTGTTAAGTACAGATCAAAGCTATTGTGTGAGTATATTGTGCTAACATCATAGAAATAAAGATTAGATTTCTTCATCAAAATTGGAAAGTTTTGTTTTTTTACTTCAGAGTATGGATGGATAATAACTTGGCTTATAGGAAAACAGATGAAGAAATAAGAATGAATCAGAACTCATTATGTTCAAAACACTTTAGAAGAATATTGCACTGAAAAAAGTTTGTCAAACTATGACATAATGTTTATCATTTATAATTTTTATTTTATGCTTATTAAAGAAGCTCTTTTAGATTTATTTAGATAGATTGTTCACTTCAATGTTGTAGAGTGTAAAAAATCAAAATATGTAAGAGTCACAGTCAATTTTTCTAAATCAACTTTTTACTAAGAGTGGTTGATGTGCAAATTTCCCCAAATATTATTACCCAGCTTTTCTTAAAAAGAATGCTTTACTATTAATTCCAAGATTGTTTTCCAAACCATTAGCACGTGTTATACGAGTTGTATCGCTAATATTTTATATATCTCACTAGAAGGTACTAATGCAAGTTTTTAGACCATAGCCAGGACTTATGCTTTACTCAAGTGATCTTTAAGTGTTTCATTGACTGAAACATGAGGTACTATTGTCCAGTAATGCCATCAAGTTCATGCAGTTGTCCAAAAGCAACCAAGTTCATGCATACCAGAAAACTACATCATGACTGCCACCTGGCCAGCAGCCATTGGAAGATGCTATTAATTTGAGAAAACATACTGGTTTTAGAGACATTAACATGTGAGAAAACGATGTGTATCTTATATTAGTTGAAATACAATATTATGCCTCTCTTGGTCTTGATTTTATCTTTAAAATGGGGATTCAGCTGTCTCATCCTTTCTAAAGGATACCCTAAAGTCCTTTCTAAATTTCTATAGATTACTATTGTATATTTTCTCTAGAGAGAAAAGTGTGTGTGTGTGTGTGTGTGTGTGTCTGTGTCTGTGTCTGTGTGTTAAATGCCATTGAGTCAGCTCTGACTCCTGGCAACTCTATGAATAAATGCTGTCCACGTGTCCTGTCCTCAACAGCTCTGCTCAGCTCCTGCAGACTCATGCCTATGTCCTATTTTATGAAGTCAATCCATCTCATATTTGGTTTTCCTCTTTTCCTGCTGCCTCCTATTTTTTCTGAGCAAAAACTGGTGACAAGAAAATAAGAAATAATTTGCTGTTCCAAAAGGACTAATGAATATTGCCATCTTTGACCACAAAGCTAATATAAGCAAGCCAATGGGGTTGCTAAGAGCTTACGTCAACCATTTTACTAAATAATATATTAAAATAGATGATTTGTATACAAGTATTTCTAATCTTAGTACCTTTCCCATGAGGTATCAGGTGAGTGGATTCTGGGTTATATACACAAGAAACAATCATTTGAGGCCATATTATTTCTGTCTTATACAGGTCAAATATTTACTTGCTATCTATGGGCCATTTCACATTATATACGGTTCAAGGGAATATGGACATTTATGCATGATTCAGAAAGTAATTTAATTAAAATAATGTAATTGAAGAAAATTAAAAGGAATTGCAATGGTTTAATCTAAAAGGAAAATATGGCCTGAAAGGAGAGGAATGAGTTTGAAGAAAAATACATGAAAATTGTATATACAAAAAATATCCCTTTCTCTTAATCACCTCAGGACACTTTGTACCTGGCTACTACCATATAAAAAGAACACTAGATATTCTCTATACTAGGAATTATTTTTATGTCTTCTAGCCAACGATGTCCATCTGATAAGAGATATATCATCTTTGAGTATTAGGAAAGTCTAATTCACTCCATCCTCAGCCCAATCTTTCCCATTCTCCATCTAAATTAAATAATGGCAAATGTTTTTACAGATATTTCTGGAGGTATAAAAAGAAGCATTTTAAAAAACAAACTCAGAATTAGTGCAAGACTTAAATATAAAATGTTAAACTATAAAATTTTAGTAAAAAAGACAGGAGAAATCTTTAGAATCTAGGACTAAGACTAACTGCTAGTCCTTGGTTGGATATGTGGTCTATAAATATTTTTTTCCCGTTTGTACTTTATCCTTTTATCCTCTTAACAGTCTTTAAAGAGCCATGATTTTAAAGTCAAGTTTAGAATATATAAAAAATTCACAAAACTCAATAGAAAAAAAACTAATATCATAATAAACAGTAAAGACTAAAAGAGTAAAATACTAAAATAAAAAGTGGACAAAGATATGAACAGACATTTTATCAAAGCATATAAATAGCAAATAAGCACATGAGTAGATGTTTAGCATCATTAGCTATTTGAGAAATGCATATTAAAATTACAATGAGATATTACTCCATACCTATAAGAATGATTACAATTTTTAAAAATAGTGAGAACACCAAATGCTGGCAAGAATGTGGAGTAACTGGATCACTTATGCATTGTTGGTGGGAATGTAAAATGATATAACTGCTCTGAAAACAGTTTGGCAATTTCTTTTTTAAAAAAATGAAATAAATATACACTTATCATACGACCCAAGAATTTCAGTCTTGGGCATGTATCCCACAGATATAAAAACTATGTCCGCACAAAAACTGGTACCTACATATTCATCTCAGTTTTATTAATAACAGCTCCAAACTGAAACAATTCAGCTATTCTTTTGTGAGAGAATGGTTAAACAAAATATTATGTAACTATACCATGGAGTACTACTCAGCAATAAAAAGAAATGACTTATTGTTACATACAATAATATAATGAAGCTCCAAGGAATTATGCCGAATGGAAAAGCCAATACCGAAAGATATTTCATTTCACTGTATTTTATCTCATGTGACAGAATCATATATTATTAGCTGCCCATAGCTGGAGGAGTGGTTTTATCACCTTTAACTCATGGGTTCCAAAGTTGCTCTAGTTGTCACAGTTTCCCAGCAAGAGTGGGCATAGGAAGGAGGAAGGCAAGGACAAGTAGCTTTGTCTTTAAGAAGATGACACAGAGCTGCATCTGTCATGTATAATTCACCCAACTAGTGCAAACTAGATCACCTTGCTGCAAGAGAGGCTGGGGATGTAGTCTTGAGCTGAGAAGGGCTAGACTCAGCTAAAATTTTGTCTTCTCTCTAACTAGATGAAAAAGAAAGAAGGTTCCTAAGGGCTAATGATCAGTCTGCCAAAATTCTTCACAATATGACCTACAGACCTTTGCATTCCACTGCTTCTCCATACAAACCTATTGTTGCAACAAGCTTTGCTTCTTCGTGCTTGTGTATGGGAGTGGGGGAGGGGATGGGGATATTTTTAACTCTCTTTCTGGAAAGTCTTTGGTCCCCTTTTTAAATCTCTTTTGTCCTTCAAGACTAAATCTCAGTCTTCCCTTATACAAATTTAGAGCTCGAAGGGATTTGAGATATCATTCACACTTTAGATATAACCATTATAATTACTTATATTTCACACATGAAAAAAACAAAACACATGACAATTGATTTACTCAAAGTCACACAACTGGTAGATGTCGGGAGTGCAGTGAGGACAAGAAACAACTACATTCTGTTTGTTTTTTAATCTCCAAAGTTTAGCACATCACCTACCGCATAGGTTGGTCATTCAGCAAACATTTGATATAAATTCATGAATAAATAAAACAAATTGGTACATTTTTCAAAAAGGCACACCTAACTCCTCCTTTTGAGAATATCTATAGATCTTTGTTCTGCATGACCAAAGTATTTACATAATCATAAAGTGTGTACTATGAATCAACTTGATTAACCAGGCATTGAATATTTACTACACACTAAATTTTAAGTTCTTTATAAGCAGTTCCCAGCACAATAGGTATTCAATAAATATAAGAATTGAATGAGTACAGTATGTGCTATCCACTATGAGTAAAAAACAATTATGAAAATAAGTAAATGACGAAATTTATTACATAAAAGAAAGTATGAGATTTGGAAGAGAAATAAATGGTTGTCTATTTAATTGTATCCTAAAGTTCCACAGTTCTCAGAAATCCCTTTCAAGATTCTGACGCCAAATTTCTGTTATATGTATTTTTCTCCATTTTCTCATTTGAAGCATTCTTTTAAAATGTGGACATGGTATAAACTAAATTTTTTTGGAACAAGCTGTCTCTTCACAATAGATATGATTTCGCAACAGTTGTTTGTTCAAGTGTTCCCACCTCCACAGTAATCTCTGTGGGCAAGTGCCAATGAAAAGTACCTACATGTTCTGTCATTTTTAAAAAAGCCTTCTATATAGTCAGCATTCAAGGTTATTTTTCAAATTCAAAACCAGATATTAAAGTCCAGGGACTACAGTGATTTCTTTATATATAGCATATCTGTGGGTCTCTTATTCCCACACAATCTGCTACTAGGATATCACAATTACTTTCAGAATTGTGAAAATTCTGCTGACTTCTCTGCTAGTCATCAAGGACTATTAGACATAGTGGCTGAATAGAGCACTGTTTCTTTCACATAGGTTTAATGGGGAAGAAAACTGAGGAAAGACAAAATTCATGTTGCTGCTCCATCCCTTTGTTCTCCACACTACCATATGTGTGAGTCTGTACAGATGTAGACAAGTAACCAGAGGAAATTATAAATATAGAGGAAAAAATTAGAACTTTGTGCTAAAATCAACTTTCTACCATTAAGGCTAAAAGAATCTAGAAGTTAAAGTCTTCATAACAATCCATCATCAATCACCTCAGTTTCTCATTTTGCTTCCATTTTTCTAATAATTGAAAACACCTTTTCTTTTATATGATTTCTGTTCAGCACATTAACTACCGATATGAGCTAGCTTCGCCCCATTCCATCTCTGTTTTCTTAAGTTCTGTCTAAGGTGTTAGAACAATGTTCTGGGAAGGATCTTTGGGGGACTTGGCTGTCCAATTTCTACCAAAACATTTAAATTTGGACCCTTTGAGATTTCTCCATCAGAATAAGTTGCAGATAAAACCCTTGATTCTTGGACCAGTTAACTATTGAATCTCTCTCTCTCTCTCTCATTTCTGTTATCCTTCACTTATTTCCCTAGTTGTAGCTTTTCTTCTCAGAGAGAACTTTTTTATTTCTTGATATTCAAGAACAGGTGTTTGTTTATTAGTTTTCATTTCATTCATGACATTATTTTCCTTGGTTTAGTCCAAAGAAGACTACTTTAGATGTAGTCTCAGGAAGACAAAAAAAAAAAAAAAAAAAAACAGTGTGGAAGGCCTCTTCCAAAATCTGTGACTATCCAGGTTATGATTTCTATCTCTAAACTGAACTTTTAATTTACTTCTAACTTTTTTTGTTCATCGAGAGACGCCAGGAGCAAGGCAGAAACCTATGCACTTATACTGTCCCAGAACGGAAACGTTCTCAGTAAGTACCCATCATCTTTCAGCTATGTTATTCCTGCTCTGTCCACTCCCACACATGCCTTGCAAGACCTTGGAGCATCATTAATGAGTTGTTTCATTACCACATCAGAGAAATTCTTTCAATTCTAGTGGTCTAGATTGTTAAACATACACAAATATGTGGCACACAGATTTGTGAATGTATATGCATAAACTTTGAGAAAATATATACCTGTAAAGATGTTAGTCAAAGCTTCTAAGTAGTGGCTGTATAAATATTTCATGTCCTCCTGACCAATGCTTCTGTAACCTGTTTCTAAAGTGCTGAAAAGAGAGAGGGAGAACAAGAGGTCAGTTTCCATAGGAACAAATTTAACAGCGGAAAAACCTGACAGAGCTACAGTATTACCTCCAGGTAAACTGAACTCTCACCACCAGTGTGTTATAAACAACACATTCACCTAAGCCAATTACATTTTTAAAATTTATCTTTAAAAACCTTCTATAGATAATAGGTATTTCAATTTTTTTAACTGTACAAATATGGACTATCTGATCTCTAAAAATAAAAATATTTTAAAGCAGAAAATTAGCTATAATTTTATTTGGATTAGTACTATCTGAATATGAGGAGAGAAAAAAGCCAGCAAAAGTATAATATTCTATGAGAAAATTAAGACACTGTGAAATAATTACTTTTTCTTAAATATTAATTCTGTAGTACATTAACTGTAAAACATACCAGCTACTTGACAGAAATCTTGCAGAATCAAAAAATAATAATAAATTAATAAGCAACGTATAAAACTTTTCTAAATTTACAAGATGAATTAATATTAAATAATTTCATTCAGAAAAAAATTTGGTAATCTACAAATAACTACTCATAATCAATATAAAAAAGAAAAGATTAATCTGTACTATTTTTTAAGGGCCCAGAGGAAAAATTCCATTTTAGAAAAACCTTGTAATTCTTATGTAAATTCTAAAACTTCTTCTTATAGCTTTTGGAGAGGAGTTTAAGTATTAAAATTGTAACTACAGATAAGATCTAGAAACCTCAAGATTATCTTTAAATTTTCTCCTCTCTCTCCATGTTCAACTTGTCATAAGGCTATGTGTTCTGTCACTTCTTGTCCTTTACCCATGACCATGACCTCACTCCAGCCATTCTTTGGCTCCAGATGTTCTAGATACCCATCCTACAAGCTCCCAATGCCCCAAAGCAGAACCACACTTCCTTTTTGTGTTCGCATATCCAATCTGAATGGGCAAGTTTTTTATTTTGCACGTCATCTAAAGGACTGATGGGAAGGTCAGTGTGTTACACTTCCCAGGGTGATCTGAATTTAAAAAGGAGATTTATAATCCAAAATAAAAAATATTTGCTGATTCAAAGCCTTTAGCAATGGAAGAAACAATTTTTTATTGAAGTAACGAATGAATACTTATAGGAAGGATAAATCTATGGTGTTAGAATTTCATCAGTAACTCAGCTGTAGACCCTCACGTTCTTTTAATTTGTACAGTTTTATCAACTAGCCCATTCATATACAACCATCAGTTCTGCAACAAAATTTTGGAAACAGGAGCAAGCTGATTTATTTTTCGCCACCTCTCCTACAATGATGAATTTGAATTTTATTTAAAACAAAAATAAAGATGAGGTTAAAAACAAGAGGCTTTTTAAGGATCAGCAAGAGTCACCAGATTTTCTTCCTCACTGTCCCTTCCTACCTCTGTAGAAGACAGAGGCTAAGAGATCTGTCCTTTGGAAGCACACACCATAGATTGAGGCAAGAATCCATATTAAAAGCTCTAAGTTTGGGGGGTGGGTGGGGAAGCTTTAAGTTAAATGAAAGTTTATCAGTCATAAACTAAGTTTTGAAAACTCAATTTCTTCCTGCAGTGAAATCTCAGAATGATGGCAGGTAGGTTAATAATCTTTAGGTCAAAGATTGAAAAATTCATTCTGAGGAATTTGGCTGGCACAAGAAAAAGAAACTAAAGGTACCAGATTCACCAAGCTAGAGATCAATAAATTAAAAAGACGTAATAGTCCTTAACGTGAATGCACTTATTAACAGAACTTCAAAACACAAAAAATAAAAATCAACAGGGCTAAAAGGAGAAATTAGCAAATCCACACAGGTGATTTTAACACCCCTCTCTTTGTAACTGATAGAACAGGCATAAAAAATAAAAAAATATTAGTAAGAACAAAGAAGTATTTTGAATAATGCTACCAAAACTTGACCTAACTGATATTTATATGTTATACACAACTACAGAATATACATTCTTTTTAAGCCCACCATGAAACACTGAGATAGACCACTTGCTGGGGCATAATGTAAGTCTCAATAAGTTGAAAAGGACTGAAATTCTATATTTTTATACCAGAACTGCATTTAATTAAAAAAAAATAAGATATCTTGAAAATCTGCAAGTATTTGGAAGTTAATCAACCTACTTCTAAATAACTGATGGCTCAAAGAAGAAATCACAAGAAAAATTAGAAAATATTTCTTATTAAATAATAATAAGAACACAGTATATAAAACTAGCAGGATACAGCTAAAGTAGTACTGATAAGGTACTTACAAAGAAATTTACAGTTTTAAATGTTCGATTTAAAAAGAAGAAAAATGCAGAGCCAAGGATATAAAACAAGGCATTGTGCTAGACACCAGAAATGTGATGGGAACTAAAACACAGTTCCTGTCCTGATGGTGAATACAGCTGGACGATGGTTGCCATATATTAGCTTTAATAATCATCTCCAGGATGTTTACTAAAATGTAGAATCATTAAAATGTAGACCAAATTACAGTTTTCCCTTATGAAGTAATTGCTGTTTTGGTATGCCTTTCACAATGAGACCCATGTGGCTAACAAACATGAACAAGTCCTCAACTTCATGATATATTAGAAAAGTGCTAATTAGGAACAATAAGAACTCACTACACATTCACCAGAACAGCTAAATGAAAAGGACAGAAAATGCCAAGTGTTGCAATGATATGGAACAACCAGAACTCTCACTTACTGTTGGTGGGAGTTTAAATTGGTGTAACTACTTTGGAGAATTGTTTGGCAGTTACGGCTAAAGCTGAACGAATGTGTGCATGCCCCATGACTAGGCAACTTACTTCCCTAGTATCTAACCTACAAAAAGGCATACATGTGTTAACCAAAAATTGTGTGCAATCATACTCAGAGCAGCACTATTTATAAAGCAAAAACAAAAACTACCTAAATGTCTGTCAACAGCAGTCCGGAAAAAAAAAAATTATGACAGCCACACAATTAGGTACTATGTTACAATAGAAAAAAACTATAAATACATGCAAAGATTGGATGAATATCATGAGGTAGTGCTGAGTAGAAGATGTAGCACCAATAGAACGGCATACACAGAATAAAGACATTCATAAATTTTCAAAAACAGGCTAAACTATTCCATGGTGGTAGTAGTCAGAATAATTTTTAGCCTTGGGAAGGGCAGGTAGTGATCAGAGGGGCACAAAGCCAGCTCAAGAGATGCTGGCAATGCTCAATTCCTTGACTTGTATGCTACTGAGATTTGATGGTTCACCTGGTGAAAATTTATTGGGATGTACATATACAAGTTGTTCACAGATTGCCTGTTATATTTCAATTAAAAGCTCAAATAAAAACAGAAGAAATATTTTCCTTTGTTTTTAATTTGATTCAAAAAAGTCATCACCAAAGCATCTTCATTATCAAGATTTCTTATGTCTAGGGTTGGCAATCACTGTTCTTCTTTTCCTTGTTATATTTAGTTAAAACGTCTTATACGGTTCTGTTAATTCTCATAATTACTATGTACTATTTAGGTGTTCAGAAGAGTGGGAGATCTTTAACATTTCAAAATCAAATAATAAGTTTAGTATTTCATCAAGAAAATTATTGTTAAGGTTAATAATTGACTACATAATTCCCCAATCTCCCCAGGTAGCAACCTCATATGAATCAGGGTAATATGGTTTATAGTTTCCTGAGTGTAGTGTAGTTACCTGAGTTATTTCCCTTTGGGAATGAAATACATGCTTTCTGCAACTGCATAAGTCTATACTGAGTCATAATCCTCCTACTCTAGACCATTGGAAATATCTGGTATAATTTAATATTTATTTCTTGCACTCCAATCATTTTTCTTTCCTTTAGTAGACATGAGGGAAAGCAATCACATAGTCACTGGTTTTGCAACCAGTTGAGAAGCTCTTAATTAAAAAAGAGAACATTATAGTAATATTAATTATCTTGTGCTCTCTAGTGAATTATAAACTTTCTTTGTTGTTTAGGAAGAAATTCAGCTACTTGTATTGGTTTGTGTGAGGTTAAATTACAAACTTGGGGTTTCAGGTATAAACTGATATTGACTTATAAAATAAGAGATTTTCATTCTAACATTCCTTTCATACATCTCCCTTTTTATAGCACTGAACACCCACAGATGAGAAAAGTCCATTCATTAAACTGTGTATTAATAGAACATTCGTTCTCTTGTTTTACATTTTATAAATTAAAACTTATTCTAAAAAGAGAAAAATAAATTCCATTCCCACCAGAATTTGCTGTAATTCTTACTGCAACCTTATCAGTGAGTCACAATCAGGTGTTCAGGAATGAGTGCATTAGTACATCAAACGCGCCAGCTGAAAAAGTCTCTGCAATAATCGTCATGGTATTTTATCACATTGATGGTAATATGACTACAGGCCTCTTCTTCAGTTTCACCCAATGGATTTAACACAAAGTATGTGTAGTGGTAGTTGCAGATGGTGTGGGTTTGGGTCAAGCTATCTTATGTACCAAATCAAAATGATATTGGACATTGCATTTGAGATAGGCCTAATACTGGAAATTTGGAGAGAGGAATAAGAGTTGTTTGTCTTAAGATATAGGCCTCTCAAAATACACTAGAGATTTATATTTATCCAGCTTTCTTAAAATAACTGTTTCTTGACAGCTTCTTAAAATGAGCGCATGTCTGGCTTTATTATAGTTGCACAAATTTATACTAGTGGATAAACCATAATTATAAATTGTTTTTCCATCTGTTATCATCCTTTGAAAAAAAAATCTGTTTTGCATTTTTCCCCAATAATTATGAGAGATTTTGTGCTTTATTGTTTTCTATTCATAATACTTACATCTTTACTTATACTTTCATGGTTTCTGAATTGATTGCTGTTTTAGTTTCTATGGTAACTCTGCCGGTTGCCTACCTATAAATAGATATTTTATAATAATAGCAGGCTTATGAAAGTTCAATTTTTGAATACCCTTCTGCAACGAGGAGAATTTCCAGAAAAAAATAACATGTGAATCAAGGTTTAAGGAAACAGACATCTTATACCTATCAGGGTGTAAAAATAGAAGACTAAAATTGAAAATCTGTATAGATTGCATGCTGGCAAGTACCTGGTGAAAAGAGAGAAAATTCAAATATTTAAAACAAAAATGTACAATTGAGATATACTTTAACTCTAGCCACCATTGAAAAAAATCCATGGGTATCTTTTTAAATAACATGTATTAACCACACACAAAACCTCCAGACAGCATTCTTTTCATTGGCATCTACTCTTCAACATGATTTTATAGAAACTCTTACATATGGATATTATCTTTTGGAGATATATATAAAGTCTCCCAGTCTATTTTTATCTTTCGTTGTATTATGGCTTCATTTGCCATACGAATATTTTAATTTATGTAGTTAAATGTGTCAGTTTTTTTCTGTGACTTCTGAGCCTGTGTCTAACTGAGGAAGCCTTCTACTGTGAGATAATAAAAACTCCCCTTGTATTTGTTTTTCATTTTTAAATAACCTTTAACGTATATTATGTTTTTAATCTATATGGAATTTATTTTTGTGTTTATTATAAGGAAGGAATCTATTTTTGGTAGCAAGTCAATTTGATTTTTAGCACTATCCTTTTCCTGCTAATTTTAAGTTCCCTTTTCATCACCATATTACATTTCAAATTTATATGGATCTATAGTGAACCTTTTTTGTCCTCTCATATTTATCTATTTCCACACCGATACTTGCTAACTAGCATGTATTAATATATAATAGTGTGTTTCAAATGTGTTAGTATTCCGTTTATTTGCTCTTCTATGTGAACTTTAAAATCAACTTGAATTTCCATAAAATTCTCATTACTATTTGCATTTAGTCTATTATTTAATCCAGGAACAATTTACACCTATATAACATGAGAAGCATGTGCACTTACTCTGCTCAGTTTTATGTTCAACAGTAAAGTAACATTTTATTTCTTGCTCAAAAAAAATTTTCTATTTTGTAGTTTTTGGGTTCTTGTATATGGAATATTTTTGCAGTTATTTTTCTATTTGCTTATTTCATTTAATGCTGCTAATGCTGGCATTTTTATCTTATATTTGATCACCTAACTACACTCTCATATTAGTTCTGTTGGCTTTTCAGTATATGTATATTTAAAGGCATATTAAGATATGCCTTCAGTTTCTACTCATATCTTGTAGACCATTTTTTATAGTTATCAATTTTTTGTACACTTTTGAGAATAATCAAAACCAAAATCTTGAGGGAAAAAAACAAAATTTCACATATGTAAGTGTGTATGAGTCTGTAATTATCGATCCCAATGACTATCTAGACAGAGTGGGGACTGTAATTCTACAACATAAGTAACATATTATCACTCTTTTTTATTTAAAAAAATTATTAACTTCAATTTTTTTCTAGACTTAAGATGTATTATAAATTTTCACATGATATAATCACCACTGGATTGTGAGCTCCTCAAATTCTGTGCATCTCCCTTTTCACTTTGGGAACTCTTGCAGTGTTGCTGAATCAACCAATGAATCCTTATTACCCTAATTGCTTTTAGTCAACAAAGAAACCCCACAGTTTGATTGAAGCCTATAGAATTTTACTATGTTTTGAAAGAATTGTATTTTTATACCACATTTGGTCTTATTCCTAAATGCTTTTCACATACCAGATGATTGTGCACTCAATTGAAGAAAGGGCTTCTTTCAGTTTAATCAGAATAAGAGGGCTACCTGTAGGTGTCTTACAAATAAGCAAGGGAAAAGAAAGATAAATTACTATGATCAAAAATGCATTTTTCTAGAAAAAAAATATTTGAAACAAAATATTAATATCTGAATGCTGGTCAAGTTTTTCTTTTCTTCTGGAATTTGACTGTAACTATCATTAGCATTATACTTTTTAGGTAGATTCATGAAACAAATCAATAAAGTATATTGCCTGTGACCTTTTAATCTAGGGAATGCTTGTTAGCACAGACAAATATAAATTACTCCTGACAGTTCAGATTCACTTTAATCACTCCTTTTAAGGTTACCTTAGAGAATTATTGTAAAGGCATAAAGAAGTTGCAAGAAAAGTAACTTGATTTTATTGCATTTGGTACAATGTTCCATTAATGGATACATATTTTGCATTCATTTCAGGGGAGACTGTGTAATGAAATGTATGTCAGATATTTAATATATGATAGATATTGAAGCTGCTTTGTATTTAAAAGCTTGCTTAATAAGTGAAGTAATTGTACTTTGTGTTAATCAAAATATCTTCCATTATAATAAAAGAAATTACATTGTGAAGCTATTATTTCTGATGATCAGTAGCTTGTGATTAAAAACATATTTCTGATGCTAAAGAAACCCCGTAATTTCTTCAAACGGTTATATTTACTATGTCTACAGCAAACAATGCTTTTAAAACATATAATTGTTATAAGAAACATAGTGTCAAAAATCAAATATCAGCAATGTCTTCCATTTCCTGACCTGTTCAGGCTGTGGTATCTAGAGCAAAACTTATTCTATCTATATCCACATCAACGGTATTTTGTTTCAATAAATTATCAGAAAAACAATGATTAAAAGAATGGGTTGTGATGTTGAAAAATGGGCCTTAACATCTATGAGGAATGGTTAGTTTCAGAAAATAGCTATCATAAGACATGTCATTACTGTGAATAAAATTATTTCCCAGTGCTCTAGTTATGAAATGTTATTGCTGATGCCATATTTGCAATATTGTTAAGTTCTAGGTAGATCAAAAGCCTCCCATTTGCTTTCTCTCCAATTCACTTTATGATTGGTTATGCTCTGCTCTGGTCTGTGCACATGCCAGTAAGAATAACCTTTAGGTAACTCTGAACTGCTTTTACTTCTTTTAAAGGTAAACATGCTCTCTTTTGTATACAATCCAATACTTTTTCTCTCTGAGAGTTTTAGAATATGAAAATATTAAATTCTCAATGAACATAACAATATTCTCACAGGTACAAAAGTATATTATTTGTTATGGGAACTCTCTTTAAAAATATATGCCCTAATAGGTCTTAAATTATTTGCTTCTAATAAGGTTTAGAAATCTGAGAAAGCTTAAGACATCTTTCTTAAATAGCTCTCATGTGCCTTATCCTGTTTGTGTCTGTCCGAAGGCCAAACTTTAGTTCCAAGATTTGTTTTGCAGCCCTAGCATCTCAAGCCTACTCTAGCATTGTTCTCCTACAGCACAGCTTCCTCCTCTTGAGCATCAGAATCCATCCTACAATACAGATGCCTTTGACCTTTTAGATGTCTAAGTGGGAAGTACAGAAGAGAGTCCACAAGATCAGTCTCCACTCTTTACTCTGATACATACAAATTGCCATGATGCTTCCTCTTGCTCAACATTTTTTATTCCTATTACAATACTCACACTACCTTCTCTCTCACCCCCTGCCTTTGTAGTTAGGGCCCTCTGAACTGCTCCCTTCTCTCAAGATGTTCCAAGTCTTCTCTAAAAGAGAGGTCTTCTAGATCTGGTTGGATTCTGTTTCTGCCCAAATGGGGACTCAGCTAGTTTTTCTGAGCACATCTCTCAAATCCCAATTTTCCCCCATGGAATATAGCATTGGTTAGATAGTCTGAACTTTGTCTCATCTCAAGGTCTATTTTGGACACTCGTTTAAGATTTACTTTCAGATCTCTGCATTATTTTTATTTCTGGATTGTTCTCATATCTCCAACTACCAGTCTTGTCCTATTATTTCTATTCACTTAAAATCAACAAGAATCCACTGAACAACTATTATGTATCCAGAAGATGCTTAATACAAGAAGCGTAATTCATGGTCCCTACCCCCAAGAAGTTGACTTTTCAAAAGTTGTTTCCTTTCTTTGCAGCATTCTGAAATGCAATTTATGTATGTTTGAAGGATCAATATAACAGAGAAGGTAATGGAGAGAGGTGAACCAATAATTTTTTGTCAGTATGACTATCATGTAGGTGAGGATTGAAATTTGGGATTGGTGAATGATTCATTGATGAATGATTCACTACTTTTAGATCACATGAAAGAAGCAGCGCTTTCATGTAAACTTTGTCTATAAACTCATGATCTAAAATCGTAACAGATTTCACTTAATTTTGAGTTACTGTTTAATAGGAGTCTGCATACTGTGTAAGTCTTTGGGAACACTGAGATGAATTATATGTAAGGGAAAATCAGAAACTACCTGCATCAGAAAGCACCAGCAACAATAATTGGTAAAAGCCACAGGAGAGTCTAAAAACCATACAAATTACAATCCAAGGAAAACATGAAAAGTCTACTGGGTAAGAGATTCACAAAAAAAAGCAAACAATATAAGGTAAATCTGCTTCCAACACTTGTTAGGTATGAGGTATAAAACAACTATGCAGCTCTTATTGAGTATGGGTATTCGAGATTTTCACCTCTACAAGTAAGAGAATTTGAAATAAAGAATAATATCTCTTTCCATATCTGAAGTACTTTAAAAAAAAGCTTCTCATGACATTTTCCATGACATCTTTACAAGAATTTTAACAGGAAGTCTTATGTCCTAATGTCCATCTTATAAAATATAAAAAGAAAAATGAAATAGAAAATGATTTGAAGGAAAATAGAAACAAACTTCTCTAACCTCACAGTTGTAAACAGAGGTTGCCTATTTGTAACATATTTATAGGGAGGTCTTTGGTAGGAGTCGGCTAAGAAGCAAGTGAAATGCTAGTATAGATCACAGGACACTTTGAACTAGGTGAACTTATGCATGGACCTTATAAACTCTTAGACATAATGAATGCCTAATATTTACTTAACTAGTTTAATATAAACTCCCCTAATTTACAGAGTGCTTTTATGCACAGATATATTTGATCCTCTCAATAGGTCTGCAGGGAAGGTAATACTTGCTACTTTTTAAGGGAGAACAGAATCTTAGAAAGGCTGGGAACCTTGTCTGAATCCACCTGATACTGAGGAGTAGGTAGTAGAAGGAGGAAAATCTGGGAACCTGGATTTTAAAGTCAAATGTTTTGCTACTTTGCCAGGGACTGGTAAGAAACATCTTCTGTGTTTATGGCCCTGTGAACATGGCCCTGTGAACATGTAATTTATTGAATTGTTTCTTAAGTCAAATAGTCGTGAGATTAATTTTCTTAGTGTCACAGTAATGGAATTAGTTAAGCCTATATTTTGAACTCTTTTTCTAGTGATTAAACTGTTTTGTTATTTAAGCAACAATGCAAGCAGCAAAGCTAAATATCTTTTGAATTGACTATAAATGTCCACTTAATTTGCTAATGATTCTCTTTCACTTTGGGTTCTCTTCATTATTTGATTATATTTTGTCTTTGCATGTTTTAAAATATAGCCTTACAGTTCTCTTCTAGATAATTTAGCAATTTTTTGCTCCAAAATAGAATAATGAGGGAACTATGTAAATAATCTCTGTCTTGGTCTGTCATCTCCTTTGTAAACCTTCACTAAGCTAAGTAACCCTCATTCCTCCTTACCAGAACCACTCAGTAGTCATTCGAAACACCTGTTTGGCTTTTGGTTTTAATCCCCTTCCTCCTTTTCTTGATAGCCAGTGAGAAAACCTTAGCTTTTAGTCCCAGCTGTACTATTAACTAGATGTCTGACCTTGAACAGAAGATTTTACTTTTACATTCATTATCTGATGAGGGAAATGAGGGAAACGAACTGAAAGATTTGTCAAGGACTCTTTTTAGATCTAATATTATATTATTACACTAGAACATAATCTCCACAAATACAAGGACTTTGTTGATTTTGTTCATTGCTGTATTCTCAGTGCTGAGAAGAGCATTTGCTAAAAGATACTTAACAAATGAATAAATAAATAGCAACTCACTTCAGGTTTAGAGAGGGCGCATTTAGTAAGCAAAAGAAATCAGATGGTTTATTACTAAAGAAAGGCCTCTCCAAGGGGTAGTGAACTCCGAGAAAGAACCCACCACTTTGAAAGTTCAGAAACTTGACTTAATCCATTCCTTTAAGGTGAGATACCACCTCACATCCATTAGCGAGAATGTGGAGGGAACCCTCATACAGTGATGGTGGAAATGTAAATTGGTACAGCCACTATAAAAAAAACAGTATGAATGTTTCTAAAAAATTAAGAATAGAATTATCATATGACTCAGCAATCCCTCTTCTGGGTAGCTACCCAAAAAATTTGAAAACACTTATTTATATATGTTTATTATAGCATTATTTACAATAGCCTAGACATGAAAACAACCCAGGTCTCTTTCAACTGGATGACTGAATAAAGATGCAGTACATATATATAATGTAATACTACTCAGCCATAATAAAAACATAAAATGTTGCCATTTGCAAAAACATGGATGGACCTTGGATTTCTTATGCTAAGTAAAATAAGCCAGACAGAAAAGGACAAGAACTGTATTGTTTCACTCATGTGGTATAGAACATAAAGGACAATGACAAAACAAACAAAAAGCTGATAAATATAAACAACAACATAGTGGTTACCAGAGGGGAAGAGTTATGGGGAAAATAAAGAGGGTAAAGGGGGTCAAACACATGGCAACGGAAGAAGACTAGATGTAGGATGGTGAGCGCACAATAGAGGATGCGTATGTCTTATTATAAAGTTGTACACTTGAATTTTAAACAATGTTATTAACCAATGTTATCCCAATAATTTAATGAAAAATAAATAAATGAAAATAAAGGTGATCAGGATTAGAAGAACAAACCAAATTTCACAAGTGACTGTTTGATAAACTATCATTATAAATTTGTAACTTCCTATAAAGGACTTTAACTATGTGTGCATCGGAATTTCTGTTCTTTCTGATAAATGAATCCCAAGAATAAGTCTTGATCAATGCAATTACCTCAAAAATTGCAATGACTAACCTGCTTAGGCTAGATAAGGAATTAAGTATTTGGGGGTATTTTTCAAAGTCAGTCTTTTACAGTTTAAGAATCTATCTCCAGTATTGCTCATTCAGTTATTCAATTAGTTCAAGTACATCAGCCAAATTTGTCATTAAAAAGAAAACTTTACTCTTACTCGAGAATGCTCACAGACAACTATTTCTTTTATTCGAAAGTGTGGATTGTTTCTTTTTAAATTTTTCTTTTTTATTATTTATTTATTATAGTGAAATTGATTAATGAAATTCTATTATATATATAGAAATTATATATATAATTGAATATATACATATTCAATTGCATTTCCCTAATAGCTAGTAAAGGTGAGCATATTTTCATATATCTGTTGGCCATTTGTATGTCTTTTTGTGAGAAGTATCTCTTCATCTTCTCCGCCTATTTTTTAACTAGAGTATTTGTTTTTTGGTGGTCATTGAGTTGTATGAGTTCTTTATATATTTTGGATATTAGGCCCTTATCAGGGGCATGATTTGCAAATATCTTCTCCCATTCAGATAGTTGTCTCTTGCTTGTTGACAGTTTCTTTTGCTGTGCAGAAGCTTTTCATTTATTTTTGCTTTTACTTCCCTTGCTTTGAGGTCAAATTCATAAAATCCTCTTTAAGTTCAAGGTCCATGAGTTCTTCCTATGTTTTCTTCTACACAATTTATTGTTTTAGTTCTTACATTTCAGGTCCTTAATCTATTTTGAGTTAATTTTGAGGTGTGGTGATAGACAACAGTCTAGTTTCATTCTTTTGCAGGTGGCTTTCAGTTTTCACAGCACTATTTATTGAAGAGGTTTTCCTCTCTCCACTGTATGTTTTTGGCAACTTTATCAAAAATTATTTGCTCATATAAATGGGGCTTTACTCTGGACTCTCGATTCTGTTCCACTGGTCTGTTTTTCTGTCGATATCATGCCATTTTGATTATTGTCGCTTTGTAGTATAATTTGCAGTTGGGCAGAGGGATGCCTCCAGCCTCATTCTTTTTTCTCAGAATGGCTTTGGCAGTTTGGGGTCTTTTGTGCTTCTATATAAAACTGACGATTTTTTGTTCTATTTCTTTCAAAAATGCCGGAGGGATTTTGATGGTGATTGCATTAAATCTGTATAAAGATTTGGGTAATATGGTCATTTTACCTATGTCAATTCTTCCAACCCAAGAACATGGAATATCTTTCCATTTCTTTGTATCTTCTTTGATTTCTTTTAATAGGGTCTTATAGTTTTCATTGTATAGGTTCTTCACATGTTTCATTAGGTTTACTCTTAGGTATTCTTTTTGTTGCAACTGCAAAAGAGATTGTTTTTTCATTGTTTTTTTCTGACAACTCATTATTAGAGCATAGGAACACTATGGATTATCGAACATTGATTTTATATCCCGAAACCTTACTGTTTTATTATTTCTAGTGGTGTTGCTGTGGAGTCCTTAGGGTTTTATATAGAGAGAATCATGTCATTTGTAAACAGTGACAGTTTGCTGTTTTTATTCCTATTTGAATGCCTTTTATGTCTTTCAGTTGCCTGATTGCATTTGCTAGGACCTCCAAAGTTATACTGAATAACAGAGGTGATAGTGGACAGCCTTGTCTTGTTCCCAATATTAGAGGAAAGGTTTTAGATTTTCACCATTATGCATGTTAGCTGAGGGTTTGTCATATATGGCCTGTATTATGTCGAGGTACTTTCCTTGCATACCCACTTTATTAAGTGTTTTGATCATAAGTGGATGCTGTATCTTGTCAAAGACTTCTTGTTTTGCATCTATTGATACGATCATATGATTCTTATTCTTTATTTTGTTCATGTGATGTATCACATTAATCGATCTGCATATGTTAAACCATCCTTGTACCCCTTGGATCAAGCCCACTTGATGATGGTGTATAATCTTTTTAATGTGTTGCTGTATTCGATTTGGTAGTGTCTTATTTAGGATTTTTGCATCTGTGTTCATGAGAAAGATCGGTCTGTCATTTTATTTTTGTGTGTTATCTTTACCAGGTTTTGGGATCAGGGTAACATTGGGCTCAGAAAATGAGTTAGGAAGTATTGCCTCCTCTTTGAATATTTTGGAAGAGTTTGAGGAGAACAGGTATTAAATCTTATTTGAATGTTTGGTAGAATTCACTGGTGAAGCCATCGGGTTCTGGAACTTCTACTTTTTGGTAGGTTTTTGATGATTGTTTCGATTTCCATACTGCTGATCGATATATTTAGCATTTCCATTTCTTCTTAATTCGGTCTAGGAAGGTTGTATATTTCTGAGAACTTGTCCATTTCTTCTAGGTTATTAAATTTGGTGTCATATAATTTTCGTAGTATTCTTGTACTATCCTTTGTATTTATGCAGTACTTGTCATAACTTCACCTTTCATCCCTGATATTGTTTGTGTCCTTTGTCTTTTTTCTTTAGTGAGTCTAGCTCTTTGTTGCATTTATTTTTTCTATTGTCTTTTATTCTTAATTTCATTTAATTCTGTTCTAATTTTGAGTATTTCCTTCCTTCTGCTTACTTTGGGTTTCATTTGTTCTTCTTTTTATAGCTTTTTAAAGATGAAGTGTTAGGTTGTTTATTTGGGCTTTTTAAAAATTTTTTAAGTTAAGCCCATAACGATACAAACTTTCCTCTTATTACCACTTTTGTAGGTGTCCCAAAAGTTTGACATGTTGTATTATCACTGCCATTCGTTTCTATGGGTCCCTTGATCTCTGTTTTTACTTCTTCTCTGACCCAGTCATTCTTCAGTAGCATGGTGTTTAATCTCCATGTATTTGTGGTTCTTCTCACTTTCTTTTTACAGTAGTTCTCCAGCTTAAATGCATTATGATAAGAGAATATGCTTGGTATGACTTAAATACTCTTATATTTGTTGATTTTAGTTTTGTATTCTAGTACGTGGTCAATCCTTGAAAAGGATTTTTGGTGGGTAAGTGAATACCATAACACGTGAACTCAAACATTTGAGTGACTGCGGTCCTGAAGAAAGCCTTTACACTCTATTTTGAACTTATTCCTACAGATACTTAGTCCAATTTAGAAGTAACCATTGGTTCAGTGATTACAGCAAGCACAATCAATGTGTATGAGCTATCTCCTAATGGATTAAATTATTAAGCGGTTAAAGAGATGATAATATTTCTAACAAGTGGGTCACTAAGGTACATAATTCCAATAATAAATGTATAATAAATAATACATTTATAAATAATAAATAAAAGATATTTATACATATTTTAAAAATGCTCTTCATAGTAGTGTTACAAGTTATTTAGGCCATTGTTAAAATCTTTTAAAATAATTTTTTTATTTTTCGATTACAGTTGACATACAATATTATACCAGTTTCAGGTGTACAATATAATGATTAGATATTTATACCACTTACAAATAAGTGAACACCCCAATAATTCCAGCATCCATCTGACATAATACCTAGTTATTACAATATTATTGACTATATTCCTTATGCAATACTCGATATCTGAATGATGATATTGTAACTAGTAATTTGTACATCTTAATCCCTTCCCTTTTTTCACTCACCCCCAACTTCCCTCCCATCTGGTAACCATCAAAATGTTCTCTTTACCTATGACTTCAATCCTCTTTTGTTTGTTTATTTTGCACTTTAAATTCCACACATAAGTAAAATCATATGATACTTGTTTGTGTCTGATTTATTTCAATTAGCATAATATACTCTAAGTCCATCAATTCGTATTGTTGCAGATGGCAAGAGTACGTTCCAATATATATACATACATACATATTTATATATATATGTATATATGTGTGTGTGTGTGTGTGTGTGTGTGTGTACCAATACTTCATCTCTTCATTTAGTAATGACCACTTAGGTTGCTTCCATATCTTGGCTCTTGAAAACAATGCTGCAGTGAACATATGGATTCATATATCTTTTCGAATTAGTGTTTTGGGTTTCATCGGATAAATATCCAGAAGTAGGATTACTGGGTCTTTCTTTGTTTCTTGTTACAGTCTTTTCTTTTTTTAAGCCTATTTTGTCTGGTATAAGTATTCCTATCCAATCTTCCCCCCTCATTTTTATTAAATATCTTTTTTTATCCCTTTACTTTCAGTCTCTGTGTGTCTTTCAATTTGAAGTGAGTACTTATAGAAAGTATATGTGTAACAATCTTATTTTCTTATCTATTTAGCCTCCTTAAGTCTGTTGATTGGAGCATTTAACCCATTTACATTTGAAGTCATTGTGGATAAAGATATAGTTCTTGTTATTCTATTATTCATATTTTTAACTTTTTTTCTTCTTAAATAAGTCTTTTCAACATTTTTTGTAATACTGATTTGGTGGTAATGAACTCCTTCAGCTTTTTTTGTCTGTGAAATTCATTATCTGTCCTTCAATTCTAAATGATAGCTTTACTGGGTAGTCTTACTTATAGGTCTTTGCTTTTCATCACGTCAAGTATTTTGTGCAATCTCTTCTGGACTAAAAAGTTTCTGTTGAGAAATCAGCTGCCAGTCTTATGGAAGCTTCCTTGTAGGTAACTAACTGCTTTTCTCTTGCTGCTGTTAAGATTCTCTTTTTGTCTTTAACCCTTGGCATTTTAATTATGATGTGTCTTGGTGTGGGCATTTTGGGGGTTCATCTTGTTTGGTTGGGACTCTCTGCACTTCTTAGGGTTTTATGTCTATTTTCTTCTCCAGGTTAGGAAAATTTCCTGTCATTATTTCTTCAAATAGGTTTTCAATTCTTTGCTCTCCCTCTTCTCCTTCTGCTATCCCTATGATGCAAATGTAGGTATGCTTGAGGTTGGCCCAGAGGTTCCTTAAACTATCCTCATTTTTTTGAATTCCTATTCCTTTTCCTTTTTACTGTTCCAACTGGGTGTTTTCTGCTACATTATCTTCCAAATGACTATTCAGCCCTTTACTTCTCTAATCTGTTGATTTCCTCTAATGTATTCTCCATTTTAGTTATTATGTTCTTCATTTCCAACTGGATCTTTTTTGTCTTTTCTATCTCCATTTTTATGTTTCCTATCTCGTACTGTTGAAGTTCTCACTGAGATCATTAAGCATCCTTATAACCAGTGTTTTGAACTCTGTATCTGGTAGATTGCTTGCTTCCATTTTTGTTTAGTTGTTTTTCTGGACCTTTATTCTGTTCTTTCATTTGGGAGATGTTTCTTTGTCTCCTCATTTTTGCTACCTCCCTGTGTTTGTTTCTACTGATTGGTAGGGCTGCTATGTTTCCTGGTCTTGGTCGAGTAACTTCACATTGTAGCTGTCTTGTGGGGCCCAGTGGCATATCAGTCTCCCTGGTCATCTGAGCTGGGTGCTCCAGGTGTGTCCCTTGTGTGAGTTGTGTGTGCCTTCCTATTACAGTTGAGCCTTGATTGCTGTTAGCACATTAATGAGAAGGGCTGACCCTCAGGCTTATTGGTTATGAGGACTACGGTGGGGGACCAATTATGCAAGGTTGACCCTATAGAGCAGGATTCACTTTAGCAGGGCTCTGGTGCCTACCGAGTCTGCCCTTTGGGTGTGTTGTTGTGGAAGTGGCCAGTAGTGCTCTGGTGCAGACTGGAACTGGCCACTGTTTGTGTTGGTTCAGAAACTTCTTGGGAGGGTCTCTTGTGCAGATCAAGCTCAGCTACTTCCTGTGGCCTGCCTGGGCCACATGGTATGAGCTACAAAGCAATCTGCAGATGGTTGCCAGTTGTGCTGGACTTGAAGGTGCCTATGAGAGGCTAAGCTGAGAATCAAGGTTGGCTGTCACTAGTGCCAGGCTTAGGGCTGCTCAGAAAGATTTATGGATCATGCCAAGGCCAGATGCTGCTTGTTTGTGGTTTGTGAATCTTTAAGAGGCTTTAGGAAAATCCACAGCATGCTCCAAGATGGACCATTTGTATGGAAAAGCCACTGGCAGCAGTTTTGATGGGCCTGCAATTGGGGTGGTGTGAGGTCTCAAGGGATCATCAGGGCAGAGTGAACGGTCTTAGCTAGGTTCAGGGAGACTCAGATATGGTAGCCGCCTGCACCTGATGCTGGGTGAAGAAAGAAATAATAATAATTAAAAAAAAAAAAAGGCTTCTGTCAGTACTTTTTGTCTGGGAGAAAGCTGCCCCTCTAGCCCTCATCATGAAGCCAGACAATTTAGTTCTTCCCTGTATGTCCCTCATGCTTTTTGAGTTGCTGCCCCAGTGCTACAGCTTAAGGTAAGTGAGTCATCAGCAAGTAGGTATGTGAGCCTTTTAAGAGGATTGCCTGGGACTCCATTCAACCATAATCTCTGCTGGTTTTAATAGCCAGAAGTTATGGAGACTTCTCTCTCTGGCACTGGAGTCCTGAGTTGAGAGCCTGATGTGGAGCTGAGACTTCTTGCTCTACAGCAGGGACCTCCACAGCTGAGATATCCCTCCTGATTTTTAATCACCACATGTGAATGTGGGACCAGGCCATTCAACATCTCTACTCCTCCTTTCGGTCTCAAGGTGTCTTCTGTATATCCTTAGTTATAGGACTTCTGTTCGACTAGACTTCAGGCGATTCTCAATTATGGTTGTTCTGTAGTTTAGCTGTAATTTTGATGTAGTGGTGGCAGGAAGCCAGCACAGTTTTTGCCTACTCTGCCATCTTGACAGGAACTCTCTGCTGAAGTTTTATTATAAGTCTGCTCTATCAGATAAGGAAGATCAAAGGATTTCTCAGACTGATTATTGTTTAGAAGATGAGATTATTTATTTACTATTTCCTTCTGCGCTAGACTCCAGTTATTGAATAATATACTTGAATCCCCAATAAATTTAATGTTTCAAGTCGAACAATATTTTCCCTCTTATAATTAAACTCTAATTTCTTGGAAAGTATTTGATGAGCCATTAATTTTGCCAGATAAGGAAAAGTATTTGCAACTAGGATCGAGAAGAAATATTCCTCTTTAATCAGTATTTGAAATGATACGCAATTAAGAATTTTAAATGTTTCAATAATATCTAGTAGCAATGCTAAACACTATGGTGTTAAAAAATGATTTAAATTGCAGTAGTGTATTTCAACCTAAGCAAATAAAAAATAAGATTTTACATGCCCCCCTGCTCCCAACCATTAGGTAAGATCAATTTAAGGTATAAACATATTTTTTAATGGTTTGATTTTCAAAAAGTAATTTTTGTTACTAGGAACTGAATTTGAATTAAAAGTCTGTCTATTTTTAAATATCCAAAAATAGCTAGATGACATCGTACAGAATACGACAGTGAGAGCCAAGCGGGACCAAAGGAAAAGTTCTTAATCTATTCATACATATTCACATTCAGACTTTTCAGTGTTGAAAATGCTTTTCTCTATGAGGCCTGGTCCATAATTAAGAATCAATAATCTAAAGAATTTAGCAAAAGACAGAAAAAGCAAGACTGCTTTTCTTTTTGGCCCCAAACCCCAGGCCGAAAGGGCCCTGGCTTCCCTCGGCTCTCTAGTAGACCACGCTTGGGCGCCTATGCATATTCTGACTTCTACTACCTATAATATCTGATGAACTATAGTGACCAATGACATATTTAATTATAGTCACAGTTTCTCATGGTGACAATGTCAAATATATTAAATTTACTCCTTTAGCACAAACATTCAGAAAGATAGGGAACATAAAGGCAAAACAGTTCCATGATAAATAAGAGAAAAAGTTCATAAGAATGCAAGAGAGGAAGTGTTATTGTGCATTCATTAGTTCATTTAAGCAATAAATTATTCTAATGTGCTTTTTAGAAACACTTAAAAGTGTATTGTTTTTATTCTGACCTAGACCCAAATGACTTTAAAAAGTGATTATGTTTAATAAAAAATAAAATTAAAATTACTTTTTACCCAGTAATGAGAAATGACTTCATATCCTAACACTATAATGGTCCGTGGGATTATTTCATTTCAGCCTCACCTTCCTTAGGTTTATTTCCCTTTCTGTCACATTCAAGACTTATTTTTTCACAATATACTTTGTAACTCTTTTAATAGAAAGCAAAAGTTTTAAAATATTTTAATTTGGATTATTTTATGTATTGTGTTCTCTTGTTTTGTTGATATTTAATTTTAAAATCATCAAAATTTTGAAAGTAATGCTCATGGAATATATTTTTCTCAGTTAGTTAACATTGCAAAATTAAAGATGCATAACAATGATCAAAAAGAAGAACCGCAGCTTCTTTAAACTCTTAACCATAAGAGCTACTGGAGGTTCCAGCCCACTACATCTTCCTGTAAATACGGCTATTTATAAATGTAGTAATCAGAGGGCTATGATAAATTCTCCCCTAGGAAGGGATTAGTAAAATGGGTTTACTTCAATCACAAAATTTCTAAGATAGAAAGCTAGAAAGGAGAAAAAAATATTAAGAAGCCAATTTATTTTATCAACTACATTACCTTTTTCATCTGCCAAAGGCAATTCAGAGTTTAAAGAAAAAAATTCAATAAATGTCAATTTAACTCCTACTCTATGCCAGGATCCTTTCTGGGAAACATGGTATTTAGTTTGCTGATATTAAAATGCAAATTGCAGGCACTGTAAAGTTAGAAGTATGAATTAAAACATTATGATAGTGATGCGGGAAAAGACAGATGGATTACTGTAACAAAAAAGGGTCCAGAAATTAACCCATGTATGGATAAATATTCAATAATTGATAATGGAACAGCAGTAAAACAACTCAATGAGGAAAGGATAAATATGTACTAAATTTTTTTCCTAGTAATTGGTAGAAAAAAATTAAGTTGAACCTCTATTTTATGTAATTTGCAAAAAATAAGTTCCACATCGATTAAAGCTATAAAGGTGAAAAACAAACACACTATAGAAAATAGGAAACTATGCTTATAACTTTGAAATAGGAGAAGATTTTAAAACATTATATAGAATGATGTCAGAAGCATGGCAGAGTGAGGCATCTCCCTGGATCTCTCCTCTTGAAATAATAATAACCTGAAAATCTAAAACTCAACAAATAATACACAACCAATATACAAACATGTCTGAGAGATCTGTGCATCAGAATTTTAAAAGGTCAGAATCACATGACTCTGGTGCATAGACTGGGAGAAACAAAGGAGCTGCCTTTCACAGCTGAAGCTCCCTGAAGAAGGAGGGGAGGGGAGAATTTGTGGCCACTCCCCAAATAGCCCTGCCTGAGGAATCAGCGTTTCCACAAATGGAGCCCAGGGATCAGGGCAGAAAATGGAGCAGGAACAAAGTGTAAAGGGGTAACATCTGTGTCTTAGCAGCCACCAACCCAGAGTATGCTCACCCCCCACCCCATATCCTCTCAGACCTAGCACCGCGGAGCTTCAGGGAAATTTGCACAACCAGTACTGAAACCTAAACCACAGCCAGTACCGCAGACAGGTACTGGAACCGAGGGAACTTGGTTGCAGATCAAATAAACAGTACATTGGCGAGAAAAAGCATTTTTAGCCGCAAAACAGAGATTCAAGGGGTTTGAATGCCACCTACTGGAAATCAAAAGAAAAATTCTTTCTTATCAACCGACTAAAAAGAGACTTCTATATAACGAATCTTCTTTTTGACAAAAAAGCACAGTGCAGTCTCAGTAATGCCCAGGCAGAGAAATAGTCCATCAAACACCATGAACAACAAAGGTGACAAGGCATCTCTGAAAGAAAGAGAAAAATCTCCAGAAAATAAGCTTAAAGAAATAGAAATAGACAATTTAAATGTCAGAGAATTCAGCATTGCATTTCTGAGAAAACTCTATGAGATGCAAGAAAAATCTGATTGACAATTCCAAGAACTTAGAATCAAATAGACCAACAAAATGAGTTTTTTTAGCAAGAAGATTGAAAACCTAAAAAATAACCAAATAGAACTTCTGGAGATAAAGAACACATTAAAAGAGATGAAGAATGAAATAGCAAGCTTAGGAAATAGAGCTGACTGGATGGAAGAAAGTGATATCAGAGATACAGAAAACATAAATCTGGAAATGACTCAGAAGGAAGAAGACAGACCTGAGAATTAAACAAAAGGAAAGAACTATACAAGAACTAACTGACACTGTGAGGAAAAGCAGCATTAGAATTATGGGTATACCAGACAGAGAAGAGAAGGAGAAGGGAATAGAGAGCATATTCAAACAAATAGATGACAAGAATTTCCCAAAGCTAAGGAATGAGCTGGATTTGAAAATCCAAGATGCAAACAGAACACTCAATTATCTCAACCCCAAAGCCTTCTCCAAGACACATTATATTAAAATTGTCAAAAATTGATGACACAGAAAGAATTCTTAAGGCAGCTAGGGAAAAGAAGATAGTAACCTATAAAGGAAAACCCATTAGACTATCTTCGGACTTCTCAGCACACCACCTTACCAGCAAAAAAAAGGAGTGAAACTGAATATTCAAACTATTAAATGAAAGGAATTACCAGCCAAGAATAGTATGTTCAGCAAAGCTCTCCTTTATATTTGAAAGAGTAAGAAAGACTTTTACAGACATAAAAAGTCAAGAGAATTCTCTACTACAACCTGTATTACACGTAATACTTAAGGGGAGGGGGGTGTCATTCAACCTGAAACAAAAAAGGTGAAAAATACATAACTATGAATATGACATTGAACAGACAGATAGAATCAGGAAATGCAATTCTTATTAAGAATAGGATATCGTAAGCTAAAACATTAAGAAAATAATTGCTACTGCAAGTTAGAAATGAACATTCAGCATACATAGGGACAACATGAGACAACAAAAAAAAGAAAAGAAGAGGAATCAAAGTCCAAATTCACAAAGGGGCATTGTGGATAAGGACACAGAAGGAAATGGACCAGAGTGTGTGTGTGTGTGTGTGTGTGTGTGTGTGTGCGCGCGCGCGCGCACGCGTGCGCGCACATGTGTGTGTGTGTGTGTAACTATCTTTTACATAAGCTTAATGGTAAGCACACATCAAATATCAAGACCTGAGAAACCTAACATAAAACCATAGGGACAAGAGGAAAAAACTTACCAAAGTAAAATAACAAACAGAAACAAAAGGACAAAGAAACAATGGGAACACTGAACTACCAGAAAACAAAAGATAAAATGGCTATAGGAAAACCCCATATATCAATAATCACCCTAAATGTAAATGGACTGAACTTACCTATAAAATGTCAACAGAGTTGTAGAATGGATCATAAAACAAAACAAAAGTACATGCTGCCTTTAAGAGACACAACTCATTTGCAAGGACAGGTACAGACCCAATGTGAAAATGTGCAAAACAATATTCCAAACAAATGACATGCAGAGAAAAGGGGGTATAGCTGTGCTTATATCTGATGAAACAGACTTCAAGAGAAAAAAGGTAGAGATACTGATGAACACTTAAATAGATAAAGGGAACCATAAATCAAGTAGACAGAACATTTATTAATATCTATGCCCCCAATCAAGGAGCCCCAAAATATATAAAGCAATCACTAACAGAACTAAATGGAGAAACTGACCAAAGCACTATCATAGTAGAAGACCTAAATATCCCACTATTGGATATGAACAGATCATCCAAACAGAAAATTAAAAAGGAATAACATCTTTAAATGATACGTTAGACCAATTGGACATATCGGCATTACAGAATATTTCATCCCAAAAAAGTTGCTTATACATTCTTCTTGAGTGCAATGGAATATTCTCAAGGATTGAATACATCCTGAGGACAAAATTAGCATCGATAAATATAAAAGAACTGAAATCATACCAAGCATATTCTCTGATCATAAAGCGTTTAAGCTGGAGAACTACTGTAAAAAGAAAGTGAGAAGAACCACAAATACATGGAGATTAAACACCATGCTACTGAAGAATGACTGGGTCAGAGAAGAAGTAAAAACAGAGATCAAGGGACACATGGAAATGAATGGCAGTGATAATACAACATGTCAAACTTTTGGGACACCTACAAAAATGGTAATAAGAGGAAAGTTTGTATCGTTACGAGCTTAACTTAAAAAAAAAAAAAAAAAGCCCACATAAACAACCTAACACTTCATCTTTAAAAAGCTATAAAAAGAAGAACAAATGAAGCCCAAAGTAAGCAGAAGGAAGGAAATACTCAAAATTAGAACAGAATTAAATGAAATTAAGAATAAAAGACAATAGAAAAAATAAATGCAACAAAGAGCTAGACTCACTAAAGAAAAAAGACAAAGGACACAAACAATATCAGGGATGAAAGGTGAAGTTATGACAAGTACTGCATAAATACAAAGGATAGTACAAGAATACTACTTATATGACACAATTATATGACACCAAATTTAATAACCTAGAAGAAATGGACAAGTTCTCAGAAATATACAACCTTCCTAGACCGAATTAAGAAGAAATGGAAATGCTAAATATATCGATCAGCAGTATGGAAATCGAAACAATCATCAAAAACCTACCAAAAAGTAGAAGTTCCAGAACCCGATGGCTTCACCAGTGAATTCTACCAAACATTCAAATAAGATTTAATACCTGTTCTCCTCAAACTCTTCCAAAATATTCAAAGAGGAGGCAATACTTCCTAACTCATTTTCTGAGCCCAATGTTACCCTGATCCCAAAACCTGGTAAAGATAACACACAAAAATAAAACGACAGACCGATCTTTCTCATGAACATAGATGCAAAAATCCTAAATAAGACACTACCAAATCGAATACAGCAACACATTAAAAAGATTATACACCATCATCAAGTGGGCTTGATCCAAGGGGCACAAGGATGGTTTAACATATGGAGATCGATTAATGTGATACATCACATGAGCAAAAGAAAGAATAAGAATCATAAGATCGTATCAATAGATGCAAAGCAAGAAGTCTTTGACAAGATACAGCATCCATTTATGATCAAAACACTTAATAAAGTGGGTATACAAAGAAAGTACCTCAACATAATACAGGCCATATATGACAAACCCTCAGCTAACATGCATAATGGTGAAAATCTAAAACCTTTCCTCTAATATTGGGAACAAGACAAGGCTGTCCACTATCACCTCTGTTATTCAGTATAACTTTGGAGGTCCTAGCAAATGCAATCAGGCAACTGAAAGACATAAAAGGCATTCAAATAGGAAATAAAAACAGCAAACTGTCACTATTTATAAATGACATGATTCTCTCTATATAAAACCCTAAGGACTCCACAGCAACACCACTAGAAATAATAAAACAGTAAGGTTTCGGGATATAAAATCAATGTTCGATAATCCATAGTGTTCCTATGCTCTTAAGATTCTTTGTGTTTAACCTTAGGCATTTTAATTATGATGTATCTTGGTGTGGGCCTCTTTGGGTTCATCTTGTTTGGGACTCTCTGAGCTTCCTGGGGTTGTACTACTATTTTCTTTACCAGGTTAGGAAAGTTTCCATCATTATTTTTTCAAATAGGTTTTCAATTCTTTGCTCTCTCTCTTCTCCTTTTTGTACTCCTATGATATGAATGCTGTTACACTTGATGTTGTCCCAGAGGCCCCTTAAATTATCCTACTTTTTTTGGATTCTTTTTTCCTTTTTTTTTGTTCCAATTGGGTGTTTTCTGCTACCTTGTCTACTAAACCACTGATTCAATCTTCTGCTTCATCCAACCTACTGTTATTTCTTCTACTGTATTCTCCATTTCAGTTATTCTATTCTTTATTTCTGACTGGTTCTTTTTTATGGCTTCTATGTCATTTTTATGCTTACTATCTCTTTCAGGAAATTCTCACTGAGCTCATCTATTCTTCCCCTAAGTTCACTGAGCATCTTTATAACCAGTGTTTTGAACTGTGTATCTGGTAGGTTGCTTATCTCCATTTCATTTTATTCTTTTTCTGGAGTTTTCTCCTGTTCTTTCAATTGGGACATGTTTCTCCCCCCACCCCCTCTCATTTTGGCTGCCTATTTGTGTTCATTTCTATGTATTAGGTAGATCTGCTACGTCTCCCAGTCTTAGCTGAGTGGCCTTCTGTAATAGGCGTCCTGTGTGACCCACTAGCACAATTTCCCTGATCACTCGTGCTGGATACTCCAGGAGTGACCTTTGTGTGGTTGTATCACACTACCTGATATTAAACTATTCTATAAGGCTATAGTAATCAAATAGCATGGTACTGGCATACAAACAGACACATAGATCAATGGAACAGAATAGAGAGCACAGAAATAAATCCATGCCTATATAGTCATTTCATCTCTGAAAAAGGAGGCAAGAATATACAATGGGGTAAAGATAGTTTATTCAACAAATGGTGTTGGGAAAACTGAACAGGTACATGCAAAATAAATGAAATTATACCACCTTTTTATGCTACATGCAATAATAAACCAATATGGATTAGAGATTTAAATGTAAAACCTGAAACCATAAAAATCCTAGAAAAAAACATAAGCAATAAACTCTCTGACATTGCTCTTAGTAATGTATCTCCTCAGGCAAGAGAAACAAAAGAAAAAGAAAACAAATGGGACTACAGCAATCTAAAAAGTTTTTTCACAGTAAAGGAAACATTAACAAAAGAAAAAGACAACCTAGTGAATGGGAAAATATATTCACCAATAATACATCTAATAAGGGGTTAATACCCAAAATTTATAAAGAACTCATATAATTCAACACCAAAAAGAAAAACAATCCAATTAAAAAATAGCTAGAGGATCGAAATAGGCATTTCTCCAAAGAAGACAATCAGATGGCCAATAGACATACTAAAACATGCTCAAGTTCACTAATTATCAGAGGAATGCAAATTAGAACCACACATTTGTTAGAATGGTTATTATCAATAAATCAAAAAACAAGTGTTGGCAAGGGTGTAGAGAAAAGGGAACCCTCACTCACTGTTGGGATTGGAAATTGCAGCCACTATAGAAAACAGTATGGAGGTTCCTCAAAAAATTAAAAATAAAACTACGTTATGACTCATCAATTCCACCTCTGGGTATGTATCTGAAGAAAGCCCAAACACTAATTCAAAAAGATATATGCACCCCTATGTTCACTGCAGTGCTATTTATAATAGCCAAGGTATGGAGTTGACCTAAGTGCCCAGCAACAGACGACTGGATAAAGAAGGGGGCAGTACGAATGTACAATGGAATATTACATAAAAAAATAAAACCTTACTATTTGCAATGACATGGATGGACCTAGAGGGTATTTATACCAAGTGAAATAAGTCAATGTAGAAAGACAAGTACCATATGATTTCTTATTTGTGGAATCAAAGGAAAAGAAATGAACAAAGAAAACAAAAACACTTAAAGATCCAAAGAACAAAGTGGCGAACATGAAAACAGGGTTTGGGGACTGAGTGAAAAAGTGAAGGAATTAAGAAGTACAAATTGGTAGTTACAAAATAGTCACAGGGATGTAAATTACAGCATCGGCAATATAGTCAATAATATTGTAATAATAAATATGTACAGGGCCAGGTGGGTACTAATCAGGGGATCACTCAAGGATATTATGTAGGCAATTTTATAACAAGAGTGGGGAAAAATTTTTGCAAAAATTTTACTGACAATTCAAAGTATAATAATAATTGAACACAATTTTCTCATAATACAAGTATACTAATAAAAAGGAAGTAATTTGGGGTGGGTAAAATTTTCTTAATTGGTATTCAAGTTAAAATTCTCTGTCATTAACATGGATTGCAAATGTTCCTTTGTTAAGGCTCATCTGAAATGGAATTTTATGTTTCACCTTTGTAAATGTCTTCACAAAAACTGATACTGAAATTACTACCCAATGAATATACATGTATTGAGGCTAAAAGGTTATTTAAAGGACCCACAGATTTTTCTTCTTTTAATATTCAGTCATTATACTGAATAGACAGACCAGAGAAAAGGTCACAGCAAAGAGGATTATTTCTGCACTTATCAGTGCCTCAAGGTGAATCTGTGACAGTACCCACAGTGAGCTGATTACAGCTCCTGTGCACTCAAGATGTTAAACATAAAGCCAAAGAAGTGTTTAGATGTTTCCAAATTTTTTTTCTATACATTTTACAACAATCTAGCCATTGAAGATTTGGGGTAACATATCAGATAGCAAGTTAAAAATGTTAAAGTAAGCATTACACACACTTGTTACTATAAAGAAAAATAAACAATGTTATTTTCAAAGTATTTTCAGTAAAGCATCATAGATAATAAGACCAAAAGAGGCTGTAGAAACTGTCAAAACATCAGGTCCAGAATCAACTGGTTTTAGAAATTTCCTTTTGACGCTGGAAAGTTGAATCAAATAGGACAATTTCTTAATCGAAATATATTAGGAATATTGTCGTAACATGAAGGAAGAATGTTTAAATATATTAATAATGTGTATTATTAGACTAAATTTTATAATTTTATAACTATTATATATGTCCAGTTACTTAATAAAGCAAAGATCAATTAGGAAGCAATCTTCAACATTATATATCATTTACCTAATTGTTGAGAAATGTTAACCCAATCTTCAAAGAAATTTAAATAGCTTATATAGAAAGTATAAATATTTACACAGAGAAATGCACTGAAAACATAACTGACCTAATTCTCTTCAAAAAAGATTATCTCTTAATACCTCAATATCATGCTGGTGTTTAAGGGGGAAAGGCCACTGTTAATAAATAGACAATGCTTGCAAAAAAAATAATGTGCTTCAGTATAATTTGTATAGGAGTACTCATAATTCTATTTTAACACACAGGTTGCAAGTAAAAAAAAATGTTTTTCTTCTACCTCATTAAACATTAGAATCTGGTCTTGAAAGATAATCTTGTAAGAACACAGTGTTTCATGCTTCTGAGCAAATATGTGGTATTTTGCCATAATAAGTATGACAAAATCACTGAGGCCAAAGAGAAAAACACAAAATACCTGGGCGGTTCTTAGCAATTTGATGCTATTCATTTCAGAGAGATTATTTCACACTTAGAGATATAGAGTGAGAGTCATTTTGATGAGAACTTTATTGAAGTAATAATATAGAAGTAGCAGTGTGTCACAATCTATAGGCATTAAAATAGATAAAATGTAAAATTCGCACTAGAGTCATAAACATAGCTACGTTTTTCTACACTAAGGGCTTTTCCAATAGTAAAATATTATCTTAGATCCTTATTTATGAGTGACAAAAGGACCACGATGAAAGAATAAGCTAGCAGGGAAGATGACTAGAAAAGATAGTTATTAATCATAATAGTCACAACTAATAAGCATACTGTGTATCCTCTATCTACCAGTATTTGATGGGCAGTAGTTTTCTTCCTATAATAATCCAGTGAAGTAGGTACTATTTTAGCCCCCTCCCCATAATAGAGAAGGGGAAACAAGAGAAAAGTAACTTGCTCAAGGTCATTCAGCTATAAGCTCTGATACCTGTATTTGATTCCAGGCCTTCTGCCACACTACCTTTCCACTACACTAGCTATTAGATCAGAAACTGCGCATACCAAAACAAAATAAAAGCCCCTGGACAATACTTTAAAAGTCAATCAGTTTTCACCTATTACACATTGGAAGATAATAATAATAATGTTAATAATAGCTAATACTTGCATCGTATTTTCTACATATTTGGCACTATTCTAATCATTATTAAAATATACAGGTATAATTATTTTACACATGAGGAAACTGTAGCATGGGAAGGTTAAGTAACTGGCCCAAGATCATTCGGTGAGTAACCAACAGAACAATGATATGAACTCTGAAATGCAATCAAGTCTAAATAATGATAACGGAAAAAGCTTTCACTTCAACTCCTGTATCAACTAAACCCGAGTATCCTTCCACTGACTTCCTATCTCTTCTCTATGTAGCAGATAAAGTGATATTTGTAAAATATAAGTCTGAAAATATGATCCTTTTGGTTACACTCTCCCAATGGCTTCCCATAGCTCCGCATGTAAATACAACAGAATACGAGAAAGTCCTGCAAAATCTGATTCCTACCTACCTTCCCAATCTTATTTCTCACTGGGCTCCCATCATTCTTTACTTCAGACATTCTGGCCTTTCTTTAGTCTCTCTACATCCCATGTTCCTTCCTGCCACAGGCACTTTGCATGTTATTTTTTTGTGCAAATCCTTTTTTGATCCCTCTTCAGCTGATTTCACTTCTCAGATCAAACATTTCTTCCTCAGTAGACTTTTCCTGACTCCAGTACACATGCATACATACATACATACACACACAAACTCTATCTCTATCTCTCAAATCACCTTAATGTGACTTCTTTGTAGTACTGTCACAACTGCAATTTTATAATTGTTACATAATTATTTGACTAAGTCCTCCTCTACTAGACTGTAAGTAGTAGGTCAGAATGCTGACTCATTTTGCCATTTGTCTTAGGTAGTGTTTCTTGAGGCAAAGATTTTTATGCAAGCAATTTACTAAAGCAATGATTACAAGAAACACTAATAAGGGAGTAAGGGAGTAAGACAGAGAGGGGAACAAAGCGAATATAGGTACATTCATGAACAGTTTACTATTGTAAGGAATTGGGGCTCACTATTTTAAGGTCTTCTGGGAGACTGTGTAGAACACCTCTCAGAGTTGTCCTACTGATGGGTGAGGAAACTGTAGCGTTTATCTGACAACTGCCATTTCTAATTGGTTGAGGGTTACTCCCAGGTGTGTTAAATCCCAGTCATTTGCTGCCTGTCCCACACACAAGCCAAGCACATTCCTATAACCAGTGAAAATACTAAGGCAGAGAGCTGTCAGATGTTTGCAATAAGAAGCCATCAATGTGATAGGTAGGTAGTGCCAGAGAAAGGTGAGTGGTCAACTGACATCTTTGGCTGCAGTCCACCTCTTGTAACACTCATGATCCACATTAAATGCAATCGATCTCTTCCTCCTTCACCCCATGAATAAATGATTTGCATCTCCATATGTCCAAAGCCAAACTGCAGCAATGGACAAGTTTTATGTTCTTTCTCAGCAGTCTGAGAGATTCTATGCAAAAAACAGGTTGTAACCAGGCCTGGGACATTTTTAGACTGTTCAAGTAGAATGACTATATAGAATGCAAAAAAAGATTTAAGATGGGCTGATGATGTACTGTTGCTTAAGCACATAAAATCCCATGCAAGTCTTGGCTTCAGTCATTGCCACACACATATTTTCTCATTTAACCGTCATAACAACACTATGGGATGAATGGTGTCATCCCTGTTTAGGAATGAGGAAGCTAAGACACCTTAGCTTGTCTAAAACAACACACCTTGTAATGGTAAGAGACGAATTTACAGTTAGGATGGTGGCGTGGGAGATGGGATGTACCATCCATCTGGGGTCAGTATCACCAAAATTACCAACTAGAAAAGTATCCAAAGAATTGACTGAGACATTTCGCAAATTTATGAATATAATATGGCTTTATTTTCTTCAGCACTGACTTAATGTCTTTAAGGTAAATGTATTCTTTTTTTCAGTATATTCTTAAGCATCCAGAATAAACATCAACATAATCTTAAGCATATCCCTATATAGAGAGGTATCCGAAGAAGTTTTTACTTTTCCCATGAGCCAGAAGATGATCATCTTTTATTCATGCTGAAGACTGTGCACATTTACGACATCTATGCTAGAAGCTGGGGAAAACCCCAGATAAAATTACCTTTTAAATATTGAAATTAATTCCAACTTCAGCCTATCAAGACATATGCCCAACTAAAGACCCAAATGTTTTCATCATTGGCATCTTTAAATAGCATTTTAATTACTACATGCCAAACTCACAAGAACCTTGAGTTTAAGACCCTAATCTAAAACCAATGTCAGTAGATCGTTGTAGTGGCATACATTAGACTACTATTGAGTTCAGAGGCCTATTAACACTTATTGCCAGAGATTTCCCACACGAAAGATAAAAATAAAATCATTTGATTGTCACCTACTTCAAAGACCCACATGCAATGATGGATGAAGCTGTTCTGACTCTCTAAAGAAAATAAAAATATTTCATCCTTTTTGTACTTGAAATGTTTAACACACTTTTGGGAAATAAACAAAATGTTCTTTTATTCTCTACTTAAAAGAAATTTTCATTTGCAGAATCAAAGCTAACATATAAATACAACTCTCTGAGTCTTTTTCAGTATGAGGCATGGAATTCGGGAGACTTTTCCTTGGCTTGTGTAAGTCTGAGATCAAAGGGACATTGTTCATTTCTTTTAATCAAATCATATGTTTCAGTCTGTTTCTGAGCTGTCCTCCTGCTAACCTGCATTTGACAAGGACAAATCCAGTATTCACTTTGTGTTTGTGACAAAAGAGTAAGTTTGTTTCCATATCGTTTTTTTTTTATCTGTGCTTTACTTTTACTCAAACAAGCATGCCGCTTAACATATATCTACACGTCAGCCTTACTAATTCCAATCAACCATCTCCTGCCCTGTCCCTCTCTTTCTAATCTCTTCCTCCATTTCTGCCAGACTATGAGCAAAAAACCTTTGGCTTTATCTCATGCTCACTAATGATAACCCCTTTTCAGTGCTGGGTCTGGGACCGGGGACAGTCCTTCACCTTACCACAGCACTCCTATTGTTTTGTTATTTCTCGATTCATTCTTCAGCAACATGATACTTTCTCTTCTCAATATTGGCTGTGTTCATGATTCTGCCACTGGGTTGGAAAATGATTCTCTTTAAGCAAAGAATGCTAGGTTGTGAAAGACTACATTCTCTAAATACATGCCTAACTAGCACAAACTGCTATTCACCTTCACCTGATGTGCACGTGGCATCCTCTCCTGTGACTCAAAGAAGGCGAAAGATATTGAAATAAAGAAAATCTTTTAAATGTCACTAGATTGGTGTCAAGTTCAGCAACTTCTCAAGTTGGCATCTCAAATGAAATATCCTGGGGCTTTTGAAGGGAAGCAACTATCGGCACTGCACAGAGCGCTGGCCTAGGCTCTACTTCCTTCTGAATACTAAACCTACCACAGTTAAGCATAGCCTCTTGGCATCAAATAAAGACAAAAATAAAGGAAAGAGTGCTCATTTTAAACTTTAAATATTTTGCTGCTTTTTTTTATGACAATTTTCTTCAGGATGCTGACCCCGAAGCCATAAAACCTTGGCACCTATTGTTTTGCAGTGAGAAGTGCTTTGCTTTTCTCTTATGTATTACAGTAATTCATGATCTTAAAATAGATTTAGTGAAAAGGCAGTAGCTTTCTATTATTTTTCTCATTTGTTCCAACAAGGTCAAAGGAAAATATCGAGAATAAACTGTATTGATGTTGTTATCAATTTGGTTTGCCTTACGTTACATATAAGAGGACTTTCAGACACATAAATTGCTTCTTTCTTAATCTTTTCTTAGTAATTAATTGAGATCGACAAGCACAGGTATCAGCTCAAGCTTTTTAAAGGGCACTTAGACCAAAAGCTACTCATTTTTTTCTGGGCTTCCCTTGTTCTTTCTCATTCCAAACAATTTACTAAGAGTATAATGTAGTGAGACGTAGCAAGATGGTGTCTTTCCCCAGAGACTTGGCATTTAACTAGATTAGGATTCCAAGGCAAATTAAATGCCTCATGGCTTGCGAGCTAAATTCAGCTCTTGATAATTAACTAGTCGATGGATTGATTACAAGTTCAGTTTCACCAAGATAACAAGAAAATATAGACTGTTTTTCATATTTTGTCATATGTGCACTTTATAAAAATGATGAACTACTGAAGCCAATCTGAATGCTAACCTACTAAAATTTCTACATTTCTGAATAATGAATACCAAGGTTAGGACAGATGCTGAACTTCGGTGGGTTAAGTATGTCATATGATTTGAGGGAGAGCACAAGTTCTCTCGCCAGTTTACAAATCTCTTCCACCAGCCCTCTCTGATCTTGTTACAGTTACATTTATATTATAGCATCTACATGCCTGACACTTTCTCTAGAATAATCCCTTGAAACTCTAACCAAGCATTGCCTTCTATGTGTGCCCAGAGAACTTTTTTTACCACGCCTTTCCTATGGAATATATCTTATTGTTGCAATTATTAATTTACAGACCTCAGATTGCCTGGGTCCGGCTCGAGGGTCAATCAGCAGTCACATCCTCTCAATGACCTTCTCTAATACCTTCCTCTAAGAAACAGATAAACACAACTCATTATTCCCAAAGAAGAGATTTTATGAATAACTTAAAAAAACCAAAATAATCTGAAATCAAGTAACCACTACACTGAAGGCTAATTACTTTTTCTTTCTGCTCCTTTATAAGGCATTAACCTGGGTGTCCCATGGTGATGGATTGGCATAGTTGCCTTTTCTTCCAGCCTTTTTTCCAGCTCCCACTCAATTAAAGTTCAGTTTTAAAGCACATTCCCCATTGGTATGAAACATGCAGAAGGGAAAAGAATCTAACTGGTTGGTTTCTCAAGTTACACAGATTACCTGAGAGGGAGGTACAGGAGCAAAAATAATGAAGACCTTTTATTTACCACATATTAGAAAGAATTATAATTAGATATATGTTAAATTCATAACCCATAAAATAATCTCATGAGGTAGATACAATAAAACCCACTTGACAGATGATATAGCTGCTGCTCAGAAAAATGAAGTCCTTTACTCAAAATTACACATGTAATACAAAGCAAAGCTAGAATTCAAAGCCAAATGTGTCTGGTTCTAAATCTCAAGTTTATGTCACATTGGCTCCCTTTCATGAATCCATTGTGCCCAATAATTAATGCTTCTGAGAAATATCTTTCAATTCTGAGAAAGTGAAAATGTACAATAATTAGAGGTAGACAAAAACATATTTCAAGCCTTACATGTCTTGACATAACCAAACAATTCAAATGTGTAAGGTCTGCTGAGTGGTTTTTAAGAATGCAAGTACATTGACACACCCATATATGATCAGTAACGCTAAAGATATATTTAGTGCACTTATGTTAAACACTGCTTGTCTTTCTCTGAAAATTTATTATTATTCAAAAAGTGATTATCTCCAATGTCAGTACATGTTAATACTACCATTATCACTCAGTAAGTATTGACAATAGAGGACATGCAGAGTTTGAACTAAACTCAGAGATGCATTAGTGAGCAAAACCAGATGTGGTGTAGTCCCTGTTCCCAAAGAGCTTAGAGACCAATAAAAGAGACAGCATAATAATTAAACAAACCTAAAATTATAATTATGTTTGTGTCATAAAAGAGTGTTGCATGGACCTATAAGAGTAGATAAGAGGTCATGATCACGGGTGGCTAAGCTGATATTTCAAGGAAAAAATAAAAGTTTATTGACTGACAAAAAGACAGAAGCATTTTTTCAGACCAGAGAAGAGTAAGTGCAAAGGTCCCATGTGGGAGGTAGAGAGCTTGGTCAGCGTGAGGGACTGAAAGAAAGCTAATGACACTCCGGAGTGAGAGTGGGTTGAGGGCATGGTGGAGAGAGAAATGGGCCTGACCACTCAGAGCACGGAAAGTTATGTTCGATAATTTATTTTTAAACCTTAAAATAATTAAAAACCACTGGGGGTGGTTAAGGAGGAAAATGGTATAATCCAGGTGACATTGCAGAAAGGCAGGTCTGCTGGAGTATACACAAGAAATTGTAGAGGGTTCCAAGATTAAGTAGGCAATCAGTAAGAAGGCCTTTTCACTGAGTACTCTCTGTTAGACAATGAGCCACGGTAGCTGTTACCCAGGTGGCTGTGGGCTTAGAAGGAGGAAATATTTAAGAGGTGTTTAGCAGGCCTTTAGGAGGTGCCAGATTGGATATAGAGGTACGAAAGCAGGAAGTATCAATGTTAACTCCTGAGGTTTTGGCCTAAATGCTGAGTGGATGACATCCCGTCTAAGACAGAGTTATTGGAAGAGGATCATTCAAGGAGTTAAATTATTAGTTTTTGGCGCTGAGACCAAGACACAGAAGAGAGGTCAAGTGGGCAAATTGGACATATTTCATCTCAAAGTAGATGAATAAGTAACCCAAGATTTCTCGGAAAAAGGATGCAAAACTGGACAACTGATATTTATACATGTTTTTTTTGGAAACAAGGCATTCATGTCAAGGAACATTCATTCATGTATCTAATGTAAAATAAATTTTATTATTTTCAAGTTGGTTTCACTGATGAGCCTTTGGGGACACATTTGGTTCAGGTCCTATGTCTTTCTGTTCAGTCGCCTCCATCGCCTTAAGATAAAACTCTCTCCTTAATGTCCATGTTATGTTCAAATTATAAACAGTTTAACTGGCTTTGTTCTAAAAAGTTGTTGATAAATGAAGAAGCACTAATAAGACATGAAATATTTTCTTTGAATTAGAGAGGAATTATTCAAATTATGATTAAGGGAAACTTTCAAATTTTGGTAGCGATTATCAAACATCATGTTTCTCTCATTTCATGAATGTTGGGGTAATTTAAGTCTTAACATATAATTATCATCCAATATAAAATATTTCTTCATTTAAAAATGAGTGGCTATATAACACTCTTTTCTACCAGTAACCTTTTGAATATCTATTATGCAGCTTTCCAATCTCTTTTCATAAATATATATGAATATGTATGTATATGATATATATCACATTGATAGGAAATGCATTTATTACAATTAATTGAAATCAATTTTTAATTAATTTGGAATTTTTATCTCTCCCTTATATTAAAGTTTTACATTACCCCTTACCATTGTGTTTATTAATCAAATGGAGAATTTGAATTAAAAAAAGTAGAAATTATTCTCTTAGACACTTTCTAAAAGGGGGGAAAAAGGCAAATCTTTGAATAATTTTGGCTTATATGGAGTTTTTACTATTCCTTAAAAGGCTCAAAAAGAAATAGCAGTTTCAGTCATTTAAGCTATCTTAAGAAAATGATTTTTTTTTAAATCCTAAGAATTATCTATATAATAGGATAGCTATTCCACAAAGCTTTAGTGGAATTTTCTCTATTAATTATGCATTTTAAGGTTTCGTCCCATACTCACTTTCTTTGCTACCATAAAGTATTCTTTACACACTCGTAGGCAGACAACGCCAGAGATATTCCATGAATTCAAATATACAAGAATTGTCGATAAACAAAGGAAGCTCTATTAAAGGCTACTAGCTACTTGACATTTTAAGGAAGTTCCAGCCATTTTCGTTAACCCTTATCAGATGCGATAGATGGCGGTTAGATATGGTGCCCCTCCGACTCCTCCACCCACACCTTCTATGAAGGTTTCACAACTCTAATCATTCATTTAATATTTAATAATTCATTTACAATTTAATTATTTCACTTAATATTTTTAGCTAATGGTTTCTTTGTACATATGATGGAATGGCCATACAAGAGATTCGATACTAAACTTGTGAAAAAGACGTAGTCGTTGAACTCAAGCATCAAATGAAAGAGAAACAGATAATGGACAAAGAACTTCCAATGTTTTGTGTAGCTAGCACTGCGACGCATGCGCAGGGTCCGGCTGGACCAGAAAGTGGTCAGCTCCTCCTGGGAGTGAAGCATGCTGTTGAAGGTTGAGTTACTGTGTGCCAATTTTCAGGAGGGGATATGATGAGATTTTCATTTACAACAGATCAGTTTGTCACCAATGTGGAAGATGACAGGAGCAGAGAAAAACAGGAGGAAGTCCCCTACCCCCAGGAGAAAACCCCTTGAAATCACAACTAACATAAAGACAAAGGAAATGCTAACTTTAGCTGGAAACATCTTCACAGAATAGGCTGTTTAATATGTTAATCTAGTCAACTGAAAAAGCCAGATCTGTATCTTAATGTCTTGGCAGATGCTGGCATTCATCTCCCCTAACGAAGTACTACTTTGTGGAGGCTCATGGCAGGATCATAGAAGAAAAAAAGAAAACAGGCATGCTCAAGTGACAAGGCATTTGTGCCTCACATCTTTTCAACCACAGGGCCATAACCTGGATGAATGAGCTTACTCGGCCTGGCCAACGCTCACCAAGGCAGGCAACACAGAATGCTCATCAGACCCGCACTTGGAAGGTGTCATCAAAATCTAAAACACCTGTGGCATCAAAACCAAACTGAATTCTAAATCAGTCTTTCGTAAAGATGGAAGTAGCTGTTTGGGATACTTTTGTGTGGATTCATGCTTCAGAAAATGAGCATTTTTTTGCCAGCTCACCCAGACAGCTGTGGGCTACAATAGGGAAATACCAAGGCTTCAAAGCAGATGATCTCTACATTCACATCACAGTAACGGTCTCATAAGGGATGTTGAATAGGACAAGATGATCAAAAAGTTCTTACATGCACATTTCATTTCTCTTTATTTGTTTATCTCCAAATACGATGAGCTATTTCGTAGTGGCAATTGCTGGTTGTAATGTGGGGATCAGTTAGGTAGTTCAGAAAGACTGGGTGGTGTCATGGAAAAAATTCCACTTTAGGGATTCTTGAACCTTGAGTGAATCCCACTGCTGTATCTCATCTGTTTAGGAACTAGAGTAATTTCTGGAGCTTCCATTTCCTCATGTGTAAATTGAGAACGATCCACATCTTAGAGTTGATGTTAGGATTAAATGCGGCAATAGATATAAAGACATACAATAAGAACTCAATAAATGCTGCTTTTCTTCCTGCTACATATTTTAACTGAAACAATATACCTTTATTTTCAAAATTGCAGTTTTCAGATTGCATGTCTTTTTTAGTCTTTTACATTTTGTACTTGTAGAGCCTAGTGTTTGTGCTGACAACTTCTTCCACACTCCCTCGCAGGTGCCTCGTGACACAAACCTACCCACACATACACATACCCACACCTCTGAAAACTGGTGTTCCCATGATATATCTCACACTTCGTCTGTTCTTTTGCTCTCACTGTTCTTTCTGTTCAGAAAGCCCTTTCATCGATCTTCACCAAGTAAATCTTACTCATTATTTAACAAGCAAATCATATTTCACCTTTTCAATGAAACCTCCCACATCAGTCTGAACTCATCACTGCTGCCTCCATACTCCCAAGTCACTTTGTCTAAAAGCCAGCGGTGCACTTTAAACATGATGTTCTTAGTGTTTCTTTCTCTTTTGCAAAACGGTCAGATGTTGAAAGTGAGCCACTGTGTCTTGCTTGCATAGCACAAAATCTAGAACATTGTAATGGCTTTTAAATGAGTGTTACACTGCTTTTAAAAAGTCCATTCTTACATGGAAAGCCACTATATCACACCACATTTATTACTCCTTTATCATAGCTTGGCCATTCAGTTAGAGAACATTAACAATATACTTTTCTATCTACATAATATTTCTTTAATTTCGCTTAAGAACAAATAGGATACAGGTATTAAACTTAGATGCATTCTATAAACTATATACTCATTAGTGCTACAGTATTCTGTTCTTTATAGATTTCCTTTAATATTTTTTTGCTGGATCAGTTATGAAGATAAGATAGCATGTATACATGAATAATTTTTTCATTGTGCCTGTGGGTTTCCTTTTCTAACTTCCAAAAGCTCTATTCCAATTTCTACAGTACTATAGGGAATATGATTTCTTCTATAATCACTTATTGAGTAATAATTACTGTAATTATTATAAATAATAATTATTTAAACAATTAATTATTATAAACTTAGCCAAGTAATCAATATTTATTATCGAAAACAAAACCGACAAGGAAAGGCATCCATAATTTCTACCAAAAATAACTAGTCTGAATATTTTGTTATATATCTTTCCAGATATTTTCAATGCGAAATAATATAAATACAAATTGTCAGAAATGGGATTCTGATATACATGCTAGTCTATAACCAATTTTTGTCACTTAATGATAAATCATGAATACATACATTACATGTATATACAACATACAGTATAGGGATTTACCAAAATGCATTTCGTCAATCCCCTATTATTGAAATTCTAGGTTATTTTCTACTTAAAAATATTTTCAATTACAATGGACATACAATGTTATATTAGTTTTAGGTATGAAACATTATGGTTAGATATTTATACAACTTATGAAGAGATCACCCCAATAAATCCAGTACCATTCTGACATCGTACATAGTTATTATATTATTGACTATATTTCTTGTGCTGTAATTTTCATCCTCTTGACTATTTTGTAACTACCAATTTGTCCTTCTTAATCGCTTCTCCTTTTTCATCCCTCTCCCATCTGGCAACCATCAAAATGTTCTCTGTATCTATGCGTTTGCTTCTATTTTGTTTGTTTATTTTGTTCTTCAAATGCTACAATAAGTCAAAGCATACAGCATTTTCTGTCTAATTTACCCTATTCATAATACCCTCTGGGTCTATCCATGTCGTTGCAGATGGCAAGATTTCATTTTTTTATGGCTGATTAATATTCCATTGTATATTTGTGCCACCTCTTATTTATTCATTTATCCATTGATAGATACTCAAGTTGCCTCCATATCTTGTCTATTGTAAATAATACTGTGATGAACACATGGATTCACATGTCCCTTCAAAGTCGTATTTTGGTTTCTTCAGATAAATATCCAGAAGTGAGATTACTGGGTCCTTTTTTGTCTCTTGTTATAGCTTTTGTTTTAAGGCCTATTTTGACTGGTATAAACATTTGCTACCTCAGCTTTTTTTTTAGTTTCCATTTTCATAAAATTTTTTTTCATTTTTTTTACTTTTTGTATGTATCTGTCAATCTGAAGTGAGTCTCTTATCCATTCAAACACCCTATGTCTTTTTATTGGAGTATTTAATCCATTTACATTTAAAGTCATTGTTGATATATAGTTATTATCATTTTATTATTCACATTTTTATTTCTTCTCCCCCTCCTCCTTCTTCTTCTTCTTCAAAAAGTCCCTTTAATATTTCTTGCAATACTGATTTGGTATTAATAAATTCCTTTAGCTTTTTCTTATCTGGGAAGCTCTTTATCTGTTCTTTGAATCTAAATATCTTTGGTTGTAGGTCCTTGCTTTTCATCACTTTGAATATTTCATGCCAATCCCTTCTGGCCTGCAAAGCTTCTATTGAGAAAGCTTCTATTGACAATCTTAGGAGAGCTCCCTTGTAGGTAACTAATTGCTTAACTCACTGCTTTTCTCTTGATGCTGTTAAGAGTCTGTTTTTAAACTTTAGCATTTGATTATGATGTGTATTGGTGTGGGACTCCTTGGGTTCACCTTGTTTGTGACTCTCTGCACTTCGTGAGTTTGTATGTCTATTTCACCAGGTTAGGGAAGTTGTCCATCATTATTTCTTCAAATGGGTTTACAATTCCTTGCTCTCTCTCTTCTTCTGGTACCTCAATGATGCAAATGTTGGTATATTTGATGTCCCAGAGGCCACTTAAACTATCCTCATTTTTCTTTTGGATTCTTTTTTCTTGTTACTGTTCTGATTGAGTGTTTTCTGCTGCCTTATCTTCCAAATTACTGATTCATCTAATCTGTTGATTTCCTCTAATGTATTCTTTTTCAGTTATTGCATTCTTCATTTTCGACTGGTTCTTTTTTATGCTTTCTATTTCCATTTTTGTGTATTCTATCTCTTAGTTAAAGTTCTCACTGAGTTCATCTATTCTTCCCCTAAGTTCATTAAGCATCCTTATATCCAGTGTTTTGAACTCTGCACCTGGTAGATTGCTTGCCTTCATTTTGTTTAGTTCTTTTTCTGGAGCTTTGTTCTGTTCTTTCATTTGGGACATGCTTCTTTTGTCTCTCCATTTTAGCTGCCTCCCTGTGTTTGTTTCTATGTATCAGGTAGGGTTGCTCTGTCTCTCAGTTTTAGTAGAGTGGCCTTATGTAGTAGGTGTTTTGTGGGGCCCAGTGGTGCAGTCTCCCTGATCACCTGTGCTGGATGGCCCAGGTATATCTCTTGTATGGGTTGTGTAGCCAACCTACCGTAGTTGAGCCTTCGTTGCTGTTTGCACATCATAGGAGGGATTGCCCCTCAGGCTCACCAGCTGTGAGGACTGGTCATGACTATGGTGGGGGAGTTCTATTTTTTTTCTGTCATAAAAAAAAATGTTGCAAGGAATATCCTTATAAACATAGCTATGCAATACTTGTTTTATTTTATTTGATCTATACTAGCATTTCATTTTCATTGAGATTTTCATAATAACACAATTTTTAAATTAGTTAGGGTGACATTGATTAACAAAATTATATAGGTTTCAAGTGTACAATTCAGTAATACATCAGATATACATTGCATTGTGTGTTTATTACCCAAAATCAGATTTCCTTCTGTTACCATATATTTAACCCCTTTTATTCTTACCTATTACCCTCCTTCAATTTTTAATACATGAACTGCTATTAATTATAAGAACCTTAGCCCTGTTATTAGCATCACAAGTGAGATTTTAAAAAATATATGTTAAGCATGTGGCATCAGCTCTTAGTCCTTTGTTTTCTTGTAATTAAAAACTATTGGCATAATTAACATCAACAATGCATTTTTAAAACTAATTTCAATCATCTTTATCATCACAATGGGTTATGAAAATTATTTAGGTAATGGTAACCTAGAAGATCATTAATTTTTATCATAAAATGCACAATATTTACTCAAAATACTTTATCTATTTTTTGTTTGTTGATTAACTTTTATATTATAAATACAAATTATTTGTAGTTTTTAAATATTCATATCATTGAAATCCCTATAGATGAAATACTCTTGTAATTTTGAATCTGAAACTGTTTGTGTTCTAACTTCTGTCTCTACAAGCAATTGTTTTTACTCTGTGATTCTTAATAATGTAAGGTTTCTTGAGAATATAACAATTGTGTTATAACAGCACTGACTTTTTTCCTAGACATGAATTTGCTGAGTAAAGGCTATTCTCATTTTAATACTTTTAATACATAATAATGATTGATCTTTAAAGTTGTTCTGAGAACCCAGAAATACATGTTAGGCAGCTAAGCAGGGTGTAGCATCTTAAGTCAGCAAACAAACTATGGCAGAAAGGAAGCACAAAAGTGGGAAACCAATCACTTCCAATTGTGGGAGGGAAAAATATAATTCTCAGGGGAAAATTGCAAAGAGTTTAAATGTCCAAATCATTTCTAATTGTTTTCTCTAGGATAATAAGTATCTAATCATTTACTATATTTTAGTTTTGTCAAATGTTAAGTCATCCCAATATATTATAACATTGTTTTAGTTACACAATTTTCACAGAAGTTATTTTCAAGAAAATCTGAAATGTACCATAAATGAAGACAATTAGAACGGTGAAAGTAGTATATATTAGGTTACATTAAAAAAAAAGAAGAAGAAGGAAAAATGAATGGTTGGTTGCACAAAGTTTCTAATTTGCATTTACTTAGCATTCTACTTTAACAAAACTCTATCTGAGCTGTCAAGTCAAGTAGTATATAAATCCCAAACTGACATTCATTTGCAAAATATGACAGAGATGAGTGCAATAATAGAAGGTATAGAAATTTCTGGCCCCTCCTTTTTATACCTGGAATCAGCTGGCATATTTTTAAAATCAAAACAAAAAGGTAAAATAAAATTTCTAGCATTGGTATAAAATTTTATGATGATACTGACTTCTTCAGTATCATTCTGAGAATAAATGAAATAACATGTCTAAAGAGCCTAGCACAGGGCCTGGTAAAATGTAGTCACAACTGTATTTCTGTAGTTAACTCTCCTCTTCTATGTTGCAAAATGAAAACAGGTAAAAGCATCAGCATATCTAGACAGACGTCCTGGGGTTCTTAGGAAGTCAATGACTATCAACAGTGTTTCTATCCTCCACCTGAGTTCTGAACCATTTGAGAAACAGACATTCCTGTCAAACAGTTGGAGGTGAAATGTCAGCTGTATTACTGATAATGTTGTTTTGAAAAGTGGCTTAGATCAGCATGCAAGACTTCCTTGGTCAATTGGGCAGCTGTGGATAACCACAAGACAACTATAGTTCTCCAGAGGCAAAGTCTGCTGGCAAAGATTCTGTGCTTAACCAAATGAGTCAGGTTCCTGGGAGCGATTTTCTCAACTAGGTCTCGACCATGGCCCCTATCCTTGCTAGGCCTCCATAGCCCTATTTTACCAACATTCTATTAACTCGGTTTAGAGATGCAATGATGAGGGCCAGATTGAAATTCAATGTTTTAAAAATGCAGTGTCAACTTTAATTAGAATATCTATAACTGTCAGTGGTAGTTAATTGCAAGTGATAAAAAAAAAAACTTCAGTAAATATAGGCAATAAGAATGCATGTAGCCACTTGGTTCTAAATTTTAATATTGACTAATATATTTTTATTATATTTATTAGCGTGACATTGGTTAATAAAATTATATAGGTTTCAAATGTATAATTCAGTAATATGTCATCTGTATATTGCGGTGTGTGTTCACCACCCAAAGTCAGATCTCCTTCCCTCATCATATATTTGACCCCCTTACTTTATCTGCCTTCCCCCTCCCCCCTTTCTCTCCGGTCTATGAGTTTTTGTTCATTTGTCTTGTTCATTTGTTGCTTTAAGTTTTATATATCACATGTGAGTGAAAGCATATGGTTATCATGCCTTCCATCTGACTTACTTCACTTCATTACTTGACTTACTTCACTTACTTCATTTATCTCAAGATCAGTCTATGTTGTCACAAATGGAAGTATTTTTTCTTTTCTTAGAGCTGAGTAATATTCCATTGTATACATGTACCACATCTCTATCCAATCATCTATTGAAGGACATGTCATTGTTTCCATGTCTTGGTCACTGTGAATAATATCACGATGAACAATGGGGTACATATATCTTTTCGGATAAATGTTTTCAATTTTGGGGAACAGATGCCCAGAACATGTACAGAGTGTCAAAGTACTTACCCACAGGATACATATTAATTACAAAGGACAAAATAGTAACTCTACAGGGAAATAAATTGCCAGGTACCACGTTAACCAAATGGTCAAAGTTATTATCTCCAATAAGACTAATTGATAGTATGTGCCTCCTGATATAATACGCTAAGAATTCAGCATCACAACTATGGTATTTCCATCAAAAATGCATAAACTGAATCTAATCCTGAGGAAATATCAAACAAACCTGAATTGAGAAATACTCTACTAAATAACTGGCCTAATTCTTCAATAATATCAATATCACGAAAGACAAAGACTCAGTTTCAAATTAAATAAGATTTAAGACATGTGATCACTAAATATAACATATAGCCTCAGTTTCTCTTTGGCTAGATGGGACATCACTTATATAAAGTCTGAATAAAGGCTGTATAAAGACAAATCTTTGAAGTTTATAGATCATATAATGTATAATATAATCACATTTTATTGCATAATGTATATACCTATTAGTGTTAATTTCTTGATTTTGATCATTGCACTGTGGTTATGGAGGAGAAATATTTCTCTTTTTTTAGGAAATACACACTAAAATATTTACAGATAAAGAGGAAACATCTCCGCCATTTACTCAAATTGTTCTGGAAAAAACAATAAAGCAGCAATTACACCATGTTTGATCATTGAAAGGACCCCTAGTACTTCACAGGATGGGGCGCAATAGGAGAGACAAAGCATAGGTGGGCATCAGAGGCCTGAAACTTCTGGTTGTAGCTCCCAGGGTTTTTTCAGTCTCGTAGAACACACTTCATCTTTGAATCACGAATCACCAAGATTGCGTGAGATGTCTTGGTCTCAGCAGAGCCATAGTCTCATCTTAAGAAGGACTTTAATACCCCTCTGATCACATGACCAAAAGCAGGTTTAAAGACCATTCCCAACTGTAGAAACCAAAGAACGTAACTGAAACCAGGTGCAAACCACCAGTCTACATTTTCTAAAACCAATGTTGATAAACTGCTAAGGCTGCTCTCTGATGTCTTACAATCACTAGTAAACACATTTCAATAGAGTTTGGCCAAGAATCAGCACCATACCCTGTTGTCTCAAAAATGACCACAGGGTTGAAACATAGCAACTGAGATTAGACCTGTACTTACATAGTCCAAGCCCCTAACCCTTGGTTAAGCATTCTGAATAACAAACTACTCATCACTATTCTTTCTGCATCATTCAACATTTATAGAACAAAAGAAGTTGAAAGATACATACCAAAATACTAATTATTTGTATCTTCCAATAAGGAGTAGGTATTGTTTTAAAGAAACATTTCACTTCACCGGGTATTCCAACTTATTCATAATCATATACAAACCTAACAATTCTTTCATCTCTTTCCACCACTAAATATGAACCTTATGAAAAGTATCACTAGGCTGATTTAAGGTAACAGTTAATTAATTATTAACAAAATCTGTTCTTTCTCAGCCAATTGACTTTCATTAGAAGAACAGCTTGTGGGGGTTTTAATTCACTCTCTCAATAAATTTGATCACAGATGTTGTCATAACAGTAAAATCAAATTAACTTTAGCAATTATGCCAGTATAATGCCAAAATAAAGCTACATTATGGGTTAGTCTAAGATCCTTACAAAATAAACCAGTTAGAATTACAGTAGCATTTTCTCAGCCTTCTCAACAAAATGAGTCCTTACACACTTGTCATCATGGATTAGAGTATAAATCACAAATCCAATCTCAGTTAATTCTGAATTCCAAGTCTCTCATGAAAAGAACTATATGCCCTTTTTTATATTATAATGTTGTACTGACATGGAGTCCCAATGAGCTTTACATTTATATAATGCCTATCTTTCCCCACTGGTAAAATCTTAGTCATGTTTAATAGGTTTCCAATCCCAACTAATTGCTCTATTTGGGTAATAAGCCTGGTGTGATGGTTAATTTTATGTGGCAACTCAACTGTGCCATGAGGTACCCAGACATTTGGCAAAATGTTATTCTTGGCGTGTCTCAAGTATTATTCTGGATGAGATCAGCATCTGAATCTACAGACGGAGCAAAGCAGACTGCCCTCCCTAGTGTGTGAGAGGGCCTCGTCTAATCTGCTGAAGGCCTGAATAACATAAAAAAGCTGATCACTCTCTAACTAAGAGGGAACACCTCCTGTTTAAATACCTTCAAGCTGTGACAACTGTTTTTTTCCTGCCTTTGGGCTGAATCGTGAACTCCTCCTGGGTCTCAGCTGCTGACTTTCAGACTGGAACCACACCACTGGCTCTCCAAATTGCCAGCTGCAGATCTTGGGACTTGTCAGTCTCTATAATCATGTGAGCCAATTCCATGTACATAGTCCTTATTCTCTGGAGAACCTTGACTAACTCGTCTCAATTTTGTTTGTGTGGGAAGCCTTGGCAGTTAGGGATACCATAAGTATCCTACAAGTTTTTTCCTTGGTTTCAGATGCCAAGATCCTAGGACATTTTCCTTAAGCTACTTCTGCTTCTGGAGAAACATATGTAATAGCCCCTCTTGGTTAAGTATGCATATTTAACCAAGCAAGTCGTCTGACCTGAAAATTTGTTTTATCCATTTTTCTAAAGCTGTGTTATCTGTGTAAGATCAATTGCCATCATTTTCCTTCCTTCTGAAAGAGCATCACTTCGAAGCACCCGATATGGCAAATAAATTGTTTTCCTCAGTACATCTCTCTTCATTAAAGGTACATGTGACTTGTCCGAGGACATGGACCTGTAACAATTTCTCCCAATTTCTTTTAGAATGTTTTGGCCATTTTTGGGTTTTCTACTAAATATTTCATCGTCATTGAGAACTGAGAGCACAATTTAAGTATGTACATGACTCCAAAATGTTGGATTACCCAGGATAGTGTCACATGATTACTAGCTATCCCCAAATACACTTTGGTTTGAGCATGCCATCAAGCTTCCCATAGGTGTCCTAGGGGAATATCAGGGCTATCATATCATGTATATGAGTCACTTGACTAACTGTTAAACTAACATTGATTACCACTGGTTAAATTTTCTTTACCTTGACCATCTATCCACACTTACCAAAACATGTCTCTAGCCATGGCAGAACACAATAAAACATATTTTTTGTCCACTAATTCCAGGCACCTTTATCACTTAGGTTGACAGTTACACGGTGCCCATAGCTTTATGGTAGAACAAAGTCTTTTGCATCCATTCAGGAGGGAACAATTCAATACATATTACCTTCTGAAGAGAGCCCACTGTAAAATGTTATGCATAACCTGTAAAATAGAAAATGAAAGACAAAGCAACATTAAAATTATTCCAAGTGCTCATCCACAAGGCCTTAATAAATGTCATTGAGATGTGTCACAAAGCTGACTCCATATGAATGCTTCTTAAATATACTAGGACCCATCTAGGACCTTCAGCATAAAATAAAGGAGTGTAGGCAAAGAGCTTAATTCTTATGGGATTCAGCACCAGTTTCGTGAGCTTGTGACCTGTGCAGTAACAGAGGGCCCAGGGCTTAGAAGGAACTCACATTTGGTTTAATGCTTGGCTGACTTGAAATTCCTAATTATTTTTTAACAAGGGGCTCCGCATTTGAATTTGCCTTGGACTCTGTAAATTATGTAATCTGCCTTGTGTACATGTGTAAATACAGCTAAGAGATAATATTCTCTTGCTCTCAGTCTCTCATAAAGTAGCAAGATAATGTTAACCTTCTATTTAAGTTTTCTTCATTTGCTGACTTTTTTTCCATTAGCAACTATTTCTCCCTTTTTTACCGTTTGTCATAAATTTTGACCCAGACCCTTTGTCATGGGGTAGAACCATCAGGTTCAGCAAAAGGAATGACCCATGACCCTGGCAGCAATATAAATCTATCAATGCTTTATCCTTCACTAATTTCCATTCATATGAATAGGGTTGGAAAAGTGGAAGTTTATAGGACTGTTTTATCTACCAGGTAGAGAAGAAGCAGGCACCATTAATCCCAGTTTAGACAGGCAGGTGAAGAGGAAATACTCATTTCACCATTCCTCTATAGATTTGAACAGTTATATTTAGAAATAGTATTTATAGCGTCGTGCTTAGCAATTGATCCTTCCTTTGAAACTCATAAATTCAATACAGGTCTCAGCACTATATAAGAGGAAAAGAAAAGAGTAAAAGTAAAAAGGAGGTTTATTTAAGTTCTTATATCGCCTCTCACCCCCTCTCCCTTATTTCTCCTAAAATACCTCAACAATTTATTCAATGGTGATTACCCTTTACTTTCAGATATATTAAGTTTTAACACACATTCAATTAAACTTGTAAGCCCGCTATTTACTTTTTTATATGCCCCAACAGTAAGCAGATGTTTTGATTGTCCATTTCCATTTTTACTTAGTCCAATAATTTGTAGATGGTCAGGCAGATGATGTCAATATATATGATACTTCTTAGCCCTCTGGTGTATTGCACCTGTAGTAGTAAAATGGCTGCTGTGACTATTAAAACAAGATCATCATAAAACACACAGGGACCTCATGAATACTTAACAAGCTCTAACATTTTAGTATAAACTGCAAGATAAACTAGTTGCAAAACACAGACTTAAATATATGAACATTCAAGAATAATGTTACAGATAAACCACTTAAACTTTATAAATATTATGACTTCTGTTTAGAATAATCAATCTACCTCCTTTGCCAAAAAATGTTTCTGGCCTTCAGAAACCTTGGTGATCAAAATAATTCAAAGTAAGGGTCCCACTGATATCACACACACCAAGTGGTTTCAAATTTAAGTATTAAATAGTGCTATACTGTTGATAAATTAAATATTATTCATCACGATATATTATATAATTTCAACATATATGTATTTTAATGTAATAAATTATAAGCTAATAATCTTGGTTTTAATTACATTTTCTTTTTCCCTGTATCAATACATTAATTGTTTGAATATCACTTTCCTAAAAGAGATTTGAATTGCAGAACACAAAAAAACACAAATTCTAAAATGTTAAAATTACTACAGATTTCAAAATAACACTTTTACTTAAAGTAATTAAAAATATTAATGAAAATGAACATCACTTGACTGACAAAGAAAATTGTTAACTTAATTCCATTTATGCAACATATTTTTCTGTGATCCAATTTGGGGCTAGGTATTGGGACACTAGAATTAATCCTTAGAAGATCAGAAGTTTCTGGGTAAGTCAAATGTGTAAAATAAATAAGCAATTACAATGCAAGGTCTTTTATTCAACTCAAAAACAAAACAGGAATAAGAAAAATAACTGATTTTTACTCTCAGAAATCAATACTTAATCTATCGAAGCAGAGACTTGCAAATTCTATTTAAAGAAATAGACTGGACTCCAGGCCAGTAAAATTTAGACTGTAATCTTACAATAAAATCAGAAATAATGTGCTGCTTAGACAAGGGACAGGTCAGCTATTTAAATATAGAGAGAAAAAGAGATAAATGCTGGTAGTTTTTGTCCAAATACTACTCAGGGGAAAGTTTTATCAGGCTTACAGGCTTATTCATCCACTCTGTCTGAAGATATGTCCCTTTTGCTGAGATTGTCATATCCATTAAGGTAGTCTAATGCAATAAAGTATTGAAATTATACAATGTATATAAATCACCTTTTTTTGGTTCCATGCTTATCAAGCTTCTCCCTGATAATTTGTTTTTTGTTGTAACTTATCAACAGGGAGCAAATGTACTTATACAAATGTGCATGTCAAGTCAGTTGCGCAGATGTTTCTCATTTTAAATTGACAAAACGGCCTCTCTGAGGTCTCTTAGTATGAGTTAGCATCTTTATAGACAAATCATTCTTATTAACTGAAACATAGCGAATGGTAGAGTCTCAGCACACAAAGCTAAGAGTCTAAGCCTGGACTATGGTAAGGTCACCAGGCAAATAAATAAATACTACCCCATGGCAATCTAAGTGACCAATTGGCCTTCCATATAAAAACACCTCTTCATTTTCATTGCATGTACAGGTAGCATACAGACTCTGCCTGGAGTACATAATGGGGCATAAGAGGGTAGAAGCTAATCCTTCAGCTGAGGCTTGACTTTGCCTGGTAGACTACTCCAGAAAGAAGATATTTCGATCACAAAGAGCTGAACCTGTGGAAAAACATGGGAAGAGAAAAGATTGGAATATCTGAATATAAAGGATGCTTTGGAGAGGGATGAGAGATGACATTGGAAAATACAGAACATGACAAAATCAGGAAAGATTTTTGTATATTTTTGCATCATTTACATAATGTATTCAGTGCCTTACAATGTGCTAGGCTCTTTTATAGAACTTTGGGTTAGATACATCATTAAATGGAAAGTTGGACTTAAGAATAAGTTAATGGAGACCCCCAAAAAAAGTTTAACCAGAGAATTAATATGTTTCTTTGAAAAATATTCAGTGTGACTGATAATGTACAAAAGAGAATTTACATAGCAGGACTGAGATTGGGATTCTTAGAAAGGCCTACTTGCAAGGTTGTCCTTCGGCCGGTGTCTAAAAACTTTGATTTCAGAATGGTTCCCAAAATTCCCTAACTTATTAAATGGCTCATTATGCCTAAACTGTTTATATAAACAATGTAGTTTATGTTGAACATAAATCCTTCTTTCCTTCTTGGAATCTAGAATTTTGGAATGTGCTATATGACCAGTCACCAATAAAAACAATATGCACTGAGTTTCTAATGAGCTCGTCTAGCAGATAACATTTTACATATGTTGTTAGAATTCAATGCTGAAGAAATTTAATATGTCCTGTGAGTGTTCAGGAAAAAACTCTGTGAAGCTTTGCCTAGTTTCCTCTTGACTTTACTTCATGTCTATGTCTTTTCCCTTTGCTAATTTTTCTTTCTATCACTTCACTGTAATAAATCTTAGCTGTGAGTACAACTATATGCTAAGTCATGCAAGTCCTCCTAGAAAATCATTGAAGCTGGATATGGTTTGTGGACTTCCAACAAAGATAAATAGGGGGAGGGCAAGACTGGATATGGGCAAAAACAAAGGAAGTAGTTAATGATCAGAAGGAAATTCAAAAGTAATATTTAGAATTTTTTAACAGGATATTGGATGAACTATATTATTATTAAGCAATATATTTTTAAAATTCTGAGAAGCAGAAAATTTGAGTAGAAAATTATTATATTTTAAACCTAGCACAATTAAATTAGCTTCTGGATATCTAAAAAGAATAATGTAATAGGTAATGAGAACATGGGCTTAGAAACTAGGAAAAAGACACCAACTACAGATTTATATGTAGGAATTCAGTCAAGATGGAGGAGTAGGTAAATGCTGTGCTTGCCTCCCCTTACAATCACATCAAATTACAACTAAACTACAGAATAACTACATAATTAGGAATCACCTGAAGTCTGGCTGAACAGAAGTCCTATAACTAAAGATGTACAGAAGAAGCCACCTCAAGACTGGAGAGGAGGAGCTGAAAGGCTGGTCCCACACCCACATGTGGTGGTTTAGAATCCAAAGAAATATCTCTGGCTGCAAAGGACCCCCTGAGAGGTGAGGGTTCCCAGCCCCAAACTAGGTTCTCAAGCCCAGGGCTCCAATGCCAGGGAGAGAAGTCCCCATAACTTCTGGCTGTGAAAACCAGCAGAGATTGTGACTGAGTGAGACAGTGGGCTGCTGGAGTCCCAGGCATTCCTCTTAAAGGGCCCATGCACAGATTTACTCACTCAAGGACTCACCTGTTCTGAGCTCAAGCACTGGTTGAAAGGAAACAGGGACATACAGAGAAGAACTGAATTGCCAGGCTTCAGAGTAAGGGGTTGCTAGCAGAGGGCATTGTTCCTTTGTTGAGCCCACCCCCTACCCACTTCAGACACAGGCAGTTGCCATATAAATCTCCATCAACCAGGCTAACACTGGTCTCTCTGCCCAGGTGATTCCCTGAGACCCTGCCTATTCTAGAGCATCATTTGCCTGCCTTTGGGAATGACACACCTAAAAGGCAGACAGGGCAGACACCAATCCCTGCTAAAGCAAATCTTGTTCTATAGGGTCAGTACCTGCACAACTGCTCCTCCACTGTAGTCATGGGCAGTCCTCATAGCTTGAGGGTCAGTCCCTCCCACTGACATGCAAATAGCAATCAAGGCTCAACTACAACAGGAGGGCTAAACAGCCCAATAAGAGACACACCTGGAGCACCCAGCTAGGTGACCAGGGAGACTATGCTATTGTGTCCCATAAGATGCCTACTAAATAAGGCCACTCTATTAAGACCAGAAGACATAGCAGCCCCACCTAACACATAGACAGAAACACAGGGAGGCAGCCAAAATGGGAACATGAAGAAACATATCCCAAATGAAACAACAGAACAAAGCTCCAGAAAAAGAATTAAACAAAATGAAGATAAGCAATCTCCCAGATGCAGAGTTCAAGACACTTGTTATAAGAATGCTCAATGATCTCAGTGATAATGTCGACGAAGAGATAGAAAACATAAAAATAAAAACCAAAAACATAAAAAAGAACCAGTCAGAAATGAAGAATGCAATAACTGAAAAGAAGAATACATTAGAGGAAATCAACAGATTAGATGAAGCAGAGGATCGAATCAGCAATTTAAAAGATAAGGTAGCAGAAAATACCCAATCAAACAGTAACAAGAAAAAAAGAAAAGAATGAAGATAGTTTAAGAGACCTGTGGGACATCAAGTGTACCAATATTTGCATCATAGAGGTATCAGAAGAAGAGTGAGAACAAAGAATTGGATACCTATTTCAAGAAATAATGACTGAAAACTTCCCACACCAAGACACATCATAATTAAAATACCAAGGGTTAAAGACAAAGAGAGGATCTTAGGAGCAGCAAGAGAAAAGCAGTTAGTTACTCCCATAAGACTGTCAGCTGATTTCTCAACAGTAACTTTTCAGGCCAAAAAAGACTGGCATGAAATATTCAAGGTGATGAAAAGTAAGGATCTATAACCAATGTTACTTTACCCAGCAAAAGTATCATTTAGAATTGAAGGATAGATAAAGAACTTCCCAGACAAGAAAAAGCTAAAGAAATTCTTCAACACCAAATCAATATTACAAAATGTTAAAGGGACTTCTTTAGGAAGGAAAAAGGGGGGAGATCAAAAATATGAATACTAAAATGGCAAAAACTACATATCTATTAATAATTACTTCAAACATAAATGAATTAAATGCTTCAATCAAAAAACACAGGATGGCTGAAATGGTAAGAAAAGACCCTGCCTACAAGAGACCCATTTCAGATTGAAAGACACACACAGACTGAAAGTAAAGGGATGGAAAAAGATATTTCATAAAAATGGAAATGAAAAAAAGTTGGAGTGGCAATACTTATATTAGACAAAGTAGACTTTAAAACAAAAACCATAATAAGAGACAAAGAAGGACCCAATAATCTCACTTTTATCTGAAGAAACCCAAACTGCTATTTCAAAGGGACATGTGTATCCATATGTTCATTGCAGCATTCTTTACAATATCCAAAATATGGAAGCCACTTTGGGTTTCCGTCAATGGATAAATGGATAAACAGGTGGCCATTTGCAACATGTGCTGAGTAGAATAAGTCAGGCAGAGAAAGACAAATACCTTATGGTTTCGCTTATATGCAGAATCTGAAAAACAAAAAATAAACCACCAAATGAAAAAGAACTCATAGATACAGAGAATATTTGGATGGTTGCCAGAAGGGATGAGGGTTGGGAGATTTGTGAAAAAGGGGAGGGGATTAAGAAGTACAAATTGGTAGTTACAAAATAGTCATGAGATGAAGTTCAGCATAAGAAATATATTGTTTTAACTACATTGTAATCTAGGGATGGTGTCAGATGGGTACTGGATTTATTGCAGTGATCATTTTGTAAGCTACATATTTGTCTAATCACTATATTGTATATCAACAGTTATTGAAAACTAAAAAAGATTATTTAAAAAAATATATGTGTATGTGTGTCATTGACATGTAAGAGAATATCTATTATATACCTGAGGAATATTTATAAAATGAGAAGATCAAAGATTTAAGTATAGAGATATCAACATTCAGGAGTTAAATGTAAGAGGAGGATCCTACAAAAAAATATCTAATGGTGAGAAACTTGAAGGAATAGTATCAAATGTTACAGAAAAATCAAGTATGGAGGTAACTGAACAGTGCCCATGGGATTTGCCATACTAGAGGTTTCAAAGGCCTTGTAGGGAACAGCCTTTCTAGAGTATATGTGGAAGAGCTCAACAGAGGGATGAAACAGGTTAATGAGTGAGGAGGCAATAAGGAAATGGAGATCCCCAAAATAATTAAGATAATATCCTGAAACAGAGGACAGGTGAATGGAATACCTGGGAGGTCCTGTGTGTGGCACTTGTTGATGGACTAGACATCCCAGCAAGGTATATACTTATAAGTATAGTAAAAATGAAGGTATGTAGACGTGAGCCATCTCCTATTAGCTCATTCCAAGTTCATATATGAGCAAATCTATCAATGAAATACATACATTTCCTTATTAACTTCCACCCTTCCCAAATCTCTTTGGTCCTAAAATTCCAATTGTGCCCATCTGAGTCAGGTTCTCAATAGCATCTCTATTAATAGATTCACATAAAATAAACATAGGCCTTCAACAAGTGCATTAAAAAATTCCCACAAAAAAAAAAATTCCCACAATAATAGATTCCCTGAAATTAGTCTTTCAATTCTCTTACCTGATTTTCCAACCTGTGTTTTCAGTGGTGGTGAGCTTTATGATCTAATAACTATTTCCTTGGTCACTTTGTAGGAAATAAAGTGTTTTAAACTGTAGCTTATGAAAACTTAATGAGGTTAATGTCATCCATCTAATTCATAAATTCATGAGTATTATGACCACATATACGAGATTTTCAAAACAGAATATAGTTCATATCTTTTTATCTTTTTCTCAAAAATTAAAGTTAAATAAATGTATAATTAAATGTGGTTTTATTATTTCTCTAAGATTATTCATATAAATAAATACATAAATAAAACCATAAAATGTCAGACACTGGGCAGAAAATATAGTCATAATATCTGTAAAATATTCATCATTCTTCATTTCTGTTAGAATGTGGAATGAGGAGAAGGTAGAGGCCAAGAGGCTGAATTCAAATTAAAATGTCCTCAAGCTAAATGGCAAAAAAAAAAAGAGGGCAGGTTAAAAAAAAAAAAAAAGCAAAACAACAACTACAACAACAACAGAAAAAAAAACATAAAACAAAACAAAACAAAACAAAAAACATCTATCCAGCAGCCAGTGTTGGCATGAGCTCTTAGAGAAAGTACCCCAGGCCCTCTGGAAAACTGCTTTCATAGGGAAGAAAAATAAAATGTTAGGCATCCTCTCAGTATCACATGATTTTCTTTTGTCTATGGTAATAACAAATTAATAATAGTTAATTTCATAATTTACTGTATACTAACCACTTTTACAAGGCTTGTCTTATATAATTTATTAAATCAATCTTAAGTATTGATACAGTTAATATCACAGTTCTGCATATGAGATACCTAAGGCGTGAAAGGTTGAGTAACTAACCCAAGACTCCATGATTAGTGAACAAAGAAGTCAGGATGTGAACCCCGCGGTCTAAGTCTTTATCACTATGCCACCTCATGACTATAAGGTGAGATATTTTGAGATCTGCCCTGGCCTGGCAAACATAGGTGGTACTTATAGGAACCTGGCATGGAAGTAAATTATTTCCCTTCTATGAGGCATGCCTATAGAGAAAGCTGGTGAGTTCTGTTTCAGTGATGAGATTGTATAATTATGTGTCTATAGCACTTCATATTGTACTACCCACCCCCACCCCCCACATATTGTCTCATTGTCAGCACTCACAACAATCATGTTGATAAGAACAGGCTGGACTCAGAGTCTTTTGTCTCTAAGACTACGGCATTTTCACTGTAACACTTTACTTAAATAGACCTCTTTGGGTAATTAGAATAGGGTAAGTCAGACATCCACAGTGTACACACAAATTGAGCTCTGAAAGAAAACTTACTGATTAGCCCAAAAGGAAATGTGAGGGTTCAGTGACAATTTTTCAGCTGATATGGAGAAATGCAATATGTACTGATTCTCTGCCCATAACTATTTCGGTTTTTCCTGCAATTCCTTGGATGGAATCCTGATCTTCCCACTCCAGGAAAGTGCTGACTGCAGTTTTTCAAGTGATAAGAAATGCCTAAGGGATGCTGCTCTAGTAAAGAACTCAGAGAAGAAAGAGCTGGCTGGCACGCTTTGGCACAGAAGCTGAGGAGATGGGGGACATGATGATGGTTCACAATTCCTGATACAGCCTTTCCAGGAGTGATGGATAATTAAGAATGGTACCCAGAGACAAAAAGCCAATCTATACAAAGTGGTTATATTCCTGATCTATGATGCTTTATTTGAGTCCAAATTTAAAATATGGCTGTGCAATCGATATCTAGGCTTTCCCCTCGGTGTTTGACTTCCAATCAAATATATGTAAAAACAGATTTTTCCCATGTAGCTCTCAAGTTACATTTAGGAATGAAAGAAAGAAAAAGGAGTGGCAAGAGAAAATCTTTGCAGAAAATTGACCAAAATAATTTTTCACATAGTTATAGATAAAAGATCCATTTTTTAAAAAAATAACTAAAATAAAGGTATGAATTTTAAAAATTTATTTGGATTGTTTCTCTTTTAAATAATGGAAAACAAAAACGCTTTTACTCATTTATGCTAAAATCAGTTGATTTTCTGGTTTGATAAGCAGGACTTCTTGAAAATGGGAAATAAACAGGTGTGAGAAAATTAAAATTCTACATGTAAATGACACATAGATGCCACTATTGCTGTGGCAGAAAACCGTTTCTGGTATGAATGACATCAGCAGCCTCACCCAGGTGTATTCCTGGAGCATCCACTGAATATCCATCGCCATGCTGAGAATTCCTTAGAACGAAAGGCTTTTTCCATCCTCTTACACTGAGCTTACACCTGTGGGTTCAAAATAATGTCAAATGTGGTACAAAAAGTCTACAAAAGATGATAAGACTGAATTTGGGAGCAGAAACAGAACCAGACATTTTAATTGTCAGTAAACAGGGTTTGTAACGTGGGCAACTGCCTAAACACCTAAAAATACAAAAGTCACCACTAAAGGCCCATGAAGGATCTCTAATAGATAGTAGCATCAGAAACTGTATATTGGTTAGGGGATACATTCAGTCATGAATAATAGAAACAATCCCTCATCTCCTCCAAAAATGTAACAGTGGCTTAAACAAATTTAGGCGTGTTTTACATACCTAACAAGAGGTTCCAAGTAGGAAATCTAGGGCTAATTTGACAACTCTTCAGTGCCACTTGGGAGCCAGGCTAATTCCAGCCTCCCAGTTTACCATCCTTCTGTTTGCTTTTTTTTTTTTTTTTTTTTTGTATGGTTACCTCATTATCATAAGATGGCTACTTTACATCCAGCACTGAGCTAATGATCTGGAGAAGGTAAAAGGTGAATACCAAAGGGTAAAAGGTATATACAAGCTGAGTCTCTCCCTCTTTGAAAGACCCTTATTTGAAGTTTTACCCAGTAAATTCTAATTTTATCCCATTGGCCATCTCTGGCTGCCAGGAATGCTAGGAAGTGTAGTACTTCTGTTGAGATGAAGTATGGTAACCTAAACAAAACTGACAACAAGAATGGAAAACAGGAAGATGGATACCATGAAGGCACCTTGCAGTTTTGTCACGGACAGGAAAAGGAACAGGGAATAGCATGGCTGCCACTCAGTGTCAACCTCAAAAGTCAAGAATAGACATCAGACATATAGACATCTTTATTTCTCTTCATTAATCTATTTTAATTATCCATAACTTTATCCACATCCTTTGTATTTTCAGGCTACAACAGAGGTTGCCTCCTGCTCCATAAAATAATAATTCATCTGACTACTCTTTGTTCAGGCTTTGTATTTACCAAGCACTAGTTTTATAATATTAGAAATCTATGGCTAACATTTATTTAATAGTTATTGGGCTTCAGGAACCATACATATTATCTTATATAATCCTTAACACATTTCCATTAATTAAATATTACTATTTCATTTTTGTCTGTTTTGTTGACCCTTGTATTCCAAAGTGCTTACAATAATGTCTAAAAATGTCCCAATTAATATTTGTGGAATAAATGAATCCCCGTTTTCAAACTGGAAATTTGAAGCATAAATAAATAAGCATATTTATATGTTGTATTACATCTAATTTTAGCAAGTGACAGAGCCAGAATATAAACCCCTGTTGTCTGAATCCAGAACCTATGTCCTTACCATTCTGACAGCTGATCTTGAGTAGAAATAAACAATTTTCTGGTGTGAAAGAGTATGCTTTAGTTGTCAATTAGCATTCTCAGTTTCTAATGCAGTCCTGGAATATCTTAGGTGCCAATAAACACTTCCAATGATTAATGATAGGCAGAAGAGCAGACAGTGACTGGTAGACTTACAAATTCCAATGTTATACCAGTTTTGGGACATTGTGATGGGCCTGGCAAAGTCAGACAAATTCTTTCAGATACTGAAGCAACCTAACTTAGAAATCTCCAGGGAGAACATTCTTCAGTCTCTTTATATAAAGCTTTCCTTCGTTATATTTTGAAATCACTTTCAAAATACAAAGTAAAACAAAAAGCATAACTAAATATTTTTTTAAAAAATTAAAGGAGTAAGAAATAGCACTTAAACTAAGTTTTTAAACAAAGTTGTATGATTTTAGGCCTTGACATCTGCTGTTTCTTCTGCCTGCAACTTTCTTCCAGCAGACATATGTATAACTAACTCTCTTCCTCAGATCTCTGTTCAAATCTCATATCCTCAGGGATTCTATCTCTGACCCTTCTATGTAAAATAGTTACACTTTCTATCCACGTATCTTGATTTATTTTTCTTCATAGCACATAATGGTACTAGACAGTACATTGTATATTCATTTTTGTGTTGACATCCTCCCACTAGATAGTAAGAGTCCTAGGAAGAAGGTCTTTGTCTCATTTGGTTACCACCATACCCTCAGAACTTATAATAGTATCTAACACACTGTAGGATGTCACTGACTATTAATTCAGAGAATAAATGAATCAATAAAGTTAATTCAAGAACGCGGAAAATAAAGAAAGCAGATATCAGTACAATGTGCTCTTAAGAAAGTGACTGACTACAGCCAAAACAAAGATAACTAAGATCAGGTCCTGTACTAATATAAACATCAGTTATATCAACTAAAATTAGTATTCTTTTGGCTCTTCTCCTAAAAGAAAATATGTACATTTTCCTCCAGTGAAAGAAGAGGTTGATGTAGTTCTGAATTTTAGTTCATGGATACCATGGGAACAGCTTACGTTCTGTAATCAGTTATCCAATTTAAGAAAATTTCAAATGTTGTTTAAAAAGAAACAACCTCCAGAGACCCTAACTGATATTACTGGTGGTTTTAGATATAGTACTAGAAATTATAAAGTTAAATATCGACAAACACAATAAGGAATGAAAGTAATGATACAATCATTCTGCCTTCAAGAAATAAAATTTTAATGCTGCACCAATCAGTCATTCCCTAACTGTTCAGAAGAGAGTTATAAGTGTTGAATTGAATTGTGTTTGATAAAAAAGATTTATTAGTAGACATAAGCAAGATCCTATTGACTCTAAAAGAAGAATTATCACCACAATGGTTGTTGAATCATCAATTCGAAGAATATTTTAAATGAATTTTATTAATCTCCTTTGTTAGGAAAATCTAAATGTAGGTACATTTTTCTCAGGAAATGAAGCATGTGACCCCTTTAGACACTGTTATGAACTGAATTATATTCCCTCAAAAATTCATGTTTCAGAAGTCCCAGTGGTACTGTGGTATGGCTTTCAAGAGAAAAAGCAGGAGCGACATGACCTCCTGAGGCTTAAGCTCAGATGCAGCAGCGTCATTTCTGCCAAATTTTTTTACCAAAGCAAGTCACAAGGCCAGTCCAGACTCATGGACTAAGGAAACAGACTTACCTCTTGCTGGAAGAATCGGTAAGGTCACGTTGCAGAGGTCATGGATACAGGGAGGCAGCTAATTGCGGCCTTCAGTGCAATCTATTCACTTTAAAGAACCTGAAAAAAGCAATTTACAGAGTGAATATGTGAATGGAAATAGAAGTGAGAGGGGGGCACCATCTGGGGATAAATCAGGACTGACACTTTTTAGGCATAATTATCATAATTTAAGTAACAGTTATACATATAGAAAGGAGTGAGAGTGAAGAGATTATTCTAATTTTTTTAATGAAAGAAAATTCTCTTCTTTAAAGAAAATTTAAAAGAATTTAAATGAAAGGGATCTTAATTAAATAACCTTGACATGGAGATTTTCACTTTCTAAAGTAAATCATATCATGTCATGTCAAAATCTGTGAGTTTAATTTTTCCATTCCTGTTGTATACATATTTCCCTGTAATAACTTTCTTCGTAGAGCACAATAACTACCCAGCTAGTCTGCCAGTTCTCTGAGTGGGAGACTGTCAAGTGGTATATGAGAGTTAGGCAAAAACGCGACCATCTTTCTGCATCATGACACTCACGAATCAGACCAAAAGCTTTCGGTAATGTGAAAACAATATATGAGTTTTATGCCTAAGGATACAGAAATAAAACTGTCATAATCACCATGTTCCCAGATAGAGGAGGCAAAAGTAAAAAAAAAAAAAAAAAAAAAAAAAGTAAGCACCCTTCAGTTTCTTTTAAACCTTCCATATGGTCAAGTTTTGCTTTTGTTGTTTTGTTCTGGTTTGACAATGGTTAAATAAAATGAAAAGGCACATTAATGCTATCTGTAAGGAACTTTTTAAAATTTTTTAATTCATAAGAAAGAATATGTCATTTGAAAAAAGCAAAATTCCTATGCAAAACACAATTATGATAAGTATGTACATCATGTATTCATACACATTCAAGTATGCCAAAAAGTCCTTTATTTTCTATAATTTAACATAAATTTTATTTCGTGTCCTAATTTTTTCAGAGAGGTGAAAACTTAATCTCAGCCAATTCAGTGGTCTCCCATTTTCTGAGTTACATAGACACTCCAGGGAGCTTACATAGTACCAAGGTATTGATAACAGAGGGGTGACACCTAACCTTGTTATCAGCTGTGAACACTGGAATCTACAGAGATGCCACTCTCCCACCTGGGCCTCGGTCATTGTCCCCTACACATCATCAAGCTTTTCCTTGTTCTTGTCAATAAGACCCCATCAGATCCAGCAACTGTCTTCAATACTTCCATGTTCCTGGTCTACATACAGAAACTATTAATTTTTCTTTCCACAGGGTGTGAAAATCCTAGCTAGTCTATTTTAAGGTCCTGTGTGCCAAGATAAGCTATTCAGTCAATTCAGCCTTCTAAGGTTTTATCTTTTCTTAGCGATTTAACTAAGAAAGCAGGCACATGTCTTTTTCCTTTTGGACCCCAAAAAGGCAAACTGGATTTCATCTTCCTGCCTCTCTGGGGCTCAGTTGTGGAAGCAAAATAAAGGACTTTTGACCCTGGACTATTCACAGATACACTCAAAACTTCCCCTCTAACTCTTTTCCCTCTTATGCACATAAGAAATCTTTCCTATATGTGTGTGGGGTAGGAAGGTTGTCCTCTCTCATATTTTCTCTTACATCTTTCATTAATATTATGAGCAACTTTTGTTGCTCTAGGGAGAGGAAGCGGATATGATACATTTAGTTTAGGGCTTAGAGTAAAAAACAGTCAATTTCTTTAAAATAAGATCTGAACCTCCTTCTACGTTTAATTCTAATATTTCACTGTCCTCTATTATTTAATAAAAATTAGAAACATCACTTTATTTATAAACAGAAATAAACATACTCCTCTAAGGAGTAGAAGTCAGAAACAGACTCTTTTTTGTTTTATTTTTTTCTATTTGTTGCTCTATATTTTCCCCCATGAAACAGCCTAACTCTAAAAGGAGAAAAGGTCAAAAAGGAAAAGAAAATATAAAGACACAATAGTCATTAGTAATTCAAAAATAGTAGCCTTCCACACAAACCGCAGTAGTCATGTTTGCTTTATGCGGAATTATTTTTCTCTTGGAAATATTGTTTTCTCGGACAGCACAGAGTTATGTATCAGCAATCTCATCCCAAATGTAGGTCAAAATCAATTCCATTTCATGAAATACTTGATAATGGATTCTAAAGTAAGATAGTTAGAGAAGACAGTGGACTACTTTGCACTTAGTAGAAAAAGAAGCTGACTTCTTGAAAGATTGATATGGACCTTTCCTTCATTTAATTCTAGTATAAATATGTTTAATGGCACATTAATAAAAATTAGAAATATTTTATTTATAAACAGATTTATAAAAACAGTCCACCTATTGACTATCCATCTATTCACCTAATTTAAAAATTTATCCGAGGCTAACAATCTTCTTTCTTACCACTACCCACTGGGATCAGACAACTAATAAGAAGAATGATCTGGAAATACTTCACACAGACTGGATGAGTATGTATGTTTGGGTTTGTGTTTATATGTACGTGTTATATATGTTAGCTGAATTTCAAGACCAAATAGAAATTCTTTATTGTTCTGGTACAATGTAATTCAAAGTTTATCAAACTAAAATCCTAACTTTCCTGGGAGTTCAGAGTCATATTTGAGGGGAGGGGGCAATGAGTCCTCATAATTGACAACTATTTATGTCTTTTCCCCTTTTTGTTGATTTAGGAAATTAAACATTTACTATGCTATCTTATCCCTGAGTCCACTGAAAGCACAGTCTCAGTAATGCCATCTTGGTTTCAGATAGTTTATTTGGGACAAGATCAGAGGAAATATAAATAATGGAGCAGGAAGAGTGACATTAGAAAAGGTGGAAAGTTAATAAAGTATGTTTATTTAGCTGGTTACAACATAAGACAACCGGGATCAAATCCTCCTGGGGAACCCATGAGGGGCCATGTAGAAAATGCCTCAGCTTAAACTCACTGAAGAACAAGCGAATAGGGCATTTATATACCTACTCACATCCTCATTTCTGGGGAGATGCCCCCAAGATTGTCAACTCCTCTCTCACTTCCAGCCTGCTCCTATTCACAGGGGCTGAGTCTACTGTGGTTTTGGAAACACACAGTGAAGCCCGTTGTGTGCAACTGAGGAAGGTGATAGCAATGTGTATACCCATCTACATTTAATTTATTGAACTCTCTAAAGCTTTTTCTCTTTGAACAAATTATGATAATACTTGCTTTGCCTTTCTTTCAGGATGTAGTACTTTCTAGGATTTTTACAGGCGTATCAGTTCAATTAGTCCTTGCCACCCAATGTGTGATGACAGGCAGGTAAATATTGACCCTATTTACAGGTGAGAAATCAGAGGTTCAGACAGGAAAATTAACTTTGTGGACCTTCAAACCTCTTCACTGATATTCTTTTCAATATACTAAACTGCTTCTGTTGAACTAACAGATCTAAAATTTAGAAAGAACTTTGAAGTGCACAAAGACTCTTGGATTAAGCCACAGTGATTCAAACTATAAATTCCACCCTGTAACTTTCAGTCATCAGGATAAAGAGAAAGAGAGAGAGAGAGACAGAGAGAGACAGAGAGAGAGAGAGAGAGAGAGACAGAGAATGCCTTACTCAGAACTCTTTTGGCTTTGACTGGCAGAAACCCAGCTTAGGCAAAGAAGGAATTTATTGACTCAGGTAACCAAAAACTGGACAGGGAGTCCTCTAGGTGACTTTGTTTCTGTTTATTGGTTCCCTTTGCGTCTACTATAAACCATCTTTTTCTCCAGGCTCGAGTGCATGTCTAGTCTATTCAGAATTTAAGACACTCCTACAGAATTGAGAAAAGGGAAACCGGAGCGGGATCTCTCTAAACTAAAGTTTAAAAATCCCAGAAAAGAGCTCTGGTTGGCCCAGCTGCTGTCAGGCATGCACCTGTTAATAGATAATTGGTACCAGAGAAGCAGGATTGGCTTGAACTTTCACATCTCCAAACTCTGAGGGAACTTAGAGTAGAAGCATTTGTTGGAAAAGTTAGAAAGTAAATTTTGGGGCAAATATATCAATTGCTATCTGTCTATTCCAGAGAAGAAAATAATGTCACATCTACTTTCTTAATATTGATTTCATTATACATAAAAGCTTAAATTATTTTTATTTCTTTCTGGCTTTTCATGTTTTTCTTAAGTATACTTGACCAAGTTGGCCAAACTGCTCTGATGTTTTGACCCTACTTAGGCATAATCATTATCTTAACTGAGGGAAGAAATCCCTTCAGAATTGAGATGCAAAATTATTTTTCTGTTAAGTATTAGTAATTGTCTGTTAAGATCTGGGCTATACCTATCTATGAATGTTCCTTTGGTGAAAGAAATGGAAACTTATACCAAGAGAAGATTAAAGTGGAAAAAGATGATAGCCAGATCACTGTCTTTAAAAAGACAGTAGAGTGCAGGGATTTAAAACACAAACATTGAAATCCTTATTCATATTCAGAACCCAGCTCTACCACTTACCTAGCTGTGTGACCTTGAGCTAGTTACATCACCTTTCTGATCTTTAGCTTTCTCATTTGTAAACTAAGAATAATAATAGTACTCACCTCACGGAGTTGTTGTAAGCACTGTTATGAGTTAATACATCTGGCACAGATAAAGTTACCTATTATTTTTATTATATTGAATGCCTCCAATATAATGGGCTAGATATTTTGAGAATTAAGAGAAGAGATGCCCAAACAGAAATATAAGCATTTATGTTCAGGAGCTCTTTTTAGGGAATGGAATAAAAAGGTTAAGGATTACCTTGACAAAACAAAAAGTGAAAAGTTAGTTCTTGTATAATGCATTAAATAAAGTCAGAGTGTGATGGAAAGAGATACCTGGAGATGGGGAAGAAGACCCACACAGACAAGAGTTGAAGGTGACTGAAAGATGGTGTGAGTAATCACAGAAGGAAAGCTACAAGGATAAATTAGAAAGAGCTTAAAGTTGGAAGGAGAAAGTTAGGAAGGCTTCAAAAGACCAGAAATACATTTCATATTGCAGAGAGTGTGCACCAGTGAAGAATGAATATCAAGACCTTTATAAAAGAGACAAAACAGCTGACAGGAAGAAAACAGTCCCTGTGTTGGGAGAATAATTTAGAACAGCAGTTGGCTTATTCTGCTCTTGCAGCTACAACTGTCAGCACTCTGGTAAGATCATGTGATTGGGGAAGGTGATTAATTAACAAAGAGAAGAGGTAGAGAATTGTGAAAGTAGTAGGCAAAAACATGTCCTTATAATTAAGAAATCAGTTGGAACCAAATAAAACTGTAAATATTAAAGCTCCAAGCACATCCAGTCAATGAATATAATCTTTCTCATTTGTTTAATGATTCCCATTGATGTGCATTTCAATGGGGACAATATGTTCAAGGTTGACAGAGCAGCTTTGAATGTGCATAGAAAATGTAGAGTTGATTTATGTAGACCATAGAACTGTATCAAGGTCTGAATCTATCGTGATCAAATGACAAATTTGGCCCTCTAACGCTCTCTAAATGGACCATAGAAAAGAGTCTTTGGATTGGCAGCAGAGCTCCAACACTGTGTGCAACCTTGGACTTTTCTTAACTTCTTCAAGCCTCAATTCTTATATCTATAAAATTAGAATAACAATGTAAAGTGCCAGGCACAAAGTAAATAAGACATGTATAAGTGTCCACTAGTATAATCTTTGTAGGGGATACCATCTCCCTTTTCAAATTCACTGACTAGATCCATTCTATTAACTCTTAGTTTTGACATATATTTAAAAGTAAAAGGTTTAAATTATTTCAAAATATTTTTTCTTAATAACTATTTATTTTATTTATTTATAAAAATTAATAAAAATGAGGGGAAAGGAGGCAAAGTCCTAAGCCAGCACACCTGTTCCCAGCAGTGGCTGGGTATGGTCATCACTCTTGTCATCAAATAAAAAACATCAACACTTACATTCACACTGGCCATATTCCCCACATTGATTATAAAGATTAAATCTCTTCACATAAAAGTCTTAGATTTGTGTTGGTCCTACGAGGGCAAACACACATTATCTGCATCTAGGAATTTTATTTCTAATTTGAATGAAATGGTTTTCTGGAAAAGAGAGGCTTGAAAAGCTGTGCTTTTGTACTTTCCATGGAAGTTTTGACCAATAAACTAAGGTGTCATATCAGAACACCCAACCTCTAATGCAAAAGAGACTCCAGATGCATTTTTTCAAAATAAAAGGGAATGCATTAGCAGAATAGCCTCTCCAAAGTGAGAAAGATAGAGGTCCCTGAAATGGCTGCTCACTTTGGAGAAGCCTCCAGCCACACCTCTCCTGACAAATGCACGCCTAAGGGACACAACCCTGTGCTATTTGCAGCTGAGTAGAGGTCATGCTAAAGACAAGATATTTCAGTAAAAGAACTTTTCCATCAACAAATACTCTCCAAACTCTAGTGGCCACAAGGCACTACCTTACCTTTGAACAAGTTAGAAATCCTTATTCCAAGAATGGAAAATATTCAAGCAACATTTCCCCTGGTCATTTATAATATCAAAAAGTAAAAACTTGAAATATTGCTTTTTATGGCCTAAGGCAATCTCAGTGTTCTTTCTTCAACATGGCAATTATCATCATAGAATATTTCTTTCTGTTAGTTGCATTTAGTAGCTTTAGAGGAAAAACTCGTCTAAATAGATATTCTTTAAGGACTCAAAATCAATAGAGATAAAGGCCAGTCACAGAATTCGATCTAGATGAGACAGATATCAAGAGTATTGGCTGGTTACAAAGAGAGCATCTGAAATTTTAAAATCGTTGGGGAGACTTTGCTGTTTCCCCACAGCATGGCTATGTCAATAGATCTGCCTATTACATCAAGTCGGTGATCATTTCATTATTCCCTAACTAAATTTTTTTAACTTATCTAATTTTTTAATTTATTTTTTAAATTTATTTTTCAGTTATAGTTGACATACAATATTATATTACTTTCAGGTTACAACATAAGTAGTAGACATTTATAGAATAAAGTTATTGCCCTAATAAGTATCATACCTACCTGATACCATACATAGTTATTAAATGTTATTGCCTATATTCCCTATGCTGTACTTCATGTCCCGTGACTATTTTTATCACTTGCAATTTGTACTTCTTAATCCTTTTCACCTTTTCACTGCTCTTTAACTAAATTAAATAAGTCTTCTGAGTCTGAGCCACCATAGGATAAGAGCTCACCACGGTCCACAACTACTCCCAGTCGCCCCCAATCAGCAGGTCCACCAGTCCTATTCCACTGCTTCCCTGACACCTGGCTTCCATTTTGCTTCCATATATTGATCTAATTCTCCATGAAGCCCCCTGGAATGGTGCCACAGTTCCTGACCTTCAGCAAACTTCCAGGACACCACTTCCTGTTTCTGTGCTCTAGCTTGCCACATCAGTGTGTCCAGCCAAGTGCTACGTGCCCAGGTTCAGCCTGACACTGGCCTGACATCCTTCTGACCAGGAGAGTAAAGGGGAGTTTCAAATGATGCTGGAATTTCAGCAGGCCAGATTCAATATAGTGCCTGAGCAACAGACCCATTTCCAATCAGATTTTAATCAAATTACCCATGATCATCAGGGTTCCAGGAGAGGTTAACTCTCAATCTGCAGTTCACAAGTGTCAGTCTTTGTGCAGAGACTCCTAAGCAATTTGGTGTGTGTCAGGGGCAAGACTTCAGTCCCTTTGGAGAAGGAGATGCCTAGCAAAAACACTGTTCCTCAGTCTTAGGTTGGAGGAGAGTCAGAGATAAGTTCATCCCCTCTTGAGACCACATCAAAATTGTAAAGGAGACATGGAACAAACAACAAGCAGAGTCGCCTGGAATCTAGATGAACAGAAGTCCAACTAGGGAGAGAAATAAGAAATCACTCTCCAACAGTTGGAAGGGGCAAAGATGCGAGGCTGCCCAGTCCTGAGCGGATGAGTGAGACAGAAGCTATGGCGGCGGCGGCAGCTGGCAACTGCAGACGCCTCTTAAAGGGACCATATCCATGAGCTGACTTTGGTGTCAACAGACCTGCTCACTCTGAGCACCAGTGCTGGGTCAGCTGCTCGGGAGGCACCACGGACCTACAGGAGGACAATGAGTTGTCAGAGCAAGGGCCAGAGGCAAGTCGTTCTCCCGGGCAGAAGTGCTGGTGGTATCCACTGTTCCTCTGTTGAGCCCTACCTGGTCCCAATGTGTGGATGCTGCACCACCATAGCTGAGACGTCATCGAACTAGACAACAGAGGTTGCTCTGCCCAGGGGATTCTCTGAAACTCAGCCTCCCCCAACTCATGGCCCCACCCAAGCCACAATCAGTTGTGTCCTTAGCAAGTCCTGTGCCACTTGATGAGCAGCACCAAGACTCACATTGGAACCAGCTGGCCTCGGTTTCTGGCATGGAGGGAACTATAAGCACAGCATCTGTGGATTGCTTGCTAAATCTTAACAGGTAGCCCCGGAGGGGCAGAGGCTTGGGCTAAGTTTGGCCTGCAGCTGAACCCCTCTCAGGATTGTGCCACTGGACACCTACTCACAAAGCCGCACTAATAAGACTGAGAGACTCAGGAGCTTTGCTTAATACATAGAAACTGACACAGAGAGGCAGCTGAAATGGGAAGATAAAGAAGCAAAACAATATGAGAGCAAAGAACAGAGATCCAGAAATAATGGAGTTAAGCAATCTAAAAGATGCAGAGTTCAAAACACTGGTTATAAAGATACTCAATGAAATTAAAGGAAGTGTAGATGAACTCACTGAGAACTTTAACAAAGTGATAAAAATCATAAAAATGGAAATGGAAATTATAAAAGGGAACCAGTCAGAAATGAATACATCATTTGAGATGAAGAGCATATTAGAGGGAATCAACAGGGTGGATGAGGAAGAGGATTGAACCACATTTTTATATAGAGGATGAGGAAGCCAAGGGCACTCAATCAGCACGGCAAGAAAAAAGTACCAAAAAATAATAATAATTTAAGGAGTCAATGGGACAAAATTAAGGGTAACAACGTCCATATCGTAGGGGAACCTGACAAGGGAGAACAAGAAGTTAAATATATATTTGAAGAAATAATGATGGCAATCTTCCCTAACCAGGTGAAGGAAATAGACACACAACCCCAGGAAGTTCAAAGAGTCTCAAAAAACAAGAACCCAAAGAGGCCCACGCCAAGACACACCATAATTAAAATGACAAAGGTTAAATACAAAGAGAGAATCTTAAAAGCAACAAGTGAAAAGCAGTTAGTTACCTACAAGAGAGTAGCATAAATGTAGCATAATAGTCAAGAATGTTGTAAAAAATATGTAAGAGGGAAGAGAGGTACTAGATTTAGTGGGTTAATCACTTCGTGAGTTATATAGATCTCATAACTATGCTGTATGATTAAAACTAATATATTATTGTAAGCCAACTATAATTTAAAAAAATAACTCATTGAATTGCACAATGTAAATATGAGCATCTAATTGTCTATTATACTTCAATAAAGCTGGGGAAATAAAGAAAGAGCAATGTGGCTGCAGTAGAGGTGACAGTAGAGACAGGACGAGCTGTTCCCAAGACTGGCTACACCAAGATGTTTTCCCTCCAGCCCCATCCTGTTTCCTCCCACTCCTGATTCTGATGGTAGCATCTAAAGTTTTACTCAGAACTGCCGTCAATCTCCCACCCAAGCGTAGGTTGCCAGTAGGCAGAAAGGCTTGGCACTTATGCAGTTCCCATGAAAAGAGAAGCTTATGCCTGTTTTATTGTTTGGTTTAGTCAGACAGATAGAAATCTCAGATGATGCTGATATGAGTAATGAAGTAATTTATAAAGTGTTTGCCAGCAAATTGATCTTCCTATAATCTGACACATTACATACACAGGCATGCTCTAAGAAATCAGCACACAGATAATAAGTGCAAAGGGGAAAATTCTTCATCGTATCCTTTTTACTTAATTTTAAATGAGGATTTTAAATTCTCCAAATTGTGACACTCCCTTGCCTGCCTGGGGACTTCATGATTTGAACACTGAAAGGTGCCCCATCCCTGGAGCATCCTAAGTTCTGTGCAAACTCGAATGGTTGATCACCTTAATAGAACTTCAAAAACCTGATTAGAGCTTTCTGTATCACAGGTTAAATGTGAGGTATGGGGCACATCAGTTGACATATCTTATCCTCAGATATCATCTAAGGCAAGTTTAAGACCTACATAAAGCATTCCATTGATCTTTTTATTACATCTATCAAAGATTCTCAACCAAGGAACAGGCATCAACAGAAAGCAAAACAAATCTTGAGTAGTGTCAAAATGTTCCATCTCCCTTCTGCCCTTTGTTCAGAACCATAGAGAGAAGGTTGAGGAACAGATGAGTAGGTTCAAATATTTCAGTATTTATTAGGGAATTTACTTTTAGTATGAATTTAATATGTATTAAAAAATAATTATTTTTTATTTAAAAATATATTTGTCCAGCTGGTGCAAAGCATTTTCCAACTTCAGCCCCCTTTAGCCTTTCCGTATTACTTACAGCAGGTAAAAAGCTAATAAACATTTATTAAGGACATAGTCCAGGAACTCAGGCCCACTAAAAGACTGAGGTTTAATCATAAAATACTAGAAGATACAACTTATACACCACAATGGGCACTTGCCTATAGCCGCAGTCTTTCTTAGGCAACTCTCAGGGGTCTGTGGGCCCAAGATGAGTGGTGGCTAGCCTTGACGTGCTCTGAGCCTTTTGCTGAGTGGCCCCAGGTTCAGCACTGGCACTAAACCTAAATCTGAATTAACCTGGTGAACACCACTTGCCCCATCCTGCTTACCTGAGATACCGCCTCAACCAATTCCCATACTACCTGAGGCTCTTTCAGCAACTCAGCTATAAGAGCAAGCAGTAGATAGCAGCAGGCCTTGGGATGCTCTAGGCCTTTTGCTGAGCTGCCCCAGGCCGGGAATTGGTGGCAGCTGCCTTCAGTTCACAGTGTGGCCTCTTCCCTATGGCTCTAGGTTCAGCACAGGTAGTGACTAACCATAGATCACCTTGTAGTTCCTACTAGGTAACCCCAGGTCAGTCAGAAGCAGCAGCTGACCTTGGCCTACATGGGAGTCCCTCCCAAAGATCCCCAAACCCATACAGTCAGAGGCCAGCTTCAGACAACAACAGAGCACAACCTAATTAGCTCCACAAGTGGAACATACATAAGCCAGCTGGGATGAATGCCATTCGGTGAGACCAACCCTCACAAAGCAGCTCATGTGCCATGGACATGGCGAATTCTCACAGTTAGCCTGAAGGTCAACCCCTCCCACTGACATATCAACAGCAATCAAAGGTCAACTACAACAGAAGGGCACACACGACCCACACATGAGACTCTTCTGGAGCACCTGGTGTGGGTAATCAAAGAGACTGTGTCCCTGGATTCCACAGAGCACCTACTACAGGGGCCACATGGCCAAGACTGGAAGAAATAGCAGATCTACCTAATAAATAGAAACAAACACAGAGAGGCAGCCAAAATGAGGAAACAAAGAAACATGTCCCAAATAAGAACAGACAACTCCAGAAAAATGAATGAATGAATGAATGAATGAATGAATAAAATGGAGGCAAACAACCTAGCAGATACAGAGTTCAAAACACTAGTTATAAGGATACTCTAAGAACTTAATGAGAATTTCAAAAAGATAGTAAGCATGAAAAGACATAGAAATCATAAAAAAAACAGTCATAATTAAAGAATATAATAACTGAAATGAAGAAGACACAGAAGGAATCAAGAGAATGTAAGATGAAGCAAATAATCAAATCAGTGATTTAGAAGACAAGGTAGCAGAAAATACCCATTAGAACAGCAAAAAGAAAAAAAAAAGAATCAAGGGAAAAAATGAGGATAGTTTAAGGGACCTCAGGGACAACAGCGAGCATAACAACATTTGCATCATAGGGGTGCCAGAAGAGGAAGAGAGAAAGCGAGGAACTGAAAAACTATTTCAAGAAATAATGACTGAAAACTCCTCTAACCTGGCAAAGGAAATACACATACAAGCCCAGGAAGCTCACAGAATCCAAACAGGATGAATCCAAAGAGGCCCATACCAAAGCACATGATAATTAAAATGCCAAAGTATAAAGACAAAGAGACAATCCTAAAAGCAGCAAGAAAAAGGCAAGAGTACCCCCTAAGAATGTCAGCTGATTTCTCAACAGATACTTTGCAGGCCAGAAGTGATTAGCATGAAATATTCAAAGTGATGAAAAGCAAGGACCTACAACTAAGATTACTCTGTTCAGCAAGGCTATAATTTAAAATCTAAAGAGAAGCAAAAAGTTTCCCAGACAAGAAAAGCTAAAGGAGTTCGTCAACATCAAACCAGTATTACAAAAATGTTAAAGGGACTTCCTTAATGGGAAGAAGGAAAAAAGGATCAAAAATATAAATAATAAAATGGCAATAACTGTATCTATCAATAATCACTTTAAATATAAATGGATTAAATGCTCCCATCAAAAGACAGGGTAGCTAAATGGATAAGAAAACAAACCCCATATGGAGACACACTTCAACTTGAAAGACGTACACAGACAGAAAGTAAAGGTATGGGAAATAGTATTTCATGCAAATGGAAACCAAAAAAAGCTGGAGTAGTAATACTTATATCAGACAAAATACAGTTTAAAACAAAGGCTATAGTAAGAGACAAAAATAACATTACATAAAGGTAAAGAGGTAAATCCAACAGAAGGATATAATCCTTGTAAACATTTATGTACCCAATATGAGAGCATCTAAATATATAAAGCATATATTAACCAACATAAAGAGAAAGATCAATAGTAATACAGGAATAGTAGAGGACTTTAACATCCCATTGACACCAATGGATGGATCTTCCAGACAGAAAATCAACAAGAAAACAGCTGCCTTAAATGACACACAAGACCAGGTTAATTTAATTGATATTTTTAGACCATTTTACCCTAAAGCAGCAGAATATACATTCTGTCAAGTGCACAGGAACATTTTCCAAGATAAACCACATGTTAGGCCACAAAACAAGTCTTAATAAATTTTAGAAGATTGAAATCATATCAAGCATCTTCTCTGACCACAATAAAATTACAAGAAAAAAAAAAAACTGAAAAACACACAAAAACATGGAGGCTAAATAACATGCTACTGAACAATAAATGACTTAACAATGAGATCAAAGGAGAAATCAAAAAATACCTTGAGACAAATGAAAATGAAAACACAACCCAAAATCTATGAGACACAATGAAAGCAATCATAAGAGGAAAATTCATGGCAATACACACCTACCTCAAGAAACAAGGAAAATATCAAATAAACAATTCAATCTCACAGCTAAAAGTACTAGAAAAAGAACAGCAAACAAAGCCCAAAGTGAGTAGAAGGAAGAAAATAATTAAGATCCAAACAGAAATAAATAAAAGAGCCCCCTAAAATAATATAAAAGATCAATGAAACCAAGAGCTGGTTCTTTAAAAGATAAACAAAATTGATTAACCTTTATCCAGACTCATAAAAAAAAAGAAAGAGAGAGAGAGAAAACCCAATGAAAAAAGAGAACTCAATAAAATCAGAGATGAAGGAGAAGTAACAACTGGCTCCAAAGAAAAACAAAAGATTATAAGGAAAGACTACAAGCAATTGTATACCAAAAAATTTGACAGTCTGGAAGAACTAGATAAATCCTAGGAAACATACAATCTTCCGAGACTGAGTCAAGAAAAAGACTAAAAATCTGAACCAACCAATTACTACTAATGCAAATTAAAACCACAATGAGATATCACCTCACACTTGTCAGAATGGCTATCATCAATAAATCAAAGGGCAAGTATTGGCAAGGACGGGAACTTTCATACACTGTGGGTGGCACTGTACAGTCACTATGGAAAACAGCATGGAGGTTCCTCAAAAAATTTTAAATAGAACTACGTTATGGCCCAGCGATTCCACGTCTGGATATTTATCTGAAGAAATCCAAAAGGCTATTTCAAAAAGATATATGCACCCTTATATTTATTGCAACATTATTTACAATAGCCAAGATATGGAAGCAACCTAAGTGCCCATCAATAAACAACTGGATAAAGAAGAGGTGGTATGCCTATACAATGGAATATTATTCAGCCATAAAAGAATGAAATCTTACCAGTTGCAACAACATGGATGGACCTGGAGGATATTATGCTAAGTGAAATAAGTGAAACACAGGAAGACAAATATCATACGTTCTCATTTATATGTGGAATCTAAAGAACAAAATAAATGAACAAATAAAACAGAAACAGACTCATAGATATGGAAAACAAACTGATGGGTGCCAAATGGGAGAGGGGTTGGGGGAATCTGGATAAAAACTGTAAGTAGATTAAGAAGCACAAATTTATAATAGTCACAGGGATTTGAAGTACAGCATGGGGAATACAGTCAATAGTGTTGTTATAACTATGTATAGTGCCAAGTGGGTACTAAACTAATTGGGGGGATCACTATGAAAATTACACATTTAACCACTATGCAGTACACATGAAACTAATATAAAACAATATTTAATGTCAACTATAATTTAAAAATAAAAAGCAAAAAAAATAATAAAAATAATTTTTAAAAATAATAGAATACTTTCCCTTTCCCATGCTTTGGTAATGGTTAATTTTATGCTTCAACTTGACTGGACTAAGGGCCCGGATAGCTCATAAACATTATTTCTGGGCATCTCTGTGACAGTGTCTCTGGAAGAGGTTAGCATTTGAATCAGTAGATTGAGTAAAGATTGCCCTCACCAATGTGGGTGGGTATTGAGGGCCTAAATAGTACAAAAAAGTGGAGGAAGGGTGAATTTACTATCTCTTCTTGAGCTGAAACATCCATGTTCTCCCGTCCTGGAATACTGGCTCTCCTGGTTCTCAGGCCTTTGGACTCAGATAGGGACTTACACCATCTCCCCTTCACAGTTAATTACAACTGCACGGACCCTATTTCCCAAACTCTATTTCTAGTATTGCATTCACAAGCACGAGTTAGGGCTTGAACTTGTCTTTTAGAGGGCCACACTACAACCCACAACAGATACTATAAGAAAAAAATCTAGCCACAAACTGAGAACTGATATTGTCAACAAAAGTTTAATATTAGATTACACAAAGCCTCTTTTTTCTTTCATTCATTTCTGGCACTAATAGCAGAGTTCCCTTTAATTCGAAAATGTATGTTCCAAGAATAAATGGTGGTTATTGAGAATGACAAAGTTTCAGGGACCTATAGATCTGAATCAGGTAGCTCTAAAAACTAGCTTCATGGCTGAAAATATGTTTTCCACTAAAATATTTTTCGGAGTTTCTGTAGTTCTGAGTTAGTACTAAAGCAAACTTTCTTTTTTACTATCCCATTTACATTATTTTTAAATATAATGTAATATATTATTTGAAATATTTTTTCTACCCTAAGGGCTGTGTTTAAAAACACAAGTGGAGACATCTTTGCTATATTGTTCCCCATTTGGATGTGACGCACAAACAAAAACTAGAGAAAAATGAAACCCACCAAATCTGATAAAAACCAAAACAAGTAAAGACTGTTAGAGAAAAAAAAAAAAACTGCCTCAAAAAAAGAAAAGTGTGTATGTGTTATTATGACAGAGTAATTTAAGGAGGAAAAAATTATTTATTTAGACTTTGGGTCATGTCTTTCTTTTTTTTTTTTTTCTGTAAACAATCTTCAAATGGTGAAGATTGTTTACAGAAAGGAGAAAGTGTCAACTGCTTCTACATGTACAAATTTATTTTGACCTGTCTAATATGAAAAGTGTATAAATTACTGTATAATGTAAAATAATGAAGGACTGTGTATTTTATCATTAATATAATTATTCATATTATAATTAATAACCAATAAAATGTGTTATGTGTTTATACACTGATAGAAATCATTTAAGGCTAAAATTAGTCTTCGAGTTAAATAGGTAAATAGTTCAGTGCAAATAGCTTAAAAGTTCTTGACATTTCATGATCTGACTATAAAAATTTTTTGGCTTATTTGATTAAAAATCCAGGATATGCTGGGTTTAGCTTTGGGCATGCTGAGTTCAGGAACTCAAATAAAGTCATTAAGACTCTTACCTTGGCCCTGCTTTCCTCTGTGGACTTCATAGCCAGTTACCTCTAAAAAATCATGTCCTTCTACTTGTCTTGTTGTACGCTCTATTTCAGTCACACTGGCCTCCTTGTTACTCCTCTAAAAGTCATGTTTCTGCCTCAGGACCTTTGCATTTTCTATTTCTGCTGCCTGGAATGCTCTTCTTCCAGATACTCACATAGTGAGCTAAGACACTTTGTTTTCAACTGCATTTAGTGTCTTTCAAAAGCAATAAATAATGATCTATTTTTAGCTTCCCATGGTCATGTCAGGTAGCAGCAGTTTTATGACTTCATCTTAACAAGTGGGCTCAAGGTCACACAGTTTTGAAGAGGCTAAACCAGACTCATAACTCCAGGAGTCACAAGGGATTTTTCACTCCCCCCCAGGCTCTCTAAGGATATTAAATAATAGAGGATGTCTTCCATGTTGTCTTCTATCCTTCAAACACTCACTACTTATCTCACAAAAATAAATTTACCTACACAACTCCACATTACTACTTTGGCTTATAAGACCCCTGGGATAATAAATTCCATTAATTTGTTGTGCACTTTGCACAGCGATGTGCCCTCTTACCTCTACCTATACCTTCCCAGCTACGAGGGCCGCCTCCAGTGTAGACTGTTAGGATTGTTCAACGAGTCCGTGTTTGAATTATACAGTCATCATGTCCTATTTACTCTATCATGTCTGTTAACCATTTTTCCTTTGCAGACAGCTTTTATCCTAATTTTCTTTGGCTTTTCTCTTAAGGAAGTCATCTTCCTAGGTTCCAAAATGTGCACTTCTTTCTGTAGGTGCCAAACTCAGACAGCCACAGTGCCCCCTGCTGGTGGAGAAGCATAATTATTTTGTACGTGCTTCAGATGATGTCCTCTGTGTTGTTTCTTCACGATACAAGACCCTTTTGGGGTTTCTTACAACTCTAGTACAAGGAACTTTTAAAGTAATAACCTAAACTATTTTGCCCTAAATGCAATAAAGAAACATCTGAAGAAAAATATTTTGCAAGTAAAAAAATAATCTTACCCCAAATTTAAATTTTACTCCCCATTCCTCCCTCCCCCAGCTGATCTACCTTCTGAAAGTGTTAATCTAAACTCTTTCATCTAACAGTGTCAGAAATAAACTCAAACTTTTAAAAGCAAATATTAATAATTTCTTGGTCTATTTGATGAAAAATCCAGCACGTACTGGGTTTAGCTTTGGGCATGCTGAGTTCTAGAGCTCAAATAACATCATTGAGACCCATACCTTGGCTGTACTTTCCTCTGTGGACTTCATGGTCCAGATCCTCAAAGATGAGAGCCTTTTAAGCCCACACCATCCCAGCTGATTGCAGCCTTGACTGAAAGACAAAATTGGGTCCCATGAACCACACCCTGGCCAGAAAAACTATATATATGCTATTCTTGGGCCTGGATCTACCACCCATGATAACTAGTAAGTGCAGATTAATTCCTCAAGGAAAATAAAAATAACAGAAACTGTAAAATATAACAGTACAAAGTTCTATTACTTATGAAAAGAGAAGCGAGGAAAACAGAGGTCAACTCCCTCTGGGCACCTAATCTAAAGATCTCTTTATACTATGACAGTATCTTTTTCTGTAAAGAATGGTCTGTTTAGCTAACTGACCAGAAAGGGTGATGAGAGTTAGCATTGCTGAGCATCTTTCATTTTTACATTTCTGTGTTAGCTGATGCTGTCTTGTTCTACAGATGATAAAGCTGAGGTATGGAGATGGTCGACAACCTCATAACTAACGAGAGACAAAACCAGCCCTGGGACCAGAGCTTTAAGCTCTGGAGTCAATGTTATTTTTCTTTACCATGAGACCCAGCACTCCTGCCACTGAAAGAAGGTAACCGAATGAGGATAACATTGGATGCAGTCAAGACAGGAAAGGTGGAAAGGTGTTTGTAAGAAGGGAGCAGCTGTACTGTCCTTGATGTTTGTCACACTATAAACCATGCCTGCACCCAGGAGGCTGTTCAAAAAAAAAAAAAAAAAATCCTCTTACATTGAATTGAAGGGAAGTCCTGTTTATAATCCAGGGAGTTTATAGAAAATGGTATTATGTTAGTACAATTTCCCCTTAATGTCTGAAAAACAAAGTATTTCTGTCCATAGCAACACATCATGTAAAGAATACAAAATAAGGCAATGACTTAAAATTTAAAGAATAACCACGTTGTCTTCTGTCCTCCCTGAAAGCCTTTTTAAGAAACACAAATGCAGATGTGCATGTAACACCAAATGTTTTCCATTCAAAGATGCAGACTTTCTTCCCCGCGTAGGTGATCCAAAAATAGTCTCTCTGGGTACTCTGAACTCCCCCTTGGCATTAAATAATTTCCATGAGAATTGCTAAAGAGAACATCTTAAAGCTCATTAAGTATTATGCCGCTTAAATAAGATTTTTAATTTCCTTTGTTCTCCCTTTTGCTAGATAATAACTACCAACACATATTTCTTAAGGATGTAACTCCTGGACAAGCCTGTAAAACGATATCTGATTAACCCGCAAAGGTTCCTCCTGCTATAGAACTCAGCACTGACGTTTTTAAAAAGATGCTTTGCAGAGTAGATGAAATAAAAAAGAAATCTAAATATTCCCAAAGTATCTCAACCCTTTAGCCACAGAGGAAAACTCCTGTACCGAGATTCTAGAATTGTTCTTTGTCTTGGTAATTTTCCAGCATGTTTTTATTCTTCCAAATGCCACATCAGAGTCACAGATGGCGGCATGATTTGAGCAGGTTGGAGCTTCTCTGTTTTTTAATCCAAAGCTTAAATTAGATGGAAATTGATATTAACCTCTTAGCCTCCCACCCCAGTCTTAACCTTCTTGTTCCTGGGTTGTTTTCATCTGGTCAAACTTTTAATTATTTGACCCTATGTACTTTTTACCAGAACAATTAAAGCACCATTTCCCAGCACCTTTAATCATTTCCTTTCTTGTTTCAGTTTATACTCTCAACTCTACACTAATTGAGGTTATCAGAAGAATGCTAAGTGGCTAGCTTTGCCCATTCATAAGATGTAATGTTGATGGTAGGTTTAGGCTTGGGGGTTAAAAATTAAAATATTATATAGGCTGTTTCTACATAACACAAAATATTCATTCAATATCGAAATGTCTGGCTTAGAATTTTTTTTTCCATTTTTCACTTTTTATTTAGATGTTTGTTTTAGATGTGACCGTAAATCTTAAAACTACAAACCGCATATACATTTTCATGTATTGAGATTTAAAGATGTTTAATCCACTAAATTTCAATAACTGTGGAAATATTAATTCACAGAGATGAGAAGATCATACATGATCTTAAACTGTTAAGTTCTTTTGATAATGCCAAAAAATTATTGAATGTTTGCTCCATGAAAAGCATTGCTCTGAGAATTTGAGGGATATAGTAAGTCTGAAGGGATCTGTCCTCAAGTTCATGGTATGTAACACTGTTTAACTGGTTGACCCAAACATATTATTTTAGTACATGTTATTTTGCTATAAAAGATCTCTGCTTACAAATGCCATGGATTCTGCATGTATTCATATATATATTTTACCAGTTTCCGTACATTTGTGGGCTATAACATACGGTCTGGGTTTAGTTTAAAGAATTAATTCATTCAACAAATATATGAGCACCTACTATGTCCTAGGCATTGTACATGGCATGAAGATGAAGAAAAAGTCATCTTCCGACTCATGGGATATGTACTGTATGGTAGATATAACAAAACCCACAAGCATAATGTAGTACACTGAACGAGCCACAGAGGCATGCACACAGTATTCTGGGGTCACTAAATAGAGGCCCTTGTGCTTACATCTTTATGTTCTTCTCTATTTAGGTTCCAAATTTCAAACTTTCTCCTTGCTAACCTACTTCCCTCTTACTCAGGTATCCTAGTATTCTGAAAAACAGACCCTTGGAAGAAGCACATGGTCAGATAGACTTTTAAATCTGGCTCCGCCACAGACAAGCCATGTGTCCTTGGACAAACTGTTTTACCTTCTCTGAGTCTGAATTTCTCCCTCTGTAACATGGAGATATTAATACATCTGTATATATTTAATGTGAGAATGAAGGGAAGATAAATTAAATAAGGCGCCTACAAAGTGCCTGAGCATAAAAAAAATGTGAGCGCACTCCCTCACACAGCCACAGTATAAATTACCTCATATCTTCTGTTTGGTATTGTTAACTAGTCTGACTTATAAAGGTAATACCTAACATTTATTGAATGTATTCAATGAGCCAAGCATCCATGATATATTATCTCATTTCACCTTCCAGACCACCCACTGAGTTGATACAGCCCAGCCAAGCAACCTAACCTTCTGGCTCTAATTGTGACCAGCACACTGTTCTTCCCATATATTCCTATTTCTATATTTGGGATATCTTTTCTAGCCTCTCACTTTCTGGCTTATTCAGGCTATTGCATATTTGTAGTCTGACAGATCCACACGCCTTCTCTGACTGCATCTCACTACTCATTATCCCTGATTTGAGGCCTTTTGCTCGGAGTGTTATATGGGAAGGACAAGTTTCTAGGCACAAGGCCACCAGGGTGACCATATTGCTAAGGACAATAGGCTTCTTTCTCCATAGTCTTTTCCCTGTTTCCTTTTCAAAATGTCCCCCAGCCAAATACTACCCAACTGTTGTAACCAGCCTTGTGATCAAATTCTGCCAAAATGCTGCTGGCTTGGATAAGCACATAGAAACCCCTTAACTCTTTCCTGTCTGCTATTTACCATTTATACTTATTATCTAGGGAGAAGAAAACTTGCCATTCAACTATACTATAAGGTAGAGTAAGATAGATGTCAGTAAGAAAAAGTACTAGGTGCTTTGAGAAAGATTCCTCTTAGAATCTTAAGGTACCTAGGTATGGCTCCTCACAATGTGTTTCATTAACCACTTGACAAGAAGTTTAAGCAATGAGACCTTGATAACCTGCCAATAATCTCTAATTGGTTATCTATCTATTTTGCTTCCTGAAGTATTTATCCTATTTCCATTCTCCTTTCATTTGAGGAAAATCTATTTGAACACACAGTCTATACCACGATCCCCTGCATGAATAAAAGAAAAGACTGGCAGAGAGAGAAAAAAATAGTGTAGATGATAGAGGCTCTGTTCATCCCTCTGGTGACCAAATCAAAGTTGTGACAGAAACAGGAGCAAACAGCAAGGAAAATCACCTGAGATCTAGATGAACAAGCCCCACAACTAGGAAGAGAAATAAAAAACACGCTGCAACGGGAAAAGGTAGGCTAGGGAGACAACATGAGGCTACCGGTCTCCAGCATCTGAGTGGGACAGAGGCAGAGGCAGCTGCAGATACCTCTAAAAGGTGCCATGTCTGCTGCTGGATTTTTGCAGTAACAGACCTGCTTGCTCTGAGCACCAGCACCAAGTTGGTTTCACAGAGGGCACCAGGGACTTACAGGGGGACGCTGAGTTGTGGGAGTATGGGCCAAGGCAAGACGCTTTCTATACAGAAGTGCTGGTGGTATCCATCATTCTTCTGTTAAGCCTCCTCCCTCTCAGTGCATGGACTTGGTGTGCCGCCATACCTGTGACGTCATCAAACTAAATAACAGAGGTCACCCTACCCAGAATATTCTCTGAAACTCCATCTCCCTCAACTCGCGGCCCCACCCAAGCCACACCCAGTTATGTCCTCACTTAGTCAGTTGTCCCTCGCTGAGCAACGCCTAGATTCACACTGCTGGCAGCGGGCATCTGTTTCTGGTGTGGCCTTTTGAGACAACTATAAGCACAGCACCTGTGGATTGCTTGCTTAACAGGTGACCTCGGAGGGACACAGGCTGGGGCTGAACTTAGCCTCTCAAATTATGTCACGGAACACCAACTACATAAATGCACACTAATAAGACCGGGAGACTTAAGAGCTTTGCTTAGTACATAGAAACAAACACAGAAAGGCAGCCAAATTGGAAGACAAAGAAGCAGAAAACATATGAGAGAACAGAACAGAGGTGCTGATAGAATGGAGCCAAGCAATCTAACAGATGCGGAGTTCGAAACACTGTTATAAAGATGCTCAGTGAACTTAGGGGAAGGGTGGATGAATTCAGTGAGAACTTTGACAAAGAGATTAAAAAAACATAAAAATGAAAATGGAAATTATAAAAGGGAGTCAGAAATGAAGAACACATTATCTGAGATGAGAGGTATATTAAATGGAATAAACAGAGTGAATAAAAAAGAGGATCAAATGACCTATATAGAGGATGAGGAAGCCAAGGACTCTCAATCAGAATGGCAAGAAAAAAAAAGCCAAGACTATAATAATAATTTAAGGAGCATATGGGACACCATTATGTGTAAAAATATCTGTGTAATAGGGGTACTGGGGGAAAAAAAAAGACTTTGAAGAATTATTTGAGGAAATAATGATAGAAAATTTCCCAAACCTGGTGAAGGAAATAGACATAAAACCCCAGGAAGTTCAGAGTCTCAAAAACCAGGAATCCAAAGAGGACCATACCAAGACACATCATATTTAAAATGCCAAAGGTTAAATACAAAGAGAGAATCTTAAAAGTAGAAAGAGAAAAGCAGTTAGTTACCTATAAGGGAGCACCCATAAGACTGTCAGCTGATTTCCCAAAAGAAACTATAAGGGCTTGGTATAAAATATTCAAAGTGATGAAAACCCAGAATCTACAACCAAGAATACTTTATCCAGCAAAGCTATCATTTGGAGTAAAAGGACAGATAAAGCACTTTCCAGACAAAAATAAGCTAAGGGAATTTATCACTACCAAGCCAGTATTACATGAAATGTTGGAGGTAATTCTTTAAGAATAAAAAACATATATCAAAAACATGAATGAAGAATGGCAATAACTACATACACTTCTATCAACAAGTACCTCAAATGGAAAAGAATTAAATGCTCCAATCAAAAGACAGAGTCACTAAATGGATAAGAAAACAAGACTCCTACATATGCTGCCTGCAAGAGACTCACTTCAGATTAAAAGACACACAGAGACTAAAAAAAGGAAGATGGAAAAAGATATTGCCTTAATGGACCTAGAGAGTATTGCATTAAATGAAAGACAAATATCACATGATTTCACATTCATGTGGAATCTAAAGAACAAAATTTTTAAAAAAGCAGAAATAAACTCATAGGTACAAAGCATATTTAGAGGGCTACTAGATGGGAGAGGGGTTGGAGAGATGAAAAAGGCAAAGAAATTAAGAAGTACAAATGGATAGTTGCAGAATAGACATGGAAATGTAGAGTGTAGCATGGGGAAGATGGTTAATAATATAATAAATATGTAAGGGGGAAGGAGGATACTAGATTTAGTGGAGTGATTGCTTTGCGAGTTAATCACTATGCTATACAACTGAAGCTGGTATATTATTGTATGCCAAATAGAACAGAAAAAATCTCATTGAATTGTGCAATGTAAATATAAGCAACTAATTGTCTATTATATTTTAATAAAGCTAGAAACGAAGAAAGAAAAGAAGCCAAACAGCTAGTTTTGCAATGACAGTTCTTAGACAGTGAAGGGTAAAGAGGTGACAAGCTATAAACAATCACTATTGTTACAATGAAAAGATGTAAGACCTCTCTGACCAGCAATGACACATTTATCCATTTGGTTCATGGTTCCTGGAGGTGATTCACTTGGAGAAATCAGCACTAGTGGAGGTGTCCAGACAAAGGGCTATCTTCATGGCAGCTTGATGGAATGTCTATTGTTTATATTAATAATTTATGAGCACAATACATCTGAAATTAAAGCAGAACTTAATATCTTATCAATCAAAGTCCTTCAGTTTCAGGGTGTTGGTTAACCAGTTCAAAATGTTTCTTCCACCAGCTTCTTGTTGTCATCTGGAAAGCTGAAGAAATTTTATTTGTGCAATAATCTATCTTTGGCTAGTTTCTGGTCAAGGTTTTTAATTTTGTTAGTAATAGCTCATACCAATTTTAATTCCTCTTTTAAATTTATTTTTAATTTATGTAATGAAATAAAATCATCTACTTTTAATTAATCATTATCACAGTACTCATCACGATCACTTTTTATTCTAATGATAATATATATTATGCTTTTCTGTGCCACACTTGAGACCTAGGAATCTTTACCGGGAGTAGGAACTCCATGGTCTGGGACCAGCTTCCCTAGGTGATCCTAGATGTACTAACCCTCCTGCCACTTCCCTACTCTTTGTGAGCACAGTCAGTAAGAAAAGCATAAAGAGACATTGCTTTCAAAGAGTTTCTACTCTCTGCTCTGCAAAAAAAAACAAAACAAAACAAAACAAAAACAAAAAACAAAAAAAAATAACCTCTTGAAGCAAGAAACAAGTCATCGCCTTAAAATAAGATAAGAAAGAAGAGAATATAGGAAGAAAGGATACCCAAAATAATGTTTTGAGACAATTCACATGGGCAGCTCTTGCCCATAGAATGTGTTCAATACATATTTATTGAAAGAATGAGTGCACTTGAATTAATTCGTAATCTTATCGTGTGTTTTATAAGTATTCTAATGTGTTGATAGACATGCTTATATGTATAGAGAGAGAGAAATGTGAGCTGATTTTTATGAGCAGTGAAAAGGGCAGCCTTTCTGCTCCCTGTACTGCCTATCATGGCACCACACCCAGATCCAGCTCTGCAGGCATCTGTGTACCTCAGACAGCACCACTACAGTCATCTTGATAAAATAAGAGCAAAATGAATACTCTCTCTCTAAACATGAACCCTAAGATGTGTTTTCCATGGGCTAATAATAGTCTGTCTTCTCCTTCAAAGTGAACAGGGAGTGTGAATGATTGGGAGATAGAATGGGCTGTAGGAGACCTTTGACCACATATGAAGTAGAATTGAGTGTTTTGGGTATAATCAGTTTAAATCAAGCAGGCTCTAACAAATCACATAATATGACACTTAGATAATCTTCCTCTCCAATGGATGAAACACTCCCACTTCCCTCTCCCAAAGCTAAGATAAGCTTTGGAAAGGAAATTTATTACCCTTCTTCATAAAGGGAGAGAGGGAGGGACAGGGAAGGAGGGTAAGAATATGATTTTGACTGACATAGTTCTCCAGCTGGATTTCTTCTTATTTTTCCAGAAGACATCCAGAAACTGGGCTATATTTGAAAAAGTTCATTCAACTCTCTAAAGCTAATATAAGAATATCTAATAAAGAACAATTATTTCCTGGGAATTGAGCCCTTCCTCATCTATAAACATTTGAATTTTACAAAATGTGTTTGTTCCTCCAGTACTGAAGGCGATCTGGGTCTTGGCAAGGCACCTGTCCTACAGGACTGGTTCTCATAAGAACAAGCCCCCAGCTCCAGGAAGCACATTTGCTTAAATGTAAGTAGGCGGCAATTCAAGTAACTTGATCCCTAACAACCTGTAGCTATTATGTTTCCATTTCTGTGTTTCTTCTCTAGCTCTCTTCCTGCTTTGACCCTAACGATTGGTGAGCCATTTCATGTGTACTTTCAAAAATCCAGTTTCCTTTTTGTGTCCCATTTCAAGCTTGTATGCTGTCTCCTAGCCCACTATTTTTATAAATTATAATCTTATAAAGAATTCCCCCTCTTGCAGCAAACTCACATTTGGCTCTCAAAAATATACCTGACCATTCATAGCCCCACTCCATGAGCTCTAGCCTCTATCCTAAATAGGCTAGGTCAGATTTGAATCTTTATCAAAGAATTTGAATCTTTATCAAAGAATTCTAATACTGGATTTCTAGTTTTAAAAGAATCCCAGGATAGTAAGATACAGGACTAGCCTAATATCTAATCCATTTCAATCATCGGGAAAGTCAAGTTCTTAAACAAGATATTCAGTTTTCTTTAAGCAGACTCCTTGATTCACTTTTTAAGTTAGTGCGGAATAATTCTTTTGTAACACTCACTCTGAATACCAGCCAGGAAAAATGCTGTTATCCCTTTATTCTAAAAATACAGGATACATTTTTCAGAAAGTGATTTAGGTGCTAATAAAACATATGAACCCAGAGGCATTAGATCTAGTGACACAGTCAACAGATAGAGGCACGTATGTCTCGCCCCCGCATCATAAGGAAGCACACTTTCTAATGTCACAGAAGCTTTTTCTCAACACACTTATGACAGGGAAATGCTCCAACTCACACTTACTAGGTGAATGCCACATCACATAAGCCATATGATGAATGAGGAAAAAAAAAATCAGGTCACAGAGCATTATTGGAGAGAAAAATAACATCAAAGTATCCAACCATAAAATTACAGCTGAGGATGCTATCCTAAATCAGCACCCCTAATGGAAATAGCAAGTCTAACAATTTTCGCTCATGTACCTGATGGGCAGTATTCTATGAGATGATGTTGATCCAGAAATGCTGTCAGCGCCTGCCCAGTTTCCGGCCTCACCGTCCCTCTTCTATCCAACCCAGACCATCGGACCCACTCTTAGCTTCAGCCCTGTTAACTTCATCAGAAACTGATCTTAGCCTTTGCAATTAAGGTTTTAAGAAATTCTAGACCAATATTTGGATGTGACACTCATTCTTGCCCTGACCTAGTCTCATAGAACATAGGCATTCACAATTGCACCTGAATAGTTTTCTTCTGCTCACTCATATTTTATAAATGGCTTTTGAAACCAGATGGGCATAAGTGTTAATCCTGTTTCCACAGGGCAAGTTTTAATATTTGACTTCTTGCCTGTGAAATAAAAAGAAAACATTTACTTTCTAAGCATTCACTGAATGATAAACCTGAAATTGCCTAGCGAAGAATCTAGCACATGGTAAGTGCTTAATTTGTTGCTTTTTAAAAGTTACATATTATAATTCTTGAGTTTTCATCTAGGTTTAATTTGATATCTTGCTTGCTGAAATATCTAATATCTCATCTCAAAAATGTTAGCACTCTAATTATTCTTCTAGGTCTGCACTGTCCAATATAGTAACATTAGTCAATGTGGCTATTTAAATATAAAATTTAATTACTTATTTTAAATAAAATCAAATATTCAGTTCTTTGGTTACACTAGCCACATTTCAAGTACTCAGTAGCCACATATACTGAATGGTTACTGTATTGGATAGCACAAATAGAGAACAGTTCTATTATGGCAAATAGTGCTAGTGGGCAACACTGGGATAGACAATAGCTAAGGAACTTACTAATTTATTCTGTTATTTAGCTCTGAATATTTCATAACCTTTTCCTTAACGTGACAATAAATGACAGACGGTCCAGAGGCCACCTCCTTCAATACACAAGTTATTAAACTTGTGGCCACATAAATAAGATTTTCAGTTTTGAGCTGTCTCTTTTTAGCTTAGATACCAGTGTCTAAAAGGAATTAACCTACAACTTAACTATCCTTTAGAAATAGAAATCGCATTAAATATCCTTGAACTATTTTTAAATATTTTCCTCAAAAATGAGTTGAACTAAATATTCCGAAAATTGGGTCTCAGAGGAGTATCAATACCTAATATTTTACGTCCAGTTTAATAGTTGGCATAAAATACAGTATTTCCCATTATTCACTATCCACTCATTCAATCAGCAAATATTATTGAGTACCTGACATGGGTCAGACCCTTGGTAAAATGCTGAAGATACAGTAATGAAAAAAATAAAAATGCCCTTTCTTTTATTGTGCTTATAGATGAATATTTTAATTCAGCCTGATTTAGGTTAATAAAATTATAAGAATTTTTAGTTGTTTTATTTTCTCATCTCAAACTAAACGTTTATTCTCTTATTACCATGTGTATGGAAGAAAGAACATTCTATTCCACTAACATCTTTATATTCAAGTCAGAATTACATTTTCCAAAGCCAACCACATCCTGGTCTTACTTAACTAGCCACCAATTTGGGCTAAGTTAGCAAGACAGCAAATATGTTTCACCTCATAAACCAAATATAATTAATTGTATTTGAACCAAGAAGCTGTACAGAGAAGAGCACTGAGGTTGGATTTAGGGGAGGGGGACTGATATTTTGATCTATTAGTAATATCTTTCATGGGCTCAAGACAGTAGAGCGTAACAGGTTATGTGTAATTACTTGCACTTCCTGGGGAAAAAATAAGGGGGAAGTTGGAGGGAGGTGTTATTTCAGAGTTGGAAAGCAAACAGGGCAGTCACAGAGACAGGGAAAAGCATCAAGTTCAAAGGACTTGTCTGCAAACTGCCATGTGATGGTCTTAGGTGGTTCCCAATCTGAATCAAGGTCTCATTCTTTCTGCTATTAGTTTTTCTAAAAAAAAAAAAAAAAAATTCTCTTTCTCTTCTAAATTTCCTCCTAACCACGGCATCTGTTCACATACAAATCATTTTATTATCATTATCATTAAATTTAACATTCTTAAAATTCAACTATAAATTTTATAGACTCTTTATTTACAAGGAATTAAATTTCAGAATAACCAATAAAACAACGTAGGCCATGTAGTTAAATCACTAACATAAAATCCTACCCAAACTGCTTAGACAAACTATTGCAAGCTAGCCACATCAATTTCAGGATGTGTTTTTCTTAGTCAAACTGAAGAAGGTAAATATGTAGTTAGTACACAAAAGATAGAACAATAAAGCAAACTATATTGTGAATTCCTATTTCAAAAAAAAATGTTAATTTTCTCATTTCTATGTCATAAGTGCCTCAATAGTTCCTAAATGATTATTTTTTAAAAATCATAAAATCTCCTTTTTTCCCTACCAATATATGTATGCATTTGTGTGTGCAGGATAAAGATAAAACAGAAGAATGAAAACTAGCTATAAAATTACCAATGAACAGATTACTGCAATGCCTGGATATCATTCTTATAACTTTGTAAAATTACTTAATATATTGAAGAGGCAAGTTCTTTCACACCTATAATTTGTGTAGTTGGAGGTCTGTTCACCTTTTAAAAGACATACACTGTATAAAAAGGATAAAAGTACTTATACATTTTTTAATGGATGGCAAATGATTTTTAAAAACTCATACAAAAAATAATGGTCCAAATGTATTCTGTCAAAGAATAATATTCTTGTGATACAAAACTGAGACCAAAAAAAAAAAAAAACTGAATAATTGTGTATCCCTGCCCCCTTGTGGTAATATGTGCCTCTCAGGTAGAGTAGGCAAGTTTTATAAGAGGAAAACAAGCACTTCAGGTTTGAAAACAGACAAGAAAGAAATGAAAATAGAAAGGAATTATTACATTTAATATATAATAAAATGTTTATTTCCATCAACATGTGTATACTTAGTGTAACATCTGTGGTTAATTTTTAAGAGCTAATATAAGAATAGTTATAAATGCAAAATCTAAATCAGTCTGAGCCAAAACAAATAGCAGAATTATGGTTCATCTTTATTTTAGGTTTTCAAAGTCCCATAATAGTAATTATATAGAGCTGTGTTTAACCCAGAGACTATATAGGATAAAATGATACATGTCATTCAATCGCAATGATGAACGCTATTGAAGACCTACTTACTATATGCCAGGCACTGGATTAGATCTTGGGAAGCAAAGGATAAACAATAATTAACACAGTCTTTGCCCTCATGGAGTTTATATCTTATGAAGAAAAATGACAAGCAATAAATAATCACACTAAAATATTACAATCTCACTGTGATGTTTGATGAAGAAAACAGGATTCTATGAAAGCCAATAATAAATCTAGCAGAGGGGAGGCTGAAAGGAGAAGGAGGGTGGGAAGCTGTGTGTGGGGATGGGCAGGACTATATAGGAACTCTCTGCACTTTTTCTGCTCAAATCTTCTGTGACCCTGAAACTGCTCTAAAAAAAACTGTCTATTAAAAAGAGAGAAGGAGAAAAAACATTTCATAACAAAGGGCAAAAAGGTAAATAGGAGGAAGCATGGACAAGAAAGTACATGAACAAAGGCTCTGGACTGGACAGTGGCGTGGCATATTCCAGGATCTGAAAAGGTCATTACCCAGAAAAGCAGAGGAGTCTCCAAGGAACATGGGAAAGCTTTCAGAAGCCAAAATTTGCATCATCCTGGGGGCCATGTTATTAATTTAGGTCTTTAAGAGTAATAGGAAGCTATCGAAAGGTTTTCAACAAGAGGGTGATATAATCTGATTTGTATTTTTAAAATATATGAAATATTTAAAAATAAATCTTAAGAAGAAATAAAGGTGACAAAATAATATATGACTTCTATTAAATTGTCGTACTAGATGCCAGATGGCGATAAACTTTTACGTGTAAAAATTTAATCCTCAAGAACCAGTCAAGACAGCATAGAAGGTAAATCCTGTGCATGCCTCCTCTCATGACCACACCAAAGTTATTACAACTCCACAGAGCAACCATCATGCAAAACTACCCGCGGCATGGCTGAAGAGAAGCCCTACAACTAGGGACAAGAATAAGAAGTCACATCAAACCAGAAGGAGGGGCAGAGACACAAAATGGCCCAGTACCACAATTGCATGTGGTGACTGAGAATCGATCAAGAATCGAGAGGGTTATCTTGGCTTCAGAGCCCTCTCCCCCGCCTGAGGAGTAAGGGGTCCGAGCTGCACCCCAGGCTCCCCAGCCCAGGGTTGCAGTGCCAGGAAGAAGAGTCCCCACATCTGGCTATGAAAACCAGCAAGAATTGTGGCTGAGTGAAATGGAGGGCTGCAGAAATTACAGGAGTTTCTCTTAAAAGGGCCCATGTGCAGAGTTACTCATTGACAGACTCACTCACTCTGAGCTCCAGCATTCGGACAGCTGCTTGAGGACCAGCAGGGACATATGGGCAGACACTGAATTGTGCGGCTTCAGGGCGAGAGCTGAAGGGGCCGCTTTCTCCCACAGTATCTATTGTCCCTCTGTTGATCCCTCCCCAAGTCCAGCATGCGAACACAGGCACTGCCATACCTGAGTCTCCATCAATCGTGGTAACACAGGTCACCCTGCCCAGGTGGTTCCCTGAGACTCCAATTCTCTCAATTTGTGGACCCACCCAAGCCTCTTCCAGGTGTTTATTCCATATAAATAGCTTGGATCGGCTCATGCTGCGGACTTTCCTAAAATCTCTCAAAGGCTCACAAAATCCAAACAAGCAGCATTGGGTCTCTGCATGCTCTGTACCTCTTGGTGAGCGGCTCAAGCCCCACACCAGTGGCAGTCGGCTTCAGTTGCTGACTCAGCCCCTCAAGTCACCCATAAGCCCAGCATGGGTGGCAGCCATATGCAGATTGTTTGGTGACTCTTACCAGGTAGCCCCAAAGGTACTCAGGCTGCAGCTGAACTTGGCCTGCAGCTGGACCATTCCCAGGTCTGTGCCAAGGGGCCCCACAGCAGGCCTACTACATGAAGCCACTCTACTAAGACCAGGAAACTCAAGAGCCCTACATAATACATAGAAACAAAGACAGAGAGGCAGCCAAAATAGAAACACAAAAAAACATGTCCATGTGAAAGAACAGAACAAAGCTCCAGAAAAAAAAATTCACTAAAATGGAGACAAGCAATCTACCAGATGCAGAGTTCAAAACACTGGTTTTAAGGATGCTCAAGTAACTTAGGGGAAGAGTAAATGAACTCAGTGAGAACTTTAACAGAGAGAGAGAAAACATAAAAATGGAGATGGAAAACATAAAAAAGAACCAGTCAGAAATGAAGAATACACTATATAAGATAAGGAGTACATTAGAGGGAATCAACAGAGTGGATGAAGCCGAGAATCGAATCAGTGATTTAAAGGATGGGGTAGTGGAGACACCTAATCAGAACAGCGACGAGAGAAAAGAATCCAAAAAAAAAAAAAAAAAATGAGGATAGTTTAAGAAGCCTCTGGGCCGTCAAGTGTAACCACACTCATATCATTGGGGTACCAGAAAGAGAAGAGAGAGAGCAAGATATTGAAAACTTATTTGAAGAAATAATGACAGAAAACTTCCCTAACCTGGTGAGGGACATAGACATTCAAGCCCAAGAAATTCAGAGTCCCAAACCAGAAGAGGCCCATCATAATTAAAATGCCAAAGGTTAAATACAAAGAATCTTAAAAGCAGCAAGAGAAAAGCAATTAGTTACCTTCAAGGGAGCTCCCCTAAGAATGTCAGCTGGTTTCTCAACAGAAACTTTGCAAGCCAGAGGGGTTTGACACAAAATATTCGAAGTAGTGAAAAGCCAGGACCTGCAACCAATATTACTCTACCCAGAAAAGCTTTCATTTAGAATTGAAAGACAGATAAAGAGCTTCCCAAACAAAAAGAAAAAGCTAAAGGAGTTCATCACCACCAAGCCAATACTACAGGAAATGTTGGAGGGACATCTTTAAGAAGAAAAAAATATGCATTGAAAATATGAATAAAAAATGACAATAACTACATATCTATCAACAAGTATAGCATAAAAAATGTAGCCAATAATATTGGAATAATAATATTGTAATAACTATTATGGGGTCAGGGGGGCACTAGATTTATTTGAGTGATCACTTCTTGAGTTGTACAGATATCTTATCATTATGTTGTACACCTGAAACTAATATAATATTGTATACCAACTATAATTGAAAAATGAAAAATATTATTTTAAAAAACTGAATCTTCACAACCCCATAAGGTAGGTAATAGACTATTATATTAGTTTAAACAAGAGATGATGGTAGCCTAGACTGCAATGGTGTCAATGGGAAGGAAAGGTGAGAATGCAATTGACAAATATATAGAAGAACCAGCGATGGGTTGCATTGGAAGACTGATGACGAGGGGGTGACACCGATGACTTCTTGGTTTCTAGCTTATGCCATTGGAGAGAAAATGGAGTCACATCCTAAGATAGAGAACTCCAAAGAATATCAGATTTCGAGAGTTGGGATGAGGGTGGGGAGAGAAAATTTTACCTTCCTTTGGTCTTGGAAGCATTGCATTTGGAGGGTTTCTAAGATATCTGAGTACACATGTGGGTTATTGTCCACAGAGATCTGGGTTGGGTCTAGAACCACAGACTGGTAAGTTGCCTCCTCAGAGATTATCTTTCCCATGGAAAGACAAAATTGCCAGTGGAAAGAACATAGGAACAAAAAAGAGTATAGAATTAAGCCGCGAGGAGGACAAGAATATATGGTCCAGGTAAAAGAGGATGCGCCTGAAAAAGGAGGAGGAAAAAAACCTCTGACCAGAGAAGCTTAAGGTACCCTTTTGTAAAAGAATCAACAGTGATCACTTAGAAAGGATACCAGAAGATCTCAAGAGTAAGAGAGACTTCAATTAACAAGAAAGTTGTGAAAATTGGAGAAGTGATTCAGAGTGTAGGCGAGTTTGCTATTGGCGAACAAATAGACAAAATTACTAAAAATAAGTTTGCCAAATGGCTGATTCATTGACAACCCCATCAAATATACTGATTTGGCAAAATAGAAACTTAAAAGTTTTAAGAAGAATATGTAATTTGATGACCGAATATGAAATGTTTGTTTTCTTATAGGAATGCTCAATAAATATTATTTTTACTTGTTTTAAAATGTCATTTTATACTGAGCAAACCTTTTAGCATTTATCTGTTAACATTTATAAGATTTTTAATCAATTTATTTTTACCTTTCTTTAACATTTTTAAAATTTAGTCCATTATGATCATTTGCTTTCATTGTTTTTTTGTATTTTGCAAATCACTACCAACCAAGTTAAGATATCCTAATGGTTCCTTGGTAGCAGTTGCATTTTTAGCTTCATGAAGATCTGATGTTTATAACTAATTCTGATTCTTTTGAATGAATTTAAATTTTAATTCAAAATTTAACTTAATTTAAATATTTTACTTAATTAAATTTTAAGTTAATTTAAAATTCTGATTTATTTTAGTATCTGTGAGTTTAAATTTAAAGTTTAATCTTAATTAAATTTTAATTTAATCTTAAACTTTAAATGTTAGCTATATAAAAGAAAATCTGGTATGTCATTTGAGAAAATGGCAAAAGAATTAGAAAAATGGTTTAAGTTTACTAAAATAAAAAATGGCATTCAAAGATAACTGAAACTATTTCAGAGATAGAAACATGGCCCCATTGCATATCAAATGAAAGGGGGAAGTTGGAAACAGCTTTTCCTTGAAAGTTTTTAAAAATTAATACTTATTCAGTTTTGCTAACCTTTAGCATTTATAGATTTTTTTTTTTTTGACAGATTCTCAGGTGCTATATCGACCTTAAAAAGCAAATATCCAGAAAATCACATTTCATTACTGGGAACAAAATATTAACATCCTAATAGCTCTAACTATTAAACTGTATAGAATAAATTGATAAATTTAAATCTTATCACATGGCAAATGGCCCTTCAGTGAACTGGTCCTTTAGTAAATGTATTTCAAATTACAGAGTGTCCAACTCACTGTAGCAAAAACAAGCTTCCTTTTCTTAAGGCTCTCACAATCTAGGAGAGATGAATACTCAAATAGTTATGAACTTTCTGTAAATATTTAGGAAAGAAGCAAGTACAAAGTTCTACAGTAGGGGCATAGGAGGGTGGATAGGTGAGCAGCCAACTCTGTCTCGGGGAAAAACTTCACAAGGTTCATAGGAGTAATGTGAGCATAGCTGATTATTAAAAGATTGTTCCAACCATTAAAGGGAGAAAAAGTCCCTTTGAAAAGTTTTCTGAGAATGGCAATAATGAGGTTCAGCATTCAATGCTCAGGAATCAAGGATAATGGCAAATGGTAGGAAATAATAAGTTAAAAAAGCTGATCTCATTGAAGCATATTTAGGAAATAGAAGTTTTTTGTTAATTAACAAGACTTAGAACTTGATTGAGTATAGGGGATAAATGGAAGAGCAGATCTAAAAATTATGTGCAATTTCCAACTTGGACAAGTAGGCTAATTGCTGAGGCAGGAAAATTTAGAGGGAGAAATGTTAGAAGGAAAGATATTTAGAGGGAGAGGGATTATGAATTCAGTTTTAGAAATGTTAAATTTGAGGTGTTTGTGTGGCATCTAAATTGAGACTGTCAAACAGAAATTGATTAAATGGTTACAAAATTCAAGTGCAATGTGCGGACTAGATTAAAAAAACATAGGAATGAGTGGCATATATATCTTAATTGAAACCAGAGTGAGTTATATTATCAGCAGAATACCAACATTTAAGGAATATCAGAGCTAGAGTCCCCATAGAGTCCCCAGAGTTAGACTGAGAAAGAATGGCTAGAAAACTAGTGTGGAGTGAAAAAGATACTAAAGAAAGAGAGAAGTTTCAGCAAAGAGCAGTCACCAGATCAAATATTTCAGAAAGACTGAGTGATGTAAGAACCAGGCAGTTTCCACTGGATATGTTACCAGAAAACATGAGGCAAATCATTACTGTTGAGGACACAAGCGAGTGCCTAAAGAGTAAGAGATGAGGAAATACAGACAGCAAATGACGATTAAAGAGAAGGGAGCAGTAAGCTTCAGGGACTGATTTTCCTAAAGATTGTAAGAATATGAGCATATCTAAATGAAGATAGAAAGTGAAAATACAGTGAGTTTAAAGATACACTGTGGTTCTACCACACTCGCTTTGTGAGCAAACTGCTTAATTTTTCTGATCTTGATTGTTCTGTCCACAATATAGGGATATAAAATAGTGCCTACTTCATGAGTGCTAAACCTATATGGAGCTTCAGGTATTGCCTGGCACATACCAAGCACTTAATAAAATACTTGCTAAGATTAAATAGCAGACAGAGTAGGATTTGAACAGGAGAAAAGGAGGGAAATGGGGATTTGGACCCATGACTATGTGTAGATTTGGCAATAGAAAATTAACAAAGTTTCAGTCTCATAACCACCATTTTCTCTGCCAAATAGTAGAAAAAAAATGATAATAAAATCCAAGGTTTAAGAAGTGAGAAAAAGGTTTGTATTCTTGGCATCTCAGGGAGGATGGAAGGAAGTAAAGAAACTACAATTTATCAGGTATCTTCTAGGAATAATACACTAAAAATAAATGTTTTGTTTATATTTTTTAGTTCACAAAATAAAGTGGTTATTATTCCCATTTCCTAGATAAGCAAACTGGAGTTTTTATATTAGATATAGAGTATGCTGTGGTAACAATAGTGTCAACCAAAGACTCAGCATGGAATAAGTTTATTTCTCGCTGGCAAAACACTCCAGGAGGGTGACAGAGCTCTTTCCTCACAGTCTTTTAAGAACTTGGGCTGATAAAAAGCTTTGCCACTTTCAATTATACAGCTTCCAAGTCTAGCACAGTCATCATCTCCAGCCAAGTGAAAACTCGGAAGGTGGGTGGAGAGTATATTCAGTTTTCTGTTGTTGTCGCTGCTGAGTTTTGTTTGGTTTGTTGTGGACCAAGAACATGGTATTGGCCAGACTCGGAAGGTGTATTTATAACTTCTGTTCTTATTCCACTGACTAGAGATCAGCCACATGCTATAACCAGCAGTCTCTGCCACTGTTTATTTGTTTGAGAAGGCTTGAGAGAAAGGAAGATCATGAGTTTATTTTGGAAACATTGCATTTTAAATTAGTTTGTATGTTTGAATGGAATTTTACATGTAGAAGTACAGTTTAAGAGAAAATCTCAATGGAGTTTTGAGGAGAAACCTGACATGTAAAGTAAATAAGACCACCAAGTTTTGAAATAAATAAGATTGCTCAAAATTGTGGCCAAAGGATCTTTTTTTGTATGTATGTATGTATGTAATGTATTCATAAAATAGCAGTGAAAGAATCCCTACCTACTAATTAAAAAGTTGGTAAACATAAAATGGGAAAACAGATCCCAAATTGCTAAGCAAACATATAGAATTACTATTTCAGAAACTACAGTAAAGAACTAAATAAGTAAGAATAGGTGATAATTTATAATACTGTGGTTCACTTTTCAACCATTTTTTTCTATCAATAAATATGCAATAAATAACCCTGTAACAAAGGAGACAGTGCTGGTCAATGTAAGTGTGCTATTTAGAAAGCAGATATAGTCATTGATGCTGCCTAGAAACCAGGTGATAATCTATACTTAGTTTTTCTATTGTATTTGATTCATTTTCCTTTTTCCTGATGTATTTTATGCCCTATCTCTTATAACTGTGTAAATCAAAATTTCAAGCAAACAAGAAGACAAACAAACAAAAAACCTTACAATCTTAATGGAAATAACGTTCAACCTAGCAAAATCATACAACTCCTCCAGAATAAACTCCTTCATAACAGCAAGTGTAGTAAAAAAAAGCAATAGACTTAGATTCTTGTACTAGGTCTATAAATATCTACTTGAGTAATTTGAGAAAAGTTACTTTCCTTTGAGGGGGGTCTCAGCTTTTCCATCCATAAAATACTAAAGTTTACGAAATATTTGTTGGATGTTTATTGTCAAATTCTGTGCCAAGAACTATGGCTATAAAGATGATTACAATACAATCCCTGTGCTAAACTGTTCACCCAAAGTTCCCCTTTCTTTCCTGTGCACATGGAAGGCTAAGTTTCCCACTGTCAATAGACAGACAATTAGTTATGGCCGATGAAATGTGAACAGCACAGACCTGGGTAAGGCAGTATGCCCCTCCTAAATTTCTAATTTTTCTTTTCTACCATAGTCAGAGAAAATCCCTTTCATTGAGAAGGTGGAGCAGCAAGTTTGGATCCCTGAGTCACTGAATAAAATGGCAGACAGCTGCCCTTGAGAGTTGCCCATATCTGAATGAAGCAGACTTTCAGAGCAGTGGAATATAAACTTTGCTCTGATAATCTACAGAGTTAACCACAGAGAGCCTATCATTTCCTCATGACAGAGACATAATGTAACATAGAAAGTACTTTACTATGGGATAAAATGCCTTTGGCTGGAAAAGAGGAGAGGAATTCATTGTTTCTAAAGAAGTCAGGGAAGATCTTAAAGTAAAGATGAGTGTGGCAGTCTAAATGAAGCAACTGGAAATAAAACATTAAGATTGTCAAAGATGGGGCTTTAGGGAACACTGATATTTGAGAATTAGATAAAGACAAATTAATAAAGAAAAATGAGAAGAGAAGACGGGGAGAATAAAAAAATAAAATAAAACAGAAGAAAATGGTGAACTAGAAACTCAGAAAGGAGAAAATCCAAGACAAGTCAGAAATTGTCTACAAAGTCACTTGCTGGGAAGTCATGAGTTGTGATCTAAAAGGCCATTGGATTTGAAATTATGAAAGTCTTAAAAAAGAAATCCAGATTATAGAAATTCGAGAGATGAAAAGAAGGTAAGACAGGTTCATAGTAAATACAGAACAGCATTTATTAAAATGTGTCTTGGAAGACAGTTATTGGACAAAATGCTACTCACAACAAAGGAGGGGTTCATATGCTGCATACTCAATACCCGTAAGGAAATTTCTTAAAGATCCACTCATGATTTTCTCACATTGGGAGATGAAAAGAGGGAAAATAAAAAGGCATCATTTACTAACGAATGACAATACTGAAGCAAGAAAGCAAAAGTAACTTTCTCAGACCGGTTCACAAACATTGACCAATAATGTTTAGCTTCTACTATCACTGAAGTGTACATCACTAAGCAAAATAAAACACTTGAATGGGGAAGAATTAGGATACACTTTTTAACTGAGTATGTTTTGAAAATAAAAGAACTGGTAAAATGTGTTCCACTTCTAATATAACAAATTTGTAAAGAAGTCAGATTGCCAGCATGATCACAATTATGAGATGTGCAACTTTGACCAATTTTCATATTTCCCTTGTCACTACTCTATAAAATGAAAATACAAATAATGAGTATATCATGGGGGCGGGGGTTTGAGGAGCCAATGAACTAAAACATAAAAAGCACTTAGACAATTGCCTGGCACATAGAAAATGCTCAATAAATATTAACTATTATTATTACCATTACTATGAAACTTCTTGTATATCTCCTATATCTCCTTCAGCATTAAGCTAGCACACAGTAGAACTCAGATAGTCTCGGCTCCCTGATCAAGTGATGTTATTGACCCTGGCGTGTCAATTTAACATTAAAGCATAAGTCACATACTAATAAGAGTTAATAGGAACTGCTATATTTGGTTACTTAAGTTTCATGTGGAGAAATCTGAACTCTCAATATAGTCTTTACAGGAGAACTGCACATGTGAGATTTGCTTATTTCACCCACCTAATTATATGAATATAGAATAATTTAATGCATATTCCTTTCTGGGGTTCACACCTAAACACACACAGTTGTTCCTAGCTGAGATCATAAGGCGTTTGCACTTTCCTGTCATTATTCTAACTAGTAGATTAAATCATTTTTCATGGAATCTATTTTCTGAACGGAGACTATAGGAAAATGCATAGCCATTTTCATAATTAAAGAGCAATTCGTTAAATCTTAATATGGATTTAAAACTTGAATATAAATCTTATGTTCTGAGGAAAATATGATTATATATGCTGAGGCTGCCAAAGAATTCCCTCCCTGAGAATTTACACCATGTGATCACGTGGGCTGTGAACATGGTGAGTGCTTTCTTCTCAAATCTCCCAGACTGAGGGCTGCCTCCCACACAGTTTTCTTTTTTAAACATGGGATTTAAACTCATTTTTGCTTTTAATGTCAGACTTTTTCTGAAGCAATTTACAGAATTCAGCATTTAGCACCGAAAAAAGTTGTTTAAGTCCCCTCTTCCCATACTGCAATAAAAATAAATAACTGAAATTCTCAGCAACACAAGTCTTCGGTTGTATAGATTTAAAATCCTTGCTCTGAGAGCAGCACTGAATTCCGCTTAAAATGTCTTTAGAGATGGGTATTTCATATCTGCTGTCTGGGTTTTTTACATCTGCCATCCTTAGAAGGCATTTTATGCATTTCCTGGTCTGTCCAGAGGGAGGTTCCATTAGCATATAACAACTGCACTGCTGTGAGGAGAGCAAGCTCACATTCCCCGGGGCTGTCTCCTTCCTCTGCTGATTCCCGTGGACTCTCCCTACCCTCTCTGGCACCTTCAAAACCAAAAGGGTGACTATCCACCTACGCTTCTACAATTCTACCATATATTTCTGCTTTCCAGGGTGAAAAGAAATGTTTCCAAAGAATGACTTATTTCCCTCCAGTTGGCCACACCAGAAATACTCAACTGGGTAAATTTCATTGGTACTTAACTTCAAAATTATAAAACCCTCTTAATACAGAGAATAGAGTAAAATCAGCCATGTTACTCCCATTATTCCCATCACTACCTTCACCTAACCAATTCTCATTTATTCTTCAAGTCTCCTTATGTGTAACTTATGTAGGGGACCTACTCTCAACCCTCTTCCTCTCCCAACACACACCTGTCAACATAAGGTCCTTCCATATACAATGTTCTGATAAACAACATAATTTTTCTTCATGGCACTTAATGGAATTGTAATAACAGGGTAACATGTAATTGAGTTTTAGTGTCCCCCATTAGATGGTTTGCCTCCCAAGGTTACTGCTCAGTGAGTGTTTGATAGCAAAGGATAAAATTATGTTGACAGTTCATTCTCAAGTACAGATTTCTTCACCAGAAGTAAAAATAACCAAACATTACAGATGGATCATCAAGGGTAATATTTTTTATTAAAAAAGCAAGGCCAATGAGATTATGGCCATGCTCATATTTCAGTTATCAAACTGAAGGATAATGAGGGACATCCAAGGTTAGGCTACTGCATTACTTCAGCATTTAGGAAAGCATTCATTCTAACCGTAATTCATTTCAGGAGCCAGGCCCTTTAAATTTTTAGAAACAAACACATCATATCCCTGGGAATCCTCCTTCTCCCACTTGTCTATAACTGACCCAGAACATTAAAATGTGGTGTCTGTTTTTGTAGCCAATCACTTAGGAAACACACACACACACACACACACACACACACACACACACACACACCTGCATTGAGAATAAAACTTTGCTGCCATCTTTTATTTGTTTCCCTGATCAACTGGCTCTAATAGCCCCCCTGAGCCGTCTCCCCATGTTCTCTGCTGGTGACGTCTTTCCTGCTGCCTCTCTCACTCTGCTTGGCATCCTCACTGTACTTTACACATTTCACCGGAGGCATACTGTCCACTGGAGGATTCTCCCGTCTGTGTGGAAGACTCAGAGCACATCGTTAACCCCAGACTGGCCTACTGACAACTCACAGAACTGCCGCCCAGTAGTGCCCCCTTGTCATCGGGTGCGCGCTCAGAAAATCCAAGCAATTAGAATACTGTCCTGAGGGAAATACAATTAGAAAAGCAAATCCTTGGAGGAAAAAGTATCCACTAGATTGTTTTCCGAAGCTAAACATAAATGATTTATTAAAAACTGTCCATATTCATTTATCGGGCTGATTTTCAGAATTTAAAATCCTTATTTAATGCTTCTATTCTTACCTCTGGTGGTATTTAAAAGGTTATTTATTGGAAATGTTGTTCATAATGACAAACTCTCATGGACTCGCTCGCAGCCATCAAAATACCAAGGACAAATATATACAAGGGAAACAGAGCAGCTGTAAATGTTCTTTCTCTAAATAGAGTCTCAAAATTTCTTCTTACTGAATAAAATCAACTATATAAATGGATTCCACTAGAAAATATTAATAAACCTACAAGCAGGTTGATACAATAACTACTTATTAGGTGCCTGATATGTATCTGGCAGTGATAAAATGCAAAAACTAATACATCCATAACTTCTCTTTTCCTCAGCATCTTTATCTGCAAATGGTAATAATAATAGTACTTACCTCAAATATTTGTTGTAAGGATTACATGAGTTAATACATGTGAAGCACCGAGGCTCTGACATCTAGTAAATGCTCAAGAATGATAGCTATAATTATTTTTATTTATAATAATGAAGAGGATTCAGCCTGGTAGGCAAAACTTGAAGATAATCATATAAATATGGACCTCACTGTGCTTGTACGGCTGTTTCTAACATTTTTTAAAACCTCGTTTGCTTTGACGACACTACTATATAAGTAACAAGTCTAGTGTAGATCTGACTCGGCATTGAACACCTCAGAAACTTTAAAATAAACCAACAAAATAAGGTCTCATCTGACCTCTTCCTCCCCTCCACTCATTTCCAGAGAAAACTTGGAAAAGGCCCAAGTCTCCAGCTCAGTCTGATACTAGATCACCTTTTGACAATCCTAATGTGAATCTAAATACAATTGGTTTATTTCTTTTTTTGTTTTTTGTTTTTTTCTTTTTCTTTCATTTTTTACAATCTATGAAATGAAGATAATTATAAGATAACAAACATTTATATAATCCTATGAGCCAGACACTGTTGGAAATACTTTCCATATGTTAACTCATATAATTCTCACAATAACAATTATTAGCCCCAATTTACTCATGAGGAAATTGAGGCACAGAGAAGTTAAGCCCAAGGTCACACAGTTAATAAGTATTTGAAATTAGTCATTACTCTTAACCACAATACTGTGCTGATCCTCATCCCATTCCATGTCTGCTTAGACAATAAATTCTGCCTAAGCCAAAACTTGTGGTGTTTCAAGACCAGGAGCTCCTTAGGGGGGAACACAAATCATTTGTTTTGTCCTGTTCGACAAAGTTAACTGTGCAGTTGCTGTGACTAGAGTCACCATACATCCAGTTTGCTTGGGACAATCCAGGTTTGCACCTGTTGCCCTGGTGACAATTATAAATATCACCTCTTTAACAGTATCCCTCCAGATAATTTATTTGTTTGATCTTTAACTTAATTACGTGTCTGAAAGTGGGAAATGAGTCTGTATGCATTTCCTTGAGATTTTGAGTTCTTTACCTTTACAATATTTTGCTGTTTTTTTCTTAAATTTGTTTTGCACAGATTTCTATCTTTAAAACTAAATTAGACTAATCATCTATCTCAGTAATCCTTTGGTAAAGGCTAAAGGGGATAAGAGAGTAATGGGCTTTTACACCTATGACACTATTAACAATAATTCTAATTAGAACCCCGCTATTCTCCTTTTTTTCTTCTTAATCCATGAATTGTTGTTGAAGTTGTTTTGCAAAAGGCATTCGAATGTATCCTTAACCAAAACACTGTTAGTCACTTGCAATTTGTTCTTTCAATCTCTAGTTGACATATTCATTTGCCTGATTATTAAGTAAGAGAAGAGCATCCTCTTCTGATTCATGAAGTTTACAGGGGTGCCCTCAAAGCTCCAGTGCATTTTTAGGGTATGTATAAAGTAACGGATTATTATTTCCTGCACTGAACTTTCATTTCTTCTTGTTCTGGTTCAGCTGTCCTTGATGCTGCTTTGTTTTATGACTTTAGCTTGTCTTCTCTTCATCCAAAAATAAATAAATAAAACTCACAATTATGCCTCTTTTATATGCCTTCTGGGTATCTTCCTACCACATATCATTATTTTGTAAATGGAGTGACTCTCCTGTTACAGATTATAAGTAGATATCTGACTAGAACGCCCTTCTTGTCTTCTCCCTCTGGTGAAATCTTAACCTATTCTTCCGAAGGCACATCAAGTATCTTCCCTTCTGTGAACCCTCTAGACAGAATTAACTGCTACCCCATCTGTGATACTGAAGCTTTGTTCATCCTGTATTATAATTTTACCCTCATCCATCACCTCCTTCAGTTGTGAGATTAATCAAAGTAAAGATTACATCTTACTCATTTTTATATCCCTCCCTTGGGCCTAGCACAAGGTTTGGAATATATGTACTCAAAGGATGTTTGACAAATGAATAGCACCTTATAGTTTACAAAGTTATTTTAAATATACATGTATATATCTCATCGTAGCAGTATAACAATCTTATAAACTATAAGATTATGAATGTCACCATTTCATAGATGGAAAAATTGAGAAATCCTAGAAGGTCAAAGGTATGGAGAGAGGCTGTAAACCACTCTATTGGTTTCCAACTAACTAGATTTATATACAGATTATATATGACTTAGCTTTCTAGGACAATGAAGACAATTTTGATTTAAGAACTATTTTATTTGACAATTTTGTCTTGTGTCTAGAGAAGCTTTCTGAAAATGTTTCTTTGCTTTTTTTCTTTAATAGTAACAGAGCTATTGAATTAACCGAGCTTCACTGTGGCAGCTTCACCTCACACAAAATGTGCAGGATGTGGTCTACACGTCCAAAATGACACAAGTCGAGAAAGACAGACCTGGAAACTGTACTTCCCAAGAAGGATTTCTACTACTTTTGGAGTGGCTCCAGAGTTGACTGGCTTCCACAGGCCAGACCCTGGCCTGTCCACGATGTCGGTCCATCAGGAAAATATCCATTCAGTACAGACCAAGCTAAGGCAACTTGGAGAAGACTGTTCTCTGACCACAGAAAAACTGTCCAAGCTCCTTTGGAATGGTCCAACCTTTTCCACCTTGCATTACCCATTTATTTTTCTTTCCTTAGAAAGAAAAATATTTTTAAGATACAAGAATACAAAATACATTAACATAAAATGCCATTTATACTTCACCTCTGAATAAGAAGCAATGTGAATTTACTAAATTTACTACATATACATAACATATATTACTTTATATGTTAATGTGTATAAATATATATAATATGTATTTGCTTTCTCCCTATATTACTAAAATCATTTTTATCCCATGAACACAAAATTAACTAAATACATAAGCAAAAGAAACATGATCAGCAAAATGAGGCTACGTTACAGTGTGCCAAAGTAAGAAGAGTTCTGAAATCAGAAAAGCCAGGGGTATTTGTTCTTTCGACTAGTATTTTCTGAGCACCTGTCATACTGGACACTGTGTTACATGTTAGAGATTCAGTACTAGGTGAAACGGACCTGGTCCTTGACTTCACAAAGCTTACACTCTCACAAGAAAACCAAACTCTGAACACATAATTACAATAAAGTATAAATGTTAATATTCAAAGGAGTCAAGGGAGACCTGAAGAAAGGATATTTAAGCTCAGACAATAGATAAATATTTTAGTTCGACAAAGGAGAAGAAGGAAGAGGAAAATGAGGAAGATCCTTTCAAGTAGAAAGAGAAAAGGAGACCAATGAGAGCCTACTGCAGCATGTTTTCTCTGGCTATCTGAGTAACTGAGAGAAATTAAGAATGTAGTAGGAAGAGAGTCGAAGCCTGAAGAGGTAGACAGAATACAAACCCTGAAGCACCTGAGAGGTTGCTTAAGGAGCTAGGACTTTAGAATGTTCAGATAATGGTATGCCAGGGAAGTTTTAAGCAGAATCGTGGCATGATAAACCATTCACCGACTGCTGTACAAAAAGGGTTTGAAGTGAACGAGAATGGTGGTAAAGACACTGAGAAGAGGTCATTACAGAATCCCAGAGGAACAGACTGCAAAAATGGCCATAAAATATTCTTCCTCTACCCACACCCTTTGACAGTGTCTTGCTGCAGTGGCTCAGTGGCTCTGGATGACATTAACAAACAATGAAAACAAAGCCTTGAAAGTACTTGTACATGGAGAATTGGTCTCCCATTGCATTTGGAATCCTGTGACCACCGCGCAGGTGAGCACAAGTGAGCTTGCTGACAAGTGGACACATGGAAAAGAATCTCGGCATCCCAGACAAAAACCATCTAGCCACCAGCTGACAGCCTGCCCACCACTAGATAAGGTGAGTAAGCCCATGAGAACCACCAGCCAACTCACCAGCAGGTCACAGACACAAGACAAAGCCCAGCAGAAATTAGCCGAATTGGTCCAGACACAAAGCACTGGCCCCATAACCCACACAATTGTGAGTTAAGCAAAAAGTTATATCACTAACTGCTATAACTGGCAAGAGATGATGCCGGCCTAAAGTATCAGGTTAGCAGTGAGGACTGACAGAACACAGTATCAGAAGATAATTAGGTGTTCGAATCAAAAGAACTTCATGATTTTTGGCTCGGATCATTTTTGGCTTGAGTTCAAGGGTAACAGAAGATAAAAAGATATGAGGAGGAAGATGATAATTATGATTAAGAATATGTAGAACTTGAGATGGCTGGGAAATATCTAGGTAAAGGTGATGAACAGGCCATTGGAGAGACGGCTGGGGAACACCCATGAGAGGTCCAGGCTGCTGACGCAGATTTGACATTTGTTGCTATAGACATCGTGATAGACGCCAGGATAGATAAACTTCCCTAAGCATAATGGGGAGAGTGAGAAGCCCAAAGGGCCCTGATAATTACCATACATGTCCTTTTGGACAAGTTACTCAACTTCTCTGAGCCTGTTTTAGCCCCTAAAAATGGCATCATGTTAACTGACTTACTGAGCTGTAATAAAGATTAATAAAATTTATTTATTTTGTTTCAAAAATCTGACATATATTAAGGACTAACAAAATGTTAATGATCTTCCCCATCACTTACAACCAAATTACACAATATTTTGGAGTTGGTTTGCTCCCTGGTTTTTATTCTTGAATATTTGTGGACTAGTGATGAGTTTTAATCATGAGCAAAAAGAATACTAAACTCTTCTTTCTCCTTTTGAAATCTTAAATTCCATGCATCAGAATTATCTGTGGTGATTATTTAAACTGCAAATTCCTTAGCTCCACCTTAGACCTTCTCAACCAGAAAGTCTAGAGGGTTTAGAGGACACACACAAAAAAAATTCTGCAATTTTAATAAGCTCCCAAGATGATTCTAAACACACTATCCAAAGGTACATAACTCGAACCCTTCCCTGTGTCTCCTTAATAGTAATATAAAAACAAGCAGAAGTGTTGGAATTTATTTGCTACCCTATGAAATTCACACACAAAGGCTACTTCCTAATCATCTTCCCCTAATCTTTCTAATACTAACTCTGCCCCCCACCCCCACAACATCCTCAAGTAAAACTACAAATCTTCCTCCAGCCTATGAGTTGGACTGGCCTTCCTAGAAATAGAAATCCTTGGCTTCCTCCTGAACTGCCCTGAGAACCATTTTATTATATTTCTAGGTTAGTTGGACCCATTTCGAGATCCCTAAGCATTGCTCTCACAGAACACTTGACCTCCTCCTGTTGAAGTCTGCCTAATCACTCAGGCAGCTGTGTGTACTCTAATACAGTCACATATGTTACATGGCGTTAGACTCATGAAATCAGTTTCTGATTAATAATAAATATTGTCTCACAGCTGTAGAAAGGTTCAAACACTTTAAACTGATTGTGGAAAGAAAATAGGTCCAATCTGTTCTGTTCTGCAAAATATCAATAGAGATTATTAAGCAGGCATGCCTGATACTTTTCTTTCGCACAAATTTCAGGGTATAATAGAAACCAGGACGGCATGAATAGAAATTCACATTTCAGGAGAATAAATGCAGTGGCAAACCACTGACTGAAGCTGCACAGGTAGCTACTTGTCACGGGCTTCTGGAGCTAAGCTAAAATGAAAAGAAAAGGCTTTCTCCTCTCGCTAATGACAGTGACACTGTTCGAGGCACATGTGTTTGCGAACCTGCTTGTTCACAGCACTTGAGATTAAAATGCAGGGTCCACAAATACACTGTATCCATCTTTCTGAGAGCAATTTCCCTATTTCTCAGCAGCTGGAGCAGACGGGCGGAGATAAACTGGGGAGTCACACACATGTTCTAAAATAGCATTAGAGGCCCATGATTAAAATACCTTTAAATCTGTTCAATAACACCACATGCCGGCTCAACTCTCTCTCCATCTCAACCCCCTCCTTCACGGAGCCTGCATATTTGCCAAATCACTGCAATTTGAAACAAAGGAAGGATAATCCTTCTCAGAATAAAATCATTGGGAGAGTGAAATAAAAGCCCAATCTCTATGCTCCTATTATGAAGCTGGATTTTATATTTCTGCTGGTGCGTTGTGAAATATTTATTTTCAAATATGTTACCAGCAGGTTGTTGATTTGTTCCCATTTGAATACTGCAGCCCCCATACAGCACGGTAAAGCATCTTCTGTATCCTTAACAGATTTCAGCCCAAGGAATAATCACAGAGGAGGGTTGTGTTCAGCCCAAGAGCACTGTGTACTACTCCAATTTCTACCCCCATGTGCAGAAAAATCTTTGGTTTTTCTAAAAATAATAATAATAATAATAAATTCTAGAAGAAAACAGTATACATGCATATTTTTCTCAATCAGGAGAAAAGATTGCTCAAAAGGAAAAATTAGCATGTGCTTTCCTATGCCTGTGGCTTGCTTAGACTCTATAAGCGCGAATGTCATTGTCACTAATGGCAAATCCCCCTGTGCACAGTGCTGGGCACTGGGCAACTCAAGGAACCTACTGAGTCACAGTTTCAATCGCAAGAGAACTTTCACAGGTCAGGTGAGGAAAGGGGGATTATTTATGCCACTCTTCTTTTGATAACCCCCTCTCCCTCATGCCTAACTAGATCTAATTGAAATGTAGTTTTCAGGAGTCTCTGATGGCTAAGAATCTCAAAATCTGAGGATTAAAGAAAAAAATTATTCTTTAATCACTGCAAATTAAATTAAATTAAACTCATTCCAGTGTAATGCAATTAACCCCTTTCTGTTCAAGAAACTGCTTGATGAATGATTCAAATACAATATATTTTGCAAGCTTTTTTTTTCCACAAAGGTTTACTATTATTGTTTTACAACAAAGTACAAATTATTAACCCCATTTTAAATATCATAAGAATTTGGAGGCCCAGAAAATTTAAGTAAACTTACATAAGATCAGGAAGCTAGTAATACAGAGTGATTCTGAGCCCACTATTCTCATTACTGCAAATATCTTATATTGTAGGAAAAACTAGTTCTAGGGCAAGCCTTAGTCCATGAGGGCTGCTATAACAAAATACCATAAACTGGGTGACTTATAAACAACAGAAATTTATTTATTACAGTTCTGAAGTTTGGGAAGTTCAAGGCACTAGCAGATTCAGTGTCTGGTGAGAGCCCAATCTGGTTCACTTCTAAAAGGTCCGTAGCACCTTTTAGCTATTAACTCATGTGAGGAGAGGCAAGGGATCTCCCTGGGGTCTCATTTTTAAGGGCACTACTCCCATTTATTTGGACTCTGCTCTCATAACCTATTCACCTTCTACAGTCCTTACCTCCTAATACTATCACTTAGGGAGTTAGGATTTCAATATTAAGCTTTTAAACAACCTCGATCTCTGTTTTGAACTAAAAGTTAAAATCCTACCATTTCCTGACAATCTAAACTTTAATGATTTTAGTACAAAATTATCACTTCTATATTTTACAGCTAGTACAGTAGATAAAGCTGTAAATATAGCTATAAATTTCTACTTCAAATTTGAGCTGTATTGAGGAGATATCTGAGTACATATCATGTCCTCAGCCGCCCTGTGAGGAAAGCCACAGCAGACAATGTCTTCTACTAATGTTGTCATGTTTTTGTCATATAACCTCTCTATACTGGTCATAACTGGTTGAACCAGAATGCCCAGAATAAGAATTCACAGATGCCCTTCCTAGGCGGATGACAAAATAGCCAAATCACAAGAATTGCTGTTGGGTCCCAGAACAGTGTTGAATCTTAGAAAACGTTCTAGTTTTCCACAGAGCTGACTTCATTGTGAAATTTGAAAAACAGTTGTCTATGCCTCCTCATTTCTCTATGATTAATAAGCAACAGTTTGGCAGGGGGCAGGGAGGGGAGTTTGGTCAGGAAACTATGTTACTTTAACATTCTAAAGCAACAATGCTTTATATGTTATTTAAATGCCCCAGACAGGATTAACAAAGTTAAATGTTTTTAAATTACAAATTTAGCTCTTGTAGGAATCTTTTCTCTTGTAGGAGAAAGGAAACAGAAGAGAAATCCCCCCTCCCAAAAGAAGAAAAACACACACTTTTTGAAGAAACCCCAGTGTTACATGCAATGGTAGGCAAGATGTAAAAAAGCCATCCAAATTCACACAGTCCTATACTATTCATCAGGAAAAAAGTATTCTGAAATCAATCTTACATCCAAATACATTTGGGAATCTACACCTATGTTGCATTATTTAATGTTACACACATTTATTACCCATCCCCTTGTTTTTTTAATAATTTCTTATGTAAAACTTTCATTCAAACCCAAAGTAAATACCAACTACCTGAGGGAGACAATTCATCAGAGCCTAACTAGTAATATATATTCATCAATATTACCATAATTTTAACTAGCAGGGAGAATTTTTATTTGCATTTAAAGCCATGGCAAAACAAAAAAACAAAAACAAACAAAAAAATTACTTCTGAAATAGCTTAGCAACTTTATATGGACTGCAAGTCTACCATAAATAATCAATAAAGTAATCTTTTCCATGATATCAGAAAGTCCTCAGAACAAGTGGACCTTCTCTTCTCTTACCGTGTGTCTGAAACAGACCAGATTTTAATTCTGGTTCTGCTCTTTCTAGACATGTTACCTTGGATGAGTTACTTTGCCTGCCTGATCCCAAATGTTCTCACCTGTAAAATGCGTTCTTATCTCATAGGATTATTGTGAGGTGAAAAGAGATAATACCTATAAAGCACTGAAAACAATTCTTAGAACATTGCTAATATTTTTTTCTTTCTTTTTGTCCTTCTTAGTCTCTAGGCCTGGCTACTTAACTACAACTGCCACAATGACAAATGTGTGCTCGGACATTCTCACTGGAGTTTTCATTTTGAAACATATTTTTTAAATTGTCCTCTTTCCCTGAATTCTTTAATCTGCCACTCACCCTCACCCTCCACCCCCCGCACCAGGTCTTCACATTTCTAAAGTGAACTGCAGGACCAGCATATAGGAGGAAATACAAATGTTAAAGGTACAGTCTCAGAAAGTTTCTTCCTGCCTCCCCCAGGTAGGGGCAGGGATTTATTTATCCAGGAGAGAACACAAGAAGCAAGATTGGGATCCGCCCATTTCATCACAGGATCATTCAGGCAGTTTCCGAAATTAGGTCTTCTGGTCTCTACATGCACTCTATTTCCAAATCTACCGCCACGGTTCCTTTTCAACGCGTACAAAATACCATAACAATAAATAAAACCACAGCTGCTCCTGGCTGCCGTTTCCACATAAGGGACATGGTCAGACATAGGTGATAAAACTCTGGCTGACAGGCTGTCAAAGGATCATTTATTCTCATTCTCTGCACATAAAAGAAAGAGCTTATGAATCAATGACACATACCAATGCGTACATTAAAATAACATCTTCCGGACATTAATAGCTTGATCTTCAAAGCAACGTAAAGGTCATATATCAAAATTAGGCAGGTGAAAAGAATCTTAAGACATCAAAAATTAAATGTTAGAAACTTGAAATGATTTGATAAAAGAAAATATCTATATTTTATTTACTAGGTGAAAAATATTTTTGAGTCACCACAGAAAATGTAAGACTTACAAGGCACCTAACAAGTTAAGCCTGAGACTTTAAGAAGCAACTCAAATTACCTTGAGTTATAAGTGATATGAAATGAAAAGTCACAATTCTGTCCTCAGAAGCAAGCAGATGGGGAGAGAATTTAGCCAATTTCTCATGCAGTAGAAATATCTTCTTGGTGACATAGAAGTAAATTGCAGAAGAAGATAAGACCATAGCTTCTAATAATACTGAGAGTAGGAAAAAAAGGGGAAAATAATTTGCTTTTCATACATAGACTTAATTGAGTTTGACATGTTCAAAAAATTGTGACTGACGAATCAACAAATTTGAGAAAAGAAACGGCAGAATCACAAAATTATATACTATATATAAGAAGAGGAATTAGAATTCATTTTTTCCCATCATTCACTGAAGACTTGACACTCCACAGAACTCCCGCTTATATGAGCATCTCACATCATGGGAAACAGTATAAACACAACAGTCCATTCTGTATACAGACAACTGATTGTTATGAGAAAGTTCTCCTATTTATTTTACACTGAAGTCTGCTACCATTGATCCAAGTTTTATTTCTTACGCTTACATAGAGCACGCCTCAGTCCTTTCTCATACAGCAGTCTTTCAAATAACTAGGATTCTGCCATATTACCCCTTACCACACTTTCTCTGTACCTTTAGTTATGATGAACTTTGGTCTGCTCCCAGAACAAGCCTTCTAAAACAACTAAGATAGTAATTCTAATCAATGATGAGACAAAGTCTCACTTATCCTACCCCCATGAGACTGAACACCCAGGTCCGACACCTCTGGAGTCCAAGCAGAAAGAAATCAATCACCTGTCAGAATTCCTCCTGAAAGGAGCCACCTCAGCCTGGAAATGTTTCCTTCTCCCCCAGAGCACCTCTTAGAGTCCCAGAAACTTTGAGATCCCTGTACTTCTGGAGACCGAGCCCCTGATCCAGAATCTGGCCAAGTTTTCCACAAAAGACCTTTAAAGTGTACAGGTGACTTGTTGAATATGAGGATGTGAGGAAAAATATTTTACACTGACTTTCTAATAACCTTTTCAGTTCATTTTAAGTAGCCTACTACTTGATATAGTCCTGGTAAAAAGTTATTTCTCCGTGAGAATGCCAAGATAAACATTGACAGTATTTTACAGAAGCTTGTTAGGATATAAATGCAAGGTCAAGGGTCAAGGTCAAAGACCCAGTATTTTTCATGCAATCCATAATGGAGGTGGACATTACATGCTTAAATTTGAATTAGATTTTACATCAGCAAAGGAGAGATGAAAGTATTCCAGATTGCACAAAAAACGACTAAAAAATAACCTCAATGGAATCTGGAATTAAGAGCTCACACGTGGGGCCTCAGACTAATCTTGGTTCTGAGACATTTGCCCCAATGACTTGCCTCCGCACCCACGATGCAGTAATAGTCCTTAATAGTCCTTCTTTCTTAAATGTTCTATTTAGTCATCATATATTACATTCAATATTTATATTATATCCACTATTCATATTATAGTCTCTATTTAACGTAAGCTATATCTCAGAGGAAATTCAAAATAAAAAATGTCCTTCAGTTATGTTTATTCTGCAAAACAGAATAACTTAAGCTCTAGCACGATTGTGAGCACCAAGTACACAGACGATCTCAAAACCTAAAGCTGGTCTAGATTATGGAAGTACCAGTTCTATGAACAAGCTCTTCCTTTGCATTGGGAGAGAGGGATAATACATTTCACAAGAAGAAAGTGATCCTCTTGAGATCCGGCAGACTGGGAAGGCTTCCCAGAAAATGTAGCCCTTTTCTTGAGCCCATAAAGGAAAAGTGAACTCTAGATAAATGAAAGGGGCATAACAGGGCATCTCAGGTGGTGGGAACTGTGTGATAAAAATGCGGAGGCACCTCCATTGAACAACTAGCCCCATTGGACTGGAAAGAAGGATTCAGTGAGAAGTATATACAGAAGGCAGGCAGGTCAGAGGCCACAGGGTAAAGGGTCTTAAAATGCTTAATTGATCATGAAAACTTCAATTTGTTAGGGACAAAAAAGTTTCCACAAGGAAGAATATTTTATAACTGACATGACTTAGAATTTCTGGTACATAGCAATTAATAATAAGCAGACTAATTTTAGTTGGTATTATTATTGTTTTTACACCTTCTACGACAATGTATCTCCTTTTTGCCAGTACCCAGTCAACTGCTCCTATGTCCCACCATGGTACTCCAGTGGCTTAGAATAAGTTATAGAAACTTTCTTGTGAAATATGATGATCATATTTGACATGATATTCTCTCTGTGTGTCTTTACAACTTTCTTGGCATGGGTTAAACCTTTTACATTCATTATTTCTCTTAATCGCAAAACAATCCTGTAGCTATTATTATCCCCACTTTACAAATGAGGAAACAAGACAGAAAAGTTGATCGGCTTGCCCGCATTCACACTACCAATGAATGAGTCAAGTGCAAGTGTCCATGGTACTAAAGTTCATGTCCTTAAATAGTTTCTTTATTTTAATTGTCATCAATAATAGTAGGTTTGTAGCTATTTGCAACATATTCATATGTTTTTTAACTGTTATTGCTCCTAAGTTTTTCCGACACATTCTCTGCTGCCACCATCTGGCCTGTTGCAAAACTTTCAGGCTTTTCTTAAGTCATTTTCAGCCGCAACCGAGTTTTGCATTCTCTTGAAACTGGGCTGAAATTTTTGTGAATTGGGTTTATATTACTTAAAATTTTCCAATATTATCAATATACTCTTCTTTACTTGTCTGCAATGTGTAAGGGCCATAAAGAGATTAAAAAATGGAAACTGACTAATGAAATTGTACTGGCAAAAGAGAAATTCATAGCAAATCAGCCATTGTGTCAAAATGCTGCTGAGGAAATGGGTCAGTTCTGGATCAAGAGAACAAAGTGAGTTTGACGCATTTCTCCCTTGGTTGGCTGTGGGAGCCCTAAGTTAATAAGTAAGGGAGGTTAGCAAATACCAGCAAATCAATAAGGCCTTACAGAAAATGTTCAAAGGGCAGGAGATGAACCAGCAGAGATTTAGCATTTCGGTCATTGACTTCTAAAAGGCTGATGGCCATCATCCTATGAAAAATGAAATTCACATTAGTAAGAAAGAAAAACCATAAAAACTGTGCCACACATTTACCATTTATCTGGTTTCTTCTGCCAAACTCTACCTACCAAAAGGCACTGACTGTATTAAATGCATTTTTTCCCTCATGTAGGAGGGCGGGCAGAGAAATAAAAGGACAACATGCTAATGTGGAAAGAGCAAGAGACAGGGTGTTTGCAGTCCTCTCTTCCATCTGGCCTCACTGTCCTCAACCTGTTCGTGAGCAGTTTGATAGGTCGATTGACCTCTAGGTGCCTTCCCAGTTCTCACACCCTGAGTCCCTTTGAGCATACACCATACTGGAGTTATAGGAATACCGAAGATGGACGAGAAGGCAACAGATGTTTCGTGCTTACTATTTTCCAGGCACCGTGCAAGGTTCTTCAAATTCGTTGCTCCATTTCATTAATTCTCACAATAACCCTGTAATGTTCATTACCCTTTTCTTACAGTTGAGGGCACTAATGCTTAGGAGCTCAGAGTCAGGTAAGCTGCCCAAAATCATGCAAGCTGGTGACTAAAGGAAACAAGATCCAAATCAAAGTTTGTTTAAATGTATGAATGGGTGAATGAAGTCAAGAAAAGAGTGCTTTCTTTTTAACAAAATAGACATTTTAACTTGCTATGTATTTCACTGCTCATCAATCACCAAGGCTAAAATTTTGTTCCACTTAAAGTCACTTGTCATTTGAATGCAAAAAAAAAACAAAAACAAAAAACAAATACATTTAATATTTAGCACTTACCTAGTACTTACTATGTGTCAGGCACTATTCTAAGTATTCTAACCAATTAATCCTCACGATAATCTGTGAGGTTAGGACTATCACCAAACCCATTTAACAGATGAGAGATCTAAAACCCTAAGAAGTCAAATAACTTGTCTAAGATCACAGTTTGTAAATGTAGAGGAGAAAGTTAGACTCTAGAATCTGTACCCTTAACCAGTACACTATAACACCACTTCACACCCCTTCAATACACACACACACACACACACACACACACACACACACACACACACCCTGAAAATACCTGTACACACGCATGTGCACAAAAGGCTGACATTTCTTACACAAACACATGGAGCACTCAATTTAGTCCTCAGACATTCTGGGACACATTGAACTCTCACAATCCATTGTAACACTCCCTCTCTATTTACCTAACAGGGAGTCGGAGGAAATAGAAAGAGGAGCTAACTCCAACAAAGTTTATAGCCACCAGGGCTGGAATTCATAAAACCTCTGAGAAGATTGAAGGTTGGTCTTGAAATTCCCATAGCTATCAATGTGCTGTATTAGTTTTCTTGGGCTGCCATAACAAAGTACCACAGATTTGTTGGCTTAAAAAGCAGAAATTAATTTTCTCTCAGTTCTAGAGGCTAGAAGTTCAAGATCAAGGGGCCGGCGGGGCTGGTTTCTTCGAGGCCACTCTCTTTGACTTGTAGATGGCTGTCTTCTCCCTGTGTCCTTGCATGGTCTTTCCTCTGTAGGGGTTTGTGTCCTACTCTCTTATAAGGACACCACCAGTTGTGTTGAATCAGGGCCTATCGTAATGACCCCACGTTAATTTAATCATAACTTTAAAGATCCTGTCTCCAAATACAGTCACAGTCTGAGGTACGGGGGTTAGGACTTCAACATATGAACGGAGGGTGACACAATTCAGCCCATAACAAGTACTAAAAAAAGAACGACACTTCATAATTCAGATATTAATTATGCTCAGAGGTGGACACTTAATTCTTAGCGATGTCAACATAAACCGTCTATGCTAAGTGAATACTGCTATCGATCATATTTAAAATTGCCCTTTTATATGAACAAAATAAGTTATAGAAATTTAAATATTAATTTTGAAAATTAAGTATTAATTTTGAGGTTTACTCTGCTACCTCACCAAAAAAAAACTATAATATCTGAAATTTACAGAAATAAAGTTCTGTTTCCTTCTATAATAATTCTTATCATAATTTAAAATCTGGAGCTTAAACTTTCCAATAAAAAACACACTTGGACTCTGGGACTTGTATTTCAATATTAGTCGGGACTATAGAAGACTTACTTCAATAGAAGCTGATTCTAAATATTTTATTTCTCCTGGTAATCATGTCTTTGATTGCTCCCATAGCAAGAACAAGATTTTTAAAGCAAGTAACAGTATCATGTCTAGAATATCCTGGCAGCAAGAAGATTCATGTGTTAACATATTTAATTACTTGAAATAAATTCCTGCTTTTAAAAATAAATAGGAAATCCTCAGTAATCAGTTCTTTAATTAATTAAATATCTATGCATATAATTATCAATTTTATATACGTAGTATAAATGAAAAGGCTCAACATAAGAGAAATTGCCAGTATACAGTAATTATAAGCCTGCTATACTTACATTTTATGTTATCAAAACTAATACTAAAAAGAAGAAAAAGATCCTCGAAAATTAAATTTTTCCCTAAGAATTGAAGTAAAATAACAGAAATGTTTTTGTGTTCTAGAGATGTACACATCCCTGGCTGTGAGTTGTTAGAATCTGTTGGATTTTATTTCTTTACATGAAACCATAAAAACGACAAGCAGCTGCATAAACTATCAGGTGGTTTGCTCACCTCCAGAGTCAAATCCAGTGCCACTGAGCAAAGAAGGTGTGTGCTAAGCACAAACAGTAAGCACCATAAGGGTCTCAGTGGTCTGTAAGCTCATGTCAAGCCTCAGAGTTAACTGAAAAATGATGTTAAGGTTAAAAAAATGTCTATTCAAAAGAATATAAGATCAAAATCATTTACTACTTGCCCACTACGTATGTGGTGGGCACTACGTCAGGCATTACATACTAAACCATTGTTTCCTAAAACAAAAGGTCTTCAGATATCAGTCTAAGAATGACCTGTGTCAAAATCTGGAGAATCTAATTAGGCAACATTTAAATCCACTATGATAAATAACTTAGTCTGCATCTCTAAGACGAAGTAATTATTGGCCTTTAGACTAAACATAGAATAAGTTAAAGGTCTTTGGAATTCAGAACTGAATAAATATTATACAGCTAAATAAAAAGATCAGAAGAATAAATCAATAATTATGCTCTAATTCTTCCATAATGAATGAATGATGAGTTACTATAATATTGTGAAAAAAGTTTTTAAATTCCTTTTTAAAGATTAATAGAGAAAAAAATATTATAATTAAGGGTAGATGAAAAATATCTCTTCAAATAGCAAAACTATGCACTACCACAGATATGTTTGCTAAATCAATGGATTACATAACATGTTATTTTAGCCAAGCCTCAGTTATATAACTTTGTGAAAAAATTATTCACACCCTTTGCTACACCTCTTTGTTTCTAATAACCATTCTTTGAGCAAGTCACAAATCACCATTATCGAAATGGAAGTGTGGAATTATATCAGTTTGCAATTTCTTACTCCCTCTGATAAAATTTTTACCTATACTAGAGATTGAGCCTTGGGCTGCCATAACAAAGTACCACATATAATAGGTACTTAAGGTTTGAGATTGATTATTTGTGTATACCCAACTATCACTAAGGTTAATGCTGGTAATTCATAGTCTCCTCTATTTTAAAGTACTATTTTTAAACATCTATAGACGTCATAAATCTTTGACCTCCACTCAAGGTCCCATATTGAATCATCCAAGATATTTATGTATTTAATTTTAAAGTGTTCCATGTGATAATGCTTTTAAAATACTAAATGAGGATTGTTTTTTTTTTCCAGAGCCACAGAATGAATCATTTCAGATTATCTGTTTTGAAAACAATTGTTCAATTTAAAGATTTTCGCAAAACAAGCAAGCATTTTGATTCTCTTCAAAGTCAACACCAGATCCCCAGCCCCACTTAGATGGCTGTAGAAAGAAATACATACTTTGAAACGTCAGCCAGTGATACTTTTCTAATTTAGGGATTGACATAAGCACTCTTTATTTTTCTGACCCCTGGAGATATTTTCCTTTAGCAACAGCAAGAGAGCATTGAACCTTGCCAGAATTGATCCATTTTTCCTACTTTCTGAGAAAAGCAAAACCAACAAAATTCTGTTTGTTACTCTAGTACCACATGTGTTTTCAGGAACAGCAGTTGCTCTAACACTTCTCTTAGTTCTGCATGACGCAGGGAACTGACTTCCCAACAAGCTGGCCTCTTAATTCCATCTTGCTCTGAAAGTAAAAGAATAACGAGCCCAGTGATGCTGACGCAACACTCCCACGTGCCAAGACCAATGAATTTCCGCCACACAAAAAAAGCATTTGCTCCAATACAGGAGCAAGTCCTGATGTTTAATTTGTGGCAATCTTGCCCAGAAACATAAGGATCAACTTATGAAAGGGTATGTGTATCTTTTTTTAAGTGCTCCATATACAGAGAATAAAAAGACTAAAAAAGGTGAAAGTACCCATCCCATTTCTCTCCACTATATTGACAATTTCCTAAAATGACAAGTCTTAATTTACTTTCCTTTAGTACTTCTTTTCTAATCTGGCTTCTAAGAGTCATCACTTTCTAATTTTCAAATCCAATGGTTTCTTCTTAGTTTGATACTCTAAACCCATTTTTTAAAAATCACTCTTTTCCATGGCTACCATCTCCTTGTTTTTTCCCTTTTCCCTCATTCTTGTTCTAATAAGGGATTAGCATGTGGAATGAAAAAATATTCTATCTTCATATAAAGCAGTATAGAGCATGATGTTTAAGAATCAGGTTCTCAAAGCAGATCCACCTAAACTCGATTCCCAATTGTACCATTTACTATAAGCACATACAATTATGTCTTAATTATTTCTCTGAGCCTCAGTTTCCCATATCTGTAAATGCAGATCATAATAATAGTACCATTTTTTTAGATTTGAGAGAATTCAATTAAATAACAATGAGAAATATCAAATTTATAGCACATAAGCTTTTTAATTATTTATTTTTCAATTATAGTTGGCATATAATATTATAATAGTTTCAGGTGTACAACAGTCATTAAATATTTATACAACTTACAAAGTGATCACTTCAATAAATCTAATACCCATCTGACACCAAACGTAGTTATAACAATATTACTGACTCTATTCCTTATGCTATACTTTGCAACCCCATGACTATTTTGTAACTACCAGTGTGTACTTCTGAATTCCTTCCCCTTTTACACCCTCAACTCCCTTTCCATCTAGCAACCATCAAAATGTTCTCTGTATCTATGAGTTTGTTTCTGTGTTTATTTTGTTCTCTAGATTCCACATGTAAATGAAATCGTATGGTGTTTGTCCTTCTCTTACTCCACTGAGCCAAATACCCTCTATATCCATCAATATTGTTGCATGGCAAGATTTCACTCTCTTTTTATGGCTCAATAATATTCCATTGTATATATGTACCACCTCTTCTTTATCCATACATCCACTGATGGACCCCTAGGTTTCCTATTAGCCATATCTTGGCTATTGTGAATAAAGCTGCAATGAACTTATGAACACACATATCCCTTTGAAGTACCAGTTTGGGTTTCTTCAGATAAATACCCAGAAGTGGGATTACTGGGTCCTTCTCTGTCTCTTATAATAGTCTTTGTTTTAAAGTCTGTTTCATCTAGTGTAAGTATTGCTACCCCAGCTTTTTTTATTTTCATTTTCATGAAATATCTTTTTTTTATTCCTCTACTTTCAGTCTGCCTGTGTCTTTTGATCTAAAATGTTTCTTGTAAGCAGTATATGTAAGGGTCTTGTTTTCTTATCCATTCAGCAACTCCATCTTTTGATTGGAGCATTTAATCCATTTACATTTAAAGTAATATTTGATAGATATGTAGATATTTCCACTTAATTGTGCATATTTTTTAACTTTTTTTCTTCTTCTTCTTCTTAAAGAAGTCCCTTTAACATTTCTTGTAATACTGGTTTGGTGTTATGAACTCCTTTAGTTTTTTCTTATCTGGGAAGCTCTTGATCTGTCCTGCAATTCTAAATAATAGCTTTGCTGGGCAGAGTAATCTTGGTTGTCTGTCTTTGCTTTTCTTCACTTTGTATACAATCCTTTCTGGCCTGCAATGTTTCTGTTAAGAAATCAGCTGACAGTCTTATGGGAGCTTCCTTATAGGTAACTAGCTGCCTTTTTCTTGCTGCTTTTAGGGTTCTCTCTTTGTCTTTAACCTTTAGTATTTGAATTATGATGTGTCTTGGTGTGGGCCTATTCAGGTTCGTCTTGTTTGGGACTCTCTGTGCTTCCTGGGTTTGTATGCCTCTTTCTTTTGCCAGGTTAGAGAAGTTTTTGTTTATCATTTTTTCAAATAAATTTTCAATTCCTTGCTCTCACTCTTCTCTCTCTGGTACACCTGTGATGTGAATGTTTATGTGCTTGATGTCCCAGAGGCCCCTTAAACAATCCACGTTATTTTGGATTATTTTTCTGTTCTGATTAGGCGTTTTCTGTTTAGCACATGAATGTTTCAATAAATATTATTATCATTATTATTTCTAATTTCAGTGGCCTTTGACAGACAAAATTAGAAATGAATCAGCACTAGAGATCTTAACCAGATAGTAAGCAAGTGATTATTGTATTTTAATTTGCTTGAATAGAATTACAAAATTAGGAAGCTAGAAAAGACCATTGAGTCAGAAGTCAGCAAGCTATAGCATGCAGGACAAATACAGACCACATCTGTTCTTATAAATAAAGAGTTATTGGAACAAAGCAATGCTCATTCATTTATGAATTGCCTATGGCTATTTTGGTGCTCTAATAGCAGCACTAATTGTGAAAGAGATTGCATGCCCTGCAATGCCTAAAATATTTTACAGAAATATTTTGCTAACCCCTAAATTAGTCTAATAATTTAAATTACTCCAATAATTTTCCTGATGAGAAAATTAAATACAATTGTATAATTCAAAAATTGCAAAGAAATGTCCCAATGTATCATTTTTATTACTTCACTGGAAACTTATTATGTATACAGACTGTTTACTGATAGAACTAAAACCTGCTTCTTTACCTTGTTTTGTTGTTTCTGTGACACAATTATAGTTTCTGGGACCCCAAAGAATGTGGGATTTTATTCTGAAACTATAGTGCTTGCACTGTGAAAAGGAAAGTAGTTCCCATTAGAATCAGAAAAACCTGAGGTAAAAAAGGCTGCATAAGCTCATGCCAAAAGTTGAATTTTACTTAATATAAAGAAAAAGATGGCAGCTTTCAACTTTGGCACAAAGTAGGAGTATCAAATTGCTGCAGAAACTGCTGTTCTCTGGAGACTGATGACCAGAATGACCTCAGAAGCAATTTTTTATTCTCATGAGATGGCTTGGTTAGATATTTCTGGGAAAGAGCAGTGGGTCTTTAGAAAGGTTAGCACGTTGTTTGTTCCTTGGTAACCACTTGGAGAAGTGGGTAGGAGGCAATGAGACCAAACATGAAGCTGGAATGGGACAGGGGCATGGCAGTTAGTCACTGGCTACAGAGGGTATCAGTGGATTGTCTGGAGAGAGAGAGATTACATGGTTGAAGCCTTGATTTGCTTTTATTCATGTTCAGTCCCTAATGTAGTATGAACGTCACAAATAGAAGCCACTCCTGGAATTCCCAAGAACAAAACCTAGCTTCAACCTGAAATTTTCAAGTATTAGATGCATATCTCTTCTAACAGTGACATCAAGAAGACGGAGAAAAAGAAAGCATCATTTTTCTTTTAGGAAAATCAGCTCTATTTTCTTCCATGCCACAGGGAATGGCATGAACTATAAATTGTGCATGCTATTTAAGGTATGCAGAAATAACCTATAGCTTTTGCTACCAGAAGCCTGCATATGTGATCCCTATGGCGATGTCCCACAATCACCTATTTCAAAATTACCAAAATGTGGTTGTTAAAAATGCAGACTTCTGGCCCCTGTACCAGACATCATGAATCAGCACTTCTGTGCGTCACACCCAGGCATATGCATTTTCAGTAAGCTTCTCACATGATTCTACTGCAAACTAGAGTTTGGGGACCATGGGTTTATTGAAGAGGGAACTAGCACTATATTTTTTAGCTCTGCCACTGTCTAGATTTGTGACTTTGAGCAATTTACTTATGATGAGTATAATATAATCTACTCTGCTAACCAGCAAGATGTATTAATTTTAAGAATTAAGAGGGGTGAGCTCAAGGTGCCATGTCAGTGCAAGGTATAGCAACCTGGAAGAGATCAGTGCACTGAGCTAAAATGGCTAAACTGCTTAAAGGCAGGGGTTTGCAGAAGGTAATACATTGAACAACATGGTTTACTTTTTTAATGTACTCAAGGAAAAGCATTCTAATTGATAAAATGTTAGCTTAGCTTTTCATGTCATGTTGTCTCTTCCCTTTATCCCATAAATTTCATAGCATAGAATGTATAACATGTATTTCTATGAGGATGAAGAAAAATCTCAGAAACAAGCAATTTACCAAAGATTTGTGTAGTCTTGCCTGTTCAAAATGTATTCTGCACAATTAAAATACCTGGGGGCAGAGCCTGAGCTACCCCGGATAAGAAGCCATCTAAACATTTGAATGTTGCTACAGACTAAACTAATGAATATTTTATTCTCTCCAGCTGCTTCATAATCCTTCTCTTGCCCAAAAGCCATGAGATTACAAAACCCAATTTCACCTTCTCTGGGGCTTTGTACCCCTGCATATACAACAGCCAACTCTTTCTGGTATTTTATTGACAAAACAAAAGGCAGCAAAAGCAGCTGTAACTGAAGATACTGCTACTAAATAAATCCTAAACCTGTTCATTTGTTCTTTTCTCCTACTGGGCCTGCCCTGCTGTCCTCTTGATTCCATGATCACTCCTGGAACCAAGGATCCCAGTGGCCACTAAAATTAATGTAGAAATGTGGGGAAGCAACAACTTCTCATACTCAGTTTTAGAAAAAATGCTTCATTAAAAGATACATTTGAGTATATTAATAATAATAGATAATATGTATTATGTGATTGATCCTTTAATACATCATTCCATTTAACCCTCACAACAAGTATGTGAAGTAGATATTATTGTCCCCATCTTACTTTACAGATGAGGAAAGTGAGGAAGAGCTAAAAATTGCAATGAATATCACAGTATGTGTACTGAAAATCATGTTAGATAGTCAGCCCAATTTTAACCATTACAACAAGAGGGACCTGATGATTCTGATATATCTATATCTGCTAGCAAACTAATTTTGATTTGAATTTAATGAGATTTCTCTGTTAGTCATTATTATAATTTTTCTTCAAAATCTAGTAATTATTCCAATTTAAGGGACTGTGCCTTTAAGGCACATAATAAAGTGCTCTAAATAACAAATAAGCAAATATTTGTTAAATGAATGGATACCTCAGTACTTAGAAGACCTGCAAGGAATTTCAAACCCTAAATCCTCTTCCTTATAATGAACATCTATCAGCATTATTCTCATGCCATCTATTCAAATTAACAGTTCTTCACAGGTAACTTGTCGCTATTAGTAATTACAGAAACATCTTTAAATTGTTTACTTATTTTAAAGAGTGTGAAGTTAGGGGGAGTCTACCAGACCACCCACAGTTCTGATACCAATTGCAAGTTCAGGAGTCCCCAAGACAATTTAGATTCAAAGGTTTCCTAGAAAGATTCAGAGAACTCACTGAGAGCTCTACACTCACAATTATGATTTAAGACACAGATTAGGTAAGATTAAAATAGACACAAATTAAAATCAGCCAAGAGAAGATGCATGTAGGGCAGAGTCTAAAAAAGCTTCAAACACAGAGTTTCAAGCTGTCCTCTCCCCATGGAGTCCGGGACTGCTTTATTTTCCCAAAAACAATGTATGATGATACACACAGAGTATTGCCAATCAGGGAAGCTCATCCAAGCTTTGGCATCTAGAATATTTATCGAGCTCCATGGTTGACTTCTCACATGGCTGACATTAGTTTCCAGCAACTCTGGAAATCAAGCTGATACCATGTGATTCAATGTTCCTACCAGAAATGACATTGTCAGACAATCTGGCATGGCCCATAGCCCCAGTCACACAAAGACACTCCTGTCAGGCATGACATTGCAAAAGCTTAGAGATTACCACAGAAGCTGAGCAGAGAGGACAGACTGCTCTTGGGCAAGGTTAAATTCCTCACTACATGAAGAGTTAAAAGGAAATCCAAGGTTTTTTTCAAGAATATATTTTTCTGGTGTAGGATATCTAGAGGCTCAGTTATAGCTAAAATGTGAAAGCCATTTTCTAGGCATGTTGTTACTTCAGAAAACATGATTTAAAAAAGGAAATAGTGCTGATTTAGAAGGCAGCCAAGAACTACAAATATAAGCATAGATTAGCATCAAACTACAATAGAGACCAACATTCAATTACAGCTATTTCATGTGACTGAATTAGAGATTCTAAATATGGAGGCAGATTTTAGTGGCCTCGGTTTAGGATTCAGTCCAATAACGAGACTCTGAATTCAGGCCTCTCCTACATGGCTGCCCCAAAGTCAATCTTCCTCTTAATTCCACCATCTTTTCCTCCAGCCTATTCCAGACTCCCTGCTCTTCATTCTTTTGACTGCCAACGAAAACAGGTGGTTTGTCCATCTGGAACTCCAAGTTTTGCTCCATTCTGATCATTTCCAAATATGCTGAAGTCCCAAAGGCTTAATACATCTTGTTCCAATTATTTCAATTATTAGGTCTTTAAGTTGAAAGCAATAGCAATTTAATTCCTATTAATTTGGACAAAACTTTTGGACATGGACAGGGAGAACGCCACATGATTTCTGTTGCTCAAGACTCAGTGTATGTTACTTTGTTACAGCAGCCCTAGCAAACTAATACACAGGCTAAATATGTACTTCTGGTGATTTGAATGTCATATTTTATAGTTGTTTCATCTGATTGGTCAAAGTCCAGTACAATTTACAAAGAGAATTTCCTCTTTTGCATATGCAATTTCAGTCTCACATATTTCATTATTATCCATCAGTCTAAACCTATTGGTTTCCCTGTTCGCATCACAGATTTTATTGTTTGGCAGGTAAGTAGTTACCATAAGAATCTAGACCAATTAGTCTTATGTAAGGCAAAAAGACCTTAATTTCAAATATTGTACTTTAAACACTTAGATCTCTACTAGATTCCTTTAATAGATTCCAATTTTAAGTAGAAATATTCCATCTTTTCGTTCATTTTGACTCTTTATTTTTTAATATATTAATCATGGTTATTATTAGCTCCTTAATTATATTCCATATTTATATAACCTCTACATCCTTCTTTTTTGTTGTTGTTTTATCTCTTGATTATTAGTCACTTTTTTCTGCTTATTTGCATTTCTAATGCTATTTATTATTTGCTGGACATTATAAATAATATATCATAGATTCTTTGGAGTATATTATCTTCTTCTAAATTGTTTTATCTAGCAGGCAGTTAAATAACTGAAGGATCACCCTGACCCTAACACACCTTGATTTTAGCCTTTGTTTGGGTGGGTCCATTTCACTTTTTTTCTTTCTCCTAGCAACTAACCCTTACTCCTAGCTTATTTCTGGCATTCTCCTAACTTCTAAGATGTGATATTTCAACAACGACAAACTCAAGGTAGTAACTATCTGGATCCAAACTTTAATGTTGCCCCAGAACTGTGAAACTTCTGAAATTCCTAATTATATTTCAGCCTCCTTGCATTTTTTCTCTGCTCCATCTCTTGAAATCACATTCTGTGAATATGTAGTTTTATGATTTGGCCAAAGACTCAATGTAAATTTTTATGTAGATTTTTTGGGGCTCCTCTGCAGCTCTTTCCTGTCTAATACCCTACCCCTCAAATCCCAGTTACCATGGTAACTCCAAATACCAATCTCTGTTTCCTCTGACAGCAAAAATGCTGTTTTCTGCTTAGACTCTATTCCCCCATACAATGGTTTGGAAATTGTACTCAGGGAGAAATCAGGGTGACTGTAAGATGTAGCTCATGTGCTTCCCTTAGCTCAGAGAACTCAGCCTTGCATTTCCTGCAAATTTTATATATTTGTCTATATGTATATATGTTTTGGTGGAAGGGGAAATAACTAAAACCTAGTTAATCATGGTCAAAATTTAAAGTCTTAAATACAGAGTTTAAGCCTCATGATCTATTTCTTTGCATTTTCATATCCCCTTTTCACCTCTTTCCATACCTTACGAACTATAACATTATAAAAGCATATTTCTAGTAGATAATTTCACAAATAACTATAATCCTACTATAGGAAGAATCAACATGCTATCATCCTAGAGAGAAAATCTATAATTCTAATCAGTGAACAAATTGGTATCTAGACTTCTTACCTTCTGTGAGGCTCTATTGAAGAAATACATATTCTAAACAGCTTTCATAATTGCTTGATTACTTAAATGCAATCTATGGAAAGACCGAACTAGGAAAGGGGTAAAGACAAATACTACAAACAACACTTACTGGAATTTCTTAGGTTAAGTTTCAAGAATGGGGCTAGAAGAATTCATTTATTTTCCCAAATTTTCATATCCCATGAAGAGGCACACTTTGGCCAGGCACAGTCAGACATACTTCAGTTCATTCCAGGAAAATGACTGTGCTTATTGATGCCTTGCGATTGTAGAAATGATGTATAATTGTATAAATGCTTATTTAGGCCTTCTCACCTTTGCTTATGCCTTTGCTCCACCAGCAAGATCTTCTACCTTTACTCTTCGGCCTTTATTCTGCTTTGTCTCTCCCGCTCCTTCATTCCCCACGCCTACCACGGAGATACAACCCATTGTTCAAGCTCTAGTTTAATTAATAGCAGCAGCCACTGTTCAACATTTACAACATCCCAGAAACTAAGCTGAATGCTTTACATAAGTCATTTTACCTAGTTCTTCCGACATCTACCAATTAAGTTGTACTCAGACAGTTTAACAGAAGACAATCAAAGCTCAGAGAAGTGAAACAACTTGCTCAGATCAAAAAGCCAGAAATCAAACCCGGGCCCCTCTTACTCTAAAATTGATGTTATTACTCATGGCATTGCACTGCTACCATTACCAACTCTCCATGAAATGTTTCTTGACTCCAGTACATCAATTCCTCCCAATCTAAACCAAGGTCCCCTTTTGGACATGTTTTACATTGTCTTGATTACTGTTTATTTTATAGTGCTATTTAATTTTAGGTGAATATGTTTTGTTTCTTTCCCTAAGTGTGTTATAAGCCTATTAAAGCTACAGAACTCCTCAAAAATGTGCCTGCATTCCACAGGCACACACAAATACTGGTCTTATACTTTATAGTCATGTATATATTTTCCTGTTAACCTTTCAATGCCTAGCATAATTTTACGTACAGTAATCTAATCCAGCCAATAAATTGTTCCCATTTGTCAAGAGTTTAAATACAGGAGGTTAAATGACAAAGCATGAAGTTGAGAGGGCCAGCAAAGGTGTATGTAATTAGAGATGAACATACCTATATCTAGAATATTAGGTTATGATTTTAAAGTTGATAAGAGTTATTAGAACATAATAAAGTATTTATTTTTGTAATGTATAGAATCTTTGCCAAAAAACACTAATATCAGATAGTATTCTATAAATGAATGAATCATGACATTTCTAAATCAGCTATTAATAGTTATTAATGTCTTCTTTGTACAGAATATTTTTAATATGCCATAACAGAAAAGTAGAATCGAGCATAAAATAAGTTAATATAGTATTTTACATTTCAAGAATAATGAACACTAGGTTTATTTATGCAAAGCAATATATTAGATTAAGAAAAATATTTCAAAAATTCAGAAGGAAAGTGCTCTAGCCAGACGAACTTAGAAAATAGAGGAAAAACTTTTGGAGCTTGAAAGAAGTCAATAATTCTTTAAAAGGGAAGAGAAAATTATATAAATGAGTATTTATTAATGAAATGAAATAAAACCTGATACTGAGAAATAAGATTAATTGGACCTAAGAGATACTGACCCTACAGGGACTTCCACATCCAAGTGCAATATAGTTTTGTTTTGTTTTTTTTTCCAAATGTAAGAGGAGTAAAGGCTACATGTGGATTCCTGATGAGTATGAAATGACTCCAATGCTCATTTTTCTAATTCCAAAATTCTTGATGAAGAATGCACAAGCTCTTACTTGGGACCACAAAACTGAATAGGAAAAAAAAAAAGTTAAAGTAGAGAGGTGGGTATCTCGTGAGTATTATATTTGCTTATTTGCTTACTGCAAACGAGCCTAAGTACTCCCTCAGTAACCACTTTTCTTGGGGCATAGGAATGGAGCCACTTCATGACAAAGAAGTGAGGAATATGGTAGTATTTATCTGTCTTGTCCACTGCTTCAATGTGTGTGAGTGTAAAGAGTATTCTTCTCTTATGATGAGTTTTTTTCCCTTTGTATAGACTGAGATAATACCCACTTATATTCCTTCGAAAGTCTTAGAGATGACTGATGAAAAAGCCTCTTCAATTTAACCAGTGCACTAAGATGTTTTGAATAATAAATAATTTCTATTAAGCCTGCAGAAACTTTTCTCTGCACATAACTGCTATCTAGAATCACAATGACTTTTATTTCTTATTAATTAATGCCTGTGAAACTTCCAGGAATTATAACTGTAGGTTCCCACCACTTTCTGGCCTTTCCATAGCTATAGATTTTCTAGCCATGTGATCTTACAGCCAATTTAGTTTAGTGAAACTAGCTCCAGATATGGCATCAAATAACCTATGTTCAAATTTCAGCCTTTTCGTTAGCCTTGTGACTTTGATTAAAACAAGCATTTCTCTGAACCTCAGCACATATATCTATAAAAAAGGAAAATAATATCTGCCCACACTTATCCACAGGATTGTGGTGAAGCTCAAAAGAATGCAAAAATGCTGTGTAAATCACAGTTCTATTAGGGCTGTTTATGCTGTTTCAAGAGTTTCTCATAGCCCCTTCTTCCCAATCAGCCAGCAATAACTACCGTTAATATCTTCCTTTATTTTCTTCTAGTCTTTGTCTAGAGTATGTGTACATTTGTTTGTGTATATATATATAGATTTACTTTGTACATGTATATTTTATTATGGTACAATTATGTATTACAGTACTTGCTTATATTATGACATATGTGTATATGTATGTATCCCTAGGTTAACAAATGTTCTTTCAAAACATGGTTAATGACAGCTTAATATGATAAGTCCATCATATATAATATATGTAATGAAGTATGATGTATCAATGTACGCATTTTCATGTTACTAAAACTTATTTCCAAATATGGTAATAATGGCTTGGCTATATTAAAAATATGGTGATTCCTGTTAGAATAGCTATAATCAACAGGACAAGTAATAACAAATGTTGGAGAGGATGCGTAGGAAAAGGAACCCTTATACACTGCTGGTGGGACTGCAAATTGGTACAGCCTCTATGGAAAACAGTATGGAGGTTCCTCAAAAAACTAAGAATTGATCTACCATATGATCCAGCAATCCCTCTACTGGGTATTTATCCCAAAGACTTGAAAACCCATATCCGAAAAGATATTTGCACACCAATGTTCATAGCAGCATTATTCACAGTGGCCAGGACGTGGAAGCGACTGAAGTGCCATACAACAGATGACTAGATAAAAAAGATATGGTACATATATACAATGAAATATTACTCAGCCATAAGAAGAGATGAAATACTGCCACTTGCAATAACATGGATAGACCTTGAGATAATCATGCTAAGCGAAATAAGCCAAACAAAAAAGTTGAAAATCACATGATATCACTTATATGTGAGATATAAACCTAAAAGCAACAAATGAGCAGGACAAACAAAGTCTCATGGACACGGACTATAGGTTAGTGGTTATCAGAGGATTATAAACTAGTGGTTACTAGTGGGGTTGGGGGAGAAGGGGGGAGGTAGATGGGAAAAAGGGGGTTAAATATAGGGTTTGGGGGAGGGCGAAGTGGGTAAAGGGGATCAAATATATGGTAGCTGAAGGAAACTGGACTTTGGGTGGTAAACGCACAATAGAATATACAAATGTCAAATGATAATGCGTACCTGAAAATTATATAATTGTATTAACCAATGTTACCCCAATAAACTTAATTAAAAATTTAAAAAATAATAAAAAATAAAATAAAATAAATATGATTAACAACTCTACCACATGAGTGAACTATTATTTATTTGACCATTCCCTATTTTTAACTCATTAAAAATACTCATTTCCATTTTTTTTGTTTTTTATTTTGTTGTTTTTAGGTGTTGATCTTACTGAGTTTATTTGCTATCATAAATGTTACTGTAGTAACTATTTTTGCACAAAACTCTCTTTATGAATCTCTAATTCCATAAAGTAGATTTGTAGAGCTAAAATCACTGGATCAAAGGTATGGATTTTCCTAAGGCGCTTGCTAACATATTGTCAGATTCTATTCCTGAAGTACTCTACTATTTAGACAATGCAAGAGAAGGTCAATCTTTATGGTGGCCTTGTCATGATTACCTATTTTAATTATTAGCAATTTCATAGGCAAAAAAAGAGTATCTCTTTATTTGTTTCACTAGTAAAGTTGAAAATTTGTCATGTTTATTGATTTTAATTATATCTACCATGAATTATTTCTTCTCATTCTTCCTCCATTTTCAGTATATTCTTTATTGATTTGTAAGCATTCTTTACACTTTATGAAATCAATTTCTCAGTTGTCGTAACTCATAACATTTTCCGAATTTGTCATCTACATTTTAATATTGCTTATGATTTTTTGACACTTTTTTTTAAGTTTTTTACAAATCAAATTTACTAGCCAGTTTCTTTCCTGCTTTCTTCTTTTATACTTTGGGAACTAAGTAGGGCAAATCCCACTTGTATTCATATAGAAATTCATTCTTTTAATAAAAACTAGCCCTTATTCGAAGACTTAGCAATCTAAAATAAAGTTAAGATGTGATAATACTGATTATTGGTGTTCTGCTAAATCATCAGCAAGGAGATTATTAAGTATTTCTGGAGCATGAGAAATTGGTGCCAACACAGACACAGCTCTATTTATAGGTTACCACTCAGATAACTCCTGTGCTGTGGCATTTAGCCAGTGGTGAGGACCCAGAAATTCTGACACTTGGAGAGCAGAAGGTCTATACTGGTTCTATACATCAAAAAGAGTCAGGCTCAGGGCAACCAGTGAGAGGATGGGACAACGCCAGAATCAGTTCTGCTAGGGAAGAGTGGTCTGCAAATGTCTGAGATGCAGAGACTATAATTAAAAAGGTAACTGTAAAAGGAGTTCAATTCACCTCCCAATTCTAAGGTTCTCTGTTTCATTGATCTCTCACTATATTTGATTCTGTGCTGAGTAAATTAAATTCTATATTTCATCTTTGGAAAGACCCTTGAGTAGGTAAACTGGCCTCCTCAGCAGCATGAATATTAATCATGGCTAATAAAATTAGTAATAGTTAATATTGATTAAGCTCTTTTTGTGCTCCAGACCCTGTTCATGAAACCTTCAAACACTTTGAACTGATAAGAACTATAATTCTATTTTATAGTTGAAGAAACTGAGGCATAAAGCTAATGAACTTGTCCACAGTCACACAGACAACAAGAAAATGAACCAGGCTGGGGTTTGACACAAGACAGCCTGATTCCAGAATTGGCAGCCTTATGATATTCTATAACATACTGTATTTATCAATACAAATTTGAGAATATTTATTTTAATGTATATATTTAATAAGATGTATACATATATTTATACATGTGGAAAGATATATAAATATTACTTCCTTGGATATCTTTTTATTTATTATGGTCAATGGAAGAGGAGGGTTAGGAATTAATTGAAGAATTCTTAGATTATTTAGACCTTTGGCTTTCACACCTTCCTTTTGTTTTCAGAAAACAAAGAATAGAACAAAAGAAAAAGACAAGTTTAACAATTTTTCTATAGTTTGATATTAGTTCTGCTGGGGATTGGTTTAAAAAGGAAAGCAGACTGAATGTAATGATCAAAGTACCATCAAGTTTACGTACCCATCTATTATATTCCTATTATCACTAGTGCTTCCCTGGGTACCAGCTTAGAGCAGGACAGTGGATGGTGTAGAGTGTGCATGGGTAAAGTTTCAATAACACAATTTTAGCTGTCTCTGAATGAGCCTTGCCGGCATAATTGATGCACTATTGTCCCTACCATTCCTTTCTCTTCCCACCTTAGTATCCCACAGACTCTCATGGCTGTAGTTTTAGGACTATTAGTGGTCAAGTCATTGCTTGAGGCCTCACACAGTGACTAGGAGAGGCTGCCCTCAGCCATCAATTTTGCCTCTTATCTCGTTCCCTCCACTCCATCCTCCAAAGCACTGCTAGACTAACATTTTTAATATGCAAATCTGGTCACATCCCTCCCTTTAAAATCCTTCTAGTCTACGACCATGTTACCCTGAACACTACCAATCCCATCTGATCTCTGAAGCTAACTGGGTCGGGCCTGGTTAGTACTTACATGGGAGACCACCTAGGAAGACCAAGTACTATAGGTGTAAAAAAAAAAAAAAAAAATTCCTTCTAGAGATTCCCACCTCCTGTGGGATGAAATCTAACCTCCCTAACCATGGTGTAAAAGGCCCTTGACGATATAGTTCCACCTACCTGTTTGCTCCTCTATTAACCTCACCTACTTGAAAGTCCTGGGACAGTCTTCAGTCTCACACAGATCCACATCTTTGTATATCTTGTTTCCTCTCTTGTAATATCCCCCATCAATCCCCACTCACATCACCATACACTTACATGATTAACATCTTTGCATCTCATTTTAAAGGCTGCCTCTTATCTAAAACCTCCCTGACTGCTTCGGGCCACCATAAGTGATTAATAAAAATTGTGTCCCAACCTGCCTCCTATGTATATTCACATATCGTGTGGCAATTGTTCATTTGTGTGTCTGTCTCCCACGTAGACTATATGCTCCTTATAGGAAGAAGGCTCTACTTTTCACCTTTGTGAATGGCATTTAATAAATAATTAATGGATGAATAGATGGGTAGATGAATGGATGGTTGAATGAAAGAACAGATCAATGGTATCTTTCACAGTGATAATTTCTTTTATTTACATTTAAAATTACCAAAGAACCCCAATATATATTATCTCATTTAGACATGACAACGAATTTTCTGAGATGGATATTAGTGACAATTTACACATGAGGAAATAGGTTCGGTAAAGAGACCTGCCAAGCATCACACAGGTTTAGTCATACTAAAACTTGTGACCTTCCTAATATATCACAGCTCTTTCTCATAATACATTAGTGTTTTAAATGTAGTCATTTAATGGTCCATAGATTTATAGAGTTTTATAGCTGGGAGACTCCCCCAGTCAATCCCTCTTATTGGAAACATAAGTAATGAAATTGCTCAAATTTCCACCATCTTTAGTGGCAGACCGAGGGCTGGAAAATGGCTTCATGGGCCCTAATTCCAACCTTGTAGATTCTTAGACCCAGGCTCTGCCACTCACTGGCTGTAAGACTCTGCTGCAAGTTGCTTAACTTCGCTGTGCTTCAGTGCTCTATACTAATAAATTACAGCAATAATAATAATAATAATAATAATAATAACCTACCTCATAGGTTTGTTGTGGGGATTTAAATGACCTAACCATTGGAAACTCTTACAAGATTGTCTCATACAGTAGGTGTTTTACAAATATTAGCTATTAACCATCCTCATTTCACTTGAGTGTGTTCTTCCTCTTTCACAAATCAATAACATTAAAGAAGTGTAGTGTAGCGACAGATGTCACATCAAATGAAAAGAGGTAAAAGGCAAAAAGCGATATGATGCATGTTTGAGTGGAAATAATAAGTTATTTGACTGGAAGATATTATAAGTGAATGACAGGAAAATCTATCCTTGAGGTCACAGGCAAACAAATTGGGTTAGGTTTTTCCTTCCCTGAAACTACTCATTTTCTGAGGAGAGATAAATTAACATGAATTATATTGCAAGTTTGAAAAATGGTAAAGTGATAGCAACCATTTTTTATTACTTATTCTCTCCGTGGAATAATTAGTTTTATTCCTCTTTCTGCTAACTGAAATAAGTAAATGCGCAAATATATACATAAAATACAACCAGCAGTGAGCACACCATCTTAACTACTGAAGGACTATTAGATTATACTCATTGTCTCTCCTACTAAGCTCCAGCAGCTGTTTTCCTCTGGAGGGAAAATTCGGTCACTGTTCTCATTAATCAGCCCTATCAGAACTGCATTTACGTATTTAAGTCTTGTCATCCTGGCTTTCGGGAGCAGTCAGATTAGGCGAGGCTATACTGAAACAACAAAATTGCATCAGCTTACAAGGGCAGAGATTCATTTGTCATTCATGCCTCATGTCATGGTGGAGCGGCTGCAGCTCTGCACTATTTCTCATTCTGAGACTAACCTAAAGGAGGAGCCTCTGGAACATTGTGGGCATCACAGGGAGAAACAAAGAGTGTGGCAAAGCATGAGCCAGTTCTCAGGGCTTCTGTATGAGTGTGACACACATTACTTCCACCACTTTCATTGGCCAAATCAAGTCACACAGCCACGCCTGTCTTCAATAGGGTGACGTGGATATCACTGGACAGTAATATAATCTATTACACATACCTATTGCTATCATTACTGATTTTTTTACCTACTGAGTTTCAGTAGATTCTGTTTTTCCAAGGTTAGTGTAAATTGTCTTTCATGCTTTCTGTTTATTTCTGTGTGACTATTGATTAGTTTTGTGAAGTTTGGTAGTGAAGAGAATATTACTGTCCCAAAGAAGTCATACATTGTAAAAAAAGCTAAGGGTTTTGTTTTGTTTTGTTTCGTCCAATGTTAGATTATCACATCACTATAGTAATGCATTTTAATGCAAATTCTCATGACTTTCTATATTGTTTTTTCAACTCTCTATTAGACCAGTGAATGTATATACTTCCAAATCTGTTGCCCCAGGTGGGGCTGGCATTTATAATAATTACAATTTTGTTTTCATAAATACTTTGTAACAAAATGATTCAAAGAAATTGAGAGCATCTTCTAGAATAAAAATAATAGTCTTTAATCCTAGCTCTACCACCAAACTGTTCTGTGATTTTAAAATGGGAACGTCTATGTCTCTGGGTTTAGAAAGTGATGATGTCACCCTTAATGGAACTGGTGAGATTGGATAGTGTTCATTATTTAGTGACTGTAATGGGCCCTGAAAGCATTCTGCAATCCATGTGCCTTACAATGCCAACTCACCAAAATCAAGGAGAAGGAAAAAAAATTATTTTGAAAGTCATTCTCCCCATGAGTCAGGGAAAAACTAACTTTTGCATAATTTACCACACATATAGTTTCCAAAATTTCATTAACCAATTTGAGTTTGTATTTTGACCCAAATTATCCAGACTCAAATTACCCTAGCTCCATGAAATGGACCACAACACAAATTAGGAAAGGCAAGTTGCTTTCTTCAAAGGATTACATAAAATTCATTGTTTTGCCAAAATCCATCTGTAGCAGCATTTCTCAATCCTTTTTTCATTGTCATCCCTTTAAGGAGCCTTTTAAGATATTTTTTTACTCATCATCCACACACAAGTTTAATACCACAGATATACTGTATATCTGATTATTATATGTATAACTGTGCTTTATACATTAAAAGTTAGAACCATTTCTTACTCCATTGGGAGTAATTCTGCCCTATTGAGAACACACTATCTTTAGAAAAGATGCCTTCCTCTCTCATGAACGTCTGTTTTATACTTAGGTCATCACTTTCTGCTCTTCTTCTTCAGACATGCTCTTTTCCATTTTCTCAAATCTGGATCTTTGTTCATGCTATGCCATCTTGCTGGAATAACCTCTCCATTTCTGCTGAGTACAACCATTTTTAAAGGACCAGATAAAGCTGTACTTCCTCCAAGTACAATTTTTTTTCCAGATAGTAAATAAACCTCCTTCTCCCTAGAACATTTACCTTTAAGAGAGGACATTTTTTTACCATAATAAAAAACTCCAGTCTACTTCGGAATATGGTTATTTAAGAGATTGTAATCTGTTAGATGGCAAGAACTGCTAATCTATGTATCTCCCACAAGAGAGTGCACAATGAATATTTGTTGTATTGAGTTTATTAATTTATGGCTCAATCTATTCTTGCAAATACTTCATATTAAAAATAGGCACCAGATGACAAAGAAGTGTCGTCATTTATATGAGCACATGCACATAGACACACACATACACATGTGCTACCGCACAGCTAGGGAGGAGAAATGGGCTTTTCCTTCAACCCTTCCTCTTCTGCACATCAGAACTGGGATCCCTCCTTGGAAAGTTCCCTGATATAGTCTAAATCTGTGCCATTTCCTCATATGGTCAACTCTTCCATCCACAGTATATGTCTTTCCACATCACCAGTCATAACCATCTTTCCAATCATTTTTACTCAGGATTATCTTCCTGAAACACAGTCCATGATCTTATTCTGCTGTTCAGCTGCTTCAGAACTGCAGACACTGGAATAAATCAAATCAACTCAACATGACTGCTATGGACTGAACTATGTCTCCTCCAAAATGCATATGTTGAAACTCTAACCCCCAATGTAATGTTATTTGGAGATGGGTCTTTCGGGAGGTAATAACGTTTAAATGAAGTCATAAAAATAGGACCCTCATGATGGGATAAGTGCCCTTATAAGAAAAGATACTAGAGAGCTTGTTCTCCCTCTTTCTCTGCCACATGAGGACACAATAAGAAGGCATCATCTGAAAGCCGAGACAAGAGCTCTGACCAGAAACCAACCAAGCTAGCACCTGGATCTTGAACTTTCAGCCTCCAGAACTTTGATAAAATAAATTTCTGTTGTTTAAGAACACAGTTGATGGTATTCATTATAGCAGCCTGAACAGACTAATCTAATAGCCTTCAGATCCTGCTTCAAATAGCCTTACCTAATCAACTCCAGCAGCTAAGGCTCCCCACAAAGAATAGTCAGATCTAGTTAGACCTATACCCTTTATAAAATGTATAGATTGCATGGTTTGCACTAATACTGAGATGAGCAGTTGTATCCAAATTCAAAATACCTTACCTTCTTATACTAAAAGTAATATTAAGAGGGAGAAATTTGATCAAAAATATTCATGCACTTATCAAATATTGTTGTTCATCTATTATAAGCCAACCCTTAATCTAGATGTTATTAATCCAAAAGTCAAGATGAACAGTTTCTACCTTCCTGGAACCTGCAGTTTAGTCTGATGGAGGAGCACAGAACTTTACTATAAGCAAATTGGAAAAGTACTTTCTTTTTCTTAAGACTAAATCTCCATGTAGCTTCATATTTGGGCCATAGATAAGCAGTTAAGTAGCTTACACATTATGCATCTCTTATTTCAACTAAAAATGAGGCACTCTCTGACTTTCTGTCTCTGTCTCTGTTTCTCTCTCTCTCTCTCTCTCTCTCTCTCTCTCTCTCTCTCCCTTGATATCTTTTTCTTATGTGTAGATAAATAGAATAAAAGTTCTCCCCTACAATTTTTTTCTTATTCGACTACAGAAAAGAAGATTGAAGAGACAACTCCCACTGTGCTTTACCAAAAATTCTTAAGGGTCAACAGGCTTTCTGGGAAAATCCTAGCAGAAAGCTATGACATGAGACAAAGGATGTTTACATTTCTGAGGATTTATTCTCTATCGACTTTTTGAAATAAACAGGCTAAATCGAATAATAGTAGGGATCTAAGAAATTGTGCTTTGTCCCTATGTTTTGGAGGATAATTTTTTTTCTCTTTCTAAAGTTAAAATCTGTGCCCTACAAAGATTCAAATTTAGAGAAAATAGTTTTAAACTAAGATCTATGAGTTTTCTTTTTGAAGTTAATGTAACCCCAAACAGATATAATTATGCTTTATTTCCTTTTGTGAGAATGCTTTTGCATATATTATGTGTCCTCCAGTGTCACACAGCAGCTATTCATGTTGATGACATAATCTTCTACTTAGCCAATTCTTATCCAAAGATTAAGTGCTAAACTATGAGAGGATTGTGGACAGCCAAGCACAATTCCAAATAGATGCTCAGTCCCTAAAACGGGCTTTTATTCACAGCTGAAGTAGGGTCACATCTCTCACTCCTTTCCTATCTTTTAGCAGCTTAAGGTTCACCCATGTGAATTCCTCTCTCACATCTGGTGCATGTCTTGACATTTTTGTGGAAGTCATCATCATTCATCGATGTGCCTGAGGTCTCCCATGTGGGAGAGGCTTTACTATGCAGCAGCACTATCATTTTAAAAACACAAATTAAATAGACAGTACATGGATTTCACAGGTCTTCTGTACTATAGGATTAAGGGTAACAAAACCTTTCTGGAAAAGAAACTCGGATGCTAAAAACTTGCTATGCACCACAGCAAACAAACAAACAAAAAAAAATGGAGAGACAAGAGATCTTCGTAAAGATCAAATTCTTAGGCAAGCTTAATCAAGTCTTTGACAGTTTTTTGCATCATTTTTCTTTTTAAAATAGAAATAATAAAAGTCTCTCAATCCTAAATGTCCTAATAAGAGCAAAGCCTCGGAGTTTTGGAAGAGAGATCAAGCTACTTGAGTATTTTTAATATACTGTACCTCAAAATATGTATTTATTTCAAAAAATAGTTAAAATTTTCTGAATGATTGTCAAATGTCATATACTTTGTCGAACTGTTTCACCTCTCTACAACACTATGAGTGAATACTATTATTATTCTTACTTTACAGGTTTGAAACTTATGTTATAAAGAAGATGCACAGCTGGTAAATATTGAAGCCCTGATTTTAACTAATACTACTTATCACTACGCAATATTGCATCTCCATAATTTTCATTAGGAGCTTTACTCTTATCACCACCCCCACACCAGCCTCATCGCCAGCCCACTAGCTCTACCCTAGCAGGAGACAGTTATTTAATACATCATACAAAACTAAGTAGATGAAGTTGTGTACCATTTGGTTTAGAGTTAGACTGCGAGCTCTGCCTTACTTCCATGGGAGCATATGCAATTTATTTAACCTTCTTGTGTTTTTGTTTTCTCATCTGTAACAATATCTACTTGCAGAGTTATTGTAAGCATTAAGTAAGATAATCCCATTTAACACTTAATATCTATTACTTAATCAGTTCTTTGTGTTAACACATGAAGACTGTCTTTTTAAGCTTTGTATTCTCCGTGCTTACTTAATGCTTGGTTTAAAGCAGGTTCTCAATAAGTCATAAATTGATAAATCAGTGAATATAAGGTAGGCTGGGGTTCATTATCAAAGGAGGGTAAGCCTACACCAAAACCAGGTTCTGTAGCAAATGAGAAGTCAGAGAGATGACCAAGGTAGGATCCTCAGTCACTAAAAGAAGAAATATCAGATGCACGCAGGGTAAACACGACCACTGGGGCTAAGAGTAAATCAAGGTCAATGTTGGCTGAAGCTTAAAGAAGAGAAGCAGGCAGAGTATTAATACGGGTGCATGCTCCAGATTATAAAAGGTAACTCGTCTGTCATTTTTCTGCTCTTCCTTCTGTGAATAAACATTTCTGGGTACTTTTTATGTATCCAGAACTGTACTAGACTCTAAGATTACAATAAATAAAATCATTAGAATTACTTAATTTGCCAAAAAAGTTTTATACTGTATATTTATGATTTGTGTGAGACTTTTTCTGTATGTAAATCTTTTATAAAAATTAATAAAAATAAACATTGTATCAGTCTTTGTAAAAAAAGATTACTTAATTTGCTTATTTCCTTATCAAGTTTATTATCTTATTACTCTTATTTGAATTGCAAAGAAGGTTCTTACTAAAGTAGTTACAGGGGAATTTTTTCTGCCTTACTTTCCACTGAGGCATCAGTATGAACTATATCAGATGCCAGATTGGGTGTGAGATAGATGGCCATATGCAGAATTTGTTCCCCACAAAAAGTTAGAGAAGTGGCTTCCTAGGTCATGAATCCACCTCACTCACTTTGAAAATAGAAAAAGGGGAAAGGGAGATAGAGAATGAAAATGGAAGAGAGTGTGAGAAGAGATTTCTTTAGAGAGAGCTGTGCTCTGAGTTGCATCCCACTTGCCCAGGGCAGGGGTGTGTTCTGCTATTACCTCATTTCCCTCCAGCACAGTGAATGGACTTTTTAGGCACGCACTGTCTGAAGAATTAGGTTTTCCTTAGCAGTTGCCGCACACAGAAAACTGAAGCCTGACTCAAGTCTGTGCTAGCCACAGTGACCTGTGGCAAGGTCCCCAATGGGGTGGCCCTGTTGGGATTAAGCCACCCTCCCAAAGTGGTTTTGGGACAAAGGAGTTTGAACATTTCTGGTGAATGAGTGTGATTCCCCGGCAAAACAAGCTGACATGATGTCAATGTGGATACTGTGAGACAGAGCAACCTAGAGGAACAAGGGAATCCCAGGACCAAAAAGCTAGAAGACTGGGAGGAGGATTCAAGATGGCATAGAAGGTAAAGGCTGTACACGCTTCCTCTAGCGACCACGCTGAAATTATAACTACAGAGCAACCAGTATATAGAGTCACCAGAGGTCTGGCTGAACAGAAGTCACACAACTAGGTCACCTCAAATAACGAGTCACCACAAAACAGTAGGCAGGGCAGAAACACAAAAGAGCCTGGTCCCACAACCATGAGTGGTGATCGAGAATCAGAACAATCTTGGCTGCAGAGTCCCCACCCCCACCACACCCGCGCCTGAGAAGCAAGGGGTCCCACCCACACACAGGGCTCCCCAGCTCAGGGTTTCAGTGCCGGGAATTGAAGTCCCCCTAATTTCTGGCTATGAAAACTAGCAGAGGTTGCAGCTAAGACAGTGAGCTGCGGAAAGCAGAGACCTTCCTCTTAAAGGGGCCATGCCTGGCCTTACTCACTGATTGGCTCACTCGCTCAAAACTCCCGTGTGGTGGCAGCTGCTTGAGGGGCACCAGGGACAGAGGTGGAGACGTTGAGTTGTCGGGCTTCAGGGTGAGGGCTGGAGAGGCAGTTTGTACAGGCAGAGTTGTTGTTCCTTTGTTGAGCCCTCCCTCTTCCATCCTGCAAACGCAGGCAACATCAACTTAGATGACACAGGTTGCTCCACCCAGGGAATCTGCTTCTCCCAACTTGTAGGCCCACCCAAGCTGCTTCCAGTGATTTATTCCATCCAAATAGGCTGTCTTGGCTCCTGCTGCAAACTTTCCTAAAATCTCTAGAAGTCTCACAAACCCAAAGAAGCAACATCTGGCCTCTTGCACTGTATCTCTTGCTAAGCAGCCCAAACTGTGCACTAGTGGCAGCCAGCCTCAGTTTCAGACTTGACCCCTCAATGCACCTATAAGCCCAGCACAAGTGGCAGCCATATGCGGATTGCTTGGTGACTATTACCAAGTGGCCCTGAAGTTACACAGGATGCGACTGAAATGGACCTGCAATTGGACCCCTTTCAGGTCTGTGCCAAGAGGCCCTACAGGACACCTACTACATAAAGTCACTCTACTAAGACCGGGTGACTTAGGAGCCCTACCTAATACATAGAAACAAACACAGGGAGGCAGCCAAAATGGGGAGACAAAGAAATATGTCCCACATGAAAGAACAGAACAAAACTTCAGAAAAAGTGTTCACCAAAATGGAGACAAGCAACCTACCAGATGCAGAGTTCAAAACACTGGTTATAAGGATGCTCAAGAAACTTAGGGGAAGAGTAGATGATCTCAGTGAGAACTTTAACAAAGACATAAAAAACATAAAAATGGAGACGGAAATAAAAGAGAACCAGTCAGAAAGGAAGAATACAATATCTGAGATAAAGAATATATTAGAGGGAATCAATAGAATGAAGGAAGCAGAGATTCGAATCACCAATATAGAGGATGGAGTAGCAGAAGACACCCAATCAGAACAGCAACAAGAAGAAAGAATAATGAAGATAATATAAGGAGCCTATGGGATAACATCAAATGTCACTACATTCACCTGATAGGGATAATCAGTAGGAGAAGAGAGAGAGCCAGAAATTGAAAGCCTATCTAAAGAAATAATGTTGGAAAACATTCTTAACCTGGTGAAGGAAATAGACATACAACCCTAGGAAGCTCTGAGAGTCTCTAAAAAAAATGAACCTAAAGAGGCCCACACCAAGACACATCATAATTAAAATGCCAAAGGTTAAAGACAAAAAGAGAATCTTAAAAGCAACAAGAGAAAAGTAATTAGTTACCTTCAAGGGAGCTCCCATAAAATTGGCAGCTGAATTCTCAAAAGAAACTTCAGGACAGAAAGGCTTGGCACAAAATATTCAAAGTGATGAAAACCCAGTACCTACAACCAAGATTTCTCTATCCAGCAAAGCTAGCATTTAGAGCTAAGGACAGAAAGAGAGCTTCCCAGACAAGAAAAAGCTAAAGGAATTCATCACCACCAAGCCAGCATTACAGAAAATGTTTAAGGAACTTCTTTAGAAAAAAGAAAAAAATATGTAACAAAAACATGAATAAAGAATGGCAATAACTACATATCTATTAACAAGTACTTCAAATGAAAAAGAATTAAGTGCTCAGTGCTCAATAGAGAGAGTGGCTTAATGGATAAGAAAACAAGGCCCTTATATATGCTTCCTTCAAGAAACCAATTTTAAATTAAAAGACACACACAGACTAAAAATAAAGGGATGGGAAAAGACATTACATGATAGACCAAGAGGATATTCTCAGAAGAATACACAAAAATGCCCACCAGAGAGAGAATAACCTTAGAAATGTCCCCAGCCCTGACAAGGCAAGTTATGACCTTTTCTATCCCCTTAATCCTGTCCTTCCCAACCTCATCAGAGACAGGAGCAAGCTCAAAAACTGTAAGAACATTGTTAAGGAGGAGGAAAGTACAAAGCATAGAAAGACAGAAGCCAACCATGTAACTCCCATTATGTCTATCAACTAGAAGGCCTAAGTTGGAAAAAGGAAAAACATCTGATAAGCAGAGAGTTATGGAGCCTGCCCAAGTTCTGATTCCGCAGCAAGAGATAACTGCACCCATTGAATGTCTAAAATAGGGCTGAAAAAGGCAATGACAAAGTCGTGTTTTTATTACATGTCATGAGGCATGTTTTACCACAAAGATCTGAATCTCACAACTCATCTTTCTCAATCTCTTTGTTCTCTGTTGTCTCTGCCTCTCTCTCTTTCCCTCACCTCTCCCTGCTTCCTTCTTCTCTCTCCCTTCCTTCTGCCTATGTGTCTATCTGTCTCTTTATCATTTAAAGGAAGTAAAAAGAATTGATATTATAACATACCAAGATAGGTAAATAACATTCCCAACATACCAAATTTGAACCCTTTATTAGTCAGCATTCTATTGCAGAGAACAGAACTCACACATAAAGCACTTAGTCTAAATAGAGTCTTGTGAATATTAAGTGCTCAATGAATAAAAGCTGTTATTACTTTAAATATCACCTCTTGGGCATTGCTGAGGGACAAGTCATCTTGAGAATCATTCCCTTTTTCTTTTCAGATGTTGTTCTGCCCACAAAGAAATGTATTGTGCATTCTCTTTCAATTCATACTTTTTGTTTGCAAATACCAAGCCTCTTTCCAATCATTAGAAATAATAAATCACACTTGTACATTCCAAACTCTGAAGAAAGTTAAATATTTACAAAGTTCTGCATGGCAAATAAAGAACAATTCATTGAGACAGGCCCTATAGGAATGATTCTCTACACATTTTTGGAAAACTCTACCAGGAATTTGGCCTCAACATTATATCAATAATTCATCTGACAGTTAATGTTATCACTGCTTTTAACTTCCTCAGATCCATACAAAAATAAAATACAGCAAGCTCAACAAGAGCTGCTGGTTAAACTAGTATTCTTCTGTAAGCTAAACTTTGGGTAATGTTAATTGCAATCACTTGGAAGACATAATAAAGCAGAAATTTTTTCCCTTTTTTTCTGCCCTTCCCTGCTCCAAGTCAAATGGTAATGAGTACTCAACTTTTTAGCCATTCATTGTTAACAAAAAATTTTAAATTTCCTAGATTTTTATGAAAACATGTATCCATAAAATCAAATATCGAAATAATTAACAATTTAATTAATTTTAGTGGTCTACGAAACACTTTCACTATTCATCACTCTTGCAATGCTCCCCTATCTCCTATGAGTTAGGCTTTATCATCCTTAATTTATAGATTAGGAAACTAAAGCACAAGGTCAACCAACTAGTGAATGCTGAGTTATAACTCAACTATTAGACTTCTGAACCCAAAGTCTTTGTATATCTCAGTATATTAGGTTTTCTCTGCCTCTTTAAAGAAAATGCTTTCTGCTCTTCACTGAAAATTAGTCATCTATTAGGTAGTAGAGTGATCCAACAGTTAAGACACACGAGGAGGACAGAGGAACCTTGATTCTCCTTTCACAGTTACTAAATGACCAGGGGATGTGGCAAATACTCTCTTGGGCTTTCATATTTCCACATGTGAAATTGACGTTCTCTCTGTCTTCCAGAGAAGGTAGTAAGAGTGAGAAGGGAGTAGATGAGGGTAAGGAAGAGTATCAAATGGTAGGAAGTAGAGCTAACTTCAGCCTTTCCAAGTGTATGGTTTACCATAGGCCTTGGCAAATGGCATGAGCAAATTCAGAAAGGCAATGGAGAAATGATTAGGAGGATTCCAACAGAATACCCAAAAGCATCTCTTGGTAGCAGCAAATCCAGCATTAGGAAGGGCTGAGCAGCTTCATACACTGAGTTTATTAGTCAACAACTCCAGGAGAACTCCCATTGTGAGCTGAGTAAGTACAGATGCAAGTGGGCTTATCTGGGAGGATAAAGGATGGGAAGAACCAGAGAAAGTGTCCATGAAGTGCTCTGAGCTCTTTAAAGATAAACACTGGTACTCCAAGGTGCCGTCAACAATGTCTGTTTATGGTACTGGAAGGGACACATTAATTTTGTATTATATGTTCATTTTGTTTATACCTATAAGAAGTATGATTGATAAATTTGATTCACTAGGTAGACATAGTTGGTAATCTCACTCTCACTAATACACAAAGGAAAAGGTTTTATCTTAACAGTTTTGTTTGTTCTCTTTCTGTGCCATACCTTAAAGATTATTTACTTTCATCAGCTTCTTGTGAGCTATGGTATTTCTTTTTCCCAAAGGACTGCAAACAAGAATTCTACCTCCAGACATGATCTTACCTTCTTCCCCTAATATCTACCTTCCCACTTTCTTTTAACTATCATTCCCTTTCCATTTACACTCACACCATTAAACAGATATGTCCCAATTTAAGAAAGTTTAAGAAATAAAAAAAAAATCAACTTACTAATATAGTAACCATGAGTGACAGTCTTGTTAATATTTATTTTCCAAAGTACATTTAAAATTTAATGTATTTTAAAAATATATTATCCAGTACTTCTCCATCTGCATAAAATGCGGTTCACTCTTATTATCTTCCTTTAGAGAACCATTAAGTAGCAACAACAACAACAACAAAAAACCAATAGAATCAGAATTAATTCTCAATATTATATTATCACATTTCTATGTCATGCTGGCTTCAGCAATGCCATGAAATGGATACTACTAGATCAGCCAGTGGATTTTGAGAAAGTTGTAGCCATATTATAATTTGGACTTCATTACAGATATTTCAGACCCTAATTACCTTTTTGGCATGGGACAATTTTGTATTTCCTCAGCATATTAATCAGCCTGGTGATCTATAAAATAGAGACATTAGACCATTTGAATACTCCACAGTCGATAAAAAGGCCAGTCAACTCTGGTCATCCTTCAAAATTACAAGTAAATCTTTGTGAAAAATAATACTGGAAGAAAGCTATGAATAGTTATTTCCTCTTTTCAAGGAATAATGTCTTGCTCTTACAATTCTTTCAACATACAAACTAAAAGTCAGTTTTAAGTTTGTCATAATCCCCTCAAGCCATGGAGATAAAATTGCTATTCTCACACTATGAGATTTTAAATTCTGTTCCCAGGAACACCATAGGTTAAGTTCTGTTACAGAAAAGAATTAAGCTTGGCAAATACATGTAAGTTAATTTCTCTGTTACATTAGCAAAATAAAGTTATTCTTACAAAAATTTTTTAAATTGTGCTTAATACGGAGCCAGCTTTATGCTCTAATTTTTCCTTCCCTGAAAGACTTTAAAAGTAATGATCAAGGTGCTTCAAATTAATTAATTAATTAATTAATTAATTGAGTATCTGGCCAAGGTGAAGTCACTGTCTGCTAGAAAGGAGAATCTTTATAGCATTAGCATCAGTGAATCACCTTGTCAGGAAAGTTATAAAGAACATTCTTTCTTTCAGACTCCAGACCTGACAGGCTTGTGGAAAAATAGATGGTTGATAGATAGATGATTATAGTAGATAGATAGATAGATAGATAGATAGATAGATAGATAGATAGATGGATGATAGATAATAGATAGATGGATGAAAAAGAAATTCCTCCTAAATTGCTGAAAAGCTAAAAAAGTATGCATATACTCACTAGCTTTTATCTTAAGATAAGAGAGTAAATATCAGGATACACTTTTTTTCATTTCCATCTAGTTCTATGGTGGTCACTCCCAAATTCATTGCTGAGTTGTTGCTGGAAATAAAAACAGGTTCATGAGAAGAGCAGGGGCAGCAAACACTTGGAATTATTTCCTTCCAAGGAATCCTCTGAAAGTAATATACATCAGTCCCTGGTCTCACCACTATCCTGAGAAGCATATAATATTAGTTCTAAAAGGTGTCCTACAGCATTAGAACAGACCTATTCATGGTTTACTCCACAGAATTCTGGAGTTTCCACAGAGGTGACTTAGGGGGCCACCCCAAAGGCAAAAGTGGGGCAAATCTAGCAGGACACCTGCTATAGCTCACAACATGTACACAAACGTGCAAACACACCCCTACATCCAATGTAGCACTACTTTTATTTTTGAATTTTACACTTCTATGTAAGATTTCCTTTAAAAAGGGATTGCACTGTCAAGAAAAATATATTGACTCCAGTTCAATCCCCTTGTTTCATAAATGAGAAAACTAAGATCTAAAGAGATTGAATGACTTTCCCAGGACCACATAAATAATAAGTAACCAAGCAAAGACTTGAATCCATGACCTTTGAATCTATAGCTAACCTCTTTTTAATACTTTGTTATTTTTCTTCATGTCAAACAGTCAAAAGTTTACCAAATGTGTCCAGTACCACTCCTATGACCTACATTAGTTTATCCAAAACAAAGTAAACTTATTATTAATGATGTAGATTGAATAAATTAAAATCAATAAAACTAAACTTCTCTCATGAAATTTTTTAAATCCTCCTAAATCTCTAGGCAGAATCTTCCTTTAAATCTTTAATCTGGTAAATATCAATAAGCTCAAGAAACAGGTCTTGTAAAGGTAATATAGCTCCTGCACATCTGTCAAGGCAAGGTAATGATGTGGTCAAAGAATGACCCAGATCTGGAATAGATTTTTTTTTTTTATGCCTACAGCACCCAGTCTTCCTAGGTGGTCTCCCATCCAAGCACTAATCGGGCTCGACCCTGCTTAGCTTCTGAGATCAGCTGAGATCGGGCATGTTCAGGGTGGCATGGCTATAAACACATTTTAAAGTTTTATCAATAAGTTTCTGAAAAGCAAGCTTTTGAGGAGGTGGGATAGGGAAATGATATGACAAAGGCTTAGAAAACCAAGATTTTATTTTCAGTTCATCAATATTGTCTATAAATACGAACGAATTATGAAAAAGAAAGGAACCCAGTGAAGTAAGCCCTTCATTCAGGGCCATTTCTTTCTAGAGACTTCTGCCTCTTTTAGGAAAGAAGATGAGATTTTGACCAGAGATTCTGTAAGCCTTGAAAGCTAGAGGAAACTTTCTCTGGTTAAATACCCCATATTTTAGGTTATGACCCCAAAGGGCTGAGCCTCAGGAGTAAGGATAAACCAGAAATAGTTCAACCTTTGCAGGGAGTGAAGAACAGCTTCATATCATATTAACCTCTATAATTAGAATGAGATGATCTGGGTTGCTAGTGTTCCTAGACTCTTGCCAAAAGAGAATAGATAATTAATAAGGCCTGGGATAACACTATCATACGCCTCAAATTTAATTTTATAGTGTTTCGTTATCCATTGTTTAGCAAAATCAAGAGCAACCAGACAATGCAATTAAAAACCAAGAGAAATAAGAGAAAAAATATTTAGAGCTTCAGAAGATCCAGATGATGAAGGATTTATATACAGACTGTAAGCCATTATTAATGTCCAAAAAGACAAAAAAAAAAACTTAATTTTAACAAAGAAATAGAAACTGTAAAATAAAAGCAAACATAAATTCTGCACATGAAAAACACAATAACTGATGTTAAAAATTCAATGGATAATTCTAACACTATACATAAATAAGGATAGAATTACTGAACTAGAAGCAAAATTGGAATAAAACCATTAAATGAAATACAGAGAGATAAAAGTAGAGAAAATAAAGAAGAGATATGGGAGATATAGTGAGGAAGTCTAATTACTTGCAATTGAAGTCCCCAAAGGAAAACAGAAAGTGAACGAGACAGAAAGAAGGAATCCCAAAGTTGCTGAGAAGGTCTATAGCTTTAATGAATGGTATCTTCTGCAGCAATCGATACTAAAGGAAAAGAAAATGACAGAATTCTCAGTCATAACCCAAGAATTTTATAACTAATTTACTGACATTTACCTAAATTCAGAAGCAAACTATGGAAGTTATTCTCCTTTGTAAACTGTTAACTAAAAGAAATGAGTATTGAAGTACATGATAGTTATATTAATGTTTTACTTTTTAGTGATAAAAATGGCTTTAATGTATTTTATATTTTTTGCTTTAGTGTTTGTAAATAAGATGCTTATTACCCTACAAACATCCAAAGCAGAAAATATCCTACAATTGCTTTAGGTAAGCTTTTAAACATAACAAGTTTCAAGGAACAAGACATAGCAAATGGTTGATATGCTCCTCAAATATTCCTATCAAACTAAAGACGACAAACAGGTAGCTAAACTCGGGTATTTTTGCCCAGAGACTTTGCAATTAGGAATAAAGTCAGTCTCTGGAGGAATGTTTGGTTGTAAAATATATTCAAATTTTACAATGGTTCTCTCACAAAATCTACTGATAAAAATTTTGCAATTATAGAAAGGTGTCTCATGTGGAAGCCAATTAACCTAAGGCTCACTTGGATTCTACTTCATATCACATAAGATAAGATTGATTGAACTGCTGCTAGCAGGTTGGGCTTTTGAAGTTGAGGGAAATTTGATCATAAATTGCTGAACTCATTTAACAATGAATGTCTCCAGCATACTGCTCGATGCCAAAGTTACCTGAAAGAATTTGTTTACTTCTAAAAGGTGAGTCCATTACTACCCATTACTTCACCAGTCAAATGAGGTCAATATTGGTAAAATTTTTCCAATATTGTCTTAGTAACATTTATTCCCAAACTAACCAAAAGGATAATTGTGCTTTATTTTAACAGGCTTGATGAATTATGCTCAAGAAAATAACACAAAAATAAAATTTCTTTACAATTCCAACACATTGTAAAAGGTCACAGAATTCCACACTACTGGGTTTACCTGATGACCATAACAACAGGTCCTTTTATATCATGTAGTAATGCCACTGTTGTATAAAGAATGAAATTTAATGTTGAAATAATTATAGAGGCAACTCCATAATAACAGTGATTTAGAAAAGTATTCTTTTAGAGAAATTGAAATATTTCTTGAAGGCCTGTCAGAGATCAAAGGGGAAAGAAAGTTTTATTCTGAACAGAGAAAAAATAAGTATAAAACTTAGCCAGAGAGCATAGTTCATGTCAGGACCAGCAGACAAAATGTCAACTAGAACTCAAAACAAGGTTCATAAGTCAGAACAAACATCACACTAAGAAAAGCAAGCATCCATTTCAGATTCTTTTCACCTATAAGCAAGAAACTATTAGATGAACAAGGATACTGGGCAATCTGTCTCCTTTATGAATGGAGAATTGACTGATAGTCTTGGCCTTTGGACTAGGCCAATGTGGGTCAATAGGTTGCTCTGCTACCATCAATCAAGGAACCATAATCTAAACATTGGCAGGACAATGTTTTCAATGTTAGTTCTGTGATTTTAGGTGTAGAAGAATCTTTCTTTTAATTGAAAGCCTTTTAGTTGACAGAAGTAATATAGTCGACTTAAAAAATAGACAAAGCATGCATGCAATCGGAAACACTATTTGTTGGATTTCACTAAATAAACCAACTCACTGCAATGAGTACTTAGTGTATATTCCCTGAACAAAGGCTGGGAGAATAAAGAATCTACTCGTATTTCAGGTAATCATAACACAAGGACATTAGAGAACAGCAAATTCCACCTCTCACCTATGGAAGGAATCTCTCTTACAGCTTTCTTGGTTAATGGGCGTCCACGCTCAACGCAAGCACTACCAGGGAAGATAACTGGCAAATTATTAAGATTGACGATTCTACATTTTTTTTCTTTTTTGTTTTTTAATTTGGATAAGTAATGCATTCATGGTAATAAAATGTTTTAATTATAAAGGTACCTGTAAAAAGCCCCCCTCCAACCTATCTGCCCAGTCCTACAAGCACATGACTAGCACCTCTGTACCTTGCCCTGCAACAAACAATTATCGTCATAAATTTCCTATCTATTCTTTCAAGGACTTTGTGCATAAAAAAGTGAATGCATTCTTACAATCCTGTATTCAATTTCTAGCATGTCTGTGACTTTTCTCCACTTCCACATTTTTGCACTTTCGCACTTATGCGCAATTTTATCACTTGTCTGCACACAGGAGGTAGAAAGCTAGATGTAAAATAAATGTTAAAGCTTGATTTTCATAAACATTTTTAAAAAGTAAATGTAAATATATCTTTTCAGTTCCACTTTTAAAGCATTCCACTTATTAGAAAATACTTGTTTTCTATGATTTTAATTGGTTTCCTTTTATTGAATATAAAAGTTATAGCAATCATATTTAAAAACATTAAATTAAGTGGATTAAATCTGAACATATATGAGTGTTTGCACACTATACTAAATGCTTTATAGATATTATGCCACATCATCCTTACAGAAATCCTGTAATGTTGGTAGTATTATCATTTTATAAAAGTAATAAACCCTTGAAACAGAAAAATCAACAAACTGCAATACAGGTTAGCAAAACAATCCTCTGATCTCTCTTCTTCTCTATCTCCCATAATGCAAAAATCTATACTCATGTCTTCTTCTTCCTAAATCTTGCCATGATCACCTCTAAGAGGACCACCTATCCAATACCCAAACTCATAGTTCCTTAACCTCCCAGCGGACATAGCATAGACTCTGGAGCCAAGCAAATCTGGATTCAAAATCAAGTTTCATCACTCACTAGCTATGTGAACTTCGATTCTCTTTTTGCCTCTCTGAAAGTAAGAAATTGGGAGTGGAATGAGGTGAGTGTGAAAGAGCACAAAATGGAAGAAACATTATATTTGCAACCAAAAACATGATTTTCAACCATAAGAGGCCCCTCAACTTTTTTTCAATTTGTCCTTTCTTTTAATATTCTATGGTGAATGATCCAAACCATTGTAATTTTCCTTTTGTTCCTCATCTCATGTCTATCACCTTCATTATCAGTATATTAACTACAAATAAAATCACATAGGCAAGTTTGACATAATAAGAAATATATATTTGGTCTGACACAGAGCTCCTAAATCCATTAGAATTTCCTGGGTGATAAAATGGTAATAGTTATTCTTTTAGAGTAGGTCTGTTAATGACAAATTATTTTAGTTTCCTTCATCTAAGAATAATTTGATTTCCCTTTTGTTTCTTTTGTTCTAATGAGGAAACGCCTAGTGGGGTCTTGGAGAGTTTCAGGACAGGGGTTGGTCACCAGAAAGACCAAGTCATGATTAGAAGCTTGGAAATTTCAGCCCCAATCCCTGTCCTCAGGAAAGGGGAGATCTGGAGATCGAGTTGATAACTGATCATTCATGAAAACTCCTAAACTGCAGAGTTTAGAGAGCTTCTAGGTCAGTGAAAACCCAAATACTGACAGGGTGATGCACCCTAATTGCATGAGGACAGACGTACGTGTGAATGGGACCCTCCTGGGCCTCTCCCTATCTGCGTCTTGGTCTAGCTATTGATTTGTACAGAGTAAATTGGTTAATGTAAATAAATTTTTCCCTGGATTTTATGAACCATTTCAGCAACTTATCAAATCTGAGGGAGGGTTGTGGGAAAACCCAACTTTGTAGCCAAATTAGACAGAAGTGTGGATACCCTGAAGTCCCATTATTTGTGACTGGTGTCTAAAGTGAGGGTAGTCTTGTAGGACTGAGTCCTAAAGCTTGTGGAGTCTGACAGTAATTCCAACTAGTTAATGACAGAATTAAATTAAATTAAATTAAATTATAGGACACTCGGTTGGTATCTGGAAAGTTGAAAAATTCCTTGGTATGAGGAGAAAAAACTCACACTTTTGGTGTAAGAAGTGTTCTTTGCATAGAGAAAATTTTCATTTAGTAAATTAAAAGCAAAATGATAGAAAAAGAATGCTGTACGAACTATAACCGAAAAAGAGGGGTACTTATATGAATACAAGACAAAATAGAAGAAAGTAAGTTACCACAAAGATGGTTACTATATAATGATAAAGGGTCAATCTACCAAAAAGATATAGCAATACTAAAGTATATGCACCAAACAATAGAGTTGCAAAATATGTGGTGAGGGGAAAAACCTGATAGAGCCAAAAGGAGAAATTCACAATTTTAGTTGTTATTTGGAATATCATTCTCCCAATAATTGATAGAACTAGAAAAAAAATCAACAAGGATATAGAACTCAACAATATTATTAACCAATAGGATCTAATACATTTTATAAAACACTCCATCCTATAATAGCAGAATACATATTCTGTTCAAAGGACCATGAAACATATACCAAAAAAAAAAAATAGACTGTATCCTGAATGATAAAAGAAACTCCAACAAATTTAAGAAAATTGAAATCATACAAAGTGTATTCTCCAACCACAAATAAAAAATTAGAAATTAGTAAGAGAAACATAATAAGAAAATATTGAAACTTGAAAACTAAACAATATAATAATCCTAAGATGAAAGGGAAAGTCTCAAAAGAAATTTTAAAATACATTATACTGAATGAAAAAAAAAATAAAACATATCAAAATTTGTGAGACACAGCTAAAGCAATGGTGAGTGGGCATTTTAAAGCATTAAATGCATATATTAGAAAATTTTAAAAAGTTTCATATCAATGTTTAAGCTCTCACTTCAAGAACCTAGAAGAAGAAGTGCAAATGGAACACAAAGCAAACAGAAGGAAATAAATAATAGAAATAAGAGCAGAAATCATTGAAATTAAAAACAGAAAACAACAGCAATACTGATAAAGCAAAAGGAAAAAACACACAAAGTACCAATATCAGAAATGAACCAGAGACTATCACTGCATGCATATCCAATTAGTAAATAGGCAAAAGACATAAAAAGATTTTACTAGAGGCATTATACAGATGGCAAATAAACACATGGAAAGGTGTTTAACAGCATTAGTCATTAGAGAAATACAAATTAAAACCACAATGACACGTGACTACATACCTATCAGAATGACTGAAATAAAAAACTACGACAACCCCAAAGGCTGGCAAGGACACAGAGAAACTGGATCACTCACACTTTGCTACTGGGAATGTAAAATGATATAAACATTTAGAAAACATTTTACTAGTTTCTTCAAAAATTAAATTCAACTATTATACCATCAGAGAACAATAGCACTGGTAGGAGTTTATCCAAGAGAAATGAAGACTTCTGTATACATTAAACATGTGCATGAATGTTTATATCAGTTTTACTCATAACTAAAAATTGGAAATAACACACAGCACTTTGTCTACTGGAATTATACACTTGGAGCATTTTAGTTATTGGCTTCCATGTCCTCCCAACTAAAAAATGACGTTTGAGGTCAAAGGTCTTATCTACCTGTGAGATGCAGTATAGAATGTTAAAGGATGACAATTCTGAAGTCAGACTTTGAAGATTAGATACTACATGGTAGCAGACCAGACTGGGAAAAGTTATTTGACTTCTCTGTGTCTTTAGTTCTGCATCTGTAATTATGGTAATAATAAGACATCTACCTGCAAAGCAGATGGAATAGGTCCTGACACATAGTAAGCTCATACCATGAATACCTGGCTTCTGCTACCTAGCCCAGAGCCTGGCAAAGAGTAAGTGCTTTAATAAATGATCACTGAATGAATAAATAAGTGTAGAAATTAATGCGTCATTAAGATTCTGAAATATTTTCCCATAGCTGTTTAAATTGTTCACTTTTTTTCTATCCTTATCACTATAAATCAAACCAAGGTCTTTATCATGTCTTGTTACATGAGTATAATAAACTCTGACATAATAAATGAGATAATGTTTAACATACTTAGCCTGACACAAAATACTCAATAATTATAGCCATGATTAGATTACTAACATCTTGTAAACTCCTTCACAATTTTAAAACAAGGAACTATTCTCCACTTGTTCTCTTAATAAAATAAAAAGTATAAATCTCTGAATATAACATTTAAAGCCTTACAATCTGACTTTTACCTAGTTCTATGCACAAAGCAAATGTTCAATAAATAATAGCTATAATTACATTTACTATCTTTCTCACTAGATTCTTTTCTACTCCTGTATTCAAATTCCACCAAGTTACTCACTATTTCCTAAAGAAGCCATGGTTCTATCTGAAATTTTCTTCCTAACTTACTTATCTGACAAATATTTTCTCCTTAATAAAGCTTTCAGGCTCTACCAAACCCCACCCGTCCATCTAAACCATTCTTCGAGCATATATTTATCATTTGTCTTTTTATCCTCAGGGGCCAGCACATTGCCTAGCTTATAATAATACTCATTAAAGTCTGTTAAATTGAATTGAAGAAGAGAGACGGAAGTGCTAAAGCCACTAGTTTTCAAAACTCCTGAAACCCGTACTTGTTTCTTTAGAATGTAATTATTATAAATGAGTTCTACATGCAATATTTGGTAAAGTGCTTGAGTTTCTAAGAAGTAAGACACTTACTTTAAAGATATTATAAAAAATCACCATGTGAATCTAGTAAACTCTGAGAGTGTATCTGAGTGTATTTAAGCTGAGTGTGAAAGGAGGCACCACCATTCTGACCCCTTCCTTCTCTTCCTCGTTCTCTGCTCCCCAGAGAGCACTCTTACCAACCACCTTCTACTCTAAAAACTCCCAAACTCACACATTTGGGTCCACATTCCGTCTTCTTTCCACCTCTTTTAGCAACCTTCATTCTCCTTCCTATCAAAAATTCTAATTCCTAGGGTCTTATTCACAGTCATTTTAAATACTAATGCCTTGGTGACTAACACGACTTACAGTTTTTCTTCTACATATACCCTTGTCACATCAGTTGAGCACTTGAGTATTTTGAAGTAATTCCTGGTTGGACTTCATAAATCCCAGCCAAGAATTTTACCTCATCCTTCAAATTACTGCTACCAGATAGACAGTGCCAATGATGAGATTATAAACTTTACGGAACACTGAGACCAGCTTTGTATAAACCCGACTTTGTTTTCAAAAATGAAAAACATCTCCTTAAAAAGGAAGAAATTTATATGCATTATATAATTGAATTAAATAATTCTTAGAGCAAAAATACCATTATCAACGTACACAAACCTACTACACACTTTTATTTACTTAATTTTCTTTGTGGTAAAATTTTGGCAGGTGTTTCTAAATAGATTCTTCTGTCAGAACTTTTTTCGTATCTTCAGTGAGCTAGTTCCTTTCTCATTAATAATTCATTCTTGACCAATATTGATTTATACAGCATTATGGTGCTCTTTCCCTGGCTGGTTTTAACCCTTAATCACTGTTTCACATTGACCCCCTATTTTACGAATTCTTCATCTCTCCACCATTCAATGAATAGAAATATAATCAAATTTTAAAATCTATGCTTTTGCTTTCAGTTTTCTTATGTGTTTGATATCAAGGGTGATCATATGACACATTTTTTAATTTCAACCCAAGCAAATTCTATGGGCTTCTCCACCTCTTAACATAGAAACTTCCAGCCCCAGGCAAATTCCACATTCCCAAACTCCCACCCAACCAAAGCTGCAGATCCACAGGTAACCAGGGCCTCCCAGGTGATCTATGGAACAATGAGGATAAAGCCTCTCTCCTGTTTGTGTTAAACTCTAACAGAGGGAAGCTGAAGTGTTCCTCAAACTTCACCGTTAATACTTTCAGGGAAATAGACTTTTCTATTTTTAGTTATTCTCTTTCCCTGTAAAAAGATTAACACTACACTTTCATGTTCAAAATCACTTTTCCTCTTCAACGTCTAAGGCTTTATGGCTCAGCCAAGCATGGAGACTGGCTCTTTTTGCTTTTAGGATGAGGTTTTCACCCAGACTTGCTCGGCCTATACAAATAGTTCTAAAGTGCCCCAGAATCACATAAGACATATCCAGCATGCCTGAGCCCTGGAGGAAGTAAAGCCCAGGTTCAAGTTGATTACCCATTACCCATTAGGACTGAGTGAAAGAATGACAAAAATTGGTTGTATTAAACCCTCTTATAGATTCAAAAGAGAACATCTCAAAATGATAATACCTTAGCTCAAAGAAATATATAAGAGTGAAACCTCTAACAAGGGTATAGTAGGTCAGGAAATATTTTAAGAGATTTAATATCAAATCACACTCTAAACAGGGTCACTCACAGAGGCAGCCTCAAAAAATCAAGGCTTTTCTCACACAGAATTGCTTTCATGAGCATCCTGGACCTATCAGACAGCCTCAAGCACTGGATCCTAAGTAGCTCAGCCATGTGCTTTTCTGTGTCTAGGACACTCAGAGATCTGCTCTCAAGATCTGGCCAGCTGCCACCCACAGAGACAACCTTCATATAGGATTATTGTGGTAATTTTAGGATCCAAAAACAACCTGACATTTAAGTTTTGCCGCTAATTACTCTAACAATCAAACCACTGTTTTTCAGTACTACCCCAAGTTTCTTTCATTTCCATCCAAGTTTTCTTTTTGAAATAAAACCCATTTCCTATCTAACTGCTTTTCCTTTCTATCTGTGCAGATTTGTGAAAATCTTTCCTCTAGATTTATTCTTAAAGCTATCTAAAGTTGTTCTCTATTCTACATTTAGAACGCTTCTTTTCGAAGTGTATAGGCATTGTTACAATGAGCATTTGCTTAGTGTGATGAAGGGAGAAACTGAGGGGCTTTGACAGCTATACACCATTATACTGGGCTTCTTCCACAGATGTGAAAGCCTCACAACTTTCCTTGAGGATGAAAAGTATTGCCTTTATTTTACAAATGGAGAAACAGAACACTAAGAGGCAAAGTAATATGCTCAAGGTCATACAGATCTTAGGGCACAGAAACTGGGTTTGAGCCCAGATCTGACAAACTCCAGATGCCATTCACTTTCCATTTACCAAAAGCCTTGCATGAGTCAGAAAGAGAGTTCCACAGATGGTTCTCTCCACGCCAGGGCCCACTTCCCAACGTACCTCTTAGTATATGTTCCTGTATTCACCGGGTTAGAAGAGTATTTCTGCCTTATGTTTGTCCCAAATAGATGTTTCAATTGTCTATTTTTCTGTATCTTAGAGGTACAGTTCTAGAATTAATGCATATTTTCTTACAAAGTCTTAGCCTAAGTGTATTCTGTCCCTCCTGTTAACTACTCATTTTGATGAAATTGCTTGGGAATATTTAGCCAAATTACAGCTATTACTGAGGTATGAATTTAGGCTGAAAGATTTAAATCTGCGATCTCAAAAGATCTTGCATCTGAATGGTGCAGTTAATTGTTAACTTCTTCAGTGAGTTGGAAAAATTCTTTGATATAAGATTATCTGGACACAACTGATTGGAAAAAGTGAGGCTTAAAATCTATAACAGTTGGATAAGCTGTAATGAAGTGGAAAATTAATGTTAATATAAATTGGTAAACACCAATCGAACACATTAGGTAAAAGTTACTCACAGGCAAATATTTGTATAGGACATGCCTGGAATTCTGGATATTTAACATTCCCTGTAAATTCTCCCTGAATTTTGATTTGTGTGGGCAGCTTTGCTCAAGAATTCCACAAATACTTAACCAGTGAGGTCAGCTTAGTTAAGTATCTGTGAAAAGAAATAAAATGTGTATATAAGAAAACAAATTGTTGAGTCAATACCACCTCGAGAGAACACAGCAACTATATACAAATGCAACTAGGTAATTTCAAAATCCTAATTTACAACATATTATCTTGTTACAACAGCCTACAACGGAATTCTACATATAAAAGGCAAAGTGGCCAAGGTCTTGATTTATGCAAAATTCATGTCATCTGCTTTCGGTTGATCGTTATTTAAACAATTGAGTTCTGTAGGCAAATAAAATGATTTTTATTTAATTTTTAAAATATTTTTCTCTTTTCTTTATGGTGGGAATAGATTGCTAGTATACCAGCACACCTGTTGTCAGTAAAAACGTTCTCTAATTTCCTCAAAGTTCCCCTTGGAAAATGTTCTACCTTTAGCAGCTTCTTTTGCTAGCTTCTTATATTATCTTGTATTATTATTTTTTAAATAATCTTGTATTTTTCAATTACACTTGACATACAATATTATATCAATGATTAGATATTTATATAATGAATTGATCATCCCAATTCATCTAGCATTCACCTGACACTATACATAGTTATTACAATATTATTGACTATCTTCCCTATGCTATACTTTACATTCCCATGACGATTTTGTAACTGCCATCCCCTGAAACCTCCTCTCATCTGGCAACCATCACAATGTTCTCTGTATCTATAAGTTTGTTTCTGTTCTGTTTGTTAATTTATTTTGATTCCACAAGTGAAATCAGACGGTATTTGTCTTTCTCTGTCTGACTTATTTCACTCAGCATATACCCTCTCGTCCATTCATGCTGCTGCAAATGGCAAGATTCTATTCTTTTTTTTATGGCTGAATAATGTCCCTTCGTATATATGTACCATTTCATCTTTATGCAGTCATCTATTACTTCTATATCTCAGCTATTATAAATAATGCTGCAATAAACATATAGATGTTCATGTCACAAGTATTGTTTTGGGTTTCTTTCAGATAACCCAGAAGTGGAATTACTGTGTCTTTGTCTCTTGTTATATCCTTTGTTTTAAAGTATATTTTGTCTGGTATAAGTATTATTGTCCTAGCTTTTTTTTTATTTCCATTTTCATGAAATATCTTTTTCCAACCCTTTACTTTGTGTGTCTTTTTATCTGAAGTGAGTCTCTTTTAGACAGTGTATATCTAAGGGTCTTGTTTTCTTATCTATTCCGCCACCTATCTTTTGATTAGAGCATTTAATTCATTGTTGATAGATAAGTAGTTATTGCCATTTTATTTTTCATATTTTTGATTTTTTATTTCATCTTCTTACAGAAGTCTCTTTCACATTTCTTGTAATACTGGCTTAGTGTTGATGACCTCCTTTAGCTTTTTTATCTTGCCTGGAAAATTCTACATCTGTCCTTTGGTTCTAAATGACAGCTTTGCTAGGAAGAGTAATCTTGGTTGTAGATCCTTGTTTTTCATCACTTTGAATATTTTGTGCCAACCTCTTCTCACCTGCAAAGTTTCTGTTGAAAAATCAGATGCCAGTCTTATGGGTGCTCCCTTATAGGTAATTAACTGCTTTTCTCTTGCTGTTTTTAAAATTCTCTTTGTCTTTAAATTTTGGCATTTCAATTATAATGTGTCTTGGTTTGGGCCTCTTTGAGCTAGACATCTTTGGGACCCTCTGTGCTTTCTGGGCTTGTGTATCTATTTGCTTTGCCAGGTTAGGGAAGTTTTTTGGTCATTTCTTTAAATAGATTTTCAATTCCTTACTCTCTTTCCTTCTGGTACTGATGCAAAAGTTTGTGTGCTTGATGTTGTCCCAGAGGCCCCTTAAACAATCCTCATTTTTTTTTTTAAATTCTTTTCTCTCATTGCTGTTCTGATTGGTTCTTTTCCGCTACCTTATCTTCTAAATAACAGATTCTATCCTTTGCTTCATCTAATCTGTTGATTCCCTCTAATATATGCTTCGTTTTAGTTATTATATTCTTTATTTCTGACTGGTTGTTTTTGTTTTCTATCTCCATTTTTATGTTTTCTATCTCTTTATTGAAGTTCTCAGGAGATCATCGAGCATCCTTATAATCAGTGTTTTACATTCTGCATCTGGTAGATTGTCTCCATTTTGTTCAGATTCTTCTCTTTAAGAAGAATGGCTGGGACTCCCAGCAGCTCCCCATCTCACTCAGCCACAGTCTCCACTGGTTCGCACAGCCAGAAGTTATAGGAACTTCTTTTCCCAGCACTGGAACCCTGGGCTGGGGAGCATGGTGTGAGGCTGAGATCCCTCACTCCGTATGAGGAACTTCTGCAGCTGAGAAATCCCTGCTATTTTGAATGGCTACACATGGGTGTGGGACCAATCCACTGAGAGCCTCTGCCCCTCCTTACCAGTGTCAGGCTGGCCTCTTCTGTATGTCCTTAGTTGTAGGACTTCTGTTTAGCTAGACTTCAGGTGATTCTCAATGATGGTTGCTCTTTAGTTTACTGTAATTTGGAAGTATGCTGTAGTATTATTTATCTTTCAAAAATTGTTTGTTATCTTACATGTATGCAATCTGTACATCAATAATAGACTGTATAGTTCTAGAAACAGAGGCTAACTATCCATCTTTATAGTCTCCCCAATACACACATGTTCACGTAGTGTGATCACTGCAGAACTCCTGATCTACCAAGCACTGTTTTTTTAAATTTTAACTAGGGTTATCTTCTTCAGTAAACATGAAATTTTTTTTTAAATATTCTGATTATGTGGAAAACTGAATCAGATCAGATTTTTTAAATCTATATATGCATACCTGTATTGAAGCTAATATAAATATCTATCTGGTACTGAGATCTTAATGAGAAGTATACAAAATCAATATATAATATTCAAGAATTATAGAAATAAAATACAAGAACAGGCCTTGAGAGACTGTCAAATCATCATTCTGCCTCATCGTTTAATAATTTTTGATCCATGTTTTAAAACACTGTATAAATGCTATAATGTCTAAAATTACCTTTTATCAATTTAATATAATATATATGCCATTTATTGATAATTCTATTATTTCAACCAAAATGTTTTGGTATATATCTACTGCTCTTTGGGTGTCAGATAACATTGCAGTATAAATTTTTTTAAGATTTGAATCTTCCTAGTATTGGTTCATTTGCTGCTTTGGCTGTTCCAATAAACATTCTCTAATTTTATCATTCCATTTCCTTTTCAATGATCCAATGCCTTTTATATTTTTCATTTTGAGAATTTGAAACAGAAATTTAACTGACATTCAGCATGTGCTTAATTTAACATTGATAATTCATAAAGCAAATATATGATGAAAGTGACAAGAATCTCTAGGCCTTACTTATAAATTCTGATTTTCTTTGGAAGGCAAAGAAGAAGTATATAATGATAGTATACACACACACACACACACACACACACACACACACGATAAATTGATGAAAATGACAATTTTCCAGTTTTTAAAATGTATCAATCTTTAATAATGTAGGATGATTAAACTTTGAATAAAAGCTTTGAATATCAGCATCCATTATAAACCCAAACTATATCTAGTCTGTGAAACTTGACTCTTATGTTAACTCAAAACCTAATCTTCAGAGACCAATCTTAAAACCAACATGGTGGACTCATACTAATGGGCAAACAATCCAGCATTTGACCTGGTGTCCAAACCCCTACTCAAATCTCTAACGGTCATTAACCCTGAGTCCAAGCACCATTGCTGAGACAGACTTATGAAACTTCCACCACACTGGAACATTTTCAGGTAAGCCAGAACTGTGAGGAACTTTGGTTTGTGAGAGAACCTACTAAACAACTCTACAACTGAACTAGCGAACACCAGGTGAATTGGATGAGTGACAGTTTTAACAGGGGAGAGATTTCAAGAGGAAATCCCAGCAAGGAGAGAAATAGAGCATGGAAAGGAAAGCAGAAAGAGTGGAAAAAGAAACAAAGACTAGAAAAAGGGAATAGGGAGGAGACCAAAGTCAAATCTGTAGGACGTAGGAAGGCAGGTAATTCTGTTTCCCAACTTTCTGAAAGCCAATTCCCATCCCAACTCTCTCACACACACTTGCACTCAAGCACACACCACATACTCTATGAAAGTTATATTACAAAAGAGCTCTGATTACAATAGTCATAGTGAGATGCACAGCTAAGCAAAGGACAGTGGCAAAAAAAGGAATCCAGTGGCGAAGATGGGTGGATCAGGACAAAGGAGTTGAACTCTGAAGAGAAGCTTAAAAAGGCACCAGAACACCTGTCAGCATCTTCTTTTATTTTTATTAAATTTATTGAGGTGCAGAATCTGAGTCCTAATAAATTATTAGATTCATGAGTCTGTCAGTTTAGTGAAATCAAATGTATGGTGTGTGTGTGTGTGCGTGTGTGTGTGTGTGCGCGTGCGCGCGCGCGCGCACGCGCGCGTGTAGAGAGAGAGAGAAAGAGAGAAACAAATATGGCAAAATGTTAGCAACTGTTGAAGCTCGGTGGATCAGTGTTTATTTTTCTTTCATCTTTTCTGTATGTTTGAGAATTTTTATAATGTTGGGGAACAAAATCTTTGCAAATCTATTACATGCATAACCTGAGTATTCCCAGGCAAATTACTTTATTATACTCTAAATGTTGCATTGTGACCTTTTTTACCATCATGGATATTTCTCCATGTGAATAAATTTATGTTTACATTATCATTTTTAAAAGTAGTCTATCGCTTTAACTTTTGTAAATCAATTCTCATTAGTATATGAGATTTTTAGGTAGTTTTCATTTATTTTTATATTAAATAATGCAGCAATGAGGATCTTAAATACATACTTTTGTGTGTAATTATTTCCTTAGATAACCGCTAAAAGTAGAAATCTAGGGTCAAAAGTGAACGTATTTTACACTTCGAAACAATGGTTGCAAGACAGCTTTTCATACATTTTTACCGTTGTATATTCCCACCTACAGTGGATGAGATGGCCCATTTTCTCAGTCTTGCTCAGCAATATATTTTCCATTGATAAAATGGCAAGCATACTTTTAATTTACATTTTTTTCATCACTGGTCAGTTTAAATTTTATTTCATATATTTATTGGCTATTTGTATTTTTTTCTTTTGTTTTTCTCCTGGAATATTCACTAGTTCCTTATTGATTTTACAAACCTCTTTTGTAATATCTCTGACAATAAAGCTGTGTACTTTTTGACTTTCAATGTTACATAAAGATATTTTCATGTAATCAATCTAGATTATAGAAATCTTGCTTAAATTTTCTTCCACTATCATTACTTCTTTTATATTTAAATTAAAGTTTATTTGAAATTTAATTTGACATTAAATAACCAGACTTTTTATTTTGTTCTGGTTTTCCCCAAACCAAGCAGAATAAGTATTTTCCTTTCATGACTCCATGTCTTTCCCACATGTCATTCACCAACACTTTAGGATTATTAATTCTGCATCCTAATCCAATTTACTCTATACTCCTAAATTGACTTTACTCTCTACCCCTAAATTGCTTGTCAATTATGGCTAACTGAATTAGAAAGTACTACTGACACAAATATTCACACAGTGATATTTCAGAAGGACATTCATAGTTCTAAAAAATCGTTTCAAAACCACCCAAGTCCCTCTAAAGTATCAGCTTTCCTGCCACCCTACTGGCAGGAAACGGGCGAAGTGTCTCTGCTCATTTAAGAAGTGAGTTAAGTAAAAGGTGGCATTTCTAGCAGTCTGAGAGTTTATCAAAGTCTCCTGCTCACGGAAAAGGACTGAATTTTCTCCACGTCTCTGTCACTTCACTTGTTCCACACATGTGACAGGTCAGTATGTATCATTTTCTTCACAAAGACTTTTAAAGTTTCTTCTGATCACAGATCTGACATTAGAAAGACAGAAAAAACTGAAGGCAATGGTAAAGGAAAGAAATCTATGTATCTCACTGTATTATCAAAAATTGGTCTCCCTTGCTCAGCATGGAGAATGCAGTTAGCATTAATATATTGGCTAGGTGGAAAACGGGAGAGAAAGAGCAATTGGGGGATCATTTTATAAACTATAAAAATGTCTAACCAATGTACTGTATACTTGAAACTAATTAAAATAAGTAAATAATTTTTCTTTAAATTGATCTTCCTCTTTCATTCAGGTTTATCTATAAAGGTTTCCTCAGTGATAGCCTTGAGTATGCAGTCTTTGTATGTCTTTGGCGGAACTGAGGTGAGCAAAGGTATATTTCTGTTCCTTCAGCATAACATGTGAGAATCTTTCCATTTTTTTTTTCATAAAATAGATTCCATGAATCAAGCAGCATAAACTTAATGTGTTTGCTATTTCAAAATCACAACGGCTTCATTTTCTCCATCATCTAAAAACCAATAACCTCAGTATCTCACATCAAGGAATTTGTTTTCTTTTAAACCAGCTACTTCAGGCCTAAGGTTAAAAATTGCTCTGTGACTGTTAATCACAATTTTATTTCGTTGCTTCCAAGCAGGTCACAACCCGCCCCTCCACAAATACCATCCTTAACGCCTTCCCTGCCAATTCCTCCAGGGAAACAGGCATCATTCTTGCAGCTATTAGGCTTTTGTTGTATTTTGTTTTTCCTAGTCACTAGAATAAGGATGAAGTCATCTGGTTAAACAGGTTTATTTCTTCTCAGTCAAGAAAAACCAGGCCAGCCCCTTCCATAGGACAGCCACTGTGAGCTGTGATCACTTAGAGATCAATTACTGAGTTATATGACCTAGGAAGCTGAGCCAGAAGGCACTAGAAATGTTGCCACATTCTCCTCACCTGTTCAATGATGTAAGGAAGTACAAAGCCTGTGAAACTTAAGTGTTTAACTTCTACAATCTAGTTGCATTAATGGATTTCACCATGCAAATTAAGGTCTACCAAGAATAGGAAATTAGCATGAAATAAGATATTTCATGATTATTTTTGAAAATGTAAGCTACTGGCAGTCCTTCTGTGTATCTAAACTGTTTTTCTCTCTTTGGTCTCTGCCTAAACAGTATCAATCCAGATCATACTGAAAGACAGGCAACAACAAAGAAGACAGTTGAGAGGTACATACCTTTGAAGAGCTATGATGTAGCCATGTGGAATACACCCTGTCTCAGACAGAAAGCTTGCAAGCTTTGGCATGTCTCCCTGTGCAGGTCTGCCAGCCTCCATGCATTGTTTTGAAAGCATTTCCTCCAACTGCCGCTGAATTGGCAAGATGGACCTCTTGTGGATCACTTTTTCCATTCTCTCAGTCCTGCTGCAGCATGGCGCTCTGTTGTCTGTCAACCTGTTGTTCTAGACCAGAGCCTGCCCTTGGCTTGCTGAAAAACCTGGGAGTTTGGGGAAGAGAGAGCCCTGTTAATGGTGTTAGCATACAACCAGGCATCTGAACCTTCCCCACCTCTCCAGCCTTATTCTACTGGCTTTAGAGCAGCAGTAGGAAAGGAAAGAGAAGAGGGTATGTGATAATTTGGTCCGTTTAAACCAGATTCTTTTATTCAATATACACTGGTCTCCTCACATATCCTATGCACATGTAACGTATAGCCAGAATCACTTCTGTCCTCATGAAGTCCAGGGATCATCTCTGTAGTAACATCTCATGAGCTGACCTTTTGATCCATTCCAATGGAGGAATGTTATTTTAATTACCTTTCAAATAAAAAGTGCAATCAACAGCTTTTTTTTGAGCACTAGCTCTTTAACCAGCACTGTCTAGAATACTTAATATGGTACAAATGTGGTATAAAACATAATCCTTGTTTTCAAGCTTAAAATGAAATTAGGGAGACAAGACCATACCCAGAGCCATGAGTGAAAAAAAAAGTACTGATAAATTAAGTAGTATGGTATAGGTCTTAGTAATATGGGTGATAGGAATTTCAAGAAGAAAAGTTGTGAGTGAGATGGACGTGTTGGAAGGAGGTTGAACTCAGAAGATTAATTGATAGTATTTTGCTTTACAGAGAAAATCAGGAAGTAGAAAAATTGAATAAATCATAATAAAGACTTTGATGTTTTCAAGGGACGATTGAATAGTAAGTGTCTTTTGCCAAAAAATATATTTACAATGATAATAGTAAAAGTTACCACTTAATGAGTACTTACTATGTATCAGGTACATAAAAATATCATATATATGATACAATGTAGAATGGCATTTAACCTACACATTAAATCCAGATATTATTATTGGCCTCATTTAAATGATAATGAAACTAAACTTTAAATGGGTAAGTCATTTGCTCCACATCACAATAAGTGGCAGTGCTAAGACGCAAGCACAGTACTACTAGATTCCAGAACCAAGACCTTGAGCAGCTGCACCAGACTCCATACTGGATTACCATTAGCCACAACAGGACAATGCTCGAATCCTAGTTGGTCACAAAATTCCCAGGCAGAGCCCATGTTTTTCAAGATTCTTAAAATATTCATCCTTGAGTGATATTAGCTCAGAGAACCATGACAGCAATCTACCAGAGGAGAGCACCAGATCATGTGGCTTTCATAGTAAACAGACTGCAATGTCCTATTGGTGAAGAATGTGGATGCTGGGGCCTGTAGAGTTACAGTGCTGTTCGCTATAATCTAGAATACCGCCAGAATTTAGAACCTAGCCCTATGCAATTAGCAAACAAACAAACAAACAAAATCCCTGGTGTTGTATAGGGACAATGCTTACTTAAGTCCCCACAAAGACCTTACAGATTTCATGCCCTGCATTAGAAGAGATGAGAATACTTCAGGCCTACCTACGTGTGATTAGACACAATCTCGATCTCTCGAACTGCTCTCCTATGCGGCAGAATTCCTAAACCATCCACCTAGGCCATCTAGGGTATAAACCTCAGCAACACTCACCATGGATCCAAGTGAGTCTGCTCTTACTGTCTAAATCATAGTAATTTGTTCATTTATTCAATAAATATTTATTAAGTGTCTGCTATGTGCTCATCCCTGTTCTGTCACACAAGTGGTATCAGGAAAGGATACTTTCTCCTTTTTTCCCCTATTTGTCCTTCACCATCCTCACTCATTGTGAGAAGTAGGATATAACATTAAAGTTGTGCTATAAAAGGTGATCGGTATTAGCAAGAGAACTGTTGGCTTGCAGGAGCTGCAATCTAACAACCATGCGGCTATTTCTTAGTTTTCCTAGGACTGAATCGACCAAAAATGAATCCCATTGGCCTTAAATATATGTTGACGGGAGCAGGATAAAGCCAGGAATGATGGCAGAAGGATATAAAAGGAAGATAGAGAATTGGAAGAACTGATGAAGGAGGCAATTTCTAGGGTCCACTTGTTTTAGTTATATATCGCATAGGGCATGGTAGAGAAAAGGCTTGTCTCTGCTCACAGTGTTCAAGCCTCAGCTGAGAGACTCAAAGTCCAGGGGCTGGAACATCATCACGTGGCTTTTCCAAGTGGCCTGTGCTTCCTCACAACATCATGGCTGTATTCCATAGGTAAGCAAGAGAGAGAGAAGAGACAGGGAGGAGAAGCAGAAGCTGTATCCTTTTTATTACCCAGCCTTAGAAGCCACAAAGCATTGTTTCCACCATATTTGATCAGAACCTAGATCCACAGCATGGGACCTAAGACCTACCTCTTGATAGACCCACCTCTACGTAGTATAAGTCACACTGTAAGAAGAGCATTCGGAATTGGATAAGCTTAATTATATAGCCATCTTTATAAAATACAATCTACCATACCACCTATAGCTAAATCTGAATGGACCACTAGATGATTCAATGTAAATAGTAACTAGATGTTTTTGCATTCTCCCCTAAACTCTAAGGATGTTTGTTGGGCCTTTTTTGGTAGTAGACTATACTTACATGTATTTACACATGTGTAAGATGTTATTTGCTGGATTATTCTACTATCAATATGATTAAGCTGGAAACCAAAGTCTCCAGAATCCTTTTCCCTATACAGTCCCAAGTTAGAGTTGGCCAGAAGAGAAACTTGTGTGATATTTGGTAGGTAGAAGCGAAACAGTGCGCATTACTCTCTGAAAGTCATTGAAATGAGATGCAGTGAGAGACAGAGTTGCCCAGCAGGTTGCTCAGCTATTCTGTGCTCTCCACCATCACAGCTCCAGCTCGTCCTCTTCTGCTGACCCTACTGGCCTACGGTGGCCTCATGCCCACCACCAGATGCTTGGCTGTGGACACGCAGAGGCAGTAGCTATACAAGTCATCAGCTTTCCATAGATTATACTAACTCTTGTTCTCATTTCTGTTTCAATGGCTGGATATGCTCAGCTTCTCAGATTTTCCCTATAATTCCAACTTCTTCATCTATGCAAGTGCTTTAAGAAAAAGAGCTGGTCACTTTTCTCATCCTCCAACTTCCCCTCTTTAAAGTTCGCTCCCTCAGCTCCTCCCACAGTTTTTTTAAAAGTCTAATACCTATAATAAACCCCTGATTTGATTACACTCATAGTGGCTCTGCCTCTCTGACTGGACCTGTAATAGAGTTGCATATGCAAAATTCATAAAAGCATCTAGACTGGCGATGGCAGCAGATCTATTTCCTGCCTGTTAAGACAATGTGAACACTGGGGCACAGAAGGGGCTTTTTCATATCATATAAGGGCCCAAGCTAAGTAGTAGAAGTGACATTCGGCCTAATATACAGCCCTCTGGAGAAGGCCATTAAGGTGCTGCATCTCTAGTTATATGACAGTCACATGTAGAAAGAGATAGTTTTCTTTTTTGTCTGTAAAAAAATGCCTGCATTCTGGGACTTGAAGCCATGTAAAGTAAGCCATGTAAAATACAGAATTATGAGGAGTGAAAGTGTTTCTTGGCAATGAACTAATCTACAACTGCTACTCATCAACAGTGAGTCCTGAAGGTCACAAAAGCCACATCTTAGTTCACATGGCCATCTAATATCCAAATGGAATGACACAATACAGACCTTGAGGGAACAACAGCTTGCCTAACAAAAGAAAGACAGCAGTGCCTGTTTATTAGAAAGAGCTTCCTCTACAATACTAAGAAAACAGAAACAGAGTGGAACAGAAACTTGTTCCAAGGCCAGCGTCCCCTTATGAGGAAACATGCTCACCTTTGTTTTCCTACTTTTCCAATCTGGCTCCAATTCTTCAGGCTGCATCTCTTTGCTCACAGTCAGCAGGAATCAGCTAGAGTTGCCACCTTCCAGACACCCCCTTGAGCATTCTATATCATTGTCCCCCACTTACAGTAACACAGCAAGTATCTACCACTCACTCAGACCTCAGTCCAGGACCAAAGGAGCTTGCATCTTAGCCCTTCTCTTAAAGGGTAGAATTGTCCTTAATTGCAAAATGAAACTCCCAACACATTAAAACCAAGCCTCAGTCTTAGATTTCCTGAAAGAATGAGTAGAGAACTCAGGAAGGAGCTAAATCAGTAAAACGCTAATGCAAACACTCAAGCTATTGGGAGAAGTAAAGAGCCTTTCACGCAACATTCTCAGCCTCCAAGTCCTTCCCCTAAAGCCACAGCTTGACAGAATTGTCCTATTAACAATGGGCTGGGTACAGATGGCACTTATTAAATAAAACTACTCATGAACATAATACTATATCTCAGAGGCACTTTTGTCAGACGGATTAGAACAAGAGAAGATCTAGGACAAATCACAAGCGTGCAAGCCTACTACTGTTTATCTATTTCTGATGTCCTCCAGAACATACTTCCAAGTTATATATACTCTAAAGCGACTAACTTCAAAATCAGACAATATCATCTCGACACCCTTGTTAGCTGAATGCATTGGAAATCCTGTACTGTAACACCACCTACTCTAAAAACACATTAAATGAAAAAATCAGTTTAAATTTTCTTTACGTCTGTAAAGAATCAAATATTGATTTTCCATGACCAGAAAATAGAAGAGGAAGAGACACTGACAAACGAGAGCAATTTTGTTCCCAGGACATATTTATCAAGGTCTGGAGATATTTTTGGTCATCACAAATGAAAGAAAAAGGGTTGTTACTTAACATCTAGTTGGTAGAGGCCAAGGATACTGCTGAAGATCCTACAATGCACAAGACAGCCTCCACCCCCACCACCACTACCAACACCCACCGCGACACATAATTTTCTGGTCTAAAATGCCAACAGTGCTTAGATGAAGAAACCCTGGACTAGAGCCACCAAAAATAAACTTATAATCTTTTCAGCAATCGTGAATTTTAAGATATAGTGTAACACTGTCAACATAAGTTCATACTTTGAGCCCCTCATCCTCCTTATGTCCTTGTTCCATCCATGGTAATGATAGATAATACATGGGAAAAGGACATCGAAAAAACAAAACTACGTTACAAACAAGATAAGCACCTCCGTGAAACAGAACCAGAAAGAAACGTGAAACAGAGAGCCTTGCGCACTCTGGGTACAGGCACAGTGGCAGCCAAGAGTTTGGTTACTGTGCTCACCAGAGAAGGTGGGGGATGGAGGAAGGGTCATTGCATGAAAGCTCTTTCAGGCAATGACTTGCAGAGAGTAGGATGCCCAGGGAGGTACAGGAGACATACACAGACTCTTGACCAGAAATTGAGCTTAGCCACTCAGTCCCTAGTATCGCCATGGGACAAGAGCCAGAGCCATCAACATAAGACTGAATTCTAGGTTTTAGGCTAAGGGGCCAGTGACAGTGACTGCAAAAGTACTAGATGGAAGAAAGTGTGAGAGAATAAATCTACATATCAAGTTCCAAAACACATGAAGAAAATTAACACTAAAAGTTTCTTTTAAAAAAGCAACAGAACATACATACATTCACTCTAAATTAGTGGTTCTCAATTGGCGATGATTTTGTCAACTGGGGGACATCTGGCAATGGCTAGAGACACTTTTGTTTGTCTCAAGTGGTGGGTGTATGAGTGCTACTAGCATCCAGTAGGTAGGAGCCAGGGACACTGCTAAACATCTTATAGTGCACAGGACAGCCCCCAACAAAAAGAAGGACCTAACCTAAATTGCCGATAGTGCCAAGGTTGAGAAACCCTGCCTAGATGAAACAGTGAAAGTGTCTAAAGTCCTCAAAAAGTAATTGAAGTAATAACATCCATCTAAAAAAAATAAGAAGAAGAAGAAAGAAATTTTGAAGCAAGTTCAGGAAAATAGAACAAGGGAGTTTTATGTATTAAAATCTTAGAAATGATATTTAAAAACTCAAACATGATAAAGTCTAGGCAGCACAGCAAATCAATAAATCAGAATATAGTACCGAAAAAGTCATCAAAATTCAGAAAAGCATGATGAAAAGAATTTTTAAAAATATGAAAGGGTCGTTAAAAGATATAAATGACGAATTAAGACCTTACAACTCCCAAGAGTAGTTCCAGGAAGTGTATCAGTGGGAATGGTGTTGATGTAATAGTCAAAGAGAGAGTACACAAAATGGTTTAAAATATCAAGAAGGCTATGAGTACTCATTAAAAGAGCACTCTAGATATAAGCAGGATAAACTAAGATAAATGTATCTAGACGCATCAGAGTATATTAACAGAATATCAATATGTAATGAGAAAACTTTTAAGAACTACCAGAGGAAAAGAGAATACCTAAAAAGTAATGACTATCAACATTTTTTGTAATATTTTCATTATAAATAGATTTCTCATCAGTAGCAATAGATGCCAAAACATAATGGAATGATATCTTCTAATCTTCTAAAACCTAAGGGAGAATAATGCTCAACCTAAAATTCTATACTACCAAAGTGTCTTCCAAGAACGTGAGCAAAATAAAAATACTTTTAGACATAATAAGAATATCTATAGACTCTATATAGACAAGATGTCCATGTGTATATAGAGAGACAACTGTCTGTGTGTAACATACATATATGTGTATATGTATAGCTGTATATAATCATGTGTATATATAACAGAGGTATGCATGTGTGTGTGTGTGTGTGTGTGTGTAATTTTTAGCCTCTAAACCAGAAGAACAAAAAGAGGAAGGATGTTTAAAACTATCACTTGAAAAAATTGGCCCCACAACCAATTAGTTAAGAGCAGCAGCCAGAATTAGGCTATATGAAATGGCTAGCTTTATTGATGAGTGCTTAAGAAAGAAAGACAAATGAGCCCTCCATCTTCACAGTTAGCTTTCTCATGGCTATAAAATCATTCTTCTTAGCTGGATCATGCTTCTAGGAATGACACTGTAGCCACCAGTTTCCTAGACTAACCAGCTGCTCAGGACCGCATTCTGGCTGCCACCCTGAAGACATGCTGTTCTTTAACGTTACTTTTCTGGTTGTCCCAAAAACTCTCCTAACTTCTTTTTGTTTGTATTAGTTGAAAAGAAGTATTTACATTGTTTCAAAGTATGAAACTGAGGTCCACTTTCTCAGGCTGCTGGTAGCTTCTAAACTGATTAGTTTTTAAGCCCAAACACACAGAATCTCAAAGTAAATTCAGGCCCAGAAGTCAACAGCCCTTGTAGTATTGATCATGCTATCGTGTTACAGGCAATATAGCACAGACCACAAGAGAAAGCTCTGCAACCTCACTACTTACCTGTCTAATGGGAAAGAATTCCCTTGGTAATCTCTATAATCACAATATTTAAATTCCTCTTGCCAAAATAAGGACCTTTAGCAATCTTTAGTGGTTTCCGGGAATTTGATTTACCTGAAGAATAAAACTAAGTTTAAAAAAAGCTTTCAAAAGAAAATATCAGACAGCCCAGTCACTGGGAATTCAGTGACACATAGAGGAATGAGGACTGAGAAAAAAGAGGAACTCTTGTATAAGAAGAAAACAGTGACCACGGAGAAAAGATCGATCTAGTCCTGCAGCTTCAAAGAGGACAGCAAACCAGGTGGAATGCTGAGGAGAAATATGTAGGGGATCGAGAAACCTCACCACACAAATGACTGAACTGGAACATGTCAAGGGGAGGGGAGGCAAAGAAACTAAATGAAAAGAAACTGAGCTTTTCTACACAGAGAAAGCACAATATTTTTTGAAGAGGCCCAAAACTTCGTGAGGAAAAGGTTGTTATTATTGTTTGCGCTTTCCTATCACAGCAGCCTAGCTGGAAAACAATAGAGTCAGCTAGAAAAGCACAATGCGGCCTTCTGTTCTAAGGGAAGTGGGGAAAAAAGAGGTCCAAGGTTGCCTCCTTCTTAACCACTCATGAGGCTCATTTTTATACCATTGTTGAACTTTGCGGTTTCCCTCCAGTTGCCATGGCATCGCAGACAAAGGCCTTGCTTCCATTTTAAAGCTAAATTCCCTGACAAACAAAATTGTTTCCATTTGAAGATGTTCTCACCCTCACACCCCATCAGAAATGCTTTCATAATAATGTCTTTTTAAACTATGGGTAAAAGAAGGAACACATTTTTCTTCTTAAAAATTAGAAAATACAGAAAAATATTTTTAAAATGAAATGAAATTGCTTTATGAGATCTTCACCTACAGATGACCATGACTCACATTTTGGCATATTTATTTCAGGTCTTTCCTCTACGTATATGTATATTGTTTTATATTATACATGTCAAAATTACAGCCCTATTACATATACAGTTGTGCAGGCTCCTTTTTCTTCATGTTATATACTACAGACTCACTCTCCTAGGGCAGAGCTATGAAACCCAGAGATAGTTTTTATAGACCTTTTGCATTTTTTTTCATTTGCATCTTACATATTCTCATCAAAAGAAGAATTTAGTAAAACAGCAGTCTGGCCTCTATGTCCTCATGAATCTAAAAGTTTGAGAGAAGTTAGTAGCTGGGAAGGATACGTTAACTGTACTAAGAAATACTTGCAATGGCCATTTGCTTTCCATTAATTCATGTTATTAAAGAGAGAGTACAGAAAGCTTCTTATATTTTCCTGGGTTTCCTGAGAAAATAACTGTAAAATAATTACATGTTCTCCACCAGTACCAGAGTACTTTATAATTAGTAATTCATTAGCACATTCATTCTTATAAAACAGATAAAGATTACTGGGCTTGACCCATTAGCCAGGAACCTAGACTCCAAAAGGTGTAAAAACAGAATAAAGACACTGTGCTATAGTGGGAAACGTATTAGCTTTCCATCAAAGGAGAGTGGTTTCAAATCTATGCCCCGAAATTTAGTAGATATATGACCTTGAACATGTTATTAAAATTCTCTAAGTCTCAATTTCCTTACCTCTAATACTTTGGATTGACAAACTACCCAGCCACAGGACTGCACTAAGAATTAAATGAGATGAAATATGGAAAAAGTTCCTTATGAAATGCCTACATACAGTAGATTCTCAGCAAATATTGATATACTTTTTTCAATGGCAACCTGGGCTAAACTTAAAACTCTACCTTAAAATCATTATAAGCAATGGTGTTTACATTGTTCATTACATAAGTGATTAGTGATTCTATGTCATTTTTCAGTTTTACATTAACAAACATTCTTGGTAAACCCTGTTTCCATTATCCTCTTAGTGAAAGTTAAGTAATGCAAAAAATTTTCTAATGAAATTTAAGAGTCAGGAAGAACAGGAATGTTCATATTTCCAAAGGTTCCTTTTTCTGAATTCCCAGTTCCGTACAGGAAATAAGTTAATTTGTCTACCATCAAAACCAAAAGAGAAAAAAAGACTCCCCCTGTTCACTGTTAAGAAATCTCTTTAACTATTCTACTATGGCTTCCAGAATCAAGATTAAAAAGAAAAGAAAAAAAATGTTTCCACATACTTCATATCAATAGAAGGATGTTGAACTTGTGCTAGTAAACATAGTAAGGAAGCAAAAGCCTCATTAGAAACTAATTGTTTTATAATTAACATACTGGAAGCAGATGTTCTCAGGGATTCGTTCGAAAGATTTTTGAGGATTAAGTTAAACCAATTATTTACTAAATCTCATGAAAATATATATAGCATGCATCAAAAAAACATTCTTTTTTTTTTTAGTTTTGCCAAGATAAATAGTAAAAATACAACTTTTTATGGTTATCATATTTATTTATTTAGCATGTTTCAATTAAGATAACTAAAATCAAAACCACTTGCATACATAAATCAATATAACACTGGAAACTGGGACAACTCATATCCCACATTTATATCCACTGTATTTTCTAACCACCACTACTAAGAGAGCGAGGATAGATAGATAGATGATAGACAGATAACAGATAGATAGATAGATAGATAGATAGATAGATAGATAGATAGACAGACAGTATTTTTGAACCATTTAAAAATTATTTAGATATATATCTTCCCGAGGCTGATGAGATAATCAATAAATTCCTATATGTCAATGTCATTTTACAGATGAGAAGAATACCTTCAGAAAATTTTGTAATTTGGCTAATAATCTAAAGAATTGAAAACAAAAATTGAGGTGTTTAGATTTTCTTCCCAGGACAATGATGAGTCATTGAAAGTTCTTGATCATAAACATATCGTCATCAAGATATCTTAGGAAGATCATTTAGAAAGTAGTTTGCAGATTAAACTGAAGGAGGGAGAAATTGTTGGCAGGAAGGTCAAATCAGTATGAATGTACATTTATTTACTTTATATTTCATATTACAATTCTTTATTATGCTATTCATTTTGCTGCTTAAATTATTCTAGTTTTGGACAATGGGCATTCTTTCAATTCAACTCCTGTCCCTTTGACATGCTCCATCCTTTAACTTTTTGAGCACAGCCTTATGTTTGGTACTATAAGATACTCCGGGCTCATCTTCCCAGCCCTAGGTTTAGTCTCTTCTCCAATGACCCCTAGTTGCTTTTAGAGGGGAATAGTATTTAGAAACCAAGATCTGTTCACTGGGAGTGCTTGTCTCTCCTGGGATGTCACTGCTTCTAGACCCTCAGTGGATAGAGAAAGGTAATATATGCATATTAACCTATTATACACACATATCTAAATTTTTTATATTAATCCATTTGTGCATATATTAAGCTATACATGAGTTCATGCTGATGATTTGATTCTAATTAGTACCACAAGAGAATTGCACTTGCTTGCTTATAATCACTCACTCCAACAGTGAAAAACATGGCATCTACCATCTACCATTCATTTACCTATCTGTTCAATCCAAGTGTAAATATAATGTAGTTTCAGAATTGTTAGCCATCCATGAGAAACAAATTTACCAACTAGAATACAGTGTTTCAGTTTTTTTTTTCTCCTCACATTTACAGTTTCTAGTCAAAACATGGTTTTCTACTTAGATCAGCTCCTTTTCTACCCACACCCTTTAGTGCAGTTATGTTGTACATTTGTACTACAGTTAGACTCATTTGCCAGAGTCTGCATTCCATCCTGGGATCTCTAATACCCTGGTTTATTTTTTATAGTTTGCATACATTAAAGTTGACTGTATGTGATGTATAGTTCTATAGATTTTGACAAATACATAGTTATGCATTCACCATCCCAGTGCCATACAGACTGTTCTATCATCCTAAATTTTTCCTGTCATCCCCTTTATAGTCAACCACCACCCCCATTGCCAAGCCCTGGCACCCCCTGATCTGTTTTCTGCCTCTGTAGTTTTGCCTTTTCCAAAGTATCATATGAATAGAATAACAGAATATGTGGCCTTTGAGATCTGGCTTCTCTCACTTAGTAAGTGCATCTAAGATCCATTGTGTTGTGGGGTGAATCAAATGCTCATTTTTATTACTAAAGAGTATACCATTAAATGGATATGTCACAGTTTGTTTATCTATTTTCCTGATGAAGATATCTCAGTTGCTTCCAGTTTTTAGTAATTATGAATAAAGCTTCTATAAACATTCGCATGCATGGTTTCATTTGAATATAAGTTTTAATTCACTTGAAAAATATCCAGGAGTATGACTGATAAGACATGCTGCAAATATATGTTTAACTTTATGGGAAATTCAAAACTGTCTTCCAGAGACCTTTTAAAATGTCCTGTAAATGCTGTGCAGCATATAAAACAGACTGCAGATTGAAAATCATTCTCAAACAAGTTCAGCTATAAAACTAGATTATATCATTAATAGTTTATAATCATAATTTTGAAAAACACTCTAGTTAAAAAGTCCTCTAAAAATGTCGACCACTATTGGTGACTCAGGGCAATTATGTACAGCTAATATCATCTGTGATTAGCATCATGTTACTTACAAAAAAATGCAGTTTTTGTCTTGAGGATATTTGTAGCCAAACTAATTTCAGATGAAGCAAGTGGTATCTCTCTACAAAGCATATTAAAACTCTGAAAATATTAATGAGTAACTTGTTTGTCCTTCTTTAAAGCATCATGCCTCTCAAACATAAAAGTGCTAAACTATTAATTTTAAGAAAAATTACATGATGGTTTTTCAGAATCATTAGTGAAGCCCTTCATTTGTATATCATATCTTACATGACAGTTTTTCCATTGGCTTCCTGATTTAGGTATATTATTACCAAAACATTCAAAGTTATATCCCCTCAATCTTCCTTATTAAGTTCAACCATACACTTTCTTAAGTATTTTTCTGTATCTGTTTGCTGAAGTGTAAATTGTCAGTTCTTTGAAAGGCAGGACTGTTTTATTTCTTTACTTTTCCCTAGAGCTTCAAAGAGTCAGAAGACAATTAAATAGGCATTTTCAAGTACTCGAATGTGTAATTTATGTGCAGCCTGCTTTTTATCCTCTCCCTTAAAGCAAGAAGATAAAAAATGGTAGATTATCAATATAAATAAAATGTATTCTCATGTTCCTATTACCTCTTCTGTCCATGATGTCATATGCAGTTTCTGAACAGCTGAGATAATTATGGACTCTAACTCCCCTTCATTTATTAAAATACATTTCTCCTCACTCTTGTCTTTGCCCTTCCCAGACCAGGACAAAATTATAGACTTAACCATTTTAGAACTTGTCTATTCTTGTAAACATAATTTTAAATAGCATATTAAACTTTTTTAAGAATTTAATGTGAACTTCACAACCTTATTAATGGAGATAACAAGCTATCTTTAATGTAGATTAATAAAAATTCTGGGAGAAGTAACTCTGAGTTCAGGACCCAGGACCAACTTCACAGGTGTGCAACATGTGCCACACACAGCTCCACACTTAGCAAGGCCCCACACTTGGTTTAATGTTTTACCATCTCTGTCTTGAAATACTTAATAATTTTCAAACAAAGGGCTCCTCATTTTTATTTTGCACTGGACCCTAAAAATTATGCAGCCAGTCCTGTCAACACCATAGTTAAATCACTGATCAAGACACTGCAATGGCTCTCTGTAGAACTGTACATACTTTTTCCTTCTAACAGAATCTATTTGTAGGGTCACAGCCTCCCGAATTGGCCGACTTGGTTCTATACATTTTTCTTTCCTTATTTGTCAGACCCTCTCTAATGGTACAGATTAATGAAAAGGCTTCTCATTTAAGTGGCTACATCTAATAATCTCATCTTGTTCCTGGACCTTGAATCATGGGGAAAAGTTGTAACGAATGAGATTTGGCATTAGTAGATCTGGGTGTTAATCCCATTTTCACCACACTTCAGGTTTTGATATTGGACACATTATTTAAACACTAAGGCTCAGATATGTTTTTAATTTAAATAATAGAGATAATGATACCTCTCTGCAAACTATTTTAAAGATTAGAAAAAAACTAAAACATGTTATATGTTCAATGTTATTGTGGAACTATCCCTCTATACAAATACACACCCTTGGGTGATTAAGACTTTAAAGACTTCTTAATCTCTTCCCCTTGGACCGTTATCACCTAAGGAGCCTTTTCTACTTTGTCATGTTGCCCTCAAAAGTTCATCATATGTATTTATATCCTAGGTTCCAGTGTGTAGGTTCCTTACACTTGGCAGGCCTTTATTAAATTGCTTGGAAATGAGGGGAGTGTTATCAAAAACAACTTTTACTCACAATTTTTCAAGAGCTGGCACAGCTACCTCACCAAAGCCTATGAACCTATACTTCTCCCTCCTGAGTTGATTGCTGTGGGTTTCTCCATCTGCCTGCTATTTTAGATTGTAGAAGTAAGAAGAGAATTTTTTAATCTAAGTTTCTCTTATAAATCTTTACTTCTCCTTGGAGGAAAAATGCCTGTATTTTAATTTATCATTATTCCTGGGAACACTAAATAATATGGTTTATTCCACTGGAAAAAATCTAAATCTTCTATGTCTCTTCATTGAAGAAATCAGGTTAAAAATTGTTACATGTTATTATCATCACCAAATGATGTAACTAAACTCCAAAAGGATGCCTTCGCACATGACAGTCAATGTCAAATTTCTTCAAAGCACTTTGTACTTAAGTTTCAGTTGATGATGGTCATAAGCAAACAATCCTGATCCTTAATCAAATGTCACCACCAAAGCTTACCCTGCCACAGTCACATATACATTGAAACTCTGACTCAGTGGTGTTCTTTGCATGTGCTAATTGTTGGCATTGAGTTTGAGAGAAAATTAGATTAAACAAGAGATCAGTATACCGAGGTACACAACTTTAGAGCCAGCACTCTCAATCTTCCTCAAAAAGTTTAATTCTTTAAAATCTGTTGAAACATTAGTTTGTCCTGTAAGAATCTGATCAAGGTTCTTTCAATCTCAATCTATTTTGCAAAATTTTTCATTTTAATGTGACTTTGTATTACGTCCCAACATAAAAACATCATCTTGTTACTTAATGAACTTGTTTTCCTATTAAAATCGTCATTGAATTTTAGACTTAGTACCTTAGGAATTATTTAATCCATTCGTTTTACTCTACAGTCCAAAAAATTTAGACCAGTAATTTAAGTGACTTGCTCAAATCTTACAGCATGTTAATATTGCAGACCTGGGGTCAGAACTTGTCTACTGACTCCTGGGTCTACTGTTCTCTTCATCAGGAAGTGAGATCATTTAAAAGGTACAAAGCCTATTTATTACACCTGTCTGTGTCCCTTGCTAAAAACTGCCTCTTGCTCATTTGCATCAGAATCTAATCAATATATCAGCTAGTAAGAGACTCAAACTTAGACGAGAATCTCAGATACAATAAATAATATTATTGTTGTATCTCTAGATTCTTGCCCACGCTTAGGTAAAAATTGCAAAAATAATATTTTTATAGTATGAAAATTTTCCCTATGCATTTGTAGCACTTTAAAGTTGCCGCATATCTAAACACAGAGTGCAAACATGAAACAGCTGCGCAGTAATTTCAGATAGCTACACCAAGTTGGCAAGATTTGAACTTCTTTTTATCATGCCTTCGCCATCTCCTCAAGGGTCTGGGTATGCATTAATTCAAGTTTGGTTTGTTTCTTCGTTTGTTTTTACCAAAAAAAAACTGAAATATACATGGAATAGACCTGAGATTTTCCTAGAAACCTATAAAGCTAATCTTAGCTGTAGAACGAAGTGTGACACCCACGGAAACATTGAATGTTTAAATACAGTGTCTCTCCCCCCAAAACCCCATGTCACCATAGCACTATGCTCAGCTCACCCTGATTCAATCCCATCCCCCATTCCTAGCTTACCACTAAGGACCTCTGTAGTTTAGCATCACATGGAAACTTATTAGAAGTATACTCTTGTGTTATACCTAGACCTACTGAATCAAAAATACTGGGGGTGGGGTTTGCAACCTCTGTCTTAATAAGGCCGCTACTGAGTCTCAATCACACTAAGGTTTGAGAACCACTGGTCTAGCCCATAGCCCTTCACATTGTCTTTGGTAATAGATGAGGCAATAATAAGGATTTGATGGGAATAGAAAAAAGTCTAAAATATCTGATGTAAGGAATTCAAAGAGGACTAAATAGGAATTGAACAAGTGAGGAAAAAATGTCCTATAATAACAAAGATTCAATTACATTCAGATATTTAATACAATCTGCAAAAATTTCATCTTGCAATTTTTGCAGTTAAGAAGAAATAAAGAATTTATGGCATGGGAAAAAGACAGGGTGGTATATAGGCAAGTGTGGTGAATTGGTATTATGTCAACTTATCTAAATTTCACAGAATTACTTTGCCTACATAGGATCAAGTAACTTTGGGGCATACAAGATGTTTGCATAACATTTGAAAGAAAAGAAACAGCTATCTTCCTCTCGTGCTGGGAAAGTCATTGCCAGGCTTAAGGCACTGACTGGGACAGCTGCTGGACATTCTGCTTCTGTGCTATTCCTCTGGTTGGCACAGGGCTGCAGCCAAGCATACAACTGCTCACGCTCCTATTGGATCTCCTGCTTCAGCTTCTGCAAATCCTGGGCCAGGTTCATGTTTAGCTTTGTGGAAATGGGAGCCAGCTTCTCTTGCAGGATATGCCCATCACCCAAGTTAAACACTTAGAACCAGGGGGAGCCAGTCTGTCTTCAGAATCATTTCGTGCTTTCTTTCCTTCCCAACTGCCTATCCTGTGAACTTCGAGCTCCATTACCAAAAAAAAAAAAAAGAAAAAAAAAATACAGTCTCCTATAATAAATCCCATCACTCTGTGTGTACTAAGGAATATAGCAATAGATAGAAATGATATATAAATACACAATTGTGTGCCGCTAAATGACCAGGATGTGTTCTAAGGAATGTGTCCTGAGACGATTCCGTTGTTGTGCAAACACCAGAAAGTGTACTTACACAAACCCAGATGGTACAGTCGCACAAACAACACAAAGATAACAACAATAAAAAACATATGATATACTATTGTACAACTGGTAGCACAGTAGGTTTGTTTACACCACCATCACCACAAACACATGAGCAATGTGTTGCACTAAAACGTAAGGATGGTCCCTTATTATGAAATAGAGGAAAGTTTAGCAGTACTGTTACCTACAGTAATTGGCAAAGTAAAAAATGTACCTAGTGAACTAGATGATCTAGCTAAGGAGATTTCAAGGCAGAGTGGTAAAAGTGCCACCTGTTTTTTATTGTCGTTGTCTTTGTGTTGTTTTGTTTTCTCTTTATAGTATGAGAGATGACCTAAAGAAAACATTCGAATATAACAAAGCCAAAATTTGCTGAATTCAAAACTAAACTTTCTTATTCTCAGCCCTTCCACAATTCTCAAATTAAGAAATTGCTTAAGAACAAATATTAAATCCAGTGGGAAACTATAAGATCCTTTCTTAAGACTTTAGAAAGATCTAAGGCAGTATCTAGGAAAACCATTCAGTCAGACTAAAAGCCCTTTCTTTAAGGGCTAAAATTAAGCTCGCAAATTCACTCCTTCAAATAAAAATCCTTCTAAAAGTGATGTCTCAAAAAAATAAAATAAAATAAAATAAAATAAAATAAAATAAAAATAAATAAAATAAAAATAAAAGTAATGTCTCTTACTGTACTTGTCAGAAGATAAGGTAAAGAAGGATCTTGAAAAGATGTGTACGTGTAGCTTTTGTCTAGTAGAATGAATTATATATTAACTCATTAAAAACACAGTTTTTTAAAAAATCATATCTTCTTGGACTTAAAGGGACTGAGACCATACAAAATAAGAGGTCTTTGGATCCTTGAACCACTATGGGCAAGAAGTGTATTGAGAAAAACCACTCAACTGCAAATACTAGCCATTTCTTATGAAAAAGAAAGGAAGATTCAGAAAGTAGAACCACAGAGCCCAGGGAGCAGAGACAAGAGCCTTGTAGAATCTTTTCCAGGCAGTAGAGTTGAACCCTAATCAAGAAGCTGGAAATATGTACCTGGCTGGACTGCAGAATTGCCATCGCCCAGTGACTGCCGTGTGACTCCTGTCTTCTCCCTTTTTGAAGAGTGTGGGTTGCTATTATCCTCTGTCTTTCCCATGATTGTTGGGTGCTGGATATGTGGTAAACAGAAAACTTACTCCTTAGTTCACGAATACTCGAACCTAGAGGACCAATATTTGAGGAGCTGTACCAGATCAGATTTAGGTGATACGGTTTTGGACTTTGAGCTGATACTGTAATTGCATGAGATTCAGGGTTCTTGTAGAAGGAAATCAGGATATTTTTAAGTAGAAAGAACATGAACCATTGGAGTCCATAAGCTAGACTATAGTAACTAGTCTCAAAGATGGCTTCCTATGATCCTCACCTCCATGTATTCAGGCCTTGCATAGTCCTCTCTTATAATGAATCAGGTCTGCCCCTGTGTGACTAGTACAATATGGCAGAAGTGACAGTGTGTGACTTCTAAGGCTAAGTTGTAAAAAGCATTTCACCTTCTGTCTTGGTCTCTCGGTTAATTTACTCTGGAGGAAGCCAACTGTCATAGTGTAGAAGACCAGAATATGCCACTGATAAATATAACTAGAGGAGACCATAACATGCCACCCCAAAATGTGCCTCTGGCATAAGGATTATTTTAAGAAACTGCAGACTCAAGAGAAGCTCTGAAAACAGAGAAGACATCCTTTTGTAAGGGAAATTTACATTTATAAAGAAAATCTCCATGTGTAAAGCTGTCTTTCTATTTGTACCAAGAAGAGAAGAATGGCTCTAAATCACAAAAGACTCTTATCAATGGAGAAGACATTTAAATCTGCATAATAAATATTTCCCTTGTTTACTGTATTTTTCCTGGTCACTTTCCTATAATTTGCATCTCCCACACTCTTCTTCCTTTGTTTTAGTTGAAGATGGTATTTAAGCTCAAATTCTATCCACCTGAGTCACTCATCCAATGAATTTCTCCCATGTATAGATGAAATATACATGTTAATAAATTTATGTTTGTTTTTCTCTTGTTAATTTGTCTTTTCTTACAGAGGCCCCAGCCTAGAACCTAGTAGGTACAGAAAAAAAAAATTTCATCCCCTACAATGCCATGAGGAAACTTAAGCAGCCCCATGGAGAGGCCCATGAGGAAAAGAACTGAGGTGCTTGGCCAACAGCTATATGAATAAGCCATCTCAGAAGTGAATCTTCCAGCCCATTAAGCCTTCAGATGATGGCAGCCCCAGCTGACACCTGACTGCAATATCATGAGATGCTTCTGAATTCTTGACATACAAAACAGTGGGAGAGAATAAATGATTGTTACTATTTTAAGCCACTAAATTTTGAAGTGATTTGTTACACAGCAATAAATAATCAAAATAGCAAGTCTAGAAATGCAGATCAGTAGGGGAAAGGACTAATATGACAGATAGCACCTCTCTAATATGATTAACGACGGGGGCCAAGCTGCACAGGAAAGCAAATGATGCCTAGAAGAAAGGAAATGGTTTTATCAGAGAAATTTAAAATGAAGACTAAGTATTCTGGGATATTCTGGCAACTCTAGTAAAAGTACTGTAACCTCACACAAATTTCATTTCTTTAACATAGTTTTTTCCCTCTGATTCAAGCTGATTCTGCCCAGATGACATTGTGATCACTGGCTTGTTCCCGCTCTTATCCTTTGTATGCCTGCTCCTTTAATCACTAAACCTTCGGACATAAGATTAAGGGAGCTTCAGTTCTATAATCATGAGGACAATTCGGTTGGACTTTAGACTAAGGATAACATATTGGCTTTAGATGTGTTTCAGCCCCAGGCCCATCAAGGCAGAACCACCACCATCAGTCAAGGGACCAGGCCACAGGACCAGATAGAATGGCACCATGGCTGATTCCAGAACCAGACACAATAATCAATTACCTCATCCTCCTCCAATCATCTAATCAGTAGCACCTACGACACCAACTCCCTTAGTTTCTACGACTACAGATTTTTCTCTATACATTCTGTACTCCCAAGGGACTCAGCAAGGCAGGCCTTTGAGCGATTGCTTGCCTGTGTCTCCAGGACTTCCAATTCTCCCATAAACCTTACTTTCTTTGCTGCAAAACCGGCACATATCTTCTTTGGCTTAGGTGCAGGCAAATGGACCCCTTTTCTGTCCCAATAACAGTACCAAAATATCATAAAAGTGTGGTTTTGGTGATAACTAGTCATTCATTTGAAAAAGATTTTATGACCAAATGCTCACTAATTTACATTTGTCTGGTGCTTGCACATTTACTTTCATATACTTTATAATGCTGACTTTTCACTGTAACCCTGTGAGACAGCCATCATTAATTCCATTTTATGAAGAAGTTGAGGCTTGAGAAAGTTGCCTAAGGTCACAGATAGAAAATGGCAAAGCCAGGATTAAAATTCAGGTCTTCTGATTCTACGCAAGGCTTGCCTTCTTTTGATCAAAGTTGCCCTGTGGAAGACTCAGAAGAAATGGTATGTCCTATAGTCCTACTGCTCCCAGTGTTGGAGTTCTTGGGTTCCCCATAATAGAAATTGATAGGAAACCCCAGAAATATTTCCAGATAGATTTCTCTAACCTTATTCTCGAGCACAAGGGAGGCAGCACAGATGAAAGGAAGATCATCTGAACTGACTCAGGGGCTGGCTTTGTCTGTCTGCTTTTATAAGCTTGGGAACAAAATGGGTTTGCACGAAAAGTTGAGCTTTCTGAAAACAGCAGGCTTTTTAAAAGTGGCCAGCTTTTATGAAAGTAGTGGGCTTTCTTTACCAGTTATTTTGCCTGGTAACTATGTTTTCATTTGCATTGTAGGCCAAGATGGCAGAAAGGTCCTAGAAAAGTCAATTACACAGCTTGATCAACTGTGCATATAGAATAGTGGTTCCCACATCTGTATGGAAGTAAGTGGTTAGGGGGGAGATAATAATCAGCTACTGTTGCATTTTTGTGCACAGGATGATGGTGTGGTGCCATTCTTAACAGTCAGCTTATCCGACATTCCTCCTGGCCATCTGGCATTCCTTTGGCTCTAGGCCCAATGCCCTATGCTGTCTCACTATCCCCTCAGAATTTAAAGTTTTGTTAAGGAGAAAAGATATAAATATACAGAGTAGGTGATTAATGATAACTAGCACTTAATTCCCATGGAAACAAAAGAACAATGTAAAAAGTAAATGCAACAGGAATTTCAATAATAGATTCATATGCACTAAAGAAAAGCTTCATAAAGGTCATGTAGGTTTTAGTGAAGGAAGAGTAAATTTGTATAGTGGGAGCGGAGGAGCTGTTCCTCTGAAAGACTACATAATAAATTATGAGCAAAGCTTCGAGTCAGGAAGCACAGCATTCTTAGGAAACAGAAATGAGATTACTTGAATCTAACAGAAGATCCACAATGGACCCCAAAAGAACAGCTAGAGGTGAGGTACATTGGCGGCTGCTGTGACAATTTGAGCCTGATAGGTGATCCACTGCTATAGTGACGCCCACATTGGACCAGATCCCAATCATGGCAAGCTGCTTCTCTATACTAGCATCTCAAGTTTATTTAATTCTCACATGCTTAGCCACTGTCCCGAGAAGGGAACCTCACATGCGAGCAGCTGGATTCAAAAGGTCACCCAGCATATACTGTTCAGAGTGGATCTCGCGTCTTTTAACGCAGTCCATGTATTGAACCCAGACCACCAGCCATGAGGTGATGTTATTACTAAATATTATCACGATTATATTACATTCGAGAATGTATATCAAGTGGTAGAAAACATCTCACAGATATAAACTAAGCATATTATTTTCCAAATGATTTTTTAGCTCTTAATAAATGCCTTAGAACCAAAATTTGGTCACTATCCCTTTTCCACAACAGACTGAACACTGTCAAGAGGCAATTATTCATGCGAGGTAGTTATTAAAAGGGAGCATAGGTGAGTCAGGATTTCCAGTCCACACTAAGCTATATGTGTTATAATTAGGACTTTTACAATAGTGAGCAAGTTAGGGCAAGGCAACTTAGGAAAGAAAAAGAAAAAGAGAAATGGTAGTAAAAAAAAAGAAAAAAGAAAAAACTTCTACTGTCGTAGAAGGATGGATGCAATCACCTTATAAAGGACAAAGGACAATTAATATAGTACATGTGTTTTCTGCGCTGATAATTTTAATATACAAATCCTTTTTCTTATCCTATGTTCCAAACTTCACTGAAGTTCTGCACATTAGTGTACATCAATGAAACTCCGAGAGTATCACCGTATGCAAAATACCTCTGCCATCAAGAGCCTTGAGATGGTGGTCCCCGCTCAGGCCGCCATGGCAATCACGCAGTCCGCAGCCTGCAGTCGGCGGGCCACCGCCGGCAAAGTCGCAGCGCCGCCAAGACCGAAGGTGCTTTAGGCAAAATGGGTGAGCCAGCAAAGACCTGGGGACCCTCCTCCGCTCAAAGCCCGCGACAGGAGATGAAACAGGCAGAAATCCCCGAAGGAAAGAAGGGACTAATGGAAAAAGTCCCGGAGGCCACGCGCTGGGGTCACGTGCTGCGCAGGCCCGCCAGGGTACTTCCAGTCACGTGCCCGCAGCATCCTCGCTGCCTGCGGTGGAGTTGAGATTCTTCCCCCAGTAGCAGAGGTGGTGGCCACAGCCGCAGAGACTGGGTGTCTCTCTTCCTAGCAGCATGTCTAAGAAGCATAGTGGAACTCGACCCAACCCAGACCAGTTACTCCCTAACCAGGGCCATACCTCCCACCTGCACCTTCTAGCCATCATGGTAACTTCATCTGAAGTTTTGCTGATTGTAAAGAAGGTGCTGCCAAAAGAGGCGGGTTGGAGCTCCTTACTCATGGCAGAATTGCTTGGGCACGTGAAAGCAAAGATAGATTTACAGTCAACCATATGTATGCGGATGTTAAATGTATTTCAGCTATACTGAGGTCTTATATGTGTCATATTTGTTAGTAATTTAGAAAATTGCTTATACAATCTTTGTGGGGTTTTGTTATGATGTCCAAAAAGTCAAAGTTAAAAGTATGTTATTATTCTATAACATACTTTTTTCACTTAATAATAGAATGTGTATAGTCTTATATGTAAATCTACTTCATGTAAACATCTCTACACGAATCTTTAAAAATTGCATAGGGAAAAAAATGGCGTAGATGGTAGAGACTCTCTTCATCCCTCTGGTGACAAAATCAAAACTATGACAGAAACACAGAGAAAACAGCAAGCAAAGCTGCCTGAGATCTAGATGAAGAGAAGCACTACAACTGGGGAATAAGAAATCACCCTACAATGGTAGATGTAGGAGGGGACAAAGATGCAAGGCAGCCTGGTCCCCAGGGGTTGAGTAGGACAGATGCTGCAGATGTCTCTTAAATGGGCCATGTCTGCAACTGGACTTTCACAGTGATGGACCTAGTTGCCCTGAGCACCAGCACCATGTCAGCTGCTTGAGGAGCGCCAGGACTTACAGGGGGGCATTGAGTTGCTGGAGTGAGGGCTGGAGGGTCTCTCCCAGGAGGAAGTGCTAGTGGTATCCATTCTTCCTCTGTTGAGCCCTCCTGCCTCCCAACACATGTCCAACTCAATGCTGCCAGAGCTGAGACATCATCAAACTGGATAACAGAGGTCGCTCCACATAGAAGATTTCCTGAAACTCTGCCTCCTCCAACTCAGGGCCCCAATGAAGCCGTATCCAGTTGTATCCTCTGCACACCCAGTGCTCCTTGCTGAGACAAATCCAAGACTCACACTGGTGGCAGCTAAAGATGGTTTCTGATGTGGTTTCTTGAGGCAACCATAAGCACAGCATCTGTGGATTGCTTGCTGAATCTTAATAGGTGGCCCCAGGGGGGCAAAGGCTGGGGCTAAACTTGGTCTGCAGCTGAACCTCTCTCAGGACTGTGCCACTGGTCACCTAATTCACAAAGCCACATTTGTAAAACCGGGAGACTTAGGAGCTTTGCTTAATACATAGAAATAGATACAGAAAGGCAGCCAAAATAGGAAGACAGAGAAGCTGAAACCATATGAGAGAACAGAACAGAGATCCAGAAATAATGAATTCAAGCAATCTAATAGATGCAGAGTTCAAAATACTAGTCAAAGATGCTCAGTGAACTAGGGGAAGTGTAAATGAAGTAAGTGAGAACTTTAACAAAGAGATAAAGAACATAAAAATGGAAATGGAAATTATAAAAGGGAACCCACTCAGAAATGAAGAATACATTATCTGAGATAAAGACTATATTAGAGAGAATCAACAGAGTGGATAAAAAAGAGGATCAAACCACTGACAGACATAAAATGAGGAAACCAAGGACACTCAATCAGTATGGAAAAAAAAAAAAGCCAAGACTATATTAACAACTTAAGGAACTTATGGGACACTATTAAATGTAAAAATGTCAGTGTCATAGGACTACCAAAAGGAAAACAAGAAGTTGAAGAGCTATGTGAAGAAATGATGATGGAAAACTTCCCTAACCTGGTGAAAGAAATAAACTAGAGCCTCAAGAAGCTCAGAGAGTCCCAAAAACCAGGAATCCAAAGAGGCCCATGCCAAGACACAACATAATTAAAATTCCAAAGGTTAAATATAAAGAGAGAATCTTAAAAGCAACAAGAGAAAAGCAGTTAGTTACCTACAAGGGAGCATCCATAAGACTAGCAGCTAATATCTCAAAAGAAATTATGCAGGACAGAAGGTCTTGGCATGAAATATTCAAAGTGATGGAAACCCAGGATCTACAACCAAGAACACTTTATACAGCAAAGCTATCATTTAGAGTTGAAGGACAGATAAAGCACTTGCCAGACAAAAATAAGCTAAGGGAATTTATCATCACCAAGCCAGTATTACATGAAATGTTGGAGGAAATTCTTTAAGAAGAAAAAACATGTATCAAAAACATGAGTGAAGAATGGTAATAACTACATACATTCCTATCAACAAGTACCTCAAATGGAAAAGAATTAAGTGCTCCAACCAAATATAGAGTGGCTGAATGGTAAGAAAACAAGACCTCTACATACACTGCCTACAAGAGACTCACTTCAAATTAAAAGACACATGCACCCTAAAGGAAAAAGAGTGGAAAAATATTGCCTTAATGGACCTTGAAGATTTTACACTGAATGAAATAAGTTAGATAAAGACAAATAGCATATGATTTCACATATACGCAGAATCTAAAGAACAAAATAACAACAACAAAAATGAAAATAAACTCATAGATACAGAGAATATTTTGAGAGCTGCTAGTAGGAAGAGGGGTTGAGGGGAAAGGGAAGAAGGGAAAAGGGATTAAGAAGTACAAATGAATAGTTACGAAATAGACATTGAGATATATAGTGTAGCATAAAGAAAATAGTTAACAATGTTGTAATAAATATGTAAGGTGAAAGAAGGGTACTAGATTTACTGGGGTGATCTCTAATCACTATGCTATACGACCAAAACTAATATATTATTGTATGCCAACTATAATTGAAATAAAACTCATTAAATTGCACAAAGTAAATACAAGCAATTAATTGTCTTATATTTCAATAAAGCCAGGGAAAATAAATAATGATGGAAAACAATAATTTAAACAATTTTAAATAAACTAAAAAAAAATAAAAGTTGCATAATACCCCACTGAATGGATATATAGTCATGTATTTAACCACTCTTCTGTTGAAGAACATTTAAAAACTTTCCAAAATTTTGTTATAACAAACAAAGTTGTAGTATAGATCTGTGTAGTAATATCTTTGTGAGTCTGTGTGTATTGTGTACATCCCTGCAGTGAGTTTACTGGTTCCAATCGTTCATACATGTAAAATGTTGGTAGAGGATGCCAGATTGTCTTTTAATAAAATTATATCATTAAAAGTGCACACATATCATATACTCGCGTGTACACACACATACACATGCACACACACACACACACACACACACACACACACACACACACATACACACCTTGAAAAGGACTGGGATGAGGCAAGTTTCCTCAGAGAAATCTTGATGAGTGACAGTTTAGGATTACAGTGCTGAACTAGCCTACTTTTTAAAAATTCTTATCTCATAGTAGCAGTAATAACTTCAACAAAGGGTGCTTCCTGAGGATTAACCATTGGAAGGAAGGGATGATTTTAGGATTTTAGGAGCTATCAGCTCGTTCTCTTCTTCTTCAGGAAGACCAGGCCATTTGACTGCTATTACTTAAGTGTATATCACCAAAATCATTTCATTTCTAATTAAACTCAACTCTCCACTTTTATCCATGTGCTGAAACCATAGTTTAAAAAATAGTGTTCCAAATTCTTCCCCTCATCTCACAAAATTGTTATGCATCACGAAGACAGCAGTATTTAGTGTCTTTGAGAAACCTTGATCTAAATCATCACTTCTCTTTTATTAAGAATTTATTTTCCTTTATTGGGGCTATTTAGTGACACATCACAATTGTATTCTTTATACTATTTCACCAAGTTTCAGTAATAAAGCTGCCTCGATAATGAAGAAAGCAATACTATAATCTTGTGTTATTGTGGATGTCTGCCAGTTACACAGAAACAAAGAAGAAAGCTCTGGAAAATAACATGAAACTTAATGAGTTTCCCCTGCAGGTGGTTTGCCTTCACTCTGCTGTGAAAGCATTGTCCTGCCTGTGCCCTGGGTGCCAGCACCTGTCGTTCTTCCCTCGCCCCCTGTGGCTCCTCAGCTCTCACCGCAGATTCACGTGTCTGATGTTTGTCCTCCCACACTCCAGCTATAGCAACTGACCAGCTACAAAGTGGGGATGACTGACGAAGAATCAGAAGGCGTTTTAAATTCCAGGGAAATGTCTGTGAGCTGGAAAGGAAATCCTGGAGGGTCAGCACCTGATGAGCAGATGATCATATTGTCAATGTCGTCATTGTGATGTGTCATCTAAGAGACAGGATTGAAATAGCTAGACTCCCTGGAACCAGAGGGTCAGATCCAAGCAAAATTAGCTTGGCTTTTCATCAGGGTAATGACTGTAATCTTTTGCATTCCCAGAGAGCTTTATAGTCAAAAATCTTGGGAAGAGTTTGCCAACAATTAATCTCAGCAGAGGCTTGTGCATTTCAGCATGGACAATAATATTCACTTATTTCTTTCTAATCCACAGTATGTTCTCACATAGAGCTGCCTGCAAGGACTGCATCTATCAAACCATATGCAGTAATATTACCTATAAAGGATTCAGTGGTCTGTGCTGAGTCCAAAAGTGGAGAAGCACATGGCAGAGCTGGCTGTAAAGCAATGTCTTTATCAAGAGTGGGAAATGCACTGGCATGTTGCCAACCAAACTGCCCATCGGTCTCAATTAGGGACTTGAAATCCAAACACACAGAAACTGGGTCTGAGACAGACCAGTTTTCTATGAAATATGCTATAAGCAGAACACTATTTTAGATCTATATTATATTTCTATGAATGAGAGCAAGAGCAAGATGTGTCAACAAAATAAAAGAGGTAACTCTATAAGCATGGTAAAAACGGCATAGTTTTCCCAGGAAAGTTTATAATTAGTAGTTTTCATTTTGCGCAGAAAAGAGACGGACTCATAGAATCACGAGATTTTATGGCAGGAAAGGATCTGGGATAGCGGGATAGCAGCTGAACCAATGTCCTTATTTAACAAGAAAAAACAAATGTAGACTAATGTTTTTTTCTCTAGCAATAGGTCGATTATGGACCAGGTTTCCACTGAAGGGGAAGAAGCTAGGTAGAGCTAGGTGGGGCACAAGGCCCTTCCTGAGGAGGGCGGAGCTCTGTGGAATTCCCCATGACCAAACTGGGCCGGAGGATCAAGACACTAACAGATGAAACAAGGCTGATAGAAGGAAACCAGAACCAGCAGCACTTCACATCCCAGATTCCACTAGACTTATTTTGAACATACCTTGGAAGTTTGCAAACAATAATGAGGCTCCCAGATCTAAAATGAATTCAACAAATTATATTCCGATGTCAAATAAAATTGCCACATGCGTTTCTGGGGAGGCTCGACGGTACTCCTGTAAATGTGGCAATTAGTACAGGCCTTTTATCAAACACGGAACTTTGCCATATGTTCTCTCGTCATAACGTAAAATAAGACATGAATAAATAGAATAGAAGAAACCAGGAGGCTAGGTATTACGAGTGTTCCATTTGAATTTAGAGCAATAAAATATATTGTTAAAAACATGTACTATTTGACAATTAAGAAGTGCCGCTTCCCAAACTCTCTGACAATGCTATAGTCTCACACTGCTTCTAAAAATTCCTTTCACAGTTGCCACTATAGAAGTTTACGTTCTGCACTATTCTTAGCTCTCAGCGAGGTCTCTAGCAGTTGGAGAATTCCAGGGCATACTCAACGCCAAATTCCAGGACATGAAGCTAATAAAGCTGCTTCAAACTTCTTTTTTTTTAAATAAATATGATTTTAGGTTTAAGTTATCAAAAGAATTCTGCTTTTAAATATAATATAGGCTTTTTCTATAGCAAACTCTTAAAATAACAACATTTTCAATAAAAGTTTGAGATACGAGTGGCAATGGGGGTAATAATATAAATATACAAATTTATATTTTTAAAATAAGCATCAGATTTAATATATGATTGCAGCAAACTTTCAAAGAAAATTAATGTTTCACATAATAAAGAAATTTGATCAATAAATTTAATAATTAATAATGAAGGCATTTCTCAATTTCAGATTAATTCATTGTTCAAATATTTATTGAGCACCACCTACTAAGGGCCACCACTAAGTAGTTTTAAACAAAGCAGAAAAAATTCCAAACTTCATGGAGTTTACATTCTACTGAGGAAAGACAGATAACAAAAAAAAAAAAAAAAATAGATGTGGAAAAAATAGAGAAATTACATAGTCTATTAGAAGTCTATTAGAAATTACATAGTCTATGCAAAAATAGAACAGGGTGAAAAGATCTGGGCGGAGATGTGATACAGTTTTAAATAAGGTGGCCTGGATGTGCCTCAATGAGAAAGTGATGTTCAAGAAAGCTTACAGCAGGTGGGTACCTAAGGGAAGAGAGTTCCAGGCAGAGAGGCCTGTGCAAAGGCCCTGAGATGGAGCACACAGCTTATATGAGTAGGAGGAAAAGAGTAATAGAAGGTGGGTGAGGTCAGATTTCATAAGCCACTGTTAATATTTCAGGTTTTACACGGAGGGTTTTGAGCAGGAGAGTGACATGATCTGACTTTGCCTTACAATGGTCAGTTCTTACTGAAACAAATGATAAGGAGCAAAGATGAAAACAGGGAAATCAATGAGGGGAGTGAGAGACAACAGTGGCTTCTACTAGATACTAATTGAAGAGATGTTGAGAATTGATCAGATGAAGTATACAGTCTAAAAGTGGGGCAAATGAGATTTTTCTAACCGACTGAATGTGGGGCGTGAGAGAAAGGAAAGATCAAGGTAACTCTAGAATTTGGCTCTGGGTAATTAAGGGTGCTGTTGCCATCAACTAAGATGGAGACAAATGGAGAAGAAGGCAGGGGCAAAGGGCAGATATTCCAGTTTCGATTTATTAAGTTTGAGCTGTTGATTAGCTCTTCTAGTGAAGATTTCCAGAAGGTAGTTGATACAGGCAATTGTTTCAAAGAGTTTTGCTGCAAAGAAGCCAAGGAATGGGTGGTAATTGGCAGAGATGGTGAAGTCAGCAGAAAATTTTTTCACTATTTATTTTGCTATAGGAAATATAATAGTATATGTGTATATTGATAATTACCAAAAAGTGAAAAATCAATATAGCAGGGGAGAAAAAGGGGAATTATTAGGGCAATGACCTTTAGTAGGTAAGAAAAGATGAGATCTAGCATAAAAGTGGAAGAATTTGTTGTCTAAGAAGAAGTACAGATGGTAGAGCTAATGGGTACAGATGCTGGTGATGGGTAAATATAAGGTCAGTGTCTGGAGGATTCTCTTTCAGTTGTGACTGAGGATGACATGAGATATTTTAGGTTTGAGGAGAGATGAGGGCAAAATTACCTAGAAAAGTAAGAAAGTCAGTAGATTAGGGAACATAATTTCCAGGCAGTATTAAGGATGAAGCATAACAGAGAAGCCCCACCTGGAGTCGTCATCATTAGTTTACAGTGGAACAAATCCGTACAAATTATCAGTGAGGCAAGATTTTTTGTTTTTCTCTAGTCCTGTCCTGATTCACTGGTATGAGTGTGTAGTAAACAAGGAGCTGCACCTAGTGGCTTTGACAAGAAAAAACAATGAGGCTAAAACAAGATAAAGAATTGAGAGTATATGCAAGGGAATGACTATACTGATTATAAACGGGATGTAAGCTTGGTTGAGAGGGAAGAGAGGCCATCAAGGGGGTGACAGACTGTGAAAAGGTAGTAGGATCAGTGGATTGGAGATCCAGGTGGGATCGAATTGTTGGAATTGAGGTCCTGGAAGAAGTGAGCTAGAAGAGAGAAAGTGGCGGTCATAGAATGGGAAAAGATTATGGAGACGTTGAAATTACAGTTAGTGAGAAAATTTAGGATAATAATCTTTTTATTCACCCAAAGATAATTACCATAGAGAAGAAGAATCGGATGTGACCAGGAGAAAATAAGAAAGGATTAAACAGAACTGTTGAAAAGATTGGCACCTTTTCAGAAGTGGCTGCTAAATTTCTTCCTTGGGAATTTTGTGGGTGCAGAGAAAACAGTGACAGGTAGCAACCAGAGCAAGACAAAAGCACTGGAAAGTAAATCGTCATTTCTCAACAAGTAGTATATGCAATATTTCACCAATTGAAAGTTTATTTGCGTTATCACACTTGACTTACTAAAATGCATTTAGTAATCTGTCATCTACACCTCAACAAGAATTGTATAATTAGATTATTCCAGTGCTCTCCTGTCTCTGAATTTAGATCTGTGCAGTGAGGAAGTGGAAGTTTTGCTTTTAAATGAAAGGATGGAATAAGAAATTTTTTGAGTGATGTTCATAATAGTCAAAAAGTAGAAACAACCCAAATGTCCATCAACTGATGGATAGATAAGTAAAATATGGTATATCCACACAATGACATAGTATTTGGAAATAAAAAGATAAAAAGTTGCAATATATGCTACAACATAGGTGAGCTTTTTAAATAGTATGCTAGCTAAAAGAAGTCAGGAATAAAAGGCCATACATTATATGAATCCTTTTATACAAAATATCCGGAATAAGCAAATCTTTTGCCAAGACCTATGGATACAGGGAGATGGAAGGGATGGCTAAGGGGTACGGGTTTATTTTTGGAGTAATAAAAACATTCTAAAATTAATTGTGGTGAGATACACACAGCTCCACATATACTAAAAAGCCACTTTAATAGGTGAATTGTATAGTGTGTAAATTATATCTCAACAAAGCTGGGTGTGTTTTTTTTTTTTAAAAGGAACTTTGAGTGAGTTCAAGTGGGTGTTAGACATTGGGTGAAGTATGTTTTCTAAGCAGACATGTGGTTCTACCATGGTTAGGAATTACCTGAATTACTTCTATTTTCACATAGCTAAAATCTGAAAAGACTGAGAGAACATTTTTGGTAACTTGTTTGCTTAGGAAGCCATCAAAAAGACATACCTTCCACACCAACAATGTTGAGATGGGTTTAAATACATAGAATTACTAAAAGCGAAGTCAATTTTATTGGGGGAAAAATCTATTATCTCTCAAATAACTATGCTCATTGCTAAAGTCTGGCTACTAAAGTCACGAGGCTATTTTTTTTAATCGGTATCATTCATTACCTGGAGGCATTTTTCCCTAGTTGTAAGATATTTTACTGTGATTCTTAAAAGGAAACAGGCAAACTCTTCCCTATGCTCAATTTGCAAGCTTAATAAATATTTATATGTCAACAGCAAAAGGTTTGGTTAGTTTAGAAAGAGCAAATAAAAACTAAGTAAGTACTTAGCTAAATTTATAGGTCCAGAACTATGAAAAAAGAAATCTAACTCAGAGAGGTCCCTGAGTTTTCAGCTTGGACCATTTCAAGTATTACATTCTGTGAGAGGCCTTCCTTGACTGCTCAGTTTAAGTTAGCTAAACACTCACCACTGCTGCCACCTCACCAGTAACTCCGAAACCCTGCTTCGTTTTCTCCAGAGTACTTAACACCACCAAAAACTGTGCTTATGTGTTTGCTTTTCTCACATGTGTTTTTAACCGCTGACATGTAAGGCCCAATAAAGGAGAAACAGTGTCCATGCTATCCAGAACCCCATTGCCAATCCTGCATATAGTGCCTGGTTCAGAATAAATACACAACAAATACTGACTGAATGCATGGACACAACAATGCCACTGCAATCATTTAGTTAAGGTGTATGGCACTGAAAAGGTTCACATCGTGAACAAAGTTTTAGGTCTCAAAAGACTTTCAGTTAACATTTGATTCCCAGCAACATGTTTGAAATCAAGACGTCACTCAAGAGATTCATCCTTCCAAACTAACAACATAGGCACCAACTCGACACCTGGTGATATGTAGAATATAATTCCCACAATAGGCTGGCTGATTTCAAGCTAGTTCCTTGGGGAAAAGATTACTTCTTTTCATACAAGGCTTGACCACTCAGTAAAGCAAGCATGAATGCTTAACCTTACGTTCCATTTAGACAATAGGAAGTATTCTCACCACCAAATGTATCATTCAGATCAACCTAAACACTTTGAGGGATGATAGATTAGTAAACTACCTAGATTCATTTAGGTATGTTTTACCTGAGAATAACAATTCTGTGACCAAAGGCAAGACGGGGTTTCTTTAGGTAGTGAGGATACAGGTAATAACCAAGAACTCTGTGCACGTTTGGATGAGAGAACAGGAATAAAACTAGCCATGGTATGAGATTAATTCTGCATGCTGCTTGAGTGAGAATGTTGGCTACAAGCTCCAAATGTATTAGCACTACTTAGTATGGTGGAAAGAACCAAGAGCTAATGACAGAGATAGGAATCAAAACTGCAGTAACATTGCTGTGAGAAACAAGGACTTTCAGTGGTTATTCCAACACCTTATCAAAATGACTTTAGAAAAATCCAGTTCCTTTTCAAAAAATAATTCTGTAAAGTTTAAGTTTATACTTTGATACTGGAATAGCCATGATGCAATGAAAACCTTCCCCAGGCCACATCAGTTCTAGAGAGCCAGGGAACCTGTCAAGGGCATCGTAGCAACTGCAATTACCTTTGACTCTTGAGACCCCAGCCTTGAGGGCAGGGCAATCTGCTCCTAAAAATCCAAGCCCTCTCCCTTGCCTTTGATCCCACGGGGTTCCCACACATTCCTAGTCTTTTGTCGGAATTCTCCGCCCTTCCTCTAGTAGCTTCCTCTGTAGTAGCTAAAGATTCAGTCACGTTGGTCTCTTTCTGTTGTACTTCTCTCTTCTCTCCACTTACTCACGCTCATAGCTTACCAATCCAGAGCTAGGTCTTTAGAGTTTCTTATTAGCACCTTAGTGGTAGCATATTCTATTGGTCTTTACAGCTCTTACTCAGGATCCAAGTTCAGGTTCCTTCAGGCTGAAGTCAAAGATACTTGGGTCATACACTCAAAAGTACCCCTCACCAATAATAATCAATCTCCTAACTAAAGTGCATGGCTTTTCAACAGCCTCCTATATCCAGGTGAGTTTCCTGACTACTCATGGTGTTACTAGCAGTTTTTGTAGCCCCAGAGACAAAGGATCATTTCCTTGTCTGTCTCCCCACTTGTCTTGGAGCTTATGTGTAAATGCCCTGATATTGCAGCATTCCCAAAGGGTACCAAAATGAGACTTTCTCCCATGCTCCGCCCTATCACCCTTCTCTTGTTAAGGTAAAACTCTAATGTAGTGTGAACTTGGTATCTTTAAAGGAAATGGAATTGAGAGATTTAAAAGTTCAGCTTAGCAGCCAAAACTCTTGCTTGTTTATTGCAGAATCCTACCTAAAGTAAGAAATGCCAGAGAAAGAGAGGGAGGGAGGAAGGAAAGAAGAAAAAGGGGAGAGAGGGAGAGGGGCAAGAGAGAGAGAGAGAAGAAAGGAAAGGAAAGGAAAGGAAAGGAAAGGAAAGGAAAGGAAAGGAAAGGAAAGGAAAGGAAAGGAAAGGAAAGGAAAGGAAAGGAAAGGAAGGAGGAAAGAAGGGAGGGAGGGAAGAAGGGAGGGAGGGAAGTCACTGATTTGGGCTACAGTAAATACAAAAATTTAAAAAAAAAACTGACCATGAGTCAGCTAACATTTAGGACTTTTCCGTAGGAGTCGAATATTTCTTCCAAATAGAGAGGTCAGTGGGCTGCCATGTAATATCCATTTATTCTGCTAGAACATTTTGCTCTTTAGTATAATGAAGCTTGTAAATAAAGCAAAGCTCTGAGTTGGTTCCCAAGGGGAAGATCGTGCAATTTGCTTTGAGTGGAATGTCAAGACGTAAGAGGAAAAAGTGATCATCAATAAACAAATGCACAGAACTGAATCATTACATTCTTTTTTGTGGACAAACCCTTCTTTATTTAGCTCTATTTAAGAAGTTACTGCTTCTCTTTATAAATAATGTGGCCTTTGGGGGCTACCATTTGTAATGGCCTGTAAAAGCCTCTTTGTACATTTCACTTATCGTGCACCCATTGCATACCATGTGTTTGCATTCCATTTGTCAGCATGTAAATTCATACTTGGTAGATTAGTGCGAAATGGGAGAAGACCCAGGAGTCACACAAAATTCAACATAGACTGAAAGTGTTTACACTGCTCCGTTGGAACTGAGCTGACTACCTTCAATAGCTCCAGGAGACATAATCCTTTCTCCATTAGGCCATGCTAAAATGCATTGTCTTGCTTTCTTACACACAGAGATTTGGTAAATTCAAAGAAAGGAAAATGGGTCTGCCCCACACCCTAAAAGGATGTGATTTTTATTTCACTCATATCCATTTCCAAAAGAGATATGTAAATAAAGGTAAAGAATAAGATTATAGCTTGATAAAAATCAAATGTCAAATGGGCAAACTCTGGTTAGTTAATAAAGTCTTAGACAAAATGAACCAGAGATAGTCATCTGGCTTGACATTTCTTTCCCAATGGAATTACTATTTTTCCCCTATTCATAGACTGCCTATCGAGGTCTAGTTACTATTGTTATACTATAATGGCTTAGGATTTCATCTTTAAGAATTCCAAGGTCCTTAGCAAAGAGTAGACTCCTCTTTGGAATTTCACTTAGAAGGGAATTTTCATTTAAATTGATTTTAAATTTCTCTTCCAAAAAGAAATTTAAAATGAATTTAAATGAAAATTTTATATTACAAGATCGTAATTATCTTTATATTACAAGATTAAGATTAGATATGTACAAAGGAATATTTTTGTTGCTGAGACTTTCAGAAAATGAGTGACGGACAACTGACGTGGGTATAAAGTGGCAGCTATTTGGACTGCACTCTAGACCTTCAAATATCACAGGAAATAAGGACTCTAATTAACCTCCAGCTCTAAGGGAGTTCCTACGGATCTGTTTGTGGCAACTGTATTTCTTGGAACTTAGTGTTCCCTTAAATTCTCACCCCACCCACACCATTGCATGACTGCATAACGCAATTCTTTCGCTCTTTGCCCTGGGCACACATTAAGCAATCTTACTCCTACTGTTAGAATCTCATCAAAAAGAAGAGAGGCAAGAGGGGGAAAGGGAAAGAAAACGAGAGGATCCAATGATGAAATAACAAAGATTTTTTCATACTATGCTAAAATAAAGTAAAAATTCTAAATAAAATGTTTGGAGTTTTTTATTTTGTCTTGTTTTGTTTAGGTTCCTTTTTAAAGTCTATCTGAGACACCCAATAATCGCTGGGCCTACAAAGCATTCATCTCACCAGAGAAGAGACCCATTAAATATTTTTTGATGTAAACTTTCAGTTGCCCTCTTTCAAAACACATATTTCTGAAAATCTTTCGGCCAGAATTACCATTGTCTGAAATCCAATCGGTCAGTTAGCAAAACTTCAGAGCCTTCAAGGTTAATAGCAAAATGGACGAAAGGACAGACAGACACACTGACAGTTGGCTCGTTTCTTGCTTTGCCATTAAATTCACTTTAACATAACCGGCTTACACCCTAGATTTCAGAGTGATAGCTCTGCCTCAAAGCCAATCTAAATGAATAAGTTCATCATATATTTCCATAATGACAAGAATCAAACCAAGCCTCCCAAAATTTCCATAGTCAGTCTAATGGAAAGACTGCTGGACAGAGAATGTAACATTTAATGAACTGGCTCCCTGTTCGAATCAATCCGTTCATCTGTGCCTCAGTTTCCCTATGTTGGAAATGAACACATCTGATAACTTTCTAATGGCAAATGGTCCTCACCAAAATGCTCGGACTCAAAACAAATAGATTTAAAGTTTAACTAGAAAAAGATGAGGACCTGGTCATGCTCCTGAACCAGTCAATTATTGTATTGGGTTATATGTATAGAAAGATGCCTTCAACAAATGCAAAAGCACTGAAAGAAATAATAATATACCTGCAAGATTTAATAACTCTTTCTAAGAACTTGAGGACACAATAAGACACTACTGTTAATAATAATAGTTGCCATTTATTAAGCAACTATTATGCTCCATGACCACCTTTACCTAAAGATTCATTTAACCTCAATCAAAACAATTTGTGAAAACTGTTATTAACATCAGTTTACATCTGAAGCAACAGAATTTCTGAGCTATTACGTGATTTTTTTCAAGTTCCTCCAACTAGTACTTGGAAAAGTTGGAATATAAGACTGTGTCTCTGTGATTTCAAAACCATCTGCATTTATTATCTTTGTAATAGCAGAGAATCAAAATTTTGGTGTATGTGAATTAGTTAAGGATCATTAATAAATATAGAGACACAAATATATATGTATAATATTTGTTTTTAGTCTTTGAACACCACATAGCTTATATGATAAACTGATAATTTATAAACCAATACATGAACATTTGGTAAGTGTCATTTCATCATATGCTAAGAAATCTGCACCTGAGAAGATTATTCATTTTGTTTATGATGATCTACAAAATCAGAAGCTATGATTATGCAATTTTCCCTTTGCTTCTCTACCCCCAACCCTGACTCACTCTCTTGGTCATTAACTCCTAAAAGTACAAATCTAAAGACTTAAACACTCATTTCAGCCGTCTTCTCTGCCAGGATGACTTAGCTGAATCCAGCCTTGCCTCTGCCCTGAGTCTGACCTTGGTGACCTAGCACTTTTCACACAGTATTTACCTGTCTTCTGTTTACCTCCTGTCTTCTTCACTAAAAAGAGTTCATTGTCTTGTTCATCTCTGTCTCCAGCACAGAGCATGATGTTGGTTACACAGGCAATAGATGTTTAACCGATGTGTCATGTATGGATAGATGAATGAACAGATGATGAGAACTCAGAGTACTTGGGTTTCCATTTATAGTGACACCTCTTTACTATTCTATATCCAGTTCCCAAACTGCATTTCTATGATGTTCTTTGAAACTTCTTAAGGAATACAGATATTTGAGATCTAAATATTAGAACTAGGAATCCCCATATCTAAATTTGGGGACCTAGTAGAACTATGAAATCAATTACTTCTTTATGGGAAGGATAAATCCTCAATGATCAGTTTCAACTTCTCTATCTGCATTTATGATCCCGATACAGATATTAGGGTATCTATTTTGCTCTACCAACAAAAAACTTGGAATTAGTTACTCTTTAAACTAAAATCACCTACTTGAGGAGGAAAGGAAGAAATAATTTTTCAAAACAAAAAGCAAAGGAAGCTCAAACTTTTCAAGTTCAAAAAGCAGCTGAATACACACAGAAGCGAACAGGACAATTTAACATCCAGTTTAGTATGTGCTGTCAAGATAGTGGACTTCGTTCAAAATGCGTTTGAGTTCAGGAACATTCTTTGGTCCAAATATTTTAAATATTATGTTGAATTGACTGGCTAAAAATGAAAGCATTAAGTGAAGGTATCAGAGTGGAACAGCATTTCTGAAAACACCCAAACCCGAAAACAATGCCGAGGGAAGGGCAGCTTCCTTACACTGCTAACAAAGGAAGGAAAGTGAGTAAGGAAAACAGTCCTCACCAAACGCTCTGACTCAAAACAAATACATTTAAAGCTCAACCTAGATGGTCCTTTTCATCCGCTCTGCAGTGCACACCATGCGTGGGTTATGAACACCACAAGGTTTACATGTGTGAGTGGTAAATTGTTGGAGGAGAATTCGTAGGTGTTGAGGCACCTGTCATCCTTGATCTTGGTGGAATGAATAATAGTTATAGACTGTTTAGCCTCTGTTTTCCCTAGTTCGAAGCAATGCTAATACTTTTCATGATAATGATTATTTTCATGTCCATTTGTAAATTGAAGCAGAGGAAACTAAAATATAAGATCCCAAATATGTTAAATATTAATTTCTCATGCTATATGCACATGAGAAGGGACATAAACTACAAAACACTTTTATTTTGTTTGATGAGTGTTTGGGGGGATTATTTTGCTATGTGTGTTTGGTTTGTTAAGAGGTTATTTTTCATCTGTGGCTATTTCTGATAGGCTATTAGGTAACTGAGGCTATGTTCAAAAAACAGCTGCTTCCTTTATCTCCAAAATACCCAACAATTGGTGTAGTTAAGTATTCCTTTGCGCTAAATTCAGCAGTTGTTGGAATTCTAGGAAACTCAGCAGGAAAAAAATTGTATAATGTTCAAAGAGAAAGCAGCATGACTAACCACACACGTGCACTTCTGTCTGCTAGGAGAATTTGGAGGAGGTCGGGGTACTGGTTTATTCCTGGTATACTTTACAGAAAAGTTATAGTCTAATCTTTAAAAAACAAAAATCCTATGAAGATATGGCTACAGACTGTGTCCAGTCTTTAAAAATCTATTCCGCAAATCACTAAAATGATAAAATTTGTTTGTCATGCATAATGTATTATTCTGGGTAGGTAATTATATATATAGTTAAACTTTGTGCTATGGTATCTCATTACAACTAGGAAAAAATAGAGGTAGGATGATATAGTGGACCAAGATGGAGCTTTGGGACCAGAAAGTCCTAGATTTCAAGCCTTGTTTTACTGCTTACTGGATATGTAACCCCTTGATAAGTTATTTAAGCTTTTTGAGTGTTGATTTCCAAATCCATGAATTAGGTCTGACACATACCGGAAAAACAAGTGGAAGATGATATAATCATTATCCAACAATCATTTATTGAGTGTCCACTAGGTACCCAGACTGTTTTAAGCACTTAGAATATAGGCAAAACCCTTCACTATATGAAAGTTTCACTCTAGTGAAGAAGACAGAAAACAAACAAACCAACAAAAAACTGCATCATAGAGTGTTGTAGAAGATGATAAGGGCTGTGGGCAAAGTGAGGGGGGATTGCTAGAATCAGAGAGAGAGGTCTGTGGTTTTCCAGAGTGTGGTCAAAGTAGGCCTCACTGAGAAAATGACGTCTTGGCAAAGACCTGAAAAAGGTGAGAAAAAAGCCATACAGATATCTGGGGGAAGTGAGTTCTAAGCAGAGTTAACAGCCTAAAATGCAAGGGCAGGAAAGAAGCCTAAGCTGGAGACATAAATAAATTCAGAGGCTTGGCATATAAATGCCTTTAGGACGAGACTAAGTGAGATCCCTGGAGAGCAAGTAGGGAAGAATAGCAAAAAAAAAAGAGCACCAACAACTGAGCCCTACTCCAATTTTAAGAGGGTGAAAGAAAGAGAAGGAACCAGCAAAAAGCTAAGAAGGGGAGACCAGTGAGGTAGGAGTGAAATCTAGAGAGCGAGGAGTCCTGGAGGCCAGGTGAAGAAAGAAGGGAGGAGAGATCGACTCTGCCCAGTGCCACGGAGTGAGTTCAAGTGAGATGAGCACTTGCACTGCAGACTGTCCTGAAGCCTATTGCCTTTTCTCCATGTACACTCTATATCATAAAACTCAAATTACCTAACAGAAAAAATGTACATATTGCCAACCTAACTATATAGACTATCCTAGAATGAAAATAAAGTAGTAGCAGAAATCTCGTGTAATTTATGTGGTTGCTTTGTTCACATACCTGTTCGTTACTTGCATATGGTGATTTAATCACATCCAGAGGACTACTGGAGAAGGAGAGGATATGAAAAAATTCACATTGCCCAGTGACGTGGGAGAGTAAGAGTCAAGGGTAATAAAAATGGAGATAGAATAGTTTGCACATAATAAATCTGGGGGTCAGGAAAATTTAAATGATTCTTTCAGAGATATAGTATAAGAGGGAAACTCTGTCTTAGGCCAACATCACTTTGGCCTACAGAAGTCTGAGAAGTCATAAAAAAAGAAAGAAGAGAGAGAAAGAGAGAGAGAGTCATAAAGAGAGAGAGAGCCCCCACTTTTATACAGTGCGTGCTTTCAAAAAGACCCTAGAAATCTTTTCACATATACATCCTAGAAATACTTACTTCTGCCTTTAGTTTCCTTCAATTCCCTTCCTGCCACTATTTTATTTGGATTTTATTTCTCTGTGGTTTTCAATCCAAAATCTCTAATCTAAGCTTTTATTTTGTACTCACTTTGTTACCTATAAAATTCTCATCCTCTCTATTCTCTCTTTTGGAAATTTCTTTTGATTTCTCATCTATAAATCATTCCCATTTGCTATTACCCTTGAGTTTTTAAATATTTATATGACCACCTTAAGTACTTCTCCACTTACTCTGTCCTACTTCTTCATCTACTTCTTGACCTCTGGGTCCAGACCTTCTAAAGGTTAGGAAGAAGTCTGAGGACCTTTCCTCTTACAGAATATTTGCAATTTTTCAAACTCTATCCACAATCTCTCTCATTTCATATTCCCAAACTTCCTAAAAGATCTTCCTACCCAACCTGTCCTATGTTTTCAGAAGAGTTGACAATGTTATTCTCCTGAAATATGAGTTTTATCTCTCATCTACACTCCCCTAATCCACTTTCTCTGAACATCAAATCCTATGTATTAATGTATATTCCTATCGATCTTCCTACTTAATTCTCCTCTCTGCCCCAGGTAGGACACTCTCCTTTCTGGTCCTCTAATATCTCTCACTCTTGGAAATGACTTCCCTACTTTTAAGTTCTACTTTCTCCCTGCAGCAGCTTTTCTGCAACTCACATTAATCTCTATCTCCTTCAACTCATTTTGCATTTTCTGCTTGTAGCACACGCTACTGTTTCTCATGACACTATACTTTCCTGGTCTCAAATAATGCAATAGTTAGCACTTTGCTTTATCAGAATACAATGACTATTAATGGTATACTATTCTTTTGTCCTCTAATTGTTTTGAGCATATGTCTTACCTCTCCAACAAGACAGCATATGCATTTTTAAAAAAAGGTCCTGACTCAGAAGCTCTTATATCTCTTAACTCCTAATATAAGGTCAATTTATTGATTTTAACTTTTAACTCTTGCCATCCTCATTACATTTATTGGCAAACAACAAAATATTTACTAAAATTAGTTTAACAAGATAATTGAAAGTAGGTAAGTTGTATACATATTTTACAAAGACTGAATTTGGTCATGAATATACGTTTAACTTTTAATGAACACTAGTTCACTCTATTTGCTGTTTTGTGGACTATAGTTTTAGATATTTTGTGATGTTGCTTACTACCACAGATATAATAAATTTTGTAAATGCAGATGAAACTTCTTTCATGAACTCCAAACTCATATATCCAGTTGTATACTCAACATCTCATGCAATAACTGATGGACTTGTCCAAAACTGAGCTCTTGGTATATATGCTTTAAAAAAAAAAAAAAAAAAAAAGCGCACTACTATTTTACCAACTAGCTCTCCAAACTATTTCTCTATCTCAATTGGTGGCAACTTCCATTCGCTTGGTCCTCAAGAGTCTTAGAGTTATCATGAATCCTCTCTTTCCCTCAAACCCCACATCCAATCTCAGGAAACTCTGTTGGTTCTACTTCAGATTTTACCCACAGTTCCACTGGTCCCCACTGCCCATTGCTATGCCTCGGCTGAAGCTACCATATTTCTCAACTGGATTACTACAATAGCTTCCTACCTACTCTCTCTGCTTCCATCCCTTTTAAACATATTAAGTCATGTCACTTCTCTATTCAAAATTTCTCAACGGCTTCTTACCCTACACAGAGTAAAAGCCAAAGTCCTTACAATGGCCTGCAAGACCCTGCATGTATGGGGACCTCTTACATTTGCAGTCACATCTATTACCCTTCCCTTCAGTCCCTCCATCTAACCACCCATGCCTTGTTCCTAAGAAATGCCAGATACAGTCCACCTGGGAGCCTTTGCACAGTTTTTTTTTTTTTTTTGAAATGGTCTTCCCATTCATATCTTCATGGCTAGCTCCCACTCCTCTTTCAAGACGTTATTCAAATGCTTCCTTCTCATTGAGGCTACCTAACGGCCCAATTTTAAATTGCAACTTCCCACCCACTAGCAATCTTTAGTCTCCTCTTCGCTGCTCTATTTTCTTTCCATAGCATTTTTCACTATGGCTTTCATGAGAATGTGCTTCTCAGATATCCAACCACAGGAGCATAGCTGAGCAAGGGTCTTGGGGCCACTCCCAGCCTATGATTGAGTATGGCAGAAAGGCTCATTCCAGGGAGACACGGGACCTCTCTGGTGCCTGACTTTGTGGCTCCAGGACTCTCTAATGGACTCGCCAACTTTCCTTACACTACACTACAGATCAGGCTGTCTCCATCTAACTTTGCCTCCCTCTCTCCTCCATTCGGCTCAGATCTGCACCATGGTCTGACCACTCACTCGGGCTTTCCAATCTCTGGATTTTCCTTCCTTCCCCCTCATTTCCTCTCATACAGTCACTCTGCTAATAAAATTGGCACATTTAACCCATCTTGGCATTTGTTTCTAATAGGACTTGGACTGATATAATATTACATTTCCTCACCTTCCATATTTTGCTTGCTTATTATATTTATCTTTTATTGCCTACTAGAATATAAGTTCCAGCAGAGCAAAAATGTTTATCCATGTATCCCAAACACCTACCACAGTGCTATCATAAATGCTCAACAAATATATGCAGGATAAATGGCAACACAGATTAGGCTGTCTCCATCTAACTTTAAATGCTTAAAATATTAGAAGCTATTGGCATTGTCAACTAAATACATGAATAAATACACGATGATACCAATTAGTTTTCACAACTCTACTCCCTCCTAAATTTCCTGATCTTCTTATTTTATCTAGTCCTCCCCTTCCCTAGAAAATCCCTGAGCTTATCCATAGCAAAAATAAGATTCGAGAGGTAAATTGTTTTTAGGAAAAGGTCCAGACTAATAATTGGATGATAGCCCTCTGTTCTGGGCAACAAATATGCAATTCTAACAGATTATTATTTATCATTACTGTTCTCTTGTCTTAAATTCTAGCCAGAACCCACAGATAAACAAAATCAAAAGTTTTAAATATTCGATTTCTTAAAACTTAAATATCCATCCAATAGTAATCAAATTTGGCTCACATCTAACCAATTCTCCTACTCTCTGATCTCCCTAATTGTCTTTTGAGGACATATGATTAAGGGCAAACTACTCTCAAATATGATTTCAGACTCTAAACTGGTGGGTTTCACCTTGGGATTCTATGGTTGAGGAGCTCCAGATGACAATATGGAGAAATCTTTTTTCAGGAGGGCCACTAAGTGTACCCAGAGGAGACTCCCAGAGTTTCTGCCTGAGGGGTTTGCATGCAGCTGTAAGAGTTCTGGAAGCTAGATGGAAGAAGAGGCTGGGAGTCCAACTCTTTCTCATAAAAACTGATTTAGCCTTCAACTTGTGTCTCATATTGCCCCGTTTCCTTGCACAGACTTGAGGAATGGCTATTATAAAGACAGGCAGTCCAGGTGCCAGTCCTGACCTTGTGACTTATTAGCTTTGTGGCAAATTACCTCTCTGAGACTCAGTTTCCTCATTTTTAAAATAGGGCTAATAGCACCTATCTTTCAGCACTTCCTAAGATAAATAGGATGCAAAGCATTTGCCTATAGAAAGTACTCAACAAACATTAGCAATTACTATTACTGATATAAACAATGCAAAGGAAATTAAACTATTTGTTCAGTGTTAAAGTTGTCCTTTTAACCTCTTCAGCTGCATGTTGATATGAAGGTGCTTGATAGAACCAAGCACATAATAATGAGGTAGATGATAATTAGAGTTTACTCTATAAAAAATTTAATTAAAGAAATGGAAGGGGAAAGAAAACAAAGTAAATTGTAAAGCTACTCAGCCTCACTTGGAACTAAGAGTCTCATTGGGCTTGACTTCCTTTTTTCTAAAGGGCAAGGGAATATTCACGTAGTGTCAGACTAGATGAGTTACAGAATGTCTCAACACAAGTTCAGGATTCACTCCTTTCTCTTGCATAACTGGTGAGGTCAAAATGGGCACCTTTCTGAAAGCCAGTGTCATATCTGAACAAGGTCCAGTTAAGAACTGCATTCCACAGGAATTCAAGACAAGAAATAACAGACGGTGATACCTGACGTCCAAGCCACACTGAACACTGCTGATGGGCCAAGTTCTTAACAGTCACATTAACACCTTTGATTTCTCCATGACCTAAAGATCCCAAAGTTTGAAACAAACTGCCCAAGTGGGAGCAGGAGGGGGAGGGAAGGACAGCCTAATGTGAATTTACCACTATATTAAGTTCTAAAGTAACTACAGAATTTTTTTATTATTATCTAAAGCCAATCAGAAAAGAAAGGCAAGCAAGTGACAGCCCAGTCTAGGTGAGGCTCTGTCTTTTTGGAGTCTGGAAAAGAGTGCAGGTAAACCGACTTTAGATAAACACACACAGACCCCCACCACCCCGGCCCCAGCAATGATGTTTGTATGCTGCTAGAAGAGGCTGATTAAACACTCAGTGCATGGGCTCCCTGTGCCACTCCTGGAAAATAATGAATTGGGTAAGGAACAGTTAATAAGAAAATGTGCCTTGCTAACTGTGCACATTACAACAAAGAGCTGGCAGCTCCTGAAGGAAAAGGGCTTGTGCCGCTGCCGTTCAAACTTGTCAGTCAACCCGTGCCAGCAGCCTCAGCGTCTGCCTCCCCAGCACACCCTCATTACATGTGTCTGTCTGGCCTGATCTGTACATCTGCTCGGAGACGCTCCTGCCTAGCCAGGGATTTCTGCTCTCCTCCACCGGTGCTAAGAGCGAATTTTTCCCCGTTTCTCCTCTGTCACCTCCACTCCTCTCCCGAAGGAGGCTCTTGCTGTATGGTAGCTTTGGACTTACTTCACCATCTGCCTGTCCTTGACTTCTAGAATGGAAGAAGCTGAGCTGGTGAAGGAGAGACTCCAGGCCATCACAGTAAGTCTGCATACAGTTATAACTCATGGAGGTGGTTGCTTACTGAAACGGCAGACACGTTGCTAGCTGCCCCTGCCGCTGAGCCCCTGTAAGTGGAAGAATATAGAACTGTCACCCTTCATGGACGCGTCTCTGCCACTCTCTTAACCCTTATGACCCTCTGTAACTCCTGGGCTTCTGAATCTAAGTATAGAGTAAACGTTTTTTGTTTCTGCAAAAACTCTGCTTACGTTTTAAACAGCAATCAGAAGCTTTTAAGGCAGTTTGGTTAATCTTCTGGGTACCTTAGAAACACAGTTTTTTCTTATATTTATATTTAGCAGACATTAGATCCAAAAAGAGATTCCAAACTTGGAACTCTTTAAACAATTAATACACCAAAAAAAGTTAAAATCTTTTAAAATGAGGAGAGAAAAAGAAATAAAACAAACAACTTGAAACTTTTTATTTCTGGTGTGTTAGTATGTTTCAGAAAGCCTAACAATGAAATTGACTGTTGTCGTAGTTAAGCTAAGCATTAAACAAGAGAAAAGTGGGTAAAAGCACGTATCAGATTAAATCTAAGATATCAGTTTCCAGCAAAGTCACAAACCGAATAAGATCCTCATACAGGAATGCAGTGCTTCCACTGCCGTGGATTTGGAAAATATTTCATTAATACCAGGAAGGAAAATAATGCATTTTTATGTTCGATCTGGGAAAGGGTCAAAGCGAGAAATGAATTCTTTTTCTGAAATGATCCAGCTTTTTAAATTTAATTTCATAAAATCCTCTATTTGGCAGCAACCTGGAAACCTGTGGCACAATCATTTGTCATTAGCTACAATTTGTGATATAATTTTTTTTAAGAAAAGAAACTTTGGAAATCAACATCCCAACTTCTCAGCGTTTTCTGTTGCTGAAATTAGCTGTCATGAAAAAAAAAAAAGATAACTTTTTTAAAACCGATGCTAAACCAGGATGGGTAAGAGGATCTTTGCTCTTCAAATTCCCATGGCATAAGCAATAATGCTAATCCTAATTTAGGATTTTTATTAAATAAACACAGTTTACCAGTTCCAGCCAGAAAGAATTCAATAAGTTGAAATATTTTCTCAGCCAATGGTAAGGAACCAGAAGTCCATGAAAAAGGCTGGCACTTTTCCATAAGACAATGCTTTTGAAATGTCTAACTTCTAATTAGTACATTTTCCTTTCTTTAGAAAACTTTGGTTTGGATCAAAGTTGTTTGTTTTGTTTTGTTCTTTTTCCTTGTTAAATACAGCCACCGGTTCAGCTGTCCTGCTCGAAGGGACAGGAACTCAGCTCTGCTCTGTTGTTTTTGGCGTGGGCCTTTTATATTACAGCTGTTGTCTAAAGGTTATTTTATTAGACCGTGTGAGTTGTGTGGGCACCAGCTTCACTTTTTCTGATGTCTCCATAGTGCATCCAATGAAATATATAAGTAGTCCATTGTTCCACGTTTTCTTTTTTGAATTGACGCACACTCTCACTTAAGCCCTTATTACCCTCGGTGCACCTTGTAACTCTTACTGGAGCAGCACACATTCTAAAGGTATGACTGCATACAGTTTCAGGAAGGTTAGGAATTTTCAGTAAGGGCTCCAAGTGCAAATACAGATATTAGAATAAGAGTCGGTATGCCTTACAAGCAGACAAGAGATTACGTAAGTTCCTAAATATACTGGCATGTGCTTTCTCTATGATTATAAAAAATACGACTCTCTGAACTATTCCATTAGCCTAAGTATATCCCATTAGAAAGAATTAAGCAAATCTCCAAAGTAAGATTGCAAAGTAATTCTATCTTAGAAGTGATGTTTGTATAAAGGTTGTAGGAACAAAAATTGGGAAAGTTTATAGGAACAAATTTCCACTAGCTAACACCAGTCACCAGGCTAAGCCCAGTCACATTTGTCACCACCTAGAGGAAAAATGGAGCAGTGGTGTGTCCATGGAAACAACACATCCAGTCATCTCCCTCCTGGACACCCTAGAACTGCCAGCTTTCTCCACCCTGGCCTTACCCAGGAAGCCACCTCAGCCATCTTCCTTCCCCCTTTGAAAATGAAAAACACTGTACCCAGAGAGTATGCTGGGATTATTTCACTTTTGAAAGAATTTAAAATCTTCAAAATCTCTGATCTGGACTAAAATGTGGGGACAATCTTCTCATTTTGACTATTTTTCTCTTATTGCCCTACACTGAAGCAAATTTTATATTCATTCTTCAAGAGCAAAATCATAAGACAATTGTTCAGTGTTCCCAAACACAACAACTCCAAGATTCTCTTTATTAGGGAAAAAAAATTTACACTCTAAAATCTATTTGAGTTTTATGTTAAAATTTATTCCTTTCATTTGTGACTGTGAAATGAAATCATTTTCTCTCATAAGTTTATTCCACCTGGTTTCAAGTGTCCAAAAAGTCATTATTTCCACTGCAAAAAAAATGGAAAATACAAATGTATATGCCTGCAACTCGACAGACCAACTGCCAGTCTTCTTGTTCTTCTTTAAAAAAAAAAAAAAGAAGAAGAAGAAGAAGAAGAATTAAACACAGTAAGTAGATGGAATGTGGCACTTAGATTCTCAAACTGCAGACTAAATCACCTTGATGGTACCATTCATTTCTCATATCAGTAAATTGAATTTTAGATTAGTCAGAAGTCCTCTCAATGAGAATGAAGACAAAATTATGAAAGTACACAGAAATGATTGTTTAGAAGATAGTATTTCAGTTTGGTTGTACTAGATATGGATTCTAGTTTGCATTACTTTCATGTTCCTCCTTAATTACCTTATCCATGTACCAACTCTTCTTCTACTAAATTAGTGGTCAAAGAATTTCTTAACTTAAAGAGTTCTGGTTTCAACTATAACTAAAAGAACAGCATTGCTTCAAACTGATTAAATATTACTTATATTAAAAAGTCTCTTGAGGCTCTTTTCAAGGAAGTATTTTAACGAATAGCTGATTTTTATGCAAACAGAGAGCTATTGAGGTAGACTAGTAATTTGAAATTCACTTTTTATATTCCTGGAACTGACGATACCAACGGTCTCCAGCATCCTCAGGGTGAGTGGCGTGAAGCGCTGACAGTCCCTCTGCACAGTTCCTCTCTGGAAGTAAACATGGCCCACACTCAAGAAAGGGAAAAGGCCCAGGTGAATTCCCCTTGGAAATACAAAGATCTCCTAAGGATTAGCAGTATTCCGTATGCTCTTGACATCCTCCTCCACAAGGAACACATTGTCTTATCTTCATTCCTACTGTGAGGTTAGGAAATACTGTTACTAAATAACATGAGAGACTCAGACTGGAAAACCCCTAGATCTCAAGCTGGCTAGAGATCATAGGATCATGAAAATAGTACCGTTTGAGGGGGGTGGGGGGTGAGATCAGCAGAATTCTGACAACTAGAATCGATTTTCAGACAGCTGAGGTGAAAAGGGGTAAGAATAAGGCTGACATTTTTACTTTCATAAAGTTTACCTGTAACTGGTAGGAATGTGTGTTATCAACTCATTCTCTCATTTTTTTTTTATTCAATTAATGTTATTCAATTAATTGAGCGTCTACTACGTGCCAAGCCTTATGCATCTAAAGGAAAAGAAACGAAAGAGGAGAATCAGGAGTGTCAGGAGCAGGATGGGAGTGGGTTGCAATTTGCAGTAGATTGCTCAGGATGGGTTCATAGAAGGGTGACATTTGAGCCCAGATGTCAAAGAGGTGAGCTCTGTCCAAACTTAGTCAATCATAATAATCACAAGAGCAAGCACCTGCTAGGACTGACTCCATTTGGAAAGGAGCCACAGAAAGTCCTGACATTGGAATTTGAGCAACAGAGCCAGATATGTCGCCCAAAGCTGCTTGTGATGCAAAATAATAAGGAGCTCTCACATTTCCCCGAATCCACTCCCTATTTCTTTCCACTCACAAAGAATTTTCTCTAAACTTGTAAACAGGAATTTAGGAGGCAGAAAGCTTTTACAGAAAACAGAAATCCACCCAATACAAACACTAATATTAAAACGATAACATAAACACACACAGGTACTAGTTATCTCTGTAGCACGTGTTGCCTGTCACTTCGTCTCCTTCTCGTCAATATCTAGGATCTTCTAACAGTTAATAAGACAGTTAATGATCAAAAGCGGGACCTGCTACAGAATTCTTGGGTCCCAGGATATAATGAAAATGTGGAGAGCCTTGTTCAAACAGTATTCAAAATTTCTAGATGGTAACAGCAGAGCATTAAACTGAGTGCTGGGTTCTTCTGAGCCAGGTGTCTTGTATGACTTCACAGGTCACATGCCCAAGATGTCAGCCCTACTTCTATTTCCCAGACCAGCAATAAACATTTTTTTCCTGCTCATTTCGCCTATACAAATGAGATAGTGAAAACAAGAGCAAGCCAGTCTGGATCTTGACTGACCATCTACATTAACATGTGTTTGGATCACTATATTATTTAGAGCTCTGAAGACTTCTTAAAGGAACAATGGCTGTAAGAATGCATAATGCACCATTGTTCTAGTGAACCTCGTGGTTAAGACAAAGTTATGGGAGGAATTCCCAATTTGCCATGGCCATTCAAAGACATTCACACAAAGATGGTACATGGAGATGTAGGAATCTGCTAAATAAAGAAGTCCTGTGCCAGAATATTCAAACAATAAAGCCTCTGCACAGTTTTCCACAGTGCTGTACTGAGATTATATGTTTCTTCTAGAGAGGGAAAAAAAAGGGTTCTTCAAACAAATGTGCTTTGCCACATATCTTTGCCAAACATAATAGCCCACCCACAAAGGAGACCAACCATGTGATGAGGTATAACAATTTCGATAGCTTATTAAGGAAACTGCCTTTTGATAACAGTGGGAGGTTTTTCCAGTGTGCTACAGAATGATAATGCTACTTCACAAAGCCCTCTACTGATGACGATTCCCATGAACTTTCTGAACAAGAGCAGATGATCAAAAGGAAAAACTGCTTCTTTACAAAAACTGTGATTGAAACAAATCAGAACCTAACTAGAGTCTAAACAAGTGCAGCATAGTTAGGTGCTGAAACTTCCAATCACCAGTCTCAAACAGAGGCTTCTCTTAAAGTAAAATAAGAACATTTCATTTAAACGGCAATGGAGTCATTTTGGGAAAATATACTGCCTCAAGTCCTCTCATCAAGAGCCCGGGGGCGGGGGGGTGTCAAATTTCCTAAGACAGCATAGGAACCATAGGAGTTTGAGTTAAATCTGTCCTTACAGTTTTTACGTAAAACCCCAGTCACCGAGTGGATTTAGTCAAGCCATTTAAGACATAGGACCAGGTTATCCTCTGAAACTCTGAATGGAAATCAAAACTGGCTTCTGTCTTAAGCACCAAGTTTCCAATGTACAACTGAGTCGGTGATTAATATAGGATGATGAGACATATTAAAATGAGCTACAACAGCTGTTTAGAATCAACCTATGTTAACAAATCTAGACTATAAAGAACATCTCTTAAGCAAAAGAATTCTGAGATTAAAAATAATAATAACAGCACCTATTATTACATAACATTTAGGCTTTAAAAAAATAAAAAAAATAAAAAAAACGTTTACAGTATCTCATTTGGCCAAATAGTCCTATAGGCATTTTCAAAAGCAGATGTTCTCATTCCCATTTTATAGGCAGAGAACCTTAGACCAAGAAAAGTTAAGGAATTAAATAATAGGATTTGAATTTATTCTTCTGTTTGTCAGATTTCTGGCCACAACATCATAATAACTTCTAATCAACATCAAAACCACAAACCTCGCCCCCGTCCAGAACTTCCTCATATTTCTGTCCTTAACACTTATGAATAGAGTTTCAAGTAGAGCAAAGAGAAGAACCTAGAGAAGGTCTGCTTCACTTAATCACCTTGTCTACCCCACAGCAGTCCTTCACCTCCCTGTAGTCTCCTTCCTCAATCTTCAGTGAGCAAGGAGTAGAAGTGGAAAAGGAAAGAATGCAATATCATTTTAGAGGCATTTGGAACAAGATCAAAGTCATTTTTTGGAGCATCCTATATTCTAAGCCTTGTTATCTTCTCCCCATCCCACGGCCATTACACGGTCTCTTCCCTCCAGCCAGGATTTAAGGCACAGACATCTTTGCATCTCTCACAGCTCCCAACACTGAGCTCAACACTATATGAGGCACAAAAAAAATAAATAAATAAAAATAAATAAATAATAAAAACATATCAAGAATGAGTGAATGAATGAGTACCATCAAGCTGAAAATGAGGAGAAACTAATGATTATCTAGCATGCTAGCATTTTTCTCCACTGAAGACGCAGCCAAGTTACCATGACCCCTCAATTATTCAGAGACTTGTTTTGTGTTTATTGTTTATCCTTGTTTGGTTTGGTTTTGTCACTATTCATTAGAACAAATGTAAAAAAAGAGACAAAGGAATGAAAGTGTAGAACGTGAATTGGGATCTATTTAGAGGTCCATTCAAATTTATTGTAAGGTTAGGAAAGAAGACTACAATTATTGAATAAGATGAGATGTAGGAAAGATATGCTTTTTAACTTACTCCTCAAGTAGGAATGACAATCACATCCAATTCTCATGGCTAACTTAAAAATTAGGGTATTTCAAAGCAGAAATAAGCATTAGATGAGGAGAAAGTTAGAGATTTCTTTGTCCACTTTCCCATCTTCACTATACTGTGCTGAAGAGACACTCACCCAACTTCTCCTTAAATACTTCCAATATCAGGTGGATAGGTATCACCCAAAACACCCTATTCCACTTGAAAACAGCTCTTTGAGTTATGAATTTTGACATAATGTGCTAGAATCTGGTTTCCTTTAACTTCTACCCAGTCATAATGACTTTAGCCATTGAAGCCATACAGCTTCATTTTCTGAATTTTGACCATTTTTCAGATCACAGGCTCATTCTAGACACCCTCCAACATGTCAGTGTTACTCTTAAAATTTGGTGCTGAGAGTTGAACCAAACACTCTGAGCATGAGAGAGTCCCTCGTGCTATAATATCTCCTGTTTGGGTCATTGTAATTCTACTGACAGATTTGGGAGGAAATAATCTATGGTATAAAAAGCACCATCTTTGGAGTTATAAAAAATTAGATTTCACACCAATTCTAACACTAAACCAATTATGTGACTCAGGAAAGTTAATAAACTCCTTCGCCTTCAGCTTTAGTGTCTCTAAAGATAAGAATTAACTTGAAAGCTTAGTAAACTAGTCAGATACACAATGAATATACAAAAAAATCAATAGTTTATTGAAAAACAATTAGTCAGAAAATGTAATGTGAAAATATCCCATTCCTTAACAGCTACAAAAAATGTTTTAAATTGTTAAAACTTAAAAATAATTCTTCTAAAGAAATGTGCAGGAATTATATGAAGACACTTTTGTACTTTTGTACCTACTAAGGAAATGTGCAGGATTTATATAATGAAACTTTACTAAGCAATATAATATATGTCTGAAAAGGCACATTACTCCTTGAAGTAAAGTTTGAATACAAAAATATCATCATATGTTTCCAAATTTACTTTAATTTTAATGCAGTCCCAGTCAAAATCTATAAGGAAGCATTCTTATTTGGGGCTGGTAGCAGCATGAAATTGTTAAAACAGGACAATTTGGCAATTGGTGTAAGAAAACTCAAAAACTGTTTTATCCTTTGACCTAGAATTTCATTAACAAGGAACTTATACTAGAGAAAAATAAGAGATGCACATGAAGATGGACTCTTAAGATGTTAATAACATACCAGAGTCATTTCTTATGTACGAAAGTGGAAGCAAACTCAATGTCCAAAAATTGGGATTAGCTGAATAAATATGGTGCATATATATATATATATATACACACACATGTATATAATGGAATAATATTCAGCAATGAAAAATAATTTAGAAGACTATTTAATGATATGGCATATCATTATTATGTTCATGATTTATTAAAAGAAATATTCAGATTACTAACCACATAAAAAATAATTCCAATTTTATATACACTATATCACACAGATATAAACCATATATAGTATAATACTATTGATCTCTAATTGTCTCTGAACAATAATAATTACTATTAAGAATAACTTTTAAAATTCTATCAGGGTGTATGATTGTTTGCTTGGTTGATTGGTTTGTTGGGTGATTGGTTAGTTGGTCTTTTTGGTTTGGTGAAAGTTAGAAGGGTTAAGAAACCAGTTGAGTTTTTAGTTTTGTTCCTATTGGAATTCAACAAAATGATACCAAAGTCCAACTGGAAAAAATAAACTCCTGCTACTAATCAAGACATTTTAGATAAGAGCAATAAAGGAAAACTTGCCCAATGAAATGTTAATGTGCTTTATTGATATATAATCCAAATTGTGTAGTATTAGTACCAAAATCAATAATTAAAGAAACTATATAGACCCACCCTAATGTACATTAAAAATTTGTAAGTGATGAAAGTTACTAAGTGATAAACTAGTAAATGAAAAAAAAGTGGATCAATAGAAAATAATTTTTTGATAAAGTTCAGATTAGTTAAAAATTTGGGGAAAAATTCGATTCTCAGCATAAATTAATGCATTTATAAAATAAATTCAGTTAGAGTAAAAACTGGAAGAAAATATGGATGCATAATTAATATATCTCAGATAAGAAAAGGTATTAAAAATGGTTTCTTCACCTACATAATGAGGATAAACATGGCCCCAACTTCATAGAAATTTGGGCAAGACTAAATAAATTGATACGTTTAAGTGCTTTAAGTAGTTCCTAATATATAAAAAGTTCTTAATGAATGTTAACTATTGTCAACAACTGTCATAATCATCATTATCTGCAGGTCTTGAAAAATTAAGCAAAAGAAATAAAGTTAGTTTTCCAAATGCTTTGTTTTTAATAATCAAGTGCCACTCCCTAGACATTCCTTGTCTAAAAACGCTGTTTAATAATTCCTTCCACAGCTTTTCCAAGGATTAACCAATAATATCATCAGTCATTAAATACGCATAATTCTCCTTTTCCCTCTTCAAAAACTTTGCCACTTTCATGCTTTTTGAAACCTCTTCACCCCAAATTCCAAGATTGCTGAACAATATTTTTCTGTCATGTTTATAAATTTTTCTGTTCCCTGAAATGAAGCCCATCAGAGTCTGAGCAGCTCTATTTTCTCTTGGGCTTTGATTTTCCTCTAAGCATATTTATTCTACCCTTTCCAGAATCAAGATTATTCTCCTTAATCAAAAATATGAAAGAAAATAGAAGTTCTAATTTATCTGTGTTATATTAATATTATACTATGTATAGACTGGTAGTAGTCTATTACCTTTATCTTTTTGCTATCTACATAACTTAAATATATATTTATCAATACACACATGCTTTTTGTGCCCTCAGTGTTTTTCACATGCTTCACATATTTATACCACCCTGGATTTTTACCTTTATTTACATTATCATAAATAGATACCACCTGCTTATCTTCATTCTTGGTTTCGTGAGCTCATTGGGACACTCCTAGTGATATTAAACTATTTGGTTTGGTTTTGTTTATAGTAATTTGCTTCTCTTCTTATCTGAGATCATTTGTAATTGTATATCTATGTTTCCATTTGTAAATTGCCCATGATTCATCTTCTATCTTCCCTCTTGATAGGTTTTCTCTTTTTACAAGATCTTTTAAAAGAATTTTTCCAGAATTATTTTTTCAAGAATATTTAAATCTACTTTCATTGAAATCTAGTAAACCTCTACCTATCCCTGGGATTCTCTGCTAGGAATATTGTGTTAGTATATCCCTGTCTTCAAGGTTACCATTATTTGCACATCAGGAAGAAGCCTTGCAATGTTGGAAGTATTTAAGTTCAAATAAGCAGCTGCTAGTATTTTTCTGTTGAGACCTTAAATAATAAAAATGTCAGTAAAGCTAGTCACAAAGTCATAAGAGATCATCTTCTAGCAGAACGAATCCAAAACCATTTGACTGATTGAATTAGCTCTATTTACCAAGTGCTATTATAAATAATATCTGATTGACCCCAAAACAAAATTTCATATGGGTTCCCATCCTCTTATACCCTTAAATATAAATACCTCATGAAGTATTTCCCATTAACTCTCTTTTTCTTTTCATAAAAATTTCTCCTGCCATGTTCTGACATAGTCTCCTGGTCTCTGCTATTCCTTCCAAAATTCCCCCATCCTTATTTCTAGCTCTGACTCCTCTTCTGATCTCTCTCCATCCAACATTTCAACTGCCTATCAGATAACTCCACTTGGTTTTCCCAGAATCACCTCAATCTTGTTATGAATCCACCATCTTTCCTCTCAAAATCTTTCTTCCTTCTCCTGAATTTCCTTTTTCTATGAGTGATTCTGCAATCCTATATGCCTTGGCACAAAAAGCCCTGTGTGCCGATTTGACCTCTTCCTCTCTTGTACCCATATATCATCAGTTGCCAAGTCTTGCCAACTAAACTCCTTCATATCTCTGACATCCACACCCTCTGCTCCCTCTTGTTCAAGCTCTCATGGTCTTATGTATGAGCCATAGCCTAACTATCCCCTTCGTGTTCTCCTCCTTCAACATCTACTACACAATGAGGTATATTTAACTTCCTAAAACATGGCTTTAATTCTATCACTCCTCCCTCTCTGATAACCTTCCATTACTCTTATCTCAAAACAAATTTCAAACCTCTTGTCCTACCATTCAATATTCTCTACTGAAAATTTAGCCTCATCCTGTTATTCTTATATTTCCCATTCCTCCCTTTATGGCAACTTAAAGTCCAGACTTGCTGTTCCAAATAATATCCCAATTTTCTACTTCAGACCTCTGCTCACATTGAGCCCTTGATTTGAATGCCCATCCACCCACCAACGCTTCAGCAACCACCCAACATACTGTACTCACTTGTTACTTCAGAACCTCTCCTGACTATATCTGCTAGAAACAACCTTTCTCTGCCTCCCCTCAACTCTCAAAGTACCTTACTTGTGCCTTAGTAATGACATTTATCACTTCATTTCTTAAACTAGAGTTACTTGTACAAATAATTTTCTTTCTTCATGAGAACGTAAGCTCCTTGGTGAAAGTAACTACTTCCAGATAATTTTAAACATCGCACATCTTCTAATGTCACTTGGAACATAGAATTTATATATAAGTACCTAAATATTGGATTAATTAATAATTAAATAACTCAGGATTAATCCTATCTTCTTGACAGAATCACGTATTTTATGATATAGCTTATTAATGGGTGTCAATTGCTAAAATATTCTGTCAGACAACTGAAAATCTAAGTAATTGTTCATTGAACGAAAAGTCTTCATTAGTTTGACACTGAAGAAATAAACAGAAATATGTTGTAAATAGTGGTTATCATTAACAAATATCTGATGTGCCAGTTCACAACAAGTGTCTACAGAGATGTTCGAGATTCTGTGAAAATTTTAGGAAACAGGTGGCATTTCACATTTATTTGTTTCATAATGAATTGGGAAGGAATTAGCTGGCTATGGTAACTTTTGGCATTTTAGCAATAGAACTAGATATACAATTTAAGGTTGACTTATAGTTTATTCTGCCACACCGAAACTAAATTGTCGTCATATTATTTTTCAGTGTTGCTTATATTCCTATGAAACTTGGCAGGATAATAACCTGCTGTTGATAAATATACGGAAAAAGTGCTCCTATCTTAAAATATAATCATGCCTTATACGTTATAAAATTAGCTTCTTAACTACCTAGACTGAGGTATGAGAGAGGCATCACATAACCTCTGAGTGACAAAACATTGGTATTCCCTAGCAACCATCTCTAAGCCTCGTGTTGCCAAAACACTTGAGACACCCTACCTCCAGCCACAGTTTCATTACCTTATTGTAAACCCCAAAATGAAACCAGCCCAAACCGGCTATTGACAGGGATGGGGAGGCACTGCTGCGTTCATCAGTTACTGTCACACATACGTCTGTGCCCTTCTCTGTAAGCCATCCGTGGGGAGAGGTCGATGGTTACGCACCAGCATGCAAGGAGCAGAAAATGTGCTCCCTTTTAATGAGAGGCCCTTCTCCTGCTGCTAGCTGTGCTGGTGCTGCCTCTAGGCCACAGTATTTCACGACAGAGAGGACAATGAGGGAAGCCGTGAGAAGCTGGACTAATTTCTCACTCAGGGAAATGGTGTAGTTAGTTAGTTAAGAGGGTGGAGGCTGGACTCAAATTGTCTGGGTTCAAATCCTGGTTCTGCTATTTATAAATTGTAAGAGCTTGGATTAGTTAGTTAACTCCCTAAACTTGTATTTCTTTTGTAAAATAAAAATTATTATGAAGTGTCTTTATAATTATGACTATTAAGTGAAATATTACAATATATATTTGTTATTATGACTATTAAGTAAAACGATGTCTATAAAAACTTACCAAATTTTTTGTACAATAAATTTAAAATATTACTAATATTTGCTCAAAAACAGCCTCTAGACAGAGAACTGATTCATGAGTTTTCAGTTTTTATTTCTAATGACTAGATTTTATTCAAAGAAAAGAAGTGATTCTGAAGACCTATGCTTGTTGCCTAGCTATTTTTTTCCCTCTAAAAGAGCCACTTTTGGAATTTAAAAAGTAATACTGGGTGAAGTTATACAGTCATCTTACATACAAAGAAAAACATGACAAAGTTGAAGAGCAACATGTTGTTTTTCTTCAACGAATGTACCTGAACTTATGCATCCAAAAAGAATTTTTATCTTCAAAGTAGTCACATCAGGAAGCCATGCACTTATTTCAATAATGTTGCCAAATATTTTTGGAACTCTTCTTTCTAAATTACTTTCCGAGCCTACTTCAGATTCTTTTAGATGTCTTCATTAGTAACAAATTTTTGTGTTTTGGGAGTTTTCAATTTTGAAAGCCAATTTAAAATCAATTCTTATAAATAAGATGGAGGATAATGTCATATCTGGTAAAAAATAAAATAAAATAAAATAAAATAAAGAAATAGGGCCCTTTTGCTAGTAAAATATCTCAAACAATTTCGGAGAGGAAATCTCTGAAACATTTCAGGCCAATAGAAGCATTATCAGAATTAGTGTGTTGTTTTCTGTGTGATTAACAGGTTATGTGTTTATTTACTTAATTTTATGAAACAAATACTTACAGGATACTATGCATCATATATTGTTCTAGAAACTTTTACATATATTAGCTCATTTAATGTTCATATCTTATGAAGTAGTTTTATTATCCACATTTTACAGATGAGGTAATTGAGGCATAGAGAAGTTAAGAATTTTGTCCAAGGACACATCAGCAAAAAGCTTTCTTAGTGTCAACAAGCATTATCTGATCCCTTTTTTCTCTATCTTCCCATAGCGAGTTATACAAGGAGGAAACAGTCCCACTTTCTAGCTTCCTGGTGTTCTAATGCTCTGGAGTCTATCCGGTTTTCCCAAACAAACAGACCTTTTTTCTTCAGCTTCTTGCCAGGAATAGTCTCTCTCCTCACAAGGTTTCCTCATGCCTATTTCAAACTCCTTCCTTAAACTTCATTTATTCCATTGCATCACTCAGTAGCTCAATCTTGCTGGGCTAACAGGAAAAATATAATAGGGGAGAAGGGAAGGAAAAGCATTGAAGTATTTTTAAGTTCTCTTTGGAAAAGCACCTTGTATCGTTTTCCATTAGTAAAATGCTTTGAATGTCTCACTTTGCTCTCCTTTGCTTTGAAATAGGAGTTTCCAAAGCAACTTCATACCAATGCCAAGAGCATATTGCTGGCCAGCCATTCGATAATGACAACAGCCCCAAGGAAATATATTTAAGCAAATTGAAAAAATATATTATGCCAGAACTTTTTTATTTCAGGATAAAAGAAAAATACAAGAAGAAATCTCACAGAAGCGTCTGAAAATAGAGGAAGAAAAACTAAAGCACCAGCATTTGAAGGTAATTTATGTCTTTCATTTCATGTTAATGATTCCGAATTCAGATATCCTGATGGCACTCAAATTTCAACAGTAAAGATGCTTTAGGAAGGAAAATATTTCAGCACAGTTCTACTAACATCCTAATAACCATAGGGGAAGCCAACAAGCTAGCAATATTTGCATATGAGATGAGTACCTTCTGAAAACATATGGAAAGTTGAAAACATTATTTTTAGCCTTTTTTACCGAATTTCTTCATTTTCTTGGGTAACCTTGAAAATTCAGCCTTGTTCATTTGGCCCTGAATACGTTCTTGTTTAACATTTTAGGAAGCGAGTCTAGCTAGGAAGTGCCTTTTGATATCAATAAAAGGCCAGCCTTTCCCCAGGGGGTACAGATTAGACACTGTCTGGCCTGGTCAAAGATGCTTACATTTAAAAGCTCAGTGCAATGAATCCAATGCTGTCTCAGTATGATTCAGGTTTTTGTTTTATTTTGTTTTGACAGAACATGAGATCATAATCAAAAATAAACCTCCATTTTAAAAATCAGACTTTACATCTTCCACGGGTGTGGTCACTTTATAATTAAAACACACTGAGTTTTAACATTTTATTACATAGCTTAGTCACAGGATGTAACCAAGTGACAAACAGGAGCTCCTTTGAACAGGTCCAAGCAGAAAACTACTTCTGTGGCAAGGCTGCTATCAATAGATGCAGTGAATCCCTCAATGAAACAATACCACATGCTTGTGGAGTTCATAAACTGATGTTACATTTGTCAACTTCGGCTAGACTCATCTTTCTGCTGGATAAAGAAAAAAACTCTGAGCAGAAACATAATTTACAAATTTAGTTAGCCTCAGTGCTCTGGATTCTGTTTGTGTCTTTGCTCCCATCCAAACTGACATTTCAAAGCGTAGTTAGGCTGCTGTCCTTACAGTATGTCATACTGAATTTTCAGGAGTAGTGGACATAGCCAAGAAAGACGGGGTGTACTCCCAGAAAAATCAATGAAATAAAAATAAATTTTACCAAGTTATTTAAGTGCAACTCAAATGAAGTCAAAGTCAAATAGACAGCAATTTTTGAGATAGGCCGTTTCTAATTCCCAATCAGTGCTTGTGCACTCTCACGGTCGTTTGCGCGCGCGCTCTCTCTCTCTCTGTCTGTCTGTCTCTCTCTCTCTCTCTCTCTCTCTCTCTCTCTCTCTCTCTCTCTCTGTCTCTGTCTCTCTCTCTCTCTCTCTCTCTCACACACACACACACACACACACACAATTTTGCACATGATTTTGGTCTCACAGTGAACAAAGTACTGCTTCTGAGTAAACTGATAGCTCTCTAGCATTCGGCAATTGACATTACTGCAGAATGGGTAGCTAAACAATAATACAGCTCGCAACAGAATAAAAGATTTAAATATCTACTCAGTTCGTTTTAGGAAGTCAGTTTTACACAGGAAATCTCTGACACACTGAAAGGTCCATTACTAAGGTGACACTTCTTTCAGTAATTGCCAAAACACCCCAAAAAAGTAGTACATGATCTTCCCTATAGATTTGCTTTCGGGAACCCAGGAGACCTCTTCTAACCCAATCCCATCCCAACATTCATTATGCTTTAGACTGCTGTACACAGTTGTGCAGATTGTGCACTGCGCAAAGGTACCCGACAGAGGGATGCTGAAATCCTGCCCACAGTCCCGTAGGCCCCTGCACCCAGGCACAGGGCTGCTTCTGTCTGGAGGATGTAGTTTCTTTTTCTCTGCACAAAGGTGCTGTCTACCTTCCCAAGCTGTGCACTGACCCAAAGGGGTGGGAGTGGAAAACTGCCCCTTTTCCTAATTTGCATATTAATACCATAGAGACCAGCACTGACCCTAGAGGACTTTAACGCTTCTGCCTGCAACCTCATGGGAAGTTTAAAATTAAATAAATAATTAGAACAAGTTAAATGATGGTTTTAAAATTTAAATATGAGTATAAGCAGTAATTGTTTATTCTGCAATGGTCATAACAGATTTTGTTAAAGGTGTGGGATTTAAGCTGATAAGTAGAATTTATATAGGAGCACACAGGGGCTTTTCATCAATAAACTATTTCTTAAGCACCTATTATGTACAAGGTACTAAGCCAGACATTAAGAATATAAAATAAAGTTCGATCTGTGTTTTTAAAATGGAAACTGACACATAGCGTTCCTACTGCCATGAACACTATGTATGAGGTAAAAACTGCAAAGGAAATATAGAGGAAAGAATGGCGATTTCAATAGCACACATTCTTCCAAGCTTTGAAGAAAATGATTGGCTATCCAAAAAAAGCAACGAGGCATAATTCCAAAACAAGGTTCAAAAACGTGTAGAATTTTAAAAATCGATTCCAAAATATGTTCACCAAGCCAAGAAAGCTCTGTTGGCCTCTACAGTTACTAGTCTTTCTTCTATTTTTTTCTTCATCCATTTGTCCCCTTTCCAGTGAACACCCTCACGACTTTTCTGATTGCAAACTATCTCATTACACTTCAATCACCTACTTTAAACAGCACAAACGCAAACATATAGAAAGTACTCCTTCTGTATCAGTAGGACATACATTTTGAAATAGTTGTAGTAACTCACTCTGATATTCTTTAGCTCTGTTTCCTGACAATCACACCAAATTCGTGCTGGGTTTTCCAGGAATATTATTAGCATTTTAACTTCCAAATATTTCTGAGCTTTTGGCACTATGGATCTTCTTGCCTAGTGTCATAGTCACAATCTGATGCCACTGAGAAAAACAAAATACACTCAACCTAGAAGACATTTCTTTGCTGAGAGTCTATTTAATTCATGGTATGAAATATTCATTTATTTCTATAGTCTCCTCTAACTGCTGTGCAGAATATAGAAGTGCTTTCAGAAAACTTTCTCTAAAAAACCACCTAAAGATCTATTACCTACATGCCACTTATATATTCATTTAGTTAATATAGATTTTTATTATGAATGTCATTGTTCCGAAATAGATTTAATTATATTAATTACCTCGTATAATAAGTCACAAATCTAAATGTGACATAAAAGCAAAATAAGTGTTGTGATAACTATAGTATGTGATAGTACCATATCATTTTGATTGCACATCCAAATCATATATTTTACTTTTAGGTGCAAAATTTCTCTGCCAGAGATAAATGACAATTTGTGAATTACGAACAATGTTTTATAAGACTAACGTGAAAAATATTCTTATTCCTAACAAGACTAAGGACCAAGCATGTAGGTAGCCTTAACTTAACATAGTCACATCACAAGTCTCATTCTCTGTCCTCTAAAACCCAGCATCATAAGACTGTCTTATCTGATTGATTCTTATAGCAACATGGATGTAAATGACTGAAACTATTTCTCTGGGTGGTTTGTAAGGACTGTAATTTCCTTTGATAGGCGTCAACTGTCTTACTTACTATACATTAGCTATCATCACATTCCATCAAATAAAAATAAATTAAAATCAAGGTGAATTCTCACAATGCTGATATATTAAGATTTTCTTCACATCTTTGACCTCAGGAGATAAATCCTGAACTTTATTAATATTAACTGTGTCTATGGGAAACCATTTTTACAAAGGACTAAAAAGTTGTCATTGAGGGTTAAGAGAACGCTGGCAGCAAGAATCTCTGGCTACAAACTGCTCTTATGGGGTGTGTCAGCCACATGCATGTACTTAAAACTCTAAAAGACCAACACGAATATGATGACTTGGATTGATGAGGTTGTTACCCAATTTAGTAGTTTTCAAACTATGTTCTGTGCATCCATAGGCTTCCGGCTTCAACTAGAGAAGTCCAGGTTTCATCTATTCTATAAATTATAATTCCACATAATATTTATTCGTAAGCAGTGTAATATTTTTTAAATGATTTGAAAACCATTACCTTAGTTAAAATAACCATCCTTTGGTAATTATCTAGCATAATCAATAATATTTAAACTTTTTTTTAATTCAGAGACATATTTTACTGGTATTAATTCTAGCACACTTTGAAAAGAGACAAAAATTCTTCTTACTTGCTCTCATTTATGGTGTAAGAGAAAGAAGTCTCAGAAAATAGAAAGTTTCCATTCTCTCCTCACCATTTTAGACATGGTGAATCCCTTATGAAGAATTATTGAACAAATCATTTACAAAGGTAAAAAAAAAAAAAAAAAGTAGAATCTCAGACTCTGAAAATGATTTTTAGCCATTTCAATTTGAGACAGGAACAGGATGCTAGCTAAATCCACTCTGAAATTTACGAGTCTTCTTCATTTGTTTTAAGTCCTCTTAGACTCAGCACAAGAATGCAATTTTTGCAAGCAAATTCATGAAAGAATTTGCATGAAAGGGTATTTTCTTTCCATATTGTAAAACACAAATCCTTTTCATTTTGTTAAAGTCGACAAAAAATCAACTCACCAATATTTAGATAGAACAGTGAATTTTGTGCATCACATTATTGGTAATAGATAAACCTGGGTATCTGGAACCGGGGAAGTTCTCAGAGGAAAGAAGGGATACTGGGTAGGCAAAGCAATCAATATCAACCACACAGCCTAAAAGACTGATATTGAATTTGTTTAATATATAATAGCAATCTCCTGTTTTGTCCACTATTCCAATTTGTTCCTCAAAAGATTTTTTTTGGAACAGTCATTGTATACTGTCACTGAGATAAATATCACATTAGTTTCAAGGAGCCTTTTACTTTTAAGTTCACAAGATATACCCCCATCGACCAAAGAAATAACGGTAAAGCATCGTATGATGAGGTCCCTATATGACCGCTAAGAACTCACTGGAAACATGCAGTGTACGTAAGCATACCATGCTGCATGACTCTGAAGAGAGTTTTCTAAAAGTGAGGATGAGGCAGTGAGGGAGATGGGTGCAGGAAGAGGACAGAGATTTTCATGGAAAAAGAACCTGAACTAGAACTTTAAGGCTAAATAGAATTTATAAATTTTTTTCAGTTCATATTCATTTAATTAGTTTCCATTTTTTTATTTTATTATTTCTTAATTTATTTATTTTTATTATGATGACACTGATTAATGAAATCCAGTAAGTTTCGGGTGTACAATTCAACTCTAAGGCATTTATCTATATTGCATTGTGTGTTCACCACCTATAGTTAGATTTCTTTCTGTCACCACATATCTGACCCCTTTTACTCCATCTACCTACCTCATAAATAGAATTTAGATACATAAAACTGGCTTTGGAAGGTCATAAAGGGTGAAAGAATGAAAAGTCTAGATTTATTCAAGCAAAGCAGTGAGAGAAAATAATTTCTCTTAAATATGTCCACTATTGAAATTTACAGATTTGAAATCAGAGATTTTGAGATTGTTTACTGATATAAAAAAAATATCTTTATGTTTCCTCATATCAGAAAAAGGCATTGAGGGAGAAATGGCTTCTAGATGGAATCAGCAGTGGAAAAGAACAGGAGGAGATGAAGAGACAAAATCAACAAGACCAGTACCAGATCCAGGTTCTAGAACAAAGTATCCTCAGGTATGGCCCTCACTGAGATACTTCACAACTACCTTTATTTTGGTTTTGTTTCATTTGCATATTTAAGAGGCATTTTCATTTTTAGGGATATAATTTGATCTTCAATTTGGATTTCTAATGAAAACTAAAGAAACACAACTCTCTTTTAGAGTTGTTGAGCAGATTAAAAATATATATGCTAAGCTAGTAGCATCTACTTGGCACATGACAGGTTATCAAAAACCTGTCCTTCATACCCCTCAACCTCATCCTCACTTTAGGATAGATGACACTGCTAAAGGTGTGTTGGCACTGTCCCTCCATCACGCCTCTCCTAGACCCTCAGCAGTCATAACCGTGGTATTTTGAAAGAGAAGACACTATTGGAATACTGCACCAGCATTTTCTCCTATTTCTGTGCGTATTTGGTCACAGATGTTGACCTCACTTCTTGATGTCTATCCCTGCCTGTCATTCATAATCAGTATAGAGTCGGCATCTTCTGATAAAACAAGTAAAGCTTTTAAATTGCCTTGGCTTAAAATGAGGTGATAGAGATGAAAAAAATTGGAAAGCTCAAATCTAAGATGAAATTATTAATATTATCACAAAATATAGATAACATGGAACAAAGAGACATGAGAAATGTCAGAATCATTTTTTAACCTACACTTGGGAAAAAAGGATTTCTTGTGGTATAAAAAAAACAATAATTTAAAGCCTACACATCTTTGAGACATAGGTAACTTTCAAACTTTACTTGCTATGTGTTTATTATCTTTAGAGAGGACTATAAGAAAAGATCTGGAGGATAAAAATATCCAGTAACTGTACTAGGACCACATTTTGTCCATACTCACCAAACTATGCAAACAGATCACATTAGGCCAAAAATTGACAACATGGGGAAAAAGCTTTATTTTTTTCAACCGATTTTCATTTTACTTGTTTAATGTCATACACTTACATATTTAATAGTTAAAATCATCGAGCATTCATTCTTGTTTATATGTTTTTTAAATTAACAATTCTTTAAAAAGTATTTTATAATTAAAATGTTTACATTTATAAATTCCTCAGTTGTTTGCTAAAAGATATCGAATGCTTCTAAATGGTGGATAACAAATACTTTAGAAATAACTTAATTCATCGGCTCTACAGTTTGGAAAACTTAATTCTTCATAAGGCAACTCTTAGCAAGAGCTTCTTACCAAAATCTGACATAACGGATGATGACTTTCCTCATTGCTCAACACAGAACCCGTTGTGTCTGAAGGGGTACTGAATTCAACCCTTGTTAACCCTTTGCTCTGCACAGGCACCTCCTTGCCTCTCAGAGTCCCGTCTCTGGGGTCTTTCCACATACTGAACACCTACAGCTTTCTTTGTACCTGGTGGTAATTGGAGTGGCTACATATACTCGAATGCCGTAACAAGCTGGGGCAGCATTCTGAGTAATCCCAGAAAATTTATTGGACTCTACTGATAGTTGTTAGGCTTTGCCTGAATGCTCTGAGAAACACAGAAGCTTCTAGTAGTATTGATGGTGGCTTGCCTAGTTAGAACTCCTAGCTGACCAAAAAAAAGGAATAAGAAGGAGCTGAGGGAGAGAAGGAAGAAGAAATGAAGGAGAAAAACATATTTTCTAGCCATATTACCGCCAGGTCAGGTCTTTATAGATATCATTTCATTTAATCTTCATAATCCTTTGAGGCGAACGTTGTTCTCTTCACTCTTTGCAAAGTGATTGAAGAATGCACACAATTAGGAAGTGACAGATCAGGGACGAATTCATTGGACTCCCCCATGCAGCCTGTACAGTGATGGCACCCGCAACTCTCTGTGGACTGAAATGGTGTTCTCTTCCAGGAAGTCTTTGACGCATGTTCTGTCCCTGGGTTCTCCTTTTTCCAAACAGCTCCTATCACACTCCCACGTCCCTTTAATATCTTTGCTAAATCACCAATTACATGTCTGCTTGTAACCAATTTCTGATATCTCACTACAATTTATTTTTGATCTTCAGGATGTCGATAACCCATCTGTGCTCCTTTATTAACACCAAATGATTTTAATCTCCAAATATAAATAATTATAAGAGTAATGGTTCTTTTTAATTGGCTTTGCGCAATTTCCACAGCATCTGTACATTTAATAGTCACAGCAATCCTAGAAAGAAAGCATCAATTCCGCCATCTCACAGAAGAGGAAATAGGCTCAGAGAGGACGAGGGACTTGTTAAGGTCACAGAGCCAATAAAGAGTCTCAAACTTGGGCCTCAAAGCCAGTCAGGCTCAGTGCTCTCCTGCTGCAAAGTTAAAAGACAGCTAGCTGTAGGTGTGAATGTTCTGGAAAGAGTTAAACAACTAATACCTAATTGAAAACTGTTTTGTTCAAATGGTCCTTAAGAGATGTATTTGCAAAAAGTTGGTAAAGGATTTGCATCTCTGTGACCCATAAAGGCATGTTTGTCTCCCTAAAAATGTGCAGGGGACACAATGTTCTGAAGCTACATACGACATACGGAGACAAAAAATATCTGCGCCTTGACCGTAGTAAGCAGCCTGCGCCAGTGCTCAGTATTGTAGAAATCCTGTTGCCAAAGCAGCTTTACCTGACAACTGAACATTTTCTTCTCAGATATTTCTAAAGCTGCTAAATAATCAGGTGCATGTTTTTAGATTCAATCTTTCTCCAAAACAACCACCCACTGCGCTTAAGAAGCTTTTATTGCCCGCTAAATACATTACATTTTCCTGTTAGCTCTGAATGGCCACCAAGCCAACTGAGGAAGCTGAACTGGCAGAGCCCTCCTCCTTCCCTAAGCAGAGAGAGGATCCCAAGCCCTGAATGTCATTTATCACTTGACTTAGGTGCCTACTCAAGGGTGACATTTGCCATCTGCCAGGCCTCTTGGCTAGAAGATAAGACTTTAATAGGAACATCAAAATAGAAATATTGCTGTTACCTCAGAGTGTGTAGCAGAGCCAGACTTTGCCCGTGAAGTTTTCATTCCTTCTACTTCCACGGTGTTGTGAGTTGAACTGGAAAAATTCACCTTTGGCATTCAGATCCCTGTTCTGCCGACCATGGCGCTTAAGCCTGGCTGTATTCTTTTATCTCTTTGGGCCTCAGTTTCCCCGTCTGTAATAGTGGGACAATTATAGACATTTCACAGGATTGCTATAAGGGAAGCAACTTCCAGCATGCCTGACACATAGTAGGTGTTCAAAAAATATATTAGATACTATTCCTTCTTAGGAATCAAAAGGAATTAAAAGGACACTGACTAGAGTTTTATCAAAGAATTTTTATCTTTTAGTTAAAATCTCTCATTTCTTTGAGTAAACTGAGATTATTATCCAACTGGAATTTAGAAATAATTGATAGTTTCCTTGAAGACTAAAATGCTAATAATAGGAGTTAAGTTTTAGTGAGCATTTGTTATAGACCAGACAGTATAGTACACACTTCATTAAATATTATTTCATTTCTCATAACCATCTTATGAGGTAAATAACATTTAAAGATGAAAAGCTGACATTTAAAGAGGCTAACTTGCCCCAAGTCATACAGCTAAAAAATTAAGGGTTAAGATTTAAAATCTAATTAGAAGTCCTAATAATAAAAATAAATTGTGCCTCAGATACTGCAGATAAAATTTTATGAAAGTTAAATCCTGCAAAAGTTACCCTTTTACAGCATTTTTAAATTTCCAACCCATGCTACAATTTCACTCTCATAAGCATGATTTTATATAGACAGCCATATGACTCTACCATATTAAAAACGCTAGGTTTCCCTGACTTACACATAACATTTGAGTAAAGCATGTCTGCTTATTTGTCCTTTCATCTTTTCTTTCAAAGAAAGGCGACATTTCAGAAAATAAGTACGCTTCCATGGGCTTTGTCTTCGAGTCACATTCTTAGCTTTGGTACAATATTAGTGAAAATTTTTCCCAGAGGAAAACTATATTAAACATCTTCTGAATCACTTCACTTAAATAGCATTTCAATTTGCCTCCCAAATGAGCCCTGTTCTTACGGTGACCACTGAACCATTTGCTTGCTAATCATAGTCACAGGTGTAAATCCAGCGCTGACTTTTCATTCCAAATACCCGTGTATACAAATTTATAGCCTGGCTTAGAAATCTTGTTCTGTCACTTCTGTTGCTTTCCCCCATCCAAGAGCCTACACCCAGAAAACACACCCAAGCACCCTATGAAGTGTCCAAAGGAGCTACGTTGTTCACATCCAAAGTTCTCTTTCTCATCCAGCTGCCCAGCAGTTTCCATGACTCCCTCTGCCAAATTGCCGTGCATCAGGCTCCCCCACCAGACACTCGCTACTCTTGGAACTATGTCCAAAGATCTCTGCCTTTGATTGGAGCATTCAGGGCACTCGACAGAAATGCTGTAAACACAAAATGCAAAAGGTTAACTTCCAAGGAGAATGATGCAAATACACTGCATTCTCTGAAAAAGATTAAATGTTTGTTTAAATGTTCTCTAGTAAGGATTTTTTTTTTTAAATACTCCCAAATAAACTTCTGACCCTCCACCTTCATTTAATGAAAGTTTATTTGTCTCCAGTAGTTAGAAACTGCCTTTCACATACGGTATTAATGCGAAGGTACATATGAAGCATTGATTCCTATGTGACTGTGTGATACAAGAAGAGCTGAGGAACGGGCTGTGACAGCAGCTACAGCCATCCCACGCCACCTAAGGGAAATTCTTCCACAAATGGGGATGGAATACTAAAAAATGCATTCTGCTCAGTATCGTATAAAGCAATAATCTACTTAGTTAACTCAAGAGATAGCAGGCTAGAGTTAATTTAAAAAAAAAAAGGAACCCAAAGCATTAATGTAGAAATATAAAAGTAAAATGGTTTTGTCGCTGGTTATGGTTTATCAAAGTTTAAATCTTTATTATTTCTATCCAAGTTTAATCCTTACCTACTATTCTCATTTACCTGAGCAAGCCAATTGTACCTTAGTAAAACTAATGTCTCATCAAACACAGTGAGGCATGCTGCATGAAAAAAACCACTTTCTAAATGTTTCTGCCTTCCTACTCTGACCCAGCCAGCGATATCTTACATCACATTGCAGGGAGGTACACAAGCTGCTCTTTTGTGACAACATAAGAAAGAAGAGAAGAGAAAAGGAAAAGAGGGGGAAAAGGAGAAAAAAATGCACCATTTGTTTCTTCTTCTTAAATTTTCTGTTGCCTAGAAACACCCAAGAAATTATTCTGCGGCAATTATGTGAGTCAAAAATCATTCCAAGAATGTTTTTCACTCTCCATATGTAACTAATTGGTTTACCAGATTTGCAGTTGTTCATCTGTTGTTGTTTTTAATTTTCCAGATATTCTGATTATTTTTAATTTATGAACTTTTTTGATTCAACAAAAGAAACTAAGTAACCAAGTTTCTAGCAAAAAAAAGGAAGAAATCTCTATACCTCCCCCCACAAATAAATGCCTAGTACAATGCCTAGTGCATAGTAAGAATATGGAAATATAGAGCTTAATAAATGAATGAATGAAAAAATAGATGATGAAAGGATAAACAGATGGATGGATGGATGGATGGAGAGATGAATAGAAAGGTGGATTTGAAAATACCACCTATTTAAGGAGACCAGATGAAGACTAGACAATGACTTGAATATTAATGAACTAAAAAGGAAATACTTGAAATTCTTTTAAAAATAAAAAAAATTAACACTTAACTATTGAGTTAAGGTCAAAGTCATGGGGCAGTGGTGCTCCTGGTTTTTGATCCAGTTGTTGATGGGATGTTTTAACATCTCACCACTGCTTTACTTTCTCACCTTTTGCCCTCCATCATATGCTTTTATTTCCTTATCTCCACCCCTCAGAAATCCCTTTTGCCCATACCTGCCAATCTCATGTATGCGCTAGTAGAAATAAGGTTTAAATGGCTACCCAGAATAAACACTGCTAAACACTATAGTAAGCTAAAAGGTAGATTAGAATAATCTCTGAGAATCTGCCCCTTACCCCCACTTTAATTCAACAGTAACAGTTACGTTTTATGGAGCACATATTATGTACTAAGCATTATTTTGAGAATAACAATTCTCTGGGGAAATCTAATTAGCCTCCTTTTACACGTAAGGATGCTAAAGTATGGAAAGCTAGTAACAGTCAAGCCATGCGTCATACATACTTCTTTCTGACTTCGGACCCTTTCCACCATGCCTCATCTGGCTTATTTTTGATTCATTTCAATGAACATCTATTGAGAACCTGCCACATGTAATCTTTGTCTTCTATAGGAGATTTGATAATCATAAGCTTCTCAAAACAAAATTTTATTTGTGTTAACCTCTCTTTAGATCTTTTAACTTTTCAAAGTGCTTTTACATTGTTTCTCTCATTCAAAATAATATTCAATTACTTGAGACACAAATGTATGACCATTAGCAGAGATGACAAAGATCATTGGCAGTCTTGACATGAGTAAAGAAGAAACAAAGGAGCAACTGGACAATCCAGAAAGTGAGAAGAAAGTTAGTTTCAGTGATCGATCCCTCAGGTCATGGCCACAAAGAAAGAATGATCAAGGGCAGAGATTATTGGATGAGAAAAAGGGTCTTTGCTGCCATAGGACTGAAGATTCCTCATTCACCAGAAGAGTCCATGGCTAAATTTACCGGCTCAGAAAGGTTCCACATCGCCCCTTGCACAGCCTCTTGTCTGCCATAAGGCAAAAGTTAATCCGTTTAGATGGCCCAAGGCTTACCAGTCCTTGTCAGTTATTCCATGTTATATTAAGGTCGGAATTTATATTTATTAGTCTTCAGATACTAGAGTCCTGTTCTTGGTATTAAATGTGAACAATTAACACTAGAAGCAAAGTAGAAATGAAGTGGCTAGAAAGTAAAAAATACAGTGGCTGCTCTAGAATACAGTTGGAGAAAAATGTTAAGGATTATAAGACACAAAGGTGGTAATTATGTCTAATAGAGAGAGTCACTGGCTATATGCATCAGTGAATATGTTTTGTCATTTCATTATATGGTTACAAGTGGTTTATTCACTAAAAGTACTTTTCCCCTACAACTTATTTAAAAAAAAAAAACAAAAACAAAAACAGGCTTCCCAAATTCATGGATAAGTACATCTTGCAGTTTATGTCCTGACTATAACAATATTTGAAGGTCACTTGAGAAATTCATGTCATGTATGTAGGTCAATTTCAATTATTATTATAATTATTTGGCTCTTATTAAGTGTTTGGCATGTACTACAAGGTTCCCTACAGGCCCTAATTAAAATCCGCACACCGGCCTCTGTCCTGCCAAAGCATTTGAGAAGCCCGTAACTAACCAATTCGCCATACCACACCAGCTTCCAGGGTGTTCATTTATTTGCATTCATTTGAAAATTATATTTGTAGCTTACATGTGAAAGTGGCCGATTCCCTGAAAATCAGTTTGGTTTCTTAAATGAAATCCTTAGTTTACGAAATATTATTCTGATTCAGAGAGTTGGCTTTTCTACTAAATCATTCTCTCTGACCTTGCCTGCCTACATGACAGTTTCAAATGATGATAGTATCATCTAGCCATAAGATAATTATTAATGTTTACTGAGTGATATCAGGAGATGAGATTCACCCATGCAAAAGCTGCTCACATGTAACTACAAATTTTTCATCTTTTTCATTTGTTCCCAATTATGAGAGCAGACTGACACTTGTTTCAATATTGCTAGGTTAGCTCTCTGCTTCTAGTTATCCTGAAGCTACCATGCTATGGTGCTATTCTATTCTTAAATACTCAGGATGACACAATAGATCTGGCACAGGGAAAACTCTGTGTTTGCTCTACTCCAAATGCGCTTTAATTCCCTGGCGTGCTTACCCATGACATGTGGCTGTTTGCACTGGTGGGTGAGATCTTCTGTATTACACACTTGCCCTTTGGCGAGGAAATTGATTGTGAGGAAATTCTTGTCCAATGTCTATGCATATAAGTATTCGTTGTCATTTTTGATATACTTTTATTTCAGTTGGTGGATAAAATGTGCCTAATTTGTAGTGAGAGCTTAATATATTTGTTAAATGTTTGATGAAATTTATTGTACCCCAGTTTTAAAAAAATAAACAAAACAGCCCACATTCTGCTAGACTATGTACTCTCAATTTTATTGAGAAAATATAGCTTGACACTATCCTTGGCCAAATTGTCTATAAAGATAAAATGTGTTTTACTTATGACCCATTAATAATAACTTATCTGCTCATAACATATGAGCAACACACTTCAGTTCAGACTACTTGATTAAACTCACCAATCATGTGTACTCGACAGCATCTGTTGCAACTCCACAGCTATTAATTTAGATGAGTAGTGATTTAAAAAATAAATTATTTATTGCAAAATTCTCTTTTTGTATTGCAAACCTTAGACATCCAATATTAACTAGCTAATGTCGATACTAACCATGTCAGATTTGATAGATCATTTAGAAACATGTAAATTCTTTACCCACTAGGAGTAAAGACTGATTTATTTTTCTATTTTTACTGGCTACCTGAAATGTAAGATACTAATGAATAATTCTGCAAATCAATGAAAAAAGGTATGAAAAAGCTCATAAAAGTGTTCACGCTGAGATTCATTCCCATAAGGTTATACAATTGTTAGCATATTGGTTTTGATGCTTTAAAAAACTCCATAATAGCAGTGGCTTGAACAAGATTAGAAAGATTCACTTTTCTCACATACACAATAACCCTAATTGGGAGACATTCGAGGAGGGGAGAGCAGCAGCATCATATGAAATAATCAAGAGACCCCGTTTCTTTTTGTTCTGATACTTTGCTACTCCCTAAGTGGTGCCTTTGGTCGTATGAGCAAAGACAGTTCACCACTTCCTCTGCATTCCAGCATGGGAAGGGGAAGATAAATGAAGGACAAACAGCTCTATTTTAAGGATATGACCTGAAAATGCAGCGGTCACCTCTGCTAGTATCCTATTGGCCAGAATTTAGTCCCATGATACCATTTAAATGCAAAGGAGACTGGAAAATACAGTCTGTAGCAGGGTAGCCAGGGAGTCGCATTAATTCAGGGAGTTACATCACTAAAAAGAACAAGAGAAATCGATTGTGGGGTGGGGTATTAGCATGTTGTCAAAACAGACTAGCATATTCTTTCATTTATTAAATAGATAACATTTATTAAATAGACACCAGCCCCATAAATATTATGAAATTTCTAATAATGCTGGAACTCTGTTTTGGTTTTCTTTCTAGAACAGTATGTTCAAGGACAGTGTATTTCTGAAGCTGTTCAAGCACACTGCTTGCTCTAAAACCATTGATATTAAAGTAGAAGATGAAATCCCCAAATGGAGCTAGGAGGCTTTCTCTTCTGCTGGGATTGTCAGAGACTGCCCTTCTTTCCCAGCAGACTAGGAAGAGAAGAGATAACTCATTATTATTGAGTAACACCTTTTTGTCACATCAAAAGCTAAAGGCTTACAAACATTGTCTCATTTATCTCCCCAGATACTGTTGTTTTTCCCCAGATAGAGTGGGAAGTGTCTCCCAGCCCTTCCATCAGCTGGTCTCAGGGCTACCTCAGTAGTGGCACAGCCTGGGTCTCACACCTGCTGACTCAGGCCATCCCAGAGAAATGACCATGGGCCCTCTTTCTGTTTAGTCTGGGCTTTTAATAATGCAATATACATATGACATATTATTAAATTGTGCACTTGAAACCTACATAATTTGATTAACTGAAGTAACCCCAATAAATTTAATTTAAAAAGAGAGAGAGAGAGACAGTGTGGGCTCCTAAGTCATAAACTTAATTTCAAATATAGCATTGGTAATTACATTCAAACTGCAGTATTACAATCGAATTGTATTAGCCAGCTTTATATTTAATTCCTAAAGCTTCTATTACTTTGAACAACAGTCACATGTCTAAGCAAAGAAATTCTCACTATAAAGCAGCCCTAGTTTAGGGAACCCTAGGCTCTTGGAAGGAACTGTTCTAAGAACTACCAAAAATCGTACTCAAGCAGCCAAAGAAAAAACAACAAAGCCTGGGACTTTAATCCTAATCAGAATGACTGTCCACCAAGCGGAGAAATTCCCAGTTTAACAAAATTGCCCTAACAAAGATCAGGACAGAAATATTACCTTTCTACATAATGAGTCCACACTTCTACATGTGGATAGAATGCAGCTAGCATTTCAATCTCTACTTTCTTTTATCATAGAAAGTAAGAAATCCTTTTATACTGCTGAGCAAAAACAATGTTGTGCCTAAGTTCATGAGAATCCATTTTTTAAAGTTTTTGTTTCCACAGTAGCCGATTAGAAAGGAGTTAAGAGCTCAGTCTTAGGCAGAGTCTTGATTTCAAGTTCTGTCCTGCCACGGGCCTGCAAACCTCTGGGCCAGCTTCCTTTCTAGGAGCACGGCTTGCTCATCTGTCAAATGGAACTATCGCCAGGACTCATGGGACTTGTCATGAGGACTAACTAGGCCAGTACCTGGTACAGTGTAAATGCTCAATACATGGTTAGTGTTGTTATAATTGCTAATAAGCGAAATGCTGTCAAACAGGACGTAACTTTTTGAATTTTTTTCTCCTGAGTCCAGTTTGTTTTGCCCCTAATGGCGAGCTCTATCAGGTTGTTAGTCCTTGTCAACGCCACCAAAAACTGCAAGAAATAAATGGCCCTTAGCAGCTGAAAAATTGCCTTCTGAAACAACCCCTTCTTGGCACATCCAGCCTTTACGTGCTTTTTTTTCTAAGACAAAAAAATTGCATGTTGGAATTGGATTGGGGACATTATCCCCTGATGATTAAGGGAGGTTTCTCCTAGACCAGTCCATGAAATGAAATGAAAGCCACCCGCTTTCACCTACAGAACTCTTGAAAATAATCCTCTTTCTCCCCAGCAAATAGGCAAGAAAAAGAAAGATTCAAATAATGGATAGTATTACAAATCCTTTCTCATGTCCTCTGCTTATCTAAATTGGCACATGATGCCTGCCCACCATCTCTCAGAAATTACGAGAGGTACTAACTCATCCATCAGGCCCCGCTTAACAACCCAGGAGGCACCAGGAAGGACATTTCTTTACTGCCTGTTTCTCGCCAAACTGAATCAGCATTTCTAGGAGCTCAATTCCCTTCTGAAAGGTAACACCTTCTGAAGATGGGGGTGGCAGCACTTACAGAAATTCTAATCCATCTGCTGAGATATAAGCAGGTGCATGTTAGAGTGTTATGCCCCAGAGACGTCCCTAAAAACTTTCCATGTTAAAAAAAAAAAAAAAATGTTTTACCTATGTACAAATATATGTAAAACAAAAATGTTTTAACTCTACATCTATAAATGCATATGCATGTGTGTATGGGTGTATATATGTATAATACACAATTAGTTGAAACACATTTGTGAGAATAATGTGACATTCCATTACTCATGGGCCTTTCTGCAGAGGAAAACGACTACAAATCCCAGTGCATTTCCTAATTCCCTGTCACTGGCCAGGCCATCCAAGAGCTCTCTCTCTGTACCCCAGGAACAGAAAGGGGCGGAGACATAAAGAAACTAGCATTTTCTGAATGCTCACTATTTCTTTTATTCCTTATTAAACCCTTTGAAAGAGTTAACATTGCCCAGACCTCGAACTGTTTAATTGGCCCAGAATTCAGTCCTTGGAATCTCTGACTTTCTAGGAAATCTTATCCACTCCTATGGCTATAAATACCAACTCCCAAACCCAGACTTCTCTGAGCTCCGACTTTTATATCTACCCGTTTTCTACATATCGCCACTTGACTGTCTCAAATTTAATACATCCCCACCAATCTCCTTTCTTCTCTCTCCCAGATTTCTGTTCAGCCAGTTGCAGTCACATTCTTCCAATTATTCTGGCCACAAATGTCATAATCACTCTTGACATCTCTTTCTCTCATACCTCATGTGTAATCTATCAACAAATCCTCACAGCTCCTCTGAAATATTTTGAGAATCTGATCACTTCCCACCCTTTTAATGGCAACCACCGTGCATTAAGCGATCTTCGTCTGGACTATTACAGCAGCTGACCTCCATGTTTGCCCCTCCAGTTTATTCTCAAGACAGCAACCATTGTAAATGTTTAAATTTCAAGTCATGGCATGTTTCTCCTCTTCTCAGAACTCCCGATGGCTCCTCAAAGGCCTTCCTATGCACAAGGCCCTATATGATGTGGTTGCCAGCCATCTCTGACTTCGCTTCCCACCGCTCCCCTCCTACGCCCCCTGCTCTTACTTCAAGCTTTGTAGTTACTCTTGTCTCTGAAGCACAATCCCCCAGGAACTCTCATGAGTCCCTGCCTCATTTCCATCACGTCTCCGCTCAAATGACACTTTATCGGAGAGACTCTCCCTGACCAAACTATTAAGTCATTGCCTCTCAAGCATTCTCCGCCCACTTATTCTTCCATTTATACCACTTATTCTACTTTTTTCATGGAAACATTTTTCTTCATAAATAAGTGCACATACACATTTGTTTATTGTGTGTATATACACGTGTGTATATGTAAATATGCATGTATAAGATATACATATACATTTTATATGTGAATACACATACACATGTTTGTAGGAGTTAGGAAACTACAGCCCAGGACCAAATATAGCCCTAGTCTATTTTTGAATAACCACAAGCTAAGAACTGTTTTATATAATTGAAGGATTGTGAAAGGAAAAATTGAAACGATGAATATGCACAGAAACTGAATGTGGCCTGCAAAGCCTAAAATATTTACTATTTGGCCCTTTACGGAAAGGGTTGCCAGTCCCTGTCTGGTGTGTTGTGTGTGTCGTCCCACTAGAATGTAAACCTCGAGGGCAGTGACTTTGTCTTGTTCACTGTCATATCCCCAGCACATAGGATATTGCCTGATACAAAACAGATGCTAAATACTTGTAAATGATGGAATAAATGAAGACAATTAGGTTTAGTAAGGTCTGGTGACTTGTCCAGGGTCACACTGGAAGTTGGCAGATGAACCAGGATTCAAACCCAGATCCACAGATGGATCCTGAGGTCCAGGAGCTGCTGGTGCAAAGATTTGAACACCCTTGTTTTCTACCTGAAGGCTCCCCATCAGACTGTGTCTAACATGCTTTCAAGTAAAAGACCCTGTAGGACAAGGCATGGAAAGAGAGACACAGTGCATAGCAGAAAATCTTTAATATTTATACCATAATAACATTTATATCTGATGTCAGTCACGTTCTATGTGCTTTCATATATATCATCTCTTCTTAGCTTCAGCAAATTTCTGTATAATTTATACAAATTATAAAACTGAGCATCAGGGAAGTTAGAGAAATCAGCTCTCACAAATAGTGAGTAGCAGAAACAGAATAACCCAGATTTTTGACTTTTAGTATAGAACTTTCCACTCTACCAACCAACATATGCTCCTAAAACTCCACTGGTGTGCTACCATGGGTGTGGAAGGATTTTAACAGGATGGCTATCACATCTCAGTAACTTCTAAGAAACCAGAGGTACCACAGTTTTACTTAAACTTCTATGCTGTACAAGAAAACCTCCTCAGCTATAAATGGCCAACTACCCATGGCCAGAGGCACCAGCAAAGTCAGAACTTTGAAACTTAAGCCCTGAGGAGGAGAATGGTCAAGCAGACCAGACCTTGGGCTTTTATTGGCGTGACAATTGCACAGGATTTTTGAGCTGCCAGATCCATGACCATCTTAAAGAAGCCAAGAAAACTGACAAATATCTTAGCTGACACTGATACCCACAGCTGTCATCTCCTGAACTAGCTGCTATATCTAATCAGCCATCCTCTGAGGCAGCTGACTTTAGAGCTTAGAGCATTTGGCTGAGAAACTACGTGTGCTTCAAGGCTGCCAAGGGCCAGCCTTGCAAACTGCATGGATGCCAGTGACTGTATGTTTTTATGCAGGATAGAGGTCATAATGTCACACTCTGGTGTTAACTTGAATCTGACATGCAGCTGTATGCTAGTCAAGATACCAGCTCAGAATGTTTGCAATGGTCTAATTTCCTATGTCAGTCTTTTTGTCCCTACAAGTTTCCTTACACTTTGTCAGGCTATGTGTCACATTAATTTTTTTACAGAAAATGTAGTCTTTATAAACAGCAGCGCCTGAGGCCACTATACTAGATTTTATCTAATTTTCATCTCTTCACCCAACTCTTAGGAAACTGAAATTAAAACAAAGCATCATTCTCAATGTTAAGATATGCAGGGTTTTTAAGTGTCAAATAACTATGATTATTAAATCAAGTTTAATAATTATAATGTTATAAAGTGTTGATTGGCTAGAAAAGATAATTCTGTTTTCTCCAAAGAATTTACGTGGAGACTTGGGTAAGAAAAACTGCCGAACTAAGTAATAACTGTAGATGAACCATTCCTTTTAGTTCCACTACAAACTTACGTCTCTATAAAAGAAATTTCTCTGTTTCATGTGGAAGTAACATTAGTAATTACAATGAAGAAAATGGGGCAAGGGTCAAATTCTTTGCCTAAGAATTCCTTTTGTCAAAAAAATAATAATAATTTAAAAAATCGAAAATTGTTAAATAAAGTCAAGTGTTAGGCGCTTTCTATGTACTAAATGTGATGTTTGGTGTAAAATTACATTCTTATAAGGTAACTGAACATTTACATGCAATGTTGCAAGGAAAGTTTATATATGGAGAAGATAGATATATTTGAGAACTCTGCATTTGTAATGTCTTATCCAATAAAATGTATATCTTTTTGTTGTCAGACTTGAAAAAGAGATTCAAGATCTTGAAAAGGCTGAACTGAAAATCTCAACTAATGAAGAGGCAATTTTAAAGAAATTAAAATCAATTGAGAGAACAACAGAGGACATAATAAGGGTAAGCATTAAGTAATTTTAAAACTAAGATTTCTTCTCAAAGTGAGTCACAAATAATTTTTCAAAGTATATTCACATTTAGAATTTATTTTTTTAACTGTGTTAATCATGGAGAATTCTTTTTTCTTATAGTCCGTGAAGGTGGAAAAGGAAGAAACATCAAGAGGTATGTTTTTGAGCAGTCTAGTCTATGTCTAATTAAGATATTTTGTATACGCCCACTGAAATTTTTTACATTATTGTAAACACATTCTAAATGTATTTTGAATTAATATTAATTTTACAGAGTCAATTGAAGACATCTATGCTAATATCCCTGACCTTCCAAAATCCTACATACCTTCCAGATTAAGGAAGGAAAGAAATGATGGAATAGAAGATGATGAACAAAATAGAAAAGGTATATGAGAAATCTGTCTCCAAAGGCAGGTTCTCAAATTCAGATTTTACAATGTCAATTGTTAGCAACTTGCTATGACATCATGTGCGTCCAGGTTAAGTAATGGTCTATTTTACAAAGTTCTGTGAAGAATGTGAGTCACCTGCATAGACAGGGATAACCGGGTTACAGTGTTGAGTCCATGTATTTTATTCCCTAGCACACTAGATAGAAAGAGGAGATAAAGGCCTAAAGGAGACAAGAAGCTCTTAAAAGCAAAGCTCCCCTGCTCAAAAATATCACTCCCAACATATTCCACCTAGTAAACTCTCTCTTGGGTTACTAAGATCCTTTATGAAAATAAGAATATTCTCCTTGAGAAGGCTAGGAATTATTTATCCTCCATATGGGAATGATTTTGGAGTTAATACTACAAAGCCTCTAGAAAAATAAAGGCTTATGTGAGAGCAGAGCAAAAACCTTTGAATTTTAGACTAGAAAGGGAAGCTACACTCTACCTGCAGATAGTAGCTATTCATTCGTAACTGTTTAGTGAACATGCACTATGTTGCCAGGCTCAGTTCTTGCACTAAGAATACAGTAGTGAATAAAACAGCAAAGACCTCTGCCCTCATGGAGCTGACATTCCAAGGGAGAAAAGAGACAAAAAAATTAGGTAAATCAATAAAATATTTCATGTTAAGGAGTGAAAATGCTAAAGAGAAGAGTAAAGCAGAGAAGGCGGATAGGGAGAGTGTGGACGAGGGCTCTGCAGTTTTGCTTGGGTAGCCAAAGCCAAGACCCATCGGGCAAAGATTGGAAACGCGAGATGGGCTTAAAAGGAAGGCGAGAGAAGACAACAAACGCAAGCGTTGCCACGTTGTTTTGCCCGAGTCCTATCGCCTTTACTATGCCAGTTAAAATTCCAGCCATAAGGATCTTGCCTGGACCATGAAGCAGATCCCAGCTTCCCCCAAATCAACCAGTTCTCTCCAGCCCAGTTGTTTCAGGACAGCTGATAGTGATAGTGCTCTATTTTTAGCCCTTGCTCTATTTGAAAATGGGAGTGAAAATGAAAAGCGACATAAGGCAAAAGGAGAAGCATGTGATTCCTTCATTCTCCCTCCCTCTTTAATGCCAGCTCTGCATTGAAACGACCTCCCTGATGTGAAAACTTTAGAACATCCCCCTATAAGTTCAACAGGCTGCTGGTCTGTACAGGATGTAACTTAAAAATATATATGTACTGTGCTAAAAAAAAAAAAAAAAAAAAGATTTGATTCCTCCCACTAAGTAATGTAAAAGAGTATAAATTGCTGGATTTATTAATTAGGAAGGAGATATCTTTTGGGCCCCCATTTAAAATCCTTACTATGTGAAACCATCAGCTTCTCTTCTCCAATCAGCTTTCCTTCTTCAATCCTTCCCATTTTTCACTAATTTCATACATCTTTACATAAAAACCCATGTCATTACAGTATTAATCATTATGTAATTAAATAAAATCAGGAATTTTGAAAATGCACACATCCCATTAAAAACTCAAAGGGTATACTTAATATAAAAATAAACACTGTCAAAGCAGATGAATTTATAAGTGAAAAAATTAACTAAACCAAAAATCAAATTTGTCTCTCAACAGCTTTGTATGCCATGGAAATTAAAGTTAAAAAAGACTTGAAGACTGGAGAAAGTACAGTCCTGTCTTCAATACCTCTCCCATCAGATGACTTTAAAGGTACAGGAATAAAAGTTTATGATGACGGGCAAAAGTCAGTATACGCAGTAAGCTCTAATCACAGCCCACCGTTCAATGGTACCGATGGCCTGGCCCCAGTTGAGGTAGAGGAACTTTTAAGACAAGCTTCGGAGAGAAACTCTAAATCCCCCACAGAGTATCATGAGCCTGTATATGCCAATCCATTTTGCAGGCCTACAACTCCACAGAGAGAGAAGGTGACCCCTGGACCAAACTTTCAAGAAAGGATAAAGATTAAAACTAATGGACTGAGTAACGACATGAGTGAACCCATACACCATATGGACAATGGACTTACAGAGGAGAGGAGCAACAGCTTCAATCATGTCAGTCCTGTTCGGCCAATACCTCATCCCCGATCCATGGCACAGCAAGCAGAGGAGATGCCCCACACCCTACAAAAGAGGCTGGTGACTCCTTTGGAAGAGTCGAACGTGATGCAAGATAAGTATACGCCCCCTTCGAGGGCAAGACTCAGTCCCAGCGAAGCACTCAGCAAGTCAGAATGCCAGGGTTCTGCTCCTACTTGCCAGGAGGACGAGGAAGATGTTAGATATAATATCGTCCATTCCCTGCCCTCTGACATGAATGATAGAGAACCCGTGACGATGATTTTCATGGGGTATCAGCAGGCAGAAGACGATGAAGAAGAAAAGAAGCTTCTGACGGGGTATGACGGGATCATCCACGCTGAGCTGGTTGTGATTGACGATGAGGAGGAGGGTGAAGGAGAAACTGAGAAACCATCCTACCATCCCACAGCTCCCCACAGTCAGGTTTACCAGCCTACTAAACCAACACCACTTCCTAGAAAGAGATCAGAAGTTAATCCCCGTGAAAACGCAACCCATCGATCTCCCCACAAAAATTCCATATCCTTGAAAGAGCAAGAAGAAAGATTAGGCAGCCCTGTCCGCCCTTCTCCACTGGGTGTTCAGACAGCTGGAGATGGAACTGAGGATCCGTCCCTAACAGGTAATAAAAATGACAAGGCTTGCCACTGCTGTTTAGTCATGTGAAAATCTGTGTTGTTAACAAACCCTCTTGCTTTCAGCTTTTCTGAACACCTCATAGACAATACACGCTAAGATTTTTTACTAAAGCTGATATTTTTATTACCATAAGTAAACTGATTCGGTCCATTCAAAAGATAAAGAAAATGAAAAAAATTGTTGCCATATTTAGATATTGCATCAATTGACTCTAATAACGTGAAATTTGTCTCTGTCATCGTATAGCACCATGTGTGAATATATCCGGATCAGTAATAAGTCGGGTCATTAATATCATATCTTTTTCCTCCAGAATCTGATGCCAGCTACATTTTTGTGCCTCTCTGTAATTTAAACTTCCTACATAAGTTAACAAATTGCCTTAATTTTGCAAGAAAAAAAAGAAACAAATTTTATTTTTAATGCGCTATTTTATTACTTTGCTATGTTTCTCTATACTTTTATAGTTTTATTAACCTTATTTCTTTGACTTTTCTATATTTTAAAAATGAATGTTAGTTTATCTTACATTATCTATAACATTTAATTTTGCATTGTCTTTCCTAACTTAGGAAATTTATTTTTTCTATTTTCTACCTATTTACATTTCTCATTCTCTATGAAGTTTTATAGCTATCTATCTTTCTTAGCATCAAATGGAAAATAACACTATTTTCTACGAAAGTGATAGCTCATCAATTTTAGATTTCTTGTTATCACTTGAATATTGTATTGTAATCATCATTTATAAAGAATAAATAAGAATCTGACAAAATTGATTATAATAGCTGTACTTGCCTTAGCTAAAGAGATACTCAAATTACCCAGACATACAGATACTGGATGTATGAAAAGGATAGTAATTTTAAATGTCTCTAACAGAAAAATTCTTATTAAAAAGCAATAAGTATTAAATCTTAGCTAATCCAGGAAGCAGAACTTGATAATTCTTTTTTTTTTTTTTAGGCGAGGCAACCCTTGGTTGACCTCACAGATTGCAAGGAACTTATCAGCTTACAATCTCTCATTTTTTATGCCTACAGCAACTGGTCTTCCTAGGTGGTCTCCCATCCAAGTACTGACCAGGCCTGACCCTGCTTAGCTTCCAAGATCAGACAGGATCGGCCTTATTCAGGGTAGCACGGCTGTAGAGTAGAACTTGATAATTCTATGGAATTGTGGTAGTACCTGCACACTTCAGGAAAGTTTCTTCCTCTGCAACCAATAAAACCAGTCTTGGTTTGCCAACAATACAATAAAATGGATCTTTTCCAGTCTTTTAAGTAGTTAAATTAGGCTTTCCGACTGTAAGTTTAATTATCTGAAGACTTTCTAATCTCTTGGTAAGTGTACACTTATATTATCTTCCTATAAATCAGAGTCGAATGGTGTGTGCCCCACAACGGAAATCTGTTAAAACTGAAAATTCCTTTTTGTGTTGAGAATGAGCTTTGTCTACTGACCACAACTTGCATCTTAAATTCATTTTTAAAACAACTCAGAAGACTTAAAAAAGAGGAACACAGTTTATGATCAAGAGCAGCAAGTGATATGAACCACCATAAAACCTCCTATTTTTGAACTTGGATGTTAGCCAGCTCCTCCTGAACAACCTTATTCCTTCCCCCCTACCCATGTCAACACATTTACTTCATAGAAAAAGACAGGAAGTGACTAATGTTTCCAGACAACACTAATAATGTCATTGAACCAAAATAATGAAAACAGGAAGACGTCTTCCAGACAAAGTAACAATACAAAGTTCTGTGCTATCAGTCAAAGCATCTTATAAACAGAATGCTCCAAATTCCTTGCCTTCCATTATGATACTGTTTTACATTGCTGTTTTCCAATTCAGTAAACGAATTACAGAGCTGGTATGTTTTTAAATGAGTTTTTTAAAATAAATATATCATCTTGACATATGCCCTAAGGCAACATCCATATACATAGACTATATAACCACCTCTGCACTTCAATTTCACAAGCACCAAGTAGGCTGAGCTTCTGCTCCCATCCTCCCAAAATGCTTATTGATGACACCTGAAAATGCTTATTGATGACACCTGAAAATCCACCACTTCAGTCAACTCCTTTTTTGATAGGATAGGTCCCCTACTAAATATAAATATTTCTTGTAAGTATAATAGTTAAAATTTGTCAATCTCTTTTCTCTTAGTGTAAATGTTATCAAAGCCTTATTTAAGAGCAATTTTTAACTTGGAAAAGAGCATAAAGGAGGAAGAAAGATGGGGAAAGGTAGAGGCTGGAAATCCTAAAGATGAGATATTTTGTTGAAAATTTGAACAAGGTTGACATGATGAGAAAATTTATGCAAAGTTATGTTCATCGGCCAATGTAAATATGATGGTCATGTTCTAATATTTAACTCAGTGCCAGACACTTCAATGACAGTCCTCACCAGCCTATTCTTGTACTTCTAGATTTGTTCTCCTCTCTTACAGATGTCGATGGCATTTTAGGATAAAGAGGTGGGGAATCTCAGCTCTGGGGAAATCACATGCTTTTGGTGCCAAAATTGTCAACCTGTGGCAACCATTAGAAGCCAAGGAATAGTAAGAGGAAGGAGGCAAGCTTTCTTCTACCCAGTTCAACCAGCCCAAACTATGAGTCTGCATTGCCATAGGGAGAGGAGGTAGAGATTAGAGAAGAGCAGAAAGAAGTAAAAAGGAGAGCTGGTTGCCCAGGTTTATTATCTGCTACACCTGAGGACGTTCCCATTGCTGACATGCTCTAGCCCCACACATCTACTTGACAGTCACTCCATCTATTTGTCATAGGACTAAAGAAAGGAATAGCAGATTCTAACAATACAGAATTCTTTGTTCCCCCTTAAGAAATGAGACCATGAGTTACCGGATTACCTCACTCCTGAAGATGCACACATCCAGGACAGCCTTTAAGGAGTCATTGAATGTCCACAGCACATGGGATGTGCCTGCTTTACTGGATCTTAAGTTGAAAAGTAAATATAGGGAGAACTTTGCCCTGCTCTCTTTTTAGGTATAGGCAAGAAAGAGGTCCACAAAATCCAAGAAAAAAACAATAAAGTCTTGCCATCTGCCTTTAGTTCATCTCCTGTGGAAGTAAATCTTCTTGGGTTTCACCACCCAACATCTCCAAGCAAGAGAGACCATCCTCTTGGCTATGCAGAAAAAAAAAAAAAAAAAAAAAAAAAAAAAAAAAAAAAATTCTCTCAGCTGGTCCTAAATTCAAAGACTATTCTGATTCTAGACCACTAGATATGGTCATTCTCTTTAAGGTTCCAAAGGAAATAATACTCTTTGGATTCATTTCAATGAAAATATTTCATATAAGTAGAATGACCATAAAAATGATCATGGTTTTATTACAGTATTGGATTCCCATCCCTTCTCATATTTGTGAAAAAGAGCTTCTTAGAGATATGGTCTTTCATTGATTAATAGACAATATATGGCTGAGAAATGAGAGAGCATGTCTTCCTTTTTTTTTTTCACTCAATAAAATTTTGCAATCAGTTAAATAGCTAGTTCTTGAGCTATATTACACATGAATGTAACAATCAGTGCCTTGAAAGCATCTCTCGACTTTTGGAACAAGACTAAGGCAGCTATACTCTGAAGTCCGAAACAACAAGACCATGATACCAGAATATCATAGAATGTTACAAATTCTAAATCTACATTTTTAAAAATGGTTTCTAAATCCAGTATATTGTTAGCAGTGGAATATGCTCAAAATAAGATGTTTTCAATTTAAAAAGTACTTATAGATTGACAGACATTTTACAGTTACTCCTACTCTTAATTACTGGTTCATATTGTTTCATTACAAAGAAATTTGTTTTCATCATTCTGTATCCAAGGATGGAGCCCCTTGGTATAACCAACTCCGATGAGTTAACCTAACCTTGAATTAGAGTTTGTGTCAATGCCTTTTTTTCCCAGTAGCACATAGCTCAAAAATATGCACAAAACACAGTTATTGTGTATAGGGAATTTATCTATGGCTAAAATTGAAATTGTGCACTAATCCTATATTTACTCAACTTATGCTGTATTTGCTCTACTAATTTTTCTAATCTTTATAGCAATAGGTTCCTTCTAGTTCTGAACCTGATTCTGCCCTAAGTTAACCATAGCTTATTATTTCTACTATCTTTTTGTGCTACTAAAACAATGCTCACATTGTTGGATAAAATCGTCTGAGGTATGTCTCAACTTTCCTGCATTCTATGAAATGGTCATTTAGAGTGAAAATTAAATCTTTTTTATAACTTTCTTTTTCTTCTTTAATTTGCAGCTTTAAGGATGAGAATGGCGAAGCTGGGGAAAAAAGTTATCTAAGAGATGTACCACCTACATAAACATCCTTTGGAGAAGAAATTAAGAAATATTTGCAACTTTCTCTTCTGGATATTTGTTTCTTTTTCTTTTTCTTTCTTTTTCTTTCTTTTTTTTTTTTTTTTTGAGATCCAAAAAAAAAAACTATAATTATACCCATATTAAGTCATATGAATAAGCAGTAGTCATTATTTGTAAAAAAAAAAAAAAAAATCCAAAAAAGCTGAGGAGAACAAACAGTTAACTTTTCCAGTTACTTGACATGATTCAGTGAAGGCAGGGAGGGGGAACCAGCACATTTTATTGTATTGATACCAGAGCATTTTAATGAGAGCTTGTTACTTTTAAGAATAAAGTTATTTAAAATAGCCTGACTATATTCTATTAACTGACATTATAATTTTGCTGATACAAATGAGAGATCATAGGAAGCCATTACAGCTCATCACGGAAACATGCAACTTCAAATCTGACAAGTAAACATGCCAGCCCATTTCAACAGGCTTAAAGACAACTATACCCTCCTACTAAAGATCAATTCAATTAATTTAGTAGTAATTTCAGACATTTTACATACATCTGAAAGTTTCATGCAACAATTGCCTTTATATTTTGGGCCTGGATTGAATTATCTTGATAGTGTACATGACCTTACAAATCATAACTGGCATGTTCATTCTTCTTGAAATATTCTTTCATTCAATTCATTGTGAACCCCATTGTTCAAGAACTGATTATGATATAAGGCCATTGGATAGAGGACTTTCCATAGTCTCAAAAAATACAAATCTCATGCAATGTTTGGCCAATTCTGGTAGATGGTGAGAATCCCAATGTTCAAAGTTAATAAGAATGTGTACAGCATGTCATTCCTAAGTATTCTTGCCAGCATGTTAAATCCTAACTTGAAGGAAAATACCCTGATGCCAATTCTCTCCTACTCTGCCTACCGTTCTGCCCTCCACCCAACATCATCTAAGTCCACTCCCACACACCTTCCCTTGTATCACGCCAGTGCATACTACTCAGGTCCTGCAAGCCTTTCAGGGCAGAAACTAAATTTCCTTGGTGAAGCTATGACAATACTTTACCTCAGTTACCGGCATGGAGGCAATGAGGTAAAAAGAAGCAGGTCCTGATGAGGACAAGCATTACCCTGCAAAGCACCAGCTTCAGATGAGTTATTTGCAAGGTGCAGTTGTTCTCCTGGAGGAAAGAACTCCTCTGCTGGCCTGAAATGTTCTGGGAAATCTGGAGATTCAATTTCAGAGGCACTTTCACACGAATACGCCAGTCCCCGGTCTAAGGGCTCCATTCCTTCCCTTTCATGCCACTGATTGTCAGAAAAAAACTGCACATTCTTTTATACCTCTGTCATCCTTGTGATTAATGCAATGGTTTTTGGTTTTGTTTTTTGTACACAAATGTTTATTAGAACACTTTCTGGCACCTACTAAGTGATCAATAGATGAATGAATGCATGAATGAATGAATAAATGAATGAATGGTTCAGAATGGAAAAGATAGTCTGCAAGGGGAGGCTGTGTAAACACCAGATGGCCTCAGGCATTAGCCAGAATCTGGCTCGCAGATCACCTAGCCCCTTTGACAGAGAGCATGGGCCACGGCTGATGCGCAGAAGTGGCCCATCATGGCCAGAAGGTGTGGGAGACTAGACCTAATCTTTTGCCTGAGGATGAGGCTGGAGCTGCTGTGGAATTGGCTACCAGGTGGGCAGAGAGAGGCCTGAGTGCAAAGCTGCAGCTAGTCAGGTAGGGCTGCTGAGGCGAGACTAGACCACCCTCGCACCAACCCACTGGCTCCTATGCTCAGTAAAAAAGAAGGAAAGCTAGAAAATGATAGTAAGGTGACTTGTCGCCACAATCGCCTTGCGGCACCCCGCCAGCACCCGTTATTAAGAAAGCTTAACATTGCATCACCTGGCAAAAGAAAGATATTTACAGGGTCAGGATCACAAAGAAGGGCAAAGAAGGGTAGATTTGAAGATGAAGCATTAAATGAAAAGATAAAGAGGAAACATTAAAATGCACAATCCACCCATTTTTCTACTCAGCTCCATATTTATCCTTCCACATACAGTTGGAAGTTCAAGCAACTAAAAAACAACTCTATTTCTATCTAATAAGATGCACCTACCCTTTATACATAGATCTCACCCTCCCCCCAAAATGAGACACATGCTTCCAAAGGTCATTGTATCCACAGCTAACCAAATTAAACATTATTTTTCAGAACAGTTTTAGATTAACAGAAAAATTGAGAAGATAATACAAAGTTTCCATACACCCAACACCTAGTTTCCTCTATTATTAACATCTTACACTAGTTTGGTACATTTGTTATAATTAAAGAACCAATAATGATATACAATTACTAACTAAAGACTCATAGTGTATTCTGATTTCCTTAGTTTTCAGCTAACGTCCTTTTTCTGTTCCAGGATCCTAAGCAGAGATCCACACTACTTTTAGTTACCATGTGTCCTTAGGCTCCTCTTGACTGTCACTGCTTTTCTGACTTTCTTCATTATTGATAACCTTGACAGTTTTGAAATTACTCATCAGGTATTTTGTAGAATGTCCCTCTTTTTCAAATTGTCTGATATGTCTCTCAAGATTAGACTAGGATCATGAGTTTGGGGGAGGAAAACCACAGAGATAAAGTGCCATTTTCATCACGTCATATCAAGGGAACATAGTTTCGACATGATTTATCACTGTTGATATGGACCTCGATCACCTGACTGATGTAGTGCTTGTTAGGCTGCTCCACTGTAAAATTCTCTTTTCCTTTTTTCTATACGGTATGCTTTAGAAAGAAGCCACTATGCATAACTCCCACACACACAGTATCTACATAAATTATTTCAAATTTGCCGATTCTCCATTTGTTTATTTAATCATTAATTTAAATCAGTATGGACTCACGGATGTTTACACTTGAGGTTACCCAACACAGTCTGTTGCTCAAAACGTGCCAGCTTTGGTCATTGAAAGCTTTCAGTTAGCCACTATGCACCTTTGACGTAAACCCATAAATGTTTTAACATAAGACATCTTTCCATTTTGTTAGATTTTCTTTAGTTTCTTTCAACAGTGTTTTACATTTTGCAGAGAACAAGTCTTGCATTTCCTTGTTTAAATCTATTCCTATTTTATTCCCCTTGATGCTATTGTGAATGGAACTGTTATCCTAATTTTACTTTTAGATTTTTCACTGCTAATGTTTGGAAATGCAATTGATTTTTATATCCTGCAACCTTGCTGAACTCGTTTATTACCTCCGGCAGTTGTTTACTGGATTCCTTAGGATTTTCACTATATAAAATTATGTCACCTATGAAATGTGAGTTTTTCTTCTTCTTTTACAATCTGGATGCCTTTTATTTCTATTTCTTGCCTAACTGCCCCTGCCGAAACTCCAATACAATGTTGATGCAAAGTGGTGAGAACATACATCCTCAACTTAAGCAGAAAGAGTCCAGTCGTTCACCCTTAAGTATGATATTAGCTATAAGATTTTCCTGGATGCCTTTATTGGGTTGAGGAAATGCCCTTCTATTCCACATTCGTTGAATGTTTTCATCATGAATGGCTCCCTCACTTTAATTCTGTCAACGTTTTCTTCATGTGTTTTGAAGTCTGTTATTAGGCATATATATCGTTATGACTACAATGTATTCCTGATATTTTAATGCTGTAAACATTAAATAAGCCTCTCTTTACTGATAATACTCTTTAGCTGGAAATGAATTTATCTAGTATAAATACAGAAATTTCAGCTTCCTCATGCTTACTATTTCATGGCGTACCTTCTTCCATTCATTTACTTTCAAACTATCTGCTTCTTTTTCTTTTTTTTATTTGGGGGTGGGGCGGGGTTTAGTGTTTCGGTTTTCTTTGTTTGTTTGCTTTTTAATTCATTTCAAGTATACCGTACATTGGTTAGACATCTATATAGTTCACAAAATGATCCCCCCAATTGCTCCCTCCCTCCCTTGGCCTTCCACCTAGCCATCGTATTAATGCTAACTGCATTACCTCTCCCTTACTCCCCATTTTCCCTGTGACCAACTATTAACTACTAATTTGTACTTCTTTAACCTTTTGCCCCATTTTCCCAACCACCCAACCCCCTCCCCTCTGATTGTCGCCAAACCGTCCAGTATATTTGTGAGTCTGTTTTTGATTAAACTATCTGCTTCTTTATATTTAAATCACATCATGGATTTTACTTTTTTTTTTTAACTATCTGACATTCTCTTTTAATTGGAGTATTTACCACACTAATGTTTAACGTATTTGCTAATATGGTTGAATTTTAGCCCATCATTTTATTATTTGTTCTCTATGTAGCCCTTCCATTTTTTGTTCCTTCGTTTTTATTTTCTTGTCTTTTTAGTTAAATTATTTAAGTAATTTTAGAATTCCATGTTAATTTTTTTATTAGAGATATATATATACACACACACATATATATTGCTTTTTTCTCTAGGAATTACAACATATATCCTTAATTTTCACATTAGAACTTAAAACTTCACTTAGAACTAACATTGTTTAACTTTATATAAGATGCAGCCATCTTGCAATTATGCGGGCCCATTATCCCTTCCCATCCTTAACACTAACTCGTTATATGTATTACATCTGCATATGATATAAACCCCACGAAAACTGTACTTTTTTGCTTTAAACAAACATTTATTATTAAGAATTTAAGTAGGAAATTTTGAAAAAACGGTTTTATGTGGACCAATTATTTACCATTTTGAGTGTTCTTCCTTCCTTCGAGGATCTGTGTTCCCGTTCGCCATCACTTTTCTTCAACCTGAAGAGCTTCCTTTTGCATTCCTGCAGAGTATGTGTGCTAGCAACAAACTCTCTTAGATGTCTTTCACCCAAAAATGTCTTTATATTTGCCTTTATTCTTAAAGGGTGTTTTTTTTTTTTTTGTATAGAATTCTTGTTGACTTTTCTTGCCCTTTCAGTACTTTAAAGATTCTCTCTAGCCTCCACAGTTGCCTATGACAAGTTATATGTTAATGAAATCATTCCTCTGTATATAATGTTTCATTTTTGTTTCTTCTTTCAAGAGTTGCTCTGTATTTTTCGCTTTCAGGAGCTTGACTAGGATTTGCATAAGCATGACCGTCTTTATACTTTCCTACCTGAGATGTTTTCCTGCATCATAAATCAGTAAAGTTATCAAATTCTATCAAATTGGGGGATTTTCTAGTCATTATATCCAGAGATTCTCTTCTGCTTCTGAGATAATACCAAAAGATTTTATCATTTAACAAGTCCCTGAGGCTCGGCTTAATTATTTTCTAAATATTTTTCTTTATTTATTTCAAACAGGTAATTTCTATTGATCTGTCTCCAAGTTAATTAGCTCTTTTCTCTGTCGTCTCCATTCTAATATTAATTCTACTCAGTGAATTTTTCAAATACTTAATTCTTTCAGCTTTCCAATTCTATATGGTCCTATTGTATTATTTCTATTTCTATGCAGTTTTTTATTTATAGCGAGCATATTTTTTTACATCATCAAGAATAGTTAAAATAGATGCTTTAAAGTCTTATCTCCTGAATCTAATTATCTTAAGAAATCTCGAGGGTTGGTCTTCATTGATTGTTCTTTCTTTAGAGCAGGGATTCACAAGCTGTAGCCCAAAGGCTAAATATATCTAACGGCCTGTTTTTGTACAGCGCACAAGCTAAGAATTGTTTCTCACATTTTCAAAGGGTTGTATTAAAAAATAAATAAATAAAATATTATGCTACAGAGGCCACAGAGCCCACGCGCGCTCCACAAAGGCTAATAATATATTTCCAATCAGGCCCTTAAGTGAAAAAGTTAGCCAACACCTGCTTTGCAGAACCGATCAGAATTGTCTGTTTCTTCTCATATTAGTAATTTTGGACTGTCATCTGTACATCACAAAATATCAGGTTATACAAACACTAGATTTTCTTATCTTTTCCTTTTTTAGCAGGCAACTAATTGGATGAAACTGCAGAGTCCGCTGCTCGGGTCGCTGCTCCAGTCTCGGGTCAGCTTTTTTGCTTGGTCTGCTCCATGCACGTGACCACATCCGGGGGTCACCCAGGCACGCAGGGATTGGGATCCCCTTTCTAGTGTTTTCCTTTCCAGGACCACTTCCCCTCCCCCTCTCCCTGACAGCTGCCGTTGGTCAGGCCATCAGTCCTCTGGTTTTCTATGCCAGAGACACTGTCATTTTCCTGCCACCCAGCACCACCCACACGCAGTTGCTTACAACTGCCCTGAAGCTAAAAACATGAAGGCAGAGCACTGCAAACAATTTACCCCTCTGCGTATGGGCTCCTCACCAGAATCTTCCTACTCCTGGTCACTCTGGGGCTTTCAAGCAGCCGCGTTTTTGAAGTTTACCCTAGTTTTCTGGAGGTGTCAATTTGACAGGATCCTACTCAGCATTTACTGGAGTCAGGAAATTCTTATCCCAAGAGTTTGATTACCATATATAAGTGTCTGATTAGAAACCAAAAAATTTGTTTAGATCCTTACAGGAAACTCAGAATATAATACAATTTCTTTTACGTGTGGATAAGATACTATGCGAAGAAGACATACTTCTAAAGGTATGCTCCACGAACTTTAGGATCTTTCTCTCCCCTAAACCAGAGGTACACGACCGGGCACAATACAAAATCACATTAACTAGTTTGATAACAAAATAAGAAATTAAGCTGATACCAAGTTTAGAGTCAGCAAAATCCCCAGATCTTTCCACCGAAAGGTATAACGCAAAGCAGTAATTAAGACCAATATTTGTTTTATTGAGACAAAATTTACATAATATAAAATAACCATTTTACAGTGGCAATTTGGTAGCATTTCTTACATTCACAATTTTGTACCACTGCCACCTTATCTCCACCTCTAGCATATTGTCATGACCACAAAATACGATGTTCTACCCATCATACAATTACTTCCTAGTCTCAGCTGCCTATGCCCCAAGGTCCTGGCAAACACCACTCTGCTTGTATCTATGGATTTACTCATTTTGTATATCTCATACAAATGTAATCATAATATGTGACCTTTCATGTCTGACACTTTTCATTTCGCATAGTATTTTGAAGGTTCATCCACATTATAGCTTGTACTTGTACTTTATTCCTTTTTATGGCTGAATAATATACTACTGTATGTATGTACCACAATTTGTCTATCCATTCCTCTCTTGATGGATATGTGGTCTGTTTCCATCATTTGGCTGTTGCGAATAGCATTGCTTTGAGCATCGATTATTTTTGTTTTGTTTAATGGTGATAAAATATGCATAACACAAAATTTGCCATTTTAACTACTTTTAGGTGTACAACTCAGTGTATTAAGTACATTCAGTATTGTGCAAGCATCACTACTATCAACCTCCAGAACCAGCAAAAACTCCCCATTCTTCTCTCTCCCCCAGCCCCTGATAATCACCATTCTACCTTTTAGCTCTATGAAGTTGACTAATCTAGGTATCTCAAATAAATAAAATCATACAATAGTTGTCCTTGTGCGTCTGGCTATTTCACTTAACATGTCTTCAAGGTGAATATCAAATTTCATATAAAATTAAAAATACACATTTTATATGCAAAACCTGTTAAAGTTTAACACTGTAATCAAATAGCAACATCATCAACATGTACAAAGCACCTTATGATTGCCCTATGAGACAGGCTTTATAGATGAAGGAATGAGTCTCAGAGAAGATAAGCAACTTGCCTGGGACATGGAGCTTGTAAATCAAACACGCATATTCAAGCCTTCCAACTTCACTCTTAAAACTCCCAGTCTTTTTTTTAATTTACAGAATCAGCTGCCTCCCAGCCCATCACCACTTCATTTATAAGGATGATCAAGACAAGAAGAGACCCATGCAGGACAGAGAGTCAGAGAAGGCTCAAAGGACAAGGATGATCTTGGAGCCAGAACTTGATAAACTAGCTTTTGTCTGGAAGAGAGGAACAGAAAGGGCATTCCAGGCAGGTGACCACCAGTGACCTGGGTACAGAGATGAGCCTAGTAGGAGGTGGGCAAGGAAAGAGCAGGATGTGGATAGGGACAGTGTATGTCCCAAGTAAATCTGAAAAGAGCTTACAAGAAGCCTTTCTTTCATTCCCATCTATAATGAATTATCTTAAACAAGGACCTTTGTTCTTTTTTTCTCCCCTGCTCCATCAGAGTATACAGATAAACAGAATTTCAGCCAAAAGCCACATGTGCCCCTAGGGCTTCCTAGTTGGCATCTGCTGAATTTGTCTTTTCCTGCTGCCACACATCCTGGACTGGGGCAGGATGTAGAAAGACTAAATATCGCTTAACACACATTAGAGTAAAAATCCTGATAAAAATCAAATAAGCACTAAAGTGAATTTGATTCATTTATTCAATAACTTATGCCATAAACTACTATGCCCTTGAGATAAATGTGCACAAACCAGAAACCAATAAAAATGAAAAGCCTCAGTTACAAATGGTACCCCAACCATAATTTTTTAGAATTTGTTTTGTTTCTTCAAAAAAAAAAATACTTATTTCTATTTTATAGAAGAATCCATCTGAAAACTTACAATTTTGCTCCTTGTTAGGGGAGACAGTGCTGAAGATATAAAGGCATTTTGTTTAACAACCACTCCTATCAAAAGAAATTTTGTTTAAAAAAACACCCAGATTTTTTATTACAAAAACGAAAAGAAAAATTAAGGAAAAATGATGAACAGGCATTTTCAATTTGTGGATATCAACCATTCATAAGCAGAAGAATCATAATTTTGTATTATTGAAAAGGTTTGGTCTATTAAGATTAAATAATGAAGACTTCTTTAGGCAACTCGATATCAATTCATGATATATCAAAATAGTACCAACAGATAAATCAGTGAAAATGAAAAAAGTTAAAATAGCTTAGTCTCAGTCCTGGAAATCCAGTAAGTTCACATATTGAAAGACCAAATACACCAAAGTCCATCTTCTCCTTAAAAGAATTTTTCCTTGTCAAATATAGATTATAATTTATCAAGAGAAATTGATTAATCTTTAAGCCCCTTATAATTGAAAACTAGAGGAAAATATCTAAGTATACATTTAATTTTCTATACTGAAAAAAAATTTTTTTAAATACATTCGAAAGGAAAGTTTAGACTGTAAGTAGCTTGGAACTTATTAAACATGAAAACAGAAAATTCGCATATCAACCCTAAGCTACTTAAGACAAACACCAGTATAAAGAAGAAAAACAAACTTCCATGTCATTTTACCCAGTAAAAGATGTAAGATACTTGGCTGAGGCTGCTATTTACGCTAGGTAGAAATTAGGTCGTTGGGGCAAACAGAAACACCTAAAGAAATCAAATATGCCTCCCTACACTTTTTTATTTAAAGAATGTCCAGTTCTGCTTGTTTCCTTTGCCTTAGATTGTTGTGTTCATTTGTTACAAGGTCAGAGGAATCAAAAGGGAAATATCAAACAATTGTTACAAATAATCTTGGCACACCTATCCCTATCCCCTAAAAAGGCAGAATTTTTTCAAATAAAGATTAAGAGTTGGTGAATTTTAAGGAAAATAAAATCCCATGATTACCTAAGTACGACTAAAAATCAATCAGAGCAAGAGGACACAGAACAAAGCAGTACTTTGGTATTGTGGCGCCACCCACTGGCTAGAAGTCCTCATAGCAAATATGAGACCTGGCCATAAAATAGGAGATAAATTAATGGAATAGGGAGGAAAATAACACCGTTTACTCTGATTCATTAGAGCATCGAGAACCACTAGTAGAACAGAACCACCCATATTATTTTATTACCCCAAGGAAAGAGAATAACTTAGACAAGTTCACAAGGGTGAGCTTTATTTTTGAAATGCAAATTTACAATCTCCAAAGGCTATAGGACTTAAATCTTATTGTCAAAATAATTAACATATAAAATGCCATTTCAGCTCTGTTGATGAATATGTAAAGGCAGTTTTTAAGCAGAAAATGCACACTTGCATTTCATGGAAATTATATAGTTCATAATATATTTCTACCTTTACCTAAGAAGTAACAAAATACATAGATATATTCCAAAAACTGGATCAAAAACTATAGTTTCTCAAAAAGTTCTAAGAAATACCATTGATATAAACCAGTAAAGATGTTTTCTTTAAAGTTCCACAACACCTTTATAGCTTGAAATATATTTACTTTAATCTTTTAATCCTAATGACATCCTTTATTTTTCAAATGGCTCTTGTTTATTTTCTTAAATGCTAACATTCTTTAAAATCTAAGCATAGAAATAATTGAGTCACTTCTCTTCCAGGAAGTACTACCCTCCCCATAAGACTCAGAATTGCACATAAAGGCTTGACATAATGTTATAGTCCATAGGACCCTGTTGAATATTGATCTCTTAAGACCACACTTCATAATTCCTCTAGGGACATGACCTGGTCTTCCAAATTGGAATTTATGAATATGAATTCATGCAGTCAGTACAGCTTCAAGTTTCTCTTTGCCTTGATGATAATTATTATCTGGTCTGCAACAGCAAGGTTTTTGCTTGCTTATAGATGGTTGATTGCAGATAAGAACATGATGAGAAAAGTCACATTCCCACAGATGTAAATTGCTAACACTGCCTTTTTAAAAGCATAACCCTGAAAGAAAAATTGACATATGAAAGAAACTACTGTCATTAAGGTTTTTGTCAGTTAATAAAAAAAGAAGGACTTACTTCTGCTTCGGCTACAGTAAATGACTGAAGTATCTGAATTCTAGCATCATCCAATATTTCAACTGTCAAAAACAAAAACATAAGTTTATAAGGCCAGCAGATACACAAGTAAACTAATTCTCAAAAAAAAAAGCTCAGATTTGTAGCATTTGCTGATCTTTGTGGTTTTTTTCTCCCATTTCAAGCTACCAAATACTACAAACTTCCTGAGTATTTAAGCCTCTCACAAATTGGGACAAGCTGGCTATAGCATACATTAGTCAAGGGACTTAAAATATGCTCTCTTTTTCTAGTTAGTAAACACCATATCAAAGTCCTAACAATCCAAGTTTTAAGTAGATATGTATTTTAAATAGCAAGCTACAATTAAGTGGCCATCAAAAGCTTCGCATATGTATTCCTGTCAAGAATCAAAAATGGTAGGACGGGGGTTGTATCTAAAAATGGCATAGATAGAAGCTTTGTTCATCCCTCTTACAACCACATCAAAGCTGGGATGGAAACAGGGAGCAAACAGCAAGCAAAGTCACTTGGGATCTAGATGAACAGAAGCACTACAACTGGAGAAAGAAATAAGAAATCACCCTGCAACAGTTGGAGGTAGGAGGGGACGAAGACACAAGGCTGCCCAGTCCGAGCGGCTGAGGGGGTCAGAGGCTGCAGCAGTGGCAGCCGGCGGGCGCAGACGCCCTTTAAAGGGCTGCTCAGGAGGCACCAGGGACTTACAGGGGTCACTGAGTTGCTGGAAAGAAGGCCAGAGGCGACGTTCTCTCTGGGGCAGAAGTGCTGGTGGTACCCACTGTTCCTCCCCGCTCCCAGGATGGGGACACAGCGCAGCCATAGCTAGCAGAGACATCATCAAACTGGATAACAGTGGTTGCTCTGCCCAGATAATTCCCTGAAACTCTGCCTCCCCCAAACCGTGGCCACACCCAAGCCACATCCAGTTGTATTTTCAGTGAGTTGGGTGATCGTTACTGAGCCAATCCCAAGACCCACACTGGTGGCAGCTGGCCTCAGTTTCCAGTGTGGCCTTTTGAAGCAACTATAAGCACATTATCTGTGGATTGTTTGCTGAATCTTAACAAGTGGCCCTGGAGGGACATACGCCATGGCTAGACTCGGCCTGCAGTTGAACCCCTCTCTGGACTGTGCCACTGGACACTTACTACACAAAGCCATGCTAACAAGACCAGGAGACTTAGGAGTTTTGCTTAGTACATAAAAACAGACACAGAAAGGTGGCCAAAATGAGAGGACAAAGAAGCAGAAACCATATGAAAGTACAGAACAGAGATCCAGGAATAATGAAGTCAAGCAATCTGACAGATGCAGAGTTTAAAACACTGGTTATAAAGATGTTCAATGAACTTAGGGGAAGTATAGATGAACTCAGTGAGAACTTTAAAGAATAGATAAAAAACATAAAAATGGAAATGGAAATTATAAAAGAGAACCAGTCAGAAATGAAGACCACATTATCTGAGATGAAGAGGACATTAGAGGGAATCAACAGGGTGGATGAGGAAGAGGATTGAACCACATTTTTATATAGAGGATGAGGAAGCCAAGGGCACTCAATCAGCACAGCAAGAAAAAGTACCAAAAATATAATAATAATTTAAGGAGAATTGGGGATGAAATTAAATGTAAAAGCATCTATGTCATGGGGTTACCGGAGGGAAATCAAGAAGTTAAAGAGCTATTTGGAGAAATAATAATGGAAAACTTCCCTAATCTGGTGAAGGAAATAGACTAACAACCCCAGGAAATTCAGAGTCTAAAAAAGATGAACTCAAAGAGGCCCACACCAAAACACAACATAATTAGAAGGCCAAGGGTTAAATACAATGAGAGAATCTTAAAAGCATCAAGAGAAAAGTAATTAGTTACCTACAAGGGAGCTCCCATAGCAGCTGATTTCTCAAAAAAAAAAAAAAAAAAAAACTTTGCAGGACAGAAGGGCTTGGTACAAAATATTCAAAGTGATGAAAACCCAGGATCTACAACCAAGAATACTTTATCCAGCAAAGCTAACATTAAGTGTCAAAGAGCAGATAAAGAGCTTCCCAGGTAAAATAGCTAAAGGAATTTATCATCACCAAGCCAGTATTACAGGATATGTTGAAGAGACTTCTTTAAGAAGAAAAGCATGTATCAAAAACAGGAATAAAGAATGGTAATAACTACATTCCTATCACCAACTACCTCAAATGGAAAAAAAATTAAGTGCTCCAACCAAAATATAGAGCGGCCGAATGGATAAGAAAACACATGTTACCTATAAAAGGCTCACTTCAGATTAAAAGACACACAGAGACTAAAAGGAAGGGGATGGAAAAAGATATTGCCTTGACAGACCTACAGGATATTGCACTGAATGAAATGGGTCACATAGAGAAAGACAAATATCACATGATTTCATGTACATGTAGTAAAATCTAAAGAACCAAACAACAACAACAAAAATGGAAACAAACTCATAGATACAGAGACTATTTTGAGGGCTACTAGTCGGGAGGGAGGTTGGAGGGGATTGCGAAAAAAGGCAAAGGGATTAAGAAGTACAAATGGATAGTTACAAAATAGACATGGAGATGTAAAGGGTAGCATAAGGAAAATAGTTAATAACATTGTAATAAATATGTAAGGGGAAGAGGAGTACTAGATTTAGTGGGGCGATCATTTTGTGAGTTAGCGAGATCTCTAATCACTATGCTGTACAACTGAAACTAACATATTATTGTATGCCAACTAAAATTGAAAAAAAAATTCATTGAATTGTAAAATGTAAATATGAGCAACTAACTGTCTCTTATATTTCAATAAAGCCGGGGGTGGGGGGTGGTGGGAATGGCAAGACAGATATTTACTACTCAGCTCCTAAAAGCCACCCAAGCTCCTGAATTCACAACATATACATTAGACAAGAGGTTTTGTTTTTAGAAGACCACTTTTATTTATCATTTGGTGGGGAGGGCTGAAAACTAGATAGGACACAAAGGACACACAGCCCAGAATCCAAGCCCGTTTAAAATGTTACCTATACTCTAGTATTTTCTCTACCTCTAATAGCTGTAGATATAGTGCCCTGCCAGGAACTATGACCAAAATGAATCTTGCCACTAGAGAGAGAGTTCAGGCAAAGTAAGTCCTTCCTATCTCACTCGCTATTTAACTAGTTATATCTGATGTATATGGCAACCTAAGTGATAGCACACAGTAAGTTTGTCAAATAGGTGTAATTTGTCTGTAGCTCGGCCCTGTGTTGCCTTTGGGCATCTCCTCCTCCTCTATATCAGGGTTCTCTCAGCTCCAGGCATTCAGGATTCTCTGTGAACACTGGCTCCAAGTGAGGCCAGCATGCAAAGTAAAAAGTACAATGAACACTTCTTCCCAAAAACCTAAAATCTTTCCCTTATATTTTACTATTTCTAATACTAATAAATATAAAAAAGGAAAAACAAGCCACAATTTCTACCACTGACTGAGTAATCACAATAGAAATGTTTAGTGAGCTATCATATAATAGTCAAACATCAGTCTTAAGAAACTAATTATATTCCAATAATTTATATAAAAGTGATTCTACATAACATGGCTTACTTTTGCGAGAGAGTCGGTAAGCATGTATCTCCAGAATAACCTCAGTTCCAACATGCCAGGCTACAAATCCAATCATTGCATAGGTTTTCCATGAGCCAGGAAGATTCAGTCCTGGTAAATCAATTCCCAGGAACATTGCTGCCACTATGTTTAAAAGAAAAATATATATATTCAAATGCAATCACCACCAAGAGAGGTAATTGTGAGTGTGTGTATATGTGTGTGTACTATATCAAGTAAAGCATATGAAAAGAGTTTATCAGATGAATTTGAACTAGATTAATATTTTTGACCAAATAGTTAGCCTTTTTTTCTCCCAGTCTTATTATTAGACTAGAAAGGGAAAGACAGGAAATTATAATTATGATCTAGCGATTATTAAAAAAGAGGCATCCAAACTATCCAAAAGTTGTCAGTCTGCAATGTAGGAAGGGAGAAGAGTGTGGAACCAATGGTGACCCTTTTCCACAAAGAACCCCACAGGCTATAGAAATGTGAGAAGAGGAGGTGCCAGCTTAGGCTTTCATTATATGAGGCATCCAATATATTGAAAAATCACGCCTGACTTTTGCAAACCAGCCTTCCCTGGAAGGCACCATCCCTGTAGAAAGCGCCTGGAGACAGAGGGCTGGGACCCCACTCCTCAGCCCGCTCAGCACAACTCACAAATGACCCTCAACTTGAGCTACTTAAATAGTTGGCCGCCAGCACAGTTCCTTCTACTTGCAAAAACAAATGCTAAAAAAATTTTAAAAAATTAAAAATAAAAGTCTTAAAATGAGAATTTTAAAGTCATTTTAAAAACCTTATGCTTCAAACTGAAATAATGTCTTAAGTAGTTACCTCTAGAAATGACTTTCTGGATTTCAATGTTTAAGACTGATTTCTCCTCAATAACCAATTACTCCAATTACTAATATGTCTAAAACTCATTTAAGCCAAATTACAACTTGCAATATGAGCAACCAGCAATTATATATGAATAAGTGGCATCACAATTACTTACCTGCTATTATTCTAGCAGCTGTTCCCAGACCCCAATGAGTCCAGTTAAACAACTGCCTTCTGCCAAAATAAAGAAGCAGTCAGTATTCTTAAAAGTGATGGAACTACAATTAATTCCCAAGAGAATAAAAAACACACAATTTCCCTATTGCCTAGGAATTATATATCTGAAATACATTTTAAAGCCTTTTAAGTAAATAGAATTTATTGCTGAATTTTATAAAACACAAAATGTTTCAACTTGAAAAGGGACTACTTTGCCGATTAATGCTATCCACATTAACGACACATTTCTAAAGGCTATAAGTACCTTTGGTGATATAGCGGTGGCCGGAAGGCTGCCAGCAGAGGCTGAAGAACTGCTAAAGTCATCACTATACAACCCAGGTATGGGTGACAACCTGCACGCTAAAGAAAGAGCCATCATGTTAATGGTCTCGGTCTCATCACCTTAAACCCTCAAGTTAAAAATAACACACATATATGTATTCTTATGTGTTTCTATAGTTTTAAACATATGATGATCATGATGATGATGATGACGACGATGACGATGCCGACACGCACCATCACTGCTCGTCTACTTTAAACCAGGTGCGTACTCTACACATACCATCACTATTGCTCACTGTGATGCTTCACAGTCGGTTATGAAGAACCCACTTTAACAAATGGAGGAACTGAGGTTCAGAGACATCAGTAAGGTGTCCAAGGCCACACAGTGCGTAAATGGTTATGGTGGCATCCATGTACAGAATGCTGCCTCTCCCCCATCGGGATGTTAGATGACCACCAACACCAGGACGGCCAACTGCAGCCCACCCAAGACTAGTCCATATCCACATATCAGGAGCAAGCATCCCAATGTATGGTGATTATTTTTTCGGATCTCTGTGTTTCCCTGAGTTCAGGCCAAACTGAAATATTAAATTTTGATATCAAATTCTGACTGGCTCTGAAACTGGATGAATGTAATGGAAGTATAGGCTCTGACTTTAGTATATTACTTATTTTTATATTTATTCATTCATTCATTCATTCATTCAATAAATACTTACTGAGAACCTACGATGTATCAGAACCTGTTCTGGGTGCTTAAGGTACAGAGCTTACATACTAGTGCGGGGAGGCAGAAGAAAGAAAAACCATAATAAATAAATTATATGGTATGACATACAGTAAAGCGTGCTGTGGGGAAAGCAGAGCAGAGCAGGGCTCTCTGAGAAGCTATTATTTGAGCAAAGACTTGAAGGAGGTGAAGGAGAGGAGGATGTATGACCAAGGCAGAAGGAATCTTTGCAAAGACTATATATAAAGCAGAAGCATGCCTGGCACTAGGCCAGTGGGGAATTACAGGAGCTATAAAGAGAGGAGGAGACCCATTTAGAGAGTAACTGGGAGCCAAGTCATGGAGGTCGTTAGAAGGACTTTAACTTTGAGTAAAATCAAGAGGCAATAGAGAAACCAATTTGGGACACACCCAGGAATGATATGATTTACATTTTTTTATATAGCTCTGCCTTCTTGTTGGAAAACAGACTGTACATGGGCAAGGGTTGAAGTGGAGAGACCAATTAGGTGCCCGCTGCAATAGTCCAAGCAAAAGATGATGGTGGCTCAAACCCACACAGTACTATCAGTGATGCTGAGAGTATTCTATTTTGAATGTAGAGCCAATGGGATTTCCCGATGGCTCTGATATGGGGTGTACAAGAGAGCAGAGTTAAGGATCATTCCAAGGCTTTGGCCTTAGTATACCACTGAACTGCCAACCGCTGATAGGGGGGTGGCGGCAGCTGAAGCAGGACTGGCAGGAAAGACCAAAATTCCATTTTGGACACGTTAATTTTGAGATGTCTTAGACAGGCAGGGTGAGTTCCTGAGTTGACTGTGAGTCTCAAGCCAGGGGTGAGGTCCAAGTTGGAGAATAAGCCCCTGTTTCTTCATTCGTCACATGTAGAGGACTTAGCACAGCTGGTCATATAGGAATGCAACTAACGTCGGCTGCTTAGCGGTAATCACAGTCTCAGTCAGAGAAAACCAGCTATAGTGTTCACGTTCCTTAGATATCACACTTTCAATTTTCACCACTCTATGGTGAGAAAACTCGCTAAACTATATAGAGTATACATAACATTTGATGCAACCTAAAAATACATTTCAATACCAAGTAATCTGCATTGACACATTTACTCTATCCCCTGACTCCCAACTATGTGAAAAGCTCATCAGACGATTCAGAAAAAGAAAAAGAAAAAAGAAAGAGGGACACAAGCAAAAATATCTTTTTACCCATGATTTGAGAATAAAACGGCAATCTCTTAATATCAAAATGAATTTATATTAAAACATCCTGTTTAAAATATACTTACCCAACTCCAGCCTCCTCTGTAAATGAAAGGCAGAACGAAAGCGATGCAGGTGAGGGCAGAAGTAGTGAGCATGAGCATTCGATGCACCTGCAAGGGTGAAATGACAAAGTGAGGAGAGTGAACTCAGTGCGAGAAGGGAGTTGGTGTTACTACGGGAAAAAGCTCATGGGATGAGATCCCCCGGCACCACGCATTCAACTGACATCTAACCACAATTTGTGGTCCATTAAAAAAAAAATCTTAGTATACCACTGAACTTGAAAGAAAAATTTAAGCTGCCATCCTCATCATTCAAAAGCATCTGGCAAGATTTCACCGGCGCAGAGCAGCAGGACTGTACACTTCGCACACACAGTACAACCACTTGGCAAGTCCATCGTTTCCTTCCAAAGATATTTATTAAGTTCTACCACCAAGTACAGTTCTATACACCACATACAAGGAGACAACAAAGAAACAGAAAATATTGTCCTCTGAGGAGCTTGGGATATAACTAGTAGATAAGAAACACATAGGAAATGTATAATTCATTGTCCAAATCATAATATTGAAAGTGAAAATGGGCACTATTGATTGACTATGCCAGGAAACTGGTGCACACCAAGACTATACAAGAGAAAGGAGGACGTACAGTCTCCATATATATGGTTTTAAAGGAAATGGAAGATTTTAATTGGTAAGGAGAAGACATAAGAGGGAAGGAAAGAGAGAGAAGAGCGCGGCAGGTCGCAGATAAAACAGATGGACCCTGCCACCCAATAGTGAGAAACAAGGTTTGATAAGGTCAATCTTAAAAGCTACAAATTTATTTGACTATCAAGTTTTAAGAATACTCCCTTATATAGTCAAAACTTGTTCCAATAAGCAGTATTTTTCTACATGCAGACACGCACATTCTATCTCAACACATATTCACTGACCTATATATGCAAATATCTATACTCCATGACACATGAAAGATAAGGTTTATTTGCTTTGTTTTGAGAGGTACTTACTGACCCTTGTTCATCTGTCTAATTAGGAGACTGCCTCCTAATCCCATGTAAATGGGCAACATGAAAAGAAATACTTCTAGTTTTTCTTCCTGCCCACATAGGAGATAGATGATCCTGACTGGTGAGCTCAGGATAGTCTGACATTTATTGGCCCATCAAACAGAGGACAGACCCCTGCTTGGAATACAGTAAGCAACCCACTATTTTTTCTGCTCTTCTGCCTTCCTTGACAAATCTGTATTTGGTGCAGTGGGTGAATGCTCTTCTGGTCTCTCCTTCTGTAACTAGATGTGTAAGTCAGGATCATTTGAGTTCCAAAGTCTGTTACAAAGGTCTTGGCAAATTCTCCAATCCAACCTGATCCTTCAAAAAGCTGTCTCTATTTTGATCCCCACCAAGTATTCTGTAGCTATTCTCAGTTGGTTAGGAAATGAATAGGCAAAAAGAAGAAATTATTAGGATCCGAAAACTATGACAACTATAACTTCAAAAATAAAAAGGAAAGAAACACACACTTCATATGATTCCATGTTGCAGTGTGCAAATAATATGGAAATTGCATTAAACTTTTTCTCCCACCTACCTGAAACCAAGCGGATTCGCCAAAGAGAGACTTTGACCAAACAGGTTTGAAGAACCGGGCAATGATTACACCTATGCTGACGGTAGTCATCCATGCCACAAACATTAAGGCACCTACCGGTAAGAAAATACAGTGGATAACATCACAAACTAATTTGGCTGTTTATAAATGACCAAGCCAAGTGCTCAGAAAACGTAAACGACCAGTGAAATACATTCGACTGAAGGAAGCGTAGCCTAAAACCCCCCGATGCTTTACTGCTTTTCCACCGCCACTACTTCCAACGGCTAACACTCCCATAGCTCCTACTGTGTGTCAGCACTGTCTCTGAGCGCTTTGCATGCATTGCTTCAATTGATCTTCACAACAATCCTAGGAAGTGGTTACAATCATTACTCCAATTTTGCTAGAGGGGAAACTAATAGAGAAATTGAGTAACTCGTTCGAGTTACAAAGTTCGGATTTGAACCCATTCTGGCTTGAACAACTGTTCTTAACCGTTATACTAACACAGCCTGAAGTTATCTCAAAATCTCCTCACATCTCACTCCAAAAAACAATTTAAAGAAAGCATAGGAACATTATTTCTGAATTCAATTACTTTCAACTTTCCAGTTTCTACGAGTAGAAACAAATTAGCAACAATAAAGTTATTTTCAAGCTTAACTAAGATAACATTGATTGAAACTCCACTAGAATGGAGTACTGAAGAATTTAAAGGAAATATACCAAATAAGGACAATTCCCCCAATTATTAATATTTTACATTGACTGTATATACTACATTATTCCTCTACTTTTCAATCCCATATTTTCAACAGTAAGCTGAGCTACTTTTCAGATGGAATCTACTTCATCCGTAGAACCAGAGCACATTAGAGCCCCCCTTTAGGCCACTGCTCTTCCCTTCGCCATTTTAAGTACATGATACCTAAGTATGGCACTGAGAACTTAGTATACCCACATATACTCATACGTTAGTTCCTCAACAACAAACTGTATCTTTGAAACCCAACCATGGATAAACAATCAAAATCACGAACTACTCTTTTATTAGCATTTATTTTAATAAATGGCATAATTAAGGCCTCATAAAAGTTAAATTAATTAGTCCAGTGCTACTCAATTCTGGCTACAGTTAGAAACAATGAGGACATTTTTTAAAATTATAGTCTTCTTAAAAGCTCCATGGGGGATTTTAATGTACAGCAGGGTTAAATCCACTGAATTATCCCTATTCTCCATTTTTAATAAAAATTAACAGTCATTAAGATAAACACTACTACCTACAAGTATTAATGTTTAAACACAGGAAATGCATGAACATCTGCTAAACCATGTCCACCACCACTCCCCCAGCCAGCACTGAGTCATCGAGCAAGGTTTTTCCACAAAGTAGTGGTACTATTTTACATGTAATTTACCATGAGCCTTCAGAAGAAGTAAAGAACGGGATCCTCCTACATTCTTTGGATGGTCCGTCACATCGTGTTTTTCATATGTAATCAAAGGTTGCTGGGAATGCTTATAAATTCGACCTGAATTTTTTAAAAAAAGAAAAAAATGATGAAGAAGAATTACTTCCTCAGGAGGGAAGGAATGAAAAGACAGTGGCACAGCATGGAAAGAAACAATTCTAAGGTCATAAAAAATAAATAAGTATCAATAGAGATGTCATTCATATATAAGCCATTCATAAGTGTCCAGGCAAAGGCACGTGATATTGGGGAAAAAATAACTTAGCAAACCAAGAGATAAATCAAAATGAGGACTAGAAATGAAGAATTTATGATTTAAAAAAAAAAAAAACTGGTGGCATGTAAGAGACCAGTTAAAGAATGTTGTCAAAATAATTACTGTAAATATTATCCAAATTTTTGAAAATGTTAAATATAATTCTTGAAAGAGAATACAAGTTTTTGAAAAATCTAGAATCTTAGATTAAACTAATAGAAATTGGGCCTGGATGAATGGGAAGGGTAGAAGACAAAGGAAAACATTTGATGCTATTATTTGGCATACAGTCGCTTGAAACTGAGTTTGACTAACAAAACAAAATCCCAAAGGACAGTGATATAAACAAATTGAGAATGTATGTATTATTATATTATTATTTATCATGCATAAACTTAAATCTGTGAATATATATAATTATTCCAATTAGTTCGTATATGTGAGTATATATGTGTGTGTGTTCATTCTGGACTTCTACCATACAGAAATATTCACATTTTACCCAAAGATATATGTATAAGAATGTTCACAGAAACTTTTTTTATGATGGCCAAAATAAGTTTAAACAAGCTAGATATCCATAATTAGGAGAATAAGTAAATAAATTATGGGACATATATTATTTTTAGAATACAATACAAATATCAAAAAGAATAAAAATAAAGAAATTTCATGACAGATATGTATGAATCTTTGTCTCAAACAAAAATAAGTATTAGACTGCATGCTACATTCAGCAATTCCCAAAAGAAATAATTTTTCAGAATTCAAGTTATATTATCTACCCAAAATACAACAAAACTAAAAATTAGGAACAAAAAGCTAGAAAAAAAATGCTCCACCTAGATATTTAGAAAACTATTATTCTAAGTAACACTTGGATTAAATAAAAACTTGAAACTAAAATCACAAGTCTTTTTAAAAACAAATAACAATGAAGACACTTTATATCAAACTCTTGTGATATAATTAAGGTACCATTTAGAAGTTTTTGTCATCTTAAAGTATTTCCTTAAAAAAAAAGGCTTAAAGCATTGAAGTAATTCTTTAATTCAGATGTATTTAAAGCAACAAAATATAACCTAGGAAACCAGAAAAGACAGCTGATTTTAAAAAGCAAGAAATTATCAAACTAGTAAGTCTAAAAATCAGAAAAATCATGTCTGTAAAAAGCCAATAAGATCAATTGATGGCAAGTCTGACCACAACATAAAAAGAAGTATCACATAACATAGAAGACGGTCTTTAAAGCTATACAAAAATGCTATATAAAACTTTAAATCAGTTAAAATCTTTCAAAATCAAAAGAAATGGATGAATTGTTGGGAAAATCTAGAACTACAAAAATTGATCAAAGTAGCGGCAGCAATTCTGGAGAGTAATAACAATAGAATTTTATTTTAATTAGTCAAATATTTCCATCCCTAAAGGTTCAGACTGTTACATGGTTGAGTTCTATCACACTGTTAAAAAAATTTTTTAACTTAAAATTTTATTTATTTAAACTTTTCTAGAGTTCATTCTATAGATTAGCGTAACCCTGAAGCCAAAACTAGGCAGGCATACACACGCACACAAACACACACAATCCCACAACCACAGATTAAAATAATTTATGACTATAAATGCAAACGCTTAAATAAAATATTAGTGACTCAAATAAGCTGTGTATTAAATGAATAGCAAAACATGACCAATGATGGATTAGTCCAGGAAAGTGAGGATTATTCACCATTCAAAAATCTATAAAAGTAATGATAAACTATCATCTCAACATCTTCCTGAAAGATATTAGATGAAATTTAGCACACGCTTATCACATAGACTCTTTGTAAAGTTAGGAATAGAAGATAGACTCAGAATAAAAGATAGACTCAGAAAAATACAAGAGACATGACACAACACTGAATATCAGAAGCACTCTTGTCAAAATCAAGAACAGGACAAGAATGTTTGCCATATCAACAACGCCATTCTCATTTTTCTGGGAGAAGTAAACAAGTAATGAGACAAAAAAGAAAATGAGGGCTGTTGCACAAGATACGATGTTTATCCAGATAATCCAAGATAATCAACTGGAAAACTAGGTGGCTAAATTCAAAATAAACATTCAAAAATCAATAACTTTCCTATACACCAATGAAATTTTAAAATTCTAAGAAAAATAATCCCATTCACAATAGCTTGTTTTTTTAGAAATTTACAAAATACATAAGAAACAAAGTAACAAAAACTATATAAGGTTTACAAGAGATACGAAGAAAACCACAGGATCTGAATAAATGGAATACCCTGATATATTCCCAGAGAGTAAAGCTTATGTTTGCAAAGATGTCAATTATGCCTCAGATTAATCTAAAATTTCGTTGCAATTTCAATCACAATCCCACTAGGATTTTTAATGGAATTTGACGGATCATTTCTAAAGTTCATCTAGAACAGATATACAATGAAGAGGCAAGAATTCTGGAAAAAGAAAGCCTGGAGGAAAATCATGTTATATCAAAATTTACAACCAATTATGAAGCTATAGTCATTTCAAACAGTGTAATAATAGATAGACCAATGAAAGGATAAACTAGAAATAGTTTAATTTAGTGATAGCTTTTTAGAATGATAAAGAGGTTTTCAAAGTAATGGAAATAAAATGGACTATTTAAAAAATGATGTTGAGACATCTGGCTATTCATTTGGCAAATATTATTTTATCATAGCTTATTATAACAGAGAAGATCAGAAATAAAACAGAAAATGAGAAGAGTTACATGTAATGAATACCTAGAATAAAGAGTGTAAAGAAGAAACACTATCAGGAGCTACAAAAAGAAAATAATAAAGAAAACTATTGAAAATGATGGGAAAGTCACTGAAGAATCTAAAAATACTGCATTAGTAGAATGGCAGCAATGAATGGAAACCAGACCACGTTCCCAACGGCCTGAGAGTTACGCTGGAAGACAATGTTTTTAAACTCTGATTCGCTGCAGAACCATGGACTAAGCATGAACTTAACCTTCATTAAAGCAGAAGTCCATTATAATTTTGCAGTTCCACGGTATGGCTTCATTATAATTTTAAAGTTCTGCTCTAAGGGAGGTTGTGTCCAGGTTTAGCACAAAGCTCTACAGTATTATGTGACCTATGGTATTCTTAAATTGTTAAAATCACAGGTCGTGTGATAAAAGGGTCTCTACTTCATTAATTATTTAAATTGGTAGATTTCCTAATTGTGAATTACTTATTCACCCAAAGGAGTTCTATATTTCGGTTCAAACACTCAGCATTTCACATGGCTGCTTATCTCACTGTAGGAGAATGTCAGCATTCTTGGGAGCGGGGCGGGGAGGGAGAGCTGTGTGGAGGTGGGGGTGGGAGGGGGTGGGGAGATGAGGCAGGGAAGGACAGCAGTTAAAAAAATGTTTTAGATGTATTTTACTGATATTGGGTATATTTTACATTTACATGAGCACGGAAATCATATGATTGCTTCAAAAAATGGTTTATGCTTCACAAAGTCTCACTGCTTTTAAGCAGAATGTAACCTACAAATGGTCCAGATACCTATATCACAGAAGAGACAATGACTTATGTGATATGTGTACTTTGTTCCCCAATCCAGGCTTGCTGAAAAGTGAATTCTCTGGAGCAGTACTGTCTAGTTTTTTGTTTGTTTGTTTTTGTTTTTTGAGGTTTTGTTTTGTTTTGCTTTTTTCTTTGCACTACACCAGTTTTTAAAAAATGAGTCTGTGCCCTGATATATGCTAATAAGACACATTCACGTACTGTTAATACATTATAAACATTGTAAAAAAATACTAAAATTGAAATTTTTTAATGAGATAAAAATAAATGTAACTGGAAAGCTCTAGTATTGTTCCTTCAATCCCTTGGACTACCTTACAACACGTATACCTTAGTTAGGAGAACCCTGACTGAGAGCAGTAAGTTATCAACCCACAGCATGCAGAGCAGTCACTTGGGATATAAATGCAGGCTCCAGGCACCAACAGACACACAGCGGGTCTAGAATGGAGTTCAGGAATTAGCATTTTGACAGTCATTTCAGTTGGTTCTGAAGCAGCTTGTTCGAGCCCCACACTTCGAGAAACACCAGACAAGACAAAGTAGAGATTCTCCCTGCCATGCCGTCAGCACAGCAACTCCAGCAGGAGAGATTAAAAATGCTCTATTCTTTACACGTATTATCTATGAACTAGGTTATTCTGAGGGAATATTAGAACTATCACTTAAAACATTGTTTCTATAAAAAAATATGTTCCAATTTCTACAATGTTGACTAAGAAGAAATTTTGGGCACTGCTGTACACCACACGCACATGCACGCATGCGCGCGCGCACACACACACACACACACACACACACACACACACACACACAATTTATTATAGAACAGAAGTCATTCATTTAAATAAAATCATTTTTCTTTTAAAGCATAAATTTTTTAAAGTATAACATTTTGAAAATATAAAAGCAAACTGTGAAAATCCATAGCAATTTAAGAAATCGATTTGTCAGTCATTGACGGAGCACCTATAACATGCGGAGCACCCAGAGAGCAGCTTGGTGTTGGGGAAAAGGCATGACTTTTCTAATTGGAACAGACCTGGGTTTATTTACTGACTCTGCCATTTGTTTGATTTTGAACAATTTATTAGCATTTCTAGGTTCCTGCTTCCTTACCTCTAAAATGGGCAATATAAGATCTATTTACAAAGCCTCTATGTGAAATAAATAAGACTTATGTGATGTCTAATAAGTAATAATAACAATAACATAATTATCTGCACTTTAGTGGTATCTGTTTAAAAACACAAATATTTGACCTTTTCTTTATTAAAAATTAATTTCCTATATTTTCCATGTTTGAAAGTATTGAATACGTAGGATCTGAGGTCAAAGAGTTTGGGTTCAAATTCCAACTCTACCATTTATTTTTCTGGGCAAATTACTTAACCTTTCTAAGTTTCCTCACATATAAAAATAAGGATAATAATAGTACCTACCTAGTGTAGTTTTATAAAGATAAAAATGAAAACTTAACTATGATGCTTAGTGACAGCCACTCACTAAGTACTACTATTTATTCATTATTATCATTTAAATAAGAAATGATATTCAAGTAATATTTGCAATTGCTGGTGCAAGTAAGAATACATAATTTGACTAAGACTACTATACATATCACCTACAACTAAATCTACAAATGTTCCTAAATTTTCATTGAGTAAATATTTTATCCTGCTTCAAAACCTTTTGTGTCTCCACCTTACCCACAATATAAAATCTAAACCATGTGGTAGGACATTCAAGGCCTCTCACAATTTTGCCTGTGCCGCATTTCTGCTCTTCCAGACCCCTAGCTCTCTATATGTCCAGCTTCTCACCACTTTCAAAGTGGGTTATATGCTCAAAGTTTGAGAGCGGTAATATCTCCTGAGAGATAAGCACTAAATACTACCTTGGCATTTCCTGCAGTTCTTCAAAACATCATTAGCCGAGACCTTAAACAAAAGCTAATTATTCTCACTGATATGTTGTAGTATCCACCAGGGTAGCCTAAACTAAACATTTGAATTCAGTTGGCATCAGAGTCATTTAGAAATATGTGGGTCAGGAAACACAGCATACCCACAGGATGCAGTGAGGTACTCTCCCTTGATGGGAGGTCCTATAGCAGTTTACTCAGTTACCCAGGAGCTATTCTCTTTCCCTCCTTGTCACCTCTCTGGGAAAAGCTCAGATCCAAGGAGATGAGGTGCATATTGGACAGATTATCCCACAAGAGCCAATATCTCTTGCAACAACCTTTAATGTCCCTGCAAAGGATTTGCCAATGTCACTACACTCAGGGAATCCCAAAGATATGGCTTACCAAGCATATACAGTTCTTCCTGGTCCAAATGCTGTTTACTAGCCAAGAATTCCTTTTACCATAAGCACGTTGCCTTATAACATACCTTTATCTAGTTTCCAGGGAAAAAAAGCTAGAAGGTCAGTTAAAGTCAAATCGTCAGGCAAAAATGGAAATGGGTTTTGATAATTCTTTACCCACAAGTGCATATCTTAAAAATGAGCAATTACAGTAGTGCCTCTAAAATAGAGCCGAAAAGGAAAGAAGAGGACAAAAAGAAAAAAAAAACTTGAAAAGACGGCTTATATCAATATACAGTACTTACCATCATCAGCTGCACCATCTGCTAGAAATATGTAGTAGCTTGTGTTTAGATCAAATCTATTCTTATCTCCAGGAAGGGTAATGTTTCTTCTGAAAGAACACTGCATAACACCATCCTCCAACCTCCAAGCCATATCCTCAAGAGTATCCTACAAACACACACAATGGGTCTTCACAGCGTTATCCAAAGATTTGCTAAAAATAAGATATGATCAAAATCCTGACCTGTTCAATTTCCTTTCTCTAAGATCCTCTGTGCATGTTTTGTCTGCAGTGTCATTGTTTTTCCACTTCCTCTTAGAAGAGCACAAGAAATATTTTCTCCCAGTTTGTCCTTTACCCACTTGGCAAAAATATTATTTTTACTTTAAGTCAAAACCCCACAATTCCTCTAGCCAGTTAAGAAATGTTGGCAGATGTACTAACTGCATCTAGCTACTAACACACAGTCAATCAAAAACACTGAAGAAACAATTAGCAAGTAAGATCCTAGTGGCCAAAATGCAACAAGCAACTTGGGAGAAGTACCAACTCACCTGTGAGACTCAACCCCATAGGAGAGCTATGCAGAGAACATAACGTGTCATTAGGCCTCACTCAGAGCTCATTTGCTTATCAATTGCCCTGTGAGAAAGACACTTCTCTACCAGAAATAGGCCCCCTTTGGCACAGATACCAACAAGGAGCATTTAAGACAGCTGCCCAAGGCACTGAACCAGTTTCTATCATACGTGCTACTCTTTCTCACTAGTCAAGAAATTCTTTGTGTCACTAACATAAGCCTCTTCTTAAAAATCTGCCTGTAAGCTTCTGAAAGGGGGTTGATACTTTGACCATCTTAACAAAGCATAAAATATTTTATTTATTTATTTGTTTGTTTTTCAGTTAGAGTTGATGTACAATATTATTATATATTAGTTTCAGGTTTACAGCATAGTGGTTAGACATTTATATAATTCACAAAGTGATCCTCCCGATTACTCTAACATAAAATACTTTTTGTAAGATGCAACAAAAAGAATTTAAGTGATACAAACAGGAATTCATCTTTTCCTACAAGAGAAACTTATCTTGTGCTTTCTAAAACACAGAAAAGGAGAATTGTTAGTCAAAGGGCACAGAGCTGCAGTTATGTAGGATGAGTAAGTCTAGCGGTCTAACGCACAGCGTGATGACTATGGCTAATAATATGGTATCGAATACTGGAAATTTGCTGAAAGTAAATTTCCCATGAGCTCTCACCACAAAAAAAAAGTAACTATGTGAGGAGATAGATATATTAATTAGCTTTACTGTAGCAATCATTTCACCACATATATATATCAAAACATCATATTACACACTTTAAATCTATATAATTTAATTAAGTGTACATATGTTACATGTATAACATATAAACATATATAACATATATACATATATAACATATACATATATACATATAGTGTAAAAAATTAAGAATTAAGTACATAAGATTTCCCAGATTATTAGACAGCAAGAACCCTGCTGCCAGGCCCCTGGTCAGGCTCGTGACTAACGGCGGACTGGAGGCTGTCTTGCAGCCCAGCCATGCCACTGTTGACCACATAAAGAGAAGTGGACAGGCCACGGAGAGGTGCCCAGGCTTTTCACACCTACCTTAGAGCCCATCACAGGGTGACTTCGCCCCGTCAAGTAAGAAGGTTGTATATGCACAGTCTGATCTTCATGAATACACATGTAAGCGTCATCATCACCCTGAAAAACAATTGCAAGTGAGAAAAGTTCAGAGGAATTTCAATGTTTTATTTTTTTTTAATCTCTAATAAAATCAAATAGTATCTGAGGTTTTTAAAACATAATGTACTGACCATCTTAAATGATACTAAAAATTCTAGAGAATAGTCAATTTATTAATAAACTTGACAGTCATCCAGTTTATTAATAAAAATAATCATTATAATATGAAATATAATTGCAATGTGGAAAAAAACAGATTAAAATGGAAATATAAGATGCTTAAATGCCCATAAATTCATCACCAATAGAATACCACTTTAATACTTTCATATGTATTCATCCAAATCTATTTGTATTTCTACCTATGTTTTTCTCCCCAAATGAGAAAATATACAGTTTTGTTACCTTTTTTTCACTTAACTTAACATGAACATTGTTCTGGATATTTATTTGTAAATAAATATCTATTTCTCATAAATTTTCATGACTGTAATGCACTGCATTACGATGGGGTTTGGGGGAGTAACTTTTGAGATGGAAGACATTATAATCAGATATTGCTAATATCGTACACACTCCATAAATTTATTATTACATATTGAGACCAAAATGTCTGAGCACAAAAAGGCATTCTTTGTCAGTCTAATTCTTGTGGATCCCTCAATCTCTAATATTCCTTACCTCTAAAACTTAGATCTAATAAATGTGACTATCATTAGGGGCTTATTGCACAGCATGGTGACTATAGGTAACAATAGTGTATTACATACTCGAAAGGCACTGAGAGAGAAAATCTCAAATGTTCTTACCACAAAAAAAAAAAAAATATATAGTAATTACGTGAGGCAATTACTAACCTTCTTGGGGGGTTAATTTGCAGTACATACATGTATCAAATCATCACATTGTATACCTTAAACTTACATAATGTCACATGTCAATAATACCTCAATAAAGCCGGGGGGTAGGGGCAGAGGGAGGCAGTGGCCATCAGAGGAGAGACTGCATCTTCAAAGTGCATGGTACCATTTTAAGGCATGGTACAAATTAATAATTTGGATTTTAAGTTATTTTGTATAGTTTTTGTAGTTTTTTCTATTCTAAATTGTTCTCTATAAATTAGCAAGGTCTTTTATGTGCTTTAGTCACTGAACTCCTTAAAGAAGATCTAAGATTAACGAGTCATAATACATTTAGCTATTCTGTTTTAAATTTATTTTTTAAAGTTCTACTTTTAAGACTCTCAAGTATATAACCTTAGCAAAGCAATTATTCACTCTTACACATCTTATATTCAACAATTAGCCCAACTCAAGAAATTTAGAGTCATTACAATTTAAACCAGGAATGGACAAACCATGCCATGGAACACAGACTGAATTCAGCCTGATGCCTGTTTTTGTACAGGCCACAGGCTGAGCATGGTGTTTACCTATCAAAATGATTTTTTAAATTAAAACAATAATAATATTTTTTCATAAAAAGTAAAAATATATGAAATCCAAATTTCAGCATCCATAAAGTTTTATTGGGACACAGCCACACCTATTGATTATAGATTGTCTATTGCTGCTTTAGCACTGCAACAACAGTTGAGTAGCTGCAACAAAGACCACATGGCCCACAAATCCTAAAGTAGTTATTAGTTGGACCTTTACAGAAAAAGTTTGTCGATCTCTGATTTAAACAAACATCGCATGTTTTCCAGAACGTCTATCATCTGTGAACCATAAGAATTCTTTTATATACTCCCCATAAGTCACTCTCTACACAAGCTCACATATACAAACACACACACACACGGAAAGAGAAAGAGAGAGAATGAGAGAGAGCGAGGGATAAAGTGTCAAATGTAGATGAAAGGCTTACTGGTGTTTGCTGTAGTATTCTTTTAACTTTCATGTAAGTTTAAAACTTTCAAAACCAAAAGTTAGGAGGAAGACAGACCTGAGAGGGGAATAAAAGGGAGGACTCTATGTCACAAGCAAAATTTCTCTGAACACCAGAGAAGAGAGTGGCAGCAATGAATGAGATAGGCTATCGGTTTCCCAGGATAGTATCTGAAAAGAAGCAAGAAATCAATAATGGTAGCTTTCTTATTATTATTGCTGATCACCAAGCAAGGGAGAACACAGAGGACATTAGAGGGAAAGATAACAAGTTCAGCTTCATAGATGATAATTTGTGTTGTCCAGGAACACTCACTCATCGAAACAAGACCAGCCGGCAGCTGGACATCTAAATCTGGTGTACAAGAGAGATCAGGACTGAGAACATTCTAGAATTTGAACACTGAGGAATTATTTATAGAACAAGATAGTGAGCAGGGGGAGGACAGCAGGAGTGAATATAGCATGTGTACTTGATATTCTTTATATCATTTAACAAATTGTCTGAGATGGGGAAGATATATATTCTTTGAAATTCAATTAAAATTCAGACATTAGCAAATCATTATTAGCAAAACTCTGAGAAAATATTTTTTAATGATGAAAAAATATTAATTTTTATCTATTTTAATGATGGGTCTGACATCAAAACAATTCCTACTTAATTTATAAGCCAAACTGAAAATAGGTGTAATTTAGGTTATTTAATCAGTATTCATATCTCCAGTATTTAAATTTATATCACATACTGAAAAGAAATGGCAGGTCATAAAAATATCCTAAAAATTTTAAAATAACCAAAAATAGAAATAACCACTTTAAAAATATATTTTGAGGATGATTTATTTCCCCCAATTTAGACTAACAGGTGTACAGATGATTTTAATCAATAAATAGGATAGCTCTGTAAATCAACTGCACCTGCATAATTAACTCTTTTTTATAAACATTTTTGATGAGTACTGTACTAGAAACAGAAGATAAATACATCTTGAATTAGAGATAAATGCTTTTATGGCATCTATGCCTACAACTTAGAACACAAATAAGTGGTCTACTTGCAGGCCCCGCATCGCCGCACTCAAAGCAAAACAGCCTCTTTTCCTCTTGCTGACAGACTTTATGTGACCAAGGAAGGATGTATTAGTGTGCTACCACACAAAGTTTGGCTGTAAAGTGACTGGAATGTTTTTTATTTAAGTGACTAGAACACATACCTAAATGAACACTATACGTTAGAGATGAACCCTAACGAAACCTCACACTTACTCTGAAAAGCTTCGCATTGTTAATCCCTGTTTTACTCAACTTCAGAACTGCCTTCAGCCTTCAGAGCCAGTTCTAACTCATTCACACAACAAGCACTACCACCATCTTTCCTTACGGCTTTATAGTTGTCACATATTATTTTTAACTCAGCCTCAGTATCCACCTATGCACCAAACTTGGTTAATTTTTGGCAGTCCTGAGAACACCCAAAAGAATATGCTACAGGTCTGATGGCACTTCCAAAAGGAAAACGGTGAAAATGTTTTGAACAACTGCAGCATCATTTGAACACATATAAAATTTCCAAAGTTTAAACGGGAATCATAATTTCTTACATTTTAGAAATTTCTTACATTTCTAAAAGTGTATGCCATAGTTTACATCTCCTGGGTTTAAGTATATCGTTTATTCAATGAAAGAGGATAAGTGCATTCTAGAACTATATAGTAAAATACACATGTCATATGCATTGATTGCAATGTCATCACCCACCAAAAATTCACACCTGGCTTCCTGTGGTACTTGCAACCAGAGTACAAGGACCAATGTGATCCAAGTGTACTTTTAAGGGAAAATATTAGTTCTTCTATCACAGAATCTCAGAACTCCTTTTATTTTTTTGAAATGTGATTCCCTAAAACAGTGACGTGAGATTTAAACCTGGCTTGAGGAGAACTCTCAAGAAAAGACTCTTTGCCTTTTCTAACGTGAAGGTAAGAGGTTTTCTGCATGTGTAGTTATCCCCACCCCACCACAGCCGGCTCTGCTTAAACAGGAAAGACACAGGTCCTGGCCACAACACTCTTTCACCCTCGTCCTGGGGAAATTAGGGTATTATGCAGCGCTCTGCTCTTCCACACCACAGCACAAGGCTGCCACCTACTGAGTCACGTAATCCATTCAGCATTACCCAGGGAGAGTGAGAATCAGTGTCAAACAAATCCTGCCCTCTGGAGATCAGAGAATGGTGCCTACTGCTAAAGAATACATTTATGCCTGGACACGCCAGGTTTAATTCCCTGTTGGGAAATGCAGCCATGATTACGAAACGGGGGCAACAAGATCGGTACCCTGTGCTTTCATTGCTGGCCACTTGAGAAAACAACTAGGGGGTGGAAAACATCACAAACCACACAATATTTTATGCAGAGCAACTTTTTTTTAACTGTGCTTCCTGCTTTATTACAGAGTGAGAGACAGACATAGAAAGATAAAGTGGCAAATTCACTAGAAAGAAAATGATTTTCCTAACTTTCCTTAGGACAGGTTGTTCTTAGAAGTATGTAATTGCCCAACTGTTAAAAACGTGAAACGCTCAAACTGTTTAGAACAGACTCTAAGTTACTTTGCCCTTCAGTTCTCGGCCACCCCACCCCCAACCACTGTCCGCAAGTGTGATAATTTGACTCTGGAACAAACAGCTAAACTGCTGTTGGTTAGAGCTCCCCTTCATTACCACTTATATAAGTGAGAAATACAAACCATCCATCGGTCATGAGAAAACGCAAAGGATAAATAGCCTCTACTGGGACCGCTCAGTTCAACCACGACTGAGTGGTCATCTCGTGTGAAGGACAGAAAGACACAGGTACGCTCCTTCGCTGGGTCACAGTTCAAAGGACTCCGCACACAGAACTTCTTGTTCCCACAGTCTGAAGCACTGAACTAGAAAAATGATGATGAAAGAAAAGAGTCTTAATTATCAGCCTTGAGGTACAGGTTTTAACGAGAATACCTTTTCATAATAAGCATTCAAATAAGGGAAAGAAAGACACATCCCACATTAGAAGTGATCAGAGCAGCAGTTACGTTGTGAACTTTTAAACTTCATTAATTTTAATTAAAATTTGGAAGGTACATTGGTTAGGCTGTAATTGTGCACAAGTATTAAAGTCCCTTGAACACACAAACTATTTCATAATAATTACATCCTGGAACAAAGTTTCCAGTAAATTTTGAGCAACTTCTTACAGAATATTTAAGTCTACAGTGACAGTCTCGCCTAACGGGTGTCCTCCAGTTTTCAGAGGTGAAATTTTAAAAAGCAAACATATAAACCCTTAGCAAGATTTTATATTAGATCCTGGACTCTGCCTCTAGAATTCAGTTCAAATTTGATATTAAAATGATATGAGAAAAAAAGATTACTCCTATTTATTCCACCACTCCAAATAACAGTAATAACAATTTATTGGGCAAATCAAGAATAATCTATAAGACTTCATTTAGGATGTCTTGGTATGCCAGATAAGAGGATGAGTATTAAAAAAATGTCACCTCTACAAGTTGACAGAGCAAATGAGTAGTCGTCTTCTTAGAATGGACTGTGATGGTAGATTTCAGAAGAGAACTAAACATTATAACTAGATTTATTAAGAATTATATAGAAAAAACTCCCATTTCTTCTTATATTCTATCAGTACTTCAGGCCACCAAATGTGTGAGGATTTTTCCCACACTAAGCAACTCTGCAATTCTCTGTGGACACCAATTGGGTGTCCTATTATTCAATTCCACACTAACAGTATCTACCTGAACTTAGTGTCAGATACCACAAGTTAAGGGCTCAGTCCTGCGAGACTGCACCCACTTCAGATGCCAATCACAAGTCCCAGGTTATCTCTTGTACTTCTGACTGGCCATAAATTGGATGTTCCTACAATTCCCTCCTGGGGTTTGATAATTTACTAGGATGGCTCATGGAACTCAGGGGAACTGTTTGCTTACTAAAGTACCAATTTATTATGAAAGGATACAATCCAGAACAGCCAGATGGAAGAGATGCATAGGGAAATGGACGTGGGGAGGGGTGTGGAGCAGTCATGCCCTCTTTCAGGCAACACCCTCTCAGCATCTCCGTGTGTTCAGTGACCCAGGAGCTCTCTGAACCCCACACTTCTGAAATTTTCCTGGGGGCCTCATCACATAGGCATGATGGATTAGTCAATTCTCTGGAGAATGAAGGTGGGACCGATAGTTCCAAGCTTCTAATCATGGCTTGGTGACCAGCCCCCACCCAGGAGCCCACCCAGGGTCACCTCATTAGAACAAAACAAGTTCCTAACACCAAAGAAATTTCAAGGGATTTTAGGAGCTCTGTGTCAGACACCTATCACTTAGAAAATTAAAGGATTTTAGGAGATCTGTATCAGGAACTAGGGTCAAAGGCCAAACATTAGCAGGGACTGAGGCAGAGAACAATATGTATATATATTTCCATATTATTTCAAAGGAGAGTAAAGGGGAATCATAGTAGAGTAGAGAACAAGCCACTAAGAACTAGAAAACTTGAGTCTGGGTCTCTGCTTTCCCCTTGACTCCATCACATCTGTTAAAGAACTTACTCTCCCAGGATTGTTTACCTTCAACTCTACAATAGGGACTGAACAAAAGACCTTAGGTTTCTTTTAGCTCTACAAATGCTATAATCCTACAACTCTGAATGTACCGCTCTATAATTAAAGATTAAAAACTTAGCACAGAGGTACAATAAAAGCTCCAACAAGAGCTAGTAATAATGCCTTTTATGAGAATACGGAAAAATAATAATCTTGTCAACAGATTCCTATTGGGAAACTGAGGTCCAAACTGACTACTTACTCCCCTACAGCAATTTTTAAATAAATAAACATTAGACTAACTAAAATAAGAACTAATACAAATAACAAACCTAAACAGTCGAAGTACAACAATACTAATGTAATCAACTATAATTGCCATATTTTACAAAATATAGAAGAAAAGGAAAACAAAATGAGACATTACATAAAAGTACAAGTGCTTTAGTTGGTCTTCCCTATGAGAACAAAAAGCTATAAAAGTAAAAGGAAGGAAAAGAAGAAACTAACATTTACTGAACATCTATTAAGTGTAAAGCAGTTAGAAATCTTATATTCATTACACTGTTTAATTCTCATGATACTTTCTAACAGATCTTATTCTCATTTTACAGATGAAGAAACTGAGACTTTGAGAATTAAGTAATTTGTCCAAAGTCACACAGAAAATAGACAAGTTGGAATTCGGGCCTAAGTTTGTTCTTTCAGCTATAATAACCTGCCTTAAGACATTTTTCATTATAGTCGCTCTGAATTAATAAGTCGAATTTATCAAAATTTCCCTGAGTAAAACCTTTCTCATCTTTCAAATATGCATTACCCTTTCCAAGATGTGCTTTCTCAATCGTAATTCTTCGGAATCAGAGAGCCTACATGGAATCCTAGCTGATGAGCTTGTGAGAGTTTCCATACTCCAGCACATGGAATTCCCCAGTATTCATTGGCTTTAATGAAATAAGATCTAAGAGTTATACCATCATTCCAAGATTCTGTTCTAAATCTTGTCTAAATTTAGCTTAAGCTCCTTCTCTCTGTTTGATATTTGGTGGTGGAAAGAAAATAAAGCAAAAAAGAGAGAGAGAAGTAAGAGGAGAATATTTATTTTTAAATAAAAACATATCCACTGCTAGTATAGACTATATGTCAATGTTATCACCTCGCCTTGAACATGCAGGGTCTTGCACTCCCTTTATTCTAACCTATAAGTCATAATGTTGCAATGAAGACTTCCTTCAGATTTCCTGCAGAGAACCGAAAAACTTGCTACCACAACTCAGCATAGCCACTTCTCTACACACTTCACCAAGCACAGAACCACAATTTCCAAGGAAGCTGTTATTTTACATTGCATTTTGTAAAACCATAAATATGTTACTTACTGATTTGGTTAAATGAGAGACTGGAGGTAAAGTTGACAAAGGCGTTACTGTAGCTTCAGGTGTTGTAAAAGGAGGTGCATTTGGTTGTGAAATTACAGGACCAGGAATCTTCACCCAATAGGTTTTATACTTCTTAACGACCGTGACTCTGAAATAAGTACCAGGGAGATTAGATAGAATCCTGACTGCGGTCCATCATAATCAAATCAAAACTCTAGAAGGAAAAAAAGAAGGAATGATGTAGGGACACTTGACTTAATAGTGCCTAACAGTGTTGCTAATTATGCCTGAGGCGAATCCCTGGAGACTCTCTTCCACACCATCACTAACTGAACTTTTATTGCACTCGCACACAAGCCCTCATTCTTACTCCCCCCCCCCCTCTCTTTTCTCTTACTTATCTGTTTTGGGGCATTTTCATAATGTCAAACCCAGAAACTAAACTGCACAGATTTCTACTCTCTAACATATAAAGAATATACTTCTATTCATTTTATAGTGCTCTGTTCAAAGGGCATAAGTCATGCAAATTTCAGGACTATTTTTTTTTTTTAATATTCTCATACCGAGACAAGAACAAATCTAGAAAATCATTAGCCCATACACCCTATAGACTTAAATATTAATCGATGGTTCTTATTAGTGTGAAGACAATGTAATACTTCATTCACTCGACAAGTGTCTGTTAAGTACCTATTAGGTGCCAGGTCTTGTGCTAGGTGCTGAGGATAGACTGGTGGAAAAATAAAGAAAGCAAGCAAAACGACTGCTTACATCACTAAGGTGGTATTACTATACCAAACTTCTCCTATATGGGTGAATGTCCAATAGGTATAAAAAACTACTTACACAGGGCGGGAAAAAATATTGCGTAGATGATAGAGGCTCTGTTCATCCTTCTGGCGACCAAATCAAAGTTATGACAGAAATAAGGAGCAAACAGCAAGGAAAAATCACCTGGGATCTAGATGAACAAACCGTACAACTAGGGAGACATCCAAGAAAGCACCTTGTGAAGGCAAAAGTTAGGACAGGGCGAGGACATGGAGCTGCCAGGTCCCAAGCGACTGAGAGAGATGCCTCTTAAAGGGGCCGCATCTGCCACCGAACTTTCGCAGTGACGGACCTACTCGTTCTGAGCACCAGCACTCGGTTGGCTTCTCAGGGGCACCAGGGACTTACAGGGGACACTGAGTTGTCAGAGTGAGGGCCAAGGCAAGACATGCTCTGTACAGAGTGCTGGTGGTGTCCACTGTTCCTCTGTGAGCCCTCCCCCCTCCCAGTGCGTGGACACAGCGCCACCATAGCTGTGACATCATCAAACTGGATAACAGAGGTCGCTCCACCCAAAGGATTCCTTGAAACTCCACCTACCCTAACTCAGGGCCCCACCCAAGCCACATCCAGGTGTGTCCTCTCTTAGTCAGGTGTCACTTCCTGAGCAGTGCCTAGACTCACCCTGGAGGCAGCTGGCCTTAGTTTCTGGTGTGGCCTTTTGAGGCAACTATAAGCACAGCATCTGTGGGTTGCTTGCTGAATCTTAACAGGTGGCCCCAGAGGGGCAGAGACTTGGGCTAAGTTTGGCCTGCAGCTGAACCGCTCTCAGGTCTGTGCCACTGGACACTTACCACACAAATCCACACCAATAAGACTGGAGACTTAGGAGCTTTGCTTAGTACATAGAAACACACATAGAAAGGCAGCCAGAATGGAAAGACAAGGAAACAGAAACCATATGAGAGAACAGAACAGAGATCCAGAAATAATGGAGTCAAGTAATCTAACAGATGCAGAGTTCAAAACACCGGTTATAAAGATGCTCAGTGAATGTAGGGGAAGTGTAGATAAACTCAGTGAGAACTTTAACAAAGAGATAAAAAACATAAAAATGGAAATGGAAATTATAAAAGTGAACCAGTCAGAAATGAAGACCACATTATCTGAGATGAAGAGTGTATTAGAGGGAATGAACACAGTAGATGAAGAAGAGGATTGAACCTCCAATATGGAGGATGGGGAAGCCAATGACACCCAATCAGAAAGGCAGTAAAGAAGAAGCCAAGACTATAATAGTTTAAGTAGCCTATGGGACACCGTTAAAGGTAAAAATATCCATGTCATGGGGTACCTAAAGGAAAATGAGATGTTGAACAGCTTTTTGAAGAAATAATGTTGGAAAACTTCCCTAACCTAGTGAAGGAAATAGACTAACAACCCTGGAAAGCTCAGAGAATCCCCAAAACCAGGAACCCAAAGAGGCCCACACCAAGAAACATCATAATTAAAATGCCAAGGGTTAAATACAAAGAGAATCTTTAAAGCAGCAAGAAAAAAGCAGTTAGTTACCTACAAGGGAACGGCCGTAAGACTGGCAGCTGACTTCTCAAAAGAAACTGTGCAGGACAGAAAATATTTGACATAATGAAAATATTTGACATAATGAAAACCCAGGATCTACAACCAAGAATACTTTATCCAGCAAAGCTATCATTTAGAGTGAAAGGAAAGCTTCTCAGAGAAAAATAAGCTAAAGGAATTTATCATCACCAAGCTAGGAAATGTTGGAGGGACTTCTTTAAGAAGAAAAAACATATATCAAAAACAGGAATAAAGAATGGTAATGACTGCATTCCTATCAACAAGTACCTCAAATGGAAAAGAATTAAGTGCTCCAACCAAAAGAGAGAGTGGCTGAATGGATAAGAAACAAGACCCCTACATATGCTTCCTACAAGACACTCACTTCAGATAAAAGACACACACAGACTAAAAGGAAGGGAATGGAAAAAGATATTGCCTTGATTGACCTAGAGGGCATTGCGCTGAATGAAATGGATTGGATAGAGAAAGACAAATATCTCATGATTTCATGTACATGTGGAATCTAAAGAACAAAATCAACAACAAGAACAACAAAAGCAGAAATAAACTCATAGATACAGAGAATATTTAAAAGGATACTAGACGGGAGTGGGGGTAGGTGGGACAAAAAAAAAGGCAAAGGGATTAAGAGGTACAAATGGATAGTTGCAGAATAGATATAAACATGTAGAGTAGCATGGGGAAGATGGTTAATAATGTTTTAATAAATATGTAAGGGGAAGAGGAGGATTAGATTTAGTGGGGTGATCACTTTGTGAGTTATGTGGATCTCTGATCATTATGCTATACAACTTAAACTGGTATATTATTGTATCTCAATATAATTGAAAAAAACTCATTGAATTGTACAATGTAAATACAAGCAACTAATTGTCTATTATATTTCAATCAAGACAAAAAATTATACAGACCATTACTGTTTTAATTATAAGTTACAACACTGTTAACTCTTCTTTCTACTCACAGAAACCGTATGTGATTTGGGGCATGGTTTGGAGCTTTCCAGTACACTTTAATTTCTGTTTTTTTGTGTGGATTTGTGTGACTCACAGCTGATCCCTGAAATAAAATGGGAAAGAACTATTATTTAGTCACTCAATAGCTCAGCATGGCTGGAACTACTATCATTTTGTAAAGTAATTTATTATTACATGACCTTGGCATTCTGGTAAAAATTATTTTCTTTAGAACAGGGACTCATATATTCAGTAAATGTATGTTGACTGGTTGATATCAGATTAGCAGCTGACTCCATGAATTAATTTAAATTAGAGTCAGCAGAAACTGAAGAACTCAAGAGAGTTATGAATACTGGATATTTTAATGCTACATAGACCTGCTCATCATTTCGCTTATACTATAAATTTATGTTCCTTCCATTAATAGAAGTAAATAGTATGCAGAAGATTCATCAAAAGAAAGAAATTCCTGACTCCAAATATATAGCATTGTACGTTAGTCATTCCTTTCTCTTAAACAATCTTATTTACCACCTTTATTCACTTGGCAAATTTCTACTCATTCTTTGTGGCTTAGCTTTGGGATCGTCTCCTCCAAGAAGCTCTCTCTCAATGCCCTCCAGCCTGTATGTGGCAGCCCCACTATGCTTTCCACCCATCCTGTGCATGCTTCTAATCTAAGTCATCAGACTGTTCTACTCATGTGTCTACCCTATATCCATATGTTCTACCTGTGTGCCACATATCAAACGTCCACATATTTTATTTATGTGTAAGGGTATAATCACTTCAAGAAACAGAATAGGTCTTGTTCATTACCATATCCCTTGTACACAGGATAGTTCTTGATATAGCAAATGTTTATTGAATAAACAAATGAATGAATGAAAAAAATTAGATTTCCGTCCCACTCTGGAACTCTATTTTCAATATTTACACCCTTCGACATCAATATGTGTCAATATTATATAAAATATCAAAAGCTAAAAACTCTTCAAGCTCTTATCCTACCTTTCTTAAGATGCTGATATATAAAAATATATAATTTCCAGTAGTAAAATTAGGAGAAAGTTGGATCACTGTGAATCTATTCAGATGTCTGAAGTACATAGGTAATATTGTTGTTTATCTTGCAAACACCACCCTGTAGTGAAGACCCATGGAAACTGACAGAAATCAGTTTCAAACTAAACACAAACCTGTATATCATCACAGGTCAGAAGCTGTGACACTTGACTGTCAATCAATTTGAAGGAGCCAATAGGAGGGCCACTCAGAGCATCAGCATCACGTGCTTCTAAGAGAAAGCCTTTAAATTCTGGCCCTGACAAAGTAACTAAGAAACAAACAGACAAAAAGATAAGTTAAGAGATTTAGCAGCATGCCAAAAGGAAACTTTAGAGGAGGCACAGAGTTAGAATCAGGTGTTCATATACAAAACTTCCCCAGGAGAGAAAACCGTAGAAATCATCCCACAGACATGGCTCTAAACTGTGTTCATAGGACATCTGCTCCACGGGATGGTGACAGCCATTCCACCAGGGGTGTGGCAGGGGTGGGCGGGGGAAGGGTAGTTAGGCAATGATCGGGGGTAGTCCATTGGGCCAAATTAGTTTGGAAAATAATGGATAAGAAGTAATTACTTGTTTCTTTACCTTTAACATCCTACTGTGCAGTTTAAAACTCTGAAAGGTATATTATATATAACATACAGAGTACGTTTTTCATATACTCTTTTTGTTAGAGTACCTATTAATAGTCTGCATTTCTAGAGTTGCAGAAAATAGAATTTGTAAAATGCTACTATAAATACACCTTTGTCAGCCTACATTTTGTCAGGAAAACATAAGAGATTACACTATATTGAGAAAAGTAAGGGTTTATTAAATCTTAAATCAGATAAAATAAACTTTATTTTCCTTTTCTATTGAGTTAATAGTGTTGTAAATGAAGATATACTAAACAATGATTAAAAAAACATTTTAAATCCTGTTCTGCATAGGGAATAGATATGCTACTTAAGTAATATAGTCATTTGTAGTAAACACAAAAATGAGAAATATGACGGCATCTTACCAAAACAGGTGAAGATTTTTAGCTGAAAATATATAACTCTAATAACAATTAAAAAATCGATTTACAGTAAAAGAATAAAATTCAAAACGTAAGCAGTTAACTCCGGCACAGTACCTTTGATCTGATCTCCTGAGGTGAATGTCATCTGACTCACTGAAATGTTGTGAACCGGATCGGAGCATGGAGTGTGACCATGTTCGGGAATCATTCCGTGGCAAGATGCTGTTACTTTTCCGTCGGGATAATTAGCCACAGAACTAATGTGTGACAGAAGTATGAAGGCACCAAGAGGAAATCCAGAAACTGCCATCTCAAAAAGAAGATTCAAAGCACATTATTTTCAGATTTAATTAAAACAAAACATAAAAGTCTTTATACCACAAGACAATAATACTAGGAAACCACTTGTTTTCAAATAATCAGCAAACTATATTCTCAAAAATATGTAATAAAAAGAATGTGATATGTGAAGTTTGGCCTGGATATGAAGCTCAGCTCTATCAATTAGCAATTGTGAGACTTTAAGCAAATCTACTTAAGCACCCACATCTTTACTTTAAAAATGAGGAAACTAAGACCTCCTTTCAAAGTTGTTTTAATAAAATGAAGATACAGCTGAAAGTCTGACGAGATAATAAATATTAGCTTTCATTAGTATGATTAGGAAATAATAAGCTAGTCCAATAAAAACAGAAGATTGCATTCCACTTCATCCTAAAAAGCTTAAAGAATGAATAAGAGATGTTTTTACTGGATTTAAATAACATCACCTGAATAAGTCTCTGATATGACTTCTCCTAACTTCCCATTAAATTAATCTGGATGACAATGTGGATAAACTAATTTGCAACACTGAAAACCGAGGTTAGCAAACAACCAATTACAAGAGATAAAATTTCTATTACCTAAAGCCCAGACACTTCTGAATTAAGAAAGCACTATTGTCAGCCCAAGCCATTTTCTTCCTCTCATCCAGCTTATCTGCCTCTTACCATCTGCCTAATGGGAAACCAGCTACTCTATGTCAGTCTCACCCTCTTCTAGCCCACAACAACCACTTCGTTTCATGCATATGCTCAAAACCTGCAAATCATAGTATAAAATAAGGTTAGAGGTAAATGGGCAAGGGACATGCTACATGGCAGTAAATAAAACAAGCACTGCGGACAGGCTGCCGATAGGAAAAGCCCAAGAAGCGAGCGCTCGTTCTCCATAGAAATGGAGTTTCCTGTGTGATGGACCTGGTGATAGCCGAGATAAAAGCACCCTTATAATCACTAAGATAAATTATCCTCTTATGTTATGTAAATTACAAACAAACCCCGACATTGTCGACATTGTCGCAGAGCTAAACTACAGGAATTCCTGCATGACTCCAGAAATTGTGCCGAGGGTACACACTTTAACCAGCCCTGCGCCTCACACCAGGAGCTACACCGAGTAGACAGCACAGGGTCCAATGGTACTGTATCTCTTTTTATTAAAAAAAAAAAACAACAAAAAACAAAAAACACCAAAGCCAGGTAGAATTTTTTCCATCTAAGAATGAGCAAGAGGAACCAATGAAAAAAGCCGAGTACTTTCAAAAATATATATATAGCTTAAGAGAAGCACATAGACTCTGAGAAAAAGCATAATTTTGAAAATGGTTAATTACTATAGGAAACAGTACTTAAAGAAATAACTGCTAAAGAGTGAAGCCGTAGGAGGATTTTCTAACAAACATAGCTTCTCAGTCCTTTCGTACCAGGCAAGATTTGGACCAGGCAAGATTTACTAGAGAACATCAAAGTCATAGTTTTTTGGACCAGGCAAGATTTACCAGAGAACATCAAAGTCATAGTTTTAACCATGTGACAGTGACCAAGTTATTATGAAGATTAAATGCAGTAATGTGCCACTCATTTAAAGATGATATAGTATGAAGAGTTAGTTCAGTTTAACAAATACTTATTTGGCACTGACTTCCTGTCAGGTGAGAGTGAGAATAAGACTTGATGTCTAGTCCTTGCTGTGCACTAAGGAGCTGATTAACACCAAGTCGCTTAATCTCTGTCTCTGTTTCTTCATTTGCAAAATAGAGCAGGGCCACCTTCAACCCTCGCACTGTGCTATTAGGAAAGCAAAGTGAAAGGCATATTGGAAATTATTAGAGAACGAAATGTAAGAAGGGAAAAGGAAGTGACTAAGACTTTACCACCTGTCATTCACTAGACACACATAACAAACAAGGTCAGAGAGAGAGTGAAACAATAGCAATTTCTTTGTTCTTGGTTGGATGTTGACTATCCAAGGTGAAGTTCTATTTTCATTACAGTGACTAATGATGATTTTGCAGTCGATGATTTAAGGAACAACCTTATTCCAAACTAATACATTAATTCATTAGCCAACTTATGCCAACAGTTTGCATAGTTATGAAAGGGAATAAGGAGTTATTCATGGAAACATTTAAACTAAAATTATAGAACATGGATAATGAGCTATGAGTTACAAGGTCATCCTTCAAGCACTGGAAAAAAAAAACTCTCACTGATTTCCTGTGACTTTTACAAGTTTCTATATTCACATTTTACCATGGGTACGAATATAGAGAATAGAACAAAGGATATTGTAGTTTGCATTTTGTCATCCCAGGGCAAATATAGACCTACTGGTTCAAAATTAAGAGAGGTTATCCTGATTCTGTAAATGAAATATTCCCACATATGAAGAAATTTATAGTTTTATTTCTTGCCTAAAAAGCAGGCACTTAGTAAAAATGTATGACTGCTTATTCCATGTTCTACATACACCTCACACAAAGACTTCAAAACAAATGTATTCTTTATTATTTAAATTAAAAATCCCTGTACTTGGATGAATATGTAAGTATTGTTGTGATTATAGACCACAGAGTCAAGTGATACTCAAGACAGTATATTCATTACTATAAAGTAAAACTCAAATAAAATGAGAAGAATCCAACTGAAAAATATTTAGATGTAAGAAAAAGCAGGATGTGTAAAGGAATTTTTTAATAAACTGGCCTTTAAATGTCTTTTTTATTGTGGAACTCTAAGAACAGGTGAGATAAATAAAAAAGGAGGGAAAGCACAGCTTTTAAAACCATGTCAGATGAGTAAGCTAGCAAATAACTAATCAAATCTAGTTATATTGCATTAAAGCTGTAGCTCTTACTGCTAGTCGGTTATTTTAAATTAAGGCATCAAAGAAGTTCTAAAGTTTACATACAACAAAAAATTGTGGGAACTCTGCCCGGTAACACCCACTCCATATCACCCAAGATGTGAGTGTTAATTGGTGCTTTGGTATGAGGTAACAAGATTTTCTTAATATGAAGAATGAGCCACAAAAAAAGCAAAAACCTAACCAAAAGTGTTCACTATAAAATATCTAAATAATTTGGAAAAGGATGTCTTTTGCTAGATGTAGTGAGTTTATTTAATTTTTTTATTACACCCAAAGTAAGAAATATTTTTACATTATGACCCAAAAAACACTTCAAGAAATATTATTTACCCCTACATACTTGATAAACTCATGTATTTTCTATTACTTCCTTTTTTTTTAATGCTGGTTACATCCTACTGAATTGTCATTTCACAACTTACCGAAAGATCTTGATCTGCAGTTTAAAAAACATTCCCTTACAGCAGCAGTCCTCAAACCTTTTGACACCAGGGACCGGTGCCCCTATGAGAATCTAATGCCTGATGATCTGAAGTGGAGCTGAGGCGGTGATGCTAGCGCTGGGGAGCGGCTGCAAATACAGATGAAGCTCCAGCTACTCACCTCCTGTATGGCCTGGTTCCCAATAGGCCACACACCAGTACAGGTCTGCGGCCAGGGAATGGGGACCCCTGCTTTATAGCATATATAGACCTTTAAGTTTCAGCTTTGAGTTAAGTTCTAAATTAAGAGTAGCGAGATTTCAGTAAAAAAGGAGAGTTCTCAGAACTAAAGAGGAAACAAACAAACAACCAACAGGGAGGATTTTGGAGATAGAAGGTGGATTTAACAAATGGAAAATGTCTTATTCTTTCTTATTCCACTTTTGAGCCTAACAAATCCTATTAATATGACAAATAAATTAGTATTCTCACAGTGACCTTCTACACGAGAAAAAAAAAATTTTATTAACCATAATATAAAAACACTGCAATCCCTAAAACACTTGAATGTTCTTTTCAAAATTCCCATCAACTACATTCTACAAACAATGCTTAAGGTAAATAATTACTTCTTACTGAATACTGTTTTCATTTTATTTTATTACTAGAATTGCAATGACATTATTTTCTTTTACTCTGTCACAAGAATAGAATGTTTCAATTAATTTATGAGTTAAACATGCTTTTGCTTCTAGGCTTTTGGTATAGAAACAGAACCGCCATTTATAATATTGCTTCTATTGTGAGGAATAGAGTGAAAAGTAAAATGAAGTCACTATAATCAAGCTGCTAAATTATTAAAATCAAGTAGGTTGAGATTTGAACATATAACTCTATTTTTTGTTTTAGTGAGCCTGGAAACTTAAACTGTCGAACTTTCCAGTCCTGCATCAACGCCCAAATATACATCAAACCTCGATTACCCTCTGATCACCCCCTAAAGAACTAATGAAAGAATGTGTAACTGCACACAAACTTCCTTTCTTTCTTGCACATTTTTTTGTTCTCTGATTCAAGTGGGATTTGCCCAGATAATGGCACTGTGACTCACTTGTTTTTTTCAACCCTTCTCCTCTGCGTGCCTGCTCCTTCAATCATTAAGCTTTAGGACACAAGATTAACTGAGCCTCAGGTCTATAACCATGAGAATAATAGGTTTTGGTTGAACTTTAGACTAAGGATAACATCTTGGCTTTAGATGTGTTTCAGCCTCAGGCCCGAGGTGGAACAACCCCACTGGTCAAAGAGCCATGGCTGATTCCGGAAAGGGACACAATAATCAATTACCGTATCCCTCTCCAATCCTCCAATCAGTAGCACCCATGACCCCAACTCCCTTAGTTTCTATGACTAGTGATTTCTCCCTATATAATCTATACTCCCGAGACACCTGGGGAGCCAGGTTGTTGAGAGCAATAGTTCACCTGTATCTCTGGAACTTGCAACTCTCTAAATAAGCCTTACCTTTTTTGCTGCAAAACTTGCATGTGTCTCTTCTTTGGCTTAGGTATACATAGGCAAATGGGCCCCTTTTTTGTCCCTTAACAAATGTTCACGTATCTAGACCACCTGGCTTCATTATCCAGACACCCAGTCATCCCAAGGATTATCATCTCAGCCCAATCCAGAGGCTAAGAATGCAGGACTGATTCTTCTCAAGAATGCACTTGTTACTATAAGAACCCTCATCTTTTCTTTCTTCTGAAGAACACTCTGGTTATTGCCTAGTTGTGTTTATGGTTTGCAAACTCTTAGACCCTTAAATAAATATTTATAAGTTATTTCTAACTGAAGACTCCTTCATTTATATTCAGTAAACAAATGGAAAATAAAAATTGAAATTCCAAGCTGAATTAGAAATGTATTTTTGGACACATTTGTATGGTCAGCTTTTCAACTAAAATATGAGGCAAACCTGGTGGGCTTTGTACTATAATCAGAGGGACAGGTTAGAGGTGGAAATAGGTGTTTATACCCAGAGTGGCAAAATTAGGCAAAAAGAGTTTTAGAAAAATAGATAGAACCATAGAAGTATAAATAGATTGATAAAGTCAAAAAAGTTAAGGCGAAACACAAAAGATATACAGAAAGCAATAAAATTTCTATGACAAAAAGAATTACAGTTTTACTATAGAGTGGGAAAGTAGGGGGACGTAATGTGGAGAAAAAGGAAAAGAAACAAGCATTTGGTGAGAACCTGGTAGATGTTACATCTAATGTAATCCTTACAAGCAGATGTTACCTTCAGTTTAGAAATGAAGCTGAGGTCGGGATATACACTGATGGGTAGATACTTTTAGGATTAGAACTTAGATCTAACACCAACATTCATGTTCTTTTCACTTGACGTCATTGCTCCCTTCTTGGAGAGAGAGGGATGTACAACGTAAACAAGTCCAGCAAGGATCCAAAATTCATAATAAACTGTGTGAGTAGGGGTATACTGTGAAAAGAATTGAAATCTAAATTAGCCTAATTCAGAATGTTGAGTCCACTCTACGAGTCTGATAAACCATGTAGAGATTTCTTTCATAGAACTGCTGAAAGAATGGGTGTAAAAACTAGTCAAGGTCTAAAAACACTAAGCTGTCAATAAATAGTAATTACTATTATTTATTATCACTACTAACTTTCCATATCACCAGTATGTGCTAATTTCATCTAAACACTATTGTGGTTGGACTAAAATTTTTATATATTTCTTTCATCCTCATTTAATTTGTTCAAGCCTTCTGAAATACTTCAGAAAATCTGCTCCCCTTCTTTCTAGTGATTTAACTTTACCTTCTTAGAAAACTCCCACATCAAGAATTAGATTAACTTTGGTAGATGAATCTCTAATTATAGAGAAATTGAAAAATAGGTCAGCATTTCCACTTGCCCTGATAAAAAAGTTTCAGACTCCATTTTCACAACAGGAAGCACAGGGAAATAACATTTTTTTTAATTGACAATTGAATTGTTGGGGCACAAAAATAATTTTCCTTATACCTTTTTAAGTTCTTCTAGCTGGACTAATAATCAAATTAACATGAGACATTAGCAGGAGAAAAACAAATTCAACCTCTAGTATATATATAGGAGAGACCTAGGAACTCTCGAAAATTGAAAGCCATCACCTTAAGTACCACTTTCAGCTAAAGACAAAAGATGTTTTGGGTGGAGAGTCAGTTATGGAAGGTTACCAGGGAAAGCACCATAGACAAGGGTAAGATGGCTATGCAGATTTAGTCCCTGCCTTCATGATAGTGAAGGCAGGCCTGGTACAGTGAAGGAGACACCTTCACGAAGGGAGATGATCCTTATAAATGTAAATGTCCCTTTACAAAAGGTGACATCGGCTTGATTTTTCAGAGATTCTACCACATCTGCTGTTTCTTACTGTTTCTGTTTGTTTTTGTCTTAATAAAGAAAACCTCTACCCCTCTTCTAAGGTCCAGTTAAAATACCATGAACTATTATCGTGTTCTATGAGACAGTGAACAATGTGGACTTTGAAACCACATAGACTTAGATTGAACCTAGCAGTCCCACGTTACCTTGGACAAATTATTTAACCTCGCCAGGCCTTCGTTTTCTAGTTTTTTTAGAGACAATGCAACCAATATAAAGAGTCTTTGTGAAGATTAAATAATATCTATGAAACAAACATCTAGCACAGTGCCCACCACAAAACAGGTCTTCCATTAAAACTGGCTTGAGGTCTCGCCTAATTTCACCAATCCGAAGCAATCACTCACTTCGCAGGAAGTCCATAAGCTTTGCTTTTTGCTAATACAAAAAAAACTTTATCACATTTTGCTTCTACAACTGGTAATGTGTCTTATTGGCAAACGCCTGGAGGCAGCAAATGCATCCTGCTTTCATTGAAAACAGCGCCAATACAGTGGGAACTCCAGAGACTCTAACACGTAAATGGACAGGTGCAAAGGTACAACTAGCCAAAAGAATAAACTTATTGGCTTATTAAACAATTTAGTAGAACTCATCCCTTTAAACAAAACCATCCTTTAGAAAGTTTAGCTCATTGTTTCCAATAAACCAACAGATCCCAGTTTTAGTCTCCCACTTCTGCACTATCCAAGTACAATACCACCATTTTTCTACATTTTTAATTAAGAGGAAAAAGAAAATATCTTAACTGAAAAGTTTAGCTGTGTAAAGAAATATTCCTGATAACTCATTTACAAATTGAAAAATCCCCTTTGCCCCTTGGGCAGCATGACAAGATGCAAAAAAATTAAGGGCAGAGGTAATACCTCGTCACCCCAGAGCCTCTCTGAAAATATAAAAGCACACCAGTGGTGTGGGGTGGTGGAAGCTGAAATTGCTAGATGAACGGACACTTTAAAAGCCAAATAAGGCTCTAAGTAACCTTCATATAGATAATTATGCTATCAAGTTTAAATATAAAAAGGAGTTGCCATAGTTTAAAATTAAAACACACACACACAAACACACACGCACGCGCGCACACACTGTGGATGAATAAAGTTACCACCTTTCAGGATCCCAAAGAGTCTCTGTTTATAATCACCCTTTCTTGGGATTAGCGCTCGTTAGTCAAAGTCACAGGACACATTCTTAACTCGGCTTGTTAGAGACACTCATTCGCTCAATACTGCTCCATAACATATTCGTTAACAAAGCATCCATCCTGCATCGCCAACGGCCCAGCCAGCACAGGTGCCTGCTCTCAAGGCTGTCACCTAGCTGGATTCAATTTTTAAACACTTTGCAAAAAGCTCTCACATGAAAACAGGAGACACTTACCTTGAGAAGCAAAGACTGCCTAGCCAACTTCCTGTTTTGTTAACAACTCGTATCACATTTCAGCAGCTGGGTGGAGCCAGTTTATCCAGTAACCAGAGGAAACTTTTCCCAAACTAGGCTGTGCGACTTGATTTGCAAGACCTGTACTCGTTTCTGGATTCCATTTCTGGGAATTAAGCCTTCTGTTTTATGCAAAGGAACACTTTTTGCTACCTGATTATTGTTTCAACAAGAGAAAATAATGGTTTTGTCTTTAATATAAAATCATTTGAAAATACATACCTGTCCTATATAATGCTAAGTAAAGACAAAGAAAATAATAACCTACTTATGGTTAGGTATGGTTGCCAAATTTAGCAAATTCGCTAAATTTAAGATGCCTGATTAAATGTGAATTTCTGATAATCAACCGATCATTTTTTAGTATAAGCATTGTCTTATGCAATATTTGGCACATATTTATACTAAAAAATGATCCATTGTTTTTCTGAAATTCAAATTTACCTCGAGTGTCCTTTATTTTATCTGGCAACCCTATCTAGGAAATGACAGTAAATAGCAAATTGTTTCAATTAACTGCAAAAGTGTAAAAGAATAAATGCCTAGAACTGAAACCTTTGAAAATGTGAATGATATAAAGAAAAAAAATTATTTTGCAAAATTACCCTGCAATTTAGGAGTTTTGGTTTTGTTTTGTTTTGTTTTTTTAAGCCTTTAATCTTCTTTTTTAGAAGGTTTTTTTGCAAAGGAGGGGGCAGAGGAGGAGGAGGAGGAGGAGGAGCAGGAGGAGGAGGAGGAGGAGGAGAAGGAAGAGAAGGAGGAGGAAGAAAAAAAAGAGGAAGAAATAAGGCTACGAAAGGAAAATGTATCTGAGGATATTAAACACTCCACTTCAGTCTATGACTAACACGTGCAGTCTGGAAAATAGACTGTTACACATGCCATGACTTGTGATTACTGGTTAACTATCAACACTAGTAAATTCTCTAAAACCATTTTAAAAGGTGATAAGAGAGGGAAAAGCCACCATTGCTGTAATCTTTCTCCTCAAGAATTATAATTAACAAAAGCCCCTCTCTACAGGATTTCAGAGAGAGGCTTTAAATAAAGATGACCCAGAGCTGATTTTCTACCCTACAGCGGCTTGGAATGGGAGCAAATTAAAACTAAGTTAGTTGATCTTCAGTCCTACTATGTAAAGCCTCAGATGGTGGCACAGCTTTCTGCAGTTATATATAGACCCTTTCCAGGAATAGCCCCCAGTGAGTAGACACTTCATATGCCAAAAGCATGATAAAAAGACCATAAAACAAATAATTCTCAGAAGACATTATCATGATCTTTCATCCCACAGCATTCTCCAATGCTGTATCGTGGAAAGAACTGAATGGTGAAGTTTTAGCTCTATCCAAAACCACCCTTTCCGGGCATAAAGTCTTTCTTTATCTCTCCCTACCAGGCTCTTTCTTCATCAGCTACTTGTGGCTGTCACAGAGAAAACCAAGTTGATTAAAATGTTCAGTGGGTCTTGGACTCTGAGTAGTTGGCACTACCCTCCAAGATCCCACTCTCTTGCCTCTAGCTGCCCTCAAACTCTGTTTTTGGGACCCTTTTGCAACTCAAACATTATTGTGAACCTCAAAGAGATTTTTGTTTATCTGGGTGATATATATTAATATCTATTGTATTAAAATTTGAAACAGAAGTATTTAAATACTGATTCACAAATTCATTTTAAATGACAATAAACTCATTACATGTTAACATAATATTTTTATGTTGCTTTTATGATCGTTCTCAAAACTAAAAATTTAGTGAGAAAAGTAGCATTGTTTATATTTTTGCAAATCTTTTTACTGCCTGGATTGGTATATGACAGCTGAATTTTTATATCTGCTTCCTTATTCAATCTGCTGCTATATCATATAATGCATGTAGCCACTGAAAAACTCCACTGTATACTCATGGGAGAATGAAAATGAATATGGAAAATAAAGTATAGCAAGAACAATAATCACCATCTATTGAGCACCTCGATCAAGATGCATATATTATCTTATCTAAGTCTCACAATGACTCCAAGTAGAATTGACATTATATGGCTGAGAATGCTAAAGACGTGTGTGGCTCATTAGATGGCCCAAAGTCAGGCAGAGAAGAGTAGCAGACATTTTTCTAAGACAGATCTACTAACTCTCTACACTGAATGTCACTGCCAGGTGAGGTCTCATAGACCAAACTTATAAACTTTCCTTTTCCATTATACTCAGAATTTCCTAAAACATTACATTCAAGTAGAATATCTTGAACTGAGCGGACCCTGTTTCAACTCAAGAAATCCAAACCCTCCATTATCTGTTAAGCGCCTCCAGTTTCTCATCAACCTAATTAGCCATCATACATTCTATCATATTAATCTTTCTAAAGTATAACTTACATCATGTAATTCTCCTGCTCAAAAAAATCTTCACTTAACTTGCTGCTTATTACTGAATGAATGTCCAGATTCCATAGACAGATAATCAAATGAAATAATATCTACAAAGTGCGGCACATAGCACAAAAATAAATATTTAATAAATGTTAGTTAAAAGGAAAACAAATGTTTTAATGGTGACTCTGTAAATGAATGATCCCATCTTTCCAGTGGTATACATAATAAATTGTTCCAAAATCATCCATAGACTTCTGACCAAACTCTGATCACTAAATTCATATTTTAATTGTTCTCTGACTTTACAGCATCATTCTCAGCATCAGATTCCTGGGAGCTACGTTGTTCACATTTTTCTCACTCACCAGTTCAAGGTCATTTCACATTATGCTCCCCTAAACACAGCCTATTCCTTAAATTGCTCTACATAATGTGACTTCTCTATAATGACTGATCCTAAAAAACATCTACCCCTTTGCCCACACCCTTGGCCAGAGCTATCTGCATCTTCAGAAAAGTAACATTACTGAGATCCAGTTCTGACTTATCTAGATAAAATTAATCTCTTCAAAAATACTATTTTCACGGGGTTTTTTCCCGACTATAAAACCATTTGGAGATGATCTGAAGTCATTTACTCCAGTGTAAATACACAGACGGAAGCTCTTTGCTGGAATAGGACATTGCCTTCTCTGAATTTTCAAGCGAGATATCCCTTTGTGTGGCACACTATGTATAAACGTTCCTGACCCCAGCTTTTAAATACCAGAAGTCCTTCTCTCTCAATTCATGGTGATAATAAAATAAAATAAAATAAAATAAAATAAAATAAAATAAAATAAAATAAAATAAAATAAAATAAAATAAAATAAAATAAAATAAAATAAAATAAAATAAAATAAATAAAATAAATAAAATAAAATAAAATAAAATAAAATAAAATAAAATAAAATAAATAAAATAAAATAAAATAAAATAAAATAAAATAAATAAAATAAAATAAAATAAAATAAAGTAAAATAAATAAAATAAAATAAAATAAAATAAAATAAAATAAATAAAATAAAATAAAAATACAATCACACATTTCTAAAGTTGTGGCAGGAAGCAGAAATAGAAATAACGCCTCAATCTACTATATCAGGATGTGATTAGATAAATGGTTCTGTGTCCCAGTAGAATGAAGCATTTTGCTTTCAAGAAAAATATCAAAAGGAAAAAGACCTAGAGTACTACCCCTTTCTAGTAAAGAATAGTACTGCTTCTTCAAGTTGACAGATAAACTCAAGAGAAGCTTTCCTTAAAATGACTATGAAAAAGCAGAGTGTAGTGAAAAGAGCAGTAGATTATCTTGAACAAATCATTTATTCTTTCTTATTTTGTTACCTCAAGGATAAAAATGAAAGGTTACAACCAGAACTACAGATTCTCTAAGGTCTTGTGCCAAATTCTGAATGCAGGATTCTGACAGCCAAGAAGAGATACATAACAGGCCAGGAAAAAAGCATATACTTTTAGAATGAGAGATTACTTTAAAAAAAAATTATATATATATATATATATATATATATATCACAATTATTCAACAAATATTGTGTCAAGCACTTACTATATGGCAAATATTGTGCTAGGTACTAACTTATATTTGTAAGAAAAAAGTGGTTCTGTATGTACTCTCGTATGTTGTGATATCTTAGATGGATGATAGAGGGAGAGAGAGAGGGAGAGACAGAGAGACAGAGAGACAGAAAAAGAAACTCAATTACCTGATAAATTCATATGCCTGTAGACACACATTTCTCCTTGCTTTCCAGATATTTGTGCTGAGCTCACTCTTTGTCCAATACCCAACATTGTATGTTTTATGAAGATGAGTTTGGTTTGTGCTTGTATAAATGCATCTACTCTTAAAATTTCAAGTTTCTCCTTGCTGTTAATAAACATCTAGTATATTAGTAAATTCAAGTCTTGTTTTTCATACGTGCTTCCAAGATAACTGAATGTCGCACTATTCAAAAACTCAGCTCACTACATTTTCTTCTCTGTCAACACTTTTATTAGGCTGAATAATGGCCCCCCAAAAGATATCCACATTCAAATCCCTAGAACTATGAAGGTTACCTTACGTGGCAAAAAAAAAGGGGGGCGGGGGGCAGAGGGGCTTTGTGGATGTCATTAAGTCAAGGATCTTGAGATAGATGATTATCCTGGATTATCCAGCTGTGCCCTAACTAAAATCAGAAGTGTTCTTAAAAGAGAGAAGGAGGGAAATGACACACAAAAGGAGAGGAGAAGATAATGTGACCATGGAGGCAGAGACTGGAATGATACAGCTGCAAGCCAGAGAATGCCACAAGAAGCTGGAAGAGACAAGGAACATCTTCCCTAGAGCCTCTGGAGGGAGTGTGGTTCTGCCAACACCTTGATTTTGGCCCAGTGATACCAGTTTTGGACTTTGGGTCTTCAGAACTGTGAGAGAATAAATTTCCATTGTTTTAACCACCAAGTTTGTGGTATTTTGTTACAGCAACCACAGGAAATGGATCAACTCCCCTTCCCAATTTCTCTTTCATTTTTATCAATCGGTGGAACCCATTCTCTTCAACAGTCAAGCTAAAGCTAGAGATGACTTTCAACTTTTTTGTCCCTTGCATATCTGACAGCTCAGAGTTTTTCAACTCAGAGCCACAACTCATGTATTAGTGGATTGTGAAAATTTTTAATGAAATAAAATTAAAATATTAGAGTGCATTACATATGATAAGGGTAGTAATAAGTTTATTCCGATTATATCTGTGAGTAGATATGTCCTTGTTTATAAGGTAAAATGTATTTCTTACTATGAGGAATAGCCCAAATGTTGAAACAAACTGCTTTTAATGTCTCAGCAAGTCAATTATCAGTTCCTCCTTTGTCAACATGCACATGCAGGCTTTCCTACTTATTTATTCTAAACAGGGGGACATGGTACTTTGGAACCAGATCACCCAGGATTTGAAGATCATCTCCATCACTAACTTTATAATAATCCGGACCTCTCTGAACCTGTTTCCTCATTGTGAAATGAAGATGATAATACTTTCCTCATAATGGCATGAGTATTAACTGAGACAATACATGTAAAGTACTTAGTTCATTGCCTAAACATAAAAATTGTTCGATATAAGGTATACACTATAATTTTGTACGTTCAATTTTTTTGGACTTCAGTAGTAGCCTTGTAATTAATCTCTCTAACTTCATACCTCAGGATCACCATTAACCCTGCCAACAAGAGTCCAACATCAGTTTAGTCTTCCTCAAGTATTGCTTTTGGCAATTATGTATTGCGATTTAGCATTGCTTATAGAGTTAAATGCATGCTACTCTCCCTGACATTTAAAGCATCCCGTCATCTGGCCGTACTTACAACATTCTCATTGCTATCCCAGCAGGTGCTGCTGACTAAACCAATCCATTAAACATGGAGTCCTTGCTCATGTTGTCCCCTTAGCTCCTTTTTTCCTGCCTATTAAATACAAGACAGTCTTTGAGGTTTAGCAAAAGTCCCAATTCATCCATGAAACTTATCTGATAACCAGAACTAATGTTAGTTTCTCCATTATAAAATAACATCATGGCCAATTTAAAAAAATCATGTTCTCTGACGTCAGACTCACTTAGGCTGAAATTCCAGCTTGACTTCAGGCAACTTACTTAACCCCCCTCATCTCACTTTCTTTATTTGTATAAATATGATACAGAAGTGGGGTTGTCATGATGTTTTCATGAGATAATATCTCGTTGCACTGACACCAGAATGATCTTGAAAACTTACTGATAAAACTGCCTTCAATATCTTACATTAGAGTGAGAAAATACACATTACATAAGTTGCCATTCCCATACTCAAACAGTGATCATTAATCGTAAGTAGTATTCATACTCTTTACAGCTAAACCCAGACATGGCTTCAGACTCTTCTCAACACATTATGCCAAGTAGTCAATATTGAGGGTTGAAAATTCACACTCACTGTGAGCAATCCCTAGAGTAGGGACTGTGCCATTACTTTCAATTCCTCTTTTTAGGTACTTAAAAAACAGATGTCAAATGTAAGATCTTACCTTCATTTAAGTAGCGAAAAGATACCTAGAAGGCCACTTCTTCTGTTTTACCCTCCACAGACTTGATTTGAATTTCGGTTCATTTTAAGGCCAGATTACAGACTATAATGAAAGCATGGCTGACATTCTGTATCCTTTTTAATTACACGTTTTTCTTTTATAGCATTTTAATTTAGCATGACAACATTAATGCATTGTAATTATATGCCACAGAGATGGCGCCACGGATCAAAGTAAAATATTGACAGTTTGTCTCATCTCTACCAGATCATTAATAAAATTTCCATTGATCACCCAGAGACAGGACAGAAAGTCAAGTCTTGGTTATTAGGATTATACTACATTTAAATTTCTACCATACCTGTTATTAAATTAATTAAAGCAAATGAAAAAGAGAAAAAAAATCAAGGAAGAAAATAGCATCTATTTAGTAATAACCTATATCTATTAAATAACAACCAAGTTTTTTATTTACCAAATTAAAATAGTGAAAGAATAGTATAATTTACTATAAAATTTGGCTTTGTAGCTCTTAGGCTATGTGACTTTTTAAAATGTCATTTATTTTTAAGATAACTTGGGTTCCATTCTATTAAATGAGATTTTAATATATACAAATGTAAAGTAGTCTTAAAACTGAAAAGAAATTATACTCCCCACGGCCAGAATGAGAATAGATTTATTGACTGAATAAAATGTCATTGGTTTCTTTTATGCATAAAACATTATACAGTCAGGGTAACATTTATAATGAAAACTGGCGGCTCACCCAACCATTTTTGCAAGAATCTTTTTTCTGCATTGGGTAAACCTACAAAGTTGTATAATTTTAAATTCAATGAACATAAAGCAATAAATAAGACAAAGTCCTAGCCCTCAGGATCTCCTGGTTTAGTAGGCTGGACAGAAATCTAATTAAATAACCAATGTAAATGGTGTGCTACTTGCTTCAAAAATTGTACATAAAAAGAAAAAGCTGTAGAAGTCAAGAGAGCAACACCTTGTCACTTGCGTGAGTCTTCACAAAGAAGAAAACACAGACGGGTGTTTTCCGTCAGACCACAGGAGGGCATCCTAGACAGAAAGAATGGGAGTACAAACACCACCAGTTTCATAAACATGTGAAATAGCGTCGTGTGTTCTGAGAATAGAAAATAATCCTAGAACACAGTAAATGAAGAGGGATGTGATTCCCACTCTTCAATCCCTACCCCACCCCCAGGGGAAATGGGAGTTTGTCTATTGGGCAGTGCCCCAAAGTTGACTACAGGAGCAAAAAGCCTTTAGTTGCATGAAACCTGAAAGCAAATACCAAATGGGGAAATCCTGCTGAGGCAACAATATCAAAACAAGAAAAACAAATTAAAACCTGGTCCTTAATCAAATTAGTTGGGAAATGAGAGCAGAAATGTGTGGCCAAAAAAAGAAATCCTGAAAACCAAGAAAAATGGGGCAGGTGTGTGGGGCGGGGGTAGTAATGGAATGTCTAGTTGTGCTGATCCAGAGGAATTCTGGAAAGGAGTACAGAAGCCTTCAGGGACTTTTCATGCAGGAATAAACTGGCATAGGCAAGTCTGATCCCTCTAATGGGCTAAAGCCACACCCCCGGGCTTCTTAGATTTCCCGGGAAATGCCCGTCCCATCACTTCCGCCATCTTCTGTTGTCTAAAAGCCAGTCACAGGTCCCAACCGCACTCAAGATGAAGGGGTTACACAGGCCGTGAATACCAGGAAACCGAAATAATTGGGGACCATTTTTGAGTCTCTCTGCCTCAATCCAATTTATCAAAAGTTATACTTCAGTAACTTTTAGTTTTTGATAAGTCAGTTTGATTTTAAACAGCTTTACAGAGTGCCAGCACTTAATAATGGAACCTAATCGTGAGTACAAAAGCACAGGAAACCTAGAGGGGACTTCAGAGACAATCTGAGGCTAAAGGGCACTAAAACAAACTTAAAATTCTTTGTATTTTGGCTTGGGATCAGCCTAAACAAGGAAACACTCAAGTTTGAATTCAGTAATTGTAAATATCCACATGGTGGCAGTAGATACCAGGAAATTCTAAGTATTATGAGCAACTGAAGATAGTGAGCAAATTTACCTGTAGGGCAACCCGCGTTTTCCTTACTGTCTGATCATCCATCCGAAGGAGAGGAAAGTAAATAGCATCTTTCTACCTACTCACCTGTAAAGTACTACCTATAAAGCATTACCCCTGAAGAGTGAGGACCCACACAGTTCACTGTATTCCTCCCACAATTCCTATGACAGTAGTAAGGATCTTAGGAAGGGGAAAATGAGGCCCCCTAAAACAGGGACTTAGGAAGATGTCTCCTATCAAGTACGAACAGCCGAAGTTTCAGAGCTACATTTAATTAAAACAGTGTCATATTTGGACTGGTGTAAAGCCAGTATAGTTCAGAGTTGACATGATTGGAGGAGAAAAATTGTCAAACAAAAGGGGGTTATTACTCTGCAAATAAAAGATATGAAGGAGAAAGGCTTAGTGCCACATACACATGGCTACGCACACACACTCACATATTCATGTACATACTATACAGAAATTCAGTCGACATAACCCAGTCAGAGCAGGTAGATCTGACATTAAAATAATAGGGGGTAACTCTATAGATCAGATTGTTCCAAGTAAGCTTTATTATTAGAGAAGTTTTATTATCTCAGTTTATAAACAAACTCAGAAATATTAATAAGACTCTTTCTGATTATCCTATATCTTCTTAATAATCCACACCCCGAGAGGTGATTCTTGACAATGTCGTGATTTGTTTGATCTTGGGACATCCTACAAAGGCAGTCTGATTTTGCAAAAGTGAAAAAGCCTCATATTTTTAGGTCCGTCTAGATGTGACAAAGAAGTAGAAAGTTGCGTGTGACTTCAGGTTTGATAATCTGAATAGTCATGTTTGGTTTTACAGAAATAACAACAATCAAATAGTTAGCTAGTCATTTTTTTTCCTTTCAAGAGGTAGTCACAACATATATATAATACATGGTTATTCCATATTTGGTACAGGCTCTGAGTGACTATTGTGTGCAATAATTATTAATGAGCAATTATTCCAAGTCTGCACTCATCACTGTGAGAGGATGACAAAAAAAATGTTTTCTGCCATAGATGATCTTACAATCAACTTCAGACACCAGGAATAACAGGAAACAGTTAGAAAACAAAGCCAGAAGTGTGTGGTATTCACTACAAGTTACAATAAAGTGCATTGAAGACAAATGATGGTGTGGGATGAAGTTCATGTAGGCTTCATGAGGCAGTATGCCTGAAATTAGACATTGAACATGAATAGGTAAAGAGATAGATATAGTTTATTTCAGACAAAAGGATGTAAATGTGTTAGCTTGGAGGACACTGGAGTCATGAGGAGATGAGTCTAACTAGAAAAGAGTACGTTTATGAGGGCACAGGGCAATAAAGATAAATGGCAAAAGTGTAAAAGCATAGGCAGTCTCCACCAAGCAAAGACTTAGTAATTATAAGTGTGCCCAGCTTCTTTAATACCACACACACACACACACACACACACACACACACACAAATATTTCATGGTCAAGCTGATGATCTTGCCTCTTAACTCACTGGGAAACTTGAAGAAATTGGAAGAGAAAAATATCCCTAACCTCTTACCATCACATCACCCAACCCAGCAGCATTTGTACCCTGGCACTCTGCCTTCTCTCCTGTCCTGAGCGTGAACTGTAGGTGTCCTATGTAAGGCAAATCCCTCCACCTGTCCACCAGGTCGTTTCCTCTCACTTACTCAAGGTCATCACTCCAGTAATTCTCTCTGTGCAGATTTTTTTTCAGTTTACCCCTCCAGATGCATTTTCCACCTCTCCTATCCTACTCTTTGACAGTCTGACCTGAATCGACAGGCTCCCCTGCCCTCTGGCTCCAGATTGCTTTGGCCAATGGGAAGGACTGGGGTGCCCGGGAAAGGACTAGGGATATGTAGCAAGGAGGAAAGGGAAGGTGGAACATTTATTTTTCCAGCTCCCTCTCCATGGACTGGCTCAGTCCGTCACCAAATGACACAAGTGGGTCTCTCCTCACAGCTCTAATTCTCCAGATTCTGGTAACCTTTTCCCTCTCCTTGCCCCTCCATGTCAAGAGGTGGTTCTGATGCCAAATTGTAACTAACTCCAGGGTATTGCACTCGCCCTGTATTTTTCTTTTACCCTGACTATAATTTTATATTATATATGATCCTTTTGAGAACTTCAAATCTACTTCTCACCAGCACCTGGACTGATAATTCCTTTTCTCTCCTACATCATTAGTTTTACCTATCATGTCCTACACATAGTAAATACACATGCTGTTTTATTTCTTATATTAAAAAAAAAAAAGTTTCTTAACCTCACAAACCCCCTCCAACTATCACATCATTTCTTCGCTCACATTTAGGGCGAACCCTTTGAAAGAGTTGTCTTACTAAAATCCTCAGTTCCTCCACCTCACAGATTTTCAGCCCACCTCCCCACCAAAACCGCTCTCATCAGGTCACCAATAAAATCTCTATTCTTAGCCCTCTTCTCACAGGATCTGTCAGCAGCGTTTCACTCACTTGACCGACCTCTGCTTCCAGAAACCCTTCCTTCCCTTGTCATCAGGCATGCAACACTCTCTAGTCTGTCCTCCAAACCAAACTGGTTGCTCCGTCTGTTTCCTTTGCTTTCTTTTTTTTTCTTTTCCCAGCCTCTTAATAGCAGAGTGCCTCCGGCTAACATTTTGAATCTCTCCTCTTTTCTACATGCATCAGAATGGGGCGCTCACCCAATCTCATGGATGTTCATACCGTTTATAATAACAGGACTCCCAAATTAGAATCGGTGTCCCGGACCTGCTTTCTCTATGGTTTTCCTCACCTCATCTAATGGCAACTCTATTCTTCCAATTTCTCAGTCTAAAAATTTGAAGTCATGCTGACTGCTCTTTCTCACATCCAAGCCATTAGAAGTCCTATTGATCCTACTTTTGAAATATAACCAGAATCTGGCCCCTTCTTTCCACCTCCACTGTTACCATCTCAGTCAAATGCATCATTATCCCACTTAGATACTTGCAATAGGGCCCCAGCCAGTCTCCCTAATTACACCTTTGTCCTCCTACAGACTCAGTCAACAAAGTAGCCTCTAAGACACAGCTAAAATGCAAATCGAATCAGGTCTCTCCTCTGTTCAGAAGTCCCCTGCAGTGCCCAATTTCACTCAGAGTAAAAGCCAAGTCCTTCCAATTGTCTGCAAAATTCTATGCAATCGGGCCCCTTGTTCCCTCTCTAACCTCTCCTGCCCCAGCCACACCAGCTACTCAAACACACCTGGCATGCTTCTACCTTAGGACTTCATACTGACCAGTGATAAGTACACAAGGATTCCTGGGCAAGCAAGAGGAGGGAAATTAACCAGAACTGCCAATACAAGCCTGCAGCTGCCCGTGCTCTCTACTATAGCACTAATGGGAGCTATTTCTACCCCAAACTATAAACTGTTTTTTAAACATCAATTATGGGTTTTAAATAATGAGATTTGAAAAGAAATTTTCACAGCCGAAAACAAGTGGGTCAACACGATGTTCTTCTATACCCTCAGGCAGCCTCCATCCACTTGACACAGCTGTCTGCTGAATCTGCCAACGGGACAGTTAAAAATAGATGGTGACATCCTTAAAGGCGTTACACGATTGATTTATATAGCCTTCCATATTTCTGTGTCTAAATCAGTTGTCTCCAAATGTTTTTGCTTGTGTACCATCAAAAGAAATTTGAAAAACTATGTATCTTTCGCAGATTTTTTAAGTTGACAACCTAATTTTTAAATTTGTTTAAAAGTTTATTTATTATGGGTTACTATTACTTTATTGCTAAAATGAATCAGAATTTAGATATTCCAATTTTGCATTTATAGTTGTGGTACTAAAAACCTTGTTCTTATGCATAAGTAGATGACAATAAAAGTTTTCTTAGCAAAACTTAAAATACATCAAATATATATTTTTTTGCATCTGATAATTAAAATAACATTATTAACACCAGAGAGGGAAGGATTCATCTTAATTTAATAAAGCTAGTTTTGTAAAATTTAGGACATTCTATCATAGGTGATTTTTTGGGGGGATATTTTGTTCTATATCCCCTATATATTAGTGTAGGTCCTGCTTTTAAGATTATGAAAACCAGTGATGATAAAAACAGAGAGACAAAAAGAAAGAGAAAAGATATCAGGTCTAAGGATAGATTCAGGTTTTTCTCAGCCTTGAGCCTATATAATTCAAGAAGTAGACCTCTTTTTAAAAAAGAATACAAAAAATAATTAAATAAATAGAATATAACATTATAAACAAAAAATTAGATATAAAAGTAAATATTTATATTACATGAGAACAAAATTACAACAAATTATAAATTTTTAAAGGATGATATATTCCACAAACATCATGTAACCTTGACAAAAAATGTAACAATATTAATATGTCAATTTTTTTATACACGTTCTGGCTGGATACTTCTAATCACTTCTTCACATGAAAATACATTTTTTATATCATTTTCTATGTGGAAAATAGAAAGATAGTCGACGAGATTCGTCTTCAATATATTTGATATGTTTCCTTTTTATTGTTGATCATTTAGAAAAGCTTTTTTCCATTTCATCATTGTTCATTAAACGACATCTGTCGTTTCCTCCCAATTTCTCAGCAGAAGTTTTCACCAGAGCGAGCCCTCAGAGGCTCCAGCCCATTGAGTGGCGATAGCACTGGCTATGGCACTGGGTCCTGCTCCACCAGGTCCTTCTTGACCCGTTTTCTCACTCACCTGAGTGTGCTGATCTGACGTGAAATAGTGAGACTATCAAAGAGGTAGGGTAGTCAAACAACAACTGTCATCACTCCGCCCCTGCCATACTACTGAATTTAAAACATCCCCAAAAGGGTCAAATGTCCGTTTTCTAACGTCATACCTCACCCTCACCAAACTTTCATATAAGGCAGGAAAAGCCAATGGCCTAAGGAAAGGTTTACGATTATAAGAACCTTCTCCAACACCAATATATATATATATATATTTTTTTTTCATACCCCAGGGTGATGCATCATGGAAGATTTGGGATGGATAAGAGATATTCCTTTCTTTTGAAAGTGGGGAAATGATGACTGTGAAAAAAATTGTGCAAGAAGCAAGGAGAAACAACATTATTATACATTCTCTAGTTGTTGGATGTATCTCTGAGCCTATAGTATTCTCTGATCTGGGCCATCAGCACAGTTACTTGCATTATTAGAATTATCTAAATCTTTACTAATTTTTTTTCTGCTTCATCTTTCATTAATTTTCTGTAAATCTTTCATTAAATACGTGTTGAAATATTACACTGTGATTGTGGATTTGTCAGTTCCTCCCTGTAGTTTTATCCATTTTTGCTTTGTAAATATCGAGTGTATTTTCTTAGGCATATACGTGTTTAGAATTGTTATACATTACTAGTGAACTGAATCTCATGCTAGCACTTATTCCATTACATTGTAATTACTAGTTTGTTTGTATGTTTCTCCATTAGAGTACTGGCTTCTTGAAGAAGGGTCAGCATTTGACTCACTGGTGAATACCTGGTACCACTAGTATGGATCAGGCTCTTGTTATCTCTTTCCTGACTAGTAATATAGCTTCCTTACCGGATAGTACTAAGCCGCCAATATGAGCTCTTTGAAGTCCTTGCCCAATTAATCTGAGAAAACAGTCCTGATCCTATCACTCTTTTTTTTTTTTAATTACCCATTGCCAGTGGAATAAAGTACAAACTTTAGACCTCATACAAATTATTTAATGACTTAAAATTCACTTATTTTTCACTCATTTTCTTCTCACATACTAGGATACCAATTAAACTGCAATACTCACTAGCCCCAGACGGATCCTATATTTCTGCTGTTTTCCATATTCGGATCATGGTATAATTTCCCTTCTCACTCTGCAAGTCCAAACCCTTTAAAGGCAATCTTAAAAGCCACTTGTACCCTGGAACTTTTTGGCATATTCATCCAAATAAAAATATTCTCTCCTTTTGAATGCTGTTATATACCAGATATTTGTGTACCCTTAAAATTGTTGAAGCCCTAACCCTCAATGTGACTGGATTTAGAGACTGAGCCTATGAGGGAGTGTTAAAGGTTAAATAAGGTCACAAAGGTGAAGCCCTAATCTGATAGGGTTGGTACCCTTACAAGAAGAGGGAAAGACCCCAAAGCTCTCTCTCTCCATATTGTGATGACACAGTGAGAAGGCAGCTGTCTGCAGCCTGGGAAGGGAGCTCTTACTGGGAATAAAATCAGTTGGCGCCTTGATCTTAGACCTCCCAGACTCCAGAACTGTGAGAAATATATTATGTTGTTTAAGCCACCCTGTCCATGGGTGTGAGCTGACTAATACAAATTGGTAATATACTGTTTTATCAATATCTCTTCAAGGCTTTAGATTTTTTGCATTGAATTATCATTGCTCATGTATCAGGGTTATTTCTCAAATTATTGTCTAATAATTTATAGTAATTCAAAGAACCAGAGACCGCAGTGGTAAATAAATATTCTCAGATGCATGCTTGCAGAGCCAAGTTTGCTTGTCAGCTTTATATTTATTTGGTATCTCGTTATCAAAAACTTCAGTCCTTGCGAGTTTGTTTACAAGATATTCTGTGATATTTTAAAACTAAAATGATTCATTGTTATGTAATCTTTAATCTCCAAAACTAAGATGTTTGTTTTAGCTGTTATAAAAAATTGTATCTACTTATTTTATACAGGAATTTGAATATAAATATATCTTTCAAATTTATAGTAGTGCAACTCAAAGAACCTGACTTCACCAATTCTATTATAATTAATTCAACCAGAATAAAATATTTTATTTGAATGTCTCTAAAATTAGGAAATTACCTATTTTCCTCTTAGCACAAGTTGTGCGGATGAAAATAGTGAATGAATAGAATCATTTTAATAACAAGATATAGAGTTTCTACTTGTTCATCTACATAAATAGTCTGTAGTTCTTTTTAATATGTTTTGCATTTATAAAGCATTTTTCCCCAAGCCCTTTAATTTATAAATTAATTTCATTTATTTATGAAAATTGGTACATGCCTTCTATGTGTCATGAACTGCGTTGGCACTAAGAAAAAAAATAGTGAGCAAACATTTGGGGAGAGACGAATGATAATTATTTATTTATTTATTTTTTAGACAAGGCAACCCTTGATTGACCTCACAGATTCCAAGGACCCTGCAAGCTTACAATCCCATATTTTTTATTTTTTAGGCCTACACCACCTGGTCTTCCTAGGTGGTCTCCCATCCAAGTACTAACCAGGCCCTACCCTGCTTAGCTTCCAAGATCAGACAGGATCAGGCTTGTTCAGGGTGGCATGGCCATAGGATAATTGAATTTTTAAAAATTACAGCCAACATTTACATAGTGCTTACTATGCTCTAGGCACCATTTTGAGCATTGTATTTACACCAAATTATTTAAGACTCATCTCACAGCAACCCTCAAAGGTAAGTTCTATTACTATCTCCATTTTCAAGAAGAGGAAACTGAGGCACCAAAAGTTTAAGAGCCAGGATTCCAAGCCAAGCAGTCTTGGCTCCAAAATCCCTGCCCTTAAGCCCCCAATTGTATTCTGCTGCCTGACTAATCACACAAGTAAATGTGAACTGCTACTGTGCTATGCCCTATAAAGGAGATATACAAAGGTCTTTAAAGGCTTCCATAATGAGGGACTAGAGCTGGTCAAGAAGGGCAGGGAAGGCTCCCTGAGGAAGTCTTCTTGAGTTGAGGAATGAAAGATGAGTTAAATGGGGAGAGGCAGGTGAGAGGAGCATTCTAGGCAAAGAAAATGAGTAAAAAAGCCCTGTGGTGAAGCATGGTAAAGAAAAAGGACTCTTCCATCGCTAGTTGCCTCGCGTAGGAATATAAGAGGGACGATGATGTAGGACGAGGTTGGGGAGAATAGACAGGTGTGAGAGGTAGGAGTTGAGGCAGATCACATAAGCCCTTCTAGTCCAGTTTAAGGAATATTATTTTCATCTTTATCTGTATTATTCCAATTAAAACTAATTTTTCACTTCAAAACATAGAGCCAAAAGCAGATTTCTTTCCCCTCTAAAAGAGAAGGCTATCATGTGAAGATAAAGACTCACAAGCTATGAATAAACTATTGTCTCTAGCTCTTTTTTGTTGCTGTTGGTGGGAAGGTTGGCCTGTTCACCATACTGAAGCCAGTTCGCCACAGCTAGAAACGGAAGTATAAAAATGGAAATTAAAGCCCCGGATATAGATGAGATTCCCCAGAAAGGGAGAAAAGTAAAAAGAGAATATCAACATGTAATTGTCAATTGGTAAAAGATGTACCTGCAAAGGACAGAAAGAAGGGGGGGGGGAAGAGAGTGAGAGGGAAAGGGAAAGAGTCAACCATAAGATGAAATACTGCCATTTGCAGGAACATGGATGGATCCTGAGATCATCATACTAAGAACCATACGATTTCATTTATATGTGGGATATAAAACTGGAAGTAATAAATGAACAAGACAAACATCAGAGACTCATGGGCACAGACAACAGTTTAGCGGTTACAAAAGACAAGCGGGAAGGGGGGAGGTAGATAAGAGTAAAGGGGGTTAAATATATAGTGACAGAAGGAAATTTAACTTTGGGTGGCGAACACGCAATGCAATATACAGGTGAAAGCTATATAATTTTATTAATCAATGTCACCGATTAAATTTAATTAAAAAGAAAGAAAGAGAACAGGAGAGAGGGAGGGAGGGAGCGAAGGGAAGGTAGGGAGTTGGGGAACAATCTGAGAAATAAAAAGAAAATGATGAGAATATTAAATTGTTGGAAGCGAGAGAAAAATATTTCAAGAAGGAAGAGGTTAATAATGTCAGATGGCACTATAGAAGCCACAATGAAGACAGAGAGTAAAGGAGTTTAGGGTACTTGCAACAGTATTATTGAGCAAAAATAATGAAATCTTAGCTGGGCAAGGAAAGATGTAACTAAAGGAGACAGACAGGTGGATGAGAAGACAGATGTACGAGTTAGAAAACATATATAGAAGGACATTTTATCCAAGGCCAATATGAATATGGCCAGTGACTTTGATCTATGTTACAAATATGCAAACTGAGATATGAACTGTCCCAAAGCAGGGTATGCAGAGCAAAGCTCTGATTATCATCCATAAATATGTCATGCGAGAGGGGTCCCTTTGTGGTAACCATCTGAGGTTCACCCGTGCTCAGGATGAATTTTACAATATCATATCGTAAAGGTTAAAAAATGGGCTTTATCAAGAAAACTCAAAGAGCCAGCAACAAGAAAAGTCACGAGTCTTTTGACTCTCCCATTTTTTCCCATGGAAGTATGCAGAAGCCTGGGCTGTTTGATGGACACTTCGTCCAATACACCAGGGAAAAGACCCACCCTACTGATGCTCTCCTTTCTTACAGAGCAAGCATGATAGCCACCTTACTAGAAGAGATAAGCAGACAACTTGAATGTTAGACAATCTAGATTGCATGCTATTTATTTAGGGGAAGTGACTGTGAAATACGAGGACACTAGAGACTGTAGAAAATTGTAGTTCCTGCAAGTGGGTAAAATAATGTCATAAAGTATAGAAACCTGAGCTCAAGTGTGGCTTCCCCCAAAGTTGAAGGGTAATTCCTGATTCTTGATGATCCACTGGTTCAGGTAACAAGAATGAGCTCTTGGGGTCACTTTTAGACAATCTCGCTTCTTATACCATGAAATTCTATATGTCATTCAATTAATAATATGTAGAATAGCTTGTTGTAAGTATATCTCAACAGACTTCTCTCACATTATTTCTTCATCATCCTGTGTGGTTTTAAGAGCAAAGAAAGAAATGGAGAATTTGGTTTCAAACCGAAGAGGGGACTTATGAAACAAACCATAATGTTATTGGCACTTACCAACTAAAAAGGTTTAAGCGTAACATACAGAGAATATTTCTAAATGTGATATATAAGCTGAAACAGTACATACATAAATACTTATATTTCAAAATGGCGATATATTCCATGAGGGGGTTTTCCTTTTATAACAAAGATGGAAAAAAATAGAAACTAGAGCAGAGAGGAAAAAATGTCCAATAAAGACTTTTCTCTTAATTGGTTTAGAGTTATAGACTAAAATAACAGAAGGCTTGTGGCTAAGACACAGAAAATATAGTTACAGCTGGGAGGGATGAGGGCTAAGGTTTCTATAGTGTTGTGAAATTTCAAACAAAACAAAACGTTGATCATAGCTGAGAAAGCTACCAAGTTGTCCTTTTGGTGGTTTTATTTTTAAAAACTACCTAAAAATATGCAATATTGAAATTAATAGCAGTTCACCTTTATGATAGAATTCAACAACAAGCATAACCTCAGTACCTCAATGTTGTTGAGGGGGATATGTGGAAACGGTCTTTAAGTTAATCAGAAAAAAAAATATGTTCCCTGAAAGCTAGAGGTGATATTTTGCTTCCAAAAACAAAAATCATAACAGAAAAAGAGGTTAAACAAAAATGGGGGATACTAAGAAAAAAAGAAGCCCTTCTCTAACAGAATTAGAGAGAGATAGCTCAGTCACACAGTTACAGGTTTTAGAGTTTAAAATGCACCCAACTGAATTGGCTAAGCTGGCAGCCTGTAGGTTTCAGAAAAGTGGAAAATAGAGGTTTAGGAAGGCATGAACTCGAGGAACAAAGGCATGACTAGCGCTTCTCAAACTTGAATGTGCCTACAAATCACCTGGAGATCTTGTTAAAATGCACTCTGACTTAGTAAGTCTGGTGTTAGGCTTGAGAGTCTGCATTTCTAGTAAGCTCCCAGGTGAGGCCTGCACTGCTGGTCTTCTCAGCTCACACTTTGAATAGCAAAGTTCTAATGGACTCCTGCTTAACACAGCATCCGGGGAAGCCAAATAGAAACTCTCCATATATCCGTTCAGCCAAAGAAACAAGTTTAGGAAATTGATAGCATGAGGAAACAGTTTGTTACCTTTACATGAGTCACTGAATTAATGTTTGCTTTATGCTAATCAAATTTATTAACATAACGCTATCACGAGAATATCTGGCTATTTTTAGGCTAGTCCTAGAAGAACTGATAAAGCCATATGTGCTCACTTGGCAACAGTGCATGAAAATACACGTGGGGGTTATTATAAAATGCAGTAGCACCCATTTTACATAGGTAATGAGTGGAAACTTCACAGTTCTAAATTTGTGGACTTATGTGAGTAGATCACCTCACTTAAGTTTCAGGTAAAGCACACACCTTATAAGCTGAATCACGTGCTAAAGTGCCAAAGGAGCACTGTTACTTGCACCTGCCCATCATGTTCTGTCCAGCAAGAGAGGACTAAAGACAGTTGATCAGCAGATTGAGTCCTGCCAATGAGAATCATGCCTAGACTATATTAAAGGGTCTAGGATTAGCCTGTTTTCCATACATTTCATTTCTGGAGTGACATTTCCCAGTCCATTAAATAGCAGCATTCTCTTCCCCCAAAACATCGTGCCCAATTCTCCCTGTGTTTCCTTTCCACTCTTTTAGACTGAGCAGCTACCCCAGTCCTGATTTGTGTTTCATTTCTGCAACTAAGACTGGAGCCTGGCAAAGAATCCTAGACCAAATGGCTTCTGGGATGCTAATATTGTGCTGTCCTTGTAGACCCTTCCCCACCTTTTCACTATAGATGCTGTCTGTATCTACTACCTGTGGTCCAACTCCAACCCCAAGAACAAAGATGCTGTCATTTGACTAATAGTATTGTAATTAAGGCTATTGTTACCATGTTTCACTCAGTCAGGTTTCATCCTTACTTATATGCCAACCTGGGCGAGATCCATGCCATCTCTAAAACTGTGCTGTTTTATTCTACAAAAAAATTAGTTGAATGGCATAATCTATCAGAGAGTGATAGATTACCTTGAGGCCACACCTAGAAATCAGAAAAACCTAGAAATTAGTCCACTTCTATCACTGACTAGCCAGACTATATTCTCAAATCACTTTATATTTCAGGGCCTCATTCTTCTCATTCTTATAACATGGAGTCAGTAACTATCTTTTCTTCACAAAATTGTTGTCAAGATGAAATGAAATCAAATATTTCAGAACATCGAAAATCTGTAAAGCACTATGTAAGTATCAAATATTATCTCTGATATTGCAAGTTTAATTTAGTAGATGAATAAACGACTTTTACAAGAAACTTCTCTAAGCCTAGAGTAATGAAGTGACAGTTAACATCACATTCTGCCTCTTGAACACCAAAAATTAAGGGAACAACTTGATCTGTGCTTAAGCTGTCGAATAAAATGCAACTAACCTGCATAGGTTTAAGTACTCTCTTAGGTACTGACTAACAAAACATGACCACCAAACTTGTAGATGTCACGACATCCCATAATTCACTTATTCTTTGTAGGAAAATTAATCCTGTACTTCTATAATTTTGATTTTTTAAAAATTTGCTTTTGTAAGACAATTAGATCATTAGAAGATATTATAATCAGGATGCCTTGCACTGAGTAGGTTCCCAACAAATATTAGGTTCCCAACTAAGTAATTAAAGTGTCAATGAACTTTATCAACAAAGAGCTGATGCAACTTTTGGTAAATTTGACTGTATGACTATTCAACTATATGAATAATTCATATAGTCTATATTCATTTCCAATATAGAAAAATTTGGAAAATACATATATGAAATATGAAATATGAAATATTCATACGTAAAAGTATCACATTATTCCACTAAATATATCACATTATTTACTAAATATTTCTTTGTTGAGAAATTCCATTTTGGTCAAGCTCATAGTGTCTTGTGTCCATTTAAAATAATATGAAATACGAGAGACATGGGATACAAGATACCTGGGAGGCTAGACACTAAGTGTTATAGTTTCAAGAGTGATGGTGGGAGTCCCTGGGGCTGAGTCTCCAATTAGTAGAGAAAATCACTGTAATTCTTAAACTTACTTGAATCACTGCCTGATTCACAGTGGATGACCCACTCCTAACAGGAGCATTATGTAACAGAAAGTACAATGCCAACAATAAACTAAGGATCAGAATTTCTATATTCTTGGGCCCACAAAAGTCTCCCAGGATTCCTGTAAGTTCTGCTGGGGAGAGAGACCTGCTGGGAGTCTCAACATCCCTAAAGGCTTCATTCCCCATCACCATCTGATGCCTCTCTGCATCGATGAGTGAGGGCATGTCAGCGAGGGTATGCCAGTGCTTCCTTGATTTGCAGCTCAGAAAGTAGCTATTTTATGAATTTGGTTCCCCAAGAGCCACCCCTCTGCAAGTCTTCCTGAAATGCAGTGTCATCACACTGTGTCTAGCAGAAATTCCTCTGATTTCTAAAATATGGATAACACCTTACTGTGGTTTCTACTCCTAATGCAGGTTTTCTCTTAGAAAGCACACCAACGTATCATAAATTTTAAATTTTTATTTTAAAATAGGAAGGAATTAATAAGCCTTGAGAAGAAGAAAGATGCCAAGATGAGTCCTAGAGAGTATATTAAATGAATTATAGCATGTCCACAAAATCAGTTCAAAGGCTAAATATTGAATCTGTTCTAAATTTAGTGTATTTTTCATATATTTTTCTTAAAAAATATCATTATTATCAAATTTAAGCCTCAGGTATTTTTAAAATGTAACTCTACAATGTTTGAATCTCTACATAAATTCTTTCCAGTAAAATATTTTTTCAAAAAATGGAAAATGAAAGCTTATCAGTATTTTTATGTGTAAACAAAGAAGCAATCATTGTCTTGACAGAACATGTAACCTACGTTCATGGCATAAACTACAAAGTGCTGATTAGTTTGCTGTAACCTTAAAGTTTTGCTGATTATCCGCTATGCTCTATTCATAATATGCAACCTCTTTATCACTGTGTAAGCAGAAAAATAACCCCCAGTCATTGTAAATTGAGAAGAGGGCTTTTTTTAAACTGTAGGCAATTAAAATAGATTGGCCTTTGTAGTTATACTCTTGACCTTTCCTCTGCGTTTACTTGATCAGCAGTAAAATACTTCAGTCAAGTGTTCTGGTAAATTTGGTAGTGTTGGTCATCAAACTGAGAATCTATATAGCAAGTATCACTCATAAATTATAGTTCATCTAATTTTATTTTCATACAATGCACTATGGGATGCTCTGTATAAAATAAAGACCTACTCTGAGGGGTTAGTCAGAGTACCTCTATTTTCAGTTCCACTTTGTATTAGTGTTTAACCATCTACCCTCAGACAATCTACCGACTTAACTTTTGAGAATCGAATAATGCATGAGTCTGCATAGCTTTAAAACAAGAAAACAGCCAACAGTGATATGATGATAAAGAATACAATCCTCTCTTAGTACCAAAATCTAAATATTTCAGTTCAACAATACTGAGCCAAATGGCACAACTGTTCGCTTTGGCACTATTTTCAGAATACTTTCATATTTGTACTTCACAGTAAATTAACTGTATGAAAGTTACTGAGATTGATGCAGTCTCTCTTGGGGAAAGGAGAGTGGAGAAAGGGCATGGTATATACCCTTGTTCTGTGATTCCCTCCCAAGACATTTTATAAAGAGTTTGCTATAGGTAACAATTTCTAGTTCTAGGTAGCGGGAATTAAGGGGAAAAAATATTTTCTCCCCTCAAGAAGCTCACTCTTTGATAGCAGAGACAGACCTATAACTTCTATTATCAGCATAACTTATGCATTCTTCCATTTTAAAACCTTTGCTTTGAGATGGTTTTTTCCCACCATTTTGAGCTGTACAAAAGATGCATGAAATCAGTTTTCATATCCAATCCTATTCATAACTGAAAATTGACAAACCTAACTATAATTAACAATAAGAAGAGTACTGCTTTTTGAAAAGATAATAAATGTAGCATTATTAGCACCATACTAGTCATAGTCTTATTGGCTTATCACACTGCTATGAGATAAAGCACATTCAAATTCCTTAGCTTGCCTGTGAAATTTCAAAAGAGAAAAGAAAATACACATTTGACAGCATTCAACACTCTTTCATGAAAAGATACTCAATAAACTAAAAATAGAAGGAAACTACCTCAACAAATAAAAGCCATATGTGAAAAAACCCACAACACATATTAAATGGTGGAAGACTGAAAGCTTTTCCTCTGAGCTCAAGAACAAGGCAAGGATGCCACTCTCACCACTTTTGTTCAACATAGCACTAGCCAGAACAGTTAGGGAAAAGGGAGGGAGGTAAAAGAAAGAAAGAAAAATGAAAAAAAAAAAAAAAAAGGCATCCAAAATGTGAAGGAGGAAGCATAGATGATATGGTCTTAGAGTAGAAAACCCAGAGATTCCACAAAAACACATGTAAGAATAAACAAATTCAGCAAAGTAGTAAGATACAAAGTCTTTGCACAAAAATGAGTTGCATTTCTATACACTAACAATGGACAATCTTAAAAGGAAATTACAAAACAATTCCATTTATTATAAAAAAGATTACTTACAAATTAACCAAGGAAATAAAAGACTTATACAATGAAAACTACAAAACATTGCTGAAAGAGAGCTTCTGGCCAAGATGGCAGAGTAGGTAAATGCTATGCTTGCCTCCTCCCACGACCACCTCAAAATTACAAATAAACTACAGAACTATCATAGAGAATTGCCTGAAGTCTTGCTGAACAGAAGTCCTACAACTAATAACATACAGGAGAAGCCACAATGAGAGTGGTAGGAGGGGCAGAGACACAGAATGGGCTAGTCCCACACTAGCCCATTGAGAATATGAGGACTATCTCAGCTTTTGAGGTCCCACTTGAGGACCAAGGGTTCTTGGCCCCACACCAGGCTCCCCAGCTCAGAGTTCTAGTGCTGGGAAGAGAAATTCTCATAACTTCTGGCTATGAAAACCAGTGAAGATTGTGGCTAAGTGAGGCAGTGGGTAGCTAAAGTCCCAGGCATTCTTCTTAAAGGGCCCACACATGAACTCACTCACTCTGAGCTCCAGCACTGGGGCAGCAGCTCAAAAGGCTCCAGGGTCATATGGGGAGAAACTGAGTTATCTAACTTCAGGGCGAGGTGGAGAGGCAGTTTTCTCTCAGACAGAATTTCTGGCAGAAGCCATTTTTCCTTTGTTGAGCCCTCCTCTGACTGAGCGTGCCTGAGCAGATGTACGTGGGCACCATATCTATGTCTCTATCAATCTGACTAACACCTTTTGCCTGCCCTGGTGATTCCCTGAGACCCCAGCTCACTCAATTTGCAGGTCCACCCAAGTCACTTTCAGTGGCATTTTCATACAAATGTCCTGTCTTAGTTCATGCTGTGGGTTTTCAAAAACCTTTCAAAGTTTCACAAACCCCAAAAAAGCAGCATCTGGCCTCAGCATGCCCTAAACCTCTTGGTAAGCAGCGCCAATCATAACACAACTGGCACCAGACTCAGTTTGCAGCTTAACCTCTCCCAGGCACTGCCAAGTCCAATACAGATGGCAACCATCTGCATATCACTTTGTAGCTCATACTAAGTAGCCTCGGGCAGGGCACAGGCAGTGGCTGACCTTGGCCTGCCACAGAGCCCCTTCCAAGAGGCTCCAGAATCAATATACCAGTGGCCAGCTTCAGACCACACCAGACCACCACCCAACCACTTTCACAAATGACACACCCAAATGGCAGACTCAGAAGGCACGGACCCCCATTAAAGTGAATCTTTCTCTGTAGAGCGAGCCCCTGCAAAGCAGCTCCTCCACTATAATCATGGCCAATCCTCATAACCAATCAGCCTGAGTGTCAATCTCTTCCATTGACATGCCAACAATGAATAAGGCTCAATTACAACAAGAAGGCAAAAACAACCCATGCAAGGGACACACCTGGAGAACCTGGCGCAAATAACCAAGGAGACTATGCCACTGGGCCCTAGAGGATACCTACTACATAAGGCCATTCTACCAAGACCAGGAGATATAGCAGATCTATCTAATACATAGAGACAAGGACAAGGAAGAAGACAAAATGGGGAGACAAAGAATTTATTCCAAATGAAAGAACAGAACAAAGCTCCAGAAAAAGAACTAAACAAAATGGAGACAAGATGCAGAGTTAAAAACACTGGTTATAAGAATGTTCAGTGATCTCAGTGATAACTTCGACATAGAGGAAACAAAAAATAAAGGTAGAAAATATTTGGGAAAAAAAAGTCAGAAATGAATAATAAGTGGAATGAAGAATACATGAGAGTGTATCAACAGTAAATTAGATGAAGTAGAGTATCGAATCAGCTATATAGAAGATAAGGCAGCAGAAAGTACCCAATTGGAACAGCAACAAGAGAAAAGAATTCAAAAAAATGAGGACAGTTTAAAAGGCCTCTGGGACAACATTCACATTATAGGGGTACCAGAAGGAGAAGAAAGGAATTGAAAACCTATTTGAAGAAATAATGATGGAAAACTTCCCTAACCTGGCAAAGGAAATAGACACACAAACCCAGAAAGCTCAGAGTCCCAGACAAGATGAACCCGAACAGGCTCACACCAAGAAGCATCATAATTACAATGCCAAAGGTTAAAGACAAAGAGAATCTTAAAAGCAGGAAATGAAAAGCAGTCATTCACCTACAAGGGAGCTCGCATAAGACTGTCAGCTAATTTCTCAACAGAAACTTTGCAGGCCAGACAGGATTTGCACAAACTATTCAAAGTGATGAAAAGCAAGGGCTATACAACCCAGATTACAGTATTCATCAAAATTATCATTTAGTCTCAAAGGACAGATAAGGTGCTTCTCAAACAAGAAAAAGCTAAAGGAGTCCATCACCCAAAGCCAGTATTATAAGAAATATTAAAGGAACTTCTTTAAGAAGGAAAAAAAATCAAAAATATGAGTGACAAAATGGCAATAACTATATATCTATTAACAATTACTTTCAATGTAAATGGATTAAATGCTCCAGTCAAAAGACATAAGATGTCTGAATGGATAAAAAAAAAAAAAAAAAAAAAAAAAAAAAAGACCCTTAGATATGCTGCTGCCTACAAGAGACTCACTTCAGATCAAAAGACACATGCTGAAAATAAAGGAATGGGAAAAGATATTTCATGAAAATGGAAACTAACAAACAAAAAGCCTGAGGCAGCAATACCTATATCAGACAAAATAAGACTTTAAAATAAAGGTTATAACAAGAGACAAAAAGGGCCCAGTAATTTCACTTCTGGGTGTTTATCTGAAAAACCCAAAACACTAATTTAAAAAGATATGTGCATTCATATGTTCATTGCAGCATTATTTATAATAGCCAAGATATGGAAGCAATCTAAGTGTTCATCAATAGATGAATGGATAAAGAAGAAGTGGTACAGATATACAATGAAATATTACTCAGCCCTAAAAAGGAATACAATCTTGCCATATGCAACAACATGGATGGATCTACAGGGTATTATGCTGAGTGAAGTGCGTCACAGAAACCATATAATCTCACTTACATGTGGAAACTCAAAAACAAAAATAAATAAACAAACAAAACAGTAACAAACTTATAGATTCAAAGAACGTTTTGGTGATTGCCAGATGAGATGGAGGTGAGAGAATGGTAGAAGGAATTAAGTGGTACAAGTCGATAGCTACAAAATAGTCATGGCATTATAAACTGTAGCATAGGGAATATGTCAATAATATTGTGAAAACTATGTATGATGTCAGATAGGTATTAGATTTATTGGGGTGCATTAGGTAAAAACTAAGGAAATCTGAATAAATAATGGACTGTAGTTAATAATAATGTGTCAATATAGGTTCACTAATTGTAACAAATATATCATACTATTGTAAGATGTTAACAATTGGGGAAACTGGGAGCAAATATATGGAAACTTTCTGTTAACGCTCTGCAACTATTTTCTTAACTCTAAAACTATTCTAAAATTAAAAGTTTATTTAAATTTTTAAAGGTGAATAAAATATGATTTTCTTAGTATATCTAAAAAATGTAAATAATTTTGCAACTCTGCCATCCAGAGACAGAAAACACAGTCCCTGCCTCAGAGTCTCTCATGCGAAAGGAAGAAAAGCAGAAAAGCAGTTATCATACAACATGATACCACATATCACACAAGAAAGGAGCATAAAGGAGGAGCATCTAACCCAGACCCATGGAGGAGGGTAAGACAGGGAAAGAGTTCCTGAAGGAGCTGTCCTGAGATGACTTTTAGATTAGCTAGAATATCACCAGGGGGGAAGAAACTCGCTGTTAACATGCCCATATATAAAGTCTGCAACATCGAATTTCCATTTATAAACCTTTATTAATTACCAGGCCACAGGGATAACACCAGTGCCCTCAGATTTAGTTTACTGAACAAAATCACTGAGAATGGAATTGAAACCACAGTCCTCCAGTTGCTTGCTATGTGACCTTAAACGAGTTACTTAACCTTGAGGACTCAGTTTCCTTATCTTCATATTGGGGGTAATAGCAGTATTTTGGGAATTGAGTTACTGCACATAATGGGCTTAGAATAATGCCTCGCATCTCCTAAATGTCCATTAAATATTAGCTGATATTAACTATTTATTGGGCATGTATTAATTTTTAAAACTTTTCATACATTTTATTTTTGCAAATCGTTGGAAGATAAATTACATCTTAGATTAGAGCACAAAAGAGGTTAAATGAGTTGCACAATGTCTGAAGAAGAATGTTGTTTCCTAATTCCATTTTCTTTGAGGAAAGAGTCTCCCTAAACAAACTCCTGGCTTCGCTTTACTCTTTAACTCACTCCATTCTTGGGGAGGCAGAGTGACTTACCTGATTGCTAAATTTGGGAAGAATAACTGGTAAGCTTCGTTCACCCTGTCTTTCTTCCTTTCAGGAGTAAACATTCAGTGAACATGATTACCCAAGTCCTCCTGTGACTAGGAGGGTAAGTTGGCTGGTTCTGGAGTTAGTTTTAGCAAGCCCATTGGCTGCTCTCTATTTCCTGAATAACAAAACCTCAGTTTTCTTTAGTTTCATTGCTGCCTAGGCAAAGGTTGTATTTACATGTACCTTATGACTAAGTTCTGGCTAATAAGATACAAGTGGAAATTTCCAGACATTTTTAAAGGGAAGAGTTTCAGCCTTCTCCTTCTTCCATCCTATTGCCTGAACTGAAGTTCTGGCAGCCTACAATGAGGTCCAGATAATAAGGGTGAAAGCTGTGAGCTAGAGAATCTGGCTTTCTAATGACTTTAGAGAGCTGCTACATCAGCTTCGAATTGCTAACCTGTAAACTTTTAAAAAAATATATTCTAATTAGTTTCAAGTATACAGTACATTGGTTGGACATCTATATAGTTCGTAAAACTATCCCACCTCAATTGCTCCCTCCCTCTCCTGACCCTCCAACTAGCCAACGTATTAATGCTAACTGCATTCCCTATGCTGGCTCCCCATTCCCGTGACCATCCATCAGCTACTAATTTGTACTTCCTTAGCCCTTCACCCCATTCTCTCAGTCCCCCAAACCCTTCTTCTCTCTGTCTGTCACCAAATTTTTCACGATATTTGAATCCGTTTTTGCTTAGTTTGTTCTTTTTATTCCTTGGATTCCACATATAAGTGAAATCACATAGTGTTTATCTTTCTCTGTCTGACTTAAATACCTTTTAGGTCCATCAAAGCAATATCTTTTCCTATTCCCTTCTTTTTCATATGTAGGGGTCTTGTTTTCTTATCCTTTCAGCCACTCTATCTTTTGGTTGGAGCACTTGATTCTTTTCCATTTGAGGTACTCGTTGATAGAAATGTAGTTGTTACCATTCTTTATTCCTGTTTTTGATACATGTTTCTTCTTCTTAAAGAAGTCTCTCCAACATTCCCTGTAATACTGGCTTGGTGGTGATAAATTTTTTAGTTTATTTTTGTCTGGGAAGCTCTTTCTTTGTCCTTCCACTCCAAATGATAGCTTTGCTGAATAAAGTATCCTTGGTTGTAGATCCTGGGTCTTCATCCTGTCAAACATTTTTTGCCAAGCTCTTCTGTCCTTCATAGTTTCCTTTGAGAAATCAGTTGCCAGTCTTATGAGTGTTTCCTTATAAGTAACTATCTGTTTTTCTCTTGCTGCTTTTAAAACATTTTCTTTATAGTTAACATTTGGTGTTTTAATTATGATGTGTCGTGGTGTGGGCCTCTTTGGATCCCTGATTTTTGGAATTCTCTGAGCTTCCTGGGGTTTTATGTCAATTTCCTTCACCAGGTTAGGGAAGTTTTCCATCATTATGTCTTCAGACAGCTATTCAACACCTTGATTTTCTTCTGTTACACCAATCGGACAGATATTTAGACCCTTAATAGTGTCCCATATCCTCCTTAAATCATCTTTATAGTCTTGGCTTGCGTGTCCTTGGCTTTCCCATCCTCTAGATAAGGCATGTGATCTTCTTTATTCACTTTATTTATTCCTTCGTTTATTCCATTTACTATACTTCTCATCTCAGATAATGTGTTCTTCATTTCAGACTGGTTCCCTTTTATAATTTCCATTTCCATTATTATTTTTTCCTCTTTGTTAGAGTTCTCTACATTTCCCTAAAGTTCACTGAGCATCTTTATAACCAATGTTTTGAACTCTGCACCTGTTAGGTTACTTGGTTCCATCATATCTGGATCTCTATTCTGTTCTCTCATATGGCTTCTGCTTCTTTGTCTTCCCATTTTGGCTGTTTTTTCATGTCGTTTCTATGTGCTAAACAAAGCTCCTAGAATCCTGTGAAGTAGGTGTCCAGTGGCACAGTCGCAGGCCAAATTTAGCCCAAGCCTCTACTCCTCTGACCTGTTAAGATTCAGCAAGCAATCCACAGATGCTGTGCTTTTAGTTGCCTCAAAAGGCCGCATCAGAAACTGAGGCCAGCTGCCTCCAGTGTGAGTCTAGGCACTGCTCAGCAAAGAGCACCTGACTCGCTGAGGATATACTTGGATGTGGCTTGGATGGGGCTGTGAGTTTGGGAAGGAGGGGTTTCAGGGAATCCTCTGGGCAGAGCGACTCTGTTCTCCAGTTTGATGATATCTCGGCTATGGTGGCACTGTGTCTGCACACTGGGAGGGAGGAGAGCTCAACAGGGAACAATGGATACCGCCAGCATTTCTGTACAGAGCGAGTCTTGCCGCCACCCTCACTCTGACAATGTCTTCCTGTAAGTCCCTGGAGACCCCTGAGCAGCAGACCTGGCACTGGTGCTCAGAGCGAGCAGGTCCATCACCGCAAAAATCCGCTTGCAGACATGGCCCCTTTAAGAGGTATCCGCCGCAGCCGTGGCCACAGTCTCTGTCTCACTCAGCAGCTTGGGACTGGGCAGCCCCACGTCCTCGCCCTGTACTATTTTCTGCCGTTGCAGGGTGATTCCTTCGATTTCTCCCTAGTTGTATGGCTTGTTCATCCCAGATTTTTCCTTGCTGCTGCTCTTTGTTTCCATCACAACTTTGATTTGGTCGCCAGAGGAATGAATGAGCCTCTACATCTATGCCCTTTTTTTTAACCCCCCTTTGCTAACCTGTAGACTGTTTACGTGAAAGAGAAATAAACTTATCTCTTGTTCAGGCCACGGTTCTTTTTTTCTATTGTCTGTCATAAGCAGCTTAAGTAGCCTTGACGGTTATGGAAAATCAAATTGAAGCTCATCTAAATGAAGAGAGGAAGCATCTGAAAAATACAAAGGAAAAGGCTTGCAGAAATGACAGACTCAGCCAGTTAAGGCCCATTCCTGACTGTCCTCTCTCCCCCTTCCATAACTCTCCAGTTAACATGTTTTCCCATAGCTATTTCCCCCACCTCAAGGACTCTCCAGCTCGCAGCTGTTGATTCATGGCTTGCCAACCAACTAATGTCCTTCCTTATCTCTGTAGCTGTGTAGGAATAACAAGACTGTATAAAACTGCTTGTTATGTTACAATCAGGGCTCAGCCTTTGGATAGGAATCCGCTGAGCAGGTGCTGGCATTAAGAAATGTTGCTTCCTACTTATAGCCTCAACGTCCTGTCTCTATGATAGAGAATCCTATAACAGTGCTGATAACGCCAAGGTTGCAAGACAAACGACCTGTAAGACCAGTGGTCTGGAAATTCCTCCCCTCTTCCACCCCTCTACTGAAACTCTCCCTCCCATCCCGAGTCATGAGGCACACATGAAACAGACAAAGGAATCACATGCCCCTTGCATGGACACTGCAGAGGTATATAGGCTGCAATAAATCTAACCAAGGGGAGATCGCGCTTTGGGTCTGTTGAATGCCCCATGCTCTCCGACGGCAATAAATTCTCCTTTCATAACAAAGTTGCCTGAGCGTCCAATTTCCTCCATTGGGTGTGTGTTGCTTGCTGCAAAACTTCTTCCCTGGTCCTTTCTCCCCAAATCTACTTCCAACTCTAAACCCTTCTATATGAAATGGTGGAGCCAACATTTTAACAGGAAGTTAAATTTATTTGCAAGGGTAAATGATTTAGCTTTAAATTTAGGGCCACGGAACTTTTAAAAACCTGTCCTAAGGAGAAATAAAAGATCACCACTTGAGTTTCCTCCTATCATGGTCTCTGTGGATGTCATATACTGCTTTTAACTAATTTGTTATATCAGTGTTTAACTAATTTGTTATGTCAGTGTTATATCAGCACTAAGAGTTTTCTTTTTGTTTGAATAAAAGTACAACTATATTTATCTCCATATATGTACATCTACAATAAATTCATTAAGAAATATTCATTGTACACCGACCAACTCTTACTTTTTTCTTAGGTTCTGCCCTCCCTGTTTTCTATGACATGATAAAACCTTGGGCTCTGACTTTGTTCTCTGAATTCACCTTTCTACTCTCTCTTTGTGGACCAAGAGACCTTTTGATTATGTCTTTTGTCTCTGCCATGTCCTGGGAGTTTTCTCTTCATCTGATTTGTCTGACTGCCATCTATGACCCAGCAAAGATGACTAGCCATCATACTTTCTTTTTTAGGCTATCATTTATTAAAAGCCTAGTATATGCTAAATGCTATAATAAACACTTAAAATGCTTTCAATATCTCATCCAATCTTCATATCAATCCTTAAAGTGAGGTGTTCTTTCCATTTTATGGATGAATCAACTGTCATTCAGAGAGATTAAAACTAGTCTGCGATTCGTTTCTCCCCAAAATTAATTTTCTTTATGTTGTACTACCTCCTTTTTGAAAAATCTCTCTCTGGTTTTCCATATCTCTATATCATATTCGGATCCTTCTACTTCTCTGACTTTATTTCCTTTCCCATTTTTTCTCTATCTTTTCACATAATCACTGCAAAATAAAATATGTGGAAAATACTTAAGAGTATAAAAGCCAAATAAGGCAGCTCTATCCACCTCAGGCCCAGAAGATCACAGGATTGGGACCTAACTATGAATAATACCCCAAATAACTCCTTCCTTTTGGGAAACATATACATGCATACATACATAAACCTGAAGAAACCTCCTTTCAACCACAGCCCTTCTTTCACTAAGTGCATTAACATCAATGTTTTAGAGAACACTAGAGTCACTGCTGAATAGCTGAGATTATCCATCGCATGTTCCTCAAAGAGATTTTTTCCTCCTGAAAACTCGAGCATTGAGATTATTGTTTACATACAGATCTCTGTGTACACAAGACAGACGCATGATGAATGTTCGCCAAAACAAAGGCTGCCCTAGACTGCAAATTCATTGACATTCCAAGAACTTCGCAAATAGCACGAGTGTGACTTTCTTTCTTTTTTTCTAAAGGATACTATGTGCTTGTAAAATTAATCATAGAGGCACGTCACATTAAATCGTAATGTTTCCATTACTTAATGTTCTTCACTTTTTTTCATGATATGAAATCTCCAAAATAAAGGTCATTTGAATTAACAAATCTTCTTTTTAAAGTTAAGCATTTGTGTAAGAATAATTCACTACTAAAGGTATTTGTTTCATCAGTCTGTTTTATTCTGCATTTCTAGCTGAAATATTGGACACTGCAATGAGAGTTTTGCTGGAGGAAGGACAGCAGGAGAGGCTAATTTTGGAGGCCTGGAGAACAGTGATCAACAGGAGGACAGTTTAAAGAGACTGAAAATGGGAAAGCGTATGGAAAGGAGAGCCTGAAGAAAGCATAAATGTGAACTGTGTTTCACAACATGATTAGGGGCCCACTCTGCTCTAATATTTTCACTTACACAAGCACTTGGTATATATCAAGCACAATTCAGCGTCTTCATTTAATTGATCATAGGCACTATATTTATCCCTATTTTACAGTTGGAAAAACCAAAGCACAATGAGGTCAGGTATCTTCCAAGCTTCACGACTAGTTAGCAGGGCTGGGATTCAAACTCAGGCATCATTTCATAATCATGAGTTACAAATCATAAATGCTACACAGCATACATTCTAAAGCAGTAGCTCTCAAACTTGCTTTTAACTATGATCTCTAGTAGGAAGACATGACCCAGTATAGCAAAACATAATAGAAACAGAAGTTTTGTGAAATAATATGGTTACCAGATTACAATGCATTCAGACCTTTCCTATTTTATTTTAAAACTTGTTGGTTTCAACTAATAAATTGATTTTACAATGCTCAATGGGTTATGACTCACAATTTGAAAAGCACTGCTTTAGAGACCAGGGCTATAAATGATAACTCAGTATCTCCTCTTGGATGTTTGACAGTCATTTCAAACAAATGGACAGACATCTTCACTTGGTTGTCGACAATCTTCTAAACTTCTCCCTCAAGTCCTGCTCCCTCCCTTTTCTTCCTTTCTTGTTAAATGGTAGCTTCTTCTGCACTATTCATATAGTAGCCACTAGCCACATGAAGCTATCTAGCACCTGAAATGTAGCTATGGGAGCTGAGACATGCTGAAAGTGTAAAATACATGCCACATTTCGATGACTTAGTATGAAAAAGAAATCTAAAATATCTCATTAATAACTTTTTACATTGATTGCATTTAAAAATAATTTTTTAGATATACCAAGTATAATATATTATTAAAAGTAATCTCACCTTTTTGATGTAGCTACTTGAAATTTTTTAATCACCTCTGTGGCACATTGTATTTCTATCGGACAGTAAAGTTCAGGTTACTTAGACTAAAAACCTTGGAATAATCCTTGACTCCTATCTTCCCATCAGAAAATTGTGGAGGATCTACCTTCAAAATAGATCCATAATTCAACTTCTCACCACCTTCATTGCTATACCTACTTTTCTTTCTCTCACACACATGCACGCACGTGTTCACGTCACTATCTCTTGCTTGAGCATGGAAAGAGCTTCCAAACTGGCATCTTTGTTTCCTTTTCCACCATACCCCACAATTTATTTAGCTATTCTCTACAAAGCTGCAGAGTGATCCTTTTAAAAGGGCAATCAGATTATGCCACTCCTCTCTTCAAAACACTCCAATAGATCCTTTTCCCAGAGTAAAAGCCCAATATCTTGTAATGGCCTGCAAAGGCTTACAAGATCTGGCCGCCCACCCTGGCTCATCCATCTGTCCTAATTTCTTACCACTCTCTTCTTCACTCATCTATAGCTGCCTCCTTGAATTCACCAAGTATGCTCCAACCTCATGGCCTTTGCATTTCCTGTAACTCTGTACATAACCCTCTACCCTGGATATCCTCTTTCTTCTTTGCTTGGGATCAAATGTCACCTTACCAGCAAGTCCTTTACTGGCTGTTGTATTTGGAATTGCAAACCTCCCTCTTCCACACTTCTTTCTCTGCTTTATTCCTCACAGCCCTTTATTATCCCATATAATTTATTTGTCTATCATCAATAAAATTTAGGTGTTACATGAGAGCAGAGACCTACGTGCTTGGCAAATTGTAGGTGCACGATAAATATTAGTTAAATGAATAAATGAACTATGGGTTCCCAAACTCAGTTTTGGACCATTTGCAGTTAGCCATTCTCAGAAATCGACTGAAACCAAAAAACTATCTTTACTTCTTAACCCCTCACTGCTCTTGAACCTACAGTAATGCCACAATAAACAAAGCAAGAGAGTCTTCTCCGCATTCCAAATCTTTTATCCTTTTTCTCAGGATTCTTTGGTGCCCTCAAAAAGCTCTAGAAGATAGGTTTTCTCTTTCAGGCATAAAATTTCCTTAGGCATCTGGCCCATGTCCTGAACTTCTGGCCTAAAATATGTGCGGCTATAGGCGATCTTCAGATCTATGTCGTGTACATGAGGTACAACCAGACATTGTAAACACAAGTAGTATTTGCACTCTGGATTGTTGGTTATCTGGCCACACTTCACCTACCTAGTCCTTTCGTGTCTGCATTCAGAAAGATGTGCCCTTCGTGTGTTAGGACTAGAGATGAAGGGCATGGGGAGGATGGAATGTCAAAGACTGTAGCCAGGCCCCTCATCTCAGACACGGTAAAATCAAAGCCTAGGGGAAGTAGGCCAAGTAAACTTAGGCCATGTACAAATTTAAAATTTTTAAATTAAAAAAAAAAAATCTAAACAAAGGCACAAGACACATCGTAGTAGAAATGCCACAGGAGGCCAGTTCGCTTGCCTCCCACCATTCAGCCTTCCACTTGGCATTTTAATGCTCAACCACTAGCAGGCTGTAAAAGGAGAGGCACAGGCGGTGGCCGTCGCTCCTCCCCAGAGGTGAAAGAAAGCGGCCCGCTGTTTGGGTCTCAGCCGCCGCCCAGACCAGGGTCCGCAGCGGCCACGCAGACCCCGGTTCGCAGCGGGAACCCAGAGCCGGGGCCGCAGCGCCCTACGCTCTCGCGAGACTAGCGGTCACAGCAAGCGGGCGCGGAGCGTCCGGAAGTGGGCGAGAAAAGCCGTCCGCTGCCACCTGGGGCCCGTACGCTCGAGGCCCGGTGGGGTCGAGGGTCTCCGCGGAGACCAGCTCGAGGCGGAGTCACCGAGAAGCCTTCTGCCACTCCCACAGAGGCCTGGGCTCGGTCCCGCTTCCGCCGCCCCTCCCTTTGCCCTTCACGGCGCCCGGCCCTCCTTGTTTGGGGCTTATTGCTGTGCCTCTGCAACCTGCCTGTCCCTTTTTTGCTTTCCTTCCTGTTCCCTCCCCTACTCTAACGCCAGGGTCGCGGGTCTTGCAGCATCCTAGGAGCCGCACGTATAACTTGCTCAGTGTAAGTGCGATGAATGCTGAATGCCCTGGCCTCTGGGGGAAATGCCTTCTTTCTATCTATAGCGCTGTCTATACATCCTATGTCTACGGCAGCTATTCCAGGGGTGACAACTGCTTCCCTCTGTTCCCTACTCCCATTGGTGGCTTCTGCCCCGAATTTGGGAATGGGACATCTCCCACCTGTTATCTTGGAACAGACTAATAATCTCTCGTAAGCAGAAGTGCCATTTGGAGTCTTCAAAGCCAGTTGGCTTGGGACTGGGAATTTTACCTCCCCGCCCCCACCCAACTTCATGCTTTCCAAAATATATTGCTTTTCTCTGAGACCGCTTTAGCATTTTTGTTTTTTGTTTTAAGAAAATCTGTAATACAATATTTTTGCTTCGGTAATATTGTACTTGAAGTGTAGAAACAACTATCATTTTGCCTTCTCTGGCCTTATTTATAAGATTCATTGTTTTTGTTTGCTAAGGTTAAAATACATTTACAAAATGTAAGTGCGGTTGTCAGCCTTAGAGAATTTAAGGTAATAGTTATTTTCTCTATCTTATTTTTTTTTGTTTGTGTCATAGGAGTTACTCATTGGATTTCGGAGTTCTTTTAATTTTTCTGAAAGACTTCAAATCTTCTAGAAGCCAAAATGGGTCACGGTAAACAGATTAGAATTTTACTTCTGAACGAAATGGAAAAGCTTGAAAAGACCCTCTTTAGACTTGAACAAGGTCAGTAGCCAGTTGTTTAATTAGCTGTCTTTAAAATGTTTTAATTCATTGTCATATTAAATCTCTTAAAAGTTTAAGATGGATGTAATTTCTGAAGACCTTTCTAAACTTGGTTTGTGCAGACTGTTGTGTCCTAAAAATATCACTAATGAAAGCTGATTTTATTTGAAAATATTTTATATCAGGTTAGAATGGGGATAAAATAGTCCACTTTTCTTTGCATGTTAACTTCCACTTAAGACAAGTTGCATATATCATCGGAAGATTGACTATGTTATTTCTATTAGCGTTTGTTATGAAAACTTGGTAAATTACTTCATAATTTTAGGTATACCTATAGTTATACTTATTTATAGTCCTTACTCTTTTCCTTTACTGGAATTTTGAATTAGTAAATTAGAATGCAACAAAAAGTAAACTATTTATGTTTATCAAAAACCTCTCAAATGTGAAAATGATAAAACCAAAAATATTTTTTTGCCAAATAAAAAGTGAAATAACCGATCAGATATGTTGAAATGTATTTGAGCTGTGGTTCGAAGATCAAATTCTATTTTTATAAGACGAATAGATACATTTTTCTCTTAGACTTTTTAATTTTCCAACATCGAAAAACATTTCACACTCGTTTATGTTAATATGATTTGTGAAGTAGAAGTTTTATGTATGAAATATAAAATGCCATCCTTTTATTAATATACTAAGTGGAGGTTGGTAGTAGTAAACATTTTGAAGGAAACTCTCCCCCCCCCACCCCGAAATCGCTAATTAAATCTTTGAAAAAATTTCAGCCATCAAATGTGTTACCTCCGTGGCAAATCTTCATCTGCTTCCAGCTTTGGCATTTAAGATCACTGAGTACTTAACTCCATTTTTGGCTTTCCTGACTCTGCATTTTTCTGCTTTTGATTTTTCTCCTACCCTCTTGACTATTCCTCTCAACTTGGTGGTGTCTCTTGCTGTGCTCTCTTCCTTCCACATTTCAATTAATTGTGAGTGTCTGCTAGGAATCCTTTTTTTATTTTTATGTTCTACGCTCAAAGAATTATACATTCTTAGGGCTTCAGCTGTTGCCTCCATACTGATGGTCTGTTGGGAAGAAGGGCCCTTAGCTCTGCTGGCTTCTTGGAAGCTGGCACTTCTGTTGTTAAGAATAGGGAACTAGAATTTTCCTGGCTCTACTGCTGACAAATTGTTTGACTTTGGGCAAGTCGCATGAATTCTAAACATTAGTTCCTTCATTTGTGAAATGTAGATATTTCTGCTCTTCTACTCGACTGGGTTTTGAGTCTCAAAATTAATATATTGCTATAAATCCCTAAATAGAAGGCATCGATAGATCACTGTACCTATCTATCCATGCCCTGGATTCTTGGCTTCATCCCACTATTATGCTATAGAATAGCCTCAGGATAGCTCCACTTGGATACGCTTAAATATAGCATGTCCACAACCATCTACTCCCCATTCTCAAACCTTCTTTATTTCATAGCTTCCCTGTTTACTCTAGTGATGTCCCCATTTTCGTAGTTTCCAAGGCTAAAAACTTTGTACTCTTCTTTAATGATTTCTCCTCTTAACTGCAATCTCACTTTAAGCCCTAAAATTTTTTCCCAAAAATTTCTGCTTGTCTTCTTGTTCCTTCCATATGCCTGAGTATGGATGCTAGAATAATCTCCTATGCCGTCTCGTCCCTTTTTATTAAGTGGTATCTGTAAAATCCAATTTAAACAGCTCTCCCTGTCTTCTACTCTATAATGGAATCTACCTTCCCTAACCAAGATCGTATCTCTTTTTCTTTATTTTAATTTTTAAAAATGATCAATTACAGTTGACATTCAATATTATATCAGTTTCATGTATAAGCATAGTGGTTAGACATTTATATAACTTAAAAAGTGATCCCCCAGTTAGATCTGGTACCTACCTGGCACATGTATAGTCATTACAATATTATTGACTGTATTTCCTGTGTACTTTATGTCCCCATGAATATTTTGTTACAAGATTTATCTCATCATTCCTCCTTAGTGTCCTTCGTCTTTACAATTCTCTGTCAGTTACCTCCCCAGGGGCTTTTCTCATGCTTGTCCTTACACCTTCACTCCTGTCTGTCATATTCCTCTGTATGTGTCAGATCCTTTACTATCATACTGTGTGTTGCCTGCCTCTGAACTTGCAGCTAATATTCTACCTACCCCGTGAAGTCTTTCCTTAATTTTTTCTTATCTGCTTTCTTTAATTTCCAATTGCACAGTGGGCACAGAACAATTAAGTGCTGAACAATTTATCAGTGTCTAAAAGCTTGTTAGTCTTATGGTGTCCAACTAGAGTTTAAGATCTAAGGATAGAGATAGTATTACAAACCTAGTGCAGTGTACAACAGTTAATAAATCTTTGCTGATTGATTACTAAAATGACAGTTAAAGCTAGAAAAAAGTTATAAATTCAGTGAAGCTATTTGAAGAGGGAACTGTGAAGGGCTTATAAAATAAGAATGATGCTGTTTGTAACTCCAGTTATAAACCAGTAAATTCGTCCAAATGATATAACTGGAAATCTATTCATTTTTTCTTGTACAGTAATGATGCGGTAATATTATTTTAGAAGATAATTATAAAGTGAAAGATGAAGAAAAGTGACACTAGAAATAAGAGATTGTTGAAAAGGATATTTTAAAAACATGCCCGGTTAAAGATAAGGGTTTGACTGCATCAGGGTTGAAAAAGAGGGGACAGAGTATGAGACATTTTAAAATTCACATCAATTAGGTATGAAAAAAAAACTCTTGGCAATTTTTGGTTCTTTCATATTTAATTGGTCACCAAGCCCTTCTTCATTTTGCTTTCCTTTTCACTAAGAAAGGATTTCTTCTCATTTTTAAGGCTAATATCTCTGTAGATTCTTCTAATTCAACAAGTACAAGACCAAACAATTATCTTTTCTAGCCAAATCATAGCCTTTCCCTGTATTTCCTATCTTATTTAATGGCAGAATAATGAATAAAATCAGTATTCCCCACATCTGGAATTCTTCCATCTTTAAATTGGTTGGTCAAATTTCAGTTTTTACTTCTTTTAAAGAAAATATTTATAAAGATTCCTTGATTAGGAGTTCAAGTCTATTAAATTCAATGGAGGGAACAAGGTAGAAAGACAGTTTACAAAAATAGTTTGATCAGTCATCTTGCTAGTTGCCTCCAGGAGGAATGCGGCTAATCTGAGTAAAGTATCCCAAGTGTTAGTATGAGGAATAGGATAGCCACATCATGTACTGCTGTAACCTAAGCTAATTTTAGCATGCTGCAATTAATCATGGAATCTGACATCCTCTAGGTATTCTCATGTTTCACTTGCTATATATAAGAATTTTAGTTTCAGGGATTTGAATTAGAGGTCTACGGAGTGGCTATGTACCCTTGGGAGTATGCACTGATCTGTTGGGGTATAGAAAGAAATTAGGATTTATCTTTTCTTCTCCTCTCCTTCTCTCCCTTCCCTCCCTACCTATATTTGTTTTTTAAAAATAATTAAATTTTGCTGACACATAAATTGACATTGATACTTTTGATTCTGTATGTCAGATGAGTTATAAACAAAAAGACATTCTGAGAAAAGAGTGGACGTTGTAGGGATTAAAAGATGGAATTAAAGGTCACACCATCACTGGTTTGTTTGCAGTTTGTTGCTATGAATTATACTTTTACCTAAACAAGGTTAAATAGAGATACAACTTATATTATTTGAAATAGTAGAAACTATACAAAACTTTGTATTGCAAAGGCTATGTATTGCATAATTTACGGTAGAGTAACCATAAATAAATTCTTCTTTTACCTGAAGGTTGTCAAACTAAAAGATGAGTTAAAACTGTTTGAGATTTGTCCTTTCCAGAAATGACACGTAGTTTTAAATAGTATGAAACTTAGAAAACATTTTCAGAAAAAAATAAATACAATTTAACTCACAAGTAAACACAAGTGGGAAAGTTAACTACTTTTTGATGGAAATTGATGCTAGAGAAAAGAGTTTAGCGCATTTTTTTCTCATAAAGGTTTACATAGCAAATATTTTCAGCTTCGCAGGCCACGTACTTTCTGTTGCAGTTACTATACCATGAACGCAGCCTAGACAACATGTACATAAGTGACTGGATGTGGCTGTGTTCCAGTAATACTTTCCAGAAACAGGTAGTAGGCTGGATGTAGTTTGCTGACTCTTGCTGTAGCAAGAGCATTTTGAATATTTATTTTTAGTAGCACTTGCATCATATGATTTTACCTATATAAATGAATATCTGCCCACTTTTAAAAATTGATGACAAAAATTTTTAATCTTTTAAAAATCTTCCAGATAAAGGATTTCAGTTGGTTTTCAAATCATCTGTTTACTATATAAATATCAAACATCTCATAATTAGCTTATAAAAACAATCACTGTATGTCAGAGATTTACTAGTACATTTCAACAAATGTATTTACATAATTGGTGAATGGAATTGAAAAGTTAATGTCATGGAATAGTAAACATAGCCACCAGGAACTTCTTCCATTTGGTCTTGAGTATCTCCCTGTGGTATCTTTTCAAATGTGAGGCCATTAAACCACAGATCAAAAGGAACAGAACTTGGAGTCTTTAAATTACTTTATCACAAGTTGTTTAAAATTAATGAAATTTATTTAATCTCATTGCTTTCACTGACATATATCAACATCAATATTTTTTGTGAGAGCTGAAAGATATTTCCATTCATTAATACATAAAATTAATTATTTAAAATATTTATTTTATTTACATCTTACCCTTAGTTTTGTGTTTTATAATTTACATAATCTATTAAACATCATACATGTATATTATATAAATAAATATTCCTATTTAGAGAATACTTGTCATTTTTTTCTGAAGATGAACCACTAATCCAAATGCTGTTTTAGAGATTTCGGATGTTTTAACCTTTGTACTGTAGGTTCTCTGAATCCTTGTGTAATTATAAAAACAATATTTGAATAAACGAAACAGGGACAGATTGTTTAAATAAGATTAGACAGCTAATCTCTGATATTTGTGCTTGTTCAAAATGACACTATTTCTTCTGTAATGAATTTAATCATTCTTACAGAGATGTAGATATTTATGATTTTCATGGTCACTAAGTAATAAAACTTCCAGTTTTAATTCTTCAGAAAATTATTTCTCAGTCTAGCTCTTCATAATTGTAGCTCTAATTTAAAAATAGTGTTTCCCCAATTATAAAATTGTAGAAATGTATAAAAAGGCTCTTTTCTATGCTTTTTGCTTCAAAACAAAATTGAGTTTATACTATCTAAATAATTTTCAAAACTACTTATGGTGTTATGGTTTGTAAATGCCACCTCCCTGCTTACTGCCACATTTCAGTCATACTCTTTTCCAGAAAGGATTTCAAAAGATTTATGTACATGCATAAAATGTAACAAAACAATACAAAAGTAGCCATGTTAAATATCTTTTGATAACATGATTTATAATGGCTTTATAGTATTCCAGCTCACAGAATACCATAATTTATTAATTCATTCTCAATCATTATTTACTTATTATAATAAATTAAGCTGTGATAAGCATCCTTATATATAATCTATGTTTACATCACTGATTAATTCATTAGAAAATATGTCTGTGTGAAGTTATTGGGGCAAAAAGATAAACCTTATTAGCACTCTTAGTATAGATATGCCAAATTGCTTTATAGAAGAATGTGTGTATCTTACTATTCGGAAAATAAATTATTAGTTTCACTATAGAGTGTGAGAAGTAAAAGTGAGTCCCAAGATTTTTGCAGAGTTACTTAATAAATCCATTTGGATTTTTTGTTTCTTGCTTGCTAAAGCCATTTACTATGAATAAATTTATAACCATACTTTGATCCAATCTAGTAATATGATTAGCAGTATTTATTATTCGATTATAATTTTTTACATGAATACCTAGAACTTCCATATTGTACTGTGCAAAAAGAGCATTCATATTTCTCTAGGCAATTATAGGTGTATTTAATTGGATGAGAGTACATTAGGAGAGTGCAGCATTCTCTTGATGGTTTTTACTGAAATCTTTTGTTCATAAAGAATATCTTACCCAATGTTTAATATTGTGGTGCAGCATTTACCAGTTGTCAAATAGCACTGTAAGAAATTACTTCTAAAGAGCAATTTTAGACATGACTGAAACATATCTACATGTTCTTCTTTTCAGGGGACCCAAGCCAACATTTTTTATGTATAGATAAATAGCAGTTAATACTGATGTCTGTGATTCATACCCCCACAACAAGGTTTTCTGTAGCTTTCCTGCTTGCTGGTTTGTAACATCTTCCTCTGACAGTAGAAATCTTGTGGCTCTCATCACCTTTGTTTTTGAACGTTATTTTCACCAGGTATAGAATTCTAGGCTGACAGTTCTAATCATTCGTGCTTTTAAAGATGTCGCTCAAAAAAAAAAAAAAAAAAAAATTGTCGCTCCACTGTCTTCTTGCTTGCATTGTTTCCCATGGGAAATCTGTCATACTCCTTATCTTTGTTCCTCCGTACCTATGGTCTTTTTCTTCCCTCTGCCTACTTGTAAGATATTCTCTTTGTCACTGCTTTTGAGCAATTTGACTTGGATGGTCCTTGCTGTATTTTCTTCATATTTCTTGTTTGAGTGATTTGTTAAAGGTCTTGGATCTGTAAATTTATTGTTTTCATCAAATTTGGGGATTTTTTTTTTACCTATTATATCTTCAAATAATTTATGTGCCCCTCATCTCTCCTCTCCTTTGAGGACTCTAATTACATATATATTAGGCCAATTGAATTGTTCCACAGGTCACTGATACTCTTTCAATTTTTTTAGACTTGTTTTTCTCATTTTGTTTTATTTTGCACAGTTTTTAGTCCTACATCATTAATCTTTTTTTCTGCCATTTACCAGTCCACTAATTCCATCCTATGTATTTTTCCTCTCAAATATTGTAGTTTTCATCTCTAAAAGTTTGAGTTGGATCTTTTTTGTTTTTGTTTTTGTGTTTTTTATATTTCTCCTGTTCTGACTTTTTTTGAACAAACATATGGAATACAGTTATAATAACAGATATGCTTTCTTATCTGCTAGTTCAACATCTGTGTCATTCCTGTCTCAGTTTTCATTGATTGATTATTCTCCTGGTTATGGGTTATGTTTTCCTGTTTCTTTATATGTGTTTCCTAATTTGTGTTTGATGCCAGACATGGTGAATTTTACCTTGTAGAGTGCTGGGTTTTTTGGGATTTTTATAAATGTTCTTGGTCTTTGTTCTGGAATAAAATTGTTACTTGGAAACATTTTAATCTTTTTGAGCTTTACTTTTATGATGTAAGCCAGTCTAGAACTATGCCCTGTCTAGGACTCATGATTCCCCAATACTGAGGCAAGACCATTCTGAACTTTCTAACCAGTGCCTCATGAAGTAAGAGCTTTTCTAGCCTCCCTGGTGAGAACAAGCGCTATTCCTGGTCTGTTATTTTTTTCAGGCATGAACTGATCAATATATTCTACTGAATACTCAAATGGAGTCTCTCCACAGATCTCTGGAGCTCTCTGTCTCTCTGCAGCTTTCTCCACCTCACCCACCACTCTTATCTGCAAATTCTAGCTGCCTTGGTCTCCACAGACTCTTAGCTTCATCCCCTCAGCACAGGAAGTGGTTGAGTTGTGCTTGGGTTCCTCTTCCCTGTACCTCAACCTGGAAAATTTTTCAAGGTAGTAGGCAGGGACAGTAGTAGCAGGGCTCACTGTGTTTATTTTCCATCTTTCAGGGATCACTGTCCTTTGTTGCCTAATGTCCAGGGTCTTGAAAACCATCATTGTATGTATTTTGTCTTTTTTGTTGGTTTCTTTTAAATTTCAGGGAGGAGAGTAAATCCAATCCCTGTTATCCCATTTTTTTCCAGAAGCGGGTCTCAGGTCCTTTACAACTTTTGTTTCTTCTCTGTAGACTGCTCTACCCCAGATCTCTGTGTGGTCAATTTCCTCACTTCCTCTTTCTCTTTAGCAGTTTTTATTATTATTATTATTACACTGGACATTGTGAATGTTCTATCTCTGGATTATGTTGTCTTGCTTTAAAGAAGTAATGAGTTTTATTTTAGAAACCATTTACATTATCTGTGGATCAGCTTAATCTTTTTGAGGCTGGTTTTTATGCTTTGATAAGATAGGTTTATAGTAGTTTTTACTCTAGAGCTACTTCATTTCTACTACTTAAGGTGTTACTCTTTTGAACAGAACAGATGTTCAACAAGGTCTCTACTTTGGCTGCTTAAAAATTGTGGTGTCTCCTAGGCCTGAGTGAGCTCTGCAATTTGTTCAATTTATAGCTCATAGTATTTGTTCTTTGCCCAGCTCATGGAGCTGAACCCTCCTCATGTACAGCTTAATGCTGAGGCAGACTAATGGTGACCCTAAGTAAACTTTCTGGAGTTCTTCCTTTGCATAATTCTCTTCTCTACAGTACTCTTCCTTGAAAATTGCAGTCTTCATTCACTCCAGACTCTAATTTCTGCCTCCTCAACTCAGTGAGACTTCTGTTCCTGCTCCCCGTGTCCCCGCCGGGAAATCCCCCTCAAGTATGAAAGCTAGAGAGTTCATAGAATTCACATTTCTCTCAGACATCACAGTCCTTAACTGCCTGTTTCTGAAAACAGTTGTCTCATTTATTCTAGTTTTTCAGCAGAGGGAGAGTCCAGAACCAGTTACTCCATTATGGCCAGTAGCAGACACATTTGGAGTAATATCTTTAATACACAAGTTAGATCATGTCACTCTTCTCTCAGAAGTGTTCACTGACTCCTCATTTCAGTCGGGAAAGAAGTCAAAACTTACAATGGCCTTCACGATCTGGCTCCTCTGTTACCTTCCTTTCCTCATACTCTGCTGCTCCTCCCCTAGCTTATGTCAGTCCAGCCATACTGAGCTTGATATTTCTGGAACCACCAGGCATGCTTCTACCCTAAGTCCTTTGTGCCATTTCCTTTGTTTGGTCAGCACTTTCCCTAGATGGCATGGATAGCCATGTGGCTAACTCCCTCCTCTCAGGCCCTTTAACTTCTCAGTAACCATCCTATTTAAAATTGCTCCACCTCCTCAGCTTCTCCCTTTTCTTCCCATTTTCCAAAATCGCTGCTCTGATTTTTCATTTTGTCTTAGTGGTTATCCCTTCCCAACATACTACTTATTCTTACTTATTTGTCATGTTCGCTGTTTAATGGCTGCCTTCCCCATTTATAATTTATGCTCCACAAGGGCAGAGAGCATTGTTTATTTTGTTCCCTATTTTGTGGTATGTGTTCAATATATAACTTTTTATTACATTGTTGGATGTTTAATAAATTGAGCATTAAAAGTATAAATATTAGTATGCTTCTCAAAAATTTTTTAAGCTTAAATATTATAAGCAGCATAATAAAATTTTTCTGCCTTCATCAGTTATTATCGCCCATCATTAATTGAAATACTCCATTCATATTTAAAATTTATATGCTTTATATTTCTAATACACCATACCATAATCAGAATTTTCACAATCTAATAATTATAACCAAAGTTTAAAGTCTGCCTTGAAACAACCAAAATTTTTCTTTTATAGTAAAAGAAAAATAACTATAATGTGTTATTTTTTTTTTTTTTTTTACCTCATGGCAAAATACTTGTAACACAGTATAGAGAAGTCTCTTGATTTATTTTAATAGAAATAGCTTGACTCATGCAAAATTGGGAATTATCGGCTCTCAGAACTCCAAGAAAGGCTTAAATAACTAAACCATGCAGACTAGGGATACAGGCAGTGATGTGCTGCAGTCGCCGTGTGGCTCACAAGAGTCGATTGTGCATAGTCTCAATTTCATGTTTAGTGATGTCATGTTGGTAGCTTGAGATTGACCAGTGGTGAGATTGTTTATACCAGGAAGTCAACAAACACTGCAAAGCAGAGTTCCTCGTCACTCCCATTCCATCCCCAGCCCCAAATATTCATTTATCAACCCTTTATTACAACACCTCTGGATTTGAGGAGACATTAGGAACAGTAGGTATTAGGGACTTAAATGCCTGCCTCTAGAATTCCTGTTAGAAATCCGAATTCTGCCTCTCTAGAGGTTGACTTCTGTTAGAGAAGACTGGCTTTGCCTATATGGGGGGATAGTTGTCCCAAGTTTTACATAGTATCGCATACTCTGACACCATGGAGAAACTCACTATTTCTGTTGAAGTTTAAAAAATACCAGTGAAGGTCTCTGGGTAGATGCCCACTGCTGGGCTGTTAGTAAAAGGTGGAGGTGGGTGGTTGGAAGGGATTGAGGGAATCCTAGGGAATGGCGTTATATAGGAATGTGTATATCCCAACGCAGCCATGCAAATAGGAATCAGTTTCCAGGAGAAGAGGAGAAGGATAGTACAGAACAGATAGTTCTATTTTAAAATATAAAATTCAGTTAAACTGGAATGCAAAGTAGTTCTAAAAACAGCATTACATATTTGGAGTTATTTTAAACATAGCTGAGAAATCATTTATAAACTTTAAAACACCTATTTTTATTTTAATTAAATGTATTGGGGTAACATCGATTAATAACAGTGTGTAAGTTTCAGGTGCACAGCTTTATCATACGACTTCTATATGCTCTGCTGTGTAATCATCACCCAAAATCTAGTCTCCTGTCACCATGTATTTGACCCCGTTTCTCCTCTTCGTCCTCCCCTCTCTCCTCTTCCCCTCTGATAACCACCACTCCGCTCTCTGTATCTATGAGTTTATTCGTTTGTTTGTTGCTTTTTGTTTTATATCCCACGTACAAGTGAAATCTGCATTCTTGTCCTTTTCTGTCTGACTTATTTCACTTAGCATGAGACTCTCAGGAGTCATGCATTGTTACAAATGGCATTATTTCATCTTTTTATGCCTGAGCACTATTCCAATACCGAGTTAGTATTCCATTGTTATTCCATATGTACCACATTTTCTTTATCCAAAACATCTATTTTTTAATGTGTTAATTTAAGTCCTACAGTGAGTTAATTAAAATGTGCTTTTTATCCAGGGTTTGAACTGCAGTTCCGATTAGGCCCAACTTTACAAGGAAAAACAGTTACTGTGCATACAAATTATCCATATCCTGGAGAAACATTTAATCGAGAAAAATTCCGTTCCCTGGAATGGGAAAATCCATCAGAAAGAGAAGATGATTCTGATAAATACTGCAAACTTAATCTCGAACAAGCTGGATCATTTCAATATTACTTCCTTCGAGGGTAAGTAAGGTATTCTGTATGTAAAAAAAAAAAAAAAAAAAAAAAAAAGAGTTTATTCTATAATTTGAATTTACCTAACTTGTAAAAAGTTACTGTATGAGCCATGACAGTACAATGTTTATAGGACTTTCTTGAGATGCAAATAGACAATGGTTCTTCACCTTCCAGGAAGTGAATGTAAGGCTCTTTGCAGATTCAAAGTATTATAATTTTTTTTTTAAGTAACAGCTTAAATACTCTAGTCTTTTATGCAACCTGATTAGAAGATACTGTGTACTTTAGTGCCTTTGAGATTTTAGCATACTTATTTTTTCCTTAAAGCAACAATTTAGATATTATATATATTGTGTTATGTTATTATGTAAAGATTGGAAAAGAATGAAATATGGCTTTTCCACTAAGTTTTATTACACCTCTTTACCTGGTTTTATGTGCTTAGAAATATTTTTTTAAATGGAACAACTTACTTACAGTTAGAGATTCATACTATTAGATGAGGATTTTCCTATTATTAACCGAGAACTTTTGTTTTGTTTTCCTTAGAAATGAGAAGAGTGGTGGGGGTTACGTAGTTGTGGATCCTGTATTACGTGTTGGTACCGATAATCATGTGTTACCCTTAGACTGTGTTACTCTTCAGACATTTTTAGCTAAGTGTTTGGGACCCTTGGATGAATGGGAAAGCAGACTTAGGGTTGCAAAAGAATCAGGTAATGTCAGCTTTCTTTTCTTCTTTTTAAAAATAAATGTAATTATTGTCTGTGATACCGATTTCAAAGGCTTTGGTTCTCCTTATAATTTTGTTTTTTTCTATTTCTTAGTATATTTAATATAAATTGATGGAATCATTTGAAATTTCTGATACTTGAACATTTTTAACCCATAAAAATAACAAATTATATAGTTCAACTTAGATTAAGGAACTATGGTAAAATGAGATTATTATTGTTTCTAAGACTTTGCTTCAACATGAAAATTAGTAGTAAACTATTAAAATATGTTGGAAATGTATTATCATTATATATAATTTTAATTCAGCACTGATTAACTGTCTTCCATGTGGAAGCCATATATGGAAGGCTGCCATACATACCAAGCATAAAATGAAACAAGTTGCATTTTAGTCTTCAGTAAAAGGTCAATTAATATTCTACGTTCAAGCTGAATATAGTGTGAAGAAAGAAATGAGAAGTTCATTGACATAACTAAAACAGAATACAAATACTGTGGAACATTAAAAGTAGAAGAAAGACATACTGATATACTTGCCCTGAGATATATTTTCTTCGTAAACTTTAACCCCCGATAGTAACTAGGCATTGTGTTATTTCTTCAAATACATTATGTCATTATCTCTGTCTTGTACATGAGGACACTGATATTCTGAGAGATTTAAATAGACTTATTTTAAGTCAGTTGTGATAGAGCTCGGATTTGAACCCAAGTCTTTGACTCCTTTTCTAGTAGCATGGTTGCCTTGCTGTTTAGAATTACTTAAGGACTTTATACTTTGCTTAGTGTTAGGTGAGTTTTTGTTTTTTAAAATGGTCTTTATTCTCTTGTATTGCAGGTTACAACATGATTCACTTTACCCCTCTGCAGACTCTTGGCCAGTCTAGGTCATGCTACTCTCTTGCTGATCAGTTAGAATTAAATCCTGACTTTTCTAGACCTAATAAAAAGTGTACCTGGAATGATGTTGGACAGCTAGTGGAAAAATTGAAAAAGGAATGGAATATTCTTTGTATCACCGATGTTGTCTACAATCATACTGGTATGAGCTTTGTTAATTGCTATTAATTTTAATGAAAATATTGTATGCTAATTATCTCATTCCTTACAGTTTTAGATAGCATAGGTTTTGAAAACACAAATGATGCTTAGGTGTCCTTTAATTTTAAAATCACTTTATATAATACCTGTTTTTTTCTTTCAAAGAAAACATTGTTAGTTGAAGATATAATCGATATATAAGTATTTCATGTGCTGATTATTAAAACAGGAAAGTGATCATAGAAGGGACATAGTGATCACATATTTCAACTAACAGTATTAATACTTTTCACACCAACTAATGAATCCTATACAGCAGCAGCTCAGTACTGTAGCGTATGTTTGAAAAAACAATAACTGTTATTTAAAGAGAATTATTGATAAACTAATAGAAGTTAAATGTGAAAATCATATCTTTTAAGTGTTAAGAGAGTTTATTAAAGTTAACCTGTTTGGGATCCCAAGATTCCTTACCAATATAGAATTCTATAAAATAAGTCAGAGCTTCCCAGTCGGTGATTCCCTCACTTGTCAGAGCAGCTGGGCCTGCAGGAACAGCTGGCTGTGATCACCTTTCAGTTTAACCCAGTGTACCTTGAAAAAATCATCTTCTACATGTGCCAGAATGTGGAAAAGTCTGGAAATGCAGATTTACAAATGTAAACAACAGGAATTCTGAGTGGTACAAACATTTAACAAAAAATCTCTGGTATGTCATAAAGTCATTTTCCAAGTAACCATAGGAACTGTGAAGATATTTAAAAGCTCAAATATTTGGTTCATCAAAATAGATAATAATCAAAGTTTGGCAAAACAAAAATGGTTACATTCTAAAATTTGGCATTTCTACATGCACCTAAGCATCAAAGTCCACAATAAAAACTTCCTAATATCTGAGAACTCAGTATTCTTCACTTGAAAAGTTGAAATTATTGAAATTACTTTGACATCTATGATATTATTCACATCAAACCACATAATGGCATTGTGTGAGTTAGCATATGATTTAGGCATCTGTAACAAAGAGACATAAAATATAGTAATTTAAGATTGAAGTTAAATTTATTTCTTATTAAAGATTAGGTAGGCATTCCAAGGCTGGTACGGTAGCTCGGTGGTGATAGGGCACTAGGTTCTTTCTCTCATGTTGCTCTGTTGTCTCCAGCACTTTACTTCCAACTCTATCAGATAGGCCATTTCAGTTCCCAATATCACCTTCTACTCAGTGGAAATGAGGAAAGAGAAGTCATGTCTTTTAAGGACATGATCTGGTATGTGTATCACTTCTGTTTGCATTGCATCAGGTAGAATTTTGTCTCATCACATCTAGCTATAAAGGAGGCTTAAAATGTAGTCTTTTGTTTGTCAGACGTGTTTACAGTTGAACCTTGAAAGTTCTGTTACTAAAGGAACAAAGGGAGAATAAAATTTGGGGTCAGTAGCAATCTCTGTCAGAGACTGTTTCTGAAGCATTTGAGAGATTCTGTGCAACATAAAAGAAGTGAATTTTGCTTCAGCCTCACTTATAAAGTGTTACTGCATATCATCTTTTATGAGAAACAGGTTTTCAGTACAGAGTTACTGTTCAGGAGGAGTGGTACCCCCTGGTGCTTGGGCAGATGTGCCTGGACCTCTGCTGGAGCCTGGGCCAGTTTGTGAGATGTGGGTGTGAAGATGGCCATGTTCAAAGGAAGAGAAAGTACTAAGATGTAGCAAACCTCCTCACAGGTTTAGGGCAGATGAGAGGGAGAGGACAAGGGGCAAAAGGGAAGGGAAAGTAAAAAAATAACTAAGATAACAAAACCTTTTGTAAATCAAGGAAGGACTAATCAGTAATGGCAAATGTTGTAGCAGTTGAAATGGATGAAGATGAGAAAGTAACATGGTTATTTTCTTTATTAGGAGGTTTGGAGTAACTTCAGCAGAGTGCTCGACATAGCAGGTTGCAGTGGAAAAGGAATGAGGGTATGGGAAGAAAGAAGAAGCAGCAGATATGGGTTGGATTTTCAAGATTTTGTTCTTGATATTTGTTTGTATCCTTAGCTTTGAGGAAATTCAAGTGTATTTTAAGATCCAAAGGAAGAAACCTCAGCCTTACCCTCCCCCTACCCTGGCCCACACACCAAAAAAAAAAAAAAAAAAAAAAAAAAAAGGCAGGATGATAATGTAGGAAAAAAAGATGTAAATGACATTTTGAGTTCTAAAGATAAGAGATAGAACCTAGAGCTGAGATGAAACCACAGAAGGGCCCTTTCGCTCAGGAGACTGAAAGCAGGGGAAAGCAAATTGAGAGAGGACTATTCTCCTGCCCTAGAATCTAACAGCCAGACACCGGACAGCCTAAACCAGAGTCAAAAATACAGGTAACTTTCTACTTTAACAAAAGGCCAGAGGACTTGAGGTCGGGACAGAGCCCAGCCTGCCTTATGGAAGGAGATGTTTTTTAGGCTTAGAAGGAGCATTCCAAAATATACTTGACTCAGGGACCATCGAAGCAGACTGAGGACACACCCTTCTTAACTCTCACCACAATAGTAAACATGTTATTACGGTGGTATTAATAAATCAGCATTGCACCCTATCTACTATCAATTAAAAATTCCTACAACAGAAGAGAAAAATGTATGTTAAAGTGGATGACAGAATACCACAATTAAAACTCTTTCATATGACAGTATCATAATATTGATGGGTAATACGTAAGAAAATGAATGGTAGATGTTGACATTTTATTTCACCTTTAAACTAAAGATAGATTCTAACTTCAATTTATTACAAGATCATCCTTATGTTTTTTTTTTAAGCTACTAATAGTAAATGGATCCAGAAGCATCCAGAAAGTGCATATAACCTTGTGAATTCTCCACACTTGAAACCTGCCTGGGTCTTAGACAGAGCACTTTGGCATTTATCCTGTGACGTTGCAGAAGGAAAATACCAAGAAAAAGGAGTGCCTGCTTTGATTGAAAATGACCATCAGATGAATGTCAGTATGTACAGAGGAGCACCACACTAAACAGAATAACAAAACTGCTAAATTATGAGTTAAATACATGGTTGAAAATTATTTAGAATCTTTCTTTTAATATGCTAAATAGTATTTAGTAAAAAGATTTTAAATATACATATATTATATTAACTATTGAAATTTTTCAGTGCATTCGAAAAATAGTTTGGGAGGATATTTTTCCAAAGATTCGACTCTGGGAATTTTTCCAAGTAGACGTTTCCAAAGCAGTTGAACAATTTAGAGGACTTCTTACACAAGGTAAAAGATATACACTAGAATGTTCTTATCCATTTTAAGAAATTTAATATTACTCTTAAAGAGATAACTTCTTTTCTCTTGGTTAACATGTTATTAAATTTGTTATTACTTGATATTTGTGTTGTTTCGATACTATTAAACTATGATGCTGGAATCTGATAACAGAAACATCTGCAGGGCCCGCCATAATAATACATACCATAGTTATTTTCCTTGGGAACTCTTTCTTCCTGTTGCTTCCTTAGCACAATGCTCAGAATACAGCAGAGCTCAATATGTATTTGTTAAATGTATATGTGGGAGGTAAGTAGAGCAAATTGTTTCAACTGCAGAAAACTCAAAACAAGCTTTGAAACTGAGAGCTGTAATAGTCTTCTGTTGGCTAATGTAAGAATCTTAACTGAGGTAGAGGAGCCTCCAGTTGATGGTGCCACCATTCAGACCACCTAAAACTGGTGAGACTGATCCAGAGATTAGGCGGTAATAAAAGATAAACAGATCATCAGTTAAGGACATAACTAACCTCAAGAAGTTGATCGTTGTGTTCCTCACAAAGCAGGATAGGAAATACCATGCTAAAAGAGGAATTACGGTTTTTAGGAGGCAAATTAAAAGGGAAAGATTGTGAAGAGTGTATCTGCAGTTAGTGTAGAACAATCTGATAGCAAGGATCTTTGCTGGCTCTTAAAATACTTATCTTCCTCATCCAGAGTAGGACTCAGAAATACAGCCTTTAAAGTCAATGCATATGACTTGAGGCTCAGGAAGTTCAGGGTCAGATTCACACTTCAGCTTACATGAATGTTTGATAACGTTCCTTTATGTTTCATTTTACTAAATGGCCTCTATCTTCCCTTCCCTCTGATATTTATAAGCTATATTCTTTATATGCAATAATGTATGCTCACAGCAAAGAAAAAAAACCCTGTGCAAAAACATAATAAATAAATAGACTGTGTGACTTCCTCTCTCCCAAAACCCATTCTTAGAGAATACTACAAATTAATAGTTTCTTGTTTCTTTTCAGACTCTTTTTGAAAGAAATTCAGATTTCATATACATTTTGACATGATTCTACATATATAAATTATATACACAAGTTTTATGTTTATATCTATCTTATACACAAATAAGACTACAGCGTATAAGTTGTTTAACAACTTATTCTTTTAGTTGTAAATATGACTTTATTATAGCTATTTTAATCTCTAGATAGCAATACAGTTTTAATGTACTTGAATTTTTTTTAGGCTTTTTGATGGACTATTTCCAGTTTTTTCATCATTTGTTCATTCAGTCAATGCATGTATGTTTAACCACCTATTATGTGCTAAATACCCTTCTAGACGTGGGGATTCAGTGGTGAATACACCAACCCCCTGCCCTAGTGGAAGTTATATTCTTATAAGCAGTACTACAGAAAGTATATTCTTGTACATGTTATTTTTACTTGCTTATGTGAGTCAGTCTGCAGGATAAATTGTTGGATATAGGATTACTAGGTCAAAGGGTATACAGATTTAATGACAAATTTACATATTGTCAAATTGCTTTTCAACATAAATGTAGCAGTTTCCATTATCACTAACCATATCCTCACCAATATTAGATACCATTAATATTTGTAATCTTTGTCAATTAGGCAAAATATTCTTCATTTTAATTTACATTTCTTCACATATTAGTGAAATATCTATTCACATGTTAGATATTGATAGTTCTTTCATTAATTGTCTATTAAAGTTATTTCTCTATTTTTCTATTGGGTTGTCTTTTTTTATTTGACTTGTTATTATTGGTGAATCCTTATTATACTGGCCTCAAATATATCTTCCTAGTATGCTTTGGATCTTTTAACTCTTGTTTATGGTGGTATTTTTTTTTCAATGTAGTCAAATTTTTCAGTCTTTTATGACTTTTGATTTTTATATCATGCTTAGAAAAGACCTTTCATCAACACTCTGTTTTTTCTTAATAATTTTTATTTTTTAATTATAGTTGACATACAATATTAGCTTCATGTGTATAACATAGTGATTAGACATCTGTATATCTCACAAAGTGATCATCCCAATAAATCTAGTACCCAGCTGACACCGTACATAGTGATTATAAAATTATTGACTATCTTCCTTATGTTATATCCCTTATACCTCCGTAACTATTTTGTAACTACTCATTTGTACTTCTTAATTCCTTCTCCCTGCTTCACTGATCTCCCAACCTTCCTCCTACCTGGTAACCCTCAAAATGTTCTATATATGAGTTTGTTTCTAGTTTTTGTTGTTGTTATTTTTTTCTTTAGATTCCACATGTATGTGAAATCATTTGTCTTACTCCACTCAGCACAATACCCTCTAGGTCCATCATGAAATATTTTTTTCCACTCCTTTGCTTTTAGTCTATATGTGACTTTTAATCTGAAGTGAGTTTCATGTAGGCAGCATATGTAAGGGTCTTGTTTTCTTATCCATTTAGCCACCCTATCTTTTGATTAGCACATTTAATTTTTTCATTTAAAGTATTCGTTGATAGATATGTAGTTGTTGCCATTCTTTTTGTTTTTGATATATGTTTTTTTTCTCCCTCTTAAAGAAGTCCCTCTAACATTTCCTGCAATACTGGCTTGGTGGTGGTGAACTCCTTTACCTTTTTCGAACCTCTTTATTTACCCTTTGATTCTAAATGATAACTTTGATGGGTAGAATAATCTTGGTTGTAGGTCCTGCCTTTTCATTACTTTGAAAATTTTGTGCCAAGCCCTCTGGCCTGCAAAGTTTCTGTTGAAAAATCAGCTGACAGTCTTATAGGAGCTCTCTTGTAGGTAACTAATTTCTTTTGTCTTGCTGCTTTTAAGATTCTCTCTTTGTATTTACCCTTGAGCATTTTAATGATGTATCTTAGTACGGGCCTGTTTGGATTCATCTTGTTTGGGACTCTGCACTTCTTGGGCTTGTATGTCTGTTTCCTTCACCAGATTAGATAAGTTCGGGTCATTATTTCTTGAAACAGGTTTTCAGTTCTTTGTCTTCTCTTTCTTGCATCCCTATGATGCAAATGTTGTTGCACTCGATGTTGTCCAATAGGCCCCTTAAGCTGTCCTCATTTTTTGGATTATTTTTTCTTGTTGCTGTTCTAATTGAGCATCCTCTAAATTATTGATTCAATCCTCTGCTTCATCCAATCTGTTGATTTCCTCTAATGTACCCCTCATCTCATATACTGTATTCTTGTTTCTGACTGGTTCCCCTTTGTGTTTTCCATCTCCATTTTTATGTTTTCCACCTCTGTTAAAGTTCTCACTGAGTTCATCTGCTTTCCCCCTAAGTTCATTGACATCCTTATAACCAGTGTTTTGAACTCTACATCTTTTAGATTACTTGTCTCCACTTTGTTTAGTTCTTTTTCTGGAGCTTTGTTCAGTCCTTTCATGTGGGACGTATTTCTTCATGTTCCCATTTTGGCTGCCTCCCTATGTTTGTTTTTATGTATTAGGCAGGGCTGCTATGTCTCCTGCTCTTAGTATAGTGGTGTTATAAAGTAGGTGTCCTGTGGGGCCTAGTGGCAAAATCTTCCCTGGTCACCTGAGGGAAATGCTCAAGGTGTGTCCCTTGTATGTGCCTTCCTGATGTAGCTAAAATTTGGTTGCTGTTTGCTCTTCAGTGGGGGAGAATGACCCTTGGGCTGATTGGTCGTGAGGATTGGCTGGTGAGGAGTTGACCCTATGGAGCTGGATTCACTTTGGCAGGACTCTGATGCCTGCCCAATATGCCCTTCTGATGTGTCCTCCTCAGATGCAGCCCTAGGTGGTGCTCTGACTCCATCACCAGTAGAAGCAGGCCACTGAGCGTACCAGCCTAAGGACCTCCTGGGAGGTGCCCAGTTACAGGCCAAGTTTAGCCATAGCCTGTGCACTTCCAGGACCACCTGGCTAGAGTCTCCAAGCAACCTGCAGATGATCGCTGCCCATGCCAGGCTTATAGGTGCCCTGAGAGGCCATGCCAGAAGCCGAGGCCAGCTGCCAATAGAGCCAGGGTTGGTGCTGCTCAGCAAGAGGTATAGGGCACGCTGAGGCCAAATACTGCTTCTTTGGGTTTTATAAGCTTTTGAGAGATTTTAAGAAAGTCTGCATCATGAGCCGAGTGAGGCCATTTGTATCAAATAAACCCCTAGAGGCAGCTTGGGAACGGCCCACACGTTGGGAGAGGCAGAGTCTCAGGGGATCTCTTGGGCAAAGCAACCTGTGTTATCCAGGTTGTTTGAGACTCAGGTGTGGCAGCTTCCTGCATCCATAGGCTGAGAGTGGGGAGGACTCAACTAAAGAACAGTGGATACAGCCAGCACTTCTGTCCAGGAGAAAGCTGCCCTTCCAGCCCTTGCCCTGAAGCCTGACAACTCAGTGTCTCCCTGTAGGTCCCTGGTGTTCCCCGAGCAGCTATCCGAGTGCTGGAGCTCAGAGCGAGTGAGTCCTTCAGCGAGTAATTCCGGGCACCTGCCCTTTAAAAGGAACACCTGCACCTCCGCGGCCCTCCATTTCACTCAGCCACAAGCTCCGTTGGTTTTTCATGGCAGAGGTTGTGGGAACTTCTCTTGCCAGCACTGGAGCCCGGGACTGGCGGGCCCGGTGTGGGAGAGAGGGCTCTGCAACCAAGATAACCCTCCCGATTCTTGACTGCCACAGGCCATTGTGGGACTGGCTATTTCACATCTCTGCCCCTCCTACCAGCCTCTTCTTATGTCCCTAGTTGTAGGACTTCTATTCAGCCAGACATCAGGCCTCTCCCAGTTGTAGTTGCTCTTAGTTTCATTTTAATTTTGGTTGCTAGAGGAGGCATACACAGCACCTAGCTTCTATGCATCTTGGCCGGTCTCCTCTATGTTTTCTAATATTTTTTATATTTTATATTTAAATATTTAATTTACCTAAGATTTATTTTTGTATGTAATATAAAGAAGGTACTTATTTTTATTAAAAAATGATGTTGATTTGATAATCCATTTTTCTTACTGATGTGGAGTACCAAAATACTTCATAATGTATAGCCATATACTAAATGTACATGGCTCTGTTATCTGTGCTATTGCAGTGATCTGTCTTTATTCTACCAATACTGGACACTATTTTATAATTTACACTGATTATGTAAATCATTTCTTGGCAATTTTCATATATTTACTCTTTCAGAGGAACCTCAGAAACTAGATTTTAAGAATCTATGTTTTACCTTGTTTGTGCTTTTATAAGCCATTTCAGAATCTTTTTAGGATAAGCCAGATATTAGTTAGTTAATATAAAATCAAACCCAGTGGAAGCAATCCTATACCAACATCTGATTCTTTAGGAACAAGTTCCAGGTAAAAATGAAAATTTTCCCCACAAAACATTTATTTACTTTTTTTGTTTTTGTTTTTGTTTTTATTATGTAAGGAATATGCCTGTTGGTAAAAAGGAAACAGTATTAAAATCTATGTGCTTATTTCAGCGAATGCAAAGAAAGTCAGGTTGTTAATAAGACTTACTTTAAAATAGGAAGTAGTCTTTGAGGAAAAAGAATTCCTGATGTTAATGTATTTAGTAGAACCTGGAAAGAAAATTCATACCTACATTCTAATGGCCTAAAAAATGTATAGAATAAATGAATGCTGACTGAGGCAGAAAAGTAGGACTGAAACTGAACTGATTAGGGATCCCTGTGTTCTCTTCTTCCTCTCCCTCGCTCCCTTTCTCTTTCTCTCTCCCCCTCTCTCCCCCCTTCCTCCCCTCCTCCACGTGTGTGTGTGTGTGTGTGTGTGAGTTGGTGAGAGGTAGGAAGGATGCTTGTGAAATGAACATTTTTTTAATGAAAAAATCGTAAACTAAAAATTTGGAATCAGTAACAATTATAATCTCCTTGTGGATATTTGCATTTAAGATATCATCTTTTCTTTATTTCAGGAAATAGGAAAATAACCAAGCCTGATCCAAAGGAACACCTTAAGATAATTCAGGATCCTGAATACAGGCGACTTGGCTGTACTGTAGATATGAACATTGCACTAGCGACTTTCATACCAAATGAGTATGTTATATTTTTTTCTGTGAAATAAAAAATAATATTAATTATAAACCTTTATGGTTAGTATTATTTTCATACTATTTATTAAAAGTTTGACTAGAGTATGAAATAAAGTAATTCACCATAATTCTACTGCCAAGTGCATGACATTTTCTCCTTTTTTCTGTGCACTGATCCATGATCCTATATGCATACGTGAAAATTTTTACCATTGAAAAATATCTTCAGCCATAATTAAGATCCTGATGAATATATTTAAAGAATCTATGACCCTTGTTAGAAAATTTTTAAATGTGGAATTTGTAAAACCATTATATTATAAGTTTGTATTGCTCTGTCTGCTCTAGCAATGGGCCAGCCGCAATTGATGAATGCTGTAATTGGTTCCAAAAGAGAATTGAGGAATTAAATTCAGAGAAACATCAACTCATAAACTGTCATCAGGAACAGGTTTTACCAACTTTTCAAATGCTGTTTTTCTTTGAGTCTTGCTTTGTTTATTGTTTGTTTGTTGTTTTTGTTGTTATTGATGTAACATTGTTTTCTAGGCAGTTAATTGCCTTTTGGGAAATGTGTTTTATGAACGACTGGCTGGCCATGGACCTAAACTAGGACCTGTCACTAGAAGATATCCTTTAGTTACCAGGTATTCCATGTTTATTTTCTTCTCATTAAAGGTTAAAAATTGAAAATTGTATTTAACTTTTCAAATTAACCTAAATGTTTCCTGTAATGTGTGATTTCCAGTACATTTCTTAAATTGAAATAGTTTTAATTTGGTAACTGGGATTAATATTAATTAATTTAATTTTGTTAGGCAAATCTTTAGAGAACCAATTAATAATTATTTACATTAGTGTTTCTAGAGAACTGTATACTTATAATTATTTCAGTGTTAATCGAGCAAGTATTTGGCTCCTTTTAAGTAATGTGCAGTATGGATTAGACAGCGAAAGTGTAGTAAAAGTAACATCACTACCTCAATGATTTCAGAAATTATATGAGATTTTTAATTATTTAAAATGTTGACCAGATATGCTATAATGCTAACTCTCCATTCCTCAAATCCTACTAGATTTACTTAGAAAGTCTACTGAAAATTTTTGACCTATGAAAATCTTTACAAATATAGTGGATAATTTGGTGACAGACAGAGGGGAGAGAGGTTGGGGGGGTGCTGAGAGAATGGAGTGAAGGGTTAAAAAAGTACAAATTAGTAGTTGATAGTTGATCATGGGGATGGGGATCACAGCAAAGGAAATGCAGTTAGCATTAATATGATGGCTAGGTGGAGGGCCAGGGGAGGGAGGGAGCAATTGGGGGGGGATCGTTTTCTGATCTATGTAGATGTCTAACCAAGGTACTGTATACTCGAAACTAATTTAAATAAAGAGAATTTTTTAAAATAAAGAAAGAAAATCTTCATAGGTCAATCTGTTGGTGTCAGACTAATTTTTTTTATTCTGCTCATTAGGGGGGAAGTTTTCATTTTAATGGTGCTGATTCAGATTCTCTCCAAAGAGCTTCTCTGTATGGATTTAATATTTAGTTTAATCTTTATAGGTATTTTACTTTCCCATTTGAGGAAACGACCGTCTCCACAGAAGAATCTATGATTCATCTCCCAAATAAAGCTTGTTTTCTGATGGCACACAATGGATGGGTGATGGGAGATGATCCCCTTCGAAACTTTGCTGAACCAGGTATGTCATTTTGATTAGCTTCTCTATGGATAGGGAAAGAAAAGTTCATGGAAAGCTCAAAATATAAACAGTTTTATTGATTTTTACCCCATTTGGCTAGTGCTTTTTAAACTATTTCATAACAGAGGTACCAGAAGTGTATACAGTTTGAGAGAAGGGGTTAACAAAAAGGATGGTATTCATTTTCTTCCCCCTGCTTTCCTTCCTACCCTGTATTTCCTCAAAAAGAACAGCTTTCATATATATGTTTTTTATATTGTGGGTCTGCTTTAGATTTTATTTGTGCAAAAATTTATTCTGTTGGGTTTTTAAAGACATTTGAAACCATTGCTATTAAAATTATATTGCCAGAAGAGAGATTTTCACTCATTAGCCAGAGGAGTATTAAGATATTTAATTAGAGTTAAGCTAGAAGCCAGTTGTTTTTAGGTTCCCTCTCTTATTCCTAACATTATTTTTCTACAGCTATTTTGTTTCCAGGAAGAATTCGTAGGGAACCCATTGTTTATTTTTCAGCATTTCAAAACTAGAAGTCTGTTTTAATGATATTAAATTTAATTCAAAATTCTCATTTTTTAAAAAAGACTCTAACATTGGGTTTAAGTATCTGTTCCCTCCTTTTTAGCCATTCTAAATGAAAAAAAAAATTATCTGCTTTATGTCATGAATTTAATGTAGCCTGTTGCCAAAAATAAGAAGCAAGGTGGGGATGGATCTTTAAATGTTTTTGGTAGAATTGTAGTTTTAAAGGGCCAATGATATTACTATTACTATTTTCCTTTAAGAAGCAACTTGAATTATTAACATTAAGCACATGTTTTTAGAAGAGACTACAAACTAGAATTTTAACAAAATAGATAAGATAAATAAATATTAATTTTTAAAATTTTATCTCAAATGATTTTAGATATAATTTTAACCAATATGTGGTTTGTGGTGGAAATAGTCAGTGTTATTTTAAAATAGCAGTGTTTCCTTGAAGTAATTTTTTTTTTTTTCATTTTATTTCTTGAACCATTGAAAGCACACTCCTTTCTTAACAGGTTCAGATGTTTATCTAAGGAGAGAACTTATTTGCTGGGGAGACAGTGTTAAATTACGCTATGGGAATAAACCAGAGGACTGTCCTTATCTCTGGGCACATATGAAAAAATACACTGAAATAACTGCAACTTATTTCCAGGGAGTACGTCTTGATAATTGCCACTCCACACCTCTTCACGTAGCTGAGGTACAGAAAAACAATTCATCTACATTGGGAAAGAAATTCACTATTCTGTCATAGCTTTGCTTAAATAGGATATGTTTTCTTTTGCTACTTGGACACCAGCACTGTTTATTGGTCGTATTTAAAACTTTTACATAATTTGCATAATTCTGATGCTTTTGGTGTGGTTATAATAAAATACTGGATTATAAAATATTTGAGTTAATATTTTTATTCTAATTTAAGGAAGTAGATCATATTGTTTCTTTTAATATATACAACCATACTGCCATATGTATTATTAAAATATTGTCAATATTTTAATATTAATATTTTAAAAGAAGTCATATTATTTGAACCTTAAAATAACAATAAGACAACTTAATATTTATATATTATTAAAATATGTGGTAATCATAATATAATCATATGTTTTAATGTATTTATTTTGTGTTAATTTTAATATAATAATTTAATATAATGTTACTTTTATAATATTTTTGATTGATTTAGTATTTATTTTAATGGAATGATTATAATGTATTTATGCTCTATAATATTTATAAAAATATAAATATTTATTTCTCTTATCTCTGTTATTTTTAAGTTGCTTTCAATATATTAGTGGTCACTGTAAAGTTGAATAACTTATTAATTTATAGCGATTATTTAAACACTAACATAACATATTGTAGCTAGTTTTAGTCTCATTGGTTCAGCTTTTTATTAATTATTTATAAAATTATAAGTGTAAACACAAAGATCTAGTCCTCCTTAGGCTTTTTACAGTAACTTAAGCAGTACCAACATTTATAATATCATCTTCTACATGATATAGCTTTGTAAACACATAATTTTCATCCTGTTTTATAAGATCTTCAGTATCTTCCTAGTGACAACTTAGTGTTTTTTGGAAATGTGTGCTTATCTGAAAAATATCTGTTTCTATAATTTTAAAGTGGTAACATAATATGTATGTTTTGTGTCCTGCATTGAAAGATTGATTTACTTTGGAGGTATTTAGTGAACATTAGTTAATGTGGTAGAACATTGTTTAGTTCCAAAAAATGACAGATATTGTTAGAGTTAACTAGGTTTCTTATTTTTGAGTGTGTAGTGAAGAGAAAAAAAAAGAAAAGAAAAAAAAAGTGGCAGAGTTGTTTTTGTGTATATATACCTTTAGCAAAAAAAAAAAATACATACTCGTAAAACTGTTACAACATTGTGGCGGAACAGACTATTAAAACTTAATTTGCTTAATTTTAAATTACAGAATCCTCTAGAATCTTTGTTAGCTGATGGAATTTCAGGTTTTTTATTAACCTTTTTGCAAACATTGTGTTAAAAATTTTTAAACCAGTTTCATTTCTGATTAAGAGTAAGCGTTCATCATCATCTGTAGGAAAAACTGGCTGAAGTCTAGTCAGTCAGACGGAATCTTTGTAATAAATGATTCACCAGCAGGCAATTTGTCAATAATAGTCTGGTCAACTGCCTGTAAATTAATAGTCTGACTAGAGGTATTAAAAATAGACATAAAACAAGGGGAAAGCCTAGCAGAATTGCAATGTTATAGTATCCATTGTTTAATGTGACACTAACCTTTTTCTTCTTCCTTTTCTTCCCCATTTTGTCCCTATCATCTTTGCAAAATCTAATCTTTCCTTTTAACTGTTTTATCCTCTTCATAAATTCTTATTTTTTATATGTATTATTCTGTTTTGTGTTTTTTTATATATGCTCGATTTATTTGGAAATTCTTCTTGGATTTACATTTTGTCTTGCTCTGTAATATTTTCCTATGTCAAATCCATGACTAGTCTTGCCTCCTCTGCTTCCCTCCCATCTTGCTTTTCTCTTCCTGTTACATTTGTGACTGTGCTTTTTGCAGTACATGTTGGATGCTGCTAGGAAATTGCAACCCAATTTATATATAGTGGCAGAACTGTTCACAGGAAGTGAAGACTTGGACAATATCTTTGTTACTAGACTGGGCATTAGTTCCTTAATAAGAGGTAGGCTTGCTGAAGTGTGTGTGTATTTCCCACCTAAAACTTTCTTTTTGTTTAAGTGGATTAAAGGCATTTAATAGCTTTATAGACAATGTTTATAATTTTCAACATAGTTAATGTTCTTTTAAGTATTCTACACAAAATTTTCTAATATAACTCAGTCTGTTTTTATCAGTAAAATATTTCAGTTTGGGGTAAAATATTTTACTTTATATTGAAAGCCTGTGGGATGAATTCATGACTCATAAACAAAACCATTTTTTTTGTTATCGAAAATATAGAAATCTATTTTCATCTCCTATCTGGATATATGATATAATCTTTAGATTTTTTTCCCCCCATAGATTTCATATAACCAACATCCTAATAAACAACATATGTTCCCTTTTACCTACATGCATCATTTTCCCAGTTAAATTATAGAAAAAACCTTTTTGTCACTACTAATGCACATTTGTTTAAATGTTTAAAGCAGGTTTATTTTTTATAATATTTATATGGTCTTTTCTTGATAGTCATAATAATAAATCTAACCTCTTCTTGGACATTAATAATGAAGATTAAAATATTCAATAATGCTTTGCAGAGGCAATGAGTGCACATAATAGTCACGAAGAGGGCAGATTAGTTTACCGATATGGAGGAGAACCTGTTGGGTCATTTGTTCAGCCCTGTTTGAGGCCTTTGATGCCAGCTATTGCACATGCCCTGTTTATGGATATTACCCATGATAATGAGTGTCCTATTGTGGTAAGTGTCTGATCTGCCTCACGTATTTACTTATTTTGCTAAATGTTTTAATATTTAGTTCTCTGATAATTAGTGTTAATAATGTCCATATACTTTAAAATAGTGTCTTAAATTTATAAATGATTATGGTACATAGTTTTTAGAAAGTTTTGTTATTTGTCTTAAAGCCAGTTAATGTATCTTATAGAATATTTATGTAATTATCCTACTTCATTCTGCTATAGGACGGCACTTTGCATTGGAAAGAAAATAAACTTTTGGGTTTTTTTTGTTTTTGTTTTCTAGCACAGATCAGCATATGATGCTCTCCCAAGTTCCATGATTGTTTCTATGGCATGTTGTGCTAGTGGTAGTACTAAAGGCTATGATGAATTAGTGCCTCATCAGGTTTGTTTATTGTTATTTTTTTTTTAAATAACATAGCCAACAACTTTGATCATTTTTACCAGAAGTTTTCATTGTAAGGAAAATGTAGACATTGCTAAGTTTTAACTTTGTTCAGATTTCAGTGGTTTCTGAAGAACGGTTTTACACTAAGTGGAATCCTGGAGCATCCCCATCAGATACAGGCGATGTTAATTTGCAAAGTGGAATTATTGCAGCTAGGCGTGCTATCAATAAACTTCATCAAGAGCTTGGGGCCAAGGGTTTTATTCAGGCAAGAAACTTTAAGTTTCTTTCTTAAGGTTCAATTTCAGAGTAAGTCTTTACATTTTGAGTTCTAGTGTGTTTGCTCTTTCTGTTTCTCAGGTGTATGTGGATCAGGTTGATGAAGACATAGTGGCAGTAACAAGACACTCACCTAGTATCCATCAGTCTGTCGTGGCTGTGTCTAGAACTGCTTTCAGGAATCCCAAGACTTCATTTTACAGCAAGGAAGTCCCCCAAATGTGCATCCCTGGTAATGCAATCTAAAAACTTTATCGTGATTATATTGTTATATTAAATCATACTGTTATAGTAAATTGTCATATGTCATATGTATTATAACAGTGCAAGTGTGGATGTAGTTGAGAAAAAGAATTAGAAATTTTTGGTAACATATTTTTACTACGTGGAACAGTTCTCAAATATTAACATTTTTTTGAGTTGCAAATAGTTTTGTTTTCATCTTAATACATTCTCTTATTTTCTAATTTGTATAAAATAAATGTATTTTTTTATACCCAGGGAAATATGTGTGTGTGTGTGTATTCATGTATATATGTATATTTATATGTGTATATTCATGCATACACATATATATAAACCAAAATGAAAATAGTTTAATATTGAATGCTTGTGATAATCCATTCTCATCTGCTTCTCTAGCCCTGTATCACTTCACTATTTCAGCCAAATAGATGTTTTCACTGCTACCTTAGTCTTACTTCCACCTGTGTTTGAATTCTTTACATCTTTCAAGGACTAGAATTTCACCTTCTTTGAGAAGCCTTCTCTAAGTACTCAGTAATCTCTCTCTCCTCTGAGCATATAATTATAGTCTCTATTATCGTTCCTTTTGTACTTAATTATAAAATACATCCCTGAGGTGTATCCTTACTATTGCTGGATTTTTTTTTTCTAAACGTATATATTTCATTCTTTACTGATTTGTAATATATTATAGCATAACATCCTTCTGTGCATACAGCAACAGTCAAAATCTGTTGACTGAGTGAAGATTCTCATAAAGATCATCATATTATGTATTGGTTGCTAATTGATAAATATGTGTAACTCCAATTTTTAAAAATTACCAACTTGAGTAGTTTTAGGGTTAACTGTTCTTTAGTTTTTTTAAACATTCACAAATTTATATTTCGTGATCTTGTCTGATTTTGCTAATGCATATATATAGTTTTACATGGCTGCAATCAGTGTGTATAATATGATCTCTCAGGATTTGTTTTGGTCATTGATCTTTCTTAAACCATTTATTTTTATTTTGTCAGTTTGCAAAGTTGTGATTTTCATTATGTCAAATGTTTCATATTCTATTATTTTACTATCAACTTTTAATAGTCTTTAGTATGTTTAGCAGTGTTCTTATTTAAGTTTTAAATATACACTAGGAATAAATTTTTTCTGTAAACAATTTTCTTAGTGTATATTACCAGAAGTAGAATTTCTATATCAAAAGTTACTTTTATTTACTGTCAGATTAATGGCCTAAAGCTTAAATTATTTAAATAATAAAGTTTTATATATCCTCGACCCAGCAATTCTACTCCTAGATATGTTTCTGAGAAACTTTCATACATTTTCATTAGAGGACACGCAAGAATAATTATTGTAACATTATTTATAATAGAGAAAAAATTTATGGCAACATTAAAAGAATGAATGCATTTTAGTATGTTCATATAGTAGGATTAATTTGGCATGTGTAATAAATGAGCTAGAGCTAATGTAGCAATGCAAATGAATCTTAAAAAAAAGTACAGTTTTATCCAATAGAAAGCAAGTTGCAGAAATATATATATATAATTTGAATCCACTTTAATAAAACTTGGAAATATGAAAATAACGTGTTATTTTCATGAAAATAACATGTGTTTAGGGAGACACACACATCATAAAAATGCACAGGATCAATGAACATACACTGAAGGTAGTGGTTACCTCTGAAAGGTACACAGGACTTCGGTTGTATTTGTACTGTTTCCTTAAGCTAGAGAATAGGACCAGATTTTTTTCTAATTTATTATTAGTAATTTTTATCAAGTAATACTTGATAAGATCTCTTTTCAAATAAAGCTTTGTTAATTTGTGATTTTAAAAACAAAAGCATGGTGTGAAAAAATGCATCCTGGGGAGAATCATCTACTTTAAGACTGTTTTGCATTTTTAAAAAGTTAACTAATATTTCATATTCAACTCTAAATGATTTAAAACACCTTGAGCAATTTCTAATTTCAGATTAATATGAAATTTTGTCAAAATTTTACATATTCCTAGGCAAAATTGAAGAAGTAGTTCTTGAAGCTAGAACTATTGAAAGAAATACAAAACCTTATAAGAAGGATGAAAATTCAATCAATGGAATGCCAGATGTCACAGCAGAAATTAGAGAACATATTCAGGTAGTTGGTATTCTCATCTTACTACTGTGTTTAACATTTTAAGGACTTTAGAATTATTTATTGACTGATTTTGTGTAACTTTTTTCAAGCTTAATGAAAGTAAAATTGTTAAACAAGCTGGAGTTGCCACAAAAGGACCCAATGAATACATTCAAGAAATAGAATTTGAAAACTTGTCTCCAGGAAGTGTTATTGTATTCAGGTATGTTAGAGTTCAAACTGTCAACTTTGCTTATATTTAAAATAATTAACCTATCCTGTTAATGTTGAATAAATTACTCCTGAAAATTACCAATTTTTTGATTATTGTTTTCAGAGTCAGTCTTGATCCACATGCACAAGTCGCTGTTGGAATTCTTCGAAATCATTTAACTCAGTTCAGTCCTCACTTTAAATCTGGGAGCCTTTCTGCTGACAGCTCAGATCCTATCTTAAAAATTCCTTTTGCTTCGTAAGTATGCCTCATTTTTAGAGATTTGTCACTTTAAAAACTGATGAGTTACCACCAACCTGATTTAAGCAGTTATAAGAGTCATTGTATCCTTGCTACTGAAAGGGTGGCCCAAGGACCAGTAGTATCAGCATTACTGATTGCTACCGTTTTGCCCTAGTGCTTTATCATTTGTGTGTGTATTGCATGAATGCTCTCTTGCATTCAAGCACTTTCTAGATATAGATATAGATATAGAGACATAGACATAGATATATGCATATATATACACAGACATGAACTCCTATATCTACACACACACACACACACACACAATTTTTCTGAACTATTTGAGACTAAGCTGCATGCATCATAACTCCTTACCACATTATTTTCTTTAAATGCCAATATTTTATTCTATTATATGGCTATATATACCATGATTTATTTAATCATCTCCATTTTTGGACATCTATATTGCTTCCAGTTATTTCCCATTATGTATATGTTTGTACATTCACCTTTGCATAAATCCTTAATTATTCCATTATTAACTATTTCATTACTAGGTGGTACCACATATAGGAGGAGTATGGGTTTTGAAATTTAGAGCTGATTTTAACTCTAGCTTCACCACTGTTAGTATGATCCTGGTCAAGATATTTAGATTTACTTAGTCTCAGTCTCTCCATCTGGAAAATGGGTTTATAATAGTACCTACCTCTTAAATTTCTTAAGGATTAAATAGAATAATGCAAATAAAGGATTAAATAAGATAACGCAGATAAAGCATTTAACATAATGTATGACACATAATAAGTGCTCAATATTTATTGTTTTCATTAGAATAAATTTTCAGAATGAAATTTCTGGGTCACATATTTGAAGTTTTTAATACTGCCAGCTTCCCTCCGGAAAGATTATATGAATTAATACTTTCAATTTTATGTGAGAGTGTCCTTTACCCTACATCCTTACCAATACTGAGTATATATTATTATAATGTAGTGTTTAAGAACATAGAGTACAGAACCAGACTACCTGAATTTGAATCAAATTTCATATACTTATTAGCTGTAATAAGTTAGACCTCATGCAGGTTACCTAATAGAAATCATTGGAGTGCCCCTCTGAAAGAGTTATGAGGATTACTTAATGTAAAGCACTCAACAGTGTTTGACACTTAGTGAGTTATTGATAAGTGTTAGCTGTTACTAATCAAATTGGTTAATATAAAATACTGTAAAATGACATCTCATTTTAATTTATTTTAAATATTAGTCAAGTTAAATTCTTCGTTCATTAGCCATTTGTATTTATTCAATGATATGTCATTTTACATACTCACCCATTTTTCTATTGTACTCTATTGTATGTTGTTTTATAAGAACTTTTATCATTAAGGATATTAACTCTTAATTCAAACTATTCTTAGCAAAGTAGTTGCATTCTAAAAAAAAAATCAGTGATGAAACAGTTGTGTTTTATAGAATGGTTATAAAATGCATACCCCACACCTACTCAAATTGTCTTGAAACAAAGACAAGAAATCTATGTTTTAATAAGCTCTGCAGGTAATTCTTATGCAAAGAGTTCACTGGTACATGTTGAAAAATATTGCCCTGAGTGGAATTGGTACTGAGATTGCTGATTGATTTGACTCAGACTTGACTTAGAAATTACAGAGAAAGAAAGAGTTCATCCTTGCTGTGGTGACAGAGACTGGCAGAAACAGGGGGAACAAACCACAGCCACCAGAGATTTTCTAAGTTGAGACAGAATAAAAGAGAAATGAGGAAGTATAGTCAAGAGAATATGTGTTCACATAAAATTCAAAAAGAATGTATTCAGTTATATAAAATGAAATTACTTGAGCAACTAAAAGTACAAGAAAATAGGGTTTCATTTGTATTCAGGTGTGGTCAGTATACAATCTCACTGCTAATTGAACAAAGGGAAATCTAGGTCATAATAGTTAGACCCCTCCTTCTGACCATTATCTAGAAGGGTCTTTAAGAAAATCCTGGGGTTTTTTTTGAATAACCAAAGTGAAAGGCAATGCAATCTTAGGAGAGGAGAGAATGGGAAAAGAGAAAATATACAGAGTACTACATGATTTCTGAGATGGTTCACTGTGACCTTTGATTATCCCTTCCGTGGTCCTTTGATAAGTATTTTGAATTTAAGAGAATTAGAAAAAGAATTTTCTTGATGTGTAACATAGGAGAATATAATGGAGGTTTGAGGAAACTTAAGCCCAAACTAGAAAGATTAAAAAAAATAAATTTATGAGATAAAGGGTATAGCAACCAAACGATTTTATTTTTTCTTTTTTAATTTTTATTTTTCAAATAGAGTTGACATTCCAAAAGATTTTCTAGCGTACTTCTAATTTGGCACTTGATCATTTTCTTGGTTTGGAAGAAATGTTACTTCTAATTGGTTTTTTAGCATGTTTTATCCTTTAATTACTATTTAAAATGTGTATTGTTTATAATGTATATTATAATGAGTTCCTAAAACAAATTTTTTTTAAATTTTTATTGACAGCAAGTGTAATTTCACTATATTTAACTTGTTCTCTTTTTTTTTTTTACGTCTTAGTATTGCCTCTAAATTAACTTTGGCTGAGCTAAATCAGATACTCTACCGGTGTGAATCAGAAGAACAAGAAGATGGTGGGGGGTGTTATAATATACCAAACTGGTCATCTCTTAAATATGCAGGTCTTCAAGGTAAGCAAGTGTAAGGATAGTTAAGCGTTTTGCTTTTGTTTTTGTTTTTAGAAGGTGATATGGTGTCTTCTTTAAAGAAATAAGAGTTGGACTACTTAGATTCAAATTATGGCTCTGCCGCCTACTCATTTATTGACCTCTGGCAAATAATTTCTCTGTGCTGCAATTTCTGTGTCTATAAAATGTGAATAATATTGCCCAATAGATAGGCTTTTTTGAGGATTAAATGAGATAACTCATTTGAGCCCCAAATGGGACTAAGTTGTAAATATAATACATTCATCTTCCTTTTTCATCTAATTCGAAATATTTTTTTCATTCCATATTTGTTTTACCCTACAAAGAGAACTTATACAGTGAAATATTATGAAGTTAGAGTGGTTGTAAGATGGGATATAAAAACTAAATATTTAATTATCAGCTTAATCCATCTGGTTGGTAATACTTTCTTGGATTTTTATCTAAGAAATTGGTTTATCATATGTATCGTGGGTTCATTTAGTTCTCCTGTGTACTGTGCCTCCTTTTCAATTCCTTATTTCTTTGTCCATTTAATCCATCTTTGAGGGCCAATTCAAGTCATATGTCTTCCACAAAGCCTTCCTTAATCATTGTTTTTCACAGTAATTTCTTTGACCTTTGGACACTCAGTGCATTTATCTGCTATACCTATTACTTGGCCCTTGGAATACATGGCCTTATGTTGGTAATAAGTACAATGTTTTTTATGAACTTTTATTATTATGGGTAAAAAATAGCCTTTAAAACCAGACACCCTGGGTAACACTGACTAGCTGTAGAACCATGGAGTAAACTCTCCATGTCTCAGTTTTCTCATCCATAAATTGGAGACAATAGTACCTACCACAGGTGTAACTGGTAGCTGTTAGGCACAGATCCGACGCTCAGATGTGCTGGTGTGCAGGTTGGGTGTTCAGTTTTAGATATACAGCTTATTGTTGTTTCGAGGGGAAAGATCTGGGACGACTCTTACTCCACCATGTTTTTTACCTTGTTTTTTAACTTTATACCTTCTACAAAACCAAGCACATAAGAAGCGCTCAATAAATTTTTTTTTTAAGTATAATTTCCACTTTATTCATTTCTAGAGAATAGTCCTTTGGAGTTAGCTCCTTACATGGGCTTCGGTAAAGGTTGTAGGGCAGCACCTGCAGGTCTAAATTGGGTTGGGGGTGTTTGTTCCTTCCAGGCCTCACTAGAGCGATTCCTGACTACCTTGCTGTGAATGGCACAACTCACACAGTAATATAGTTTTACATATAGCTTGGGAAGTACTTACATATCAAAGATACTCGCTTCGGAAATGTCCCTCACAGCTGATGAACTTCTTAATGGCCTTGTCCATGGGCATGCATTGGGTGCAGTTGGTGCAATGAATAGGCTGCACATGGCCCTGGCCCTTTTTGACATGACCCTTGTTTCTTCTTTTTTTGGTCATCTTGGAAGCTGAGCCGAGAGAGCACAATAAAATTTTTGAGACTTTTTACTTACAACATTTTTTTCCTAAAACATTTTTATTTTCGTCACCAAAAGGTTTGTGCTATGAGTAATAAAGAAATGTATATGTTATATTTTCTACTCTATTTTCACTCTGAGCTGTTGAACTTCTTCACCGAAAAAACTACATTTTTATGAACTTTTTTGGCTTTTGTTTTTCTTAAAGTTAAGTCTAGATTTTTACTAGTTCTCTTTATTTTCTCAAAAAATGATTTTTCTCATTCTTTCTAAATATAATTGCCCTTAATTGATTTGTTTATTACTTTATACCAACCCCCTTTCTCTTTGACAGTTTAACATATTTCTAGCAGTCCACTGGATATTTCCAGCAGGCTGTTACAGTAACTTAAGATTAAATCAAGCTTATCCACTTCATTGGCCTTTCTCTCCCCTAAACAAAATTCCCCTTCTGTACTTCCCTTATAATAATACATATTCAGGCATGTTGGAATCCAGGAGTGCATTTTTAGATATGCCACTTTTATCTTCAATATTTAATCAGTAATTATGACTTGTGGATTTTTTTTGGTATCTATGGTATACTGTATCCTTTTTATGTCCACATTTATCGCTCTACTCTAAAACAAAATACAGTCTACAAAACCAGCAGGTGAGTTTTCTAACCTCTTGTTTCTTCTTCCACAAATTATTCCATCCCATTGATTATAGTTAGGTCACTTTTCTAAAATACTGCTCCATCATGTCATTCCATTATTCAACAAGTGGAATTAACGGGAGCAATATTTGCCTTCCCTGAAAAGGCTAGGGCATATGTAGGACATTATTTTATACTATCTTGTTTTCTAGTTTTTGGTTTTAAGCTTTCTTTCCCAAAGAAAGTTATAACCCCTTGAGAAAAAGAACTATATTTAAAATGTTTGCATTTATTTTTAATTTTTTCAAAATATGCCACATACACAGTCAAATTAATTGAATTCTAAATCAATAAATGCAGTCAAAATGAAGTCAGTGAAGCCAATGTAATTTTTTAAGGAGAAAATTATGCTTTATTGGGTAATGAAAGAAGTACTATTGTTCTGTTATTGAAATCATAGAATCTGCTATGTATACATAGAAATTTTAATGCTTCTATTTTAATATTACTTAAAGATATGCTTACATGCCTCATTTTGATACTTTGTTTAGTTCCAGGTACCTCTTATTATATTTCAAAAACTTTTTCCAAGGCAGGCTTTATTCTTATTAGCACCATAGATGCTCTTGCTCTCTCTGAAACCAGTTGTATGATTTTCTTAAATCTTACCTGAAAATTAATGAACCTACCACTTTTCAACATGAAAAGACACAGACTTATCAGTTTTCTTCCCCCAGGTGCCTTAGAGCAGAAAAACTATGCTAGTTCTCTTTGAATATTATAACATTAAAATCCAAAAGAACAGAACGCGTCTCAGAAGATAGGAATCTCCAAAAGCTCTGCATAGCTCTTGTGACAGTGGTCCCCTTCAGTATGCCTTTGTATCTTGGTTCAAGCCCGTGTGACCACACTTTTCTCCAACTATGAGAAGTGCCACTGTGGACTATACAGCCCTTGTATCTACCTCTATATGTTGCTCCAAATCATTAGACATGAGCAACAGCCCAGGCTATGGGAATGAATTGCCTCTGCCAATACTATAACATGGTATTTCTATGACTTTTCAGGACTAATGTCTGTATTAGCAGAAATAAGACCAAAGAATGACTTGGGGCATCCTTTCTGTGATAATTTGAGATGTGGAGATTGGATGATTGACTATGTCAGTAATCGGCTTATTTCACGATCAGGAGCTATTGCTGAAGTAAGTAAAGCTATATATTCTAGTCCAAAAAAAAAAAAAAAAACGAGTACAGTAAGAACTGTATTACTGTGTAATATGTAATATTTACATTGTTTTCTAACCTGAAACATTTTTCTTCCTCATCATCTTTTAGTTCTAATAAATGGACACCTGGTTGATAGATTACTAATTAGTCAAGTTGCATGTTTGGATTTGCCTCTTAAAATATACCTAACCTATAATCACACCAAATTAAAATTTTAAATTATCTTTATAACAGGTTGGTAGATGGTTGCAGGCTATGTTCTTCTATCTGAAGCAGATTCCACGCTATCTTATCCCATGTTATTTCGATGCTGTATTAATCGGTGCATACACCACTCTTCTGGATACGGCATGGAAGCAGATGTCAGGGTATGTCCACAAAGCTGGTATAGGAACCAAATACAGAGTCAGTTATACACTCTCGAAAGACCAAAACATAAGGAACTGTCATAGATTTGTACAGCCAGAAACCTTTATAAGTAGATAATAAGTTTAATAGTATCTTTCAGTCTGGAACATACAAAAACTTAGATATTAAAATCTGTTCTATAAAGCTAAAAAAATATGTTGATGGGAAATTTTAGTTGTTTTATATTATTTGTTTCTAGTCATTGAGTTGAGTGAATGGATATGATTTTTAAAATATACACACACAGTTCCTTTTCCAATTTTTTATTAGTTAAGAGAAAAATACTCTGCTATATTATGAATGAGATTTGCCCGTCATGATGAATTTCCTTAAAATGAAACCACAGGTCAGAATGTATCAGTTGAGGAGCCACCATATTGATTTGGGCATAATTTCAGAAAGAACAAAACTTCAAACCTACTATTTGTTTCACAACAGACCTTGGACTTAAGGCCACCTAGAATATTGATGAAATGAGAGGAGCTTTAAAATCTAACCAAATTAAAAATGTTTTTCAACTGATATTTCCATCATTACTCATTTGCGTACAGAGATTATTTGAAGGAAAGAAAGCAAGTAAAATAATACTGCTAAAATTTTTTGAATCAGTAGGTATAAAATTTTAGTTATGCAAGATGAGTAAGTTCTAGAAATTGGTACAACTCTGTGTCTATAAATAACAGTATTATACACTTAAAAATCTGTTAATAAAGTAGATCTTAAGTGTTCTTACTATAATAAAAATTTTTTAAATAAATAAATTTTTTTGTTTCTCTCTACAAATAGTATTTTGAACTTTGATTTATTACAGCTTTGTTCAGAATGGTTCTACCTTTGTGAAACACCTTTCTTTGGGTTCTGTCCAGCTGTGTGGAGTAGGAAAATACACTTCTCTTCCACTTCTTTCACCCTCGCTTACGGATGTACCATACAGGCTAAATGAGATCACAAAAGAAAAGGAGCAATGTTGTGTGACTCTAGCTGCAGGTAAGAAATTACTCACAAGGTAAAAATGTATAAGTCAGTATTATTCAAGGAGGAAAAGTTATGGTGAAATGATTATTTTAAAAAAAAAAACTCATGATATTATCCAAGATTTTATGTTATTGCCTAATAAAATTTTATAGATATTCACTTGTAAAAATAATAACTATACTCACTATTTAATTATTACTGTACAGCAGGCACTTATTTATATGTGTTCTTTATTGTGGCTAGTTAATACTACTGTGTGTTTCTATTTTTTTCAACTTGACATTTTTTATTTTTTTCATCAGATTTGTTTTACTTTCTCTTTTCCATTGTATTATACTTCTTTCCCAATTTTAAGAATTAACCCAACCTTTCGATTACAAGAGATCATGTAGAGGTCTTCTACAAGTTACAAACATATGTTGAATAATTTTTTATTATATATCTAACTGAAATCAAATTTTTTTAACTATGTTTATTGGCATTATTTTCTACAGTAATGTTAAAACCTGAACCAAATAATTAGTCTAAGTGAAAAAGGCTAAAGGGCAGGTTTTTGTTTTCTTTTTAATATATTTCGAGATTTTCTAGGAAGTCTTAATATTTAAGGCCATTGAAGTTTATTTTATAATTTTCCAAACTAAATGAAAAATACCATATTGCAGGATGAAAGTAATAGTATTGTCTGTGTGATTTCCTCTGTTGACCCTTAAATTCGCATCTGCTCAGCCAAAGAAGAAAGACTTAGAGAGACCTAATAACTCAAAAAAAATTAACTTTTCGTTTAGAATGATCATATGAACCCTTCGAATGTCTCAATTATATAATTGTGTTTTAGATTTTCACTCAACTATTTGATCTCCTCCTGGAACTTATTTTTCCCCTAGAAATACATGCAGATACTCATAAAACTGAACTGGGCTATTGTAAGGGGAAAATTAACATGCAGAATTTGGTTTTAAAGCCTACTGTGTAGAAGCCTATTACATAAAATGGTAATCTCAACATTTTAATTGCATACACTGCTGTTGTTAAGCACTCTCAAAATGGATATACTGATAATATACTGATATACTTACATATTAGGTACAGTATAAAACAAAAATAGAAACTAAAAGACAAGTTGATAAATATAAATAAAAGTTCTAATATTTGCTTCTAGAATCCCAAGGGAGTGTTTTGTGTACTCCATACTAACAAATTATAGGACTCTACTTAGATTTGAAGATAGATTTTTGGGGTTTATTTTAAAATGAATACCGAGGCTAGAAACCTTTGTTTCTTTTGGTGATAGTAGTACAAAAAAATTGTAAGCTTTCATAATAGTTGAAAAGATAGAAATCACTCAAGGTATGTTATTTATAAGTTATATACTGTTAGAGGTCAGTCAAAAAGTTAACATAAACATTTGCACATATCAATGCTAGAGATTTTATAATTTCCACTTTTTAACAAAGATAAACTGCCTATATTTTAGGACATACCAACGCAAAATCACCCTTGAACATGTCTGTACTCATATTACATCTAAGGTGTTAAATGGCTTAAAGTTCCAGGAAGTCTGTATAACACAGAGCACTATATGTGTTAGCTGCCATTTTCATCATCCTCAAAATTATCATCAACAACCATAGATAAGCCATATATGTCAACCATGTGTAAATAATACACAAAGTGTTTAGGAAAATTTTGTATTATTTTGGAGACAATATAGAAAGAAGTGTCTAGTGTTACCTTTAGTTCTGATCTTTCTTAACAGAAGAAAATGTCTAATCTCCACGAAGGTGAAGACCCAATAAGGAGAAACTTAAATTGCGAAGTACACTTAGTAATTGCCAAGATTTTCTTTTATCTTAGTCTTTTATTTCATTTATTCAATAATTTTTTTATAATATATTATTTTCAATGATAGATATACTTTAGTAAACAAAGCAAAGGATGTTTCTGTATCATGGCTATTACTTTTTATTTGGGAAGAGTTGTTCCTTCAACAAACCGGAAGACAAACAAGATAAGGTCAGAGAGTGTTAAGAGCTTAGAAGTTATGAATGAATTCTCTGTACATTTTATTTATGTTCTTAGTTTTCCCCTCCTGAAATATTTATTAAATTTATGCTTTGGCATAGTTTTTTTTTTTTTTTTGAGTGAAATGCTAATTTCCTTTGCTTTGCTTTCCTACTGATTATTGTTTTTAGTACAAATATAAATAACACTTGTATTTTTTATGTTTTATAAGAAACCAAACTCAATCTAAAAATAAAATTTTAGCTTTTATCTATTGATAATGCTATTTTATCTCATGAATAAAGGCTGCAATTACCTAGAATGTTCACATTATTTGGTACCTGAAATCCCTGTTTTCATATGTAAAAACTGTTCCTGACTAACAAAGTGTAATACTTTTAAGTTCTTTGGAATTAATAAAATATTGAGTAATACTCTTTGGCCCTAACGTGATAGATGATTAAAACATTTAATATATATCATTAAAGTAATCATTTCATATTTAATTTGTTGTCTTTAAGTTGTAGGTAGCATATATCATTAATATTACATTAAGTGTTTGTTTATGTGTTAAATATTTGATCTCTGACTTTAATTCATTCAAAGAAATTTATCTGTGTTTAAAGACTCATACATTCAAATCAATTTAGATAGGCATTCCTCTCTAGCCCTGGCTCTGAATCTCTTTTGAGTCCACAGATTTTTTTAAGAATCTGATAAGACTATGGAACCTCATCAAACAGAAGTTGACATAAACGTAGACACACATTTTGCAGATAATTTTAGAGTTTGCAAACTACCTATAGCTCATCCTGGGTCTCCAGGTTTAGTGACTGGTCTATAGTAATAGAGTTCATAAACATGTGTGTATTTTTAAAATTAACATTATTTTGTTGTGTTTCCTGTTAGGTTTGCCTCATTTTTCTTCTGGTATTTTCCGCTGCTGGGGAAGGGATACTTTTATTGCACTTAGAGGTATGCTGCTGATTACCGGCCGCTATTTAGAAGCCAGGTAGGAGCTCTCTAAAAGGTTCAGTGCAACCTTCTGTTTGAATGTTTTTCACATGCTCTTCAAACTTTCCTCTTATCCATCCACTCTCAATATTTGAGAGATATGTTTTCCGTAAGTGTTTTTTTATTTTATTGTATTCTTTTACATGTTCATTTAATAGGATCATAGAATTGCAAATGAGTGAAAATCTTCAAAGTTACTAATTTCAAGTTCCTCAGGTCAGGTTATTTTCAACATTTGTTAATATCTGTCAGTAAAACTAAAAAAATGTATAACTATGTTATTAACATCACTCACTACAGAATAAAATTTCTATGTTTCAATTAAGTATAAGAACTGAGATGAACTTTTAGGTAGAATTTGAAAGTCTTTCATTTTTTTGCCCTTCTATATGAAGATACTGCTGGATTTTTGAGTCCTGTAAAAAGAACTATACTATCAGGTTTTCCTCTGTCTTGTCAGGCCTTGCAACCTATGTTTTCTAGAAAATGGTGTTTTCTTATGCCACAATAACATAAATGGATTCATTGGAGGTAGAAAAGAAAGCTCAACAGCAGTGCCACTCAGAGCGTGTTCCCCAACAGCAGTGTCCCCATCACCCGAGAGCCTATTAGAAGCGCATGTTTGTGGTCCCAGTATTGGTTCTCCTGAATCTGAAGCTGGGGTGGAGAGGGCAGAGTTGGCAGGTCGAAATCTCTTAATTTCACAGGGACGCTGGTGATTACCAACAGCTCAAGGCTAAGTTTGAACAGCACTGCTCTACAAGTTAAAACGTGGGCAAAAAAAAAAAAAACATTTATAGAATACCTCGTTTTGGTGTCATCAGAAAAGTGATGACAAGTGATGGAAAGTGGTTTGCCTCTTCAAATAACAATAGTTTTATTTTTGGTCCTTTTAAAATTTGAAAATTTCTAAGTGGGCATCTGATATGTGTTATATTCTTCCCTACTAATCTAATATAATAAGACCTTTTCTTATTGACTTACGATACCATTATGGGGCCATAGAAATTGAGAGGCTGTTTGCTTCTTCCCCAAATGCTTCTAAATGACTGTGACTAAGTAGGAAATGGGACCTCAGGATTCAGCATAATGTAGTGGTTAAGAACTTGGGTTTGGACCAGACTGCCAGGTTCGAATTCTGGTTCCAAACTACCACCCGATAAATTATTTATCCTCTGTGCTCTCTGTAGAGGTGTCTAGAACAGTGTCTGCCACATGTGAAGCATTCCATTAATATTAGTTTTTTAAAATCATTGTTTTCATTGTTATCTGGGCTCCCAGTTATCACTTCCATGTGTTATCAAAAATTTCTGCTTCTTAATTTTACACATGACTGTCTAGATCAGGAGTCGGCAAACCTGTTTCATATGACCTATGAGCAAAGAAGGGTTTTTACCTTTTTAAAAAGTCATTTAAAAAAGAAAAAACATGACTGAAACCATATGTGGCCAACAAAACCTAAAATAATTACTGTCTAGCCCTTTACGAAGTTTGCCCACCACTGATCTAGACGATTCCTAGAAGATACTGTACTTGCGAGGTTCATGCTAACTGCTATAAATTATAAACTCTTACGTATAATGGCTTTTCTTAAAATTTATTTCTTGCTTCTGCTCTAATATGGGTATTCAGGAGACAGCTTTTCACATAGACAGTGGTTTAAGGATACAGGCTTCTTCATCTTGAGGATCTACTGTCTTCCTGGGCCTCTGAGTCATCTCCAGTTCTCTGGCAGAGAGGGAGAGATCCTGGGGAAGTTCATCCTGTTCCTTATACTTAACATACCTCAGTTTTATTTATATTCTTTTGCCTTAGAATGCAGTCATGTAGCCACAACCAGCTTAAGGTAGTTTGGGACATGTAGGAAACTATTTTGGTGGACATATGTTATTTCTATTACAGCTAGTTCTACTTTCTCTCCCTACAGAGGTATTTGTGGACAGAGGTCTTTGGCTTCAATTTGCAAGTGTAGGACATTGTTCTGGATGGTGAAGACTGCTAGCACTGTGGCCCTTTATTAATTGGAAGTGTCACTGTGCATGCTAACACTTTTATACTGCAGAAAATAAAAACTTTCCTAGTGCACTATTATTTAAGAGATAGGCATTAAACTGAAACAGAGAAGTAATTAAATTTCTAAGTGGTTTAGCCAAAAAGCACTGAGGTCTACACATTTTAAATGGTTTTCCAAGGCATACAGATGGTAACACGAGGATTTAAACCTCAGTCCTTATTTCTTAGTTTCATACTCTTTTTAGAGTTTTCATACCTTTGTAAGATGCTATACCATCTTACGAAGTTGTCATTTAGTATATGATAGTACGTTAACACTTTCAAAGATAAAATATCCTTTTACCAATTTTTGAAAATTAATCCTGTTTTTCAAGGTCAGCTTTTACTCTTATTTTTTTTACATGTTTGCTTTGCTCTTAGTATTTGCTATTTAAAATAATAGAATGCATGTTCTTAATTACTTAGATTTTGAAATACCAAGGTTTTCAAAAGTAGAATCTAGAGCTGGGTGTGGCAGGGGAGATTAGAAATCACCCAGTCACATCCCTTACTCCACAGATGGAAAAACCATCCCAGAGAGGGTAAGTCACACAGATTGTTAGAAAAAAATCAGGGCTAGGATCAAAGTTTCTAACCTTTAATTCAGTGCTTGTTCTATATTATGACCACTTTCTACATGAAAATACAAAGCAATAAGGGCAGGAAAGAAAAATGCATCCAAAATAATAGTCACCAAACGACTTTTTTGTCTTCTGTTTTTCAGGTGTTTGTTTTCATGTGAAATGATCTACCTAATTCTGTTGTTTTAGGAATATTATTTTAGCATTTGCTGGTACCTTGAGACACGGTCTCATTCCTAATCTCCTGGGTGAAGGAACTTATGCCAGATACAACTGCCGGGATGCTGTGTGGTGGTGGCTGCAGTGTATTCAAGACTACTGTAAAGTAGTTCCAAATGGCCTAGACATTCTCAAGTGCCCTGTCTCCAGAATGTATCCTACAGATGATTCTGTTCCTTTGTCTGCTGGCACAGTGGTAAGAATCATTTCTTAAAATAATTTCTTTTCCTGAAAAATGACTTTTAGCTTCTAATAAAAAATACATGTAATTAGGAATCTGTATCTTAATAATTCTTCAGATATTGCTATTAGCATCTGCTGGTACTGTGAGAGATTGCAGAGATTAAACTTGGGGCTTATTTAAAGAGCTTGCAACATGGTAGAAAAGGTGATGCGTACGTCATATGGTCATTGCAAAAAGAGGTGTGTGGGAAGCACTGTGCAGTCTCTCCTAAGAGGGAGGGAGATGATCTAGTAAATAGGTATCAGGGAGGACTTTAAAAAGTAGCTAAAATTTCACGTAAACTGGACCTGAACTAAAAGGTGAGAAAGATTTCAGCAGAGATGAGGGAAGTTGTAGAAAGACATTAAAGGTAAAAAGAATAATAAAGCTCAGGGTGGATTGAAGCATAGGTTAGAATTTAGATCATACTGCTCAGTCTAGTTTGGCTTTTTGTGTAGGGCACCTGCAAGGTAGTAAGATATTGTGAAAAGGGTGAACCAGGTTGTGGAGAGCACTGACTACCAATCCAGGGAGTTCAGAGTTTCTCAGTGCAGCATGAATAAACATTTTTTAGTAATATTTTCCCAGTCAGTAATGTACAGTGATACAATACCTTTGCCACCTCTGATCTGCCTATATGTTATTGTTTGTTTGGTTATGACTGTGGGGGACTTCTAAACTACCTCAGGGCAAGCATAGATTGGTGTCTCCACGATGTTTATTTATATCATGAAGTATTCAAAGAACATTTGTAAAAAAAACAGTTTAAAGTACCACATTAGTATATAATTTATGCCCATTCCTATGTATGTGAATGAATAAGAACAGCAATGCCAATTTAAAGTTTAGATTTCTGTATAATAAGCTAGATTCACTTACTACTACTAGCTGAACAATTCACTCTAATAGAAACTATACAAGCTCACAAGATTCATTTTCCTGTGTTAGCAAAATTACAAATTATTTCATGTCACAGGCATTAATAGTTAGAACTACAATATGTTAAATATTCATATGCCAAGGGTCAACTGTATTATTTGGTGTATAGGAGCTGCTGCTTTCCCCAGTCCTACCCCTGACCCCATTTTTCCCTCCAAAGGAAAATATATTTTCACAAAACTTCAGTTATGGTATTCAGAGGAAGGTAAGAAAAATGTAATTTCTAACAGAGGTAATGGCCATTATGTCTCAAACAGGAGCAGCCGTTGTTTGAAGTAATACAAGAAGCTATGCAAAGGCACATGCAGGGCATACAGTTCCGAGAAAGGAATGCTGGTCCACAGATAGATCGAAACATGAAGGATGAAGGTACATCACTTTACAAAGTAGAGATTTACTGATGAGGTGAAATTAAACCTTGTAGTTGTTCATTTTTTTGACAAAAATTTTATTTGCATTTAAAACATCAGAATATAACTATGGAAAAAAGATTAAAACAATTCCTGATCTCACTGGTTTAGTTTTCATTTCTAGACGAAAGATAAAATTTTATACTTTTGTTAGCCAATTTGAAAGGTAATTTGGTAATTGTGTTTATAATCATACTAAGAATCACTGATAATCACTGATAATTAAGTACTTATCGTGCTACTTTGCCTATGTTATTCCCATTTAACACTCCCAGGAACATTGAGGATGAGTTATATTCCCATTTTTATTGATCGGATGACTGACTAGTAATAATTTTGTTATGGTAATAGGATTATGAACTTTCTTTTATTTTTTTACTTTTTTTTAACACTTATTTTTAACATAAAATAATAAGCTTAAGTGATCAGACATTTTAGATAACTCCCTAGTTCATTGGCAAACTTGATGTATACTCAGAAATTTAAATACCTTCTTGTATATTATGAACTCTTTTTAAAACAGTAATTAAACCTCATTTAGTTAATTTATTATTCATAGTAGCAATGTACAAATTTTATGCCTAGCTGGGCTGACAAAGATCACTGAATAACTTTTTTTATCCTTCACTAAGAGAACTAAATAGAATTAGATTCTACATTTTAAAGACCTTTTTTGGTGATATCTCTGAATTATTTAGCTTTTAATTTTAGTTTTGAAACACTTCAATATACAGAAAATAACATGTATTATACCTTTGAACCTGTAATTGAAATTAGACAGATATTAACATTTGGCCTTATTTTCTTCAGATCTTTTTCTTCTGTGTTGAAAAGAAATTAATCATTAGACATATATAAAGCTTCATCTCTATTTCTTTCTCTTCCCTCCTTCTCCAGAATTAATAATTATCTTATAATCACAGTTTTTTTTCCATGTATGTTTTTGTATTTTATGTGCTTATGTATATTTTATTATGTGTAAATTACATATGATATATATTATGTAGTATATATTCAGTATGTTGTTATATATTATAACATTATGTATATAAACTATATATAAATATTTTATATGTTTTTTAAGTTAAATTTCTTATATAATCATATAAGACATAGCCACAAAGATGTACACTGTTATATATACTAGTATTATCTATATTTTATGGAAATATATGGAAAATTTATGCATATCCTTTTGCAACTTGTATACTCATTCATTTTGTTTTGGGGATTTATCCATCTTGATTCACATAAATCCAGTTTATTAATTTTAAATGGTATAGATTTTTCCATTGTATGAATAAACCACAAGTGTTTATCCATTTCTATACTCAGCAGTTATTTACTTTTTTACTAATACAAGCAATATTGCAGTAATATCCTTGTACGTGTCTCCATGTGCACATAGATAAGGGTTTCTCTAGAGCAGCGGTCCCCAACCTTTTTGGCACCAGGGACTGGTGCTCTTATGAGAATCTGAGGATCTGAGGTGATGATCTGAGGTGGAGCTGAGGCAGTGATGCTAGTGTTGGGGAGTGGCTGCAAATACAAATGAAGCTTTGCTCACTCCTCTGCCCCCCAACTTCTGCTGTGCAGCCTGGTTCCCAATAAGCCACAGACCAGTACCAGTCCATAGCCCAGGGATTGGGAGCTCCTGCTCTAGAGTATATATCTAGAAATGAAATTACTCCAGAGTGTAGAGGGGGAGAGGGGGGAAGTAGATGGGGGAAAAGGGGTCAAATACATGGTGACAGAAAGAAATCTAACTAAGGGTGGTGAACACACAGTACAATGTATGTATATGCCTTCCTGTTGAATTGTATTCCTAAAACTTACTGGATTTCGTTAACCAAAGTCACCATATAAATGAATGAATGGATGGATGATAAATAAATAATAAATGATTTTTAGAAATTTTTTTAAAAGAAATGAAATTGTAGTAAAATATGCATATCTTCAACTTTTAGGATATTACCAAATTGATCTCCAGAGTAGTTATCCTAGTTTATTACATTGCTTTTAAATTTTATAAGTGTTTTATTTTGCTTTGTTAGGTTTTAATGTAACTGCAGGGGTCGATGAAGAAACAGGATTTGTTTATGGAGGAAATCGCTTCAATTGTGGCACATGGATGGATAAAATGGGAGAAAGTGACAGAGCTAGAAACAGAGGAATCCCAGCCACTCCAAGGTAAGGTTTATTTTATGCTGTTTATATAATTATACCCTTTTTAAAACCACGCCCTTGCGGAAACCTTTATTCTGTTAACCATGAAGTCTTCATATTAATCAATGAAAATCTTCCTTTCTCCCTCCCACTTCCTCTTCCATTCATCCCTTCCTCTCCCTTACATGCACATACACAATCCTCTTGGTAAAAGTCATCAAGTAAAGCTATCTGCTTCTGGAAGCTCCCAAGAGTTGATTCTCTACAAGTATCTCAAAGGAAAGTTTTATGATTCATTATCTGTGTTTAAGAAATTGCCTTAATCTGAAGTGCTTTCATTGTAAATATTTCATTATGTTCATCTTTTGTAAATATAGAAGACAACCCATTCTTTATAAAAATCTTTTCACTTTCTGAACCTTTTTCCCTAATTTTTTTTATCTTTTATCCCATTATTTCTTTTTATGATTTCAAATGTTTAATACAGTATGAAGCCTGAGAATCTGTTTTCTTATTCTAAATTTTATCTTCATTCAGTTATCAAAAAATTACTTAACAGGAGCTGTCATTACATTCTTTATAAACTTTAAAAAACTTGTTTATTTTGATGCATTGTGAGCTGTTGCACTTTCATTTTCCTTAAAAAAGCAGCTCTCAAATTAATTATGTTTACCTTCCCTGGCTTCAGGGATGTGAATTCTTTCGTATATCCCATGTTTGCTCTCTTTTTTCTGGGACTTTATTTCAATATTCTCTGATTCCTTACACCTATCTTTTTCCAGCCACCATCTTTTATTCCATCATCCCCAATCTACTTCTTAGAATTTTTATAAAAATATGTTAAGAAGGTAAGCATGGCAAAATAGTAAGAAGAGAGTTTCTTATACATATTCCTATAAAGTGGGAGATTTTTTAAATAAATAGTTGTTTTAGAATACATTAGTTATATAATTCATAAAAGTTGTTTATTGAATGCTCTTTAAATAGTACTTAAATGACTCCAACTCACAGAGTAAAATTTATTTTTAATTTTAGAGATGGATCTGCTGTGGAAATTGTGGGCCTGAGTAAATCTACCATTCGTTGGTTGCTGGAATTATCTAAAAAAAATATTTTTCCTTATCATGAAGTCACAGTTAAAAGAGATGGTAAGCTGTTCATTTTATTTCCTAGGAAACTTCAAATGTACTGTCTGTATTCTTAACCTATGTAATCATCATTTTACTCAATGAACTAATATTAGAAATCTTAATCTTCCCCATAAGATTAAGAGGATAGGAACACCACTAGTTTACTAGTATGTATATTATAACAAACCTGGTTATAAACCATATTTTTATAGCAACTTTGAAGTGAAATGTGAAAATCATCATTGTTATTGCCTTATCGTGCTTTGTTTTTTCCTCAGTGTGACTATGAGCAAGTCGTGTTTTTGTGAACAATTTTGAAATCTTCACAACTCTTTTTCTAGAACTTGTGTTCTCCAATAGAAATATAATTTAAGCCACATACATAATTTAAAATTTTCTAATACCCACATTTAAAAAAGTAAAAAGAAATAAGTGAAATTAATTATGATAATAAATTTTATTAACTCAATCTATGTTAAATATTATTTTAACTTGTAATCACTATTTTACATTCATCTGGAGAGATACCAAGTCTTTGGAATCCAGTGTATATTTTACACATCTCAATTCAGACTGGCCTCATTTCAAATGCTTAATAAAGGTAACTTTCTCAAACATATAAGAGCGATCCAAAAACAAATCAAGGATCGTTTGTTGAGTCTAATCCTTTTTTGGTAATACAATGAAAGATAGTTTTTGACTTTAGACAAGTGCCCTTCAAAAGATTCTTACACTTTCAAAAAGTGGATAATTTATTACCTAAATATTACTCCTTAGCTGTAACTAAATGTATGAATTTCTTTGAATGCTTAAAACTGCCAAGTCTTTTATCATGTTTTAGGAAAGGTTGTGACAGTCTCATATGACGAGTGGAACAGAAAAATACAAGACAACTTTGAAAAGCTATTTTATGTGTCCGAAGACCCTTCAGACTTTAATGAAAAGAATCCAAATCTGGTTCACAAACGTGGCATATACAAAGACAGTTATGGAGCTTCAAGCCCTTGGTGTGACTACCAGCTCAGGCCTAATTTTACCATAGCAATGGTTGTAGTAAGTGATTCGTTTGTTATTTTCAAATTTGAAAAGTGTTGTAAGACGTTTTATTTAGTTCATTATTCTCGTTTGTTTTCAAATTCACTTAATTGCTTTAAAAATGTATTGTTTACTAGCTAGTTTCATATAGTGTTTTCTAATTAATAAAGCATTATACCTATCACTCTTAACCTATAACATTTGGTATCAAAAAATAGAAAATAACAGATGATGACTAATGAAGTGCTTCCAACATTTGTCACATCACAACACACGTAGAAAATGACAATACTTGTACAGCACACTGAACTAAGTGGATTAGGTTGCTTGTGCCAGATCCAACTGCTTCGGTTAGCCCCCAGCTGCCTTGAAAGCTAAGCACAGTAGTTCAAAACATCAGGACTAGAGAACCAATGGGGATAGCTTCAACTCACAGTGTTTTCTGTTTTGTAATTAGTTCTGTTCTGTCAAGAATTCTAGACTCTCGTTATTTTATCTCTCCTTAGACTAAAAATAAACTACAAGGGCAGTGAAATAGAGAAGGTAGGTGTTCTTCTGTGCTTGCCTAGCTGTTTACACTTTGTCAAAAAGTGTACTGAACAGAGTACTCTTAATTATAGTAGAAGAAACAACACAAAGATACAGAAAGATAGCTCCAGTTTAGTGTGTATTTGATTTCATTTAATCATTACAATTAATGCAGATTCTTAGTCACCAGTGTTTTCTCTCCTCCTCCATATCACACACTCATGCTATTGGAGGCCAGATCCTTCTGTATTTGTTACCAGTTATACTTAAAGGAAGCTATTGTAAATCTTCTGAGGAATAAATTATATGGGTTTAAGTGTGTTCTGCCTTCATTTTTCTCTGGCAACTTCTGTTTGGAGCTAGTACACTTTCTTGAAATGACACAAGGAAATAATCACCTCTAACAATTCTTCTAACTTCTAAGGTCAATAACAGCGCTTCCAAGTCAGCCTCAGGATTAGATCAGGTTTGGCACCCGCACCAGATTTCTGACCCACACTCTAGTTTTAAATCGTTTTCCTTCTTTTCTGTGTTTATGAATAGTTTATGTCCCACTGTGAGTGAAAATTAATCCTTCTGTAATCTTAAAAAATTTTTATATTTGTTTTTGACATTGCTTAGGCTCCTGAGCTCTTTACTACAGAAAAAGCGTGGAAAGCTTTACAGGTGGCAGAAAAAAAATTGCTTGGTCCCCTTGGCATGAAAACTTTGGATCCAGAGTAAGTTACCATATAAGTGCTAAGAATGTTGTTGATACTGTATTGCATCAACCATAGTTGTTTTACTTGTCTATAAAATGTCTAAAATTGCATTCAAACCGAGTTTCTAAAAATACCTCTGTGTCTTCATTAAATATCAGTGTTCAAAATGCCTTTGGCTTGTCATTCATTCAGTGATCAGTGAAAGAATTTTTAAGTTTATAAAACTAATATTTCATGCATATTTTATGATGACTTTTTTCTTATTATAAAAGTGATTATTATGGATATTAAAAGTATAGACATATTGTCTCCTCAGAGACCATCTTTATTTTCTAATGTGTTACTCCTAGAAGTTCCTTTAATATTTTTAAGAAATAGGAGTATGCACCTGTTTCTTGATTTTTCAAAAATATTAGACACTATTTGTTTACTATGATTACAGATGAGAATTTAACTCCATCCTCACCTCATCACCAGCCCTTTCCATTCTTTCTATGTAATTACACAATTATTTTTATTAAAACCAATAAATAATTTTGTTTTTATTTTATGATTCTGTATTCATGCCATTTTTCTTTTTCAACTTTTGCTTTTTCTTGAATTTCTCGTGGCTATTATGTTTTCCTTCTACTATTTTAAAGTTCGATACCCATCATCAATTTGTTTTCTATATCATTTCTGATAGAGCCCTATTTCTATAGTACCCTCACCTTTGTAGATTTTTTCTGTGTTAATTTCAGTCTTGAGATGTCAAATTTTATATCTGTGTACTTATCTGCATTCAGAGGTGTTCTCCACATTTTCAGAGGCATTAAAAACCGCTGGTCAAAACTAAAACCCACAGTTAAAGCACACTCATGTTCCTTCTCTCTCACTAAAAGAAAAAATAATAAAGTAATGATTTAATTAAACTGAATGTAGATAACTGTCTTGTATTATCTGTCACAATGTTTGTACTATTTTGTGTAGTTTATAAGTGCATATAAATTCTCTATGTGTACTCAGTTGCTATTTGTAATCTCATAATGTACTGATTTTAATTAATTTTAAAATAACTTCATGGAGAAATTTTAAAAACCTTTTCAATGTGTAATAATTAATAAACCCTATCTTTAATGATTACTAATTCAAATTACTCTGTGTATATTTTAATCATCATAAATATGTTAGAGGTTAACTGAAATAATTTATTCTAATCAGTATTTAGTGTCAGGCTAACTCCTTGAAGGCAAGATATCTATGTGCTTTATATTTTTTTGTATTAGCCATTAAGTATTGTTAGTCATTCCCTAACACATTATAAAATTCTCTGAACTCAGTATATACTAATTTAAGGATAAATGGATGATGAGCTTATTCTATAGATTAGAAGACAAAATAATTTATTTCTCTTACCTTTGCTATTGAACAGTTTTTTCTGATGCTTCCTATATAATGTCTTATCTTTTTAAATCTAAATTTTAATCATTTTGCAGTGATATGATTTACTGTGGAGTTTATGACAATGCCTTAGACAATGACAACTACAATCTTGCCAAAGGTTTCAATTATCACCAAGGACCTGTAAGAATTTCATTTCTCTTTTCTGAGTTTTCAGTTAAAGTTATTTTTCAAATAATTTTAAATATTCATAGCTCTTTTTTTTTTTCCTTTAAATCATCTTTTATAGGAGTGGCTTTGGCCCATTGGGTATTTTCTTCGTGCAAAATTATATTTTTCCAAATTGATGGGTCCAGAGACTAATGCAAAGACTATTTTTTTGGTTAAAAATGTTCTTTCCCGACACTATGTTCATCTTGAGAGGTAAGTCGTCGTTGGAGGTATGTAATTTACATAACTAGGTTTAGTCAGTTTATTAGATATTAGGTAAATGACATTTCTGTATATTCTAGTTACCTCAATGAAATTTGAAAGTTTTACTCTTTAACACAGCAAAGTTTTATAATGTCATTTTACCTTCCTCTAACTATTTTAGGTTATTTATTTTAATTCCAAGACTTAATATTACCTGATTTATACATGTGAAATAGTCTTTGATTTTAAAATTTAGCTGATTTTTGGATATGGTTAGCACAGAGTAAATACAAAAATTAAAAATATTTAGGCTGGGCATTTTGTGTTAACTAATTTAAAGATATATTAATAAATATTTTTCAGAAATGCTTTCATTATAATTAATAATTAGGTTTTTTACTGTTATTTCAAACCCATTTGTCAGATTCTTTGTATATTAGCATATAGTATTTCTCATTATTTTGAGTATTTCTCATTATTTGGATTTTCTTCTTTCTTCCTTTTTGTCCTTGAAAAGTTAGAATATCTTGCACTGCACGGATTAGTCTTCTACCTAAGAATGACCCCATCCCTGCAGCCTGTCCCGTGACTTTGCTGTAATAATTATCCTCTCTTGCTATTGCACTTGATCTTTCCTTCTTAAACTACAAAGATATGTGTCAGCCCATCCTAAAGTAATGCTGTTCCTACCTCAACCTTTGTTTCATTCTGGTTTTTTCCAACACACTCCCTGTAAGAGTAATCTCCTCATTCCTTTTGCTTTCTGACCCCCGGCACTCCACCCCCACACTGGGTCATTCCCCACTTGCAGTCTGGCTTGTTTTGCCCTCACCACTCTGCTGAAGCCGCTCAACAAGACCCTTTCTGGTTCTCAGATCCCATGACTTCCTTTCAATGCTATTCTTTGACCTGGCTATAGTGTTTGACAATGTTGCTTTCCTCTTCATGAAAAGCTGTGTACTATCCATAGCATTGAGTTTCCTTTGTTTACCTCATAAAAGTAGAGTGTTCTGTATATGTTAGCTAAGTCAAGTTGGTCAATAGTGTTGTAAAAAGTACTTACAGATTTTCTGTCTACTTGTTCTATGAATTACCTAGAGAGGGGAGATGACATCTTTCGTTATAATTACAGACTTGTCTATTTTTCCTTGCAGTTGTATAAATTTTTGTTTCATATATTTTAAAACTTTATTATTAGGTGCATAAATGTTTAGGATTGTCATGTTCTCTTGATGAATTGACCCTTTTATCATTAAGAAGTGATCTTCTTTATCACTGGAAATATGTCTTCACTCCCAAATCTACCTTGGTATTAATATAAACACTACAAATTCTTTTTCATTAATCATTACCATGGTACATATTTTTTCAACCTTTATATTTAACCTTTTTGTGTTTTTATATTTAAAATAGGTTTCTTATGGCAGCATATAATTTGGGCCTTGTTTTTTTGTTTTATAAACAATTAGTTTCTCGGTCTTGCTTTTTTATGCAGCCTGATAACCGCTGACTTAATTGAGATGTTTAAACCATTTGTACTTAATGTGATTATTTATATGGTTAAGTATAAATCTACTTGTTTTCTGTTTATCTTGTCCTTCATTAGCTTTTTCTTCTTTTTCTACTACCTTTAGATTGAATATTTTTATTTCATTATATCTCCTTCATTAAGTATCCTCATAAATTTTTTTAATTGTTGCTTTAGGATTGTAGTATACATATCCTTATCATAGTTTACTTTCAAGTATAGTATAAGAACTTTAAAATAGTATAGTTCCTTTTTTCCCCTCCAGGCTTTTGTACAATTTTTGTCATCGATTTTACTTTTATATACATTATAATCTCCACACTACATTTTTATTAGTTTTGTTTAAGGAATTGGCTATCTTTTAAAGATATTTAAGTAATACAGAAAAAAAATCTCAGTTACTCACATAGTTGCCATTTCTATTGCTCTTCATCTCTGCGAGTATCCATATTCCATCTGGTATCATCTTCTGCCTGAAGACTTTCTCTATCCTGTCTTATAGTGCAGGCCTGCTCATGACGAATTCTTTCAGTTTTTGTATATCAAAAGATTCTTTATTTTGCCTACATTTTTGAAAGATATTTTTGTTACGTATAGATTCACAGTTGATGAGTCCTTTTTTTAGTACTTTAAAGTTATTGCATTTTGACAAGAAATCTGTCATCCTTTCTTCTGATTTGCTTTTAACTCCATTCAGTGTATTTTTCATTTCATACATTGTAGTTATTATCTCTTAAAGTGTGATTTGGCTCTTTTTTTAATCTTCCATTGTTTCTGCTTAATATTTTTATCTTCCCTGTCTCAGCTTCAGTTATAGTAACTTTTAATGACTTTATCTGCTAATTGGTGTCTGGTTCAGTTTCACTTTTGATTATTCTTAGTATTCTGCTCTTTGCCTGCTTGTGTTTTATTGGATGCCAGATGTGCATTTAACTTTGTTGAGTGTTGGATTTTTTTTTTTTGTATTTTCATAAATATTCCTGAGCATTATCTTTAAATGCAGTTAAATTATTTAGAAACAGTTTGATCCTTTCAAGTGTTGATTTTAAGTTTTGTTGGGCCTGACCAGAACAGTGTTTAGCCTAGGGCTACTTAGTCTACACTAGTGAGTCAAGACCCATCCGTGTTCTCTATTCCATACTTCTGAAGTATGAAGTTTTCAAATCAGGCTGGTAGGAGTAACACTACTCCTGACCCTGCATGAATGTCACATACTACGTCACCTAATCCTTTCGGTGAAGGAATCCTTTGTTCATCTTTGGTTAGTTTCCTCTTGTGCATTCGCCAGCTGGCATGCTGGGAATATTTGAGTGGGACTCTGCATATTTCAGAGTTCTCTCTTTGTCAGTTCTTTCCTCTCTAGTGCTCTGACCAGAACATTCTAGCCTCCTTGATCCTCCTGAACTCTCAGTTCCATCTCTTCAACTCAAGGAGACTGCTGGGCTCCACCTGGGTTCCCCCTCCCTATGCCAAATTCCAGAACCTCTCTCAAGACAGTACAGTACAGACTTACAGTACTCACTTCATTTTTTTCCACCATTTCTCAAGATCACTGTTCTTCGTTGCTTAATGTCTAACATCTGGAAAAGTATTGCTTCATATACTTTGTCCAGGTCTTTGATCGTTTCAGGCAGGAGGGACATTCTGTCCATTATAGCTCGTGTTTCCGAGAAGCAGAAATCCTTTCTTGCTTTCTAGCCCAGTAAGATGTTCTAGGTTTATCTTTTACTTTCCCTGCCCCAGCCCTAGAACTCGGCTGTTCTCTAAGGAGCCCTGGTTCTTTTTAGTGAAGAATGTTATTTAGAATCCCAGATCTGGGCACTTGCAGTATTCATTGCTCCTGGGGAATCATTGTCAATGGGCCTCCCAATGGAGCTGAGAGGTACACAGTAAATATACATAGACATACATACACACATCTCTGTGTTTATCTGTCTCTACATATTGAAAACCTTTCACACCAGTTCCACTTAGTACTTACTTCTACTTTTCTCCCTTTTTCTATTTGGAATTCCCTTTTCCAACAGTGAGTAACATATTCCCCCAAACTGTGCTACCACCACCAACCACATGGTCTCCGCTTACTCTGGTGCCCCAGGACATGGATGCCCTCTGCACCCTGCTTGGGCCTACTTGGGGCAACCCCACTAGGCTACTCTAATGCATGGATACCCTCCTGGCACCACCTGGGCACTGGGCCACCATCACCCTTGGTGTGAACCCCTTTCTCATACCCCTCAGGCTTTCACATCCTACTCTGAGCTACTCCTGCTACCCTTCTCTCTTCCCCTCTCCAGCTGTGGTCACTGACCTTCTTCGTCACAACCTAATGATTTGAGGAGTGAATTTTTCAAAAAGCAAGGGGAAGGGGACTTTATAACCATACTGGTATAAGATCTATATCTATTGTATCTGTATGTAATTATGAGCAGCATATTAATGATTCTATAAGTTTATTTTGTTTCTTAATTTTGGTACTGTATTAGTTTGCTAAGGCTACTCTAACAAAGCACCACAAATTGAGTGCCTTAAACAATAGAAATTTATTGTCTCATGGTTTTACAGGTTAGAAATCTGAAATCAAGGTGTTGGCAGGGCCATGCTCACTCTAAAGGAGCAAGGAGCTAGGGCAGGATCCCTTCCAGCCCTTTGTCCTCACTTCTGGCATGTGGCAGCAGAACTCCAGTCTTCACATGACATTCTTCCTGGGTACATGCCTGTGTCCAAATTTTCCCCATTTTATAAGGACACCAGTCATATTGGATTAGGGACCCACCATAACCCACCTTAACTAATTACATCTGCAACAACCCTGTATCCGAATAAATTTATATTCTGAGCAACTGAGAATTAGGACTTCAACATACGAATTCTGAGAGGGACACAGTTCAACCACTACAGATACCCATGTAGGTACCAGCTTTAGTAATCTGGCGTTTACTCTGAAGTAGCTTGAATACTTAGAAACAAACAAGTTTTCTGTATTTTCCATCTCTCTGTGACCGTTTTTTAAAATATGGTACAAGATGATGTTATTATTAGTTATTATTTAAAATATCTTCATATTTACCTAATGGAATTATTTTTTCTGTTTTTATTATGAAATATTTGATATCTACAGAAAAGTATATGTAAACATAGCCATGAGTTACAAATATTAATAATGAGACAAATATGTTCCCATAATCCAACTTAAAAAATGAAACATTATAGAATTCCGTATTTTTTAATTTGTTTTACATTTAAGGGATTACATCAAATTAAGAATAAATTTGATATGCTAATAATGCTGTTTTCCAATAGTGAGATCTAGAACAAGTTATTAACCTCTATAAACCTCTATATAGGAATGGTTATGATACCTACCTTTTAGGTTGCTGTGAGCATTAAAGAAGAATGTATATAAAGCACTTATTATTAGAATATAATAAATACACAATAAATACTATTATTCAGTAGAATGAAAAATTAATATAGAAATTCAGGTGGTTTTTAATTGGCATCTTTTTCCTAATAATTGTGTTTCTTCATGTTAGTTTACAATTGTGTTGTTTCATGTTAGTTTACAATTTTGTCAAGATCAAACTTAATACATCTACATAATTACAATCTGAGTGTCATAAACATACTCTGAAAGGAATAAAATTAAGTCAGAGAGGATATCGGTCTTTATTTTATATATTGCTAGGAATGGTAGTCTTCTATGTTTTTAATACATAAAGGGATTTTTTTCTATTTGAAAGTCTTAAATCACAAAGATTAAATATCAAAGAAAAATTTTAATCTAAATTCTTTATATATTCATTCATCTTTAGGATATCCTGTTTCATTTTGTAGCAGATCACTGTGTATGATTGTTTTCTATATGAAAAGACAAAATCACCAAATCCCTTGCCTATTTTGTTAATCCAACAAGATATGTGTTAGTTAGATCATGTCTCAGAAAATGGCTTTTCTTTCTTTAAGATCTCCTTGGAAAGGACTTCCAGAGCTGACCAATGAGAATGGCCAATACTGCCCTTTCAGCTGTGAAACACAAGCCTGGTCAATTGGTACTGTTCTTGAAACACTCTATGACTTATAGTTGATTCATGGATACTTATTAAGTATGCAGTCACTTATATTATGAAATGCAGGGACATAATATAATGTAAATGTTTTATATGCACAAGCTTGAGTCATTTTAAAAATCTCATTTATATAATATTGATGCCCAGATACGTTAAGACTGTAAAAGCATTGATTTTTCTTTCTTTTTTTAATATACAGAGGTAGCTTTTGATTTGTGTCAGAGAGAAAATCATCATAACTAATGGAATGTTTTTCTTTCAAATTTAGTAACTTTTTTAAATGCCTAGAAATAAAGGTTTTGAAATCCAGAGTTTGAAAAAGAAAAATCATGTAATCTTCAGTTTGTACATAAGTGAAAATGAATATGAGAAAGTAATAATGAAAGAAATAGAAAAGTATCTTTAGACGTGGTATGCATTTTCTTCAGGACAATATGTACTGAATGAATAGACTAGTTAATGGTCTCACTTTTTACTATATTATTTCTAGTACCTTCCACACTGCATTTAATAACTATTAAATGAACATTGAATTATGGAAGTAGCCACCTACAATATATGTTCATAAATGGAGCACAGATGTTCATATGTGCTTTTATTTTTTTCACTGATATATTAATATTTTTTAATATAATGAATGCCAACAGTATATTTAACATAATTTGTTTGTGCTAATGATACATAGGATATATGAAAAAATAAAAAGCATTGGGAATTTGTTTCCTAAAAACAGTTTTACAAAATTAATCTTGAGTTTGAGTTTCCTACTATGAGATGGTTTACATTATCAGATTGCAAATTATTGGGCTTATTTATGAGAACTTTCAAGAAAAAATGCTATATTAATTTTCTAAATAACTATTTTTAGTTTGTGTGTAAAGGTGTGTTGATAGATTATAGTAGATACTGGTTTCCTATTAACCAAAACCTGCCATTGACTCGTTGAGCATTAAGAATAATCTTAGTATCATAAAAACAGATAGGAATTTAGTAGTTATTTTGAATTCAATAAAATTAGTTGAACAGTTTTTCATGTTATTTTAAGATAACTTAAATCTGAAAAGTCATGAAAGGAAAAAGGTTTTTAACATGTGATTTGACATTTTGAATAGTATTTGTTTTGTAGGTAGAATTTTTTTTAATGTGTTTGTCTCAAGAAAACACTTAAAATAGATTATTGTACTTTCAGTTGAAAGACAATAGTTGCAAAACTCCTTTTATTATAATGCAATATTATTCAGTGGTATATTTATAATTACAATAATGGTACAGTAACACTTTTATCAGTTAGAAATCACATACCCAACCACCTTCACTATGAATAAGAAGTAAAAATGAAGAAAAACAACTAAAACTTTTAAATAATAAAAATATATAAATGCTTCAGAGGTCAAATACCGGTGATCGAAAGTTCATGCACTTTACCGTAAGATTACCTGCACACCCTTTTTCAAAGCTGACCCTACTTTAGAAATAGTTTTAATTAGCTTAGTTTTCTGATTTTCCAACCTAAAGCAGATTAAGCCCTACGAATTTAAGTATAGAATAATAATCTGACCTCTATCTATAAACGCATTGGTTTCCAAGTTTCCCTTTCTTCGGTTCTCATTGTATAACTTTCTCTAACCTATGCAGTTAAAATACCTTTCTTGGGAGAGACAAACTTGAGTTATTTTCAAGGGTTTATGTAGTTCTGTTGCTCTAATTCCTATATTAAAGGTGATAAGAAAAGTAATGACCAACATATTTAATGAAAGCAAAAAGTAATGGCTGACAGTTAAATGTGATAAAAAAAAAAAAAAGTTAATAATAAATAAATGAGTTGACAGTTTAAAAACAGACATATTGGGCAGATACCTCAGTAAATTTTTAGGAATATTAATGAAAGAACAGCGTAATAATTGATATGATCTATTTTAAAGTTTAAGAAGGTATGCTACACATTATTTCATCAAAGATAATTAAAATAACAGTTTCAGACTATCAAGGGATAAATGTCATTTGACTAAAAAACGTTTAAGTAGAATGAGTGATGTTGGATTACATTTTGAGAATGGCTCTGTGCCTTGTTTCTTCACTAATGCAAATCAATTCTACTCTTTAATATGAGATGTAAGATTACCAGTTTTACCAGTACGCTATGATAATTTATTAAGTTTTAAAGATAACTGAAGAAACAGGAGACCTGTCATATCAATGGGCCTTATAACCTATGTGAATTTAGCTCATTTCTTACATGTCTCAACTGCTCTATCTAGTAGGAAAATGTCATTTTTATGTCTGTATGCCAAGAGAATAAAAATCTTTTCTAAAGGTCTGTATTTTGTTTTTATTCCATTATTTACCATTGAACTAATTGGTTAATGCTGACTAAGCCTTGATTTTTGGGGGATGCTTATCTATTTTTGTAAGATGTATAAGGACAGAAGGAGAAGGAAGAATTATAGGCTGTTTAGTAATGTAATAGTCATGTTGAAATTAACAGCAAAATAAATTCTTGATATATAAGTAAATCTCTTAGCAACTCTACACTCCCCTGGTATTTCTTGAAACCTTTTATACTACCGTGAAGTTTTTATTTACCTTTCATCAGCTTACTAAAGGCAAATACTACAGGCCAGAATGATGCAATGTAGATGGGTTTTTCCTGGGGTGGCCAAAAAAGAATTTTTCACTTTGAATTATACTGCTGAGTAATGTATACATATATAGAGAATAGCCAAAGTTGATCCATTTGGTCTTGGCCTTAATCACTGTCGGTTCAGATTCACCACAGGTATCTTTATTTTCAAGATAAAAAGCATTAGCCTAAAACTCCAAACCTCTAATAGCAAAGATTTTATGAATGAATTTGTCAAACTTGCCAAACAAGGATGACGGTAATGCCTACCCTGCTGGATAATAAGGACTCATGAAGGTAACCCATAGTATATCAAGATTAAGTTGACTGCATATAACAGAGCCCAAGTAACAGTGGTATCAACGAGATAGAGACGCAGAGGTGTGCAGTCCAGGCCTGACACCCAGTTCTATGGTCATCAGGAACCAAGGTCAGCATCTAATGACAAAGAATATTCGATAATATTCCAGGTATATTTTTTTAGTTTTAGTTCATTGTCTCCTAGATTTTATGAGCAGAGGTGAACAATAATCTCTTTGCTTATTTTATTGAATGGTTTCTCCAAATTACTTTTCCTCTTGATTTTCCAAAGCTTGATCTTGGGAAAACAAGAGCTCAAAGTTTAGATCATCCAGATTAGTTGCAAATTTAATGGCTTGGTTAAAGTAAGAATTGTATAATTCATAATTTTATATTTACATTTTTAAAATATATAATTTTATACTCATTAAATTTTAAAGAAGCAAAAGAGCTGTTATTGACATAAGGCAAGATGGAATTTTGTGCAGATTTGTTTTGGGTTTGATTAGTTTTAATTCTACTTCGATCTCTCTCATCAAACAAAGGGAAAAAATATATTTCAGCAGGCAAATAAATGAAAGACTTTGGAATAAATTCCTAGAGTGCAATTGTTTAATAGACTTAGTCTTTCCTTGTTTGAGTGTCTTTAAAAAACATAAGGATTTTTTGAAGTAAATTCCAAGCACTAACTCTAAGACCTCGAGAAACTTTCTGTTAAGTGAAACTAAGGTTCACTTACTAGAATTCAGCTCCGATTACTGAGAAATAAGCAATTATGTTGCTCCCCTTAGAGGGTCTTCATTTCTGTGTTTTCTCATAATGTGATTGTTCCATTGGGTCATGTGTGACTTTAGTGTTTAAAAGATGCCATTTTCCATATAACATGACACCCTAAACCACTGCTACCCAACCTACTACATACTGTAGAATACATAGAAAAGCTATTTACACAGCATTCTGTGGTAAACAAGGGAAGTGTGCTGCTGGTTGCTGACATCTAGTGAGAGATGTGATGCCCGAAAGGCTGAGGAAAACTTTCTCATCTCTCTTGTAACCTTTTCATCATGGAGTCCCACATTAGTAAGGACACGGCCCCCAGCACAGAGGCTAACTACTTTACCTTTGCCCAACCTAAGAAAGAACAAACTATCTGTAATTAAAGGAGAGAATGGTGTATTGGACTTAAGGGAATGACTTATCAGTTTTTAGCATAGAAACTTCTTAAGGAATATTCAAGTATATTTGATTGCTAAAGAAAAAAATTATTTTTAAATATATTGCCCATATAAAAGGTATAGAACACATATGCACCTTTAAAAAATAATTAAATGAACAACCTTGAACACAACACAGAGTTGAAAAGCTAAAACAAATTTTCCGTCCCTTTCTAAACAATACTGAGACCAAATATAATAGCTGCACGTGCCAGGAATTCTTGCTTTAGGAAAGTAAGACAGTAAACTAACTAACACAGTTTGCTCATCAATATTTTCCTGATAATCACCTTGCTCATCAATATTTGCTTCAGAGGTCTTTGGGAATGAAGTGATCTTTATCCTGAATACTGGGAGCCAAACACCTTTCAAATCCATCAAACCATCTGACAGACATGTGAAAGCATCAAACTCAAGCTACTGCCTACAAAAGCAGGCAGAATGGTGGATACGTGCTGTATGTTAGAGAACACTCCCCACTTTAGCATTATCTTTCAAATGACAAAAATTGTCCATAGGTGCTACATTTTATTGAAGTATAACTTGAAAATTCATCTATCAGATGGTAGGCATGATTCCCTATCCAATCAAGTAATTCATTAATATTTTGTATAATCTTCTGTTTCAAAACTTGAATAATGACCTCTTTTTTTTTCTTTTTGTCTTCTTTGTACTCCTATTGAAAGGTTTCTATATGCAATTTAGAAATAGAGTAGCTGAGCAATTTTTATAAAACCCTATTATCTTTTTAGCTCACCTTCCGTTTCTTCTTTGTTTCCCTTAACTCCCTTTCTCCTTTTCTTCATTTTTTCCCCTCTCCTATTTTATTTTATTCCTGAAAGTACTTTATTCTTACCATAAGAACTATAAACATTGCATGGTCTCATGGTAGTATTCACAGATTTTTAAAAAATGAACAGCTTTGAGTTCAATACATACAGAATCTAAAATTCCTTGGACAACACTTTGAAAACAATCATTCCAGTGACAAAGCAACTAGATATTTGGTTCCTATGGTGGAGAGATCAAGAAATTCAAAAAGTGAGGATTCATATCAAAATGATAACATATTTAAAGTATTTGACTTCTGTGGAACATGGTAATTCTTTTTGTATTCTAAAAGTTCTAAATCACCTAATCATTATTTCTAGAATATCACACACACACAAAAAAATCTTTGAAAACTTAAGTATGATTAGGCCTTTTTTTGTCAGATTCTTAAACTTAAGATTGATTTTAAAAGTCCCTCCAGGACCCCTCTGCAAGCTCACTGAAGCCCCAGGAATGTTGTGCACAATCAGGAACACACCCTGTCACTGGTGCTGAGTGCTAAGTGCCGTTTTGGAGGCTTAGCAAGCTGGGGCGAAGACCACCAGGGGGCAGTGTGTGTTCAGTAATGCTGCCTGAGCGCCACTTCAGAGGCTTAGCAAGTTTGGGCAAGCACCACTAGGGGGCAGTGTATGTTTAGGTCACTTCTTTGACTCACCTGGGACATTCACTAGCAGATCCAGTTGTAGTTTTCTCCAGTTAGAAGAACTAACACTTTTAAACTAATTTGGGGCCTTTGCCAACCAGTCAGAGTATGCATGTTTGCTTTAAATTTCATGATAAATCTAAATTCATATTAACTTTAATCATACTATAAGGTATGGACTTTTTTTCTCATAAATGTAATTTTACTTTCCTTTTAGATCAATATTGAGCATAATTATTTCTGCTCTGCCTTATTACTCTACCCAAAAGCCTTTCCAAATTTCCAAACTTCCCAATAGCCTTATGGGATCGATGATATTTCCCTCTGAGAGGAATTAACTGATTCTAAAAGGAAGGAGATGACTTCTTAACAAATCACTCAGTAAGAGACAATGCCAAATATGACATTCAGCCCTGAAATTACAAATTCTTCATGTGTTCATTAATGAAGTCATGGTAATTTTTCCAGTTGTCATTATTCTCTTTATTAGTAAGTTAATTCGTGGATCTTTATAGAAATGAAATTCTTCTTGTGGTAATCATTTCTCAATATAGATGAATATCAAATCATCACATTATCCACCTTAAAATTACACAATGTCATATGTGAATTATATTTGAATAAAACTGGGGGGCACGGAAGAAACCCAGGCCCCAAACCCAAAATTAAGTATATTATTTCAACAGTAGATAAGGTTGAAGTTTTAATTCATGAAAAAATTGAAGAGTTAGGGGAGTTTTTTTTTCTCTCTCTTTTATTTTAAGTTGGGAAATGAATTTTTTTTCAATTGCAGTTGACATTCAATATTATATTAATTTCAGGTGCACAGCATAGTGGTTAGACATTTACCTACTTTACAAAGTGAGACGCCCCCCAATAAGCCTAGTACCCACTTAGCACCATATGTAGTTATTACAATATTATAGACTATATTTCGTAAGCCGTACTTTACATCCTTGTGACTATTTTATAAGTGCCAATTTGTACTTCTTAAGTCTATCTTTTCACCCTGCCCACCAACCCCCTCCCATCTGGCAACAATCAATTTGTTCTCTCAATGAGTCCGTTTTGTTCATTTATTTTGTGTTTCAGATTCCACATATAAATGAAATCAAATGGTATTTGTCTTTCTTAGAATAATACCGTGTGTGTGTGTGTGTGTGTGTGTGTGTGTGTGTGTGTGTGTTTCCAACCAGGAAAAAGATTTTGATTTCAATTTAGAATAGTAGGGAGATGGGGGTTGCAAAGCACCTTTGCATAAGGCCTCTTTGGATAACAATTTTGTAGCCAGTAAGGGTCAGGAAGAGGAAATTCCCCATGCCTTCAAAGTATTTCCTATAGAGAATTATTTTATAAAGAAAGCAGTTGTAAATTTGGCTTATCATTTAGATATTTCCCACCTGTTTATCCAAAACTGGAGACCTCTTAGAGCATAAAGATTCAAAATCCAGACCCTGAAAGAAAAGAGCGCTTTAGAGGTTAAGTTGACCTACACAGTAAAGAGTCAGAGAAAACTGGAAAGAGAATTGTGGCAGAGTTAGATAAAAAGGGTGATCTAGTGACCCCGTGCCCACCCCACTCCCTCCATCTGTCACCCCATAGGTGAATATTTCTGTTTCTCTCAAGTCTCTGAGACTTGCTCTGAAGGATGATCCTTCAGATCAAGTATACAGAAATATTTTTTTGAAATAAAATTCACAGATAATATTAAAACTTCTGTTTAACCTTTAGCAAGAAATGCTACCAAAAAGTTCAAAACCCTGACACTTGAGTTTATCTGCCTGTGAAACACTCCTCAGAGTCTGCAGTGGAGACGCCAACATTAACCGGAGAGCAGGAAGGGCGATGGGAACTTAGAGTGTAATGCTTATGGTTAAAAAATTATTCAGAAGCTAGAAAATTGGGCACCAACAATCGAAGGCTGAGTGTTCAAAAAAATGAAGGAAAGATGGCGATCATCCCTCCAGTTCACTGGAAGCTGGAAGAAAAAAGTAAATCCTGAAAAATAGTAACTAGGATGCAGTTCTAACAGCAGACAGGACATGCAGGCCTTGGCCTCCCTTCGCTCCATGTCAGTGTAGAGAAATGAGCTGTTACGGGTCTGTATACAGACAAACACAGCCGTTGAGAGTAAACATTTAGAAAATTTTATAGCAGTCTGAAATGGCTTGATTGGGTTGATTTTTTATTTCATTTTTCTAGTAGTTCCTTTTCAACAAGGTATCAGTCCAAAACGATTTGGGAGGGAAAAGGATGGGTCTGTCACCGGGATTATTTGAGAAGTTCTGCCCTCGTCTCCACTGAAAGGAGGTTCTAGAGTGTCAGGGCTTACCAGACGTAATAATGTCGGAGAGGCCCAATGACCACCTGCCTCCGTGGCCTTGTAAGCTTTGTAGGAACAAACTTCCGAAATGTTGAGAACCCGCCTAACGAAACTGACTCAGTAAGAACGCCGTTTGCAATTAGAAGAGAACAGCCTTTTGCAAATGTTTCAGTGGTTTTCGATCAATTCTATTTCCATTTTTCTCTGTGGATATGTGGGTCTGTGTCCTACAGAGAGAAAAGGCTGCAAGAAACGCGGAAAGGTCTTCCCTAGAAGCGTCAGAAAATAGGCAGCACTAGCTAGAGACTTCCTTTACGCGCAGATAAAATGAGGGACGATTCCTCATTGCGAACCTCACTGCACTCCTCACTGCAGACCCTCAGTTTGCTCAGTTCCCTCAGTTTATTGGCCAATTTAAACAGGAGGTGAAGTGGCTGGGGCTCCTGGACTCTATTTCTGTCTGCTGTAAGGGGGTGACTGCTTTACTCAGTTCACCAATTCAAATGCTAATCTCTTCTTGGACACGCCCTCACAGATACACATAGAAATAATGTTTTACCAGCTCTCTGAGCATCATTTAGCCCAGTTAATTTGACACATATGATTAAGCATCACTGTATGGATGAAAAAGGACCCAGGGAAGGCCAGCATGGCAGGCCCTACACACCGAGAACAAAATTAAACACCTAGGATGCTCTGAACGTAAAAATTACTAAAAGTAGGTCATGGCGGGTAGTCACATCCTAGGGCTGTAGCTTCCTTGACAAAGGTCAATCTTTACTTTACCTTAAGTAGGCCTTTTTGCATCTAAGATAACATACTCTTGAAATATAGAGTAATCCTCTTCTCTGGGACCCCTGAGGGCATACCCACTCCACCATAGAACCCTCATTGTTATCTTGTTCCCTGCATACCATCTCTATGTGTTGTAAAACTTAATTATTACCTTGTACCCACCAATGTAAAAGAAGTACGTGTCTGTTTTACATTTTATTCTATTCCAGAGCGCTCTCTGCTTTGCTTTCTCTCACCCCCTTAATCTACCAATAGATTGCATGTAACCCTCCTTACGTCTCCGCCTTTCATTCAAACGTGTAAAATAAGCTGTACCACTGCCATTCTCCAGAGCATTGTTTCAGTCCACTGAGATTTTGCTTCTCAGCAAATGTCATCAGTTTGGCTCAAATAAACTCATTAAAATTCTTTACAGGTTTGGGTATTTCTTTCGTGGGCAACTAGTAGTTTCAGGGGCAAAGCATTCTAACCTCAGCTAATCAATCATGAGACAAAAAATAAGACGTAGGAGGGCTTTTTTTTCTTTAAGATGAGTAAATATCATTTTTCGCTGAACAAAGCAGAGATGAGACTAAACCTCCTAAGTAGAGCCAAGCAGGTTTTGAAAAAATAATCTCTTAAGATCTCTTTAGTACTGGTTCTGTAAAATCAGTTGAACCATTTATGGTGAGGTGATAGAAAAGGTCAGTTGTTTTATAGTCCTGCACATCAGATATCTTAAAAGAGCAGTGCCTGAAGTGAAAAGGAAAGTTTTAACATGGCAGTGGTACTAAAGTAAATAGCCTTAGGAGCTGAACTTGAGGATAACCAGGCCAGTGGATTCCAAGAAGTTTGACTGACGGGATACCACTCACTGGGCTCCCTGAAGCTAAGATGTTGCTGCCCTCAGTAATGCTGTCCGCAGCCTTGATTGCCTCTCACGTAAGGGCATGCTTGACCCAGTATGTTGCCAAGCTTTTTTACTGACCAAGATAATGGCTTCTCCAGGAAAAAACCCCTCTCCTGCATGCTCTGCTTCAAAGTTTGAATGAAGCCATTGGGCTTTAGCTCACAGGGGTTCTTCAGGTCACCCGGGGAAAGGCCAGTGTAGCACACGAAACAGATCTGGGTGGTCGGGTTTTAGTTCTTCAATACGCTGAGTCAGACAGGAGGTAGAAAATTTGAAAACCTTTGTTTAGAGCTTATAGCCAAATATTGAAGGAATCTGGAAGAACTGAACATTTCGTAAGTGTTAATGATGTGTGCAAGGTAACAGGATCCATTCAAATTATAAGTACCCAAACTGGTTTCTCCACAAGGAGGTAAGAAGTCTCTTAAATCTCCACCAGAAAAGACTGTTTGCATATCCATCAATTACCTGCAATTTACAATGTATGCAAATAGCTCAAAGGCAATGAGCAAATCTAGTCTAACTCCAACTACTGCTAACTGGGGACCAGAGTTGGTAGGGTGTCCTATAGTTTTCCATTGAAACGAAATTTCTCTCTATAGCATGGGGACACAACAAAAAAATTAATACTTTTCCTTTCACTTTCTAAGTTCTTCTAGCTGGGCTAATAAACAAATGAACAGAGACAGATTAACAGGAGAAAATTGGAATTTTAATACGTGCACATGGAGAATGTGAATGGAGAATCTACACAGGCATGAAAATTATAGACAGTGAGGCCACATTTTGGGGGCAAAGCAAAGGAGAAAAAGGTAGGGACGGGGTATTAGATTTCAGAAGTGAGAGTGGTCAATTTATAGGTAGTAGAGGAAGAGCTGAATGTACATCGTAGGAAAATTCTTGTGTGTCTCAGGAACAATGGGACACCCAGTGTGCCCAGCTAACAGAACTGGAGTCCCCTGACCGCTGCCAGGGTGGAGATTCTAAGATGACTAAGCCTAGGATTTCTCCCGAAAGCATGTTTTTCTGTCTGAATCTCAGGCAGGAAAGGGCGAGGTGGGGAGTAGGCTCAAAGGTTCTTTTTGAGTCTCATTTCTCAATAAACAGCTCAAAATCAATATTCCTAAAAGCAGCTTCAGGGTGGCAAATTTTGCTTGCCTTCAATAGTCACTCTGCTTTTAATCAAAAATAACCTCAAGGAAAGATTATTCTTGACTACAAAATGAAGTCGGTCTCCTTAGATTTGGTCTGATTATTTACATAGGTGCAGCAAAAATGGTAATTTATCATAAGTACTTCTTAACTTTTCCTTGCTGAAAGTAATAAGAAATGTCAGATGGAACTTTTAAAAGACTCTTGAGCTAAGAAGCCAAGCCAAGAACTCACCGTCAGATTTCACCTGTAGTACCTATACGTTTTGGTGAACTCCTATCTTCTTCAATTCCCTATGATATGCTACTGTTCCTAGGCCTGCCAGGAAGTGACCTTCATTACCCAGCAAAGCAAATACCAGTGCAGTTTTTCTAAGCATGCTTTGTTTGTGGCAGCCTGACCCTGCCTGGCCATTTCCTGCTCAAACGAGTTCATTCCTGACTGCCCGCCCCCCACCTCAAGGACTCTCTGGCTAACATCAGTTTTCTCATAGGTTGCCAACCGAGTAATGTTCTTCCTTATATCTGTAGCTGTGTAGGAATGACAAGACTGTATAAAACTGCCTGTTATGTTACAACGGAGCTCAGCCTCTGGATAAGAATCCCCTGAGCTGGTGCCGGCATCAATAAACACTGCTTCCTGCTTATAGCCTTGGCGTCCCGTCTCCCCATTTGAATATCCCACAACATTTCTGGGGGCTCGTCCGGGACCTGGAGACGGCAGTTTCTCTCCTCCCTTGTCTTCAGGGTCTGGCCCCCAGGACACGGGGAGACACGAACTCCTCTTGGCGTGCCAACAGGTCCCTTGCCCACAAGGGGAGAAACGTCTCTTCTAGAGACCTTGGGCGGCAACCTCAGAAGCACAATGGAACCCAGAGAGGCACAGGAACCAGCCCAGGAGCACCACCCAACTAAGTGGTATGGTAGGGACCCAGGTCCCAGGAACAGCCTGTCCACTAGAGGACAGAAGGGGAGTCTAATCACCCGAATACTCTACATTTGTTAGAGGAAACCGTGACCTCTCAGGTACATAGGGCGGAGGGTGGAGTGTGTTTGGTATGTGATTGCGTGTGACTGGGACATGGCCTTGCAATGAAGCGACAGCTGAGCCCCTATCCACACGCAGTTCCATGGCGAACCTCCTACAACTTAAGGTGGTGTCACTGGATCTCCATGAGGAGTCTACTCCAGTGATCCGGGTCGGGACTTTATAATGACATGCCAATTGCTAAGAGGCACCTGAAAGTTCCCCAGGAGGAGAGCGGCCGGAGATGGACAAAGTGAATCTCCGAGTGCATGAGTGTCACCGACCAGGGGTGGGAGGATAAGTGGACAACCGAGCAAACAGACACCGTTAGGTTGTATGCTTAAGAATTTCGAAAAGGATTATTCAGGAGATTATGGAGTTAAACTCACCCCACAGAAACTCCACACCCTTTGTGAGATCAACTGGCCCCCTTTGGGCGTTAGGTGGCCAGCAGGGGGTGCTCTTGATAAGGGAAGTCATTGTAAAGGTCTCTCAAGTCATTGCAGGTCAACCTGGCCACGCGAATCAATTCCCTGTCTGGGTAAAGGAATGGAATATTCAGCCCTTAAAACCCCTGTGGAGAGGCCCCTTTACGGTCATTTTGTCTGCCCCCACTTCAGGTTGCTGAAACAACGCCATGGATACATCACAGCAGACTTAAACCTGCAGCTGCAGAGTGGGAGTGTTCCAGATTCTTCTGAGCCCCTCAAGGCAACCCTCCGGAAGGAAACACTAACTACGCTGATAGACCAAGGGTGAGACGTCGGCCCCGCTTTGGTCACACCGGAAGCTGACCAATCTACACGCGGCAGAAGCCCCAGGATAACGTCTTGTCAGGGTGGCACCCCTAAAGGCTCTTGTCTTCCTCGCTCTGCCACATGTGTGGCACCGGTCTCCCCACTTCTTCCCCTTGTACCCGTTGCATGCGAAGGTACAGGGTAGGGTCCAACACTGCCACGGGCTTCACTTCCAAAACCAGCCTCCCCAAAGGATGTGCCATAAACACCACACTCTGCATTCAGTGGGGGTTCCAATATTGGATGGGGTACATAAAGGGTAGATCTGAGAGCAGCCAATCCTGCCAGAGGCCTAAAAAATTAAGGGAAATTTAGGCATGTTGGTGATGGACCTCAAGCAGGGGAAAGGTCCATAACCATGCAGAGGGCCCCACAGTCAGAGAAATTGTCCAATGGATACATAATTTAACCTCATCTAAGCCTATACTGTCTTTTAGGCCCCAAAGCCCACAAATGTATGATCAGCTAAAGGCTACCTTATGCAAAAACCTAGAGAAGAACCTCTTTGTTGACCTAGCTCACAAACTTAGTGTCGCTAAATGCTGGGTTTGTAGAGGAGCACTCATGAGTGAGCATTGGCCTTGGAAGGGAACTAACCTAGATGCCTTTTACCTCCCCCAGTGGAACCACATGGTGGCTCTCCACAAAGAGAGTCGACCCCAGAAATGGGTCCTCTCCTCAGAAGTGGTAAGGGAAGAATGTCTTGGCTGGATAGGTCCAGGGTACACTCAGTGGGCTGGAGAAACCCCATGTAAAAGAATGCTATTTTTAAATCACACAGACCTAAATTGGTGGCCCAAGGTTCCTTCCTGGTATTAGGCCAATAATAATACGGCAGCAAAAATCCTCATGCTATAGAGGTACCAGCCTCTAAACCAAAAGTTAGAAGAAGGAGATGACACTCTCTGACCCAGTCCTGGGTCCGAGCATCGAAGCGGGGAATGTGGCAGCTTGTCTCTGCCTGGCCATTTCCTGCTCAAAGAAGTTGGTTCCTGACTGTCCTCCCCCCACCTCAAGGACTCTCCGGCTAACATCAGTTTTCTCATAGCTTGCCAACCGAGTAATGTTCTTCCTTATATCTGTAGCTGTGTAGGAATGACAAGACTGTATAAAACTGCCTGTTACGTTACAATCGGGGCTCAGCCTTTGGATAAGAATCCCCTGAGCTGGTGCCGGCATCAATAAACACTGCTTCCTGCTTATAGCCTTGGTGTCCAGTCTCTCTATTTGAGAATCCTGCAACATTTTAAGCTTTAGTGCCATAAAATTAACCATAGTTCCCTAAAAGGGTCAAACAAACTCAAAATGTGTAGGAAGGCTTGGCTAGCAATATATGATATTTATCTCCAAGTCTTAGGGTCTGCAAACTGGTAACACAACTAGAAAATACCCAGAGTGTTACAAAAAAGGAAGAAAAGCTGAGGCCTCTTATAACTAGGGAGGAAGCAAGAGAATTAAAATGTTAATCAAGTTACATTGAGACAATGCAATATGCTGATCAGCCCTGCAGCCAGGCCTGGGACACCTGCAGGACAAAGGCAGATTCCTGTTGGGATTGCTAACAACCCATTCCCCACACCTGAGAAGGGGAAACAGGAACAACAGAGTCTTTATGTGGTGCCCTGCATAAATAAAATCATTCATTCCTTATGGCTAAAACCATGGGAAATCCATGGGATAAAGGCTGGGATCTGCCAGCGGGCCTTTCAGTCCACAGACTCTTCCCCTTCCTCACTGTATGTCCATATCAAAGGAAATGGGTACACAAAGTCCAAACTGTAACCCATGGGGACTAAAGAATCATATATAAGCTGGGTTCACAACACCTGAACACTCAGGGTCCCTCTCACTGTCTTCCTCTCAGTGTTCTTCACTCTGTCTCTCACTGTCACCGTCTCTCTTGGTTTCTCTCACTCTCTGCTTCTGAGAGGAGACCACGCTATCTGTGGAGTGTTACCCCTTTTCCAGTAAACTTTCCCTTTGACACTAACTGCGGTGTGTGTGTGTTGAATTCTTGCTTCACTTCCCACCAAAAGACCCTCTTCTTCTTTCGGTGCAGGGCTCGGTCTTCCCCTACTTGGGGAAATTTGCCCTGTCCTGCATCACTTAGAGGGAAAAGGACATCCCTGAGGAGAGTCGGTCCTGCATTCTCAGCCTCTGCATGGGTCTGAGTTGGTCATCCTCTAGATGTCCGATGGTCTGGACAGTGGATGTCAGGTCTGGCTGGACACACGAACACTCTTTCCTTAAGCCTTCAGAGGGTAATCATAGTCTTTCTGGAGGTTTGGTATATACCCAGGTGTTTATGCACAACTAGAAAGTGTTGTGGTGCGATCAAATTTAAGACCCACGGAGCCAATTGAGATTAATTATGAGCCTTTATTAGCCGGCCAGACTGACTCTCCCCACAAGAGAATCAGCCCCGAGCCTCTAGAAGGAATAGCTTAAAAAGCCCCCAAACCCCCTCTAGCAAACAAGCAGGTTTACAGAAGCAGAGGCTGGCTATTAACATATCTTTACACAGGATAACACCCTTAACATTAGCATATCTTTGCACAGAATATCTCCTAGAACTACACCCTCTTTAACATTAAACAACGGAAGCAGAAGTCGGTCATTTGAAAATTTTCTACCCTTAACAAAAGTTAAAAAAATCTAAGTTTCCAGGCTTATTAAAGTGAGAATAAAGTCAGTTCCTCATGCCTCAGACTACTTGATTTTAGTTAATTTTGCAGCTTGACTCTAGTGACTGTGTTTTATTTCTTAACCTTTCCTTACCAGCAAGGTCTTGGTTGCATAACTTGGTGTTTCAGTGAAGTCCCATCACCAAGGAAGACAGACTTACTGAAACTGTGCAAATAACTACATTGCCATAAAAATAAGAACACCCAGTATTTATAAATTCTGGAGGGGTCAAGCAGGGAGAAAAAGATAAATGTTTCACTTCTGTTTACAAAAACAGCTTACCAAGTTATTATGAATTACATAAGATAAATTAAGAAGAAAGCGAAAAGTATTCCTTATATCCAGAAAACATAACATTAATATTAGCGATATTCCTCATTCCTCATCGGTTTATTTGGACAGACCTAACTTGTTCTACTCAATCTAGCCATCTGTTTCTGGACCAGAGTTCTGGAAATCCTGACTCGATCCACTGGTAAAGACTCAAGGACTCAGTTGTTCAAGCAATGTCATCGGAAACCTGTGTGCAAGGGCAGCAGGTCACCAGGCTCTTTTTCACAGGCCTGAGACAGTCCATCTTTGTGGGTGCACCCTAGCCCGTGGCTGATTCAACAAGTCCTTTCAAGAAAGCTTCAGGGTAAAACAAAAACTGCCTCTAGATTACGAAAGACTTAAAATGGCTTCAGTTAATTCATTACTGATAATTTTCAACAGTTCACTGTAAGAACAATGAAACTAGCAAAGAAGGTTGTTTCCAAGGCACGCAAAACAAAATAAGAAGTTTTAGACAAAATATCTATACATATAATAATCGTATTTTCAAAGAACGGTCAAAATTACATTTATGAAAATGAATGAATAAGATATTTATGAAGAAAAAAGTTCTTAAGATTTAATATATAATAATCCTGAGACATAATCTTCCATGAATATGCCAAGCATTTAGTTTCAATATACCAAGAATATATCGAGTCTATCAAATAAAGACATTCAGTAAGAACATTTATATATTCATAAAACTCTATAGGTGAGTAATATAAATCCCTAGTTCAAAACCATATGCTACTGGAAGATGCTAGATTAAAATTAAAGAAAGATGTGACCAACTTAACATTTTAAAAATAACTGAAATTATGATATATTCATCATACTTTGTGCCTAACATCATGGAAGGCAGCAACTTGGACTCCGATAAATAGAAATACCAAAGATAGTGAGGATACTGACAAATCTTTAGAAACTGCTCACACAGCATACAGCTTCTGAAACATTTATATTAATAACATTTTATCCATACAAATTTAGTCTAAGGAAAGTTAAGCATCTCTTCTGATTTGACAACTCTTCCCATGTAACTCATTAATAGCGACATATTAGATAAAATTAATTATTTCTAGAGCCTCTCTCCTTTTTTTTTTTTTTTTTAGAACCTCTTTTCTTATAAGATAAAAGAACAAATTCTTGGTGATTTTTAGGGGGCTTCTGGGAAAACAGAGGTGCAAAATATATAATTTAGGATTTGATGCGGGGAAGGCAAAAATATCAGTTTCTCAGCAGGTTTAAACACCTGCTTAAACAGGATCATGGGTAACTGGAAAACAATTTCTGGCTACATATTTCACCAGAAACTGTCAATAAAAGATTTTAAAAGTACACTCAGGAGGCTAACATGATTATAAAGAACCTTAGTTCTTTCAAAAATAGGAAGACTTTGTTCTTATGAGTAATCAAAGACAGGATAAAATCAACATAAAGCATGGGAAATAATTCTGATGAGACAGAATTATGGGCAAATTATTCAGAAGGTAGAAAAGAATCTCTTACAGCTTCCTACTAAAGCAAGCAAGTAATCCAAGAAGATTTTCTCATTTAATAGAAAGAAACTGAATTCTGATTTTGCATTAGTATATTTGTTATTAAAACTCTTTTCGACAATCTTATAAATAAATCCATCGAACTTCAGCTAGCTTTGACCACCACAAGTAAAACTCCCTCTCTGAGAACCTTCTACAACTTCTATATTTATTCACACTTTTTCCTATACTTTCCTTCTCATTCTGGAACAAATTGTCATTTTACACTAGGACAAAAACTATTCTCTTTACTTAACAAAACCCACCCTACATATCTTGCATACAAGTTTGTTCCTCTCTGTCACTATGGTTCTGAGTCTCATTCACATATATTAACTATAGTTTTTACCCACAGTCATTTGAATTTCACAGAGAAAACTAGGAGTTTAGATAGTTGTGACTGTAATACATTAGCAGAGCTTGTGAATATACATCTCATAACTGTTTATAACCATATACATCTTCAAGTTGCAAAAACAAACACATTCATTAACATAGCCAAATATACAGCCTTTCTGTTTCATATAAAAACGAGAGGCCAAAAGTACATAAAAATTATGTAAACTTAAAATTATGCTTTGCAATTAATGTTTCAGTATCTTATATTTAGAAATGATCTGGGTAGCTAATGAAGATCCACTAATTAACTCAATTCAGCATTGATACAAGATTTTAAGTTACTTAAAGATCTTGGTAACTATTTCCAAGCTGACATACTTGAAATAAAGTTTGCTAGAATAATGATTCAATTTGGTTAAACACAAACTTTCATTTTTCATAATTTTAAACATCTGTAGATGTAATGCTAGCTTATTTGATTCATAAATGTATATAAAATTAGGAAAAATATCCCTAATTAGAATAACAATGTATGCTGGTATTATGTTTAATCCTAATAACTCAAAAGATAGTTATTTTTATTAAACCAATAATATTAAACTATTTACCAAAGATTTACCTAAGTAATATGAACTCAAATTCTCAAACCATTTAAGTTAGTGTCTATAATAGTATATATTTTAGTACATTTAAATTATTAGAAGATCAATTTCCTTACTTTCTGGGAATTTTAAGCATTACATAGGCTCGCTTATCTCTAAATCAATCCAAACAGATCTCTTTTAAGAGATGTTATAATCTAATTTGGTAATACGATCTAGAGGAAAGAAAATATTATCCAGTCACAGACACACAAATGTGTATACAGACCCAGTAGAGAGATTATATCTTCAATAAAAATATTTCAACTTATTTTGAATTTGAATTTGAATTTGAATTTGAATTTCAGCCAAGCAGCAATAGAGAAACAGAAGAATAATAAACTAGATTATGTTCTACCTTTCACCCACAGAGGCAAGATTTCTATAAACCATTTAAGTCATTTACAAAGATAATTAACAGTTCAGACCATAAAACCATAAGAAGCTGGCATCAGAAGTCAAGCCAGTACTCAATAATAATAAAAATCAAATCCTTACTGTGCCACGAATGGACAGGAGTCTTGAACCGAGAACCGGAAGCTGGGCTTACTCTCTGATCCCTGGTTTGCTAGTGGTGCACAAAGGGCTTGAGGAGTCCTCATTGCACAGGTAGAGAGTCTGGGTAATTGATTAGTAGATGAATATCTTTGATTCTCAGCACTAATGATGCCCACTATTGATACCAAGCCCTTCACTAAACCTCTCTCCAGTGGAATGAATGATGCTATAAAAATCAGTCTAACTTAAAAAGCGAGGGTAATGATCATGACCTTGGATTTGGCAAGAAGGGTTTAATATCCAGAATATATATAAACACCTAAAACTCAACAACAACAACAAAACCCAAACAACTCAATTCAAGAATGAGTGAAGGACTTGAACAGACCTTTCTCCAAAGAAGATATATGACTATCCAATAACTACATAAAAAGATTAGTCATTAAGGAAATGTAAATCAAAACCACAGAGAGGTGCCGCTTCACACCTAAGTAGAATGGTTATAATAAATATTGGAAAGTAACAAGTGATGGTGACGATATTCAGAAACTGGAAGCCTCATGCATTGCCGGTTGAAATGTAAAATGGTGTAGCCATGGTAGTGAACAGTGTGGCAGTTCCTCAGAAATTAAACTTATTACCAGTTCCACTTCTAGGTATACACTCAGAAGAATTGAAAACAGAATCAAACAGATACTTGTACGTGAAGGTTCACAGCAGCATTGCTCATGGTAACCAGAACGTAGAGACAATCCAGATGTCTTTTGATGAGTAAATGGATAAATAAAAGGAGTAAAGTTCTGATACAGTCTACAACATGGATGAACCTTGAAAACATTATGCTAAGTGAAATAAACCAAGTAAAAAAGGACAAATATGTGATAACAGTTTTTGAAATATCTAGAATGGGCAAATTCAGAGAGCACAGAAAGATTGGAGGTGAGGGTGGATGAAGAGTTACTGAGAAAACAAAAATGGAGACTGGGACCAGTGGAAATATAGAGCTGACACTGGTCCATGGCAAGATATTGTGAAGTCCTGCCACCTTTGGAGTAGAAAATGTTTCTTAGGTACTAATTTTGCTGCCCAATTCATTGTGCTCTATTTCTCTTGACTTGACCTTCTAGGAGAGAGTCCTTTCTTTTTTATTATCTTCCTTGTCTATATCTGAAGTGGGCATTGAGGACTATGAACTCTTGGGAGGCTGAGCAGTGTCTGAACTCATTTCCTATCTACAGAAGGCTGGAGGCCAAAGGGGCATTTTAAGTCTTGTCCTTGCTCTTGGTTTCTTTGCCAGAACAATTATTTCATAAACACAACTGTCTTTTTATCTATTTGATTCCAGTGAGCTTCCTTTGCCAATAGCAAAGGTTCTTATCTTGGTACATCTCCATTTATCTACTTAATTCCGGGTATCTTGTACTCACCAAGCTTGATGCTACGGAGAGCAACACCTATTAACATTTGTTTTCTATTCTCTTCTCCTGGAATTGCAAACACACTAGGTTCATTATTCATGTTCCAAGTTATTGTAGGTGACAATTTTATCAAATAGTCCAGCGCATTACAAAGATTGTCATTATTCCAGCTTCTAAAATCATCTCACTTACCCCTAGCCAATGCCACAAAAGTCAGTTTTCATTGTTAAAACAGACTCCATCTCTGAGCATTAGTTTCTGCATTAATTAATATATGCTAGGTTTTGTCAAAATCTCAATAACATATAATAACCAAGATTTATTTCTTGTTTATGCTGTATGTCTATTGCAGGTTTCTGGAGCTTTTATTTTACATTCGATGGAGCAGTTGTGATCATAAATATTGCCAGACTCAAAAGCAGAGGAAAGATTGTTCCAGAGGGTCACAAATTGGCAATTCAGTGCTGTGGCCCGAATGACACATAATGTTCTTACTATTCATATGGTCCTACTCAAGCACTAGAGAGCCAGGAAGTGGAGAAAGCAGGAAATATATGATAAACAGAATAATCCAACTGCATAGGAGCAGCATAATTAAATGTCCTCTAGGACTGGTGAATAGGGCCCAATGTCATTAGAATTGCAGTCCCTCACCCATCCCCAGACTTAAGAGGCCCTGACCAACTTTACAGCACAAGAACACACTGTGAACCTCTCTTCTAGTTGCCTACAAAAGAATCTGTGGTGATTTTATCAGATAACTACAAAGAAGAATCGTCAAACTTCCATTTACAATTGACCCTGACTCTGAGATAAAACCAATTTCTTGATGCCCAGACCACCAAGTTACTCCACCGATCAGTGACTTAAGAGCATCAGGAGATGACTGAAGCTTTCAACAGAATCAACAAGCTCCGTGGGGCAGCGATCATCCAGGGTAATTTTCTCCAGGTGGTTCTGAATGTATGGCCTTGCTTCCATGAAACTACCCTTTAACTCTCTGTCTCAAAGACTACTTCGTCCAAATAACAGGAAAAGCCTCACAGAATCCCCTCTTAGCTAAAGGAGGAAATGAAAAGCAAGTTCATTTCAAACTGGTCAGATAGATGTTTTATAGTGTTAAACTCTACAGATCCACCTCAAAGCAAAATGATCACGACTGCTGTTGATGAAATAGAAGTGACCTCATTTAACTACTCTTAGAAGTACATGATTGACAAGTAATCTTTCTTTGCACTAAAGAAGTAACAACAACATGCCAGATTCAACTAATTTGGCAGCTTGAAAAAGCAGACTGTCCCCTCCACCTGCAGCCTTCATGAGCTGTGATTTCAATTCAACAGTTTTAAGAACTAATTGAGTAGCGTGGGTCCCAGGCCTGGCTGGTCCCAGGTCTGGCTGTGATCCAGGCTCAAGTCTACGAATAGGACCTAGGATTTAGAATGTTTCATTAGTGTAGTCGAGCGACTGCACCTAAAATATGTAAACATAAGTCAGCTCATTGTAACATGCATGTGTGGCTGAAGGCCACTATTGTACCCTGATACATGTGGAGCCACGTGGTCCCCTGGGAAGCAGAAGAGGAACAGAAGCAGAAGCACGCTCCCCTGAATAGAGCTGTACTCCCCACAATAGAAATGTGCTCCTGGCAGTAAAGTTGGTGCCCGCTGTTTCATTCTCATGTCAGCCTCTCGTGCATTCTTCCAACTGGGCGGCTCACCACCAAAACCTTCCCTTCTCCATCAGCTCGGCACTGACAAGTAGGAACAAAGTGTAAGTGACACCTGGAAACCTGAGGTTTAATTCTCTAAACACTGAAAAGTTTTGTATTTTAACTGTTTTGAACAGAAATCTTAAAAATATATATCACCATAGTCCCTGCTCTCTTTCTTCTTTTTTTTTCTTATTAAGTCTTAAGCCATCGAAGTCCCAAAACTACCAGGCTTGGCTCTGCCTGAAGATACTGATTGAGGATTATTACTTTGTATGCACGGTGCTCGCTGTGTCAACTGCACCCAATATAATTTTATTTCTTCTTAATTTCTCTGGGGCACCATTGGAAACTAGTTATTGTGCAATATTATAATGCTCTCATGCTTTCAAAAGGGCTGCTGGATTTTGCAAATAAAAATATAGGCTACCCAGCTAAATCTGAATTCTGATAAATGGTGAACTATTTTTAGGATTAGTATATCCCAAATATTGCATATACTAAACAGTTATTCATTGTTTATTTGAAATTTAAATTTAACTAGGCGTCCTGTGTTTTAATCTGGCAACCCTAATCAGGTCCACTGAGATACATAGGCCTGTTTGGCTTCGGCCATCTTTTGATCTGCTGCTCTCATTTATGTCTTTAGGGAGCCAAAACTTTGCCTTTCAGATCTGTTATGACAGAGAGGCCAAAGCTGGTCCTGTGCCCTAGTGTCCTCAAGTTGCTGTTTTTCTCTCTTCCTTTATGGCCATTTCTAATCTTTACTGATACTTTTTATCCCTATTGCTACTTTTGCTGTCTACCACCTTTTTCCTAAACTGTGCTCATTTCTCTTCTGTACTATTTTTTTCTTCCTAAAGGCAGTGTTTTAAAGCACAGACTTTAAAGGCGGAAAAATTAGGATTTGTACCCCAACTTACCTTTCAGTAGATATGGGAACTTTAATAAGTTACCTAATGTCTGAAAGCCTCAGTTTCTCCTTCTATAAAATACAGGTCTTCTGTAAAATACTAATGTCTACTTTATAGGGCTGTTGTGAGGGTTAAATGAGATGATAAGGGCAAACTACACAAAAATACAATTCTTATTAGATTGTTATTATTTAAAGAGCTTCAGGCTTTGGATACCGATTCGACATCTTTGAATGTGTTAGATGCCTAGAGTTGCAATTTAGGCTCTGCTGACATTCTTTCTCAGTAAGCTTTTGTACTGTCTGGCTTGTCTGTAACATTATCACCAACCAGTTCAGTTTAGTTGAGGAAATAATGTGTTAAGTTTCTACTATGTGCTAAGCACTGTGGTAGGGGCTGAAGATTCAGAGATGAATAGGATAGTACTGCCCTTAAGGAAAGTGTGGGGCCGAAATGGTAGATATAAAACAAGTACAATGAATTAAGTAGATTATGTAGATATTCACAGGATCCTTCAAGGTGCTATGTGACCACAGAGAAGAAGTTCAGACCCCTGAGAGGAAGGGGACAAGAAAAGTCTTCGAGTTTGTATTAATATCTGAGCGGAGAATTAAAAGATGAGTGGGGCAAGCTATAAACAATATGAAGAAGCGGTACAAATGTATTCTATATTTATTCTATACTTAGTGACTAGCATAAGGAATAGGAATAGGTATTATAGATGGTACATACAGGGAAACACAAAGCAGCAGTTCAGAATTATTAGAGTATAAATTGTAAAGCTAGGAAAAGCTAATGAAAGTATATTAATTTCTTTTGGTTACCAGTTTTGGGGCTCATATCTTTAAACCAATTGTAGATCTCATACATGGCCCTCTATTTTCATTGTTGCTTTTATTTGCATAGAATCATTTTTTATTTCATGCCCATCCAAGATGCTAAAACACGTTACTGTTTCATAAGTAATTCCCCCTCTCATTTTTCTCATTTTAAAGCTTACCGGACAGTCTAAAATGTCTTTCTTTTCTCTCTAAAAAAAAAAAAAAAATGTATTAATGTCATAAAGTATATTTTTCCTGCTGGTGAATTTTTAAAATATTTTAAATCTTTCCTTTCACAATCACATTTATTTACCAAGAACCTATTTTTTGAATGAATGAAATGAATATTCTTAGAATATTGCCTAGCTATTATTATTATGTATCATGCAAATTTTAGTTTCAAAATATTTGAACATTGAGATTTAATATATATTCCACCATCCAGGAATTTTCCTCAAAATCTTATTACAAAAAAATTTAAAGCCAGTTAATCTACTCTAAGACAGCTATTTAATTCTATTTTTCTGCACGTTCTCTTTTTTTCCGGCTCTCTTGGACATAGTTTTTATCTTTTGCAATAAAAAGAGACATAGGCTTGTTTTATAGTGTTGGAAAAGAGTTGGAAAAAAACCAAAACCAAAACCAAAAAACAAAAAAACTCAGACCAGCGAGAAATCAAGCAGCACCCAGAAGTTTGGAGAAACTCAGTGTTATTACGCTAGAGGTCCCAGAAGAGCTAGTGCTCTGAAAATCTAGGCCCTGAGCTTAAGGGCAATTTCACTTTTATACCCACGTTTTTACGGTTGGCATGGGCTGATTTATAGACCCCTGAAATTGCTACGGGCTACGGGAAGTTACAGAGCATGGGATTTTCTAACAAGCACTAAAGCAATACATCTTAAGGGGCGGGTAAGTTCTCAGTTGACCCCAAGATCTTTGGCCTATGCAGCAAACATGTTTACAGCAGAACAAAGAACTGATTGGAAATGTTGGCCACTTAAGTGAGAAATTCCTCTTCAATAGCAGCATTGTGTTAAAAGGAAGTCCTACTAGTGGATGATCAAACTAAACTTATAATATTAATTGCAGCCTGTCAATCACCAGAATGGGCTGCAGTGGTTGGAGGGTTTCCAGTAAAGATATTGGAAGGCCTTTTAAAAAGTTTGAAAGGTATTCGTGAAGCCAGGAAGGGATCAGTCCTTTAAAACCCTGAGAGTCTCTGATCCCATTTGCTCTTCCCCCTCCCTTCCCCTCTTCTGGTTAATGGCACTAGGCCCATTGGTGTCGCCGCTTAGGACCCTGCTCAGCCTCAAGGGCTGCCAGGAAGGGAAAAGCGATCATTTGCAAATGAACAAGCCTTCTTCCAGGCTACTGGGTGGCAGCCTGTGCCAGAGCAAACCTCGTTGGTTTTTAGTATCAGTGGCTGGCATTTTTAGAAGCGGACTGTTTCTTTCCTGAATCCGCCTCCTCCACTCCCTCTCATGGTCTTTGCCCTAAAGGACTTTGCCTTTCCTTTCGCAAAGGAACACCCCGGCGGGCACCCAGGACACCCAGGCACCCTCCGCAGCAGGCCAGCCCCGCAGAGGCCCGCGGCGGGAGTCGCTCCGTCTTGCCTCGTACCCGCAGGCCACAGCTAAGCGGGAGGCAGTGCCCCGTGCGGTGACGCGACGGTGAAGCCGGCTCCGGGGGCTGCTCCACCTGCAGCCCAGGTGCCACGCCTTGGGGACAGAGCTGGCAAGCGCCGAGTCGGGGCCGCCAGACCGGAGCCGGGAACGGCGTTTGCCCGGGCCGAGGCGGAAGCCGGAGCATTTGGGGGACGGGACCGCGGGAACCCGGAAACGCCTGGGCCGTGCGGGGCTGGCGGCAGCGACGGCGGCGGCGGGCGGCGCTGCGCGTCAGGGGTCGCGGGGGACCCGGCGGGCGCGGCAGCCTGGGGCGCCCGGCGGAGCCGAGCCGCCGCCTCCCGAGCGCGCAGCCGGCCGAGCTGCACGGAAGGTGAGCGGGGCGTGGTGCGGGGAGCGGCGGGCGACGCGGCCGGGGCGCGCGAGGCTGCCCGGGTGGCCGAGACGCTCTGGTTGGAGAGGCTGATGCCAAGTCCGTCTGCATGACCAGGACAGTGCCGGAGACCTGAAAGCCTCGCTGAGGAGGGGTGGAAGTGAACGAAGTGACACGTTGGAACTCCGAGGGACGACGTGTGGAATGTGCTGGGTGGAGGAGGAAAAAGGGCCCGAGAAAAGGGGTGTGTCAAGCGAATGAAAACGGCAGGGTGTCCTGAGACCTCGGGGGTGCAGAGCGAAGTGCGGTGGCCTAGGCAGGCGGTCATTCCTTAGGGAACCTCCCTTGGGCTCGCTCTCCCTCTCGGTGGCGCGCATCCACCAGACTGGCACCCGCGCTCGAGAAGCCGCAGGGACTTCAAGAAATGGTAAGGCTGGCCCTGGTAAGGCCAGTGCGGAGAAAGGGCGGTCTGAGGCCAGGTGGGATCCTTGTCAGAACCAGAGGTAGGTGTGTCTGTGTTGCGGGAGGGTTTTAATTAACATATTTGTTTAAAGCAACTGAATACCTCTCCCGAACGCTGGTTCAAAGGAATTAAAGAACATTAAATGTAGCAATGGTCTTGCTTAGTAAACCACTTACATTTCATTATTTTGTAGTAGAACTCTTTTATTATGTTCGATGATATGCAGTATTTGAAAATGGAAGCAGAGTAAAGTTTTTTTTTTTTTTTTTGTTTTGGAATTAGTATTCAGCTTTGGTAAGGATGAAATTTGGTACACTTTCTCATTCGGTGCTCTTATTCACTTTCACTGGTAAACTCAGGTTGTTTCCTTTAAGGAAATTACTTCTCAATTTACATTTCTAGTCCTAACTTTCCTTCTAAGTATTGATGCTGCTTCAGCAACTCAAAGTTAGTTCTTCCATTTCTCCTTCCCACTACCTCTGTGTTACCACTGGCTGTTCCCTCTTATTTGCACAATAGCAATGGCTTCCAAACTAGACTCAGCCCGTCCCCCTTCCAGTCACCCAACCTCCACACTACTTTTTAAAGCCAGAGGTCTTAAGCATTTTTTGGCTATTCTGTCCTTAGAAATACTCAGTGATTATTGGCTCCAGAATAAATTTAAAATTACTTAGAGTGTCATTCAAAGCTCTTCAAAATTTGGAGCTCTCCATGGTTCCAAACAGACCAATATCTCTTTAAAAAAATTTTTTTAACTTTATTAAATTTATTGGGGTGACATTAGTTAAAATTATATAGGTTTCAAGTGTACAAATCTGTAATACAGCATCTGTATATTGTATTGTGTGTTCACCACCCAAAGTCAGATTTCAATCTGTCATGTATATTTGACCCCCTTTGCCTTTTTCTACATCCCCCTCTTTTTAAAAAAACTTATTTTATCTCACATATCCTAATTTGTAGCCAAACTGGAGTAGTTATTTTGAAATGTAATTTCTGACCATGCTCTGTGCCTGCCTGCCTTGCTCTTTGCTTACATTCTTTCTTCCTGCAAGGAACAACTGACTTCCTTACCATCTTTGTAAGAATTCTTACTCTTTAATGCCACCTCCTTCTTAAGAAGCTTTCTGAAGTCTACCATTAGTCCAAAACATTTGTCCTCGTGTGTTGGGCTTTATAAATCTTATGATACTTGTTACATTTCCATTGTACTATGGTTATTTGAGAAATTTATCACTACTAGAATGTAAGTTTTTTAAAGCTTGTAACTGTATCTTTTAAATTTGTTTAGTACTTTAGTACATGAACACAGTATTATGATGTATTAGACCCTTAATAAATAATTGCTACATTAAATCCTATAATGAAATAATAAAAATCTTTCAGCACTCCTAGAGGCAAGGATAAATCTTATGTTGTAGAGTAACCTTATTTCAGATTTTTAATTTTTAATAATCTTATATTTGAAAGTGCTTTTCTGTTCCATATTTTAATCATTCATTTAATTCTAGTAATAAATCTAGTTATTATCACCCCTATAGGGGAGGAAAAATAATTTTCCCTCTACTCTTTTGAGTTCTTTGCTCAGACTCCTATAATAAAAGATAGATGAATGAGAAAAATACACAGAAGTTTATTAACATGTATACTTCTGAGGAGGCAAATACTTTTCCTCTCACGTTCTAAGTTCTTCTAGCTGAGCTAATAGTCAAATCAACAGTCAGCTAAGAGAAGAAAAACAAAATTTTAATATATGCTCTCAGAGAATTCACTTAAGCGTGATATAAGACATTTCTGGACAAAGGAGAAAAGCACAGAAGGAGTATTGGATTTCAGAAGTGAGAGAGAGCAATTTACAGCTAGTTGAAGAAGAGTGCACGATACGTGGCAGGAACATTCTTGCGTGGCAACTCAAACAACAGGTCAGGGCGTCTCTAGCTAATAGGCACCAGCCTTATGTCCTCTTATTTACTGTTCTTAATTCACATTAGGCCAAGGCCGCATTCTAAGATTCCTTCCTGAAACAGGTTTCTGTGTCTGATTCTCTTGGACAAGAAGGGGGGTGGGTGGTCAAAGGTTCTTTCTGAGTCTTTTTTTTTTTTTCTTAATAAACACCTTAAAATCTATATCTCCCAAAGCAGCTTCAGCGTAGCAAAATTTTGGTTCCCTTTATTGCAGATCAATATGAATTGGTAGCTTAACATTAGATTTTAACCTCTAAAAAGCTATTGTATCAGTATTCTTTCTCAGTTCCGGAAGCCAGAAATCCAAATCAGTATCACTGTGCTGATATCAAAGTGTCAGTGGGGCCATGCTTCCTCTGGAGGCTCTAGGGAAGAATCCATTTCTTTCCTCTTCCAGCTTCTGGTGGCCCGCACTTAGTTTGTGTGGGTACATTACTCCAGTCTTCAAGACCAGCATCTTTGATTCTCTCTCTGCTCTATCTTCGCATTGCCTTCTCTTCTTGTGTATCTATATTTTCCCCTTCTATTTCTAATAAGGACACTTGTGTTGGCATTTGAGGCTCATTTAGCTAATCAAGGATAATATTTCCATCTCAAGATCCTTCAGTTAATTTCACCTGCAAAATCCCCTATTCCAAATAAGATAACGTGTATAGGTTTTAGGGATTAGGACTTGATATTTTTCAAGACCATTATTCAGCCTACTATAATCCTCAAGCATATTTTTATGTCTGGTCATGTGCTAGGATATAGAGATGTAAAAATATATAGAATATAGGATCCTGAGACCCTGTAAAATTGTAAACTCAATGTTTTTATTTTTTTTTATTTTATTGGCTTTTTATTTCAGTCTACCACAGTATCAGACTGGATTTGGGTTTAAGAAATGTTGACTTTGTACCTAAACAAGATAAGTTGTTTTAGGGCGACAGTCATAGAATCTTTCAATTTCTGTCCTTGGACCTTGGACTGTGAATTTGGGCCTCAGGTTTATTATTTTCTTAAAGTTTCCTAACTGACTTAGAAGCAACCATCGAAAACCATTTTATGCCTATTTCCAGTAAAATGTTTGTGGCAGCCACTATTTGATCAGTCTTGATGACAGGTGATAATTTAAGTAGTATTTCCCTTGGCCTGATGAACTCTCATTAGGTCATTAATGTTTTTAAATCTAGTCAGATCAGAAAACTGATTCTAGATTTCTAAAGTTATGGCACTTTTACCCTGGGACCACATTTGGTACCAACTATATCAGTTGGGTTCAATAGAGAAGCAGAATAAGGGATGTAAAATAGTAAGAAGACATTTCACAATCGTGGGAGAAGCAGGGGAAGTAAAAGTCAAAGAAGAGAGTGTTGAAGTTTAGTGAAAGTGACTAAACCCTTCTGAAAGACTGATGTGGGTAGACAAGTCAGAGCTTTCAAAGGAATCTACGAGCCAGCGTATTCTGCAGCCAGAGTAGGAACACACAGTGGTGCTTGTAGAAAAATTTATAGAAAGCTCTGACCTCTGCATAGCTGTCTCTTGATGTCCACAGTCAGGAGTCCAGTGGAGAGCCTGGGCCCATTGCTTCTCAGTAGGGTCAGCAGTTGGGAGGAAGAGCTGACCTAGAGCAGGGAAGAGTGGGGATAAACTGGAACCTGTCGGTACCTGTTTCACCACTCTTAACCCTGACAGACTTCTGAGAGTAATGGCTCTTGCTTCACTTCTGCCTTCCAAATCTTGTGCAGATTTTTTTAGCCAGACTATTTTTTGAATGATTTGAATACACGTCTTCCATGCTAGAGGAGCAGACATTTGTCTTATTCATTATGCACCCAGTGCTCATCACAGTGCCTGACCGTAGTAAGTTTGTATTAAATATTGATGGCAAGTTGTGGAGAGTTGTGTGGTATCTATTATTTCTGCCTCCAGTCTTTTAAGTCTTAAACATTTACTAATGATAAATGTCTCTGGACCTTACCTGGCTTTTACACTACTCTCTTAGAAAACTTTAACTTTCTTCATAGAAAACTTTAACTTCTGCCTTTGGCTCTAAGTGGCCGGAAATGATCATAGCACAAAGTACTAGAGCAGGAAAGCACAGAGGTGGGGAAATGGGAGGGTGAGAAGGAAGACAGTTTTACACAGCACCACACATTGAAGGGGATCTTAGAGCTACACTTCTTAGGTCATTATGTCTTTCAAATCATTGACTTTGTGTAAAGAGTTCAATAATACTAAATAATTTTTCATCTAAAATTAAAATGTAAATAGGTTTGATATTTGTGTAGTTGAAGAAATATTTGAGTACTATTTATTTTACCTGATGTTAGTAATGGAAATTCTGCAGGTTAGAAAGAACAAGTTAAAAATTAACTCACATAAAGTTATTATCTAAAGTTGCCTGATATCTTGAGGAAGAAAAGGAAGGAGAAACACTGAAAAATTGTTTAACTTAACTGTAATAGGAACAGGAAATGGTAAAGAATAGAGTTGGTCATTAAGTGTTATGGAGCAGGAATGTACTTTTCTTTAAACACTTGGGAGTGAACTAATTTAGTTTAAGATTATTATTCCTTTCATAGAAACAAAAATGATTATACTGATAGTGTAAATTATCTTTGACTCAAATTTATTTCACTTTTATAAAAAATAAGATTTTTGGATTTCCATGGGATTATTATGGATTTCAACTACAACGTATGGTTGCTACTTTTTGAGAATACTATATCTACTTCTGAGATTGTCAGAAAATATATAAATGCCAGTGTCAGAAGTAAAGCCATTTGTTATTATTAAGCATATAATTATGATGCAGGACAGGGAGAATCCCCCCAGTGGGGACTCAGGTCTTACACTGGGAGAAGCGAGTGAGGGTTCTTGACCACATACAGGAAAGAGTTCAAGTGCACAGCAGAGTTGGAGACAAAAGGAAAGTTTATTAGAGAAGGAATAACCTCCACAGTGTCGTCTCCTCTCAGTGACAATGAGAGAGACAGACCTCTAGTGTTCGAGGAATTCAGTTTATGTGTCATTCTCAGTTTCTGTGAATTACGTTTAAAGACTTTACCTATTTTCCTTCGATGGTATGGGTATGCAGCGTTAAAGGCGTGCTATCAGTCTCAGCCTTTGTTCTATAGGTTCCCCATGATTTGGCGATAGGGAGTGAATGGTTGGGTTTATTTTGTGTAGGGTACAACTTAAAAGACTCTGTCTTCCTTTCTTGTGTAGGTAAATTGTTAGTAATCTCTGCAGTAACCTTCTTTTGTTCTGTAGGCCTACCGTGGTCTGGCAGCACTTTGTAGGCTCTGAACATGGTTTAATATTTAGTTAATTTATTTCTCATGCCTCTTCTGTATATCAGTTACAGGTGACAGTTTTAAAGTTTTGGCATCATGGGAGATAATGGAAAGAAATTTGCACCTGAGGTCAGCATTTCCTTATGTGTTGTCTTTTTCTGTTCATTTACTTGGAAAACCTTAAAAGGTTTGTTTTTAAACTAGTAGCAGTTTCTGACTGTTATATAATATGAACTTATATTTGCATACCACTTTATAACTGTTACGTTTTTATTTGTATTCTATTATGTCATTTACCTTTAGTAGATTATTATATTGTACTTAGGGAGTTATTTCAGGACTAGTGTTTAGAAAATGTAAATATAACTCACTTTAAAAACTCTTAAGTTAGAAATTTAGCCTTTCATTTCCATAATAGGAGGAAAATTGATTTGCAGAATTTCTTAAGTACTTAGTCATTTTTTAAAATCTATAAATTTTAAAACATTGACTAAACATTTGGTGTTTTAAGACTAAGAAATCCAAAAGGTTGTTGAAATACTTTCTGTGAAATACAAAATGATTTAGGGGGCTAAAAAAATAATTAATACTTCTCTTCTAAGTTCTTCTAGCTAGGTTAATCAAATTGACAGATTAAGAAAATCAAAATTTTAATACATGCGCATGGGGAATTCACATAGGCATGAAAATTCCAAAGACAGCAAGGCAACGTTGGGTATATAGGACATTTTGGACAAAGGAGAAAATAGAGAGGGCATGATGTATTAGATTTCAGAAGTGAGAATGGGCAATTTATAAGTTCTTGAAGAAAAGTGGGACATACAGGACGGCAAATTCTTGCTGGGCGAGTCAGAAACAGTGGGTATCGTAGGATATTCTAGCTAGCAGGCTCCCACCTGATGGCCTCTTATTTACTACAGTTAATTCAAATTAAGCTAAAGCAGCATTCTAAGATTTCCTTCCTGAAGCAGTTTTCTCTGCCTGAATCTCTTGGATAGGAAAATGCGGGAGGGCCAAAGGTTCTTTCTGAGGCTTGTTTCTTAATAAACAGCTTAAAATAATTATCCCCCAAAGCAGCTTCAAGGTGGAAAAGTTTTGGTTCCCTTCAAGTGCATTTTTCAGGTCTCAGCTGTTAAGGTGAAAGTGGAACATTCTGACTTTGCTGATCCTGCTATAAATTGGCAATCCTCTGTAAACTCATGTGGGTTCAGGGAGCTTAGTCATCGGAGTCCTTAAAGAAACATAGGCAGTAATTTGTTTGGTTCATAAGACTTTGACAGTAAATTGAAAGAGGTTACATTTGTGAAAGAACTTAGCACAGTTTCTTGTTGATTATTGGTATATAAGTTTCTTAAACAGGAAATTTTTGTGAAAGAATAATCTGAAAACCAGAAGAGTGGCAATACCTGAAAAGATAAAAGGAGAATTATAAAGAGAAAAAAATGTAGGAAGGACTGGAATTAAATCTTAAACATGAAATTGTTTAAAGTTTGTTTTCAATAATAGGAAAATATTATAGACTTAAAGATGAAGAAACAAGGTTAATTTTATAAATTGTAGAAGGGGAACATAATCTTTATTTTGGTCTATTACATATATATGGATTTGGTGTGCATTTATGGTTGGTATTAAGTGATAATACTTAGTTTTACCTGTATTGTACTCCAGAATCAAACTACGTAATTGTATAATCTTAGAAACTCTCGTATTTTGATATTTTTCATTTTGAGTTTATTCTGCCCTCAGTCAGAATTGTAAATTAAATTCTTTACAGGATCTAGTATGAATAATCATTTGTTTTACATATATTTTACTTTTTAATTTTGTAGTAGAAAAACAACCCAATTCTTCCCTGCTTTATGTCTCCTTTATCCCTCATACAGAATACTTCACTTCTGACATTTCTGGTCACCAAACATGCGTTTTTTTTTCCCCACACCAAACAATTTCTTGTGACACCAGCTGGTATCCTACAATTTAACTCAATTTAACCTGAAGATGGCATCAGATCTCACAGGTTAAGAGCTGAGTTGAGTCCCACAGGACTTTCAGATGCCGGTCGCAAGTAGTAGGTCTTCAGGTTACATACAGCTTCTGTCCAACTTGGGTGCAAATGGAGGGTTCCTACGACTGCCTCCTTGGTTTCGATTAATATGTTGGTGCACCTCAGAACACAGGGAAACACCTACTCAGGTTGACCAGTTCATTAAAGGATATAACAAAGGGTATGGATGAATAGCCAGAAGAAGAGGTACATAGGGCAAGGGTCCTGAGTGCAGGAGCTTCTGTCCCTGTGGAGTTGGGGTGCATCACCCTCCAAGTGTGGATGTGTTTTCCTACCTGGAAGCTCTGTGAACCTCATACAATTGGGATTTTAATGGAAGCTTCATCAAGTAGGCATGCTAGATTATTAACTCCATTTTCAGCCCTTTTCCTTTCTCAAGAGAATGGGGTTAGGGGTAGGGCCGAAAATTCCAAACTTCTAATCATGGCATGTTCTTTCTGTGACCAGCCCCTATTCAGGAGCCATCCAGTAGCCCACCCAGAGTCACCACATTAGAACATAAGTCTCCTATCACCCAGGAAACTACAAAGGTGTCAAGAGTAGGAGAACAGAGACCACAATATATTTTTTTATTATCTCATAGACTTAAAATACATTGTAAGAGACTATTAAGAATTTTATTAATAATTAAGAACTGTATTATCAAGGTGAATATATTAATGCCATATATGCTTGGAAATGGAAAAGCAAAATAGTAAAATAATATATTCTGGCTTAGAATCTGACCTTTACATTTTAATTTGAAAATAAATTAGAGCATTGCTTCTATAGCAGGTATATTATGGTCTTAGCTGCACAGAATGAACAAACCATTCCTTGAAAAGATTTGAAATCATTGACATTTTCCAGATGCTTCTGCCAAATGTAGATTGCTGACAACTTGCTGTCCTTCCATACAGAGATAAAGGCTACCATCGAATTCTGCAGGTGGCATGTAATAGGAGCTAGGGAACTTGATATTTAACTATATAACCTGATCTTTCCAATTAGTAGTATATGACCTTGAACAAATCATCTAACTTCTCTGTTCACTATTTTCTTCCTTTTTAAAATGAAGAGATTATACAAGATGATTTCTAAACTCTTCCACCTCTAAAATGTTGTAACTTTATTTTACATTAGGGTTCTCTCTAATGCAGATTTACAAAAGTGACATAAATGGTTGCTAAAGAAGTCTATGTATTCTTTCTTTTAAGCTTGATACTCTATATATGACAAAGAGATATTAAAATCTTCTCTCAAATTCAAATGAAATACTTAAAATATTTTTTCAATCATTGTATATATTTTTCACCATTAAAGACTTTATATTTATGGTGCTGCATTGTTTGTGTTTGTGGCATATTCAGTTGGAGGTAGGAATTGCTAAATTTAGTAACTAGACTTTGTGCCTTGGTGGATAGCCTCTCTCTGTAACCATGGTACTTAGCCTAATGTAGGCACTAAATAATTATTTTTGAATCTGTTTGAATATATTACGTACTATTATATAATTACGAGGTAAGGAAAGAAAAAGGATCATGTGTCTGAAGCATAAGTGGTGGCTTGGTTTTGAGAGCTGTAAAGTGATATACTATCAACAAGGCTCATATTAATAAAATTTAGGGTGGAAGATGGAATCATGGGAAGGATAGAGTTGGGGTGAAGAACAGAGTAACAGAATGCCATTGGTATCAATCAGAAGAAATCAGAGCCAGAATGAGGAAAGCCTGGTAAGGAATGCTACTACTTAGTATGTCCTCAATCTTTAATTTTTTTAAATCAATTTTGAGCTATAATTTATATACAATAAAAGGTGCCCATTTTAAATATATAGTTAATTCAGTGAGTTATGATACATGAACGCAGTCATATAACCGACACATAGTCAAGATATAGAATATTTCAAAAATTCCTTGCTGTCCCTTTGCAGTCAACCCCTAGCCCATAGACACAGGCAACCATTAATTTGCATCTGTCACTACAGATTAGTTTTGCCTTTTTTAGGATTTACTGTAAATGGATTATGTAGTATATACCTTTTTGACTAAATGTTTTTGCTCTGTATTTTTTTGTGATTCATCGATATTTTAATGTATCAATATTTTTTATTGTGGAATAGCGTTCAATTGCATGGATGCACCACAATATGTTTATTCACCATGAATGGGAATTTGGGTTCTTTCCAGTTTCTGGCTGTCACAAATAAAGCTTCTATGAATATTCATGTACAAGTATTGTGTGGACGTATGTTTTTAAATCTCTTGGGTATACCTAAGATTAGGTTTCTAGATCATATGAAAAGATTGACTTTTACTTATTATTTTGATAAACTGTCAAACAATTTTCCACAGTGGTTGTACATTCTCACTAGCAATGTTTGAGGGTTTTTTTTCCCCCTCTAAATTCTCTTTAACACTTGGTAGCATCAATTTTTAAGATTTTGACATTCTAATAAATGTATAATATATCTCATTGTGGTTTTAATTTGTATTTCTAATGACTCTGATGTTGAACACCTTTTCATGTGCCTATTAGCCATTCATTTATTTATTTTTTTTGGTGAAATGTCTATTAAGGTCTTCTGCCCATTTAATATTGGACTGTTTGTCTTCTCCTTACTGTGTTGTAAGAGTTCTGTATATATTCTGGATGTAAGATGTATGGAAAGTATTTTTTCCTATGATGTGGTTTGCTTTTTGTTATTTTTACAGTACCTTTGGAAGAGCAGTTTTCAATTTTGATGATGTCTAATCTATCCATATTTTTCTTTTATGGGTTGTGCTTTTATATTCTAAGAAATCTTTGCGTATCTCTTTATAGCTACATTTTTCCCTGTGTTTTCTTCTTGAATATTTATAGTTTTAGCTTTTATGACAGGTCTGTGATCCATTTCTAGTTAATATTCGGTATGAGGCAGATAAGGGTAGAGATTCTTTTTTAAAAAAAATAGATATCTCATTGTTCTAGAATTATTTATTGAAAAGACTATCCTTTCTTTTTGATACCTTTGGCAAAATCATTTGACCAAATATCTATGGATCTAGTACTGGACTGTATTCTGTTCCAGTGATCTATAGCTTTGTCTTTACGTCAATACCAGTCTTAATTACTAGAGCTTGTAGTAACTCTGAAATTTCAGTAAGTTAACGCCTTCAATTTTATTTTTCCTTTTTAAAATTGTTTTGGTTGTCTAGGTCCTTTATATTTCCATAGAAACCTTAAAATCAGCTTGCCAGTTTTTACCAGAAAAGTCTGAGGGATTTTGTTTGGGATTGCATTAAATCCTTAGATCAGTTTGAGGCAAAGGATGTGACTTTGGGTGGAGACAACACACTCCACATTAAGCCCTTCCTCGGAGGAGGGTCTTAATGGAGCATCTCCATTCTACAGCAGTTAACAGTGGTCGTGTTTTTCAGATCTTCACTTTTCTTACTTTTTTGTGTGTATTGTCATAATTACTGAGAAAGTTAGGTTAAAGTCTCATATTACAGCTCTGGATTTATCTGTTTTTTCTTTTCTGTCAGGTTTTCGCTTTATGTATTTCGAAGCTATGTTATTAAGATATATATGCTTATAATGGCTGTATCTTTGTGAGGTATTGACTCTTATTCTGAAATGCCCTTCTTTAGTTCTAGAAATAATTCTTATGTAACCTATTTTGCCCCTCCAATTTTCCCATAGTTATTTTTTTCATGGCATGTCTTTTTCCATCCTTTTACTTTAACTCATTTGTAGCTTCATATATAAAATGAGTTTCTTAGGGTTAATACTAAATTACTTTACGGAAAATATATAGAAGCTTTGCAGCTTTTATCATTGAAAGAAGCTGGGTGAAGGGTACCCAAAAACTCTTGTACTATTTTTTCAACTTATATGTAAGTCTAAAAGTATTTCAAATGTGTTTATAACTGCTTGATGTCGGTGCATTTCTGTGGTACCTTCTTTAAAATTCTTGTCTGATAATTCCAACATCTGTGTCAATTCTGTGTTATTTTCAGTTGATTGTCTTTACTCACCCTAATTGAGTTTTCACTGTTTTTTAGTATGATGAGTATATTCATTTTTGGACTGTATCATGGACATTTTGAGTGTTATAGGACCTTGGTTTTTACTTAAATACTCTATATTAGTAGACACTCACTGGGGAGGGAAGAAGGGTACTGCCTCTCTGCCGACATTCACCTTTCATGGGCCAGGAATGATAGACCAGGCTCTGCCTCTGTAGTCTTTGTGGCTGCAGCCCTTGGTGGGAGTGCTGGCGGGCTGCCACCTCTGCTCTCAGTGCAGGGTCAGCAAGGCTCCATCCCATAGATTACACAGCACTCAATTGTGAGGGTTCCATCAGCCTGGCCGCTGTCTCCCCATTCCTCTGGTTAGAGACAGTAGATTTCTCTTGGGGCATTTTTTGTTGCTGATCTATACCACCTGTTGGTGGTTCCAGGTTGTAAACTGCTGTGGCACCCAAGGTGAGATACATAGGTGGCAAAAATATCTCCAGGGAATTTATTGCTAGGTCATAAACTCAGAATCTGAGGTTTCTAGCCAGTTTGTCTTTTTTTTTTTTTTTTTCCATCTTTCAGAGTCTTCTCATAGTTGCTTTTGTCTTTGGTTCAAAGTTTATAGTTGTAATTAGTACAAAAGATAAGGTGGAATATACTTACTCCATCTCATCTAGGACCTGACATCTCTTACTGGTTTATAATATATTAGTTTCTGTATTTTCTAATTTTGTTTATTTGCCCTGTTTATTTTGTTTTTCAGGCAGATGAAGATAAAACAATGTCTGCCAACCTAAAATACCTTTCCTTGGGAATTTTGGTCTTTCAGACTACCAGTTTGGTTCTGACAATGCGTTATTCTAGGACTTTAAAAGAGGAGGGACCTCGTTATCTATCTTCTACAGCAGTGGTTGTTGCTGAACTTTTGAAGATAATGGCCTGCATTTTATTAGTCTACAAAGACAGCAGTAGGTATCTAGGTTTTGTTATTATAATTTATTTTGCCATTGCAATTTGTTTGTTTTGTGTTACATATGACACATGTAAATATAGATAACTACACATTCTTGAACACGACTGTATTATCTAATGCCCTAGTACTAAAGTACATTTCAATATTTTTCATTTTATATTATGACAGCTTTAGTCTAGTAATAAAGGCATTTATTTAATCTATATCATTATTTGTGTCTTCTGGTTAAACTGTACATTTAAAACATTTCTTGCATTTATAATAAATAATTTGAGAACAAGTGCAAACTCTGTAATTCTGTGATTGTTAGAAATTTAGAGAAATCATAATTACTTACTAACGTCAAGGCCTTTTATTTGCTGCATTGGTTAGTCCAGTAGTGACTAATTTGATATTCTTTTTTTAAAAAAACAAAAACCAAAAAACTTTATATGCTATATAATTCATTGATTTTAGTGTAAAATTCAATGGTTTTTTAGTATATTACATTATTAATTTTTAGAAGTTATATATACACATGAATACAAGTGTAAATTTGCCGCTTTAATCATTTTTAAGAGTATAGTTCAGTGTCATTATATAAACAAAATTGTACAACCATCAGCACTATGTATTTCTAAAATTTTTCATTACCCCAAACAGAAACCCTGTAACAATTCATCAATGACTCCCGTGGTCCTTTACTTTGAGCCCTTGGAAAACTCTAATCTGCTTTCTGTCTCTGTGAATTGGCCTAGTTTAGATATTTCATGTAAGTTAGATCATACACTATTTCTCTTTTTGTCTGGCATATTTTATTTAGTTTAATGTTTTCAAGATTCACACACATTGTAACATGTATTGGAACTTTATTCCTTTTTATGGCTAAATAATATTTCATTGTGTGTGTGTGTCTATATCTATATATATAACATTTTATCCGTTCACATGTTGTTGTTGATGCGTTGTTTCGATCTTTTGGCAATTGTGAATAATGCTGCAATGAACAATGAATGATGCTGCAGTAGACAATACAAATCTCCGTTCAAGTCCCTGCTTTCATTTCTTCTGAGTGTATACTTTGGAATGGAAATGCTGTGTCATAGTTCTACGTTTAACTTTTTGCAGAACCACCAAACTTTTTTTTGCATAGCAACTGCACCATTTTATTTCCCCCAGCAATGTACAAGAGTTCCAGTTTCTCTTGTACACATCTTCACCGACACTTGTTTTTTTTTTAATTATAGCCATTTTAATAAGTGTGAAGTAGTATCTCATTGTGGTTTTGATTTGCATTTCCATAATGACTAGTGATGTTGAGCATGTTCTCATGTGCATATTTTGGCTATTTGTATATCTTTAGGGAAAAGTCTGTTCCCCATTTTTAAATCGGCTTGTTTGTACATTTGGTATATTTTTGAAACTATTAAAAGTATTGGCCAGTGTGGCTGGAGCATATGAATCTGGAAGGAGAATGGAACAAAGAGAGTTTGAACTGGTATTCAGAAAAGACAATGCAGGACAATGCAAATTTCACTGTAGAAACAAAGAGAAATTGTTTAATATTTGGTTTGTTTTGCACACAAAATGACCAGTGTGGTAACTGTATTGACAGGAAAGGAGTTGGTAAGAAGAAGTGTAAGAAACTGTGTTTGGAAGCTGTTGCACGAGTCCAGGCAAGAAGATGATGGTGGCTTAGACTATGTTATTAGAGAAGAGAGGATGATTATGAGGTGTCTTTTTGAGCTACAGCTACGTGACTTGCTAGTAGATTAGGTGTATAAAGATCAGGGAAATGGAAGGATCCAGGTCAGAGATAACTCCTAAGTTTTTATTAAATTGCCAGATGAATGGGCACTGCAATGAATGATATATGGAAGATAGATTTTGGGAGAAATTGAGGCTTTTCTTTGGGCCATGTTAAATTTGAGATACCTATAAGGCAAGCAAATTGAGATGTAAAATAGAATATGTGACTAGAGAGCTAAGGATTTGTCGGCTTGTATATTGCTTTGAAGGCAAGGATTGACTTCTTTTCTCTAAATTAGCATTCCCAATATTTAGAGGTCAGATTGAGAAGGAAGAATCAGCAGAAGAAGACTGAAGGAGTTATCAGCAAGATGGAAAGAAAACAAAAACATGAAAAGGTAATAGGAAAGCAGAGGAAGTGGTGTATTTGCTGCTAAAGCCTAGGTGAATAAAAAAGTATCCACTCATTTAGCATTGTGGAGCTAAAGGTATCCTTGACATGAGTAGTTGGCTTTGAGAGAGACAGTAAAACCAACCAACTTTCAGCAAACCAAATAGAAACACCCTGCACAAAAGTTAATTCTAGGTGGATTAATTGACACTTAGAAAAACAAAACTTGAGGACTTCTGGTCAAGATGTCAGAGGTGAGGATAGAGATTTTGATTAACTCTAGACTTTGTTAAGTATGCATGTTAAAATATAAGAGTAAAAACTTTATGACTTTGGTACCGTAAATGATTTCAAAAAAGATACAAAAATACAAATACATCATGAAAGAAAAAAATAGTTAATTTGGGTACATTAAAATGAGAAATGTTTGTATATCGAATCAAGTGAGAAAACAAGCCACAGATTGAAAAAAGATGTTTATATCACATGTAGCCACCAAAAATTAATCCAGATTATACAAAGAACTCCTCCAACTCAATAAGAAAAAGACTAGCAACTCAACAGAAAAGAGGACAAAAGATATAATTAGGCAATTCACAGAATAGGAAACCTGAATAGCCAACAAATGTATAAAAAGATGATCAACCTCATAGCAATTAGAGAAATCAGATTAAAACCACAAGACTCAATTATACTACCCTCAGCTTGGCAAAAATAAAAAATCTAATGATACCAGGAATTGGCAGGAATGTGAAACAAGACCCTCCTTAAACTGATGGTAAGAAAATTATGTGATAGCATTGGTTATTTAAAAATTTAATTACAAAATTTTTCAATGAACTAATAATATTTTAGATTTTCTTCTGCTAAAACTAAGAAAAAATCTTTTGGTAATTTTATTTCAGTTACATAATTTTTTACTATTACCTTAGAGTAAGAAAAGGGATGAATATCAGCACTCTTAACAAATATTTTCATTTAAAAAAGTTTTAAAGTTTTATGATAGAAGAGAAAATCATCTTTAAAATATCATTGTTGGTGAAGTGGTAGAATATCTTTCTTTAGGGGTTAATGTATATCTTTAAGATTTTTGGACATTTTTTATGATGGATACTGTAGGTTGGTTAGCTCGAAGTCCATTTCCAACACCTTCCTCCCTTTCTTGTCTCTAATGTGGAGGACGTAAAAGGAAAAACTCAATTTCCCAGCTCCCTTTCAGCACAGGTTAGCTCTGCAACATGAGAGGAAAGAAGATGCCTTCTAGGCCACTGCTTTCTCCTCTTCTTGCTGCCTAAAACAAGAACCAGAGGTGCAGCAGTTATCTTGTTGCAACAGTCATGTAGGCAGCAGATGAAAAGCATGAAGCTAAAAAGTGTGTGTGTGTGTGTGTGTGTGTGTAGGTCCTTGATGTGATCATTGAGCTGTTATAGCAGCTTTGTACTTGGACTCGTATTCGAGGCAAATCCCTATGGAGTTGAGCCAGCGTCAGTTGGGTTTTCTGTTGTTTGCAGCCAAATTCACTCATTAACTGATTTACTTTCTTTTTATAATGTAAGTCTTCACAATTATTAGTTGGCATGAATGGCCGATAACAAAATAGAATGTACAAAATACCAGTTTTATAATGTTGCTATAAGAATACTTGGCTGACAGATTAACACTTTGAACTTTTGGTTTTAAATACTTATTGCATATATGTGTAAATACGTGTATATATATAATCAATTTGATTGTATTTAACAATGAAAGAATACAAGGATAATGCTCTTAATATACTAATACTTAACATTTGAAAAATAAGCATTATTAAAACTATATTTTAGATCTAAAGTATCTTAACATATAGCCGATTTTCCTTTTTTGACAGCTGAGAAAACTGAGACCTTGAGAGAGGGTATGTAACTTATTCAGAGTTACTTAATTACTGATTTTGCCCATTTCATGTTTTTTCTAGAATGTAGTCTAAGAGCACTGAATCGAATACTACATGATGAAATTCTTAATAAACCTATGGAAACACTTAAACTTGCTATTCCATCAGGGATATACACTCTTCAGAATAATTTACTCTATGTGGCATTGTCAAATCTAGATGCAGCTACTTATCAGGTACTTAAAATACATTTCTAGTAATCTTTTAAGAAACAAACCAACAAGCAATAATATTAGCCATTTTCTTTTTCAGGTCACGTATCAGTTGAAAATTCTTACGACGGCACTATTTTCTGTGTCTATGCTTAGTAAAAAATTAGGTGTGTACCAGTGGCTCTCCCTAGTAATTTTGATGACAGGAGTTGCTTTTGTACAGGTAACTATTCAAAATAAGTATACCTTTCCTTTTTATCACAGTTTCAAAACCTTATTTATTGCGCGTGGAGAATATGGCTCTATTATTTATTGAAACATGCTTATTCTCACAAATGACATATTTTTGAGCGCTTTCTTTGAGCAAGATATTGTAACTGATATAAAAAATACATATTAATCAAATTATCTGACATAAAGAAATGAACAAGCAAGTTGGGGAAATATGACTGCATATAAAACAAAGCTGATTTTTACTGGATATCTGGAGCATTTGAGATTATTAATCACTCCCTTCTTATTATCTGTCAACTTTCCTGATACTATTGTTTCCTGGTTCTTCTTCCATCTTTTTAATGATTCCTTATCCGTTTCCTTCTTGGAGTTGTCTTCCTCAATAGTGTCTTTAGATATTGGGTTGCTGATAGGCTTATAATTTCTCTTAAATTATGTCCTTATTGTTGGAGATTTCATCCATTCTTGAAGTTTGCATTAACACTTAATGCCAACGGCTCCTCGGACTGTGTCAGCAGCTCTGGTCCTCCCCTATAGTTTCAGATTTGTATATCTAAAAGCCTGTTGCACATCTTTGTTTGGTTTTTCAATAGACCGTTGTAAATTCAACATATCCAAAAGTAAACTTTACCTTTTCCTCATCTAACCTGTTCTTGTTTCTGTTTTTTTCCAGTCATTTTTACTCAGCCTGTTAGTTGTCCTACTCTCTTCCTTCTGCCTGTACATCCAATCAGTTACTAAGACTTTACTGATTTTGCTGTCTGACACTTCTTGATTCTGTCTACTCTATCTCTGTTCTGTCCTTCTCCAGTTCACACCTTCTTTATTTCTCACATGATCTTTTACCACAGCATTACCCCCAAATTCAGCCTCCATGTGGTCACCATTGTGGTCTATCTAAAAACAAATCTAATCACGTCAGTTTCCTGCCATTCAGCAATCAGCCCTCCATCACTTCCCCCAGTGTATAGTATATATATTGTGAATAAATATTTTTAATATTTATTCTAAATGGGTATGAAGAAAATATAACTGGCATATCAAACCCATACTTTCATCGATATTGCTTAAGATAAGGTATATTACATTTTAAAAAGTGGTATATTTAAAATTAAAATATCAAGTAATTAATCATTCAGGTGGAACACAGATTTTTAACAAAAACATGACAATAATAGGCAAATAACTGGTGCCAGGAACACTGATATTGCAGGGTAAGGCCCCAAATGGTTAGCATGATCCCATAAGGACCTTCTATGATGCACCAACAACTCCAGGCCCATTTTTGCTGCTCTATACTTCACACTCTGAATTTCTACAGCTGAAGTGCTTATAGTTTATTCATTCTCTTTATAATTTTTAGGGTTTTTTTTTTTTTTAATTATAAGTTGTAAAAGTAATATCACTGTGGGAGAAAAAATAAAACGATTCCAAAGTTGTCTTTCAAAAGCTCTCCTCTGCAATCTCCAAGAATGGTATTGGTTGCATTTTTATCTTTAGGTATAAGAATGGGCTCTAAATATGCAGTTTGCATAATATTATAGTCGTTAAACTTCAGTTTTGTTTTTCTGTTTGTTCAGTGGCCCTCAGATTCCCAAGAGCTTGATTCTAAGGAACTTTCAGCTGGCTCTCAATTTGTAGGCCTCATGGCAGTTCTCACAGCATGTTTTTCAAGTGGCTTTGCTGGGGTTTACTTTGAGAAAATTTTAAAAGAAACCAAACAATCGGTGTGGATAAGAAATATTCAACTTGGTAAATATACAGTATTTTCTAATGTTTTTTGTAAAGTGATTATATTTTTATATTTAAAGATTTCTATGTATCTTTAAGTAAATAAGCCTTTCATAAAATCTGCTCATGTTCCAAGCATCTGACAAGGATTTGGCCTTTTAAAAATTTTGTGTTTTAAATGAATACCTTTTATTCAAGAAAATGGAATTTTAAGTCTGTGACATAAAAGTTTTTGTATCCAGTTTCTCTCCTCACCATTTGGAGCCTTAATAACTTTATACTTGGTTGCTATGTTTTTCCCAGAAGATGTTGCAAATAACTTACATATTTCCTCGCCTATAAAGTATACTTAATTATAATACTTCATATGTTGCTATAAGGATTAAATCCTATAATACACATAAAATGTTTAGAATAAAATGCCTTGCAGATAGTAAATCCTGATGTCAGGATTTACTATCTTTCTTTTCAGATATGCAAATATCTGAAAAGAAAGAAATATCAAAGGTTTGTGTGAGTTGCCCAACATTTTATTGAATTATAAGATGAAAACTAAAGACAGGTCAGAACTGATGATTCTCTGGTACTTCATGGATTTCTCATTCTTTGGTTTGACTTCATAGCACAATCTAATGGTAAGACGACTCAATGTTTTGAAATGGATACATAAGTTATAGATAACTCAAAATTTCAAAAACATAAACCAATGTATAACATTTTTCAAACATCAAATTTTCAAAGGTTAGCAAATTGATAAGCTCCAGTGATAGAGAATAGAGAAACTGGAATTCTTATTACCTCTGGTTGTTATGGGTATAGATTGATATAATGTCATTGGAGCTCAATTTGGGAGTATTTAACAAAATTTTAAATAACTAAAGACTAATGTAAAAATTTCATGTCGGGATAAGAATTTATCCTACAGATATGCTTGCACAAGAGCACAAAGATAGATGTCCAGGTTATTCATTTCGGCATTGGTTACAATTGTAAAAAACAAAACACTTAGAAGACTGGTTAAATAAATTATCAGTGTGATTAAATGGTGCAGAGGTTAAGATTATGGTCTCCAGAGTCACACTGCATGGATTCAAATCCAGAGTCTGTCACTGATCAGCAGTATGAGCTTGGGCAAGTTTATTTAACCTTTCCGTGGTTTGTTTTTTTCATCTACAAAATGCACAAAGAAGTATCTACCTCATAGGGTCGTTGTGTGTTAACATGCATCAAGCATTTAGAACAATTCTTGGCACATGGTATTATACACATATTTCATATTTTTACTTATACAGTGGAATATTATGAAACAGATAGAAAGAATGCAATAAATTTGTACATACTAACATGTATGTACCCTTCTGTACTATATGCATTTATTTTGTAATTATCGAGTTTTATTTTTATAATAAAAAAACTAATACCCTTGGAAGTATTTACTTTTATAATATTGTATTATGCCAGCATCGTTTTAAATTAGACATATTAAAATGGTAGAGTTGGCATAAATAAAATTTTGGAAAGAACATTTCACGTCCCTTTCAGTTCCTTTCCATTGTGGAATACTTAGATTAGTTATAGTTTTATCAAAAAAGTTGCTTCACCTTGTACTCTTACTATGTATATATCTTGCCAGAGACTTCCCCTAAGATGTGGCCCCTGTAGGCATCCATAACTTCATTCATAGTTTAGAATTGCTCCTGGAATCTCTTAAATCCCGCAGTCATATGATGAGATCTTTGGAGAGGTAAGGGATTCAGCAATGAATAAGATAGTATCTGCTCTCACTAACAATGAGACTTTAGTAATGACAGATTCTGATGCTCTCTATGACTATTTCTTAGTTCTGATCTTTTTGGATATTACTTTTTGTATTTTCAGAATTTGTTAATAAGGAAAACAGCTGTGCCACATAACTGAGCTTTTATATCTTCAGATATGAATGTAAATATATGAAAATCTAGATCTAGCAATAGGAAGAACCAAGATACATTGAAATATACCTTCTGTAAATATTTGAATAGGACAGGCATGTAGTCATGTAATTTATGCATTCTATATTTTTTAATGTTTCAAGATTGGTAATCTCTGTTCTTTTTTATATTCTCATGTCTATGTCTTATAGTCATAATATAGTACTAAGTATGCTTTTGTTAAGTTTATATAAATGTCCAAAGATAAAAATTTAAAGGTAGTCAAATTTTATCAAAAAAGTATACAATTATTTGGAATGCCAGTGGACAAATATCTCCCCAGAGAAACTAAATGACATATGACATAAACATTCCTTTTTTTTTTTAGGTTTCTTTGGGAGTATATTTGGATTAATGGGTGTATACATTTATGATGGAGAACTGGTATCAAAAAATGGATTTTTTCAGGGATATAACCGAATGACTTGGATAGTTGTTGCTCTTCAGGTAAGGCATTTAAAGTTTTATATTCAATGCTAATGAACTTTATTTTGATATAATCAAAGTAGTTACTGATGTACCGATGTGAGGAAAATTCTCTCCTGTCAGTGCTCTCACTGTATCTAATTTATTCAGGGGAATTAAAATAGAACTGGTCTTAAAGCCACAATGAAAACTTACTTTGAAAGGGAACATGAATGGACTCTGTGGTGTTTAAATTTAACATAATTAAAATGCAAGTTTAAGAATAAAAGAGTTGAAGCTGAGGGCAACTTTTGATTTTTCTACAATTGTTATATAGGAAGTCTGTGGTCATTCCATTAAGGCTCAAGAAGCAGTTCTATATATTTAAATCTGTAAGTTTATAGCCTCATATTGTAGTTACATATTTGAACATTCCTGTCATATTACCTCAGTTTATAATTTGAAATTGTTCGAGGGCTGAGTAATTTCATCTCCAAAGAATACTTACTGAGACTCTGGAGGATATAGAGATGAAGATACAAGTCACTGCCCTCACAGAGGCTTTCTGTAGGGAGCAATGTTCCTATGGAAGGTGGGTGAAATTGGCACAAGATAGTTCTGTTTTGAAAACAGGAAGGATCCGTCTATCTTTAAGATAAAAGGAGACAATGATAAGTGAAAATTCAGAGGAAATTTGAAGTAGAGATAGGGTAAGTCAGGAGAGTTTATGTATGATGGCTTTCATCCTAACAAAGAGGGAAGCCCTCTTAAGAAGTGGCTGAAGACTTGAGTAAAATAAAAAAGATTACTGACAGATTCAACAGGGAGTAAATAGACGAATGAGAACATTGCAAAATATTTGAATTCAAACATCAATTTGTAGTAATCTCAATTGGCATAATTTGTTACTTTCTCTAAAAAAGCTGCTGTCATTTGAAGATGTGCAGTGGAAGTTATTATAAGTAGGTAACCTAGATTTGGGAGTTGCTAAGTAGGGTTTGGCAGAAAACAAACTATGAGATATGGTTAAATCTCATTATTTAAGTAGCCACAATTGGAATTTGAGAGAGATTTGGTAGAGAGTTCTTTCTATACTCTTAAAGGGAACTATTAAAACTATGCTCTAAGAAAAGCAATCTGACAGCAATGAAAGGTGGCTTTACAATAAAGAGAAACTAGAGGAAGAAAGTGAAGTTATGAAGTTATTGAAAGGCTAGTAAAATGACTTTCAAGTTACACTTCATTTTTAATCAAAAGTAAAATTATTTCACTAATTGGTGTGACCAATTTTCTCATGTTTGTCTGAGCAAGTGATGTTTAATTACAAAGCTGGATGAAGACAGATGTTTTATCTGTAATTTGGTCAAACTCCACTATAACAAACTGCAGGTTACTTTATCTACCTTTAGAAATAAAAGGGCTATTGAACAAAACGTAGAAGACCATTGGTTATAAGAGATATTCAGTAAAAATCACCTACTGTAATGGGATTAAAGCTTCATTGAGTCATTATTTTGAAAAGTAGTTTTATATATGTTTGTTTTTAAAATAACCTTTAAAACTTCTGCAGGCACTTGGAGGCCTTGTAATAGCTGCTGTTATAAAATATGCGGATAATATTTTAAAAGGATTTGCGACCTCTTTATCCATAATATTATCAACACTGATATCCTATTTTTGGCTGCAAGATTTTGTGCCCACCAGGTAATATCTTTTTTATTTCTTTAAATTTCCGAAAGTATATTGAAAAATAAGAATTCTTCATAACATCTGATCAGAAATATAGCAAAAGATCCATTTAACTATCTTTTAAAAAATGTTTCAAACTAAATGCACAAAACAATCTTCCACTGGAAAGTTTTTTATATCAATTTGGCTGGCTAGAATTTTCCCAATAGATTTTGAATGGATTTTTCCCCAGAGTAAAAGGTCATGCAAAAGGTGATATAAAAGCCATATAAAAATGTTAGTAAGTTATAAAATAAGTCATATAATGACATTTTAAAATGCAGAATTTAAAGAGCTAAACTTGGGAGACGTTCTTGAAGTAGGCAGTTTATATAAAGAAGATGGCTCATGAAAAAACTATTAGGCAGTAACAGGAAGAATAGTTGTCTGGACAGGAATTTTAAAAAGAACGCTGGGTGAAGCAGGAGACCCAGGACTGTAGTGTCAGTATCACAGTACGATCAATGCAGCCGTGGAAGTCTATATATAATTCTGTTAGAAAGAGGGGGTTCAAACCTTTGAAATATCATTAAACTCTGATAGTTTTTTTTCCTAATTTTTTTAAGAAAATTTTTTTTCTCAGAAACATTGAAAAATATCTGCCTTGAGAAGTAAAGGTTTCCTGGTATTATTAGGTATGCTAGTAGGTCCTGTTAGAGAATGGATATCTGGAGTGGATAAGAAGCTGGATCAGGAAACTTTTCAGTTGAGCATACGATTTTACACAATTTTGGAGTTCTGGAAAGCTAAGAAAAGGTCGTAATGACTGCAAAGTTTTCAGTCAGAAGCTTATCCAAAGTGTTCATAATTACCAAATATTCTTATGGTAGTAATTTTCTCCAAGATACATTGTAGAAAGTTTTGCTTTTTAATCTTATATGTATACCTGCAACTTAGGCTTTTGAAAAGTTGCCCATTTGCATCAAGTCAACACTAGAAGTTCATAATAACAGATAATTATTGCGCTCCCTATACTAGGCAACAATGAATGAGGAGTACATGGTCGAGCAGGAGAGCAGAATTGGAAATAATGTATTATCTAATACAGTATGATAAGTGTTGTCATAGAGTAACTCAGCCAAAGGGAGTGAATCTTAGAGACACTAGACCTGAGTTTTATGAATAAGCAATTTTCTTGGGAGAAGAGGCGTTGCAGGCAAAGGGAAGAGAGATCATTTATAAGGACACTGTCCTGAAAGACAAGTTGTGTTCACTGAATGGAGTGGCTGAATTATATAGACTGAGAGGGATGGAATGTGGAAGATGAGATTGGAGGGACCACTTTAGGATGGGCCCTTTTTGTCAATAAGAATTGGTAATCTTTTTCCTTTCCTGAAGAAATGTTTTGTTTGTTGTTTTTAAGGTAGGGGAGTGACTTTGAACGGTCAATAGAAACTTTTAAACCAAGACCAATTCATGTTCCTGTAGGAGCATTTTGAGAACATATCTGTTAAAAGTTAAGATTAGCATTCCAGCTTATGTCCAGTGTAAGTTCCAGTACCAGTTTAAGTTCATTTCCAAATTATAGAAAGGCATTATATCTATGGATAGATAAAATAAAGCAAGTCTTTTATATTTAATCTTATTTCCTTTTATAAAGCATCCTATGAAAATTGGTGCTGAGTTTTGGATTTTAAACTGAACTTCTTTGGTTTGAAAAGAATGCAGTTTTCCCTTTTATATTTTCAAATATTGGAAAAAAATTGAGACCTTATTATTCAATGTATTGTAGGCAAAAGGCATATTAAGATGAAATACATTTAAAACACTTTTGGGAGACAGTATAGTAAAGTGAATGGACATGCAGGCTCTGGAGTCAGACGTACTTGAATTTGAATTCCATCTTCTGCTTAGAGTTGTGGGACTTTAAGCAAGCTACTTTGTAAACCTCAGTTTCCTCATATATTAAAAAATGAGGATAGTACTACTACTTCCTCATGGGGTTGTTGTGAGAACTAAATGAAGTAATGCATGTAAAACACTTAGCTGAATACTTGGAATGTATTAAGTACACAATATTTGTTAGCCATATTACTGGAACATTTTTTTTCCCCCAAATTAAACTTGTTTGTATAGTAAAGGAAGAAAAGGAACTTGTTTTGCTTTTAATTTGATTTTTCCTTTTATATTTTTTCTTCGTCTCTTTAGTGTCTTTTTCCTTGGAGCCATCCTTGTAATAGCAGCTACTTTCCTATATGGTTATGATCCCAAACCTGCAGGAAATCCCACTAAAGCATAGTCGAATACTGTCTTTAATGGGTTTTCACAATGGTGCACTAGGAATCTCAACATTAAGCCTAACAGAAGACTTCTACAGATTCTAAGAAGGTATAACGCTGAATCTGATTATATTGTTCAAATGGTTTGAAAATATAAATGTTTAAGGATAAAATATGTGTATATGTAACAAAATTCCTATTGCATCTAGAAATCGAAACTTGAAAGTATTTCCAGGGATTAGAATTATTGGAGGAAACTTGAAATCCGAGTTTAAAGATTTAACCTTTTTCATTGCTGCAGAAATAAATGTCCTATGCACTCTTTGCAAGAGCACACAAACAACAAATGCCAGATATCAATTTCTGCAAAATAGATCTATTTAATCTTATTAAATGTTTTTTAATCTTACTATTTCTGTACAGATATATCAAATTATGTGGAATATTCAAAGTTTGAAAATTATAATTACCTATAAAGCTGTGAAGAAATAGAAGTTTGATCTTAATATCATTTTCATGTATCTGAGATTTTTATATTTATACAAAAGATTACTAAGCAAAGGATTGCTAAATGTTATTTGTTCACTTGCACAAGAATTGGTAAAGTAACATTCTGAGTCTGATTTGTCGGAGAATAAAATTCATATTTAAATTTAATGTAGAGAAATATACACATCTGTTTCTCCATCTACATGTTAAAATCTTTTACTGTTTTGAAACTGCTGAAAGCAATCCGGTGGCTCTTCGGCTAGATAGTAGCCAGTGACCTCTATGCTAATGGAGTTTTGTCCTTATCCTCTTCATTGCATTTCTTTTTTGTAAATCAAATAAATCTTTAGTATTACTTTAAATTAAATTTCTGTGTGTAAATTTTCAGTAAAGTTTTAATATGTAATTTAAAGAGATTAAATACTCATTTAATAATTAAAAATTACTATCTAATATCTCCATCTGGAGAATTTTGAACTATCAAAGCATGTACTGTATACAACTAGAATGCTTTTAAATGAGTATTTTACTCATTGATCTGTAAAAACTTCCTTTAATCTACAACTGTTGACAAAAAAACACCAAAAAGTTAGTAGGACTGATATCAATGAATTGAGACCAAAATGACTTTTCTTGGAGACATTCCAGGTTGCCATGATATTACATTATTTTAAATAGCACTATAACTATAAATTCAGGGCTGCTCAGCAGAACTTAATGGGCCTCTCATCACCATCCCCAGGAACATTCTGATCACATGTCTGGGGAGCGCTAGCTAAGTTCCAAGTTCCAAGTTCTCCCACAGCTGCTGGGGAGAAGCCACCACTGGGCTTTAAATAGTGGTTTCTTTTCCACTTTGATTAGCACTGGAGTTGGAGTTACAGTTATACAAGTTATTTAATAACTTGGCTCAAGGGAGAGAAAATATAGCAGAAATGACAAGATGGATTGGGCAAAAAAATTGGAATGTAGGTTTAATTTCGTTATTGGCTAGACAAAATTACCTATTGAGTATAAGAAGTATTTGATTTCTTTCACTAATACTTTATATATTTTTTAAAGTTTTCTGTTCTAATGGTGTAAAAACTGTAAAAAATATATTTTTATATCATTCTAATGGATTTTGTCAAACAGAATTTGGCTCAAAAATACTATTTTACAAACTTGGGTACTCTTGGCTAATTAGGATAGGCTGTGTTATTCTGCTGATGCAATCCTAGTCTTTATAAGACACAGGCTTAATCTATTTCATCCAGAGTTTAAATGTGTTAAAATTACAAAATATTTTAAATCATTTTGCTGGTGATTTCAAAATGTCACCAAGTAAATTTTCTGGAAACCTGACTTAATGATTTGAAAATCATTGAAATGACCAAGTAAAAATATCTGTTCGAATATTTGCTTAATAACTTTACCACATTTTGCGCATAGTGTTTTTAGACTGTGGCAACATTCAGATTTATATTTTATTACCTATTGCTAAGTGAAATCTAAATCCTGAAATGCACAGAATTTGAGATTAAATGTAAAGATTTATGTTCATTCCACAAGAAGTATTGGTTGGGTACTTATGTATTAATCAGTATGCCTTCACAATTAATTGTTAATTCAGGTTTAGTCTGTCTCTATTTTAACAATTCAAAAAATGATAGAAGGGCATGATTGGATCAGACATGTTAATATAAAAATAAAATATAATAAAATATTTTCAAAATAACACAATTTTCAAGATTCCCAAGAAAGTTTATAAAATTGTAATCAAGAGTTGTAAGAGGAAAATAGTCTAAAGTATATTTTCAAAGCAATTTTTTATTGTATTTTGCTTTTCTAGTTAGTAGGTTTGAAAATGTTATTAGAGATTGGGTTGTATAGTTTATAATTTTTAATTCATAAAGAAATAGTCATATTTCAGAAGATGAATCTATATCTTGTCATGTTATATATACAGATAATGCCATTTTCTTGTGTGTGTGATGTGTTTTGATGACCTCCAAAAAAGCCTTATTGTATTAACCTTTTATAATAACGACTCCTTGATCATTTAAATTCTTATACTTTTTAAAGTTTACTTATCTCTCAACTACTTTCTTCATTATAAAAATGTGCTAATTCATGGGAGGAAAGTGCCAATTGATATTCTATTAAAAGTTAAGAATATGGTATTTAGAAATAAAAGTTTGAAATGCCACATGTAGATGTTCTGTAATAAATGATTTTAGAGAAGTTACAGGCTATTTTTATGGTAGAACATGTAGTTTAGAGATGCAAAACTTAAATGTTTACATCAATATATGTTGAATGTCACAATTTCTTAGAAGGAAAGGTAGTTTGATATGTAAACTAGATTCCAAGGAGAAAGAAACTGAAACTAATTGATGTTGTGCTCAGTAGACATAATGCACTGCTGACTGTTCTTAAAAATTGATATTTCTCCTACATATTGAATTATTGGACTTTTAAAATGTCATTGTATAGTCATTCAACTGAGTTTTTTTTTCTTTAAAAAAAAACAGGGTTAAGCATTACTCATTGTATTTACACTTTCATTTTATAATATTTAATTACATGTAGATGCATGCTTTACCTAAGAAAAGGTTTATAAAATTTATGCTATATTGATAGTCATCTTAAGACTCTCTAGGATATGTAGCATATTTAAATTATAGGACCAAAGAAAAAACAACTGTTATCAAACTCTGGTCCTGTGTGCCTTGCTTTACCAAAAATACCTAACTTTTCTAAAGGATATTACTGTAATTCACAACTTTGGACACATGGGCAAAATTAGGATGTTTTAAGAATAACTATAATTCAATGTTTTTGTTTTTCAACACTTGCTCTTTACATCTAACAGAATATTAAAATAGGTATATAAGCATTAGCAAATAGGGCTTATTTAAATAAATTATGGCATCACTGCTCCATCATTGAGCTTTTGAACTTTAACAATTGTATATAATGTCATTTTTTATTTCTTATTACAAGATATAATTTACTGTGATTTAAATTTTTTTTTTTTAATGATTTGGATTCTGAATTTGTCTATATATCTATTTTATTTGTTTAAAAGATTCTTTTGAGTTTGGGAATATAATTTGTATATTTAAATTTTTTATGGTGTAATTTAAAGGACTATATAAACTAGTCTTTTGTTAAATGGCTTTTTAAAATTGACATTTTCTTTGTCATTTTTTGGTATCCAGTTATTAGTAGATTTATGGAAATAGGTTATTTTCATAATTAATTATATAAAATTTTCAAATATTTCCCTTTTTCCCTATTCACCTGTGTCTGATTTGACCAATGAATTAGTCTCCTCTCTATATATCAAAAATGACTCACTGATCTTTTCCTTACTTCTCTAGTTACTTTAATCACATGTGGTCTTTTTTTCTAGCCTATGCTCTAGCATGAAAGACTGGGTTTTATTTAAACTAGTTAGAATTTCTCTACTTGTATGATGATAATAGCCTAAAATTTGTTTTAAATAAATTATCTGTTTGCTAGCCTCATGGTTAAGTATTTATAGTAATTGGTATATATTTTCTTCATGACTTGAATATAATTGCTTCTTCTTTGTGTATCAATTCAATGCATAGGGATCAAATGATAAGCAATATAGAGGACATAATCTTGTAGAGAATGCTTTAGTTATTTTAAAAGATCACTAACATAAGAATATCAGCATTTTAAAAATGTATACTTTTCTTTGGTATCTTCTCATGAAAAGAGCTTCTTTAATTTGTTTTGTATTGGAATACTTCTTTTGTTGCAAATACTGTATCATGCTCCTTGAATCCAAGTGCTATGCAAATACACCTCATTCTAAATCTTATAGCAGTTACTACAATTCAGCAGAGTCAGATAATGACCAGCAGTAGTAATCATAACAGTCTTTCACTGTTCCTAAAAAGGGAATTCCTTCAAGCAGGACTGATGACATAAACACTCCAGAAGGGAAAATAGCACAGAGGAAATAATTACCTTCAAATTCCAAAGATCTGAAATTCTACTATAGTGGAGAGTATCTTGGTGACTGCAAATTCAGGGGTTTCCCAAACACACTTTCAGGTTTGATAATTCACTAGAAAGATAGAAGTCACTGAAAGCCGTTATACTCACAATCCATTTATTACAGAAGAAGGATACAAATTAGAACCAGCCAAAGGAAAAGAAACAAAGGCTGAATCTAAGAGAGGAGCCAAACACTAGTCATCCTTTCCAAGTTGTCTGCTCCCCATTGAGTCATGGACGGTGTTATCTACTCCTGGCCACAGCGTATAATAGTACACAAAGAGGACTGCCAACAGGAAAGCTCACCCAAGCTTTGCTGTCAGATTCTTATTGAAGCTTTATTACTTGGCATGATTGATCAGTTCTTCACACATCTAGCTAACATCAGGCTCTAGGGGCTCACCCTGAGTCACCTTGTTAGTATAAATTATCAGGTGTGGTCTGAGGCGCCAACCAGGGATAACAAAGACACTCTTATCACTGGGACCTCCTAAAGATGTAGGCCAGTACTTTCTCTGCATGGGTAAGGCCAAATTCCTTACTACAAAGTGACCATTCATCTCTCTATACATATTCTCCTCAACTAATAAGGATGACACAAGCAATGACAATTTTTAAAAAGACCTTTATACATTGTCATGTTTAATTTCAGAAATTTTGTCAAGTGATTCTGAATTAAACATGACTGAATGGTAGAAAAACATGGTTATAATCAGATACAAAGCTAAATAGCACATACGGTATTCATTTAATTTTCAGTTCTGATGTTTAATGACAACTTTTAATGCTGGAATATCTTAAAGATCAATAAATTTAAAAATTGTAAACTTTATGCTGTGTATTAATATACAATTTTGAGCTAATTTTAAATTACCATTAACTATCACTTTTACAAAGAAGAATTAATAAACTAAGACTGATCCAGTTGTTACTCTGGCTCACAGTAGGGCGTCCCTGTTTATTAGGTCCACATTTCTGGTCATCCTTTACTAGGGTGAAGTATCGGCCCTCTATTGGATCTAATCAGTTGTTTTTCATTTATGCATTTACTTACATTTATTCCTTTAGGATTTCTAATATGCTAAAATAACTTTTTAAAAATAATACGGTTTTCCTTTGGAAATAGAGTTTACCCAAGATACATAGTTCCATCCTTTTTGAAGAAGTTTAAAAAGTTTAAAAGAATGATTAAAGTTGTTATAGTGTTTTGGAATAATCATCTGAAAATGTACTCTTGTTAAAATGTGATTTAAATGTGGAGTGAGGGGTTTAGTTAAATGTGCTAAATCCGAATTCATTGGTATATTTTTAAGTGAATTTCTTTGTTTATATGTTTACCCTTTTAAAAGATACTGCATATTCAGGCATGATTTCCAATTATTGAGGGTTTAAGTTTTCTCCTTTAGGACAGTTTTCTTAGGTTCTATTTTATTCTGCTTGGATAGTAATTACAGCAATTAAAAATTATGATGCTAAATGCTTTCTCTAATATATTCAAGCTGCTTCAGTTGGTTTTCTAAATAGTATAGCAAAGGTAGAGTAATATTTTTTGGTTGACTACAAAAAATCATGACAGAGGTGAGCCCATGTTTCATTTTATGACTATTTCAAAAGTATTGCTATGGATTCTAGAATTTTAAAACCTGAAGCTTACTTTGGACATTATAAACATAATGCCCAAATTTTCCAGTACTTTATATTATTTGTATCCATTTGCTTTATATTATTACTATTTTATTATTACTATTTTAAAGGCTTCATTCATGCTGTCAGAGTGTGCCACGTTAGCTTTGAAAAATTCAGGGGTTATCCACATGTTCTCACAAAGTAGGCCTGTTAAAGACATTCAAAAATTTTAAAACGTTTTCTCCAGCTTTTCATTTTGAAAAATTTTGAACATACATAGAACTTGAAAGAATGGCATACCCACTTACTCTCCACCTAAATTCAAGTTATTAACATTTTGCCATACTAGCTTTATCAGAACATTTTACTTTTAAATACTTCAGCATATATATTCTAAAAATTAGGACATTTTTCTAATCAAACACGATACCATTATACTTAAGAAAACTCAAAATAATTCAATTGTATCATCAGAGTTCATATTCGGATATTTCCAATTGTCTCAAAAAATGACTTTTTACAGTTTTTTTGGTTTTGAACCAGGGTTCAGTGGAGGTTCGTATTTTGTTTTAGATTGTCTTTTAGTCTAGCAGACCCTTCCTTGTACCCCCATGCGTGTTTCCTCATGATGTGGGCCCACCTCCCCCATGACATATTACATGGGAAGACATCATTCTAGATTGTCTCATTAATGGTGTTAATCAGTGATTTGGTCAAGGTGGTGACTACCAGATCTTTCATTGTAAAGGTCATTTTTCCCCCTTAGTAATTAATAATCTCTAGAGTAATGTTTTGGTACAATGAGAATATTGTTTCCATTTATTCAGTGGCTTTAGCATCTATTAATAATTCTTAACTGAATAATTCACTGCATTGAGATTCAAAAATTTTTTAATTCTCTAATTTTCTACATTAGTTTACATTTTATTTTTAAAAAGACTATTTTTCCCTCCTTTTCCTCAATGCCCCTCTTTTTTCAACTATCACTATGTTTTCAAATTACTCAATGTATTATATTGTCAATTATAGACACGGTGCTTTTTATGTTCATACTGTGAGCCAGTAGCCAGTGGAAATCACTGCAAACTACCTCATGTGTCTTTTAGGCATAACTACATTAGTGTGAGTTCCTCCTTGCTTCCAGGACAAGATGTCCCAGGCTCACTTTGTACTCCTCCTATCTCAAATCTGGAATATCAGCTATTTCTCCAAGGAGCCCTGTTCCTTTTATGGAGGATGAGATTTGGACTCCATTTGCTTCTAACCCAATTCAATGGCCAGAGCTAGGAAATAATTTTTTTTAAGAGATCATGAATGCATATTGATACTTACAATTAAAATTTAGTATTACAAGGTTTTTTCATTTTATATTCGCCTCTCTTTTCTCTTTCAGTTAAAATATTGGTTCCAAATAACATTCATGTATTTGCTCATGTTTTATTATGTAGTTTATGTTTCAGCATTATAATATCAATATTACTAATGGTAAACATACTGAATAAAATTTAAGGTTTCATTGCAGTTCTCTCCTTAGAATAATAGCCTAGTAAGGATGTATAGTCAGAGTATTGCATTAAAAAATTAGTGGAAGTCTGTTTATCAGTGTCATAGGATTGGTTCATTTGTGTTCAATTTTAGAATTTAAAGTTTTTACTCTTTTTAAATATGTGAAGCCTTTACATGGTTCAAAGTTAAAACTATATAAAAAGCATACTCAGAGAAGTCTAGCTGTCATGGAGAACCTATTCTTAACCCCCTCCTATTGTTGATTATTTTCTTTAGTTTCTAGTTTGTTTATTTTTGAAAAATAATTATGTATATTGCTATTCTTTCTGTGTTTCTTTCACTATGTGATAGCATGTATTCTTTGTTTTTAAAATTTTTTGCTTAGAAAGGTTTGTATGTTCTAGTGGTTACATGTATACTGGTAACATAATGTCTTAGAGCCCCCTTTTTGCTTGTCTAGGCTTCTACTATTTATTTTGCCATCTTTAAATGATGTTCTGGGACTCCCATCTAACTGCCTTTGTGATAACCAATGAACCAATGCTACGTATGCTACTCCTTTCACCCATCTTCTAATTTTTAGTTGCCCTTTTTCTATTTGATTAGTACATTGTTTACACACTATATTCTCACTCTAGTCCCTGTCTTTGTTATAAAATTAAAAATATTTTGAATATATTTAATCCTTTCCACCACTACTTTAGCATAAGTCTCCCTAATCAACTCTGCTGGATGAAGCTCTTCTAGTAAAGTATTCAAGGAGGGATTGTAGATACAGTATTCCCCCAATTCTGGCATGTTTAAAATTTCTTTTAGAGCCTCCTTTATACTTGAATAGATATAAAATCCTTAGCTCACACTTTCCTTGAGTTTTTTTTTTTTTCCTTGAGCTTTTTGAAGTGCTGCCTTATTGTCGTGTTGACTAGTGTTATTGTCAAGTCTGGCACCACTTGATCCACCCACCCCGAAAATGTTAATTGTTTTTTGTTGTTGTCGTTTTTTTGCCTGGAAGTCCAGATGATTTTTTTCATATCATTTTCATTCTGATCCTTTTTTCCCGTCTTTTGTTCTCATAGCTGATTTATTCCTCTCCTCTGCGTCTTACTTTCGTTTATATCTATTCTCTTAGGAACCCTGTAGTTTTCATTTTTTAGATTATTTTGTTTCCGTATATTATCTGAGTTTGATCAACTCTCATTTCAGATCTTTCTGTTGTTTTGAAATTTTTATTTGTTGAATCCTTTTATGTCTGCAAGTGCTTATTTAATGATATTCGTATCGGAATGTTGAATATATCTTTCCGCTATTTATTGTCAATATTTGAAGCCTGCATTTTATTCTTTCTATAGAAGCCTTGTAAGGTTTTTGGTGGCTTTTTCTGTTCTTGAAAAAATGTGTTGAATTTTCTTGGATTAGCAAAAATAGGTGGTTCAATGGAAGGGAGGGGCTAAGGGATGTGGTGACTGAATTTCATAGTTAAAGAATGCTCTCTTCTGTTAGTGTAATGAACAGTTTCTTTTTAATAAATGGTTCATTTGGGGGTTTTGGATTCTGTGATACAATCTTGTTTCTTTAGCCACTTGCCCTTTTAAGGGATCCTTCTCCCTTCCAAGGTGCCTCATGAAGTGTTCTCATCTTTCCAAACCCTTATTCTTGTGTGTTTCCAAGCCTGATTCTTGGCCACCTAACTAATTTTGGGAACTACCAAAATCTTTCCAAATCATTCCCTTTTGCATATGTAAGCTAGTGCTAGTTTCTGTTGACTGTAACCAAAAAAACCCTGATATATCAATCTCTTAATGTAACCAAAAAACCCTGACATATCAATCTCCCAAGTCTGTGAATCTTCACAACCCAAATCACAAAGCCACAGTATATATACAATAAGTCTGTTAGAACAAGACTCATCTCTATTATTTAATATTGCAACTATTCTAGTACAAACCTGGGACATTCTGGACATTAGGTGTGTGTTAAATTTCTTATTACATCATTTCTAACAGCACTTATCATAATCTGCAATTATCTTTGTTTGTTTTATAATTGTATTCTGCAGTATAATGCAAGCTCCATGTAGATAAAATCTTATTATTGATGTATCCCCTGTATCTAGTAAAATTGACAAACATGGGTATTCAATGTTTTTCTTGAATGAATGGTCAATAATCAGTTCTTAAGGTAAAATTGGTGCAGCTGGATGAAGAAAGATTTTGAAGGACTATAAAAAAAACAATAACCACAGTAAATGATCTTATCAGCCCTCAATATCATCTAAAACAAGATATGGGGGGTTCACTTATTAAATCTATCTCATATTACTTTCTCTAAAGAATTTCAAGTTAAAATTCAACTAAAATGTTTCAACAAGATAATAGTTTAAAACAAATGATAAGTTTATCATTTGATTGGAAAATGTAACTTGAATTATCTATCAGGCCTAAATTCCTTTCTTTCTATGCAAATTGGTTTGTTTTCTGTTTCTAGTCAGTTATGTACATAGAAGGAACAGAAAACATTTTATTTTGAAATACTTTCCAACTAACAGAGAAGTTGCAGGAATCGTTCAAAGAACATTCTCTTTACCTTGTGTATTAGTTATTTATAGCCATGTAACAACTACTCCAAAGCTCTTATAGTTTCTGAGTCAGGAAACCAGGAGTGGCTACACTGGGTGGTTCTCACTCAGGGTCTCCTGGAGTTAGTTATGTTGTCAGGGGTTGCAGTTAGATAAAGGCCTAACAAGAACTGGAGGATGTGCTCCCAAGATTACTCTCATCTGTTGGTAGGAGGCCTCAATTTCTGGACACCTGGCTGCTTAAGTATCCATATGGCAGCTGGCTTCCCCCAGACTTGAGCCCAGAGTGAATGATAGAAAGCTAGCAGGAAGATGTTGTGCCTTTTGTGACCTACCCTCTGAAGTCTGTGCTGTCACTTCTTTATTCTATTGCCTAGAAGAGTCACTGAGCCCAGCCCACAACTCAAGAGGGGAATTAGACTCCACCTCTTCCAGAGAAGAATATCATCGAATGTGTGAACATATCTTAAAACCACCATACCCCAATTCACTAATTTTTAACATCTTACCATTTTGCTTTCACTCTTATTTTCCCCTCTTCACATATATATACACGTGTGATTCTTAAACATTTGAGGGTAGGCAGCACGCATCCCTTCACTCCTTGAGACTTCAGTGTATGTTTCTTAAGGAAAAGGATATCCTTTTATGTAACACAGTACACTTAGGAACATCAAAACTTAACATCGTCATACTTTAATCTGCAGCTCGTATTCCAATTTGTGTCAATTGTTTCTTCTAGCAATTCACCACCCACCCCTCCCACCAATAAAATTGGTTTTTAAACAACATGGCAAAACAGGTAGTGGGCTACAAAGTGTGACAGGTTATGTAAATTTTTATTGGCAGGGAACAGGAAAAAGGTTTCTGGACTAGGGAGCTGGACTAGGCGTGTTCCAGTAGAGCGCTTAGGAGGACCAGAAGGTCAAGACTATTTCTGAAGTATCAGTTTACCTTTACTCCTTCACTTAACCCTTATTTCTATCAAACGATTTCAACTGTCCCCTTCGGTTCCCGTTTTGTTTAGAAAACAGTTGGAAAGAGCACTGATAGTTGAGGATGCCTGGCTAGAATTCCAATGCAACAACCGTTTGTCAGTCCTATTTCCCTGAGCAGACAATTTGCAGAAACTTACATTTCTTCACCTGTGAAGGGGACTCTAACGGTCCCTACAGCCCAGGGCTGTCTGAGGATTGAGCGAGCCGGTGAACGTAGTAAAAGCAGTCTCCGGGCGGCCAGCAGCCTCGGGACGCTCTCCCGCTGCCCTACCGCTGCCCTCCCGGCTTCCTCCCAGCGCCACGACCGCGGAGCAGCCGAGCGGGTGGGGCGGCGTCACGTGGGCGGGGCGGGCTCGTCGGCCGATCGCACGATGTGACGCGCCGCCCGAGGCAGGCCGGGCCCTCAAGATGGCGGCGGGCGCCCCGAGCGGCTTGGCCCGGCAGTAGTGGCGGGACGGCACTCGCCGCTGGGGCCGGCCGTCCCGGGAGTGGCTGCAGCAGCGCCAGGACTCGAGGATGGTAAAATGACCCAGGGGAAGAAAAAGAAACGGGCCGCGAACCGCAGTATCATGCTCGCCAAGAAGATCATCATTAAGGATGGAGGCACGGTGAGCTGGGTACCGCACCGGGGAACGTCTCTCGGGTCCCCCACCCAGCCTCTTTCTGCCCCAGTCCTGCCGCCTCCGGCCGGTCCTGAATGCTCCCGCCGCCCCACCCCATCCGCGGCGATGGTGTCTCGGGCCCTGGGCCTCGGCTTCGGAGTCTCTCCTCCCTGGCCCAGCGTGCGGCCTCCGGGGCCCGTGCCCCGGGAGGCGCCGCTGGCTTCTCCCGCACCTGCTGCCCGCCCTCCGGCAGCCCCTGGAGGCCTGAGGCCTTGAGCCCCACGTGCGCCTCCGCTGCTGGGAGCATTTGACGCCGGCTCTTCCCGCCCACCCACCGAGCCCCTCGCCTCCGCCGCCAGGCCCCGCGAAGCTGTCGCCGCGCTTTCGAAGGGGCTGGGAGCAGTCTTTGCCCATCCATATGCTACTAACTGGGTGGCATCTGGCGCGGCGACCCCGCTGGGACCCGTAGTGCGAATAGCTTTCTTCTTCCCCGTGGTTCTGAGTTAGTGTCCTACTCTTCTTAGCTGCTCTCAGAATGGTTCACACTGTCAGAAGGTGGGCTATCCTCTTCACTTTTCCGAGTCAGCAGCGTGACGGAGGACACCTGGGCCTAGACTGAAATCTGCTCTTTTTCAAAAACAGTAATCACCCTGTTGTTTTAAAATCACTTTGTGTATTTTAAAATAAAAAATACCAAATGGAATCGATCATGGCCTGAGGATCAGAAGAAGACACTTTGAAAGGAAGACAGATTGAGGGCAAGAAAAATTTTGCTTTTTAGAAACAGTTGTCATCACTATAAACTTTAGGCAATGTACTGTAGTTAACCAGCAGGGGACCTAGGATTTTTAATTGAAAATAACTCGCTTATACTTATTTATGCTGTAATTTCTCCATTGCTACACTTTCTGGTCTTTGTTGCATTCTTTGATATCCGATTCTGAAATAGAAAGGAAAGGTGAAATACGTGTGCAGAAATGGTTCCTTTTACTTCATGTTTATATTTTGTTAGAGTCCTGACCAACTGCTGGCACAGTGCTAAATGTGTAAATAGGCTACCACTAAGGATTTGCTAAATTTATTTGAAATAACTTTTTTTTTTTGTCATTTCAGAACATGGCCCAGTCAATATGCTAAAATTTAGAAAGCTAGAGACATATTAAACAATTTCAAAAATATACTCAGTTAACTGTCATATATCTTAAATGTCATAGATTTGACATTTGAGTGAAAGAAGAAAGTTCAATATTTAAGTCCTAAGATCTTTTTGCTATACTTGTCTAAATCTAAAACATTTGATTAAATCAGGTATGGATAGTTCTGGCTCTTGACCAAGTTGGTAGGATAGGAACTACTTTGTGGAGAGAGAAATAGCTTGAAAGAATACTGATTTCCTTTGTCAACTCTGAGAACTTGAAATTATAAATTCTTCATAAAATCTACAAAGTAGAAGTAGCAAAAGGTTGTATTTTATAAAAGCAAATGCTATTTTAAGATCAATATTCTTTGCAAAAGATAAAAATAAAACAGTTCAAGAAACACACCTTCCTTTTCCTTATAATAAAGTTCAGTTTTGTTATCTCTCTTTGGAGTTTTGATTCACTTGATAGCAGATGCTTTCATTGCAAATCCTTTGAAATTTGGAAGAAATTATTATTATTTTTTTATTTATCTTGTTATTTATTAAAGTTGTAGTGCATTCATAGCTTGCTTTTGGGCAGAAATTACAATTTTTACTCCAGCAATGTTTTCAAGGGGCACACAGAATAAATGAAAACTTCTGGAGGGCTTTGGGCCTGGGGGTATTGTCATTTATCATCATCTTGATATACTATTTTCACTTTCTGTTCTAAGAGCACTGGACACCCCTTTAGAATAGTGGCTTCATTTATGCCTCTTTGATTCCTGCAAGGGCTAGTATGTGAATTAAAGTGGTAAAAACATATTTAAAATGAAAATGTGTGTATCAACACATTTCTAGATAATCTTTTATTGTAACTTTATTCCTATATGTAATCAGGTTATTTTTATTTCGATAAGCGTCAGGGTAATTTTTTGCAGCATTTGTATTTTAATCTATTCTAGCTATAAATAAAGAACATAACTTTTAAAAGAATAACTTATAAAGTCATAGAAATGATTTTAAAATGGCATTTGCTTTTTGACCTCTCTCCTTATGATTGGTCAAACTACCACCACTGTGCACATTTTTTAAGAAAGGGAGTGAAATTGCCACTTGATAGTCTGTGTGTAAGTTTCACCATTGGGTAAATTCATTCAAAGTCAGGTGTCTGAGGCTACATACAGTTCATGCTCTGAACAGTATTTCACATCCCTGGCCAATGATGCTGACCTGTGACCCCCTCCAGTTTTCTTCCTAGTGCTTGACAATGTTAATAAAATTATTTTGCTTTGTTCTTCTGCTAATGACACCTTTGGAAGCCTGATCAGCCAGTTTTAATATTTATCAACAGAACTAGTTAGTTGTTAATGATTTGTCAAAAAGTTAGGACAGATTTACCGGTTTTTAACAGTTGCAGGAAATGAACCATTCTGAACAAACTTGATTAACCATAAGTTAAAGTTTTCTTTTTCTTGAAATTCTGTTTCAGTGTTGTCTCTGAAGCCAGCATAAGGCTAACTAGTAGGCTGTCTGTTTGAGGAGTACACCATTAGGGTAAATTATGTAAGGTGTGTGATTCTATATCAGGAGTTCTTAATTTGGGTCTGCTCCCCTGAAGTTGTTTGCACAATTTTCTTTCACAATACATTTTTCTAGAGAGATTCCCAAAAGGGCTCATACTTCCCTGAAGTGTAGGAACAGTTGTTCAGTTTGAAAAGAACATAAATATGTATGTAAAGAATAGTTTCATGAATTAAATTTAGTAGATATTTAATCTTTTATGTACCATTTTACTGATGAAAGTACCGTGACATTGTTAAGTTGCTTTTTGAAGAAATATGTAGAAATAGTTTTTAATTAGTCTCAATGTATGTAATGTTTTGATGATTTCTTATTCAGTGCAGACCATTTAGGACAGTTGAATTTAAAAGTACATTCTGACAGTTTAGAATACTTCATATTGGGTCTTTTTATTTTTAAGTGCTTAATTTTTAAAAAATTTATTTTTCAATTACAGTCAACATACAATAATATTATGTTAGTTTCAGATGTGTACAACATAGTGATTACACATTTACATACTTTACGAAGTGCTCACCCCAGTAAGTCTGTACCCATCTGACACTTTACAGTTATTATATTATCATTAACTTTATTCCCTATGCTGTATTTAACATCCCCATGACTATAACTGGCAATTTGTACTTCTTATCCCCTTTCACCATTTTTACCCAATATCCCAATCCCCTTCCCACCTGGCAACAATCAAAATGTTCTCTGTATCTATGAGTTTGTTTCTGTTTTGTTTGTTCTTTTATTTTCTGTTTTAGATTTCACACATAAGCGAAATCATATGGTATTTTTCTTTCTCTGACTTATTTCACTTAGTATGATACCCCCTAGGTCTCTCCATATTGTCAAAAACTGGTAGGATTTCCTTTTTATAGCTGAGTAATATTCCATTGTATACTTGTACCACTTCTACTTTATCCGGTCATATCTATTGACAACTTATGTTGCTTCTATATCTTGGCTATAGTAAATAATGCTACAGTGAACATAGGGGTGCATATAGCTGTCTGAATTTGTGTTTTAGATTTCTTTGGATAAATATTCAGAAGTGAAAATTCTGGGTTATATGGTAGTTCTAGTTTTTTAAGTTTTTGAGAAATCTCCATACTGTTTTCTATACTGGCTGTACCAATTTACAATCCCACCACCAGTGCACAAGGGTTCCCTTTTCTCCAAATCGTAGCCACACTTGTTTGTTGATTTATTGATGATAGCCGTTGTGACAGGTGTGAGGTGATACCTCATTGTGGTTTTGCATTTCTCTGATGATTAGGGACATTGAGCATCTTTATATGTCTATTGGCCATCTGTATGTCCTCTTTAGAGAAATATCTATTCAGGTCCTCTGCCCATTTTTAGTCATGTTAGTTTTTTTTTGCTGTTAAGTTGTATAAGTTCCTTATATGTTTTGGATATTAACCCTTTATCAGATATATCATTGGCAAATATCTTCTCATTCAGTAGGTTGTCTTCGTTTTGTTGATAGTTTCCTTTGCTGTGCAAAAACTTTTTAGTGTGATATAGTCCCCACTTTTGTTGCCACGTGTTACCAGATTGTTTATAAGCATTACTGTTAGAGGCTAAAAGCTGAAGAATTACATTTGTATCATCAAATGTAGAATTTCCCTTACGATTTTTCATTTGCTTTTTAAATATAATCTTTATTGCTTTGTGAATACAGTTGTGGGACTGCATCTCTGACAAAGTAAAAATGTACAGTTTTTCACAAGTGAATCAGTAAAATGACTAAAGGTTAGAAAACAAGGCATCTGTGAATTGCTTTGTTGGAAATACCAGAACAAAGTAAAATTGGTGTTTCATTTGTAAAATGTCAACATGAAACTTAACATTTACCCAGCTATCCTGATAAAAATTGCTATTCTTTTACCTTGTGGGACATTTTTACAATTTTGACTGTCCTTTCCAAATATATCCTTCCACAAGTAGTACTGGTGGGCCAAGGAGAAGACTTCTCTCCATTGGTTGTTCAACATGAAATACTGGAATATGCCCCAAGAAGCAGAGCACCAGATTTTTATTCCTGGTATCTCTTATTTTATGTGCTGTTAACTTTTTAAAAATCTGTTTTTATAGCCTCAAGGAATAGGTTCTCCTAGTGTTTATCATGCGGTTATCGTCATCTTTTTGGAGTTTTTTGCTTGGGGATTATTGACGGCACCCACATTGGTGGTAAGTAATCTTTAACTTATCACTAACTTTAAAACCTCTTTCTCTACAGTTTTAGGGGGGAAAGACAGCTCTTTTTAATATCCATGGTTAATTTTCCCACTAATATTGTTGAACCTTCAGTACTGTATTTTACTGCTTTAGTTGTCGCATTTTTCAACCTTCTCCCCTACTTTTGAAGGGGTGGTGCCAGACAGGTGTGATTCTCCAGGTGAACACTGGACATGTTTAAACAGCGTCTCAGCCACCTCTCTCTTTGGATCTGGATGAAAGGATTCTTTGTGACAGGCTTAGGAGAGATGATATCTCTGACCTGAATCAGTCAGCATTATTATTTTGAGATTCATTCATATAGTTGCATTTTCCAGATACAAACATCTTTTAGTTTAAGCCAAGGACGCAGAGATAACCATGTAGGAGATGATTCTTTTCCTAAGCCTAAACTGATTTTACCCACATTCCCAGGTTTGGAACCTTAGAATAGACCTCACTGCCAGCTTGACAACTCAGATGCCTGGTTAGTTTTCTCCTATTAAAGAGGAATGGAACAAAGGAAAGAGTAATGGCAGAAGTATTTATCTTGAAAAATGTGATTAAGATAAACATACAGCTACCAAATCCCAGAACAGACTTTTAAAGCAGTATACTTCCTTATGTTTTAATAAGTTTGTTGTTGCATAAAAAAGGCTTTTACAAAAAGCTTGTCTATAAATGGAGTGATCATATAAGTAGATTGTACTAGTCTAAGAAAATTTATGTTCCATATTTCTTGGCATATTTATTACATGGATTCATGATTCTTACATGTATCTACATGAAATATGGATGTCTAACAGTTATTTTGAGTATATGAATTTGTGAGTTTTGCTGAAAAAAGATTCAGAAGAAAAAATTTCAAATAAATACAGTTCCTTTTGTAATAAACATTGTATTGCAAGTTAGAATAGTTTTGTGATTAATAACAATTCTCTGACATGTAATTATAAGAATGTTCATTTGAGTATGTTTTGATTGGGATCTTTTTCTATTTAGAAGGAAATAGCTCATTTACTTGTAATGGCTCATCAGTTTTGCATAAATAGATTTTTAAAATAAATGAAAGTGGGCTTTTTGAAGGTGATTTTTTTTGTCGTTGTTTAATAATTTCTGATGGGAATCTTTCAAACATTAATGTACACATTTTCTAACTTTATAAACCAGGTACACTGATTTGGAACTTCATCAGATGATGCAAGTTCATTATGACTCTTGCAGCTTCATTATATTGCAATAATTTGATGTCAAGAGCTACAGAGATGCCATCATAACTGTGTGGTCTCACACCTTTATATTAGCTTTCCTCATGTTCCATTGTGCTTGTTTATAGTCTAATACCACTGTAACACATAAATCTGGTGGGTCATCAGTCCTGTGGTTTAAAGTACTTGAGTTTTGTAATAGTAAACAGTCCACATACATTTATATGATGATGGGCCCAGGCACAGTCCTAAGCACTTTATGTACATTATCACTTTTAATCCTCGGAACCACCTTTGAGTAGGTTGTTAGAAACGTAGTACAGATGAGAAAATTAAGATTTAGAAGAGTTAAGCAACTTGCTTGCTACTTTGATAGGAAACAGTAGCGTTGGTATTTGAACCTAGGCCTGCTTTGTCCCAGTGCTCAATCTTGGGAATGCTCGTTGTAAGTGGTTCCATATTTTAGGTTGTTGAGGTTATGGGCAGCCCAACCACTAGCCTAGCAGAGAGATTTAAATTTTGTGTAAGCTCTTAGCAAGCCATCAAAAAAGTTTTTTGTGATGTTTCCATAATTTGTCATCAGGATTTGATGCATGTATAGCTATTTTTAAGATTTGCTGCCAGTTTATATTTTTTAGATATGCCAACTTTTTGTCTAACTTTTGTATTGGTTTTTTCTTAACTGGACAAAGGGAGACTGTCTTCTTTAAAAACAATGAAGAAATTCAGTTAATTAGATATAAAGGCTCGTTTATTAGTTCATTTTTCATAGATGTGGGAAAACTAACTTTCTAGTTAGTCTTAATTATTTTTGTTAATTAAAAAAGAGATAGCAGCTTTCCTTTTTTCCTTTTTTTTAAAAAAAAAAAAAACTTAAAAATACCAAATTGAGTTCTGGTCAGGAAAATGGAAGATGCTAAAAAATAATGAATTTTTTTTTGCCAGCATAACTGCATTTCTTAGAATAATTGCTATAACATTGCCAATTATTTGATTTATAGCAAGACTTCTTTTCCCATGGTTGTTACAAGTTACTCTTAATTCCCATTTGTTCTTTATACTTGAATTTTAAAATGGCAAATGATGAGTTATTACCAAGGAGAGTTGTCACTAATATTATCTTAATTCTTTACCTTTTCCACTTGATTATATTTTTTAATTCAAGTATCCTCTCAGGAAAAAAAAAAGTTTACATACAAAGTCCAGAATTTCAGTTTTGTAGTTATATCTCATCTGTAATATATACATGGCTTAAAATAATTACTGTTTTTATCTCTTATATGATGAGGAAACCTTTGAGGATGGGGGCAGAGACCTAGGCAAAACGAGCATTGAGTTGTAGAGATTAGGTTGTATCTGAATGGTGGGGTTTGTTATGCTCTAGGTACTTTGAGGTACTTGGGCCTTTGTGCATTGTAACAGCAAGACTCTGAAATATCACTAAGGAAAATTGTACATGGAAATGCTTGTATAAACTTGTATTTATACATTCTCTGTATATCATATATAATGCTTATTTTTATAGCTAGAGACACAGTGTGTGCCTGTTGTAAACATTCAGCAATATGGAAACATGTGAGGACAGGAAAGTTCTCCTGCAGTCCTGCTCACCCCTCCAGGCCACCAGGAACAGTCTGATAAGAGCTCTTGGCTTCAGGGAAGGCTTTACCTTCCCCATTAGGAGTGATTTTGCCAACCAGAGATGAACATTTTCAGCAGTTAGAATGTGCTATTAATTCAGTGATTTTTTTTTTTTAAACCAGAGGTAAATAACAGTGATACCTGGGGAGTTTTTCCAAAACACCTTGGCCTTTCAACCACTCCATCTAGCTGAAATCAGAATCTTCAAGGGGCGAGGCCCAGGCAGTGTATTTTTTACAAGTGATTCTCATACATCTAGTGCATACCACTGATTCTTTCATATATCTAGTATATATCACTAAGGGCTAACATAATTCAATGTGGGCTTTTAAAAAAGGTTTTGCTCATTTCGAGGCTTTTAACTTAGAGATTTTAGTCATTGACTTTGTTGGCAGTCTTATTTTCAACCTTCATGTTGGGGTATGCTGAAAGGGTGGGCTTCAGAGTAGAAGAAAGCACCAAATTATAGCACTTTGCTCTAAGTTTCTAAAAGTCTGTTAACCTTTAAACATTCTATTTCTGTCTTACGTGTTTTGAAACCGATTATAAATGGTGCTTGATAATCACAGCATAGCATTCATTTAAAAAGGGAAAATGAGGATGAAGATATAATTCACTTAATTTGCATTTTAAGTCTCTCACCATACATAACTTTCAAAATGTATAGTTTAAGTTTCAACATTTTAAATTTCAGAGATATTTTTTGAATTCATTTAACAGATAACCAATCTTGAGACCCATTAATTATATTAAAGGTTCAGTTTTAGATTTATGATAGCCTTAGTTTAAAAAATGTGAAGTTAAGAACACTTTTTTTTTTTTTTTTAACTGCATGTGGTTGTAATTATCTGTTTTAAGCTGGTATTGCTTATAGAACCCTGTGTTCCATGTGAAAGACCTGCCCAGGGGAGGATGGTAGAGTCTTCACCAACCAAGAGATTTACGTTGACTACAGAGAAGAATTTTATACTGACAAATATTTTGAAGGGCTGAAGTCTAACACTTTGAGAGGCTGAATTTATGACATAGGTCTAAGGATCTATAATGCTAAGAAATGACTTCACTTTTTTGACAAATGTATGGTTCTAGAAATACTAAACCAGTGTTTGATCATTCAAGCTGCTAACTGTGTGGTCCAAGTTGTGGAGCCCAGACCCTGCTCTCACATCCGCCTGCATCACTTCTGTGTAATTGGCATAGCATCCTTTGCCACAGAGATAGTCCTGAGGCAGTTAATATTTTAAGGACTATTTATTTTACTCTCAGATTTTTTAAAATTATTAAAACATTTAATTTTCGATTCTTTAAATGTTCACATGTGAGTTAATTTTTATGAAATTTCTAGCTATTGGCAGGAGAGTAATTGAAAAAGAGAGCATTCTAATCCTTCCAAAGGTTTTTCTTGCAAGATGTCAGAAAGTAGCCTTAGCATAGCTTTCCTTCCTAAGATTTCCCCACTTTTCTTTTTCCCCACATTGCCATTCTCTATTGTCTTTATTGAGAGACAGTATACTATAATGAAAGAAGCATTTGGCTTTAAGACAAGCAAGAACTCAGTTGCCTCATCTGTAAAGTGGTAATGTTATTTAATTTATAATGTTAAGATTAAATAAAAGAGTATATATAAAGCCTCTGCCATGTAGGTTGTAAATTGTAGCTGCTGCTTTTAATTTTTTCAGTTTATCTTTCCTCCGGTTGCTTTTTAAACCAAGGATTCCCAATGGTTTAGTTGCTACCTAGCAGACAAATTGTTGCTATGCGGTTTGAGACCAGACTGTGAAAAGGATAGAATAGATTGTTATACATTTTCATAATTTGGGATTTTTTTCCCTTTATGGAATCTTAGATCTACTGTTTGGCAGTTAACGTTTCCCTGTTTATTCTCTGTTTCCTATCTTAGATAATGATAAACATGTCTGTAAAGGGGTTATAAGTCAGTCAGTTATATGTAGGAAGCAAAATAGTTTAGTGATTAAAAGCATGGACTTTCAAGCTGGACTTCTGTATTCAATTTCAGTTTTGCCTCTTACTGTGTAATCTTGGACAAGACATTTGACCCCTGTGGATCAATTTTCTAGGAGAGTTGTCATGAGGGATTAAAGGAGATAATATATGTAAAGTGCTCAGTTGAATGCCTTGGGACATAGTAAATGCCATATACATGTTTGCTTATTTACTCATGCATGGTCATACAAGTCTGAATATTTATATGAAATAAAATTAGATTTTATTATGAAGGGATGTTTTAAAATATAAATGTCGATGTTTTAGTAAGACTAAAATGCAGCATGAGATTTTTATTTTGTTTTTATTCTTCAGGTATTACATGAAACCTTCCCTAAACATACATTTCTGATGAATGGCCTAATTCAAGGAGTAAAGGTAGGTTCAGTCATGTGTGCATACATATATGGACTTATGTGTATAATTCTGCCAGTATATTTAGATAATTGACCAATCAACTAAGTGGTAATTTTTACAGTTATAGTATATCTTGGGGGGTACTTAACACTTTTAAACTAACTGGGTTTTAAAATATAATTTGACTCAAATATAGTAAGCTATGCATAATGATAAACCATATCATAACAGATTTCACCCTGTGTTTTATGTGTTGGCATTTTTTTCCAGAGATCTGAATGCTTTTGTAAACTAAAACAAGAATATAAATTGAAGGGAAAAGAACTATTTTAAAAATGCATAAATGTAAAAACTATATCAGTATGATAGAATCTTGATTATTTTACATGTTCTTTCCTCTTGAATTCATTTGACCAACAAATTTTATAAACAGATAGACTATGGATATAAAAGCAAATAACATGATTATTTTTCCCCCAGAATTGCTAATAAGGAATTATTGTGATTGAAAATCCATTAGAACATTTCATATTTAATACACAACTAGAGCCCTGCAGATAATACTAGACAGTCTTGGGAAATTTTTAAATTATATGTAGAAAAGAAATGTTATTTATTTAAAGTTTAATGATATACTTATATTAGAAATAAACTTGTTTTATAATTCTTCTCTGATAGTAAAATGACTTACACTTGGCTCATCACAATACATAGTTTACATTTTTTTCATTTACCTTTTTTTAGGGTTTGTTGTCGTTCCTCAGTGCCCCGCTTATTGGTGCTCTTTCTGATGTTTGGGGCCGAAAATCCTTCTTGCTGCTAACAGTATTTTTCACATGTGCCCCAATTCCTTTAATGAAGATCAGCCCGTGGTATGTGCAGACTCAGATGATAACAACTAAATATACTTTCTGTTTGTTGTTTTCTGGATATTCCCTTATTTATTTCACTTTTCAACCATCCTAATTTTATTCTTTTAATATTTATTCTTTGACACAGGTAAGAGAGCCCTTAAAAATATAGTAGCAATAGTTCATTAGATTTTTAGAACTAGATGTTACGATAAGAAGCTTATAGACAACTGGCTAGCCTGCTTTTGGATTTCACAGCCCAAATTTGAAAATAATATTTTGGATAGAGCTGCTAACTTTTGTTAAGTAGAATGCTAAAAACACAAAGTTTAGCATCATCATCTGTATTCATTAGGACCAGATTTTGTTATATGTCAGTAAAGCTCAAAATAACAGTTGCTTAAAATTGAGGAAACTTATTTCTCTCTCTTCATTTAAGAGAAGTCAGGACTTGTGCAGTCCAGAGCTGGTATGGCAACTCCTGGGAACCAGTCTCTTTTTCTGTGTGTGCTCTGCCGTCCTCCACTATCACTTCACTATCCAAGGTGGCTACTTGAGTTCTGTCTCATGTCTCACACTTCAGGCAGCAGGGTGGAAGGAACTGGCTTAAGAAGAGCACGTCACTTTCCTTAAAAGGAAACTACAGTATTCCTACTCAGCCTCTGCTTGCATCTGGTTGGGCAGATTTCAGACATATGCTACTCCTAATTACATGATGCTGGGCTTATTGCCACCCTGAGTAACACTGAGGAGGAAGGGAGGGAAAACTCACAAAGAGAATGATTTTCCCAAGGTAACTGAGCCCAAATGAGTTGTAGATTCATTCATTCTTTGACTAATGTTCTATTCCACTGATTATTAACGTTAGTTAATTCTACATCATAGATGGGCTGTATGTCAGTGGTGTATCTGGAAAGGCCAAGGGTATATGTGGGGCAGGACCGTCCTCTCATAGGTGAGATACAACTCTGAAGACCAAACCCTTGTTGAATGCTAATGACACAAGTGAAATATTACCAAATGAACCTAGGGAATGAACAAAGAAATTGTTGTGGAAAACAGTGTGTTAGAAAAATGTAGTAAGCAAAACATCCTGGTGGAATATTTTGAAAGTTCAAATGATTACACATGATTTTAAAAACATCAACATTACAATAGAAACTTCTTATTCTCAGTCAGATATTTTGGAATCATGTATAGCAAAATGTAGTTTGCTTTTTAAAATATCTTCTGTTCACTCTTTATAGTAACTATTCTCAATTTTATTTATGAACATTGCCATACAGGTTTCTTCTATGTGAAAAGTTATTTGTTTTGCCAATGTTTAAAGAGCTAAAGATAACTTATGGAAAAACATCTAGTTACTATAAATAGGTTCAAAATAAATTTAGAGTAACTTGTTCTTCGGTTTTACGTACTGAATTTTGTTTTTTTGGGTTAGTATTGTGGGAAATGGGCAATTGAATTATAATAGACTTCAGTTTGTTGCTATTTTTAGTAGAAACAACAAAGACACTTTAAAAATTCAACAGTTTGGTAAAAGATTGACCTGAATACAGTATCTAATTTAAAGTATTTCTGCATAGTAGCTGAGTTGATATCGAAGGGCCACTTCTAGCCCTATGTTTTCATAAAATCTGTGGCTTCTAATTTATAGAAGAATGGATCCATGTAAGCTGTTGACTGAAATTAGCTCTTCTTACTCTCATTCGCTTTTAGAAATGAAGGAAGGTTCAGGTAATGGTAGTTGTTCTAACCATTTCTTGTCAATTATCTTTCAATCCTAGGTGGTACTTTGCTGTTATTTCTGTTTCTGGGGTTTTTGCAGTGACTTTCTCCGTGGTATTTGCATATGTAGCAGATATAACTCAAGAACATGAAAGAAGTATGGCTTATGGACTGGTATGTGTGTTTATTCTATACCCTTGTATCTACTGAAAAAACACCTTGTTTTTTAATTATCTCATTATACAAGGACCGCAAGCCTTTACATTACAATTTTTTTTGGCCTAAAATACATTTCATAATAAAATCGTCCCATTAGACTACATTAAACAGTTTTTTCAGTACAAAGCCAATTAAGTTTTGATAATTTTATTCAGTAGAATATCTTTACATTATAGAAGTTCTTTTTAACAATACTAAAACTGAGGAATTATTTACTATATCATTAGTTTAAAAATTACTGATATTTAATGGTAATCTAAAATATAATAGGCTAACATCTAGCTCTGAGATCAGCAAACCTTTTCTGTGGCTTTGTATGTGTATGTTTACATCCTTAAAATGTAAGAAACATTTTTTTGCTAGATTAGGCCTTAGACTATTGTTTATCAATCTCTGGACACTGTTTTGGTTAACTAAATAGTTAATGACAGTGTAGTCTGTTGTCTTACCAAACCTAGGAATCAAATAGTTACCATTTGCAAAATAATATACAGATAGCTAGAAGTAGGACTGTGATGAGTTTCAGCAAACAGGGGACAGTCTCCTTTAGAGAAATAAGGACTGAATATTGTGTTAGGCTGAATCTTAGTTTTACAAGAGACTGTCATTGATTGAACAGACACTGCAACAAGAATTATGGAATTGAAAGATTTTAGGGAGAAATACCGATAGTGAGAAATTTGCAAAAGAACTAATGATTTCAGTTGTAAACTTAGAACATTTAATGATAAGTCAATGATAGAATTTTTTAATAGCTTTATTGAGATATACCATAAAATTCATCTATTTAACATGTGTGGTTCAATGAAGTTCAGTAAACTTATATAGTTGTGCAATCATGACCACAGTCCAAAAACAAAATCCAGTTTTTGCTTTTGCTGAAGTAATTTACTTTGTCATAGCCTAATCTTTGAAGTTAATAATTTTCAACCTGGGGGCTTTATGTAATATTAGAGGCATATTCTAGTAAATCACACATAAATCTTCTAGAAATAGAACATTTCTAGAATGGGTGCAAATAAAAGGGGGTACAGTTATTGTGGTCCTCTTTCTGCCTGACCAGAAAGAAATGACTGCCAGATGGGGATAATCAGGGGGAAAGGACATGACATGAAACACCTGCTCTCTGATTGGCCTGTGCCCACTACCTCACACTTGTGATCTCTGAATGCTCCCAGGCACCTTACTGACCCTCGCAGTGAGACCTATTGTCCCCTACCCAACTCAAGTGCCAGAGCTGTGGGCACACCCAGAACCCTCTGCGACCACTGCCCACTGCATTTAATTTGTTAGGACTGCCGTAACAAAATAGCACTATAATCTAGTTTTAGAACATTTCCATCAGCCCAAAAAGTTCTGTGAGGCCCATCTCCCATCCATCCCCACTTCACCCCTGATCTCAGGCAACCACCAGTCTACTTTCTCTCTTTATAGTTTTGCCTTTAATAGAAATTTCATATAAATGAAGTAATATAAAAGGTAGCCTTTTGTGTCTAGCTGGTTCATCCATGTTGATAAGTGCAGCAATAGTTTTATTGCTGTATAGCAGTCTATTGTGGGATAACTACATGTTGTTTATCAGTTCACCAGTTGATGGACGTTAGGGTTGATAGCTAGACATTTAAAGTTATTAGAATTTTATGTACTTGTCCAATAATTGACCTTTGCAAATTGAATTGCTTGTCTTGATCAATATTAATAAACAACTAAAAATAAGTATTCCTATGACATTTAAATTCACCATCTAAAAATAAAAAAATTGTATAGAAACAGAAAAAAATAAAGCACAGGGCAGGGAACAGAAGCTCACGTACTTCCAACATTAATTTCTATTCTCCTTTGAAGAGTAGTCTGTCTCTGTCTCGTGTCATTTGCTGTCAGATCTGCTCATTTGCATGCCATTTTGTCCAGTAGGCCAGATATGTCTAGGATTAACAGGTTTTTTCTACCTATGTCCTCTCTAGTCCGTCTCTTCACCAGACTTATATGGATTTCCTCAGTTTTAGGGACATAGAGATGTGTTGCCACCTAAACGGATGACCAGTTTTGTACCCAGCCTCACCACTAATACTGATGAGATGAACCTCAAAGTCATTAAGCTATATTTCAGTCAGCCTTAAATATGTGTCAGGGTAAATAAACATTCATTTAATTTTAATTTCAATACTGGGGCAAAATCACAGTGACATTGAATTTCTGTTGAGCATTGTGTTTTAGACTCCTTTCACAGAACACTGAGGGACTAGCATGACTGGCAGTCACGGTGGGGACATTTGGACACTCCAGGGCCCTAGCCTGCCCTCAGCTAAGCCAGTTTTTTGTTTACTTTTAAATTTGTTTTATCTGAGTTTGTCTTTGGGGTTTATTTGAACTAAGGGCTCCAGCAAAGTTCGCAGCCATTGTCTTGGAGGCTATTACATATTTTTTAGTTAAGAATCTAATTCTTTTCCCTTCCTGAAGGAGGAGAGAGTATAAGGAAATGGCACAGGCAGGAGAAGGGAGGGACCAGGGTGCCATGCAGCAGCAGGACTGACGTAATCCTGAGTCTGGCGTTGAAAGAGTCAGGGTGTCCTGACAGATGCTTTTTTTTTTACCTTGATTTGTTTCAGGTTTCAGCAACATTTGCTGCAAGTTTGGTAACAAGCCCTGCAATTGGAGCTTACCTTGGACGAGTGTATGGGGACAGCTTAGTGGTGGTCCTGGCTACGGCCATAGCTTTGCTGGATATCTGTTTTATCCTTGTTGCTGTGCCAGAGTCGTTGCCTGAGAAGATGCGGCCAGCATCATGGGGGGCACCCATTTCTTGGGAGCAGGCTGACCCCTTTGCAGTAAGTTCATACATTTTCTTTCTCTTTGGCAAAAAAAAAATTGAACATACCAGTGCAGCAGTGACGTTTTGTCATGTATTTATTTGGGGGGAAACATCTTGATGGATCTTTTAAAAATATTTTCAGACGCTTTTGAAAATGTTTGGGGAGTATAAAATAAAAAGAAAAAGACAACTAGGTGTCTGTATATACACTGCCAAAAGAATCTCTGCATAGTCTTAAGAGTAGTTCAGTGTTTTGGTATAAAGCCTTATATCAATCTTTTTCTTGTTCTAGTCCTTAAAAAAAGTAGGCCAGGATTCCATAGTGCTGCTGATCTGCATTACGGTGTTTCTCTCCTACCTTCCGGAGGCAGGCCAATATTCCAGCTTTTTTTTATACCTCAGACAGGTAAATCCTATTCTATCAAGGTGGACTCTTCTTTCATTGTTTAGTGCCATAACAAAACTATTTTAGTTTGAGAGAGCTATAATAGCAGAGACCTTTAAAAATGACTAGCAATTTATAAATAACAGCTCGCTGAAATTCAGTTCCTCTTTAGTGTGGCTGATGTTCCTTATGTATCTCTATTACTTTTGTATGTTCCTTATGTATCTCTAAGACTTATGGCTTAGGCAGAAAAATAGAATTTTCCTTGTCAGAGTTCGTGGTTTGAGTTTGGTCCTATGTTGTTTATAGGGGCGATGGGATGCTTTCATCCATTTATCCGCTCCAGAAATTTCTTTGTGATTTAGAACATATAAAGCATTTATTCACAATGAGAGCATTAGTTTTTTCTCTCCTCGACACTGATCTTATTAGGCAGAGATTAAACACTTGTAAAAAGCACAAAACAGTGTAATATTTATTTGTAAAATGGATTCTGAGTGCTTGATAGCTATCTCCAATTTAGTAAATCTAAACCCCTAAGGGATGTAGATTTATTTAATTAAGTAGGTTTTATTTTTAGCATGTTTTAACCCCTGTTATAATTTTGATTCTCAGTGAACGCTAGAGTCTTCCTCTGAAGAATTCTTTGGTTATAAATGAGTTGCTTGGGGGGCGGGGCATTTAATGTTAATATACAGGTAGTTGCATAGTATGGTATTTGCTGTGCTTTTTTTTTTTATTAATGTAACTTTTCCTGGAAACCTTCTAGATAATGAAATTTTCGCCAGAAAGCGTTGCAGCATTCATAGCAGTCCTTGGCATTCTTTCCATTATCGCACAGGTGAGTTTCTTTTTGCTTAGAGTGATGTCATAGAGGGTTGACCCTGGCTGACCATCCAAATAGGTCTTCAATTGATACACAAATGATGGGATCTTGGTGGAGTCGTCAGTATCAGGATCTGTGGTTTATAGGTTCAGAAACTTAATCTTGTTAGGTAGCTAGTATTGATCAGATTTTTGGGACTGACACATTAATCAACATATGTATAAACCGTGAAGACAGTTTATTGATTTATACCTAAGTATACAGCTTCATAAAGTCATAAATTTTATATTAGTTCTGTTGTCTTATTATTTATTCATTCAACAGATATTTATTGAATACTGACCACTGGTGATAGAGCAGTGGAACTTAAGTCCCTGCTACTGTAGCGTTCACATTTTTGTGGAATAAGACAAAACTAGTGATTGTTCATTTAAACATAGTAGGTGTAATGAGTACTGTAAAGAAAAAAGCGTCCAGGGGATGTAGATATTGACCGGGGGCTGTTCTTTTACCTGGGAGAATCGGGAAGGCCTTGCTGAAACAAGAAAACATTTGAGCAGTGACTGAAAGGAATGAGGAACAAGACATGGGAGTATCTGAAGAGAATTCTAAGCAGCAGGAACAGAAATAAAACTCAAAGGAGACTACCTAGCCATGTAAGAAACAGCTGGGGGCCAGGCCAGCTCTGGCGGACAAACAAGGGAGAGAGCATTAGGAGGAAGTCTGCGAGGCGGAGCAGGGCCGGGTGCTGTGGGGCCTTGCAGGGCATCTTGAGACTTGACTGGGAGCCATTGGACGGTTTTGAGCAGAGGAATGACATGAAGGTGTGTATCTTGGAAACACAGATGGTAACCAGTGATTGATAAACAAAAATTTGGGTTTTCTTAGGAGATAGTTCATCATGGCTTACAAACTCTCGTACATAATAAATTCTTCTCCAGTGACTGAAATTTTTTCCCCAGTCTTTCTCTTTTCTGTGACTAAGCCCCACTCATCCCATGTTATTTGGCTTTGCATTTTCTAGACTCTGCAGAGGATCTAACTACTTTTTCCCCACCTTTAATCCAGTCTATTAGGCTCCAACTTTCTTTCAGTCTGCTCTTAAGAAAATGGAAGGTAGAGTTTATTTAATTACATAGTAGGTGTAATTAAATAAACTCTACCTTCGTGGATGTTTCACCATCTCTAGTAGGACTTGTTCTGTAGATTTCATTGTTTAATTAATTAAAACTTCAAATTTGAATTCTTTAGTACATCTCCCTCATGGCTCCACCCATGGCATTGAATATTAGTACTATTTCTAATTTCAGTTTTATCCTGAAAATCCTTGATCTGGAAAAACATTGCATTTATTCATTCTTGGCTAATTGACAAGTGCTTTTCAACTTTTGAAGAAAATATTGTTGTCTTCATATTAAATTGCTTTTTTTTAAAAAACACATTTCTGAAGCATAAGACAGGAAAATGTGCAAGTAGTTAGAGCTTGATGTATTAAACTGACCTTGAATTCTGAGTTAAAGCCAACCTAGTCCTGATGCATTAGGTTTTTCATACATTGCCAAGATTGGATTTGCCAATTTTTTATGTCAGATTTAGGTGATGAGACCAGGCTAACATTCATTATAATGACATCAAGATTAATAGCTGAAAGGTCATAAGTTCCTTTTTCTACTTAATTGATCATGAAAGCTGTGGACACCTAATTCAGGCAGTAACACTGGATAGTGCAAGTGATGAGCTGAAGATGCTTTAGAGGAAATTTTCCCTCTGCTCGGCAGATGGCACTTGGCACAAGGGGTACCAGAATCTGGAAGGGCAGCCGTGCATACGGGGTGTGCGTGGGGGTCTGTATTGGAAAGAGCGCAGCTGTAGCGGGGTCCTGTGGGTCTGGGAAAGAGGGAACGCGATCCAGCCATGGTTGAGGGCACAGCAGGTGTTCTGTACAGAAACATGATCCACAAGGAATACAGTACTTAGATGACCAGTTTGCTCTGGGGGCTACATAGAAACATAGTCTTTGAGATGAAAAATTTCATTTTAAAGAGAAAATTATTTGCAGTTCAAAAACAGGTGAGTAGGAGTATGTAGTCTGCATATAAATATTGGTAAATGCATTTTTATGTCATTATACGTACCAAAATATTAAGAATAATTATTAAGAATAATTCCAAAGGTGGAATTATCTATCTTGTATTCTCATTTATGTGACTCGTACAACTGAGGATGACTTGTCTCCTGCTGAGCTCTCAAGCCAGTGAAAGAGCAGCATCTTTCACCCTCCTCTCTAGCAGCACAGAGCTGCTTGGAGCAGCTCTTCACACCTGCTCTTGTGTCGCCTTCCTGCCTCCCTCCCTCTGTCCTGAGTGTCCCGTCTGAGTGCCCATATTAACGTGGGTGCAGCTCCATCACTGTATTAGCGATTTTACCTCTGTTTATTTGATTATTTTTGCCTTAGTAGATTGTGTGGTCAAGATTGTCTTACATTTGTCTTGGTCACTTTAGCACCCTTCCTGCAGCCCAGTAGGTGCTAAATTAGAGGTCATTGGTTTTTTCCAGTGTTATAAAAACTTTCTATAAAATTAATGGTATGTAAAAATTTGGGAGGTTTATATGAAAATATGGATGTGTAGTTTCTTCCCCCAAATTATTGAATCTTGTAATACTGGACAGACTCCCCTTCCAGTGGGAGCCAAGTGGTCGTCCCCTTCGGGGCCTGCACTCTGGTTTGCCATAGGTCCGATCACTTCCTTGGCATAAGTAGGCATGGATCATAACACTCACCCTAAATAAACGTTTACATGGTACATGGACATGGTCAGTTCTGCACATTTCTCCCTCAGCGCTCACGCAGTCCTCTCTGTGTTGGTGACTCAGACGTGCTCCAGCCAGTCCCTTAGCGCTTCTGACACGTCTGTTGGCATCTCAGACTCAACATGGCCGAACCTGAAATCTGGCTTCCTCCTTCCAGGGCCACTGTTCTCCTTCACTGGCATCAGCGGTCTCTCTCTCGGTTGTGGGGGCCAGAAAACAAGGCTTCATTCTTGATTCGTTTCTCTCCTTCCCCAACCTCCAGTCCATCACACGGTATCTCTTGTCACCTCTACCTCCAAAATACATCTGCATCGGAGCGTTTCTCACCATCTCCATTTCCAGGAATGCAGTCTGGGCTGGGGCAGTAGCCTCAATCTGGTCTCTGCTCTCATACTTGTCTCCCTGTAACTCATTTGGTACTCAGCAGAGTAATTTTTGTGAAGTGAAAATTTAATCATAGCTCTTATTTCAAATTCACTTTCCATTACTACCAGAATAAAACCTAGACTCTTGCACATGACCTCCTTTTCTGCCATTCTCCATGTTGTTGAGTACATTACAGCCCAGGACCCTTATACTTGCTGTCGCCCCCATGGGGAGGGCTCTCCTAGTAACAAAACCAGCTCCTCTTTCAGCTGTCCCCAGATGTGGCTTCAGAGAGGCCTTCCCTGTCCGTCTGGGTTCAAGCAGCACCTCTATCACACTACCGTTTTATTTTCTTCATAACGGCTACAACCTGGAATTACCTTATTAAATAAATATGCTTATGTCCTCCACTATGGATTTTTTTGACAATGATTTAAGACCTTTATTGACAGGGGCTTACAGTTAACTAAGCAATCCTTTTGCTGACCAGTACTTTGACCTAGCTATCCCCTGACCCATAGGTCATTGCCCGCAGACCTAGAATAGTTCGATATAGTAGGACCTGGCAAGTCTTTGTTGAGTAACTTGACCACAGCTAATGTCAGTTAACTATTAATCAGCTGTGTCATCTTGGTTAAATCATAAGTCATTTAAGCTTTGGGACTTTGTTTTCTCATGTTCAAAATGAGAGTTATATCAAATTAAGGGACACTAAATTTTTTTCCTGCCTCGTACACTAATTTGTTCCATTATTAAAGAGTTGAGACTATTGTGACATTTAAAATCACACATGCTTTCCACAAACACTGCTTATGAACTTATGCTAGGTGCTGGTAATAAAGAGGTAAATGACAAAGTCTCTGTCCTCAGGGAGAAAATCAATATCCCCAGTTAGAGTGTCATGTAAACAGGTTTTTCTTTGCTCATTGCTCGCTCTGAATTCCCTTTTGTGGCTGTGGTTGAAGAATGTAATCCAACAAAGCTCCCTGCTTTTTAGAACTCATCTTATATGCTAACCTGATTTAAGGGGGGAAATCTCAGAAGAAAGTTATGAGCCCTGATTGTTCAAGAATTATTCAAAGAATCATTTGCTTTTTGCTGGCTTATTTGTGATTAAATCCGATTAACTCAAATTTCTCAATTTAAAGAATTACAATTAATACTTGATGATTCTAAGTTTAGAGTATCAGCCAGTCATCAAATAGTGATTTCCTGAATTACTTTCACTTCTTCCTCTAGGGACTTACTATCTTCTGTGGTATATTTAATACTTTAATTAGAATAGCAAAAAATATTTTCCAGTTTCCCCCAATTATTGCAGAATTTCCATTAGCTTTGAAAGAAAAGGCAAAGCAGGGAAAACCAGCAACCCATTTTTTTTTTCATTTTTAAAAAAATTTTAATGTTTCAAGTATACCATACATTGGTTAGATATCTATATAGTTAGTAAAATGATTCCTCCCTCTCCTGACCCTCCACCTAGCCAGTGTATTAATGCTAACTGCATTCCCTATGCCGTGCTCCCCATCCCCGTGACCATCCGTCAGCTACTAATTTGTACTGCTTTAACCCTTCACCCCATTCTTCCTGCCCCCAAACCCTCCTCCCCTCTGTCCACCACCAAATTGTCTACTATATTTGTGAGTCTGTTTCTGATTGGTTTGTTCTTTTTATTCCTTAAATTCCGCATATAAGTGAAATCATATAGTGTTTATCTTTCTCTGACTTAAACACTTCCTAGGTTCATCAAAGCAATATCTTTTTCCATTCCCTTCCTTTTCATATGTAGGGCATTGCTTTTTTATCCTTTCAGCCACTCTGTCTTTTGGTTGGAGCACTTAATTCTTTTCCATTTAAGGTACTTATTGATAGGAATGTAGTTGTTACCATTCTTTATTCCTGTTTTTGGTACATGTTTTTTCTTTTTAAAGAAGCCCCTCCACCATTTCCTATAATTCTGGAAATCCTTTAGTTTATTTTTGTCTGGAAAGCTCTTTATCTGTCCTTCAACTCTAAATGATAGCTTTGCTGGATAAATTATTCTTGGTTGTATATCCTGAGTCTTCATCCTTTTGAATGTTTTTTGCCAAGCCTTTCTGTCCTCCAGTTCCTTTTGCGAAATCAGCTGCAGTTGTATGGCTTTTCCCTTATACGTAATTTTTTTTCTCTCTCGCTGCTTTTAATATTCTTTCTTCGTATTTAACCTTTGGCATTTTAATTATGATGTCTCTTAGTGTGAGCCTCTTTGAATCCCTGATTTTTGGAATTTTCTAAGCTGCCTGAGGTTTTAGGTTAGGAAAGTTTTCCATCATTATTTCTTCAAACAGCTGTTCAACATCTTGATTTTCTGTTACGCCGATCAGACGAACATTTGGACCCTTAATAGGGTACCATATGCTCCTTAAATTATTTCTATAGTCTTAGCCTCTTTTTTCTTGCCATTCTGTTTGAGTGTCCAGATTGGCTGTCCTGTCCTCTAGATAGGGCATGTGATCCTCTTCTTTATTCACTGTTTATTCCTTTGTTTATTCCATTTAATATACTTCTCATCTCAGATAATGTATTCTTCATTTCAGATTGGGTTTCCTTTTATAATTTCTACTTCCATTTTTGTTTTTTTATCTCTTTGAAGTTCTCACTGAATTTATCTACACTTTCCAAAAGTTCATTGAGCATCTTTTATAACCAGTGTTTTGAACTCTGCACCTGTTAAGATTACTTGACTCCATGGTATAAGGATTTGTGTTTTGTTCTGTCATATGGTTTCTGCTTCTTTGTCTTCCCATTTTGGCTGCCTTTCTGTATCTTCTTCTATGTACTAAGCAAAGCTACTAAGTCTTCTGGTCTTATTACTGTGGATTTCTGTAGTAGGTGTCCAGTGGCAGTCCTCAGAGGGGTTCAGCTACAGGCCAAACTTAGCCCAAGCCTCTACCCCTTTGGGTCCACCTGTTAAGATTCAGCAACCAACCCACAGACGCTGTGCTTACAGTTGCCTCAAAAGGCCACACCAGAAACTGAGGCCAGCTGCCTCCAGTTTGAGTCTAGGCACTGCTCAACAAGGAGCACCTGACTCACTGTGAGGAACACCTGGATGTGGCTTGGATGGGGCTACAAGTCAGGGGAGGTGGGGTTTCAGGGAATCCTCTGGGCGGAGTGACCTCTGTTATCCAGTTTGATGTTGTCACAACTACAGCGGCCCTGTGCCTGATGCACTGGTGCGGGGAGGGCTCAACAGGAAACAGTGGATACCACTGGCACTTCTGTACCAAGTCTCGCCTCAGCCCTCACTCCAGCAATGTCTCCATGTAAGTCCCTGGTGCCCCGTGTGTAGCCGAAAGGGCACTGGTGCTTAAGAGCGAGCAGGTCCGTCACCGTGAAAATCCGCTCATGGACACAGTCCCTTTAGGAAGCTGCCGCTACCACAGCCCCTGTCTCACCCGCGTCCTTGCTCTGTTCTACCTGTCGTTGCAGAATACCTTCTTGGATTTCTCTGTAGTTATATGGCTTGTTTATCTAGATCCTAGGTGATTTTTCCCTGCTGCCGGTGCTCTTTATTTCTGTCACAACTTTAGTCGCCAGAGGGATGAACAGAGCCTCTATCATTTACGCCATTTTTTTCTCTCCCAACCCGTTACTTATTAAATGCTTACTGTGTGCCAGTGACAATGCTAATCACTTTATGCAAACATCATCGAAGTCACATGACAGTTTTGAATTAGGTACTACCATTTTGTAAGAGACAAAACCGAGTCTCAGAGTGAGATGACTTGCCCAGGACCACACAGACACAAGAGTATGATCCAGGCTGTTTTTCCAAAAGCTGTGTTCTTAATTACCATACCTCTCCAAAGTTATACTTATTAAACTAATTGTTCCAAAAGCATTGCGACATTAGCAATAGATTAGGTAAAGGATATGTAATGATACTGTTTTTTTAGTCTAGGGAATACGCATTTCAGAGTGACTTGGACTTAAAACTTTTTCAAAGCTATGACATAATTGAGATCTCCGAATCATTAGAACCCTGTGACCCTATTTTAACTTCTGATTTAAATGGTTCTCAGTAGAAATGTACTGAATAGGAAGTTCTCCTTTCTATTTGAGTTTTCTAACTTTTCCCCTGAATCTGGCTGCATCAGCAGAGGGAACTTTCATCTGCTTTTATAACCTGGATATGTTCAGGTAATTGTGGCTGAGAAGTGGCCAAATATTTGTTCTTTGTAGTTTTAAAAAGTCTGTGTTCTGACAAACCTTTTTTTTTTTTTCCAGACCATTGTCTTGAGTTTACTTATGAGGTCAATTGGAAATAAGAATACTATTTTATTGGGTCTGGGATTTCAAATATTACAGCTGGCATGGTACGGCTTCGGTTCAGAACCTTGGTAGGTAAATCACCTTAATTTTCTCAAAAATTTGTTTGCCTCTGTATTTTTCGCTGAGATATAATTGACAGTTTTTGTACTTGCTTCTCAACTAAGGCTTGACTTCAGTCTTTTACTGTGCTTCTTTTCCCCTCAAAATGTAATAATATAAATTTCTTGCTTGTGTAATTGTATAATCTAGAATGGCTTGAGGATAGAAAGGTGACATTTTTATAGCAAAGTGACAGGTTCGGTTTCTGAATGAGATTGATATATTGCATCTCTAATGAGCACTTAGTATCTAAATCAAAGTCATTAGGGGGAAAAAATCTCATAATAACAAGGCCCTGAACTTAGTGTTACTTACTTTTTTCTTTTTTCTTTTTTTTCTTTTTTTTGGTTAGAAAGAAAAAGTTGTGTAACTCCAGTAATTATTACTGATGGCAAACCAGAAGCATTTGAGCAAAACCCAGTTTTGGTCCCAGCTTCATGCTGAGAAAACACTGGCTGCCTGCAGGGAGGTAATGGGAATGCGGATGCTGAATCAGGCTCCCACAGCCACCATGTCCTTGGTTATTACAGGACTGAACTCCAGTTTGTACTGTTTCATACAATTGAACACATCATTGCTGTTTGGACTTGGGTGTGTTTTGATGGACATTTTATTTTCTAGTCTAGTTTTTACAAGAGGCGCTCACAGTTTATTTAAAACACTGCTTTACACATCAAACCAGGAGTACCCAAAGTTTTGCTGAAATCAGTGATATCTTCACATTGAATCAGTCTGGGAACCTTGCCAGAAGTTACTGGTTTCACGCGATTAGAAGCATTTAATGATGTTTCTTTATTTGTACTATACGTCATTCTCCACATACCCCTCCTTCAGCAACACTGCCCCCCCCCCCAAATATGCAGGTCCTTTTATAGTTTGGAATATGATATCCCACCCAGTTCCATGTTAAAACCCCGCACCAATCCTGTGAATAAGTGGTGGTTTTCCTGTTTTCGAGAAGAGTACACAGGGTTAGACTTCTAAGTAATTGGAAGGAAGTGGGGATGGGAGGCAAGGGAAAGGACTTACCTGAGATTTAGTGAGAAGACATAGATATGGTTATTAACCAGTGTTGCCCCAACACAGGCAGGGTGGAGAACACGAGTAATTCGTTTTGCTGGCTTCGGTTACAGGATGATGTGGGCTGCGGGAGCAGTGGCGGCCATGTCCAGCATTACCTTTCCAGCTGTCAGTGCACTCGTTTCCCGAACAGCCGATGCTGATCAACAAGGTGAGTTGCTAGGAATCAGCGGTAACTATTCCAAGCACAGAATAGTCTGTGTTCTGTCTCTCAGGAGGATGCATAGCTTTGTCTCTCACTTTGAATCTGTGGCCACCTTACACTCACCAACCATTTGTTTGCTATCATGTGTGAGACACCTGGGGATATACTCATAACCCTTTAATTAAAAATCTTAGGAGTTCACTTACCTAAGGACAGGGTAAACATACTTTCATTGTCTTATGATTTGTGGTGGGAACATTTAATTCTTGAAATGCTTAATCATTCTCTGAAAAGGATATCGAGTCCTAAGAAAAAAGGTGTTACAAAAGAGTGACAGTGGCCACTTGGTTGGTAAATGCAGGAAAGCAAGTTGCATTTTAATTTTGAGAGAGGATTTCAGATAAACATCAAACTATATAAAAAGAATATTTATAATGGGTACTTACATAGCTGCCTGGGGACAGTTTTTGACAGTTGTGCTTGTGAACTTTTAAAGAGAAATAAAGTGTTTTTGCTCACTTGTTTCTATGTTAGGCCTACATATGGGTATATGTGAGCGCACATTCGCATCAGCTAGGTTACTACACTTTGTAGAGCTGATGGCCTCTTAAGTAATTTTTAATGCCATCACAGTAAGATGTTAGTGTCTGATAAAAGCTTTGGTTTTAGATTATTCGTACTGGTTCTAGGGTAGGGAAAAAACACTGGTGGACTAAGTGATAATTTATTTGAACAATTTAGGTGTCGTTCAAGGAATGATAACAGGAATTCGAGGACTGTGCAATGGTCTGGGACCAGCTCTTTATGGATTCATTTTCTACATATTCCATGTGGAACTGAAAGAACTGCCAATGACAGGAACAGACTTGGGAACAAACACGAGCCCACAGCACCACTTTGAACAGGTAATTCTTCATTCATGTGATAAAAATACATTCGGCCGGATTGAAAGATGGTGAATGGTTTTTATGAGAGCTTTTATGTGATATTCTTATTTTAGATTGATGAAAAACACTTAAAAACCACAGATTAAGGAACTGTGTTCTTTTATATACACCTTTGTGAAACTGACTGCTTACTTTCACACTTCCTAGGTATCAGCTATTTGTACTAGTCTTTCATCTGAGACTTCTGTAATGTTGAGTTCCCTGATTAAGGCTGCCTTTGGTATGGAGTTGGTCAGATGCTGGTGAACATCTTTGTTCACTTGTTTGCTATACTTTCCTCATTACAACTGAAAATATTAACGGCAAACATCATTTTAGCCAATACCAGCTGCTCATCAGTTTCCTTGCTTATTTAGCAGAATTTAACACTTTTAAAGTAGTTTTAAATAAAAAAGAATGTAGTCTATACACAGGTAAAACTGGCAGTGCAAGGTTTTGCTAAGAATGAAATTGGGCTAAAACAAAGGTCTGTTTGATTCTTCCTATGGTTACAGCATTTTGTGTTTTCCATACTTTCAGTCACTAGAGTGTATAATGTTTTAAACAAAGGAAAATGGTCATTGTTTCTGCTACTGTGGTTAATATTGTATGCTACTTGATTTTACTTTTGAGATTTTCCTGTCTTGTTTTCCTCTATAACTAATAAATTAAGTGAAGGCTCATAGAATGTGTTCTGATTTTGTGCTGCAAATGACGATATATTTTTGCATAGGCTTTTTTTTTTTTTTTCTTTTTAATCTTTTGGCTGTTTCTTAGATCACTTGTCATTTTGAGGCTATGATAGTATGTATCCCTTTCCTCCTGAAAAGGGAATGCTTTTTCTAACTATGGCTTTAATGACAAGAGAGTTTTCATTGGCTTATAATTCATAGAAACTAGTTATTACTAAAAGATAAGCAGTCTCCTCTTATGAGCAAAGATGTTTGTGCATTAAAGTCCTAATTATGTTTTTTGTCCCTAGAATTCTATCATCCCTGGTCCCCCGTTTCTCTTTGGAGCCTGTTCAGTACTGCTGGCTCTGCTTGTTGCCTTGTTTATTCCGGAACATACCAATTTAAGCTTACGGTCCAGCAGCTGGAGAAAGCACTGTGGCAGTCACAGCCATCCTCACAGTACACAAGCGCCAGGAGAGGCCAAAGAACCTTTACTCCAGGACACGAACGTGTGACGACCGAAATCAGGAAGACTTTCTATCAGCGCCCAGGTCTTAGTTTTCACCTGTAGTTCTGGATGTACATTCCATTTCCATCTACAATGTACTTTAAGATTGTCTTAAGAAATGTATCTGCATGAACTCCGTGGGAACTAAAAAAGGAACCGAACCGGATGTTTTCCAAAGATGTTACAATTTCTTTTGAAAAGAAACCTTTTGTTTATTAGCACAATTTCTTGCCACTAAGCTGTTTGTTTTAGTATACATCCTTTAATTAAAAACTATATATGTAACTTCTTAGATACTAGCACTGTCTCTGCTACCATTTCCTTCAGGTGTTGAGCTTTAACTATTTATGCTGACTCACAGTGAGGCAGAGTAGGTTGTGGACCTGTTTTAACATTGTAAAACCCCGAGTCAGATTTTATTATTGTAAAAACTTGGGTCAAATAATTCAAAGCCTTAATGCAGATGCACTAAAGTAAAGAAATGGTAAATGAATTGTTTGCATTAAAAAAACTCAAGAAAATTGTACTAAATCCTGAATCATGTTTCAAGCTTATTTGTAGTAATTAATTTTATTTTAAACATCATTTACTATTGTTTTTTTAAATAAGAAAGTATCAGTCACGTAGAATTTCGGTTGGGGCGTTTAGAGCCTGTAAATCTGAATGTTGGCTCGAATTTGTTCCCCAGCTACTTACACCACTATTCTTTTAATGTTTGCATAATCATAAGGACCTCAACACTTGAATACATAACCTAAAAATTATATAGTAAAGCTGGTAGCCTTGAAAATGTCAATGTGATATCTATTATGTAGATAAATATATATAGTGGCCTTTCAGGACTGTCACAGTAACACTTTATTTACAGAGCTAATGTTTGTCCTAAATTTTCAGGACCCTAGAAGAGAGCTTTATACAATTACTGATGTGAATTTCTCTAAAAGTGTATATTTTTGTGTCCAGTTATATTATTTAAAAAAGTGTTACTTTGTAAAAATTGTACATAAAGTATTGTATAGTTTACACTGTTTTCATCTTGTGTGTGGTTATTGCTTAATGCTTTTTAAACTTGGAACATTCACGATGGTTAAATAAGATCTTAAATGTAAATATTGTTAATAAAATTAAATATTTTAATGATTTTTTTTTTAAAAGAAAGTCTTGATCTGTGATTCCCTATAGAGCCTGTTTTGGCTTTGTTACCATAATCATTTTTACAGTAACAAATCAAAGCTTTATACCTTCTCTCTTTGAATCCATTTTTCTTTCACAATAAAATACTCATGTAGGAAGATAAAATAAATGAAAATTTAGTCCATAAATTAACGAAGTGATTTCCTAAGCAGAGATGTTGTAGATCAATCCTATTTGTTTTTATGTATTTTTCACATATCATACTCTCAAAATATTAATATTTACTAACCAAGCTCAATTTACAGAAATACATTAAATGTAACATTTTGATTATTAACACATGTACAATTTACACTACAAAACAATTTCAAATAATACTTTAAGAGGTAGAGCAAAAATTTAGCACACTCAAAGGTCTGTATATATACATCTGATAAAAAGTCTTTAGTAAGTTAACATCAAAAGTGATCACTATCTTATCTTTTGGAAATTCTAATTTCCATGTGTGGATATGGAAGAGGATATCTATATTTAAAAAAAGAGAGCTACCTGTATGTCATGTATCCCATCCAAACCTTGTCCGTAAAGTTTTATATATATATATATATATAAAACATTGATGAGAAAGCAAATTATCACCAAGAAGCTGCTTTCCAGATTATTAAGTGCTTTCAAGTTATTGTAACCAAGTATTCTTACCAATATCTAAATGAGAAAAGAACTATACATAAAAAGTCACTGCCTGATAATGGTTACTAAATTTTTTAGGTTCCCCAGTTTAAGACAGCTTCAACTGCCAGCATAGTTTCAAAGTATCAATATCATGGCTTCGGTAAAAAAAATTAGCAAAGATTCTTTTGTCTTACCATAGAACTGTTGGTATGTCATAAATATCTTGAAATGTCTCCTCATCCATAAAATATGGTCCTTGAAAATAATTGTTTAAAGATCACATGCACATTAGCCATCTTTGCAAATAAAAACTGATCTAGATATTTCTTAAGAGACTGCTACTCTACTGAATGGTTGTCAGCAAGAAAAAATGGGGACCTATGATTCTGGGTAAATTTTTAAAAACCACTTTTCCCAAGGGACAATTCTTGACACTTACAGGGAAGAGAAGAAAGTTTTAACTAAGTTATTCATTTCACCTACTTTATTAAGCAAACATTAAAATAAACCCATTTTGAAATAAGATAGCACATACAATGAATATTCATGATGCTCTTATAGTTAAAGCTTTTGTATAGTGCTAATTTTTAAAATGAAGTCCCACTAATACAAATTTAACTGCATAAAAAAATATAGAACTCCAAATGAGAGAAAAAATAGATGATTATTTACTTCCGAGGAAGCAATAAAATCCTGTAAACTCTGTGGCTCAAATGAGTAAAGCACTTTATACCTAATCTGGCCATGTAAATACACTAAGTTATCTTTATAACAAATTTATCAAAATTGATAGACATTCAATATATAATTTAAAGGTTTCAAGAAAAATACTTGTAATGGAGAATTGAAGGTAATTTTTCCCTTTTAAAATATCGATAATCTAGATATCTTAGATAATCGTCTTTCCCTCATAATTCTTAGGTGGCAAATTTAAAACTTATTTTGCCAATGAAAATAAAAATGTTAATTATTAGCATTCTTTGGTTCCCCGTTATATCTGAACAAGTTTTAATTTACCCAGATAGTCAATATGATTAGAATGTCCCTTATAAAGATCAACTCTTTCCTTAGAACTTGTGAGAATTTCTAAGGATTACTTTAAGAAAATTCATTCTATTATTCTATAAAACACCATATTCACAAACTAAAGAATGTCATTTACTCAAAATCTTCACCAGTTCCCAAGTACAAATTTGCTGCTCTAAACTGCCTGCCATAAATCACGGCAGTACTTAAAAGATCCAAGCAATCTAATATAGTTGCTCAAGCAAACTCTGAACTTGCTTGTTTAGGATTTCATCTATGCTGTTAATATATTTTAAACCACCTGAAGTTCTAAAATGTCAATAAGAAGTAAAAGATGATGCCAGCCTAGGATTAACTGTTGGGTAACTGTCCCGGGAAATACGCTGAAGATGTGGAAGGCAGCGCCGCCGGCTTTGAGGATGCCTGTAATGCTCCCAATGGGCCACCTTTCTGATGGTCTGTGCAAATGAAGATACAAAAATTGTATTTGCTTCAGTCTTCATATACACGCTTATTTAAACCAAAGTGAACAATCTATTTCAGAAATGTCTTCCCACCTGGGTTACTGAAGAGATTTTGGCTGAGTCCACGTAAAGGAATGCTATCTTCTCTTTTCTTCAGATATTTGGATTCCAGCCCTATATTTTCACCACTTTAAAAGAAAATAGTAATTAGTTAATTTTCAATGTTTAATCTATACACATGCTATACATAAGATATATTCCAGTTTTGTTTAAAACAAATCATTCTTCACTGCTTTCTAAGCAAATAATTTATACATAAACCAAAGTCCCCTTTTCCACAGCAAAGAGTAAATTATGAGTATAACTAAAAATTCTAAGAGCTAAGATAAAAAAAAAATGTGGGGGAAATGAACATTCCATGAATACTATAAAATTTTAAAACAGCACAAAAGTGATACAAGATGGAAAAAAATACACATGCATATCTTGAGAATATCAATATTTCCTATCTCATCCTAATTTAAACGAACGATTTCTTTTTCCTTTGATCAAAAGCTCTTCAAATTTTTGGAGTGCTTCAAAGTTGTCATTAATATTAATACACATGTAACAATAAATTCTGGTCAGATGAACACAAACAGGAAATTTGAAAAAAAAAAGTATGTGTACTATTTTTCTCCTTTCTACCACTCTACACCTTTCCAAATCTATCCAGTGTTAATAATTTCTCTAGTAGTATACTTACAAGAAATTAACACTTCTTGCAAAACAATGACATTATAACCTTAAAATTAAATGGTCTTTTCCCAATTTTCAAAAAAGAAGTAGGTAAATTGGTATTTTTTTCAATTTTAATGTTTAACATTTGATACCCACTGCCACTTTTTATTAGCTGACAAAGAACAAAAAGCAGTTCTAAAAAGAAAAAAACTCAAAAAATACCTAAAATTCCTAATTTTATGAACACATGATTATGTTTGATTTTGTACTGTAAATATATTTTCCACAAGTAAAATTGCTTTTGGTGTGTACAATGTAATGGATATATAAACGTTACGGTGTTCTACCATTAATATAAATCCTAGGTGATTTGCCTCTTGTACAAGTGTGAGATGAAATATAACAAATATATACATTTCAGGACCTCAAAGAATTCTGACTTTTTTTTAAAAAAAAGAGGCTCACAAACATTAACTATTTTAATACTCACCTTGGTGGCAATTTTAGAAGAGCCAAAAATTTTAAAAAGCCAGAAAATTTGGTTAAGGAGCCTCTTTGAGCCATATTAGTAATTTAGTTTGAAATATATTGGTAGGGTGACAGCTCATGATAGCAAATGCCAGCTGACTGGCCTTAAAACCACCAAATTTTAATAAGGAAACATAAGAAAACAATAATACAAACATGAAGACCACCCAGGGAGAGAAATCTGCACATAATGAGTTGTTTAAATCAGCCAAAACTCATTGATTCAACAAACGTCACTATAAAAAAACCTACTTAAAATCTAAAAAACAGTAATAAATCCCTGAGTAGACATAACAGAAGTCACAAATTGACATTGAGGCTCATTTATGTTAGCCATGGGACAATCTCATAAACCTTTTTACTCTTATTTACCAAAGAATTCTAGCAAGTTTAATTAATTTCTCAGATTACATTACACTAGAAGCAGTAATTTAGGAAAAATGGAGCGCTTAGGGCAGATGAGGCCACACAGGAAAACAAGAACATATGACTAGTAAAAATTAAAAATATTTCTCTCTACTTGCCCAAGAATATTTGAAAGGGGATCTTCTGTTATGTAGAAAAATCTTTTTTTAAAAATAAAACTTTACTATATGTCCAACTGTATCCTACAGTTTAAAAAAAAAATATGAAAAACCTTTCTTACAGCTAAAAGTGACTCACTTAAAAAGTCCAAGGACCATTAACTTACAATGTCACAAATAAATACGGCAGCATCAGAGCTTTCAAGCACTGATAAAAATTCTTTAAGATGACCTTCAAAATTGCAAACATTAAATTTTATGTCAACAAGTACTTACTTTTCCTTATCAGTTGAGCGAGGCATACTAACAGTTGTTCCTGACTGAACATCTGCTGGTGATGTATTTGGTTTTGTAAACTGCAGATTAAACTGAACCTGTGAAGAGAGAAAACATCTCATGCAACTGAACAATGAGAACTGAGACAGTTCCATTTGAAAACAGGTGGTTAAACTTTTTTCCTGATAAATCTAGACCACAGAAGTACAGATTCAAACTACAGTTTATAACACAAACACATTTTACTGAGATTTAATTTTTAAAAATCTTATTTCTCCTTTATACAAGCAAAATGAACAGCACAAAATGATTCCCTTAATGATTATTCTGAAACAAGTGTTATAGTGCTTAAAAGGAACCAAGTTTTTCAATGAGGCATTTATCTCATGGATGCATTTTGAGAATTCTTCCCTTTTTGAGAACTTTCCAAGCTTATGCTGTATTTATTTACAGATTCTAAATGAAGATTTTGAATTTCTAAATGATCAAAAGTATCCAAGAATTTATGTAAAAGTCTAAACCAAAACACCAGCATATATGATGCAGCAGTATATTTAAAGTAACCATGACGATGACTGAGTGAATTTCATACCAGAAACATGTAAATAGGACCTGTATTAAGAAATCTATAAATATAAAACCACCACACTAAAAGATCAAAGAAGAGAAATTATGACCTCCTGCATACAAAAAAAAAAAAAAAAAGCCCAAGAAAACAAATATTATTGGTAAAAACCCTAGTAAAATAGGAAAAGACAGATACTAGCATAATAGGATAAAACTGTAAATTAGAAACGTAAATGCTGCTGGACTTGGCTATCAAGTCTCAGCAGTCTAAAGATATCAGTTCTCTCTGTATCAGTCTACACATTTAACATAACATTAAACACAAATAGGATTTTTAAAAAGATTCTTCTAATATTCTTTATAAAAAATCCTGCAAGAGGAAAATTATGAGTATCAGATATTAATAGATAATATAGCTTCCAGCCACCAAACATAGTTAGAAAACTGGATGAAATACCAAAAAAAAAAAAAAAAAATTGTCCTCAAATACTGAACACCGATAGTGCAGGACCATGATCTCTGAAAAGAGTGTGATCTCTACAATCAACCGAGCTTGCTGAGGCACTTCCTGATTGCAGGAAAACAGGGAGAAATAACTGCTAAATGGAGGCAATCAAGATCAGAGTCAGGGAAGCTGGGGTGGCTGGAGGTTACACAGCAGAGCACTAAGAAGGTAGCTATGCAGGGAACAAACTCTGGAAATCTGCATAGGGGCCTCCTCGAGTTTTTGCTGAGTACTGGGCACATGCATAGGGTAAAACTCCAGAAGACTGGGCAGGACAGGGGAATTTTAAGATGAACGATTTCCAAGGTTCACGATCAGGGAGACATAGAGGAGTCCTCAGTAACCATGTCAGGAACTCAGTGGAGAGCCATGAAGGTTCACAGCTTTGTAACAGGACTGAACTATCCCTAAAGAAACAGCTACTTCAGATGCACCATAATAAAGCTAAAGGTAAAACAAAAAGGCCTCAAAAAAGCTCAAAGGCATCTACAAGTAACTTAAATACTTACCATTCTTTAAAAGAAGGAAACAAAATCCAGATAATCAACATGGCAAAACTGACAAAGTTCCACACACTATAAAAAATGACTAGAAATGATAATAAAATGGAAAAATGTAAGTCATACCAAGAAAAATCAGTCAATAGGAACAGATCCAAAAATGACAGAACAAGAACACAGATATTATAACAATTTATAGCCACAAACAAGAATTTAATAACGGAAATCAAAAGTATGACAAAAACTCACTGGATAGAATAGCAAATTAAACACTGCAGAAGAAAAGGTTTGTGAACTTTAAAATAAAGTATTAGAAGCCATAAAAAATAAAGTAAATAATAAATTAACAGTCTCAAGGGGACAATATCATGCGATTAAACCATGTGTTCCTGGAGTATCAAAAGGAGATCAGAAACAAAAAAAAATGAAAAAATGGCCAGAATTTTCTAAACTAATGAACATACTATAAACACACTGAACGAGGGAGTTCAATAAAAAGCCCTAAGTGGACAATGACACACATATACCACACCAAAGTATATCATAAATAAGTTGTTGAAAAATCGATGATAAAGAGAAAATCTGAGAAGTACCCAGAGAAGAATGTCACCTTCTAGAGAGGAAAGATAAACATGACTCCTGACATCTTGCCAGAAACTATTCAATCCAGGAAACAATGGAATATCTTCAAAATGCTGAAAGGATAAAAGAAACTTGTAAAACTAGAAATTAAATGCAGAGAAAATTAAATAAAAATGAGAACATTATAAGACAAAAGCAGAAAGAATTGCACTCAGACATGCACTATAAGAAATCTTAGTTATCTAGGAGAAAAAAAATGATACTAGACAAACACACAGATCTATACAAAAGAGTGTGTAAAGAAAAGTTTTCCTCATTTAGTTTCTTTAAAAGACACTTGTTTAAAGCAAAAAAAAAAAAAAAAAAAAGAGTGGAGTTGATAACAAAAGTGAATGTAAAATTTTGGTAATTGTAGGACAGGAATGAGGAAATGGAATTATTGTAAGGTTCTTATATTACAGAAAATAGTACATTACTTGAAGATAGAGTATAATATAAAAATGTATATTATAAACTAGAGTAAACAAAAAAATTAAAAGCCAAGAGCAGAGATAAAATGGAATGCAAAATAAAATGAGCAATTAATTGGAAAGAAGGTAGGAGAAAAGTATAACGGAGATAACAGATAGGATATAGAGAAAATAAAAAGATAAACCTTATCAATATATACATTAAATTTGAAATTGTTAAGACAATGTCAGAATGGATAAAAATGTAAGTCATCTAAAAGAAATCCCATTTAAATTAAAGATACACAGATTGGCAAAAATAAAAGGGTAGAAAATGATATTTCATGTAAATACTAATCACAAGACAGCCAGAGTACAATACTAATATTAAGGTAGATTCTTCTTTCTACTCTGAGAAATGAAAAAAGGAACCCCTAAGGGTCAAAGAGAGTGAGGAAAATCTTTTTTTTTCAAGTTCTCTCTTTCCTCAACCCCCGATAATTCTATGGAAGCAGAGATAACAAATGTGATGGTGACAGCAGCAGTGGACAGGCAGACACCTAAAACTTTGAAGGAAGGGAGTCACACCCTCTAACCAGAGGCGCTGTGGTCTCAAGTGCTTGGAGCAACTCCTAACGTCTGGCATCATTTGAAGGTACAGTTGCAGGAACAGCATGGCAGAGCGGAACTAAGGCCCATGCTTTCTAGCCAGAGGACCAAGAAGAAAGAACCCTGGAAATCCAGAAAATATGGGGCAAATCATACAAGAAACTCAAAAAAGAGATCTCATAAAATTGTGTATGAACTCCTGAACTCACTTTCAAGCTGGACATGCATAATCTGACTTATTAGCACACCAAAGCCTTTCAAAACTAAAATACGGCGGAAAACACTGCCCAAGTCACAAGACAGCCACTAGATGGCACATGCACCGAAGCGTCCAAATAGCAAGGAGACATCTTTAAAGACAACACAGCAATCACAGCCTCCAAAAGGCAAGTTGGACTTGAACTGACTGACTGCTAAAACAAGCAAAAATTTTTCATTCTCCTTAGGATTTAAACAAGATCTAGAGTTTCATAATATTCAATATTGGATCTAAGACATGATCCAAAATCACTCAACAAAGATTCTGGACAATCTAAGCAACTCACAAGGGTAAAGACAAGCAACAGGTGAGTCAGCTCTAAGATGACAAAAATAGTGGAATTATTAGAAAAACACTTAAAAGCATTTATAATCACATTCTAGGTAGTAAAATAGTCTTGAAATGTGAAGTCTCACTAAAAAAAAAAGATGTTAAAAAAATTTAAAAACAAAAAAATTCAATGAATGAGCTCAATAGCAAAATGGAGATGATGGAAGAAAGACTAAACTTGAATACTGATCAATAGAAATGATCAAGTCTGAAAAACAAAAAAGAATGGCAGAACAGAGCTTCATGGACCTATGGAAAAACAGTCAAAGGTCTAACTAAGTTCCATGTCTTTTGAGTCACAGAAAGACAAGAGAGGTGTAGGGGAAAAAAAATACATTTGAAGAAATAATGGCTGACACTTCCAAAATTTGGCAAAAGATATCGATTTATACTCGAGAAGTTTAGTGAATTCCCAAAAGAAAAAAAGTCAAAGAAATCCAGACTGACGCATCGTCAAGCTGCTGAAAACTAAACAAAAAATTTTGAAAGCGGCCAGAGAATAAGAACCCATTATACATAGTTGAACAACAATTTAAATTTATTACAGATTTCTTATCAGAAATTATGGAAGTCTGAAGGAAAGAGAACATTTTTAAAGTGCTTAAGTAAGAAAACTATAAATACAGAATTCTATATCCAGAGAAAATATCATTCAGGAATGAAGGTGAAAAATAGATGTTCCCAAATGAAGTTGAAGAAGAAACTTCTTTGCCAGAAGGCCTCCTGGCAAATGCTAAAGAATGTTCTGTCATTCAGGGAAATGGTATCAGAGGGAAATACGGACACCAGAAATGGCAAATAGTGGATAAACACAACAGACTATGCTTCTCCACTCAAGTACTTTAAATATGTATGACAGCAAAAATTATAGCATTGTCTTTTTTTTTTCTGGTAAAAACCGTATTTTCCCTATAACTGACCACTTGATGCACACCATTTCCTCTCTTGGCTGCTACTTTGGTAAAAATTAGGCCTCTACCTCTCAAGAACATTGCATCTGAACAGCGGAGACAGAGCCAGTGTGAACCCAAGTCCCAAACTTGGGCTTTTGGAATAACAAGAACAGCAAAAGCCAGCCTTTCTCTTCATTTAGGTAGGGATTCTACATCAGAGTTCCATTTCCCAAAAAGAAAATGTGGAGCTCAATGTAAAATGTATCAAACTAAATGTATCAGAAAGGAAATATACTGCCTCCTCATATACTCAAGGTCAACATAGTTTTGGAGAAAAAAATTATGTAATTATCTGGCCTCTTATACTAGGAATGAAATGGCCCCGCTCCAGCAATTTTAAAGGAGTTTTCATTTCCCAAAACAGGTATAAAATCTACTAAAAGGGAGATAATAAATCAGAATAAATCAACTCACTTACAAGAGACACTCAAAGATAATGATTTTTGGTTGCTGAAAATATTCACATTATTTCAAAGGGGGAAGATTAGGGGTAATCTGAGAATTCAAAAGTGGCAGGTACACTCACTGATAGATTTATGTGGAATACACGCACACACATTTTTTTTCAGTGTATACGTCAAGGGGCCAAGACCCCAATCATCTAAATAAGATATCTGGTACATTACAGTGCCCAGAACAGAAGGAAAGACACTTTGAGAGTGACAGAAAGTCATTTTGCAAAAGGTTCATATAACTCTGAGGTAGAAAGCCTGGAGCCCAGTGCCATGTGCCCCCCCTTAACTTGACCCCTCCCTTTTGGCTGCATTGGCCTCAGTGGGAGCTTTCTCCTCTAAAAATTTTGCCAACTTCTTCTCCTCCTGGTCTTGGGGATAGAGGTCCGGGTACTTCGGCATGCATTCTCGCAGCCAGGAACTGGTCTACAAAGTCTGATCCTTTAGCATCCTCTGTGCTTTAGTGGAAGCAAGCAAAGGCCGACGTGAGTTGTTCCCCACAGGGGCCACTGCCCTTTCCCCCAGGAAGGGCAGTTCCAGTTAATGTCTTCATCTGTCAAAATCAACCCATGGTCCTCGTATGGATCATTGGGGTTGTCGACCACCAACTCTGAACCGCTTCCAGTTTCATGGTCTTCTCTGGTCACAAATATGACACGACCCTTCTCTTCCTGCTGGCAAGAGTCCATGCCTCAGTCCCACGCTGACTCAGCAGTAGCGGTGGTGGCAGCAGTGGTGTCTTCGCCTAATGATGCCTCTCATGTATGCAAATGTAAACCATGCGAAACAACAAAACACGAAGCGGGGAAAGGTAAAGGCATTATATGATGATAAAGTATTTCTATTCCATTTGAAGTGGTAAAACATTAATTCTACACGCGCTGTGAAAAGTGAAATATGTGTATTTATGGAGCAACCACTAAAAATCATTATATAGAGATATAATAAAAAAAATCAGAAAAACTAAAATGAAACACTAAAAAATGTTCTCATAATCCAAAAGAAGTCAGAAAGGAGGAAACAAAGAAATAAAAAAGCAGAGGGCACAAGAAAGATGTGCTCTTCACATGAAAACTATTTTAAATGATATACACAGGTGCAAAGTAAAACAAGTGGAAAAGATATTCCATGAAAACACCACTCGTAAGAAAGTCTGAGTAGCTATGGCCATATCAGACAAAGTGGACTTCAGAGCGGGGGGAAAAATATCAAAAATTAAAAAAAAAAAAGGAAGTTACATAACAAAGAAAGGGCCAATTAACTAAAAGGGCATAAAAATTCTAAAGATGTACGTACCTAATAAAAGAGCTTCAAAATAATGAAGCAAAAACTGATAAATTAGAAAAATAGAGATGGAAACATCCATAATAACTGGAGATATCAACACCCTCTCTGAGTAATTGATAAAATAAGTACACAAGAGAACAAACGAGGATATAGTAGAACTAAACAAAATCAACCAATTGGATGTAACTAAGGCTTATTCCAAGAACGCAAGGCTGATATATCATCTGAAAAGCAACACAATCCAACTGTTAACTAATGAAAAAAAAAGCCACATGAGCATATCAGTTAATGGAGAAAAGGCTCTTGACAAATTCAACATATATTCATGATAAAAGATCTCATTAAACTGGGAATAAAAGAAAAATCCTATGATTTGAAAAAATGGCATGTAGGGAAAAAACTACAACTAACATACTTAATAATGAAAGACTGAACGCTGTGCCCTCAAGGTCAGGAACAAGGCCAAAATGAGTGCTCTCACATTTATTCAGATTGTGCTAGAGCTTCTAGCCATAGGAAAGAAAAATAGATAAAAGGCAACCAGATTGAAAAGTAAGAAGTAAAGCTATCATTAGTTTCAAATGACATGATTATCTATGAGGAAAATCCAACAAAACCTAAAAAAAGCCACTAATAATGAGTCCAGCAAGGTTTCAGGATTGTACAAGTACAAAAATCAATTACATTTATGCACAGCATCAATGAATATTCTGAGAAAGTAATTAAGAGAACAATTATGTTCACAACAGCATCAAAAAGAATACTTAGGAATAATTTAATAGAAGAAATGCAAGACATACATTGAAAACTGCAAAACATTGTTGAGAGGAATCATATACCTAAAAAGATATTTAATATTCATGAACTGAAAGACAAAATATTGCCTAAATGGTATTTCTTCCAAAACTGACCTATAAATTCAATGAACCCGTATCAAAATTCAAGTAGATTGTTTTGTAGAAATTGACAAGCAGATCCAAACATTTATATGGAAATAACGAAGGATCTAAAATAATTTAAATAATTTTGAAAAAGAGCATAGTTGGTGGATTCACATTACCCAATTTCAAAATATAATGTTACAGTAATCAGGACAGTGTGATATTGGCACAAAGACAGTTAGTTAATCAGTAAAAGAGAACTGAGAGTCCAGAAATAAATTCATACATTTATGGTCAAACGATTTTCCATAAAGGTGCCTAGCTAATACACTAGCAGTATGAAGTCAGTAATCCTAGTTAGGTTTGAGAGTTGTAGGTGATATAAGTAGTAGAATGAATAAAAATGGAAAGGTTGAAAAGGACTAAATACAGTTTAAGCAGACTAAAGCCCGGATTTATAAATTATAGTGACTCAAGACATTTCATAATGCATACAGTATTTCCTGTAAGCACATATACTGGATTATTACATAGTAATATATTCATCTAATACATATTTAATAGTTAGCAACTGATCGAATTTTTTAAAAGATGAAAAATATTTGTATGTTAATAAATTGCATTTAAATATTTTTCAGAAAAAAAGAAAGTATCAGTTAATTTGGCTACCTTTGGTCCTGCAACTGGGTGGATGGCATTTTTGGCAGATAAAGGATGAGGAAAAGTATTCTGGAAAGCAAATGCAGAGGAGACAGGATAACCAATCCCACAAGCTGGGTAAGCCAGTCTACCATCAACCTAGAAATAAAACCAAAAAAAGAATGAGAAATTAGTTCTAAATAGTATATGCTGACTCAGAAGGCAACTGCATCTGCTATAATAAGTAACAGTTAAAAGCACTATCTCAGAGGCCAATCTTGTTTATCACAATATCACAAAACTCTGTTTTATTATATCACACGAGGCTGGGATACCTCGGCTTTTCAGAGTGGCTGGACAAGCCTAGACAAAACAAATCACTAGGCCTGCCTTGAACTAAGTTATTAAAACAGAGACCTCTGAACCATCTTGGTTCACTATGGCTCCCTTATTCCTGAAGAGGCGGGTAGGAAGGTAGAGTCAGAGATCAATAGGCCAGGCAGGGATAAAATAAAAATTATTTTCTGCCAGACTAAGTAGAAACAGAATCATCAATAAAACCAGTGTTCTTAAATGGACTAATTATTTGCTTTGACAATAATTTTCAATATAGTAACACCACCATTAACTAATGTCATGAAAACAATTTATTTTAATAAGAGGCCAACTGAAAACACAAATCTTAAGGAGCAATTGTGTACTTCACTGACTTTCACAGTTTTTTTTATCATCAGTCTTTAAAGGTAAGCTGTCAAGTTTTTTCAAGTTTGTAATCCAGCATGAGACACTTTTCCCCACACCTTTTCCAATTCAGCATAAATCCTTTCCCTTCTTTAAAGACCAAGGACTCTGATTTACCAGGATAGATTAAAAATTCAATTAGGTATTTGAATTTTAAATCTTCTGCCAATGCTCTCGAGCCAATAATTGCTAGAAACACGTGTATAGTTGTTCACAATGGGTTTACTATTGCCCCATGAAACGAGGGAGATTGTACACAATGAGGAACCATGGGATGTCTCAGTAAGAGGGTGTCAAAAGGGACTCATTTATTGGACTTAGCCATGTGTTAGATGTTTAAGAGACAGTTTAAGAAACTGGGGCTTTGCTATGGATTGGATGCTAGCAGGAAATGGGGATAACAAAGTACTGGTATCTGAATAAATCTTATCTAATAAGGCAGGAAAAATGTATTAAGGCCAAAGCTGCAACTGGTAATAAAGCAGCAGTCATTCAGGTCACCAAGGATAGGAGGGTGTTTGCCCGTTTTTGCAGTTTGGCAATGTTTGCATTTTTGTCTGTGCTCACACATGATTACGAAGTGATCTTGTTTTGCCTTGATCCATCAATCAGAGGGCTCTTAGCAACACCGAGGTCCACCTGATAGTACCAAACCAGCTCCCAGATATAAGGGGCTGCTTTTCTTTTTCTCCCCTCATTTCTTGCAAGGAAAAAGCAAAACACCTGTACCTAGAAGAGAAAGCGTCTCTCTCATAGCCAGTGTTTTTTAGCATCTAGAGCTGACAAGCCTGATAACAGGGCTTTTCTCTTTTCTTTTTCTGATAGAATTCCCATTTTGCTTCCCTCCATTGTAGTTCCAGCCTTGAGCCTAAACCTCGTTATCCCTTCCTGAAGCCTTTTATATACTGTGTGTGTTTTAAAGTTTTTCAGAGCATTGGGCATTATTTTAGTGAATACTAAATGATTTCTGTATCTATTAAAATCTTACAAAGAAGTGTGCCCTTGGAACACAGCCTCCTTGTTAAGAGCAAGTACACCTGAACTTAACGCTGTACTCCAGTGCTAATAACTGTAGGACTCTAGTCATATCAGTACCAGTACTTTTAGTGACACAGACTTCCTAACAATCTGGGAATATTTTTTGTTTTAGGAAATTTACTAAGACCACTCACAACTTAATTTACATCTTACCACATTAGGGTTAGGAGAGATTCCACTTCTGATTGCGTTGCTACTAGAATGCACAGGTGGAGTGGCAGAAGGTCCCAACACATCTTGCTTTCTCACTAGCTGATTTTCATTTAGTTCTTTATTTAACCATGTGATTACTTACATAAAAGAACAAGAAACAAGGTAAAGAATTTTATTAGACTATTTGTATTTTTCCAATAATAATTTTAAGCATTTAAAAATTATATTGAGGTTTTTAAATTTTTAAGTTTTAAAACTACCTTATGTCACAGAGAATGGTGTAGAATAACTTAAATTTTTGTCATTAAAGATTCTTGCTTTAGCAACTGCCACATAGAACTCATTCTACTACTATCAGAAGTATGTATTTCTGCTAGCCAAGGATCTCCCTGAAGGCTTTCATTTCTAGAATGATTTGTTTAAAGTTCATACTTTGTCTGACAACCAATACTAGAAACTCAGAAAATGTTAAAGGCTTAAATTTATATTTTAGTTTCAAATAATTCTATTATTACTATTAGGTAAAATCAGCAAATTAAAAAGTGAAAAATTTAAAAAGTAAATTATATGGTTGATATTTTCGACACAATTTTGTGTTACTGACACATGTAATGTGGTTTTCTTAAAAATGATGGCAATTGTTTTACAGGGCAGATGATATAATTTACTATAGCAAAGACATTAATACAGTAGATTTCAAGTGGAAATTATTTGTATATAGTAATATCCTGATTTTCCCAGACTTATATGAATTCAAATATAACATTCAGTTTAAAACTGCAAACCTCATTTCCATAAAAAGATAACATACTTACACTTTTCATTATTTTTTAGAAGCTGTTTACTTTCTTCAAGTTTTTGAACTGTAGCTTCTAATTGTTCTTGTAATCTGCATACCTGAAATATGTCAATCTTAATAAGTATAATGAAGGCTAAAAAAATGAAGAAATGTATTACTATTAATTAGTTGATTACTCTTAAAGGAATCAACTCTCCCATATATTTGTGTGCCTATAACACATACAAATATACATACTTACAAATACTCAAGGTGTTTGAGTCATAACTTTTCAAACAAAAATAGGTTAACTTCTGTTGAATCTAGTCATGTTCTTTGAAAAACAAAAAGAGCTGAACCCATTCTTAAACATAACAAAGTAGAATTTTCAAAAATATATCTGAGGAAATTTGTTTTACTTTGCAATTACACACACACACACACACACACACACACGCATACATACAAGAATATCAAGTATTAACTACCTCTTGCTCTTTATTTCTAAGAGACTGTCCAACATCTTGTAATTCCTTTTGTTCCTTTTGTAATTTTTCTTCCTTCTCAGCCAAGAGTTTCTCTTGCTGAATGGTAACTGTATTCTTCAGTTTCAATTTACCCATTAAAGTTTTCAGATCCCCTTGTAACTTCTTGATAATTTCATTTGCCTGTAAAAGAGTTTCATATGTATAACTCTACATAGTTTGATAAAATATTAACGCTTCATTAAATTTTTAAAACAAACCTTAAGAAGTTCTGCTGATAATGATTTTATGGTAGCTTCAAGTTTTCCTAGTTGTACCTGATTTTTTTCACCATTTTCTTCTAAAGCCACCTGACAAATATTTTTAAAAACATGAATGATTAGAAAATTTGTTTAGGAAAAGCATCACTTTATAAATATGATTATCAATTTGTTCACAAAATTTTAAAATAAACCTTCTGTTCCTGGATTGTATCAAATGCTTCTTTTGTTCTTAATACAAGCTGGTCCTTATCCTTGATTTCTTGTTCTAAAACAGCCACTTTCATTTGTAGCTGATTAATATGCTTTTCTTTTTCATGACATTCAGCATCTAGTGTAGAATTCTCTCTTCGCAAAGAGAGAACTTCTTGCTTAGTCCGCTGGAGCTCCTAGAGGAGAGGAAAAAAAGATGCACTGTGAAAAAGAGAAGTTGGTTGACATATTAAACATAAACATCTTTATGTTTAACATATAAAGTGTTTAATAATTTTAAAGTTCTAATGTAAACATATGTATACCTTACCATTAAGATGTACAGCTGAAACTTGCTGGATTTTGTTAACAAATGTCACCATAAATGAATGAATGAATAAATAAGTGCAAAAATATAATAAATAATAAAATAAGATAAAGGCCCACTGGTGCAAAAACTAAAAAATAAAAAAAGTTCTAGTACTAATATTTTTTTTTAAAGGACATGAAAATCTCTGTAAGATTTGGAATACTAATTCAATAACAAGGAAAAATAAAACGATCCTGATCTGTAAATTACTACAACTTTCAAAAATTAGTAACAAGAATTTTCTGATGCCTTAAAATTTAGTTTTTAAAACTTAGGTAATAAATGTTCATTATAACAGAATTTCAAAATATGTAACATTTATAAACCCTAGCATTCTACTATCTAAGCAGTGACTCTCAATCTAATCTGTATACTGAAACCGCTTGGGAAGTTTTGCAAACCACTGTACTTGGTTTGTTGCGGTGGTCTGGAACTGAACCCAAAACATCTCCAAGTTATGCCTGTACCGCTGCCTGGTACCATCCCCAACAAATTCTGATTTAGTTAGTGTGAGGTGCAAGGACATTTACTAGTTACTGTGAGGTACAAGGACATTTACTAGTTAGTGTGAGGTACAAGGACATTTACTAGCTCTCAAATTGATTTGTAAAATAAAACACTTTATATATTTCATTTAATCTTCACAAAAAACCTTATGTAAATTGCTTAGCATTTTGCCTGGCACATAGTAAACACTCAATAAATGGTAGCAGTTATTTTTAGTGCATTAATGCCTAAAAGGTATAATTTTACATAATTAGGTAATAGTACCAGAGGTTAGAGTCCCCAGAACTCATTTGCAAGTCTTATGCAAATCTTGAAAGAAATGTTTTAATTAGATTGTATACAAATCAACATGATGAAGCACTGTTTATACACTGGCCAGTTTCAAGGCTCAGACAGAAGAATTAGCATTATAGTGAAGTATTTAGACTATCTAATATAGTATGAAGACTGAAACTTCAAGGTGAAGAAGGTAGAGAGGATTAATTAAAGGTATCTATTCTGGGGGCAGAATGCTATCAGGATCTGAAGACAAAATCAGTCAGGTTTTAGAGTTTCCAAGCCTAACAGACTGGTGAAATAGAGATGGAATTTTTGTGAGTTAGAATAACATGGTGATCTTTGCATTTAAGTATGATAGACAAGAAAATCCACATCTTCTGATAATTCGCATGACAATAATGTATAGTAACGCTAGGAAGAAGTCTATCATCAATGCCGAAGCATCAACAAATGTGTCACCATAGCAAGATTTGTTAAAATTTCTCTGCTGCCTGAAAGAACAAGGTGAGAAAAGTAAAGACAGGCAATAATAGAGGGTTCCAATCCTTGCTCTTCCACTTACTGGCTATGTAACCTTGGGCAAGGTTAACTTCTGTCTTAGTTTCATCATCTGTAAAATGGGCACAATAATAGTATCTACTTTAAAAGAATGATTATAAGAATTAAATGAGTTAATATAAGTAACGCATATAAAACAGTGCCTGTCACATAGCAAATATTCAGTAAGCACTAGCTATTATCATTGCTATTATTATTATCATTACTAGATACTAAACTTCATTTTTTTGATATGTTGAGCAGGCTGAAAGAACTAGCTCTGTCAATACTGAGTACTCTGAGCTACAGAAACTGTGCTGTTCAAAGTGCGCTGAAAAGTCTGAGGACTGTGCCAAAGCTGTTCTTCAAGCCCCTATCCAAAAATACCCAAGTTTACTTCCGTTCTGTTTGGAATTAGCCCTTTCTATCAGATTTCAGATTCTCAACGTTTTTGCAGTATCCGAACTGATCACCCTACCGCCAGAGATCCTCGCAGAGATCCAGAGGGGCACTGCCCGCAGAACTAAGAAAATAACCAAATTAAAACCAAATCATCATATTAAAACATTCTTTTATATTGGAGAGGAGGCGGGGAACCCAATGCTCGATACCTCTTCAACGCCAGACAGTTTTGCTTTTAGTTCTCTGATGGAGGAGTCTCCTTTATATTTCCTTTCAGTTAGGTCTTTATTAGCTGCTTCTAACTCAGACAATCTGTTCTGTAGTTGCTGTATGTTTCGCTGATGCAGGACTTCTAAATCTTTTTTCTGTTGTTCATGCTGCTGTTGGTATTGAACTTTTGCCTATTATATAACATAGTACCAAAATTCAAAGAAAAAAACAGAAATACATATATAAGATTTGAAAAAAAAACAATTATTCTTCTATATAATTGTAAGATTTCCCTATTCACTATGTCTCATTCATAATTTCTGTTACATATGTTTAGATGTGACAGTCTTCAGGTTAAGGGAAGAGTGAGATATAATCAAAAATCATGAAGCATTGAAATATCCACCAGTTGGGTAAATAATTTGTTATATCCAAGTAACATACACTCTGCATCCACTAAAAAGGAATATCTGAACTGAGAATTAGAGCTACGTCACGTTAGCTGAAAAAAGTTAGTCAATATATCCAGTAGAACCTCATTAGTACAGAACAAAACCAAAACCTATGTATGCACATATCTATAATTGTACGTAATTTACATATTTCAAAATTTATAAACAGTATCTATAAATGTGTTATTTAAAAATATATTTAAAAATCTGAAAAAACACATCAAAATGTTTATAGATTATCTCTGGGTAGTAAAACTTTACAGGAGAGACTTAATTTTTATATACTTCTGTAAAGTCTGAAAATTTTAAAGGAAGAATTTATTACTTTTATAATGAACAAAATGACTAACAGCAATAACAAAATATTTTTCCAGTTTTTTTTAATGTTCATACCTGCAAGGCTTTTTCCTTCTCATTTGTCAGTTCCTGAGAATGCTTATTTGACAATGCTGCTGTGTGTGATGCCCACTCATTCCGCAACTTATCTAATTCTTGGATTTTTTCTGATAATGTCTGTATTAGAATTCAATACAAAATATTAAGACAGTCTCCTGAACAGGTTATCAGATTAAAACATGGCAATATTTACGAGGATATTAAAGAAAATGGAATCACAGCTTTCAACACATACTCAAAGATTTTTGAAGTAGAGGAAATTAAGATTAGGATACAAGCAATTTTACATCTGAAATGTCCCACTGGTCAAGTAATTACGTTAATCTCTTAGTTAAATCTGGCTGGTAACCATTCAATCCTCTCCTCTGGCATTAAGAAGTAAAGCAACCCAGGGTACAGCAAATCAGTCCTAAGAAGTAACTCACTTATACACATAAAACCTAGTGACACAGAGTACCACAACGATCCATGTTGTGCAGGATATTTTCTGCCTGAAGTCATGTAGCTTATCAGGCACTTTGGTCCTCAATTTCAAGAACTAGAGACAAAAAGGTAGTAGCTATAACTGAAATGATGATAAGCCTATCAGATGAATTTATTTTAAACCTAACAAAAGAAAACAAGGGAAAGGTTTACAAGACAGGACCTGAAAGGCCATTTTAGACAAGAGGAATGAGGTAAGTAAATAAGGAGCAGAGAACTAACATGTGACAGATACCAAACATTATCTTATTTAATGAAGACAGAGGGAATGTATCATATTGAGGATAACAGAAATGAGTGGATGGAACAAAATATCAAAGAGAAAAAGCATTGGATTAAGATAATTAACTAGTAGGGGAAGGGCGGCAAAAAGGAGAGGGAATTCTGTGGTAGTAGGCTTTGAAAGAAAAGTACACAAAAGCCTGGATTGGATTCAAGAAGCAATTCAGAGCAAATGTTTGGATGACTTACAAAAACAAAATGAAATTTGAATTACCTTTTGTGTGAAATTCAGTTGCCTAGTAACATCCTCTAGTGATTGCGTCAATGATAATTTTTCTTCCTATTTATAAAAAAATTTAATCATGTAGTTTACAATTTAACTTAATCATCTAGCTGTACTAATCAAAGTGTAGCAAAGTTCAGCACCAGCATCACCCTGGGAGTCTGTTAGAAATGCAGACTTTCAGGTCCCATGTCAGACCTTCTGAGTCACAATCTGCATGAGCAAGATCCCCAGAAAATTTGCATACTCTTACATTTTGAGATGCACCAAGCTATAGCATTTGCCTAAAGAGATTTTCTGAAAACTCTTAAGAGGCAACCCAATGTTGTTTCCTCATGCGGTACACCTCATATAGTTAGAGTAATAACTTTATTTTATTTAAGATAGGATAGATATTTCCATACATAACTACCAGCTGATGAAAACATCACACCAAGAGTTTAAGTGACCTGCCCAAGGTCACTGAAAATTAGTGAAATCCCTGGGACCTAAATTTCTCAATTCTTGGTCCAGTTTTATCCTTGTTGTACCCTGACCAGATGAAAAACAATAAAATAAATTTATTACATGTTATAAAAATTTTCTGGACATCTTTATTCAGAAAACAAAAACTAAAAGCAATACAGCCCTTCAGTAATTTATCAGAGTCCTTTGGTACTTATTTTAAAAGAATAACTTAAATTTAAATCTTACCTTGCTACATTTCAAACAGCCTGCTAGAAACTTCTTTATTTCCACATCACTTCCAGGTAAAAGTTTTAGTGAGAGATGTGTAAGATGCTTAAAAGGATTTGTCTCTACCACATTTAAAAAGGCAGGAGAGTTATCCAAAACAGCTGCGGGAGAAACTAACTGTAACAAAAACCTTTGGAAAGAAAGTATCACATTATAACACATTAGTGAGATAGTGAAACTCTCCATTAAATCATGTGCCATGATTCAAGGGATCATCAATGATTAGAATGATCAGAAAGAGGGACATATTGGAATCATAGGGGCCAATATCGAAGAATATGAAGAACTCCCAGTGATAAAATTGGGTCAATTGGTGTAAATAGTAAAATGTATAAATGAACAAAAAAAGAATATATAAATGTCTGTGAGTTCGAAATGAGATGAGGGAAAGCAAAAAAAGAAAAAAAAATTTAAAAAATCACTGAAATCACAAAAATAACTAGAGTTACAACTCCTTACTCTGAAAATCGACAATTTAAAAGAATAAAGCATTTATTCTTTGCTGTATGAATTTTCAGAGTAATCAAATAGCCCTAATGGAAGTTCTTCTTTATAGAAGAATTATACCTAATATAGAAAAATAATGAAATTAGAAAAGTATAATTTTGTAGTTCCTAATGAAATAATTAATTCAATCAACGGCCATCGGTTGATGGACCAATAGATAAAATGTTGGTGAACTTTACAATAAAAAGGTCAGGAATTAGCATGCATGAATATCAATACACACATACACAAAAGCTTATTTTTCCCTTTTTCCAAACTCATTATAAAAATATATACTTGATACTATTAATAGTACTGCTTTTAATAGCTCTGTCAAAAAATGAAAATTAAGGGGTAAATATTTGATTTTAATCATGAGATTAATTCATTAATTTGAGATTCAATAGAGCCCAATCCCAGTTTTAATAACAAACAGGGGTACTTACAATACATAGAAAATATTTTGCCATCCACTTGTCTTATGAAGAAGAGTTTGTCTTAAGAGAAGTTTAATTATGGAGTGCTCTACTGAGACTTACCTTGGAATTTCTTTGGTATATTCTTGAGCACACTGCTGAAGGAGATCTATAAATTTTTGTGGGAAAGCTAAGAAGTCTACCAGAAGACCTTGCTGGAATTTTAAACTGTACAGAAGACAGAAAAAGATTTTAAATGTAATTAGTATTTTTAATTATACTCAACATCCTTAAAGATTATTTTTTATTTACTGACTACCCATAATTAAGAAATAAACAAAGGAACTTTTATATTTATAGAATTTATTCACTATGAGGGAAAAGTTCAATAAATTTAACTAAAGCTCCAATTTTCTGAGATATTTTATTTTTTTATTGTTTCTGAGATATTGTAAACAAAACTCTGACAATATTTATTTTCAAAAACATGCTGAATAATTATAAATAGTTCGATGTTCCCAAATACCTAAATGTTCTTATAGATATTTATTTCAAATAGTACCAATATATTCATAAAACTTAAAAACTTACTTATCACTAAATATAAGACCAGAAAAATAAATTTAGTTACCTCTGAAAATCTTCCTCAGATATAACAAGGATATACAGGAAAAATGGATCAGTATCATCAGTCAGACGAATAACTAAATCCTAAAAGATTAATTTTTAATGTTTTTAGTAAATCTGGCTTTTACAGTAATTTCCTCCTTCTTAGAAGTAATATCATCCAATAACATTTAATGTATCACCATTATACTTCAGATGACTTTATTTTCCGGTGCTGCTGAGTTTTGATTAGTCTTTACAGACTTAAAATCTTGAAAAAGGGTAGATATTCTGCTTCTGAGAACCGTATGGGGGTCTATGAAGGTAAGTAAATGCTAGGAGTTATAAGTTTAGGAATATCATCCTAGCAGAGGCTTAGGAAAACTCAGATCCAGCCCTTGCTGAACTATGACACCAAGACAAAAACATTCTTTACTATTGACTATATCATACTCAATTATATTTTCAGTTTCCTTCAAGTTAGTTGTCTGGTTATTTCAAAAGTGGCAAGTTCATCAGCAGAAATTACAAACAATCATCCACCCTAGAAAAGAAAGGAGCGTTTGTTTCTCAGACAGAGGAAGGAGTATCAGGTGACATGTTGCCAGGGCTTCTTCCTAAGGGCCCATTCTCTCCTACTCCAGGTGGCCACTGAAGTGGAACCCCATCTGTTTTCGGTTTAGAATGAATTCAATACTGTTCATAAAGACCATTTTCCAGGTATTTAAGTTTACAGTGTGGCAGACCATCATAGTAGCTAAAGCTGACAGAAAAGTACATAGAAACTATGTACTTTAGAGAACAGTGGTGTAAAGAAAACAGGTTTAACATAGAAATGATTTCAGGTGGACACTTATTCTTAACATGAATGCTTGTTAAGATTAATAAAGGAATAAGCATTCATGTTAAGAATAAGTGTCCACCTGAAATCTACTTGTGGGTACTGAGGAATTATTAAGGGTCCTAGAAAAATCTAAACCACTTATGAGTAAAGGTAGAAAATGAAGAGGTAAAGTAGGCATAAGAAATAACATGAAAGAAGTGTAATAAATAATCTCTATCCTGGAAAATTAGCACTCAAGGTATATGCTCTGCCTCAGAATGCCCTTTTCCTAGGGCAGCTTCCACTGATGTACTTTTTAATTCTTTTTTTTTTTTCAATCAGTTGATATTCGATATTATATTAATTTCTGGTGTACAGCATAGTGGTTAGACATTTATATTACTTATGAAGTGATCACCCATATATCTAGTACACCCTGACACCATATGGTTATTACAATATTATGGACTATATTCCCTAGGCTGTACATGAAAGTACTTTTGAAATCCACACCAAGGTGCTATAAAGAAAACAAAACTGAAGCTGCTACTAATGCTACTAGATCCTTGAATAGGTCTAAGGAAAGCTATGACACAGAGAAAACTGATGCTCTATTTCTCAGCCCTCTATTCTGTACTCACATGTTAATGACTCATACTTTTGAAGACCACAAAGGACTGATGCTCTAAATGCCTCTTCCAAAGGTAACAATTCAAGAATATTTCCCTGCAGAGCTTCCATTCATTCTGTTTTCAAATTTAAACCATGAAAGGCCAATTCTATAGGGTAACCATAAACATTCTAGCATAACTGTATTGGGCAAACCTAAGGAATCTGTTCTCTCAATCCCCATTTTTGTATACTTCGGAAAAATATGGTATAATAATCTCTTGGTTGTTGTCTTAGTATATTCTACCACCACGGATCTGCAAGTTACAAAATGGCCCAAAATATAAAGATGGGTGTAACAAGATCTCACATTCTTAAAGAACAAAAATAATTACCTATAATGTATAGAAATTATATTTCAAAAAAGAAATGAATACCAACCTTTCTGTGAACTGGATTAGAAACTGATTGTAGTTCAATGCTCACTCTAACGCTTACTCTCCTGTATGAAAAGATATGCCCAACTATCAGAAACAGTCACATGAAATGAGTAATCATTGTCATTTATATTAGCTAAGTTTTCCACTTTAAACTACAAGATCTTCCACAGGTATTCCCTAACTTATGAACAGATGTTGGCCATACTGGATTTGAAGTTTAAGGTCTTGTTCTTCCACAAGTAGCAATCAGATTTTTAACCTGAGGTAAATTTTTATCTCTAGTAAAATGGGGTTCCTGTGAGGATTAAATGAGATAAATGATTTGCAATGCCTAGTACTAGCCTGGTATATAACCTTACTGCCCTGGTTCTAAAATAGCAGTTATTGAAAGACAAATCATCAGTTTAATAACTTTGCACATTAAAAATATTACCAATTCAAATAATCAAATGACTTATGAAAAACACATCTGAAAAACTTAAAATGTGAATATTAAAATACTGGAATTTTTAGAGTCAAAGAAATAATTCCTACCCTTATGCATATAATGTTTTTTTTCAGATCCTGAGACAACATATGCTCAGTATACTTTCTATGCAGTATAATCCACAGAACCATTGTCAACATGCTTATTATTATCTATCTTATCCTAGAGTAACTCTAAACCCTAAGAGGAAGAAACCATAGCTTTCCACATTCTACATTGCACCTTAAAGAATCCAGTATCAAAAAGAAGCGTATAAATAATGGTGCCCATAAACATTAATCAAATCGAACAAAAAATGTTTAAATAATTAATAAATGAAGGGAGAAATTAGTTAAAAAAAAAAAAAAAATCTCTGCCAAAGTGGTTGGCAAACTATTCTGCTAGAATTAAACAATGGTCTTTCCCTGAAGTGCAAGAAAACAAAAAGAATTTGTTCTATTTTTAAGTTTCCTTCTAAAGATGTGTTTCAAACTTTTTCCATATTTTACTACTAATTATCTACTACTGAGAATTGATGAAAAAACTTGGTGATAGTTGACCATGGCTAGATTCAATGGTTTGGATTTTTTAAAATTCTGACTTGTCTGTTACCTGAAAAGGATCAAGCAGCACTGGTGAAAACCACAAAGATAGAAAGAACTGTCTTTTAAACAAGAGAATGTTTTGCTTCTATTTCTAGTATCTAGAGCAATAAATGTGAAGCAGATTAGATGCTATTCCAATTCCACACTTAAATTAAGCATTCTTGATGGGGGGAATCCTTTCAATTTCCTAATTTGTAAGATAACTGAGGTTTATGAGGGCCTTTTCAGCTCTATATTGTCATTATATTTGGCTTTAAACTTTTAAAGTTTTTTTCTAGTACATACTGCCATAGTGGTATGGCACTGCAGTTGGTAACTAATTCGTTATGATGAGTTATAGTTTTATAAGTCCTGTCACACTTGACAAACTTGTAAAAAAAATTCAAGAAGCATCCACTTAGTAAAGTATTCTTTAAATACTAGAAGTTATATTAATATGATAATTTTCCCATGTTAATGATATTGCTGCCTATATTCCAAATATCTATATGCATTAGATGTTGGGAGGAAAAAAAGAGGAAATGCCCATAAATTGAACCTATTCCCCATGTTTATTTCAACCCCTGTCCCAATATATCTTATAAAAAATCTAAGCTTTCAGAGGATATACTATCTGAAATTACAAGTCTAATTTTCTCCATTGTAATGGTTTAATGTAGATAGGAACAATATAAAACAAATTAATAAAAACTCAATTAAAAAGGCTATTTCTCAAAATGTCACGCTCAACAATGCACGAATCTACATAACATCTTTCCTGTCAGTTAAATTTGGCATGAGTAGAACTGGATTCCAGCCCACCTCTGCCACCTAGTAGCTGTGGCCTTAAACTCTCAAACAAAGGAAGGCTACTCTAAGCCAGGTACAGTACTGGGTGCTAGGGAGACAAACAGAAGTAAACACAGTCATGTTCTCAAACTGAGATCAGATTAAATGACTTTACTCCAGATCTGCTTCTGATTGTGTTTTAGGGCTTCAAAAGGGGGGAGGGAAGGGTCACTATAACTAAGTACTTACACTACTGAGTACCTGCCAGGCCCCTTAAATATATCATCTTATTTAACAGTAACAATCTTGTTACGTAAATATTATCTCTGTCTTACACAAGAAGAACCTGAGGTGCACAGTTACAAACTCGGTAAAGGTCACATTGCAGAGCCCAAATTGAAACTCGGATCTTTTACCTATAGCATGCTATTTAATACATGAATAAGGGTAATTAATTTCAATGTAGGCAACTTTGAAAAGGTCCCTATGGTGAAGAAATTTAAGAGAGCCCTTGAAGGTGAGGAACGATAAAGCATTTGCGGCAAAGGGAAGAGCAGGAGTAATGTACCTGAGAGATTATCAGGTACATTTAGAGGCTAACAAGTAGTCTAATGTGACCAGTATATTGGGGTGAGGAGCTGGGAAACAAAATGAAAAAGCAGGTTGGTGTCAAATCACAGGCTTAAAAATTTTGCATCACTTTCCTCCAGACAGAGTTCTCTGAGCAGCATGACTGTCTTCAATGGAACTTCCTCCTTTTCTGTGACGCTGGTACATTTATATTGCTTCATGCATTAATCACACTTTAATAATGTTTAGTGAATGCTTAGTATGCTCTGGGCACTGTTCTAAGTGAGTATTTTACATGTATTAACTCATTTCGTGTTCATAATTATCCCAGGAGGCAGGCACGTTTATTATCAATTTTAAAATGGCAGAGATGTTAAGTAAAAAAAAAAAAGTTGTATAAAAATCAGTCAATACGGAAGAACTGGGATTTAAACTCAGACGGTCTGGCTGCAGAGCCTGAACTCAAACCTGTGCTATGCTGTCTCCTCAAAGGAAAATCTTTTGTTTCCCCTATTAAAGGGTGAGTTCTTTGAGGACCAGAATGAAAACGTTTTTTGTTGATGGTGGTAGGGGGTGAGGCGACAGAGCGCTTTATAATCTCAGCACCTAGGACAGTTCCTGGTACATAGTTAAGTATTCATAAATGTATTTGTTGAGCTGAACTGCCCTCAAATACTTAACTGAAGAGTGTGCATTGTTTTTACTATAGGTCAGGGGTCAGCAAACATTTTCAGTAAAGGGTCAGGCATCAAATATTTTAGGCTTTGCGGACCATTAGGTCTGTCACAATTACCTATCTCTGCCCTTGTGGCACAAAAGCAGCCACAGACAATTCTTTAACAAATGAGAATGGCTGCATTCCAATAAAATTTTATTTACAAAGACAGGCAGTGGGCCATCTGGCCTATAGGTTCTTGTTTGCTGGCCCCTGCTATAGGTGACAGGAGTCTATGAAAAGTTCCTAAACAGAAAAAGTAAAAGCATGAAATTGTGTTTTTAAAAGATAACTGTGGTGATAATGTTAATAACAACAAAAAAAAAAAAATTCAGAGGTGTTCTACATTAAATTATAGTAGCCAGAGAGTAAGAGAAACAGGAATAAGCAACCAGTTAATACCTGTGTCCCAGCTGAAAAAAGACTGCTCACATTCCTGTACGTCTGTTGGAATTTATGACTAACTTCCAGGTGATTATCTAAGAGAGAATAGCCAGGCACCATCGAATCCAAAAAGCCTCCACTTCTGGTTTACACATGAACTTTCCAATCTGTTGCCCACAGGTAATCCGCAGGAGCAGAAGCTTCTTTCTTTTGGATTTTGCTTAACCCTGCTTGACCTCCCACCCCCTGTATTTATAACCAGTGGAAATTCTTTTAAAAACAACTTACATCTTTCCTCCCCCTTCTTGATGTATAAAAACTTGACAACTCCAGGATGGCTTTTTCACCTGGCACTGTTGCTAGTAGCTTAGATTTCATGCCCCAGGACCACCTGGTCTTTTTTTTTTTTCCCCCTAGCAATGCTCCAATACACTCTTCGGGTTTTTTTGTTTGTTTTTAAAAAAGACTATCAGCTGTGGAAGTTAAAATGTAATGAGATGAAAAAGAGGTAGGAGTTTCAATGCTGGAATCAGAAACAATGCCCCCATCTTTCTTTCATCTTTTTATAATCATTCCAGAAAGGTTTTGTCCACATGAACCACATAGGCAGTTTTAAATTTTCGACAAGCCATATTATAAAAGTTAAAACAAGTAAATTAGCTAAATATTTTAACTTAATATACTGCAAATATTGTCATCTTAACATATGATTAATATAAAAATTGAGATATTTTGCATTCCTTTTTTTTCATAGTAAGTCTTCTAAACACCTTGTGCATATTATTCTCATGGCACATCGATTCGGATTAGCTCCAATTCGAATGTCCAATAACCACATGCGGTTCCCACAGTGGGCAGCACAAAAGAATGACCAACTGAAATAACCTACAGATCTCCATCCCCAGGTGCTGGTTTTAGTGCTATCTCCTTGCCTGACTTGCCAACGGATTTTGGAACCAATTAAACTATATACTAGTTTCACATCACTGGCAACTCAATGAATCGATGTCTTCATTTTACATCACATTACCACACCATTTAGTTTTCACATACATTTTCACGTTTGGGTAGGCATGTGATCAATTTTACAAATGAGGAAACTTAAGGTTCAGAGAAGAGACCGCTATTGAGTGGGTGCAACTGAGACACAAGTGAAATCTGCCTCCCAGTCAATTCTCTCTACTTAAGCCCAATAATACCACCGCCTTAAAGTTGTAACCGCGTTTACTTGTGAGCTGGGCCTTTATTTCCTATCCCGCTGGACAGCAAACTCTACGAAGACAAGGACTGTCTTTCCTGACTACTGTATTCCCACTGCCCAGCAGGGTGTTTTGCAAGTCGGCAATATCTGCTGAATGGATAGATAAATGAATGAAATTTCTGGTTTCCCTATTCTCCATAGCCGAATAAATGTAACTTATTTTTATTAAATGTGAAGAGGCAAGACACCACAAAACTAATTTTTCTTAAACTGAAGCTTAGATTTACTTGCAGTATGACTCAAAGGAGAGCGAAAAAATGGTTGAGGGCCACGGCCTGAGTCCTAGAGTCAGCCCTGCCGTGAACTCGCTGTGAGCCCTCGCATAAATTATTTAACTTCTCTGGGTCAGAGTTCTTACCTGTCAAAAGCAAAGAGTAAATAAGGCTATAATCTCCACGGTTCCGGTCAGAGTTAAGATTTTTTTTTTTTTTTTTGACATTAACCCGATGCGGGTCAGCTTCCCATTTCCTCGCACCCTTCCGTACCCTCCCCAACGGCCGATTCGGGCACAGAGGTCCAAGCTGGGTCTGTCTCGGCGTCCCGAGGACACCGGCCCCACGCCCAGCCACAGACCGGTGCCCACTGGCCGGAGCCGCCATCTTCACCCCCTTGGCCCGACCCCAACCGCCACCCGCGGGCACCCGGGAACGCCGACCTCACCTCTCCTCGCAGTCTTTGCATTTCACCTGCAACGGGACTAGCTGCAGGAAAAGAACCTGGCTCATGTCGAACCGCTGCCCCGGCGGGTGTGCGGAAAAGTCCAACAGACCCGGCGGGCGAGACTGGCCTGAAAGATGTACGGATCCAGCTAAAGTTTGAGTTTGGCGCTCGGCTTCCGCTGAGGAGGCGGGGAAAAAAAAAAAAAAAAAATAGACCGAAGACGAAGGAGGTTTGGGCCCCGCCAGCCACCATCAGCCTTTTCCGGTTTTTGCAGGGGTGGGGCGGTAGTTCCGGGCATTAACCTGCGTGGCGGGCAGCCATCTTTGTTAAGGGAAAGAGACCCGAAGGAAGCTGACAACTTTCCCTTCCTTCACCTGATGCTCGTCTCCCGAAGCGATCCCTGAGTTATGGCGTCTTCTGCGCCGACGCCGCCTGCGACCGGCTTTCAAGCTGAGGGTCGATGCGGTTACTATGTGGAAAAGAAGAAGAGGTTCTGCAGGCTGGTGGTGGCAGCAGGAAAAAGGTTCTGTGGTGAACACGCTGGAGCCGCGGAGGTCTGGTATCGCCCTACCCTCTCGAGAGTCGGAAATAAGTTTCTTGGTCCTGCGCCTCTCCTCTCTGACAGATTTCTGCTTCTCTACCCTGGATTTTCCAGCCTTTCTTTTAATAAACGCAGTTTTGTCCTCCCTGTGGAGCAATCATGAGCCGTACTGAAGTGCAGTTTTCTTGTACTAAGTAAAATACCAGCACTGACCCATTTATCTAGATACTAACTCATAGTAGCGCTTGATTTTACTCCAAACTACCTTTTCTTACACTTCGCCCACGGTAGTTCAGAAAGAATAGCGATCACAGACCCCGAGGTTTCACTTATGATGTTCTAATTGTTTCATGAACAATAATCACGTCCTGTGAATGCGGTTGAAAGAAACTTTTTAAAACTTTACTTAGACATATAATCTCTTGAAAGCAGCTTATAACTGCTGGAAAGCGGAAGGAAAGATGTTAAAACGTAAGAATCGACTCTCCCTTAAACCGTGAAAACAGCATCCAATTTTGTTCGATAATATGGTTATACGAATAATTGTACTGTCTACGTGTTTCTGTGTATGCGTATCTCGTTGGGATATATATTATAGAAAAATTAAAACAAGAGGAGGGGAATGCTTGTAGAAAGAGAGCATGTTTAATAGAATTTAGAAAGATTAAACCAAATAGACAAGCACCTGGTTTCATGCCTCTGGATATCCAGTACTGTTTACATTATTTTTCTTTGTTAGTCCCATGGTTTAGCCTTCTGGGCACTATCCGGTACAGTTCAGCCCCACAGCCCCCTTCATTTGCTACTGTCCATCCGGGTCATAGCTCTATTCCATATTTTGATATGGCTGATATTTGCCTCGAATAAAGCATACTGAAACAGGCATATTCTTGTTTTGGAATGGGGGAGACCTATGACTTACAGTGACAACTCTTTAAAGTACACTCACAGTTGTATAGGCTGATTTTGAGGGGACCAGCAAACATCCCTTGAGTGAATGAGATTTATGTTAGAAGGATTTTGTTCCTTAGACTTTAACTTAACCGCACATCTGAAGGTGACTGTGTATGGTGATATTAATAGAATGTGAATAGACCCTTGCAAGCTGATGGATATTCCTGGAGAGGAATGACATGATGCTGTTATTTCTCCCTTGAAGAAAGACCGCAAAACACCAAATGGGAATAATTTCCATGACTACAATTTGGTTTTCAATTGTGGGCATCCTGCTGAATCTGTAATTTATGATATGTTTCCCTCTTTTTTTCTTAAGTGTCATATATAGCTGAGACTTGTATTTTTTTTACCCAGTGGTTCTTAAGTGGAGATGACTCCCCCTGCCAGAAGACACTTTTGATTGTCACAGCTGAGGCATCTAGTAGCCAGAGATACTGCCAAACATCTTAGAATACACAAGACAGCCCCCCCCCACACACACACACACAATAAAAAGAAATACCTAGCCCCAAACGTCAGTAGTGCCAATGTTGGGCAACCCAGTTTCTAAACCCAAATAATATATTTTAAAAGTTCACCCCCACAAAGATTCTATGGCTAGGCTTTGTGGGGGTGGGGGTAGCATAGACTCTTTTCTTATGGAGGTTAGATTTTAGATTTTAAAGTCTGCATACAAGAAAGAATAATGTACAATATTCATACTGTACAGAGTATCTGTGTTCATAGTATCATGGATATGGTGGGAGGCAGATCAGAACCGAAATAAACTGATTAACTATTAGATCACTTAATTTTTGCAAACCTTTGGAACTAAGACATACTGTTTTCATGTTTTGAATGAGACAATAAGTCTCTTAGGTCATAGAATTAGGAGCTTATAGAGCTGAGAATCATATTTAGGCAGTCTGACCTGTAGTTTTAACTGTTATACTATCCTGTTAACATATGAATGTTGGGTAGAATTGCCGACACTGTTAATTTTCCTTTAATTTTTCCTAATCCATATGGTTAAATCCTTGTAATTTAGAAACAGACAGGATGCACTTCTCTCTGCACTTCTGAAAAGTTTTGAAGCCAATGGAGTGTGACCACATAGCAGATGGTTAAAATGCCATATTTCATTGTTTCTAAGACTTTTTTTCAAATTTTAACATTTCTGAAATCAGAATGTATCTTAAAGTCAATACATATCGTAATTTAAATTGGCAGTATTTTTTTGTTTAGTGGCTCCTAAAATAGTGCATGTTTTAGTCAATGGTGTCACAGATTCAAAATTTCATATGTAAGACTTCTTTATAACCTACTTGAAGCTATAGACACTTGTTCTTCAAAGCAGTATTTGCTCATATGTACATAAACCAGCTACATTGGAAACTTTTGTTGTTAAACCCTATGACCTAATTTTGCCAATGTTTTATTAATGTCCTTTTAAGGTGTCCTTGCCATGTTTTCAGAATATATAAATTTATGATTACACTGAAGTTATGTCTAGTATCTGTAAGCAATAAATTTGATATTTTATTCAAATAAATATATTATTTTTCTTTACTAGGAAGAAAATACTCGGAAAAGAATCCTGTGTCCTTTAGATCCAAAACAGTAAGTATGGGGTCAGAAAAGGGTTTTTCTGTGCTGGAAACAGTAATTGTCTTATTTTAAACAATTTTTTCTTTAAATTTAGCACAGTATATGAAGATCAACTAGCAAAGCATTTGAAAAAATGTAACTCAAGAGAGAAACCAAAACCTGTGAGTATTTGATCAGTAAAATTGAATAGTGAAACATTGTATGTAATGTTTGTATATACTTAGTAGATTACACATGTGAATATTTAATAAAACTTGTCTCAGAAGACTTGAATTTGATAACTACATTTGAGTATGTAAAGGCCAGCACTATATCAGACTGTAAATCCACTTATAGATAATAGAGTTTTATACAACAAGAGTGTTGTTCAGAGAATCATTTCACTATTTATTCAAGAATATTTACTTAGTACCTACTAAATTTATTTCAATAAAATATGATCCCAGCCTTTCAAGGAGTTCATTTGAAAATGGTAAGTAAGCTTTTAAGTAAATGGGTATTATTTAATAAGTTCAATGGAAGAAGTACACATGTGATAAGAGCATATACTTGTATAAAAATTAAAATTAAATCCAAGGGGTCTAGAAAGGCTTCCCAGAGAGAATAACACTTGAACTGAGTTTTGATTTGGCAAAGAAAAGGAAGAAGACTTTCTAGGTGGAAAGAACTGTATGTGCAAAGGTAGAAACTGAGAAACCACATGATGCTTTCAAGGAACTTGAACTTTATTCCGAAAGATACAGGGAACCACTGAAATATTTTAAGCTAGGGAATGGTGTGGTCAGATTTAACTCTTAGAAAACTTTCTCTTAAAGATTGTAGAAGAATGGCTTAGAATCAGAAGGACTAATTAGGGGGCTATTGCTGAAGTCCAGATGGAATATAAGAGACTGAATTAAAGCAGATAAAGGGGATAAACTCAAGAATTATTTATGTAGCAGAATCAGTAAAACATAGTGACTGGAAATTTGGAATTGAATACATGAGTCTGAAACTCAGTAGAGAGGTTAGGCAAATAATCAAGATTTGGAAGTTAAATACATACAGGTTATAGGCGAAGCTTTGGATTTTTAAGTTACTTAGGGTAAGAGATTGTGAGGGGGATTCATTTATTCAATGGGTGGTAACCAAGTACTTATCCTAGACATTGTACCAAGCACCCTGCCTAGAAGAACTTTACCATCTAGTGAGAGAGATGAAAAATGCAATATTATGTGTGTTAAAATAGATTAAGTACAACAATTGCATCAAAAACAATAAAGTACCTAGGAATAAATTTGACCAAGGAGGTAAAACACTTGTACTCAGAAAATTATGTCATTGAAGAAAGATATTGAAGAAGATACAAATAAATGGAAACATACACTGCTCATAGATAGGAAGAATTGACATTGTTAAAATGTCCATATTATGCAAAGCAATCTATAAATTCAGTGAAATCCCTATGAAAATACCAATGGCGTTTTTTCACAGAACTAGAATAATCCAAAAATGTATATGGAACCATAAAAGACCTTGAATAGCCACGGCAGTCTTGAGAAAGAAGAACAAAGTTGGAAGAACCACACTGCCTGATATCAAACTACAGGGTATAGTAATCAGAACAGCATGGTACAGCACAAAAAAAAACAGAAATATAGATCAATGGAACAGAATAGAGAGCCCAAAAATAAATTCACGCCTATGTGTCAGATTAAGTATGACAAAAGAGGCAAAAATATACAATGAGGTAAAAACAGTAAACTATTCAATAAACGGTGTTTGGAAAACTGGACAAATACATGCAAAAAAGTGAAACTGGACCACCTTCTTATACCATGTACAAGAATAAACTCAAAGACTTAAATGTAAGACCCCAAACCCTAAAACTCCCAGAAGAAAACATAGGTAATAAACTCTGGCATTGCTCTTAGAAATATTTTTTTCTGATATATTTTCTTGGGCAGAGAAAACAAAAGAAAAAATAAACTAATGGGAAACCATCATCAAAACAAACACAACCCACTGAATGGGAGAAGATACTTGCCTATAATATATCTGATAAGGAGTTAATATCCAAAATTTATAAAAAAGTCATACAACTCAAAACTAAAAAAACAATCCAAAAAAACATGAGCAGAGGACCTACATATGAAATTTCTCCAGAGACATGAAATGATGCTCAATATCACTAATCAACAAGAAATGCAAATTAAACCACAGTGAGATACCACCTCACACTTGTCAGATTGGCTATCATCAGTAAATCAAAAAACAAGCATTGGTAAGGATATGGAGAAAGGGAACCCTTGCGCACTCTTTGTGGGATTGCAAATTAATAGAGCCACTATGGAAAACAGTTTGGCAGTCCCTTCAAAAAATTAAAAGTAGAACTACTTTATGATCCAGTAATTGCACTTTGGATATTTATTCAAAGAAAACCAAAACGCTAATTTGAAAAGATACATGCACTGCTATGTTCACTATTTACAGTAGCCAAGCTATGGAAGCAACTTAAGCGTCAAGAGAAAATTGGATAAAGTAGAGGTAGTACATATGTATAATGGGATGTTACTCAGTCATTAAAAAAAAAAAAATGAAATCTTACTATTTGCAATGACACGGATGGACCGAGAAGGTATTATGTTAAGTGAAATAAGTCAGAGAAAGACAAAAATATACGATTTCACTAATATGTGGAATCTAAAGAATAAACAAAACAAAAACAGACTCATAGATATAGAGAACAAACTGGTAATTGCCAGATGGAAGTGGGGTTGAGGGGCTAGGTGAAAAAGCTGAAGGGATTAAGAAGTACAAATTGGTAGTTACAAAATAGTTTCAAGGATGTGAAGTACAGCATAGGGAATGTTGTAATAGTATAACAATATTATTGTAAATAATATTGTAATGACCATATATAGTGCTGGGTGGGTACCAGACTAATTATGGGGATCACTTCATATATAAATCTTTAACCATTATGCTATACACCTGAAAATAATATAAAACAATATTAAATATTATTGAAAAATTTAAAAAATACAGAGTACAGAGTGCTATGGAAGTATAAAAGAGGAGAACCTGACCCTTTTTGGGGAGAATGTAGGGAGTGAAAGAGATGAGGAAGGGGTCAGGAAGGACCAGAATGATGACGATGATACCGGGTAGCCAGACTGGATGGCATGAAAGAAAGGAACACCAGAAATTAGCTGAGGAAAAATAAATCAAGATCTTTAAAAGGTAGAACAATATGATTAGGAGCAAGAGAATCACTATACTTTGTATATGCTGCACATATTTTACATAGCTTGTGCTATAGCTAAAGAACCCCAAGGTTAGGGAATACAGATCTCTTAAAATGGACAATAAGGAGACCTGCCTGACCTTAAATCCAGAAGTAGACATTTCTTTATTATACTGTATGATAAGCAGGCCTGCCATCTCCTCTAGAAGGAGACACTGTTTCTGTCTTCCAAGATTGCTTGGTATGCAGATGTCCTAGCAACAATAGTCTGGAACAAAGGTAGTCAATGTCACTGCTTGAAAGACTTTCAGATAATGGAGAGGCCTGTGGAGAATTATCTCCCAATAGCACCTCTCAGTCATTTTGACAACAAAATATTCCCCGTACATTTCCAAATGCCTCCCAACTGAGAACCACTAGGTGAGATGGCATAAACTTAAAGTATTTTTACTTTAAGATGGGTAGCAGAAAAAAGATGACCACTCCAGCACCCCAGTTACCCCATAGTAAAAAGAATGTTGCCTGTACTTTCAAGTACGTATGAAGGTTATCTTCCTGTCCAAGGTTTTAGTTAAAGCACACAAGTAGAATATGTGTTCAGAGAAAATTTTTGAGAGAAGAGGTGAATTAAAAGTGCAATACCACGGCACAGAAATTCCTTTGCATGCAGGGACACAGTAGAAGGGAAAGGAAGAAAAGCAGTAGGGCAAAGAGTTGGGGGAAAGAAACGCAGAATGGCAGTAATCTAGTACACTGTGTATGTGTGAAAATAGGAAACCAGGTAAAGTCTTACCACTATTCGGCTTTACTTTGCAAGACCGTTCAGCTTTTTAAAAATTGTATACACCAAATGACAATAAGTTGGTGATAAGTTTCTCCAATATGGTTTTCACATTTAAAAATCTAGTCCACAACACGTTACCTGGAGCACCCTTTGCAACCATTTTAAACTAAGAACATATCCAATTATATTATTTATAGCTAATTTTCCATGATAGTTTTGCCAGTCATCCCACAAAACATTGTAATACCCTCTGTTTTCACTCGTTCCATTTAATCAGTGGTTTCTATTGTTATCCATGTAGGTAAAGGCAGCAACACACAGTCAGCATGTCAGCTTTCTGCAATGTGTGTAACAAAAGCTGTTTACAATGCATAATGTCCCACAAGGTGCTTTTACTTTTAAAACAGGATTTTTAGAAATAGTACTGTTTCACTCATCTATATCTACATGGTCCAACATGGTAGCCACTAGCAGGTGTCACTATGTAAATTTGAGTTAATTAAAATTAAATAAAATTAAAACTACGGTTTTAATTTTCGCAGTTACACTAGCCATATTTCAAGGCTAGTGGCTACCACGTTGGCCAGGGCAGGTATAGAAAATTGCTGACCTAGTTCCTTAGCTGGAATTTATCTGTCTGACGATCCACTAGAAGAGTCTCACTGTTAATTTAAACAACATGGTATCACAGGACATTTCTATTTTCGATTTTAATTAGTATTTTAAATAGATGATATTAGACCTAAACTGTTATAATATCTATACCTTATCTCTGGTTTTGGCCATGCTGCCTGTCTGAGAAACAGCCGTGTGTAGTTGATATTTTGTTGTTTTTGCTTTAACACCATAAACAAAACTGGTACAGTCCTCAGTCTGTGCCGCAGGAAGGTAAAAACTATAATAAAAATTACTAAAGAATTTTTTCGGCTACAAGTATTTATTCACGTAACTACCTTACTAGAATATAAGATCCACAAACACAGAGATTTTTGTCTGTTATGTTCTCCGCTGTGGTGAATTCTCACCACCTAAAGCGAATCAAGGACCACAGTAAGTGCTCAATAATTAACAAGTAAATGAATGGGCCAAAGGGAGGGTGGTGGGCATAGAGTATGGCAAGAAGGGAAGGATCAGTTTTCAGCATAATTTTTATAAGTTTTTCACTTTAATAAGTTCTTCATGGTTTTGTTTTTATTAAGGACTTCTTTATTCAAGATATTAATGCAGGCTTAACAGATGAAACAGAAGTACCTGAACAATTAGTAAGTACTTGACTTAATATTTAAAAAAGTATTTATGAGTTATCTCCACAGTGTTCCAATTTTCATTTGGAATAAATTAATTGTGTTGAATTTAGAATTCATTTTTATGTAGAATTGATATTCTTAGTGATGGTTAGTTCCCAGACCAGCTCATGTCCCATCTTTGTATATAGGTTCCAATTTCTTCTCTCTCTGAAGAGCAGCTGGAAAATTTAATCAAGAAATTGAGAAAAGCAAGCGAAGGTAAGTCTACCCGGAGTTGCAAGCTCAAGTGTATAAAAACAATGAGGTGATATATGAATTGATACCAGTGTAGTTTAAAAGATGTTTGCTGCCATTGTTCAGAACCCTGCTGTTTCTTGTTTGGTTGCTTAATCTGTTGTGTTTATGTTTGGCACAGGTCTGAGCTTTACACTTAAAGATCAAATTATGTCCCATCCGGCATTGCATGACGCCCTTAATGACCCTAAAAATGGTGATTCTGCAACCAAACACCTGAAACAGCAGGTACGTTTAGGCCATAGTAACACTGCTAAAAATGTTGTTTTGTTGTTCATTTGTCAAAAGCTAACATTCTATTCTTTATAAATGTAGTTACTAATGAGATTTTGTTTAGTTTACTTTTCAGGGTACAGAATCTTTCCATTTCAAAAATGTGCATAAACATATAAAAAAAATTTTGGCATGGATATGGTTCTGAGTACTGTGTGTTAGATATTTTAAAGCAAGAGAAAAAATTTAAAGCCAAACAAATTATCAATGTGAACATGCTGCCTTATGTAGAAATTACCTTGCTATTTTCCCATTTGAGCCAAATGTGTTTGCTCTAGTTTATAAAATAATCTCGTGAAGTTTGCAGGCTTCTATTTTAGGTAACATTGAAAAATTAAAGTTACTTGGTCCAAGAAGATGCTTTGTTGAGTTTGGAGCAGGAAAGGGAAAATTATCTCATTGGGTTGATATTGCCTTAAAAGATGCTGAAAAAGTTCACTTCATCCTAGTAGAAAAGGTGACCACAAGATTCAAGGTAAGTGAAACCAGTATATTGGTAATCAAATTTTGTTTGTACTTTTCTTATTAAAAAAAAAAAAAAGGAAAAATAATACTTAGAAACATGTCTGTTAAAGAAAATGAATTTTTTGTTTATTTGATTATAGCTTTTCTAATTACATTGGCTTAAACTGAAGGTAAAGTTTTTAATCCAACTTTTGATAGTCCATTGATCTGAGTTCTTAAAATTATTTGCAGAGACAAGAAAATATGTGGAAAGAGCCAAGCTCAAGTTAGGAGTTAAAAGTCTTGGGTCCTAATCCTACCTCTGCCACTTACTAACTCATCATTCAGTAAACATTTCTTGATTATACTGCCAGGCACCATGATAGACATTGGGTAGGTAAAGTCAAATAAGACAAGGTCCCTGTCTTCTATTACTTATATATAGAAAGGAGAGACAGACAAATCGATAAATGGTTATAGAAAGTGTTACAGTATGAAAAAAGTCTGCAGAATTTAGTGTGGTTCACTTCAGGGAAAGGATGGTGATTGCACAGAAAAAGTGATACTTTAGCTATATATTGAAAGGTGAATTAGTGTTTGCTAGATAGAGGGTTTGAGAAGCTTGCTAGGAAGCAAGGATAGTGTAACCAAATGCCTGGAACAGCAAAGAGACATGGAAACATTGCTGTGTGATGGGAGGACATGGTAGGAAGCAGAGTTCAGCAATGATGAGAGGAAAGGAGGGCTACATTATGGAAGGTCCCGTTTGTACTGTGGAAGGAGTATGAATTTATCCTGCTATGTTGTGAGGATATAATGGACACAAGGTTTAGTTCCTATCTTCTAGAAGCTTACTCTAGCAGGGCAGCATTATAACTATTTTAAGGTAGTGCACTCAGTGTCTTATGATAAGTGTAAGCACCAGATTCTATAGGAGCATGAAGATGGAACACCAGCCTCGATCTAATGTATAATGTAGGTCATGGAAGGTTTCCTAGAGGAAGTGACAGCTGAGAAGAGATTAAAAGAATATATGAGTTGGTAAAGTAAATAAAAAAGTTTTTAAAAGTTTATGCTAGTAGTGCCATTAAAGCTATATTAAAGAGTCTAATACTTGAAGTAGGGGGATTAATTATAAGATCATTATTATCTAATTATCCAAGTAAGAAATAGATCAGAGCTAAAGTGTGCCAGTGGGAAGGAGAGGAGGGGGCGAGTGTGAAAAATGTTAAGATGTTGGAAACTGCAAGATTTGGTCATTTATGATTTATAAAGTATGAGAGAGAAGGAGTTATTTCAGGTGACGTGTCACCTGAAAGGGAATATAGGAAGAGGAAAGAATAGATTTAGAGAGAGAAAGAATGAGTTCGGTTCTGAATGAGTGTGCTGTTGAAGTTGAGCTTTCTAGTTCGCAATTGAATGTGTGTCTGATACTCATCAGAGAGGTCTGGGCCACAGTGTAGATTTGTAAATCATAGGCATGTGGATATAGATTAGATTGGCTGTGATTTTTTGGAGAGAATATGAAGAGCGAGCCAAAAATGGTACGTTAGGGGCTGACAGAGATAAAGGAGCAGGCAAATAGTGAACCTTTTTTCCTTCATCAGTGAATTAGGAATGTTTAGAGTTAAAGGAAATAACGTATACATAGTAATTTATAAAATTTTCAAGACTTATAAAATGTGTGATACTATTGGAGTTTTTATCAAATATACAATCTTAAATTTTTTATGAATGATCCTCTTTTTAAACATTAAAAACTAAAATGGAAACATTCTGAATTTTGAAAACAAATAGAAGTTTTTCATGAAGTTTTTTTTTTAACATAAAAAGCCATTGTTATAATAATATTCTGTTTATGCAGGTAGATGGCAAACACAGGAAGAAAAATTCAGTGTTTGAAAGACTTCAAATTGATATTCAGCACCTGTGTTTGAGTAAGTTGCATAACTTTCTGTTGCTGTACCATAAATCATAGAGGTTTCAAACTCTGAGGGTTGTTTAGAAATTCAGTCATACAGAACAGTGCTTCAGGGAAAACAAAGTAAATCAATCTATTGATAATATAGAAGGGTATATATGAAGTGTGTATATTAACAAGTGAATTAGTGTTTGACAGATGGTTTGAGAAGTTAGCTGTATATTTAGATGTAAATTTAATTAAGGTTGAAACTTTACAAAGTTGTCTTTCAGTATCAATTAGAAATGAAGTGTCATATTAGGCAATAGTTTAAAATTTTTGATAGCATGTCCTTGTGTTTCCTCATTGTCGTGTTTAAATGAATTATTGAGTCTTTTCGTACCATACAGTAACCTTTGCCTATAGTTAACATGAGTTTACTCAAAATATTAAAGAAATGTGATAATTCTGTTTAGCTAAGGTATAAACTATGCTTTCTAGAAATTTAAATTGTACGAGACAAAATAATAACTCATTGCTTGGGACTCGTACACACATACACACCTTTAATCATACTACATAGTGTCCTTTCTATATCTTTTTGTAGTTTTTCATATTATTTAAAATGAAAATAATACAAAAATATCTCAGCAACCCCTTTCATCCGCTAATTTTAATGCAGGCTCATAAAGCAACCTAGTATTTATATATAAATGACTATTTAAAATTATTCAACTAAATATGTTACTTTACTGAAGTTGTAAACCCTAAACAAATTTTTATGTCATGAATTGAATTCTTATTAAATGAAAAATGGCCTACCATATTTCTTAAATAGTTCCTATGACTCTTCTCTGCCTACTATGTGCCCCATCCCATATTTTTTAAATAAAATAAGAGAAACGAAGAGGGATTAATGAAGTGAGATTAATAATTGGGCAAGTATTTATAGTCTAGTTTAATACCGACCTTAGAATTTGCATTAATTTTGGAAAATCTCTTTCTCGTGTGCTAAACAGTGACCTACCCAAGATGAGAGCCACAAATGAAAATTTTTATTGTAATCTCCTGATTTCTGTACTTCAGAGTTTTTTTGTTTTTGTTTTTGTTTTTTGACATTTAAAGTAAAAGACATTTAATGACATACAGAGAGATTAAAGGTAGTTTTCAAAATGAGTACAAGGTGGCATTTACTTAGAGGACTTCTCTTCCTTTCTGCAGGGTAGTAATTTACTATTAATCATTTTAGAGGAAGAGAAAGAATAGGAAGTATTGAATGAGTTTACTGTGAACATTTTCTCCTTTTTTCTTTCTGTTTTTCGTTCTTTTTGCGGGGGGGGGGCGTGAGGGGCTTTTATTAAAGTTACATATGTGTGGTTAAGAGTCAGATAGTTCAAGTTCTACAAGTTGTTATAAAAACAGCAGCAACTTGTTCCTTGCCATTTCTCTCTTCAGAGACAACCACATACACCTTTTGTAGGTGAATTTTTGTACTTACCTAGTCTCTAACAACAGGCTTATATTTTTTACTTCTTGTTTTTTCAAACAATGTCTATTGATTTTTCCCTATGGGAGATAAGATTTTCTACCCCTGCTCCACCTCAAATGTGTACACTTCCCATTCCTCATCTTCCTAAAATGCATTAAATGATTAAGTGATTTTTCCCAGCTGAGCCATGTAATAAATTAAGTTACCTTTTTTCTATACTATTTTTATTGTTTGTAGAGTTGATAATTAATTTATAATTTTGTTTACTTAGTCTTTTAAAAATGTATTTGGCATAATACATACATCGACTGTTCTGTTGGTTTCCATTTTCCTGAAAAAGTCTCTCTTGGATCCTTCAGACCTGTTCCAATCCAAACTGGCTGCTCTCTGTTCTTGGGGCACAGTTGTCAAACTTAAAACCCTCTTCAGTCTCACCCTGGGGATTCCCTTCATTCTCCCAGGTTGGAACTTCTTTTTCCACATATTATCTTACACATTCTGTCTCCTTTTCTTTCAGAATTTGTGAGTTTATACCTTTCAAAAAATCTCTTTATTTTTATTTTGATAGAATTTTAGGAGGTAGCAAACTAGGTGCTTGTATTTAATCTGCCATGTTTTCCCAGAAGTTCATCTGCTCTGTTTCCCAAGCCCAGAGAAATGGGGGAAAAAGGGAATGAGGCAATTTTCAAGCATAAAAGCGGAAGAGCTTTCTCAGACATCCTTTCTCCTCACCCTAGTTGATGATCAGTTTCCTGAAATACCTAATTCAAACCTCAGTATTCCCTGGCAGGGGCCAACTATTCCGCTTGTTACCAATTCCTGGCATCATGGAATCCCTTCTGAATGCAGGCAACAGAAAAGTGGAAATACTAAGTGCCTCCATTGGACAATTCACTGTGCTAGGTGCTGTAGCTGGCTTTATAAAGGAAAGCATGGTTTTTATTTCAGAATTTCACAGGAAAGAACATGAAGAAAGGGAAAAAATGGAAGCTATAACTATGATGTACATTTTACTACGTTATAGATGCTTTTATTTTACTTTGATAGCACTGTTATGAATACTTACTTTTATTCACCAAAGTGTGAAAAGCTAAGATATCTTATTCATGATCATAAAGGTATATTAAGAGCTCTATAATTTGATTAGAATAATGAACATAGCATTTTATAATATATTTTAAATATGTTATGTTGGTTATGTATTATCACATCTATTATTTATGCAAAATAAATCTTCTTGTGGGGAAAGTTTTGAGTCCTTTTATCAATGGGTTAATAACATTTAGCAAAATAAGGTTTTGACAGAGGAAAGTCCTGAGACAGTGTAGAAGGGAGAGCATCGCCCTAAGAATCAAGAAACGTCAACTCTAATTCTGACTCTGTCAGTGGTCATCTGTATTACTTAGCAAGCCACTGCATCTTTGAGCCTCTTATTCCTAAGCTACAAAGTAAGAATTGTTTAGTTTCTTCAGTGCTAAAATTCAAAGATTCTAATTAGTTCCTTGTTTCGGGAGGCCACATTAAGGCCTTGTCTCACATGGGAACTTGGTTCTCATTTCCTTTTATTTCAGACAGGATTCCTGTACTAAGCAAAGAAAAACTGCCTGTGGTAGGAATTGGAAAGCATCTGTGTGGTGTGGCAACAGGTAAGTAAATATACTAATAATGTCTAAATTAATACATGAAGTCTTAGCTGAACATGGTCCGAACCATTTACATAATCTCTTTCAAATAGCGTACATCACTGTGTTCACTACTCATTAATCTTTGTAGTAGCACGGACCCAGTGTTATATCACAACAGCTTTCCTATTGATCTGCTCATTTGGCCATTTTGTAGGATGAATCAAGGGTTTTGTGTAAATGCTCTGTCATATGGGACATTAAGGTTCTTTGGATTATATTTCAACCAAAAAGGAAATGAATCATATATGGAAACTGTATGATTTCACTTCACAAGCCACTGATTTTTTTAGAGGAGTTGCTTGGCAGGGACTCTGAAACTTCTCCTACTGGAAGATGATCGTGTGTCAGAATTCTAGGGGAAAGGGAAAAATAATACTAGATAAAAAATCTAAGATGTCTTAGCACTTTGATCCACCAGATTTGGCATGGAACAGTGGAAAGAGAGTGAGCTTTGAAATCAGAGAGTCTGAGGTCCAACTCTGCTGTGTGACCTTTCCAAACTTGGGTTGTCTCATCTGTAATATGGGGATGATAATAATGTATAATTTACCATAGTGCATGTAAAGTGTCTGGTACATATTGGTGCTCAATAAATGTTAACTGTTGTTACATCTTCCTGGCTCCTGCTAGTTTCATCGTCTACCTACATGGGGAACTTGGAGCTTACATAAGACATTGTTAAAATTGGCTAGAAATGGCTTTGAGGATTATATATTTGTGTTATCCTTCATAGTTTTTAGATGACTTTTACTTTTTATTTCGTTTAACCCTCATAAAAAGCCAGCCATCTTAAGTAAGCCAGTTCTGTCCTAGGGAAGAAAAAAAGCAAACTCTTTTACTCCTATGTACCTAACCCAAGTTTCTTGGAAGTATAATCCATATTGGCTGTTTCTTGTGTTCCTCTCATCATTCCACCCTTGATTCACTGTATTTGAAATTTGCCTTCATCACTTTATCATTATCTTACTGAAAAAATCTCTACTGCAGTTGCTTACCCTTCTCGAGGTTCTGTTTCCTTCTCCTTTGTTACTCTTTCCTGGTTCTTCCCCCTCCATCTCTGCCATTCTTTCTCTGTATCTTTCATGGGTTCCTTCCACTACCTGTCCTTTACATACTAATATTCAGACCCGTCTGCTACACACCTAATCTGCCTTTCCCCTTCTTAGGACTCTTCATTAGCTCGCAGTCACTGACAGCATGAATGAAGTCCAAGCTCTTTAACATGATCTCTTAGTCTCATTCTGGCCTCTGCCTTTCTATCTCTGCCACTCCCTGCCTCCAGGTTTACTGGTCAGCAAATTCAAACCCTGAATGTTTTCCCATATACTATATTGTACCCACCCGCCCAACAAAAACCTGATCAATTTGTCCTTACCATAGCCAAAGGGTTTTGGCTATGCTGTCGCCACTGGCAGGGAACTTCCTTGGATAAGATACTCCTCCTTCATGTGTTTCATAATGCTCTCTGCATATCTTTACCTTTTTATATTTTAATTATATATCTAATTCAACCACTATGCTGTGAATTTTTTGAGCATAGGGAATGAGCTAACATAATGACTGACATATATAAGAACTCAGTAAATGTTTAAATGAATAATCTTGTCCGCCAATTTGCTATGTTTCCTTACATATCTAGCTAGGTATGTGGCTTTGTTTCTTAAATTCTCTTAAGGGAAAGGTTAAGATAGATTGCTAAAGCTCCTTCTGGTTCTAAAAGTACTTCGTTCTTTTAATAATTTTTCTGGTTATTTATATTTCTGAATATCAATCCAATGTAAATAAAACATTGACTGAATATATTGTCACAAAATAAGTTTACAAAATAATAGATTAACTATCGCTTTCTCCACATAAGTTCCTAGTAAGATTTGTTGATTTAAATTCACATATTGAATTAAATTTACTTGTGAAATATCAGATTATTTAATAGTAACTTGTGATACTTAGGGCAGTAAAAATTTTAAATGTATGTTTTTGATTGAACAGGCACAGCATGCCAATCTAATCAGATAGAAAAATGTGGGTTTTACAGCATATATTTTGGGTCTAATTAGTATTGTCAACAATATAGCAGTCTTCAGAGAGAAATTGTAACTATCAAAAATCTATTTGCTGAGTTTTTAAATGTACTATAAAATTTTCATTTTAATATGGAGTACCTTCACCTCTAAGCTTATATGTATATAATCGTTACATCTGCAAAGTCTTCCACATGAAAGGCATTTAGTAACTGCTGATTGAATGTATAATACAGTGAGCATAATACAGGTGGCCAAGATTATTCATTCATTTCCGCAGTCTGACTTCTCTTGTTAACTCTTCAGCTTGTCACTATTTTCTGTGAGCATCTTACCTTTCAGGACTGACACCTAACACTAACCTAAGCAGATCCTTAGTGGCTGCTTTTCCTCTTTATTTCTTTCTTTGGTTTTCTTAAGATCAAAGCTTTCCTGGAATGTAAATGTAGGTAAATAATTTTTTTTCTGTACAAGTCATTTCCTCAGGCAGGATAGGAGAAATAAGAGTCAATTCAGGTAGTCGGACCAAAACTTTCTGCAAATTGTTGCTCTTAAGCTTCAGATAGTTTTATTAGCAAGTGGACTTTATGTAGAAAAAATCATTAGAGAAAGAAGATAAAGAGAAAAGAGCAGATATGAACAAATTGATAATTTGCAAAAGAATTATTACAGGTAGAAAGCTAGGTAGGCTTTTGTTGTTTTGGGTTTGGGGTTTTTAAAACCATACTGCTTAATAAATGCAAAAAATATTTATTTTTAAAGATAATGTGGTTTGGGGGGCCACATAATTGTGTTTGCAGATCTTGCATTACGATGTTTGGTTGAAACCTATGCTGCCAGTTGTGAGGAAAGGAATGAAGAACCTTTAGCCAAACGCATAAAGAATGATAAAACAGAAAAAGAAATTAACACTTTGGCCAAAGAAGGAAATGAAAAAAGTGTCCCAGAGAAGTGGACCCCTGTGGCTGGCATTGTTATTGCACTCTGTTGTCACCACAGGTGTGATTGGAGACATTATGTGGGCAAAGAATATTTTAAGGCTTTAGGCCTTGGAGCAGTGGAATTCCACTATTTCCAGCGAATGAGTAGTTGGGCGACTTGTGGGATGCGGAAAACATCTTTGGATGGCTCAAATATTACCACAACGAGAAAAGATCATCAGAATGATGATGGCGAAGAGCATGATGATGGGGGATACAGAATTACAGATGACAGTGTTGAGAGTCTGCCTGGGTAAGTGACTACTTTGAAATGCACAACCCTGCAGCAGAAATAATTTATTATTGCTGTACTTTCCTTTTGATGAATATTACCAAAAACATTCATGAAATTGTGTTTAACTATCTTATTTTAGAATAAGTTAAAATACAAACATTTTTATTGCGGTCATAAATAAAATGTATCTTAGAAGCATGGGACATAGCATGTAGTGTATTGTGGGTTATCTAGCAGCTTATTAACAAATAGAAGGGACTAAAATAATTTTTTATAAACTTTTACAAACTTTTAACAATGTTTTATCTGTGTTTATTCAATTTAGGTTTCTAACTGTTGAAGAAAAGAAGAAAATAGGGCATCTTTGTAAATTGCTGATTGATCAAGGCCGAATTGAGTATTTACAACAGAAGAGATTCAGTCCTGCTCTGCAGTACTATACAGATCCTCTGGTGTCTTTAGAAAATGTCTTGTTAACTGCTTTACCAAATCATTCTTCATCACCAGAAACGACTGCTTAACGGAAAAGAAATTTTGAACATCATCTGTCTTCCACCAAAAAAATGATATTTTAAATTGTATTTTTATATTCATGAAAATATAATTTATAGCAGATAATATGAACTTTTAAAAATGTTGGAGCCTCACTGAACTTTGGTAATAGCTTTGTTTTTTACTTGAGAAGTCCAAACAGAATTCACCAAATTCCAAAGTAATCTTCAGCAGGGCATCCGGAGTTATATTATCCATCAGTGTTTATAGAGATTGGTGAAGTAGTTGAGCAGTTGTCTTGGTTATCTGAAACACACATAACATGTCACCATGTAACTAGTATAGTAACTTTCTACTTGCACTAATTTTAGAAATTTATTTTCCTTTGGCTTTACTTAATACTTTTTATTTCTCAAGTTCAAGACGTAATGATCAATCATCAGTTTCTAACAAGGGCTAATTTGAGAATTTGGCTTATGCGTGGATTTTTTTCCATGCAGATCTGGAAAGGATAATGATTATGATTTTTTTCATGCAAATGCAGAGATGTTCACAATCAATTAATGAATTCACCTTCAGATTTCCAGAGTCATATCTGTATTTATATATTATCAGAATTTTCCATGACAAACACCAAAACTAAAGAAATGTTTTCCAGGAAAAGAAAACTATTTCATTTTATCAGATAATTATCTAGTTAGAACTTCCAAAAAGATGCTTAAAAACCTAATTCACAAATTAAGTAAAAATGTGCAAATAACTTCTGAAGTTAATTAGGTATCTCATGTCTTTTAACAGAACATTTTTACGTGTGTGAGTACAAATATATTCTCTCCTCTTTGGGAAAATAATTTGGAATAAAGTGGAAATTAGATAGTGAAAGCAAAATTCTTCTTACATTTATGCTTCATTTAACTCATTTCTATGCACAAGCAAATGTTAAACCAAACATGGCAGTAGGACTGTTATTCTTTTCCACATCTTATCCTTGATTTATTCTGCTTTTATAAAAATCATGTTTACCTCACTGGTACATTTTCCAAGACAAAGATCCAGAATTACCGATTTTAGATATTATAATGATATTCTTAGGTAACTTTTTATCCTGTAGGTCAATGACTATCTGAATTATAAATTAGAAGGCTAGCCTATTTTTAATTGCTGGCCTTTCTATTTTAGTTTAATCTCATAAGTTTTGTGAGACCACCTGCATTCAAATCTCAACTCTGACACCTCTCAGCTCATATGTCCTTGGGCATACTTAATCTCTTTGTGCCTCAATTTCCTCATCTTAAAATGGGGATGATAATAATAATACCTCACAAGGTTGTTGTAAACATTAAAGAGATAACAAATGTAAAAGTCTTAGAACAGTTCCCAGCACAGAGTGAGTCCTCAATAAATGCCAACTATTATTAATAGTACTAATTCATGAACCTGGTTTTAATAAACAATAAGCAGACTTGGTTTTATTATCTTTTTGTTTAAGTTGTAACCTTTTTACTTGTTATGTTTTATGTCAAATATTATTCAAGTAAGATAGTTTGATTATATTTTAAGTTAGTTACATCCCCCAATCATGAAAACATAAAGGAAGATAATACATCATTCAGTGATTAACATGATTTACTGGGTCAGACAATGCCAATTTGCATTATACAGTCTTTTGTATTATTCAATAATTTGTGCCCAAAAATAAAATATATTCTACATTATAAAAGATAATCTCGGTTATGTTTCATCAAGCATATATATACACACACACACAAGAATTATAGTAATACAGTCTCGTGGCCCATTTAGCTTAATATGTTTCTAACAATGGTACCGAGTCCTGTATGAGAAATAAAGCTTGTCTGTCAACATAAAAGCCATAGGTCAAGATTATTGTTTTCCTCAACCTTCTTCCATTAACATATCCTAAGAAAGTGATATGTGGGATATATACATAGCTCTCCCTTGATCTGTAGAATTTGCAGGTTGAGCAAACCCCTTGAGCTTTAAATTTATCTACACAAAAACTTCTGTACGCCCACAGGTACATCAAATTTACTATGTTAAAACTGAAGCTTAACTTACACTCGACTACCTTATCCTGACCACCAAACCAGCTTCTATACTTCATTTCCCCATCTCAGCATCACCATCCATCCAGCTGCTTGAACCAGAAACATTCTCATCTTCATCCATTATCAATTCTGTCATCTACTTGTTTTTCATATATTTGTCCTCCACTTTCCAAAACTAGGCCCCAAACTATTACAACTCTTACTTGTCTTCCTCTAATCCATCCTCCATGTCGTTGTTTTTATGACCTTGCTACAACAGACTGAATCATTTTCTGAACATCTTTCTTTGGGTGTTGATAAAAACTTTCCTATAGCTGAAACACTCCGTAATTGTTTGCTCAGATTATACTCATTCTTTGAAACAAATATTTTAAGATTTAACTAAAATCTACCTTTTAACTAAAAAATTCTCAGTTTTAGTGAATTATAAAACTCATTTCTATTAGTATACTATTTCATTTTTGTTTTTAAAATAGTGTGTTCCTTGTCCTCTTCCCCTAATCTTGGATTAAATTTAAGGCTTTCCTTCTTCAGTTTGAAAAATAAGGTGGTTTAATTCTAAATTATCAGAGGCTTAGTGATGGAAATCTGTATTTTAACTATTGGTTAAAATCTGTGTTCTCTTAATATTTTTCATTCCTAAGCAAAATGTTTTTTTGCTTTTTATGGATTGTAGAAAAAAGAAATGGCAGCGAGGGTAACATTACTGAGAATAAACTGACCTAACAAAGTGCTAGAACGAGGTACGGAAGTTTTAAGAACTATATCTTCACTTGGTTGTGTTTCAAATGCTCGACCAAAGAAATTCATTTCCTCACTCCTCTTGAAAGACTTTCAATATCTATCCAGCCTTTTTCTCTCTAAGCCTTTATCAAAATTGTGAACCAATTTGAATTTCATTTTTCTTCCTCCCATGATATTGACCAAGAGACCAGAATTTGGCCAAAGGTAAGATAGAATGAGAAATCTATAAAGGAATTAATTTGTATAAATATTCCCCTACCAAAAAGAATATTTAACCTGGATAATATACAAATCTCATACCTGCTGTACTCCGTGACTCCTGTATGTATGTGTACATGAACCGAAGACCAAATAATTCCTCTTCCTCTTCATCTATACCTTCACTGGGAGGAAGCGTTACTTCCAATTTCAGTGGGTTGTCTCTGAAGTTGACAAACCTAGCAATTCACCAAACACAGTATTTTTATAGGTGCCATAAAAGTGTACATTTATTTTTCTGGAAAAATACCAAATGATAATATACTAAATTACTTTTTTTTTTTAACTGGTTTCAGTAAGTGAAGATCTTAGGGAGATGTGATATATCCTGAAAATCTTGAAATTTCTTTCATAGAAGAAAAAGATTAGCTTTCAACCACTTATTTTTGGTGCAGCTTAACTTCCAAGAGCATCTCAAATATACAGATGCTCCTTGATTTAACAATGGGGTCCCAGTAAACCCACTGTAACTTGAAAATATCATTAAGTCAAAAATGCATCTGATAAACCTAACCTCTTGAATATCATAGCTTAGCCTAGCATCCCTTAAACATGTTCACAACTCTTATAGTAGCCTACAGTTGGACAAAGCCATCTAACACAAAGACTACTTTATTAGAAAGGGTTGAAGATCTTGTAATTTATTATGTATGTCACTTCCACACCATCAGAAAGCCAAAAAAAATCATAACTTGAACCATTGTAAGTTCAAGGACTGTACAATTGATGCAGTGAACTTAAAGTTTTTGCATATTTTATGGACAACGTGTCTTTTTATCATTGTATCTTCATCTGGTACAGGGCTTAGTTGTTGCTGAATAAGTGAATGAATGAATGATATTGTTATGGAGGTTGTGAGATTTGGTATTTTCACTGTCAGGAAGTTTTTGATTTTGGAAGGAAGACACAGAGTTTGATAGTAATTAACTTAGTAAAAAGTTATATTTATAACATATTTGCCAATATCTATTGGAGTTATTTAGAAGGAAAATAATCACAATTTTTATGTTTTGGGTTTTTATATTACAGATAAGTTTTCTTAGCAGTTACAGAAGAGATTTTCATGAAAATGTTACCAACAGAGGGTGTTCCTTGAAGCTAATAAATACCAGCACTGCTTGAGTTTTATGGACTTTTCTTAAATAATTTAGACCAGTATTATAGGAATCCTATATAAGTGGCAGAATTTTAAAGTTGGAAAAGATTTTTAAGTACATTTATTCATATGAATGTGAACTCAAATCTATTCAGAGTGATTTCTCTGTGTTACTTTGTTCTGTAGCCAGAAAGGAATATGTCAATTATGTTGAAATTTTTTTTTTTTTTACCTCAGATTGGTCATCTCTTCCATGCACAGTGGAATATCTTGCAGTTTATTGTTGGAGAGAACAAGAGTAGCCAGATTTTTCATATTGCTGATAGTTTCTGGCAAGCATGTTATTTCATTTCGTTGCAGCCATAATGTATGTAGATTTTGCATTCTGAAGAATTAAAAGAGGCTTCTGCAATTAACCACACATAGTATGAAAACCCTGGTTCTTATTAACTTAAAAATCAAAGAAATGTCATCTTTTTTTTTTTAACATCTCCATTAACCAGTATACCTATTGGATTAACTGACTTCACATTACCTGATTATTAGGGAAACTGCATGGGGGAGTTAATTTCTACAGTATAGCCCTCATCCTGTGGAGGCAGAAATAAAATCATTGTATTCCAAAATTCTTCACTATTCTCATAGAATTTCTTAAAGAAGAATTGTAAGTATTATCTAATCCAAATTAGAATCTTAAAAATCAGAAATTATTAATATGCCTATTGAGGGAAAGGCAAGTTTCCATAATTGTTAACAGCCAAGACTCTGGGCCAGGCTGCCTAGGTTGAAATCCTAGCTGGCACACTTAGTAACTGATACTGAGCAATTTAGTTAACATCTCTGTGCTTCCTCCTCTGTTCGTAAAGCATTCAGACGTGTCTGGCATGCACTATGCAATGTTCTGATTGTTGTGGCATGTTCTTGTCAATTTGTTGAAATCAGATGGCCAGTTTTTCTCTCCAAGTAACTCTTTTGCTTATTAGTAATAAATGAAAACATTCTGTTAAATAGTAGTATATTTAGAACTAAATGTATCTATTGTGATTGATTTTGCTTGGGGTCCCCTTTGTTTTGTTATTTTGTACTACTCATAGATAGCTTCAGCACATCTGTTGGTAGTATAAAAAGTTACTTATTTTACCTTTCTATGGTATCAGGAAGTTGTTCTAGTCTGTTGCTTCCCAGGTCAAGCCACTCAAGGGCAGGCATGTTCAACACAGCAGAAGGGATTGTGGTGAAGTGGTTCATACTCAAATCAAGATGAGTAAGCTTTATCAAACTGCCGAGCTAAAGAGGAAAGCAAGGTTTACAAAATAAAGATCTGCAGTGTAACATACTGGAAAACTCACATTGGTAAAGGAGATATTTCATGTCAAGGAATGTTCACATTATGTTTGGACTTTAGTCATAGCAGTCCACAACATTTTAATATTTTTTATATTTGAAATAAAAATAAACCTAAGTAACCTCCAGATAAATGAAAGCTCTCATAGAAATGTTATCTATTCAAATAAAATGTATCTTCCCAAATAACCAACTTTCAGGGTTTATAGAACCTGCCTGAAAGAATGTTTTGTTTCGTTTTATTTCGTTTTTGCTTTCTTTTTATCTAGTAATTGGGATTTACATGGGAAAACCCAAACTTCAAAATAATAGTTATCTTTATTGAACCCCATTCTTTGTGCCTGATGCTTTCCATACACTAGCTCAGTCATAAAATTTACTGTTTGGTAATTCTGTTTTTAAATGAAAACATCAAAAATGTATTATGAATAACGACACCAGTGTGCCCAGGTTAAGAAGGATCTTTTTATGTGACCGTACCTCCACGCCCTCCTCCCTTCTTCCTCTCCAGAGGAACCTCCTATCCTGGATTTGGTGTCTGTTGTTCTCATGCATGTTTTTAATGCTTTTATTACTATACATAAATATATGTTTTCTTTCTATTTATTTACATATTATTTTTACATGCTTTTATAAACAATTTAGTATTTTTATGTTTTTAAATTTTTAAGGCTTATGATAACATACTTATCTTTAACTTGCTTCTTTCTCTCAATATCAGTTTCTAAAATGCATTTATTCTTATAGTTTATTCATTCTAAAATATCCCTGTAATTATCTGTGTTCCCAACCGCCAGTTGGAGAAAGCTGTATGTGAATCATCCACCACTGTACCTTAAACTAATGGATAATTCTGACATCAGCTTTACCACCTGATTTCTATTTTATGGGCTGAATGGCTTAGATAGGCCATGGGACTAGAAAAGATAAAGCTATGATGTGCACTCAATTATTCATGGACCTAAAGATTCAAGTAGTGAAAGATTCAAGATGTGAGAATTCAGTTAACTTTTATTTTAAAAAACAAAACCAAAAAAACCCCTCTCCATTTAATTCTACATTCTATCTCTATTAGATTCCACAACTTTAACACCACAGAAAAATGCATAAATAGTGTTTTGTGTGTAATGCAAAAAAGCAGGACGGTTTTGTTTTCTAAGTGATGTTTCTCCAGCTTTAGAATTCAAGCCATGAATTAAACTGATTCAAAATCTGTCATCAGACTTTAAATTTTTTTTTAATGGATCACAATAGAGTATAAAAATTGTTTTTACATTAGCATAATGTTTGTATACACTATGTGCAACTTAATGGCTGAGATAAGCTCATATTGCTGATTTCTCAGAGGTACTGGAACTCTTTGATTTTAGAAGATTGAAAAGATATTGAAATTATTATAATCATTATAACAGTCTTAATTTTGCATATGTGAAAACAGATCTAGTTATTAAAGTGGTATGTTTAAGGCCACAGAGCTTCTTAGAGGCCACCTTTGTAAATAATCCCAGGCTCAATATCTCAGTTCACTATTTGTTCCAGTAAAACCTATTTCTCAGTGAAGAAATTAAGGTAAAGACATGTTAATAGACATGCCCAAATTCACAAAGCTTTTTGTTGACAGAACCAATCTTTAAAAAATCACAAGAATTAGAAATTAGATATAAAATATTTATTGGCCTTGTTGCATGTATAAAAAAAAATTGTTCCTGTAATCCTTATTTTCATCACAAACAAGTCTATACATTTCATTAAACTGAACTGTTATTAGAGGAGATAAAGATATAGAATCTACATTTTACTTGTAAGAACAATAATTATTGGTAACATGCTTACTAGTTTAGGAAATAAAGTGATATTTTCACCAATATATGTTGAGAGAAGGTAATAGTATTTTTATTTTATTTTGAGTTTTTTTATTTTTCTTAACTTTTATCTTGAAAAGTGATTGTTTTCAAGGCAAAGCACCATGAAAATTTCCTTTGCTGATTCTAAGAGGATCAAATACAAAAAACAGTAACACAAATGTCTGTATCTTTATGATCAATTTGGTTTTACCAATAACAAGACATCAGTTTGAAGGCTTTCCAAGCCTGTTGCCTTGCTTTTACTTTTAGAGCCTAGGAAGCTACTTTTTCTAAAAATGAAACTTTGTAAACAATAATCGATGTCTTATTACTTAACCTCTATCTCAAAAACTGATCACTCTATAAAAACCAGCTAGTAAACCAACGGGTTTTCCTATCACCACATTATCTGGGCTTTATAATAATTATTTATTCTAAAGGGGATCAAATTATGTTAGCTGAAGGACTTTGGGTGGTAAACACACAATAGAATATACAGATATCAAATTATATTATACACCTGAAAATTATATAATTGTATTAACCATTGTCATACCCAATGAACTTAATTAAAAAATAATTATTATTATTTATTCATTCAATAAGCATTTAAGTAACAACTATGACCTAGTTTGTGCCTTCAATTCTTGGAATAGAAATAAGTAAGACTCACTCTGGCCTTCAGGGAGATCACAATCTACTCAACAAAGGATGTCAGTACCGTGACAATAATAAAACTAACTTTTATGCTATATAGATGCTTCCCTTAAGACAATGCATTATAGTCAAAATAATAGGAAATTGTTTTCATTGAATATTTTCTAAATAAAATATATAGCATTTCTGTATTAGTGTTATTTTTTTTATGATTACACAATTGAGAAGTAAGCCACTAGTAGATAGAAATTTAATCATAGGTATTTATATCTTTCTGACCTCTTGTGGAAGATCACATATATCTCTGTTAACAGCAAGCTCTAGTTTCTCCAAGCTGACACAGTTACTTAGTTCCTTGGGGACTGTCTTGATTCTGTTGTAACTAAGAATCAGTTCCTGAAGTCTAGTAAGCAGTCCTATAAAAAATAATATAAAAAGAGAGCAGATGGATGGAAAGTAATGTTTCCAGTTATGAAATATTACAGCATAATTTAGTTACCAGTCTGACATTAACAAATTTACACTTCTTAGGTTCTTAACTTTTCCCAGTATATGTCCAGCCCCTTCTTCAGATTTAAAAATACATTTTTTAAAATTCTGTTATATCTATGCTATATGCTGACCACTTTTCCATTTAGGGATTTTTTTTTTCTCATTTAAGAAATCTAATTTTTTTTTCTTGCCTTCAACATGTTCTCTTACAGGAAGAATAACTAAACAAGCAGTGTTGTTTTTAGAATCTACACAATATTTCCAAGAGACTTTTCTTGCATTGAAATCTCATCTTGAATCACCTCAGTAAATTGGAAGTGTGGATCTCTCTGGAGCATCAATGTAGACGTTTTTACATTTTCTCAAGATCTGAGGCTATATAAAGGTAAGATCTTTATTCCATGTATCAGAAATCTTAGAGACAAGCACATCTGCAGGTGGATAAAATAGCACAAGAATAAAAGCAATCTTCCTTACCTATTCCTCTAGGTATCTCTGAAATTGTGTTCCGAGATAAATCTAATATAAGTAGGTTCTGGAATCTTCCAATGAATTCAGGGATTTTCAACAAACCAGTTCTATGCAGTTGCCATCCCTGTAGCTGATTCAGTTTCAGTAGAGAAGAAGGAAGGGTCTAAACTCAAATGTAAAGAATAACAGAGTCACTATATTACTTAAATTACTTTAATATCCTGCCACACTAAAGTATGATTATAGATGTGTTATTGGATTCATAAAAGAACTTTGTAATATTTCTTTCTTAATGGGTTACTTAATGGGTTACTTTCTTAATGTGTTACTTCCAAGTTTTAAGACCTTTTTTTTTTTTTGGCTAAACCTTCAAACCCCAATCATAATAGAATAAACAAAAATAACATATTTTGCTCAATACTGCACACACATAGAACTATACCCTAAAGATTCTGTTGTGATAGACTTTTCTAGAGTACATATGCTATTAAAAATGAGACTATGATGCTTAATTGATTCACAGAGAAACTTAAAAATTATTTTAATCAATAATTTAAACTTTTCTTCCCTTTCTATTTTGAAATATTTTATAACAGTTTTTTTAAGAGGATTTTTTAAAATTTAAGATTCTTAAAGAGTTTCAACTATTCCGAACTTGCTGCCTTTTCCCTTTCAGCCTAAAATAGCCAAAAGAAGAAATACAGGATTCAACCTACTAGCTAAATATACCTCTTTGTGGATTCTAGGAAAACATGGTGGAGTGAGAGACATCCTCAGATCACTCCCCTTGAAACAACAATAAGCAGAATATCTAAAACGGAACAAAAAACACCCAAACTGCACACCAGCTCATCTGAGCATAGGATCTGCACATAAGAACTACCACAGGTCAGAGCCTCAGGTGTTGGGCAGTGGACTGGGACAAATAAAGAAGCTGTCTCTTGCAGCCACTGGAGCTCCTCATAGGAGGAGGGAGAGGAATGAAGGAGTGGCAACTTCCCTGATCAGCCCTGCCTGGAAGTGCCAGGACTGTTCTACACAGCCGGCAGCAGGGCTCAGTCATCAGGGCAGAAAGCAGAGAAGCGGGACCGGACAGCAGAGAACCAACAGTTGATTTTTACCGGCCACAGCTGCAAAACCGAGGCTGAGCAGCAGACCCCAACTCTCAGCCCAGAGGGCCCCTACCCACATACTCTCCTATACTGCTCACTGCAGAGCCCCAGGGGAATCTGAGCAAACGCTGTCAAAACTGTTGCTAACACTAACAGGGACTGAAACTGAGAGTAGTGAGTGTGATTTAAATCTACAAGAAAATAAAAACTTTAGGCTCTATATAAAGCGGGAATCCAAGAGGCTTGAAACCAAAAGAAAAGCTCCTTCTTTGCAGCAGGCTAAAAAGAGACCTTTATATAATAAATCTTCTTTCTGGAAAACAACAGAATACACTTCTATTAATGTCCAGGTGGAGAAATAGTCCATTAAATACCATGAACAACCAAGATGACAAGGCATCTCAGAAAGAAAGAGAAAAACCTTCAGAAAATGAGCTTATAGACATAGAAATATGTGACTTAAGTGACAGAATTCAGGATGATACTTCTGAAAAAGCTCAGTGAGTTCTGAAATGAGTCACGTCAACAATTTTAGAAATTGCAAAAGCAGCTAGATGAGCAGAGCAAAGAGATGGGAACCCTCAAAAAGAACCAAATAGATCTTCTGGAGATAAACACATACACACATACGCGTGCGCGCGCGCGCGCGCGCACACACACACACACACACTGCAGAGTTGAAAAATGAAATACCAAGCTTGGGAAATAGAGTTGACCAAATGGAGGAAAGGATCAGTGATGTCGAAAACAGAAATCTAGAAATAAATCAGAAGGAAAAAGAGAGAAACTGAAGAATGAAAAAGAAATACAAGAACTAGCTGATACCATCAGGAGAGGAAACAAGAATAATGGCATTACCAAAGGTGAGGAAAAGGAGCAGGGACTAGAAAGCATTTTCAGACAAATACTGGATGAGAATTTCCCAAGTCTAAGGAATGAGCTGGAACTTGGAATTCGAGAAGTCAACAGAACACCCAATATCAACCCAAAAAGGCCTTTGCCAAGACACATTATATTAAAATTATCAAAAATCAATGATGTAATTCTCAGAGCACCCAAGGAGAAGAAAATGGTATGTATAAAGGAAAACCTAATAGATTATCATTGGACTTCTCAGCACAGACTTTACAAGCCAGAAAGAAATGGAATCAAATATTTAAACTATTAAGTGAAAGGAACTACCAGCCTAGAATAATGTATCCAGCTAAGCTGTCCTTTAGATATGAAGGAGAAATTAAGACCTTTTCAGACATACAAAAATTGAGGTAATTCTCTACTACGAGGCCTGCACTATAGGAAATTCTGAAAGGGGTCAGCTCACCTAAAACAAAATAACAACAACAGCAAAAATACATAATTAGGAGTAAAGTGACTATCAGGCAATAGAAGCAGAGGAGTGCAACCCTTACTAAGAACAGGTCATTATAAGCTTAACTAATAAGAAGGGGATTGCTATAGGAAGATAGTAATGAACGTTCAGCATACATAGAAACAAATTAATAGAAGAAATATTAAAAATGACAAGTTTAAGCAGAGTTAATGCAAATTGAAGTTTTGCGAAAAAATTTGTCCTTTTTCAGTTGTTCATGTTATCCAAATTCATTTGATATGCTATTAAAATTAGTATTTCTAACTATTCCAGTCTTGCACAGTCTCAGAGTCATTCTCTCAATTCTCCTGCATAAAGCAAAATGTAGAAAATCAAATATTACTTCTTTAAAGCTTACCTTCCATTCCTCTTTTTCTATCTTCAAAATGACTCTTCCGTCTTCCCTGGTGACCTTTTCTTTTAGCTTGGTTAAGCTTACTCGTTCTTCCCAGAGCCTCACGAGCCTAGAAGACCAGGAAATCATTTTAGCTCACAGGTAATGACATTGATAGCATTCACTTTTATATTTAAAAAAAAAAATGACCCATCAAAATAAACATTTGATCAACAATATCTGGAAATCGAACAAGGATTTATTTTGCAAGAATTATAAATATGATTAGTACCACAAATGCCCAATTTTTATATTTTAGAAAGTATCTTAGGTCCCCATAAATTTTTTTATAACAGGTTTATTGAGATATAATTCTCATATCATAAAATTAATCCTTTTATAGTACACAATTCAGTGGTTTGGGTATAGTACAGAGTTGTGCAACCATCACCAGTAGTCCAAAACATTTTCATCACTCAAAAAAGAAACTCCGTACTGGTTAGCAGGCATTCCCCATTCCTCCCTTGCCCCTGCCCCAGCCCCTGGCAACCACTAATCTACTTCCTGTCTCTGTGGATTTGCCTACTCTGGACATTTCACATAAATGGGATTATGTCTGGCTCTTTTCACAGATCATAATGTTACTCAAAGTTCATTTATGCTCTAATGTGTAAGCACTTTATTCCTTTTCATAAAAGAATAACATTCCACTGTATGGGTATACTGTATTTTGTTTATCCATTCATCAATTCGTGGACATTTGGGCTAATTCCACTTTGCGACTTTTATGAATAATGTTTCTATGAGCATTCATGTATGAGTTGTTGTGTAGACATATGTTTTTATTTCTCTTGGGTATATTCGTAGGAGTAGAATTGCTAGATTATATGATAACTGTGTGTTAAACTTTTTTAGGCACTGCCGAACTGTTTCCAAATTGCCTCCAGCATTTTACCTTCCCACCAGCAATGCATGAGGCTCTGGTTTCTCCACATCCTCACCAACATTCATTCTTGTCCGTCTTTTTTGATGATAGCCATCCTAGTGGGTGCATGAAGTGGTGTCTCATTGTGGCTTTGACTTGCATTTGTCAGATATCTAACCCATAGATATCCAATAAATATCATATCCATAGATATTTAATAAATAAGCTTGCAAACAATACAGTTGAACTTGAGTTAAATTGTATATTACGACATTCCAGTTTTATCCAGATTTTGTTTTTCAGATACAAAAAAGTACAAAATCTTTGCCATTCTGGATATATCCCTATTGATTTTTTAGTGCATTGCAAACATACATAGAATAATATCAAGCTATAAAAATTGAATAGCAAAAGGTTGTAAAAATTTTCTGTACTAGGAAATTTTTCGTGTATGACAAGTAAAAAATAAGTTTAGAATTGAAATGTTTGTAATTTTAGCCTATTAGAATGATAGATACAGAACTACAAGCAGTCATCGAGGAATATAAATCAATTAATTTGAATATTTATTTGCCAAAAATCTCTTCACATCTGAGAGTCAATATATATTCTTAAGTTTTACGTCTTAACTGATCTTCAGCAAGGATTTTATTTTCATGAACAGAAACCCAGATCTCTGAAAATGTAATATTTGCTATCTGTATGTTTGTGTTTGTAAAATAGTTCTCCAGCATCTGTGTATTTTCATCTGCCACTTGTCTGAAATCCAACCAATCTGCTAACAAATACACTGTGGCAGTGTCTACCGGCAGAACCGCTAACCTTCTGTTAAGTACAGTTAACTGAAACAAAACATATCATACCATGTCTTCGGTTACATCACTTTTTGTGAAAATAGAACTATTTACACAGTAGGCATGATGATTATTAGTTACTTTTTATTCATTAAGAGATATATTTATTTCGAGCAAGATTTAGTGACAAGTACAATTAGGTGTCTTGTTCCGTAATTTTTAACTTCAGCTAAAGAATTCATTAAGCGCTCATCATATGCCAAATGCTATTGTGGATACAAAAAACTGTCCTAATGTTTTACAGTGAGACTATTTTTTAAACAAGTCTCTTTCTATCTCTATAATGATTCCTAAATTATTCCTGGCTCTGAATTTCCATGATCTAAGTCCAGAACATACCACCATATTAAGTGACTTTGAACAAGACATCTCAGCCCTGTGGGCCTTGCCTATAAAATATGAGATTTGAGTTAAGTGATATCTTAGGTAACTTCCAGCTCTAGTATTTTTAGTATTAATTTCTATACTGCTTATAGAAGCATTACATTACACTCATCCTGTTTTTACACTATGCCTGCTCACAGACCACTTTCAAATCTATTGCTTCTTTTGTTTGCTTTCTTGCTATGCATGTGATTTGCAGACTAGCAGCATCACCGTCCCCTGGGAGCTTGTTAGAAATCCAGACTCTCAGCCTCCACTCTAGACTTAAACAAGAATCTAAATTTTAACAAGATCACTAGGTGATTCCTACACACATTCAAGTTTGAGAAGCACTGCTCTGCTTCAGTGCAGAGCAAAAAGATGGGACATTTCTGTTCTTTGGATTACCTCTGGTCAGTTTTAAAATTCTATAATTTTTTCCTATTAGCCCTTTTTTCCTCTGGCAGTCAGATTCTTTGCCTTACTCTAAACAGCATGTCAGATTGTTACTATTTTGCATCAGTTGTGGTGGTTTATTATTATTTCTTTAGTAATACTGTAGGTTTTAAGTCTATGTAGTTTACTCTGGAAATGGCCTGGATTTAATTTCAACCATAAACCAAGTTTCATAATACTATAAAATGATTTTGCAATGAAACTTTTAAAATTAAGGGTGCTTTGAGAGGCTACATCTTGAAAATTCCATGTAAAGATTCTAGAGCTAGAAACTGATGTAACTTATGTCATTTACACTTTACTAACAGGTAGTCCTCCCTCCTAATCACAATATAGTCATCAAACCAAAAAGAAGAGGCAAAAGGGAAAATAATGCACACTCATTCCTTTTGTACTGAGAGAACATAAAGCTGCTGAAATTAAATTATTCTTAACTTGACACATTGGTGAAACTCAGGAGTTTAGAACAAAGTCATGATTTCTGACCACTGTCAAAATATGGGTAGGATTTATTAAGAGTATTCTGGAATCAAATTTATCATAATGGTGTAGTATAGCTTAATAGGTTTCATAAGAGTAGCTTTCTATACAAATGGCCAATCGAGGGAAATGTAAGACCTGAAGAGAATGTAATGCTGACTGAGTCAATTTGCTTAGGTGTGAATATTAGGTCCACATTTATAAGCAATGTGATCTTCGACAAGTTGCTTAGGCCTGTCCCTCAGGTTCATCATCTTTAAAATGGAGAAAATAATAGCACCAATGTGTGGCAGAGACTGCTTATCATCCCCCAGTATCTGTTACTCCTCTTCTTCCTCAATAATAGATTCTCTAACTTTAACTGGGCATAGGACTTCATTTAGCTATTCCCCCTTGCATCTAGCTATAGGTCACATGAAGCTTTGGCCAATGGATGCTGGCAGTAGTAGTAGCCTGTGTGACTTCCTGCTAGCTGGAATCAAATACAATGGCTGCAGTTGGTGGATCTATTTGGGTCCCTGAGGTGACTTTAGGTATGGAAACCATGCGCAGTTGAGCACCAAGGTAGAAGCCTGAGTGTCTGAGTCAGTGTAGTGTTATTCCAGCCCCCGATTGCTTGCCCAGAAAAGTTAACACATCTTGTTTAAGGTACTATTATTTTGGTTTTCCTTCTCTCATAATGCAGTCCAACTTTCATCATGAAACTATATTTCAGCATATTAAGAGAATTCAATGAGAGCATACAAATAAAACGCTTAGCAGAGTACCTAAACAGGGAGTATACATCAATTAAATGGCTGCTATCCTATCATTGTCGGCATCACCATCATCTCTACTGACTTTAGTTAGGAAGAATGGCCTCTCCCCATCCAGATCTACCTGTGCAGACACAGACAGTTGCTTATGTATAATCTTTCCCCCTCTTTGCTATGAAAATACCAGTTACTCTCAAGTGTTTATACTTCCTCCAGGTAACTTAGGTGAAAATCTTAATTCGCCTAAAGTAATCATACAATCTCATTTTCTGGATTAGTGGTGTACAAATGACGTGATTCCAGCCAGTGAGAGGTGAACAAGAGCTTTGCTGAGGGACCCCAGAAAGGTTTCCTCACTCTTAAGAATGGAAAGAAATAGTTTGTTCTCTTCTAATAATATAATGATACCTGGCCATGATGCCTGGAAATGTAACAATCATCCTGTGGCACTGAGAGAATTCACCTAAGGACCAAGCTGACACACTGAGATTAGCCGCGGAAGATAATTAAAAACAAACAAATGAAAACAAAACAGAACAAAAAAGCACCCTGAGTCTTTAAAGCCGTTAAAGTGTTGGAATTGCCTTACCTCAGGACTTCCCTATCTCTTGAGCCAATTTTAGTTGAATTTCTGTTAATTGCTGGCTGACATAGATCATTTAATGTTTAGAAAGAGACCTAATGAATGGAGCCGTGTGGAGTCAAGGGGAAAGGGCTGTTCTTGCTTTGGAGACATCGTTAGGCAAGTAGGGAAATGTCAAGAAGGCAGAGGAAATGAGAGCCGAGCTTTTTAAATCAAATGATCCGCAGGGGCCCAGCTCGAGCTCACAGCTGTTCACATTAACGTTGAACAGTCACTGAAAATTAGACTAAATGGTGCTAATCAGACTTCAACGAATGTTGAACAGAGTCCTATGAGGGCCTAGGATAACTATTATTTTCACATATAGACACTTGTATTTTTTGTGGCTCCCATCACACTTCACACTTAATTGAGTCAGATATTTCCTTTAGGTATATTTTGAATTTTAAGTAAATAAAAATATCAAATTCAATAACAAGGCATTTAATAAATGCTCTTTTCTATAATGATGTTATAATTTTTACTACTACAAAATAATAAACATATTATAGCATACTTCCGTTGGAATTCCTTCTCTCGCTGCAGGTCTTCATTGAGAGTCTTTATTCTTTTTTCCCAAACTTCCTTTACAGCATTGACAGCCCCAGTACAAACCACATTTGTTGACATGATTTCTCCACATTGTCACAGAGTCACCAACTTCATTAAGTTCTGAATAGCTGAATCACAGACACCATCTCAGAAAGGACCTAATTGTACCAGAGGAGGAAAAAAAGAAACATTGTATTTCAGAATGTTCACTGAGTACTGTAATGATCATAATAGCTTATATTTATTGAACACTTTCTATGTTCCCAAAACTATTTTATACACTTTACATGCTGTGTCTCACTTAATAATCCTCTTAAAAAATACTATGCCATGGATACCTTTATTGTCTCTAAAATACAGATGAGAAAACTGAGTCTTAAAGAAGATGGGCAGTTTGTTCAAGGTCACATATCTAATATGTGACTGAGGTGGGAACTGATGCCAAGTCTACTTCCTTTGTTACTATGTAATTCACAACAATGAAAAACTGCACTAGTTTATACGCCCAATAATAGGAAAGTGGCTAAAATGGGTATGTAAAGTAAGACAAGCATCTTGGGACATCTACCTAATCTAGCTGGAAATCATTTAAGTGGTAATATATTGGGATTGTTTGATCTTGTATAAAATAAATTGCAAATGGACATATATAATATTGAAGGTTGTGACTTGAATCTCAGAAACAAGAGAAAATAATAATAGGGGAATCATTATATAAATTAATATAGATCCACTTGATGAAATGTTCTTCATCTTATAAATAATGGTGTTGGTTTTTCACCAAATTATATATAAACAATAATGAAAGAACTTTTTTTCACAATTAATTGAATTATTTCCTTCCAAATTCAGGAGTCAAAGATCTAAATCATCACATCTATTCAATATTATACTGGAATGCTGTAATGCAAGGAAAGTAAATAGAAAGTTTGAAAAAGAAGTAAAATTTACAACCGCATGAGGAAACAGGTACATACTTTCATATACTAAAGGTGGCAGTATATATTGTTACAATCTCTATGGAGAGAAATCTAGTAACATCTATTAAACTTATAAGTGCACATTCACACTTGCAGGAATTTATACTGCAAATATTTTCCATTTTAAAATGACATATTACAAAATTACTATGGTGAGTAACAGCAAAAGATTAAAAACGACATAACTTTCTATCAGTAAATTGTAGTACATTCATATCATGGGAAATTATATAACTCCATTAAAGAGGGAAAAGCATTTTATATACCCATATGCTTTGATTTCTAAAATACATCACTACGCTACAGTTTACCCACTGAATGAATGTGGATATTTGGGTTTCAGGATTTTGCCATTATGAGCAATACTGTTTCTGAAAGTCTTGCTCTTATCTTCTTGGTGCTCAAGTGGGGCGTCAATGGATATTTTGTATATTTTATATGAAACAAGAAGTAGAGATATAAGTATTTGTTTAAAGTTATAAAGATAATCAAGAGAGGCACTAAAAATGAATATAAGATTAGCGCAGTGTAAAAGAACTTAAGCATCGTCTTTCGTAATGGAGCTCCACTGATAATATCTGAAGTTGATAAAGAAAAGTATATAACTGTCTTTGGAAAAAAAGAAAAAAATATGCACATGACCATTAAAAACTAGATCTTGAAGTAGTTAAAATGGTTACTTCTAAGGTGATAGAGAACAATGAGGTAGAAAATGCTGCTTTTAATTATTAATCTCCTCTAAATTATTGATTTCTTTAAACTAAAAGTGTGTGTGTGTGTGACAGAGAGACAGAGACAGAGAGAAGGAAAGAACTATTTTACAGAGGAAAAAAGTTTAAAATTTCAAGATTTATATTTAGTCGCCAATATGCAAAAAATCATTAAGAGAATGTCTCTTTTTTTAAGCAATGCATGAGAATTTACACAGGAACAGACTGAGATCTTTTGCCATTTAGAAACCTTGGGATAAATATGCTGACAATTCAACTGCCTGGAAATATCATAGCCAACCTATTTTTTTTTGTCTCCAATTTTAGCAAATTTGTAGTATTCGTTTAACAGATAATAAAATATAGATTTTTTAAAATCCCAATGATCTACATGTTAATGTGTATTTTACTAGACATATATGTACTAACTCATTTCCTCATTTGCCATTAAACTTTGGTCAGCCATAAGTTTTCCTATAACAGTAACCAATTTCCCTTAGAGGAAAATAAGTCAATAATGATGTGTGCACTTTTTGCCTTTGGCATAGGATTATGGTCTCTGCCTTGATTACCACCCTGACAGAAAAGCACGGTAGCCTGGAAGTGAAGTAAGTATGGCAATGACCTGACTGATAGAGTTGGCTTCCCAAAGTCAAAAGAAAGAAACACAATCTCAAAAAAATGCTTCTTAACTTTTAGGGACATCAATCTTCCAAAGAAGGACAAGTACATGAGCGACTATGAACCCCCAAAAGGGCTTTTAAATCCAATTCCAAGTTCAGTTGTATATTTCATCAAATACAGACATAGTAAAGGCATCATCAGCAATCTTTAAGTGAAGAATGGAAAAAAAATTTTTTTTTAATACTCACTATTGTTGTTGGCGGATGCAGAAGCTGACATTCCCAAGTTAGCGATTACTAGCTAAGAGTGAATCACAGGGAGAATTGTTTTCAGTGTGACTCTGAATGATTAAAATCGTCAGTCAGGCAGTAACCAAGTGAAATGTAATGTCAGCCTAGTTCTAATTTTAGTTCATGGACAAAGCTGAGAATAGCAAGAATCACGTGGAGCATGTGTGCAAAGGATCAACCGATGATATATGTGAGTGCATTCTGCATATGGCAAAATGCTGTATAGGCATAACTCTTTCTAAGGTTGTGAAAAATAATTCCTATTGAAAGTCCTTCCATTTTTTAATGACTTAACACATTCTGACTATTTAATAGAATGTAGTGAATCTGTTTCAAACAGAGAAATTGGAAATGCGCAGATGTATGGCGTAACAAAAACCCTACCTAGTAAATCATAGATCTTTAAATATTTAAAGGCACAGATGACTCGGGGAAAAATGAAAAACGAAGAGGCGAGTAAGAAGGGTGACAGAGAAACCCCAAGCTCTGCTGGGCCGAGGCTTCTGAGTTGATTATCTCACAACTTTTATCTCTTCAGCCTTCCATAGACACGAGTTAATTCCTGGTTCTTTAAGATTTAAAAAGTTATGTTTATTTTTTGAATTGGTAATATAAGCACACAGACAAAAGATAATGACCTTCCCTCCCATCTGCAGCCATTCAATTGTCTTCTCTAAAGGCATTCACTACTGCCAGTGACCTGTGCCCTTCCAAATACGGTCTGTGACTTTATAAGCATAAACGTGCTCATATTCTTTAAAAGCACACACGTGTGCTGGCATGCACACACGCACAAATGGTAGCATCCTATATTGTTTTATACCATGTTCACTTCACTTAGAACTCTTGGAAATTGTTTCATATTAGTGTATTTAAAGTTACATCATTCTTTTTAATGGCTACATAACATTTTGATGTGTAGGTGGATCATAATTTGTTTAGTCACCTGGACACTTTGGCAGCTTTAGTGCCTTTAAATACCTGCTTATTCCATAGACATTCTCTAATGATTCTATAATGAATAAGCTCAGAAAGCTATGGGACTGCTCAAAATCACAGAAAGAGTAAAGAAGCTGTGTCCAAAACCTAAACTCTAGCCTCCTGTCCAGAGGGTTTGCACCATCCCACACATGTGGCTTTCTTGAATATGTTCATAAGTCAATATTGAGACTCAGGGATTTTGTTTCAGTTAAAAGAATATTAAATCATCATTTTAAATAGACACATATACACATAGACATACACGCATTTTCCTAAACCAATCAATGATGGAGACATGAGTAAATATTATATAAAAACCATTTATTCTATAGCTTTCTGGGTATCAGCTAGAAATTAGGAGCTCATTGGAAATGATTTTAAAATCTTCATTTGAGAAAAGCATGCTATGAATCTAAATAATCAATATGTCATTTAGCAAACAAAGTACAAATGAACAAAACATAATTTCTCTTATAAATGAAGTGGTTATCATAATTTTTCCAATTAGTTCTCACCTGAACTATAGAACCTAAGCAGTAGTAATCAGAATATTATGCAACTTCCTGGGCAATTTAAACCTGAAATTGAATAAACAGAGAGTGAAAGCCAGTATATAATGTCTTGCTTCAAAAGAAAAAAGAAAAAAAGTCAAAGAAAAAACAATATCCCTAGCACACAAAAACTGCACTGGCTTTCTATATGTTGAGTGAAGTATTCTTGGCCACATAACAAATTAAAAAGATATCTTTCTTCTGCTTTTATTTGTATATATTACTTTTTAGTTCTACAGAAATAAAAGCTACACTGAATTTTAAATTCTTTTACTGGATAATACTTTATTTCTTGGTGATCAACCCAACCTTTGAGGACATATTGTATACATTTCAAAAGGCAACTAAAAAATTGTTTTTTTCACATTTCTATAAAATACTATGTGGAACCTTTAATATCTGGTAAAGATGGAAGCTGTGAGAATCCTAACTGTACTTAGAAAGCCTTAGAAACCAAAAAGAAACATCTTATGGAAATACCGTTCTGTTAAAATGGGAATGCATTGGATTTATATATATCAATGTTATTAATATTCCCCAACTTATTAGGGAAACTAGCACAGTAAATGACAGTGGTGGTTTTAAAAAATTATGCCATCTCTGTGACAGTTTGTCCTGCTCTGTCCAAGCAACATTCGAACCAATGTGGCCCTTCTAATCTTGTGCCAAAAATGCAGTGGGTCTGCAGCCAGGGTCTTGGGCAATTTGTGAAGCCCTTGGCCTGTGGAGTTGTTAGTGTGGTGGCTTAGCTCACTGACTTCTCTTAGTCGCAATTGAATATCTAATGTTTCAAATTGTTAGTCAAGGTCTGATTCATATTAATTCCTGCAATTTCCATTAGCTTCATCGCACCTGCCATCAACTTAACTTGAACTTGCCTTTGGTTAAGTTCCAACTGCAGATGGAACTGTGGCTGCATTTTTTCCCGGAAACTAAATTGCTATGTTTTTCCAGAAGATTGCACTTTCACAGCTTCTTTACAGACTTTATAACACTGATTTTTTTTTTTTTTTTTACTTTTCCTTTTTGCCATGTTTTTAGAACTACCATCATGTTTTCAGGACTTTCCTTTTTAGAACATTTTTAGAACTACCACATATTTAGAACATATTTCGAAGTTTCTTGCAGCAAACTTCAAGTTAAATAGTTTAGTGCAAGTCCCCCACGGTGTGATGGCTCCTCTGGGAATGCGGGTGGGTGGGGGCATGGGTGCTCCCCGTTGAAGGAGCCCGTCTCCTCAGCCTGCGATGAGCAAGAACCTTCCTTTCACTGTCCCGACTGTCCCCTACATCTAACCTAAATTCCTGATCTCTCACCTGTTCTCATTTCTTCTGTCCTGTTAAGACCCACAACAGCTGTTCCCATGCTTTGCATTGTAACATTCCATGTGCTGCTCAGTAAAAGCCTGATACGGATGATCTTTACGGCCGAACTGCAATTATTCTCGTCATGCTTCAGTTGTTTTTGTGGCTGTCCTCTGGACTGTCTTCAAATTCCGCTCAGTTTTTAGCAAGCTGGCCTAGAGTTCTCTCACAGGGGTCTGGCTAGCACATGAATTAGCTTGTGGTTAAAACCTTTCTGCTCAGTACTGGGACTGCCTTGTAATGAATTCATTTGCATTTAATTCTGAGCTTGCAAACATCAAGGATTCATGCTACCTTCAGTGTTCACTTAAATGGTAATGTCTTCTGTAAAAGAAAAGGACCTGTAGTTATTTTGATGGGCTCACGATAATAACAAGAACCATCTCAGGTGTGGCATAAATAATTCAGAGTTGACCTGGTCTGTCTGATGAGATGTCACTGAAACAGGTGGTGACCTTGAGATGCTAGAGTGAAAACAGGTGCTTAGAGTTCAGGAGAGAAGTGGATCCAAAGAGAACTATTTAGGAGACATTTGAAAGAGAGATGTGGCCGAACCTTTTGCCAAGAATACTGTGATCGTAAGTGAGCAGGAGGGAAAGAAACCAGAATACAAGCACTATCCAGAATAGCTTCTAGGAATCTTTCTTAAGAGACGGCTTCCCCCTTTCCCTTCCATTCTGCTGTATGGAATGTGGCTGTGATAGTCATAGCACCGTCTCGGACAGTGAGGGCAGGTGCGACACCAAAGGTACGGCAGAACACAAGTCCGGAAGCAGCCCGGGTCCATAAGGACCTAATGAGGCAGAGCCACCATACCAGCTAAGGGCATCTACCTGAGCGAGATACAGGTTTTGCTGTTATTTAAGCCACCATTTGGGTCCCTCGTAGGTATGGTGAAACCTAGACCTAGCTAATGTACTAATGTGAAGTGTTGTCTTGAGGATTAAGCGAGACACAGATAACTGTTGAGCATGGTGCCTGGTGCATGATAGGCTCTCAATATATGGGGTTTCTCCTTCCCTTTTTGTACCTAAATAGTCCACAGCAGCCTGCTCACGATCTACTATAAGATTTGCTTTCACTGCCAACACTACAGTAACATTACAGGATTTTTTTTTCTAGCAAAAATTGAGACCTATAGAAGACTTTGTTCTATTTTCCCTCGTCTTTTGCTCAGGAAACAACCAACTTAATGGAACGACTTATCTTAAATAGAAATCTAGGGAATTGTGCAGGCGTTTCAAACTTTGGGAGGGACTGTATTATATGACAACGATGTGGGTTGGGCAGGGGAATGCTTGAGAAGTTGACTTGGAAGATAGATCTGCTTGTGTTTCCCATTTCTGCCACTTACTGTGGGCCCTTGGGCAAGTTGTTATCCTCTCTGAGACTTGGCTTCCTCATCATTGAAATAAAAGAATAACAATATATACAGTTGTGAAGATTAAATAAAATAATTAAGATGCTTAATTAAAAGCGTTATATATACATAACTATAAATGACAATACAACAATAATAACCATAGTGTTCAAATGTGGTGATTGTGAATATGCATGTAGCTTTCTTAAATTCTTAAAGTGACAGGGCATAAGTCAGTAATTCAGTAAGTCAATATATTAGGAAGATTCTATTTTTGGCATAGTGAATGCACCTGTAATGTAGGTAATGGTTTCCCATATAAACAATGTCGTGGAGTTTGGCTGTGTTCTTTCCCACTTGACATCAGATGAATCATTGCTTTGTTTAACTGTACGCAATAATGGATAAATGAATCATTTACAATAAGTATTTTAAAAAGTAAAATGATGGCCCAACTTCTGTTAAATCTAAAATGAGCTTGAAAGCACTAAACATTCTAATTAACAAATGAATTCCAGTGTACTATGACATAGACACGCTATGCATAGAAAGTAGAACCCTTTGCCAAAAATGTAAAACATGTGTCTTACCAATTAAAGAGTTTGGACAGATTCCTTTTCCTCCTCTAGATACTCTTCCTTGTAGCAAGCAAGGCGATTCAGAGGCATTCCACAGATAAAAGATCTGCCTCATAGCCACGGTTCCTCCATATTACACTTTGCTGGGTTGTTGGTTGTGCTTTATGTTATATTAGAACTTCATAAAAAACCATAATCAAATCAAGGGCATAGATTTTTTTTTTTTTAGTATGTTGACATTGGTTAATGAAATCCAGTAAGTTTCAGTTGTACAATTCAACAGTAAGTAAAACATATATATATATTGAATTGTATGTTCACCACCCATAGTTAGAATTCTTTCTGTCACCTCATATTTGACCCCTTTATCCACTCCCACCCTCTGGTAACCACTAGTCTATTGTCCATGTCCATGAATCTCTGTTTGTCCTGTTTGTTTGTTGGGTTTAGGTTTATAGCCTGCATATAATGATATCATGTGGTTTTCAACGTTTTCTACCTGACTTATTTCGCTTAGCATGATTATCTCGAGGTCCAACCATGTTGTCACAAATGGCAGTATTTCATCTCTTCTTATGGCTGAGTAATATTCCATTGTATATATGTACCACAGCTTCTTTAGCCAAGCATCTATCATCAGACACTTCGGTTGCTTCCATGTCCTGGCCCCCCTGAACAATGCTGCTATGAACATCGGTGTGCAAATATCTTTTCGGATATGAGTTTTCAAGTCTTGGGGGTAAATACCTAGTAGAGAGATTGCTAGATCATATAGTAGATCAATTCTTAGTTTTTTGAGGAACCTCCACACTGTTTTCCATAGTGGTTGTTCCAATTTGCAGTCCCACCAGCGGTGTATGAGAGTTCCTTTTTCTCTACATCCTCTCCAACACTTGTTAATTATTACTTGTCCTGTTGATTATAGCTATCCTAACAGGTATGAGGTGGTATCCCATTGTGGCTTTGATTTGCATTTTTCTAATAGTGATATCGAGCATCTTTTCATAGGTTTCTTGGCCATTTGTATGTCTTCTTGGGAGAAATGTCTGTTCAGGTCCTCTGTCCATTTTTTAATTTGATTGTTTGTTTTTTTATTGTTCTTGAGTTGTATGAGTTCTTTGTATATTTTGGATATTAGGCCCTTATCGGAGGCATTGCTTGCAAATATATTTTACCATTTGGATGGTCATCTCTTTATCTTGTTCACAGTTTCTTTTGTTGTGCAGCTTTTTAGTTTGATGTATTCCAATTCATTTATTTTTGCTTTTACTTCCCTCGCATTCGAGGTCAATAGATTTCTTTTTCAGATGAGAGAGAGAGAGAGAGAGAGAGAGAAAGAGAGAGCGAGAGAGAGGAAGATGTCAGTGGGAACCTGTTCTAAGATGAACTAATATCATATTGCTTTAATAAACTACTACAGCAGAGAAGTCATAATACCAAAACCCTTTCTATCAGTGACTGCAGAATACAAGCTGCAGTTAGCTTTTTCAAACTGCTAAGATCCATAGGACATATAAAAACTCTCTTCCTTGTAGCCCAGTAACCTCCTCAAACAGCATAAGATCATAATCTGAGCATTTGAAACATGAGGTGAGACATTTAGTTTTTTACACTTCTTCCAAGTACATTAATCCATGTACTTCTAATATTTAAACTGTGACTCAGTTTCCTCATCTTTAAAATAGGGATAATCATTATAATTGCTTTATAGGGTTGCAGAAATGACTAAAAGAATCAATATACATAAAGCATTAATGATGTCTAGCACTATAAAAATTATCGTCTCAATTTTTTTACTCTATTTTTCCCTTACTACCACTATGTGGCCAGCATATAGGCTAGATCAGAGGTCCCTAACTCCCAGGCTGTAGACCTGTACCAGTTTGTGGCCCAGTAGGAACCAGGCTGCATTGCAGGAACCGGACTGTACTGCAGGAGGTGAGTGGTGGGCAAGCGAGCGAAGCTTCACCTGTCTTTGCAGCTGCTCCCCAGTGCTAGTTCACTGCCTCAGCTCCACTTCAGATCAGGCATTAGATTCTTAAAGGAGCACCTGTCCCTGGTGGCAAAAAGGTTGGAGACTGCTGGGCTAGATGACTCATTGATGGTACTTTAACTAGAAGCTCTTTTATGTATATTCTGAAAGTATTACGCTCAGATGATGCAATCTTCCCATCGTTTGCTCCCTAAATGGTCATAATGTTATTTGCTTGCCCCATAAAAAGCAACACTTGAACCATAACCCTTTAAAGAACTGAAATGGCTTGGGTTTGTGTGGCCTAAGTATAGTTTATCCTTAGATGTATGGTTTGTGAGGTGGGATCTATAAGGCAGGGCTAGAGTGTTAAGACACAGTGATCTAACGCCAGTAAGAAAAGAACAAAGGCACCATTAAAAACTGACTGGAAATACAACTTAATTTTCAAAGCACTGCTCTTCGTGTTATTGGCACAGACCCACTTATGATAAAAGCTTTCAACTCCAGGCAAAGCTCTCACTGTGAGACCAGAAACTTCATCTGCTATTCATCTTTATTCATACCTATCCCAGGATTTGAACCGAATGTAAACTCGATATGTGTAGAATGAACTAATTAATCAATTACAGGATGAATGTTTAAAAAAAGCCTTTGAAGACTTCAAGGAAAGGTTTGTACTCCCTGGTATTACACGGCAGGGCTGAACTTCATCAGCTTTTTCTCAAGCCAGTTTACTCAGAATCAGCATAGAAATCCACCAACTGATCTTGGAATCCACTTTGACTGGAAAGGCATGGAAAATGCCCCAACAGGCCTGTGAGCTTCCAGGATCAAGAAACTATCACTTCCCTCCTACATAACCACTTCTTGGAATACGTGAACATAGGTACATTTTGATCTCCAAAATGGAAAATAGTACCAATTCTGGATCTCATTCTTTCAACTTCCTTCCCTTTTGTTTCCTTTTCAAAGTCAAGGGAATGCTCTACATAATGAATGAAACCTTTGTTTTCTTGTTGGCCACTTCCAGCAATAACATTGGCTTCACTTCCGTGTATACATAGTTCCTTTTAAACTTCAGACATTATTAGTGAAAGACTTGAATTTTTTGCCTTCTCCCCTTTGGTATCAGCCTTTAGGAATATGGCAAAAGCTTCGTTCCACCCACTGCCCACCTTATGATGTGGATCAGCACTGCTGTCTGGCTGTGCTTCTGGCACCTTGGACACCCAGGGAATCCTGTCCTAAAGGTCCTACAAGCAGCAAGAAGCAAATCCTTTGCTGAATTCTCAATGGATATGACTAAAGAGAAGACGGTAATGGCAGGGGTTGGGATAGAGCAGACAGCTCATAGGTTCAAGAACATCTTGAACCAATGATGTTGGCCCTTCAGGGGAATGTATTACATACTTATTTCAGGACTCTGTTCTAGTTTTCATATTCTTTAAGTGAGGAGGAAATTTTTATACCATGTCAGTTGCCAATTAATTCAGCAAAAGCAATCAATAGGGAATTGGTTAAATTATGGTACATCCCACACCAGATCCAGTCAGGCTCAGTAACCTTTTAGATACTTTCATAGTACTGTTTTTTCTACTTACATGGAATTATATTTTTATTTTTATAATAGTTTAATCTGTCTCCTCCACTAGATTATAAGCCTAATGAAGGTAGGAACCATGAGGGAGGGTAGTCGCTTGTTGTCCCCAGCCGGTGCTTAGCGCCATGCTTGGTATATAGTAAATGTTTAATATTTAAACGTATAATAAATACACATAATAGAATACTATGCAGCCATTTAAATGTATAAAATTATTTATTGACATCTAAAGTTACCCATGTTTAATTTTTTAAAAAACCCAAATTATAAAATAGTAGATATAATATAATCTCATTTTTATATAAAGAATAGCTATGTAGTGTACAGATACATTGATCAAAATGTTAATAGTGGTAGGACTATAGAAGATATTTTCTTTGCAACTCTCTGCATTATCTGAATTTAAAAAATAATAACATTCTTTTGATCCATTATTTTCTAACTTAAACATTATTTCCATTATGAAAACCATCAAATAGGTATTAAAACAATTTCTTTTCCTATCATAAAACTTCACTTGAACATAGATAATATTTGAAACATCTGAATTTCTGAATGCAAATCAAAATATTGTATTCATTTTGATGCCATTTCTGATTTAAGTAGGCTTCTCACAAAATGATCATGATATCTTTATTTCTGTAATTACCCATTAAGCCCTACTCTCTCTACCAGTTATAAAACTATAATTGGGCATTTCTATTATTTGTTTGTTTATTTTTTAGGTGAGGCAACTCTTGGTTAACCTCATAGATTGCAAGGGCCTTGTCAGCTTATAATCTTTTATTTTTTATGCCTACAGCATCTTCCTAGGTGGTCTCCCATCCAAGTACTATCCAGGCCCAACCCTGCTTAGCTTCCTAGATCAGAAGAGATTGCGCTTGTTCAGGGTAGCATGGCTGTAGACTAATTGGGCATTTTTAATATCTACTTATAATTTTCCCTTGTAAAAGATGTTAATTTATATAAATAAGAAATTTACAGATGATGACCCCTACAGGGTAACATACTCCTGGGTATCTTAAACGCTGAGTATAATTGCACTTATTTTATATACCATTAGCATTATTGTGGGGAATGGAAAGTATTTTTGTATGTAAATTCCTTTTCCCGACTAAGGATAATTGAAAAGTTTCATTAAGAGTCAGTTTAAAATAAGAAGAAAGAAAAAAGATAGGGCAAATATTATCTATGGCTACCTGTTTTTTAATTTTGTTTTTCTTGTCAGTTTCGATCTATTGGCACAAAGACCTTGGCATCATATTAAGAAGTCACATCATGACCTATAAAATGTGACAGCCCCAGGAGAACCAGACAACGTTATTCATTTTCAATAAAAAGTGTTAACAGAACAGTGATAACTATGTGCTTTAGAGTTTTAATCAGACTCTACAAATCAAATGATAATACAAATTGTGATGAACATGTATTGGCACAGAGAGGATCTACATTTTCTTCGGAAACTCAAAAAGTTCAAGGATGTCATCAATCTTCATTTCAGATCTAGTAGCATAAGTCCTGGGTTTTCTAAGTAGGATTTCCACAAATTCGAGAAGTGTGACATTGTAGCACCATCAATAATTCTGTGATCACCTGACCAACTCACATTCATTATCTGTGCCTTATATACTTCTCCTTTCTGGTTAAATCGGGGAAGAGCCTAGATATAAGGAACAGAACAAAGAGTCAAACTTCACTTGCTCAAAGCATGAGCTCAAGCAACAGCAATGCTGAAGAGTCAGGCAAATCCCCCTCCTTATAACAGAGAGGAAATGGCCATCCCAAATGACTTATGAAAATGCTAACTCCTACATTCCTCATCTTTGAGTGTGTGCCTCAATCTTTCAGTTTCTCCAAGGTATTTCCCATTCCCTGAACAATTTCCATCTGTACAGTAAATTTCATCTCATATTTCAATTATTTAACAAATATTTATTGAACACCTGCTATGTACCAGGTACTCTGCTAGACTGAGGACAAAGCAATAAACAGAAAAAATAATCCTTGCCCTCTTGGAGTTAACATTTTAATGGGGAGATACAAACAATTAAGATAAATAAGTAAAAGATATAAAGCAGTTTAGAAAGGGTATAGAGTGTAGGCAGGGTATGAAAGCAGAGGGGAGGTGGCATATTTTTTTTGATAAGGTAGGCAGGGAGAGCCCACCAAGAAGGCTTATATGTGGCCATATGGATACCCACAGAGAGAGACAGAGGGGAGGTGTGACTAGAGTGTTGGAGGACCAGCAAAGTAGGACCAGCTAAGGGCAGCTGCAGCAGAGAGGTGAGAGGGTAAGTGATGGAAGATGTCACATATAGAGCACAGTGGAGGTGGGGCACATTGTTAAGAACTACAGTTCTCAATCTGTCTTTAGTAAAGGACCTGTTCCCCCACCCCCACCCCCACACCAAATTTTTAATCCCTTGTAGGCTAATTAAAAAAGAAATTTAAGGACCCCTCATACACTGCTGGTGGGACTGCAAATTGGAACAGCCACTATGGAAAACAGTATGGAGGTTCCTCAAAAAATTAAGAATTGACCTACCATATGATCCAGCAATCTCTCTACTGGGTATTTACCCCTAAGACTTGAAAACTCATAGCTGAAAAGATATTTGCACACCAGTGTTCATAGCAGCATTGTTCAGGGGGGCCAGGACATGGAAGCTACCGAAGTGTCCTATAATAAAGGATTGGCTAAAGAAGCTGTGGTTCATAATACAGTGGAATATTATTCAGCCATAAGAAGACATGAAATACTGCCATTTGCGATAACGTGGATGGACCTTGAGATAGATAATCATGCTAAGCAAAATAAGCCAGACAGAAAAAGTTGAAAACCACATGATATCACTTATATGTGGGCTATAAACCTAAAAGCAACAAACAAACAGGACAAACAGAGATTCATGGGCATGGACAATAGACTAGTGGTTACCAGAGAGAGGGTAGAGGGGAGTGGAGAGAGGGAAGGTAGATAGAATAAAAGGGGTCAAATATGTGGTGACAGAAAGAAATCTAACTATGGGAAGTGAACACACAGTGTAAACATATATATGCCTTACTGTTAAAGTGTACAGCTGAAACTTATTGAATTTTGTTAACCAATGTCACCATAAATAAGAATAAATGATTAAAATTTTAATTGCATATATGTATATATAAAGTGAATTACTAAAAAAATGAAATAACATGAAGATCAAAATCCAGGTTAATGTAGTGACAATGATATTTAATAATAGTGAATGTCCTGAAATGGTATCCAGGACGTTACTGTTTTAACTCTGGTGGTTTTTAACCCTGAGTTAACAGGGATGCCCAAGCCCCATCCTCTCAAATTCCAGTTCAGTTGGTATGGGGTGAGCTTGGACATTTTTTTCAGGAAACCCAGATGATTCTAATGTGTAGCTAGGGTTAACAGTCCTTGTAGCCTTTGTTCTAAGTCACTTTCACCTAAAACAGGGCAACAGATCACCTATGTTGAAACCACTTGGGTTTTTGTTTAAAAAGGCAAGACCTGGGGCTCTGTCCCCAAGGCCAAGAGGTCTACATTTTAATCTAGCACTCACAATAGTTCTTGAACAGAGTAAAGGTTGAGAAAAAATTAATCTAAATAGTGTCTCACTTTGTTATAAATAATAATTTGGATTTGTGTACTAATGTTCTCTGATATTCTGAAATAAAGATATTTTGATAGAAGCAGATTAGCTACATTTGTGATTCTCCGTAAAGACTCACATAATGCATAATGGCTGATCCACACAGAGACAATTCAGATTACTACCATCTGCCAATCACAGAGGCAGCCACCAGAATTGCAGGCCTAGCATTTAGGAAGAACTGTCTTACTGAGCCATGAGCCAAACATTGCACTAAGCCTCACAAAGGGAAAGGAAAACTTCAGAAATGGTTACTTTGTGTTTACTCTCCCGATGTGCTTAAACACTTTTTCTAACAATTTAATAAACACACCTTAATTGTTCCAAGACCCCCAACTGCTACTTCAGGTGGCAATATCACTGGTTTTGTATAGGTACCACCAATCTAGAAAAAAAGAAAAAGTAGGAAAATGAAGGTTTCGAGGAACAAATGGCAAATGAAATTTTGTGCTTTTAATTGAGTATATGATCCGAAATCTTAAGAGATGGTTTATAAATGTGGACATTACTATTACTTACTGATCCAATGTTGGAAAGAGTAAATGTTCCTCCTGTAAGATCGGTAGCGTTCAACTGACCCGCAGAGCCCAATTTCTGGAGGCGGTTCAATTCAGCTGCAATCTCAAATATGGAACAGATCTGAACATTTTTCACATTGGGGACGATCAACCCCTTCTCAGTATCCATTGCTATGCCAATGTTATGAGAAGACTAAAAAAAAAAAAAATACAGTAGGCTTTTTCATAAGCTAACAGGAAAGAAAAGATCGATCTTCACTGTCATAAAAACAACTACCAAAAATTATTTCACCAGATTGGTGATGACTTAAAAGAAATTATTTTTAAAGGATTTCAAAAAGATTTTTTGAAAAAGATAATTTTTTGTTGGTAAGAATATAGGGCAACAGGCTATTTCCAAACATTGTTCGTGGAGATATAACCTGGTATAGACTTTCTAGAGAACATTTAACAATATGTACCAACACTTATAAAAAATATATATTAAGGAGAAAAATGTGGAAGTATGTAGAGATACACAGGGATATTGAGTTTAGATTGTAAGTTTGAGAAATTACAATCAAGATGTTTACAATAGGTTACTGGTTAAATAAATGATAACAAAGCTAGATTTACTGACATGTTATGCTGTCCATAACATGTTAAATGAAAAAGAAAAAAATTAAAAGGAAATTTTTAAAATAAAGTTAAAAGTTAAATGAACAATATGTATAATTCCACATATAATTTTAAAAAGTATATAAAAATAAAAATACTGGAAGGATGCACATCTCAACATAAACAGTGAGTTATCTTAGGGTCTTAGGATTAAAGGTAAACATTTTCTTGTCTGAATTTTTTGCAACTGGTAGATACTCAATCAGGAAATTGTGTTAATCATATGGGAAGACTTAAGATCTGGTCCCTCAGAATATCTAAGCTTACTTCCTGCTTGTATATTTCTATAAATATAAATAAGGACTAGCAACCCCAAAAGAGTTTTCAGTCTAAGCAAATTTTCATTCCAAACAGAAGAGTTTCCCTAAACGGAATTCAAACTTTCATTACTTTTCCCATTTAAATTACTCTTGTTTTAAAAAGTTACAGGAATTCCATTTTGAGAGAGGTAATTTTTTTGAAGGGAGGGTATAAAGGATGAGTAACATAATCCTTTCCTCCCAGCTGTATATTTCCATTATTTTAAGCAGAAAACCAAAAGGGCTTAAAAACAGCAATCTGCTTACTTAAATAGTATCATTATTAACCAGTAAAACCAATAACAACAAATTATGTTTCAGTTTAACGTTTTAGCCCATACTTTTAATTTTGTCTAAAAAGGATCACTATTTGAGGTACGACAGAAGCTTCTCTAACTGACAAACTCATTTGCACCATCTTCTATTACAACATTTTCACAGCACATAGCCCACCTTGTATGTTATATTCTGGCAGTTTTCATCCACGGAGGCATTAAGGATAGGAAACTGCAGTAATCCCAAGGAAGTAGCCTGTTTAACAGAAAGAGAATGTACTTTTAACTCAGAAAAGATATGGGCTTCAGAGCAATAAGAGGTGTAAAGGAAGGCGTGAGAGAACTCTTATTTACGCAGTTTAATTTCAAGTCTACGTGTACTTAGGCAAATTACTTTTAAGCAGTGTGGAACCAGGTCACACTAATCATTTAAGAATAAAAGATAAAGTAGTCAGATAGCTTGCAGACATCAAGATTTTCAAAATAACTATACGGACTGACCAAAATACCAGAGAAAATGCCTAAATTCTAAGTGATATCCTCACATTTAGAATCTGAAGGTTTCCGTGAGAAGTAAACCTGTAGTTCAAAAAGGCAGTAAATTACTTATTTGCCTTTTTAAAAGAACAAGTGATAAGGGTTTCCAAGTGCACTGACCATTAGCGGTTAGTGTTTGACCTGGTGTCCTGGCCAAGTGAAGGGAACGGCTGGCAGAACATGTACTTTAGAGAAGATCACCTGATCATTCGCATTTATGTCTTCCTGCTTCGCCTTCTCCCTCAATCTCTCTCCTTTTTTCTCTTCTTAATACCATTCCTCTTCTGTCCATATTCAGATTTCCTTAACTGTCCCCAAAATGTTCTTTATAGCTGTTTCTCTGACCATTCGAGATCTAATCGAGGTTTACATATTGCATTTGGTTAAATTTAAAAATAGCAAAATAAAAAAGGTTATGATTGTCCTTAAAAAGAATCCCTCCCCAATACCCTCATCTAGTCCCATTACGACTTCTTTATATACATTGTGTGTTATTTTTGTTTGTGGGTCAGTGGTCTTGACAGAAAAAAATCATAACCTTGAACTAGATAAAGTATTATCAAGCATTTGACTTGATAACTGTAAGTGTAATCTTTAAATAAAAATCTATAACTAAAGTTAAAAACAGTATTTTTAGAATAATCCAGATTTTGTAAAACAAAAGCAAAGTATGTGTTCAAAGATTAAGATCATTTTTTCCCCTGTACAATACTTTGTGGTATTTTCCAAATGTTCTGAAACTTACATAGGCAGAAAAGTGTTATTCTAAAACAAAACTAGCATGCTAAATTTTATTTTCAAAATAAAAATCAGATATTTCAAGAATTAAAAAAAGAAAAAGATCAAGTATTTCATTCAGACTGGAACATGAAGAAAAAATAGTAAAACAAATTCTGTATAATAAAGAGCTGGTCTATCCCTGCTCCAGATAGCTTTGTCACCAGAAAGCGGTAAGAGGAACTAATCTGAAACACAGAGGTGGTCCTTCCTCTTGCTCTTCAAGGTGTGGTTCTCCACTGGGGTCTTTTGTCTCGCTCTTCACCCAATACCAGGGCCTTGCTCCAACAGTCCTTCCCTCTCACACATTTTTAACTTTGCATTCTCCAGCTCTCTCCTTCAGCCTAAAAAGCTGCTCATTTTTCTTTAAGGGTGTGCTGGAGGGCAGGGGGCAAGTGTAACCTTTCCTCCATCTCCCTCAAATAACCATTTTAACCACCTATGCCCTGTCTATCTTTTATCAGTTTTTTTTGAGAGTCTCTTAACTCAATTTCTATTGAAGGGAAGAGGAGTTTGCCACCCCAAAATATGCCTGTTTGGGATACTGATTATTTTAAGCTGGTTATTTTTAAGAAATAAGACTCAGAAACCCTGACCTTCCCCTTAATTGCATAAAAGAATTTAGATAGAGGATCTGCTCCAGGAAGGGAGCTAGTATCATAGGTAACTATAGTTTAATATGAACTAGTGAGTGATAGAAAGGAACCTAGCAAGGCCCATTTGTGCAAAGTCCTCTGTGTCTCATTGTTACAGGTGGCCCAGCAAATATTTATTTACCAAACATTTGCTTCCCTATCTCCATGCGAATTGCCTACCTGCCCTTTGAAGCCCAAACCACTACCCCTATCCTCCTTTCCTCCTCAGCTCAAGTGGCATATAAGCCTTAACTAGCATCCTTGGATCTCATATTCTTATGCAACTCTCGTAAGCACATACTTAATAAATTTGCTCATTTTCTCCTATTAACCTGTCTCGTGTTAATTTGGTTATTAGTCCAGCCAGAATACCATAGAAAAGTAGGAGAAAATTTATTTTTTCCTCCCCCACAGTATTCATTCCCCAACTAATTGTAGGAAACTTCTTCCCCAACAATACTTTATTCAATCAGTGCTGGCTGGGGCCACTCCAGACCTCTTATTACTAATCCAATAGCCTGTTTCCATCCCTCATCCTACTTAACCTCTGTGTTGCACATGACTGCAATCTACTCCCCTCTTAAAACTTTCTTCTTCTCTCTTGATGTGAGAGGCTCAATCAATGGCCCCAATCTTTCATGCCTCTCTCTATACACACTTTTTGGTAGTAGTGCACTGCAAGCTGATTCTGAGCTTAGTCATGTGACTTACTTTGATCAATGAGTTAAGAACAAACTCAATACAGCAAAGCTTAGAAAAAGTGCTTGAATTCTGCTTTCTCTCTTCATCCCTGCTAGTATTATGAGACCATATACAGGTTAGTAGACTGGGGAGATGAGAGAGATATATAGAAGAGAAATGAATTATCCTTGCCAAGGCCATCCTACACCAACCAGTCCCTACTCGTCCTCCCAGCTGTCTGTGGACATACGAGTGAACTCTACCAAGATCAGCAGACTGGTCCTGCTTTCTTATAGACTCTTAAGAAATAATAAGAGGCTGTTGTTTCAAATCATTAAATTTGGAGTTGGTTTGTTATATAGCAACAGATACACTTGGCTTCTCGGTGGCTTTTTCCTGCCTTTCCTATCATCAGACCACAGACCCCACTTACCCTCTTCCATTGTCTTTGCCAACTCAACTTCTACCTACTCCTTAAACATGGATGTAAAACCTTTAGCCTTCTTCTCTTCTCATTAACACACAGTTTGGGTGATCTCATCCATGTGATCAATTGCCATGTCTCTACAGATGGCTCTATCACTGTAATATAGTCCAGATCTCTCATTTTCTGACATCTGTCACATCTCGTGTTTATAGAACATCCACTTGCTTGTCAGGATAGTTGCTAAAGGGATGGAGATAAAGAACAATTCTGCCTAATGAGGCTCAGTGTCCAGTGAAGAGACAACTGAGTGAACACTTACAAGACATAGAGATAAATTTGAATGGAAAACAAAAGGATATTTTAACTCAAAATGTGACACCCACGAAGGGTTTCTAGAGCGAGCTATACCTGAACAAACTTTGGTACTTAAGATGCAAATGTATTTGATTAAAGGAGGAGGGGGCACTTCAGGTGAAGTTGTATATTCCAGCAACTATGTGTAGCTTAATCCCTGACAGAGGGAGTGACTAAGGGATAGAGAGAACTGGAGAGGAAGGTAGCAGAGACTCATAGTAATATTTATATAATGCACTAAGGAGTTTAGTGTGGCAATAAAGGGGAACCTTTAAAAGAACCAGGGAATAATAAAATAATTTGATTTATGGAAGATCAAGCTTGCTGCAGTGTGAAGAAAGGGCTGGTGGGAAGTCACACTGGAGTTAGAGACAATAGTATGCAATTTTGAGTAAAATAGACAAGGACCTGAAACTTAGTTTCTCCACTTGTAAGCTATAAACTCTTGACAAGTTTCTTAACTTTTCTGGGCCCCAATTTCCTTAAATGGAAAGTAGAGATAGCAATATTTACGTGCCACGGTTATTCTGAGAATTCAAAGAATCATTTATATACTATGCTTAGTATAGGGTCAGGCACATGTTAGCAGCTTCATAAATGGTGGTTATTGTGAACTTGACTGTGAGTTGCTCAAGGTCAACGAATGGTCTTATTCTATTTTACAGTGGTCTCAAGACCTAGTACTAGAAATGATTCCGAAAGGCCTCCATTTAAATATGTTGGCTACATGAAAGAAAATACATGTCAAGGCCACCCAAAATCAATACCAAGTTTCATTTTTGTTCAAATCAGGGCTTTGCTGCAATGATCCTTCCAGAATTAAAGGACTTTACCTGACAGGACAACACTCCCCTAGCGCAAAGAGGCAAGTGGATGAAAATATGATAAGGAATTTCAGTTTTATAAATTCCTATGAAACAAAGCATGTACTGTGCATTCTTCAATGTGATATGGTGAGAAGTAATATTTTTATTCAAACTCATAGTTAATACATTGCATATTTACAAAACAAAATTTAGATGTCCTACTCAACCCTTGTTTGAAATGAATAAAATCTCACCTTTAAGAAGAAAGGCATAAAGGTGAGTTTAACTCCTCGAGCAAAAGCAATAGGCTGTAATTCTTCTCGTAGCTTAACCAGTTCAGCAAGGTCAACCTCATCACAATACCCAAAGTGAGGTATCTTCAGGGCTGCAGACATGGTCTTGACCATTGCTTTCTGAAAGCCTGGAAAACATTAAAAATATTTTTTTAATCATTTTTCCCCCCACTAAAATAGAAGGCTCCTAATGTTTACTCTCAATTAAACTCTCTCTCTTGGAGCTACCACCTACCTTCATTACATAACTTGAAGGTGACTGATTTCAATGCTGAAGTATTGACTGCAGCATAACACCTAGTGTAAAGTGTAATAATGAAACAGTTAACTGCTTTCAATGCTGTGGTATAAACAATTCACTCAATGGGCTTCCTGCAAAATGATTCTTCAGGAAGTTATTATCCTAAGAGTTTATAAATAATAAATCAGAAGTAATTGTTTTAAAAGCTAACTAAAATTAATATTTAAAATAATTTCAGTGAGTCTTCAAACAGAACAATTATTTTTGTACAAGTTTATAGTCCAAGAAACCTGCTAACATAGTACTCTTCAGAAATCAACAGTATAAATTGAAGCTTTTCCTAGAAAAACTTATTTCATTATTAAAAAGAAATCATACGCTAAATTTGAACTTTCCCTTCAGTAAGAATTACAAACACTATATTTTATACATGGATCTACTGTGGTAGCTTCCCCCCAGATAAATTACACTATTACCTTACAGTCACTGTTACCTTTTATGGGTTCTGTTCTGTCTTTGCCTGTGAATACCGGAGGTTTTGATATTGGTATAGGAATAGTCCTGTCTTTTGGTTTGGGTGGAGATGGCATAATTTCAGCTTTTGGTGAAGGAGGTAATATAGCTCCCGTCTGCTTTTCCAAATAGTTGAGAATGTCTTCTTTAAGTATTCTGCCATCTTTTCCTGAACCAACAACTTCACTCAGCTTAATCTAAAAAAAAAAAAGACATTTTAATGTTAAAAATAACACTATCTAAAAATAAATAAATCCATCATTATGTCTCTAAATGGAATTTAATGAATTTAAGGTAAAAAAAATCTCTTCCCAATAAGTTAGTATAAAGAAGTCACATTTTCATTATCTTAGAATACTATTAGCTATAGCTCCCTTCATAAGTAATCATGTTACTTTTGTACGTACTGTTCATTTGCCCATGCCATAACAATGCAGTATCTACATTGTACATAATCCATTGCTATTTATGACAACTTACATTTTTAAGTAGTCAACTATCTTACATTTCTTGCATAATTCTTATTTTTTTTTCTATTTTGGGAGAATACATAAGAATGAGAATTCAGTTTAAAGAAGAGTTAAACACTACAACCAATGCAGACCAATGTTTCTCACCGTGGCTACCAGTAAACACGTAATAGTTAAAATAATCATCATACAAAAGCTCTCTCAAAGTAGTTTTTTTTTAAAAAAAAAAAAATTTCTTAGATCAGTACAAAATACTGAAATTAACTTAATTAAGGCATATTTGGAATGTGAGTTCCTCAGCCCAAGTTAAAAGTCAAATAGATAAGATTTATTATTGCTTTCTACAGAATAAACATAGATGATATAATTCCACTTTCCACTAAACATTCATGATATTTTTTGGAAACATATAGGATCTGGGTTTATTCAATCTCTTTCTATGTTTGGTTACAGAGATAAAATATTCTCACTACATTTAATTCTATTTAAATAAAAAGACACAAAGCTTGGATGATATCCTCACACATAGTGTGTATTAGTTAATTTCTTAGGATTAAGTACTGCTTTTGTACTGGTGCTTCTCTAAAGATGGCTTCAAAATAATAAAGAATTTTACATGTCAAACATTTAGTTTTTAACAAATGAACTCAGAATTTAAACAAATAATTTTTAGGTAATTTCAAACAACTATAAATGCCATTGATTTTTAATTTTAAACAACCGAATTCATAAATATGCAAATTACAAAAAAAAGAAAAGCGATTTATAAAAACACATCCACAATTTAATTTCTGGTAATTATACAAGTATTCTAGTTATTAGACACATCTTTAGGAAGTGCTATAGAAAAGCCAAATTATGTATTTCTACAAATAGTCATTCTATAAAATTAAAGAAAAAATATTGATATAATGCTTTATAGCTTTCAAAGCAATATACAAGGTCATTATCTCATTTGATATCCTTATTATTATTATTTCTTATTTCCATTTTCTAATATACTAAATGGTTGTCATATTTGAACATATTTAATAGCTAATAAATTGTCAAGAGTTTATAACATAATTTACTTAAGCATTTCATCGATTTTCAACACATGTGCCTTCTAATTTTTGGCTTTGAAACACTTGGAAGAATGTACCCTAGATTATTTCCTTGGGAGTTTCCCAACAGTGAGATAACTGGCTAAGGGATATGAACATTTTAATGATTCTTAATAGGTATTTCCAAAATATAATCTTTACTGGTTTTTCCCCCTCTGTAAGTTAATTATTCCTCTCAAAAACAGACAAACCAAAACACCTCCATTTTAGGGCATAGTGGGAAGAACTCAGGCTTTGGAACCAGACAGATCTGTGTTCAAATCTCCAGTTCAGCTATTTACTTGATTTTAGGCAACTTTATCAACTTCTTTGCCCTTTCTCATCTGCAAAATAGGGGTAATCCAAACCACTGTGCAGGGTTACTATAAGGATCAGAGATAATGTTTGTATAGTGTCTGGCTCCTAAGCACTCAAATAGTGAAGTCAATAATTGAGGCAGTGTATAATGATGAAGAGTACTGGCTTTGGAGTCACAGAGACACACTTCAGAATTCTGGCTCCACCACAGTGTTAGCTGTGTGACCCTGGACCAGTTACTTGACCTCTCCAATCCAAGTCTTAGAAGCCCCCTTACCTCAGAGTTGTGAAGATTAAATGAAATAGGTATATACTTATCACCTGGGAGCCTCCCTGCCCTGGATGTTAAGCAGCAAGGTCTGGCTGATAAGAGAATACAAAAGGCCAGCCTCCTAGCCTCAAAAGTCAGGACAGTTCTAGAGTTATCTCCACCTCTCTGGGATCAGGTCACATCCTAGAGACTGCATCCTTCCCTGGCCCATTTTCCTTCTTTTCCCTTCTTTATGCTCATTCCCAGTACATGTGTTCACTCTTTCAATCAATCAGTCAATCCATCAATCAATCAGTCACATTTACCCAATCCCTGTCCCAATCTGTGCTTCTGGGGCACCTGATCTAAGATATTAGTATTTACAAGTGCTCAATGGTAGCCCTGACTGTTATTAGGCTCTAAGAAAGAATAATAAAATCACACCCCTCAATATTAGGGAATAAGTTCACAACTTTCTTCTCATTTCTCATGAACACTTTTATGCAACAGACATTTCAGTAACAGACATTTTCATGTTTGCTTTAATCCCAACTTGAGCTATTTCATGATGGGATAGCTGGCTAATTTTTCATAGATACATATATATACTTTCTATGTGATCTCGCACTTAAATATTAAGAAAACTTACATTGTTTTCCATTGCAAGGCGGCGAACTGCCGGAGTTGCCAGTGTCTTTTGGCCCTTTATCTCTTGGTGTGTGTGTTCACTGTGGGACACAGCAGGTGTCTCAACAACATCTTCTTCTGAATCTGGTAACATGGTAAATTTTTACCATTCAGTTCAGATTATTTTTAAAAAGAAGCTTAGTGGCGTATAATATATAAATTTAAAGTTTATAGTCAAAAAGCATAATTTTAGGCCAATTTGGAATGGAAAAACAAGTGGGTAGATTATGTGTGGGAGAAAGTACTGGTGTCTGGTATAATTTAATGATTGTTTTTACCTGGTGTTTACTTCATTTCTGTTAAAAGCATATAGCCAGTTACAAGTTAAAAAATGAGTTTCTTCCATAAATTTTAAAACATTTTAAACACTTTCCTAATAAATTTCCCATTTATAAGCAGCATGAAATAAGAATCAAATGGGAGGTAAATTACATGAATGAGTCATGTAAAATCTGTGAGAAACTTAAATGCTTTCCCAAGATAATAGAGCATTTAAATTTTTTCTTTGCTTTTAATATGGCTTAAGGAATACTGTAGAAGATTTTATTTTCATGGCTAATGCTAATTTGGTTATTCTGTTCTGTAACTCTAGAGTACTGATATAAGAAAACTAGGGCTATTACCATGTATTTTTGCAACCAAAAAAAAAAGTTTTTGAGAGCATTTAATTGTCAAAGTCTGACACTAGGAAATCAGCGCCATTTGGTAGAATCTCTGTGGGAGTTAGTGACTGCAGACCAAACCACTGAAAATCAATAGGCAACTGAGTTTGCTTTGACATCCAATTCTAAGCAAATATTTCCACTGCTGCAGCTGTGGGCAGACAATCTATTCATTCCTCCTCACTAGCCTATGAATTGGTCCAGTGGAGCACTCAAAGTTCTCCTAAGAGTGAGGAAGAGAAGAAAAAAAACTTGTATTGAGCATGAAGGGTGGCAGAATATACCACCTGAAAATATGACTGTAGGAGTTCGGGACATGGCACCCCAAAATATGCCGCTTTGTATGTTGAGCTATAGGTACTTCAAAAATAGGAAATGCAGGGAGAGGCTTTCTCCTCATCTGCTCAAAGACAGATCCTCCTAAAGGAACTCAATTATCATAAATCTCCCCAGGAGTTTCATCCACCAGGGAAGACTGACTCTTATCACAGGAGAGACTAGACAAATGGTCAAAGTATCACACCTCCCATATATTCTTTTAAAGGCTCATTATTTTTCCTCAAAATCATTTACTATTCCCTAAGAGGTCTACATCCCCCCTCCCCTTCCCCTATTAAGATAATATTTAAGCCCAAATTCTAAGTCATCTTTTTGAGTTACTCATTTTTCCTTGGGTGTTTCTGATGTACACGAGTTATATGTATTAATTAACTTCCGTTTTTCTCTAATTACTCTGTCTTTTATTACAAGGCTCTCGGTTAAGAACTCAGAGGTAGAGGGAAAATTATTTTTTCTCCCCTACAAGCACCTACTATGTATGTCAAATACTATACTACATAAGCAAATATCTTAATATTCACTCCAACTTTGTAAGATAGGTGTTATTATCCCCATTTTATAGATTTTTAAAAAGTGAGACTTGAGAGATGAGGAGATTGGCCCCAAGGTCACACACCTATAAACTGTAAGAGGTGGGATTCAATCCTAGAGCTGGGATTCAATTCGGTCTATGCAGTTGCCATTAGTCCCCAGCCCTGGCATATTTTCTTTCTGGTTAAACAAGCTGGAATAAAACTCCTGTAGTTTAAGACATAATTTTGTTAGAGAAATGTCTGGAGAGACATACACTAATATGTTAAGAGTGGTGATTTCTGAGTAGGAGGAATATATTTTCATTTTCTTATTTTTGGTTTTCTGCATTTTTAACTTTCTACAATGCAATATCCTGATTTTATAATAGAAATTAAAGAAATAGAAAGGCTTCAATAAGCTATCTTTCAGCTTTTGGAGGCAGCTTGTCTTAGTGGATAAAGACTCAGGACATCCAAGTTCTAAGTTTGGCTCTGTCACTGCCATTGGGGAAATCGTCCCACCTTTCTAGGTTGGGTTTAGTTTCTTCGACCTGTTAAACTGGAATATTTACATGTAATAAGTAAAATCATAACTGTGAAACATTTTATAAATTGCAAAGTGTGATGATGATATTAGTTACTCTATCATTATACAGACTGCAGAAGAGTCAGCCAGCCACTGAACTTCAGACACCTTTTAGACTTTCGAAATATCTTTATCTCAGTACTTTTGGATAGCAGCCAGCTTTGGGTTGCACCACAGAACTTATAGCTCCCCCGGGCCCTGATATCAAAGGTGTCGCCTAGATGTCGTAACTTCGGTGTATCACAGCAAGGCCTTAAGGACGTTCTGCGGTAGAGACCTAGCTTTTTGCTACCACTGGAACAGCCCACTGTTTTAGTTTTTCTCCGTAACTTTTTCATAATAGATTTTCTTTTTGTTGAAACATGTACTGCTTGTAAGTTTCAAGGTCACTGCTTCTTCTGAATGCCAGTTTCTTTACTTTTCATTTTTATTTCTTTCTTTTCTCTTCTCTTCCAGTTTAGTTTTCATAAGCATCACCAAGAGTGCTTTTTTATTTTTATATCAGTGGCAAACGGAACAATCCCACTTTATTAGATTCAATATTTGCATACCACAACTTTTAATGTTAGTAACCAGTGTTCAAGGCCTGAATCTTTAATTCCTGAGAGAGCTTGTTGCTTCTTTGAACACTAAGGTTTCCAGAAGCTTCCAGATAATTATTTCTGTACATGTTTATAAGATGGTAACTGGTCAAAAGATACTTATGCATCACAAAGGACTTTTTCTTTTTTTCTGATTTCAGGTCCTAAACACCCAAATTAAATCATTTATTAAAAGTATATGTCGCTTTTAGTTGGTATCCAATGACAAAAGGACAGTAGTAATCAATTGGCAAAAGAGATGAACACATTTACAGTACCTTTTAAAGCTCCTGTTTCTATGTCTACTAATGGTTTCCCCACATAGGCAATATCGTCTAGATTATAATGCAGTTTTTTAATGACTCCATCGTAACGACTGGTGATAGTAACAGAAGCTTTATCACTTTGAACTTCACAGATGCTATCAAATTGAGACACTGTATCTCCTTCTTTTACATACCTAAAAGACAAACGCCACACTAAATTAGATCAGTATCCATCTAGCCCAGCATTTTAGTTACAGATGGTGCATCGAAGAATGTTCCAGAAAAGACTATGACATCCAGAATCTCTTTGATGTATCTCCAAGAAATACTAAAATTTGAAACACCACTCATCGGTCTATAATCTAAAACTTTAATTAAACTTCCGAGTTCTCTGCCCCACCCATTCCTTGGAATCCTAAAAATGTATTTTAAGTGTGTTTTTTTCCCCCTTTATTGCTTAATTAGCCCTTATTAAACTTTAAGGGATACCTATTATTTCTATAATTACATTTAAAAATCAATATCCCCAATACACATCCTTTGTAATTTCATAAATTTTAGGTCGAGTTTTCCCAGTCTTTTTTTCCAGAACTATTTTAGCCGATCCTTGTATATCAGTGTCTTTATCCCGCAACCATTTAGGTATGCTTTACAAGGCTCTTCTAAATCTTCTTAGAATAGCAAACAGAACAGGAGGAATGGGACCAAACCTGAAATGCCATATATAATTTGGATTCTAACATCATTCTTGATGTATCTAGCACATTTCTGATTTATTACCATCAATTCTTCATTAAGATAATTGTTCAGTCATTTTTATTCCTTGTCTTTCTGTACTAACTAGTTCTCAGTCCATAATAACACATCACCCAAGACATGGAAACTAAGTTTAAAAGCACATATATGAACTTTGACTTCCAGAATGGTGGATTAAGTCCTTCCGGAATTTTGCTTCTCCATAAAAGCAACAAGTACACTGACAAAAGTCACTTAATAAATTACATCAAATAAAATGCCATGATGTACGATGAATCGCGTCACCAGCATTTTGGCAACACAAATTAGTTTTACCTTATTGCTTTAAAAAAAAAAGCAGTGTATGCTATAGAAAGAAGTGTCTTAATTTATATAGAGTCCTACTTATTTTTACTCTAATTATTTTAATATTACTTAAATTTTTTTTTTTCAGAATAACTTACCATTCTTTAATAGTTACTTCTCTAATCCCTTCTCCAATGTCTGAGAGCTTGAACTGAACAATTTGTCCTTGTAGAGCTTCAAAGAAAATGAGAAATAATCTCATTAAATATGTAATGCATTTCCAAGAGATGCTTTTACTTCTAAAATCAGAAAATTTTCTCAAGCAGAAGCAGAAATGATTCCATTGTATACATAAAAAAGCATTTCATAATTTTAAAGAGAATAACCATCATTAATAACCATCAAAGATTTAAATAAATTAAGCAATGACACTGACCCACTGACACTGCCACAGAACTTATATTTTCCAACTTCCAAAATAGTTTTCTTTTACAAGGGTGAAGAAGACTCTTCCGACAAGTGAGATTTTGAAACAATAGCAAGGAACAGAATATAGAACATGATATTGTGGTAAGGGAGACCCCACTGCATCTCCTTGCTTTATGTTATGAAACTGTAATAACCATAAAGGGGCCGCTTTTTGATTTCTTTTGACTTCATACAGCTATTCTCATTTGCCCAAACTATGTTCTGCTAACTTAACACGAAATTTTAGTCTTTTCTTTCCTCTTTCCATTTTTTACCCCTTTTTGAATTTCTACCCCCTTCTTATAACACTTGAATGCCAATGATACTTTATGGTAATTATCCCCCAGAAAAGAAGTATTTCTGGTCAACAGAAAGCATGTATGGATCCTCTCGCTTTTCCAGGTTGAAAAATGGCTGTGAACTTATTTGAGAGTGCTCCTTTATTTTTAGACTGCTATTATCAAAATTGCTCATAAAACACACCAAAGCTGATTACGGTAGTAAAATTGTTTAAAATAAATGAGGAGGTAAGTTAGTAGTAAAGAAATACAAGAAATATTTTTGATATGGAGGTCTTAGGTACCTCTCGTTTCCTCTCTAATAAGCTGGATCCTCTTATAGCCTGCTGCTCATTGTATAAACTGGAACCTTTCTGAAAAATAGTTTGGGCATAAGTATCAAAAGCCTTTTTTAAAAAAATTAAAATTGTTGTGGTGACACTGGTTAATCAAATCAAATAAGTTTCAAGCGTACAATTCAACAGTATGTCAAATGTATATTGCATTATGTGTTTACCACCCAAAGTTAAATTTCCTTCCATCACCAAATACTTGACCCCCTGTACCCCTATCTACCTCCTCAAAAGCCTTTTTAAAAGGTCTATATCTTTAACTCAGCAAGTAATTCTAGTTTTAAGACTTTTTTGCCTGAGGAAATAGAGAAGTACACAAAAGTTTGTACTTAGTAATAGAATAGTTGTCATAGAGTTATAATGAAGAACTGGAAATGAAACTAAGTAACCAAAAACAAGTTAAAACATTATGACACCTCTATACTCAGCAATATCACCCAAGGAACAGCACATGTAAGAACATGAAAATGTGACAGTGTATAGCGTGATCAAGGAATGGTAACAGTTCTATATGCTGAAGATAGGATATATATGGCAAGAAATAAGCCCAGATTTATTTGTGCGCCATGCTGAAGTGAGGCGTTTAGAATTTATCCTAAAGGTAATCAGGAACCAGTGGTAAATAAATATGGTCATAAATTCTTTGAAGCTGCTCCAATAAGAGGTAAAGTCTATTTCTCCACCACTTGAATCTGTGCTGGCCTGTGACTTGCTTTGGCCAATAGATTATAGCAGAAGTGAAATTGTGTAAATTCTGGAGCCTGGACCTCTAAGGATCTTGTAGCTTCTCCCTCCTCTCCCTTACAATGCTGCCTTGAGATCCCTCTATAAGGGAGCTGATCTAGTCTAATGGAGAATGAGAAAGGAATGTGGAAGAGAAATGAGATGCCCTGCCTGAAAATCAACACTAACTGTTAGATATGTGATGAGATCATCTTGGACCTTCCAGCCCAGAGGCTTTTTTTAGCCGAATACAGTCACATTCATGACCAGGCCAACTCCCAGAATCCCAAGAAATAATAAACTATAGTCGCTTCAAGCTGCAAGGTTGTGGAGAGGGTTGTTATTCAGCAATAATTAATTGATAGGGAGTCCTATCTGCAATTTCAGATCTGTAACTTAAGACCTATAATTTTAGAAAAAAGTTCTCTCTGGCAGGAATGTAATGGGTGGAGTTGGGAAAGAGGTGGCAGAGAAAGCAGTTAGGAGGCTACTGCATGTTAAGAAACTGAAGTATGGAACTTAATATATTTATATATTTTCAAAGCTGTCTTAAAAGGAGAAGAAATATATAAGATGTAAAGTTAACAGATCTTGGTAATCAAGATGGATCCAGGTTTCCAGTTTAACTACTTAAGTTAGGCGATACAGGAAGAGAATGTATCCCAAGCATGTAGAGCAGTGTCTTGGCATATAGTAAGTGATCAATAAATACTTGTGTTGAATGAATTTATTCTCATAACAATACAATGGGGTTAGATACTCTGATTATTCTTATCTTCCAGATGATGACACAAAGAGAAATTAAGTAACTTGCTTAAAGTTACACAACTAGTAATTGGTAGACCAAGAATCCAAAGCTCATTATAACTATTGAGACACTGGAGCTTGAATGGCCTCTATTTTCTCCGAGAGAAGATCAACTTTTGAAAATAGAAATCTTTTAAAAAACGGCGAATATATGTGTATCTTAGGGTGTTGTGGAAGATGATATGTGAAAGGCCTGGAAGAACTGATTGATCTCAGGGACGGTTAGGCCTGGAATCCCCCTATTTTTCATTGTTTCCACAAACTAAAGCACCAAGTATCTGTTAAAAAGTTGATGATGTAGCAAAATTCTAAGGTTCTTTATTAGGGTTCTAAATATAACATCAGAAAAAAATGTTTTAGTGTCCTTGCCAAATCTAATACTTAAAAGACTTAAGTTCTTTACAAAGGGTAGAAAGATTTTGGGGAAAGGTAATTACAATGTAAAAACCAGAGAACTTTATAGGTAGGAGCACCTCGGGCTGGTTTCATCATACCATCGTAACAGGACAGATTAAGTGCTTCATTTAACAAGTAATACAGTGAATACAAAGACATAAATTGTTAAGTCAACAATGTACTCTAACTGAGAAAGCCATACCAATGCTGACTATTGCACAAAGTCAGTCAGATGATACAGGACAGATGGCCCAAGACAACCTATTCCCAACATTATGAAGACATAGATATTAAGGGAAAAGTGTGTGAAAGAGGAGTGGGGTGGAGGTGGGGCAGAAAAAAAAATAAAAAAAGAAGCAAGGAGGGCCAGGATAGCAAAAAAAGTCAACTTCTTTTTACTTTGATAAGTCTCCAGTAACTTAAAAAAAAAAAGATAGTAAGATACAAAACATTATTTTGCATAGGCTGTTTTGAGATCATACTCACCAGCAGCTGTTTTCAGCAACTGATGTGGATGGCTATATTTGAATGAAGGATAACCAAAGAAATATACATATTTTGGCTTCAAAACATGAATATTACTACATGTTTCAAAGTAGTGAACACAAATCTAGAGGTGAGAAAACAAAAAAAAACTTTTATAAATGATCTTAATGGCTTATGTATGTAAATATATATTGGATTTCAAATCTATTCTAAAAATAGAACAATCATGATCACAATTTAAACAATATGAAATTATCTCTAGGCCCAAATCAGAACACTTGGCATCACTAACAGTTAAGTTCATGAAGATAGGTTTTCTTAAGTATTTTTGTTCAAGAAATCAAAAGAACTCAAACCCTAGCACAAAGAACATTTTGTTGCCTTTGTTTAGTAAAATTATACCCTTAGAGTTAGATATGTCTATATGCTTATGATTCTTGCCAAAAATTCCTTATGAAAGATGTTTTAACAATGTATTCTCTATATAAATACATGGGCTTGTAGGTGCACTTGAGTTATTAGAGAGTTCCTGAAATAAAACTACTAAGGAATTCAAAAGTGACATCGCCTAAAGACACTGGAACACATGCAGCACTGTACTGTAAAAAATATTACAAATGAGTCACTTTAAAATGGAGTCAGAGCTGCTATCCCAGAGGAACTGCCTCACACATCTCAGGCTTACTCCTCAAACCTTTGGAATGTCAAAAGTGAGCAAAATAATGTTTAGACTGGGCCTACAATAGCATTGCTTTCCAAACAACTGTTTGCAAAGATAATAGGAAAGCAGACAGAACTACTTGATTAAAAATTAAAGACATTCTTAAGAAGAAGCATCAATAAATTAGATTATCTGCACCTAGAGAAATTCCTTTTTTCTATTCATGTAATTATTCCCCTTCCCGTTCTCATAAATACTCCTTGCCTTCACTTCCTAATAGGGCCACTAGTGCTCGGGTTTCTGCCTGAATCAGTGCTCGCAGAATTGCAGTTCCTTTTTACAACAAATGCCTGTTGCCTCTCACTTTGCCTTTAGGTTAACAGTACCTAAAGTTTTTCCTATCATAATTTACAGATGATTCTTTAGACTTAACTTTAACTATTTTACATAACATCTTAGTATTAAAAAAAGACAATAAGTAGGCCTGAATGTATTCACCTTGATATATCAACACCTAAGTTTCTGAAAGATAGAATATTTTATTTTGAAAGTTAAAATTTCAGTGTTATTAATACCTAATTAACTGCATCATTTGTAGTTTATACTTTAGTGGCGATTAGCCCTTAAAATTTAAAAGTTATATATTATGTAAGTATTATAGTTATGCTATATAATACATATTTATAAATGAGTTGTTTTTCTTATAGAAAATAATAAAAATTTGATTTACTGACAGAAATAATAAATTTAAATTCTTACAGGATTTTTCACTTTAATTTCCAAGCTGTTACTAGTTTCTGTAGGCAAAGAAAAACCAAAGATTCCTTTCCTAAAACATGAATAATTTTAAATCATACACCTTAGCTTTACTTTAAGAGCTCATTCTAAAGCAACTTAATCTTTATAATAGCTACATTTTATTCTTATTAACATTTAGGCTCGTAATATAAAGCCTAACTAAAATAACTAATATTGACAGCTTAAAACTTAGAGAAATTTTAGCAGCCTTCTTGTGATCATGAGGTAAAGGCCAAATGACAACCCTGATAAAGATAAGTCATTTAATGCCGGCTGCCATCTATCTTTGGGATGCTTTGTATGCACAAATACGGAATTTCCTATTTATTGGTTGGGTTGTATTGCTTGTAGCTGAAAAATACCTAATATATATGCAACTGGAGATTTTCAGGACAGTAGGATATATGGGTCTGGAGTGGAGCTGGCTGGTAGACTGGGGAAATTTAGGAAGCATCAGCTACAGATGACAACCAAATTAATAGTGGATGTGATAATCCAGGAATTGCAACAAGTGCAGAGGGCCAAAGTCAGAACCTTTAGAAACACCAACATTTAAAAGTTGGACAGGGAAAGAGAAGGAGAGTGGGACCAAGTGCCCAAAGATATAGGAAGAATCTCAGGAAACTGGTGTCACAGAAGCCAAGCATGGAAAGCTCTCAAAAGAGGGGAGGTCTATACCTAGTAAGGTGCTGCTGAGAAGACCTTTCTTCTGGTTACCTCTTATTTACTCATCTTTCACAAATCTCAAGTTACACAGTATCCTCTGGGAACTCCTCTCCCACCCCCAAAACCCCTCCTATGTGTTTCTGTAGCTGTAGGAATTGTCCCTACACAGCACTTTTCACGCTGTGCTGTAACTGCTTGTTAAATGTCTATATCTCTCTCCCTGTCCTCCACCACAAGGCTGTAAAACACTCTCTTATTCATTGTGCATCCTCAATGGCTAGCACAATAGCTGCTACTTAGCAAGCCTTCAAAAGGTTTTGTAAGATCAGGAGTCAACCATTGTGGAATGACCTAAAGAGGGGACCTTGGCAAAAAATAAAAAATAAAATAAAATAAAATAATCTGCTATGCAAACAGGATAAAACACTATGATTACAGTATGTTAATTGGTGCTAAAAGACTGCGTGAAGGGGAAAATTGCAGGGGAGATAGTGGTGTGTTGCAGTTCTGGTGAGAAAAAGGTTAGAAAAATACTGGTGCAGACGCAGGAGACAAGCACATGTCCAAGGAATGAAGATTGAAGATTGAGCCGCTTTGCTCCTCGGAAGTAAGGACCCGTGGTGTTTGTTATGCTTTGTTTGAAGGCTCTCTTCCTCTTGACTTAAGTTCCCCGAGGGTCGTATTATCAATGCCTGCCACGAAGTGGGTGATGAACAAAGTAGGTGATGAACAAATGCTGAATGAATACGTATCTCCCTATCCCCAGTGCCTAGCCCACTGCTTAGCACCCAGACGGTGCTCAATGAAAGGCTAGGGGGCCAAAGGCTAGCTGAGCCTCGGGTTGTAGACGGAATGGGAGGGCAACTGAGTCAAGAAAGAAGCGCATGCAGGTAAGGGGATGGGAAGTGGGTCTCCAGACCAGTCGGCTCGCCACCTTCTCTTCCCTTCGTTTTGCATATGTCCCTTCACCTCTCCACGCGTGGCACTCGGAGGACAAAATAACACACCTCTCTCAGATGACTGCGGGCAAATCACTTCTTCCCTACCTCAGGTCTACTCACACTTGCTTACCAGCCTTCCCGCAATCCGGCTCCAGGTCCTCAGCAGCGTAACTACCGCCATCTTACCCCGGAAATGACAACTCTCTGTGGTTGGAAGAGTTGCCTTTGCCCTATTTGGAGCCGGAAAGCGCACCTTCCCCTGAGCGACCAATGGGGGCGGGGGGCGAGGGAGCGAGCCTCCCACCGGCCAGCCAATCAGGGAGTGGGGCGGGGCGGGAGCGACACTAAGGGATGCGGAGAGCTCACGCGAGATAAAAAGAGCGTCAGGAGGGAACACCGGAGGCGAAGATAGCAGCCAAAACTTAGTTGCAGAGACTGTGTTGGACAAGGCACTGCTGTGTAAGTACATGAGCACCAACGGTCATCTTTGTTGTCCATGTAATAGGGAGAAACAGAATGTTAAGGGAACGCAAAGGATGGGCACTTACTGGAGAAAGTTATGTGAAGTAAGACCTGAGGAATGTGTAGGGAAACATCCCTTCTTCGGCTTGTATTATAAGCTCCTTGATTACAGAAAACAGAACGTTTCTATACTTTGTAGCAAGGCTCTTTCCCACTAGGCGAGTCATAAGTATATGCTGAAATATTTCCCTATGACTGGCATTTCTTATTCCCATCAAGTGCTCTTGACTACTGGAATTGTCTTTTCTATTTTTTTTTTTTTTGATAGATGAACAAGGTTTCCTTTATGTGTAAAATAAATGTTATCAACAATATCCTTAGAGAATATTGTCAGATGCAGCTGCCCAATATATGCAATATATGTCAGATATAAATTGATTTATTTGCCTCTTGGAGAAATGTCAAATTTAGAGCTAATAAAGATTAGAGCTTTCATAGCCAATCTTCTTGAAATAATTAGGAAACCAATTTCTATAAATGTTCTGGATGACGTTTGTCTGTTCTTGCCTCTTGCGTGGAAATGAAAAGCTTACATGGGAATGTCTAAAGAATTAGAGGAAAAAAAATACTGAAACAATGACAAATAAATCCTGAACACTGAATCTTAGTAGCTGTGAAATTAAATCTCAGGTATTTCACAAATTCACTAATATTATGCAAAACCATTCTTTTTTGCCTTATTTGCCTTTCAGTGTATTTCATACACATTACTGTAAGCAATGAATCTAAGTTGCCTTTACAAGAAAATCTGATAGTCAATTTTTTAACTTTCCCACTAACAAAACATTTTATAGGCACTATTAATATAGTTGATAATACTCCATGCATGTGTTTGCATAAAAAGATGAAGTAGTTGTGCCTTTGAAGTGAATTATTTTTCTTTCCAAGGTCCCTATACCACCTTCTTCCTCTTAACTTTCCTTTAATTCTACCTTCTCCTGAGAAAATATTTTTTCTTTTACCCTCTTTTATTCTCAATGGATTACTGCTTCCAGAGTTAGTACTATACGTTTATCTTTCCTTCCCAAATCAAGAGATAAGCCAGTATTTACTAATTAATCCTTTCACTCAAAAGAAACAAGAACTCATTTCTTCTCTTTCTCAAATTAATAAAAATGACTGATTACAACCCAGGGATTCCACTCCTAGCCGTCTACTCAAAAGAAATGAAAACATACGTCCACACTAAGACTAGTTAGTACAAGAATGATTGTAACAGCATTGTTCATAATAGCCCAAATGTCCTTCAATAAGTGAATGGATAAACAAAATGTACATCCATGTAACGGGCTTTTATTCATTCTTAACAATGACTGAAGTACTGATGCATGCTTTAATATGGATGAACTTCAAATTTTTATACTAAGAATCCAGATCTGAAAGGTCACATATTGCACGATTCCATTTATATGAAATGTCCAGAGAAGACAAATCTACCAAGACAAGAAAGCAAATTAGTGTTTATCTGGAGCTGGAATGGGAATGAGGAGTGACAGCAAAGGCACAAAGGAGAGCTTTTTGTGGTGATGGAAACTTCCTATAACCAGATTGTGGTGATGATTGCATAACTGAATTTACTAAAAATCATTGAATTGTACACTTGAAACAGGCGAACTTTATGGTATGTAAACTTCAATAAAGCTGTTAAAATTGTGTTATATTGTATACATACAATAGAATAATGTGACATAGATAAGTCACGTTAATAACAAAAACCTAGACTTACCACCCAATTTAAGAAACAGAACCTTTCCTATGCTGGTGCAGATCACTCTCTGCTCCTCTTAACCTTCCCTCTTCCTCTGAGATCACCATTATCCTAAAGAGTGTATTTATCATTCCTTTGTTTCCCTTAGAATTTACGATATACATGGATCGCTAACAATACATTGCTTACTTTTGCTCATTTTTGAGTCTTATAAAAATGTCTTTTACCACATAAAAATGGTATCAAATTGTAGATATCTTTCAACAACTAGCTTTTGTGACAATACTACCATTTATTTATCCATTGTCTACTCAGTGAACATTTGTGTTGTTTCCAGCTCTTTGATATTACCGTCAGTGCTGCTGTGAATTATCTTGGTGCCTGTGCAAGTTTCTTTAGGGTAGTACTTTTCGGACTGTCATGAGCATTCATATCAGCTGGGGATCTTTTTTAAATGCAGTTTCTAATTCAGTCGATCAGGGTGGGGCCTGAGAGTCTTCATTTCTACCAAGTTCTAGGTGATACAGATGTTACGATTTAGCCGGATCGCACTTTGTTTAGTAAGGTAAGAACATATACCTAAAAATAGAATTGTTGAGACATGAGTATATTTATTTGTAACCAAGATAATGAAGAACTGCCAGACTATTTACAAAAGTACCTACACCATTTTTTATGTGTCTCTCAAGATAAAAAGGTGACAAGATGACACTACACGCACGCACGCGCAGAGTATCAATGCACCCAAGGCACGCACATTTCAAAGGGCAGGCTGCAGAGAAGGCAAACCCGACCTGTAGAAGGAGGTCAGTGCACTGCAATGTCCGGACGTCTTTTACATCTTCAGCTCTAAGAGTCTCCAGCTATGGGTACCGCGGGATCCTCGAAAAACCAGAGATAAACACAGATGTTTATGCAAGCCGGCGAGAGAACTGAAGAATCTGGTTAGAGCTGAAACATAGGCTTTCTGCAATCTGCGGTTTTTGCTGTGTTCAGTGCACACACGTTTCCTACCGCGCTCCAAGACACCTCTCCTACCGCCACCGCATCTCCCCGGACAGCTCCAGATTTGCTGGGATTCTGTCCGCACCGCCTCTACTAGCACCGCGTGATGCGCATGCGCACTGGCTGCCGGTTCGTGCGAACCCGGTCTCGCAGCGTGGGGCGGTGCTGTTGGCTCCTGCGAAATCCTGTTTTCCCGAGCGGCCGCTGCTTCCTTTTTCCGCCAGATCCCCGCAGCCCCGCGCGAGGACTAGGTTTCGGAGCTGCGAGGCGGGAGCCAGCGTCTCCTCTTCCCCGCGCTCGCGCGGAGGCTGTGCGGCTGCGGGCCGGGCCCCAGGGCGCCCGCCATGGCCGGGCAGCGGGTGGAGGTGGACGGCGGGATCATGGAAGGGGTGAGTGCGGGGCCGGAGGCCGAGGGGTGGCGACAGCGGCGGGGGCTGGAGCGAGCGGAGCCTCCCCGTCTGACGTCGTCTCTCTTGTCTCCGCACCCGCACTGTGGCTGCCCAGGGCGGCCAGATCCTGAGGGTCTCCACAGCCCTGAGCTGTCTCTTGGGCCTCCCCTTGCGCGTGCAGAAGATCCGAGCCGGCCGCAGCACGCCTGGCCTGAGGTAAATCGGGGCGCTGGGGAAAAGGGTGGGGGTACGCTGCGTGGGGCTGGAGGGGTGGGAGGCCAGGGGGCAGCCCGTGGGGGCGGGGCTTGGGGGCTCGCGGTGGCGGCGGCGTAGGACTGGGGGACTCAGGAACCCGGGCAGTGATGCTGACAAGATCCCGGCCTTAAAGTGGAGGAATATGAACCCGGGCGCAGGTCCTGGGGTGCAGTACTCCAGCCTGGGCTGTCCGCCGAAGCCTCAGTTGTGCGGTCTTGAAATCCTCCAGGGGCATGTTAGAAAATAGGCCCAGATTTTCTCTGGCTACAATTGTCTCATTTCTTAAAGATTTATCTTTTTAAAACGCGCCCTCACTTCATCGGGCATTCCAAGTACCTAGAGAGCTCGTAGCAGCGGGCAAGATAGATCAGGGCAGATCAGCCTCTACAGCCAGAGAAAACCCAACTTTTTAACCAGTGCGTTCTCTGCTGCCGCACATTTTAGATAGAACAGGAAAGGACACTAAGATGTGTTAATCCAGCTTTCATTCATATCTCTGGGAAGCTGTGCATATGACCAGAATTATCGGTTGTAGAGAGGGAAAAACGTTGATCAACACTTGATTTTTCATGTTTCTTTCTGGCAAGCTAGGCATGCCACTAGGTAAGTTTCACGTATATGCGCCTCTTAAAAGAAGACCCACTTTGAAGCCAAACTGATCCCTTTGTATTATTCCATTGTAATAGGTCAGCCATCTCTTAGCCTTTTATCCACAATCCATTTTGAAATGATTAAAAGGTAATTAGTGATATGTGTGAACATTAATTCCCTTTGCCACAGTCGTCTACAGTAATCCATTTCACCAGTAGTGAAATCCGATTCATTAAGGCTGTGTTGATACTTTATTAGTTTGCTAGAGCTGTCATAACAAAATACCAGGTTGGGTGGCCTAAACAAGAGAAGTTATTTTCTTACAGTTCTGAAGGCTAGAAGTCCAAGATCAAGATGCTGGCGGGGTTGGTTTCTTCTGAGGGCCATAAGAAAAGATTCTGTTCCAGGCCTCTCCCCCTCTCCCCCTCTTCCCCTCTCCCCTCCTCCCTCTCTCCCTCGCTCTCCCTCTCTCCCTCTCTCCCTCTCTCCCTCTCTCCCTCTCTCCCTCTCTCCCTCTCTCCCTCGCTCCCTCGCTCTCCCTCTCTCCCTCTCCCCCTTTCCCTCTCTCCTTCTCTCCTCTCCTTCTCCATCTCTGCCACTCCCTCAGTCTCCCTCCCTCCCTTTCTCCCTCCCCCCCCTCTCCCCCCTGCTGGTGGCCACCCTTTTGCTGCCTCTTCACATGGCATTGCTCTGTGCATGCATATCCCCCAACTCTCTGTATGTCCTAATCTCTTTTTATTGGGACACCAGTGAGAATGGATTAGGGCTAACCCTAACCCACTCTTTTAACTTAATCACCTCTTTTAAGGCCCTACCTCCAAGTAATTACATTCTGAGATACTGGGGTTTAAGGCTTAAGCATATGAATTTTGGGGGAACACAGTTCAACCTTGACAGGTACCATAGATTATTTAGTAAAGTGCAAGTGAGACCAGTGGCACTTAGGTAGCCTGATTAGTTTTCCTCTTTTGCATACTTATAATTTACAACAATATATCAGTGTATATGTTTACAGCTAAATTAACTGGTGTGGAAGGAACCTTTAAAATGATGCCTACTAGCAGGTTGTCTAGGTACATGAAAACCCAAAAGGAAGGTCTAACACGGAAGAGTGGCACTTACTGTGGTTAGACCTTGCTGTTTTCTTGCCATTGCAGTTTTATAAATGTCATAAAGTGTGGGGATATAGGCAGTCTGAATGCACACGTTTTGATGCAGTATTATGACCTGAAGGCCTCAACACTTATCTGGACTGGAAATGATTCGAGATTTATGTGATGGGCAACTGGAGGGGGCAGAAATCGGCTCAACAGAAATCAGATTTACACCAGAGAAGATCAAAGGTGGAATCCACACAGCAGATACCAAGACTGCAGGGTATGTGTCATTTACTTTCCATTTATTTACAGGCTGAGGGGTTAGACCTGGATTCAGATGCAGGTACTAGCACTAACTGGGCAGGTGGTTTAATGTCTTCGAGCTCTAGTTTCCTCTCTTTTAAAATGGCAATAAAACACCATTTAGGATTAGTTTGTATGTAAAGTTACTAATTGTTTACTGTGTAGTTATTATTATATCTAGAATTTTCTCGTGTATATAGTATAATGTATTTGTTTTTTACTTTTTATTAGAAATTGAATATCTGAAAACTACCAAGTTTTCATGCTCTGTAGTCATAGTAGTCTTTGTAGCATATTTAGTTCTTGGCTTGCAGCTAATTATGAACTATAGTCTAATTTTAGTCTAGGTATTTTTGTTGGTTTTTAGTAGATACTTATGCAATTCTGTTTAGAAATTTTTAGATGTGGTAGTCGTTTTTTTTCCATTGGAAAATGGGTATTTAACAATTAAATTGAGCCTTTAATGTTTTCCAAGAATCCTTCCTTTTGTTGACAAAACACAGAGAGCAGTTTTTTTTTTTTTACAGAGAATATTTTTATTTTTTTTTAATTGAAGAAATGATTTTTAAAAATTTCCCCCTTCTACCTTCTTCCTCCTGCCTTCCTCCTCCCCTCTGGTAACCACTAGTCTGTTGTCCATGTCCATAAGTCTCTGTTCATTTGTTGCTTTTAGGTTTATATCCCACATATAAGTGATATCATGTGATTTTCTACTTTTTCTGTCTGGCTTATTTCGCTTAGTATGATTATTTCAAGATCCATCCATGTTGTCACAAATGGCAGTATTTCATCTCTTATGGCTGAATAATATTTCATTGTATATATGTACCACAGCTTTTTTAGCCAATCATCTATCATAGGACACTGCAGTTGCTTCCATGTCCTGGCCACTGCGAATAATGCTGCTATGAACATCAGTGTGAAATATTTTTTCAGATATGAGTTTTCAAGTCTTTGGGGTAAATAGCCAATAGAGGAATTGCTGAATCATATGGTAGATCAATTCTCAGTTTTTTGAGGAACCTCTATACTGTTTTCTGGAGAGCAATTTTTTGTGTTTTCTGTGTTATTTGGCTGATTGCCATTGTAAGGAGCATCCTTTACCAAAATCCTACCCATTTTCTAGGAAGCTTGATAAAATAAGATATTATGCTGTAAACCTGATGCCAGGTTGTTTCAGAAATGACTATTTTAATAGATTGTGATTTTCAGTTTGAGAAAATGTGTAGTGAGATTTGAGTAACGATGTGAATAGACGTCTATGAAAAGGGACCTGCTGGTAGGCCTCAGGTGAGTTTTGCCAAGTGAGAACTTTCCTAAGGAGATTAAAGAATTTGAGGTATCTTTATAGTCAGCATATTATTTCAGGCATTATCCTGGATAAAAAGTTGAAAAAAGTAATAGTTAACCAACTCTCTAAAAATTAACTGAAATAGAATCATAGAATTTTGAAGCTGTAGAGAGAAAATAGAAACCATATTTTCAACCCTTCCTCCACTTTGTGAATTAGAGACTGAACGCCTTCTGGTGTTAAGGTCAGAACTAGAATTAGAATTAGAATCTAGGCCTTCTGGCTTCTAATTCACTAGAATGTGTGGGAAATGAGTTTAAAGTTGATAATCCAGGTCCATTCAGATGACTAAAATAAATGTGTTCCTAGAAAGAAAACACATCTTATGCACATCCTAACATTTTTATCCCTAATTGTGATTACAGGACCATGTGTTTTCTCAAGTGTATTTTTGTTTCTGTAATTCCTTATGCTACTAAAATTTAGGTTTTCTTTCTAGTCTTAGAATCTGCTTTTATTGGGGTGAGGAGGAAAGAACCGCTTTATATGTTGGGTTCTTAAGAGGGAATGAACAGAAGTTCAGTAGTTATAAAAATATGGTTTGAGTAAACAAAACATTTCCAAGCCTTTTTTTACTTGCTCCTAGGCTCTACTTGAGAAGGGGAATTATATTGTACATATTTTCTTATGTCTAACACATTACACAGTCAATAAACATTCACTAAATTAATGAAATGCATGATCAGTGATAATAGACTCTAGTTCAGTCAGTACGTATGCATCGCTGCCATAAGAAAGTTAAATAAAGGTCTATCTTTTGGTATGTGGAGGCTCTGTTGAACTCCCTTTCAAACTACAATCTAAGGATGTAGTTCCATAGTGTAGCGGTTGGAATGTCTGCTTTGCACGCAGAAAGTCCTGGGTTCATACCCTAGTGGAGGCATGGTCCATGGTCTACAGCCATGCCACCCTGAACAAGCCTGATGTCTGATCTCAGAAGCTAAGCAGGGTGGGGCTTGTTAGTACTTGGATGGGAGACCACCTAGGAAGACCAGGTGCTGTAGGCCAAAAAAAAAACAAAAACAAAAACAAAAAAACCCTACAATCCACATGTGAATATGATTGCTTTCCCTTGACTTTAGAAAAGAAGGGAAGGAAAATAAGAACTCAATTAGAAAATCTGACCAAATGTTTTCTTTTATTAAAAACTTCATATTCTGTAGTTATTTCTCATGTTTTCTCACATTATTTGATTGTAAGGACCAAACAGGTGAGTTAAAGCAAGGATTATTTCCTTAAAACTTTTTCTGTGTAAAATATTTAGCTATCGGTATATGTAAAATATTCTAATATATCATGAACTCCACAGTGGTAGGAACTGTATGTCAGCTTGATATCTGAAACAGAGTTTAGTGCATGGTAGACATTCTGATACAATCATTTGAATATTTCTAGAGCTTAACTGTTTTGAATTATGTTTATAAACTGCTTTCAAGAATCCTTTTTATAAAAATGTTGCAAAGATGGTTTTATTTTTAATTTGTTTTTACTTCTTTGTAATATCCAGGCGAAAAAGTGTCAGAACTTAGCTAAGGTCACAGAGCTATTGTTTAATATTGATTCAAACCCAGATTTGCATATCAAAGCCGGTTCCTTCCACTGTGAAATACTGTCTTTCTTTAAGATTCAAGATTTTATGATTTAGTTACTAAAGTTTTTTTTTTTTAACTTTGAAGTGTTTTTTAAACTTGAGGGCATGTACCTGCCTCCCCAGCTATCTATGCTTCAGCTATGGTGATGTGTAGTAGTATCACTTTCTTGAGACTTTTAAAAGAAAATACAGCTAAGCTTGTTCTGCCTTCTTAGGAGCGTGTGCCTCCTGATGCAGGTCTCGATGCCCTGTGTTCTCTTTGCTGCTTCTCCATCAGAGCTTCGTTTAAGAGGTGGAACTAATGCTGAAATGGCACCACAGATTGATTACACAGAAATGGTAAGGGCTTTCGTTGTTGACAAGCTAAGATGATGATCTCATAAATTCCAAATCTCCATTCTCTACTAAGTATAACTCGAGTGTTTTCGTGTACATACCTGTTTATTTCTTCATGGTGTCTAGTTCTGCTGAGGAAGAGGGTAAGAGATTATGTTTACTTAAGACTGAGAGTTGTATCTTAGAACAGTGTTCCTAGTGAATTCTTCGAAAACCTCAAGTGTAATTATTATATAAATTATTTATTATATAAATTAGATATTTTATATTTACAGGAAGCATGGTTTGGAAGAAAAAACTCAAGACAGGAATTAAATACTGTGTTTGACTAGAGTTGGTGAGGATGTGGAGAAATTGGAACACTTGCACATTGTTGGTGGGAATCCAAAATGGTGGCTGCACCATTTTGAAAACCAGTATGAAGGTTCCTCAGGAAATTAAAAATAAAACTGCCATGTAATGCAGCAATCCCACTTCTGGGTATTTATCCAAGAGAGTTGAAATCAGGATCTGAAAGAGATATTAGTATTCCCGTGTTCATCATAGTACTAGTCATAGTAGCAAACGTATGGGAACAACCTAAATGTCTACTGATGAATGAATAGATAAAGAACATGTGGTATATACATACAATGAAATATTATTCAGCCTTAAAAAGAAAGAAATTCAGGACATTTATGCTAAGTGAAATAAGCCAGTCACATAAACACAAATAGTGGCATGGTTCCACTTACGTGAGATATCTAGAGTAGTCAAATTCATAGAGTCAAAAAGAGTGGCATGGGGTTGGGGGAGGGGAGAAATGGGGAGTTTCTGAGCAAGGTGCATAAAGTTTCAGTTAAGCAAGATGAAAAAGCTCTATAGATCTTCTGTGCAACATTGTACTTATAGTCAACAGTAATGTATACTTAAAAATTTGTTGAGAGTAGATTTCGTGTAATATGTTCTTCCCATAATAAAATAAAATTTTGAAAAAAAATACCATATTTTGACTATAAAATTTTAAAATGATAAAGCTCAATACATTTGAATTCATCCACACTGCTTGTATCAGCAATGAAAGCTAAGTAGTGTTCTGATATACGGAAGTACCAATTTTTTAATCTGTTTATCTGTTAAAGGACATTTGGGATGTTTCCAGTTTTTGATGATTATGAATAAAGTCACTCTAAACACTTATGTGCAGGTTTTTGAGTGAATGTAAGTTTTCATATCTCTTGAGTAAGTACCTAGGAGAGGGATTACTGGGATCTAATAGTAAGTATATGTCTAACTTTATAAGACACTGCCAGATAGTTTTGGCACTCAAATGTCTGCATTGTTTTGCATTTTCACCAGCACTATCCGAGAATTTCTACATTCTCCCTAGCACTTAATATTCTCAGGGTTTAATGAAAAAAATTTTTTTTGCCATTTTAATAGATGGTATAATCTTCTTAAATTCAGTTTTTATAGGATCCATAAAGAAAATTAAACTTACTGCTCTTTACGTAATCTCATGTAAGGAAATGGCCCTAATTTAATATTACGAAATGCAGCAAAGGATAAATGTTAACATTTATTTTAATAGAGCATTAATACGATAATTATTATATACATAAAATATGTAATACTGAAAATTTGGAGAATGATTAAATAAATTATGCAGTCATCCAGATATTATTTAGGAAGAATTTTATGATGTCGGGAAAATGCTTTTGTTTATAATGTTAAATAGAAAAAATAAGGAGAAAACATTGTACATGTAGCAAGATGTCAACTGAATAAAAAAATTGAGATAGCAGAATGGAGCATTGTTTACCAGTACCCCTAATTTCTTATAGTGGGTTATATAGAGAAGGGTCAGGAAATGCTGTCCTCTGGGCTAATGTAACCACTGGGGTCACGTATCCTGAGTCGCACCTTCTTTTTTATTAGGTAGACTTGCTCGGCCCTGATTAATTAAATGTGAACATTTTTATTTTAGCTATAAGTCAGTTATTTTATTTGAAACGTAGAACTAGCCTACACATTTTTATATTACTGTTTATGGTGCCTCATTACTAGGTCCAAGCAGAGCACTTTTGTGTAATAAATATACTTGTTGAATCACTAAATATTGGTGGTTAAAGTAACAATAAACTGATTTTGCAGGTTTTCAAGCCAGTTGTTGAAAAATTTGGTTTCAGATTTAATTGTGACATTAAAATGAGGTAAGTTACTTATTTCTTAGCCTTTAGGCCCACTACTTGTGGTAAAAATAGAAAAAGTAGCCCTTAGTGAACTATCATTCTGGAGCCCACACATTACCTTACATGTGCTTTGTGGCTTAAAAACAATAAGCAGTAGAGACGTGGGGACTTGAAAGCAGCTACTTGTGATATCGCTTGTTTTGGGGGAGAAATATTTTCAAGGAAAGTCTACATTGAGACATCTTCATATCTTTTATTATCTATGCTCAGCACGGATTGAATGCTCACAGAGTAGACAACTGGAGTAGGCACTACAGGATCATTAAAGGGGTACTCTCCTACAATGCAGTCAGAATTATTTTCCTAAGAAATAATTAGGCATTAGGCATTCGGCTTATTTCTCTTTAAGGCTTCCCTTCTGTCCCTTAATAACAAGACCAGAGTTCTTGATGTGACATTTAAGCGCTTTAACATCTTGTTCCAATCTGCTTTTCTAGCTTCCGATGCTCTCCTCTCCTCTCAACATACCACATATTCTGGCTACGTGATTACCTGCTAGTCCATCAACGTACTTTGTGCCTTCAGACTTCCATGTCTTCGTTCATGTTATTCCACCCCTGCTCTCCTACAAATTGAAAACCCTCAGTTTTTCAAAATGAAACTTGTAATTACTTGTGTGAATTTCCATGAGTGTGCCTCAGTTAGAATTCATATTTGTACTTCTGTCATAGTCCTAACAGCTGAGTTGTGTTCTGGTAGGTTGTATGTGGAGCCATCTCCCCACTAGATGGATAGGCACACTGTCATTCTCATCTTTGTGTTCTCAGCATCCTCTGTAGGTTGACCGACACTGAATATTATTAAAATTTTATTAGTGTTCAGCTACTTAAGTATTCATATTATTTATGGAGCACCTAGTATGTACCAGTCATTGTTTTAGTCCCTGGTATATAGCAGGGACAAAGTAGACAAAGGCCCTGCCAGCAAGCAGCTGATATTCTAAAACACCCCTGTCAGACCGAACTTCCTGCACTGAGGGAAATGTTCCCTGTCTGTCTGACGTGGTATTCACAGGCCACACACGACTGTTGAGCACCTGAAATGTGGCCACTGCGACTGGGGAGCTGAGTTTTGAATTTTATTTTATTTTATTTAAATTTAAATGGTGACATGCAGATTGTGACTACCGCATTGGACAGCACAGGTCTATAACATTATTTGGAAATTTCAAACAATTATATGGTTGGATGTCATTCATGTTATCTTACGGTAAATACTGAGCTTTACATTTGTTGTGAATCAGTTTGTGTTTGTTGTACTTTTTATAGGGGCTACTACCCAAAAGGGGGTGGTGAAGTGATCGTCCGAATGTCACCAATTAAACAATTGAACCCAATAAATATAACTGACCGTGGCTCTGTGACTAAGATATATGGAAGAGCTTTTGTTGCTGGTGTTTTGCCGTTTAAAGTAAGTTGTTTAGATGGTCTTAGAAGTGTGTGTATGTCTTGTTAAGTATTGTATCATTTAAATTTTGAAGTTATTGAAAGATCTTAATTTTTAAATAAATCCTTTTGTTAAAGTTTTTTCTTAAAATTCTGTATTCCCTACTCTTAAAAATCAAATGTTTATATAATGCATGTAAAAGTTATTATTTTATTTGTCTTTGAGGGCTTGAAAACAATTGTAAAAATAATAATTTATTTTATTCTCTTCTACTGTTTGGCCACATAGGCAGCAAAAGAAATGGCGTCGGCAGCTGTCAGGTGCATCAGAAAGGAGATTAGAGATCTATATGTTAACATCCAGCCTGTCCAGGAACCTAAAGACCAAGCTTTTGGCAATGGAAGTGGAATAATGTGAGACAATATACTTTTTCCTAGACATTGGTTGAGAGCCCCCAAATAATTATCTTATTTAAATGAAAGATTTGTATTTTTTTAGTTTAAATTTATAATTTTAAGAAGGTAAATTTTAAAGGGCATTTATACCCAAAACAGCAGCATGACGAATTAAGGTAATTATTTTATTCCAAATTTTATTCTGAGGATGATTTGCCTTCATTACAAGAGCTCTTTTCTTTATACAGTGAACTTAGATGTTGAAGCTAATCAGAAGGTAGCCTTTGAAGATGAGCCTAAGAGAAATATTGGACTTGCTTTTCCTACCCCAAATGTGAAATCAGTTTACAAGTAGATGTCTTAGAAATGGCAAAGATCTTTTTAGAAAAGAAATATAGCTATTATATTAATCCAGTTAGAAGTTATTGATTTAAGTGTTTTAAAAATGTCTTGATTGTTTAAAGTGAATATTTAAATTTTAAAGTCTTTTTCAGTGTTTCTTAAAGGGTTTAAAGTAAATGCACAGTCTACATAATGTTGTTTAAAACCCAAACATCTCTGTAGGAAGGCTTTTTCATTAAGATAATCGTAAGATATTTATAGTACAGTATGCCAGTGAAGTGGTATCTTAGTGCTGACAACGTAACTTCTGGGAGGGCCATTCCTTACCTGCGAGTGACTTGTCTGAAGTACTGAAAGATAGAGATGGAGAATGCTAATCATGTCCCCTCTCTGTACAAAGAATTTCACTTTTGCAAAGTACTAGCCAGATCTAGTTTTTCATGTTTAACAGTCACTATTCTCTGATACTGTATTTGCATGTAATTTTAGAATATTGATAGCATAGGTAGTAATACTTTTTTTTCCTATATAGCATTATTGCTGAGACATCCACTGGCTGTTTGTTGGCTGGATCATCACTTGGTAAACGAGGTATAGATAAATGAAGGGGGTGTACAAGTCCCAATGCTAGTGTAACATTCTTTAATCATGTTGGGATGAGAATGTTATAGAATGATGGATGACAAGTTTAAAAGGATACAGTTAACTGATTCTCTTTCAGAGTCAATTAAATTTTTAGTTTTTTTCACAACTTTATATTTTGAAAATTTCAAACTTATAGAAAAGTTGAATGACTAGTGACTATCCATACACTGTCCTCCCAGATTCACTAGTAGTGAACATTTAGCTACAAGTCTTGTGTGTTTATGAACAATTTCAATATAAGTTGCAGGGATACCGAATACTGTAGCATGTATATCCAAAGGACAATGCCTGTAAAATCACAATGCCATTTTTACATCCAAAGAATTTATCTATTATATTCAGACGTAATCACTTCCCTCAAAAATATATATATTTTTTGAGTACTTACAGCATTTGGTTATCTTATCTGTTTAGTCTTTTTTTTTTTTTTTTTTTTTTTAACTACAGAATAGTCTCTTCACCTCTTCTTTTTTCCTTTCATGATATTGACATTTTGAAAAGTCCAGGCCATTTTCTCATAAGATTTCCCACAGTTTGGGTTTGTCTGATTGTCTCATGATTAGATATAAATATTTGCAGATGCTAAGCTCTCAGAAGATTAAATATACATGAAATCTTATCCTAAAAGTCCCATTGGTGATTTCAGAGGCCTAAAGAATGTTATACCAGTGCTAACAGGGATATAGTAAACATTTCACATTTTAGTAATTAATTTAGTTTTTCTACATTGTGCCTGTCATAGGTGTAAATGCAGACAAGGTTGGAATTGAAGCTGCTGAAATGCTATTAGCCAATCTTAGACATGGCGGTGCTGTGGATGAGTATCTGCAAGACCAGGTAATGACACTTGCAGGATAAAAACCTTCGAGCCTATTAGATTTGAATATTTCATAATTTAATTGAATATGAATTTTAATCACTCACAGACACTGATTAGCATTTTCTAATTCAGTTAGTTTTTAAAGTATTATTCTGGAATTTATATTCCTCAGATTTTAGTCTTCATCTTACTTGACCTGACTACAGCATTTAGCACAACCAATAACTCCTTCCTTCTTGAAATACTTTCTTCACTTGGTTTCTGAAATACTGTTACCATTCTGTCTCACTGGCCATCTATTCTAGTTTCTTTGCTAGTTTGTTATTGTTGTTTTCATCTTCTCAGCTTCTAAATTTTGAAGAGTTCCTAGGCTCAGGCTCAGGCTTCTTTTCTGTATTCATTCCTTCAGTTATTTTGTCTCATCTCTTGGGTTAAGTACTATCTGTATGGAAGCTGACAACTTGCAAGTTTCTATCACTAGCCCAGACTTTTCTTTTAACTCCGTACTCATTATATCCCTTATGCCTGTCAGCATCTCCACTTGATGTGTTGCAGACCTCTCAAACTTAGCACATCTACTCACATTGAGAAATACTAGTGAATATTTCCAAAAAAGGTCTTTTTAAGGTCTGCTCTTGATAGATTTTTCTTTCTACCACACTTTTCTCTCCTTAATCTCGAATCAACAGTCTGTGTTTAGAAATGTATTCTTCAAAGTTTCTCAACCAGTTTCTTAAGACAGTTTCCCTTATTTCTAGTCTCTTCCTTCTTGCCCATGTCTACTCTACACCCCCAGTAATTCTGTATTGGATGTATTGCTGTTAAAATGTCGTAATTTTAGAGAGCGGAAGAAGCTTGTCATTATATATACCAGCTTGTAGAGATATTTGGTCTGATTAAATATATTAACTTTCAACTCTGTATTTTATTCTTAATCATTAATTTAAAAAATTCTATATTGAGGACTGCTGCTAAGCATTTCTCTTTTTTTCACTCAGCTCCCCAATTCCCCTCCCTTCTAGCAATCACCAGTTTGTTCTCTGTGTCTATGAGTCTATTTTCATTTAATTTGTTTCTTTTGTTCCTTAGATTCCTCATATAAGTGGAATCATATGGTATTTATATTTCTCTGACTTATGTAACTCAGCATGATACCCTCTAGGTCCATCCATGTCATTGCAAATGGCAAGATTTTATTTTATTTTTTTATGGCTGAGTAATATTCCATTGCATATCTATACCAAAACTTCTTTATCCAATCATCTGTTGTTTGGAGTACTTCCATATCTTGGCTATTGTGAATAGCACTGCCATGAACATAGGAGTGCATAGATCTTTATGAATTAGTGTTTTGGTTGTCTTTGGAAAAATACCCAGAATTGCAATTGCTGGGTCAATAGGTCAATCTATTTTTAATTTTTTGAGGAACCTCCAAACTGTTTTCCATAGTGGCTGTACCAATTTGCAATCCCACCAACAGTATACTGGGGTTTCCTTTTCTCCACATCTTTGCCAACATTTGTTGTTTTTTAATTTATTGATGATAGCCAATTTGACATGTGTGAAATGATATCTCATTGTGGTTTTAACTTGCATTTCTCTTATATTTAGTTACCTTGAGCATCGTTTCATATATTTATTGCCCATCTGTATGTCTTCTTTGGAGAAATACCTATTTAGATCTTCTGCCCATTTTTTAATTGGATTGTTTGTTTTTTTGCTGTTGAGTTGAATGAGTTCTTTATAAATTTTGAATATTAGCCCCTTATCAGATGAATCATAAACAAATATCTTCTCTCATTCAGTAAATTGTCTTTTCATTTTATTGATGGGTTTCTTTGCTGTGCAAAAACTTTTGTTTGGTGTAGTCCCATTTATTTATTTTTTCTTTTGTTTCTATACCACACTTTGGTGACACAGGTTTTCATTATCTTAAGTCTTCCAGAAATCTAAAGAAATAGAAGTTATTTTAGGTATTTTGATTTCTAGTAGTAGTCTTATATAGAAAGCAATAGAATTTTTAACTCCAAAAAGTAGTAAATATTTTTTTTCTTTATTTTTTTCTATAGCTGATCATTTTCATGGCATTAGCCAACGGAGTTTCCAGAATAAAAACAGGACCAGTTACACTCCATACACAAACAGCTATACATTTTGCTGAACAACTAGCAAAGGTGAGTATTCCATCAGAAAGAGTAATTGATTTTTATTGTAGCTAATTTGGGGTCAGATTTTAATAAACAGAAAACTTAATCATAATCATAATTGCTATCACTCCCTGAGTACTTCCTTTGTGGCAGACGCTGAGCTAACTCAGCAGTTTATCTGAATCATCTTACTCTCTGCATGACCATTTTTAGGTGGCTATTTATTATTCCTTTATACATACGAGTAAAGTGAGGCAGAGGGATTAAATTGATTGCTCAAGAACACATGGTTTCTCAGTGGCAGAGCTGGACTTTGCACAAACCCAGGAAACCATATATTGAAACCCATGTGTGGTACTGCCTTACAGAGTAAGTAAAATGTTCTGATGAGAATTGTGAAACCAAATCACAAGGGATTTGTAGTCGGCTGTAAACTTAAGTATTGTATAAAAGTTTTAAGTATTTTATTTTTTTGTAATTCTGTTGATAGAATATTTGCTGAAATTCTCATATTTGCCAATCCTCTTTAGAAGAGTAGTTACAATTTTTAGTGAAAGAAGATTTAACATTGTATAAACTCCTATTTATACCTTTTCTACAGAATTCTTAATTTAAAAAAGTGATCAGCATGTATATTTCACCCATAATCAATATTATTTCTTTATAGAAAATTTGGAAAATAAAGGAAAAAACCTGCTCATAATTCCCTCCTTCTAGTAAAACTAATGATGACATTTAAGCATTTTTCTCCTTTTTAAATTATTTCTCTGCATTTTTTGTTCAGCTAATGCACACAGTTTCATTTCTTGCTTTTTTCAGTAATGTAGCATATTTCCATTTTGCTATAGTCTTTATTATGTAATTTCATAAAGTAATATAAAATTTATAGCTCAAAATTTTATAAAGGAAGGGGCTGACCTTACGCATTTTTTAAAATTATTAAAGTAATGCACACTAGTTAAAAAAATGAAGTATTGCAGGGTTGTACTAAGCACAAAGCCACTGTTGCCCTACTCCTAACAGTTTGTATGATTTTTAATATATACTCTTTTTTTGTTGTTATTAGAAAGCACAGGTAGATTTTGGTTAAATTGTAGAAAATGACTGAAAGGAATTGAAGACATTATATTTCATGGCAAGAGATATTTAACTATTTTTTACTTTTATACTTATACTAAGCTTATGTTCGTTATAGTCTTCACTTTTCACAGTATTTCGCACATAGTAGACAGCTCCCATGTTGTTTGAAGTGAATACGTAGTGGAAAGTGCTGTGAGCTGGAATTGATAGCTCTAGCTTCTTGTTCAGGTTTGTTGTGTTTTAAGTGAGTGACTTGGGGCAAGCTGCTTTGTCTTCCAGTGACTTCGTGCGGATAATTCATCTGTAAAATCAGGGACTGGGGCTATATAGTCCTTAAAGGCTCCTTCCAACTACAAAGTTTTATAATTTTTCAGTAGGTTAGAAATGATTTCCATAATTGTTACCTGTGTCCTTATTTACATATTGCTTGTAATTTGAAAAAAATATGTGTCTATAACTACATAATAATTTGGCTATCTAGCTTACAATTCAGTGTTTATTCATTTAACAATAATTTCCAGTGGCCACTATGTGACAGCACACTGTCACAAAATACTGAAACTGGAATAATTTGTGAATATTACTGTTCAGCAGGGCCCCAGAATAATGGTTTTCAAATTGTATTAAAAGAATTCTAAGGTTTTAGGAACGCTTGAAATCCCTTTGCCACAAATTCAGTCATCCTACGTAGTTGTTTTAATTTTATTTCAGTTTGTTAGAATGAACACATTTGCTTTTTTCAAAAAATTCTGTTTTCAGACTACAGTGTTGGAGATCAAATATTTGAAAGCCAAACTTGAATTAGTTACCAGGTGGAAAATACACTGTCAAGCCCAATAAAGATGAAGGAGGGTGTTAGTCATCACCTCCCCCACCTTCCTTCTCTGAACTAGATCTTTCTGAATAGTATTTTTAAGGAATTAAATTAAATACCTGACAAGGTAAAAGAAGTATAAATGTGTCAGTGCTATGTTTTAGAAATATTTTAGGAAATATAGTGCAGAGACATTATAATTAACAATTGAGATTTTAAAGTTGATGTTTGTCGACACTGTACTCCTCGGGGTTCTGATTCAGTGTGTGTGGAGTGGGGTTCAGGCTGTGTATTCTGACAAAACTCCACAGGTGTGTATACCTCCCAATAAGAATCATAGTTCTGGAACAAAATATTTATATCTAGGCTATTGAAATTCTCATGACTTGATCTTTGTGTCTCTGACATCTTTAGTAAAACAAGTTTGATATTAACTACCTGCTCGTTTAAGCTGGAGTTATGGGCCTTTCCCTCCAACCCTCTTCATATTACTTATGTACTAAATACTTTTCTGGTTTCAGGCTCAATTTACTGTGAAGAAAGTAGAAAATGAAGATGATGCCTCTAAAGACACATATATTATCGAGTGCCAAGGAATTGGGATGACAAATCCACATCTGTAGTATATTTACCTTTTAAATGATATCTCAGCAATGTATTGCACTAATGCATTTCATAAATACTACAAAACAGCAAATAAGAAGTACCTTATTAAAGGACCCAACTTAAATTTGGAGATAAAGTACAGAGTGTTCTAGATTTATTATGCATGCTTCATCAAATTAATCTCACTTAGAATATTTCCCGAGGTATGAAAAATGAAATATAAGATTTGGTGGATATGTCTAATAGCTGACTTCAGTATTAAAGTACTGATGTAAAATATTCTTTTCCCCTGAAGTATGTTTTTCTTTATGTAATAAATTAAGTCAGGAATGTAAATTTGATCTGTAATTTGTGTATAGTTCTAATCACTTTGCTGCATTCTTGTGTAAACTATGAGACAACTTTATGCACACGTACTTACCATGTCAATAATTTAATGAACATTTTCTCATTCTAAGTACATGTACCTTTTTTCTAGTTGGGCACTTGGTAAATTTTGATTTCAAATCTGTTGAATATGTTGGGAAAGACACAATGAGAATTGCAAAATTTCAACCATATACACACACACACACACGTGTGTGTGTATATGTATATTTTTTGGCTTGTATTAAAAAATAATTGAGTACCTTTAGAACAGACTGTGCTTTTCATTTCTCTATTTTCTCATACCTAGCAACTTCCACATTTAGATTACTTCCTGCCCTGTAGGCAATTGAGGTTGACTCAAATGAAATCAGTCTTGTGTACCAGCTAAATATGCTGTACTATAGTATAATGAGAAATTCATTAAAATTTGGTCCTGTCTTGGACTTTACCCAGTGGTGATTAAAACATAATCCAAGATATAGATCCAGAGGATGATATTTATCACACATTCAGAAAGTGCTGAGTTAGTCTGCATAGAACAGTGTAATGAAAAAAAATTATTTCATATGCATAATCGTAATTCTTGTCAGTGATTTCAGTGTCCTCAGACAGTTGGGTTCAATTTGCTTTGAACATGAGGATGACAGCATTGCTTGCTATTTATATTTACACATATTTATATTTATATTCATTGTAGATAAATTTTATGAGTTCCATTTTTGTAACAAATGAGATAAGTATCGTTCTATTTTAGAGTAAAACTATATTTTTAATATGGTTTTCAGAGGGGTAGTGATATATTTGGGAGTTTTCAGTTTAATGTGAACTTTGCAGCTTCTGACAGGATGTATAGCAGTGTGAAAGAGGTTGGCTGGAATACAGAGTTTGGGAACTTTCGAGTGAGATTCAAGGTCAATAGTGTGTGTGAGTTTGTGATTAATCTTGGCTTGGGCGTGTCATTCTGGTTGATTCTCAACTTAGGTAAAATGAAGATAGGACTTCAGTGAAAAAAATTTTTGATAATCCTAAAAGTGATTTGAATTTCCATTTATTTTCCTCAAACAAAATTTATTTCTCTTTCTACTTATATGTCTAAATTCGATTTCAATGTTTCTTTTTCCTATTATTTAAAACCACCTAATACAAGTACCTGTCGATTCAACACTATGTGTACATGGACTTTAAGAGTAGTCTTCAAACCACCTTCAAACAGATGTTCATACCACTTGGTTCACAAAGCCTTCCCATGAATTTTAAGTTCATGGATGTCAGTAATTTTCAGAGAATTGTTTTCAAATTTGTTTGTTTTCAAATTTCCCTCAAATAAATATGTACTTCCACAGACACATGGTCTGATTTTTTTGTATCAATCTTATTGAGACATATTTCTATAAAATCTTACTATTATATTTAATAACATTTCAAAAAATATTTGTTATACTCAATTGTATAGTAATACTAATTGTAATTAACCAAGCCAAAAGAAATTTTAAACATTTTTAAGAATCTTGTGTTTACTGGAAATTTTAAAACTTAATGCAAATCAATGTGCATATTTTGATTGCAGAAAGATATAACAAGGTGAACTTTTAAGCATAAAAATATAAAATTGGAGAAGTGTAATGTGAACTTTTAAGCATAAAAAATGTAAAAATGGGGAAGTGGAATGTGTTTTTTTAATGGAGCTGGTGGATATCAAACAGCTATATTTCTAGAGTCCAGTGGATAAATTTAAGAGACTCAGAATAGTTTTATTTTAAAATGGCTGTACAAACATACCTGGTTTTATTGCACTTTGCAAATACTGCTTTTTTTTTTTTTTTTTTTTTCTCACCAATTGAAAGTAAGACCCTCCACCAGGGTCTGGAACTGAAGATCAAGTCTCTCAAGATTACAACTCACTAAAGGCTTGGGTGATTATTAACATTTTTTATCAATAAAGTATTTTTAACTAATGTATGTACGTTGTTTTTTTAGACACAATGCTATTGCACACTTAATAAACTATAGCATCGTGTAAACAAATTTTATATGCCCTGGGAAACCAAAAAGTTTGTGTAGCTCACTTTATTGAGGTGTTCTAGAACCAAGCCCCAAATCTCTCTGAAGTATGCCTACTGAGAGCCTTTGCTATAATTTGAAATTTATGATGAAAATTTTTGATGCCCAGATATCTGGTTAAACAATATTTCTTTGTGTGTCAGTGAGGGTGTTAGAAGAGAGTAGCATTTGAATCGGTGAGACCACTAGAGCAGATGGCCCTCCCAGTGTGGGCGAGCATCGCCCAGTTCCTTGAGGGCCTGAATAGAACAAAATGGTGGAGAAAGATTGCATTTGCTTTCTGCCTAACTGTGGGACTTCGGATATCAGTCTTCCTCTTAACCCTCAGTGCTCCTGGTTTTCAGGCCTTCAGACCCAGCCTGTAATCTACACTGTTGCTCTCCAGCTCTCAAGCCTTCGGACTACACCAGTGGCTTTCTAGGCCCAGCTTGCAGATAGCGGATCATGGGACTTCTCAGCCTCCATAATCACATGAGGAATTAACTTATAATAAATCAGTCTCTCTCCAAACATATATTGAACTTCTCAACATATATATCTCCTATTGATTCGGTTTCTCTGCAGAACTATGATACAAGTGTTGTTACAAGAATGTATGAGTTTGAAGGAGGGGTTCTCTGGAACTGAAGATCAGGTCTCTCAAGAAGGGGTACTTTTTACCTGATGATCAGGCCATGAGAGCATTTCAGCTGATACTCAGACTCTTAAGAAAAGGGGGTGCAACCCAGCAGGTGCTTGGAAGGTTCAGATAGCATGGCCCAGAAGGTCAGAGAGCCCCAAGGGGCTAATAGTCCTACTGCCAGAGTGTCAGGGCCAGCTGAGCGAAGCTTGGAGTTGTAGTTTGCTGCTGCTGACAGGAACTGGAAGCAGGAAGAGTCCTTTCTCCCTTCCTCTTTCCAACCGCACGCAGGGTCCCTTTTGCAGAACCGAACCAGAAGCGAGTTGTCAGGGGAATCTGGAAATTATAATTTACACACCCAAAGGTTATGGGACAGTTTCACAAGGTGTGCTTAGAGCTGAGAGACAGTAAGTAGCCAGTAGAATCTCTCCTTTGGTCGTTCAGCATTCACTTACATGTTGCTATCTTACAATAATAACATCTTTTTGCTATTGCCTGACAAAATACAGCTATCCTTTTTGTAAACAGATATTTCCATCCTCTTAACAGAGGGCCAAAAGTCCTCCCAGTCAATATTACCATCTCCGGGTGATGTTAGTGTCTATTTTACTCAACCCCACCTGAATATTCTATAACACATAGAGTATAAAGTTAATAATAGTCCTTATATGAAATAAAAAGACGAAGGGGAGGGGGAAAAATAAATGAATACCAATATATAGAGAACAAGCAAGGAAGAAAGTTTGCATAACTGCTACAATCCTGTGTTCTTAGGTTTGCTATATGCTCTATGTTCCCTGTACCCTCTATGGGCACCAGAGACAGGGAGGTAATCTTAATCTTCACTCCCAAAGGGTCTACATCTTGGTGATCTGTCTTTAATGTGTTGCTGTGGTTTTGCCTTGATTTGTATTGCTGAATTCGAGAGTACTCAAAGATGGCTCAGAGAATGCCTTGTGCTCTAGACATAGTCCCTCTGCCTTCATTGTTATAGTACCACTCAATTTACCCTTATTAATTGGGAGCAATTGCCCCAGCAAAAACGGTGATCCCTCTTTGTTGTTTCAATAGCATGAGAAGCTCAGCCTGGGCAGTAGAGGTCTCGTCTTCCAATTCATTGGAGCCATTATCATGACCTCTGGCGGAAGCATTTTTCCTTTGGGAATTAACACCTCTAAAATCAATAGCAATCAAAGTTTCAGGGATGGGAAATAAAATTCGGGTGATTGAATTAATTATAATAGTGGAAGCCCACTCCCACTTCCACCCCTCAGTCCACGTATTCTAGCTATGGAGGAATGAGTATCCTATATTAGTCTCTGGTCCCAAGGATGGCCCACATCTTATAAGATAATGTCCTAACTTAGAGAGTGTTGTTTCCCAACTGGCACTGTAACTGGATTTTCAGTAGGCTGTTTTCATCAGCCCTGCTGCTTCTAAGGGGTGTCATACCTGGCAAAACCAATAAACTCTATGGTACACTTTACCTGAGAAATGAATTCCCCGATCAGAATCAGTATTGTGTGGGTCAACCATAAGTCCACAGATAGTCATTACACATATCCATTGTTGTGTAGCCGATTGCTTCGAAACTTAGCTGCTTAAAACAACAAACATTTATTATTTCACAATTTCTGTTGGTCAGGAATACAGGACCAGCTTAGTTGGGTGGTTCTGGCTCGTGGCATCCCATGAGGTTGCGATCAAGCCTTGCCACTGGGTGGAGCTACAGTCATCTCAAGACTTGAATGGGGTTGAAGGATCCACTTCCAGTCTCAGGTTTGGTTGTTGCTTTGCTTCTGTTCCTCCCAAGCTGAAAAACTGTGGGCTTTTTCATTGGGCTTCTCACAAAAATGCAGCTTGCTTTCCCCAATGCGAGGGACAAAGAGGGACAGAAACAGAAAACCCCCAATCTTTTTATAAACTTATCTTAGAAGTGATACCCCATCATTTCTGCCCTAGTCTTGTTAATTAGAAACACACCACTAGTCCAGTCCAGCTCAATCTCAGAGGAACGGGATTACTCAAGGGCATTAGTGGGAGGCGGGATAGTTGGGGGCCATTTTAGAGGTGCCTACAACAGTTATACAAGCAGAAACAACCCATTAAGGTTTTGGAGTAGATAACCAGTGTTTTCAGAAATAGCTCTTGGTTTGCTACTAGGCCCTGGTAGAGACTGAACTGATCTGGGACATCTAAAGACCTTATGACCTGAGCTTCCTATGATGAACCAAATGTTTTCTGATGCACCACGATACAAAGTTGGGTGACAGCATCAGCAATCCAACATCAAGTGGAAATGGTATTAGGTGCAGGTAGCCTAGAAGATGTAAGCACGTTACATGAGAAGATGCGCAGTCTTCTCCAGCGTCTACCCCTGCTAATCATTGCCACTCTACCAACCTATGGCCCTGTGGGGCAGTTCCCAACCACCAGCTGACTGAGGAAGAAAAAGCTAAGGCCTAGTTTACAGATGGTTTTGTAGAATGTGTTGGCGTTAGCTGGAAGCAGATGCTGAAGCAGTACAACCCATTCATTCAGGGGTGGCCCGCAAGACGGTGGCGATGGGAAATCCTCCTGGTGGGCAGAACCTGAAGCAGTGCAGTTGGTCGTCCACTCTGTCTGGACTGAGAGATGGTCAGAAGTACAAACACATGATTCATGGACAGCAACCGGCAGTTTGCCTGAAACCTTGGGGACTCAGGGAAAAAAGGTTTGGCAGATTGGTGTCAAAGAATAGGGGAAGAGGAATGTGGATGAAATTTTCAGAAAGAGCATAGAGTGTTAAAAAAAAATTGTGTCCCACGTGAATACTCACAAAGGGCATCCATGTGGAGGAGAATTTGAATAACCAGGTGTACAAAATGACGGGCTCTGTGGCTGCTAGTCAGCCTTTTTCTGCAGTTAGCGCAGTGCTCACTCAGCGGCCGCAATGGTGGGGGCAAAGGTCATGTGTGGGACCGACGACATGGACTTCTGTCACCAAGGCTGCTCTGGCTGTCCTCGGTACTCAGTGCCCAACCCACCAGCAGCAGAGACTGATGCCGAGCCTTCCACAAAGAACTTTCTTTGAGAAAGACTGGAAAACTGCCTGGTGGTGGGTGATCACAATGGGCGGGGGCGGGGGGCAGCAATTTCTCCTCACTGGACTGCTCGCCTTACTGAGGACATGGGTTTGCTTTCTCCGACCACGATGCTTCTGCCAACATGACTATCCTTGAACTAGTGGAAGTTCGAGACAATATTGCTTCTAACCAAGGAACTCATTTCTAAGTCATCCTTAGAAAAAAAGAAGAAAAAAAGATAGGACGGTATTATATCAAAATGTTAAAAACAGCTGTCTAATGGGAATTAGGGTAATAAGCATATATATTGCTGTTTCTTTTCATTTTCTCCTATTTTCCAAATTATGCATCCGAAATAATATATTAAAATACATTATAGAGGCAATTGAAGATGGTTTTTAAACTGCACTGCTGAAAGAGTTTAGCTTCCCGAATAAGAAAGGATTGCTTGGAGGCCACTCGATTTTAATCTTGATTTCAGTTCTATTATTTTTAAGCCACTCAGGCACAGACTACTGCAGTCTCAGTCAGTGCTTCGCAAGCTTCAGTGTACGTGAGCATCATCTGGGAATCTTACAATGATACAAACTCCCAGTCCACTTCTCCCTCCAGACTGGGTAATTCTGGGTGGGACTCAGGAAACTGCATAGTTTTAAAAGGACCCCCCAAGTGAGTGACTGTTGTTTAGATTGTTCACATGACACCCTTTAAGGAACAGTGCTCTAGATTTACAGGAGGCTCCAAGGCTGGGGAAAAGCTGGAAGGATTCAAGTAAGATTTGGGAAGAAACAGGTGCAAGTTGTTATTGTGTTGTCAATAGGATCAGATTCCAGAAACACAAGGAGAAAGACAACCCCAAATCCTTTTTGCCTTTGCTTAGCCTTGATTCAAAACGTAGCACGTCACCGCACTCACATTACCCACCTAGCCGAGCAGAACGGCCCTCTATCTGCATGAGAAAGGCCACGCAGCATAATGGCGCTGCTATCAGATTGCTCTCTCCTGACCGTAATCTCAGCTGCCTGCAAAACCAGTGGAGACAACTGGATGTGAGTTTGAATACCAGCTTCGCCACTTATTGGTTGTTGACTTTAGGTGAATTAGCTAAGCCCTTGGAGCCTTAGATTTGTCGTGGGAATATTTTTGATCTCGTCCAGAAGTATGACGAGTTGAAATACTTAATCATTCTAGATTATTTATGTGGTATTTTATAATTTATTCTTGTAATTATTTTTGATGCTTTTCAAATTATCAATATTATATTTTAAGCATTTTATATTATTTTATATTTATTGTCTTATAAAGTTAAAAGGACCAGAATCTCTGATACTCTTTCCAGCTCTAAAATTCTTTGTATATTCTACTAGGATACTATTTGTATTATAAACTAAGTGGAAACATTCAGGATTTTTAAATCACAATGTTGAGATTTAAAAAACAAGGTAATTCGCTTCATTGGGCAGAAGAAAAAAGGTAATAACCAGTATATTCCTAAATTGGATGAATGATAAGGCAGTGATTACGTCAGGCATAATGCAACTACGTGGTGAAATTGTAGGGCCTCCTGAACTAAAGGTCATCTTTGGACCTGTTCCTAAGTGCTAAGTGCCGCCTTATCGGACAAATTCTGTGAATGTCCTCAACGAACTTTCTGTCATAGAGAAAGAATGTCCATTGATGAGAAACTGGGGTTCCATCACAAACGGCTCCAGAGAGGGGCTATGGTGCTAAATTCCTAAGGAGGCTTTGAGCTAAAATAGGGCATCTCATCTCTCTCCTGATGTGTCTCAGATTTCCACCCCTCTCTGTCACCACCAGGGAATACAAAGGGGAAAGATTTTCCTATCAAAGACCAGGAGCCTGGAGTCCTGCCTTCTCCCACTTTCTCTCACTTTCTGGCACCCATCTTGTCTACTTCAACACACATTGTTTAGGTTTACGTGGGCACTGCCCTGATGGCATGGTGGGGGTTCTGAAGCACAAACACTCCACAGTTGAGATTTTTTTTTTCTTAAGTGCACTTCATAGAGTTGTGCATACTTGCCAAACAGACTTGTAGGTTTAAACTACTAAACAGATACTCTTCTTGACATTTCACTTAGCTCTTAGGTCTCTGTAAGGACCTTCCTCTTGGGAGCTTAGTCACTCCGATGGCCCTTATTCCCCCTTTCCATACTGTGGGCCTTTCTTTTCCCTGGAGGTGGCAGGCAGCATTGCCGAATCAGGGACACACAGTAAGTAAGTAAACCGGGTTCAAGGAAGTTTGTGAAAAGCGCCCAAATAAAACACAATAGAAATGGAAGGGCAAAAATAAAATAAATAAATAATAAAACAAAATAAAATGGAAGGGCTATTCTCAAGTCACCAGTGGGGAAGAGTCTGTGAGAGTCAGGGGCCATGAGCAAGTTAGAAAAGCATTCAGGAAATCAGAAGCAAGTACAAAGCTCCACACACAAGGAGACCTTGCACCTGAGCTGCAGTCGACTGCAGAAAGGAAGCACCGTATACTGTCGTTCACTGTTTGCTGTCCTGCTGGATTCTTGTTGTATGATAGACCCAGGTGACTTACTTTCCCACATAGCTTAGTCCAATGCTCAAGCTCGCCTTGCCTCTCTTGAAAGAACTTGATTCCATCCTGTCTGTGATCCACATCTATACTCTGACTGTTGATAGAAGCTGCACCAATTTCCCCTCATTAATTTAGCTGGTGTATCTTTTCTTTTCTTATCCTAGTGTTGCTGCTTTTTCTGTCCTGCGTTATCCATAAAGATCCTGGATAAATGGTTTTTTTCCCTGTCTCCTTATTTTTGTTTTTTGTTTTGTTTTGTTTTTCTGTCAGACAGTAATATTCTTCCTCTTGGGTTTCTCTCTTTTCTTCCTACTTACCTTCTTTGTAGTTAGTTGATCTGCAGTTACACTTTTCTACATTTTTTCTGGCAGGCATTTTGGTATTCTCTTAGAGTTTCCCCACTTTTCTCTTGTAGGTATTTTTAGCTTATCACAACTTCACTTCCTGTTTCTCCCCCATTATCAATCATTTTAGATAAAGTAGAGATTATCTGTCAAGAGTTATCTTGGCTCAAATACATCTTTAGCCTTTTCAATGTGGCTACCAACTTGATAAAAGTTCATTGTCTTGCATTGGAATAATTTATGTCAAACTGTATGTTCTGTAGAAGAATTAAAGATTTTTTTGTTTTTCCAATTGAATGATAATTCAAAAATTTAATATAAGCATTTTTAGGGTCCCCATTTTATGGCCAAATGCTTTTACAAAATTTTAGTGTTCATAGTTGCATTTATAACTAAATAGGCACCAAAGAGAACAGGGGTAGACTTAGCATATAGGTGACACATTTGAACAAAGGGAGGCCGAGTGACACAATGGTACATTGTACAGATGAATGTTTTTCAGTGATTCAAATACAGAGAACTAATGGGAGAAGTGAGTCAGCACAGCCAAGCTAAAGCAGACCTGTACTGGGGAAGCTGCCCCTTCTCGCAGGCCATGATGGGCAGCGAGATAGCATCTGCAAGCATGGTCATTCAGGTAGTCAAGCTTCATACTCTATGAATAAGGTTCCCTTACGAAATTGGTCTTCATAAATCTAATGGAGCAGAAGTTTTGAGATTAGCAGGACTACCATCTCACTCTTCTCCAATTTCACAACATTCTAAGGGAAGTAAATCACCAGATTGGCTGATATATCAGGGTCCGCCAGACACTGTAAAAATAATAAAACATTACCTCAGAAATACAGAAGGAAACTTGTGTATCAAGAAGAAATTGAGTTTATCTAACGTGGAGATCCAGAATAATCATTGACAATGTGACTGCTATTTGTCATCAGACAAAAGCGTACTCTTCATGATATAGGACTTCCAAAATGACACATGAGAAATTGTACATTAAATGCTTTAATAAATATTCTGTAAAAAAATATAGAAAATTTAGATGGACACTTAGATTTCCTAATTTATGTATCTTGGTCAGCTTCTTCACAAACTTACCAAATCGTTTGTATTTTATCCTTATTGAAGTACACATTTTTAAATGCTAGCCTATTAATTTACTCTCGGTTATCAAGTATTACCAATATTGAACTATTAAAAGCACACAATGTCTAGTAAACCATCATAGATTTCCCATAATTTCACTTTTCTTTCAGTTTTTGTTTATACACGCAAAGAATTTTCAGAATTGCTGCTTTGGAGAAGTGATTTTCCTGAAATTGAATGAGGACCAGTGAAATAATGACTCCATTATTTGTTTGTAATTCTCTTAATGTTTTTTCATTCACAAAGTTACTGGAGTACGAGTGGCTTAATCAGCCTATATTACTCAAAACAATAAAAAATATAGCCAAGGTAAAGCCAGTGACTCTGTAGTATTAAGACTAGGGAGTTTTTGCAAAAGATTATTTGTAACCTATATTCAAAAAAAATGTCAGCGTATAAAATGGAAAATAAGAGATCGAAATGAATATAGCATAGGAATAAATCTTTGACTAGAAATTGCAATTTATTGTGTTTTTAAGGCTGTTAAGAAACTCTTGTTCTTCTGTTTATTTTACTGTTTTGGTTGTGATAATTATGCAAATTCTGGTAGCCATTAATTTTCTCATACTTAATGTTTGAAAACCTCATAAGATCAACCTAAATATTTACCTTGTGAAGGTAATTTTATGAAACTTTAAAAGGGTATTCCTGTGCAAAGGGTATATATTATTGTGAAAGTAAAGCCTCACAAAGCTAAATAAATTCTCTTCTATACCTTAAAAAAAACCCTATACTGGAGCAGTGAATACTATGAGCAGTTTAAACCAAATTACATCAGCAGTCACTTTAACGTACTAGTTAAAATAGTGTTACTAATCTGAATGAATGTTATTCATTTTCAGATTTGACATAATTAATTTCTAAAATTTTAAAACTGTTTAATTGTAATATATATATATATGGATTGCAGCTATTTTTCATTTGAGGATATTTACATAACATAATAAATTCAATTCGTTAGGCTTCTGCTTCTAGCCAGGATAGAGTAACAGGAATTAGATTTATTTTTTTGCCTGAGACAATTCAAAAAGTGAACAAAATCTATGGAACAATAATTTCCAAGATTTTAAACATCAGGCAGTAGAGGATAGTGTTCTCTGAAAGCTTGAAGACATACAGTGAGCCCTGCAATTGTCCCAGCTGATTAGCCATGGCACAGGGAAAGGAAACCTGGGTAGAGCCTGGTGAACTCTCTGTGTTGAGGATACTGACTGAGGGCTTGAGGAGACCTGCGTGGCTAGAGCTTGCAAGATAGAACACCAGAGTGGAGAGAGAAAGCATTGCAGAGAGAAGTCCAGGAATCTGCAGAGTATTTGCTTTGAATATTCGGAATACTGAAGAGTGCATGCACGTGAAGAAATTACCTGAGGCTGTGACAAAATCAGCTGGAGAATTAGAGGGAGTAGTACTTGGTGCTCACATAGGGCTAGGAAAAGTACCAGTCCACTGTCTTCCTTTCCCCCGACTCTGCTGAATTAGAAAACCTCATAATTCACAGGACATTGTCTAGAGCATTCGGAATGGTCATGCCTTAGATGTGGGAATAATTAGCCATAGAATAAATGCTGAATTGGTTCCACCTAATAGTCCTAAAAGAAAAATCTAAAAGGACTAAACTGTCTTCCATTAACTTAATCAATTTCAAGACTATTTACAAGAATATAAAAATATCCAGTCCCTAAAAAGGTAAAAAACACAACGTCTGGCATCCAATCAAAAATTGTCAGCCAATCAATGCTTCAGGAAAATATAACCCATTATTACAAGAAAAATGAGTCAATAGAGACTCACTCAAGACTAAGAAAAATATTATTATCAGATAACATTAAAATATTATTATATTATATTATGTAAAATAGTACTGTAGTATATTACTATATACATCCGAACAGCTAGAAGAAAGAAGTGATATGTTAGAGACATGGAAGATATAAAAAAAAAAAAAGGCGCAAAAGAACTTTGAGGGATGAAAGCTATGATATCTGAGATGAAAACCTCATTGATAGAATTAAAGACAGATTAGACATTGCAGAAGAGTAGATTAGTAAACTTGAAGATATAACAATAGGAATAATCCAAAATTAAGTATATAGAAAAAAGTGAATTTTGAAAAGTGGAGTATCAGTTAGCTATGGAACAACTTCGAGCAGTTTAATATGTTTGTAATTGGAGTTCATGAAGAAGGGGGGATAGAAAAGTATTTGAAGAAATAATGGCAAGATAGTTCCACATTTGATAAAAAATATAAGCCCACAGTTTTAAGAAGCACAACAAACATCAAGCAAAAGAAGCATGAAGAAAACTACACCAAGGTACATCATAATCAAATTGCCCAAAACCAATGATAAAAAGAAAATCTTAAAAGCAGCCAGAAAAAGAAGACACATGCAGAGGGACAAAGATAAAAGATGTCTGCAGATTTCCCTGAGAACCAATGCAAGCAAGATGATGGCGGAGCAGTATCTTTGAAGTACCGAAAGAAAACAAAATGTAAGCAAAGATATCTTCTAAAAATGAAGTAGGTAAAATACATTGTGGACCTACGAAATCTGAAAGAATTAACCATCAATAGACCCACACTACAAGAAATGTAAAGAAAACAATACCCAGGGAACCCAAAACTAATGATGAACACCAGAGCTGGTAACTCCATGAGTATAAATAGATAAGGTTTTATTTATTTATTTTTTTAGGGCTTCCCCCCACCCTCTTAGAGCTTTTAAAAAGAGAATAGGTTGTCAAAACAAAAAATAATATTCTGTGGGACTTATAATATAGAGAGAAGTAAACTGTATGATAACAGCAGCACAAAGGCTGGGAGGAGAGAACTGATTATCAGTTTTTCATGCCATATGTGAAGTGGTATAATAGGTTCTGGTCTGTGACTGTGCCCTAATTGATACACACTCCATGAAAAATGCGGTGGATTTTGAATGGGATTACATTAAATCTACAGATTCATTTCTGTCTCTCCTTTGACTCGTGTCTTCTTTAAAGTTTTCTAATTAAGTATTATCATCTTTTCATAAAGAAGTTATACTTCTTTTGCTATTCCTAGTTACTTTATATTTTTATTGCTATTGCTCTGTTTTTTTAAAACAGACTTTATTTTTTTAGAGCAGTTTTAGGTTCACAGCAAAATTAAGCAAATTTTAAGCAGAGATTTCCCATATACCCCCAGTCCACATATAAACATCAAAGTATAAAAAAGTGCCAAAATAAAGTCATCCATGATTCAACCAGTATTGGGACTTACATTTTTGTATGAGTATAAAAAGGAGATTGGTAACTAAAAATTTTTTAAAAATTGGAATCATAGTCAATACAGTTGTCCAATCCATCCCCTACACCCAACCCATAGATCAGGAACATTTCCTCATGGAAATATAAATTCTTCCGAATTTATATTTAAATTTAAATTTAACAATTGAGAACAGCAGCAGAGTTCACTGGGCAGGACCAATGTGATATCCCGGCCACAGAAGAGCCTAATTCCCTTGGGGGGTAAGCAGGACTGGACAAGACAGCAGAACAGCCTAGAAGAAGGCTGTATTGTTTTTCAGGGGACGTCAAGTCTCCCAAGCCCCACCCCATGGTGCTGTGAGAAAGAGAGCTGTTCCTCAGAAGGAGGCTTTGTGCCTTTGTCTGTCTCTGGGTGTATGTGCTCACCCCTGAAAGCCCCAGACCTGGGGCAAAGACACAACTCCTCAGGTAAGGAAAGGACAAACCCAGGAAAAACAGCGATGTCTGTTATGTATGATTTTTATTTTCTGATTTGTTTGTTGTAAGAGAAGCAGATGACATGAGAATCTTGGTAACTCCCAACCGGGAGTCAGAAGATGAGGCGGGGGGGTGGGGTGGGGGTGCTTTGCTCGTTCTGACTTTGTTATGGAGTCTCACATAAAAACCTGGTGAGTAAATTAGAGGCAGCATGAGGTCATTGAGCAAAATGTCAATTAGTGATTTTCGTGTCCCATGTCCAACTCTGCGTTCTTTCTAAAGGAACAACTTTATATTTTTCGGTCATCAGCTCCACATTTTCATCTTACTATTTCACTTCAAATTCAATTTTAATAAAATTAAACTCATTGCCCTATCTCCACCACTTACCCAAGTTTATCTCCCGTTTTTTATTTTTATTATTTTTACGTAAAAAAAAAAAACCCATATATTAAGTACCTATAACATGGCTAGATGCTGTGCCAGGTACAGGCTAAGGCTAAGCCTCTCTGGGCTTAGGGGATTTACAGCTCAGCTGGTGGGGGCTTGGGAGGTGAGTGGGGAGACACTTTACAAGATAGTTCACAGAAGCGTAGTTATGCAATAGGACCAGAAACTAACCTCAAATTCCAAATGTAATCAACCAATTAGCCCCTTCCTCTCCATTTTTCAGTCAATATTTAGACTGAGCCCTAATCACTTTATGCCTGGATAACCAATGGCTTCTCTAATGGCGACTATGTTTTCCTGGCACCACTGCCAAACTAATCTCGTATGCAGCACCAGTGACTCCCGAATCGAGTTTACACTCCTCCACCAGCTTTTCACTGTCTCTTGAATTCTGAACCATGTTCATGTATTACCTATTCAAAAAAATTTTTTAAAAAGACTAGAGATTTTTGTTTAGCTCAGATATGGCTGTTCTAATTTGATGAAGGAAAAGTTTTGTAATAGCAATATGATGGTGGAAGTGATTGTTTTGTGATCTGCTGCTCAGTTAGGCTAAATAGCAAATATTTTAGTATTTATCCTAGGCTGGGATGTGAGGGAGGGTCGACCGCTCTCCGGTCCAGGGCTAGCTCTCACTGAGATGGAACAGGAGTGCTAGGGTCTTCCTTTCAGTAGGGCTGTGGGTGGGGCAGTCACCATGACTGACACGTTTGATATAACAGCACAAAGAAACTGTGCAATACTCCTTGGTTGATCTTCATGGCTACAGCTGCAGCATTTTAAAATCGTGAGATGAGGTTGATTCTTGACACTTTCTTACCTGACCTTTTTTTTTTTCTTGTCAGGATTCTCTCCTGTATATATCCTCCATATATGTCAGCCAGTCCTCAGTAAGGTGTTAACTGATAAGCTTTAAGGTATTAACCCTCTAAGGAGGATCTGCAGTTTTATCAGAAATCCTAAAAATCAAAAACACTAAAAAGCCGAAAAAAAACCCACTAATGTTATTGTGATCTTTCTGATGCATATATCTTTTCCATTGTACTAATCTGACTAATTACTAAGGCTGATCCTGCCTTTCATCTTACAAGGTCATTTACATAATATGAAAATTGAATGGTTTTATTTAATTTTTTTCATACCTTGTCTCATTTCACAAAATATTTGAAGCGACTTGAAATAAGCACATACCATAAAATGATGAGCTACAAATAAGAAATTAAAAATCGGGCCCAGAGAAATAAAAACTAGGGTAGGAAGTCATGTCTGGGCATAAAAGTAAAACACAAGTGAACTGCGAGAGTTGAGTTTCCAGTTCGGTCTAGGAATCCTGGATAAAGTGCAAAGGGAGACACGATATGTCGATAGTTATTCCCTCCCTCTTCCCTGTCACCCCACAAAAGCCCACTATTTCCTTAAGGGAAGTACAGAGCTTTTCCTAACGCATGACCCTAGAAGCAATTTCTCACACAGAGCTGTAAGCTTTTATTATCACCAATGACTCCACCTACCTTTGCATAATAAAGGGCACAAATCCAAAAAGAAAATAATTTTACCTGTATTAAAATGGAGCGAACAGTTAACTTGTGCATTGGGCAAACGACTTAGAGAGGGCTATGTATTTGTTTACCAGCTTATATCTCAGTAGGAAATAGCTAGGGATTTAAGCATCCTCATTTGTGTGCTTCAGAAATATCATGTAATCACCTGATACAGTTGCATCATTTTTTTTTGGTTCATATGAAAAGAGTAGAAGTGACATTCACTTGAAAATTCTGTTTGCTGAACTTTGTGATTTATGTTTTATTTTATAGTGTATTTAAGTTGTTCTCCACGTAATTAAATCCCTTTATTTAATGGGCCACTGGGGAAATAATCGTAGTTTCTAAGCAAAAGTTTTGTTCAGCTTGTTTTATTATTGACCTGCATGAAGAGAAAGTGTATTGGTTAAAACTGTAATGGACACGAAGCTAGGAGGGTTAATTCAAGCAATACACGATGGAATCCAGGGATCATTCTATTTTGGGCCCTTTAAATGATCATATCACAAACTGTCTGAAACATGTTCAAATCTCACCAAAAACACTTCCGTCCGTGGGATTCTTCCAGACCACTTCTTGTTCCGAGCTTCCGTTACTTGCTGCGCTCTGTGATCCCGCTGGTTCGGCCCCTCTCCCAGGGTTCGCTGCAGGTCTTCTTCCTTACTGACCTATTTGGACCCACTTCTGCAGCCGGGCCCTTGGCGCTGTTCCCTGGGGATGATCTGCCGTTCCGTCTTTGGCTCTGCGCCCTGAAGCTCCGCGGAGAGGGTGCTCCTGCCTTCCTCAGCTCCCGACCGTGCTTCCTCATCGCATGGGAGTGTGTGGTGCCGGAATCAGAGTTTACCTCCTTTGTGTGTTGACTGGACTCAAAGAATAAAGACACCTAACTGCTACTCAGAGTTCTTTGACAAAATGAAAAGCCTCAAGGGTATATTTATTCACTGATCATTCATTCATTCATTTGTCATCCATCGTATGCCAGGCACTGAGGACACTGAGGTAAAAATGAGACATTGTCTATCTTTGCAGAGTTGAATTAATGGCAAGGGAGGAAGTAATGTTGAGGCAGCTCTTTGTGTGTGTGATTTATTTATCGTTTACACAGTGGACATAGTTGGCTGGACATTTCAGCAAGTGTGATATGACAAGGATGGCATATGCTTAACCAAAGCTATTAACAGACCTAGTAAGGTGTTTCTTGGACTGGGTGATTTTGCCTCTCCCTCTTGCTCCAGAAACATTCAGCATCTGGAGACATTTCTGGATGTCAAAACTGGGATGTTGCTACATCGTGGTTAGATATCTGGGATGCTGCTGTATTGGACAGCCCCCATAACAAAGAATTATTGAGTCTAAAATAGCAGTACTGAGACTGAGAATCCCTGGCTAGTATATGCGTTACTCTGTGTGTTTCTGAGAGAACAACTATCAGGAAAGCTTCTTTTAGCCTGGTATTTATTATTTCTTTTTTAATTTTTATTTTTCAATTATAGCTGACATTCGATATTATCTTATCCTGGCATTTATTATTTTAATTAATGGTCGACATTTATTGAGTGCTTATTGGATGTTGGACGTTATGGTGAACAATTTAAGTGGATTATCTCATTTATTATTATTAGCTCTATTTTACAAGTAGAGAAACAGGTTTGGTGGGGTTAAGAAACTTGCCCAAGACCTCATTGCTAACAAGTGGCAGAGCAGTCAGCGCGGGAAAGTCTGGCCCTTCACCCTTCGCCACCACAAACAGCATCTCTAACTGAGAGGCCAGGCCTTCCCTTCCGCTATGCCTTAGCTCATTGGAAAATGCTTTAGTGACAGACTAAGCTAGTTCGGCCCTCTGTTGGTTATGGGATTCTGCCGAAGTCCGAGGGAAAGAGGGGTTGACATAACAGTATATAATTCAACCTAAATTTGGGAAAAGAGAATTTAACATCACATTAAACAGCAACCTCTAGTTTACGGTTAATTGTTCTCCCACATGGGTGTGCAGCTGGCTCATTAATCTGACCCAATTAAACAGAATCAACCAAAACTATTAGTCACATCTACTTCAGCTATGATTGAGTTGACACAGTAAATGACAACACTATAAATAGTGGGATCGAGCTAATAGGCTCTGATGCATTCAGCTTTCTTCTACTTCTACTTTTCTTTTCATTATCTTATAATTCTGCTTTACTAATAACTTTCTGGGCAGCTTTTGGTACATTTTAGGATCAGACTGCATTTTTTGTCACTTCGATATTTTCCGAAGGCAAAGCAGCGGTCCACTGTCATCCATACCTTTACTTGCATTACAAGGCCCAAACGCTCTGAGACTGTAATTTGATCTAGTTCCTTAACCCTATAATCTAACTGATAGAAGGTAATCGAACACCATGTCTGACCATGCGATAGGGCAGAATTCTTCTCACCTGAGTACAACAGTCTTGTGCCACCCAGAAGAATGAAAAGGTAACTCAGAATATGTGGGGTCCTTACAGCCCAAGCGGATACCCTTACGAAGAAGAGGAAGTATGGGCCCCACAAATCGCAGGTTGGTGTAAAGCGAGTGTGGTTTGTTCCCATTATGTTTCTGAAATGGCTTGCTCTGAGCTATATGTATGTGTACCCATAGATCTGGCCGTTTTATTTTTGGGTCCTGGAGGTACATGTGGGTACCGGCATTTTTAACATGTTCTAGGCCTCTTTACGAAGAGTCACTTTCCTAGATTCTGTGTCTGTTTGGCAGACAGTGAAAACGCCCTTGTACTCAGTGCCAGTAATAGCTCCCGGTGGGTTAAATGTCAAGGATGTTGATTTTCTTTCTTTTTAAAAAATTATGTCCATAGTATGAATTGTTATGTAAAGAGAAGGTTGGCAGGTGACGATGTTTTGTGTGTGTGTGAAAATTGTAGCACCTTTTCTCCTGCTTGTTACCAAGACTGTCATATTACCTTTCTCCCATATAATTCAACAGGTCTCGTAGACACTATTTCGTTAATCACTTCTCTGAATTCCTGGGGTATGAGTGCCTGGTGTTTCCTTCCTCCCCCCTCTTGTTCTTTAAAAATTATGGAGAGGTTAAAATTCTTAAACTGAATGATAACGTAGTAATAATAGCACCTACCGCTTATTGACGGCAACATGCCATGCACAGTACTGACTGCCTTAAACGCTTTCTCTCACTTCATCTGTGTAACAGCCCTTTTATTTATTTATTTCCATGTTACAGAGGAGAATGGTGAAGTTTATATTAAATAATACAAGTTAGATTAAATCATACAGCTAGTAAGAAAGCAGGCTGGGATTTAAACGCAGGTCAGCAGATTCCGAGGTCGATGTGATTGGCCACTTTTTTTGCATTGGAGACTCCTCTTGGGCTCAGGGTTGAGCTGCTGGATTGTAGAGCACAGAGATAATGGGTTAAAAAGTAAAAGGATAGACTGGGGATAAAGAAGTGGAACTTTTTTCCCAAGAGACTGACCGGATATCAATCTGTTTCCTATTTTTCTCAACCAGGTCCTGCTTCTGTATTTCAGAATAGTTCTAAAAGTGGCAAACTGCTCTAGGAGAACTAATGTGACTTTCCAGATAGATAATACAATAGTCCATGACTTTCATTTTTTAAGGGCACGCATTTTAAACATTTTCCTAGTGCTACAGATCTCAGGCTTAATACAAATACAGTTTCCTACACTGATCTTTTTTCTTTTCCCAAGAGGCAAATAGAAGCTTAACTGAGAAGATGCTTATTTACTAGTAGTGAAGTCACTTGATCAGAGATGTAATATGTTGAATTATAATTTCTATCCAAAATTCTATATGTCTTTAAAAGGACCTTTCAGGATAGTTAAGCTTTGAAGTCTTTGCACAAACCAAAAACTTTCAGGGGAGAATAGGAAATGTAGGTTCTTCTTGAATGCTTTCTATTACTTTCTGACTTCACCTGATTTGATTCAGCTGTTACACTCACACAATTTTCACCTAATTCATCTGCAAAAGATGGTTGTAGAGCTAGATAAAGCTGATATTTATTTCACTGTAATCTATATTGGTACCTAATGTTTCCTGAGCACTCTGCTCTCTGGTCCTGTGCTAAGATTAGGTATTTTATATCATATTATGTCATTTCATCTTCACAACCGCATGTGTAGGACTAATGTCATTCTCATTTTACAGACGATAAAACCAAGGTGGAGAGAAGTTTAGAAACTAGCGGAAATCTCACAGATATTGACAGAGCTTAGACTCAATCGTAGGTCTAATTTCCAAGTCAGTATTTTCAATTTTTGCCTCAGTGGTGTCTGGACTTCAGACAAATGTGGGTGAAATGTACAAGAGTGTTTTTTTTTCTTTGCTAAAAATCAGAGTGCTCTGTTTTTCAACCCCAACACAAACTTATAGCTTAAAAAACACCAGAAGCCTTATTTATTGTAAATGGAAGATCACAAAATCAGGAGGCACAAATTGTGTTGCAACACTCCAAATACCTCAGCCTGGTGGTAGAAACTCACCTTTATTTTTCTAGTTTTATATCCCAGAACTTCCTTTCATGTTCCCTTTGCTCCAGCCACACTAGGCTACTCATCATACTCCAAACAGGCTTCACCTTTTTATGTAACAAATTTGTCAAGGATTTAATACATACAAGGCACCCCTTAAACTTGGGGAAATTTAAAGAGTAGTCATTCCACAGTTGAGTGGGGATGCCGGTCTTGGACTGAGGTACCTTCACTGGAGATCCTGGTATGATAATACCCCCAAAGAGAGGTACAGGTAAATTTCTGAGGGAACACAGGAGAGAGAATGAGTAAATGTGACCAAAGTATCATTTGAGCTGTTTCTTGGCTAAGAGGATTTGGGCAGGTAGAGATGGGAGAAAGGGCATTCTAGATCTTCCCAAAGCTGTGGCATCCGAGCGTGGAAACTCTGAGCCTCTTCCCCATACCTTGCCTTATGCATCTCTTCCATTTGGCTGTTCCTGATCTGTGTCCTTTATAATAAATGGGTAATAGTAAATCAAATGTTTTCCTCAGTCCTGTGAGCTCTTCTAGCCAATTATTGGACCTGAGGAGGGGTTCATGAGAACCACTGATTTATAAATGGTTGGTCAGATGTATAGTGGCAACCTGAGACTTGTGACTGGCATCCGAAATAGGGGCAGGCTCATGGGACAAAGCTGTGAGGTCTGAGCTAACTCCAGGTAGAAAGAGTCAGAATTGAACTGGGTTGTGGAACACCTAGTGGGTGTCCGCAGAGAAACGAAGAATTGATTGGTATGAAAACCTCGCACTGTTTGGTGTCAGAAGTGTTTTGAATAGAAACAGTAGAGAATTATCAAAACCTCGATTTGTTTTAAAAGGTATGTTTCTTGCATTTTGAAGGCATTAGTACACTATGAACATTGCTGGACATGGGATGAGAGTAAAAATCTGATTTTATGTTGTGCGTATTCATTTTGTACCTGTGGTTTTTAATTACATAACGTCTACGAAATTGTTCATTAGACAGTAATACTCAGTGCTTTTAAGTGATTTACCTTTGGGAACACTTTATGAAATTTAATTATTCAACCTAGAATGTAAGAAGTAGACAGATTATTTTATGGTCAGAGTAACTAAACTTCTCTTGAGGGCCTGCGATTTTTCTTAACACAGCAAACTCAATAACTTTCAGCATATGAGACTTCTATATAATTAGAAAAAAGATACTAGATATTCTTCTATAATGTAACTAAAGACACACTTTCCTTCTCTCTATATATAGCACATAAAAATGCTATACCTCTAACATCATTTGAGAGCTCACTCATTAATGCTGTTGAGAATCTGGCCCTGAGAGTTAAGCCCCAATTCTCTTATCTACTCTATGTCTCAGCGTCTCAGTTTTGGTGTCTTTTGAGAAAAGATAACCTATCTGGAACCTCTTATTCTCTTTCAAGAGTACCTCTTGAAAATAGGTACCTTAAAATGTTAGTGTTTCCCACGGCTAATTCTGGTTTTCTTCTTCTCATTCCATATACTCTTCCTTGGAGGTAATTTTTATTTGAAAAAAAGTATATGGTGATTACTATGTGCTGTGCACTGTTGTAAGCACTTTACGAATAAATGGCTTCATCTTCATGGTGTTGAGAGATAGGCACTCTTATTTTTCCCATTTTATGGACTAGGACACTAAGACACAGCTTAGAAATTTGCCCAAAGTCCTGCCACTGGTGAGTGCAGGGGCCAGGGCTTGGGCTCCTGGAGTCTGTCTCCAGGGGCCATGCTCTTTATCACCTCATCATGCTTATCCTGAAGTTGAGACTGTGCCTATTCTGAGAGACTCATACCTGTCAGTCAAGGCCATTCACCTCTCCTGAGCGTCAGATCTATACATTTGAGTACTTAAGATATATTTCCATCTTGTTGTCCAGTAAATATTTCAAATTCTGGGTAACACCAACTTAGGTCATTCCCCCTATCCCCCGCCCCCGCCTCCCATGAACATCTATGGAAAATGGCATCACTATCCAGCCAGTGAAAAAGTCATAATTCTGGGAGTTATCCCCATTCCACCCTCAACTTCTACATAATCCGTTTTGCATATCCTGTCAATTACACTTCCTGAAGATGTCTTGAATTTGGCCTTTTCTTTATGCCCACAGCCATTGTTTGTTTCCTGGATTACGAATCACAGGGGTTCCAGTTCATGCATTAACCATGTCCACCACTGGAATTCATATGTGCTTGGATATATCTGATGAACTAGTGGGGAAGGCCCTCCAAAAGTCTATTTGTAAAAAGAAAAGTCAACGGAGGTGGGCTGGAGAATTCAGTGTAAAACAAAGAGGAAACAATGGTGAGCTTGACCAAGAAATAAAGCTAGGTTCTGGGTTTTCGAAGGGAAGGAGACTGCTTGGTAATGTATGGTGTTTCTTACCTGCATCTGAGACTCACAGCATTTGGTGCAACATACTATTGTTGACATTTTATACAAAGACATAGAACATTGCAGGATATGAACTTTCATTCTTGGCTACATATTAAATTTTTTGGTCATTAGTTTGATTTTTATTTATTTTAAAAATGACCTTAAACAACACTAGAGAAAATGTGGAAAAATATATGTCCTATATAACCCGCTGCCCTAATAAAACAACTGTTACCCTAGTTTGGTCAATGTGAATTACTCTTTAAATGAAATGCATGATTTTACTTTTACAATTATATTTAAAACCATAAGTAAGTTCTTAAATGAAATGGGCCCACAGAGTCATTTTTGTCAAGTTTTAGAATAGGACCTAAGATAAACTGGGTAATGCGCTATGTTTTCTAAAACCAAGGCATTGTTCTTTATACAATTTTTTAAGTCATAAAACCATAAATAATAAAACAGTATGTAATATACAAGTCCCCTGTAGTCTGTCCATATTAATACTATCATTTTGATGTATTTGCTTTGGATCATCTTTCTAAATGTTTTTTATTTTTGTTTTTTAAAAAATATATACAATTTTTAATAATGCCTTTAAAAAAAACCCTAACTTCGGACTTGACAAAGAAGGCGATAGTATAGTGATTAAGGTTATGTGCTTTGGGGGTCAGGCATACCTGGATTCCAGTCCCAGTTGCATTAACTCTTCAATATGGGGCACATTTGAATAACTCTGAGCCTCATTATCACCATCTGAAATGATTATGTATGATCAAATATTTTGGTTAAGTTTTTACCTAAATGATAATGTATGTGAAAGGCTTGCCATACAGTCTGGAGCATAATAGATATTCAAAAATAATAACCATTTTTACTAATTATCTTGTATGTTTATGCATTTACATGATCTTCCTAATTATTACCTTGAGTTTTGCGTAATAGTTAATTACATGAGTTATAATATTGTACATTTAACTGTTTTCTCTTTTCTAATTTATTATATTAAAAACAGAGATGGTCCATTGTTTCAATTTTTATTCCTTTGATTTTTACCACATGTGTTTGCTGGCTGAATTTATTCTTTCGTAAATTGTTGTCTACATTCTTTACTTTGTTGTGATAGTTGTAATGTCTTATAGATTTGTATACATTTTTGTATACATTGTAGTATATAACACAATACTCATTATTGTCATATATCCTGAGAATATTTTCTCTGCTTTGATTCTTACTTTCACATTTTGGTTAAGTTTTTTCCTAGTCAAATTTGTTCTCTTTTCCATTGCAGTTTCTTCTGTTGGGCCTAAGCTTTTCTCTCCTAAAGTGATTGGATAAATAATTAGTCAATAACCTAATAATTAAATTAAGTGTTTGATTTTTAAAATATTGACATCTTTCATTCATGTGGAATTCATGCGTAAGTGGGTGAGGCATTTAAATTATTCCCCCCATATTTCTAATCAGTTATCCTTATGTCATTTATTGAAATGCTCTGTTCAAAATTACTTTCTATATTTCAAAATTTTTTGTGTGGTCATTTCAGAACCAATATTATTATCCCAGAATACCCTGTGATCCAATTTCATCACTATATATCTCAGAGTTCTGAAATACTGTCTTAGCTTCTACTCTGTGTAAACTCTATCTTATTATATTTCACTCGAAGAAAATAGCGATGCCCCCAAAGCTGAAGTATAGGCTTTTAATTTGCCTTCTCATTAACTAAGTCTTTTGTAAATCCAATCATCACTGATTGTCTATGCTTATGAACAAAAGGCTAAAGGCCTTTTCTGAAATTTTTACATGGAGATGAGAGCGCACAGTAGAATTTATTCTCTAACCCTGAGTTCTTATATTATCTACAAAAATCACAGAAAAATGTCATGCTGAACACCAGCTAATAACCATGGTTTGGGCCTTCTATCAGCCCTAAGGCATGGATGTCCATTTCTCCCCCATCATTCTCACTCTTACTCCCACCTATCACCTGTCTCACTTATGGAGCCTGCTTGCTTATTTGGATCTTTTTCTAAAATGTAAATTCCTTAAGAAGTCTGCCTGGCCCTTGATTGTAATCCCAGCACCTACCACAGTGCAGGCAAATAGACAGTAAATTTGCTGAATGGATGGCGCATAAAGAAAATATATATTAGATGCTATGGGAAATAAAACATGGTTATGAAGAGAAATATTTTACCTAAAATATGTATGATGTATCTTAGGATAAGCAGAAATTATTTTTGTGTGTAGTAGATTATTCATATCACTTTTCCTGTATTAACAAATCTGAATTATACTTTAGATATAATCTGGAGAATGACATAGACTCCTTGTGAAGGAAGGCTTGATACATGGAAGATATAAAGTGTGTTTTTTTTTCCTGTGGGAATCAATACAGTTAGTTACAGATGTTAATAACAGCAACAGCAAGAACAACCATAAGGAATCTGTCTGATAATTCTATATCATTTTGTGACTGGAAACAAAAGGAAGCCAAAGGTCTTCTGTTAGTCTACCGAATATATTATTTTCTCCTGAAGTTTCTGCACAGGAATAGGTACCAGAAAACCTAGAGTTCCAAAGAGGCATCGAGGGTTACCATGGGAACCATAGGGAACAACATTTATGTCCCAGGCTTCTGGAACAGAGCGATTTAAAGAACGGGAGCCAGAGCAGGGGAATTTAGGAATCCACCGAGGATGCCTGAATGTGGTCCTTGGCCTGTCATACCCTAGAGACAGTACCAGGGCCACAGGCAATCAGAAATGAAGGCAACATTCACTTGTACCCTGTAGAGTTGTCTTCAGTGATAAAAAGAGCTTCTCTGTGAGTGTATATTCTGCTTATGTTGTTAAGTAGGAGTAAAGTAACAATACCTTGATCCAAATAGATATAGTAATTTGCAGCTTGTGAAAATCAGATTTGGAAATAATTTAGTATTTAATATAGGCTTTAATATTAATAACAAATATGTATGTATAATGGCATGATACTATGGCACTCTTATTTAATTCAACTATTATTCCTGTTAGAAATTATAATACCTTTTTAATGCTAGAAGAAACAGTCTGAGATAATGCATAGAATTAGTAATAGAGTGATGCCTGAAACCGGGGCTTCTTATTAAAAATCCAGTATTTTTTACATAAATTCAGGCTGCAAATGAACTGATTTACATATCTAACTGATTCGCATAAGTTCATCTCCCAACATTTTAATTGCTCATTTAATCATTCTCCAAACATCTGTCGAACATCTGTTTTGTGGCAGTTTCCTCATCTGTAAAATGGGAATAATAATAGTACCTCTGTTATAGTCAACTGAGGTGATAATAGAGATCTAAATTACCGTGCTTGGTTTTCAACAAAACTTAGGTGTTATTATTTTCCTGACAGAAGCATGCACAGAGTATAGCTGGGACACGTGTAAATAAATGTGCATGTGGGAACGAACACGGAAACTCGAGATTAAAACCTGTAGCTCACCACTGCCATTGCTCAGCAGGATGATGGTGATGGGGGTCTTGGTAGCTGACGTAGTAGTGATGGGGTGAGGAGCGGTGTGAGGAATATTATTTTATATATTTTTCGAGAAAAAAAAGTTCATTTTTTTTTATTTCTTCTCTGAAAAGAGTAAGAATGATAAATAAGTCTAGATGGATAAATTCTGTAAATTTAAAAACTGCATTGAATTGCTAGCCTATATGCAAAATGTAGCAAATTGGCCAATGAATTGAGCATTATTAAGTATATAGACCTGGTCATGGAAATTTCTTTTACCTTCTAAAATTACATTAGTCTTTACTGACTGCATTAGGCCAGGATGAGATGATTATTTAATTGTTTTATTTACTGTTCATGAAACCAATATTTCTTAAGCTACGTTCCATAGAATTCTGGTGTACTATTAATAAATCACAGGGGTGAAAAAATAATTCAAGTTTTTGTGGATTCTATGACAATAATAGCAATGGCAGATAATGTAACATCTTTTGTTTTTACATTCTGAGTTTAAATTATTTCAATATTGTCTCTAAAATTTTGAAGAAAATAGTTAAGATATTTTACATATACATTATTGCTTGGTACTTTATCATCTCAAAAGTTAAAGAACCTACGAATTAAACAATGTAAGTAAGTTAAGCTAAGTTAGGAGAAAATTGAGAAAAGATTGTTGGCAGTAGAGCAAATACTGCTCTTATTTCTACCACTGATCAGCCACGTGACTTTGGAAAAGCAATTCCCCCACAATGGCCCTCAGTTCCTTTTTTTTTCCTTTCGTCTATTTTGCCATATAATCTTTTACAAGTGAAATATATAAAACAGGGAAAACTAAGGTGGGGCCTGGGCTACCTTGGGCTCCATGAAGTCTTTTTGAAAACCAAAAATAGCAGTTTTTAGTTCTAGTTCTTGCTATCTTTAATTCTGGTTCGGAATTCTTAAACAGGCTTTGGTGACTAGTGTGAGCAGATCACACGAGACCAAGATCTTGGCATCTCTGGGCAGCTACATATGAGCCATACTGTCTATATATTTTTGTATTCTTCCTGTAACTGTAATATTTTTGTATACACATTTTACTAAAAGCTACTGTAAATTATTTTTGGTATCAGAGAAGGAATTAACTATCAAACTAAACAATTCACATTATTTTGAGTTTCAAGTTACTCAGCAGTACCATTGTTTATGTTCCTTGTTTCATAGTTAAAATGAAAATTAATTTTTAAAAAGAATACAAAGAATGTGTTCTATATTTTCTTTTACTTCTTTGGATAACATCATCATGACTGAATAAGTTAGTATAAGCATGTTTTAATGTCATATCCTGAGAAATGATAATTAAAAAAAATAGAATATGTAAATAAAATAGCTGTCAACCCGTTGACTATCTTGAGCAACTTATTCCTTGCCCTCTTCCAACGAAAGAGAATATTTTCCTTTTTTCTTGCAGCTAAATGATAAAATTTAGCTCTTTTATGTTTTTTTTTTTTAATTTTATTTTTTTTATTGCTTTTGTTCCCATTGGAATCTTCCAACAGTGCTTTTTTCCGTTATCAGTACTGTTCATCTCAGGCCACAACTGGCCTACATTCAGTTCTGGGACATACTTTTATCACAAAATATGGACAAATTGGAGAAGACAGTGACTGGACAGCAAGGGAGCTTGAAGCAATGTAAATTGAGGAAAATAGGGATTTTAATCTGGGGAAGTCCAAGGTCTGGCGGTGGTCCAAGGGAGCTGCAGTTTTGAAGAGTTCGCATGTGCAGGAGTGACTCAGGGTGTTCAGTACAGTCTCAAGGGGCAGAATTAGAATGAGAGGGTGGTGACGTATTTCAGAACAGCCTCTAGCAGTGAATTATCTAGCTCCGCAGGTGCATAAGCATATGCTTCCTGCTCCTCCTGTTCGGTGTGTCCAAGGCAGGATTTAAGCATTGTTTGCAGAGTTAGACTAAATGTTGTTGTTTTCCAACCTGAGACACTTCTACACTTAACTGTTAAATTTCTATGTATAAACTTACCTTCCTTTTCTGCAGTTGAGTGCCTCTTAATTCTTAGTACTTCCTCTCTGTGTGAAACTATTGTTTAAAATAAAAGTCAATTCCTAACATTTATATTAAGTTGGGTGGTTGGAAAGAAGTTTCTTCAATTACCTTCCTCTGTAGACTGTGAAATCATGACTTTATTATGAAACTATGACCAGAAGGAACTCTGACCTCACATAATTGAGAGACTAAAGGGTTTTATGATCTCATTAGAATCTTGACATGTATGTGTGCTGTGTGTGCACTATTTTGTTCACCATTTTTCTTGTGGAGTTTCCTATAACATTTAGATTGTGCAGCTTTTGGTTTAGAGAGTTTCGATTATATTGACACTTATTTTCCTTTCATGCACCATTAAAAAATATGACTTATAGGGTCTTCAAAATGAATATTATAACTTCAAAGATTTTATTATAATATAAATATGCTAAGGAAAAATAAGCTTTCATTTTGAGTTCTTAATTTTAAGGACTTCTATTTATTCAAGTCATAATTTACTCATCACCAACATTTCTGAGCAAGAGGGTTGTATGAAAGAAAATGTTTTTATAAATTCATTTTAGAAAATAATAGGAATGTGTTCAATTAAATTTGCCTTCTTTGAAAGTGTAGATTTAGAGTTCTTTTAATTAGGTGATTTACTTTAAGAAATTAAAATTTTATTTGTTGAATGAGAACTTGGACTTCTTTTTCTAGTGTAATTTTTCTAATGCAACACTGGGATGAAAAATTGTTAAGAAATTTGTTAAGAGGATTTAGATTCTACATGGATTTTAAATCAGCTAATTTAGAAAAAGATCGCCGTCATTGAATTAATTTAGCCTTTTAAACAAAGTGGGTAAGTTTATTCAGACTTTCACATACTTTGCTTTTCCCTCTCTTTCACATATAAAATCTCAATTAGAATTTTTCAATAAAATAATTTGAATTGGCCAACTTTATTGTCGACATCAAGATTTGGGGAAACACATATCTGGCAAAGTCAACTAACTGTATGAGTGTGGACAACGTATTTGAGATGCTCCCTTCTTTAGATAGAACTCGATAACCATGGCCGGTGGCCTGTAAAACATGGAATACATCTCGAAGGGAACTCTCATTACAACTCATCTTTTCAGTACTTTTACTGTTTTAAAAAACTCTTCGGATAGTTTTTCCTCGTGTGAGGATTAGGGGATAGTAGAAAGTACTCTTTAGTGATTCTCCCAGCTTTGAATTTATTTGGTTCTGGCCTTAGAGTCGGATGTTAGGGTAGGTTTTTCTTTTTACTATTATACAAGGGCACGGTCGATTAGAATTACCGAAACGTTCCAGATATTTTTTTCTTAATGTCGAAGTAATAATAATCCTCTATCACTTTCTGTGCCGGTTCAGCATTTTGGATAGCCAACAAAAGTGCCTCAGGGCTAAGACCAAGGATTTGAGCTTTACTCCCAGAGCTCGGATCACTGCCTCCAAGTCAGGGAGTCGGCTCCTGACTCGTGCGCCCCCTTTCTCCCAAAGGGTAAACAAGCCACTACTAATCCCAAAGCGGGTGCCAATCCAGCAATCACTCAGAGCGCATGCTCTTCTGATGATGGGGTTGGAGCGCCATTTTCGTATCAAAGAGTCTGCCCTCTAATTAGGCGCGTCTTCGGGACACCCAGCGTTAGAGTTGTTCAGACAGTAAGAGGAGCCTCACAGAAACAAGCCAAAGCCTTTGACAAGATCCACTCCCTGCAGCGCTTTGGCCGAGACGACGTAAATTCTTTTGTGTCAGTTACTCCCGTGGACAAGGGCCCCTCTTTCCCTCCTCGACTCCCTCTCCCCTTCCCTCCCCCTTCCCGCCCCCCTCGGTGGCCTCGCCCCCGCCCCGCCCCGCTGCGGGACCGCAGCAATATAAAGGTTAGGCATTTGTGATGATTTTACGCCCACAGTGGCGGCCCTAATGAGAGTGCTGGGGAACTAGATGGGAACGTTTTCCCCCGTGAGAACAAAACACAAATTATATCAGAGTCCAGTATGTGTAGAGGAAACCAGTGCGAGCTCTTCTGAACTAGGAGGTAGCGCTTCGCTTCTCTTTTCATTTTATTTTTTACAAAATGCGGATACATTAGAGGTGGAGATTGAAAGATTAGCTAGAGGGTAAGGCAGGGCTCAGAGAGCTGAGGTCCCTAAGAGCGTGTACGTGTGTGTGTGCGCGCGCGCATGCAAGAGTTTAGAAGAACCGTGGGTGAGTGGGGCGAGAGAGAGAACAGGAGACACAGAAGAAAAATCCGGAGTGCGTGCAGAAAAGGAAGGGGTGCCGGCGCGTTCTTGGAAGCGCTCGCAGCGCCCTCCTCGCCCTCCGCTCCCCACTCCGCCGGTTCATTCATAAGTTTCTTGTCCCGAGGCCCCGCCCGGCTCTTGCTGGCCGAGGACCCTGCTTTCCTGTGCAGCAATTGGTGGACGGCAACAAAGCCTTAGCAACCAGCTCTTAGTGACCCGCGGGGCGCCTGGTAACGGGCACGGCCGCGCGGGGGAAGGAGAGGGGCTGTCCCTTTAAGGGATGGCCGCGGAGCCGTGAAAGTGGAGGGCGCGGAGGGAGGGCGGGGAGGACGGTCTGGGGGCGGACCCAGGGGGAGGACGAGGAGGAAGAGTTGCTGCTGAAAGGAGGTGGCGAGGGAGGAGCCGGGGCCGCCGCTGCCAGCCCGCGGGCACCGCAGTCCTGCCCGCTGCCGCACGAGTAGCCACGGGCGCGATCGGGGCCAGACGTCTGCTCCTCCATGAGCACTTTGGGAGCCGGGAGAAGACTTTGCCCGGCCGTGAGAGCTGGTCTGCGTTTCCCAGGCGCGGCGGCGGCGGCGGCGCGGCAGGAACAGCCGGGTCCGCAGCGCAGCGGCCACAGCCCGGGGCGTGTGCGCCCCGCGCGGAGCGGGCTCGGGTTCCCCGCGGAATGTCCCCGGGGCTCCCGGCGCTCTGATCCCCCGGCCGCCTCCGCCTTCGGCGCCTGCTGCCTCTCGCTATCGGGCTCGGTGTTCGGGACTGCAAGCGCCCCGACTCCAGGGCAGTGGGGGAGCCCCCGGGGGCGGTGACCTCGGCTGGCCAGGACCCAGCCCTCCCCCGCGCGTACCTCGCTTAAGATGGCAGCGGAGTCAGGGGAACTAATCGGGGCTTGCGAGTTCATGAAAGGTGAGGAGCAGCTGCCCCGCCTCCTCCAACCCCCTCCCTCGCCCCCGACACTTCACTTCTCGCCCCGAAGTCCTGGCCACTACCCCCGGCTTCCCCCGGGGTCCCCAGGGTCCCGCAGCCGCTGCGCGCGCTCCGAGCCCCTCTCGCTGCCGACCCTCCCCGAGGACCCCCCGCTTCCGGCCTCTGGTTCTGGCGTCCCTCGTTCCCTCGCAGCTCCCTCGGGTGGCCTCTTCGCCGGCTCTTGGGACAGCGCCGCTTCTGCCAGGCTCCTGCACGGGGCAGCTAGCGGGCATCCTGCTCCGGGCGATCCTTTAGGTCGCCTTTATCTTAACTCCCTTGCTGGCCTCGGTTTTCAGGACCCCCGCCCCCCCCCGCCCCAATCACACCCCGTTGTCTCTCCTCCCTTCCTCTTCTTCAAGTCTCCGGAGCTGCAGGGGAAGGCTCGCCTCTCTCTTTCCTTTCCGTAGCGGCTGAGGTCTGGCGCTTTCTGAATCAAACTTGTATCCCCAGTTCTACGGGTATCCCCAGGTCCCCCATTGGCCAGAAACGAGGGAGATAATGGAGCTATGTTCCCGACGAGCCCCTCAGTCAGGTCCTCTTCTCGCCTCTCGTAATTTGTGCTCTTGAGTCTCTCTCTTTCTGGGAGAGATCAGGTTTCCACAAGAATTCCACGTGTTAATGGGTCTTTAAATAATGGTAGCAGTTGTTATTTTGTTCTTTCGTGTATTATCACCACCCCTACGTCCAGCTTCCCTACTTCTCATATGTTTTCTCCCATCTTTTGAACTTGTCTTTCAGATCGGTTATATTTTGCTACTTTAAGGAATAGACCAAAAAGCACAGTAAATATCCACTATTTCTCCATCGATGAGGAGCTGGTCTATGAAAAGTAAGTTTCTTTCTTTTTTATTTTTTCTCAACCATAGCTTGTTGGCTCTTTGGTGAGAAAACACTGTGCCTCTCTGTGTCAGCTTTTTTCACTCCCCCCTAGGAGTGCAAGTAGCAATACCAATTTTTTAAGGCTCAGGTGCTTGGGGAAAGGTGCAGGGACAGTTAACATAATTTGAACCTGTCAACACCTCAGTCCTTTTAGACCTCTGTCTATATTAGTTCTTACCACCAGGGCAGACTGCAGCTGTGGATTCCTAACCCTCTCAGAGCAGGGCCAGAGAGACAGGCACTCTGTCCTTGCCAGACCCTGTAATGGCCTGTGACTCAGTCTCTGAGTGTTTATGAAACACCCACAGAGTCCAGCGCAGTGTGTATCTTACAGGTGCTTCAGCTTGATGTCTTCCGTTGTCTCTCAGGATGTTTTTGTTTGTGCAGCTCGTTTTTTTGGAAAGTGGGACACATTTAGCTGGAGGAGGCTGTATTCAGTTCCTATCTATGAGTAAGGTTTTACCTGTATGACAGATTATTGGGTTATTTTATGTGGGTACTCCACACTTAACAGTATTATTTTCTTCGCCTTTCAGGAGTGCTATAGGAATACTGATTTACTTTCTTTGGTTACTTTGCTTCTGTGGGATTAGGATTTGAGAGTGTAAGATGAGTGTAGAGCTGTTTTCTGTGAAGGACCATTGGTCTACAGGAAAAAGATATCTTACTACTATAAGTATAGTACAAATTTAATTAGGGATAAATACTCAATAATTTAATTAGGGATAAATATTCAACAAATAAGGAATAAGAAGGCAGCATTGACTTGATTTTATGTCATTTGATTAAAAGAGCTGGTGTTACAGAGTAATCATATATTGAGTTAAACATTTAATTTTACTTTCTCGTGTTACCTAAATGTGCAATTAAATGAACGTAATTAAGTGAGCCATAGTCACTCTATTAAGCTTCCTAGGACTTGTCCTGTTAAATGAGATTTTGACAGTTCTAAGGATTTGTAGGCACCACCGGGCATCTATTCTAAGAGTGAGAGTATTCTCGACCTTCAAGAGCATAGCATATCTTTTATTTGAGGGAAGACAATCTTTAATTGTCACTTCATCTTGAAACCGATGTCTTCAGGACATTTCTCTTAGTGGTGCTGGGAGCAGGATGCTTCTTGAATGGCTGAAGTGAAAGTGGGAATGAAAGAGCCCTTTGCTGCTGCTGGTGAATGCCCAGAGCTCCAGCAGCAAAGAGGTCTAAATCCCTGGTGTCAGGTTACAGCTCAGCTCCTAGACAGAATGGAGTAATGCGTGGCCTGTTCCCTGACCCCTTGTACCTGGATGATGTCACTGCCTGGAGTATTTATTGAGTGTTCATTCTATTGTTGGGAATATGCATTATACTGGCTTTCTTTATGCGAGTCTAGGGTTTGAGGACCTCTGCTGAGTCTGAGGGTAGGGGTGGTATGTGTGCCAGTATGTTCAGTTCTGCAGTGACTAATGTGCCAGAGGTTTGTGAACAAGCTGCAGTCATTGAGGTCTGAGTTGCCCCTCTTGGGATTGGTAGATGGTAGGTCCTGCAGAAAATTGTGGTTTTTTGATTCTCGTATTGATAGAGGAGGATCATTTCTGATGTGATTTTAATGTTGGCATTTTAGGATAGGGCTACAAATTACATTATTCTACTGTATTTCTGGTGTCTTATAAAGAAAAGCGTTCTGGAGAGACAATCCAATTTATATTGTGAGTTTTGATATCATTTGAAACTGGTGAGGACTCCAGTCTTGGCAGAGCATTTCACTTGGACTCACCCAACTACCATAGCACAGAGGTGGCCATGGTTCTCATCGCCCACAACTCCATCTTTCTTGTTACCCCAACATGTTCCACTGGGCTAGATGATGTAGAGAATACAATGATGATGAATGCGCACATTACCTTCGAGGAGCTCTAAGACTGGTGGGAGAATGACAGGCCTGCCATTAGAGGTATAGAGAAGATAACTGCCATAGAGAAACATGACCCTGAGCTGGGAGGGGACGTGCCAGCTGGCGGGAGCACATCAAGGTGAGGGGTTCAGAAAAGGCTTTGTGGAGGAGCTAAAGTTGTCTTGAAGGCCAGACAGTCTTATCGGACAGAGATATGAGAGGAAAGGTCCCAGAAATAAGAGCAAGGATGAGGAGGCAGGCTCTGGATGATGTTGGGGGACTAGTAAGTCCTTTAGCTTGTCTGGTGTGTATATAGGCCAATGGCTATGTGCAATCTGAAGCTGAAAACTCAGTTCGGGGCAGATTGAATGTCAGGATGAGGAACCGCAGTGTCCTTAGAATGCTATGGGACTCTCCTAAGAGCTGTGGGGGCAGGCCATGGTACAACTGGATCTGTACAAACTGCAAATAATGGCAGATATCTACTGAGCATTTAAATGCATGCCAGATGCTGTTCTTACTGCTCCACAACTATTCATTTTATTTTCACAGCAGTTCAATGAAGCAGGTACTGTGATTATCTTTAGTGTGCAAATGATGAAAGGAAGGTACGGAGAGGTTTTGGTAACTTGCAGAAAGTCACAGAAGTAGAAATAGCAGCGCTGGAATATGAAACCAAGCCTTGTGATTCTGGAGGACATACATTCTTTCAAAAAAAATTAACATGAGACGAGATCAGGCACGTTCAGGGTGGTATGGCTGTAGACTAAAAAAAATTAATATGATAGCATCATTTAAGATGGATTAATTAGATAGGAGGTAATAGAAGGCCACTTAGAAAAATTCTAGAATGTTCAGAGGGAAGAAATAAATGTCTAGATTAGGACTGGCGGCAATGGTAGCAGAAAGAAGGGATCTAAATTTATACGACTTTCTAACAGATCTGCTGGGTGGGTTGGTGGGGTGCTGAGGAAATGGAGGAGTCGAATGAAGAAGTGCTTGAGACGGCTTGTGTCACGGCTTGTGTCACCGTGAGCCTGCTGGAGCCGTTAGCTGAAACAGGAAGTAGGGCAGAAGAATTGGCTTTGGTGGGGAGATCAGGCTGAGTTTAAGGCACTTAAGGGATCTCACATGATTTTTAAGTTCTTAAGTTTGGGAGTTTTCCCCACAGAGATGACGACGCTGTGAGAATGGTGCGATGTCTGGGGAGAAAGAGAAGACATCAAAGTCTGTATTTCATAGGCAAGGCCAAGGTGAGAGGAGAGAGAGAGAGGTGGGAATGAGCAGCTAAGAGGTGGCCAAACACTGAAGGAGAGAAGAAAGGGGAGAGGGACGTAAGCAGTGGAGTCCATCTCATGGGCTCCACTTCTTGGAAGTAGAGAATGAGAGACACTGCAAAGCCCTTCGAATGACATGTAGTAAGTAATGTAGGTTCTATCTGTGGAGGATGGCCTGTGGTGAGAAAAGATGTGAGGGTCATATTCTAATGTACATGTCTCTAAGGAAAAGGGTATAATTAATACACATTATCACAGAGGGCCTTGTACTGCCCTATTCCTGTGTATTTATTTGCTGAGTGTATAACTGAATGCTGCCTTTCTGGCTAAATTATTGCCTTGGAAATGCAACGATTATTTTTGAATCAAGAAGACTCTTTAAATATTAGGCTCTGAGTATTCTGGACACAGCTGTGTTTTGTGCAGATTTTTGTTTAGTTAGAAAAGGGTGATAGTGCTCCACGATTGAAGTGGCAACCTTCTGAGAAGCTGGTGGAGAAAAATTTTAAAAGTGGCCTCATGGATAATGCTATTTATTAGAAATAAAAGTGAATTTTATGCTTGATTTATAAATAGAACTTATCACATTAAAAAAAGGCTTGAGCAGTTTCAGTGAAGTGTGGTTGATAAGAAGACATACATTTGTCCTTGGGTTATGATTTCACAGATTAGAATTAAAATCAGAGTCTAGGCTAACACACTGGTGGGACAAAAGCGGCCCATAAAAAAGTAGGCTTTCAAAAATTTATCTGTCTTTGATTAAGCTACAAATAATGTGCAACTTTCCAGAAAGGCTCGTTCTTTTGGTTTTGGAATTGGACCCTGCAATACAAATACAGGCTTACTTTTCATAACTTGGCTCCAATTTTTTTTTTTTTTTTTTTTTTGGCTCAAAAGTTAGCAAAATCAGATATGTCAATGTTATAACCTTTGCGTGCCCCTCATAACAGCGATGATGGTGTAGGGTTGTTAATGCACAGAGAGCCACTTTGCTGAGGGTCTTCGTTTTCAGCCTTGTGCATTTTCATTTCTTCTCTCCTTGTGTTTGCAAAGGCAGGATATTGAAAGTGCAGGCGAGAACACTTCAATGGACATACTCTGGGGACTGGATAATATGCAGTTTTTGTAGCGTTTTGAAGAATTTCACCGAATGTTTTAGCGTGGAAGAATGAGCCGCCTCTAGTGAGAACTAATTAGCTAACTTGAATATTTAAATAATTTACAGTGTTAAATTTTCATTTAAACTGTATTAAAGCAGCCTATATGAATGCTTTTGGATAACTTATATAAGAATGATTTCTTTTATGTAGTCTGTAGCATAGGTTTGAGTAAATATGTAAACGTAGGACATCTTTGAAACACAAAAAAACTTCTCTTGCTTGGGAATATTTGTGGGAATGGAGTGTTTGAATTAAATAAAGGTGAGAAGAAACTTTCATTTTTTAATTTTTGCTTCAAGTTTAATATATAGGAAGTAGGTTCATTTAATGGAAAGGTGGATGCCATTTAAGCACAGGTACACATACAGATATGTATGTTCCGATGGAGCCTTAGAGCCATCGGAACATTGTTACCTTAGCTCTCATAAATTTCTATGGTATGTATAGAAGAAGTGATGTGGTTGAATTCAAAGACAAATATCACCATGGGAATAAAAATAACAGCTAACATTTATACTGTTGTGCCCGAGAATGTTCTATGTGCTTTACACACATTAAGTCAATCTTCAGAACAACCCTAGGAGTTTGGTGCTATTATTATTTACAGATGAGAAAAGTGAGGCTTTGAGAGACTAAGTAGTGCCTGGAGTCATTGAGCTTGTAAGTTGCTGAGCCTGGATTCAAGTCACAGGCAGTAGGTGCTGGAGTTCAGGCTGTTTGGCTTCCAGGATGTTTCCAGTTGTCTTGAGCCTGTGGGGGTGGGGAGGGTGCAGGCCAGCTGTGCCCCTTCCTGGTGCCCTTGGCCCTTCTAACTTGGGTAGTGATGACTTCGATGCAAAATGTGCCCATGACAGTGTGTGTACAAACTTTATGTCCAGGCCATACCTGAGAATGTGTGGTAGTAATTAAAAAAAATCTTTTCCCCTCACAATTCCACTTCTGTGGGTATAATCTTACTTTTTCTCCTTTCAGTAGACTGCCAAAAGAAAAAATGAGTTAATTGTCATTATATGTTAACAAGATAGATGAAAACAAAAAGAAGCCCAGTTTGTATAATCCCATGAAAACTGCTTTGTCAGCTGCCTGGATTTTAAAAGATGGTAGATTTCTACCATCTTCCCCCTTTCTCCTTCCTTCCATCCTAGCCTTGTAAAAATAACTCAGTATTGTTCAGGGCCACTTTTTTTCATGCTCCGTTTTGTTTTAAGCATATGCTTGAGTATGTGTATACCTGTGTGTATAACCAGCAGTAATGCATAGTATACATTATGAGAAAATGAACATATCTGTATACATCACCAGTCAGTTCTTAATTGCATGACCCACTTGCATCAAATTTTACCTTCTAGATCTTGATGTATTTAAACACTTGCTGTTTTGACCTCTTAGGCATTCATGGGAGATAGCTGGTCACTCATCTTCATAAGGACCAATTGTTGTTCAGTTCTTTCAGTTTTCTTGAGATAAGCTCGGTGAAAGTGCAAAATTTAACTGAGGTGCTAAGGACCCAGTTGAAAGAGGGCGAGTCTTAATCGGGCAGCCTGAGAGAGAGGGACCCAAATGGGCTGTCAAAGGGTGCCCAGCGGGAGAGCTGTCCGCTGGCCAAGCTTTGCGCCCCAGCACCACAGGGTGGCTCATTTTGTTTGAAGTAGGTTTCTAAGACATCATATCTTCTCATTTGTAAGTTCATAAACACATTCCAAAGCCAAAAGTAAATGGCTTTTACTTAGCCACGACTTAATGCACTTTGGAATTTAAAAAAAAAAAAAAAAAGGTAAAGAAAAGATGATACATTTTGTGGGAAATGAAAAAGCAAAACTTAAAACTTGTAAGTGGTTGAAAGCGGCTATAGAAGACACTGACATTAAGATTAGCACCGTGCTAATGCTTTGGGGACACAAATGCATAAAGAAGGAAGCGGAAACAAATACAGCGCAGGGCAGTATGTGAAAACCGCTTGCAAACGTCTGTCTTAAGAATCCAAGAAAGGAAGTGATTATTACTGCCCAGGATGATAAAGAGTTCACAGAGTGATGTTTGAACTAGCTTTGGAAGGGTGTGTGAGAGCAAAGTGTATATATTTTATGATCTCTGTGAGGACACGTACTACCTGTTTTTGCATTCCCTCGTGTCCCTACACCCAGCACAGACCTGGCAGAGAGGTGGTGCTCAGGACATTTTAGCTAAATGAGTGAGTGAGTGAGTGAAGAATGAAGGAAAGGGGAAAAAAAGAAGAGATTTCAGTGTTTGGGAGTAGCTAGATTCTGTTGAGGGAAGTATTTGAATGCAGAGAGGTCCCATGTGAGGCTGGTGATGGAGTTGGAGACTAGGTTATGGGGAGCTTTTGGCTCTCACCTCTGCTGGTTTGTGAATGGCAGGGAGACTGAGCAGGGTTGGGCTGTAGGCCCATGCCCCCACACACGGGACGTGGGGTCTGTTGGCCTGTGGCAGGATTGGCTTAGGGATGTAGCACATAGAACAAAAAGGCCAGATGGTGAAGGGGCTAGAAAGGATGGATTGACTGTGTTTGAGACTGACCAGATGAGGGGGTGTTGACGATAAGTTCAAGGTCTCTGGTTTAAGTGATCAGGAGAAAGTGACACCTTCAAGAAGACCACGTATGTAAATCAGAAGGAGGAGATGCCTTTTGTTGCTTTGTTTTATTTTGTGGGTGGGGAGACAAAGTAAAATGGGAGGGGGCTGGAGGGGAGTCTACAATGAAAGCAAAAGAGGATCTTTGTCTTTTGTGATTCTTAAGCAGAAAATAGGCAACGCATGTTCTGGGTGTTTAGATTTTTACTTGTGGAAGATCTGGGGAGGTGGCTGGAAAGACTGATCCGATCCCAGGTTTGTTCTTGACTCACTGATTTTAGTTGGCTTTTCTGCATATAAGTGTGGAATCCCTGGTTTCTTTTTTTTAAAAAAAGTTTTTTAAGCTTTAGTTTCAATTTACTTAAGAAAAAGTTGGTTTTATTAGTCAACTGAATACTCAGGACCACCAAAGAATCAGATATTGAATGAGAGGCATAAAATTATTTTGCTCTATTTATTGAAAACATGTAATATTCCCAGTCCTTAACACCTTGGAAGCATCTGCTAAATGATCAGACTTATTCATGATTTACAGTGAATTCTTTATAGAAAATAACTTGTGTGAACAATAGTTTTTAAACCAAGTGTTGCATTTATTTATTAATTTAATATTTTGGTTTCAAAGATGTTCACATCCTATAGATGAATTGAAGAATTTGCTTGTTTGGACTCATTCTTTTGTTATAAAATTTAGTTTTCTTTTGAGAACCAGGAAAGATGGTTTATTTCATATTTGCTCACCTTGATGGATATACTCCAGTCATGCATTTATCTGGTTTGTTGGGGAATGTAGTATTTTAGTGAGGCAGCTTCCACAAAGATTTGGAAAATCACATCTTGACATATCAAAGCATATTTCAAATATTCAAATATTAAAAATTTCAATATCAAATACCCAAGATTTGTGATTTATGAAAACATTTGAAAATGAATCTACAGTTCTTCCTTCATAAAGAATTTACCGATTAGCTTTATTTTGGTAATACTCAGACTCTATTTTTATGAATACACTGGTCTTACAGTTTAACCATATCAGGGATAGTTTTAGGGACTTCTGTGGAAAAAGGGCTCTCTGTTTATGGTGTTGCCATTTGTTGACCATCTGGTGTCTTTTAGTGGTTTTACCTTATTGTCAGTTTTTTATTGATGACTAACTACAGTAAGTAGTCCACCCATATCTGCCTTTTCACTTTCCGTGGTTTCAGTTATCTGGAGTTAACCGTGGTCCAAAAATATTAATGGTAAATTCCAGAAATAAATAATTCATGTTTTAAATTTCTCATAGTTCCGAGTAGCACGATGGAAGCCCATGTTATCCTGCCCTCCTGCTATCTGCCTGGGACGGGTTCCTTTGCCCTGCATATCCACACTGGGTACAATACCTGTCCGTTAACACTCAGTAACCACCTTGGGTACCAGATAGACTGTTGCAATATCACAGCGCTTGCGTTCACGTAACCCTTATTTCACTTAATAATGGCCCCAGAGGTATTCACATGACTTTTATTACAGTGTGCTGTAACTATTGTTCTATTTTATTATTGTTATTAATCTCACTGTGCCTAATTTATAAATTCGACTTTATCATAGGTATGTGTGTATAGGGAAAAACAGTGTGTGTGTGTGTATGCTAGTTTGGTACTATCTGTGATTTTAGGCATCCACCAGGGGTCTTTTGGAACATCCCCGCTTCAGATAAGGAGGGAGTACTTACTATCAGTTAAGTACTTTCTAGGTGCTCCTTACTGTCAGGTTAGCTTCTGACTTTATTGTCAATGTACCAGCCACTAAGAGTGGCCTGCCCCCTATGATCTGTCTGATGAGTCTGATATACTATGAGCACAGAAACCAGACATCACATTTCATTAGCTTTTGGCACAAAATAAGGCTAAATACACTCTGAGACTGAGACTGTCTTCTAAACAGAGTTAAAGGGCATGGCTTTTGTGGAAGGCTTTAGAAGAAATAGTATGACTTTATTTTTTGACTTACTTGTGATTCTCCTCTGTATTCCATATTGAGATTTCTGAATTGGGCTCCTTATATAACTGATTTCTTATTCTTTACATTTTTCTTCCTTTTAAGAGAATGTGGAATTCATATAGCATTTTCATTAGTCCTGGTGGTCAAATGACTGATTCTCTGAAGCTGAATTAATCTGAAGTTTAAAAACATTTCTTTTCTAAGTGTGAGATAAAGAAAACAAAAAGGTCTCTTCTAGGAAGCTGTGAATGGCAGTGAAATAGTGCCTTTCCTGTTCTTCCAGACCCTTCACTAGAGGCAAATGTTACGCTTATGTTCCGCAGGCAGCTCTAGAAAACTCAAAGGTAAAGGCTTAGGATGATTTTTAACTTGGCAAAACTCTCAGATAGAATCGAAGCAGTTCCAAATGAGAAAAGGAGTTGGGCGCTGTATAGTTGGGGCGAATCTTTTCATACTGGAGTGGGCCCCATTGGAACAAGCCGGCAACACGACACAGGGCCGATGGGGATGCGGCCCTCCTGTATCCTAACCTTTCTTTGTACTAGAGAGGTGGACGAGCTCACCATTCTCCATCTCCCTTGCAGTCCCTTCCTTCTCAGGTCATTTTTTTGTCAGTTTTGTCTATGTAGTCTTATTTTGTACGCAAAACTAGTAAAATGTGATATCTGATATCTCTCCCACATACCTGATATCTCTAATCTAACCTGGCATGTAGATTAGAAGGATTAAATGGAAGAGGCAGTATTTTCGCAGATGAACCAACCACGGCTCAATATTTCATTCATTCATTTACTCAGTCATCTCTGTGCCAGGTGCTAGGAACACAACAGTGAGCAAATTTTAGCCCAACCCTGCTCTCCTGGCACTGATAGTCCAGTGGGTGATAGGGAGGGATATTCAATAAATATTCAGACATATGATTATTTGTAAATCTGAAGGAAAAACCTACAGTTCTTTGGATGCACCTAACAAGGGACCTGACCTGCCGGGTGGGGAGGAGGAGGGACTAAGCAAGAACTCCCTGAGGAAGTATGACAAGAGCTGAGACCTAAAGGTAAGTAAGTGTATATTATCTAGGCCAGGAAAGGTAAAACGCTAAAGACCTGAGGCAGGAACTCAAAGAAATTGCTTGGCCCAGCCTTACTGGTAAAGAACTGAGGAAATGGTGCAAAAGAGAGAGTAGTGGCTGTACTGACCCGGCCGCACAGGTACGTTTTAGGGTTTTAGTTTGAATTCCAAGAGTTTAGAGAGGTAATGTGATCATCACTGGGTTTTAGAATACTTTTCTTTTCAGAGCCTCAGTTGCTTTACGAAACATGGGGAAGGCTATTCTTTTATGTACAGGGCATTGGTCATCGTTACGTTTCTACCAAAGCCATGTGCACACTGTCCGCGCAGCTCTCTGGCCTTCAATACCTGCCATTATAAAGAGGTGTTAATTTACGGTGCCTGAGAGAGTTTCTGTGGGAGTGAATTTTAATCTTATTAGTGCATTCCTGAAGTCTCCTCTTGTTTTTATTAATCTAAGTCTGGAAGGGTGAGTCTAGAAGGGGGTTGTCATTAATTGGCTGGCTGAATGGTGAAGTCACAGAATTACAGACCGCGATGCTGGAAGGCTCCTTGGTACCATCCAGTCTGTTTGGCTGTCGAGGCAAAGGGACAACACTAACCCGTTTTACAGAAGCAGCAGCTGAAGCTTTGCATGATCCTGCTACTTGTCCAGGTTGAGAAATGTCTAGACCTACAGAGAATTTTTATAAGAATTTGTTTGAGACAAACCGATGACAATTGCCGGGAAGCAAGATCTCAAATGTTTTGGAGAAGGACGTTTCACAGTTTCTTTTGTGCATTTGAAATTAAGGCGGGAACATAAGGAAGATTACCTGAGGGTTGGAGAAAGCCAGGTGGATTACAGGATAGTTATGGTCATGCACTTTCTTGAGGGCAATTGTGGCTTGTTTCAAAGATGTGTTCACCTAGATACACAAAAGCAGTGCACAGGGCTTGCTTAAAGCAAATGCAAACCTTTTACTAAAACAGTTATGTGCCTGGTGTGTGACTCCTCACCCCATCTGCCCAGTTAGGAATTTATGATCAGGTCACCCTGGGAGGCTACTTTCTGCAGCACCCCCCCCCCCTTTTTTTTTTTGTCCACAGCGCTAAGGAGAAGGGTTCCTTATCATCCCTAAAAACCCAGGCACTGTACCAAAGGACAGGAGTGAGAGTTGATGTGGGGGTTCACTCCTTTCTTGGTGATCTCAGCAAGTATTAAATTTTGTGCAAGTCAGTAAATAGTAATGATGCCAGGCTTCCTGATGTAGGAAGCTGCTTTCTGTCCTGTAACTTTGTTCTCCAGCTGTGCGGAAAGCATAGTGCATTTCAGGGAAAAAGCTGTGAGGTTCTTCTCCTTCGCCCTGGAGACATCTAAGGGAAATGCTTTCTGTATCTAGAGCCAACACCTTCTGTATCCAGAACCAATACCTCGAGAGAGCAGAATGCTTCCTATAGGGTCAGCAGCCCTTGAGAAACAATTGACCTGTTGAATGGGTCATCCATTATGGATAACTAGAGTCATAGACTCTCTAGATTCTGTAATATGATGTATATAATTACACATGATAATACATAAGTCTATAATATATCTAATACTATCATGTATCATAGTCTATAATATATGTAATGGTCAGAAATGTGATGTGATGTGATACGATATAATATAAATAATATAACTAATATAACATAATATAATATTAATGTAAATCAGGAAAGAACTTTAGAAGCCATCTAATTCAGCAGCTTCATTTGTTAGATAAGGATGTGGCATCCCAAAAAGGCTAGGACACCAGTCCAGGGACGTTGAGTTATCGAGTTGGGGGGCTGGACCCCCTTGCTCCCCAGTGGTCTTTAATTTTCCACCAGGTTCTGTGTGACTGTTGTGGAGCTGGGATGCTTCGTAGATGTGCAGACTTTCTTCCCCAGGAAGTCAACCTCAATGTGAGACTGTGGTTTGTTATGTTGTAAGGGCTTGAGCAAAAACTCGGACTGTACTTTGATTTTAGATTAGCGTTTGCTGAGCAATTGAGGCCTTTTTGAAATTTGATTATTATGAGTTTCAGCCATGTACAGCAACTTTTTCATCTGACCAGGGGGTACTGATGATAGCCCAGGGCTAGGGAGAATATTAGTTGGTATGTGTAGCCCAGAGGGCTGTACCGATTAATTTCACCAAAATTTTACACATACACACACATATAATCTCACTGTGCTTTGGAGGCCACTGCTGTTTGCATTTATCACATTGTAATAATATGTTTATTTGTCTTTTCAGTGGTGGCAAGCTCCTTGTGGGTGGGGAATGGCAGTCAGCATGCTTTCAATAAATACTAGAGAGAGCGAATGAATTAATAGACCAAAAGTGCCAGCAGCGTTGGTAAAAAATTGAAGAGTTGTCATGTCGAAGATAATCAAATAGAGCTTTTTCATCCTATTTATAAAATAGTTAAATTTTTTTTTTTGTTTTTATATTGTCAGTACCATGATTAACATGTTAACTTGTAGTATCTTGCTCAGAGCAGGTGGTCACACTTTTGCTGAATGAATGAGTATTGCTTGGAATGTAGCTTATCGTTTTGCTGAGTTGAAAATTTTCAAATGAAACTTCTGATATGTAGAATGTGCTTTAAGCGATGCTTTAAGCAATGATTCCTCTGGAATGGACCCACTTAATTTAGAGTTTGTTTGAAAAACCAACCACAGAATAATGAGGCATCATAAACTTCATAAATCTTGCACAAAGCACTAGACATGCCGGGTGCAGCAGAAAGGTTTCTAGGCCCAGCATCTGCTTCTCTAAAAATCTGCAGGACCAGCACTGTGGGCGGTGGGTGACTCCGTGGACAGTGGGTGGCCTGGGTAAACATTTGTTCTGATCTTTGGGCTACTATTTATTTTTCTTCCCCAGAAGGAGGTGACTATCCCTTTTCTCTCCTCCCCACTTGAGAGACTCCTGTAAAATTTGATTTTAGATATTTATACTTACTGAATAAAAGACAAATTGGCTGATTTTCACTTAATCATGAGTTTCATCCTAGCGATGGACCCATAATTTGCTAACCTTTTAAGAAGAAATTGAAGTTGGCTTGTAATGGTTAGTATGAAGCTGGAAGTAGATGCACCGAATTCTTGCTGCTTTCCTGAAATTTGTTCAAAATGAGTTTAAAAAGCTGAAACTACCAGAACTAAAAATGCTAGGTTAACCTTAAAGTTCTGTGTCAGTATTCATGTTCAAGTAGAAAAAAAACAAGGTGTGCTAGTCACACATGTTGCTTCTGGTAACCCAAAGACAGTGAAATCTCTGATGGACACAGGCTGCCTTAATTAATGCCGTATTGTGGTAGACGTGTATTTGTAAACTCTTCATTTTGGTTCTTTTGAATGAATTCTTATTGACAGGCCTTGGACTAGTCAGTAATTAGGTGTTATAGGCATAGCACATTTTGGATCCATGAGTGTTTTGTTTATACATACAGCACAGCATCACACTGGGAACTTTAGAAATAAATTAAGAACTTTCTATTTCAAATTATTGCAAGTTTCCTTTTTTTTTATTTTTTATTTATTTTTGCAATTTACTGTCATGAAGCCAGCAGGCAGGGACAGGGACAGCTAATTTTGGTGTTAGTTTGAAAATATTACCAACTTGCCTAACACAAATAACATACACATGTTGAACATTTTTCTGTAAGGCAAGTGGTTACTGGCAGATTTGATGTAGTGTAATGATGTTATCTATGATAGTGTAACTCGTGTAGCAGAAAAATGAAATCAAATGATTCCCTCAAAATAAAGGCTTTTTTTTTTTAAACTTGATATTTAGTAAATATATGATCTAGGGTAAATTGGAATTGAGCATCAGAATATTCATAATGAAGGCTTATTTGTTGAAGAGAATATTATGAATAAGATATTCTAAGCATATAAGGTGTGAGCTACAGTTCCTGAGTGAGAGGCTTATACTGCAGTTGGGCAGGTAGGATCTACATTTAAAAAGATAATTCATAGTATATGACAGTATACGTAGTGGTGAAGAGAGGCTCGAGTCTACATTCTGGAAACTGAGAGAAGCATAGTGTTTTCTCAGGGTGGACTGCAGGGTGATTAGGCAGGGTGATTAGTGAAGATGTAAGATGGAGAGGATTTGGACTTTGTTGCTAAAGTGGGAATGGAGAAGGAAGGGATAACTTAGAGTGGTAGTTTATTTGATGTATGAAAATTAAATTAATATTTATTTGTTCCCCTCCTGTGGTTGTGCGGTTTTATGTCTGAGTGACTAGGAGAAGCAAAATGATTTTAGTCTGGCAGGCTGATTTGAAGGAAGGGTGGGTTGCGTTTTAGACATTTTGAGTTCCAGATAATGAAGGACCCTGTAGACGTGAGGTCCAGCAGGTAGTTGGAGATGGAAAAGACTGATGCTGGGTCTCCAGTTAGGAGCCATCTGTTTTCCATAGGGTTCTCAGTGAGACTCGCGGCAGTGGGTGATCTGCGGACTGATGACCGCACCCTGGAGATGCCAGTGTGCGGAGAGAGGAAGATGAGCCCGTGAAGTGGAGAAAGGCCAGGAGAATGAAACAAAGACCCTCGGGTTTAACATGCTCGAGAACTGAGAGCGAGGTTTGCATGGAATAGCTGGAATTGGAACCCGGAGCACACGAGCTTTGTGCTTAAGAGGATGACAAGAAAGTGTAGGCCATGTGTGTGTTATGTTGGTGTTTTTCATTGCCTGCTTTTCAATCTTTGGAAGAAGTTATAAGAAATAGGCATTGGAACGAAGGAAACAGAGAAATATCTTCCAAAATTGGATGGAAGCTTTCCTCACAACTCCATACCAATCAACATATACCAATCATAATCCTCACTCTTAATCTGACGGCATGCTTCTACAGTATAGGAGGTTAGGAAGCACATAAAACAAATGGTAAAATGTACAGTTTGAGAACTGACAGTGTGCTTCAGAAATGTATCTATAAATGTAAAGATTATAATTAATGTTTAATGGGCTAGGTGGAATAAAAATAATTTAAATATCAAAGTAACATAGCCAAAAAGAAAGTGAGTACCATCGTAGGCCGTATAGTTATATTAGTTTCTCTCCCAATTGGGAAAACCAGTATTAATCCTGTATAATTTTTTTGGTGGTCGTTGGTTTAATCTTTATTTATTTAATTATTTTTTCAAGGTATTTCTCTTTTTTATTTAAGTATAGTTGGTATACAATTTTATATTAGTTTCAGGTGTATAATACAGTGGCTCAATATTTATACACCTTACAATGTGATCACTTCACTGAGTCTAGTGATCATCTGTCATCGTGCCAACTTGTCACAATATCATTGACTATATTCCTGAAGATAATTGGAATTCTATTGCAATTTTACTGAAAATAAAAATAAACATTGATGTTACTGAAAATTACATTTTTACTAACTACTTTTTTTAAAAAAATCTCAGTTTCTATGCAGATTTTGGACCTCTGAACTTGGCAATGGTGTACAGATACTGCTGTAAACTGAACAAGAAACTAAAAGTGAGTATTGCAGTGATGCTATATTTTGGCATTAAAATCTCGAACTGTGATATCTGACCAGTGGGAATGCTGTGCACATACCATTTAGTTAGGTAATTTTGATCTTTTGAAATTGATGTGAGTAGTTCCCCCAGAAGTTGAAATCGATCCTCCTAATTACCCCACAAAGGACATGTTAACCTCTTTCATTTTTCAGGATGAATTGAAAGATGAGCTGAATGAAGTCATTGGAATAGTGAGCTAAGAAAGAAAGCACACATCCTTTCAGGTTGTCGTTAATGAGTCTATCAAATTCCTTCCTAGGATGACTTTTCTGAAACCTCAGGTCAGCGTCTAGATGTGGTTAACCAGGTGATGAAGGGGCTTGTTGTTGCTCAGCAGGAGCTCCGGAGCACAGCTTTTGCTGTCTGATCAAGACTGGAATTTTTGCACACTTCTCTAATATCATTTCTGTAGAGTTAACAGCCAAGTGAGATGGATGAACTAGCAGTGATAAGAGCATGGACTCTACCTGCTCGGACAGAATTTGGTTGGACATTCGGTATTCATCTATATTTTTAATTTTACATATGGCTTTTTGTTGTTGTTGTTCTTAAACTCCGTGCATGTATGAAGAACAGTGACATCTATATTCCTAGTTTTGGTAAACTTCTTTCATTGCATAGAAAGAAATATTTTTCTTTTTCTTCCAGTTTTCTAAATGAGGATCTTAAATATAATGTTTCAGTTTGGAATGTGAAACACTACACAGCATGCTCTTAAGGATAACTGCTAAACTATAGTGCTTGAGTAGTTTATTCTTTTTGTGGGATAAAATGCCTTGTACATATTAGGTCCTTAATTTTGATTTGATTTGATTCATTTTTGTTCAAATCTCATCTTTTATTCGTAGTCTTGTCTTTTATTCTTACTGTCTTTTATTCTTAGGTGTAAGACGATCTATGGTGGAGAATTTCCTATAAAATATTTTGTATATTTATGAATCACAAAGTTTTGCCATCGATCTCAAAATCCTAAATGGTCATGAATGATATCAAAGAGATTTTTTTAGTCAACAATAATTTAAGATCTGTTGCAATTAACTTTTTAAAGTATTGTCTGACTTGAAAAGTTGTGTCAGCTCTTTTTGCTAAACCGATCTGCATTTTTCAGAAAAGAAGCTTCTGCCTGTAGTTTAGAAAGTAAAGTTGAAATTTTTTTAATCACCAAAGAAGCACATAATATCCTTGCTTTCTTGGTTAGTCCAATTAGCATGTGGTTGGTACGAACTGGGTATTATAATTAACATTCTATACCGAATACTGTGGGTAAGTGGATACATGGGCTTGTTTTGATTTGTTTGCATTTATGAAGCTTTCTTTCAACATTTTTAAAGTTTAATAAAGTTTAGACAGTTCTGTTGGTTCATTTCAGTGATCGGGCAATCTATTGGATGACTGAAATGACATTTTAGCTTTAATGCAATTAGGGGTAATCTATTACCTGCTGAAGGCATGCATTTTCAAAACCCAAATGTTAATAAGTCCTGGGTTATCTCAAGGCATACCAAATAGAATCTCTCTGTTAGGAGAAAAAGACTGACTTTACCAGTTTAAAGCTGCTTCTGCCTTATAGAAATCTCAGTTTCCTCAGCTATAAAATAAGGATTATAGCACTCCCACGGAGAGGCAATTAGGATTACCTCAGAAAATATAGGTAAAAGAGCGTTATAATTTTTAAAGTTCTATATAGAACAAAGTTACTAAGGTAACATTTGTGAATTCTGATAGGAAATGCAGTACAGTTCTTCAACAAAGTTTATGAACACCTCAGCCTCATAGCTTTCGTTTCCATATGAGAAAGCCGTCTGATATAATCTTAGGAATTCAAATGACCATTTAGTCCAGCTTCTTGATTTTATAACTACAGACAGGGAGGCCCAGGAGTGGCATGCAACCTGCCCAAGGCTGCAGGGTAAACACGGGGCTAGATTTCAAGGCTCTTGACTATATTATTCATGATCCTTCCCTCCACCTTTGTGGTAGCTGCAACCTCTGGTCCGATTCTCTTCCCAGGCTCGCTCACTGAGTTCACCTTGTTGCTCCATAGTGGCCTCGAGGATCCTCTGCTCCTTTGGCAGTGACCGTGGCTGCCACTGCAGCTGCTTCGCTTCCAGGCTTTCCAGACTCCAGGCTTCCCTACTTTGAATGTGTCCCGTTTTGTTACACACCTCACCCATTCTGTCTGTCTCACCCTCGTGAAATCTCCAGACCCTCGGTCTCCCTCTCAGTCCACTGTCCCCTTGCTGGTGTGTCTCGCCTGCAGCCACGGTCACTCATCATAGTGAGACCTTTGCTCACCTTGCTTCCATACCTTCTGTCTGGCTCGCCTTGACAACTCCCACTCTTGACATCATTCCTGGTGCATGATTTCATGCACTAATTTGCTAACTCAGTAAAGATTGCAGTACCTGTGCCCCTCCCAGGCTGCACTGCACCCCAAGCCACACCCCTGCTCCACACAGCTGCTCGTGCTGCCCAGTCTGACTCGAATGCCCTTCCCCTCTGGTTTAATATCTCCTCATTCTTTGAGAGCTTGTTCAGGGACCACCACTTCTCGGAAGCTCATCTTCATCTGTCTGGACACGGTTGGAGGTGGTTCCTTGTTTTCCAATAATTCTCTGTGCAGATCTCAATTATTGATGAATTATACTTACTACCTGTTTGTAGCTGTCTTTCTCAGTAGACTGTGAGCTCCTAGAAGATGAAGGCAGGCCTTTCAAGGCCTTTCAATTTTGTGTCCCCAGCGCCCAGCACAGGGTTACCAAATGCACAGAAAATTCTGTTGGCTTAATCACGATCCCCTTGACTTACAGGTCCTCGTTTATCCTTTTGCCTCCAGAGGTTTTAGAATAACCTGCCCTCAGTGCGTTTACATCCTTGATAGCCACTCACTGATTTCTTGATCCTTTGCTATCTCACTTTTGCCTTCCTTTACTCTACTGGAACTGCTCCAACAGCATCTTAAATACCGAAGGCGATGGCATTTACTTGGCCCTCAAACTCCTTTACTTCTCTGAATAGTTTAGCACTATTTTAACCAATAACAACTTTTTAGAATTCTCCTACATGGTTTAGTAGCTCCTTTTGGCACATTTTTTTTTTTTTTTTTACGTTGGGAATTTTTATCTCTTCCAATAAAGCTTTCATAATTTCTCCCCTTTTATTTGATGCCTTATGTAGATAGATAATATTTTGCAGTGCATTCTATTCTAAATCTAAATTTCTTATTTTTTATATGTATGTCAAAAACTATTTTTTCAAGCTTATGATTTTTCAAGCTGGTGATTTATTGCCATTTTTTTGTGTGCATGTCAGTAGACATTTTATTCCCAATGGCCTTTGTTTTAATTATGTTAATTAGAATGGAAAATTATCCATCAAACATCTGCTTAGATTAAAAACCCAAAATAGAAACCACCACCAGCAAAAACTCGTTTCTTATTTTAAACTATACTTAAAAAAAGTGTAAGTATAAGAATTATGCAGTAATAGATTGTAGTTTGCTATTTCTGGTCAGTAGTTACTCTCAATGAGGGAAGTTGTCAAAAGAAGGAAGACTTATTCAAGTGAGAACAATTGATAAAACTTTATATGTTATTGGAAAATGTCATAATGATGGATCAGCAATTATTAATCTGGTATTTCAAGGGAACCATAAACTCCTGAAATTATAATTTTGTGTGTATTTACATTTTTCTTCAGAGAGGATCTGTAACTTTTTAACAGGTTCTCAAAGGGATACTTGGCACAGACAATGCTGAGAACCCTGGGGTAGCATGTGAGGCCTTCTAGAGGAGAAGACTGTGCTGACAAAGACCGAGAAGTGGTATTTTAACAAACAGAATACCTTCTTCTAACTTAGTCATTTAAGAAAATTTTTCAATTACTATTCAAAAATCTGAAAGCTTTATAAACATGATATGATTTCAACTAGCTTTTTTTTGAAATAGTCAATACAGTTTTTACTGTTGATTTCACTTTTCCTCAGAGAAAAATAAAACCGTAGCCTGGGGGGAAAAACCCCTAAGGATATTGCTGAGAAAAGGGGACTTTTTCTAGGGCAGTGATTTTTTTTTTTTTAAAATACCTGCTCTGATGAATCAACAGGACAATTACAGTAATCTTGAGGACCATTTAAAAAGATCTAAAAGAATATTGACAGAAATGTAATTTTAAATGTACGAAACATTCCACGTAGCCCTTTCAGGGTAAAAGGAGAAGGAGCGAGGGCATGGTGAAATGGATTGTATTAGAGCACTAAAGCACCTGGCAGATGGCGGGGGCACAGAGAATGTCCTTGTTGCTAAATGAATCAGTGCAGTAATCCTACCTGGTAACCAGGCACCAGCCATGGTATCAGGTGATTGTACACAAGAACCCGTTTGATGTAATGATCAGACTACCCTCTTATTATAACTACAAAAAAAATGTCCAGATTTCTTCATGAGGTTATCTTCCCTTCCAGGTTTATGGGCTTTGGGGAAAAAAAAGAAAAAGAAGCAAGCTGTATTCTGGAGAGAGTTCATGTTGGTTAAAGAGGTTTTGGGGTTCTAAGGCAGTTCCAGTTCACACAGGAGGGAAAGTATGTGCCGTTTGCAAGGCAGGGAGCCCTCACGGCCTTTCAGAAATCTTCAGGCAAGAAAAACCGTGTTTATAGAGACTCACTTCGACTGTGTTATCAGCATGATCAAGCAATCTTTATAAACCACTTTCCTCTAACATTTTGACTTCTGCTTTAATCAGATGTGCCATTTCATTAATGAAACATGCAGGGTTTGAAACAGAATGGACCACGCAGAGACACCTTTTCCTTTTTAAAGCAACTATTCGCTCTGTTTTATTTCAGCTCTAAATGAAAACATGTTTTGTTTTGTACAGCCAAAGAAAATTTTCAAGAATATCTCTTTCCTGGGAAAGTTGGAGGTAAAACAGGCAGAGGTCATGGCTGCTCACAGGGAGACCTGTTCGTTTTAACCGCTTTTGCAGTGAGATGACCACTGACTGCTATGGAGACTCTGATTGCTGCAGCCATTACTGGGCTAGCCTGGTCACCTGTAAGAGAATGACTCCTCAGTTACCTTGGTCTCTGGCTGTAATCTGCTTACTCTGACCACCATCACAGACAAGAGCTTGCTTCTTTAGGGGGGAGTTCATGGGCTCTACTTTTTCATTAAATAGCATATTATCCAGGCTGCATTAATGTCTTCCTTAGCTCAATCACATACTGAAACATGCTACTCTCACCAAGTGACTTAAAGGTTTACTTTTAAGCATGGCAGACAACTTTACTAAAAGGCTGCTAAAAAACTGGTTTCTTTAAATTGGCCAATAACTCTCTTTTTTTTGGCTTTGAGCTTCCTCGCATCACCGTTTGTTTTTGAGTGGTTAAGTAGCCTGTGATCTCCTGGCACAGCTGAACGAGTGCATGATTTGTATATATCACCATGATCCAAGCATAGCCTGGGCTATTTGTGATCGGGTAGCATGGCACCATTCTCTCTCCCTGAGTTGCCGTGGCTTGTTTTCCGCAAGGAGTGATCCCACTAGAATGCAGCCTTTCACATAGTTTTTCTTTCCAAGATAGACAATGTCTATCGGGGTCAATACCCTCATCTTCATTTGTATCGTGCTATCATGGCAGTCATTGTACTTTGGTTTACGAGTACCACTGAGCATTTATATGCTATATTATACATTTGTCATGATTCGTATAAGAATGGTAAAACTTTGACAGGTAAGCAGTACTGGTCTGGAAATTTGATTTGATTAGGATTGATTATGTTAATTGATAGATATTCAGCACTAAACCTCATCTTTTATCTACTGTTTTTTACCTCGTTAAATGAAGCAATTATTGTACCTGTAATTAAGGTCCTTGCTGTGCTGTGAATGCATCCTTAGGCAGTTACACTCAACTGTTTGTGATAAGCCTTCGCCAATATTTTCCCCTTGTTTAGCATCAAATATTCATTAGGCTGTGAGGGCTTATGAGGCTCGAGATTGGGGTTCCGCTCCCCTTGTTACCACATTGCTCAGCACTGTTTTTGACATACAACAGGTGTCCAGTTCACACTGATAGAATCAACAGAAGTTTCTTCAGCCACAGTATTCCAGCGCCGAGGTTCAGCAAACTAGTTGCCTGTGGGCTGCATTTGGTCCACAGCCCTGTTTTGAGGGGCATGGATACTGTTAAAAATTTTGAATTCATGTCAACACCTACAGTTTTATAAAAATTTTCATTACATTCTAGATTTCTGGCTTCTGTTAAATATTGCAGTGTTTGTTATGGGTCCGATTCCTACACGGGAATAGCATTGGAGCTCGGCCTGCTGTGGGCGGATAAGCCATGCTTTTTCAGTTTGCCAGATAACCACTTCCAATTCTTGGTCCCTGGAAGCCTCTGAATTTGGAACCTCTGAAATAATACTATTTAAGGCAGGTTAGTTACTGATTCATTAAAGGAACTTGTTTCTAAGGTGTTATAACCTGGAATGCAAGAATTTATAAATTGTAATAAAAGTTTTTGAGGAATTTGGGAAAACGTGCTTTTTATAGCATGCTCTTAAAAGGCATACGGCATGACTTGGAGTTCCTAAGAGAACTTAAATGTCTTTTCAGGTTATTTGACCAGGTGAATAGTGTTTGAGGATTCATATAGAACATATCCAGGGGTTGGACAAGTCACGTTTTTAAGTGACTCATCTCCAAAATTTAGCAGTATCTTAGCTAATGGATTTCAGTGTGTGGTCCCTGGACCAGCATCATCAGCATTACTGAGGAACTTGTGAGAAATGCAGATTCTTGGGCCCTGCCCCGCTGGATCAGAAACTCCGTGGGGCTCAGCAGTCTGTACTTAGTATCACCCCAGATGACTCTGAGCCAGTCTTTTAAGAGGATGAAATATAATACAGTAATATAATAATAAAATGTAATGTTGCATTAATTTAGATTAATTAATTTAGATTAATATTCAGTTTGCTTTTATTTCTGAGAAGTTTCAATAATAATGACCAATTCAGCCTGAGAATTATTTAAATTTTGAATGATGAAACTTGGTAAGTTTTTATAATTGAGATTTTTACAAATTATCAAGCTCAGTGAGGGAGTCCTAGATTTCTCTCATCTACCACAATTGCTGTGAGAACTCAGCTCTCTGACGTGGCGTACGGGTTCAGCCAGGCAGGGTAAGCCAGGCCCGCTCTGGCTCTGGGCTTGTGTTGTCCTGCTTAAGGAGAGACAGAGCATGCGCATTGTATCCCAGGGCCTCTGGTGTGTGAGTCACTCTGTGTCTTGTCAAACTGGACACCTCCGGCACCGTTCCTGTTGCTTTGGGAAATGATGGAACGTAGCAAGTGACCAATAAACATTAGCTGTTATTATTTCTGTATTGTTGCTGGCTGTGTCAGCTTAAGAAGGTTCAGAAAGGCTATATATGCCAGTTTCCAGATACAAATCTAAAATAAGTGTAGATAGTGGCTACAGGTTATAATTGTAATGAGTCATGTGCAGACTTGCTGCAAAGCAGACAAAATAGCCCAGAGGTCCTAGTAATCTTTCTGTCATGTCCTCCCCTTTATATTTATGATTCTATTTGCTTTACCAATGTCTAAATCTTTGCCATTGTACATAGTGTTTTCGTAATCTCTGAGCGTCTCACGTAAAAGGAAAAGAATCTTAATAGAGCAGATGGCTCACTGAATGCTAGAGGTGATGGTGTAAGTTTGCAAGTGCTTTCCTTGAAGAACCCGGTCAGCTTACCGGCCCAAAGGGGAGACAGGCCAGGGTAAGGAATAGGTATTTGAAAGGAGAAAACATCAACTCATATAAAGCATCAGCTAAACAATTGGCAAACATTTTGTTATGCCTGAAATTTTTCATTCCGGTACCAGAATATTTCCTCTCATGAACAGCATTGCTGGCGTAAGACCAGGACAGGGTGACCCACAGGCAGGAGGCCTGGCTGTGTCAAAGAGGGAAATTAGGACAAGGCCAGTAAACTATAAGTTTTTTCTCCGTTATCATTAACTTTGAATTAGTTTTGATTCCTCAACTGAGAACTCAGCTCTCTGTGATCTGACTTAGATACTGGCCAAGTTTCACAAAGCAGAAGATTATTTCTTGACTGTAGTGTTTTTGAGACTTAACAGAAAAAACACTTGAATCCCCAAAACATCTAAGCAAAGTAAATGCTAGGAGCTTTAAAAATTTTACCAAGAATCAGGTAGAAGCCCCTTATTAAAAAAATAAAACAAAACCAGTTACTGTAATATGCAGCATGGTGACTATAGTTAATAATAGTGTATTGTATGTTTGAAAGTTATCGAAAGAGTGAATCTTAAAAGTTCTCATCACAAGAAGAAACTTTTTTTTAACTATGTATGTTGATATGTTAAAAAAAAAAAAAAAGTCTGTTATGTTTTCATTCCGTAGGCAGCTTCCGAGAGATGATATTTAAAAATAGTCAAAATGTCTAGGTAGATTTTTGTGGAGAATTCCTTTATCTGATATAATTTCCAAAAGCTTCTAAAGTTTAAAAAATTCTTTTAAAGTTCTTAAAATTTTAATTTGTATTTTATTTACTTAAAAAATTTACAGGAGAAAACAAGGTTTTTCAGAATTCTGTCCTCCAGTTTCATGGTTCCTGTGTGAGATGATCTTTGTATTCCATACATTTTAGAACAAGAGAGAAAAATTAAAAACAAGCAAAATGCAAAATGTTTGAAAACAAACAAAATAGGACCATTGGTGATAGAACAGTAATATGAGTTCATTACTTTTGGCAAGTAGATTTGTAAAATAAATTTAATTTTACATTATTGAATGATAGCAATAGTCATTATGAAACCTAAATTCTTAGTGGAAAAAAGCATCAAAACAGATAATCCAAACTTGGAGATAGATTGTTGATGTTTTCTCCCCCATAGGTGTTTTGGGGAACCAGGAGATGTCAGTAGTAGGAGTCTGGGAGCCAGGATTGCTGAGTCCTCACATTCATTCTGCCTCATGCTTTTGGGGGTCTGGCCTGTGGAAGACAGTTTTTAGGTGTTTGGGATTTAGGGACCACACTTAGGTCATAAGACCCTTGACTTTCCTTCCAGTAAATCAAACGTGACATTGCTGGAGAACGATAAGTGGTAAAAACACACAAAAATAAAATAAAATAAAAAAGGGAAATGTCCAACAGATAATAGCTCCAAAGTGAGAAAACGAGGAGACAGGTGTGGGCACCATCAGCAGTGACCTTGTAGTTTTTGGATAACTTCAGTATGTTCATTTGACTAAACTGATTGAATAAAATATACTTGTAAAAATTTTATTTCATAGGGGTACAGTAGTAGGCCTCGCTGGAAATAAGAACTTTGGTAATAAGAAACTTGCTTTGAGGCAAACACGTATTTCTCAAAGTTCAATTTAAAAGAGCAGTGCCATTTTCAGAATATGCGATTCTTGGTTATCAAAGAAATTCTTGGTTATCAAAGAAATGCCTGACTCGGGGCTCATTGCTAGGGTACCTGTTAGCTGTGCTTCCTGTGGTTACATGTTCAAGCCAGAATGTTACAGTTCCATCTTGGTAGAAAACAGCAGGGTAGAGGAAGGCATGTAACTGAGCTGTTGCATTTGGAAGGGGCTCTAAAAGCAGATAATCTGTGGACTATGGTCAATGTGTAAGGTGTAACAAACTGCTTTTACCATCAGTATGAATGGATAGATAAATAGTAAAATGTACTTATGAGTCTGTAATGTGAAGACCGTTTGTTAAAATACTATAACTTTGGAAATGCGAGGAAATTGAGCAGATTTTCTGGAGTTGCATCAGTGTTCTCTTTGTTTTACATGTGAGTTTTGATTAATTGATTTCATTTCAACAGATCTTTTTATTTGTACACTTCTTTTCCTGTTTAGCATGTATACAACATACCATGTCACTTATTTTGGATTTAGTTGAATACCTGAGCATGTAGCATATTGCCATATCACAGGTGCTTAATAACCATTTATGTGAATCCATGAATTTAAAATATAGCTATTAAGATGCTTGTTTTCCATGTACCATTTATTTTCACATAATTAAAAGGGGCTTCTTATAGAACATTCTAGAAAGAAAATATTAATATCGGTTCCCTAGTTAATATAGGCATTTAAAATTTTAAAGAGGAAAATAGATTGGTGGACACATTTAAAAATAAACTGTATAATAACAAAAGTATAGATGACTTTTACGGGTGTCTCGCATGTAGTAAATGAAAAAGGATGAATGTTACATATAAGATCAAGAGTAAATAAAAAATGGTTCTTGCTAATAACTTAATTATTTCCTGCTGTATTAGTCTCCTTTCTTAGAGAGAAACATATTTGTTATATTGTCATTTTTTATGTCACTATTGGGCTGTAAAAAGTCTGAGCTAGTAACCTTCTACCCCACTCCCCCAAAGACTTATGTACAAATGCCATAGACATGAAAGTTATTTCACTGGTTGTGACACATCTTTGAAAGTTAAGAGATGGTGTTTATTTTCTGTATGTGTCAACATTGTCTCTGTGGTTGCATTAACTCTGTTTATTCCCTCCTTCTAGTCATACAGTTTATCAAGAAAGAAAATAGTGCATTACACCTGTTTTGATCAACGAAAAAGAGCAAATGCAGCATTTTTGATAGGTGCTTATGCCGTAAGTAATTTTTCATGATTATTTTCAATAATGAGGCCAATGGAATGCTAACACTGTCACATAAAATCTAGGCCACTTTTTCAGTTTAATTGGGAGATGGTGGAGATTATTAGCAGCTTGGGAATTAATCTGGAATGGAAAGTGTAGACTAGGTATCAATGGGCTGCCTACTTTCAGATTTTATTTTCTCATGGCTAATGACAGAATCCTGAAACCACAGTAGCTTGGATTCCACACTTGTGTTTGTGTTTTAATAAAAAAAAAAATACCCATAAAGGATATTGCCATGAAAGAAAAAAAAAAAATATATATATATATATATATAGAAACACTGTTGATTTTAAAACACCGAAGATTTTAAAACGCTGTTGAGGTGTTCCTTTTTTGGGATAAGAGGAAAGCCTAGATTTCCTGGGGAGGGATTATTATTATTATCAACCCATTTATTCATCTGTACAAGTGTTTGCCGTAGGCATACCGAATATAAATCCTGCGTATAATTACAACTTCCTTAATAACTAAATAAGACTTTTTGAAAGTAATTTCAAATAGAAATTTTGTTCTTTGTAAGCACTAAAAGGTAAATGTGAGTTTCACAAGAATGTGCTACAGAATTTTGGTGTGACTGTTTCTGGAATTTTCTATATATATTGGGATTGGGCAAAAACTTGGAAGGCAGAAGCCATCAGGGCTAAAACACTTTTGCGACCTATAACAGCTTTTTAGGGACGAGTGCGATATCCAGAATATGCTGGTTTAAGGACAAGGGAGAGCGGTGTCATTTCCTGTCATCCTCGGTGGTGGTGGTGGGGTCGGTGCTGCTCCGGAGCCTGGAAGCAGACTGCCGAGTGACCTTTCAAGGGCCTCCCTCTGAGGACCTCGACGGAAGGAGGCACTGGCTGCTAGACGTCAAACTCTGCCACATCAAATCGAAGGCTGTGGAGGAAGATGCCCAGAGCGTTGTTGGAAAGACTGTCATCTGTTGCGGGGCGTAGGCTAACAGTGGCAGGTTGTAGGCCGGACTGCAGCCCCAAGCCTCAGATGCCCAACCCTGCCCACCTTTTGTCCCCCGATGTGGCTGCAGTAAAGCCTCGGGTCCTTCCCCGTGGTACTTTTCTGTCTCACTCTCTATAAACAGCATTTTTATATCGTACAAGGAATCATGACTAAGAATCAGAAAAATGCTTTTTCACTGGAGTGGCTCTGGGATGATGGGTGAGCCACTTTATCTCTCTTCACTTTATTCGGTCTCCTTACCTGTAAAACGAGAGGGTCGGATATAATGACCTCTAACTTTCCTTCCATTTCTGAGGATGCAAGGATTATTTGTAGTGCCAGCCAGGCTGTTGCTTTCATTTTAAGAGCAGACATGAAAAGCTGGCTGTTTGCATGGAGCTTCAGTGAAGTGCTGGAAGCCGAGTGAAGCAGACGTTCTTCCTTTTCACTTTATGTTGATGATTATTACTCATCGAAACTGATAATTTGACACTGAGTTTAAAATACGGAGAGCCTGGAATAACCTCTGGACTCAAGCCCCGTCAGCAGGCCTGTCTTTCCCGAGGGGTTTTGTGACGCCGTGTTGCTGAGCATGTTATTCGCGAGTCCTCTGTCGTAAGGGATTGCCATCAAGAAGAGGCCATCTGCTCTCTCCTCCCCTCCCTCGTCCCTTTTCTCTCTTCTCTACTTTTCAACGCCTGTCCTTCCAGTTTTTAGTGTCACCCTTAATTTCAGCACAACATCTCTAGAATTTTGAAAGGAAGCTTAGTAATAATAGATGCGTTGAGCTGGGGATAAAATACGTCATATAATGCACATGCCTCCACCACTTTAAAGCAACCAAATGAGAAAAAGGCAGCAGCCTTGGTGTGGCCGAAGAGCTGAGGGCAGCACCGGCTTGTCTTAGGCATTAGTTACAGTCCTGAGCAGCCGTGTCAAGTAATTATTCTTGTATCGGTCATTTCCCAGTTGATTTTCTTTTCTAATTTGGAAATGTGTTTCCCAGAAGGCTTTTTGACACAACACGTAATCAATATGAAAACCAAGAATTATAATCTTTTCTTAAGGAGAAGTTTGTTCTCTCATATGGTGTATATGCATTTGATTGTTGACACATCTTGTCAGAAGATAGTAAGTACTGTGCGTTATACGTACGTCTCAGTTAAACATTGCTGTTTGGATAAGTCATAATCTCCTGGGGGAATCTTCTTGGATTCAAAGGACCTTTAACCTTTGGAGCAGCCACATAGGCGATATATGAGGCAAGCTGCGCAGGTGTGTTTTTTCAGAGAGAAGTCTTTAACAGTGCAAGTGTTCTTTTTAAAGTGTGGAATCAACCCTCTATCAAGGGGCACTGACTAATAAAAATACTTTGTACTAAGGCAAGACTTTTTTTGTGAGCTGTAGTTTTCTCATTTGTAAAATTAGCATAATACCATGGGTTCCTGGCCTACCTTATTAACAAGATCGCGTGTCTAACTGCCGGTTTGATAGCTCCACATTATATATCTAAATGACATCTCACATTTATTGTGGCAAAACAGGCTATTTATTCCCCCAATCCTTGCCTTTTAAATAAATGAACGCCCATCGGTGGCCGAATCAAAGGGTAATTGTCATTTTGATTTGTTTTCTCTTCTCGTATATACTCATCACTAAGTTTGGTCAGCTCTACCTACAAAACATATGTAGAGGCAAAATATTTCTTTCCATCCCTATTGCTCTCACCTAGCCCAAGCCACTGTCACCGTTCTCCTAGGCGACCGTGCCACCTTCATACATTGTCTCCCTTTGACACTTTTGCTTCCCTTTAATCCAGTTGCTACACGATTTTCAAAGTAATGTTTTAAAAATATACATTAGGTTATGTCATTGCCCTGTTTCAGATCTGTCTGATGATGTTCACTCTCTGGAGTAAAATTTGACCTTCATACCAATGACATTAAGATCCTCCCTGACCTGGCCCTGCTGCCTCTGTGGGCGCCTGCTCACAATGGATGCTTCCCCATCACACTGGCCTTCTAACCTTGGAAATTCCATGCTTGGCCCCACTAGATATTTCTGTGCTCTCTATGAGGAATATTTTTTCCTCAGAGTTTTACTTCCTCAGAGAGACGTCCTTCAGTTTTTCCCTTTTTCCTCCACCTCCAGTACCCTCTAGTTCTTTGCTGTTTAATTTTCTTTATAGCACTCTAATTGAAATTATCTGATTCATTTATATATTTACTTGCTTATTGTCTCTTTGTTAGACTAGAGAGTAGAGACCTTGTCTGTTCCGTTTATTGCTGTGTCTAGGCAGTGATAAAATATTTAATAAGGGTTTAGGCCCAGGCATTCACCAACTGGAAGCAGGCCACAATGGAGCCTTCCTGCTGTGCTGAATCATGGGGAAGTCCAGGGTGGGGGGTGTCCCAGGGGAGAGATGAGGTAGCCAGTGTGGAGGAGGTGGCGTACTGCAGGCTACGGAACTGTGGGACTATTGAACATTGAGCATCAGCTTAAAACTGTGCCTGGCACATAATATTTGCTCCACAAATATCTGTTGCATGAGTGAATAATAGAATGACAAAATATGAAAGAAAGAAGGAAAATCACTTCCTTTAGGTAACTCTGGAGGAAAATTTGAAAATGATTAAATTGGACATGAAGCATGAGTCTAGTTAACATCTGTCTCCACACATACTTAAAAATATTTTTTTTCTTGCGATGAGTCTTGACCATTTTTTAGTGTACAGTTCAGTGGTATTCGGTACGTTTGCAATGTTGTGCAGCCGTCATACCTCGCTTTTTAGTGTGACATCTTATGGCAAACAGGCACCTACAGAGCTGGGGCTTTGCTCGTGGCTTCTCTGTTAGATCGTGACCTTATGTATGTCACAGAACCTTTTGTGCTTCTATTTCCTTATCTTTTTTAGTGGGGGAGAGCCTTTTTATGTTTTATCTCATAGAACTGTCATGAGTATCAAAGAGGAGATAAAATATAGAACATCGTGCTCAGTGGGAAATCCACGAACTCTTCTCTGTGGGTTATCCTAAAGCCAGAGTTGCTGGAGCGATGTGGCCTTGAACGATCACAGCAACACTAAGCAGATGACAGGCACCCATGAGTAGAGAAGGCCCTGCTCCTGAAGCATCTCTTGATCCCTAAGCCGTGGTCCTTGAGATGGAGGGCTCAGAGTTGAAGGAGAGACCAACTTTGCCGACCAGGTGTTTCCCTTCCAGGACAATAGTCATGCAGTTTTAGTGTTAAGAGTTAGGATGCATGGATCATTCAGAGCCTTCCAAATACTCTCATGAGTTTGAAGAAAGTGGCTTTAAGAAAGGTGGCTTCTAAGCATGAATTAATTAGATTCTTTCCCATGCCCAAAGACGAGATTCTCACCAGTTACTGTGTTGTTTTCAGTTCAGAGAGCTATGATAAAGAGGCCAAGGATAATTTGAATCAGGGCATGATAACTGAAGGGTTGGAAAATGATATGTACGAGAAGTGACAGTGAAGGCAGTGGTTTAGCTTGAAGGAAATTAAGTTCAGTGTTAAAAAATTAAGTTTTTCTTTTTTTTTTCATATATTTGAAGGATGCTTAAACAGAGGTGGTAACCATGCTGTGTTTTCCTTAACCCCCTCGTTAAGTGCTCACATTGCTAAATAAGGGGTCTGATTCTGGATTAACTGGGACTGGCCTGAACCAGATGTCATGTCTGAATTAGGGATGACAAGGCTAAGGTTTGTAGACTTTCTAATCATGTCTGCGTCTGCTGTTTATTCTGCAGACTACACTTAAGGGCTTAGTAGTTACATTCTACCTCTAAGTCTACTACTAATTACAAGGAAGCCATTCTCCATCTGGCGTGGTGGTTGAGAGCAAATGACTAGCAGAGTTACAGGCTCGGCCTCGAATCCATTTGTTAGTTGTATTGTCTTGAGCAAGTTATTTAACTCATCCAAACTCCCTGTTTTTCATCTTTAAAACAGAGATACTGACACTCCCCCTGACATGGTCATGGTGAGGACTGAGGGGTCATGCTTACGAAGGTGTCGAGGCTGTGCCTCCCATTTCAGTGCTTAGGAAAGGCTGGTGGCTTCAGGCAGGGAAGTCCGGTGGCCTTCCAAGAAGTTTTCGGAGCCATTGTCTTACCTCTCCTGGAGAACCGAGAGATGTTGCCCGGTTTTCACCTGCTTGTCTCCCCCCCCCCCCCCCCCCCCCCCGCCGTTCCCTCCCATTTTACACTTAAATCCTTCCTTGGCACAGTAGCAGCACTCAGATGTTTGTTAATCTGATGATTGGTTAGGATAATTCACTGGAAGGTATGAGAATGAGCTTTTTTTTTTTTTTTTTTTTTTGGTCCCCTCCTAGGGTGATATTTGCATTTTAAAGGAAGAACCTATCTAAACCAAATGAATTTCTCATTTTTGAGATGTGTATTCAGGCATTCATTAGTCCAGTAAATTTTTAGCTAAGATGAGTGCTACCCAGCACTGTGGAGGGCTCTGCAAAATAAAAATTAAAAAAAAAAAAAAAGGAAAAAAGAAAAGAAAAACAAATACCTAAATGAAAACGGGGGCCAGACGAGCAATATATAATTAGGAAAAGTATGCAATAGGTAAATAGGTAGCACATTTAAATAATTATTAACTAATTCAACAAGTGCTTTTCCAGCTGTTATCAGACATGACGCCTTGTCCTAGGAGGTGGGAATACTGAGGTGAATGACTCCCTGCCTTCTCGTGTGGGTCTTGGGGGACCAGCATCAAACCTGGGGCGAGGAAGGGATCAAGGATGGCCAAGCCCAGCAGGCCAAGTTGATGAGGGAATGTAGACGGGGGAAACAGAGAGGGGAGGATGTTTTTTTGGAGGGCTGAGTATGAGTGGTTGGGAAAAGATCAAATATATTTTAAACATCTAGTTTGAAAAGGGGATAGATAATTCAGTGAATTAAATTTTTTTAACAATTCAATTTAAAAGTGGCATAACCACAGTATAGAAGGAAAGTAGGCAAAATTTTCCACAATATTATTCTATACCTAAAATTACTTAGGTCTAATTGCAATGTAGTTTTGTGAACCTATTTTCACTTGGCCTACATATATTTTGTCTTTTTGCTACCTACATGACCAAATAATATTCCATTTAGTGGGCATACTATTGTGTGTTTAAAATTTTAGATTCTTTTAAAATGTCTTCATAATGTGACAGGCATTTTTCTGAATAATAAGTGTTTTAGCGGATTTTTGTCTTTAGACTTTCAGAAGCGATATTATTAGATTTTTTAAAAAATCAGCATATTTTTAGCCTCTTAGAACGTATTACTGTATTTAAGGCAATTTTCACTAAATTTGGTGTTATGCTAAATCTCTAGTGTCATATATATTTGCATATTGGGTATAAACATTAAAGATTTAGAAATTTAATTGGTGAAATGATGCCTTATTGTTTTGCTGTTCTTTTTTTGTTGTTGTTAACAATGAGATTTCCTATTCCTATAGTTTTGTTTCCAGGTTTATTAACCTTTTTAATAGTTTTTTTTTTAAAAAAATTCATTTCCTGTACTTGGACCATTAAAAATTGAAAAGTGACTCTCAGTCTATTTCCTTTAAAAAAAAACAAGTAATTGTTTCTGTGTCTAATTTCTGTCAGTGATACGGGTCCCTAGAAATCACACCCATTACTCCAAGTTTCTGTAAGAAATTAGGAAGTTTAATACCTTAAATTCTGTTACTTATCAAAATGCTGTATTAATAAGTCCTTCTGTAAATGTGAAATACAAAGGTGGTTAATCGAAACTATTGATTATTCAACCTGAGTGGTCTACTGAATATACAGAAAATTATATTCAGAACAGTATTATTTAAAAGTGGTTAATGTGTGCATGTGTTTTTGAAACCGATGAAAAAAAGGTAAACCAGCCCAACTAACTCTGAATTTGTTTTTGTTTTCATTGTTTGGACCAAGCATGTTAGTTTCCTTCATCTCCAAATAACAATTCATCTGTAAATTGCAATTTCAGACTGCTTTAAATTGTCATTAAAAAATATAGGTTAAACAAATGTTACTCAAAATTATAGGTAAAATTATCAAGGAAAATTTTTGTTCAAAAATAATAAAGGCATTTACCTTAAATATTCAGTAAAACAATAATAAAGCGGATGTCAGATACTCATGTTGTGTCAACCTCTGTGGCTTCTTGGTAAATTGAACAGGTAGCATCTGCTTCTGCTTGTAGAACTTGTGCAGAGGAAGGGAGGAGTGGCATGGCTGGGCAGGGCAATTTCCTGTTTGCAGTTCCTTCCTTTGGTGGCTTGATAGGCAAGAATGCTTTTGTGATATAGCCTGCAAATGGGCCAGACTGGGCTTTTCTCCCTGCAGGCTTGTACTTTTAGTGGCTTTAAAACAGGTCAGGCTCTCTAAAATTATACAGCATTTTTAATTTCAAACCCTTTGAATTTGGAAATTCTGTTAGTCTTCTGCAGATGGGTAGAGCAACATTATCTTTTATTCAGCTCTCCTTGCCTGTTTCATTTAGCTGTGGGCTAGCAAAATCAGCCGTGGCAGGGTTGTTTCTTAAGTTTCACTGAATAAATCTTTTCAGTATTTTTTTTTTCTTATTCTCCTTTGGTCTTCCTGATTACAAGCTTCTGCTGTTCTGTAAATAAGCTCTCAGATTTATATGCACATGCTCATCTACATACACACACGCTGTATTTAGTACTGTATATTTAAGTGCTGATATGCTGCTGTGTATGCTTAAGCAATTTACTCACACATATTTGAATCTTATTAGTAGCCTTGAAAAAACATACTTTTTAAAAAAATTTATTTTAAAATTATGGTTGACATGCAATATTATATTAGTTTCAGGTGTATAGCATGGTGATTAGACATTTACATACCTTATGAAGTGAACACCTGGTAAATCCATTACCCATCTGACACCAGACATGGTTATTACACTATTGACTGTATTTTCCATGCTGTATTCTGCATCTCTGTGACTATTTTTAATACTTCTTAATCCCTTCACCATTTTCAGTCAACTCCCCCCAGTCCCCTTCCTCTCTGGTGGACATCAATTTGTTCTAGGTCTGTGAGTTTGTTTCTGTTTTGTTTGTTATTTTATTTTGTTCTTTTTCTATATATAAATGAAATAATGTGGTATTTGTCTTTCTCTGTCTGACTTATTTTGTAATACCCTCTAGGTCCATCCATGTTGTTGCAGATAACAAGATTTTATTCATTTTTATGACTGAGTAATATTCCATTGTGTGTGTGTGTGTGTATACACACACCACATCTTCTTTATCTGTTCATCTATTGATGGACACTTAGATTGCTTTCATATCCTGACTATTGTAATGCTGTAATGAACATGGGGGTGCAAATATCTTTTTGAATTGGTGCTTTGGATTCCTTTGAATAAATACCCAGAAGTGGAATCGCTGGGTCAGATGGTACTTTTATTCTTAATTTTTTGAGGCCCTTCCATTCTCTTTTCCATAGTGACTGCACCAATTTACAATCCTACCAACAGTGCACAAGGATTCCCTTTTCTCCACATCCTTGCCAAAAAGACATATACTTCTGTGTGAAAAAGCTTTTGTCCATTTGTCTTATTTACTTATTTCTTATCTCTGTCTTTAGGGAAAGGAACTTTGTTTTCTTCCCTGCAACAGCTTCATCAACTAGAACAGTGTTTTACACATCATCAATGCTCAATAAATATTTGTGGCACGAATGACTGAATGTTTAATTGATAAACATTAATAACATTGATGAAAACATTGATAAATAAGTTACTTTCTACAAATCTTGAAAGTTTAATATGGAGTAATTTAAAAGGTAGAGTGTTTAAAAATGAATTATGAAGTCAGTACTAATTGTAAAAATAACAGCAAGAATCACAGTGTTTTGAGGCATTAATTTTTTTAAAGTTACTGAGTAAAATAAGATGTTTTATATAGTTCTCAAATTTTAGGACTGAAATGGGCTTTATTAATATATACAAACATTTGAATTTCAGTATTATGAGCGATAGTCTTAATTTTTGCCCCAACATTATTTCCATTTTTCTCAAAAGGAGAAAATCCTTATTTTACATATAAGTAGTTGCTAACAAATGTCAATAATTTTTTTTTAACAGTGGTGCTTGCAATCTCAGGATAATTTTCAGTAAAAAGTAATCCAAAAGCTCAAAAGAATAATACTGGAAAAATTTTTAATCAGAGTCAAATATTTAAAGATTTTAAATGTATGCATTTTTTTTTTATGGTAAAAAAAATTAGAAAAGAGGCACCCAAAGCCTTGAAGACATTATTTGTTATCAGAGTGTGATTTGAAATGTGTTTGCAATGCCTGATGCAGGTGATCGGCCCATCTGGGTTAGTTTGTAATTACCCTGTCCTATACATGTCTGCCTGGGCCTCATCTGGTGTTTACGTGAGTGTGAACCATCTCTGTTCAATTTTATACAAATATCTGGACAGAACAGGCTCACATTTAGACGTATCCCCAGTGTGCAGCTATAGACTTTCTAATCAATGAGACATCTACCAGAGTATATATAGAAACTGGAGTTAATACTTCCAAGTGTTATGCCAAATGAGGTTATCTGGCTGCCCAGTGATTTCTGCAGTGGTCAAATTTGATTGTTTATTGCTTTCTTTTAATTTAAAAATAAATGCGTGTTAATTTAAAAAATCAACTCACTTTTGCACAACCACTGAAGAACCTCCACAGGAAACTCACTCGGGAAATCCTTGCCACAGTCTTGCTTCCTCATTTGTTCATTTTAATAGGAAATAGTTGTTCGCGCTATACTTCTGCCTGGTTCATCTGTTCATTCTGACATTGAACAAATAATTATTGAGCAGCCATGTCAGACACTTTTCTAGGCTCTAAGGATATAGCGATGAATGAGAGAGAGAAAACCCCTGTCCTCATTGGGGGAGACAAACAAAAGGTCAGTGATAACTGCTACAGGGTGATGTGGCAGTGGCTGGCCGGCTACTTCGGATTGGAAGTTTAGAGAAGCCTTCTTCGAGGTGAGGACAGTTAAGCTGATAAAGAGGAAGAGCATTCGAGGCAGAGGTAGTAGCATGTTGAAAAGACTTTAAGGTGGGAATGAATTTGGTATGGTTGAGGAGCCAAGAGAAAGCCGATGTGGCTGGTGCACAGAGCATGAAGAAGCTAAAGTATGCAATAAAGTCTGAGGTCTTTGCCAGAGCTTGTGTGTGAGAGGAGGAGTTTGGCTTTTATTCTCCATGAAATGAGAAGTTAGTAAGTGATTTGCACTTAAAAGGCCTTTTAAACTCATCTTTTAAAACTCAACTCAAAGCTCTTCATGATATAGTTATCACCATCTTTCAAATGTCTCTTATGCTGCTATGCCATAGTAGTCCGGTTATTTACATGTCAGCCTTCTGCGATGTCTTCATTTTTTATATTCCTGAAATAACTCAGTGCCTGCAGGTAGAAACATGAATAAAGAGGTGGATTTGTCAGATGGGTCATTAAGGACATTGGCAAAGCCTGTTACTGTGCCCTTGAATTTCATTGAGAATGTAGACTTCTTATATCAACTCTCATTTCAAGCTAAGGGAATAATAGGTATTTGCAGTTCTGTGATATAATTCAGGTATTTAGCCTCCTGACTTTTATAAAAATAACACTTATAACAGTGATTCTCAGCTATGATTATGAGTCAGAAATACCCTTTGGCTAAATTTCTCATATCTGGTGAATCATAAGCTCAATGGGGAGAAGTCAGGATACCTGTATCTTAAAACAGATTTATAGGTTTTCTGAGTGTTATTTGAAGTTGTTATTCCCCTGGCTTCAAAGACATAAAGTAATGCACAAGGGATGCTCCATGGAGACAGCAACGTATTTGCCTTGTTCTTGTTATTATCCATGGTGCCTGGTGCCAGTAACTCTGCTGAATGAAGAAATGAGTCACTCATATGTAGAACTATGAAGAATTCTCTGCAGATCTCCTTTTCCTTTTTAGCTCTTCTTCCTCATTTTCTTTACTGTGAGTAACTGCAGTACAAGCCTTGCTGCTGATCAAAAGATGGGATAAGAAATTGCTCACCAGGGGTGAAGGAGGGTGTTTTCTGGAAGTCATGAGGTCTGCATACATTAGGGAGCCGGAAGGTGGTGGGTGTGTGTGTGTGTTGGGGGGATTCCCAGTAGCTACAGGGAAGGTGGATGAACTTCCTGTGTATTATATGTATTGGATCTGTGTGCAATACATCTGTTGGTTGGGTGTAAGTTGCTTTAAGTTGAAGGTGCCTTCACTTGTTTCAGTTCTACTCTTTGTGAAATTAGTAAACTATTTAGAGACATGGTTACTTCTTTCAAAATGTATACACATTTAAGAATGATTTATTCTATTATGTTCTTGAAGGATAATTCTGTCATGTGGTACATATTTGAACAGTTTGGGCTAATATACAGTGAAAATGCCACCGAATCCTTTCTGCAAACACCTGACTGATGTGCAAAGCTCTTGTTTCTCCTGCTTCCTCTAAGCAACAACTCTTTGTAAATACTGGAAGAGAACAACCAGTTCTTTGTATTCATTGTTGGTTTTCTATTCTTGAGTCGGTTCAAAGAATAGTAGCTTACAAGTTACTGTGAGAGTCTAGATCTGAGGTTTAGTTCATATGCTGTGTGGCTTCTGTCTTAGAAGTTTGGATAACATCTCACTTCCATAGTTCTTCAATTTGAAAAATAATGAGATGGCTTTTTTTTGGTCCCTCAGGTACATGCTCTAGTTACTAAAATGAAGACAATGGATTGTCTGGTCCACCTTACCTCCTCAGAGGTGATCTTAGGCTGCTATGAGTCCATGGGAAGCCAACCATACCTTGGTCTTACTGCTCTCCCACCCTGGGGGGTTCCATCCCTGGCAAGTTAGTCAGTCTTCCAGCTGCATATGTGCAGAAGGGTTTTAACCTTCCTTACTCACTTCTCGATTATCTTCCTCTAGTTACATCAAGATCTTTCTCCTCTCATGTTTACCCTGCCTCCCATTGCCTCAGAATTGGAATCAGTCCTAATCAAAATGCCAAACATTGAGGAAAGCAATGCATTCTAAAGTGGACATATAATAAAGTACCAATAAACATTTGAAATAAGTTAGGGTTCACTTTAGAGTCATTATGAGCATATTCATTGAAAGTTTCAGGTATACAATTCTATAATACATCGTCTGTGTATTGCATCCTGTGCTCACCACCTGAAGCCTAGTCTTCTTCCATCACCTTTTATTTTACCCCCTTTACCCTCTTCATTCTCCTCCCAACGCCTCTTGAGGGAAGATAATTTAAAAAACAAACACACTTCTGTATTTAGTTTTAATTTTTAAAATAATATTTTCTACTACATTTTATTTTAGATATGTGATTTTAATGATGATATGGGACATATTATCATTTTTGGACTAGCCTAGGAAACTAACAACTATAGGATTTTATTTTTGGGAAGTTATTTCCCAAATTATTAACCTTTATAAATAAGCTTTTGGAGTATAATTTATGTTCAAGTTAAGGATTTTCTATAATCAGTAATAGGTGTTAAAGGGATTTAAACACTGATTCTTGGTCTGTTATAGTGGATCTCTCTACATTTTTATCATTAGTGAAGTTATGGTTCTTTGCCTTCGAAACTTGATCAAATTCAGTCCTTAGTTTAAAGAACATGCTTTTCTCTCTCTCTTTTTTTTTTTACTTCTCTTTCTAAATTTGAAAGGTTTTATGAAATCTCATACTGTAACTGGAAGTAAACAGTGACACTCAGCACGAGGAGTTTTTCACATGAAACTGTTCTGTCTGAGAGTATGTATTATTCAAGTGATATTCTGGAGCAAAGTGTTTTTTTGTTTGTTTTATACAGAGACTAACTGCCTCCTGACAATGAATGATAGATGATGTACAGTGTTATGTTGACCTGTGCTTTGGACTCAGCTTCTGTGAGACTAGGGACTCAGGTTTTCTTGGGAACGAATATTTTCTCCTTTTTTCCTTTAAAGGGTTCCTTTAGACTTCTGTGTGCTGAGAGCGTTGGCTTAGTGTTTCCTTGGCTTGTTTAAAAGGTGCTGGGCTAGTTCATTGAGATGCAAGCAGCTCAGCAATGTCTGTGTTGGAACGTGAGCTCTCTGCTGCTAGCAAAAGATGTGGATTTGTCCTGGCTGTCACTATCAGTTCTGAAGAACATCTTTTAAGGCTGGTTATGAAAATTCTGGTTCCCATCAAATTCAGTGGGAAGACACACATGGCCAATGTTGTCTGCAATTCTCCTACATGGCCCATCAAAGAGCTCCCAAAGGTTTTACTCTAATTACACCAAGGGGAGTGGTGCAGAGAGTATTTCTATTCTAAATGAATTCTCAAATAAATAGAACTAAGTTCATCGTATATCAAATCCCAAATTAAAATGGGAAGAGGTCACATGAAGGTATTTCAGAGCAAACCTTACTTCAACCAAAAAAACCTCACTCATTTTCAGACCTTGTTTTTAGAAGGATGCCAGATGATTAAGTATTCTTAGGGCAGAAATAAACGACAGTGACAGAGACCTGCAATCAGGTCTGCCTTACTTCTATAATTAGGATTGCCTCCATATTTGTTAAGCAGATGCGTTGTCTCATGCTTTGCAGGCCTCATAATCTGTGATGACTAATAGACTAAAATCTTGAAGAACAGGAAGAATGACTTACCTGCTTTTACAGTGTTTTAAAGACTATGGGAGATAAGATGCATTCATTCTAGTGCTGTTTTAATTAGACTGTGTAGTACAATAGATTTAAAATAGACTGAATAAAATATAGGTTGTTTTAAATATTCAGTTGTACTCCTGGTCTGTAATCAGACTTACCTAATTTGTCAGTGATTGTTTAACACTGAATATTTTCATTTCTGTGAGCAATTAGAACAAAAGTAGAACTAGTGTGCATTTGAGAAATGTTTGCCTTTTCCTTTTTTTTTTTTTAATTTTAAAGTTGAATACAGATTGTTTTCTCAGTCAATGGTTATAATGGGAGGAAATGATTAAGAAGAAAAATGTTGCTAAAAATAATAAAGTTAAGCATTTTATTTGTGCTTTTGTGTATGACAATTAAGACTTAATGCAGTCTTCAGGAAAAAGCAGTTTATAAATTAAGTGCCCTGACATTTAAGAAGTCTGAGAACCAAAGTTGGGAGCCTAGGAAGCAACTTTAGACATTTTATTTTTTAATTGTTTGCAGAGTTTCTTATCTCATAGTATTTTTCTAGATGTTTGTTCCAAGACGTCTGCGGTTCATCTTTTGCAGGTAACTAGTAATGCTTTTCTTTCCTAAAAACAATTTATGAGAAGTTCACATAAGGAAAAATGGTACAGCATCAACTCTCTTCTGGTTGTATGGGCTTTTTTGGAGGGAAACATGGGCCACCTCAGGGATCTTTTGATATTTTGACAATGGACTTGATAAAACGGGCCAGCGCCTTGATTTTATGGTTGTTGATACTATGGCAACCAGGAGACTCAGGAGGCCATTTGAAAAGGCAGAACAGGGTGATGTCTGTACTTTAAAATGAGAGGGTTGAACTAAATGCTGGTCTCTGTGTTACGGTTTTTGTGTATAGCAATCGGGGAGTGTTTACAACCTCATGTTTCGATGTTTGCATCCATGGACAGGCTTCAGAGCTAACATTTCAGAAAGAACAATAATTTTAGGTCCCGATTCACATGGATACAGAGGGCAAAAAGGAAAAAAAATATCTGGGGATCAAAGTTTATCTCCTTTCTGTGGCCCCTTGCTACGGAAGAGTTCTGTGCTAGATACAAATCTGAGCAATTTGCATATATTATTAATTTATTTAATCTTTCCAACAATCAGTCTTATGAGGCAGGTAGAGCCATTATCCCCACAGGTAAGGAAATGGAAGCAGGTAGTTAATGTAATATAGCTTATAAGTGAAAGAGCCTGCATTTGAACTCGGGCAGCTTGGCAGTGAACTCGGAGCACTTAATACTACATTCTGTTACCTACTTTCCAGATAAGGGTCCCCAACCCCTGGGCCATGGACCAGTGGGTACTGGTCTGGGGCCTGTTAGGAAATGGGCTGAGCGAGCAAAGTGTCATCCGTATTTGCAGCCGCTCCCCAGCGCTAGCATCACCGCCTCAGCTCCACCCCAGATCATCAGGCATTAGATTCTCATAGGAGCACCCGTCCCTGGTGCCAAACAGGTTGGGGACCACTGCTCTAGATAGATGATCCATGTTCTGTGACCATGTGACCATGTCATACTTGTTCTCACATAAAATGTGTTCTTTCTCTCCACTATTTGTTCATATAGCAGTCAAACATTTTTTGAGTGAGTGCTATGCTTCAGTTACAGTGATGAGTCCTATAGATACAGAGAAATCCTGCTCTCAAGCTTACAGGCTAGCCGGGGCGACAGACTACAGTATTCACAGAAACACACTATGACAAACTAGGGAAGGAGGTGGAAGGAGAAGAACAGGTAGCTTTGAGAACATGAGGGACCCGATCCCATCAGGTCGCCAAAGAAGACTGCTCTGCCAAAGTGACTGAGCCGTGGTCCCAAAGAAGGGAAGGAAGTGGCCATCTGAAAGCTGCCAGGATGGAAGGAAGGCCAGGCCGAGTGAGGTCCCTTCATAGACCGTTCCCCCTTAGAGCCCTTGTTTCACCATCTTCGAATCCTAGTAGAGGTTGCAGACTTCTCCTGCATCCTCATATGTGTGTAGGTTCCTGTGCAAATTGTAAGCAGTAAGTGAATACCTATTGATCTTTGAGGACTTGTCTTATGCTTTCTACCTCCTGCTTCCTACCTTTCATCAGGTGCTGGGAGTGGAACTGGGAGGGCGAAAATCTGAGTCAGGTAGTATCCCTTGACTCTCGAAATACTTTTTGTAAGTGAATACAGATCACTTGAGTGAAAGCTCATCACTTGAGTGAGAGCCTCTTTCTTACTCTCTGTTAGCACATCACTGAAGAACTGACTATGCCTAGTTTGATGCTCTCATACCACTGGGCTCGGAAAGTTAATTTCACCAGCTCCCCTGGGCATTACCACTGAAGTCATAGCAACATATTTTAAAAATCTCATTCACAAATTAAACTGAATTAACCTTCTAGGGTGGACGTACTCAGATTGTGGGAGAAGGAAAAAATTCCCCTTTCTCTCCTCTGGTTCCTTTGGCTGGCTGAATAATCAACTCAACAGGAAGCAGATTGACAAGAGAAAATCAAATTGAATCTTGTGTGTATGGGAATTCCACATACATGAGAGAGTCAGAGATACAAATGGGGACTGAAGAATATAAGACATCCTGAGCTAGGGATGCAGTAAGGTGCTTTTGGGGCTTCAAAAGGTCATGGCAGGATGATAAGAAGAGCAGACATTTAGTAAATCGAAGTTTGCCCTGTCCTATAGGTCAAAAGAGGATATCTCTCTGATACACTCTTATGGGCAAGGACCCTAGTGAAAATTCCTTTAGCTATATAACTGGGGAGATAGAAGTTTCTCTGGCGCCTGAAGCTAAAATTGCCTCTTGCTCTAAGTAACCACTGAGGCATATCTTGGGGTGGCTTGTTCTGGATTCCCACAGTATCTTAGTTTAAAGCAGTTATTTATTAAACATGTACTTACTGAGCATCTATCTGCCAGGAAGCGTTTTAAGGTCAACAAAGGTTTAGAAAGCTTGGTCACTGCTTCCAGGAGCTTTCTGTTTTAGTGTAAAGGAAACTCATCCCAACACAGCTGTGAAGGGCCCATCAGGACTAGCTTAGGAGTGCCCAGGGGCACCGAACAGCCTGACTGGAACTGCCTGACTCCTGCACCCTAGCCCTGTGACCCCGAGCAACCGATTCTCTGCATTTCATGTGTCAAGTGGGAATGGAGATAATAAGGAACCTACCTCAGGGCAGCTGTGAGGATTGATGAGCCAAATTATATGAAGTGCTTAGAATAATGCCTGGCACTAGTATGGACTACATAACTTTTTTGTTTTTATGATCATTGTCATTATCATGGTCATAATCACTCTTAAGAGTCCCTTTACTAAGGAGTAAAGGGAAGGATTTCTGAGCTAAAGAAGAAAGGCATCATGGAGATGGTGTTTGAAATAAGGTCTAATTCAATAAGAAGAATTTTAATAGGCAGAAGTGCTGTGGAGAGTATTCCAGAAAAAACCTCAGATACCAGAAGATGTCCAGGATGTTTAGGGAATAGTTGGAGGAGTCCAGGCTAGCGGATGGGGTTTATCTAAGGAACAATGACAAATTCACCTGGAAAGGCAGGTTGAGACCTTATCGTGGTCAAAGGTTGGCTACCTGGCTGGACTTTTTGAGGATGACTTGATTTAGAAGTATTTGCAGACTCTAAGAGGATTTTATTTAATTTACCAGGTTGGTCTGTTGTTTCTATAAAATTAGTTCAAACTTGATATTCATTATATTGCTTCTCAGTTTGTGGTAAACACATTTTTAACTTTTAAGAGTTTTGTAATTTAATATTCATTTATGTGTAGACTATGCAAGTGATACTGGTTTTCCATTGATAACAATGATATAAAACACTTTAGAATAAATTAATTTAACTTAAAAGAGAATGTGTATTTAAGGAGAAATGATAGTGGATCGTGCTACATGTGGTGCCAGAAGTGGGAAGGTGGATGCATAATCGAGTTTGGGAAACAGTGGTTTATTGATGAATAATACTTATTACGCTAGCTCATAGTACTATAATTTTAATTATGTTGTTAAATAAAAGCCTCATAGCTATTATATATACATATAGAAACATTAGCTCTTTAAGAATCTTTTATTAAAGAAATTATGTTGAGTTATTTGGACTTTTAATACCTGGCATCAAAGTATATTTTAGTAGAAAAAAATCACTTTAATCATTTGACTCCTAGTCAGTTGAAAATACAAACGTATATGTCCAATGCTATTCTATTGAGAAAATTTCTGGTGCTTCATGGCAAGAATAGGGCAATTTCATATAAATGATGCATAAATACTCACTATTCTAGTGATAACTAGGTTTTATCAGTCAAAGGTTTGGGAAGATTCTTTCAGTTTGGATTTATATCTGTTAATATCTAATGAGAAGAGTAGGCAGCATTTTTTTTTTTCTGAGAAGAAGAAAAGGAAAATCAGGATATTTAGAAGACACTTTGAAATTAATTTTATCCATAAAATTTTTTAGAAATATTAGAATATCTGGTAACAAAGTTTTGAGTGTTTGTTAGATATAGGTTTTACTTTTAGTAAGCATACATTTAACATTTCACAACTATTCAGTTACTCCACATTTTAAAAAAAGACAAATTAATACATGTCTGTACGAAACACAAGAAACGTGGAGCTAGTAGCGAGTGTAGAGGAGAAGTCCTCCTTTCTTCCCTTCGCCCTCCTCAGGCCCTGTTCCTCAGGCACAACTACTGTCAACAGTGTGAAGTCACCTAATTTTGAAGGTCAAGTGTAATGGCATTTAGGAATTTGGAAGAGTAGGGACCTTTTTTCGCAGGTTTGCACTTCCGTTGCCTGCGTATGTATTTTCAAGCAGATGCGAGGTATAGAGTTGCTGTGGCTTTGGAGTCCGCCCTGTGCTGAGATTCTGACTCCACTCCAGAGCAGCAGTGGGAGTTGGAGAATTCCTCAATGGCGAGGCTTAAGCGTTGCTTCCTTCGGAGATCTCTCAGCTCTCAGGCCTCGTTTGCCTGGCTCTTTCTCTTTTTAATAGGAGACATGTCTAGAAAGTTCTGACGTAAGAATCCATGACATATTTTCTCCTGGAAAAATGGAATTTGGTATTTTAATGACCCCAGCCACGTATGCATTCAGCACTGCCCTCATTTATGAGAACATGTCACCACTCACCCCATGTACCTGTCATCAAGTTGTAAAAGGTCATTGCTTTTACCTGTCTCTGGAATCTTCCTGGAATTTAGATGGCCTCTGTTGGGTTTCACTTTGCACTTATTAATAATTTAGCACTGGGACAAAAATAAAAACAGAGACTCTCATCTTACAGTGTGAGAGCGTGGGTCCTGCGTGCTGAGTCACCCAGGTGAGATGAGCAGCGAAGCCCTGTGGGGTGGCCGGTCTAAAGGGGTATTTCATGTGGGCCGCTGCCTCTCTCCTGCACAATGGCTGTGGCTGCGTCAAAATCGAAGGGAATTAATGTAATTGCTCCTGAGGTGGGAAGTGTATTTTTGCTTTTCAAAGGTTGTTGTAGAAGCTTTAATTATCTAATCCAAACACAGAAGCTTTCTCCAAGCAGCTTTCCCTTTTAGTAGGCGTAGTCAGCTTTCAAAGACAGCTGCATCTTTGGGCTTGAAAATCACTGCATTATAACCAGCTCTATTTGTACTATATAACCTACCCATTAGGGTACAGCACAGTCCTGTTTTAATATTGGCTGCTGAAAACGTGTTTTAAGCTAGGATTGATTTAAATGGATTTTTGTGATTATTTGAGCTGCAACTCAAGATGTGATTCCTTTGTAGAGTCTAGTCCTCATATCTAGATGATTCTTTTACAGTGGTTTCATTTTCCCTCATTTATTATATTTGCTTTGGTTGGTAGGTCCTTTATCAGACCTTCATGTTTACTTGTCAAATGAATGTGGAGCTTTCTTACTAAAGTTAGAAGTATTTTTTCTGCATTTATTTTAGTTTTCTTTCTTTAGAGAATTCAGAATTGAGGTGTTTTCTATTCCTGAAAGTATTAATTTTTAAATATGTGTAATATATTGCTAGTGGTATAGCTTAAAGCTCAAAGAAACTTTGTAAGTAGAGAGGAAAGCCCTACTTAGTAAGTAAGAACCGAGACTCTGCCATTCTTGTCATTGAATTGCATAGGGTTCTGATGTTGGGACATGTCAGGGAAATAATGCCATTGATTCCAGGGAGAAGACATTTTAGGAATCAAATTTGATTCATGCTATAGAGGAAATGGACCAGTGCCCTCAGCTCAGAATTAAAACACTGAAGTGCACTTAGAATAAAACCAGACCCTCCCCAGGGTTTGTTTTGCCCTTCACCACCCGGCCACTACCTGGCTCGCCCATGCTTCCCTGCCCTTGCACGGCGTCTCTTCTCTGTCCAACTCCCAAAGCTCTTTCCCGCCTCAAGGACCCTGCCCTGTTATTCCCCCTCTCCCTTAACTCCCCCCACCACTCTCTCCTTGGTCATCTTACCCTGTATGCCTTCCAGAGACCCCTGCGCCACTGCCTTACCTCAGGCAGGCAGCCCCTTTCTGTTCTTGTTCCAGGACCCTATTTCTTTCCTTTTCAGCACGTACCTCAGACTATATGTTTCTGTTGTTTATTACTGTCTTTGCTCCACGAGAATGTCAGTTCTATTAAGAGATGCACCACTACCTGATACAGTGCCTGGCACATATTATATAGTCAATAAGTTGATTAAATGGAACTTGTTCACTGATTTTAAGAGCTCCTTTTGTTTATTTTTTAAAGATTAGTTTGAAATGTTGGACCTCAGGGATTCAAGTTTCTTTGGTATCAAGAGGCAAGCCAATATATTTTCCAATGCTCTTACATGCCTGCATTTTCAACCACTTTATTACGATGTTGAGTGTTTAGAGAGCAACATGGGCTTTCCTCAGAGCAAACAGAGAACTCGGTAGACCTTCCACGGATATCACACTCACTCTGAGATGTCTTTCAGAATTCACTGGGCACTGAATTATCTCAGAGTACATCTTCTCAGAAGGACAGGGAGGCCCTCACTGGTCTTTGGAGCCCACGTAGTACAATAATGGAAGGACAATTGTTTTGCTCCCAAAAGGGAGAGCCCTTCCATGGAGTCTATTCAGTGGGTGGCCTCCTCGTGGATCTGCCCTCTGTCTCTGAGCTCTTGCCCATCCTTAAGCCAAAGCCTGCAGTTCAGTTACAAGATGCAAAGGAAATTTTGGCAGCTCAGTTGCTGACTAAAGATCAGCATTATCACCATGACAGTTGTCCCTCAAAATGGAAGATGTGAAATGCAAGTTTGGTGAGTAATTAAATTAGTTTTAGTCGTTCTTTGATGGTGTTCTAAATGTTGCTATTTATCTGTCATAGGTAATCTATTTGAAGAAGACACCAGAAGAAGCCTACAGAGCACTCCTGTCTGGCTCCAATTCCCCCTATCTTCCATTCAGGTATAACTGCTTGTGAGACTTGGGCTGTAACACTTTGCTAGATGGCTCGCTGCTTTGGAGTTGGATTATTGTGTTTTTTAATTGTTTTAAGTCTGTGACCAAGATGTTATATAGAATGAAATGAAGTAATTGTTTATATTATTTCCTTTTTGCAGAGTTTTTTCTCCCTGTCTAGTAACTAAGAATAAAATAGCTTTCTCCTTTGAGGAATTAATTTTTTTCTTTAAATCCTTTTTTGTCTTGACAGTTTAAGCACAAGGAGTGCCTTATTCATGAGCTAATAATTTGTTAGATTTCAGTAATCTACGTCATTGATTCATCCATTCATTCTTTCATTTCCTGAGCATTGATTGAGCACTGACTGAATATCAGGGGCTGGGGATGTAGAATAAGACCCTCTAAGTATCTTCCTAGAAGATTAGTGGGGATCCTAAATCAACTGTTTAACATACAAATCCGTTTTCATCCTGAAGATGGCTGCCTTTTCATTAGTGTTGGAAAAGACCATTTAGTAAGTATCACCTGAAGAAGAGGTTTTAAAAATTTTGAGTAAACTCGAGCTTGTTGAAAAAGTAGAAAGGAACATACATCAAAACTCCCACAGCAGCCACCTCTGATAGAGTTGTGAATGATTCTAGTATTTTTGCCTTTTTGCGTGTCCACACCTACAAGCATATGCATTGCTTATAATTGTTACTAATATAATTGTCGGCAATAGTGAAAGAAAGGATCAGAAAAGATTGAGGAGGCCTCTCTGTTAGCCTTGCTCTCCTGTAAACTCACAGAGGGCAGGTCCCAGTGCCTGGCACTTAAAAGTACTTTTAGTAAATATTCGAATGAATAGATTAAGACTAAATCCTAAGGTTCAAAGGAGTCTCACCTCTGTTTCTTAGGCCACAGGAGGGGGCATTATTAATTGAGGGATTCCCTAAGTTTCAAGGTGGGGAGGAGGAATGGGGGAGAGGATGCTTAGCGTGCTTGGTCTCCTTAGTGAGATCAAGGGGTGAAGTTCACTGTGAGAGGAGACTATCCCCAGGCAATCTAGACTGTGAGCTAATTAGCTACCGAAGGGCAGGTAAAAAGTGACAGATTATTAAGCTAAGCGTGGTTATATTTTTAGCTTATGTGCGCCAGGTAATTAATTTGTTCCCTGAGAGCTAGAATGTTTGAATAGTTAAGATGATCAGTATGGAAGAAAAGATAATAAGGAAATTGTTACTACTTAACATAGAAATAAATCATAACTGTTATAATGGTAGCCTATTTTTCTAAATTGTTTTTATTTAAATATTTGAAAATATAAATTGGTTCAAAATATTTTTTAATATGTAAGAAAGTTTACGGTAAAAATTCATTCTCCCATTGTTTCTCTCATCTCTCTAGTCCTTTTTGGATTACTTCTGGTATTAGTTTATTCCTTCTAGAGCTTCTTCATGTACATATAAGCAAATAAAGATAGACATTCTCATTTTTTCCCATTTTTATCACAAAATGTAGCATATACTAGTCTAATCCTTGATTTTTTTCACTTGACTCATCTTGGATATCTTTTCATATTAGTAGCTAGAGAGCTTCCTTCCTCATTCTGTCTTATTTCTGTATAATGTACAAGAATGCATTAACCAGTTCCTAACGGGTAGACATTTAGATCATTTTCTATCATTTTACTTAAAGCTTTTTAAATTCACATAGTTTCAAATGTATTTTAGAGAAAGAAGCTGAGACAATGTTATAAAGAAAATTACAGTATTATTGTTAGTCATAAAGAGATTTTAGTAATCTGTTTGCATAAGGGTACTACTCATTATATGAAAAAAGAATGCTTAATAGAAATATGAGGCATTTGTTCCTTGGTTTAGGCACCTTGAATGTAGCTCTCAGTTGTATCTTTCTTATAACTCAATGCACCAAGAACTGTTTATCTTAAACTGCATTTCTAAATGCATACTCTTTGTAAACTGCATTTCTAAATGCATACTCTTTGTAAACCATACATTTAAAGTAGAAAATAAGACAAAGTAGTGCATTTATAATTTAGTGAGGAATTTAGTTGAAAAAATACTACTAGTTTTCTGAAATTTGACTAAAGAAACTTAATTTTCCCTAAGGCTAAGTTGCGAGTTGATTTTATTCTACAGTCCAGGCTGACTAAAGCTAATGCAGTATCATTAAGAAGCATCCTTCATAAGTTATGTAAATGTCTAACTGCTGTGTTGTTCCCCTGAAACTAATATTGTATTAAATTTCAACTGTAATTAAAAGAAAAAAGAATCATTTTCATGCTGGTTCCGGTCAGCCTTGGCCTTCATTTGTAATCTGGATTCAATTATCTGGTAGGTATTTTACAGCATTTGTTGTTAAATTACACTTTTATTATCTAGATTTTAAAAAATCTGCTGTTGCTGCATTAACACTTTTATTTAAAAACTGGAAGCCTTAAAGGAACTTCCATTTAAGTGTAATTGCTTTATTGTTTAAAGTCTTTTTCGAAAAGGAAGACCATTCGGAAGGCTTGTTGAATTGCGGTTGGTGTCTTTATGTTCTCTCAGTCACTAAATGCCTATGTTCCCATTTGTGCTGTATAATTTTAGCATCTTTCTAGTGAAGAGGGTTTAAGACTACTGTGAATTTAAATAATTACATTCTTCAAGATTTATTCATCTACAAACATTTATCTGAGCAGTCTCTTCTGTAAAGAGCTTCCTCATTTTTCTTGGGAGGCTTTGCCTATAATTCCGTACTACATTTTGCTCATGCCTCATTGCATTTGCTACGTACACCATTAAAGCAAACGTCTTGTATTGTGATTATTTGTTTGCATGGCTAACACTCCACCACATATGGCTGAATCTTCTCTCGGGGGCCAGAACTGGGCTTTTTTTTCTTATTTGCATGCCAGGGAATAATTCGTACATGCATTTGTTTGCTTTTTCTGTGCCAGTCACTGTAATAGTTTTATGGATCGAAAGATAATTAGGACAGCTAGGTACCTGCTCTGGGGAACTCCGTGTGCGGTTAGTAAGTATATAGGTACGTAAAACAATGGCAGTGTTTTATGAGTGTTAGGAGTGGGTGTTACGGGAATACTGAGAAAGGAGGTTTAACCCTAGAACTGGGGATTGGAGAAGTTAGGGGTAAGCCCCATGAATGCCTTTTATGTTAGGCTGAAAACTGGAGAATAGCAATCCAGGTGCTGATTTTAGGTGCTGGAATCTTTCATTTGTATGGCATAGGCTGTCTTTTATTATGGCAGGTTAAGTAGGATACTATATAATGTGATGTTTGTAGTGAAGGTACTTTATTATAACTGAAAAGACTGATTGAATTTTTCTATTTGGATTTATCTTAAATGTTTTTAAGTTATAGTTTTCTATTAACCTATTAAAAATTCTCTAAAGATGAGACAAATTTAACAACAAAAATTCGGCTAGCTTTACTGCCTATTCTTTCTTTTTCCAGTTTCATTGAGATATTACTGGCATATAGCGCTGTATAAGTGTAAGGTGTACAGCATAATAACCTGACATGCATATATTACAAAATGATTGTCACGATAAGTTAGTATCTATGACCTCATGTAATTACAAGCTTTTCTCCCCTTATGATGAGAACTTTTAGGATCTACTCTCAGTAGCTTTCAAATATACCACATAGCAGTGTATTGTATCCCCAGTTCTTATTCATCTTATAACTGGGAGTTTGTGCCTTTCGACCACCTTCACGTAATTCCCCACCACCAACCCCATTTACTTTCTAATCTTGGTTACATTTAACATTGTAGACTTCAGAGATAATTGAAGTTCAGGCTTGGTATGACACTCAGGAGTGTTTGTTGGATTGTTAGTGTTTGTTTGCAAGTCAGTGTTAGTTAGGGTGTTCCATTTAACTGTGAAGTAGTTTCGTCAAAAACTGTACTTTTCAGGTGTACTGAAGCTAGCCAACATGTTAATTACGAGTGACTTTAGATTAAAATTAGAGGAAAAGGGCATTTTTCACTTACTCTAATTCTTCGAGTCCATCTGTCTTAAGTGTTGGCTTTGTAATTGACGTTCAAAGGAACAAGGGGCCTTTCAGGTCTGGCTGGGGCCAGAGTCCGCAGAGCTTGAATTGGCAAGCCTGGTATAAATCTTTTTAGTTCCTCTTCCTTTCAGTGTATGACCAAATTTATAGTCTGTATCATTGACCCATCATCCTACAAAGTCATATTAATTTCAGCTGTGTAAGGTCCCACGAGACTACCAACCCTTTGTGCTATTCCCAGATTGTTTTCTTGGCAGTCAGTGGCAGCAGTTTTTAAATCTACATTCTTTAGTGTTCATAAAATGGCATTTGTGAAAACTCTGTCTCACAAAACATTGAAAAGATAACCAATTTAAATCGCTCTCCTTTTTGCTTTTTAAATTTATTTCTTTGTTTATTGGTCCATATGTATCATCTTGGTACGTGTTTTTGGTATTGATGATTCATAAATATGAAAGAAAGCAATTTTTCTGTGACATATAAAATTAAATGAGGAATAAAACTATAAGACTGTACAGACAATAAATAATACCCGAGGTCTCAGTTTGGAAGACAAATGCAGAAAGTATGATAGGAAAAATAATGACTAGGTGCAGAGGTGAGGTTGAAGTAGGGCGCTATATGCTGACATCCAACGAGATAAAGCTGGTTGGATGTCGTATCACCAATTGTTAGTTTCCTTACTTACTTCTCTATCTCTATCTCTCTCTATCTATCTATTTATTGCAGGTCTCTTCCTGGATAGGCCCAGGAATGCATTTTTGTGTGACTATTTTATTTTAAGTTGTAGCAGAGGCTAGGATTTATAGGTCAGTGTTTTTCAAAGTTATGTTGTTGGTTTTAAAAAGTCTGAGAAGCTTTAGAAAAATATTCATGCCCGGGTTCTGTTCCCAGACATTCTGATATAATTGGTCTAGGGTGAAGTCTGGATATTGAGATTTCTAAAAACTACCTACATGATTTCAATATGCTGCCAAGCCAAGGCTGAGAACTACTGCTCTATACAATTGGCTATGGCAAAAAAAAAAAAAAAAAGATTCAATGATTAAATAATTTTGGAACTCTCTTGGAGATGTACAAAGCACGTCTCCATTTTAAAGATTCCGAATGGTCCTGAGTAACGAAGGAGCCTGTTTAACTTTAACTCCAGATTTTTCAGGGCTTCATCCCTAATCCCTGCTCACTCCCCCATTGTCTATTAAGAGCTAGAAGAATTCGCGTTCTGAAACTCTGAGACATATTTCCTGATCCTCACCTGTGCAGAACAAAATGGATCTCTTGCGATTAGAATAATACACTGCCATTAGTGGAGCTATTTTTGTGCTGTTGCTTGAGAGTCTTAGAAATAGGAGGTTTATCAAGTAGTGGTATTTTGTCTACTCCGAACAGCAATACACAAGTTTTCTCTTAGTAAAGCTTTAACTGAGGGCCCATAGACCTCCCACAGGCAGGCAGTCCTTTAGGGACATTTTTCATTAAAATGGATCCATACTGTTTGTATTAAGGGAAGAGTTTGTTGTGTTTGGGAATGACCCCTAGTGATATCCCTGTTGCTGAGTTAAGGTTGTATCTTGGCTGTGTCTTAATGGGAAATCTCTGAAGCAGGAACTCTGGGTCCTCTGGGCAAGTCAGAACTTGAAGGTCTCTAACAAAGGCGCAGAGGGGTCAACCACGGAGAACTTGGCATTGGGCTTCCTCCTTCTTTCTTCTAAAGCCAAGTAAACATGGGCTGGTAGATGTTAGATGTAATTATAAAACATATCTCTGTACATTAAGTATTGGACCAGATATTTGTTAGCTTAAATATGATATTGTGATTTTGTCAAAGTTTATTTAGCAATTAACTTTGTACTTCAAAGGGAAAATTCTCCTTAGCCTTTTTCTCTTGAGTATCAAAAATGTAGAAGCAAAATTTATTTTATGCTCTCTTAAGACTTCCCTTTCTCAATTTTTCTTTATGATGATGGCCACCGCTGGGCTTCTCAGTGTTGATCTTTGGAGTTGTATCTGCCCCCACGGATCTTTACTAAAATTTTGTTTTGGATGCTTGTTATGATGGGAAAAAATATGCATTAGTGTTGAATATTAAGGGTGTGTCAGTTTTCTGAGTGTCGAAAATAGATGGAAATCGATGGTTATCTAGTCCAAACTGTTAACTCATTTTCTACAGTGGGGCATATTAAGTAACTTGGACCACCATGAAAAGCAGACTGTTTATCAGATTTTTCTTGTTAAAGCGGTAAATAAGCACCACTATACAGGACCTGAGAAGAGAAACATATCTGTCTGTCTATCTATCTATCTATCTATCTATCTATCTATCTATCTATCTATCTTTCTATCGTCTTTCATCTATCTCTATTTTAGAACACAGCGGTGATTCAGTGGTTTTAGTTGTAAAAATTGGCTCAGACTACTTTTTTTTAAATTTTATTTTTATAGTTTCAGATCAGTGTCACTGAACCCCTATCAAAAGGCCAGTGCCACACTTTTGTACTCTTTATACTACATATCCAGTAGCCAGCCTTAGATGATAAAGATGGTTTAGAACAAAATTGCAGTCATTTATGTTAACGAATAGTTATTTTGTTGAATGCCTATTATATGAAGGTCTTATTTTCAATACCAGAGTCAAAAGCAATTTGCTGTTCATTTTATCTTTATAGCAAAATTAATATAGTTAAATGGGTGGCACTCAGGTGCTCATGAAAGGCCCAGTGCACAGCCGTCGGGCTGTTTTTCTGGACAGACTCTATTCTGACTTTACATGACCTTTTAAACCATGACTTAGAAATGAATTTTCACATATCTCTGTTTCTTAGATGAACGAAGTGATTAATGTATAGCTTTGCATTAAATCTGAAAAGCAGGATGCCGTGTGTTCCATTTCGTTAGGTACTGGTTGTGCTCAGCTTTGGCTCTGGCCCATGAAGTCATTTGATGTTGCTCTTTCATGAGCGAGAGATAGCTTCGTTCTTCACACTAATTCTTATCAAATACATTTTTATCTTGTAGGTCTAGATGATATAAACGATCAGCTCTTTCTTTTCCCTTTAGCTGGTACATATATGTCATAGATTTGTCCAGAGACTGGAAGTGAGGTATACTTAAGAAATCGTGTGAAGTATTTTGGGCCATTGTCTAGTTCCCAAGTATTAATACAATATAGTCTACTGTTGAACTCTCTAGTACTGTAGCTACTAGCTACATGTGCTGTTGAGCACTTGAAATTTCTTTAAACTGAAAGAGACTGTAACTTTAAAATATACATTGGATTTCAAAGACTTAATGTAAAAAAAGTAAAATACCTTACTTATAATTATGTTGATTACTTTCTGAAATGGTAATATTTCAGATATTACATGAAATATATCATTAAAATTAATAAAATTTGTTTCTTTTTATTTAATTTTAATACAGTGATAAAAAACTTTAAAATTACATGATGTGGCTCTTCTGTGGCTGGCATTATATTTCTATTGGACAGCAATGATGGAGGTTATGTTTTTGTTATTGTACATAGTTTATGATGATTAAAGATGGTTTTTATATAAGTTTCGCTTTGAGAGGTCAGTAATTCTCAGCCACTAGAGTTGTTCAGGCATAAGTTGAATGATCTCTTGGTAATGATCAATTTATTTATTATTTTTTTCATTCACTCAGTCATTCACTTAACATCTACAACATAGACATGTGCCCAGCACTGAACTAGACTCCGGGTGTACAGACACCAAGGTCACATTCTCTGTCCTTAAGAAGCTCGTCATCTTGTGTAATTTGGTAGATGGGATTTAGTTCTGTGCTTGGAAGGGGGGGGGGTGCTTCACTGGCTTCTGAGGTGCTTTTCAACCTTTGCTCTGCAGGTGTTTGCATACCCCCTAACTACCTGCTCTCCAGAGAATTTAGGGAATCATGGAATCAAGACATATGTAGATCATGGTCATTCTCTATATGTCTTTTTTATTTCGTAGTCTCCACATTGTAAACACCGAGCCTCTGTTCTTCATTCTTTCTTCATTTCAAACAACTGTATTATCAGAAATGCTTTCTTATTGTTTTGTGTAAATATATTCTTTCATCTCTGATTTCATCTCCTCATTGTTAACATTTACAAGGTTGCTGTATTCTGAGTAATTTCTTAAATTCTTAGGTCACAGGCCGTGCTGTGTAGGTAACCTGGCTCAGTAAGGAAAAAGTGTTTGCCGGTTCCTGTTGCATAAATATTTCCACCAATGCTGACTTGGGCTCTCAAATTTTTGAATATTTAACAATTGACTCTTGAGAGGCTGTAGGGAGAAAGCTCTAGGCCAAGAACAAATCAGGTGCTTTTCTCTTTGTATCTAATTATGGATAGGGATTACAATTTTCTTAAATTTAATTTTTCTTCTACTGTTTCACTGCAAAATAAATGCAAAAACATAAAAATAAGCCAAATTCTCAACTGCTCCATCTATTCAAATATTCATTCGTTTAGTTTTTCATTCAACAAATAGTAACTTCCAGCCCCTCCCAATGTTATAGTTATGTGGATTCTTATAATCACTTCATAATAACTTTATGGTTCAGTTGACTATTATGTTAAAAGTCGCATTTAGGAAGATAGAATTGTCAGGATGGATGGAGTATAGATGGTCAAGATTGAGGTTGAGCTAACTTTGTATTTGGTTATCTTTAGACAACTGTTGGCTGTAATGCTAGTCTTCTGTTTTGGGGGTTAGAGACACATGATTTATTCTAAAGCAGAGATGAAAGATTAGAAACCCTGGGTGTTTGGGGTATTACCGTATCTCTTGAATGAAGAGCAGCCTCAAGTTTACTGGTTTAAGAGAGTAATGCAATACATGGTAAAGCTATCATGACAGATAAGTGTAAGAGCTGTAGTTTTTCCAGACAGGAAGGGGATGCAGACCATCCCTCTCAAAGTGTGTGGGATTTCAGTGGTCCTTTATGAGGGATATGGAAAAATGCAACATGTACTCTTATTCAACTCAGTGAATATTTGGCTCAATAAATATGAATGAGTGAATGCTTAGATGAATGAGCGAAAACGCGAACCAGGAATTAAGGAAACAATTGGGAACTGTAACTGCCGTAAAAACGGCGGGAGTTTAAAGCTTTATAGCATATTAGTATAATGATTTAAATTCTAAAAGCTCTTTGTAGCTTCTCTAAGGTGTCTGGGTTAAAATAAAACTGTGTTTAATATCAAGTGGCAAAGGAAGAGGAAACTACTTTGAGCATTATGGCTCTTAACTCTGTTCGATTAATACTCTGGCAAAGAGAACAGAAGGAAATGATATTAAATGGGCAGAAGGGATTTGGGGTTAATGCAAAGAAACCTTTTCTTGCTAGTGAGGATTAAGATATTAAGCTATTGAGTTAACAAAAGTGGCCATAGAATAGTATAGAAAAATTTGGGGGGATGAGCTCCCAAGCTCCTTTATTTAATTTAGATGTTTATTTGCAAACATTTATTGAATATCTGTTTTGTGCCGAGCACTGTATTAGGTCCTAGGGAGACAATAGTGAGTAAAAAAATGTATAGGTTGCACCTTCTCCAGGACTACCATACAAAGGCAGAGACTCAAATAAGCAAACCAGGATATATTGTCAAATTATAGTTAAGTCCAATGGAAAAAGAAAGTTGGAGACCTGATATTGCCAGGGTGGGGTTGGAAGATTTTCCTCTGAGGCAAGTGATCTTTGAGCTGAGAGGATAAGTTGGGTAATGTAGGCAAAAGGTGAGGAGGAGAAACTATGATGAGTAGGAGCAAAGGTTCTGTGGTGAGAGCAGAGTGTCACATCCAAAGAGCCCAGGGAAGGCCGCTATGATGGGCACAGACTGTGAGGGGAGCATAAGGTGAGGAGGAGGCCGGAGAGGCAGGAAGGACCAGATACCACATGGCGTTGTATCAGAGTTGAGGGTTTGAACTTTCCCCGAAAGCAATGGGAAGTCAGTGCAGGGTTGCAGTAGAAGTGACAGGATCAGATTTGTCTTTTAAAAATGTCACTCTGGCTGCAGGAAGAAAACTGACTAGAAAGGCTAAGAGTGGTTGTAGGAAGGCTACTCCAGCACGAGGGGTGGCGGCGGAACTGCACTTAAGAGACATTTTAGAGGGAAAAACAATGGGACATAAGACTAATAGGATGAGAGAATGAGACGGAGGCACTTCTGGATTCTAGCAGGAGGAGCTGGGGAGGGCTGGGGGACTGGCTTTTTATTGTCGCCATTATTGTTTTGTAGAGGGGGCAGAGTCAAGAGAATCTTCTAACACAATGAGCTTGAGATTTGAGATGCCTTTAAGACACCCGAATGGAAGTGTCACAAAACGCATATTGCGTTTTGGAGTTTTAGGAGTTTTAGAGAGTTTGTGTTAGGGAGATAAATTTGTTTTAGAGTTTCAGGGAGTGTGTGTTAGAGAGATAAATTTGAGGGTTATTGGAAGATAGATGGTAATTTATGAGATTGTGTAGGGCAGTGGTTCTCAAAGTATGGTCCCCTAGCAGCAGCATCGGTACCACCTGGAAACTTGTTAGAAATGCAGAATCTCAGGCCCTGCCCCAGACCTATTAAATCAGAAACTCAGGTAGGGCTCAGCCTTTTGCATTTTAAGGAACCATCCTGGAGAAGGTGGGAGCTCCTCATCTAGGGAGAGTATGGAGTGAGAAGAATTTGAGTCTGAAATCGACCCTTGAGGAACTCTAACTTTTAAAGACTAGGGGTGAAGGATGACTATGCAAAGGAGATTGGGAAGGAATAGCGTTTAGAGAAGTAGAAGAATCATCCAGGAACCAAGTCAAGAGAGTATTCAAAGTAGGGATTTACTCGTTGCATATTAAATTAAAACGATGCTTGCAGAATGTTCCCTGGGCTTAGAGTAACCACATCTGAAGAGGCAGAAAGTAGATTAGGGGTGGAGGGCAGAGGGAGAGGAGGACTGGGGAGCTATTGCAATTAGTGACAGAGTTTCTACATGGGGTGATAAAAATGTTTTGGAATTAGTGGTAATGTGAACTGTGAATACATAAAAAATTACTGAATTGTACATTTTTTAAAAAGGCCACAATAGTGAGTTTTATCTCAATTAAAAAAAAAAAAAAGTCCCCTGGGTGTAGCAATCTGGAGATCATTGGTGAGCTTAGTGAGAAATGTGTCTGGCATGGAGGAGGTTAAGGTATGAGAGAGAAAACGGAGGCAAGAGTAGTCTTTAGAGAAGTCTTGTTTTAAAGAAGACAGTGGTGGAAGGGAGATGTAGAGTCAAAAAGTTTTGGATGGTCTTTTCTTTTAAAGATGATAGAGCTTTTTAAGATGTTTGAATTCTGTTGAGAAGGATCTAGGAGAGAGAGATGGAGAGGAAAGAGATCATCAGTTGCGTGAAATAATGATAGAATTTCAGAGTAGGAAAGGACTCCTGAGGTTAATGGAGGCCAGTGTTTTTGCAACACGACATCCACTTCATAGAACTATGTAGGTGAACAGTGTTCTTCACTAGCAATCTTCCAATTCAAACTTGAACAGTGTGTGGGGCAGGTATCTCGCTGCCTTCCAGGGGCAACCATTCTATTTTCAGAAGGTCCTAACTATATCGGGTAGTTAAGGAAATATTCACAGGGAAGATGGATTTATAAAATGGAAGGTAATCTATAAAAGGAGAGATACTGTTGCCTTTATAGAGTAAAATCTCTCAGCTTTTAATGGACTTTGTCTTATTTTAGTCATTTCCTTCATTTTCACTTGCAGAAGAATCCAGTGCTGACAATTCCTGAGCCTTTTGAGAATTATCTTGTATTAATTGGGTTGATTCTCTGATTTTTCCACTCTCAACTTTAGTATTCAGTTTTCTTGGTCTTCTAATTTATTACTACTCATCTGATTTCCAGCTTTTAGAATTTTATTGCCATTGTCTGCTCTCTTATTTTCCCTGACTTTGTCGATTCCATTTTTTTAAAAAAAGCGTTTTTTTAGTGGGGTTTTAGTAGATACCCGGGTTCATCTGCTGCCTTTACTTTCTCTTTCTTGCTCTCTCGCCCCCTGCCATCGAGAATATATAGCATTTCTACGTGTCCCTTCACTTTTGACCGTGTATGAGCCAGGTGCCACTAATAAGCCATTCCTCTCTTGCCCAGTAATGGGTGCAGGTTTGGGGACCTACTGGTTTCATGGAACTGTCATGAGGATTAAATGCGCTAATGCATCTAAATTACCCAGCATAGTGGGGGTTCAAAAACGGTGTTTCTTCTCTTTTCCCCAGCCCTGAGGATGTAACTTAATTTTATTGCATCCTTTATTATATATTTTAGTTTGTAAACTTCTGCTTGTTTTTCTGGCCTGTTGTGACTGCTCTGTATCCTGATTCTATCAGATGGCATTTTACCTCTCCCTTCACTCTCAGATCTGCAGATTTGATCACCAAGTCACCAGGGCTCTTTTCAGTCCTTGGTGAAAATCGTGGTTGCGTGATAGGACAAGAGATGTCATGATAGTCTCACTATACCTTGCAGACAGTTTCAGAAAGACTGGGGCTGGAGTTGTTTCTGACAACTACATTCGTGAATTTGTTCAGCTGAGTCTAGGAGTGAAGATGTACTTGAGGGAATAAAGAATACCTCCAAATCTAATAATTTTTTAAACTCTTTTTTAAATACAGAAGTTTTGTTTTTTCTTTACTGGAGCAGTAGTTTTTAATTTTGGGTCTGTGGAGACAATTCAGAGAGTCACTGAATTTTGATGACAACACAATTATATCTTTATTTTCACTAACTTGTAACTTAGAAGATTACATTCAATTATAAATATTGGAAATAAACTATAGTAGTATTAGCAAAATAAATGACTGTCGCAGTAGAAATCACCGACACTTTTATGTCCCATTACGGTTGTCACATGTTACCTTAACGTATGTATGTTCATTCTTTCTTCCAAATGATAGTCCTTATCAGACCTAATACTGGGCCTTGTTATGTAATATAGTAATAAAAGTACATATTATAGTATTATAAACTTGTTCTTTCATATATCAATAACTTTGAATCCAATTAGTCTTCTGTTATTCCTATGTATTTTATTTTTTGCATTTAAAAACATTACTCTGAGAAAAACAGTTTGCAGGCTTCATCAGATTGCCGAAGGGGTCCATGACACACAAAAGATGCTGAAACCTTGTCCCAAAGAGACAGGTGCCTACGAGGGAATATGTGCTTATTTATATAAACAGCATTTTATCTTAGATGCCCAGCTACTCCTTTCTGGTTTAGTCCATTAGCATTTAATTTCTGCTATATGGTTTATGTCTTTACAAGATGTTTTGAAGAGGGGCTGTTTGGTTTTTCACTGACTCATGTATTCAGATGGCATTAAAAAAAAAAAAACTCTTGAAATCAGACCTAAATATCTAGAGTAATCCTTCCTATTTACATAGGTCAACTTTGAAATTTCAGGACATTTTTGTTAAACTGCTTTGCTGACTTACTGTTTTTATACCAGGTTCTCAGGATGCTGAAATTCAGTGATGTTGAGGTTGCATTTTAATTCATGGCTTAGCAGCCATCGGTTTATGTTACCCTGAATGATTGTGGTATAAAACTTGGTTTTATGTTCATTATATATTAAAGCCCTTAAAGATAATTTTCTCTCCATGAAACACCTTCTGGCACCCTTCCCCCTGCCACCCTTGACCGACTTGGTGTGGCACATTTGACCTTGTCATTGGCAGGTGCCTGACAGCTCTATTCCTTTAGGTCAGCAGCGGGGGCTGGGCAGAGAGACTGAGAGCCTGGAGGTCAAGTTTCTTGCCTTGGACGCCTTGGAACATCACTAGTGTTAAAGCTCCAGTGCCAGTTCTTGTTTAACTGACCTGAACTTGATACTTCAGTTTTATGTTGCCTGAAGTAGGTCCGCTAAGCTGCTCTAAAAACTTAAATAAAGGATGAAGTACTCAATTTTCGGTGCAGCAGGTCCCCACTCCTTTTGATAGAACACTTCATGGTGCATTAGAAGGTCGCGTGGATCCCCAGAGGAGATTGTTTGGAGCAGGCGGGATGGGACGGGTGGCATTTAATCCATGAAAATAACTGCTAGGTTCTGTTGACCTGTATACATTGCCCCCTTTACCCTTGTATTTGCCATATCCCTGGTCGTTGTTCCTCTAGTGATGGTGAATGTTTTACTGAATGAAACAGTCCAGTTCACTGTTAATAATAAGAATAGTCATAGTATTTATTAAGTATTTCCTTGTGCTAGGCATTATACAAAGGACTTTACATTTGTACTTAATGTAATCTGACAACAGTCCTGTGAATGGTCTTTACTCTCAATAACTTTATTTCACAGGTAAGGAAACCAAGACCCATAACTTGCTCAAGGTCCCAGCCAGTGTGGGGCAGAGGAGGCATTTGAACGAAGCCAGTCTGGCTCCAGTGCTCGGGCTCTTAGACCTGCTTTCTTATGAATTCTGCCTATTAGATTAAAGCAATTTCAGAAGTGCTACAGTTAAGCTGTAGGACTAGTTAACTAGTAGGAGCTGATGTGTTACGTAAGTTTCCCACGTTGACAGCTGTGAAGCCAAACAAATGTGTCCAGTTGGCTTTGGCATTTTACTATTTGAATATTTTAAACGTTTTTAATGTTACATTTTTTTGTGTGTTTATAGGGATGCTTCCTTTGGAAATTGCACTTACAATCTCACCATCCTCGACTGTTTGCAAGGAATCAGGAAGGTAATAACAATTCTCCTTGCTGTGGTTGACATGGTAGTTTGAAAATATGAAAAAGGAATAATGTCAGTCTTCTTGTCGGTGAGAAGAGCGGGGAGGCAGTAAACAGAAGCCTTTCCACTTCTCGAACGATGCTTGATCTGTAAAATATAGACTAGGGAAAATTAGGGGAGGGGTCTGGGGGTCGCTCTGTTAGTTCTTACAGAAGTGGAAGGGGTCTCTATCATTTAATCTATTTGTGTTCTGGGGCAGATTTATCACCTCTTTCTGCTGCTGGGTCTGTGACATTGCTTTGTCACCGTTCAGTTTCATTATCAAGCTAGATCTTGGTGTGGGAGAGACAGGAAGTCATCCAGGCTGCTGCTCTCCTCTGCTGGTATGGAGAACATTTCCACATTGGTTTTCGAGGATATTGTTACTCGCCCTTGAAGTCGGAAGGAGGCCAGATATTATTACCCAATTTTTACAGATGAGAAAACAAACCCAGAGTATAAGTCTCTCTCAGGGCCACAAGGGGTTATTAGGAGGCCTAGTTCTAACTCATATTTCCATATCAATCCAGAGTTCTTTCTAATATCTTATTAGAGTATGTCATAAACCAATGATTGTCAAAGTGTGGGGGCTTGTTAGAAATGCAAATTCTCAGTCCTCATTAGAGATGGACTGAATCACAAATTCCAGTTTCAATAGTTCCTTTGGGTGATCTAACGAACTGAAGAATTTAGAGTCATAATTATTTAGTTATCTCTAAATATACTGGAGAAGTTAATCTAGAAGATTGGTGAGGACTTTTGGAACATATTTTAGAAAGATTGATTTACAATCTGGGTAGTCATGTACTATGGATTCTGATGAAGGTTCAAAGTACCTAATTCCATCTTGAATATACAGCCATGATTTATTAGTCAGGAATGTATGTATTATATAACCCATTGGCAAGGATCATTGTGGACTGTAAATATAGTGATTTTCGTTATAGTTTCTTTTTTGGATATAAGATAAAACTGATTTTGCTATATTTTGAGTTGAGAAAATTGATACAATTGTATTACTTGTTTTATGTATATTTTTGACTTTGATATTTCATTTAAAAATTAATTTAATTATTATTTTCTTATATTTTATTGTGTTAAGAACCCTTAAGTCCCTTTTCTCAGTGTTCCTTCCTTGACAGAGCCAGAGGAAAAAATACAAATACTCTGTTTAAGTGGTACTTAAAAACTACTGTTTTAGCTTTAAAAAAATGAGTTTAATCTCTGTAAACCTAAAATAGGTTTCATATAGTTTTCTCTTCATTTAAAAACTATCAAGATGCTCTAGCCCATCCCTGCAAATTATATCACCAACACACACTTCTGGTGACACCATTTAAGAACTCTTACTGGGATATTACCCAACAGATAATTCACAATTATAACATTAAAAAAATATGCCTAAGGGAAAAAGTAATTTTTTATTGTTGTTATCATTTTGCCTATCCTGCCATCTGCTATAGCCTGTTTTTTTTTTTGTTTTTTTTTTTTTTTTTGTAAAACACCTATGAAATTCAGTTCACACTAGAATATTCCTGCCCAATCTTATGGTATAGAAATTTATGACATCTTTCTTGGAGTAGAGGAAAGAAGAGACTTTGTTCATGAATAAGGTCTTATGTAAATTCCTTGTTTCATCAAATGTCAGAGTTTGTTTTACCCACATGTAGATGAGGTTTTAGAAGATCTGGTAGATCTGTTCCACAGGTCTGTAAGCAACTGAGACATATTTCGCCTCCTTATATCCCCTTGATACGGCACCGAGCTCTGGGCTATTTTTGTGGCAGCGAGTACCCTACCTCCTCAGAACAGAGAGAGTATGGCTACATTTTTGCCCTTTTGAAACGTATCTTTCTTATTTTGATAAATTGGCATTGTCATAAGCACAGTTCATATGTGTGTGTGAACTACACACAGAGGCATGCACAGACTCACACTTTGAATAAAGAGAAGAGAAGGAAAGTAAGTGGTAGTTCAAGGTATCTTTTTGTCACTGTTTTGTCTGGAATGGTGCATATGAATGAACTAACTTACTTTATTTAAAAGTGAAATCATTTAAATAACTTGTTCTGCTTTTGTAGGGGTTGTCTAGACCAGTGATGTCAGAATTTGGGATTTTTAAGAATCACCTGGAAGGCATGTTAAAAATGCTAATCTAACTTCCCCTTCCCACTCCTCCTCCCCCAAAGAATCTGATTTAATGGTTCTGGGATGGGGCCTAGGAATCTGTATTTTAAATATAAATTATCTGAAGTGTTTCTGTTGCAGCTAGTCTATTTTAGAAACATTGGTCTCTAAAGTATTTTCAGAGATAGACATACTAAACCTCAGCTTAATAGATTCTTCTATTTTTAATGGCTTGACCATGTAACTTTTAAAGGTAACTGGTTTTATATTCTATCATAACCTGTATAGCTTCAGGATTTATAAAATAAAAAACCACTGTCCTCTTCAAAATATTATATTTGAGTAGGCCAGCTAGTTTTTAAAAGTTCTAAGTCATTAGTTATAAAAAGGAGAATGAAATTTTTCTTTGTGTTAAGCATATGAGTTCTTCCTTTTAAATTTTAAGAGCAGTCAGGGACACTTTTATTCTGTCAGAAACTGTCAGCGTAAAACAAATTCTCTCCAAGTAGAGTTTTAGGAATAGATAAAGGCCTATTAAATAAAAATGCCCTTTTTGGTAAATATCTCATCAATGATAAAAGGAAGATAAAACCTCCTAAGAATAATTGTGTTTTTTTCTCCTATCTGAAAACTTAATCACAGGTATGAATTAAGTACAATAGTTTCCAATAGGTTTTAACTGTAAATTTGCTTTTATGTTTTATTTCCTATACATAATTTTCCATATAAAAGTAATGTAAATTACAACTCATGAGGCATATTTTGTGGGACACAGTTTCATATTTTTCTCATGTTAAGTCCTACCTGTAAGACAGTATAAAAAGAAAAATGACTAATATTGGAAAATGATTTCTGGATATGCATTACAAATCAAAGTTTTCAGGTTTTCTCCTTCTGATTAGTGAGGAGGCTCATTTGTGAGCAGGAGTTCCAGGAATGGCTAGAAGCCTTTATCAATTCAGTGTGGAAAAACTAATTCAAATTCTGCTTTTAGGGATTACAACATGGATTTTTTGACTTTGAGACATTTGATGTGGATGAATATGAACACTATGAGGTTTGTACATTTTAATTTTTTGCAAGATATAATTACATGTTGATTAATTTTTTTTACCCCTAATACTCAGGTATTGCAAATTGAGTGGCTGCTATTAAATAAAAACATTCTGGAGTTTTCTGGAGTTGTCAGTTTGTTCTATCAGCTTTGGTTATTACTTTTAACAAAGAGTCACCAACATTTTAGATGGGGAAAGTGCCTTATCTATATATATATATTCTTTCATCACATCTTTATTGACAACTACTTTTCACCTTTATGAGAAAAATAAAAGTATAGTTTGGTAAGTGAAACTATGTCACTTTTATTTAAAATTCAGGGATTTGTGCCTTGTAATATTTTTGACTGCATAAATTTTATTTTGAAATATGGCTGAATTTGCTTAGTTCTGAGAGCTGGCTGAGTTTTCTCCCATGGCACCATCACGAAGCCTTCGAATAATGTCTTGCTTGCTCAGCAGTGCAGTTTCGGCAAAGGCTGTCCAAGCAAGGCCGTGTCTCTAAGGAGACGTTGAAGATGTGCAGGCCTTTCATATTTAGAAAGCTCAGGGTAAGATACATCAGGCACTTGCTTTATTTTCATGTGACGTACAGATGGCCCATTGTGTCACTTATTGATAAACAAAAGTGGCTTCCCAAATACGGTTTCTTAGGTCCTTCGCCAAGCTGTTGTAGAACGACACATCCTTCATGTTTGCACTGATCAGACAGACATGATTCTGGCAGCTATGCTGTGAAGGTCTGGTAAAGTGATTGCAAGATGATGGTCCAGAAGCTTCCATGAAGAATCAGTGTCAGTACATTCGTACTTTTCCAACAGGGTTTTTAAGGAATTTACAAAGAAGTTGAGAACTAAGAATAGCCATTCCTTTGAAATCTAACCATTGATCAGTTCAGTTAAAAAAATAAAAATAGTCTTTTTGCCTTAGAGAGAAACAATGAAGATTTTGGTTGTCCCCGAAACAAAATAAAATGGGGCTTTCCACTGTTTACCAGAAGGCTTGCCATTTTTGGTGATATCCCTGTGTTAGTCATACACAGAAAAGTTCACAAAAAACATGGAGGAAGAGCTATCCTACAGCAGTACCCTGTTCCTCGTTGGGAAGAGGGGGGAGGGAGAGAAATGCAAAGAAACATTTGGGGGTGCCTCATCACCATGGCTTACATGAATTACCCCATTCAGGACTAGGCCTGTGCAATTTCAAGGAGCTGCCTTAAGTACCCTCTTGGGAGCTTAAAGTTCATGAATAATGTACTTCAATAGCTGAGAAATTATTTTGACTTTTTTGAGCTATTTTATATCTGCCATGATTTCCTCCACCTCCTAAATTTTTTCTTTTTTTTTTTTTTTAAGGGGAAAAAATGCTTTCCGTGAAGTAGTTTTGTCAGTATGAGGCTATTTTCCAGAATACCAAGCTATTATTTATTGACTTGACCCTGTGCTTTTACACAGACAAACCTGAGCCACTTTTGGTGAAAGTGGTTAGAGCTGCGCTTGGCTACTGCAGACCTGATGGCAGACAAACTGGTTACAGCCTACTGGGGAGTGGAGTCACTGCACAGGGCTTCCCTTTGTTCCTCCCCTCATGGCACACCTGGAAAATGATAATATTTACTCAGCACCCTGTGGTCATAGCTCACAGCTGTTGGAAACTGGCCTGGGGATTCTGGCTGCCCCAGTCCCTGCCCAGGCAACTCCATTCTGTTATGCTGGTTGGGAAGCTTTGTCGTTTTTGAGAAATTATGTTGTCATATGAGAATCAAGAAGACCATTATGCTGTGGCCTCAATTAGATAACTTTTCATTTCATTTATTGAGCAGACATTTTTATTAAGTACTTCCTATTTGCTTGCTATGTTTTTAGGTCCAATATATTTTTTCAGGAGGCTACCTATAATTTCATCTCTTCATATGTGGGGTTAGAGTCCTTTTTGTTGTCACCTGCTATCATAGAATCCATATATTCTTGTGCCTCATTCTGCAGAAGTTACCATGTTTGGCCTTTGTCACAAGCCCCTATCTTCATGCTCTGTCTACACAGAATTTATTGGTCCATAATAGGCTGAATGTGGAAAATTTTGCTTCTGAGACATCATTATTGCTACGTTGAACTAAAGGATGCTCTTTTGGGAAAAGAGCATTGCTATTTTAGAAGAGGGTTTTACATTATTTTGGCCACATTACAGTGAAGCCCATCTGGGAGGTGTTTGTGAGAAAGTGTTGGTTGATTCTCGATGCCTGGGATTGGCCTTTCTTGAATCTTAGACCTCTTCCATCAAGTCTTCACATCACTATCGGAGTGTATGTTTTCGAAATTAAGTTTAATTATGTCACCCCCTGCTCTTGGTCCTTCGTGGGCTCCACACTGACTAAAAGTGTGGAGGAAATGAACACTCTCTAATACAGCACAAAAAGCCCTTTTTGCCTCAGGCTTTTTCTTGCTCTCCATGCTTGTCCCTTTCCCTTCCCTCCTCACGCCCAAATCCATGCAGCTTCCCAGGTGGAAGCGCTTCTTCATGCTTCTGTGCCTTAGGACATGCTCTCGCGTCTTCAGGCTTCTGTGCCTTTGGACATGCGCTCGTTGCTCCTGCTGCCTGTGGTCTCTCCCCTGCTGCCCACTGCGTTTGCGGGTCTGTCATTCTTAGCTCTGCGGGAGCTCTTTTCTGCAGCATTGCACGATATGCTGTTTACACATCTGTGTCCTCCCTGTACTCTGGGCACTTGAGGGCAGAAACTATGCCTCATTCATCTCTGTATGAATAAGTCACCCAGTATACTCATAGTGGCCAGTCATCAAATGAAAGAACTAATGAATAAATGAGTGAGTGAATACTAAAAATAGGAGTATAGCACATTTCAAGATATTTTATATAATCTGTTAAAAGTACTTTCCGATGGAAAGTGACCAAGACATATTAAGAATCTATTCTGATTTTGCAGTAATACTCTAGGGGGAAATTTTAAAGTTAAATTTATTGGAATGATGTTGGTTAATAAAATTATGTAGGTTTCAAGTGTACAATTCAGTAATACATCATCTGTGTATTGCATTGTGTGTTCACCACCCAAAGCCAAATCTCCTTCCATCACCATAAATTTGACCCCGTTTACCCTTATAAATCTCCCCTCCCCCTTTCCCTCTGGTAACCGCTGTACCGTTGTCTGTGTCAATGAATTTTTGTTTGTTTGTCTGTTGCTTTCAGTTTTATATCCCACATATGAGTGTAATCATATGGTTCTCAACCTTTACCATCTGACCGACTTCACTTAGCATGGTGTTCTTTAGATCCATCTGTGGTGCCTCAAATGTCAATATGACATTTTTTCTTATAGCTGAGTGATATTCCTTGTATGTAAGTATCGTATCTTCTTTATCTAATCATATATTGAAGGACATTCTGGTTGTTTCCATGACTTGGCCACTGTGCATAATGCTACAGTGAATATAGGTGTACATTTATCTTTATGAATAAGTGTTTTTTAATTTTTCAGGTAGATACCCAATACGAGGGATTGCTAGGTCATATGGTAATTCTATTCTTAATTTTTCGAGGAACCTCTATACTGTTTTTCATAGTGGCTGTATCAGTTTACATTCCCACTTAGCAGCATTTGAGGGACAACCTCTTGAAATGATTTTTCTTTTTATTGCCAGCCAGTCTCTGCTGCAAGAGAGAAGTTATTTATTTTATTTTATTTTATTCTATTTTTTCCTAAACCAGTTATTTGCAATGGAGATTGCTAGATATTGTAGTCTTTTACTAGGGCTTTCATGTAATGCCAGTTTAGTTTAATATATGAATAGAAATCATCTCTGGATTGACTATGACATCTGTCATTGCAGTTCGTAAGTAAATAGTCTAACTGACCAGGTGGTACAGACTCCAGAGGTGGCCCTTTTGCATATACATTGAGAACTAATAAGGTTTGTTCGGTCTCTTGACTCTTCGTGTGTCACCTCAGGTCAACACAAGAGTCCTTGTTATTGAAAACCTAAGGTTACGATGTTTCAAGGCTTTGCTTTGGATTAGAATTTGTACAGCAAACTGGAATGTAATCTAGGTGCTGCTTGGTCTGCCCTCTTTACTTGTTCATGGATTCGGAACTGGAAAAATGTGATTTTTTGCCACTGTAATTGTGAATTCCTACCATAGGACTGGGGTCAAGTAAATTCCAGAATGCAGGTATGTGGGCTTGTCCTTATCAGTTGGAGGAACTATGGAGGTGTGTCTCCCACTATGGTTTGATTACTCAGAGAACTATGAGAAGCATTTCACTGAAGCTGTCCTATAGTGTTGATTATACCACTCAAAAGTCTCAAGGTTAAGGAAACAAAATTCCTTCCCAGACACGGGGACAGCTGGAACCCAGACTTCCCACAACTGTAATCCACCACGCCCATTGCTGGCTAAAAGGTCATGTTGGTTAAACCTATATAATGTTTTGAGGTCTAAGCAATTTCCAAAGTTTTTTCCCCCCTCCTTTAAATTATTGTTTAATCGCTGTTCCTTATTTTGCCTCCACAATTCTTAAGAGGGCAGTCCTGACTCTTTTTACTCAATCAACTTATTGTCTAGCGTTCATCGTTGTGACTCTACTGTAACTATTCTTGCTAATTCAAGAATTAGCAAAACCAAATGTCTGTGCTTGGTCTTTTTCCTGCTTGATGACTCCGTGGACACCCTCTAATTCTAGAAACTCACTTTCTCCCTGTAACTTCTAAGGTTCTGTCCTTTGCCTTTTTCCTCCTTCCATCTCTGGCCATCTTTGTCAGTCTCCTTTGCAAGTTCTTGGTCTTCTGTGCCCACTTGAAATGCTGCTGCTGTGATTTCTGGTTAAGTACACTCTCCATGAGTTGGGGGGCACCTGTCTTGAAGTTTCGACAACCATGTATGTACTCATGGCCTCACATCTTCGTGTCTTGAGCACTGGATCGGCACCTGTAAACATGCCCTGGGTTCTTGCTCCCTGGGGGTGCGCCAGCAGAGGCGTTCACTGGTCTGGGCTGTTAGAAATGCTTCCCCCCAACCAGTGTCTCCTCCACCTCCGCCCCAGCTGTTGCTGTCAGAGGGGAAGCAATCATCCACTCCTCTTCCCTTCCACCACACCGTCTCTCTCCCTCCACCACACCGTCTCTCTCCAAAGCAAACCTAAATTAATAATCTAGAGCTTATTATCTAAAGCCAAATGGCATGGCAACTTAATTTAAACCAAATAACTCAAATATTTACTGTGCTTTCAGCTCATAAAGTGCCAGTCATTACAGCATGTTTGCATTTATGTGGCACACCTATACGATCAACACTTTTATTGTTTTAGAAGTTAGGAAACTATAAAGAAGGCACTTTTTAATCAATAAAAAAAGGCTTTGTAGTTCTGTCTTTGATTTTTTTTTTTTTTTCAGGAGAAGCAATCCTTGGTTGACCTCACGGATTGCAAAGCCCTAGTCATTTTACAACCCCTTATTTTTTATTTTTTATTTTTTTATTTTTTGATGTCTACAGCAGCTGGTCTTCTTAGGTGGTCTCCCATCCAAGTACTAACCAGGCCTGACCCTGCTTAGCTTGTCTTTGATTTTTAAAATAGCCTTTGTGCCACCACTAACCCTCATATGTACTTCTATTATGACACTTGCAAAGTTTAACGCAACATTTTATTTGATGGGTGTCTTAGTTTGGGCTTCTATAACAAAAATGCTGTAGATTGTGTGGCTTAAACAACAAACATTTGCTTCTCACAGTTCTGGAGGCTGGAAACTCCAGGATCAGGGTGCTGGCAGATTAGGCATCTGGCTCATAGATGGCCATGTTGTCCTGTGTCCTCACGTGGTAGAAGGGATGAGGGAGCTCCCTGGGGTCTCTTTTATAAGGTACTAGTCCCATGACCTAATCACCTCCCAAAGGCCCCACTTCTAAATGCCATCACACTGGGGATTAGGTTTCAACTTAGGAATTTTGGGGACACAGCATTCAGCCTCTAGCAATAGGTAAAGTGGTGATGATAATAGCACCTTTAAGGTTGCTGTAAGGATGAAATGAGGTGTGTGTAATAGCGTAGTGCTTAGCACAGCATCAGTGATAAATATCTCTATATATCTACATATCTATATATTTATATATCTATATATATGTGTTTGCTGTTATTGTTACTGTTATTTGTCACTCCCATTTGCCTTCCGACTCTTATTTAAGAGAACACAAGGGATGCTTTTTATTATTTCATGTGTGACACTAAGTTATAGTCCTTGATATATAATAAAGGCTCAGCAAATGTTTGAATGAAAGTTGAATTGTACTTAAAAACTGTTTATCCATGCTGTCTGAGAAAGCACCTCATTTCATAAAGGAATCAGTCCCGTAATTGCCAACCTCAGGCTCTCTCTTTTCGATCTTACTGTCTGTTAACAATTATATAAAGGCCAAATGTTTTTCAGTCTTTGGGCTGAAAAATATATTTGTGACTATTACAACAGTGACATGCTTTACTGGCACAGATGTGTTTTTTAGAAGTTGAAAAAATTCAAGTTTTCAAGTGCAGAGATATTTTAAAATGCACCAGGAGAGTTAGCTATTCCAGAGAAATCTGGTGAAGCTTTTGTAGACTGAGAATTTTGTAGTAAAGTGAATAATAACACTTAAATATATCAGTTTTAGAAATTTAGATTTCTTTCTTGGACTTTTCTTAATTATGCAGAACATCTGCAGTTTTTCTGCGTAGTACTCGGGAGGTGGTAGGCTTGAGATTGGAAGACGTCATTCTCTGGCCTCATTCTTGCTTAGATGTTTGTTTGCAAAATGTGGTAGGGTTAGAAAGTACCTTAAGTTTCTGTCTGATCTAGATTTCTTTGAAGTGTGTGTGTTCATGTTTAATTTAAAAAAGCCAATTTGTGTTACCTTAAATATTCTATTATTGATAAATATTGTGAAATTCACTGTGAAAGAAGGTACAGATATTAATTTTGGAAGCTTACCAAAGTAAGCTTATTTTGTATCAGCCAGTTAAAAGCTGTAACTTTCTTATTAATTTTTTTCTCAAATTTGGATGTAAGACCTAAACCTCTTTGTTTACTCCATCAACCTATCCAAGCTACTGACTATAGCCCAATATTATCTAATGTTTATCTTTGTGGGTAGGCAGATTTGCAAACATATTCTTTTAGTCCTGTGAGTGAATGTATCTTAGTGAGTCCATTGCCTCTGTCCATGTGATTGATTGTAAAAGGCTACTGTTTAACCAAATGGCTGTCTGTAATCCCAACAAACAGATGTAGCACAATGTATTTAGGCTTGCTTAGTGGTCTGGGATACAGAAATAGTGAATGTAGAAACTTGTTTTCCACTGTTCATAAAGAATTGGTTTTAGCTTTTTGATGATTAGAGCATACTTCTATTTTTGAATTTTTAAATGATGTTTTAAGCTTAATGATTACTCAAGAGAGGTGTTTATCACAAAGGGTTGAAATTAGATTCTTTATTAAAATTAATATAAATAGACAGCTATACTTGAGATTTAATTTGGTATGTATACTCATAACACTCATAGTACTGCTAAGATTTTATTTAGGGCATCATGGAGACATGTTTATTGTAATTAGATTAATGCAATCTGCATTTATAAGGCATCATGTAACATTTCATTTATAACTTTTCTTAATTGGAAAGAAACATCTGCATTTGAAACAGCTAAGTAGTACAGCTAAGTTTGGATTTTCATGGAAATGATAATGGGTAGTATAAGTAATTAAAGTAGAAGCTCCAGATTTCCTTGATGTCAGTTATTCCAATTTACTTAACAAATACTTATGAGCTCTTAAAGCAGAGTGCAGACTCTTGGGTTTGACTGGGATTCTTACCATTGAGGTCTGCGCCATCTAGTGGAAGAGCTTTTCGTACAGATAGCCTTCGTCCAGGAAAGAGAATGCTTCCTTCTCTGCCTGGGAGGTAGAGCCCTGAGGGTGAGGACTTGGGGACTCTGGGCCAAGCCTGGCGATGGGGTTGGGGTTGGGCCGGGGTTGGGCTAAGGATGCTCACATGAAGAGGCAATATATATCTTGTAACACATTGCACGAATGTGTCCCAATTATCTGCAAAATCTCAGATGCCTTCAGCCCTGCCCCAGGGCTCTAAAGGCACATGGACAAGGGAAGGAATTGGAGGAGATGCTGGAGCAGTGGGAGGATGCTTGGGCCCTTCCCTGGTCCTCAAGCCTTTTCTGTGGATCCCTTACAGTGTGTAGACCAGAGGCTGACAACTGGTAATCAAAGCCAGCTTCTAGGTGGGTTTTATTTGGTTTCACAGTATTTAAAGACATAATTTAAAATGGCAAATTTCAAACGTAGAGAGAAGTCACATGAAAATCCAATGGGAAGATCAGCCACATTCAGTCAGCTCTCCTCAAGGTGACTAGCCAGAGCTGAGGTGTACCTGCCTTTACTTACGTCTCTTGCCTGACCCAGGGCGCTGTCTGGATGTGCAGCCCCTGAGGGAGACCTTAGCTGACTCTACATTGTGGTATACCTGGAGGGTGTGATGGGCTTCTGTTCCTCACTCCTGCCTCCTCCTGCTTCCCAGTCTAAAAATCAGCACTGACAACAGATATCAACCTATAAAACGGGGGGGGGGGGGAGTGGAGGGGGGCAATGGAAATGTGTTCGTCATGACCCTGATATTTATAGATTTTTTTTTCATTGTTTAAATGTTTACCATGTCCATGGAAAACGCTTACATTTTCCATTTTCTCTTATTTCCCTTTATTTATTGCTGGGACAAGCAATGTTTGTTTTCATTTCATTTCACTACAGTGTGGCCAGAAGACAAAGTTATTTTAAGCAAAGTACCTCCACTGTAAATAAAGTTTTCTAAACTTTTCAAAGAGTCTAGATAAAAAATTTTCTAAAGTGGATCGAATTCATAAATATTATTTTGAGAATCAATGCATGTTTTTATTTTAAAGTATGTTACTTTGTTTTCATGTATGTCCAGTTAGTTTAGTATTCATAGAGTGGATAGCAGTTTTATTTGTAAGGGTTTCTTAAATTGTATAAGAATTATAAAATATTTTTTTTCTTTTTTTTTTCACAAAATTCTGCCAGCGAGTTGAAAATGGTGACTTCAACTGGATTGTTCCAGGAAAATTTTTAGCATTTAGTGGACCACATCCAAAAAGCAAAATTGAAAATGGTAGGTTTTTCTTTACTTTGCAATCCAAAAATTTATTTCAGTTCATCTTTAATTTCTTAATTTATTCAGATGATCCTTTTCATAATATTCTCCAAAGAATATTTATTAAATAAAAAATTGAATAGTAGTAATTAGTGTGTTAAATATTATACTTTAGTAGGCGGAGTGGTAATTACTGTTTTAAAACCAACAAATACTTAGGTTGCTGTGAATAGGATGCTCACTTTACCTGACCTAGTGATCAAAGAAGAATCCCAGAAACAAACTGCTCAAACCAATAAGCAGACTGCTGAATTCTGTCAGTGATTCTCAGGTTTAATTGGTAGTGGAGTACTATACCTCAAGGTATTCTTTGGGGGAACTCCATGTTGAAGAATGATGATGATGATGATGATGATGATCCTTTATTGAGTACTTACTGTATGCTAGTTATTAGCTAATCATAGCGTTATCTCATTTAATGCACACCCGACTCTGTGAGGTGTAGGTACTATTATCTCCATTTTATGCAGAAGAAAATTGAGGCTTATCAGTAGGGAATTTGCCCCCGGTCACAAAGTAGTAGTCAGAACTGGTACTCCACCCCAGAGCTGGGCTCCTAAACATGGCCACTACACTGATCTGTTAAGTTCTGTCATGACAACTAGGAATGACTTGGTACTGACAGTAATTAAATTATTTGCAGTACGTGTCTAGCTAGAGGCATACATATTCAGGAAGATAAAAGAAAAACTAAACCCTCTTAAATGAAACATGATCAGCTATGTTTTTTCTCATTGACATTTATTTTCTACTTATTTAGTTTTTCATCTAATATTCCCCAGAAGACAAGTAATGATGGTCACCGAAGGTTTAAGAATAATTTAGGGGAGAAGTACATTAAATTTTTAAAAATCACCCAAGAACATAATAGCTCCCTTTTTTTGCTATCTGGTCATAGACCTGGAATACCAATCCTTGGAGAGATTTATTCTAGATTTATTCTTCCATCATTATCACCACAAGTATTTATTCTGAAATCTAGTTTCATTGTATATTGTTATCCGTGCATTTAGATTTGATTTTTATTTTGCGTTTTCACACATGTGCTTATCATTTCATACCTATGATGTATCTACCAGGGAGGGAACCCTGCTTGAGTCATGTTCCCTCTGGGGATGGGTGATCTCTGACAGTTACACTAACAAACAGAAGCCTCTACTGAAGCCAGAATTAGATCTTTGCATTCAGGAATTTGCTAATGAATCTTTTTTGCTGCAGACATTGATTGATTAACTGCTGTCCTATGGAGTTGTTAGGAATAACACATTGAGTACCTGATGAAACTGTATTCTGACAGTTGGTCTTTCAGACAGGATTGATTAAATCCACCTTTGACCTTCCATGCAAAATGATCTGACTCAAACCCAGAAAATCTTAGCAGGTGTGTGGTATCAGTGTGGCTTTACTGTTGGGTGTTCGTTTGGCGAAGTTGAAAGAATTTTGCCATTTAGGATTCATGTGTTTTATGAAATTTTCTTAAAGAGAAGATTAGGTGTAATTTAAAAAATTATTTTAAATATTTTTATAGAGGTAGTATATATATATATTTTAAAAATGCAGATGAACTAACAAAAAGAGGATAAGTATGACTTATAATTTTACCCAAGTTTTCTAGGTGTTACTAGTTAGTGGTGCAATTATTTGGGGATTTTAATTTTCTTTCCTTCTGCTTCTCTTTATTTTTTACTTGCACACGTTTTTTTCCCTCTCAATGAATACACATATGCACACACATTTATAAAAATATTCCTTTTTTTTTTTTTTTTTTTACAAGCCGGAATCACCAATTACTGTCTTGTAGCAGCTTTTTTCACGTAACATATCACATATCACAGAGTTCTTTCATGGCAGTAAATGTGGATCTTCATTATAATTTTCCATGACTGCATTGTTCAATGATTGTGCCATATCCTATTAATCAATCAATTATTTTTTGACGAGATCTAACTTTTAAAAACTGTTGGAGTTGGCATATATGTTCATACATCTTTTGCAGCTCTGGTTTCTTCTCTGAAATCTTAGAAGTAGAATTGTTAGATAAAAGGATGTGAATATTTTATGTGAGAATTTTTGTCAAAAATCTTTAAACATTCTTTTTGGTCCCATACTGCAATATATATAGGGAAATAATTATAGCCATCATTGCTTACATGCCAGAAGTGGTGCTAAGCCTTCTGTGTACACATCATCTAATAATCAAAGCCAACCTCTGAGTAGGTGGTACTTCTGTCACAGAAGAGAAGAGGGGTGCTTACAGGAGTTATCTGACTTGCCCAGGTTCACATAGCTGGAATGTAACAGCATGTGGATTCAAACACAGGTCTCTTTGATTCTAAATTCTGTGTTCTTTAAATTTTTATTACAGAGAAAGTACCTGCCCACTAAAGAAATGTAAACAATATAGATAAAAAGTTACTTGTAATGATATATTCTAGAGGTAGCCACTGTTAAAGTATTGCTCTATATATGCATTTTTGTCCCCCTATGCGTATGTGCCCTCTCATCTTGAGAAAAAAAGGTCTGAAAGTGCAGCTTATCTAGTATTTGTTGGCTTTTATGATGTCTAGAACAATTTCATTAAGGCTGTCATTGGTAAAATACTGCTATTTTACTGGAATTCCCATTTCAAGATCTGATATTCACTAGAAGCTTTATCATGTTTTCTGTAAAGGGCTTTAACTTTGTAAATCCTTTTGAACTTAAAGTAATTTTGCAATGGAGTTAATAAAATTGATCCAATTATAGCAAAATATTGGCACACTTTTTTTTTTTTTTTAAATTTAGAAACACTGTTTCCCGAGGAGGTTGAAAGTTATTTTAGGGGTTTGTTAGTAGAAAAGGTAGACTTCTAAGGAGTTAACACTCAAATAGCTGTTGCTAGGATGTAGCAAAAAGAGGTGCTAAACTCTTGGGATCTAGGCAGAATGCAGTGAGTCTTAAGTGTGAGTCATGTCAATAGAGAGCCACCAGGAGTATTTGTCAGCCACCTTGGTTCCCATTGTTTTGACGGTGGAGAAGAGAAGAGCCCTACTTTTTTTTGGTTAAACAGGTTTGAATTGATAAATGAATAATACAGCAGTAGAATGAAACAAAAATTGGATTTAAAAATTTCCAAAAAAGCCCCCAGACTCTCAGGTAGCAAAGCCCTTCTCAACTCTATTTTAGAAAGAACGGAAAGAAGAAAAGAATGAAGGAAGGAAGGAAGGAAGGAAGGAAGGAAGGAAGGAAGGAAGGAAGGAAGGAAGGAAGAAAGGAAAGAAGGAAAAAAGAAAGGGAGTTGAGAGAGAGAGAGGAGAGAAAAGAGAGAGAGAGAGAGATTGAGAGAGAGAGAGAGAGAAAGGAGCACAAAGATAACTTGAGACAGGGAATCCCAACAATTCGAAGTGTCAGCCTTCTATCTAATGAGAGAAGCCAGGTGAGGCGCCTGGACTAGTTGAAGCTGGTTCTACCTTTTACAGGCTTTGTAAACGTGGGTGAGCTTCTCTGGGCATCATTTTCCTCATATATCAGATGGAGGGAATAGGAAGCACATTTCAGGCATCTAGTGAGGATTAGAGCTATTGTATGAAGTGCCTTGCCCAGTGTCAGGCACACATGAGGTGTTTATTAGATATTCTTTACATTTTCATCATGAATGAACCTAATATTGTATTGCTTCCTACCTTTGCTTATCCATTTTTCAGTTTTTACTTTTATTGATGATTACATAATCTAGCCATTTGACTCTACTGTTTTTCAGTTTTCTAACTTTAAATGAGGAGTTGGGAAGAGATGAATTTTTAAATCTCTTGGCTCTGAAATTCTTTTTCTGGGTTTGGTCAGCTCCAGGGTTCTGCCTGTGTTTTGCTGATGCCAGGACACCATCTAGTGGCCAGATGGAGTAAGGGCCGACGAGTGCTCCACCAGCCCCACGCACCCTGCTGATACCAGTGCCCCGTCAAAAGCATCCCAATGCATCAATAACACCCCCGTCAAAAGCATCCCAATGCATCAATAACACCCACAAAAAATTTAGAGGTCATAGGATATTGTCATTGTTTGTTAGTTATAACTCGTTTGAAATACTTTTGGGGATTTTAAAGAAACTTGCTTGCCAACTGTAGGAAGTGCCGCTCTTCATGTTCATATAATGTCCCTTTTTTGGAGACCCAAAAATTAGAATCAAGTTGCATCTTACCTGAAATCAGCGCCAGCACAGGCCCTGGAATAGACTTCCAGGGTTCAAATGCTGCCTCTGTCTCTTACCAGCTGTGTTCATGGGCCGGTTCGGTTTCCAGGCATGGCATTAGTAATCGGGGTAATTGCAAGGTTTAATGAGAAAATCCACATGAAGCACTTAGTGTAGTGCCTAGTACATAGTAGGTGCTCTCTAAGTGTTAGGTGTGATTATTATCATTATTGTTATTATTTCGATGTCCTATTGCCATATTTGGATAATTGTCCAGTGTTATTTTCTGAAAAGATATGCATAGTTTCCCTTAATAGTTGTTTTAAGTACATTAACTGTAATGCCACTTGGAACTTTGTGTATGAAAAGAGTGGTTCGTACAGCTTGGCTAGAGGAGGGGAAGGGACAGACACCAAACCAGCCATTAGCACACTGGGTACAGGTGCCATCAAGGAGGCGCCAGTGTGCTAGGAGCCCAGGCAGCGCTCTCTGCCTGCCACTCCGGGGGAGGCCTCCGTGAGCCCTCTCTGTCCCATGTTCACATGGTGGAAAGCTCTCGTTTCCTTCTGTCAACCACAGTACCCCTTAGGCTGGGAAATAATTTGGGCAAATAAGCCAGTTAGGAACACAGAGTTGATTTTCTCAAGTTGAAAATGTTTTCTCTAAAGATGTGTATATAAGTCACTGTTTCTGCATAGAAGACTAAATATGCTCAGTATTCCCTGCTTGCTTGAAAGTGAAAATCGTGTAACTGGGCTTGGGTGGACAGGCGTGCCTTCCAGTTCCGCCTCGTCCATTGCGTGACCTTGGCCCAGGGTACCAGTCCGGACTCTTGGTTGGAGGCAGTGGAACTAACTCTGGCAAATGAAGCCCAAAAGGCATTTATTTGCATTATGTTGGCAAGCTCCCAGCCTCCCAAGGAAGGCTGGAGAACGAAGCTTAGAAAATGAACAGGATCCAAGGGGGTAAACGAATCAGCTGGGTCCTGGCAGGAACGAACCAAACTACGACAAACAAGGCATTTCATGCGAGGCATTTGTTGCAGAGAAGTGAAAAGCCAAAAGGCAACACTGAAGAAACCAGAATACTGCGGAGGAAACTGCTACTGCCTTTAAGGCTCGAGGGGGCGGAAGGGGAAAGAGGGGTTCGCGGAGCCCCGGGGTGTGGAGTGGGGGCTCCGAAGGGCAGGCCCAGAGCTGGGGTTTCCATGTGGGGGCGAGCAGTGGACGCCGTGGCTCTGGGCCTCGGGCCCGTGGGTGCTGGGAGTGCCCACGAAGCAGGGGGGCGGGCGCCCCTGGGGTCCGAACCGTACACGTGGAGGTTTCGAGCCTGTCAACTATTTCCAGTACCTGCGGTTTTCCCACGCGCAGTGTTTCGCAGCGCCGCAGGCTGCTGCTTCTGGGGCCGTGGCAACCTCCGCTCTCCGGGCTCGCTCCCTGCCCCGAAGCTCCGTCCCCGGGCCCCGCCCGTGGCACGACCGGGCCTTTTGCTTACAGCTCCTCCTTGCCTTTAGGTTATCCTCTTCACGCCCCCGAAGCCTACTTCCCTTATTTCAAAAAGCATAATGTGACGGCCATCGTGAGGCTGAACAAGAAGATCTACGAGGCGAAGCGCTTCACGGACGCCGGCTTCGAGCACTACGACCTCTTCTTCATCGACGGCAGCACCCCCAGCGACACCATCGTGCGGCGGTTCCTGAACATCTGCGAGAACACGGAGGGCGCCATCGCCGTTCACTGCAAAGGTGCGAGCTGCGCTCCGGGGTTCCGGGGCCGGAGCCCGGGCCAGCCTGGCTTCCGCACAAACCAGCTGGTGTCTCAGGGGGAAAAAACGGGGCTTTGTTGTTGTTGTTTCAGAAAAGCGGAACATAAACCTATTTAAACAAGCCCTTCCTGGCGGCCTTCTGGACGAGGCGGTTTTTCTGGACTTACCAAGTTCAGGCTTGCTGCTGCCACGAGGCACCTCCACTAGGGGACATGACAGCAGCGGTGCCTGTGGGCTGTCAGGAACACCTTTATTTATTATTATTATTTTTTGACTTTATTCGTGATTCACAAATCGGGCAGCATCCCGTCTGGCACTTAGAAGGGAACCCCCAGGAGCTGTGCCAAACGGAGGCTTTCATAGGCAGAAGAGGGAAAAGAGTGGGTTGTTTCAGGCAAGGTCACCTCCTTCAAGAGACAAACCTGTAGAGAATTTTTATAACAATTTATTTGAGCCAAGCAGACGATGTGCCTGGAAGCCAGATCTCAACAGACGGAGAAAAATGCTTCCAGGAATATCTTAAAATAAGTACGCTTGTCAGAGGCAAAGGTTATCAGTTCCCCTGTCTCTTTTCCTACCAGAATTGCCCATGTCCTTTTTATCCTCCTCCATCTCCGTGGTATTTAATGCTCTTATGTTCTGATCCAGCTATCTGCATCCCCATTTCACCCTCTGCTCCTCCCTCCCCCTACTAGTCTTACATCATGGAACAGAGCGTCTCCCCTGTGAGTTGCTGGGTCATGGCAGCCTACTGGGCTCACCCCTGCTGGGCTCACCCGCTAGCTCACTTGCCTCTCAATGAACTGCAGGACTTGGTTATGTAAACGAATCTCTGGGTCCTTTGGGGTGGAGGTCATTCAGATGGTAAGAGGCATTAGGTTGCCATAATTAGCAAATAAAAATACAGGATGCTCAGTTAAATTTGGACTTCAGATAGACAATGAGTACTTTTTAGTATAAGTACCTCTCAAACATAAATGGCATGGAACATACATTCTGTGTTTTATCTGGCAACCTTGTGTCAGCTCCTCAGAAAACAGGAAAGAACATTTGCTCTAAACCTACTTATTAGACTGAAGAGGCTCAAATTCCATTGTAGATTTTCCAAGAATTTTACTGAGGTCTTTGAGTTCAGTGAGAAGACAAATCACTTTGGCCACCTTGAGATGGAGCCTCTAGTTCTCCTTTGCAGCTTTTCATAATGCCGCTGGGTGGTGCTGTTCTCATGGTTTTGAGTCACAACTCATGTGGAGTTTTGTCTAGTAGGTGTTGGAGATTGTACTGTTCTTTTAAGGTGCCTGGTGCTGCTGTAACTGACTTATTCAGACAAGCACAGCTTTGGTTCTGACAGTAATTAAAATACCATTTTGTAGGTCTTTGTTTCTATGTTTAAGATTTGAGTAGGTGGAGGTACTTTGCTGAACATGTGAGAGCGATGGGAAGCAGCATTTTGCCAGAGACCCAGAGGGATGGAAATGAGCTGCACGTGGCCCAGATTTAGACGCGGGCTCCTTATGTCAGGCTCATCCGCACTGACACAGTACATCCCCTCCCTTCCCTGTTTCTTAGCAGGATGAGGCCCTGACTGGCAGGACCTCCTGTCTCTGCCGGTGGCCGGGGTGGGGGTGGGGGGATGGGGGGGGAAGAGGGGGATCTGTTAGGAGGTCTCTTATCTTCACTCATTGCAGACAGCTGCTATCAGTTCTAATCAGGTCTCAGCGGAAGTGGTGGTGAGCTGGCTTACCCCAGGTGTGGTCCGTTTGCACACTAACTTTGGCTTTCTGTCTCACTTAATTAAAGGTTGTCCAAGCCCAAGGAAAAGCCTGCATTTCACATATTTCAAATATCAGTGGAATTTGAGTGAGATCTAATGGCAATATGGCAGCTCCCGTGTTTAGTAGGAGATATTCATATGCACTCTTTCAAATTTTCTTTTCGTGTCATGAAAATCAGTATCTTTCCTGGGACTCATTTGGCCTTATTTCTGAGGCAGTTTTATGATTTCCAGGTCATAGTTTATCTGTGTGTCATGTCTTGGATTGAGAAATTCGAGAGAGAGGAAATGCAAAGCTTTCATTAAAACTCAGCATCTCTCTTGATAGCCTTCCTCACTTAACAAACATTGTGAAAATATGACATTCTGGTGTTAAACATTGTCATTACAGGTATTCTCCGTATTATATCCTTAACCTGTGAATGTTGACGTTTTAAGAATTACATATATTTATTTTATATTGCAGAGGTTTTTAGATCTTTATTTAAAATCAGAGCCTTTTTTAAATTTGTTTAGTATTAAAAATAATTTCTTGCAGTTTTGGTCTAGTTAGTGCATTCCAGTCTCGATGTGGCTTCTTCTTTATATCCTTAGTGATAGGAGTTCCGTTCAGCTCATCTTCAGGTGGTTCTCAAGGGCGAATGTTCTATAATTTAGTTGTAGTTTTGATGTGGTCATGGGAGGAGGCGAGCACTGCGTTTCCATCTTATTGAAAGTCCTGAAATCAGAACCTTTTTAGCATTGAGGTCAGTTCTTATATAGAAAGGTCACATTTACATGTGGCGTCATCTTTTTAAGAGTGCTATTTCGTTTGCTTCCACTTGTGCACACACTTAGGATTCTTTTGTAAGGATTATACCTTCAGTTTAATTACAGATATATTGCTTTTAATAGCATACTTATCTGCTATAGGCCTGTTAATTATTTTGACATCTGCCCTAATTAAGTCAGCTTAATTTTCCGGGAATTCAAGCAGCACTGAACATTTTAAATGAACTACAAAAAGGAGGGAGAGAGAATCTTATTCTATGTCAAACGAACTTTGATGGCTGCTGGAAAGAGCATGCCATTCTCAACAACATTCAACATACAGTACGATGTGGAGAGACAAACTAGAAACTAGTTTGCTGGGAATGCGTCAAATATTATGTGAATTCTTGAAATTTTGTAGCACAAACAATTTAAAAAGTGTATTCTGGTGTGTGTTTATTGATATTCTATAGGGATTTTAGAAAACGCCTGGAACTGTACGGCGATTGGCGTTTAACTTGGTATAAATAGAACACTTTTCAGCTTCTGTCTTGCCGTGCCAGGGAACCCTTTAATTAAGAACGCGTTAACAAATTTGTTAAAACTTGGCGAAACGTTCCTATTTTGTTCACTTGTGGTAAGAGCCCTTAACTATTATTGAGTGTGAAGTAGGTTCTTTTTATAGATCTAAATTATAGACTCTTTCTAAAAGGGGGAAGCAACTTTAGTTTCAGAGAAATTTGAATGTTTTCTGCAGCACCTCTTTTTTTTTTTGGTTGTGAGTGTGTGTTGACGAGGAGCCCGAGGGAACCCAACTGCCCCAACTGCCCCTTGCACGGGGGAGAGGAGTGGTGAGAGGTAGTGTTGTCACCATAAAAGCCACCTTCTCTCCAGACACCGACATGGGGGACACGAAGGAGGACTCTGGACTTTACCTGGGTCCTGCTACCGGCCGTCCAGCTGTGTTTTATCAGCTTGCAGTCCCATCAGATGTCTAGGGAATGAACAACTCTGCAGAAACGGAAAATATCTGCTCAGGGCAGAAGCAGAACACGTGACTCTTAACTCCTATGTTAAAGGAAGAGCCCCAGTGAGGGCCGCAATTAAACGTTACTCTTTTCTAAAGAATGTTGGCATTTGATCTGGGACAAAGGGTACTTCAGATGAAAAGAGGCCACCACTTCTCCACTCACGTCTCATCTAATTAAACAGTGTAGACATAATTTTTAAAAAGGAGAGGTAAATGGGAAGAGATTGCCAGACATCTGTAAACTCAAGTTGTAATTTCGTTTGCATTTTCTATAAATCTTCTCAATCCCAGGTGATACTGCTTCCAAGGAGGCAAAACTGTTTTTTAAAAGGGGTAAGAAACCATTTCTGTATAAGGGCAGATTTACATACAGCACATAAAGAGATATGCAACATGTCCGTGGTGGTGAAATTTCACGGGGGACAAGAAAATAAAAGAAGCTCTTCGAGGAGAAACAATAATGAAGGTTGAAAAATACTGACATAGAGATATAGCTCTTTTCCAGTTTCACATTTATGAAACTAGGTTAGATTTTCAAATTAATAGCACATCAGAGTTCAATTTTTTTTACTTAGTGGAACTTAATGGTGTAATTACACCATTAGATGACATGATGGTCTGTTAGATTTGCTGAAATCCAGTGTATTTTCAGGTACTGGAGAGATAGAGAAGATTCTCTTTGTTATTTGACTAGAAAAAGCTGACAAAAGGACCCCTCCTTTTGAGGCGAAGATTCTTAAACATATCAAAAAATGAAGCCATCAATTTTCCCTTACTTCTTTTTCTAACTAACTATTTCCAAGCATGAAATTGACATTGTAACAGTATTCAGGCCAGAAATACCGGCCGTCTTTTAACTTTCCCTGTGACCCAATCCAAATGTCTTTCCAGTTCAGTCCTTCCCTTGTATTACTGCTGTGCGCCCCGTCTGTGCCTTTCCCCGCCCCCCTTGCCGTCCCGCCCCCGCCTGCCAGCTCCCAGCTCGCCTCTCAGGCTTCCCTCTGTCCTTCCCAGTTCCGCCATGTGCTGCTGCCAGATCGCTCTGCTTTCCTCATGTCACTGTCTTGCCCCTCAAAATGTATCGTAGCTTCATTCTGCCCTTTCCATTAAAGAAAAACAGAGATTTTTCTGTGATAGCAGGTGTATGTTTATTTAGCTACTGATGATATCATGAATTCCATAGTACTTTTTCATTGAGTTGAGCTTTGTTCATCAAAGCACCATCTACATACATCTGAGGAGTTATGACATGTAGGCAGGAGATGTGGCTTGATCAGTGCTCGGAACACTGGACATCTGGATCTGGGGACTCCTGACAATACCTCAGTCCTCCGTGGTGCCTTCGGCCCACAAATCGCTAACCTGCTTGACTCGGGGCAGCTCTTTAATCCGGCCCCTCAACACCCATGCAGCCTTATTTTACTCTCAATACACAACATGTTCTGTGGGTTGGCTAGACTTCCACTCATTCGACATAACTGTTCAGTGACCTTCCTTTTCTTAAGTCTGTTAAGTCTTTGTCATCAATTACACAGTCTTTGAAGACACCAGCAGCTTCTTTCTCTGAGAGCTCAGTTCCAGTTTAAACCTAATATGTTTGCTTACTGTTCCTTTGCTAAAATTCTTGTCTACAACTACTTTGATAACGCGACATTGTCAAGGGTTACATCCTACATTTGCTTGCATCCTTATCCTCTGAGTAGAGCCCTGTCCCGCGTATGTCGTAGGCAATAAATAAACATTTGACTAGCTGAATCTAATGTTTAAAAACAAAGATGGAGCCACTTTATCTTTCTATTTAAAGAAGTGAACATGATAGGAACAGATTTTAAGTAGCAGAAAAATAACTCAGCATAGTGCCTTGCTCATGATGGTACTTAACAAATAAAAAGTGATAGTAGTGCGTTCATTTCAAGAAGCCAGATATGGAAAGATTTAGAAAATGCCTCATCGGCTCAGCACTGTGAACCTGCGAGGGCAGGCATCCCACTTGTCTGCACATTTCTATCCCCGGCTTCTACCATGCACAGTCAGTCTCAGTCAGTGCTCGTAGAATGAATGACTGAATGGATGAGCCAGGAGTGGAAGGAATTCTGGGATGAGAATTAGGACACGTGGGGAATTTTAGTCCCGAGTTCCATATTCTCTTGTTACACAAATGTGAGTCAGTTGGTTAGTTATCTTTGGACTTCAGTTGTTCTGGTGTATGAACAACCACCACTATATTTGAGAACCTGTAGCTCGAGCAAGTTTTTGAATATCTTTGGAAAAGGAGGAAACCAGTGTATGTACATTTTTTAAATTGGCTAAAATGTTAAAGTCCTATCACTTTTATTTCTTTGGAGAGAGGGGAAAAAAGATAACGATTTATAAAAATACTTTGAAGAAATCACAATAACCAATCCTTCTTTGAAAATAATTTCTAATTTTACTTTATCTTAAATAACAGAGATTGGGTTCAACACAAAGAATATATGCTGACCAAAAAAGTTGTTAAAAATGAAGAGCCTCAGGAAATGAAACTTGAGTACCTCTGTATGCTCGGTTCTCTCTCAGTGGACTGTGTGCTCTCACAAGAGCGGGGGCCTTGTCTGTTTTATTCATCACCACAACCCCAGCTCCTAGCATAGTACCTGGCAGGGAGTAGGTGCTCCATCAGTACCTAATGATGGAAATAGTGAAATTCTGATCTCTCAGTGAGTTGAATAGAGGTTAGGGTGACCATCTGATAGAGAAAGTATTGAAACAGTTGTGGGCTAGGTCGTTAATGGAGCTCGATGATGGCTGTGGTGTCTTCTAACTTTGATTCTGATTTCTTATTCCAAAAATGTTAACAAAAACACTTAAATAGGTTAAAAAAAACCATAATAATATAATCAGTTATACTACTGACTCAGGGGTCATACATACAAACTGTCAACTGTAGATTCATCTCAGCCTGGGCTGGGACCAAGGGCAGGAGCGTGGAGACTCGTGACAGGTGATATTTTACCTATTTGTCATGGGACCAGCACAGCTTTAACAAATTCACAATGACAGTCTTTCCCAAAGGGCCTCGGGGATTGAACTTGATAGTTTTTCCAGGCCTTTAGTCTGATTTTTATATTTTCTTATATATGTTTATTTTAATCATATAATCTATTTTAAAAGATTTCTTGAATTAGAATTATCTTTTTAATCCCACATCATGTAAAAAGTATCACATTATTGTCTGGGCTTCAAAGTCTTGCGTTACACTTTGCACCATTGCAGTTTCTGGGCAAGGTGGGATTTCAGTGTGTGTTTGTGTGTGGGCGTATTTACTGTATTTTGTATTTCTTGTTCTGTGTCCTTCTCTTACAGCTGGTCTTGGAAGAACAGGGACGTTGATAGCCTGTTATGTCATGAAACACTACAGGTTTACACATGCTGAAATAATTGCTTGGATCAGGATATGCCGGCCTGGCTCCATTATAGGACCCCAGCAGCACTTCCTGGAAGAGTAAGTGTATTGTCTTCATTATCAAATTACACACATCCTGGCTCCTGATCTTTTCTACCTCTTGTTTCCCTGCTCGTGGACTTTGTCAAGCCCGTGGTTATAAAATGGCTGCCTCATTAGAGAAGTCAGTGCCTCTGATGGAATATTGTTGATTTGACAGCTCATGCATTCTAACTTCATACCTTTTATATCTCTTAGATCAGGGGAGAGTGAGAAGAAAATCACAGAGCGATCTCTGCCTACCTTTTTTCTGTCATTTCTATGTGTGATCTGGCTACAGTGCAATTTTCTTATGTCATCCCACTTGGCACTTTTCATGCTTTTCTTTTGTTTGCATGTCTAAAAGCAGAATGGGAAAAAAAAAAAAAAAAAAAAACAACCACAACTCAGGTCAGTGATTTCGGTGAGGCTGCTGCTCTCCTGACAACTAACTCAACTGCTGGTGTAGCAGCAACTTAGGAGTTACCAAGGAAGAACCGTGAAAGCTGGTTTTAGTTCTGGCCCTGCCACTAGCTGGCTTTATGGCTGTTATTTAGAAGAATACTTATACATTCCTTCCTTCCTTCACATCCTCATTCATTAACTATTTGTCAAACCTCAGTCCACAAGGGAGAGAGAGTTAACCTGTAAGGGCACAACCCTTTCTGGTTTCCCCCTTAAAATTGTAGAAATTGCAAGGTAAGGAGACGTAGCTGAGAATACCACAGGTCAGTTTGACCTAATTTTTCTTAGGGCGTCAGATACCGCAACCCTCCGTTTCATGCCTGCACATCCCTCCTTCCTATCTCCCTGCCATTCTTCTTCGCTGCCACACCTCAAAATAGTAATAGAAGAAATTAGAGTTATGAGGCAAAAACACTCCAAGTTGTAAAGAAAGGTGTGTTTTGTTTATAGACAGTTAAGCTATAACATTTAGGATATTTCCTTAGGCGTGAATCAGAACTATAGTTCCAGGTATTTGTCTGTGAAAACTGAGGTGCCAGAATGAATTCCATGTGTAACCGAAGTATTGAAGTCAGTCGTCACTAACGCCTAGGTTAGAACCTTCCTGGAGGCAGGTTCTTTGTCCGAGGTGCTATACCTTCTATATTTTGCAACATCAGTTGCAGAGCTTGTGTGGAAAATGTCTGCAGTCCTCACAGACTTTCCCAGGCTTTTTGATTGCCGCCTTCCGGCAGCAGTCTGTGGCCTAATCTGCTTTGTGGCTCTGAGTGGCACCAGAGGGAGTGTCTTGCTCTACTTGACTGTGACCCCTTCTTTTGTTCTTTCCTACTCCTATTTTTTTTTTTTCTTTCCAAGCCTATGTCTTGACAGACCCTATGGCCGAGGACATGGCAGAAGACATTGGTGCCATCCATTCATTCAGTAGATAGTTCTTAGGTGCACACTCTATCAGGCAATGCTCTTGGTCCTGGGATTGCAGCAGTGGCCATGACAGACACCCTTTAACCCAGGGTGCTGATGTTTCTCGTAGAAGGAACACACCATAAACAAGTATGTAAGTTTATGTGTGAGATCATTTCTGAGGGCGGCATGACCACAGAGACTAGCAGCAGGGGAGGCAGTGACCGGTGGGGATGGGGAGAGCCCTTTAGATTGAGTGGTCAAGGAAGGCTTCTCTAAAGAGAGTGGGACCTTGCGAGTGAGAAGGCCGGTGCTGTCGAAGTCTGGGTCTTATCCCAGGCAGGGGGCACACAGAGGTCCTGAGAGGGAGAAACGCATGCCATTTTTGAAGCCCAGCAAGAAGGCTAGTGAAGGTGAAATACAATGAGCTGGGGATGGGTGATGTGAGAGGTAGTGGGCTCAATAAATCGTCACAGAGTGAACATACCCAGATCAGGAAATAGAACCTCTGCCAGTATCCAGAAGCCCCCCTCTGCCTCTTCCATTCACTATCTAGTTCTAATGCCCAAGTAACCATTATTCTTACTTCTAACACCACAGATGAGCTTGGCTTGATTTTAAACCTTATATAAGTGAACCCAGACAGTAGGTGTATCTGGTTTCTTTCACTCAACATGACCTTTATTGTTATGTGTAGCAATAGTATGTTACAGAGAATATATGATGTCTATAATATATTATAGAGAATACGGTTAATAGGGAAATGTATAAATTACATAGTTTCTCTGATAATAATAGGTGTCATGCAGAAAAGGTATGTAGGGAAGAATAGGGGATGCTAAGAGGAAGCAGTTTTAAATAGGGTGGGAGTTGTGGCGCTCTTGGAAAAGACTTTTGAGCAAAGCTCTTGAGTAAGTGAGAATAAACCACTTGGGGTATTTTGGAGAAGAGTGTTTCACACTGAGGGAGCCAATGCTGAGGATCTGAGTGTGAATGTGTCTGAGGAGGACAATGGGCAGTGAGGCCGGGGGTAAAGGGGGCCGGATCACTCCTAGGCCTTGGTAGGAGATGAAAAGTCAACAGGGGGTTTTGAGCAGAGAAGTGATGTGATTTGACTATAATGCACGCGCGCGCACACACACACACACACTTTTTTAAAATTAAAACATTTTGAGATAATGTAGATTAACACGCTGTTGTAAGAAATAATAGAGAAGGCTCCTGTTGTACCCTTTCCCTACTTTCCCCTAAGGCTAACGTCTTGCAAAACTATGGTAAAATATCAAAAATCAGGATATTGACATTGATACAGTTAAGACAGGGAACATTTTCGTCACTTCAAGAAACTCTCCTCACATTGCCTTTTTCTAGCCATACTTCCTTCCTGCCCTTCTCCCCTCCTTAACTCCTGACAACTGCTAATCTGTTTTCCCTCAGTATATTTTGTCATTTCAAGAGTGTTAACATGTACGGAGTCATAGAGTATATAACCTTTTAGGCTATTTCATACCTTTTGGTATACCTACCTGCTGGATATATGCCTGCGATTGGAACATTTGGCTAGAGCAGGTATTACTAAAGAGTTTTCCAAAGTAGGTATGCCAGCTTATGTTGCCATCAGCAGTGTGTGGGAATTCCAGTTTTTTCACATACTTACAAATACTTGGAATTGTTAGTCTTTTAAAGTCAAGCCATTATATTTTGTTTGTAGTGGAAATTTGCTTTGAAACGGATGTTGGACTTCTGACTCCAGAACTGCACAGAAGTAAATATGTATTCTTCTAAGCCACTACATCTGTGGTATTTTGTTACAGCAGCTTTGTGTAGATAGGAAACTGATATAATATCTGTGTAGATATTGCCTATTTGAGTAGAGAGTCAGTGAATATGCGCAGTAAGATCCACAGCTCATAATGTGCACATAGGTGTTCTGAACTTCTCTTATTCATCATATTTCTACCTTGGAGTGTTTGAAATAGAAGAGTCCTATGATCCACATGTTATTTAAGGAAGATCGGGCTGTGAAAATAAATCAGATAATGGGAGATTGGAGCCAGAGAGGTTAAAAAAGAGAACCGTACTGTCATCTGAAAAAGGATGGAGGCATGTCCCAGGGTCTAGAAGTTGGACTGAAGAGTCAGACACTGCAGGAAATAAATTTCAGGCTTTGAAGACTGGCTAATGATATGAGAGATGAGGGGAATGACGCGAATGATGACGCAAAGGCATGAATAAATAACATGTTCATCAGGAAAGAAATGGGAGGATTAAAAAGTTTTCTGATAGGTTTTCATCTATCAAAATGACTGAACAAGTAAGAGGGATTGCAGTCCTTCAAGGTGAGCAATCCAATTAGTGCTTTTTAGGTAATGTTAATTCCAAATATATGACTTAGAAAATCTGGTTTGTCACATCCTGCTAGTCCTTGAACACCAAAATATGTTCAGGTGTTTGATTTCTATGCCTTGAAGAAACCTTCCTCTCATGTCACCAGTAGTAAGAGATGTTTATGAACATTCTTGTGAGTTGATGATGTGTTGGTAGACTTCTCCTTTGTTACAGTCTGAAATTTCATATTTAATTTTTTCTAGGATAGAAATAAAAATGTTTGCAAAATAACCATCAACTGTTTTTCTACTACTTAAAGCTGATGTTAAGCTAAAATACCTTGCTGAGCCCGAAATATGTCTTCTACCATACATCCTCAAAGTTCTCAAAATGATGCTCAAACCTGTCTCTTTCATTATTGAGCCAAATATTAACTCATCCTTTTCAAAGACAGCCTGTAGAAGTATGAAGATGAGATCAGGCTTCTTTTACGATTTTTTGGTTCTATTTGTTGGAGCCTCACTGTGTGGCACTATGCTGACCTCTAGATCATGATCCATTGAAGCTTTCATTCATTATAAGGGGATCTGTGAGGAACTGGTAGTGGTTCCCAAGGGGGCTTTCAGCTCTCAGAGATGCTTTACTTATGGGGCCCAATATCATGTCATTTTTATTTTTAAATTTTCTCCTGAGACAGAGAAAACTCACATCCAACCTAAATCAGGACCCTGCATGGGGTTGTATCTTTGCAGAGTAGAGTTTTCATTTAGAATGAAGTTATCTTTAAAGAAGTAACAATATTGTGGCTAAACTTTCATTTCTAAATTTATGAATCAGAAATTCTTCCATACTGCTTACTTTCATCAGCGTTCAGTTGGACACTTGGGCAGTTTAGTTATAAGCCTTCAGTTGTCTGCAGTGCTTCTCAAATATTGCAGTGCCTAAGGATCATTTGGGCATCTTGTTAAGTGCAGCTTGTGATTCAGTAGGTCAGGAGCGGGCCCTGACATCCTGCATTTCTAACAGTCTCTCAGATGATGTGATGCTGGATGCTGGTGGTCCACACCCACATTGTATGGAAAGAGTCTGCGGCTCCCTCTTACTCTGCAGAAATCAGCTTATGCTACATTCAGTTTGGTGCTCATAGCATTTGGTAAATTTCTCAGTTGAACTGAGTGACATTGGAAATTAATGGTTCAAACAGTGCTTTTTATTTCAGGAAATTACCAAAAATAAGATGAAGAAGACCCATTCAAGAAGTAGAAAAATGCTTGAAAGTGTCTAACAATAACAGCTTGAATTTTTAATTATAATTGGTTCCTTTTTTAAATAATTTTTTAAAAAATACATGCATTAGGTCAAGAAAAGTGGATTGCATTTTTAAATAATCTATTCCTAAAATATAAAAATTAAAACCTGGAGAATTGTAAACAAAAGAATTTAAAATAAGACTAGACAGTATTGTGGTAAATTTACTAGAATATCAATCACATTGCATAGGTTCGAGTTTGCACTATTTATTTGCAGTCACATTTTGCAATAATACTCAGTTATTTAAACCCTTGGAGTTGCTTTTCAGTATTTACTGTTGTATCATTCGATCCACTTGGCGGTCAGCTGGCATTGAATCTATTGGCTGAGCAAAAATAAAATTCTAACATGGGTTTAGGTATTGAGAAGAAGGTATACAGATGACTTTTTTGGCCATGGTGGCATCCGAAATCTATCTTGAAATACTTGTGCCAGTTACTAAAATTAGAAGGTTGAATGCTTTTTGTTTTGTTTCTCACATGAAAAGGGTTAGAGGTGGAAAAATGTAAGTAATAATGCAGTAGGTTTAGTTGTAAAGTCTGTATTTTGGCACGATAACAATGATATGTGGGATTCGGGTTTGAGGGGTTCTGTACCTAAACTAGAATTAGCTTGTTGAATCTTTTTGAGAATTTCCTAAACCATTTTTCTTTGCCTTCTAGCTACATTTTTGTGTGTGTTACAGAATCAGGAGCCTTCCCTGACATTCTCATAAATTATTTGTAAACATCTCCCTATTAAACCTTCCATTTGTACAAAGTATGGGTGAGTTCCTTGAATACCTATCTCTTTCCTCCCCATGAATCTTGGGTGCTACTTTCTGGTCTGCCTTCCTTTGATCTCAGATGAAGTTAGACCATTTCATTAGCCCAGTTCTTTAAACCCAGAACTACCTCTCTTTCCGTAATAGCCCTGCAGTAGTGGAACGGGAAGTATACAGGACAGGTATACAGGCGTTCAACTCATGTAGAGTAGGCCTAGGTAAAACTGGAAAGTAGGTCAGGTTTCTATACGAAATGACCAAATGATGGCTTTGGATGGACGCTGTGATCCAGGTTGGGTCATACTGGAAAATATGTGTTTAGGATGAAAGAAGTGATGTAGATGGAGCATTAGGATGATGTGGAGATAAGATGAGGTTGGTTTCAAGGAAGCGAGGGAGGAGAGGTCAGCTGCAAATGGAAGATGCTGTGCAGTAACTGCCATGTGTTCTGAATTCAAAACCAGAAGCATCTATAACAATGCAACGGACTTGACTTTCTTTGGGGGAGTTCTAAAAAGACCTGTGAAGGCTGAGTATCAAAATTAACTCTGAACTGGCTCGTATTGAAACCGAATCAGTTATTTTCCCAGGCCTGGCTAGCCCAGAATTGACCCAGGACCATGACTTGGCCAAAAACAGTGACTCCAACACTGGCTGCTTCTTTTAGCAAAGCTCTAGGGGGCAGGAGCTGGCCGGCACCCTACTTCAGGCCGGAACAACTTCCTGACAAGCGGCAACCTGACCTTTTCGACAGTGGCTTTGGGGGTGGTGCCGGCATGGAGACGGGCGGGAAACTGCTGGTGTCCAACCTGGATTTCGGAGTGTGCGACACAGATATCCAGGATCTCTTTGCTGAGTTTGGGATGCTGAGGATGGCGGCCCTGCACTACGACTGGTCATTGCCAGCCGCAGCCCGCCGCCAGGGGGTCCCGCTCCTCGCTGGGTCTGCTGAGCTGGTGTCCACTCTGGCGTTGTAAGCGTCCAGCAGGGCGTCCAGCTCCTCTGCAGAAAGCTGCTGCTTTGAACTCCTGCGGGTGCCTCTGCCTCTGCCCCGGGTGCCTCCACGGGCGCCACTCCGAGTGCCGCCGCCGAACCCTCCAGAAGCGCGGTTGCTAGGCGTCCCGCCTCTGTTGGACACACTGTGCCGGTCTCCGCGGTGTGTCAGTGACAAGCTGAACGTTCATGGGGCAGCCATCCAAAGGGGCGCCGTTGTACTGTGTCCTGGCTTTCAGAGCATCTGCCTTGTGCTCAGAGGGCACGTCCGCGGTCCCCGGGCTGCGGCCCGAGCGGTCATTTAGAGTGCAGGTGTTTTTGGCAGAGGGTCAGCAACGTCTCGTCCTCTTAGAAAATGCGCTACATTACTGGAGGATTTATTTTGAGCTGGTGTGTTAGCGTCATAGGATTTGACTTGTAAATGCTAAATACTTAAAAATACATGTTTTACTTCGGTTTGAGATGAGGCTTTTAAGGAGTAATAGACACCACAATAAAACCCAGCGTGGTTTCTATTGTCAATAAAAAAGGTGTTTGCGTAAGAGCTGCTGCCGCTTAAGCAGCACTGGGGTTCTTACTGCATTGCTTAGCAGCTCACAAGTCAGCGTCGGCACCTGCTCATCTTTAATATTCAGGTTCAAATCAAGTCTTTCCAGTGATGGGACCGATTGAGCCTTTTAAACTCAGCAAGTGAAAGGTGTCATTCGGTAATTTTCAGCTTTAGGTTGGCAGCTCCATCAGAATTTTCATTTCATAACATTTCAGAACTGGAATTTTTTTCAGTTTAGCCTCTTAGATCCCTCCAGCTTCTCTGCCTCTGTTTCCATGTCATATTTTTTATTCTAAAGACCCATAGAGGGTCTTCTTTCAATTTTGAGATCAAATCTACACTCTGCAGCATGACGTGGGGGGCCCGTTGTGACCCGGTTCCCGCCGCCTCCTCTCACATGTCCTCTGCTTCGGCGGCATCTGCTGACTTTCCCAAACATGCCGTGTCCTTTACTATCATTTTTTCTTCAGCCACCTCAAGTTTTCAAAACATGCTATGTTCTTTGATGTCACTATTTCTCTAAGCCCACATCGTTTTCTTTGTTTTGGGAATATTTTTTGCTGGCTAAGTCCCACTCATCTTTCTAGATACTTCTGGATTTTCAGAGAATTTCCCTCTGATTCCTTCAGGGGTCCTTTCTCCTGGAGTCCTAAGCAAATCTTGGTCATAAGGCTTTAACACTGGATATCAATTGTTTATTTTTCTCATGCTGAACTGGGAACTTCTTGAGGAATTTTGTCTTATCTGCATCCCTGTCCTTTCTGTACGTTTCACTTATCTGAATTTCTTACTATCTGTGAAGAGCTGAGTTTTCTCTCCCTGTGAAATCATAGTTTTTGTCAGTGGAAATTTTTACCACAGGTCCAAGACATTCATTTATGAAATTAATAGTTATTTTTTGAGCTGTTCATACTATGTAAAGGACTATGCTGTTTGTTTACTACTATTGGAAGGATATAAGATTCAAGCATCAGATAGAGTTATACTAGGTATAGGATTAAGTGGAAAAAGTCTAGAGGAATAAAAATTTAAGAAAGAGTTTTGAAGATGCAGAGCATCAGGGAGGGTATTCAATGGCTTTACGAAGATTTCCACAAAGAAAGAAAAAGTTAAGAAGAATTTGTTTTGAATACAAATACATATATATATAGTACATATATGCACATGTATATTTTATATAAATATGTATATACATAAAATATACACATATATATGTGTATTTTATGCCTACAGCACCTGGTATTCCAAGGTGGTCTCCCATCCAAGTACTAACCAGGCCCGACTCTGCTTAGCTTCTGAGGTCAGACGAGATCGGGACATTCCAGGTGGCATAGCCATAGACTGAATACATATCTTTACAGCTAGTATAGAAAAGTTAAATGTGACTCTCAGCGGTTATGCAAACCTTACCAGTTTACATGTCCTAAGCTCAGAAATGCTCCTCTGGATTGTTTGCTCCCAAAAGGCAAAAAGATCTGCCACCATAGAAAGCAGATATGCCATACTCCCTAGCGACTTGGTAGGTATAGATTTCTGGAATTTTTATTTTACACATATATTTAAAAATTCACCAGATTTTTGTTTTTAAATTTAATCTGTTTAGAAACATGCTGGAAGTTTCTTAAAAATAATTAATCCTAGTTTCAATTTTAGAACAACGTTAGAAATGATAAATTAGCCTTATATGTGGACAGCATATTTTATATCTAGAGCCTCTATACTGGCTGTCTCAGAAATTGAATCTAAAGGTATTTCTTTTTTCCCTTCCGCTTTATTTGGAAACTATTGAAAAATGAGCAAAAAAGGTAAAAGAAAAAACATATTTTGTTTGAAAGTAGGGTAAGACATTATATTTTAAAAAAGAAAGCCCCTCCCAACCATCCAATTGCATCTCTTGCTTTTAACATTTTGACACTTATTCTGCTGACTTCTCAAAATACTTTATACAATTTCTTTTAAAAAAAAATTTATTTATTTAAATTAGTTTCAAGTATACAGTACTTTGGTTGGACATCTCTATAGTTTATAAAATACTCCTCCTAATTGCTCCCTCCTTCCCCTGGCCCTCCACCTAACCATCATATTGATGCTAACTGCATTCCCTCTGCCGTGCTACCCATCCCTGGGACCATCCATCAGCTACTAATTTGTACTTCTTTACAAACTCTTGTTAAAACAATGTAATGATGTGCTACCTCCTGTCTTCTTTGATAGCAACTTTAAAGGTTCCTTTTCATACTTACTCTAGCTTTTGTTTTGCTTTGATATTTACTTACTTATTTTTAAATCACTTTTTAAAAAAAAAAAAAACAAATGAGGCATATTGTTTTAAAAAATAAAACTGTCGACATTACATAATTGAAAATGAATGTTTCTTTCCATTGTCAGCATTCTTCTAGCTAGATAATATTTTGGTACAGGTTCTTTTAGATAACTATGAATTTTTTGTTAACATTATAACATTTTTTTGCTTTTTTAAAAAACATGGGATTACACTTTCCACACTCTGTCACTTATACTTTGCATTTATGAAGGCTTTATTTCATGGGCACTCTTTTTTGTCACCAGGTGTAGATTCATCCCAGATTTTTTAGTAGCTACATAACATTTCACAGAATGGATCAACTGTAATTTAATAACCTGGATATCCATTATTTTGCTTTTACAAATGATGCTGTAACAAACATTTTCTTATGATGTACACAAGTTTGTATTTCTGTAGGATGATAATTCCTGGTTATGGATTTGCTTGTTGGGAGAGATTACACATGTAAAATTTTGCTGTATTTTAAAGGTTAACCTTTTCTTTGAGACTTCCAACAGAATTTGACCATAAACAATAAAGTTCTGATTTGAAAATAAACTACCGAAAAGGAAGGATAGATTCTTTTCCTGAGGGCCCAATGAGGCAATACAGTTCATGGAGGTTTTTTTGTTTGTTTGTTTGTTTTGCTTTTCCCCCTCAAGTTTTAACCTGAATTTTATATGATATGTGGAACTTTTGAGAGAAAGTATTACTTGGTTTTACTGTTGCTTTAAAAAAGAAATCTATTGGTATCATCTCCTTGATAATGCTATTATTTTATTGGATGTTGATATTCCTTATGATGAACAATGATGTTTTTGGTTAAATTCTATTCTATATCAGTTTGGTACAGCATGGAACAAAAGCTATTCTGTGGGGTAATTTATCTTAAATGTATGAAGGCGACACTATCAATAAAAATAGAAATCCTAGATTGTCATTTTTCTTATGTATTTCAAGTTCTTATAACCTTGAAAGCAGTTGTAATTGTGCCTTATTGAATAATACTTATAGATGAACTTCAGACACATTTTCTTATTTTCCCAAAGGATAATCTATTGAGGCTACAAGCCTTGCTTTGAGGTTGTGAGTTACAGGTTCAGGGCCTTTCATGGTGCCACACACAATTAGGTGTTTAGTACTTTTTTTTGGCAATATCTCCATTTAACTCAAGTTCTTTCACTTGCATCTTTGAGTCCAACTCACTCCAACTATTTTTACAGAGAAATCAAATTACTGCTTGAGAAATATTTTACAGATTTCAAATTCATATTTAAAAGACAAATGGGCTCACAGTGTTTATTGCCGTGGAATTTGTTCTAAGCATCTGAGTGAGAACTTTAATAGTCAACCCATTATGGCTATATAGACATATATTGGAGGATGATTATTTGTGTTTTATATAGAACTTTAATATAATTTATTTTGGCTTCAGAAAGTGACTATTTCATTTAATTCTAAGACCTCATAATCTGTCTATTTGGATTTGTAAATGTTTATCTGCTAATCTTTTTGTCTACAGGACATTATACTTCTGAGATGATAGTACTTTATTTTAAACATTATTGTATTTTCTTTCCTTTTTTACAGAAAACAAGCCTCATTATGGGTCCAAGGAGACATTTTCCGATCCAAACTGAAAAGTAGACCCTCCAGTGAAGGAAGTATTAATAAAATTCTTTCTAGCTTGGATGATATGTCTATTGGTGGAAACTTATCTAAAATACAAAATGTGGAGAGATTTGGAGAGGTGAGTTTTCCCCAGGATGATTTTCTTGGCTCCTTAAGACTCATGTTCTGCCTTTCTTTGTTTCCCAGTTAAACAACATATAACACAGCCATATATCTCTTCTCTGAGATGCTGAGAATACCAAAATTTTAGGTGTAGAGTCATTCACTTATAAAGCAGGAATCAGAGCAAAGAAAGTGATTATCCTTAAAAAGAAGAAAGCTGTAATTTAAGGAGAACTATTCTAAAGGGAACTACTGTAGTTTGGAGAATAGTTACAGAAAGGAAATCAAGAAGCAAACTTTTTACTTGAACATGGTAATAGATATCAATAAGACAAATTTTAATGTGACAATTGCAGAAATAGTATGGATCACATCACAAGTGGTACACTGAAATCCTCAAATTCGTAGTGATTTCTAAAGTAAGTCCAGCGTTAAAAAACATAACTAGGAGAAACATTTTTTTGTTGGGGCACTATTATAAGCAAACCATTTTCAACAGCTGACATACATTGTCTTATTTAAACTTTATAATTACCTGGTAATATTCAGGCAATATTACCTCTATTCTATAGTAAAGAAATTGAATAGCAGAGAAGTTCTAACCTCAGGGTTAGAAACATAAGTCAGTCCATGTCTATCTGATTCCAAATCCATGTTTTTTTCTATTACACCCAACAACCTCTGAATAAAAACGGAAGTGACTTATTAAGAATTAGGGTTGGGGCATTTCTAGAGCTAGGAGCTCCCTTGATATCATTTGTTCTAGTTGTCCTCTTGTGCAGATCAGAAACTAGGGCTCAACAAAATCTTTGACTTGCCCAAGCAGAGTTGTTTAGTAGTGGGGCCACTTTGAGAACTGGGAATCTAACTCGTAGTTTAGCTCTTTATACCAGAGTATGCCTTGAGGTAAAGCTAAGCACCTGATTTATATCTGTATTTTTATGTTCCTAAAGGAGCAAAAACAAACAAACAAACAAAAAAACTGTTAAAAGTATTTAAGCAGCAAATATAGATTTATGTTCTGTTAGACAGTGACCCATTGGACCTGGACAAAGGCCTGGAAAAAAATACTGTGGCTCAGGCTTAGCCTTTCAGGAACCTAAAATGGAAAGAATGCCTCATGGCTCTCTTAGGTCAGCAGTTGGCATCTCAAACAGGTTTCTTTCACCAAGAGAGATAACCAGAGTGGCTTGAAGATAAAGAGATAAGGAGAATGAATTTTCTTCGAGGACAAAGGATGGGGACTGTGGAAAAAACTGATTTTTCAGCCCCGTGGTATGTTCTCCATGACAGCCACTAATGAAGGGGCTAAATTTGCTTGTTTGAGTCACAGGTCCTGACAAAATGTAAATCTTAGCCAAGGTTATGCTGATGTTCAGGGCCTTTGTTGATATTTTCTTGTCTCTATGTTGTAGTCTAGCCTATTCAAAGCAAACAAAAAGGATCTGAACTGACATTTTCATGTGATAATAGAGCTCATAAGTAAGAACACTTCCTGCTCTGGTCAGCTTTTCCTTTCCAGGTCGAATTCGAGTAAATAGAGCTGTGAGTTATGACCTCTGAGAAGACACATAGAAAATTTACCCATTTATCTGAGAAGGATTTATCTTATAGGAACATAATGTCTTTCTATATCATAATCTGTATTAAATTAACTTCCGGGAGTTCATTCTCATACTTTTTTTAGATCCCAATTATTTGAAATTTAAAGTAAGTCAGTTTGCAATTGACCATATTTCAGTTGTTGGGTGTTTCAGCTCCTCCTCCCGATTTCCCATACCACCAAATTACTTTAGTTCTGGCCATTTAGAAGTGCTATTATTTTTGAAATTAGAGGACAGAAATAAAAAAAATTTGGAAATGCTGGAGAACTATGGAATGGTTAAGATTTTAAACAGTGACATATACCTGGGTTTCGGATCACTTCACAGTTAGGCGATGCTTTGTGCAAGTCACTCTTCTAAGTTCTTTTTTTGCCATGCTTATCCGGTGCTGATGCTAGAACATGACACGGATATGGGGAGTTAGTTTGTTCAAAAGTGAGAGTAATAGGGTTAATGATATCTTTATAGTTCGTGTGAATTCCAAGTGGGAAAATGAGTTGAGAATGCTGCAGAATTTTACCGTGTTTTGAATTCCTTACCAGCATTTGGGATAGAAGCCCATGGAAATTCTGGATTTATTGAGTTTGGACATAAATTGCAAAAAGGCAGTATTCTTCTAGAGGCTGCTTTTTTTATGTTGTAAAGTCAAGTCAGATTCAAAGTAGAGATACTAAATTTTCTTTTGATTTCTAGGCCTACAGGAGTTTTCCTGTGATTGAGTAGTAGGAAGCTCTGTAATTACTGATTTGGAGAGTTTGAAAATGTAGTTTTTTAATGCTTAGGGGGTGGGTGAAAGAAAATAACCGGAAGTATCAACCAGAGTGATTCTGGCATAGCAATGGACTAGGCTGTGGCTTTAATGAATTATCTTTGCCCACTTAGAATTATGAGAAATCTTAAAACAGAGGCTTTACCTTTATCGAGTCTGGTCTTTAGTGCTAGGCTAGACGATATGAAATACGCTGCTAATGTTCAGCCAAGTTTACATAAATAGACATCAGGCAAATAAGGATGTCATATTTTAATGACATCATGATTTACAAATCATTTGCTGTTTGACATCAAATGCTCATGAGTGGGGTCATCTTCGAAGAAAATCTGTGAGGTAGAAATTAAATGTCTCAGGCTCCGCTTTTAAGCATCTTTTCCCCACTCTTAGGGCCACGCAGCATTCCAGCTCCAATCTGAATGCTGCTGGGACCCGCCTGAGTCTGTTAGACAGGGGAGTGACAGGACACAGAGTCACGGCTTGGGGACGTCACTCCCGCTGTGATGTGGAAGGTGTGCTGGGGTCTGTGTGCAGCCGGGCGGGGAAGGCCAGGGAGGTGGCAACGGGGCAGCGCTCCAGGTGGTAAAGGTCTAGACCAGTGGCAGTGAGGACGGAGAGAAGATGGATTTGGGGCGCTCTGATAAGTCCTGACTTTTTATTGATCAGAAGCAGCATTTTATGAAGATGACATCTTTGCCTTTCTGCAAATTTTACATCTTATAGATTCAACATCTGAGAGCAGAAAAGAATTTTGGAGATGTCCCATCTACCCTTCCTAGCCAAATCACTTAAATTTGCTAAAAATTCCATTTTCATCTTTTTCTTCCAATCCTTTAATTTCTATTTTTACTCATTCTATTTCGAACTCTCCTTTTATGTCTTTTTTTCTATTATAACTCTTCCATTTTTATTCCCTAGTATGCTATTTTTTATCTGATATTTCTTTTCTTAATGGCACACTCGTGGCCTCCCCAGTAGCTTACTCCGTCATCATTTTAGTAATGTGTTGGTCAGGAATTACTTTATCCAAGTGAAATCTAGGAACACAATTACATTTATTCTATTTTAGTTTCCATCTTACCTATATAGAGAACAACTGGTGGGAAAAAAAGAAATCTTCATACTTTACACTCTTATTTGTTCTTTAGAAGGCCATCGTCCATAAATGAGCACATCTTTAAAAATGGCACTTTGTGTGTTTTAGTTTGCTCTCATTTTCCTGCCTTAACGTGGAGCAGGCTGGGAACCAACAGGAACCGAGCACTGATGCTCAGCCTCTCTGAGAGACGTACAGACAGGCAGCTTGTGACTCTCAGAGAAGCCTCTGGCTTTAAGCCTCCCCAGCCCTGTGACTGCTGTTCCTGGCCAGCGTGACCCTTCCTGTGATCTTGGCCTGCTTCACTTGGACCGATTCTTTAAGGCTCAGCTCAGGGATGATTGCCTCTACTTGGAAGCTATCATTGTAGTTTTTTTTTTTTTTTCTTTTCCACACCTGTTTGCTTTGTTTGTCTTTTTTTCTTTTTCATACTCAGAGTTGTAGTAGTGAGGTGTGGTCCTGTACCCAGGACATGCCTGCTGAGCCCGGGATGTATCCGTGGACCCCAATGTAGGTGGCAGGGAGTGAAGAGATACTTTATTCAGGAGTGACTGTTAGAAATGACTAGAATGTGACTGAGGGAAGTATACTTCTGTATATTCTTCATCAAAGAAGAGTTCTCGATTTCAAGAGGGAGCGGGATAGGTGACTGTTATGGCGAGAAGGGATCTTAGCAAATTCAAGCCTTTTAATTTTTTTTTCAGGTGAGGAAATGGGCAAAATACAATCTTTACTGGTGCAGTGTTAGTGTGCTGTGGCATATCTTTTAGGAAGAAGTTTGCATTTGAGGACAAGAAATCTGATTTTAAAATCATTGCTCTGTCACTAATTTCGGGGGAGCCCAGGCTGTGTTCTCGATACCTGCCAACATGTTTTTTATCTTTAAGGGTTATGCTCCACCCCAGTCCCCTCCCAGGTTGTGAGAATTAAATGCTAGCTGACATGAGAAAAGACCTAGTATGGCACATACATGTTTTTCAAACTATAAGACTTATTTCAACAGAAAACTCACTTTCCCAATCTTGTAAGCTTTAACTCCTTCTGGAGTTAAAGGAGTTAAGTGATGTTACTATATAGTTACTATATAAATATCCTGAATTCTTTTATCTCATTTTCATAAACAAGTTATAGAATTTGCTCTGATCTTGATGGTTTCTGGAAATATATTTGTACTGTATCTGTTGAGTCAGACATTTATCTGTACCCAAGCTATATTCCAAAGCCTGATTTTGTCTGTAGAAGAATCTCTTTGGTGTGGTTCATTTTAACAAATAGCTCCTTTTAAATTCTACCACTTCCATGCTCATGTTTCTTTGATTTGGAATTTGACCAGTATAGTAATTAGTGAATAGTTGATCTTTTTTTTTTTTAATGATTTTATTTGTTTTAATTACAGTTGACATGCAATATTATATCAGTTTCAGGTGTACAACATAGTGATTAGACATTTATATAACTTACAAAGCGATCACCCCAATAAATCTTGGACCCACCTGGCACTATACGTAGTTACTGCAATATTATTGACTATATTTCCTATGCTGGACTTTATATCCCCATTAATCAAGCATCATTTAGTATATATGTGGACAGTGCTGAATTCATAGTGCAGTAAAGCGATTAAGATAATCTATATAAAATATACATATGGAGATAATCTATACTTAAGAAGAAGAAATCTATATAAAGCCAAATTCTTCATAATGACCTTTCTATGGAACATGTGTTTCTTTTCCAGAACAATTTAGAAGAGGATGAAGACGTGGAAATGAAAAATAGCATAACCCAGGGAGACAAACTACGTGCCTTAAAAAGTCAGAGGCAGCCTCGCTCCTCATCCTCCTCTGCATTTAGGTAGATCCGTTTTAAACTTCCACCTTTGTGTTGTGCTTCCATTTGTGGGTAGAATGTTTAACCCTCTCTTTTGAATATCAGTAAGTAAGTACCGTTTTACCTCTTGCTTTCTGGCTTATCACTCTTTTGTGTTGTTTAGTGTTGGCCCTGTGGGTGATGGCTAAGTTTTAGAAGCTCATTGAAAACAACGGCTGCATCTGAATCTCGGGAATTCTACCTTAAACTGCTGAGCAATTTGTTTTCTGTCCCAAAGTCCTTTTGGAATTCCACCCTTCTCCTGCGAGTGGGTTTCCGGTCCCGTGACGCATCATCACGGGTGTGCCTGAGGCTTTTGTTGACATCAGGAGTGTGCAGAAAAGCTTTGAGGTGTCTAGCTCCTTAGCCCTACCTTCTGATTTTGAAAATTGAATAAGCAGTTCTCACCTATGCCTGTGAAGTTATCAGCCATCTTGATTCGGTCTGAAACGACTCATAAGAATCAACTGATGGGACTTGACTTCTGACCACAACGTTGAAAACCGGCTGATAGTTCAGATTAGGTTACAAAAGGCTTCAGGATCAATGTAGGTGCAAAAATCTGTAAATAGCATGAAGTCTTTATTGTAATATATGGCGTGGCAAGTCCACAAAGGAATATAATGGGAAACATCAACTTTTCTTTGACTTTTAAGTGAGAGTCATTCATATATAACAGGAAGAATATTTTGCCAGTGTGGTAAATGTCAGACTCCCAGGGAGTTTAGTCTTCTCGTGCTTTCTGGGAGAATTGTAACGCTTAAGTCAGAGTGGGTCTGGGCACAGCTCTGCCTGTGCTCTGCGGGCTGGTTTCCTGACCTGGGAGGAAAGGGTCACACAGCTCAAAGCTGTTTTCTGTAGTACAATGTGAAGATGGGCTAGCAAGCCTGGTGCTTAGTGCTAACCCCCGACCGCCACTCCAAAATCGAGGCGAGTCCCGTTTATGAGCAGCGGCTGTGGGCCAGGAGCCACGTTAGCTGCTTGGTTTGGATGTTCGGATTAACTCCAGTTGACACAAAAGGTGTCTGGGTTGGTTGCTTGAGACCGAAGCGGTGAGGTCACTGCCCAGGGCAAGAGAGCGGGAGCGGAGCCGGTGCGCGCGGCCGGTGCCCTGCCGGCCACGCGGTCTTCGTCGCACGTGTGGCCCGCGTCAGCGGACGGTCCCTCCAGGCCACTCATCTCTTTTAGTCACCATTTTCTCTCCTTGGAACTCTAAGAAATGGCTTTATATTGATTAACGTTCATTTTAAACACTGATATTTGATTCTTAAGAAATAAGGGGGAGGAAGGGATAAATTGGAATATAACTTGGAAAATAAATAGGGAAAAGAAGTAAGAGAATGTCTAGTACACAGATTATAGGAGGCTCATTCAATATGGTTTTTCTGTTTTTTTCTTTATTTTCAGAAATTTTCTCATTTTTTAGAAGTTTAGCTTTTTTAACAGCATCATGGTACCATCATCAGACGTTTTTTATTCTGAGTGGGTGCAATACCGCCTTGTGAGTAAAAAACAAGTTATTGTAAGTGAAATTGGAGATGAAGCAAAATGACTAAAAATTGATTTCCCGCTGGTTCTAGGATTTATTTGATGAAGTGAACAAATCTGAATATCCTTTGCAAGGTTCTCCCTTTTACCACTTTAATAATTTTACAGGTCTGACTCTGTACGATATTGTCTTCTAGTCTTTGCTGAAACATGCGACCGTGGTGGTGCCTGAGCGCTTTGTCTCTGATTTTTGTAGGTTGGATGATATCAAAGGACACCCGAGAGCAGCGTCCCAGCCTTTCAGGTACTGTTACCGGGATTCGCTTCCCAGTACTTGTAAATAAGCGCTACCTTTTAGGTGGCCATTGAACTGATGAGAATAGACTGCACACTCCTTTTTTTCCATTCCACATTGTTCCAATACACTTGGTTTCTAATGCTCACCGTGAAAAGAATTTTCGTTTTCCTGAGGTGCCCGTGAGGCTGTGTGGCCTGGCTAGTGTCAGCGAGCTCTATGCTTCCACCGTGTTGTGGGGTTCCTGGTAAATCACATTTGCTCTGTAACATCCCTTTCAATCCAGTGATAGATTTTTGCCTTGGATTTTAACATTTCTGTTATTCTTCCTTACTCCTATTTTTGCATGTGCTTGTTCCCCTATTTTCTAGTTTTTTCCGCCCCCCATCCTCAATTTGAAGAGGAAACATAAGTATTTTCCTCTGGAAAAATGTCCCCTGAACACACCCTGTTAGGTCACCAGTGTGCCAGGGGCTGGCAGAGGGCTTAGTGAGGGCAGTAGAAATGTTTGACCAAAACTGATGGTGAGGTAGGGAGGAAAAGGTGATTCACTCCTCACCACTCTTCTCTTTCAGACCCAGGTTTTAGGGCTGTGTAGAGGGGGTGGTTCTGGGAGGGCGCAGACTCCTCCAAAAGCTTGAGCTACTTCCTCTTCTATTCCCATTTTGTGTTAGAGGCAAACCATGTTGTAGCTGCTATTTGGAGGGAGGACGACGGAGGAAAGAGTCTACAAGTAAATAAGCTTTTCTATAGCAGATAGCAAAACAATGTTCAGCTACATTAAGCGACTTGTTGAGGACAAACAGAATTGGTATTTAAACCATGACTTGGCCTGGGCTGTCCAGATTTGAGCCAATTTCCCCCTTTTTGTTCATTCAGTAAACATTTAGTGAAAACCTTCTGAGTCTGGACCTTGTGTCAGCCCCTGGGGAATTGAAACGAGAGAAATTCTTTGCTACCAGTGGAGCTTATGTCAAGGGAAATAGACAAATATCAGACAGTATAGTCTAAAATGTAAAAGCTATGATTGACTATGAAAATACAATGAAACAGGATGCCTGGGAATTCAGTGAAGTCTCCTTGCTGGAAGAGGTAATAGGTGATTTGACCACCGAAAGATAAGCAGTCGGAGTGAGTCAGTTGGAGGCGGAAGAGGTGGAGGAGAGAAGATGGGAAAAGAGCCCATACAGAGGACAAAGGTGCGATGCGGTCCAGGCAGTAATTCAGGGCCTTTTTGTAGCTGGAGGACAGGTGTCCAGAGGCAAAGTGTGGCTAGTTGGGCCGGCTCAAAGAGGCAAACACCAGCTGTTGGAGGGTTTTATAAGCCAAGCCAGAGTTTTAGGCTGTCTAGGCACCGAGGAACGATTAAATGTTTTAAACAGTGAAATGACATGATCTAATAGTTTAGATTTTGCAGAAGGCTTGAAATTTTAGGAATAAGAATGTTAAGGAATAAGATTAAAAGATGCTACTAGTAGTCAAGGCTAAGAAATGATGCTAAGACAGTCGCCGAGTGGAAAGGAGGTATAGATTAAAAATATAAAGCGATAGAGGAATGACTGTCAGCGGCAAGGACAGGAAGTGAGGAAGGATGATGGGATCGTGGTTAAGAGTAGGACTTTGGATCCTGAACTCGAATCCCAGCTTTGCCACGTACTCACTCAGGACTTTGGATGAGGAGTTTTTCCCTGGTGCGTGTCCTCATTTGCCAGGTGGGAACTGAGATCTCAGCTCCCTCGTGGCATGAGCAGAGTTAATGTCTGCAGGGGTCTTAGAAGAGCTGCTGGCACAGACCGAGCGCCTCCTTCGTGCTGGCCGCTGCTGCAGTCACTGCTCTTGGGACCTGCCAGGATCTCTTTAACATTATTAGTTTATCTTGTCCTCATCAATTTGCTGAAAGTCAAGGTAACACAGCTTTTGTGTGATACTTTGTCTGTTTTTCTCCACAAAGATTGAGTTCTTCCTCACAAGGATCTGCATCTACTTTGAAGACCGCAAAAGCAGCTTCGTCCCCTTCAGTGACAGCCAAGAGGATAAACAGAGCCTCTTTGTCCTCCGGCGGCGCCGGTGTGAGAAGGTAAATTTTCTCTCCCTCTCCCAAGGTGCTGGTGTGAGGTAAAGGAAATCAGGAGCAGACAGTGAGTTTGGCTGAAGTTCGCCAGGGGAGTGAACGGGGGTCGGGGGCATGGGGAGAAACCACAGAAGGCGCTGTGCCCTCCCGGGCTTCTGTCCCTATCTCGAATTGTGGGAGGCGAGGCCATGGAGGGAATGCTGGGTAGCATCCCTTTTATAGGTTGCCCAACAGGATCCCGAAGACGGAGTTCAGCTGCACACACTGTTGATGCATGTTGTTGTCATTTATCCCCTGATGTGCATGGGCAGAGCCAAGACGGGCAGGGATGTGTCATGTAGCCAAGTGACCACGTATATTTGAGTTTGCTTTGTACTCTCCACTCACGTAGCCCTTTCCATTTACTTCGTGCCTCTGGACCAGTAGGACCCCAGACACTCATGGTGTTCCAGAGTGTTTTAGCCAGCTTCATGCGTCTTAACTGCCTGACGACAGAGGAAGTTAACGTGTCTAACTAAAGGCACATATAGTATTACTGAGTGTGATCAGGAAACCATGCTGTCACCATTTGCATTTATCAGAGCTGTCTTCGTCACATCCCCCTGTCGTCGTAATTGTGTGTTTTATGGACACAGACTCTGTGTGAGTATCCATCACTGTCCGTTTCTCCCTCTCACCTGTGTTTTCCACTCAGCTTTTCCATAAACTCCCGGCTAGCCAATTCTCTAGGGAACTTGAACGCCACTGCGGATGACCCAGAGAACAAGAAGACCTCATCCTCCAAGGCGGGTTTCGTGGCCAGCCCGTTCACCAACCTCTTGAATGGCAGCTCGCAGCCGCCTGCCAGAAATTACCCTGAGCTCAACAACAACCAGTACAGCCGAAGCAGCAGCAGCAGCGGGAGCACCCTGAGCAGCCAGCCCGGCCCCCTGGGCGCCAAGTCGGAGGAGCAGGCCACTGTCCTCCGGCCCTCCTACGCCGGCCTTTCTTCCTCCTCAGCCCGATTCCTGAGCCGGTCCATCCCTGTAAGTTCGCAGACACCACCTCTTGGCCCTCAGAACCCTGAAGGCAACTTTTGCGCCTCGCCTTCCTCTCCGAGGCTGCCACCAAAGAAATTTAATAGTGCCAAGGAAGCCTTCTGACGGGTGCCTTCCCGCTGTGCCGTGAAACTGTGCACATCCATTCCGCTGGCTCCTCTCCAAGTAAACACCGAGTTTCCACCGGGGTTTCTTTCTTCTTTTTCTTGTCCTCCCCTCACTCCTTTTTAATTGTTTTCTTTTTAGAAGGGAAACGGCGTGCATCCACTTCATCACAGACACTGTTGACTTCCGCGACTCCTCAGTTCAGTTTTCGGATCACTCTGCATCCTAGCACGTGTGTGGCGTAGAGCCGGGAGCTGATGCCCACAGCAGGCAGTGTTTGCTCTGGGTGCGGTGCGATAGGGGTTTTGGCTTCTTCCACATCACGTATTAGCAAGTGAATTTTCGGGGTATTTAAATGTGGAAGGTGCTGAGTGAACAGCATCTTCTTCGTATTAACCATTAGGCCCTTGAATATGTCGCCTCCTGTAGGGAACTGACCCAGGCTTAATTCAGTGGCACATGGAAAGTGCTTATAGAGAAGGCTTATGAGAGGGACCTGGGATACAGGGGGAGGGGAAGAAGTCTTCACTCCCCTAGAGATGGGATGAAAGTTCTAGCACACTTTACTCTTCAACTCTTTATTTAGGTTCTCAAACCCACCATTTAGTTACTAATGATCCTTGTTAGGGTAAGATCCGTTGGTTCAGCCCTTACTGTGAATTACTTTAATGACATATTTTGATTGCTTCGAAGGCAATTGAGGTCTTCGGGAATGTGAGTTTTGATTTGAGGACAAAAAAGGAAGGAAATGTGAATCAATGTTATGTGCACAGTGACTTCGCCGAGGGCTCAAGCAAACCGCTGGTGTCCTGGGAAGGCTGTGGTACCCCCTTCATGCCCACTTATTCACACGTTTCCTCCACCGTTGTCCAGGGCGAGGCTCATTTCTTCAGGGGAGAGAGAGGAGGAGAAGGGCTGGTGGCTGTGTGTCTCAGGGCCCACTCAGCAAAGCGATAGCCCGTGGGTGACAGTTAATGGGACCCACTTTCCTCAGGTGGCAGATTAGAATCCTCTTTTCCAACATGAGGATGTGGTGTCCATGTGTGTTCGTGTGTGTGTGTTTGTGTTTTGGCTGGACTCATCATGGCTCCCATCTCTAACTCAGGCCTCTTGTCAAAGTTTTTTTCCACCCTCTATCCACATATAGTCCTTTATGGCACATATAATTTTTCCTATCTGATTTTATTACCAGTGATGTTCTTAAATGTTTCTAGATGCCTGTAGATTAGGGTCTCAGGCAGTTGCCAGCCTATCCCACCCTTAATTTGACTCTACTCCCACTATCTTATGGGTATATGCATGCCAATAAAACATAAATTCTAGTAACTAAGGGCTAGATGGAAAATCATAGTGTGTTTACATTTTCATAACTAGGTTCACAGGTCATATACTTCACAGCAGAAATTGAGTTTGGTCAATATTTTCATATTCAGATTATGGGTCAGCTTCTTTTTTAGACTAAAGTGTACAGATCTTTCCATTTTCAGAGAAAGCATATCGTTATATACACATTTAAATATCTTGCAGATTTCATGGCTAGATGTTTTGTGTAATCCACATTTATAGCCGAGTTCTAAAAGCCCTGGTAGCTTGACAAGAATAACATTCTGCTTTTCTAGGTCTTAGTTTTCCTCTGCTAGTGAAAGCATAGGGGCATTCTTTAGATGACTGTTGATTCCCTCCCCACTCTGTGTTTATATAACTTAATTTTAGTTTTATTCCATATTTTCTTACTTTTCTTCACCTCTCCTCCTCCTCATCCCCCTTCTGGCCTAAATAGAGTAATTTTCCAATAATTAAATTTAAAGTAATAGTTTGTGTGGGCAGCTGCTGCGGTTCCCCTCTTTTCCCTCTTAACTTTGTCATTTTATTGTAAAGGCAAAGCGTTTATAAATAGAACCGCCAGCACGATAACATTTTTCTTTCTCTCATCCTCCCAGGAAGCAGTAGCAAGTCTCTTATAGCCAACTCTCCCTCCTTTATCTTTGCCTAAAAAAAAGGCCTCTGTATTTTTATTTTTTTTCTGAAAAGGAAGTCTCCAAGTCCTACCCCTGCTGGTTTGCTGACAGAAAGTCTAAATTAAGTTGGAAATTCCCATTTTATATGTCATAAAGTAGGAGGTTGTGAGTTTTTTTTCTGTTGGTCCAGTGCAGCTTTTCTAATTGTTGTGGCTTTCTTGTCTAAATAAGATGGTGCTTCTTTCCAGCTCTTCTGAAGATGTGAGGCGTGGGACTCTTGGAAACCTAGGAATAAATCACTCAGCAAAAATGTTTTAAAATCCTTAGGTAGGAAAGGAAGTCTATGTGGCAATATCCTCCCAGTAACTTTAAGAAAGACCCAGAAACTCCTAGGGGATGGGGGGTGACGGGTGTTCAGAGGGAGTCTAATATTTTAAAAGCTGCAATTAGCATCTCTTTTGAAAGCTTCATTTGCTCTCACTCTATGCGGCAGTTCAGCCCCCAGAAAAATATGAAAGCGATTTCCTTGTTCTGTCATTAAATGCTTAAACACGGAAAATAAGAACAAATGTTAAGGAATCCTTATGGCTGTGACAAAACGCTGAGAAACAGATCCTATTTTTATTTATTTGGCGGCTTCAGCCAGTGTTGAGTTTTGTCCTGCCCAGTACAATGTGCAAAGTTTCATTTTTATTGACCCACTTACTGTAAAAAAAATCCGTGTTCGTCCTCTGACTGTCAAAGGAGTTTTCAAATGCTTAGAAATGAGGGACGTGTGATTATGGCGTGGGTAGGGTGGAAGTATTTTATTAAATTGAAATTACTTGAGGGATCTGTCTTGAATGTTTGATGTGTTTCATTTTTAAGAAAGTTTCCACTGAATTGTATTCACCTACGTTGTCCTTACCTGACTCCACAGGCCTGAGTTAGGTCAGGGCGCTTCTCCCTTAAGCTCTTCTTACACCCTGCCTTGGTCTTAATCACAGCCTCTTCTCTCTCTGCATTTTAATCATCCGTTCACTTGTCTGTAGCCTCCTCTAGACTGTCAGTGCTGTGCGGGCAGGGACGATGCCTCTGGTTTTTACAGAGGTATGCTCTCTGCCTAGCACATAGTAAGCACTCATTAAGTATTTCTTGAATGGACAGTTACATGAATGAATGTGATAAGAATCATTGCTTCCATTTTAAAGATAAATAGCTTGAGCATTCGAGAGGTTAATGATCTTGCTCCTGATGGTACAAATATGTAGCACAACCATCGTTTGAATCTAGGTTAGTTTGACTCCAAAAAGCATGTTCTTTTGATTAGGTTATGTCATGTACAGACTGTGTAGGTGATTAAAATAGAGGGAGACCTAAAGCATGCTCCATTTTGCCAGGAAGGGTCAGGGAAAGCTGTGAAGAAGGTGTAACATTTTAGTTGGACTTTGGAGGATAAATAGGAGTCTGGTAGGAACCTAGTGATGAAAATAAGAAGTGAAGGAATGGCTGTTTCAATAACCAGAAGAACAAAGGGACAGTCTTAGTACTATAGTTAATTTCTTAGGTTCTGAAGACAGGTAGTCCTGGGTTCAGATCCTGTCTCTGCCACGTCCTTGTGGCAAGTACTTTGGCAAGTTATTTAACCTCTCTGAAAGGGGACTAATAATGGAAATAATAACTAGGGGCAGGTAAGGGTCTTGCGCATCCTGAAGCTTATACAACTAGATGGGACCTATTTAAGATAAAGAATGTAAAATATTTTGTAAATTTTAAACAAACACCTGACTACTTTGAAAGGGGTTTGTGTGCCTGTGGGGCCCTAAACTTACGTGGTAATGATAATAATATCTATGTAATAGGGTAGTTGTGAGCTTAATCTTAAATAGATTACACAGTGCTTATAGACAGTGCCGAGTAATTGTTACTGTTGTTTTATGAGCAATGAGTATTCCATTGTAGCTCAGGCTAGGGGCAGGGGATGACCTTAAGGTAAGGCTGGAAAGTTAGGCCGAAGGCAAACTGGGAGGTGCTATGTAAGCAGGAATGACTTGATCAGTTCTGATTTGAGAACTGATAGAACTGATAGTCCTTTCTTAGCAGGTGTCTTTGGGTAAATGCTATGCTCCTTCAACAATTATTTTGTGCTTTAATATACACAATAGTATCCGTACTGTTAAGTAATCATATATGATCAATTGCTCTACCATATTTTTATTAAATTTATTTTTTGTAAATGGAAACACAACTGTCCAGGGAAAAGTTATGGTCCCTAGTAAATGCCTTTTTTACAGTGTTTGACTATGAGGAGTTGTAAAATAATGAGCGTTGGTACTTAAAAAATGTATAGTCAGGCTGGTTACAAAGAATTTTTTGTTGCTTCTGTGTCAAGGGTCACATTGGTCTTTGTTTTATGGAAGCAGTCTTAGAGCAGACTTTTATTGTATTCGCCTGTAGCAGGTATAGACATAAAAATATAAGCCGTCCTGTAACATGATTCTTCTGAAAGCTGTTTCGAGTATCACCTGTTAAAATCCTTTTTGTCATTCAAAAAAAATCCAGTAGTAGCTTCCAGTAAGCTTTTATCCACTCTCACATTTTAAGTGATCCACTCGTACGTGCTGCTCTTCAGATATTTGCAGGGACAGTCTCGTGGCGACGTGGCAGGTTCTGTCAGTGACGCCGTTCAGCGTCTCTTGGAAGTTTCCATTCTGCCCTGTTCTGCTTTCTCATCTTCTTTGTTGTGTTAGCCTCAGAGATGATTTTCCTAACTCAGTCTCTTAATTCACATTTTAGAATAGAATCAAAAACACTTTCTGTAAAGGGCCAGATCGTAAATATTTTTGGCTTTGTGTCCCAACTGTTCAACTCAATACGTAAACAAATGGTGGTCCAGTGAAATTGTTTCTATAAAAACAGGGACAGGCTAGATTCGGCCCTGGGCTGTAGTTTGTTAACTCCTGCTTTGAAGCATTGCCAGAGATCGGATCCAATCTCAACATCTTAGTCTCCCTGTTCGAAAGTGACTAGCGAGCCCCTAAGGCTAGAACGTTAATCCTGAATTCCTTTCCTGAGCTTTCAGGCCCTCTGTACTCCGTTCCCCTTGTTGTATCTTTGTATCTCATTTACCCAGCTTGTCCCTGGACATGGGTTTTCTCCTCGCCCCTGCCCTCTTCGTCAATTTCTCATCTTTAAAGACATTAATTTCCACCTACTCTCTGAAGCTGCCCTCAAGAAATTGAACCCAACCATCGTTTTCTTTTTTAACCTCTGTTCTTAGCCATGACGAATATTTAGTACTTTATTTTATCAGTACGTAATGTTGCTATTACTCTTGTTTACATATTATCCATATATATGAGACTCGTCTCCAAATTTTCAGCTTTCCTTTTGCAGATATTTCATAAAGTTCTTTTATAGTTTCTAACACAGTACCAGACCCAGAAAGGAATTAAAAATATGCATTTAGTTTAAAGTTGAAACGAAAATTGAAGTGAAATGTTGCATACTTATTACTTTATCTTGCTATTCTCTTTATGCCATAGTTGCAATTGGTTTAAACACAGTTCCCTGTACCAGTGGTTAGAGCCATTTTTCTACCCAGCGGTCTAGTCTGCTCTTTGGTTAAGAAGACTCTGTAGATGAGTTCTCCAACTCAAATTTGACCAGTGTCAGAACAACCTGGTAGCCTCTGAATAGGTTAAATTCTTCCATGTTCTAGAATCAGGCCAATTTTATATGTGTATATAATATACTTTAAATTTATGAATTATATATTTATATAACTTCAAGATATAAATTATACAATTTAAAAAATATTTATATATAACTTAAATATATTTATATAAATAAAAAACATATATACACACACATTTTTTTAAGGACTTACTGGTCCTTAAGGTAGGACTTGGAATACGATCAAAAGGTTAGATCCAGCTTGGTCCAGTCAGCAGTTTGATGGAAGTCTGCCGGGCGATGGCATGTGCATTGAAGCGTGCTTCGTTTTTGCTTTGGAGTAATGTTTATGTAACAGTGAAGAACCACTGATTGTTTGAGCATCCATTTCCAATAAAATGCCCTTACTTTCCGATGCTATGTAATAACTTTTTCTGATTTAACTTGATTTTTTCTCCTTTGCCTGTTCTCCATTTAAAAACCTATCATCCTGTCCTGATTTATTTTTATTTTTTAAATTTATTTATTTAAATTAGTTTCAAGTATACAGTACATTGGCCCATCCCCACAGTTGTCCCTGGCCCTCCCACCTAGCCGTCATATTAATGCAGACTGCCTTCCCTCTGCCATGCTTCCCTTCCCCATGACCATCTATCAACTACTAATTTGTACTTCTTTAACCCTTCACTCCATTCTCCCAGCCCCCTAACCCCCTCTCTGTCACCAAATTACATCCTGTCCTGATTAACAAAATAATATTTAGTCACAAATATTTAATATTATATTTAATATTTAACTGAAGATTCAATATTATATTTTATAGTAAAGAGTAATATTAGCTTTCTGACCTTGTGTATTTAAATTGCTATGGTTTTTCCATCTCTTTTCATCATGGCATAGCCTTAAATTTGATGCAACTTTTTAGCTAAAGGATGCTAATATAATCAAGAACATGAGCTCAGTCTCAGTATCGGACTACATTTTTGTCATTCATTCGGCACTGGTATTCTTTTGTTCCCTTCCCAAGGGGACTTGGGAATGTTATTTGACAGTTAAAGCATCAAATTGTTTTGAGGTCAGCATGATTTAGGTGAGGCCTTCAAATTTGTGTATAAGCAGTTCAGGTACACACAGCGTTTGCATCTTGACCTAAGTGTAATTGAAGTTTCCTGTGTTAAATAGCAGCTCACGTTAATTTGCTGTCTAAAGCCTGTCAGCTGGTTTTGACTCATGGGAAAGGGCGCTTTCAAACACAGAACTTGCTCTAATCTCAAATACATTGGAGCTATTAATGCCTTGGTTGTTCAGCTTAATTTCACACCTCCTTTCTTATATAACATCAATAATACTTCTAGGTCAATAAAAAAAGCCTCATATTAATCTTACCTCTTTTTTTTTTCTTTTTTCTTTTTGGTCAGGAGTTAAAGAGAATAAGTGCTTTTTATATGTGTGTAAAGGCTTGTCCAATTTTTAAAAACTTATCCAGTATTTAACGTGTGTGCTGTGAGTGCTGTGTTTTAGTGGGGAAGGCGAGGCAGAGATGTGCCGTCGTCCTCCACTAGGTAAAAGCTCCACTAGGCACCTCCGGCCGAGCTGATCTTCTGCCCTCATTTTCCTTGTCTCTCTTATCTGTCTCTGCAACTGCTGCCAGAGTCTGCTTTTAACACGCCAGTTTTCAAATGTAAGCCTTTGCTTAAAAATCTTCTATGGCTGAAGAATAAAACCAGTTATTCTAAGACCTTCCCCCTTTTCCTTGAAGTTCTGCACTTTCGCCATATTATATCTAGATGTGGATTCGTGATCACGTGTGCTGTCTGCTTCAGTGTGCGTGTCCAGGCTTTTTCAGTTACGGGAAATTCTCGGCCGTTATCTTTTTGGATGTTGCCTTTCTGCTTTTCCTCCTACTCTCTCCTTTTGCGCTACTCCCTGGACTTACGCTGGAACCTTTTAATCAGTCCTCAGTGTTGCTTACTTTCTATTTTATATCTTTTGATTCCTGTCGGTTGGCTGTGTTCTGACTGAATTCCTCCTATTATCATCCTATTCATTAATTCTCTTTTAACCGTGTGCCTTCTAGAGTATATTCCCTACCTATTGACTTTTTAGTTTTAATGGCTGTATGTGTTTATTTTCAGCATTTCTAATTTATTCTTTATGATGGCTATCTGTTCTTATTTGGACCTTTTTTTTTTTCTGAACAACTGTAACGTTTTTTAACCATTATCATCATCGGTGATTGATTGATTACCTCCTATGTGCTGGACATTGCGTTGCATTAGGTGCTTTAAATATACATATCATTATTAACCCACAATTTACAGGTGAGGAAACCAACTCAAGGAGTAACTTGCCCAGAGTCTCATAGTTACTGTATCTGAAACTACCTTACTGATAGTGATCTTTATTTTTATTCACTCGGAAATCCATTTTACAGAACTTTTTATCATTTAGAGCATCGCTTCTGGTATCTGGGCTCCTGTATCGTTCCGCTCAAAACTTACCTTCCCACACTAACTCTTCTCTGAGACCTGCTACGACCCATGCCTATTTCCCAGCCCTCTCAGTTTTCTTCCTTCTGCGGCCTTCAGAGTCATTTCTGTTTCCTTTTCCCAACATTCTCTATTCACCTCGGACTTCCTTTCTGCAGTCACTTTATCACCAGCCTCCAAATTACATCAATTCAACCATCTCTTCCTAGTCTCTCTCCTCTAAACACCGTAGAAGCTATTCCCATAACTTTGCCAGTTGGCTCCATTTCAAATGAATTTCTAGTTGTCCTGCCCCTTCAATGCTCACCATGAGTTGACTTATCCCGTTGTGGCTTCCTTTCTGTCCCTTACCCTGGCTGTTCCAAAGCTTCTATACATTCTTTTATCTACACAACCCCTCCAGCCTCCGGGGCCAGTGGATCTTGCCTCGAGTTCTGCTGAAAACAGAATTTATCAGGAGAAATTTCCCTTAACTGTCCTCGTCTCCGCCTCAGAATTATCTACATCTGGACTCGTCCTTTAACATTAACTCCACTCACCTGCACACTCTGTACTTTTCTCTCCAAGCAGTTCTAGGAAGTGCCCCATCCACTCCTCTCCTTACAGCTTCCCCTGCATCGTTCTGTCTGCTCACCTGCAGGTAGGCACGCCCACATAGGACAGGGTGGTCTGACCAGTACTTCCTTCAGTCTTGTCAACCTTCATAGTGTTTCCTTCTGGACAAACGTGGAGCGAAAGTCTCTTCTTTGAGGCCAGATCTGATGGGCTCACGTTAGTCCTCACTCTTCCTAAGTCTTTCTACAGCATTCGATGGTATTGGCCACCTGCTTTTTCTTATTATTTTTTATTCCTTTTGAGTTTTGGAATTTTTTTTTCCCATTTTCACTCCTCCCCACCTTAAATCGTTACCTATTCGTCTTCCTCTGCCTGTCCCTTCGTGGTTTTTCCCAAGGCTCTGGCCTTGGCCAACTTCTCTCTCTGAGTAATTATCTGCTAAGCATTGGACTTACATTTCAGACAGCTTCTTACAGGCATTCCCTGGGAAAGAGTACATGCTCCTTTAATTGCCACCTCCTCATTTTGTTTCCTGGCTTAGTAATTACATCTTTTTTTGCATCTGATCATCCCAGCTAGAAACTGAAATGATCTCTTAACTGCATCTGCCTTTCCTTCTGTCACATCCAGTCACTATGTCCTGTCAGTTCTCTCTCTGAAATGTGTGTTTCATTCCTTCATTCTCACCATGGCTGCGCTAATTGAGGTCTTCACAGACTTGTAATAGCCCTGAAAGCTTCCCTTCTGTAAGTTTCTCTTGCCTGGAATCTCTCCTCTCTACAGTTGCCAGTGCTGGATTTCTAAGACACAGATGATTACATCATTGCTGTGTTCCAAATCATTCCGTGTCTCCACTTGGCCGATAGGGTCCGGTCGGGATCCTTACGCTTGCTGCTTGGGGCCCCTCCCCGCTGGACCACGGGCCTCACCCACTGCGTCCTCTCCAGCAGCTCTGCCTGGCATCCTGACTGGCATTCTGTAAGAGTGCCACACCCTGCCTCGTGCCCAAAGCCTGCCGCATGTTGTTCACTCGTTACTGCTCGTTTTTAACTTCTGGACCCGGCAGTAGTTTTCATTTTTGATGAAGCATTTGTTACCTTTACAGGCAGAGTGCCTTTTCCTACTCGACTCTCCTGGGAGTTGGTCACAACCCTTGGTTGCTCTCACAGTCACCTGTACCTGATTCTCTCTCCCTTGCTGGCTTTTAAGCTTCTTAGAGGCATCTTTGTTTTCTCAGGATCCAAAGTATATCAGGCACCTAGTAAATATTTACCGAACTAAAAGTTGGATACTATATCTGGTTCTCGGATGTTAAGCAGAGGAGTAAGGCCCTTAGGAGCCTGTATCATTAGCCTCTGAAGCACTAACAACAAGCAAAAAGAGTTTTTAGTTTTAGCTTTAATATACAGTAACATGAGAATTTATTTTTTAATATAAAAGTGGCTTTACTTAAAATAAGAGAAAAATTTTATTTAAAAAATTTAAATATAATTTCAGCGTTCCAATGAACTGAAAACATTCATGTAATGGTTGGCTGAGTCAAGGGGGGTGTCAACAATCTGTCACCTAACAATCGAGCTCTTTGTGATTGTTGAAAAGCAGAGATTAAATTCCCTCAGAAAAAAAAAAGAATCTATTAAAAGTTATGTAGGGAGGTAAAAGAATATTTTATATAGATATTAGTTAACCAAAATAGGCTCGTTAAATCTTGGGGTCCCTAAAGTACTTAGAGAACACTATAGAAAAATGTATAGACGTCTTTCAAAGCTGATTTTGTGTTACTAGGTTTCCAATAAAACCTTATCCAGGTATGTTTCTATTAGTGTTATTAGTAAAATGTTATGTTAGCAAAGACAGATACTTTCAGTACTATAAAACCACATCTGTAGAAATATGTATCAATCCACACATTTTGTGTGTTTTTAATTTATAAGCAACTCTAAAACTAGAAACCTGAAAAGCCATAAAGAGACCTGGGATTATAGGGACAGTTATAGATCAACTTATTTTTCCTGTGTTCATTTTTTCTTATTTGTTCATTAACACTTAAAACATAGAAGTTATATATAAAATAAGATACCAATTGCCAAATATGTGTCTTTTTCCCCTTTAGTTATCTATACTATTAAAACACTTTTAAAGGCCTTTTGCACTTGTAGTTAGAACTAAATCCAAGGATAATGAGTAAACTACATTTTTCTTCTCTACGGGACGTAGAAAAATGAGGACAGAAAAAGTCAGTGTGGCAGGAGTAAATGGCAATTTTGAGTCAGGATTTTGACCAGTAGGAATCAAACATTCGGATCATAAGGTTCTCTGGTTCAAGATAGTTGAACATTAAGATGTTGTTTCATTCATTTTCTGGCAAAGGCCTTAATCTTGTATTATTCTTTATAATTTTCTGTTTTTGATAGCCATATTATAATTTTATTTATTAATGCTCTGTTAGCATATATATCTATAATTATTAGACATTTTTCTTCCATGATTAGGTAACTGGGCTGTTTAAAAAAGAAACACCTCCAGAATAGCTAAATTTTTAAAGTCACTGCCTACATCTGCCAAAACAGATTAGTAGCAAATTTCCAGAACAGAACAAGTTGTCTTGATCTCCTTACCTAACACTTGGTTTTATGTCAAACCTAACTGCTTTCAGGGAACAAGACCTCTTGATGGAAGCTCATATTTTGACATTAAAAATTAGGGGGGAGGGGATGCTGCAAGTGTAGGGTAATTTTATTCTTATTTTCTGGTTGAATATTGCTGTATTATTAGGTTTATGGTATTCATATCATAAAAATACCATATATTCATGATAAGCTTGATTTGGTCTTAACTCACTATGATCTTGTTGAACTTACTGGTCACATGAAATTGAATATTCTCTTTGAGAAATTAAAATCTCTTAGCCATATAAATAAGTGCTACCTTATAAAATAATTTTACACTTCAGATCTCCCTTCATAATCATATCCATCATCATTACTGTTTTCTTTTTTTAATTTCAGATGCATTAGGCATTAGTTCTTATGGTAAAAATATTTTGGCCAGAGGTAATTAACATTTTAATCAGAATACTTAATCATGGATGTTTTTATAAAGAAAATTCTTTTTGGAGTATTCCTAAAAATTATTTTGGATTCAGTCTTATTGAAAGTCGTTTTAAAATGTATATATCTCCTTTACAGCAATAAATATTACATTTTCTTTTTTGTACTTTAATATTCCTTTGCTAACTCAGGATCCAACTCAGTCTCAAGTTATTATTTTTTCTGTCAAGATGATAGAGAATATTCGATTAGATATGTAGTGACCACAGGACAAATGCTAGAAGTATCCTGAGGCTTTATATTATGGTGGCTAAGAGTTTGGGCTTCACAGCCAGACTGCAGGAGCTCACATTCCAGCTTCACCACTTCTAGTTGTGAAATATTGGGAAAGTCACTACACTGCTTTGTACCTCAGTTTTCTCATCTGTAAAATGAGTTGTCTGGAGCATTTAATGAATCAATACTTATAAAGTATTTAGAGCTGTGCTGGTTATATAGAAAGTACTCAGTAAGTGTCTATTGTAGAATAATTGACCTGTTAGGTAATATATCTAGTTTATTAAGAATTCCAGGTCATTGTACTTCAATATATTTTTGAACAATAAAACCATTAGCAATAATAGTATTGTTCATGAGGTTCAAATATATGTGCATTTATACTATAAAAGTTAAAAATGCTGATACTGGCTGTTGTGTTTTCCGGGATGTTAGTAACTTCAGGATGTGTGTACTTCGGAGAACAGATACACCAGAGACCCTAGATACGGCTCCGTCGTGCGAGCTAGTGGTGCTTGAAATCTAGATACATCACCCCACACTATTGCTTCCCCCAGTGAAAGGCCTTGAATTATTAACTATGATTTTTAAAGTGAATAGGCCTGGTAGATGTTAACAATTCTCTTTTTTCCCCTAAGTCCACTTCCATTAAGATTTTTATTTTAGATTGAAAGCGAAAGGAAGTTAATTTGTTTCAAAATACTGATGTCAGAATATTTGCTGTGCCTTTTTACTGATCTATTTCCTTTAACTTTCTTTACACCATATAAAGAAATCATGGAATATGTTTTGTTCCAAGAACTTTGGTGGCGTATTTTTATCCTCCAGTGCCTAATATATACTACTGATGTTCAAGAATTATTCGTTGAATGAATTAACTAACATAACAGAAGGTCCCTTCTTTGGCCCAGTCATGTCTTCTTTTGTTTACAGAGACTTGCAGAGCCACTTAGGCACCATAAGTGAGCAAATTGGGTAGGAGGTAAAGGTAGCAGTAGAAATTGTGATAAACTGCATCCGAAGGCTGGACTAAATGCCAGCCAGAGTTTATGACCTCTGCCCTGTGCAAGGACAGGCTTCTGCCAGATGACATATGCCTCATATGAGTGATAGAAATAAAGTTATTTTAGACTATTTCGGCTTTCCAGATACATAGATAAAGTACTTTACCCTGGAAGAAAGTTAATTTCACAACTGTCACTTGCCTCAGGATCCATTCCTTTGCTATTTCTTTATTTATCGGGAATTGATAGACCTTGAGAGGAGCTTGCCAAACAACTTTATTTTAAATCTAGAAGCAATCTGAGGAGCTTTATAATTTCTGGTAGTGATAACACAAACAATTTTTCTAATTAGAACAAAAGGAAAATTAAATATTCCCAAGAAAACAAAGGCAATGTATAGCGTGCATGTGTGGCATTCTTGCAGCTGGGAGACACCTGGCTCTGCCCTCTCTGCCTACTTGCCAGACTCCAGGAGAAACTGAGAAAAAGCAGCTAGAAAAATGATGGTCCACTTTTAAGCTCTAATTGCTGGGATGGCAGCTGGTGTCCTACAAGTTAAATGTGGATGGGCTTCAAGGCGCTGGACTGGTTTCACTGGATTTTCCCAGTCTGACCTTTTTTAATCTCTCTGTGAGTTCAGCTCTATTTACATTACAGTGCTCTGATTCTTGATCATATCTCCTGTTTTGACGCCTTGGCATAAACCACATCCTGCAGCCAGAAAGACAACTTTTACCAAGTGTTTTCCATTCTGTCTAGAATCTCTTGACATCTCACCTCTTCCTGGAAGCTTGCAGCATAGAGAACCCCCGGCCGCCATCAAACCTTCCCTTAGCACCCCTGGCCTAATCCTTTGCGTGTGCATAACATAACGTTACTCTCACCCTGTGTATATTATTATTTAATGTTGACACCTTTGTCTTTTCATTTTATGTCTGTATGGGAGTTGGGTTTTTTTGTTTGTTCGTTTGTTTGTTTTGCCCTTTTGGGGGACAGGGACTATAACTTTTTGATTCATAGTGTTGATAGATACTTAATTAGTAAATGACTGTCGACAGGGTATAAAATTCACTGGGGTTTTGAAGATAGTGTGACTCCTTTTGTAAATTACTTGGAAAATGGACAAATTCTCTTTTAACCGATCCCTATACCATTAACAAAACGGACCAGTCTCAGATTTATGACCTACTAATAAAATGCTGCAGATCAATTTGAAAAATAATTATTGGGAGAGGAGAAAAGGGCATTTGGTAACAAATCAAGTAAACTTTGTTCTAAGGTATTTGGTTAGAAGAGTTGTTCAAAACTTTTTTTAATGTTTAAACTCAACTGTGTTTCTTCTTTTTAACTGCTGTTTGCTGCTCAAAATAACTACAGGCAAATTTTCTCTACCTCTGTCATCTCCTGGTTTGTGCCTGTTATCAGTACATTCTGATTACATATCCCAGTCACGCTCCTTTTATATGTTATTATCAAATATCATGTGGGAGGAACTTGCATTTTCCTTTTTTTTGAAAATTGCCCACTGTTTATTATGTTATGATTGTCAAGATTCTTCTGCACAAACGCTTTTGGGTCTTAACATCAGACACTACAGCTAGTAGTGCTTTGTATCTCCCTAAGTGGAAAGGATTTGTGAGGTATTTATTAAATTCAAATATTCTTAAGGAATTTACTTAAATCGCTGCTAATTCTACTGCATATTTATTTGATATGTATTGAATTAAGTAAAAAGTATATATATTCTTATAGTATATTCTAATAATCTTCAATTTAGTTACAAATGCCATTTAATACTTTTGAGTAAAATTTAATATTATTGCACAAAGGCTTGGAAGCAAGTTTGGCGCTGTCTACTAATTTAAGTAATACTTAATTTTTAACCACTATGAATAAATTAGTAAGCCTTTTAAAACAAACTTTTCTTGCAATCACTTTTACATTTGAATATCTCATCTCGTTCTTAGCAAAAACTTTGTTTCCCTCCTTTTTTCCTATTTTTTCTTATTTTATTTATTTCATTCGCCTGCTATACAATAGACCCAAACTGCCTTGTGTTGAGGGAGAAAGCTGTATGACGTGCTAGAAGTTTTATGTGTGGTGGAGTTTAATCTCACTCTGTGTCTCTCCCCTGCACAGTCCCTTCAGTCTGAATATGTCCATTACTAAGGCCTTGCCACGCCGGCCAACGCTGTTCCACTCTTAGACACAATTTCTTCATCTGGACGAGCAATGTAGAGAGAAAGTGACTGCTTGCTGGAAGAATATCTCCGCCTTCTTTCCTTAAATTAAAGAGAGCACTAAGATAAGACCTTCAAAGAGACTTGAAACTGGAAAACTGGTTAATAACTACGATAAATGCACTGAAACTCTGTTAATGGATGTCAACACTTTTTAAGACAGTTTTAATGTTGGATTTGGTATTTCGAAAGGTTATTTTTAATGTATTTTGGTAATACATTTGTTATTACATTTACATGTACAGTATTACATTATGTACGTATTGTGAACTTTAAAAGACTATTTTGATAAATTTATAAATATATAAAATTATGTAAAAACTAGACTATATTTTGACTTAGATTTTCTTGCTGTTTGCTACCAAAAATTTGTATTTTGAATTTGTTTAGTATGGTTTTGTGTACAATGAATACATAATTCCTCTTGATTAAGAAAAAATAAGGGAGAAAGTTTTTAGAAAGTTATTTTTATGTTCCCACTATGACTATGGCAGATCAGTTCATTTTTGGGGGGAAGTCTAATGTCATGAATTTATTCAAGTTTATCTCTAGCAAGAGTATCATTTGATAAGGCTTATTTAGACCATTTCCTTTCTCTTTGTTTTTGTTGCTGAGCCATTTAGTTTTGCATCCTTGGGGGCTTTGCTTTAGCAAAATTTAACATCCAGTTGAAGATCAGCATTCACCGAATGTTTCTCCCGAAAGCATGGCTTCGCCATGAAATGACTCAACATTCCAAATGCTTTTCTTTCTTTCCTCCTCTCAAAAGGGCTCTTAAGCCAATTAGAATATTCTGCTTTTGGTACGAGGTGGTTGTTGCCTATAATAATCACACATGGTCTGGCACCAGTTTTAAATCAATGAAGAAAAATAACTGAGATGCTGCTAAGTGTGTTAAAAGAGATATGTTTCAAAGAAATTACAAACCCCCGACACACAAGCTTGCATATCAGAAACCTAACATGAAAAATGAGGTACTCACAGCCCTTCCCTGTAAGTGTGATCTTACATTCAGGCCTCCAGAAGCCTGTAGGCTTCATTTCTGTGGGGAGTTGGGAAGATTTAGATTCTGATTCTCTTCCATGCTGCTTAAGAATGGACGACTCAGAGGACAGTTAAATGGATTTGTATGAAGTGCTTTACTCTCAAACCATTGAGTTTTTTATAATGTATTTATTAGGAGGGGGTACCTAGAGGCTATTATATATGCTTCAGCAAAACATCTTGTTTATGTTTTACATTTTTAAAAAGGCATTTGAATGAATGTTTGACTCAGGTTGATTAACTTAACCTTCAGTAACTACAGTACCAAATAATTGCACTAAACTTATAAAAAATGAATTGTATGTTTTAGGAATCAAAAATCAAGTGGAATTAAATTATATACCTTTTCTAAAGCTGAAATAGTAAAATATTTTATTATGAATTATTGTAAAAAAAAGATTGATTAATGTATAGGATGACATTGTTTTTTAAAAATTATCAGTGAAAAGTAATTCTGATGACATTGAGAAGTGGGGAAAGGGAACCATATTGCCAGTTTTAGTTCTGTGAACACTAATTTGTGTGCAGCTATTAAAATGATTGTAAAATTGACTACTCTAAACTCTTTATAATTATGTTTGTATATTAGTCATATGTATCTACATGTGTAAGTCTTAATTATTTATACACATGCGCATACATAGACAAACGAAGGAGTGTATGTATATAATATAGAAAGTATATAGAAAGTAATTCTACTCCAGTAATAAAAATTGTTTGACATGTATTTTGTTATGAATAGTTTAACTTCCAAAAGATATTTTGTTCTATTTTAAAGTGTAGAAGAATACACTGCTAATAAATAATAAAAGTTTTATGCAATTTATGTTTCCCCTGGCCTTTATGATTTGGATTTTTAGTTTTTAATGCACTGAAGTCTCGTTATAGTTCTATATTTGATCCAATCTTGTTGGTGTCTTCAATTCAGTTTGTCAAGATCTCTGTTCTGGAGTTTATGTTCCTTTACTGACTTTCCAAGTTGTGACCATTTCCTGAAATACGTGACAGTTTTAGTTCAAAGAGCACAAGAAAATCTTATACTTTGAATTTCACAAAAGTCAGATAATGTCAGGCTCTTACTGTTTTTTCTCTACATAATATTCCTTCCCATTAATAAACCACTGACTTTAATCAATGCTTTGGGACCTGCCTGGTCATTTATGACTGTCATATGATACACAGATTATCGTGTCCTTTCTTAAAGGAGAAATTATAGAAATAAATTGATCAGATGACACCGACTTCACCACGGTCGGATCTGTTCCCCGAAGAGCCAACTGGGGAGGAAGAAGCTGCATTCTTTTTTGGGGATATTTTGTGGATTAAACTGAATCTCTTTGGGTTGTGATGACTCTGAGGTTTTCCCCTTCTCTTTTGCCTTTAAACATTTTTCAGAACACAGAGGAAAGGTTGTGGGCAGGAAGGCAGCTTCACTTCTGTAGTTGGGAATCTGCCAATTAGCTGTCGTCATAACACTGCACAAGGGATACCGAGGTCATAGGACCACCTCTTAGAGAAGGTTTCTTATGAATCTATAAACCTGTCAGGAAGGGCAGAAAAATCTTTTGCTATGGATTTATTTCTTGTGAAAAAAAATTTTTAAATCACTTAGTTCCAATCAATATCTCACCTACTGGTCGTTGAGTTTACATGGCTTTGTTACTCTTAGATGTCAAATGATTTATGAATCACATAACACACTCGGAGGGGCGATGTGATAAATGTATTTATTTAGCTGTGATTCAAATAACAGCAGGAATGTGAGTTTACCAACGGCAGCTACACAAGTGTACTTTCAAAATTGTTCTCACTTGTATTCTTTTCCTTGGTGATGTGTCGAAACCATGAATATGTTAAAATTTTGTTTCTACTTAATTGTTGGTCCATGAGCTGAACAGTAAGAACTGTGTGGTGTTTTGTGTCATATAAGAAGTCTGCTTCCAGAGTGCCCTGGTAAGGTAAAGTTGATGCTGCCTACACAAGCCTTCGGTCCTGTTTGTGACACTCAGCAAAGCAAGAATTCGGTCACCGTGTGGCAGAAGATTACTTAAGGAGATTTCCAATTACAGCAAGATATAATTTACAACATAAGATAAAACTTAATTTACACACAGGTTGCATAGGGGCTGTGGCACTTATGGCATAGAAAGTAAAGTGGAAAATAATTAAGTTATTTTGAGCTGAATTGAAATGTTAATATATTCCCACCCAGTTCTTTCTTTATGGATCGAATTATGATAATCATATCAAGAAGGAGAAAAATAGCTTTTCTAGAGAATTTTAAATTTTTTTTTGGTGAGCGCAAGTAGAAACTTAAATTGAAAGACTACTTTTAATGTAAAACAATTATTTGGAGCTGGTTTTAAATGGACAAACATAAGGAAACTGACCTTACTCATTTGCCATGTCTTGCTGCTTTGACCTGCATACCACAAAAAGGATTTAAGATGACTTCAAAGAATGGAGCAGGTGTACCATAGAGTAGCCGGAAGGGACTTTGGACACAAATTTTGAGGCAACCAATGCTGGGACTTAAAGCTGAGATAAGTAGGCCTCTCAAATATCATTGGAGATTGGCCATCTCTTCCTATTTCGGCAAATTTACACTAAATACGCACCTTCAGTCAGCTCCGGGATGCTTCATCGGAATATATTTTAATCAAAATGTTAAGTATAATACAATACCTTGTTATTAACTCTAGGTTATATGCTGTACAGTAGATCTCTGGACTCATTCATCATGCATAACTGAAACTTTATACCCTTAGACTAATTTGGTAAGAGGGTAGACCTTAAGCATTTCCATCACAAAATAATGATACTAACAATAACAAACAAACAAAATTTAAAAAGACAGGAGCACTCATAGAGCTAAAATTTATTACAGTGAAGTTTGCAAAGCAAAATCAGCCAAGGGACGCATGCAGGGAGTGAGCTCTTATTTATTTATTTAAATTTATTTATTTATTATTATTTTTTAAAAGCCTACAGCACCTAGTATTGCTAAGTGGTCTCCCATGCAAGTACTAACCAGGCCCGATCCTGCTTAGCTTTTGAATTCAGACAAGATTGGTCATGTTCAGGGTAGTGTGGCTGTAGACTAGGCAGTGAGGTCTTGGAGGAAACTGGCACAAGCCTCCAAGTATCCTCTCCTAGAGGAGTTAATGGAATGTGCTTTATTCTCCAGCAACCAGTGGTGACAATACTGGTTGTCAACGCGTCATCTACCAGCGAAGCTCGTTAGAGAAGCACCCAAGGTTTTATCTGGGGGCTGGTCCTGGAAGCACCTTCTGCTGAGCAGACGCCATAATCCCAGGATCTCAGAAGGAAAGCAGGTGTTCCGCATACACTTTACTGTTCGCACGGTCCAGGCACAGCCACCCACCCTTGTCATTACGGGAAGTTTGACATCAGTGTTGGGAGCTGTGTACTGATCAAGTTCCCCCTGGCTTGCACTGGGGGACTTGAACGCAGGCCTTTCCAAGGACAACAGTCTCAGGCCTGCTGTGCAAACACTTTTCTAGTACACTCTGTATCTTAGCCAACTGACTTTGTAGTAACTAAAATCCGATTAAATAAATGTGCAGGTTTTACCTTACGGAGTTGACCCAAAGTCCCTGTTTTCGGAAGATTTCTTTATGGAGAAGAGTTGTGATCTAGGCGACAGGAGCTGCAGCTTTCTGGGGCTCCAGGACTCCGGATGGGCCAGAGCACTGGCTTCTGTCTTGTTTTTAAATGGATAAATTCAGACATGGTACAGCTCCCCCCCACCCCCCAAACACTCTGCTCCTCTCGGTGACGTGCCACCAGCCAGAGTCTCCAATATTCCACCCTTTTCTGGGTGAACTGGAGAAGAAAAGACTCTGCTTTAAGAGATGAACTAGTCTAAACGTTTGCTCATACTATTTACCTGTTATTCAATATGTGAAAGAAATAGAAATATAGGTAAATGCATTTAAAATATTGCAACTTCAAAAATATTAAAGTAAAAAGGTATTGTAAAAAATTAAAGCTAAAAAAATGGCTGCAATAAAATAAAGACACTAGTGAGACTAGTAAAAAGATACACTTAAAACAATAAAAATATAAATTAAAATAAAAAATATTCTGTAAATTGATAAACTGCTTAAAATAAGGTAGGAAGCAAATCTAAAGAATAAATTAATGAAATAATGCTAGGTAGAAACTGAAGATTTAAAAGAATGAGCTAAATAATCTAAAATAAGAAAGAAAAAGCCTTGGATTTTTAGAAATAAAAAATTAAAACATAAAAAATAAAGAAATTTAGAATGCTTTTAACAAAGCCACAGGGCTGCTTGTGCAGAGAAAGTTGCAGATGCTCACAGGCCTCCTATTACGCTTGATCTCAAGGTCGAGCTGCCCTGGACAGGCCTTGTGAGGGTCAAAATCCCCAGGCAGAATGTGCTAAGAAAAAGACCTATGAGCAAGACAATTTGTCAGCTCAAATTATCTCAGTTGGATTTCTAGTCTGGCATCTGCAGACCTGCAAAAGCTGTTAAGTCTTAAGAGAATGTCATGAACACATTGTGTGTGTGTGTGTGTGTGTGTGTGTGTGTGTGTGTGATTAGTGTAAGCCAGACAATGTGCTAAATACCATAAATCTATAAGTAAAACTTATGAGTTATCTTACTATATATCCCTAAAAGGTTTAGGTGAAGGAAACAGGAAACAGACGTGGAGAAGTGAAGTGACTTGCCCAAGGTCACACAGCTAGCAAGTGCAGCAGCCCTGATTTAAATGCAGCCTCAATGCCATAGCCAATCTCCTATCCTTTTTGCTGTCTTATGTGTAGACAGACTCTTAAATATGGGCTGATTGCTGTGAAAGAATGCATCAATGATACTCATTTTAAAGCTTCAAATTAGAGTACATGTTGTTAGACCCAGGAAAAAAGTTTGGTTAAAAGGTTTTATTGCTTTGAAAATATAGCTGTTTTAAGGAAGGATGTCTTAGAAAATGAATAGTCTCTTGCTGATTCTCAGCTAGCATGTAAAACCAAAAAAAAAAAAAAAAAACCCAAAAGTTCATACATTGGGACCTGATGGAAAAAATCAAATTCTTGAAAAAAAAAAAAAAGTTATGATCCGGTGTTGAAAAAATTAGTTGGCCAAAAGGCAGGGAGTCTGACATTTTTGAGCAGTCTGCCTGTGCACGTTGCTGACAGGCACAAGTAAAGGCTTCTCTTTCCGCGCTCACGACAATGAGCGACATCTAATAATATGAAACTTAAGAAATTTTTAATATAAATTTTAACATTGTTCTAATAATAAACTCTGAGCAGTACTTTTCCACATTATACCATTCTCTTGGTTTGAATGGGCTCAAACTCTGTGCATGAATGTACCTGACGGTATTATAATTAGAGTCTGACTTAGTGGAATATTTTATTGAAAGCATATCTTGTGGGTTTTAGTCAATATATTATTTTTATTTTTAAAAGGAGTATGATTCATGCAAAAAAATCAGAAGCCATATAAATTTAAAAGTTCAAATCTTTTCTCTCAAATCTGCTAACTTAAAGTAATCATGATAACAGACTATATTTCTATAGTTGATTTTTTTTTTCTAAAGCATGCTCTGTACTTAAATAACGACTCTACCTGAACATCGGAAATGTTATGTGTTTTCTTCTTCTTGCACAACTATACTCAGGGTTCCCAATGATGTGCTCTGTAAAAACAGGCCCCGCCCATCCTGTGAGTTACACTTTAAGGCTTCTTTTCACATATTTTATATACGGGTCAATCCTTCTCATCGTCAGCCTGCTTTCCCCCTCCCTCAGAAGCCTTTTCCTACTTTGGGTTCAGTGAAGCCTAATCGTTTTTCCTTCATTATGCTGTGACATCCTTTATTAAGGCTGATGATGCCTTTTGTTACTCTATCCCAGGTACCTGGCTCAGGCACAGGACCCTTTTATTTCACTTCACTCTTATTTTTTTCATATTTTCTCTGAGCGCTTCGGAAATTAAGTACTACGTTCATTTCATTTTCTTGGGTAGACCCTTAGCCATTAGATCTAGAAGACTGAGCAAAATCCAGTTCAGGACAGCTTGCTGCTGAAAGCAGAACTTTGAAGAGCCTTAATCAGAAAGGATTCGGGGATGCTTAATGGACCGCTGCCACTGGTGTGTTTGCTGGTCTAGAAAGAATGGAGACAATGAGAAAGGAGTCAAAATAAATAACTCATACAGATCTGCAGAGATTGGGAAGCCGACTGTGAATTGATATTCATTCACTCATTCCACAACGTTTAATAAAAGGCTACTGAGGAGCTACAGATACGAAGTTAGAACCTTACATTCAGTCTTCTGAGGAACACGTACCTACGCAATGACATTCCCACCTGATACCATGCTTTTCTCACTGGTCCTGAGAGAGCTCAGATAAACGTGAGGCAAGAGTGTGGTCAGAGGACCTTCACAGAGGAGCAGGCATTTGTTGAGATGACTTTGAAGGCAGCAAGAGGTGTAAAAGTAATTATTGGTATCTTTTTCTGAATTAAAAATCTGAATGTGTTCACCTGGCCAGAAATGAGAAGAACCAAGGACCTTCAGACCAGGGAAGCTGTCCGGTGCTCTCTGCTCCAGCAGGGTCCATATTTGCTAAACTCTAAGGGAGCCCCAGGACAAGAGATGGTTTGCAGGACAGAATCGGGGGCGGGGGGGTGGGGGGGTTGAGAGTTGGAAGGGGATCATACAGGAACTAAAGGGAAGAGGCATGGAAACACTTTATCCAAATATAACTTTCCTGATTGTTAATGTCCTCAAGTGTCTGTGTTTACAGGAGCCCTCTCTCTCTCTCTCTCTCTCTCTCTCTCTCTCTCTCTCTCTCTCTCTCTCATCTATCTATCTCTCATCTATCTCCCATCTATCTATCTATCTATCTATCTATCTATCTATCTATCTATTTATCTATCATCTACAGATATATATTTAACATTAATCTATTGTAAAGTGAACTTCGATTCCCATGGAACTATGACTCTTAATTCTGTCTGCATTAGAATCACCTAGGGAGCATTTCTAATTAAACCAGAATGAGGGGCATGGGACCTGAGATTGGTTTTTTAAGCTCCTCCTCCTCCTCATCCTCCTCCTCTCTTTTTAATCTCTCAAGTAATTCTTGGTGCACAGCAGAGTTAAGGAATCAGGGAGAGAAAGCCAAGCTTTCAACCATTTAACATTGTCATTTAAAATAAGGTTTTTAATTCTTCAAGGTGGCTTTCAAAATTGAGATACGTTGAGAAATAATATAATCCCCCCTTTCCTATCAGTTAACAAATATCTTACTGAAGGGATTGTGCTAGGAACTGTGGGGAAATTAAAAAAAAAAGTGGGACAAGGATGAGGAGGTGTCTTCTCCACGCCTTCATCCATGTTTTCATGCAGTCTGCCATCCAGGTAAGGAATTGCATAATCATGTATTGGTTGGTCTTTTGTGACTGGGAGATGCCTAACATTAACTACCTTAGGACACAAGGGGCTTGTAGAACCCCAGGCTACTGACAGCTGCTGCACATTACACCTGGAGAGTCACCGGCCTGACTCTCAGTCCTAAGTCCACACCTCTGGGATGGGATTCACATTAATAGGTGCTCTAGTCCTACAAAAGTGTGTGGAAGGAGTGGCTTGCCAGGCAGGTAAAACAAATGTCCTCTGCACCTGTATGACAAGACGAAGATGTTACGAGACAACACTGGAGAACAATGTGGTACAGAAGTGACTGAAGGATTGGTACAGGATATTGCTGTCCCCCACCTGAATGAAAGCTGGACCCTTGGAGCAGCTTTTTTGCAGAGTTTAGGTTTCTCATCACATGTGGGATGTAGTTAGGAAGAAATGAGGCAGCGTGTACAGGCTGCTTCACACACAGAGAATCACTGTCTACCCCAGCCTCAGTGAGCAGCAAGCTTGGTTTAATCTATGGTGTTTGAAGGACATCTCAGTGATGTCTAACATGCAGTCTGAAATGGGGTGATGGCCTCATCTCTTTTTATTTGTTTGTTTATTTATTTAATTTATTTACTTACTTTCTTATAATTTATTTTAATTACAGTTGACAAACAATATTATATTTGTTTCAGATATATAGCCTAGTGAATAAACATTTATACTTTTTACAAAGTGATCACCACAGTAAGTCTGGTACCCATTTGTCACCATACATGGTAATTACAATATTATCAACTATATCTCCCATGATTTATTTTGTAACTGGAAGTTTGTACTTCTTAATCCTTTACCCATCTTCCACCCGACCCCCACCCCCTCTCCTCTGACAACCATCAGTTTCTTCTCCATATCAATGGGCTTGTTTCTGTTGCATTTTATTTCTTTGTTTGTTTTTTTTTATGTTCCACATATAAGTGAAATCATATGGTATCTGTCTTTGTCTTACTTCGCTTAACAATACTTGCTAGATCCATCCATATTGTTACAAATGGCAAGGTTTCATTCTTTTTTATGGCTGAATAAAAGTGATATATATATATGTATATATCTATATATACACACATATGTGTATATGTGTGTGTGTGTGATATGTATATCACATTTTCTTTATCCATTCATCTGTTGACGGACACCTAAGTTGCTTCCATACCTTGGCTATTGTCAACACTGCTACAATAGCCATGGGGGTGCATATCGAATCAGTGCTTTTGTTTTCTTTGGATAAATACCCAGAAGTGGAATCGCTGGTTTTTTCCCCCACTCTTAAGTCCCATGACAGGGAGACCTCTAACATATTTTGGCTTTCACTGGGGCTCAGAGGGCTGTGCCAAACATCCAAAGAAGGTTTTCCCAAATTATAAAATAAAGGAATATGCTGAGGAAAGGGCTTCTTGAAATTGATAGTGCCAATTTGCTTCCCAAGCAAAGATGCCCCTAGGGAGTAGACATCTTCTTTCTGAGATGAGCACAATAGAATATATTAGTTTTTCTAACCACCACCGATTGCCTTGATGAGGTAAATACAGGATCGTGGCTCCAGGTTGTCTTATTTTTTTCTAGTAAATCTAATTTAGTCTTGAAAGTACAGGAACAATTTCTTAGATTTTTTTTCTGTCAATTCTGCTTAACTCTAATTTAGGGTAAAAATAATTGTGACCAAGTACCTAAAGGTGTGTAATCTTTTTTCCCATCGTGACATGTGAACACACACACACACACACACACACACACACACACGTGCGTGCCCGCGCGCGCACACACACACACACAGGCATGCACAAATACAGGGTACTCTTTTAAAGGAATTTGATCTCATCACTTAAACTACCCAAAATAATTCCTAAATCCTTGAAAACATGAAACTATCTCCATCAAATTCCTATCTCTATCAGACAGAAATATTTTTAAAGCAAATTTTTAAAAATAAACTACATTAAACTCCTTACTGGAAAAAAAGTCACTTCTGGACAGAGACCAAGCCAAAGCAATTTTAGTTCAAATTGGTTTTCCTGGAAAAGCTGAAAATGTAGTTCAGAAAAGAAATGCCTTGGCAACCTTACAAATCAACACTCAAAAACTAACAAGGTCAGACTACACGTTCTCCACAAGTACTAGTATGGAAAAAAAAAAATCTCCTAGGAAGCCTGTAAAAATGCAGATTCCTGGGCCCAGACAGTAACTCTGACCAGACCCAGGAGATTTGAAGAGCAGAGTTCAGTTGACTCTGAAAAAACAAACGTAGAGATTTACAAATTAATAGAACTAGAATGAGGAATTGTATTTGTTTTATGTGTTGTTTTGTGATGGAGTGAACTTCAGTGGGACCACCTGTATTAGTGTCACGGGGCGACCTGGATCACGGCACAGATTTGTCATGATGGCTATGGCTTTGGGTGTGTCATTCGCTGTCTTTGGATTTCGATTTTCTATAAAATGAAGAGATTGGAGTATATCATTGGTTCTTAACCTTTCTGAGGTAATAGGTAATAGACTCCTTGAAAAGATAATAAAATTCTTTAATCTTTTCACCAGAAAAAATGCACAAATTCATGCATACATTTTTGTACACAAATTTAGGGAGGGTCATAATTCCTTTAAAATACTCACAGTGATTCCTGTCGCAGTGAGTGTCAGAACTGGAGAGTCGGGCTTATCTTTTTCAGTTTCAGGAGCCCCACCAGCCACGATTCAGATTTGCTCTAACGAGAACATGTCCCTTTATTGCCCTCATTCCCCACCCCACGTTGGGAATCATGTCACTAATATACATGGCGCACATCTTACACGCTAGCCACTCCGCGAAACCGTTTGCATAAATTTAATCATTATAAGACTTGTCGGAGGCAAACGACATTATCTTCACTTTATAAATGAGAGATCTGAAGTGTGTAAAGGGGAAATAACTTGCCTGAGGTCACATGGTAACAACAAACAGGCCCTGGATTTGACCTTGAGCTCTTAACCTCTTTGACAGGGTTTTTCAGTCTGGGGACTACTGACATTTTGGGCTGGATAATTTTTTGTTGTTAGGTTCTGTCCTGTGCATTGCAAGATGTTTAACAGCATCCTTGGCCTCTATCCGTGAGATATATGCCAATATCACTTTTCCACCCAAGTTGTGACAACCCAAAATGTCTCCAGACATTGCCAAATGTACCCTGAGGGCAAAACAGCCCTCAAGGCACATTTCCTGACAGCATTATGTAGTGAGCTGGTATCACTGAGGGGTGGCCAGGGCCTCTCTTGAGCCTGATGGGGCAGGAGAAAGCTGGGAGCCATTATTATAAGAACTCATGTCCCAAACTGGAACGAACTATAGGTCATTTCCAGCTTCTTCCTTCTCTAAATTCATTATTTCTAAAAGCTCTACCAGTAACCTTTCTTGGAATGTAAATGCTCACATGCAGTTGAATTACTCTTAAGTTTGGCCATAAAACAACACAAAAGCTGTTGTTCATTTGAAAAACAACTTCTACAGTCCAAATAGCTCCACGCTGACAAGATGCTCAGCTGTGTTACCTCAAGAGACCAAGATATGGGGAATAGAGCTGGGAGCTGGAATGGAACTGCGGGCGGTCTCAGGGTCGAGCTTGGGGACACTGTGGCCTGGCTGCCAGCAGACGGGGAGGCAAACAGGAAACAGCAACTGGTCACTGCTGCCACTTACCCTTCGGTTTCCCAAAGTGTGGGAGACAGTTGCTCTAGTGTGTTTTGGTGGATTATGAAATCGAGTACCAGGAAAGTCCACATTGTATCCTGCCAGGATGGGTATGGGGTTGGTGTGGTTGTTAACAAAGGCTCTATTTATAGCGCGTGAAGAGCCCACTGTAACACGTGCTCAGAAAGTTCTGTATCAAGATTTACAGTTGTTCAAGTTCCTGATAGCCAAGAAGATCCTGTTTGGACATTCTTTTTCCTTTTTTTAATTTATTATTTATGCCTACAGTGCCTGGTCTTCCTAGGTGGTCTCCCATCCAAGTACTAATTAGGTCTGACCCTGCTTAGCTTCCAAGATCAGACAGCAGGCTTGTTCAGGGTGGCATGGCCGTAGATCATGGACTGTGGCTCCACTGGGGTGTGAACCCAGGACCTTCTGCATGTAAAGCAGACGTGCTAACCGCTACACTATGAAACCACATCCTGGACATTCCAACATAAATAAAAATGACAATTGATGAAATAAAAAAGACTTTAAAAATAATTTGGTGGCATAAAGTATGAGAATGTGGTTACATGAAGCTTTTTAAAGCATTTTAGAAAAATCAGTTAAAACAATCCTTGCTGTATGACTCTGATGGTGGTTGTATCTCTTGAGAAGACCATTGAGAGTGAAATCTCCATCCCACCTATCAAAGATTCCTAAGAGACGATCAGGCAACAAATATTACAGTATTCACAATGTATCAGACACTCTGATCAAAAGGGGAGCCTTGCCCTCCACTAGCACAACACGTGGAGAAGGAAAAACCCCACCTGGAAGCTTGGCTGTCTCAGGGATGTGCTCAGGCGCTCTGGGGGCACACGGGCAGGACAACTCATCATGGGGATCTAGAAGGACTCCGTGCAGGAGGTGAGTCTGCGTCCAGACCTGGAAAATGAGTAGAACTTGGCTGGGCGAAAGTTGGAACAGATTGTGGAGGGACAGCCAAGGGAACAGCATCCACTGAACAAATGGAGGTGTCTGGAAAGGAGGGAGAGAAGAAATGGCCACATGCAAGGATAGCAAGTTCACAGTGTGGCTGGGATGGAGTCGGAGGAGTGAGAGATGAGTGGGCAGGCGAGGGTGTAAGAGGTCACATGGACTGTTCTAAGGCTTCTGCAGATCTCGACACTTTTGGAGGCCCCATCACACATCGTACCAGACATATTAAAATGTACTCTGATCCCCTCTTAATTTATAAATAATAATTAATTGAATAGCAGTTGACAATTTAATAGCATGTCAATTTCTATTCTTAAAGTTTTCTTTTTGTATTTCAGAGCCAGTAATTCTTTTTTTCAGACATCAAACATTTTCAAAGGGTCTTGAAAAGCTAGTGTGCTATAGGTGCTGTGCTTATTAGGGCCCAAATGATAATGACAGCTTTGTTTTAAACTTGTAGGTTTAAACCTGCATAAACCTGGCAACTGTCTCTCCCCTGGACCCCCATTGCCTGCTGTCCGTTCTCTCCTTTTTCTTGCCCTTCTTGAGTTTTAGCAAGGCATGTGAGCACTCAGCCAGATTTGTCCCAGCTTCTCCTGCAGTAAGGACCAGCCATGTGACTAAAGTTTTGGCCCTTGGAGTGTGTACAGGAGTGATATGTGAAAATTACAAATCGGTCGCATCCTTAAAACGGAAGCCAGCTGCCCCCACTCCCTTCTTTCTCGCCCATCTCTGTGGGCTGAAATGCGAAAGTGCTGGTGGTGAAACAAGTCAGCCATATAGGCATAGATAACATCCTAGGGCAGAGGTTCTCAAACTTAGCGCACATCAGCATAGCTGTAAATTCTGACTCGGCGGGTCTGTATCATTCCTAACAAGTTTCCAAGTGATGCTAGTGCTACTGGTCAGGCTCACTGAGTAGAAAGTTCTTATTTGACAAGATGAAAATGATCCATCACGAGGCCAGTTGGTGGATGTCTAGCTTAGAATCCAAGTTTCCTGACACCCCGCCCAGCATCTTTTTCCATACTACCATGTTATCATATTTCATATTGAGTTATATTTTTGAATACATGATTTTTCCCAGTGAAAAATGATTTATTGGGAGGGGTATGATTTTTATGCAAAATTTCCCACATGAAATGGTTCAATGAGTGCTTGTGCCAAAGAGTCTGACATCAGATTGCAAATCTCTAAGATGGACCACCAGATAAAAAGTTCTGAAGTGAAAAGCTGTCATTATTGTTTACACTAAGGGCTATTCAGGTTCCTTGCTTCCTCTGACGCCCACTTTTAACCTTCTGACTGGTTCGTTTTTACCCTCTTACCATTTCATTATTAAAATATGAGCCAACTCTGAAAAGGAGTTTGGTGATGGGAAAAAACTGAAATTATTTAAATTGAGACTTGGGGATTTTCTGTGGGTAATTATCCATATCCCATGTTACGAAAGAAAAAAATGTTTTTTAATTAGAATATAAAGCGATTCTCTTTGAAAATGTGAGCTGGAAGAAGTCAGTCCTGGATATTGGGAGTGTATTTGTCCCTCTGAAAAATTTTGACCCCAGAATGAATAAGGCTGTGATGAAAGACATTGGGGGTATATTAAATTTTCTTCTAGCATTGATGGGGGTGGGTGGAAATAAAGACTACGAAGGAGGGTGAAAACTAGGTGATTGGGAGAAAGAAAAGACAAGACAGAGAAACTTGTTAATTACAGGACTTTCTGAGCAAGATATTTTTCTTCCTTTCACAAGTTAGAAGAAGCTATTGAATAATTCATGCCAACAGTGGAAAGGCTGCCTTTTTCCTGGGTGATGAATAACTGAACAGGAGAGAGCGCAGAGTGGGTTCACCACATGAGCCGCCCCTCTTGCTTCTGAGCACAGGGTGGGTGCTCTCTTTTCGAGCTCAGCTTCTGCTTTGCAGCAAAGCATCCTTGCTGCTGCTGCTGCTGCTGCTGCTGCTGCCTGCCTGCCTGCCTGCCTGGGCTTGCAGCCCGCCACTTTCCTTTCCCCAGCCCTGCTGCCAGCTGAGAAGTCTCCGGGCAGCTGCTGGTTTCTGCATAGGACCACGTGTGTGGATGCTGCTTGGGAGAAGTGGGCACTTGCTCTTGGCACTGATCCCAGCTGAGTTTCTCCTGTTGATTTCGGGACCACAGATGCTGCTGCGGAGGAGGTATTTCCTGGCATCCCTCCCTCTGCTACCACCAGCTGAGGACCAGCCCCAAATTAAGGTACCCTCAGACCCTTTCCCCTGGCATCCTCCCCAGCTGAGATAGCTCTGCTTTCTTCTGGTAACTAGGGGCTCCATCTGGCATTATTCGTGTGTGTGTGTGTGTGTGTGTGTGTGTGTGTGTGTGTGTGTGTGTTTGGGGAAGAAGAGGAGGCTGTTCTGTTCTTGGTATTTCTTGGTATTGCTGTTTAGGGCTCCCCTGGTTTCTGCTGAATGCAAAGAGGCCTCTCTTGGAGACATTCCCGAGGCAGGCACCTGTCATCTGCCACCCCCGATCTCCTCGAGATCCCTCTCTCCCCCTCCCCCAGCCCATTATTCTGCTTCAGCCTTTTGTGTCGGTGGCAGAAGGCTGAAGGGACGTCTTTGCCCTCCCGGCAGGCGGCAGGCGGGTGTCAGGATGGGCCGCGCTGCGAGAAGCCAACGCTAGCCTGCAAGGTGTGAAGAGTTGGCCAGAATGACCAACTCCTCCTCCACGTCCGCCTCCTCCACCACTGGGGGGTCGCTGCTGCTGCTCTGTGAGGAAGAGGAGTCGTGGGCGGGCCGGCGCATTCCTGTGTCCCTCCTGTACTCAGGCCTGGCCATCGGGGGCACGCTGGCCAACGGCATGGTCATCTATCTCGTGTCGTCCTTCCGAAAGCTGCAGACCACCAGCAACGCCTTCATCGTGAACGGCTGCGCCGCGGACCTCAGCGTCTGCGCCCTCTGGATGCCGCAGGAGGCGGTGCTCGGGCTCCTGCCCGCCGGCTCCGCGGAGCCCCCCGGGGACTGGGACGGCGCTGGGGGCAGCTACCGCCTGCTGCGGGGCGGGCTGCTGGGCCTCGGGCTCACCGTCTCCCTCCTGTCCCACTGCCTCGTGGCCCTGAACCGCTACCTGCTCATCACCCGGGCGCCCGCCACCTACCAGGCGCTGTATCAGCGGCGCCACACCGCAGGCATGCTGGCGCTGTCCTGGGCGCTGGCCCTGGGCCTCGTGCTGCTGCTCCCGCCCTGGGCGCCGCGGCCCGGCGCCGCGCCCCCGCGCGTGCACTACCCCGCGCTGCTGGCGGCCGCGGCGCTGCTGGCGCAGACGGCGCTGCTGCTGCACTGCTACCTGGGCATCGTGCGCCGCGTGCGCGTCAGCGTCAAGCGGGTCAGCGTCCTCAACTTCCACCTGCTGCACCAGCTGCCCGGCTGCGCCGCCGCCGCCGCCGCCTTCCCCAGCGCCCCGCACGCGCCCGGCCCGGGGGGCGCCGCGCTCCCCGCGCCCGCCCAGCCGCTGCCGCCCGCGCTGCAGCCGCGACGGGCGCAGCGGCGCCTCAGCGGCCTGTCGGTGCTGCTGCTCTGCTGCGTCTTCCTGCTGGCCACGCAGCCGCTGGTGTGGGTGAGCCTGGCCAGCGGCTTCTCGCTGCCCGTGCCCTGGGGCGTGCAGGCGGCCAGCTGGCTCCTGTGCTGCGCGCTGTCGGCGCTCAACCCGCTGCTCTACACGTGGAGGAACGAGGAGTTCCGCCGCTCCGTGCGCTCCGTCCTGCCCGGCGTGGGCGACGCGGCGGCCGCCGCCGCCGCCGCCACGGCCGTGCCCGCCGTGTCCCAGGCGCAGCTGGGCACTCGCGCCGCCGGCCAGCACTGGTGACCCGGCCGGGGCCCGCGCGAGGCGGAGAGTTTGGGTTCCTGCGCTTGTACAGTTTCCCCTGCCTGGATGAAGACTCTTGGGCGAAGAAGCCCAGTAAATTGGTTCGAAGATTCCGCCTTTGACCCCAAAGGGATACCTGAATCAAGCGAGGTGTCTTCCTAAATGGGGTCCTCCATTTTGAATGGCTACCCAGTTTTTACCCTTTGTTTCTGTGTTTTAGAGAAATCCTAAAATTAAAACACTGGAGACTTCAAGAACCGGCAGACTGGCATTTGAAAAGAACCAGTTAATGTATTTCAACACTTTTTGAAGATGAGCTTTCGTAATGTATTACCACTCCCACTTTCATCGTCTTACAATATCTGTGAAGCGCCTTGAGTGTGCATGAGCCAAAGGAGACACTACTGAAGAAGAAAATAATATCCGAGAAGCACTTTAGAAAGTAACCTGTCTTTGAGGATGCTTCTGCTATAATTTACGCTTTGTATATTCACCCGAAGAATGAAGCCGCAGATATGCCCACCAGTAACGAGTTGCCATGAAGACCTCAAGCCCTTTATTCTTAAAAGGGTTTTTATAAAGTAAAATCATTCCTGAATGAGAGAGAATCTTAGCCAGTAAGGAAATAAACAAATGTATTATTATTTTATACTCCTTTTTTGCACTTCTAAGACTGATAAATGGCAATGAGTGTTCAAGTGGAATTTTTCCATTGTGCTGATTGATGCTCTGGGGCAGCAATGGAATTTTGAAAATAAATAAGAGGGTTACCTATTTTAGGTACCAGTTTCACGTTTTTCTATAGCATGCACACCTGTTGCTACCCTCACTTTGTAATCCATTTACTTGCCTTATGAGTGTGAATGCAGCTCTGTACTTTAATGGTTACTAAGGAGAATAAGTTCTGTTTTCTCTTTACCATTTAAAATATCTCAATGCACATGATATAATTAAACACTAATAATACCATGACTGCATAGCTAATATTAGCTGCTGTTGCATGCTCCTAGATGCTAGAACTTATTGGGCATGTGGTCTACTAAAGCAATACCCCTTAGACAAGGACATTTTACTTCTTCCAGACACCAGAGGAAGTGGCCTTCAATTATTGGAAAAGAGACACAGAGACACCCTTGGCTACCTGGAGGAGTTCTTGTCTTGACTCAGTTTATGAGAAAATGCCCAGCTGGAACTTTATCTTGCAAATGGAACCACAGTCAAGATGGATTAATACCATGCTTTGGCTCTGCGAAGCCTTCTGTGCTCTTTTAGAGTTTTGAGAGCCGTGCATTGGAAAGCAGCACTGTTTCTTATGTAGCTCATATATATTACCACGACGTTAATATCGTGTCTGTTAAAGGAGATGTAATAAACTCAGTTATATATAATGGACAGTTCAAATGGGAATCTGTTTTAAAATGTATGATTTGAGGCTTGTCATTTTCATCTTTGGTTTACTAAATTTATTTAGAAATATTTGAAATGCACAATTGTGTGAAACCACTTTATAAAATTAAAATGGGAAGAAATTTTAAATAAGCATCTATCAGCAGTCTGACCACTAGTTACATCAAATCTGGGGCTGAACAGCCTCAGTTGACCATATAATTGCTTTGTAAGCCAGGAGAGTGGGAACACTTGTGCATTTGAATAATTATGAGAGTTGCAGGAAATTTTGACATGTCTGTAGTAAAACAAAGCAAAACAAATATGTTCATCACCAATAATAGATCAGCAGTCATTTTATTAATCTATCCCTTAGTGCATGCACCATTTCTCTCTTTCTAAGGTTTCTTCCACTCACATTTTCCTTGATTCAAATAATTAATTAAAGTTCAGAAAACTATTCTTCTGAGTTGTTTCCTTCTGTCTCTGGTCTTTTTGCAAACCTCCCTGAGCACTCTATAACAGATGACACTGTTTTAAAGCTCTAGTAATGAAAGTGCATTGTTTGTTCTGGCTTTATTTATTTTTATTTTTAGTTTCTAAAATTATTTCTACTTTATATAATCAAATAGGGTCCAAATGCCAGCATTACAAAGAAATAGGTATAATCTCCTTTCCTCTCCCATAATTCATTTGGGGACTAGGCGACAAACCCAGAGCTGAAGATTTTCCAGTTTGGAGAGGCTGGGGCACTTTTCCAAATCTCTTTCAGAAAGGTCTTCTTTTAGGCCTTTATCCTTGTATCTCCCAATGTTCCTATAATCGTTCGCGTATAAACTTAGTTTTATGCCTACCTGATATCTTGCAATGTTTCTGGCTAAAACAGAACCATCTCCTGTTGGCTCAGTGCCATGTGGAAGACCTAATTTGGGTTATATTTACTGGTAATTAACTCTGCAGGACTGATTCACTTTTAATTTCAAAGTAGCAATGTGTCTAAAAATGTCTTTCTAGGGCACTAACTGGGAGTGTTGGAGTTATTGCTTTTACAAATTAAGTTAATGAAGATTGTGTTCTTATTTAAATGAAACCACATATTATCCACTCAGGAATGGAAAATCCTAATTGCTGTTGTGGGCTGCTTTGCTTTGCTTTTCCTCCTTTTTTCCCCTTAGGTATGCCTCTTAAGACATATAGCAACACTCTCTGCCCCTTGTACTTTAATGGGTAAATTCTAGGATGTAATAGGTGTTACTCCTAGCACGTCCTTCCTTCCAAAATGAAGTATGTGCTTAACTAATAATTCCATTTTGTACAGAGGCAACCATAGGGGATTTTTATCTTAAACATTATAGGGAGATTTCCAAGGTCAGACAAGTTTCCTTATCTCTCAGGACTGGGGAGAAAGTTTTCTACAATGGAGGTATTATTCTCTTCTGGAGAATCCAGTGGGAGGGGAGAGTGGAACTGAGGGAGGAGGAAGGAATGCTCTTTAACTCTAGGAAAGAGAAAGCCATAGAAAAGATTTGCTCAGCAAGTGAACATTGGTCATGGTTCAGTGTAACTCTTGTTTTCCTGATGATGACCATCTTGGCCAACTTAATTGCTTCAAGCATAACCTTTTCTCTGTTCTCCCAGGGACTCAGACAATGCTCATCTGACTATCAGTCCTTTGAGCTAACTTGACAAAGTGCACCAATGGCATAAATTTAAATTTAAGAATATTGAGCAATACTATAGATGCCCCTTACTTTCAGACATTTTTAAATATTTATGGGTTCTGGGGCAAGAATGGAGCTCCAGATGGGAGGTTTTGGTCTGCAAGAACAAGGGGGCACCCCTTCTTTCCACCTCTACTCTCTCTTTCAGTACTTTTAGGGGGCTCACACATATGTGGGGACTCAGTCCCCAGGTCTAAGCTCTGCACATACCCACCACTCCACCAGCCACCTCACCCACCTGTAGGACCTATACTAGGGTCAGAGCACGTCCTGGAAGTGGCCTCGAGCCATTTGGGTAGGGAATTCCTAAGGTCCGGGTACCAGCACCTGTTAGGAGGGCACGGGCTCTAGGTGGGCACATTTCCTTGAGACTCCTCTCCCTGTGGGGAGGGGAGTGGCCAGAGGAGGGTGGGAGCAGACGCGTCGAAGCATGAGACCTGCATCGGGACTCCAGTTTCTCCAGTCTAAGGGCCATACTGCTTTCACACAGGTCCTTCTCAGGTAGTCTCTCCCAGCTCCTCTCACCTGCGGGGACTCCTTAAACAGGTGCCATACACAGGGTCTCCCCAGCTACTTAATCACATCAGGCCTAATGCAATAGGTGAGGAGGATGGTGAGGGGGTGGGAAGGGTGTAGATGAAACAAAGTAGGTCAGATGTGGAGCGGAGTGGTAGGCCATGGGTCGAAAGCAACAATAAGAAATTTCCGTCCTAACTGCTACTTTAAATTCAAGATGAAATCATTGGACGTGTGCAGTTATTTCTCTGGACCTTGCATAGAAAACTGTGTATCTCTGATTTGTAAAGCCTTCAACATTACTAATCGATGGCCGTGCTGTTTTGTTAGGATCCTGGGAGAAAGAATTGTGGGACTGTCTTTACTTCTGCTTGTCAGTTCACTGGATAGTAGACCTGGAGATCATCTAGCCCAGCTCCCTGCTAAAGCAGAAAATGCTTTAATTTTTCATTTATCTTGGTATATATTGGGCCTACTTCCCACTTTTCTATTCTCAGGGAGTAGAAAAGTATGTAGTGCTCCTTGTGTGGTGATGCCGTGACATACTCCAGCCTAATGAAAGTTCTGCGAAACGTCAGCGTGGTTGAATTTCTCTCTTACGAAAATCTGCCTTTATGAAAGTTTTGTTTCTTAAAAATAAAGTTTACTTTTTCCATCTGGAGATTAATGTGTTTTCACAGAAAACTTGTAACATTGGAAACAGAAGAAATTATATCATCCATAGTTTCACTTCCCCAAAATTACCACTCTTAACATTTTGCTGCGCTCATCTACTCTTTTTTTAAAAAATCTTTTTCTTATGTACACTTTTTATACTTTCCTAGGTATACTTAATTGTACATAATGATAACCAGAAAGTAGATACTGACGTATATTTATCTGTGCATGTATGCAGTTACCTATATTTTAAAAAGTGTAAGCAGAAGAAAGCTATTATAAAGAAGGACCTAATGACAGTATTTGTCACTATTGCTTTTAGAATATGCTCAACAACAAGCAACAGACTACTTGATTAACAATGGCTTAAACAATGATAACACTTAATCATCATGCGAACAGGAAGTCTGCAGGTATGTGCTTCCGGAATGTGTTCAGCAGCATCGGAATGTGATGATGGCCTAGGTTCTTTGCCTCCTTCCACTTCAGGGACCTCAGTGTTGCTGCTTTGTGAAGCCAAGGTGGCTGCCGTGACGCTAAGTGACAGCACCCAAAACAGGGGAGAGAAAAAAGCTTCTCTTGTCCCTGTGCTTTATGAGAGCGGGAACTCTAGAAGCTACCCCAAAAGATTTCTCCTGTCTCACTGGCCAGAAGTAGGTCGTGTGGCTGCTCCTAAAGGAAGCTGGGCTGTGAATATCTGGTATTAAAAAAAAAAATTATCATGAGAAATCTATTCATACGATTTATGGTTTGGCATTTGTTCTGCCCTCTATCTACTTAATGGATTTTATCTTTTCTTTTCTTTTTTTTTTCCCCCTGAGAACTTACAGCTGGGCTACATGCTAAAAGCAGTAGGCCCTTGTGCGATTTGCAGTGTCTAGAATTCATTTACTCTAAGTCTGTTGCACTAAAATAGAATCTTTTCTGACCCTGGTTACTTAGTATTCTGACAGTGAACACATGGAGCACATGAAAAAAACTACAACCAACCAGGCCTCTTTCTGTTTCTATCCCTCTCAAAGTTGTTTTCGACTGACTGTAGAAAGCGAACTTGGGCTGGGGCCGGCTCAGGCAGAGGTGAGAACAGCACCCCGGCTTCCTCACGCACGGTGACTGTTCCCAGATTACCTTCGGAACATATCGGGGTCTGGAGGTGGTCAGTAAATAGCAGCCCTCATCACTGACTGTTGGATGATGTGGTAAATAAGAACATAAAATGTGCAAATGATGGACCACAACATCACCTCTATTTTGATAAAGGCTCAGTTAGAGGGTGTAACTTCATGTGAGTGCCAAAATGGGCTTATTTAACATTTCCCTACCAGTGTAGTCCTTGGAAAAAGCAGGTCAGGTAGCTCTCACCAGTCCAGGTAGAGAGGGGAGAAGAAAGACTACATTTCTTAGGCTCAAGACCTTGTTAAATTAGCTGCACTTTAATGAGAAATGTGGCTAGTGGCTATTGCCTATCTACCAGGTAGCTCATTTTACCTCGAAGAGGTAGACTGAAACATGGGACAAGAGGCCAGGAGTGTCTAGCAAAAATCTCTAAGCATGGAGACCAGACAAATGAGGGAAGGGCATTTTCCTCAAAAAATATAGGTCCCATGATACTGTGCCAGGGTGCTGACAGGAGGGACGGACAAGCTTATGGTATAGTTGTTGCCCATGGACCTGCATTTCTACCTAGTTTTATCAGAGGAAATGCCTCCTAGTTTCTGGCAATAGGTAAATTGTCGGTTGTGTCAAGGAGTATTAGCCAGGTGTCCTTTCAACTAGATCCTAAATGCAAATGTAAGCTATAAACAAGTATAATTAAGTGTAGTATAAGATCTGGGAAAGAATTATTATTATTAATTATTATTAATATTGCCATATTCTGAATGTTCATTTTGGAAAATAGAAGACTGTATGGAAAAATAAAGTTGTTTTCAAATATCTGAAAGGCCATCAAGCAGGTTAATAACGCCAGCATCTATTTATTGATAACATACTATGTGCCAGACATTGTGCTGTGGGCCTAATGCGTGTTACCTTACACGATTTCCCCAACAACCCTACAAGGCAGCTATTATGTATGACTCCAGTTGAAAATATTGATTCTGTGAGAGTTAGACTTGCCTGAGCTTACCCAACTGGCAAAGGAAAGAGCTGACCATTGAGTTCAAGTCTGGCTCACCCAAAGCTTGGACTTGTAAACACAACACTCAATTTCAGATGAGGGAGAAAATATATGTGGGGCACAGTTCTACAAATAAAATTTGGCTCAGTGGGTGGGAGATAGATTTCAGCTTAATATGAGAAAGAACTTTGTCTCAGTTATAGGTGCTCAAAATAGTATGGGCTGTCTCAGGAAATTGTGACTTTTCAAACACTTGAGGAATTCAAGTAGGGTGTGGAGGACTAACTCTGGAAAGGATGTCTGTGTTATGTGGGAAGTTCTACTCTGAGATGCCTTTCAAATAGAATTTCTATGCTTATATAATACTTTTTTTTTTGCTTGGAGATAGCAAAATCTTTCTTGCCCTGGGCTTATAACATTTCAAAGGTCAGAAGGAATGTGTTTGGCAGAAACCTTACCCATATCAGCCAATAGAGAAGCAAGCCTTGATGACCAGGGCTGTCCCTCTTTGGACACAGGGACATGAATATGTCACTTTCTTGGTGACGTTGCCCGATTTCTGCTTCTCTCTCTCTCTCTCTCTCTCTCTCTCTCTCTCTCTCTCTCTCTCTCTCTCTCTCTCACTCACTCTTTCTCCCTGCCCCCATCCCTCTCTCTGTTCTCATCTCATTCTCAAATATTTTAATGGTATATAGGCCAAAAGAAGTACATAATTATATATTACTTAATTCATTTAAGAACTTTTATTAGCACAATATTTTGAAGACTTTGTTGGGAGTGAAAAAAGATTTCAGAGAACACTATTTGGATGCAAAACAAGCTATTGTTGACTTCCATCTAAACGCTATCCTTGGTGAAAATTCCTCGATGAGTTTTTTTCATGTGACAAAGTTCCAGGCAGATCTTAACCAAAGTCTACTTGTATATTTAGAACTGGCACAGCACAGTGACAATCTGGTTCCTCCCAATGTTTTGACACAATGAGAAATAGATTGAAACACTAAGTTATCAATACAAAAGCTTACTCTAAAGCTATTTTGGATTTGTTGGAGACCAATAATAGACTCTAATACATGTAAACCTAAAATCTTTATACACTTTACTTTCCAATTTTCTTGAACAAAAAAATTTGAAACTCTTCAATTCTAAGCACTAAAAATTTCTGTTTTTAGAATGTGGAAATGATGCTACTTACCCTCTTGTTTTACTAGGAGTGAATACAGCTTTCTTTATTATCTCTATCATTGTTGTTACTGTCATTGTTGCATTGTCATCATCATCACGAGCATCATAAGATATTTATTATCAGCTCAATGGAGCTCATTGGGTTATGCATATGTTAGCTTTTGCAGTTTAAGCAAACTACCCCAAAACAGTGACTTAAAACAACAATCATTGACTAGCTCCTATTTCTGTGGGTTAGCAGTTTTGTTGAGGTCATCTAGATGGCTCTTTTGCTGATGTTAGCTGAACCCACTTTTGAGCCTGCAGTCAACTGGTGTCCACGGTCTATACACCTGTCTGGCATTTGACTGGCTAGGGGCTGGACTAGAAGTCTGATGACAGGAGCAGCCCAGGCTCTTTCATATGATGGTGGTCTCAGAGCCAAGTTTCCACTTCTGCTCCATTTACTGAAGAACATTGGCTAAAGTAAGTTACAGAACCAACCCAGATTCAAGGGGTGGAGGAAAATAGGCCATCTTTTGAGGGGAATGTCTTCAAAGTCACATTGCAAGAATGTGACTCTTACCAGAAGGAAAGGATTTGTGGCCACCTTTTTGCAATTGTGCATAGCCATTAATACATCATCCTTGTTCTTAAGAGTCTTACAACTCTGTTATGGAGACAGAACATAAGTTAACAAATAACTCTCCATCCTAAGTATATGTGTCAATAAGTAGGTCAGAGTAGGAAGATATCAGTGAAGTCAGGATTACTCCACTGAGGATGTGGGATTTAGAACAATGCAAAGGGGAAAGGAGATCACAAACACAGAGGATAGGAGCAGAGACACTGTATTAGTTTTCTATTGTTGCCAAAATAAATTACCAGAATCTTTGTGGCTTAAGATAACTCAAATGAAGTTTGATATGGTCTTACAGGGCTAAAGTCAAGAAGCTGGAAGGCTGTGTTCCTTTTTGAAAATTGTAAAGGAGAATCCACTTCCTGCTCTTTGTGTTGAAGAATTCAGCTCCTTGCAGTTTTAGACTGAGGTCCATGTTTTCTTGCTGGTTGTAAACTGAGGGTGATTCCCAGCCTCTAGAGGCTACTACTTCCTTGGCTCATGGTCTCTTTCCTCCATCTTCAAAAGCATCACGGTGGGTTGAATCCTTCTCATGTCACATCTCTCTGACCTATTTTTTTTTTTTTTTTTTTTTTGTCTTCTGGCACTTTGAAAGGATTCATGAGATTAGACTGGGTCTATCCTTGGGTCTAATAGCCCCATTCTAAGATCTTTAATTTTAATATTAATATAGTCTCTTTTGTCATGTAAGGTAACATGTTTACAGGTTCCTGGGATTAGGATGTGACATCTTCGGGTGGCCATTATTCTGCCTGTCACAGACACAGAAGCAGGACTGTGTGTGGCATGTTCGACTGCAAAGAAAAAAGTTTAAAAGGGACAAAGCCTGGAAGGTAAGATTGTACTGATCCAACTACTTTTCTTATACATACCTTACCTTGGGGTAATTTTATGACTTGTCATTTTAGGTCTATGCCTTCTTTGACTAAACTTGAAAATTTTAGGCCTCCTTAGTGACTCTGAAACTTTTTCTTTATATCCTTATAAAGAAATCAAGAAATGCATACCAAGTTTTAATTTCCAGTATTTGTATTACAAAATGATATTTTTAAAATATAAAATTTACTTCAAATCTACTTTAAAAAGCTCCACATCCTCTCCTCACCTACCTGGGAGCTTGTTCAATTCACCACCACAGTGAAACAGGATTTCTTCGCTGTATTTCAGCTGATGATTTTAACCTCATCTACATCATTTGTTAACTCAGGAAACGGCCTGATTTGTCTTTGAAGTATCCCACCATCTTCAGGACATTATATAAACTGCCTTTATTTGAGAGCTGTTAGCTCACTTTTATATGACATTACCATATTTACAATTATAGTAAAAAAAAAAAATCTGTAATTATATGATGTCGGTTTCTTATTAACTAATAGAATGTAATTTTGTGGAACATCCTGTACCTGACTAGACTCACAGTCGCCTTTTCATTTTGCTCTTTTTGGAAGAGTTTTCCCCACCCAAGTTTGAGTCTGCAGTGTCATTACAGAAAGGATGGAGAACAATCTCTATTCTCAGGAATAGCAACAAGCAGCACAATTAAGTCTCTTTGAACCTCTGGGCCAGGGTGGAGATTAAAGGAGAAATGTTCTTTGTCTTAAAGACTACCTTCTTTCTTCACAAAAGAAATCAGTTTTCTTTACTCCGAAAAATGTAAGAACAAGAGAACTCATTTGCGAAGATGAAAATCTGAGAGCATAAAGGAACGGTAATTTGCTCTGGCTAAAAATAGACCCCACTTTGATGCATTTACGTCACGTGGGTTGTTCGTGGAGTGTCCAGGCTTCATCCGCAAAGAGGTGATGTCAGAGCCCGCAGTCAGGATCCAGACACAGCTGGTTCCAATGTGCCTTGCTTCTAAGTGGAATACATTTCCGTGTTTTTGCCTTCAGACTCTCCGCACAGAGATAAGGAGAGGCATAATTACTACACTTTTGGTTCCAGTCATTTATAGCAAGACTACCATATACCTGTGTAAACCGGACAGTTGAAATCTCTGCCTTTAGGGGATTTAGATCCAGTAGGGAAGAGAAACAGAAAAATGAATAGTTACACATGTAGTTGTTTCATTAAAGTTGGGATAAGTGACAAGAACCAAAAATGTGAAATGCTTTGCACACTTATCAAAGAAAGAACTAAATTAGTGTGGGGTGTCAGAAAAGGTCTTTCTAAGAAAGTGACATTTAAGAGACCCAAACAATGAGTCGGAGTTAATCAGGTGAAACTGCTTTGGGAGCCGGAGGAGGCAGAAGGGGTACTGCCCAGGCAGCAGCATCCGCAAACTCTGAGGTGAGGGCCACATTTCCATATTTCTCTTTACTTCCATCCTTAGCGGAAACTGCAGACCAAGGAGATTCCACAGTGTCGTTCTAGGTGAAGACAGACATTTCCTTTTTTCATGACAACTTCTTGAGAGAAGCAATGTTAGCAGCAGGCAACCCTTGTTTCACTCTCTTAAATTGCTATTTTTTTTCCAAGAATAGTTTTCACTTTAAAAAGTAAAAAGCTAATGTCTCAAATTGAGTTTTCAATTTCAATAACCATTTTATATCTAAACATTTCTTTTGTTTTTATCTTCAGGCCAATGTTCGGCATAATTGCTCGCCAAGCCTACACTGCGTTTTAGTTCTGATGGTTACATTGTGAAACTTGTCATCATCTAGAATAAAGTCTTAAAATTCAAATAATCTCCTCTTTGACCACAATCCATGTCCTTCCAGATCTCTCTTTGGACACGGCGTCTCTACAAATTCTTTAATTTTATTAAGATGTCTCGCTACTCCTTGAGCTCTCCATATTTTGTCACTACCTCTCTGTCTTTGATTTCTTTCAGATCCAACCCTCTTTACAACGCCCTAATCTCAACTTGACCCATTGTACTTCCTCTGCCCTCAACTGTCACGACCAAACGATGCCATGCAAATATTAGCTTTCTACACCCCCGCACCGAGGCGGATGAAAGTCCATAGAGGGTCTTTGTACTGCACTCACAGAGGTTGTCAGGAAGCAAGTAAGTTCAAATTCATGTTCATCGATCCCAAATTCAATGCTCAAGTAAAATGGCCAGGAAAGATTTGTCGTTTCTTCTACTTCTGGCTTCATTTTATGATGCCAGAATGTGTTAGTCCATTTGCACTGACAGATTATCTTCTCACTAAGAGAACTAAAGGCTTCAAAGCAATTTTGATAGGCTTAAGCTGGGAAATAGAAATAATTCTGAGATTTGAACTCTCGATGAACTTCACATATTTTTAGCAGGCCTTTATGGGTATTTAACAGAGCCTGTTACTGTTTTTGATTAAGACTGGAATTTCAATTGCATTTTGGATTTTAAAAGTGTATTTCTATAATTTTCTTTTTCTTCCTCCCCTCCTCTCCCACTGTTCCCTGCCTTCTGCACAATAACTCTTTCAGGTAGATACTATGGTTTACTAGACCAGGGTCACAAGCCTGTGAGAGGCCATGTCATCGGCAGCTCTGGCAGCAGGGTGCCATGGCTGGTCGCCATCCCTCTGAAACCTTCCCGTGCAGATTAGTTTCATATGTAGCAGCACAAGTACAGGCTCTGGTTGAAGGGAAGTCGTAAATAAAAGTGACAGCCTGTAATTTCTTCATGTGTTTGTTTTGAAATTTGCAAGTCAATTATTTGAGATGGTAGTATGACTCTCCAGATCTGACTCTCCAGATCTGTCCCTTTGAAGAAGAAACACAGTTTACCTCTCTTTTCCTTATTTCCAGAGTAGATACACTCTCCTTAACAATTACATGTGTTTTTTCAAATGGGCTGTTTATCACAAGTCTTATCTTGCGTATCACCTTAGCAGTAAAGCACCTCTATTAATCTTCACACTTTAGGAAAAGAAAATCTGTGCATCTTACTGGTGTATAAAAAGAGGTATTAATTTGTATCATTGAAGAATGCAGAAGGGTCGGTCAGATTCTTTGTAGAGAGGAAGAACCTTGTAGGATCTGACTGACCTATATTCTTCAACACTACAAGTTAATGCCTATTTTTATGGAAAAATATTCCATGCTCATGGAGAGGAAGACTCAATAATGTCAAGATGTCAGTTCTTCCCAACTTGATCTATAGATTCAATGTTATCACAGTCAAAATCCCAGCAAGTTATTTTGTGAACATTGATAGATTGCTTGTAAAGTTTATATGGAGAAGTAAAAGAACCCAGAGGAGCCAACAAAATATTGCAGCAGAAGAACGCAGCTGGAGAACTATGCAACTTTAAGACTTTCTATAAAGCTACAGTAAAATTGGCATCAGTAAAATAAAAAAAATAGATTAATATAACAGAATATGGAATCTAGAAACAGATCCTCAGGAATATACGCTACTGACCTTTGACAAAGGAACAAAGACAATTCAATGAAGAAAGGACAGTCTTTTCACCAAATGATGCTGAAACAACATCCAGGTGCAAAAAATTTACATAGAGGCAAGACTTACACTTTTCACAAGAAGTAATTCAGAATGAATCACAGACCTAAATGTAAAACACAAAACTATAAAACTTCTAGAAGACAACATAGGTGAAAGTCTAGGTGCTTTTGGGTTTGGTGATGAGGTTTTAGATACAACACCAAAAAGCACAATCCATGAAAAAAATTAATAAACTGGACTTCATTAAAAATAAAAACTGTGCTCTTTGAAAGGCACTGTTAAGAGAATGATAAGAGAAGCCACAAACCAAAAGAAAATATTTGCAAAAGATACACCCAATAAAGGAATGTTATCTGAAATATAAAAAGAACTCTTTCAATTCGTCAATAAGAAAGCAAAAAGCCCAATTAAAAAATGAGCCAAAGACCTTGGCAGACACCTCACCAAAGAAAATATACGGATGGCAAATAAGCATATGAAATGATGCTCAACTTTATATGTCATTAGGAAATTACAGATTAAAATGACAATGAGACACCACTACACACTTATTAAAATGGCCCAAATCCAAATCACTGACAACACCAAATGCTGGCAAGAATGTGGAGCAACAGGCACTCTGAGTCTTTGCTGGCGGGAATGTGAAATGGTACAGCCACTTTGAAAGACACTTTGGCGATTTCTTACAAAAACTAAACACACTCTTACCATCTGATCTAGTGATCATACTGCTTGGTATTTACTCAAAGGAGTTGGAAACGCTCACATGAATGTCTATGGCAGCTTTATAAATAATTACTCAAAACTAGAATGCAAGGTGACCCTAGCCAAGGTTGCTCCCGAGAGCCCCTGCCTCTTCTGAAATTCGACCACACTCCAGGGAACTCGGCAACTCAACCCTCTCCTCTCATCACCTATCCTTAAAAGTTTGAGTCTGTGCCTCCCATCCAACTCTCCTTCAAACTTGTTTCACAGTTTTAATTGTGGAACCTGTCATCAGTCAAAACTGTCATTCGTCTCTTACAAAGAGAAAAAGTATTTTAAAATGAGTTCCTCTTCAATGTTTTTTTGCAAGAAGTCCTAACATTTCTTAGTGACTCCGGTCACTCTGTAGGGACAAGTTGATTTGTCTCCTCCTTGGACATCCTCTCATATAAAATCAGAGATATCAAAACTTCAGCTTTCTATCCTTTAATAAAAAAAAGTCCTTTCTAGTAGCATCAAGGGATATGTTGATTGAGTTCATAGAAATTTCCCTTGGCCATTGAAAGTAATGAGTCTGAGTCTCTTAATACCCTGTTATGGATTTATTATCCATTAATTAATACTTTTTCTGAACCTAATTACTCCATGTCTTCAATTGTGCAATTATAAAACTCATCTCTACAGTATGAATGGAAGTGTGTTGGCTGCCCAGGATTTGACTGGCTTAGTTTACCACTCTGAGTGTGCCAAGCTGGGACCATCTTTGTATTTTGGACTTTCTTGTGTGAGAATATCTATCTGATTCCTAAAATCTGCCTATTGGTTCAGGTGTTAAATACAGATATTTAGAAGTGATCTGTAGAAATATGGCCCATCTTTCAAAAACATAATCAATATTTGGGGTAGATTTCCCAAATATGTGAAATAGTGTGTCTATAACATCATATACTTGTTTGAAATTCAAATATCTATATAAAACTGTGAACACATAAGAATGCGGGGTGATTTTTATGTGCCTGACAAGTGGAAGCAAATGAAGTAAAGCTGTACCTTCAAAAACAAAAAAAGCCATGAAGGATAAACATAAGGATCATAAGGATGGTGTTGAATAAATTCACCAAAAGGAAAAAGGGGAAGAAGGAGCAGAGACAGAGGTCTGGTGCTCCCCAGAGGGCAGGCCAGCACTGCTGGGGGCCAGGCCACAGGCCAGGTCATAGGAGAGACTGGAAGGGGTGGTCAATGCTCTAAAACCTGGGCCAGCTCCTACGTCAGCCATAAAACTTGAACTCGTGTGAAGCAACCCAGATGTCATGACTGTGTAACTTAGAGAGCTTCAATTCTCGGGTTTATGGATTCTAGATTTGTGTTTCAAAATAGCCTCAGACACTCACTTCCTGATATCAAGCTCCTCCCTTAACTCACTCTGCATCGTTGGCCCACTCCTTCCTTGGCCCCAGCATTAAACCTGTGTTTGCCTCCGTTTAGCAGGAGGGAAAAGAAGCTAAAGAAAAATAGGACCTAATTCAGGTTTTCTCTCTTAAGTAAACCAGAGATTTGAAACACAAGCACTTTGGAGAGGACATCCTGCGTTGACGAAACATAGTAGGAGGATGGCTTTATTTCCGTGGTTCTCTGGACCCAGACGGGCGGAGAGCCTGAGCCCCTGTTTGTTTGGATGGTGAAGCTCCAGGGACTTTTGCCGAACAAACTGTTCCCAATTCTAGAGCAAGACTGCTGAGAGTGCAAAGTTCAGCCTTTAAAGTAACATCTCCCTGGAGAAGCATCTTTCTACTGGGTGAAAGGCTTTGCGTATAGGAATGAGGCAAAAGGGGACTGTAGGATTTTGAGCTTTAGTGGATAGAGAGGGCTCGTAGATTCCAGGGAGTTGTTATAAGAGTTTTCTGATTTTTTTTTAGTAGAAAAAATGGACAGTTTTTATAAATTGACCAAATTGTCAGCAGATTCTCAGTTTTTCTTGTCACGTGTGGATAGTGTCTGACAAAATAGAGAACAGATCAAAACTAATGATTACCAGGGCCTCTGGACGCAACCCATTGTCTCTTTCTCAATCATTTTTTATTTTGCATAGAAACATATCAATTAGGCTAATTGAAATGTTACTATAATCTGTGACATGCTTGGCAAATTATTTACGTTTCTGCGTCAGTTTCCTTTCTGTAAATCACGACTAGAGGAGGTTTGATGTGAGAAATAAGTAAGTTCTGAAAGAAAAATCTCTAGCACATGGGAGGCACTCAGTAAACGCTAGTGCCATCCTCTCTCCCTCACAGGTGTCACTGGACTTCTTCAGTCCTTGCCTTTTGTAAAGACTCGTAGGAGTGACATGAGGAAAGCTTGCCTGCTAATCTGTCCTGAGAAAAGAGAAAGATTTGTTTATTTAACTGTTGTTCACAAGGTGCTTTTCATGTGAAGGTGCTCGCCAGGCAGTAGGGAAAAGATGAGAAATTATGCACTACGCCTTCCGTGTCCTCAAGGAGCACCCAGTGTAGACGGGTGAATAATAATCATTCTGGGAACGTGTAGGAGAAGCAAGGTTACTTCTTTCTGGTTGGAGGGAGCATAGTGTAGGGGACAGAACGGAGCCAGCACTTATTTAGTGCTCGTCAAGTGCCAGCAGTGTGATATGACCTTGCGTATGTTATCTTATGTAATCTTCACAGCAATCCTGTGTAGTACGTATTCATAGACCCGTTTTACAGGAAACCAAGGCTCTGAGAAGTTAAGAAACTTATCTGAGATCTAGCAATTTGTAAGTGGTGCACTTAGGATGCTAAACCAGTTTTATCTGACATCTCTGCTCTTTTTTCCACTTGCTATGACTTCAAGGTATTAAGGACAAATGGTACTTCTAGACAATGTGCCCGTTTTTCATAGGGGGAGATGGTGGAGATGGTAGAGGGTCCTCCCCCTTGCAGGTGAGAGGAGAGCATGGAGAAAGTTGTGGGGCGAGACAGCATATTCTCACTTCTGGTCATGGGATCTCCCCAAGGCACCGGTTCCACGAGGTAGACCCATCCAACAACTGGGTGGATAACACCATCTGGACAATCTAGGAGCAATCTAGAGCATATGTAGGAAATGCCACTGATTAATTGGGGGAAAAAATAAAGAAGAGCACTTCTGCCTGGCACAGTCACTTGAGAACCGAATCACAGTTGTGGCTCTGTCACTGACCTGATGGGGCGCCAAGGCCCCAGGAACTGTGATTGTTCTCATGTGTCTCCAGCCAACCCCCAATTTGTAATCCTTTGGGCTCCAAATGAAAGTTTTTTATGGTGGTTGTTTGTTTTGTTTTTAAACAATCTTCTTGACTCTTCTCCTTCTTATTGTTGCTCTGTTTAGCCTCCAGGGACAGAGAGTCTCTCTGGGCACTTTGGAGCCTCTCCAGGAAAGCTAACATTCTCTGAAGGGGGTTGTTCTGAAGAGGGAAAATGCTTGCTTTTCAAAAATACCTCCTAGGGAGACTATCGGCTGCCTTATTTTTGCACAGTCAGAGAAATTTCATCCTTAGATAAGGGATTTGAGAATAGTTGGCTGTGATTTCCTAAAAGACTCCATAAGGACAATTGTGGAGAACACGGTGGTCACTCCATTACCCCAGGGCCAAGGTCTCTTTGTTTATACCCCTCGTAGCTTTTCCTGCATTCTTAACCTATCTATCCCAATCTCACGTCCTGTTTTGAGGCTGGAAGGATTCATGGCCACTGGAAGGATTCATGGCCACTGGAACTATACTCGAAATAATCTACAGGGAATCAATATATTGTGTGCCTTTTCCTTTCATCCATTAATTTGTTAGTTCATTCTTTATGCATTCATCTGAATAGAATTTTCTGTTGTTAAGAAACATTCATTACACAACATCATGTTTTTTTAACCACAAGTCATGGAGAGGATACTGACTTCCTTTGTTTTGTCCCTCTGAAGACATGTGAAAGCAGCATTTCTAAAGAATTAAGTGCTTTGATGAATGGTGTTTTTACCCCCTATGTGGTGGTTGGAACCCATTTACTGTGGAAACATTTGACTTTAAAGGTGAACCAGTTTTCCAGCTTCTCTCCCCCCTCAGGATCTATGAAAGATCAAAGAAGAAGAATTAAGAGTGTAAAGAAATAGGCAACTAATGTGTTCAAGCTCAAGAGTACCAGCCAGAATCTAAGTTCAACCAGCACGCAACCAGGAAAGGGGCCCACTCCTTGGCTAATGCACCCTCCTGGTGTTGTGGGTTGGTCTGAATGTGCAAGTCACCCAGTGTGTCTTTCTTGTTCACCACATCTCTGTTAGTTAAGTGGTCTATGTTCATAATGTTTGTATGTTCATTAGAGTTTTGTCTCTAATTATCTTACTAATACATCCTCAGGGAGGTTGGTGATATAAAAATTGTAAAGAGAATACATCAATAATTTCATTATCAATGGTGTATCATATATAAAGAGAGCATTTGGTTATACCCTGTGGGGACTATAAAGTAGATTTTACACCTATTTATCAACACAAATGTCAGTCAGAATACCCTCTTGAAATAGAAGTGACTCAGTGCAGTGAGCCAGCCTCAGGCAAACATGTGAAATAAAGTTGCTATTTGATATCTCCCAGCATTTCTGCTCTTCCTTCCCCCCACTTAGACAGTACGCTTTTTTTCCCTCACTATCCCAAACTCATCTCTTTCCTCTCTTCCTTCAAATTCCAGTATCTAGAAATAATCTAAAACATATTTCCTCTAGGAGGTAAGAATGACTCAATTTGCTATTTCACTCATGGGAACTGGGTGGAAGTGTCTGTAAGGGATTAAGTTCACTGGAGTCCCTAGAATCAAGTGGCTTAGGTGAGCTCCGCAGCATCTGACGCATTCCCTTCGGAAAGCCTCCTCCTGTCTTGGATTTCCTGCCCTTGTACTTTATGGCTTCTCCCACCTCACTGTCTAAAGCACCTCAGATTCCTTTGACAGGTTCATCTCTAATCAATCTCTCCTCAAACACAGACCCTCTTCTCTCTTTCTCTATCTTCTCGCCTTAGGGAGACCACTCTCGTGGCTTTAAAAACCACCTTCATGAAGATGACTTGTAAATTTTTAAATTCAGCCCCCTGACCTCCAGACTCACTCAGAGCCGCCTGCTCTTCTTTTTCCAGCGGCCTTAAAATGTCTATACTGTATATCTAATCATTCTAAATAAGAATTATCTTGAATATTAACTCTTTATCTGATATATGCTTTCCATATACATATTTTTTCATTTCATCGATTGCCTTTTAATTTTGTTGATTTGTTTGGTGTGCATAAACTTTTTAGTTTGATTATAGTCTCATTTGTTTATTTTATTTTTGTTGCCTGAGCTTTTATTGTCAAGCCCAAAGAATCATTGGCAAGATCAATACCAAGGAGATTTTCCCTTATGTTTTTTCCAAAACTTTTACTGCTTCAGGTCTTATGTTTAAAGCTCTAAACCATTTTGAATTGACTTTTCGTGTATGGTATAAAATAAAGGTATAATTTCATTTTTTTTTTTTGCATACGGATATTCAGTTTTCCCAACATGATTTATTGAAGAGACTATCTTCTCCCCATTGTGTATTCCTGGTGTGCTTGTCATATATCAGTTGACTGTATATGTGTAGGTTTATTTCTGGGCTCTCTCTTCTGTTCCATTGATCTATGAGTCTGTTTTCATGCCAGTACCATACTGTTTTGATTACTATAGCTTTGTGATATAGTTTGAAATCAAGACATATGATGCCTCTAGTTCTAGCTTTGTTTTTCTTCTCACGGTTGCTTTGGCTGTTCACGGTTTTTTGTGATTCCACACGAATTTTAGGAATTTGTGTGTGTGTGTGTGTGTGTGTGTGTGTGTGTGTGTGTGTATAAAAAGTGCCATTGGGATTTTGGTGGGGATCACATTGAATCTATAGATGACAATTTTGGTTAGTATGGACACTTTAACAATATTAATTTTTCCAATATATAAATATGGGATATCTTTCCATTTCTTTTTGTCTTTTTCAATTTGTTTTTTCAATGTCTTTCAGTTTTCAGTGTGCAGACTTTTCTCAAGAGCAAAATCAAATACCGTGGTTAAGAAACGGGCAAAAAATATTTATAGACAGTTCCCCAAAGAGTTCCTCAACAGATATATCAAAAGGTGCTCAATATCACTAATTAGAGAAATGCAAATCAAAACCACAGTGAGATGTCATCTCATACATGTTAGAATACTATTATCAAAAAGACAAGAGATAACATGTGTTGGCGAGGGTGTATAGAAAAAGGAATCTTTGTGCACTGTTGATGGGAATATAAGTTGGTGCAGCCATTATGGAAAACAACATGGAGGTCACCAAAAAATGAAAATAGAACTACTGTCCAATCCAGTGATCCTACCGTTGGATATATATCCAAAGGAATTGAAATCAAGATCTCAAAGAGATATCTGTTTTCTCATGCTCATTTCAGCATTATTCTCAATAGCCAAGATATAGAAACAACCTACAACCTAAGTGTCTGTTCGTGGATGAATAAGAAAATGTGGTGTATATGTACAGACACACACACACACACACACACACACACACGCACGCACACACACACTGGGATATTATTCAGCATAAAAAGAAGGAAATCCTGCCACTTATAACAATATAAATGAACTGTGCTATGTGAAAAAAGTCAGACAGAGAAAAACAAATACTGTGTAGTCTCACTTATAAGTGGGATCTAAAAAGTCAAACTCATAAAACCAGAGAGTAGAATAGTGGTTACCAGGGGCTGGGGTTGGGGAAAATGAGGAAATGTTGGTCAAAGGGTATAAACTTTTGGTCATAAGACAAATAAGTTCTGGGATCTAATGTATAGCATGGTGATTACAGTTAATAATAAAGTATTGTGTACTTGAAATTTGCTAATAGAGTAGATCTTGAGTGTTCTCCATATGCGAATGAATGAATGAATGGATGAATAAGATCATAGTTGTGTGAGGTGATGAATGTGCTAACTTGATTGCGGTGATCATTTCACAATGAATACACATCGCATTGTACACCTTGAATATATACAACTTTTATTTGTCAATTATACCTCAAGGTAGCTGGAAAAAATTTTTAGTAAAGAAAAAGATGACCGAAAAAGGAAAAAAAAAAGAGAGAGAATGAACTATTATGGATTAGTAATGATTCAAGGAACTGGAAACATTTGTAATTATAAGGAGAAAAATGGGAAAATGTTGGTAGTCATGGTTATAGAAACACCTAAAGCTTAATTTAATTGAAGTGTAATGCTAATTTACCTGGAGGAGTTGATAGAGTTTTATGATGAACAATCCAGCCTTCCCATCTGTTCTTTGATTCGAATTATATTGTCACGATGGGTAATTTGGAGAGATGTTTATCAATTTTTTCTTCCTCTTATACGCACTATCATGTTCACTCATACTACCTCCTCCCACCAAGCAATCTCTTAGCATTGATTAGAAAATAGCTTTATCTATTTAGACTGACCTTTATTTTTAAATGATAGGCATTAGAAATCCAATTAGAAATTTAATTAAAATGTCACTTTCCTAACCTCTATTAAATGGCTTTCTAAGCTCCAGGAATAATATTGGAGTCCTCAGCTCATCAAAGACAATAAGAGTGCTCATGGGACTTTCCAGAAAGAAAAAAACAATTTAAAGAGCACTATATAACTACTGTCTTCATTCTGACTCCCCATCTCTCAACGTTTCTTGTTATATTTCTGCGACAGCTTCCTGTCTAATTATCTTGTCTCCATTCTCTCTATCCCATATTCAACCTGCAGACAACCATAGGACAGATCTTTTAATAACACACGTTCGATCTTATGATTCTCCAACACTTGCCCTTAATACCCTTCACTGACTCCCTGTTACCCCAAAGATGAGTCTGAACACTGTCATGGCATACAGGGTGCTTCATGGCCTAGATTCTTCTTATTTCTCCACTCTCACACCTTATAGTTTCACATTTTGTATTCACAATGGATACAGCCATATCTGCAACCTGAAGTTTCTAAAATGTGCTATTATTTTTCCATGTCTTGCCTTTGTGTCTGCTCTTCTCTTTCCTTAGAACATTTTTCCAGGGTAAGTGTCTCATCCTTTGTAAATCAGCTTTGCGCATTGCCTGGTGGTTGCATCTCGTGACAGACACTAGTACGCTATGTGTTCACCAAACCCCATTCCCCTTCACCCCCAGAATCAATTAGACTGCTTTCCCAGGCTCTCTCAAAGTTAGGTATGAACTAGTGACTAAGATTGGAAGAAAGGAATGTGGTTGAAAGTGACTTTCAGACTTTACCTCTAAAACCTCCTGGATAGTACTCTAATTTCTCTCTAGTTCATCTTCTGGCCATATGCAAAGGATCCAATGGAGGACTCCCAGGTCCGAGGACATAGGAGAGCCACTAGATTCATGAAGCCTGCTCGCCTGCTGAAGCATCTGATGAGGAACACCTGTGAGGACCACAGCCTGAGCAAGGAATAAACCTTTATTGTGTTATGTCTGTGAACTTTGGGGATTGGTTGTTATAGCAGTTATCTCACGATGACTAACACAGCTCCCTTGGTGACTCGTTCCTTCTAAAGTCTCTACTGCTCTGGCAAAGTTATGTGAATAAAGTACATCTCTTTTCAGGCCTGTCTAAGCTTGGTGAATTGAGCTAAATAAGAAAGAGAAGGTTTCTTTCCTCACCGAGTTCACATTCGGGTGGTAAAGACAGATAATATATACTTCATAAAAATTCGAAGCATAATTTCAGGCAATGATAATGCTGTGAAACAAGATAAAGCTGGCTAAGGGGGTAGAGAATGAAGGGCAAGGGGGGTCTATTTTTCTAATGTGATCAGGGAAGGCCTCTCTGAGGATGTTATATTGAGTGTCGAACCAAATGAAGTGAGGTACAAGCCACGTAAAGTTTAAAGAACTAGAAAGGGAAAGAGAAGGAGCTAAGGACTCAGTGTGGGAAACAACATGGCTAGTGATATCAGGAATATCAATGGGCAGAGGAAGAGCAAGAAGGTCCGTGTGGCAGCAGTGGAGTGAGTGAGAGAGAGAAAGAGAGAGTTCAAGGAAGTAGGGAAGAGCCTCAGATGGTGGAGAGCATTGAAGAGCCTGGGAGGCTTGTGAGCAGTAGAGTGACGTCAGGCTACTGTTTTAAGACCAGTCTGAGTTTTGGATTTCTGAGGGCCGACTCCTAGCTCCAGTGCTGCCCGCTACAGGCTTTGCCTCCAGCTCCCCTGGGCAATGAGCCGAGGTCAGATGCCTCAGCAAGTTTCCATTCGTCTCCTATTGTCATCTGGCCTCAGCTCATTTCCCTAATTTTCCTGCCACTTCATCCAATTATTTGCAAAGGCGTTTTTTTTTTTTTTTTTTTTTTTTAGTTTTTAAAAATACTTTATTGAACATTTTTAGGTATTATGTAGAAGGAGGGTTTCAGTTTCTGGTTTACCATACTGCTAGAAATCCAGATTACTTCTATTTGTCCATGAAATGAGAAGCAAAGGCTTTAGCTAGGAATGAGAGTGGGAGTGTCAATGGAAGTAAAGAGGAGACTGCTTGTTTTAGAGAGTGGGAGAGTAAATTAACTAGGGAAATGAAGGTTTTTGTTTTTGTTTTTTGATTATGTCAAAAGAGATTAGGCAGAGATTAGTCATTATGTCTAAGGTTATGGCAATGGAAGGATTAAAAAATATAGCCCTTCCCAAGAAATGAAGACTATTTAGAGAAACAATGAGTCACACATGAAATAATTAAAAGTCTATATTTCATTCTTTTGACCATTTATTAAATCAACAACAACTTATTAGTGATTATTTTAAAGCAGAAAACTAAAACACAGTCTTTGTTTAGAGTCTAGTAGGGTGAAAAAAAAAAAACTTAGTTTGCTAATAGAAGCATGTTCCCGAGAGGCCTCAGAGCAGTTTGTCTGAGGGAGGCAAGGTGTGTGGTCAGGAACACCTGCAGACAGCTGAGCTGAGCTTTGAAGGGTGAATGGAGAACTCCAGGTACACAAATGGAATGGACAGGTGGGTGTGTGCAGAGTAATGAAAGACACATGAAGACGTGAAAACACAACGTGATTCAGAGATGAGATTATTATTGGACTTTGGTGCAGTTAGGGAAGGCTGCAGAAAGGAAGTAGAACTTGAAGAATTCGAAGAATTTGAAAGGGAGAATAAATGGGAGGAGACTTTAGGCTGGGAAAGGATTTACAACAGGGGTGGGAATATTGATAAGTGTATGTTGAGGTGTTAGGAGAAATACGTGATGTAGGTACTCATCACCACAAGCACGGTATCTATTACAATACCTAGTCTCCTCCTGCAGAGTTATGGAGTGATGAGATCAAGGGAAGGCTAGACAGATGGTGGGACTAGATTATAGGGGATCTTGCCTAACTCTTGGGTCTGATGTTCACTTGTCTTTGCATGAAGAGATCTTTCCCCTTTTGTCTATTTCTGCCTCACAAAGCCTTAGTATATTGTTGAATCCAGTCTAATTTCTTCAGGCATGTGAGAACATCTAGCGATGGACAAACATCCTTCAGGAGGGAAGCTAGGTGGCACTACATTCCTACCCAGCCACTGCTCTCTCAAAGTCTAGGGCACCCTTGGTCAGAAACAAGTTTTGATGAATACAAACTATTTAGTGCAGCTTTGAGGTAGATGGCCTGGAAACCTACTAGAGAAAAAAAAATTTTGTGTGAATTTTTTATGTAGTGAATCACTGTTCTTTGGTCCAGAATTAGCCAGCTGATCTGCCTGAATTCTGCAATGAAGGATATAATTCTATTTGCACATGAAGACTACATGTTTTTGCTATTTGAGAAATTACGGTATTCTGCAAGCAAAACATTGAAGTGATGAAAGACATATCACTATCTCCTTCTAAACGTCAATAAAGAAAAAAAATCCTTTTGTTCCTTAGTTAGAATTAAAAATGTGAAGATGAGACAGAACTGCCTTCTCGTGCCCGTAGCGATAGAACTAGGACTCTCACCAGGGGCTAATGAAACTAAGAAAGTATTTGCCTGGATAATGGCCACCATTTTGATTTCTTCAATGTTTTTCTTCCTGGGGAAAGTAACATTGAGAGGTAGATTAATTTAATAACACTTTGTACCTGATGTAGGCAGTCAGCAGGCTTCAAAATATAAGGTACTTAACTACAGCAGAGTGAAACCAGAAAGGCGTCTAGACATCTTTCACTAACGGAACATGTCTGACTAAGACATAAATTTGCTATGGAAGAAGGTAAGTGCAGTGGAGAACGTAAAGTATGTTTATCTAACAATGAACCTTTTGAGAGAAGCTTTATCCTTTACATTAAAACTTTGTTACTCCCATTTCCCCCTTGATTTCTACTTTATTATCTTATGAAATTATGTTACCTAAGTTGATAAGATTGAACAAAACATTTAACCACAATACTACCTAACATGTCAATTACAGAGTCACCCTTTGCCGGAAATCAGGGGGCTGTATGGGCTACCGGCCTTGGATGAGAGTTTGTTTGAGTCAGTAGGAGCCAGCTGAGGTGGGATATAAGCTCCCCGAGATCACGTGACATGGAGAAAGCAGGGAACTCAACCCTAAACTAATCTCTGAAATGCGGCAGAAAGTGGAGGGCATGATAGGATTGTAATGGACAAATAGAGCCAAGAGTCCGATGGTGGTTAACAAATCGAGGACCAGGGAGGAGAATCTGCAGGGGCACAGACTGCATGGAAGGTACAGGACTGACCCGTGAACGCCATGTTCTGTTTTCTATGGCCCTTCTTGATCACATGCTGACATGTTTTTTACACAGCTGAATCTGATGCCCCTGTTTACTGAACTTTACTTCTCTTTCTTAGGGAGATATAAGGATGATCAGCATACTTTTTGACTTACCCTGAATGATATTTTTATTACCCTCATGAATAGTTGCATAATTTCATATTTCCAACATTGTATTGAAACACATACAAAAAACAAACAAAAAATCCCACATGCATTTGAGCTCTCATACTCTGAATAGGAGGAAATGTCTTACTCAACAATTATTTAAATGGCTTTTCAAAACTCAGTAAGAGAGCAGGATACATTCAAAAATTACAGTTAGTGAAGTAAGTATGGTAGACAAATATCCTGTAAGATAATTAGATTTTAAGAACCTGATTTTGATGAAGTAGAAAGTCAGAAAAAAAAAATACACAGAATGTTTCCTACTGTGTGTTTGTGTTTGTATTCCAATTATTTTAGTTTAAAATCAATTAGCTGTGGTTTTGAAAAGTGCTAATGTTTCTCCACAGACTATGTAAGCTGATTTGAAAAAAAAAAAAAAAAAAGCACAAAAACAAATTCAGTTCTTTGTAAAAAGCCTTGTTTCCATGTTTAGTAAAATTTTTATTGTTAAAATATTTCTCTTCCCCTCAATCACTTTCTTTCTTTCTCTATTTTATTCCATTGAGGGAGTATCCCCCCTCCCCCCCACCCAGATAATCATGAAAGCCAGAGATCTAAACCAGCCTGTAAATTCTGTGGTTTTACCAGAGCACTAAATCATAAAAATTCATAATTATAACAGCAAACACTTGTAGAGTACTTAGTATGTGTAAGGGTCTGTATTAGGCTCTTTATATGGATCAATTGAATTAATCATCATTAATAATTCTATGAAGTAAATTGTCAATTCAGCATAATTCGAAGTAATTTTTCTGACATCATTAGGGCTTATTGGAATCTTCTGAATGTTATAAAGTTGTTCTTTATCAACAGTATTTCTTTCTGCATGTCTTGAAGAAAATATCCTGAGAATCTCTGTTTCCTCCTAATGTCTCAATTTCTCAAAGCTGAAAGCTGATTGGAGACTTGAGAAGAGCATCTCAGTTCTTGACTCCCAGGTTAGACATATTATAGCAAAGCTAGCATTTTTTACCTTTCTCAGCAGCTTGATTGAAAATCACATCTCATTCTATTGGCTGGGGAAAAGGTTTGTTCTGTTCTAAAAAAGCGTAATTGTGCATTATAGGCAAAGTTATGGAATTCTCTCTTTCTCGGCAGGCTAAAGGTAGGCAACACTCTGGGAATTACTTTTTGCTCTCCAAGTGTCCTGTTGAAAGCTAAGCTTATGACTATGAACTGTCCTCCTGACATGTTCTGGGGGTCAAGAAACGTGTTTAATGTCAACCAGACTCCCCACTATCTTTTCCAGAAATGGCAATTCCGACACCTAATTAGGGCTGTGACAGTTTCCTCATTTGTTATGACCTCGGTTTCCCATTTTGCTAACCCAGGATGGAAAGTTCTCTTTTAGTTTGGCAGAAGTGGTATAAAGTTGTTGTCAGTGAGCTTTGTCACATGGCTTGTGTCCTTCGGCGGCTGTTTTTGTATTAATTTCCTCCATAAAGATCATGGGTTTGAGACTGGCAGCAAACATTCAGCCTCTGCAGGATGCCCCAGGGCATTTGGTCTGGTGTCGGGAGAGAGGCTGGAAGCCTAGGTTCCACATCCCAGCTTCACTGGTCATTAGCTCTGGGAACATGGGACAGTCACTCACTCTTGTGGGGCCTCGGTTTCCTCAATTTCAAATCAAGGTTAGAGAAAATATCAAAACACTATTAACGTTAAAAATAATAGCAGACATTATTGTATCCCCAAAAGCCATAGATGTTTTCTCTCATTTATCCTCACAACAGCACCGTGCAGCCGAGGCTGTTATCACCCAGTTTACAGAGGAGCTAACCGAGCTGGAGAAGGACTCTCTCATCTACTTGTTTAACATCATGTAGCCAGTAAATGATGGAAAGGGTACTTGAGGCCAGAGCACTTGACTCTGTTTATTCTCAAAGTGTGATCCACAGACCGACAACAACAATACCCAGGGAATCTGTTAAAAATGCAAATTCTTGGGCTCACTCTAGACTGACTGACTCTAAATCTTTAGGTGCAGGGCCCAGAAATCTGTGTTTAACAAGCTCTTTGGGTGATTCCTATGCAAACTAACTGCTGAATCACTGTTCTAGAACCTGTGTTCTCGATCCCCATGTTGTGGTTTTCTGCATTCAGTGAATTTGTCAGAATGTTTGGAACATTGCCCAATCAACTGGTTGTAGGTTGTCTCCTTCCTCCTGCACTGCTCCTGTATGCCCACCCATCCCGGCAGCAGGATCCCTGACCCAGGGAGGGCCTGTGGCTGGAGAAGGAGCAGTCAAGGGCATATGAAGGGTGCATTTTTCTGCTGTAACTGCCAGGACTTCTGTGGCTCATGCACTATCAAAGTCAATGCATATTAAAGTTTTGCTGCCAGAAACTCTTCTATTTTACAACTCAAAAATTTCGTAAACCATTGGAAATTTGTTTAAATGTGAGAAATTATGCTTGTTAAGTGCATAAGCTTCTCATTTCTGTCAAAAGGACTCTGATAGTCTTTATCAGTTCCTGGAGATTTTTGAGGATTTTAGTTATGTGAAGAAACCAGAAAAAACTGCCAACTTCTCTTTCTCTTGGAAAAAAGTCAAGTTATATTTATGACTACAAATGATAACAGACGCTGTAAAAGCAATAATTTGATATATACTTGTACTTTTACATAAATTTTTACAGGCCTTTAAAAATTCTTCTAGGAAAAAAAATAAATGGAATTTTCATTTTTTCTATGTGGCCTCCTATTGATCCTAGTTGCCATCAGATACCATATGATCAAGACATTTTTTAAAAGAGACAGAATTCCTTCCACTCATTCACAGATAATGAAGGGTACGCTAGTAAATGTTGCACTTATGGAGTGTTCAGAGAAATATGACTGAGAAAAAGAAAGGAAATACCAGAAAGAAAGAAATGTTTATGTATATCATTTTCTAAAACTGCTTTTGAAAAGTACTATCAGAAAAATTCGGAAAGTAGTACAGAATAAAAATAAAAATGATTCACTCTCACTATCCAGCACTGTTAGCATTTTAGTGCGTACCATTGTTTAATGTTAACTGCGGTTAGCATTTTAGTGTATGTATCTTCCTGATTTTTTTACAAATATTAACATTTATACTATAGATCTGTATTTTGCCAAAAATCAGATCTTCCTACGCATACTGTTCAGTGAATGTAGTAGTTGTGGTTCTCACTTCACATCGACACATGCAGATGTGCCTCTTCCTGGGGCGACTGTTTCTGCTGGGAAGAATTGTTAGCAGTCACTCTCGTAGTCCTGGTGCTGTTGGCTCCCTGTTGTGTCTGCCTGAGACATATCCAGCATCACCTACTCAGAATATGGAAGAATAACGGGGTGGATATCATATGCTTTTTATAGTTGACCACTTCAAAACCAAAATAGAATGCCTTTTGTGAAGCTCCCAGATCAGTCATTCTACTGACCATGCTTTGCTTGCTTCCTATATACTAAATTTACAAGTACTGTGCAGTTGTGCTTTAAAAAGTTTAACTTCAAGACACATTTTCTGTGATTAAAAGCTTTCTTCCCTTACCAATACAGATATTCCAAAATAAAGTTTGATCTCATTTCTTTTGTTATTTTTTTTTTCCTCAGGGAAATTCTGCCTCGGGAAAAGCACTTTTAGGGAGATTCCAGAGATCAAACTGAGCCAGTTGAACCATGTCTTAAGTATTTAGTTGTTGGGATTACTTGGAAATACAAACTTTACTGTAAATCTAAAAGGATCTAGATTTAGGCCTTATCTACACATACACTGGCTTGAAACAAAAGATCATTGAATTCAGTGAAGCAGTGAGGAACTAGGTACCAACTGGGCATACTATTCTGCATTTTTTTTCAAGCTGATTTTTATGGGAGGCTAAAACAAAATCCTTCTTTTGGTGGTGGGTTTTTCTGTGTTTCAAATAGAAAGACTTTATAAACACAATAAGTTTTGCCAAGAGTTGTTTACTGTAAAGACTTGCCAATTCAAAAAGAGAAAAATATGTCTGAATCTGATAATAGGCAAATTCTTTATTTTGGTAAAGTATATTAACCAAAGAACATACAGTACAGGCATGAAGAAAAGTCACCCCATTCTCCTCCAGATCCTGACACTCAAGTAATAATGTGTACTGGAATGGGACATGGAAAATATAAAAGCAAATCATTGAAAGTATACCAAATTGTCCTCAGATTGTCAGAAATTATTAGTGCAACTTTAAGAAAAAATTATTTTTTCATCAGTGACCAGAATTCCTCTACCACCACCTCTGCCTACGTAGATATATAAAAAACAATAGTTGTCCAGTTTATCAATAATTTTCATTTTCTGCTCATCCGAATCGTTAACATTTCACATCTTTCGTTCTCCTCTTTCTTTATTATCTGTAAAAATTAAATAAAGACTATAAATTATATATTTAAAATGTAACAAGTAATTCTACTTTAGAAAATAAGCCTTAGAAAAGAAATTAGAAAACTGAACCACGATATCTACCTTTTACCCAAATTCTGTGACTACCCAAAGTCAAAATAATCCACTGAGAATAAAACAAACTGGTTATTAGAAACCCTTGAGTAGAAATAGGTATTCAAGAGAACAAAATGTTTTTAAAAATATGATTTGATAATTTATGCAGATGCTGCCTCCTCAAGGAGGTGGAGCATAAATTCTCAGCCCTTAAGTATAAGCTGCATATAGCAGTTTCCTTTCAAAGACAACAGTATGGAAAAGGGAATGGGGGTAACTTTACAGAAGAGAAGCCTGGAAAATGCTACTTCAGCCAGGTGATCAAAGTTGACATGTACAGCAACAAGACATGTCAAAAGCATTGATCCTTGATATGTATGGAGACTAGCACTTTGTGGTCTTCCTTCCCTGAACCCTTAACCTCAGTGTAATCTTAAAAAAAAAAAAAAAAAAAAAAAAAAAAAAAAAAAAAATCTAATAGATAGGCATCCTAAAAAGTACCTGGCCAGTAGTCCTCAAAATTGTCAAGACCACCAAAAATGAGAAAAGTTTATAAAACTGTCATAGCCAAGAGGAGCCTCAGGAGACACCACAATTGAATGGCATGTAATATCCTGTATAGAAGAATCCTGGAACAGGAAAAGGACATAATTAAGAACTAAGGAAACCTGAATAAAGTAGGGACTTTAGTTAATAATGAGGTATCCATATTGATTAATGCATCGTATAACATAAGATGTTAACAATAGGGAAAGCTGTGTGCGTGGTCTGTGGGAACTCCGTGTACTATCATTGCAAGTTTCCTGTAAACCTGAAACTATTCTAAAATTAAAAGCTTATTTAAAAAAGCAAATTTTATCAACAATATCTGTTTTTAAAGATACGCTCAATGTGGAAAATCCATACCAATAAGGATAAAGGGAAAAATGTCATCCTTGGTAGGGGGAATAAAGTGTGCTGTGGCTTCAAGTGAGAAAACAGGTAGTGGATTTGGTCACTGGGTAAGGCTGGAGCACAGAGCAAAAAAGGTGGGAGGAGTGAGAGATGATACTGGGCTATTTTGGGTCACTCAAAGAGGGTCATATTCCCCATGCTAAGAATTTTGTTACTTGCACTGGCGGTGAGAAGCCATTAGAGGCTTCTAAGAAAGAAAATGATATGATTTGGTCTTGCTACGGAGAGCTGACTCCTACCGAGGGAGAGGATGAATTGGCACAGGTAGAAAAAGCACTCCAGTTCTCCTCAAGTCAAATTAGGAAGGCACAAGACTAAGTTAAGGCAATGAAGTAAAAGTGGGGAGAAAAGGTTGCTGCGAAAAAGTTAATCTCTCCTCTATCTATATGTTATTTACTCGTCAGTAGGTCAACCAACAAATCTCAGGGGCCACAGTATACAGCCCTTAAAGGCAGTGTACCACCAGTGGGGCTGTATAGAGTGGCTATACACTGTCCTCTGGAGCAGGATAATGGCATACCTCTAGGGTGTATACGTTGGCTGGGCACTGAGTTAGATGCTGAGTGGACAGTCCTGAACAAAACCGATATAGTCCTTGTCCACATGGACTCTCCCTCTAGCCAGGGCTACACCAAGACTGGTTGCTACCCTGGGCAGGGGGATAATTTGGCATTATTTCAAACTGAGAGGGAAGAAACAGTGCCTCTTCTCTCTAGCCTAGAGCAATTCAGCTCTGCCCCCAAATTTGCAAATCTCAGCCAGCTAAGCAAAAACCCTGGGGCTGACCATTCTACCTCCTTAAAAGGCAGTTTAACTTGTTCCTTTGATCTTCACTCCTCACTGGGAGGCACTTAGTCTTCCTTGTTCATATTCAGTACTCTATAGGTGGTCAGGTAAATACATATTTCTTCCGCCTTATTACATACTGGTGAGCTTTTAGCAGTTAGCTGGGCTTTAGCTCCTCTTTTAGATCGTTGTTTGGGGCAGCTGTCTGGCTGTGCTGGCCATTAATCCAGCTCTAGTCTAGCGTGAATGACTGACAGTAAATAAACCTTTATAAATATCTTGAAGTTAACTTTATTTTGCGTCTTCGATAAGAGGATTACCCCAGCACTCCCAGGCAAATCTCTTTACCTTTGTTTTTCCAGCCCATTCTGGAGGTTTCCCAGGGAACAAACATGGTTTATGGCCAGTGGGACTCCTTAAAGAGGTCTGAATGAGGCCAGCGGGGCAAAGCAACCCACCTGTGGTCACCATTCCCCAGGTCATGCGGAGAATGCTGCTTCCTCAGTGCACAGCAGAGTGATGGGGGGAGCCAAAGCCTGGAGAAGCACTGATTGATTCCAGCAGTAGATTTTTGCCAAGAGATGGACTCACTTTTCTGAATAACAAGCTTTTCAACATAAATACATCTAAATAGCAGCAAAAGGGACAAGAGGCAAACTGGGAGCTTTGTTTTTGGTGCCGGGAAGTCTCATACATTAGATATGTGAGGATCCGGAGTGTAAAGAAGAGATTGCAGACCAGTGCACATCATATTTAATTCTTTTTGGAAAGGTCTGATCGGCAATCAGTAATCCAGTTGGATCTCAACACATGTCACGACTAGGATAGTGTGAATTTAAGCCATCTTTACTTCTTAAAGAGGTATTTGTATTCTATTTAATCTCCTTTGGGAGACATGAAGGTTTATGCCCTGGAAACAGCACTACAAGCATGAGCTTGGAGTTAGGAGGGTTTGCCAGGGAAGCTTCTGAGTTCATGCGGTGCAGAACCTGTGCCCTCGTACACAGAAAAGAAGCCGTGTAGCTCATGGTTGTGGTTGAAGATTCAGGAGGAGCAGGCAACCCTCTGGGCTCTTGATGGCATCACCATCGGTGATGCTGAGGGCACAGCAGTCAGATTTTTCTTTGCTGACCGTCTGACTTCATTTTGAACTCCAGTTCTTTTACTAGTTGGGCAGATTACTTAACCTCTTGGAGCATCAGAAACCTCATCTGTAAAATGCAGATAATAATAGATACCACCTCGCAGGACTGTTCCTAGGAAGTTTGAATGCAATGGCACTGAACACAGTGCCTAGCACTTTGTCAAGCACTCAAGTAAGATATTGGCTGTTACTGTGAAAGGAGAGACTAAACTAAGATTGTGGCTTACTGCTCTTTCCCATGAAGTCTGAACAAACACTGGTCCTGTTTCCACTGAGGAGCGGGTAGAAATGGGGTAGAAAACGTGAGAGTTTCAGCAAGCTCTAAATGATCGTGCCAGGTAGCTGATGACACTGATGCAGCTTGGGCAATTGCAGAGATGCTCTGAGTGACACTTCTCCTACTCCCTACAGGCTTAATGCTGAAATAATGACATGGATGACAGGTTTTCATTTTCCCCCAATTTTCCTGCCTACATGGTTAATCTAAGGGCTCTATCTGTGTGCTGTATCTGGTATAGAATACAGAATTCTAACAAAGATGTCTAAAATGTCTTAAAATTTTGCATCCAGGAATATTGCATTGCAAATCCATCCAGAGATCCTAGTGTATCAGATAAGCATAAACATAATCATACCAAATATTAGGAGTTTAAGGAGCTGCTTTCTGGGGCCCACAATTTGAACTCTCGCTATATTTAGACAAATTCAAATTGGAAAAAAAAATAACTGCAGCAGTTATTAAACATCAGAATGAGTTATTTAACGCAGAATAAATTCTCATTTTTCCGAGGTGACTTGGAAGTGACGTTGCCTGAGGAGTGGATGCAATAATGGGACCTACTGAGCTTTCTCTCAGCCCTGTCTTGTTTCATACAGGATCTTGTGCAAATGCTTTATATTAGCCATATCACAAAGCATCTCACATATAACTATATATTTTAAATCTCTTTTCCTTTCTATGGCAAAACATACCAGTATATATACTAATATACAATGGTAATCGATCCACCTCTATTTACATCTCTTAAAATAATTAAAATAATTGGGAATAATACTAAGCATTTATTATGCTTACTATGTAACAGGCCTGGTGATAAGCAGTTTACATGTTTTGTATACTTTGAGCTCTAAATTGTATTTTTAACTTACTGTCTGACATTGCCACTTAGTTATTCCACAGGCATTTCAAACTTAACTGTACCAAAACAAAATTTATGATTTTATTCGATAACTCTGATACTTTCCATCTTAGTAAATACCACTGGGTAAATAGTTGTAGGGATACATATCAGTCACCCTTGATTTTGTCATATCATTCATATTCTATATCTAATCTCTTAGACAGTTTTGCCGTTTCTATCTCTAACATAAATATAGAATCTGCCCATTTTTCTCCAAATTCACTCTCATTACACTAGTACAAGCTACCTTCACTCTTCACTTATGGCCACTGCAATAGCTTCTTCCCATCTTCAACAGTGAAACCCTAAATCCATTATGCATAGAGATGAGAGTGATTCTCCCCCCAACACACACATTTTACATTGAAAAATTTGAAATATGCACCAACGTTGAAATAATTTTATAGTGAACATTCATACTTATCACATAGATTCTACCATTAACATTTTACTTACATGTATTAGTTTGCTAAGGCTGCCAAAAGCAAAAACGAAAACAAAACAGAGACTGGGTGACTTAAATGACAAAGATTTATTATCTCACAGTGTTGGAGGCTAGAAGTTCAAAATCAAGGTGTCAGCAGATTTGGTTTCTTCTGAGGCCTTTCTCCTTGGCTTGCCGATGGCCGCCTACTGCCTGTGTCTTCGCATGATCGCCCCTCAGTCTATGCTGTTTGTATCCTAATTTCTTCCTCCTATGAGGATACCACTGATGCCAGATTAGGGCCCCCCGTATGATCTTGTATCATCTGATTTCCTCTTTAAAGGTTCTATCTCCAAATAAGACTACATTCTGAGGTATCGGGAGTTAGGACTTCAAAATATGAATTTCGAGGTGACACAATTCAGCTCCTAACACATATACTTGCTTTTCTGTCCATCTATTCATAACTCTATTCACTCATTAATCCATCTTAATTTGGGTGCATTTTAAAGAAATTGCAGATATCAGTATCCTTCCCTCTAAACACTTCGGCATACATGTAATTAACTGGAGTTCAAGATTTGTGTAGTTTTTTGTTTCGTTTTAATGTAAAATTTAGTCCTTAAATGTACAGTTGCTGAGTTTTGATGATCATGTAACCCCAACCCTTATCAAGTGTAGGACGGCACCCCTCCCAGCCCTCCCTTCAGCAAGTTCCCTCATTCCCTTCCGGGGCAATCCCTGCTCCCACGCCCATTTCAGAGGAAACCACTGTGCTAAGTTTTTTACCACCGTGGATGAGCTTGGCTTATTCTAGTATATCACGTAACTGCAATCATATAATATGCTGTCACCTGTGTCAGTAATTCATTCCTTTTTATTGCTAAGTAAAGACTCATTTGTGAATACGTCACTTTATATATCATGTTTATAATTTTTTTTTTTATTTACGTGGACTGCTTCCAGTTTGGGGCTATTATGAATAAAACCATTATGAATATTCTTGAACAAGTCTTTTAGTGAACACATGTTTTCATTTGTTTTGGGTAAATACCTAGAAGTAGATTTGCTGGGTAGACGTACTTTTTAAAACAGTGATCTTTTTAAAAATGTGCTAAATAATGTCACTTCTGTTTATAATTTTTCATTGGCTTTTTGTTGAACTTAGAATGAAATTCCCCTATGAATAAAGCCCAGAAAGATCAGGCTTCTGTTTCCTCCCTCCCTAGCTCAATCTCAGGTTACTCCCCAGACCATACCCCCCCACCCCCCCGCCACCCGCCTCTCCAGCCAGCTTGTCCCACCCCAGTCTACTCCCTGCACGAATGCGCTTCCAACTCTCCCAGCCTTACTGTTTTCCCCAGCCAAGAACTTTGTTTTCGCAACCCAGGGCCTGGCTGATTCTATCTTCTCCTTCATGAGTAGACTTGAATGTCACCTCTTCAGAGAGGATTAGAGAAGTTAAATTACTTGAGCAATGTCACACAGCTGGGAGAGCCAATATGCAAATCTATGCAAATGTTCAATCTGAATCCAGAGCCCTTGCCCCAACCGTCTTAAAATACAAATCCTCCTTCAATTGCATGTCTTGTGATAACTTCTTGCTTTCTCTCTCTAGCTACCATTCATTGTCTATTTCACTTCAGTGTCTTTTATTTGTTTCTTTGCTTTTCCTATTCCTTGGAACTATTCCTACTAAAGTCACCTATTTGTCAAATTTGGTGAAAAATAATTTTCTGCCTCACATGGTTTGTTTCTTTTCAGTGTTTGACGTAGTTGACTATTTACTTTTCTTAACATGGTTTGCATTTGGTTTATATAAGCATATTCTTTGTGGGTTTCTCTGCTTCTATAGCCCCACATTCTCGGTCTTTAGGGGCTCATCGTTCCATTGCTTACCCTTCAGATGCTGGTGTTTCAAGGTTTTCACCTGGTCTTGTTCTTGGTCCTGTTCTTGTTCTTGTTCTTGTTGCATTTCTCCTGTTCTCACTGGGAGATTCATCTACACTCACGGTTTCAGTCACCTCCTACATACTGATTGTCGTCTCAGCTAGATCCCCAGTCCTGTTCTTTCCCTGAACTATAGACCCATAATTTGAATACCTATTACTCTAACTGCATGTCCCAGAGGCACTGTGTTAGTCACCAGACACGCAGAGAGGACATGTGTAGGTGGAAGAGCCCAGCTGAACTCCTACTCAAAAGTCAGCGTCAACTGCCACCGTGCGATTGAGCCATCTTGGACAACCAGCCCAACTGAGTCTTTAGAAGACTGCAGCCCAGATAACATCTGACCGTAATTATCTGAGAGGCCCCACTAAGCATTGCCCAGCTGAACCCGGGTGACTCAGAACCATGAGTAATGATCATAAATTATTATTTTAAACTACTAAGTTTTAGGATGGATCGTTATGTAGCAATAGATGACTGGAAACAGGCATCTTAAATGTAATATTCCCAAACTGAACAAACTGTCTTTCTCCTAATCCATGTCCTCTTGCGTTCCCCGTTCTGGTTAACGGTATAGCCTCCACCCAATCCTGAACTTAGAAGTCATCCTTCTTTCCTTTTGTTTTTTGATCAACTTCTACACCGAGCCAGCTTTCCTCCTAGTTCTAGAAATACCGCCAATTAAATAGCTCCTGTCACTCTCCCTCCCTCTCTCCCTGTTCCCTTTTTATTTTTTATTTATTTATTTTTTAGTTAAGCCCCTCACCTTTTATCACCTCTATGGTTACGTTACCATCTTAGCTGGTTTCCTGTTCTGTGGCCCCTCTGTAATACATTCTCCATTTTGTTGCTGGTCATCTTTCTAAAGCATGGATCCGGTTTTGGGTATAAAAGCTTTCATGGCTCCAGCTGTTCTCAGGAGTAAGTACAAGCTTTAGCTGGGTACACAGACACTTTAACATCTGGCCTATTACCCCTTCACTTTCATTTCTTCTGATGCTTGCTCCTGCGCACTCTGTCCTATTCATGTCCAGTTCCATTTCCCCTAGAAGGCCCTGTTCTCCCATCTCTGGACCTGCGTACACTACCCTGTAGTGGTTAAGGGCTCAGGCTCTGCTTCTCATGGTGGCTTTGTCACAGTCTGGCTGTGTGAGACCAACTTATTTGATCTCTCTGTGTATCAGTTGCCATAAATAATAATTGAGACTACCTCACACGGTCCTTGGGAGGATTAAAAAGATTAACACAGGTAAAGCACAGAGAATAGTGCTTAGCACATCATAAACACACCAATAAATGTTGGCTGCTGCTAGCATTTTTCCTTTCCCTGGAATTCTACCTCTGGTCACCTCCCCTCTTCCTGAACTTATTTGCCCAGAAACTCCTATATGACTCCTTGAGATTTGAGACTATCTTATCTGAGAAGCGGCAAACCTTATTTTGAATATGACTATGAATAAATGTGACACTAATAATGAGCCTGATTTTCCAGGTTTCAGAGGAAAGGAGGATGTTTGTCCTCTGCATTAGGAAGTACTGTCACTGATTCCTGCTGTCAGGACTCTCTTCTTGGTGGCTGTGAGCTCTGGAGTTGGGCAGTCTGAGGGCTGGAATGGAGTCTTGCTACTGGTAAATGAGTATCCTTTGTAGAAGAGCGTCCTCTCAGGACGACTGCAGTATCCTCAGCCACATGCTGTAACACTCAGGCCAGCAGCTATGACCGGGGTAGGGTATGTTGTTGGAACAGAGGCTCACACTGCAGTGTCCGCAAGATGGGGACCAGGCCCCTTCAGCAGCTGCAGCTCTCACTGTTTTCAAAAACAATGCTGAGGGTTCCTTCCAGTCCTCAGAGGAAACACTTTCCTTTTACGGAGGCTACAAAGAGTTAGAAATTTCCACAGCCTAAGAGAGAGTCCCACTATAAAAACAAAAATGTAATGAATTATGATAGCTGCTTGTTTAAACTGTGTTCACTCAGTTTCTCAACAAATATTTACTGAGAAACTACTGTGTGCCAGGTCCACTACAGGGACAGAAACTACTTATTTGTATTCATGTCAGTATAGTGCCTAGAATCTAATATAGGCCATGCACTGTATACAATGCTATTTCTTTTAGCCTGGTCTGAGTTTAGGATGTGAGTCATTTGTGAGACTATGGAGTAGATCTTCCTTCTCTCCTTGAAGCAAACTAACCTTTCATGGGACTTGAAGGTCCTGATTTTGGTCTCCTTACTCAATCGAGTCAACTAACTGAAGTCAGAGGGGCAGTGACTATTTGCATTGCCAAGATACTATTTAATGAGGACCTTTGTGACTAAGGTCTTAAAGCCGAAACTTAAGCAATTAATACTGGCTTTAAAAACCTCATGGGATAAACATTGCGACCCCCTAGAAAATTCTGGGAGTTCCAGCTTGATTGCTGACCTTTCTTTGCTGTTTATCTATTTGTTTAGCCTCAGCATTTCTGAAGCTTCCAATGTATACAGAATACTGACCTGGGTTCTGGGAAATAGAGTGAGCTATGCTCTCTGTCTGCAAGTTGGACATATTTTAAGTGGAATACAATAAATGACATATCCAAACAGCTTAACCATTATAAACAGAGAAAATAACTTTCCTCGGTAAGAGCTTTCAGCAGCTCTGGATACAGTCTTGCCCCAGTGTTTGGCCACATTGCTGCCTTCCGTCACAGAGAAGAAAAGTAAAACGTGGGGAAGATGGTGCCAAAAGCGAAGAAGGAGGCCATTTCCCCCACCTACCTCCCTCACTCCCTCCCCCGCTAAAGCCGAAGCCAAAGCAAAGGCTTTGAAGGCAAAGAAAGCAGTGCTGAAAGGCATCCACGGCCCCCTACACACACACACACACACACACACACACACACACACACACACACACACACAGAGAACGAGAGATACGCATGACATCCACCTTCCAATGGCACCAAACACCGTGGCTCTGAAGGCAGCCCACATATCCTTGGAAGAGAAACCCCAGGAGAAACAGCTTGGCCACTATGCCATCGTCAAGCTTCCCCTGGCACCGAGTCAGCCATGAGGAAGACAGAAGACAATACACTTGTGTTCGTCGTGAATGTCAAGGCCAACGAGCACTAGATCAAACAGGCTGTAAAGGAGCTCTGTGACAATGACGCGGCCAACACGCCGATCGGGTCCGACTGAGGACAGGAGGCACGTGTTCGACTGGCTCCCGACTGTGATGCTTTGATGTTGCCAACCAAGTCGGGATCATCTAAACCGAGTCCAGCTGCCTAATGCTAAATATTAAAAAATTTGCTATAAAAAAAGTAAAATGTGGGAAAATTTTAAAATATCATGGAATTAACGATATGTTCCTTTTAGCCTCTGTGCCTTTCTACATGCTGGTTCCTCTTCTTCATATCCCCCACCCCTCTATCTAACTAAAACGCTTATTTTAAATATCAGCTATGATTTAATCTTGGGAGCCCTTGGCAATCGGCCCCTACACACACACACACACACACACACACACACACACACACACACACCCCTACCTATGTTAGTTGCTCCTCCCTTGTGGTCCCAATGGTATAATTCTCCCACTATGACAGTATTTATTACAAGGTATTGTGATTTCCTCTCAACTTCTCTGTACCCTTCCTTCCACTAGACCATAAGTTCTGTGACTGTGGGACCACATCTGTCTTGTTCATCATTACATTTCTAATGGTTGGCACATAGTAGCTACTCAGTAAATACATACATGAATGAATGAAAGCAGAGTAAACTTTTGATCTGTTGTTCAGTTACATTGTGCAGTAACTTTCTAGGTATTTTCTGGATCTCCATTTCTGTGGGCTTATAAATGGCATAAAATTGTTGCAGTGATAGCGTGTTTATTAAATGCCTCAGTTCCCTGTAAAATTCAGTAATCGTTACAAAAATAAGGGTCTGATGTTCCTGAGAGGAAAGGCGTAGGCTTGATCCCTGTACAGGTTGGTTCATTTAGAGCTCTCTGCCTTAAATTGAACGTCATCTAGATTAGTCATTTCATTCATTGTGATGGGCAAATGGTTCACAGGTGCATTGAAGACTAGGAGAAAGGATGCGAATAACTTAGAACAAACCACAAAAAGAATTCTAAGGACACGTGACCCATCAAATTCCCTTTCCACTGAAAATAAGGCCAAAATCTGTGAAAGGGACAGGAAGTATATTCCAGAAATACAGTGGTAATGGTGAGGGTGAATTAACCATCAGCGTTTAATCTCAGGTAAATGGCTTTCATTCCAAAGACCAAAGCGCAGTAAAATTTACAATAAATTTTTGTCCAAAAATGTCCCTTCTGAAAAATCACCAAAACAAGTTTTTAATTGAGCTTCCTAAACCCAGTCTTGCTCTGTTAGTTATTAGGGATTTTTAAAATAAACAATCCATGCAGATCTCTGGACTCTGCCCTGCTGTTTTCTACATTAAAGTGTGGTCATCCAGAAAAAATTTCTTCTCTGTATTAAAGGCTGGCAGCTCAGAGACTTGGTAACTCCTGCCTGATGTATCATACTTCCCAGAATCTTAAAGATGAAGATAAATCATTGGAAGTGAAATGACCCTCGGCAGAGAACCCAGAGGACTGGCATGTTTGCTGTAACCTTCAGAGAGAGCTCTTCGTCAAGTTTACATGTTCTTGAGAGGCCGCCTTCCGCCCGGTGATGAATGAGCCTGAGCCGTCCGGACTGCCAGACCTCCCGCTGCCTCCACACAATGGTTGTTTCGCCACAGGACCTGTACCTCTGAATTACCCTTATCCACATTACCTGTCATAGGTGTAGGAAAAAAAAAAACAAGCCATCCTTCTCCGAATATGACTCTCTTGTGTTTCTTCTTTATTTTTCTGTTGTGTGAATGTGACTCTACTTTTTTTTTTTAAATTATTTTATTAGTTTCAACTATACAGTACATTGGTTAAACATTTCTATAGTTTATAAAACAATCCTCCTAATTGTTCTTTCTCTCCTCTGGCTCTCCACCTAGCCAATACATTAATGTTAACTGCATTCCCTATGCCATGCTTCCTATCCCCGTGACCATCCATCAACTACTAATGTGTACTTCTTTAATACTTCACCCCATTCTCCTAGCCTCCCAAGCCCCCTCCATCACGAGATTGTCCACTATATTTGTGACTCTACTTTTTAATCTAACACATTTTGATTGGTTCTTCGCATTGACCACGAATTGGTATTACTCAATTTCAGTCTAATTATTTTACAATTTTTTTATTGTGGTAAAATACACATAAGATAAAGTTTACCATCTAAACTCTTTTTAAATGTACAGTTCAGTGGTATTGATACATTCATAATGTTGTGCAGCCATCACCACCATCGACCTCCATGACTTTTTCATTTTATAAAACTGAAACTCTATACCCATTAAATAATAACTCTACCTTGATCCCTATACAGGCTGGTTCATCTAGAGCTCTCTGCCTTAAATTGAATGTCCTCTAGCCCCTGGTAACCTCCATTTCACTTTCTCTCTCTATGATTTTGATTACGCTAAGTTTCTCTTATAAGTGGAATTATATAGTGTTCATCTTTTTGCAATTGATTTATTGTATTTAGCATAATGTCCTCAAATTTCATCTGTAGTATAGTATATGTCAGAATTTCCATCCTCTTTTAAGGCTGAATAATATTCCATTCATTTGTCAATGGACACTTGGGTTGCTTTTACATTTTAGCTACTATGAATAATGCTGCTATGAACATAGGTGTACAAGCACCACTCTGAGATGATACTTTCAGTACTTTTGGGTGGATACCCGGAAGTGGAATTGTTGAATCATGTATGTCATATAAGGTCCCATTTTTAAGATTTTAAGAAACCACCATACTGTTTTCCAAAATGTCTGTACCATTTACATTCCCACCACCAGTGCATAGGAGGTCCAATTACCTCACATCTTCACCAACAATTATTGTTTTCTGTTTTATTTTACTTTATTTATTTATTTTTTTACAGTAACCATTTTAATAGATGTGTGGTGGTCCCACATTGTAGTTTTGCATACTATTACAGAGAACGGTGAAGTAAAAATCCTTTACATATTTGCAGATTAGGTATGTGGACTAGTTAAGCTTTTTGTTATTTCAGTCAATAGCTTGAACTGTCAGATTATCAAAAGGAAATTGAGACCATCTTCCACTAACATGATCTCCATCTGCCAACATCAATAGTGACAGGAACGGTGCTATGTAGTTAAATTCCACATTCAGAGAAATCTAGGATTAAATCTCATCTCTGTTATTTACAAGCTATGTGACTTCTAAGACTGAGTCTCCTTAACTATACAAAAAGAATAATATTTCCTATGCCAAAGGGTTCCTATTCGATAATGAGATCTTAAATGAGTTAAATCATTTAAGGGTTAAATGAGATAATGCAACAAACATGGCACACATTGAGCACGTCATATTAATCATGAAGATTTTTATTTAAACATGCCTTTTATTCTAAAAATGAGGAGATTTTTGACTGAAACCACCCTTGAATAGGTAACAGGGACACCAATTCCAATAGAGGAATAAGGATCAACCCCCTTCCCCACCCCCCGCCCCCGCAAAAAAAAAAAAGCAAGGGGTAAGATGATGTTTCTAAACTTAGCATTTAGGAGAGAATATATTTTTTCATCATTTTGGCCAATCAGGTCCCTTTTGGGAACACCAGAAGAGGTGCATTTGGAAAGAATTAAAACACCTTCTCTTAAAATGAACAAATTTCCCTCACAAAAAATTTTGCTCAGACCAAGCTGATGGAACATACACTGAGAAATAAACTTTTGTCCTGTTTGGTTAATGCAACCGGAGAACCAGTCAATATCTCAAAGGGCCAACTCGCTAAATGTAGCTGTTATTTCTTTAAAATGCTATTGTCGTCCATCAAAATAATATTAGTCATTAAATATTATTGAGGTTCTACCTTGTGCAAGGAAAGATGCTTAGATATAGGGAACCAGATCTGAATATGACATAGCCCTGTCTTTAGGGTTCTTAAGTGGGAAGATAGAATACACCCATTTTTTAAAAAGCCAAACTTGTCATCAAAGGTTAAATGCCTAATAACTGATGATTGATAGCACGAGAATAACCAATTCTTATCTAGAAAGAGAAGATCTGGGCTCTAGTTTTGGTTCCACCATTTATTGTTCCTAACCTGGAAAAACTCACATTCTTTGAGTTTTCAATTTTTCAAAGGCTAAATGGAGATATAATATTTGCCTGTCATTCCCGTAAGTTGACGCAAGTTTCAAATGAGCTAAGGTTTAGAAAAGCACATAAATTATAACACTACTGCACTTATCTATGGTGCGATCATTTTCCTTCCTTTGACTCCTCATACAGTGAGACTAACAAACTTTTCCTTTTGTTGTTTCCTAGCTTAGCTTATAAAATATCTAAAAGTTGTATCATTGTGTATTGTGTATACATTTTCAAGTCTTATCAAGCTGAAGCAGCAGAACTAAACACAGACAGCTGGACTCCTAAGTAATATTCCAACACTTAATCCTGAAGACAACAATAGATTGCACTAATTTTAGAAGAGAGTGTGTCACCCTCATTTTTGAGTGGAAGAACCTGCACATTCATTCATGTAATGCTTGCTCAATAAATGTTTATGAAGAGTCTCCCCTGAGCCAGGGTCCTGCTATCAACTGAAAGGTCGAGAACGGAAAAAGGCAGGGAGCTCAGTTCTAACACTGAACTTTGCTGGTAACTTCTTGGCATTGAGTACATAACTCATCTTCTTGTCCTTAATTTCCTCCTCTGTGAACTGAAGCCTGGTTAGTTGAAAAGCCCACAGGCAAACTTGTCATCAAGGATTAAATGCCTACTAACTGTCTTACATGCATCAGATGCTCAGGGTTCTTCTCGGGTGGGCTCTGAGCTACTTCACACAGGCACACCTGACAAAGTGAAACAAGGAAGGCTGCGAAACGCTTCCCGTTATGCTGTGTGAGAGAGAGTGATTGTTACTCTTGGGAGTTATGAGAATCGGTAGTGGAAAGAGCAATTTGTTGGTGGAGGCCAAGGTCAGCATTGGGTGGATACAGGAATTTGAGCGAGTCGGGTTGTTGGGGAGGGAGTTGAGACAAAATAAGACTGCCAGCTTCCAGACCCAGAGTTTCTGGGGACAATTATCAAGAACAAGCCAGGAAATCACTCTGTGTCAGTATTTAGGAAGTTTTAAAGCTAAAGCTGCTATAGGCCAAAAGAATTTTTGTGGGATATGAGAGAGCTCAGATTCTGTTCATAACCCAAAAGTAGATGGTGGTTCTACACTGGATGACTTGGCACTTTTTTTCATCCTGGATTTTCCAAATTTTGTGTGTGCGTGAGATTTCTCAGCTTATTGCGAAACATGTTAAACATAGGTGAAAGCAGAATTTAACTAAAAGATGAAGAAAAAGAAAGTTAAAATAATATTAAAGATAGAAACTGAAATGGGCTATGGAGGAGTCCTGAGAGGAAGAGAACACTCATTAAGTTCATGTCAGTGCCTGCTGGGCCCTGGGAACTTTCATATCCACAAAACAGCCTCATGGTAGCCATAAGAGGCAGTGATATACAGATCCGAAACTGAGGCACAGAGAGAGTAAGCAACTTGTTTAAAGTCAGGGAATGACTATGTCGCTGAGCTCAGGTTTGAACTGCGCAGAGTATGAAGTTAATCTGTCAGAAACTCTGCCATAGATTTAGCCCCCTTGGTACATTCTATCTTTAAAGAATGGCCTCTCCTTGAAAAGGGGAGAACTCGCTTTCATTATCTGAAGATATTCTAGTGTGGGGCACTTAAATTCAGCCATAGGCATATGAGTTTTCTATTGTCACCCTGTGGTAACTACTGGGGCTAGCATTTCACAAAACCTGCTTACCCCGCTTAGTTAGGAAAACCATGGGTGGGGTAAGGGGGCCAAAGAATCTCAATCCCACTGTCATTGGCAAAAATGTCCAGTGAGAGTAGGCTACCTGCAGGCCAGAAGCCAGTCTTTCTGGAGATGCATAGAATTTCAGACCTGAGAACTTAGAATTTTTACTCTAAATTAGGAGAAAGCTAGGGCAAGAGCTCACTTCTGGACCCCTGTCCTCCTTCCCTCAACATTTTCCTGTCTGTGACACTGGGCACATGATTAAGCTATTTGACCAATTCCTCAATTTGTAATTTATGAACCCACAAAAAGGGCATTTATCATTTGAATCATCCCATAAGCATGTGTCAGAACCAGGGAGGAAGAGATTTCTTCCGAAGACTGTTCTGGGCTATTTAAGACGTCTGTCTTTGCCCACTTTGGAGATTAGAATGTGCCTTTGCTGATCCCTGGACTGAGTTCTCTCAGCCCCAGTGAACTTGGAGGTACTGGCCTTGAAGGTCCCATGGGTTCTCATAAAGGATAAAACTGAAAATAGGAAGGCTCTGGTTGCTGACTGTGAGATAAACTTTCTTCAGTAGCCTGCCAAAAGCAGTGGATCATATGAAAAGCCACATGACTAACCAGAAATAATTGAGCTCAAAAGATGCCAGCGTCGATGAGTAAGATTTCTTTCATCAAAGAATGTAGTTAAAGCAAATTCACCCACTCACAAGTTCTTAAGTGCCAGTATCTTCCAACCTGAAACATTTCATTTGCCCTGGTGTTGTTTCCTTAATACAGAAAGGTCAGCCTTTATTGACTACAACTCGCTGTCCATTTATTTCTCTCTTCAAGACATCTTTAAAACCTGTTGTGTTCTAGGTATGCTGCAAGATACAAATGATTCTGCGGAACTGGAGTTTAGGATCGTGGTTGTGATTGAAAATGTAGATTGTGAGACTCCCTAACGAAGTGACAGTTGAAGCCATGGATGCAGATGGGGGAAGAGTGGCTGAAAGGCAGAACCTGGCAGGGGGCGAGGGGGTGGGGGGGAGAGGGGATCCCCATAACAGGTATGAGAAGATGAAGATACGCCTGGAAGGGAGACTGAGGAGCACTGACAGGGAAAAGAGAAGAGGGCAGAAGAATGCATGGTCAACTAAGTTGAGGCAGATGAGAATCTGAGGAGGAAGGAGAGGTCAAGAAGGTCAAATACTTTAGAGAACACCGGGAGGGTGAGGATGTAGAAAGTGACACTGAGCTTAGACAAGAAGATCACCAGTGACAGGTAAGAAAACAAAGTTAGTAGAGAATGAAGATATTGTTTTGAGATATTTGATAATGAAAATTCTAGAGACTGAATGGTAGAAGGGTAGTTGGAAGGAGTAGGGCCAAGAGTATAGTGAGTGGGCTAGCCTCTGAAAAGAAGGTAGATATGTTCTATGAGAGAAGGGTGGGAGAAGAAGGTGAACTGAGGTAGAAATTGTCACTGGGCAGGAGTGATCATAAGGTCTCTCTCACCGGAGTAGGGAATGAAAAATATGTTCATTCTTTGAAATTAAAAATTAATCATGTGTTATTGAAAAATCAGGTTATTTTTTAAATCTTGTACATAAAACTAGTCAAGGGTGACTGAGGAAACCTTTTAAGTGACTAAATTGTATCTATTTTCATATATTTAATGTCCAGCATAGGGACCACCATATAGTCATAAGCAATAAGTGGTTATTGGAGAATATGTCATTGAGCTTCAGGACAGATAATTTTAGGAAGATGTTTTTGTGACTTGGAGCTTTTTAATTGGTCAAAGTGTCTTTTCAGTGGGAGGAGGGCACTTTAGGCCTTTTTCAAGGGCATATTAGAGACCTTTTCCTCCTGCCAGTTTGAGATTGCTGATATCTCTTCAAAGTAGTTAGAACACTTGCAACCCATCAAGCTCTGGAGGGAAATAAGACCTAATCAGATCACAATTGTGTTATCCTAGGTTGCTGTCTGTGATATGAGTGTGTCCTCAAATGGGAAGAACTAGCAAACTTAGCAAAGAGGGATGTTTAATATTATTTATTCCTTAATTTATCATTCACGCTCATTCAACATTCTAAAATATTTAGAATGTTGAATGCTATGTGCCAGGTACTATTCTAAGTGTTAGAGACAAAGAATTTTCACTCATGAAAATTACATTGTTATGAATAATAACAATGTTATATGATGTCATATAAAGATAAGTACATAAAAAATATAGCAGGTTAAAGAGATAAAGAATAAATGGTGGGGAGGGATTTGAGTGGGACTGCAATCTTGTATGGAATGGCTTTAGAAGGTCTCAGATGAGAACACACTAAATAGTGAGCAATCTGGAGGAACCATGTCCCAGGCAGAGAGAACAGCCAATGCTAAGACTATTCATTCTTGAGACGGGAATGTAGCAGGCATACTTTAGGAAAAGCAAGAAAGTCTGGCAGTGAAAGGAGGAGGTAGAGAGTGGTAGATATGATGTTGGGAACAGAGGCCAGATCCTGTAGGATCTTGAAGCTTTTAGTATGATTGGAAATCATTGGATTGATTTTGAGCAAGAAAGTAACACATTAAGAATAATGTTTTTAGAGGATTGCACTGACTGCTACGTGGAAAAGGCCGTAAGAGGGCAAGACCTTCATGAAGCAAGGAGACCAGCTAGGAAGCTGCCATAGTAATCCTGACAAGGGAGGATGGAGATTTGAACAGGAAAGACAGTGGTGGTGAGGAGGAGAAGTAGGACAATTCTAGAAATATTTTTAATTTTTATTTATTTTATTATTTATTTTAATTTTAGGTAAGGCAATCCTTGGTTGACCTCACAGATTGCAAGGACCTTGTCAGCTTACATTCCTAATTTTTTCATTTTTTACACCTACAGCACTTGGTCTCTCATCCAAGTACTAACCAGGCCCGACCCTGCTTAGCTTCCGAGATCAGATGAGATCAGGCTTGTTCAGGGTAGCACGACCACAGACTTAATTTAAAACAACAGCTTTATTGAGATATAATTTACGTAGAATAAAATTTGTTTAATTGTGCCCATTCAAAGTGTACAATTCAGTGTTTTTTAGAGGTAGATACAACATGACTTGATAATGGAGTTGATTCAAAGTGTGAATGAAAGAGAGACGTCAAGGATGTCACTTAGACTAGGGATTAAGGAGCTGGATGGACACTGGGGGCGTTTGCTGAGATTCAGAGGAGAGAGGAAAGTACCTATATCACTGTACTAGGAGGTGACCTATAAGCACAAAGAAAAATGCCTAGTACGTTGTAAATGTAAAATATATTTTTGGCTATTCTTTTTCTTACATAACATTTCTTCTCTATCATTGGACACAAAGACCAAATCAAAGGTCTAGTTACTGAAATCAGCATATAGAGTCAGAGAGTTTAAGAAAGAGATGGCTTTGCTGTTCAAAGCCAGGTTGTGGATCTAGAAAGTTCTATTTTTCTACTTTCCAGGAGATAAAATGGCCTCTTAATTCTGGCAGAAGATAAACTTTGCCTGGAAGCTAGATGGAAAATTATTACACAAAGTATATTTTCTTGGAAGCCAGAGAACAAATTACGATGTTGTATATTTTTCATAGCTCATAGACTAGCTTCTGTTAGTATCCTCTTATGGAAAAAGAATAAAAGCATATATCAGATGGTGTATCCTTGTTGCCCAATAAATCATTGATATGTAAAATTTGGTGATCTCCATTGGGATTCCCCACCATTTAGTCTGTAAGACTGACTTTGTGATGTTCCAGTAGCTTTTGTGAGTTGTATGTTTTTATATAGTAAATGTACAAACTTTAAGATTTATATATAAAAACACATATGTAAGACTTAGAGGTAGATAGATACAACAGGACTTGACAGTAACAATTCACATTTGTTACTAAAATTATGGGTAGAAGAACTGGAGAAAGGCCAACTAAGTTGAATGTGGAAAGGGAAATCTAGAGATAAATTTTAATGGGAAGTGCTTGATTTAAATTCTTGCTTTATCCTGGATCTTGGGGACTCATTTGTCTCAGTTATCTTTTCCTGTGTAACTAATCACACCAATGTTTGGTGGCTTAAGATAATGACGTATTACTGTCTCTTCTAGTTTTGTAAGTTGAATAAACTCACTGGGCCTACTTCATTTGGGTCCCTCATGCAGTTGTAATCAAAGAGCTGCTGAGCCATGTGAAGGCTCAACTGGGCTGAGTGTCCAAGATAGCTTCTCAATCATGTTTGACATAACCGTGCTCTTCCGAATGGTCTTTCTTTCCAGCAAAGTAACTTAGACTTCTGATGTGGCAGCTCAGGGCTCCAAGAGGCAGGAAGTGAAAACTCAGTCCTCACAAAGGCCAAGCCTGAAACTGACACAATGTCATTTCCATTTTATTGATTGAAGCAGTCAGAGTCAGCCCAGATTTCAGGTGGTAGAAGAGTAGACTCCATCTTTAAATGGTGGTGTGGGATGCACATGAAAGGATGGAAAGAATTGAAGACAACCATTTGGGAGATGAACCAATCATTCTAGTCACAATTTTTGGTCAATGTGATCTATTCAATGAAAGTATACAGAGGTGTAGTAGATATGGACAATCATATATGCATTGGTCATTCATGCCCTATACATCAGCTCTAGAGTAAAGTCATATAAAAGGGGGAAACCAAAAGCAGTGCTATCAGTTTGAAGTGGAGCAAGTCAAGAACTAACCAGGAATTGAATGATATCTGGGAGGAATTAGCAAGAGTTAGTAGACATAATATCAGGAACCAAACAAGAGTACTGTCAAAAAATTTCTGGAAGAGCAAGCAGCCCAAGCAGGACAAGAGCCAATATAAGAACCTAGGAGAAACCCCATCCCCAGGGTAGCAGCTAAACAGCAATATAGAAGCAGATGAGTAAATTATTAACAAGTCACCTTAATACTTAATAAAACAGAGATAAGGCAAAGCTAAAAGTGTGAGAAGTAGAATTAAAAAATTACACTCATATGTTGGACCAGTAATTATTCAAGACAGGAATGTCTTTTAACCTCAGCTGCTCAACCCCTTCCAGTCATCCGTAAACAAATTTCCCTCTGATTGGATAAAAGTCTGTAAAATCTGTAACACCCAAAGATTAAGGAATTCCCCATTCTTGTTATTGTGAAGAGTTATTTCACTCCCCTTCTGCAATCATGAATTTTCAGTTAGTTAATGTAAAATGTTTGCAGGGTGTTTAGCATGTGGCACTCGAATGTTAGTTCCTTCCCTTCATTTATTTCACCTTCAAGGTAGGCAAAAGACCACTTAGCAAGAAGTAACTCTTGGCCCCATCTCATGAAGGAATTGCTGATCTGGCTTTGTAATTAACATGTTAGCTATCCTCAATTTATTGGTGTCTCTCATATAGCCAGCCGCATGCTATAATTTGAACAAAAATTATAGTCTTCATAGTTTTCTTACTTGTGCATGTAGATTGCAACATAGGAACAAATTGGGCAATCTTGAAGACTGGTTTCCTCCATAGTGTATAAAATAGTATGCTCCGATGCAGTTTTCTTTGAAACAAAGTTCAGTTAGATGGATAGAGGTTAAGACCATCAGAAGAAAAATATTTCTGGATACACTCTATGATAAGGACTTGGTAGAATTTCTTAGAAAGGTCTAATATTGGTTTTAATTTATTAAGAAATCTAAATAAAGATTTATACGTGAAGGTAAAATGACCTCAGATGAACACTGTTATGAGAATCCAAGCCGTTGCATCCGGTGTTAGCAGAAACTCTCTGCAGCACACCCTGATATAGCAGGCCAGTGATGAATACCGTAATTCAAGTGAGGAATGACAAAAGCAGACTTAATTTCCAGAACTGCCCAGTTAATCAAAAAAGCCTGGAACTATTCCCAGGATGCCTTTTTTTTTTTTTTTTTTTTTTTTAAGTCTAGACAAAACCCTAAGATAACCTTTTTACAATTGATGTAACGCCAATGGGATGTGAGAAGACAGAGATCTACATTATCAAAGAGGTTTTACAGAAAATGCAGTGATTAGATCTCTTTGCAAAAGGAGACTAAAACAGAAAGGTGAACAAAAATCGTTAGTGTATGGTGGTAGGGGGGAGAGCAGGGGAGGGCAGGGAAGCATTCAAGGGAAAGAAGAATCAAATCTACAATGTGGAGGAAGTTGATCAGACTTCGGCTTCCCTAGAGGATAAGCATAATTTAATTATTAGCATGTACTTGGCACCAGATTTATTCCCAGCACAAAGACTCAAATCTAGGAAAAACCCTAAGAGAGAGGAGACATTTTATTTGGAGGTGGGTGCTGCGACTGAAATAATAAATGGAAATATTTTTAATCTCTCTGATGACTTCTAAGTAGAAGTTCCAAATCTTACAGTGGGCAATGGAAAAGATAAAGCTAGGTGAGAGCATCATTTATTTCCTTATGAGAAAGTATTTCTCGGTGATTACTCAGGGTCCTTAGCTTTGTTGTGTATCAAAGGTCTTAGAGTTGACTCTAATTAGACCATTCACATCTTTCCAAGAATTTTTATTGAGCAGAATATTGAAAACTTTGGCACTTCTTGACAGGTTCAACTAAATCACATAAATTATTCTCATTGGCCCATTTATAATATATTAGTGATATAGTTCAAGGCCTTCTGACTTTATCCATTCGTGCCTTTAGATTTCACCTAGAAGCCCATCTATTCGATTTGGTCGACTGCACCTATAAACACTCTCTAAGAATGTCAAGTAACACAATAGATACCAATAGAAGGTAATTTTTCTCTCCCTTTCTGCCACTTGTTTTCTTTCCAATTAGCTAAAGATAAAGATTCTAAACATAGCCTTCTCGATACTCTGGCAATTCAACTTCTAGATATATACCCAAGATAAATATGTGCACCTTGAAGATATACAAGAATGTTCACAGTAGCTTTATTTATAATAACCAGAGTCTTTAATGAACCCAAATTTCTATTAATAGTAGAATATTACAAAACAATGTAACAACATGGATGAATCTCACAGACATAATGTTGAACGAAAGAAACTAGGCACAGAAGAATATAATATACTGCTTTTTGGCTGCTGTTTTGAAACCATGGTAAAGGATCAATTGAATCTCAGTGGTAGTCATGGAGAAATTGCAACTTATAAACAAAACACTGAAAAAAAAACACTTGAGCATCTTGCAGAACCTCAGGAATCCAATGCTTTTAGGAGAAAAGTCTTAGCCCCAAGAGCTTGATGGGCAGATAGAAACCCAGGAGGTGTGAGGTTGGAGTCTGACAACAATTTTGGGTGCACTCTTGATTGCTGCTTTCTGGAAAAGGAGTGTCACACCAGTTATGTATGAAGATTAGTGGGTAAACATTTGGTCATCATTCTTTCTAAGCTTCTAGAGAATTTATGGATATTAATCTGACACTAGGCCCAAAAGCTGTGAATGTTATAATGTAAAATTTGGCAAAGGGCGGTTTAGAATTAATTTATTTAGTATCCACTTGTGTTGAACACCGACTAAATAGATACCAGGTACTGTGATATGTGTTGGGTGTACAAGGCAGGCTCTAATCTCTGGAAGCTTGTAGAACCGCTCTAAGCTGAAATTTCTTCATTGAAAATAGTAACCATCTCATACAATTTTGTGAGGATTAAATGACATCATGCATTTGAATTTTTTTAATATTGTGTGGCAAACAGCAAGCCCCCATTTTGCATGTAGTCACGGATGTAGACACAGGTTTATATAGGACAAGGTGCTACGGGAGTGCACGGATGGGAACATCAATCGACTTGAGGGCAAAACCTCAGGAAAAGTCTCCTTGAGAAGGTGGGTGCTAACGGAAGACCTAAAGAATGAGTAGGAGAGAAACAGCGGAGAGAGGAGAAGGTTCCCTCCAGAGGGAGTGGTGGGACAAGGGTGCAGAAGTGAGATGATTGGCAGCAGTTCGGCACAGGCAGACCTCGTGTTATTGTGCTTCACTTTATGGCGTTTCATCGATGCGGCGTTTTACACAAAACGAAGGCAAGACCCTCCACCAGCAACAAGATTATGACTCGCTGTATTGCGGTGATCTGGAACCAGAGCAGCAGTATCGCCGAGGCCTGCCTGCATAGCTGGAGAGCAGAGCTCCAGCACGGAACGTTGAGAGAGGAAACTGGGTAGGAGATCTGTGTTGCTGAACCAGCTCCGGGGGTGTCAATCAAGGAGCGTTCCCATTGTGGCTGATTTCAGCCAGCAGCAGGTTAACAGCCAGCACGCAAAATTCCTAGATTTTTAGAAATCAGCTTGTGGCAGGTACAAGTGACCTCCAGTGTACCTTGGTTGCTGGGTGGAGAGTTGGATGGAGCCTAGGGAATCAGGGAGGCACCTTTATGCTTTCAGCCAGTGAAACAGAGTATCGAGTCATTATTTTAGAAATGTCACTCTGGCTTAAGTGAGGAGGGGAGAGGGTGAGTCTGGAGGCAAGGAGGCCAGGGCAGTCATCCGGGCCAGAAATTAAGGTAAAATTAGTAGAGATGGTGGCAGTTGGAATACAGAACAAAGTGGATCCAGAAGATATTAGGGCAACAGATGACTGATCAGATGTGGAGGTGTAGGAAGGGGGCACATCCAAGAAGTAAGCCTGGGATTTGGGCTCAGGCAACAGGGTGGACTCTGGTACCATTCTTTAAGAGAGGGAATTCAGAGAGTAGGAGATGTTTGGGAGGAGAATGACTCATTTACACATTTGAACTTAGTGGGTTTAGCTTCTCATCTACATGATCATTGCCAGGAGGCGCTGGCTCTACATGTCTCAGACCAGAGAGAGATCTGGGATGCAGACGGATTTGAAAAGCATCTGCACAGATATGGTAATCAAAGTTTTGTTAGTGTCTGAGAACACCAAGGGAGAACCTAGAACAGAATCCAGTGGCTGGATTGTTGGGAGGAGAAACAGAAGAGGATGATCCTGTAAAGCTAGAAGAGAGCCTTTCAAGGCAGATAGAATCAGTGGCATTAAATACCAATGTCATGAAATACAAATGATCAATAAATAGATAACAAATGCTGACCCTCACTCCTAATTAATGAAATACTTTTTCACCTGTTATATTTGGAAAGATATATAAACAATTAATACTATAGTGTGTAAAGAGTTATATCTATTTCTGATGGAATATTTATACAGCCATTAAAAGAATGAGGTAGGGCTACCTGTTCTGCTATGGAAAGATATCCTCAATATATTGTTATGAAGAAAAAAAAAATCAAGGTTCAGAATATAAGATACTATTTTAAAAATAGCCTCTGTATATGCATATAAGTGCTTTTAAATAATCGAAAATGTTTGGAAGAATGTAGAATAAATCATTATTATCATGTCTAATTCTGGAGAGCGGAATTGGGGGCCTAAGGGGATCCAGACCATGGAAAGGGACGGAGAATCTTTTTAAAGATATATTTTGTCATGGAAAATTTCAAACATATACAGGTAGAAAAAATGATATAATGACCTCCCTCCCTTTACCCACCACCTAAGTTCAACAATTACTTAGTTATGCTATCTTTTTGTTCTGTTTGAAAAAAATACCACTAGTATGTATTCTTTTCATATTAAAAAGACCCCACATAATGAAAGTGATTTGCCCCAGTGACCTCAGAACCATGGACTTGTTCACCCAAACTTTAGTCTCCAGCAGTAGGAGAAGTCTTCAAGGTCTAGGGGTCTAAGGAGCATTAGCCACTTTGCTCTTGAATTCTGTCAGCTGTGTAGCTAGAGGGACAGCTAACCTTCTCCAGACGCTATAAAACAATCCTTAATTTAAAAAAAACAACATCAAAGGAAGATCATTTGCTCTGTAAGGGAGAATTTAATACGCTCCGTATCCCCTACTCATACACACCCCAGTCCATGTTTTTATTAAGGGACAACTTGATTTATCCTGCAGCTCATTTTTATCTCGGAATTGAGATCTTCATTTCCCAGCAGAGCCCAACGCTATGAAAACAATGCCTTCCTCTTCTTCTTAACTTGGTGTGTCTTGGGTAATCAAACAATTGCTGCCACAAGTTACCCTTGGTCACAGCGGCCTGATGGATGCTTCATGCATCCAGAGGTTCATGGGAGCTTGGAAAAAATACATAGATTCATAGGTCCCATTTGGTATGAGTGCCAAATTCTGAGGACTGAGAATAAGGATACAGCTCCCTGCAAGCATCCATTCATTTACTCAACAATCATTCATTCCACTTACTGTACTTTCAGCCACGCTGTGTGCTAGAGTTAGAAATAGAAAATTAAGCCCACATGGCCTCTGACTTATCAAAATCTGGAATGAAATGTTCAAGATTTAATCTGCTTCCCCTGCCGGAACTATTTTATCTTATCTTGTTCACCTACTCTTACTCATTCTTCAAAATGTAGCCATCTCTGATGAACAATACTCACAATTTACTGGTTCTTCTGCTAGGAATGCCTTTCCTAACTTGCCCATCAATTCTTACTCATCCTGCAAAATGGAGGTCGCCAGTCCACATCACCGTAGCCCTGCCTGATTCCTCAAATCTGAGCTAGTGACTACTCATCAGCTTGCATCACATATTCTTACATTTGCCTCCCTTCTTGATTTTCCAGTTCTTACAAAACGCATGCCATATATATTTATTGAATTAATGAGCAAAGTAGTGTAACAGCATAATTTCTCTTGAGTTTTTCACTTAGGGTCACATAAGTGCCTTCTCAGGTAATCTTTTTGGCTATCACCCCCATCCAAAGCCCATTCTCCTTCTCTCTGTATTCTACAAAGCACAAATCCTATGAAAAAATGCCCCGACTCCAAATAACAAGAATAGGTAGATGTATGTCTGGGGTCCCAGTCCTAAGCAGCTAAAAATTATTACTTATCCCTTGGAAATAGACATTGGTATTAATTTCAAAAACATTGCTTGAACCTTTCTATGTTAAGTATAAAAAGAAATTAGAATTTATAGATGCTATCATGATATCAGTGTCCTGCTATGAAGTCTTTGGTCTGTATGAAGGTCATTGAATAGCTTTTGTATGATTGCAGAATGCTTAAGAAAGACTAGCCAATGTATGCTGGGGAAGAACAATGTATGTAATAAAAAAGCACTAGACCAAGAGTTAGGGAAGCTTCTACTTCCTTGCAAGACCTTAGTTTCTTCATTTGAAAAAAAAAAAAATGAGGAGGAGGAGGAAGAGAAGAAAGAAGAAGAAGAAGAAGAAGAAGAAGAAGAAGAAGAAGAAGAAGAAGAAGAAGAAGAAGAGGAGGAGGAGGAGGAGGAGGAGGAGGAGGAGGAGGAGGAGGAGGAGGAGGAGGAGGAGGAGGAGGAGGAGGAAGAGGAAGAGGAAGAGGAAGAGGAGGAAAGTTGGTGTCTGAATATTTGTAAAGATCCCCCTTGGCTTCAGCTCTGTAAGTCCATAATCTAGGAAGTAAATATTTTAAGTAAACTGAATCAAAAGTTAATTCTCTTATCTTATCTCATCTTCTCTGTAAACAGCTGTTGAGACACTGGAAAATATTGTAATACTATTTTTTTTTCTGTTACTAATCCTTTCTGCGAATTGAGATATTTACAGGTAACAAGGGGAGGAAAAAGTCCTTTATGGGAAATAAATTTTAAGAGAAAATTCCTGTGTCCATTGTTTCTCTTGATTTCTTCTTGGCAAAGTTATCTTAATTCTAGCTGTCATTGCGTATCTTGAATTTAGTTCAATGGGAGAGTAGATTCCATCCTTATTTATAACTCCCCTGTTGACAGCTCCAATTATGGGTGGGAACCTAGGCTTTCTGGAGCCAGTCTTGGCACCTGAGCTTCTGGGATGTGGCAGTTCCGAAGGTTCCCATGACGCTGCCTATGCCAGGACCATCATCGGTACCACTGCCTTCCCCAGCAACAGGACCACCACTGGACTTCTTTGGAGTGCATTGTGTTTAATTTCTAGTTCAAATTTCTATTTAACATCAATTATTCTACTAAAAGAAATCATGTACTACTGGTTGATAATTATCCTCCCAAATCAGATTTACATAAAATGAACAGGAGAAATAAGAAGTGACTGCCACCCAAAAGAATGTTAGACTAATAACCCTAATAATAATTACGTGCTGACTATAGCCAAGTTTTTCTCATTTATTATTCACACAATACTATGATATAGGTACTATTATATACTTCTTTTTATAAATGAAAAAACTGATGTTCAGAGAAGTTAGTATCAATCTTAAGATTACAGTTTACCAACTTGGTGTTCAGATCCAGACTGTCTGACTCCAGAGTCTTTGTATATAACCACTATGCTCCACTATGCTATACTGCCTCTCAAGAATTCTCTCTTCTCGCTCTCGCTCTCTCTCTCTCTCTCTCTCTCTCTCTCTCTCTCTCTCTCTGTCATTCTCTCTTTCTCTCTCTCATCTATCATGTATGTATGTATGTATGTATGTATGTACCTATCTATCTACATCTATCATCTATCTATATATCATTCTATCTATGCTATCAGAAGTCAGAGACAGCTCTGATCAGAACTACTGATGTAAAGCTTTTAATGGATTCTAAAGTGTTAATAGAAGCTAATCGTCAGCATGCCTCCTAAATCAGCCCCGAGAAGTTGGATACTACAGAGTATGTCTTTACTAAATAAACCATGAGTTAAGAAACATCCACTGGATATCCAGGATTCAATTAACCCAACAGCAATTAGTAAGTTGTATTTTATTTCTTTCATGGCACTTCTCACACTCTAACATTTTTTTACTTAGCTCTTAACTTGTTTGTTGTCTATTCCCATGGCAAACCCAGCACGTTGTGAGGACCAGGAGATCAGGGACTTGTATTTCTCATATTTCCAGGTCCTGTGAGCACACAGGACAGTGCCTGGCACACAAGAGGTGCTCAACAAATATTAGAGTGAATAAGCAAGTCGAAGTCAATCTATTGGTTCTGCCTGGACTACTTTTCCTTCAAAAATTCTTCCGCAGTCGTTAGCACGTCAATAGACATTCAATAAATGATAGCTGTAATTGTTGGTATTGTGGGGTGTTACAAGTGGCCCTGGATTCAGTGAATATTAAGGAAGGATAATGACAGTACCATATTCAGGCCTTTGATCCAATCGGAGAAGCCTAATTTGGATTATGCCATTATAACAAGTTTTATATATACAACTCCACATCAGTAGACCCTCATATTTCAAAACCACCACATTTTTTTTAGGACTTTCTATGATTCTTGTTGGATAATGAAGATGAAAAGAGTTCTGGAAAAGTGGCCCTGTGGTGGCAGGTTTGTCAATATTAAACACTCAACATTAATGGATCATTATTCCCACACATGCCCATGTGCACAACACACACATGCACACATATACACACATATTCAAGCTACAGAGATCAAGATACATATACATATAGATACAAAAGTATAACTATAGATAGATGTAAGTTTCCTGACACACGTAACTCAACACATAACATTAGGGTTCGCTTGGCCATCAATTTCTTCTTTATCAAGCAATACTTATGAACTAAATGGCCTGCAGTAATTTAAGATCCAAGTTCAGGTAACTGCCTCTAGTTTAATATTTTAATGACTTGTATTAAAATCTATTATTTCATCAAACTAGCTATACTGTTAGATATCGGGTCATATTACTCCTTCCAGTTGCAGCAGTACTCATCAGATAATACTACCAGTGGTATGATCAACTTATAAGGATCCACAATAAATTCATACTGCATCAATTCAGAGTCAATATTACTTTTTAATATTCTCCATATTTTAATATTTTAACATCTCTGAAATCAAGGTGTCATAATCAACATCTTATGACTCTAGTATTTTTTTCTTAAAAGCTATTATTAAAGTAATGATGTGTCTTCCCATCAAAGGCAACTTAGAATCAAGAAAGTGTGGTATTTGTAAGAAACATGATAGACAGGTTTATAATCTTAATATATTAAAAACTCATATAAAGTGATAATAAAAGCAGCAAGACCTTGAGAGGTAAATGGGCAAAGGGCATGAATCTTCTATTCACATAAGGAAATGTAACAAGCCACAAATATTAACAGTCTCACACAAATGCAAATTTTTAAAAAAGGAAATAACATCTCTGTCTTTCTGATTAGGAAAGTATAATGTTTTTAAAATCCAATGCTAATTAGAATAAAATAGAACAGGCACTCTCATCATTGGTAAATTGGTACAAAATTTCTGGAAAGCAATTTGGCTGCATATATTAAAATTTTTTAATGTGTTTGTAGCCTATTTATTCTTCCAGGAATGTGCTACAAGAGAACAAGAACAATCAGAAATAGGTTGAAAATCTATTCACAAAGACAGTAAGCAAGAAAAAGTCAAAATTCAAAATTTACATACTATATTTCAGTTATGTAAGGAATTCAGCAAAAATTAAAATAAAGTATGCCAAAATGTTAATGGGTAATTTTATTCTTGCTACTTTATACTTGTAGGTACTTTACAAATAATTGTGTGTTAATACCAGGAAAAAAATTAAAAAGTGAAAGGAAAGAGAACAACCACAGGATATTCTGACAGAATCTCCATTTCTTCCCAAAGGAAAAAATGGAAAATTGCCACAACGTCTGTCCTTGTATGAAACTTACACATCAAAAAGGATGTGTGTGTGTGTGAGCGGGAACGGGGGTGGGGGGTGAGGGGGTGGGGGGAGGCACCTTTAGATATTTGTGTGGCATGATGCCCAAGAAAAGATAGTTCAAGTTTTCTTAGATTTAAAAGACTTAAAAGTCTCGATCTTTGATTTTAAATGTTTGGCAAATTGTTACAAAGCTTGTTATTGTTGTTCTCATTTAACTTTTTAAAAAGACTGGTTAACCAGTCTGCAAAGCTTTGTCTTCATGGAAGGGGAAGCTTTCAGCGTCCTCACTAAGACGATATTAGTCAGCTTTTTATTATCTCTTGTAAATAATAGTCGGATATGGTTTTCATCATATAAATAAATAGTTATTTATCCAAATATCCAACAGAGACTATATGTTTCTAATTAACAGCTGTGTAACAAGAACATTACAAGCTATTTCCTTTTAACAGGACTTCTATGTCCAATGCAATACTGCCTCAACATGGAACAGTCTCCTAAATGTCTTTGGCTGTTTCTAATGCTCCCTACCTCTCCAATCTTGAAATTTTATTTTTGCTTGTATATTTTTTACAAAACAACAACAAAATGCAACATGACTCGACTTATGTCTTTGATGTCAGAAACGACCAGTTAAAATTGATACAAAATTTATATACCATATTTCTTCTATATTTCAATAACTTCTTTCTTATATCTACTGTTTCATATATTTACACTTTCGACATTTTATTTAGGTATGCTGATATAAAGGGTATCATTCACGTCCTCAAGTATCCTGCAGGCTAGTTAGGGGCAGTGGGATTTGTGGGGGAGATAAATAATCAGAATTTAAGGTGCAGTGTATCATCCATTTTTTTATCTAACATAAGTTGATTGAGTATGTGTCATCAGCCAGAGAAACTTCTAAACATTGGGATATAGCGAGTGCAAGGCATAGCCTTTACTCACTGATTAGAAGATAATGAGAGCATGAGAGGGAAGTAGGCTTCCATTAATTCTCACTCCCATAATAATCTCAGTTTCTTTCACTCTTACCCCAGATTCTTTCTCTCAAACTCCAGCCTATTGGGCTTTCATTCAGTAGATCTAGGGTGAAAACAGGAAATCGATTTTTTTTAAAGCTCTCCTTGATAATTCTGATACACCGTCAAGTTTCAGTCAACATATGACTAAATAGCCATAATGATCTTACACAGAAATAGAAGAAATTGTTGAAAAGCAGCAGAAAACAATTATCTTTCCTCACCAATCTTGCTGCTGTTAGAATTTTGGTTTAGAATTCTATTATTAATGGTATTGTTGCTAACTCTGTCTGACTATTGATAAGACTCTACTGTGCTCTTCTGTACGATTCTTAGTTTTTGCAAATTATTGAGTTAATATTCAACTGACATTATTTCTTTAGTTTTCATTTGAAATTTTCTTATGAAAATGTCACAATCTATTTTCTTATAATTCATCCAATTGGTGCAAGTCTGTGACTTTCATACAGTTTTATAAACATTTCATAAATGTTTTCTCATCTCTGGGCCTTTGCACATGCAACTCCCTTCCCCATTCTTTGGCTCATTCATAATCAGATATCAAGTGTAGAAAAAGAATCAATTTGTGTGCACATATAAGTTCTCAAAAAAAAAAAAAGTAATTCTATGCATCCTGTCATAGAAAGCTATTAGAGATTGGAAAAACAAGAAGGAGGAAGACAATGTTTAGGAAATAGCTAGCTGAGGAATAGCAGCCAAGCAGAGGAAGTCCCAGAATGGTGCTGTGCAGAAGGATGCAGAAATCCGGAGGGAGAGCTCTAGAGGAAATAATAAAAAGAGAGTTCTTTAAAAATAATATAGACAAACATTTGACAGATATGATGAAGTAATTAGTCATGTAGAAAACTTTGCAAGTGAAAAAAGAAGGCAAAACAGAAGGCTGTTGATAAAGTATAATTCTTGCATACTCTTTGGCTCAGTGGTAAATAATATTTACATCATCAGTGCAATACAGTCATTGATTACTTCTTTTACCTCACACTGTGATGACTTTCTTGGGATGAGGAGAGAGGGGAACTGAGCGTGTTAGTCATGGTGGCGTAAGGGTGTTAAATCCTCTGCCAATGAAAAAAGGTCAATAAGGAAGATGTCAATTGGATAACTCAAAAAGTAATATGCGTATTGGAATCTAGAATAGAGAAAAATACCAGTAGGAATGGCTATAAGAATTCAAAGTCACTGCCTAAGTTGAGGATGGATGGGAGATAGAGGAGGTGTACAGAGGACTGTGTTGTTTTTTTCTAATGAAAGTTCTTTACATTTTTAGAATTTTTTGTTGTCATTTAAAAGGTATATATATTCCTTTGATTACAAAATAAATAAATCAATTTATATATATTAAGTAACTACCATGTGGTTGGCAAAGTGCTTAACTCTACCCAAGATACAAGAAAAGCTATAAAACAGGTTCTGATACTCCAGGGCCCTAAGTCACTTTGGAGGATATAAGCTACAACCCATATACAAAAAAAAAAAAAAAACAATGAAAGAAAAAGCTATGAGTAAATCTGAGAAGAAACACAAGAAGTTTTGTGTTCAAATTATATGTACCTTAATATTTATAAAAGTGTTTAAAATAAAAAGTGATATTAGATTTCCTTTCTCAAAGGGCAATGGAAATGAATCATTCTGGTTCAGTTCCTCCCTAAGGGTTCACAAATTTGGCTCCACCGAAGCTTTCCTGAAAGCAGGACTAAACTGAACTAAAATTCTGACTTTCTACTGTAATAGCTACCTTTTCAGTTTTCAATCTCAGCTCTGTTAGAAGAAGGAGGAGGAGAAGAAGAAGGAGGAGGAGGAGAAGAAGAAGAAGAAGAAGAAGAAGAAGAAGAAGAAGAAGAAGAAGAAGAAGAAGAAGAAGAAGAAGCAGCAGCAGCAGCAGCAGCAGCAGCAGCAGCAGCAGCAGCAGCAGCAGCAGTTGTTAATTGCTTACTCCGTATCAAGCATTTTGTTCTTATAAGGTGAGCAATGGGTTCGTGTTCCCTTTTGCCCAATAACTGTCTTAAAGAATGCTGCAGAGACGGCTGAAGAAGCACGAGCAAGTAAGAAAATCAAAACAAGAGTCAGAAGAATGGAGGGCAAGAAGGAAAAAGAATACAAATATTGTGTTTGTCAAGATTTTGAGAGCAGTTTCACAAATGCATTTCTTGCCATTGTTGCATATTTTACTTGGACATCCTGTTACTTCCTCTGTGCCCTTTGCTACAGAAGTATTTGTTAAGAAGGTTAAAATCACTGAACAAATTGTTTATGTAGCATGTTCATTAGTAAAAGTTTGATCCCCTAAATCCTTTGAAAAGTGTTAAGTTACAGCAGAAAATTAAGCCTACTTAGGTTAGTGTCAAAAGCGCTCGAATTAAAGAAAAAGCAAAAGAACTTTCTGCTGGCAAGGGGTATCTCAGCAATCCACCATTGTGTATATTCTGGGAGTTTTGTTTCCCAAAGTTAACAAAACCGACAGTCTCAAAGCCTGAAAACTAATCTGCCTTTTTTGACTAGTGGATTTTAAAGGTAATACATTTTTATTAAATACATTTTGGCAAAAGAAGACAACTATACAGAATGGGCCTGGCTCCCAAGCCGCTGTGAACAGCGCAGGAAAATCACTTAAATAGTGCAGGCTGTGATGCCGCCATCCCAAGTCATGAACTCATGCCAGAACACGAGCATAATGTGGGAGACGTGAGTCTTTTATCCTGGCTGTTTCTCTGCTCTGCATCTTTCCTTAGACTGTTCTTTCAGAATTCCAGAAGAATATCTATTCATCTTGCAAGTCTCAGCTCAAGGGTTGTTACTTCTGTAAAATCTTTTCTGACAAGCTCATCCCCCATCATTATCTGTTCCTTTCTTTCTTCTCTCCCTCTCTGAATCCGGTCAGTCGCTGAGAGGCAGAAAAGCTTAGATTTTTTTCCAGCATTTAATCAGAGTCCTATGCTGGTGTGAGAATAGTTACTGTAATAGTGTCGTTTTAAAGAAAGCTATATATTCTGGTCACATAGAGGGTGTTTGGCAGCTGTCCAAGACCTTATGCACATAGACATTTTTGGTAATTGCTCCCTTCTGGACCCGAGACTGAGACACGTGGAGGAGGGGAATAGGCCCATCCTGCAGGCTAAACACAAGTGTTTGAATATCTCCTTTGGGCAGAGGAATGTCCATTTATCTTTCCTTTTCTTGAATCCATTTCTTCATTTGGGTGCAATCAATCATCCTTTTGTTAGGAAAAATAATTTAAATGTCTTATAGTGAGTTTACCTTGCAATTGGAGAGAAGCTAGAGAAAGATTATTCTTGTATAGAAAATCATCTTGCCATTCAAAATGTAACCCAAAGACACATCGAAACTGAAAGTAGTTGGACTGAAGTTTGTAGCCAAAATAGTTATTTTGAGACATATTTTTGGTAAGCACACTTGAAGTGCCTCACTACCTGCTGCCATTGCTGTTGTTTAATCAACAGTCTCCAGGTGTCAGGTCAGCAGGCCTGGATCCATCAGCCCTTTGTGACTAAAGGCGAATGCAATTAATAACTTAATTTTGAGATGCCTGAGTTTAATTCCATTAAATGCTTGTTATGAAACTATGGTTCTACGGAGGATTTATAACTAAAGAAGATAGCTACAAATAAAGCCTTCATATGGTTTTTACTCAATTTGGGTTCCATCACTAACTCTGGCCTTTCAGCCATACTCCTTTGCTATTAAGCAAACAACCAAGCGACTTACTCAAAGATTCAGTCCTGTGACCCACTACTGAAAAGGGATGTTTACTTTCCTCCCTGAGCATTTTTATTTTTGTTTGCATTTTGGTGGAAGTGGGCAGACACCAAGATGTCATGACCAAATGATTTTTTTAAAGACTAATTTTTGAGAGCAGTTTTAGGTTTACAATCAAATTGTGGAGAAGCAACAGATTTCCTATATACCCCCCACTCCTACACAGGCATAGCCTCTTGCAAAATGGTTCTTTATTTCTGTAGAGATGTCCTCTAGATCTCACAGAATAAATTCTTACATTGGTAACTTTTCCTTCACCTCTCTTCCTACTACAAGCAAATTCATTCAGTCATCATTTACTGAGGGAATGATAAATAAATACATCCGGGTATCTGGATCCTCCCTCTTCCCCCAACTCATGCCCTTCCAAGACAGCATTAACAGATCATAGCGCATCCATGGGGGACAGTGCTAGTGGATCGCAGTGCTGTCTGAGCCTTGGAATCCTCAGTACAGAGCTCCCAGTAACAACTACCAGTAGACCAGCAGTCCCTAACCTTTTGGTCACCAGAGACTGGTGCTCCTGTGAGAATCCAATGCCTGATGATCTGAGGTGGAGCTGAGGTGGTGATGCTAGTGCTGGGGAGTGGCTGCAAATACAGATGAAGCTTCTCTCCTGTGCCTTTCACCTCTCTCCCGCTGTGCGGCCTGGTGTTCCTAACAAGCCACAGTACCCGGGAGTTGGCGGCCCCTGCAGTATGTTATAATTGAGAAACAAGTTAATACCTTTGTGCTACTCATGGTCTACATGCCATATACCGAGTATATCTAGATGAATAACACACAGTCTTTGCATTAAGACCACTGCACACCGGTGGGTGAAAGAAAGTTAATAGTCCCTTACCTCCATCCCACCCCTACTGTACTTCCTGTTCTTGAGAAACCCATAATAGGAATAACTTTCATGGCTAAAGGTGAGAAAGCTAAGACCATTTTAATTCTCAAGTCTTTCCTTCTGCTGAAAGGTCTAAAATTGAAATGTATTATTTAATTATAAAATTGCATAATTTGTGTTTGTTTTTCTCCTTATTCTGGTTTAATTACTTCTGGCCTAAAACAGCAGAGCCGCATACTTCAGTGGGGAAAGATTTAAATTTCCTCTTTGTGGCTGGTAAAACCACCCACCCACCCCTAATGAGATTATTTTTTTTCCCTTGCTGAGAAGGTAGCCACAAAATTTCCTTCCTCAAAATCCTAAGCTAGTAAATGGTGTGACTTGGGCTCAGGGCTGGCAAGTGAAAAGGGAATTGCCCACTTCTTTGTCCTGCAGTCCTGGGTCTCAGCTCCAAGAGGGATAGGCCTGGCAAGACCCTCAGCTTCCACCCAAAGCTCCTCCTCTCTCTTCCCACAATTGCTTTGATAAGCCACTGAGTTTCTCACTCAACAATTAGAGGTCAACCTTGAAAAGCAAGTGCCCCTCAGCAATAAAGCTTTTGTTTACACTGAGATGTAAATTATTCAAAATGGATTTGTAGCCAGAGCAATGAGGAAGCAGGACAAAGCTGGCCAGTAAGGGGAAGGGGAAATAAGTCTTTCCCAGCAAGAGGATTCTGAAGTATGGGAGGTCGGGGGAGGAGGGAGGACTTACAGTGGCTTCCTCATCATTTAACTAGGCCTTGCCTTTCACTAACACTGAGAGATGCCTTGGGTATCTTCCAAATAACTCCACCCCTGAGACTCCTCTTATCCTCTTGCCTCCGTTGCACATGGATTGTTCTTCCTTGCCTAGAAAGGCAGTGGGGTTCCTGGATGCTCTTGATGAACCCCAGAAGAACAAAGCCCTGAGGATTTAGCTGTTTTCACGCCTGCTAAGAAAGGCCATTCCTTTGTTTGAGCATCTGGTTTCATTTTGTGCTTTCTGAGAAAACTCCATTTGTAAGAGAGGAAAATATCCCCATACATTTCTTCTGAAATAGCTCATTGTATGGAATGGTTGACAGGATAAAGGCATGCTGTGCATTCTTGGCTACCATTGGCTGACAACTCAGGAACTAGATGCCTCATTGCGTTTATGACACAGCAGTTTCTCACACGCTCTGAGGTGTAGTGAAAGCTGACTGCCTTTCTAATTACTTCCTCAGGCCCTTCACACCTCTTTAAGGACTAAGGAGCCATTTCCTTTCCTAGTTTTAGCTCATTTCAGAGTGTCGATTCACATTTGCTTAGAATGTTTATATATTTTTTTTGTACTTGGTAAATATTGTGTTGTATTTTAACATTGGCGTCAGGATAATATGAGTTCAACGGAGTTTCTGTAATTTTCCACCAGTGACCCTCGTCGAATTCCATGGCCTTTCTAAATCACAGTGCCATTGTCTTTTTAGTGTGGATATCAATACCTAATCTGAGGTGATGAAAAATAATGGGAAAATATATGTATTCAGTATACATATATGATAGTATTATTACATCTACATGTTCCAATTTTTTAAAACAGTGAGAAAATTGCTGTGATAATGATAAGCATACCAATAACAAGAACATTAACAGGAAATTACATTCCGCCAAACGCTTTACATGCATTTTCTTATTTGAGCTTAACAACTTGGTAAATTTGGTAAAGTGGGTATTTGTAAATATCTATTTGAGAAACTGGAAATTGAGAATCAGAGAGGCAAATTTAAAGTCACGCAGTTGGTCAGGTAGGTATTGTGCATCCTATTGTCGAGAGGATGATACTAACATTCAAAGATAAGTGATTTGTTGAAAGGAGCAAGGCAGATAAAAAGACACAAAAACTAGAAGACAAGAGAGATGATAGCAATTTGAATTAATATCAAATATCATACTTTTTGTCACAGATAACTTTAATTCTCAAGAAATTTTCTGTTTAATATATCACTTTATGAAAGAGGTATGTTAATATTACCAACTATCAATTGTGACTTCTTGAACTGTTCATTTTCTCAGCATTATAGAACATCGCTCTTCAACTCATGTTTTTATTTTGAAGTGTATTTTGATATTAAAATTTCTATACTGATTTTCTTTTGGGTCATATTCACCTTTTCTCCCTTTATTTTCAACTCTCCTTGTCCTTTTCTTACAATTGCGTGACCCCTGTAGACTGCTTACCCCTGGTTTTGGTTTTGCAAACACAAAATGAGACACTCCTCTTTTGATCGCTAAATTTATTTATATCCTGTTATTGTAATTACTCTTACATTAAAACTTATTTCTGCTAACTCATTTTATATTTCCTAATTATCTTCTTCCCTTTAAAAACAATTCTTTTCTGTCTCCATTTGACTAGATTAAATTATATTCTGGCCATTTAAAAGTTATATTTTCTATCTTTGTTTTTTGTATGGTTTCCTTACACATACAATTTATTACTCTTAATATTTCCCTCTATGCAAACAGACAAACAACTGAATACATTTTCATCTCCCTCTTTTTTTTGAATTTCTTTTTGTTCCCTGTCTCTAGCCATTTCCTATTATTATTTTCTAAAATTTTAGCTCTGGGTCGATAAACATTATTGAAAATTAGAATTTTTTTGTCATTTTGTTTTGTGTGATTGTGTTTAGAAAGCAATAAATCTTTGGTAAGTTTTTTACCCTCCTTTTTTATGCATGGTGACTTTAAAACATGTCTGTAGATTATTTGCATTTCTTCCACAAATGATAGATCTAAATTTCCTCCCTTTGGATATGGACCCGTTAGTGGCTCCCTTCCTCTCTCCCTTCCTCCCTCCCTTCTTTCCTTCCTTCTTTCCCTTTTCCTTCTTCCTTCCCTCTTTCCCTCCTTCTTTCCTTCCTTTTCTCCTTTTTCTCTCTTTCTTTCTTGGCATATGGTTTCTAACTGTTCCACCCCATTTGTTGAAAGGCTATCTATCACTTGTCCACTGAATTACCTTTGCACAATTGCATCATTGTCCATATAGGCATCAATCTATTTCTGGACTCTCTATCTTATTTCATTTATCTATTATTTGTCTATCTTTATAAAAATACTGCACTGTCTTGATTATCGTAGCTTTCTAATAAGTCTCTAAATGAGGTAGTATTAGTCTTTTTAACTTTTTTACTCTTTGTAAAGTTGATTTGGCTGTTCTAGGTCCTTTGCATTCCTATATGAGTTTTAGAATTAGCATGTCAGTTTCTGGGGGGAAAACTGCTAAAATTTTCATTGAAGTTGTATTAAATCTCTAAATTATTCTGGGAAAATTGACATCTTAACAATATGGAGTTTGCTGACCAATTGGCATGGCGTATCTCTCTATTTACTTAGGTCTCCTTTAAAATTTCTCAGTAATGCTTTATAGTTTTTAGTGTACAAGTCTTGCAAAGCTATGTAAATATACCTAAATATAACATTTTTGATGCTATTATAAATAGTATCTTTTCATACTTTCGTTTTCAATCATTCATTTCTAATATATAGAAATTGAATGGATTTTTGTATGTTATTCTTGTATCTTGCAACCTTGCAAACCCACTTGTTAGTTCTATTTTTCTACATCGCATGGGATTTTCTACATAGAAAATCATGTTGTTTGTGAATAAAGACAGTTTTACTTCTTCCTTTCTAGTATAGATGTCTTTCTCTCTTCCTTATTATCTGATTCAATATATAGGGCCTCCAATGCAATATGGAATGGAAATGGTAAGAGTAGACATCTTAACTTTTTCCTGGTTTTAGGAGGAAATTCTTTCACTATTAAGTATGATGCCAGCTGTAGGTTTTTTTTAAATATGATCTTCATGAAGTTAAGGAAGTTTCCCTCACTTCTTAATTTGCTGAGTTTTTAAATCAGGAATTGGTGCTAGATTTTATCAAATGATTTTCCTGTTTCCATTGAGATTATGTCATATGGTTTTTCCATTTTAGTTTTTTGATATGATAAATTATGATGATTGGTCTGTAATTCAGCTTTGCATTCTCAGGGTAAACCACACTTGTCACAATGTATTATCATCTTAATATATTGTTGATTTGGTTTGCTAAACTTTTTATTAGATTTTTTTTCACCTATGTTCATGAGAGATAGTTGCCTGCAGTTTTCTTTTCTTGTGATATATTTTTCAGTTTTAGTATTAAGGTAATGCCAGACTCATAGAATGTATTGGGAACTATTTTCTCCTCTTCAGTTTTCTGAAAAAAAATTCTGTAGAATTGGTATCATTTATTTTTTAAGTGCTCGGCAGATCAAACCAGTGAAGCCAACAGGCTAGTATAGGGATATAAACTTTATTTCTTCTTGAATGAGTTTTGGTAATTTGTGTTTTCAATAAATTGTTCATTCCATCCAAGTTGTAATGGCATAGACTTGTTTATAATATTCCCTTATTGTCTTTTCAATACCTGCAGAGTCTATCATGTTGCTATCGCTTTCATTCCTGATACTGTAATTTGTTTATTCTCTCTCTTCTTTCTTAATTGTCATGCTTGCTGGAGGTTTGCCAATTTTATTGCTCTTCTTGAAGAACCAGCTTTTCTTTTTCCTCAGGACTTCTGTTTTTCTATTTTCTATTTTACTCTGATCTTTACTATTTTCTTTCTTATGTTTACATGGGTTTGTCAACATTTTTTCTTGTTTCTTATAGTATAAGATGCTTTCTTTTTTTAGGTGTTTGGTACTACAGATATTATAAACACTGAATTAGTAGCATCCCATAAAATTTTATGCTATGTTTTAAATTTCATTTCATTCAAAATTTTTTCTTATTTCCTCATTAATTTCTTCTTTGACCCATTAGATTATATAAAAGTGTGTTCTTCAGTTTCCAAACATTTGAGAACTTGCTTTTATTGATTTCTATAATAATTGAATTAATTATTTAATTCAATTGCACATCCATGAAGTAAGCCAGCAAAGCGAAAGCGAACTTCCAAAATTCTTAGTTATCTTGTTCTCATATTCTGAGTATGAGAAAAAAAAAAAAAAAAAAGCTCAGTGCTGCTTCTCTTGACTGATGCTTTTTTACTTTCACTCCACACCCCCCAAACCTCCATTAACTGAAATACAATTGCCTTCCAACTGGTCCTTCTCCCAGTTTTTATATTAGTGTTTAGGCTCCATATTGTTCCCCATTACCTGTTTGGTGACGTCAGACTGGTGAAGGAAAAGCTAGCAACCCATGTATTTGTTATCACATCAGCTGTAATGATATTCAAATGTAAGTTTGGGATTTTTTTGTAAGAAATTATTAAAGTAATATAAAAAATGATAAAAGAAGCGACTGGCTTTGTTGGTTATGTGACTTTGCTTTTCTAAAGATTAGTTTGGCACAGTTCTCTTCTGACAAATCTTTCTTAAGGGAAAGGACGATTATGAATAAGCTTTTAATCATAGGGTTTTTAAAGAGTTGTACATTTTTTGGCCCAAGCACCAGAGTAGATATGCACTTAAGGAGAGCTGGTTGTATCAATTCCCCCTAAAAATGACAAGGAAAGGCTCTACCACGACCAACATCTGCTCTTCTTATTTTGGAATATCATTTATCTACCCAATTCTTCCCTTTGGGTCAATAAATTGCAGCAGTATTTCCTTAGAAACCAAAGGAAAAAATACATCCTTCCTGTGCCTTTAATTTCTAATCCTGGCTTGTGGCTGGTTAGAGTAACTGGTAGCATCTAGCCTGGCCAATACATTTTCATGTGTCTCTGAGATGAATTTCCCAGTGCTCTGCAATATAAAGCTACATAAAATCAAGGCAAACAACATAAACTAAATTTTATTCTTATTTGGGTATCATAATAAAATTTAAATTCTCATAAATGACTAAAATAAATTCAACCACTTAACACAATATACCAGAAATTATGGGGTCTTAAAATTATTTTTTGAGCAAGTGACAACTCAATATCTGGATCTTTTAGAGTGGAGCATTCTGGTCAAATAATTACTATAGAAATGCTCCTCAATCAAGTAAAACACGTACACACGCGCGCGCGCGTGCACGCGAGAGAGAGAGAGAGAGAGAGAGAGAGAGAGAGAGAGAGAGAGCGCAGAAGATATTAATGCTCTTATTTGATAATGCTTTTACCGTAAACTATTTTTGGAAGATATTTTGAAAGATAAACGTTTTGAGGGCAGGCCACATACTATGCTCCTTCGCTGTCTTACAAGATATGGGAGATTGAGTAAGACTGAGCAAAGAACAAGAGTGTCTTCAACACTTTAAAATTCACAAAAAAAGTTACCAGGTAAAAGGGGACAAGTTTAGTGACTGATCTTCCTGACAAAAATGACTGTGTCATGACAATGGCTATGAAAGTTTGATGACCCTTAACATCTAATAAAACAAAGGAGTCAGTTAAACAAGGTGAAAATGTTAAAGGGGAATATAAGAAACACAAAAGAAAGATGACAAAGTGACAAGTTAAACATAATCCCCAGAATAAGAAACGTCAGATGCCTCCTCCGCAGTACACCTACAAACACCTGCCCTTTTGTTAATACATAAAAGAGAGCCTCTCACTCTTCTTCCCTTTCTTGGTGGTGGAGAAACCAGATGACTAGGCTGCGAGGTGGTGGGAGAGATTTTCCTGGGCAACTCTCTGGTCAATGAATCCAGCAAGCTGTATTTTACTAAATCGATCTTTTATTCATTGCCCCCAGTTAACAAATATTCTAATTATTCAAGTCTTTCAAATCTACCTCATTTCTCCTTTTTCTCTCCACTCACAAAATCTCAAAGGTGTTAATAAAGTAGACATATTCACTGAATAATTCACTTGTTTTGCATAAGAATGGTAGAGAGACCACCTTGACCTGAAATCTTCTACTTTGATATCTTATTCAAATTTTAAATCTACTGTCACAGACCCTGAGGAACTTTGATGTCTATGACCTGGTACTGGTGGAGTACTCTCCACACTTCCAAACAGTTCACCCATTTGCCTTAGTCTTAGATTCCACCATAAAGGGGAGAGCCTTTCATTTTAAACATTTCTTTGCATCTAGTAATAAGAAATAGTATTTGAGTGAATAAGACAACGGGGTACAAAAAACCATATAAATGAGTTACTCATATCTGTTCCTCTAATGGAAGAATTGCTGTAGTTGATGAAAAAAAATTTTCAGTGAAGAGTTAATGGAAAGGGATGAAAAGTCGGGAATAGAGGCAACAATTGTCTTCTTAATAAATATATAATTTATTATATATATATTATATATCCATTTCCTATGGGCTATCTGACTATTCTCTCCTTTGTGAATAAAGTGTAATAGAGATTCACAGGACTAGGTTAGTGATGTGGGCTATACAAACTCCTTGTTGGCTGATGGCAACTCTACTGATCTCATTTAACCATTTTCCAGTGTACTTCTGCATCAAACATCAGGGACACTCAAATGAGTGCAATTTGCTGGCACAGGTTTAGAGGTAAATTTCCAAGAAGAAAGCTGGCCCTGAAGATCTATTAAAGTAATAAATCTTTTAATTAGTACCCCTTGTATATGAAACATATGTAAGACTTAACACCATTGGCTTATGAAAGGAGAGATTAGACTTAAATCTGGTGAAAAAAGGAAATAGAGCAAAGCCACCTTGTGATAGATTCCTCAAACATAGTTTATAAATACTTAATGATAAATAATCTGAGTGTTACACTAATTGTATTTTGTAATTCATTGTCATTGTGTATGTATTATTTTCTTTGTTTTTAATGTCATTTCACACAAAGCCCCCACATTCTTCTGATATTGTCATGTGGCAGCCCCAGTGACCACACTGCAAGCAATACCTCTCTTATCAACTTGAGGTTCTCAGTCCCCAAAAAATCCCGATATAGTCATTCCAGACATTCTTACACAGATATTTTTCTTTTACAGGGCCTTTGAACTTCAATGCGAAGTCAAAGAATTATTTTGCGAGGGAGAATGCATCCTATAATTCACAATGGAAATTTACTTCATCAAGAACAATGACTGACTCTCAAGTTGAAAAGAGAGATAGGGAGACTTCTCTTAGGGTCTCCTGGGATGCAAGTGTGTGTGTTTGGAAAAGAGGAGGTTTTAAATACTACAAGCCTTTACCTAAGAGATTCTGATCCCCTCCCCCGCTGAATGTTGACCCAGTCACCCACCACCTATAACTTTTAGGTCAATTTTCCACATTTTTTTTTTTTTTGTAGACAATCCACCCCTATAAACAATAACTGTGTCAACTGTCACTTAAGCAAATGTCTTTTCCAGAGCCTGTAAAACAAGCTTTAGCAAACTGGGTTAAGTGATTGGTCAAATTAAATTTTAGGAGAAAATATCTCCTAGGTTTCTTCAATAGCCGTGACATTTTTATTTTTCAAAAAGTAACAGAGTCTATTAACCCACTGCAAAAGCAGTGAGCTCATGTTAGGCATGAGGCCTGGGTTGTAATCGTGGTCTCTGTAAACAGCCTGTGTATTTGGGAACATGATGACTCTTCTGGGCTTTAGTTGGACTAGACAAATGCCAAGATCTTGTCCAGTTCATAAGTTATTAAGCTATTAAGCCTAGAGGAAAAAGCAAACTACAATAGGAACTTAGAATTATACCTCTGATTGTCCTCATTTTCTATTTTTTTTGGTGGTGGGGGGATCAAGAACATAAAATACTGTTTCCTTTCATCTTGAAACATTTTTTCCGTGATTTAATCTTCTCTGGAGCAAAACTATTAACATATGTAGAGGCTCTGTGCTAAGAGGCAGGTTAGACCAAAAAAGTGTGTTTCTGGCCCCTTTTGTTGGACAGCCTAGGAGAAAAAGGGGGTTTCCTTGAGAAGCTCTCTTTGGAGAAGAGTGGTTTTCATACTTTAGCAGCATCAGAATCATACAGATTGCTTGGCTTCACTCTCAGAGTTGCTGATTCAGTAGGTCTGGGGCGGGGTCTGAAAATTTGTATTTCTGTTAAGTTTTCAGGTGGTGCTAATACTGCGGGTCTAGGGAGCGTGCTTGGAGAACCACTGTGACAGAACGTCCTCTGCCCAGTGTTGGGGCAGTAATCTGAATCTCTCCATGCCAACATCTCCCCTAGTTACAGTAATGTGATAAGCAGTTTTTGAGATGATGCCATGACCTTCTGTTTTGGATTCCAGAAGATTCTGTTTTCCAGTAATAATCAACACACACACACACACACACACACACACACACACACACACACACACCAGTAACACACCAGCAACGCAGAAAATGGAGAATGAGGCAAACACATATAGTCACCCAATTTCCCTTCTTTCTTTCTGGCTTAAAACTGCAGACAGTCTACTCCATATAATCGACCTAAAATAAAAAAAAGTTGGTGTATTTTGGATGAAGTATCATCAGTTTTCAGCAGACTCCAATGAAGAAAGATCACTAATCAGAGTTCAGATATGATCTTTCTTTCTCTGTGGGTTAGCTGATATTTATTGAGTATTTTCTGTTTACCATGAAATGTATTATTAACTCTACTTACATTACCTCTCGTAACCCTTTACACAATCCTATTAGATGGGTATTATTTTTATCTTATAGATAGAGAAAACAAGACCTAGAGAGGAAAAGTAACTTACCTGAGGATGTTAAAGAAAAAGGGGTGGAACTAGGATTTGCCGTACCATACTGCCTCCAACTATATAATAATGCAAAACCCTTAACATCCACCTTACTGTTTACATTCTGTAAAACGGGTCCATGTACCAGGGATAATGTGGTAATGAATACGATAGCAGACACTAAACACCATGGAGAAAAAATGTGTTGTGGCTACAAAATACTACTTTTTGAAATACTTTATATGTTCCTCTCTTTATCTACAACAAATCAAATGCTGCATTGTATACATTTATTATCTATTTTACTCTCTTTGCGTATCTGATCCTTAAAGAATTATTTTTATGTTCTTTTCCTTGAAATGGTCATGCATTCCTTTTTCCTGCTGACATTCGATGGAACTACTCAAAAATTATTTACTTTTAATGTGTAACCACAAAGGCTAGTGTCACCAGTGATGAATGGAAAAATGGCTCTCAGGATTGGAGTTCTGTGCCCAGTCCTGTGGCTGGTCACTGTGACTCCGGTAGTCACTGAATCTTTATAAAATATTTTAAATATCCATGAGGACAATGCAATATGAAAGTTGTAATTTCCTTTCCAAACATTTTTATCAATTAGTATTTACCTTATTTGTCCTGGCACAAAGTCTTCAAAAACAGGATATTCTCCTTACGTCTTATTTTAGCTATAATGTGGCAAATCACAGGCAAGTTTTTCTAATTTTTTTATATGGAAGTCTTGGAATTTCCACAGCTTATGTTCTGAGCCAATAAAAATATACAGAGATGGAAAGCAGGGAGTTTTTGAAATCAGTTGACTTACTTTACAACACACTTTTTACAAATATATTTGCTTGACAGGCCAGTACATTTTAAGTGTGATTTGGAAACAGAAAGTTAATGTTTGTAAAATTGGAAGGTAAAATGGTAAAAATGGTTTGCCTCTGACGATATCATATCCTAGGAAAGGGTGATGCCTACGTTATCTCCAAGGCTTTCCTGGCAAGTCACTGGTACAGGAAGACCAAAAAAGCCTGGGTTTGAGCTGAACTGGGTCGATTTTGAAAGTAAGCAGTGTGCTAGAGCAGAAGGAACACTAAACATGGAATTGGGACATTTAACTTCTAGTTCTAATTTTCCTATTACCCAGCTGGTTAGCCAGTAGGTCAGTTAACCTCTCTGCCCCTAGCATAGCTTCCTCCTGCATCTGATGGAGATGGCAATACTCACCCTGCATACTTCCTAGGAGTATTAGGAGGCTCACATGAGATAAGATATATTAAAGAATTTTAAAAATTATAAAGCACTTTACAAATGTGATATACCTTTCTATCATGTTTCAACGATTCGCTTAATTTTTTTAACTAGATGGGATGACAAGATTACTAGGGACGTTTTAGTTGTCGAGGACACGTTCTGTGTATCAGTAGTACTTGTTTATACCTTCAGAAGTCTGTCTAAATATCTGTTTGAAGAAGGGTCAACAAACATTAAAGATTCTACTGTAAGATTTAAGGAAAGCCGATTAAGCTCCTCTTATTTCTGTTAAGATCACCTTTCTCGATTCTGCTCTTCTTCCAAAATTCAAGACGCTCTGGAAAGACTTCCCCTCCCCTGCCCATCGTAGTCATACCACTAGAAATTGCTTATGAAGTGGCCCCAGAAGATGGTAATAATTAGGTCTGATTCTAGGCCTTCATCCAAGAGACCATTCAGGCAAATCCCACCTTTCCTTATACCCTTCTTGACAAGTTCAAATGCCTCAACTCATTTTCAATATCTCTCTGTACAATCCTTATTCTGAGCCAATTCTGGGCCTTCTAAAGTTTTCATTGTGCCCTCCAGAATTCAAGATCAGTCGTCTGCAAAATCTCTGATAGTATCTACCTTCATTAAGCCTTTCCTTCATCTCGTTACTCTAAAGGAAGCCGGGGTTGGTCTGTTAACACCCTCTCTACTGGAGCCCTGTCAAATGGTGACCCCCAAATGCCACTGAGCCTGGAGATTAGATTATGGATCCTCTTTCTTCTCATTGCCAATTCCAAAGCATTTCTTTTCTCCACTACTGCCCAATGCTCATCTTCTTTAACCTCCTGATATCTTCTAGCGACCCTACATTATTCATTAACGATTTTGATGCCTACTTTAATTTCCTTCCTCTCTATCACTCTGCTCTGCACAATACCCTCTAAGTCCATCCATGTGATTGTAGATGGCAAGATTTCATTCATTTTTATGACTGAGTAATGTTCCATTGTATATGTACCATCTCTCTCTTTTTTTTATCCACTTTTCCATTGATAGACATTCAGGTTTCTTCCATATCTTGGCTATTATATATAATGCTGCAATGAACATATGGATACACGTGTTCTTTTGAAGTATGTTTTGGGTTCCTTCAGATAATTATCCAGAAGTGGGGTTACTGGGTCTTCTTTGTCCCTTGTTACAACCTTTGTTTTAAAGTCTATTTTGCGTGGTATAAGTATGGCTACCCCAGATATTTCTTTCATTTCCATTTTCATGAAATACCTTTTGCCAACCCTTTACTTTTTGTCCGTGTGTGTCTTTAGATCTTAAATGAGTCTCTTTTAGGCAGCATATGTAAGGGTTTAAAAAAAAAAAAAAAAAAAACTCCATCAGCCACACCTTGTCTTTTGATTGAAGCGTTTAATCCATTTACATTGAATGTAATTGTTGATACATACTTATTGCTATTTTATTACTCATATTTTTTATCTCCCCGTCCCTCTTCTTCTTAAAGAAGTTTCTTTAATGGTTCTTGCAAAACTGGTTTGGTAGTGAACTCCTTTAGCTTTTTTTAGTCTGGGAAGCTCTTTATCTTTCCTTAGATTCTAAAAAATAACTTTGCTGGGTAGAGAAATCTTGGTTATAGGTCTTTACTTTTCATCACTTTGAATATTTTCTGCCAATCCCTTCTGGTTGGCAAAGTTGCTATTGACAAATCAACTGACAGTCTTATGGGAGCTCCCTTGTAGGTAACTAACTGCTTTTCTCTCACCACTTTTAAGATTCTTTTTGGCTTTGACCTTTCACATTTGAGTTATGTGTGTCTTGGTTTGGGTCTTTTTGGATTCATCTTGTTTGGGACTCTCTGAGCTTCCTGGGCTTGTATTTCTATTTCCTTTGCCAGGTTAGGAAAATTTTTCATCATTACTTCTTCAAATAGGTTTTTAATTCCTTGCTCTCTCTCTTCTTCTGTACCCCTATGATGTGAATGTTGGTACACTTAATGTTGTCCCAGAAGCTCCTTAAACTATTCTCATTTTTTAACTCTTTTGTTTGTTTGTTTGTTTGTTTCTGTTCAGATTGGTTGTTTTATGCTACCTTATCTTCCAAATCACCGATATGATTCTTTGCTTCACCCAATCTATTGTTGGTTCCCTTTAATGCAGTCTTTATTTCAGTTACTGCATTCTTCATTTCTGACTTTTTAAAAACATTTTCTATGTCATGTTTCCTATCTCTTTGTTGAAGTTCTTACTGAGATAATTGAATACTTTTATAACCAGTGTTTGGAACTCTTCATCTGGTAGATTGCTTGTCTCCCTTTTGATTAGCTTTTTTTCTAGAGTTTTATTTTGTTCTTTCATTTGGGACATGTTTCTTTGTCTCCCCATTTTGGCTGCCTCCCTATGTTTGTTCCTATATATTATGTAGAGCTGCTATTTTCCCGGTCTCAGTAAAGTGGCCTTATGTAGTAAGTGTCCTCGGGGGCCCAGGGGCACAGTTTCCCTGGTCACCTGACCCAAGTGCTCCAGGTGTACCCCTTGTGTGGGTGTGTGTGCCCTCCTGCTGTAGTTGTCTTGTTTGCTTTTTGCACATCAATGGGAGGGATTCTCCCTCAGGCTGATTGGTTGTAAGAACTGGCTGCGACTATAGTGGAGGTGCTGTTGTGTGAAGCTGACCCTCCAAAGCAGAATTTGCTTTAGCAGGGCTCTGATGCCTGCTGAATCTGCCCTCTGGGTATATCATTTGTGGAAGTGATTGGGTGGTAAGTTAGTGTGGTCTGAAGCTGACAATCAGGTGTATTGGGTCTGGAGCTTCTCAGGAGGGGCACTGTTACAGGTCAAGTTCAGCCACTAACTATGCCCTACCTAGGGCCTCTTGGTGTGAGCTACAAAGTGATCTGAAGTGAGCTACAAAATGAAGCCCACTTGTGCTGGGCTTGAGAGACCTGGGAGCAGCTAAGATGTGAACTGAGGCCGGCTGCCACTAGTGCTGGCTTTGGGGCTGCTTCTCAAGAGGTATGGGGCACGCCGAGGCCATATGCTGCTCATTGGGTTGTGGGCAGGGGAGGAGGGGAAGGCGGTGTTCACCTTTGAGAGATTTTAAGAAAGTCCACAGCATGAGCCAACACAGGCTGTTTGTATAGAAAAGCCCTGGAACTGAAATCTTGATATCAATATTCCTATTTTCTGACCAACACCTCCTTATTTTTTCAATGCATTTGCTCGATTGCAAGTCAAATTTGATGGTTCTTTGACAGTCTTATTGTTCCTACATACCGTGTTCCCAACTCACCCTCACCTCCTGTGCCCCTCTTTGCCCTTTATTGTCCTCACCTGTCAAACTCACAGCTTTAGTTAATCCAACACTCAGAACCTGAACTGTTGCAGCTGAACTGTTGCAGCTAAGCCCAGCTGGAGAGAAATCAGCTAATTTTTTAGGTGTGTGACTTATTACGATATTTATTTCACATCATATTCTATATCTTAGGCCATTAACAATCTATTTTTAAAAAATAGACCGGAGAAAGGGTAACAGAGAGGGGGGCAGCTTCTGAAAAAAAAAGCTTCATTTAAACACTTTGTACTTCCACATGGTTTTGCTTTGCTTTCCTGTTCTTTGTAACTTCCCTTCACTCTGCTAGTCCATTTGATCTTTATCTTTCATTGTTTAGTTTAGTTACATTTCGCGAGAAGGTAAATTCCATGGAAGCAGGGATATTATTTGCTTTGTCACCACTGTATTTCTGAGCACCTAGAACAGGGCTTGGCACATAGGAGGCACTCAATAAATATTTATTTTGTCATCAATCTTAACCTTGGAGAAGAAATAGATATGTCCATGTCCAGGGGCTCAAATAGAAATATTGGGACATGCATAGAGCCCTGAGTCTCAGCCAACAACAGCAGAATGTTGGTCTAAAGCATAAACAAGCAATGGCAATGACCTAAAGATATGAAAAAGAATTTCTATGAACTTCAGCAGAGGAATGTGTGCCTTACAAGAAGATCTGTGTTGGCTTGCTTAGAGTTATAATGCCTGGAGAAGCAGACAACCGGCTGATTTGTCTATGGTTTTTTAAGTACTCATTATTAGCCCAGATATCATAATGATGAAAGGGAAGGACTTTGGAGACCATCTATCCTATCCTTCTGTTTTGTAGGTGAAGAAATTGGGACCCTAGGTGTTAAGGTTCTCGCCCTAGATTACCCTTTTACTTACAGAATAAAGAACCCAGGCATCCTTATTTTGGACTACTTTTTTCTTCATAATATCCTGCAAATGTCAAAATGTCTTTTTAAATCATTTAACTGTGCAATGCTGAGCTACACTTCTTGCAACGGCACTAGGTTCCAAAAGAAAATCTTATGTATTGCTTATTAATATTGGAATGTTAATTTAGGACATGAATTTTAAAATCACCACACATTAAAGGGATAGTTCCAAGGTGTTATGTTTTGGGGGGCGGGGGGGGGTGGGAAATGTCTATGCTCTAGTCAACTGGCAGAAAAATACATTTTCTTATTTGTTTCCTATACAAAACTCTGATCACTGTAAATTGCAAGATCATTCCCAAGTTAAATAAGCAATTTATAAACAGATCTAACACATTTTGGTTTAGAGTGATGGTATTCGCCTCTTTTTTCTTTCTTTCTCATGTATTCATTATTTGCCCCTATCTACCACAAGTTTATGAAATGTCCTCTCCAAATCTCTTCTCACAATGTAAACAGATGTTTTGCAAGCCTCTTGGAAGGGAAGGGACCTGGATATTTTCATTTCCTCAGTTCTTTAGTGTTTCTCATGTTGCTAATAAAGAATGGAGTTGAATTCATTTGGGGCCAGACAGCATAGGGGGTCGGTCTTATGGGCTGGCTTCCAAGGAAATCCCTCTTAGGGCTGACTGTAGGCAGATACGAGAACATGGGTAAGAAGTGTGTGTTGATGCTCAGGGGCTCCATTCAGTTTCCTTCTAAGCTCTGACAAGAGGCAAAGGGAATTTTTTTTTTTAAGAATTAGAGTCTTAGGCTCCTAAGAGTGAACCTGGGAACAGCATTCCCATACTGTCTGCTCAGCCCTTTCCTTCTTGTACGCTTGCAAAAGATTCTGAAAACTCAGGATAAACTGTTCCAGCATTTAAACTTCAAAAATGGCCCTGAAGATGGTATTGGGAAGCTTATAGTCATCAACTTGAGGAGAAATGGGCACAGTCTCCATGATCATCTGCCATATTCACAGCGTCAGATCGGAGTGAGAGCTCATGGGCTTCTGGGTCCTCCGAGTGGCAATGTGAATGGAAGGTGCATCCCTTCAACAAACACGGAGACTGAGGCAACTTGGCATCGTGCACCAAGCAGTGAGATGGGACTGAGAAGAGCCAGGTTTAAGACTCAATTCTCTGTCCATGTGATCTTATTCAACTAAACTTCTCTGAACCTCAGTTTTCTGATCAACACTGTGAAGATGAAGACAAATCCCTTACAACTCTCACAGGGTTGCTGTGAGGCTAACAGGCAGTAATCTTAAGGCACTTTGAAAAATGAGGTAAAAGTTATACAAATATGAAGTATTATTAATAATTGAAATAAATGTCCTGAATCATTGTCTCAGTAATTATCTGTTGGTGTGATAGCACCCGACAGCTCAGAAAGCATGAACATGGTTATGTGTAGCACTTCACAGGCACTTGGGGCAGACAGAGCATCAGACCCGTAATATGTAAAAATGGGCAGCACTTCTAGATCCAAAGAGTTAAAATCTGTTAAGAAAGTAAAGTCCATGCTGGAGAGAGTAAGCAATGGAGCAACTCAAGCAAGGTAGTTTTTAAGAAGGCCAGAGATGGCGATTAGCAGAGAATAAGAGAAGGTTCTCCCAAACAGACGCACCGGAATACAAAGGAGCATCTTTGCCCATATGAAATGATAACGTTTTGATCACATTCTTAAAAAACTGGGGTAGTCAAAGAATAAATGACCAAATTCTGAACTCTGTTAAATAAATTTACAAAATGAAAAGAAGATATAATTACATAGTGTCAGTCTTCTTCTTATTGTTATATGTAACAATCAGTGCCAGATTAAAAATTCAGTAAGTCACTTGTATCAGGTACATGTACTTTATTAAATAGACATTTTTACTTTTAATGGTAACATTTTTCTCAAAAATGCAGAAAGTCACAATAAATCCATGGTGATGTAGGCTTTTAACCAATGATATTGTTTGTAGTTTGCTTTCCAGAAAATTTCTAATTTATGTCAGCTTGGTAAAATACATTTTATAATCTAATTGCAGACAGTGATAAATACATGGCCCATTCTGAACCACAAGTTGAACTATGTGAACTCACTGATACCTTGCAGTTCTTCATTCTGAGATAGGGCTTTAGCCCACGGCTTCATTTGTACATTCCCAGTGCTTATATAGTGTTTGTAGTAGTCACTCAATAAACATTTTGTGAATTGACTGAATTAGGAAACTACGACAGACATTGGTAATTGACAACTCATCATTCATGCTTTCCTTTTTCTTATGAACAGGATCCTGATTTATTTGAGGCAGCAATATATTCATTTTCTTTTTTCAATGAGATGTACGTTGAAGTCACTACCTGGAACTTCTCAGAAAGCTCTTTAAGAGGAGATAAACTTTGTCCCCTTACCCTTCACTTTTTCCTCATTTTCCTGCCTGAAATACAGACATATTTAGCAGCGGAGCAGCTATCTTAGGATCACAAGGGTTAACCACATGCTAAGGATGACAGAACTGGAAACTAGAGTCAGTCTTGGTCTTGACATTTAACCTCAAGTAGCTGATTCAGCCTTTACCAGCATGTCCTTGGACCTTGCATTAGTTGTGCCACTGTAAAACACTTCTGTTACATGGAGACAAATGTAGTCATAGACATAGATTTTTTAAATCTATCTAAAGTAGTGATTCTCAAGTGAAGAGGAATTGACATTGTAGACTATATGGAAGTGGTTTGTAACTTTCCCAGCCCCATTCTGATAGTTTTCCAAAAAAAGAATTGCTCTTCCTCTCACCTGGGTGAGAATCACTATCATAATGAGCCACTGTTACTACTGAGGAAGTCACTTCCCTTAGGTCGCTCAAGGAAAAAAATGTAAAACTTCTGCTCCAGGGAGGCCCATGGAAAACTGACTACTTGGAAGCTGTGAAAGAGTTGGAGTTTTTACATACTCAGTAGTTATTAAACAGGCTGAAAGAAGTATGCCTGAAGCATCTGAGTCCAACCAGAGAAACATCAGAAGATGCTTAGAATTTTCATATGGACAATCAGGGGATCGACAAAGTTAGGCTAGAAAGAATGAGCAACGCTATCCAAAAGAATAGAACCTTAACATTAAATGGCACCTTGGTGGCTATCCAGTTGCATATATTATATAAGGCAATATTTGGCCTTGATCACATTGTTAGGAGATGTCATCCAACCTTGCTTGACAACTTTCAAAGACTAGGAGTTGATAAATTCACAAGACGACCCATTCCATTGTTGAAAAGATTTAAGAACTGGAAAGTCCTTTACAATGAACTTAATATGGTTGTATCTAATATTGCTACATGTCATTTATAAAGCATTTTATATATTTATCACTTCTGACTTGATATAAAAATTATCCAAATCATTTGAAATGGCACTAATTATCCCTATTCGAGCATGTGTAAACAAATGCAGAGAAGTTACTTATACTTGTGCAGGTTTTACAATTCCTAGGTGGAGTAACTGGATTTGAACTCATGGCTATTGAGCTCAAAGTCAAGCTCTATTTCAAATTGTTAGCATTTATTAATTCAGTATTGATTTACCAAGCCCCTCTCATTACTGGTCACTATGTTAAGTGCTGAAGCTCTAATAGTGACCAAGACACATTCCTGGCCTTCCTGAAGCTAATAACTAGTAATTGCTTACCAATGGGTCCTACTTTTAGCCTTTCGTATAACACAGAGCAAGTACTGTCCTTCCTCTGCATGTTAGTCATTCAGTTATCACATGGCTTTACAGGTGTCTCTTATCCAAACAAAACATCCTGTTTCTTCAACAGTTCCTACAAGTCAGGGATTTTGCCTCTGGACATCTTCTATTTTATCAGTCTCCCTATAAGGAATGGCACCCCAAATCAGACACTGTTGCTCCCAATATGGTCATGGCCTCAGGCGATTGGCAGGTTGAATGCGATGAATGTACCTTGAGCTTATTGCATATATTTTGATTTCTCATGGCAAGGTTGTCTCATGTTCACTTTATGGATCACTGAAGCTACCAAAGTGTCATATGGATGATAATCAAGACAACTCTCTTCCATACTGTACTCACTTTTTTGATGTTGTACATCTAAGAGCTAGACTTTAATGCATTTCCATGAAATTTCTCTTTATCATCTGGATCATTATTACATCCCTTGAGCTCTTCCTTATCTTGAGTCTGTCATCTCTAAGGTTATCCATATTTCCCAATCTTATGTTATGAATAAATTAAATAATCATATCTTCTATGTTACTGACAAAAAAAATATGTTGAACTGAATGATTTCAAAGACAAAACCCAGTAACACTCTATTCAGGCAGATTAGTCCCAATCCGTTAACCTACACTTGCAACTCTACTAATTCATTCATTCCATAGATTTTATTCAATGCTTTATTCTGGGATAGATGCCAAGATGAAAAAATAAAACCACCAGAGTTTGTAAGTTAGGAACAGTAGACATGTTGACATCCAGTGTGCAATACTGTAGAGAGGCCACAGAAAAGAGTACAATTAATTCAAATTGGGAGAAGCAGGTCAAACCTCAAATGGTATCCAACTCAAAAACATATTGATGGACTTTATCAAATATTTTGCTGAAACTACTATAAACTAATTCATTAAATCTGGCATTTCCCCCAATGTCCTGAACTTGAACTCATATCCAAACCGAGAACTGAAATTACTTACCATGAGTGGGCTTTTGTGATCCCATTTTAGATCCTACTGGTCTCTTGTCTTTGTACCTCAGAGAAATGCATTAAAACATCATGATTCCCTTTGATCTCTTACGAAGTTAAACAGGCAACATAATGGTTCTGATCATCTTCTCCCATAACACCAACATCGTAAAGGACATCTAGGTTACTTGTTTACCAGCTAATTTTGCCTGAAGCCACTTTTCTGATCATGGGATATTTAATAGGTGAAGTTACACTTACATATTATCCCAGCCCTAGAATAGCCTCTTTCACTTCTTTTTTCCTCCTTATCCTTCAGTGGGAGCCTCATTAGTATCCAAGAGGAGGTCCAGAAGCTTCTCTGGCCGTGGAGAGACAGGTGTAGATTCCAAACCTCAGTTGTGGCCTTCATTACACAGCACAGCACTGCTCACGTGCACATCCCCATTAGTCTATGAGGGGTGAGATTTTCTTGTAGACTTCAGCATTTTCTCATGCAGTATTTGCATATTATTACCAGCATTTCAGAAGTTTCTTTTCCAATTTTTAGTTTATAATATTGATTATCGCAATTTTTTGGTATCCATTAAGTGTAAAACCATGCATTAGATATTAGGAAGGCAGAAGTAGATAAGATTATGAACAAGATCTAGTTCTAGCCATGAAGGGAACTGATGATCCAATAGGGAAGGTAGACCTGCATGTGTGTAACACGAGGAAGTGGCTATTCCGGTTTCTTTTTGATGGGTAAGCATTTTTCACAGACTTGAGCTATGTACATGTAAGGCTAACCAGCCATTTTAAAACAGCTTTAAAAATGTCATTTCACTGGGACGGGGGGAGAGCATAGAATTTGTTTTTATCCCCTCCCATATGACAAAAACAAATTATCTTTCATGTTTTAACTATGTTTATGGTAAAATCTCATAGTCCGCTTCAGATGAATTCCATATATTTGCATTTAAGCCTGCAAAAGACGTCCAATTAGTCAGCAATTGAATCAGAGTTGCTAACTTTTCTTAAGTAAAAGAGAAAAATGATTTCTCTTGTTTTGGTAGCATTTCTTTACTTTCTACTAAAGAAAATTATTTCAGAAAGTTGATGTTGTCAAAGGAACTATTTTTACAAATAAAAAGCATAAAACTAAGAAGTTATGCTGTCTCTTATTTTAAAAATAACTCACCAAAAGATAAGACCCTTTCCTATTTCTTGTGAGAGAAACTTAATCTCTGTTTTGGAATTAAAAATATTCTTCTTCATGAAGAAAAATCAGTTCACATGGTGTAGTGGTTATTTAGCTACTTTAAAAATTAGAGTATAGTTAATTTACTTTCTCTCTTTCTTCCTCTCTCTTTCTCTCTCCCTCTCTCTTCTCTTGTCATGGATTCAGACATTCTCCTTCTGCAGTGAGCATTACTTTATATCCTTCTTGCAAAAATATCTTTGTGGAATAAAAATCAGGAAAAGCCTTTATAACCTTAGAAGTGTTTCGTTTTTCTGGAGCAGAGAGAGTAGCCTCAGGACTGAGCCCGGAAAGGGTTAATAATGGATTTGGCCAGGCGTCAGTTAAACTTTTTTTCTGGCTTTGCTCCGGGTTTCCCCTTGAAGGGATTTCCCTCCGCCTCTGCAACAAGACCCTTTAAAAAGAGCAGACTTTCTATTTCGCTCCTCACTGGCTTTAGGAACTAAAGACTTTTTCCCAGGCACTGTCAGTTGAGAAAGAAAGAAGGGTTTTGGAGCCATTATTTTCTCATCACAGCAGCAACTTAAAATGCCTGGGAAGATGGTCGTGATCTTGGGAGCCTTAAATGTACTTTGGATGGTGTTTGTGGTTTGTAAGTTCTCCTTGATCTGTTTCAAATGCTTGCATTCCATTTTAGCCTTGATTTTGGCTTCAGTCAATTTTGCTACGGTGGTGAAGAAAGGCACTAGGATTTTTAAACAATGAGAAACTTAACTTTTAATGTGCTATTGAGTATTGCTATGTACCATTATATTGTCATAGTTGGAGCTGCAAATTGATGTTTTCTGTATATATTTTTTCCAATGTCAAAAGAGTAATCAAATTCTGTTTCTAGTAAGGTCTATCTCTCTAGTTTCTTGTACTTGATAATGAGATCTAACTTAGAAAATAACAAAACAAGTCTGATAAATGGGCATCAGATAAGAACTGGGAGTTCCCTAAGCGAAGATCACTTCAGCACCTTCTTTGGCAGTGACTCCAATGCGTTTTGGTTGCCCACAGTTACTTCAAAGCAGTTTAGTAAAGGGATTGGTCAGATCGTATTTTGGACATGATACTAGAACAGAGAAGAGCAGATTACTAAACGAACCAGTGTAAGTTAGCTTTTCTCTTTTTGCCTTCACAGCTCAAGCTTTTAAAATTGAGATCTTCCCTAAATCCAAAATTATTGCTCAGATTGGTGCCTCCGTTTCACTGACTTGCAGCACAGTGGGCTGTGAGTCCCCATCTTTCTCTTGGAGAACCCAGATAGACAGTCCGCTGAGTGCGAAGGTGAGAAGTGAGGGGAACACATCCACGCTGACCATGGATCCTGTTGGTTTCGAGAATGAGCACTCTTACCTGTGTACAGCGACTTGCGGATCTGGGAAACAAGAAAAAGAAATCAAAGTGCAAATCTACTGTGAGTACTTCAGAGAATCTTGGATTTTCTCTCACGTTTGCTCTAAATAAGTTTGTTTGTTTTTTTTTAATAATATTTTTAAAAGAAAAAATTGGATATATCTAGATTCCTGGCTAGAGAATATAATGTACCAAGAAAGTTAGAGACAGATGAGTCTACCACTACCAGACCAGGAACCCAAATCTTGGCTTCTCTTTCTATCTCTGCCACAGGCTTGATGACTGTAGGTAAAACTCATCTGCACCAGGGTTTGATTTTCTTAGCTGTAAAATGAAGATCTATAAGGCTTCTTAAATTTTATTTTCCTCGAAGTTTTATTTGCTTGTATCTTTATCTATTTACTTGGCCATGCATCTAAATTTTGTATGACTGCCATCCTTTGGGGGTTTTCCATTTATTTATTCGTTTGCAGTTTGGTACTTAGAATCAGTTTAAGCGGGCGGCATATAATTTAGTAATAGGTTTCCATACAGAAGTTTCCCCCTTAGATATGAGAAAAATGTCTGCATACAGTTCACTCATTTGATTTTAGTGTAGATAAATTTAAGAGATCCTTCTGGTTGTTGTTGTTGTGGTGGTGGTGGTGGTGGTGGGTGTCATCAAGCCCTGATGCTCAACCGCTCAACCTCAGAGGTATTTGATTAACCTTGTGACTATGGATAAATACCACCATTTTACTAAAATACATCCCAATCTACTCTCAATCCAGCAAATAAAGTTAGCAAGAGGAGTAAAAAAACTAACCTGAAATAATAAATCATCTGCCTTTGCTTACTGTTGACTGCTCTATCAAAACAAACCACAAACAAAAAACTGCAATTTCTTACAGTCATCTCCTCATGAAGACGTCATTTGAATATCTTGTAATTGTGTCGTTTCCCTTCAGCTGTAGTGGAATTCAGCTTTGCCCAATAACTCTAACTGATTCTTCAACAAACGCCATGTGTACCTAATGCTTTCTGAGGAAGTGCGCCTGGCTGGCTGCTTTCAATTACGCCAGTCCTCCGCGCATATTTTAAGTCTGCGCAGCCTCCTGTGCTCCTCGAAGACCTCCTTATATGAATACAGGGGAAACTAGCAACTTCTTATGTTACCTGACAGCAAATTGTGGAGATTCCAAGCACATTTCTTATAGAATATGAGGGACAGAAATAATTGGTGGAAAAATGAAAAAGACTTTTTTCCCCCATAACAAAACATTTCCGGTTCCTTTGTTTTTGCTCACAAGTACAAAATAGTTGGAGATTTTAAAAAGAGAAATGAAGACCCTTCTGGCTTTAATTAGCTTGCCTGAAGTTTTTCTTTAAGTTTGTCTGTCTCTCACGTTTAGCAGTCCTGTCTGCATTCTACATTTGATTGTAATTAGAGTTGGAAACTTTGTGTTCTTGTTACACAGTCTCAGATCCAGTCAGGGTGTTACCATCGTGAAAGTTTGTAATGAAAAGACAGCCCTTTCAGATGCCGTGGCGGCTGACCGAAAGAGTGTGTTCCCATGGCTCTGAAAGGCTCAAGTAGGGTACTGGTTAGACATGAGTTAGGTATTTCAGGAGGCAAATCTGCCTTCCAGAATTTAAAGATTGCACAAATGTTCATTTCTGGTGAATCAGTTCCTGTCAGAGGCACCATTTGCAGAAGCCAATTCTTAAATGTTGCCTTTTTAAAAATTTTTTATTTCTTAGCATTTCTTGCCCAATATTCTTTGTAATGACATATTGAGCTTCCGATTCCTTATCTGTAAAATGAAAATATATTGGCCCTGACTAAAAAAAGAGACTGTGATTTAACATAACATTAATCTGCAGTAGAAAACAGAAATATAGAATAATAGAAATCGTGAGTTTAAATCCCAGATTTACCATTTATTAGTTGAGTTACTTTGGGTAAGTTATAGAGATCTGCTAAGTCTATGTTTATGTGTATGTAAAATGTGGTCTGTACCTCTAAGGGTTATTGTGAGGATAAAATAAAATCATTTATGTTAAATGAATGGCACAATGATGGGCACATATAAGTATTTAATAAACATTAATTTCTTCTCCCTTCTTTTACTCCAATAACATGCAACCCTCAGTACATGCAGGATAAGAACAGAAGAACTCACTAAAAGGTGATTAACTGTAATTTGTAAACCAACCTGAACCATAAAAAGCTACCTAAACAATAAATCTTGACTGTATTAACAAAAACATTAGATTCGGTTTGCATTGCATTAAATTGGTGAGGGGCCTTTCACAACACGAGCAAAAAGCCCACTCATATATGTTTGTTTGACCTTTTCAGCCTTCCCTAAGGACCCAGAGATTTACCTGAGTGGCCCTCTGGAGGTTGGAAAGCTGGTCACGGTCACGTGTTTGGTTCCCGATGTTTACCCATTTGACAGGTTGGAGATGGATTTGTTGAAGGACAACCAAAATTTGAAAAGTCAGTACTTTCTGGAGCCTACAGAGAAGAAGTCCCTGGAAACCAAGAGTCTGGAAGTAACCTTCACTCCTACCAATGAAGATACTGGAAAAGATCTTGTCTGCCGAGCTAAATTACTCGTTGATGAAATTGATGTTGAGTATGAAAAAAGGGAGACCACCGAAAAACTGCAAGTTTACAGTAAGTGCTTGTGCAATGTGGTCAAGTCTTTATGGGAATTTTGTCTTGGATGTATACAGCAGTACACCTAGCAGCCAAAGTCAAGAAGAAATTTGTTTTACTGTATTTTTATTCACTGAGAACATAATATTTCTAATAGCATTATTCAATGAAAAGAGTACTGCATTTGGGTTAAGTAGACTCAAGCTTAAGTTCTGGCTCCATTAACCATGTGAACTTGGGTCACTTAATTTCTCTATTTCTCAGTCTATCAAAGGGAAATAATAGACTCTTACAATATGCCCTGAAATATCAAGGCATAGAGATTTTACAGGGTGAGCACTTATTCCATGTGTATGTGTGTGTGCGCACATGTATACAAGTGCATGGTGTGGGAGGTTGGGGATGAGGTTCGATTACCTTGTAGTCCCAGAACTGTGTAGGAGTGGACTCACTGTGCTCTGTTCTAGACAAAAATGCTGTGTTCTGCTCTGGACATCACAGTGATAAGGAGTACTGCCAACTGCAGTATGTTTAGCTGAAAAAATAAGATTGAAAAATTTACCAGTGTTTTTAAAAGAATAGACAACATAGGAGATATTTTTTCTACAGAATACAAAACTTGGAAAAGAGAGCTATAATTTTTTGAAAAACAATCATGTGGAAAGGAATTTAATTTATTCTGTAACAGCGGAGGACTGAACTATGACCAATTTGTAAAAGTTAGTTACCAAAAGGTAGATTTCAGCTCAATGAGGGAAATGTTCTAATAATTGGAGCCGTCCAAAAATCAAATGGACTGTGTTGTAAGGCAATGGATTGATAGCCTCACACCATATTTGTTGAAGCCAACTTAGGCGAATACTTGGCAAGGATGCTGAGATGAGATTCCTATCTTATTCAGAAAATTCTTAATTTCTGATTACCTATGGCCATCTGAAAACACCAAACATCAAAAAAGTAACTTAACCAAATTATTCAGCAATTGAATTGACTAATTTTTATGACTTTGCTATTCTTTATACTAATTCGACAGAGCAAGTTTGTCAGATTTGTGGAAGCACATAAATACAGTCTGAGAAACACATTATCCCTGTTGGATCAAGATGATTCTTAGCAATTACTAATATTGTGCCCTGCCTTTTCAGTTGCACCCAGGGACACAGTGATCTTTGTGAATCCCTCCACAAGGCTGCAAGAAGGTGATTCTGTGACTATGACATGTTCCAGTGAAGGTCTACCAGCTCCGCAGATTCTCTGGAGCAAGAAATTAGATAACAGCAATCTACAGCTCCTTTCTGAGAATGCAACTCTCACTTTAATTGCTATGAGGATGGAAGATTCTGGAATTTATGTGTGTGAAGGAGTTAATATAATTGGGAGAAACAGAAAAGAAATGGAATTAATTGTTCAAGGTAAGTAGAATGGGAAAAAATAATGATACAGATGCTGTTATTGGGATTTGAGCAATATTGAAAGGGCATCGATGCCAAAATTGCTTCCTTAAGTTTCATTAATGACCTGTCTGATTATTATGTAATTTAGCACGATTATATATTTATCTTACACATACTTGTGATATTTGAGTGCCTGTTACATAATAGGTGCTCAGAAAATATAAGCTGAAAAAATTGTAAACACAGGCAACACAAATTTTTAAAATGTGAAAACATGGGGTTTGAACTTGGTTAAAAAAACAAAATTCAAACTCACCATCAGTAGATGAACTCAGTTGGATGTTAGATTAGCATTTCAGGAGACTAGGAAAAATATTACACTAGTCAAAGCATGTAAAGCTAATCATCCATCCTGGAAAACTCCATCCCATAATAAGCTGTATCCCATTTCAGTGAGAAGGAAATGCGTTCTGGGAAATGCCTTCTTGTTTTGCACTTTGCAATCACAGGATACTAAAAACCTTTGGTACTGAAGAGGGCACTGAACTTTCAAAAGACCTTTCAGTTACCTAATAGTTACTCCCACAAGAGCCACAAATTAACATCGTAACATACATAGCCAATGTAAAAAAAATGATGTGAGAACTGTTCGCAAGCAGGAAGTGGTTCTGTTTTTAAAGTTCCCCGTTCTCACACTAACATATAAGGAATCTGGAAACTCTGGGCATCGCTCTGAATGATCTGTCTCTTTCAGAATCTAATAACATATCTGTTTATTGAGGTAATTTGAACAAAGCCTACTTTAGAAGATACTACAATGTCACAATTAGACAAACCAAACTGAAAAAAGACCCAGCACAGATGAGACCCCAGCATGACACAGTATATTTGGCTTATGCTTGACACACTGGAAACTCTCAAATTATTTGTGCTGTTGTCCACTATTGCAGGGATTTGTTAAACTATATTTGAGCATAGATTAAATTATTTTTATAAAAAGATGCCACTGTCTTGACAAATTTTTATCCCCATTCATTCTGTTAAATGAATGAATCAACAGACTATTGTGAGTTGATTCTTCTATTATATTTTTTATTTTTCAATTGCAGTTGACATGCAATATTATATCAGTTTCAGGTATACAACACAGTGATCAGACATCTGTGTAACTTATGAAGTGACCACCCAAATAAATCCAGTACCCATCTGACATCATACATAGTTATTACCACACTACTGGTGCTATTCTCCATGCTATACTCTACATCCTCATGACTATATTGTAACTACAAATTTGTACCTTTTAATTCCCTCCCCACTTCACCCATCCCCTTAATCACCCTCCCCACCCCCAGTTCTGCAACCATCAACATGTTCTCTGTATCTATAAGCTTGTTTCTGTTTGTTTGATTATTCTGTTTTTTGGATTTCACATATAAATGCAATCATATGGCATTTGTCTCTGTCTGACTTACTCTGCTCAACATATTACCTTCTGGGTCCATCTATGTTGTTGCAGATGGTAAGATTTTATTCACTGTTATGGCTGATTAATATTCCACTGTATATGTACCATCTCTTTATCCAATCACCCATTGATGGACAGACACCCAGGTAGCCTCTATATCTTGGCTATTGTAAATAGTGCTGCAGCGAACACATGAATGTACATATCCCTTTGATGTAGTGTGAGTTCATCCTTAAAAAGTACCTCATTCCCTATGGTCTCAAGGTGGAATGGAATAATGTTTTCTTGGCACAGGTGTTAACTTAAAGGAAATCAGATTTTAAAAGACTATAAATTGGAATGTGGTGAAAGAAGAAAATAATCTTACCTTCTTTTTGTCTTGCTCTTTTTTCCCTCAGAAAAATCATTTACTGTTGAGATCTCCCCTGGCCCCCAGGTTGTTGCTCAGGTTGGTGACTCAGTCATGTTGACATGTAGTGCCACAGGCTGCGAGTCTCCATCTTTCTCTTGGAGAACACAGATAGACAGTCCTCTGAACGGGAAGGTGAGCAGTGAGGGGACCACATCCACGCTGACCCTGAGCCCTGTGAGTTTGGAGAATGAACATTCGTACCTGTGCACTGCGACCTGTGGGCATAAGAAACTGGAAAAGGGAATTAAAGTGGACCTCTACTGTAAGTAGTTTTCAAAATTGTTTACTTTTTTTTTACTCCCCCCCTTCCATTGGAAGAAACATAATACAAATCCGTGGTATACAATGAGATCCATGTTTTTAGAAAGGGAATTTAGCATTGTGAATTGCTCCTAAATCTTCAAACCAGACTTTTTAATGTAGCTTAATTGGCCAAAATCCTAAAGTATGTATTACATAAGCACACAGCAGCCACAGTTCTTAGTTTGTGTCTTGTCAGGACTCTCGTCATGCACTTGAACGCACTACATGCTCTCTGTTTCCCATCCCCTCTCTGTGTAGATGGGGCGTTTGAAGGTAGTAGTGGGCAAGGAGTGTGGGAGGGGTCAGTTTCCATTTGGATAACCGGGTAGGGATGACTGTTGCTAAACTATTCCATTTGGAGTTGTGCCCTGAGCCTACCGTTTTGAAGGCATGTTTAGAAAGCTAATTGACAGGATGTGAAGAATGAGGCAATGGGAAGCAGGAGAAAGCCAAAACTGGAGACAGCCTGTAAGAGTGATCACAAGGGATGGTGTGTGGCAGCAGCTCAGGTGAAGAGCAGAACCAGAGATAACCCTAGATCTCAATATTGATTAAACTACATATATACAGTACACATTTTCCTGCTATTCTTGTCACCTTAATAAAATCCTTTACAACCTTGAATCTCTATGAACTCTACATTGCTGGAGTTTCTCAGTTTATTATGAATAAGGGACCAAATATGCAAAGTAACCACAAAGTTATTTTTTGAGAAGGTTACTCTGCCTTGTCTTATTCAGCAAGATTCAAGAGAACATATTGTAGAGATTTTCTACCAGAAAACCTGCTCGAACTTCTGTTACCCGTCAGGATTTGTTCCGAACGAGTTAGAATATATCTGTAAAGGGATTTGAATCTCTCAAAAAAAGGGTAAATTTTATTGTGGTATCATATTACCCAAAGTCCAGGGTTTGCTGATGTAGGCAGATTTCCAACAGAAAAGAGAACCAGAGGTGAAGTCTTATTGCAATATAAAAATATTTGAGAATGGATGACTCTAACATTTTACTTAAGGAAAAAATTTTTTACCATTGCTCTTGCTCTCGATAGCTATTTCAGTCTCATTGTTATCGATTTGCATAAAGTGCACTATAAATATTATTTAGAATCTAAAACTTTTATAGTTTTTTTCTTAACTACAAGTGATATCTGAAAAATATTAAAAATTTCTACCTAAACTTGGCCATTGGAAATTAAAATATTGAAATTGAGAACTGTCTTGTGGGTCTTATTTGATACCAAGAGGCTGAATGGTTCTGTGAAACCAAGGCTGGACTCTGAGCTCAAAGAAATATGGATTCTGATCTCAACTCAGTGACTTACTAGATACGATGCCTGAAGAAAGGCTCTTAGCTTCTATGAGTTTTGTAACTTTTCCTAGCTTTCAAATAAGTTCTCTGTAAGTTTTCCTTAGTTGTAAAATAAGTTAAATAATATCCATTTTTATGAGGCTGTTTTGAAGACTGAGATAAGGAATATTATTAAGAGACTAGTAAATATTCAATGCATTATGGCAAATATTTAAAACATTTAAAATATATAGTTACTAGATAAGAGGGTGGCAGCCCATGTGTCCTTTGAAAAGATAAGTCCATGGCTGTCGGCAGGACTAAGAAGAAAAAAATAAGAAATATATTTATTACTTGATTACTTCATGTACTACTTTTTGTTTCCAGCATTATTTATATTTTATATCATAAATATTTTACATTTTAAAATAAATGACATAAAATGCTTAATGTTGTTATATCTATATTGGTGATTATCCAATCCCAGGTAAGTTAAAACTGTCATTTTGAGACTTTGGCATTTAATAGAGATTAATTCCATTTTTTCATTGAATGTCACATAGAAACATCATTTCCCCTTGATATTTGCAGCCTTCCCTAGAGATCCAGAAATTGAGACGAGTGGTGTACTAGTGGATGGAAACCCCGTCACTATAAGCTGCAAGGTTCCTCATGTGTATCCGTTAGACCGGCTGGAGATTGAATTACTTAAGGGGGAGAGTGTTATGAAGAGTAAACATTTTTTTGAGGACGAACATAAAAAATCCCTAGAGACCAAGAGTTTGGAAATAACCTTCGTCCCCACCACTGAAGATACTGGAAAAGTGCTTGTTTGTCAAGCCAAGTTAAATATTGATGAAATGGAATTTGAACCCAAACAGAGGCAGAGCACACAGACAATTTATGTTAATGGTAAGTGCATGTGTGATGTAGCCACAATTTCTTTTTCATGTTTGCCAGGCAATAGTTAACATGAGGTTAATAGTTAAAACACTTGTTAAAAAAAAAAAAAGAAAAAGAAAACTGAAAATAAAAATAAATGTCAAAATAATGATTATTATAAAAAATCACCCTGACACTGAAAACACCATTTATTAGCCTATAATTCTGAGTTGGAAGCTTTGGAAGTGGTCGCAAAGACAGTTCGCCTGCTCAATGTGGTATCAGATAGACTCACTCATGCATTTTCAGTCAGTTGGCAAGTAAGCGCAGGATGGCGGGTCCCAGATGGCCTCACTCACATATCGGAGGCTTGTTCTGGGATGTCCGGGCCTCCCTTTCTCCATGTGCTGTCTCACCCTCAAGGAAGGTGGCCTAGGTTTAGTCACCAGAGCTCAGTGTTTCAAGAAGATAATAATGAAAGCAACCTCTTAAGGCTTCGGCTTAAGAGTGTCACTTCTTCCCTGTTCTATTGGCCACAAGACCAGCTTAGATTCAAGGGGTGGAAAGTAGACTCCACCTTTTCATAGGAGATTCAAATAATTTGTGGTCATGTTTCATGTACCATAAATGTCAATATATTCGATCATTGATGGCAAGAGAGTTTCTTTGGTGGCAAGAGAGTTTCTATAGAATTTATTTCCATTAGAAAATACCCATTATGTATCTATGTTCTACTTTCTATCATTCTGTATCTGCTAAAGTAAATGGTGGTTATCAAGGTTTATAAACTATTTTAATCCATAGAATTCATAGACCAGTTTTACAACATTATTAAAACTCTGTGGAACTCAGGGCATAACGGGTCAAGCTAACAAGTGTCCCTACCTTTTCAGTTGCCCCTAGGAATACGACCATCTTGGTTAGCCCTTCCGTCATCGTCAAGGAAGGTAGTTCTGTGAATATCACATGTTCTAGCAATGGCCTTCCAGCTCCGAAAATCCTGTTGAGTAGGCAGCTAAATAATGGAGATTTGCAGCCTCTTTCTGAGAATACAACTCTCACCTTAATTTCTACAACAATGGAAGATTCTGGTATTTATGTGTGTGAAGGGATTAACCAGGCTGGAGTAAGCAGAAAAGAAGTTGAATTAGTTATCCAAGGTGAGCAGAGTGTGATTAATGACTTATTACTGCTAGTTATTATTTTGGTTGTGTTACTGGTTTTGAATAAAGTCCTCTTTAAAAACAAACTTTTCACTAAAAATTATATTGAAGAGCTAATTATATTTCTTATGCATGGAAAGCACCTGAAATAGTACTTTCTCATGAACCATTCCAAGTCAATTATCCTAAAATTCTTTTAACCTCAGGTAGAATGCTAGCTCTAGGAACTCCACCAGGAGTTTCAGTGGCACTTCCGAGGCAATGATTGTTGTGTTGAATAAGGATAGAAAGAGGTTTATATGTATTCGAAGATTACTTAGGATTAAAACCACCACATCTGGCTGTATTAGACTCTCAGCGGTAATATTACAAGGTGCCTGCTAGTATTTACTTGGAAGCATAAGAAGGCACTTAAACCTTTTGTAAATTCTGAGGTTAAGAGTAGCAGTGACTGCATCCTCTGACACATCAGCTTGATGGCACAGAACCATTAGAGTGGATTAAGTTATCAGATCCAGACCCTCTTTCCAGCATGGAGAGCCAAGACTGAAAACAAAACAAGGTTGAAGCCATAGGCAGTTTTGGGCAAGATCATAAAGTGACCAATTTAGGTTTTCTCTTATACTTTCCTTTTTGGTGTTCAATGCCCTTTCTTCGTGGGGATTTTCATTTTTTCTCTCACTCCTTAGTATTATTTCCACTAAGGTATTAGTGACTTTCTTGTTACCTCATCTCAGTGATAATTTATTTGTATTTTAAAGGAAGCACCTTGAAAGGGCAATGTACAATCTTAAAGAAAGCCCTTAGGATCGATGTCATAGTATTGTCACTCTGCTTGAGGAAAGGATCTCAAGTCAAGTTAGAAAAACTTAAAGGGAATCCCACTCACAAGATGGTGATAGTGTACCTCCTTCCATGGGTTGTGTATTAATAGAAATGTTGTATGTCAAGTACTTAGTTTGGTGCCTAGAATTTAGTAAATTGTACATGTAGTTGTTATGGTGGGTTAAGAAAGCCACCTCTGCACAGCTTAATTTCTTGATCTTGATCGTTTATATTTCACTTAATCAGAGTGCCTTTTAAATTCTCTTCACAGTTGCTCCGAAAGACATAAAACTTACAGCTTTTCCTTCAGAGAGTGTCAAGGAAGGAGAGACGGTCATTATCTCCTGTACATGTAGAAATGTTCCAAAAACTTGGATAATCCTGAAGAAAAAAGCAGAGACAGGAGATACAGTGCTCAAGTCTACAGATGGTGCATATACCATCCACAAGGTCCAGTTAGAGGATGCAGGAGTGTACGAATGTGAATCTAAAAATGATGTTGGCTTGCAATTAAGAAGCATAAAACTTGATGTTAAAGGTTAGTTAGTTTTTTGGTTTTGTTTCTGTTTTTCATTATCTTAAATAATAGGTTAGAAGTTTGGTGGACTGTAAAGAATTTCTGAGATTAGATGAATGAGTTGGGAACATGAAACTGAATTTCATGTTGATTGTGGTTATTTCTTAATGTTTCCTAAAATAATGTTGCGCAGATGCTCTATCCTGTGGAATTTAACCAGGAAGTTGTCATTAATCATTGGTGAGTGTAGGGTTCCTATTTGTTTTTTCAAAGTTGACAAGTCATCATTGGCCTCTGAGGTCTTTTATATCCTAAGTGTTTAAACATATTTTCAAAACCATTCCCTGAGGCTTATGAGGAAACTAAAGAAATAGGATTGGCACATGTAAAAAGGAGGGTTCCATCCAGACCCTTTTTCTTCCTACCACAAGAGAATGCTTTTTTCCAAATATAGAGTAACTGTATGTTTTCTGGATTGACTCTTTTCAGGCTAATAATCAAGAGTTGCCATCTCAGTGCACAACATCAAAGAATCTCTAGATTGCTTCCTTAGAAATTCAAGCCCCTTTTCCCTTCTACCTTGATATGACAGAGAAAGAGAGGGAGAGGGAAATGGTCTCACCAGAGAAACTTCAGGGACCCCTCAATCTTCTAACCACCCCTCTTGTGAATGCACAGTAAGACCTATTGCTCTTATTGGTGTAAGAAGAATATGTCAGCCTTTTCTAACTGGTCTCCCACTCTATGGGTGCTAACAAGCTTCCATTGTGGATTAGAAGCCATCCCTGGAGTGAAGCTACCACAAACAAATGCAACTCTCTTCTGGTACTTCACTATCAGAGTTAGCAACCTCTTGTCCATGTAACGAGAATTTGAACCTAGGTCAGAAAAGGGGGGAAATTCTACTCATCTGGCCAAATTTTTCAAAATTGCAAGACTTACTATATGTTTTCTGTCTGCACAGTACCTCCTCTAAACACGACAATATCAATACGCCCTTCTAGAAATGTTAAAGAATGAGAAAATATCACGATTACATGTAAAACTTTCAGTCATCCTCCTGCAGTGATTATCCTGAATAGAGTAGATATGGCCAATGAAGTTACTATGTGTTCAAAGAATGGGACGTTTACCTTGTATCATGTCACTCAAAATGATACGGAGGTGTATGTAATCAGTGCTCCCAATGAGATTGGGGATGATTCTGGATGGATTAAGATCTTAGTTACAAGTAGGTTGAAATTCATTCATTCTTATTTCCTTTAACCCTTGATGCATCCAGGCCACCCTTAATTAAGCCTAGTCCCAGGAAATCAGACTCATGACATTTTTGTAATTTTGTTTGTAGTTAATGATTCTCTAAAAATATATCGAAGCTTCTTTACTTCTTAATTCTCTTGCTCTCACATTGTCTTTTCTAATTTCTTTATTAAATTAGATATATTTGTCATTTTTCACTTACTACTTAAAAGAACAAGCAAACTATGTTAAGTACTTAGCTAGAAATTCAGGCCCCAAATTAAATGTCATTTAAAATGACTCCAAAAAAATGGAGACAAGAATCTGATATTTTTCCTGGGATTTTAAACTACTTTTCCTTTGTATTTAGCTGAGTTTTAAACCGATTTTTGTTTTTATTTCTGTTGGCTTGAATGTATCCCAATGATAGAACTAGTGGGATGTCTTCGGGATTTTTGGTGTTTACACAGCTAATAGAAAATTGCATTTGAAGGTAGTTTTGTAACCAACTCAGCAGCAATTTGTGTTTTACTGCAAATGCCTGAGGGGAAAACTGAAAGCAAAAGATAATATTTATTAAATTGTAAAGAAATCAATAGGAGCAGAAATACCATTGTCTAACATGTCAACACTAATGTCTAATTATGATAATGGGCATCTCATTAAAACATTACTCATTTACTTTGACTAGTTCTGCTCTAGCGAGGGAAAGTAGAAAAACAAGGCAATTATCATTATGTTTAGGATGAAGTGTTTTTAACTTTAATAATTTGAAAAAATTGACTTCCCATCGTCTACTCTGTGTTTTCTACTTGGTTGACCGCCAGTGATTAAAAACCTCTAGAGCAGGGGTCCTCAACCCCCGGGTCGTGGACTGGTACCAGTTCCTGGCCTGTTAGGAACCAGGCTGCACAGCTGGAAGTGAGCGAGTGAAACTTCATCTGTATTTGCAGCTGCTCCCCAGCACTAGTATCACTGTCTCAGCTCCATCTCAGATCATCAGGTATTAGATTCACATAGGAGCATCAGTCTCTGATGACTGAAAGGTTGGGGACTGCTGCTCTAGAGGGAATGTCGTGATCACCAAAGCCAGATCACTCATTTATTCCAGGACTAAGACAACATATGCCTCCTAAAGAAACTTGACACTTGTGTGGTCATATGATGCTGCATAAACATAAGTACAAATAGAGATGAGTCTCCAGTAAATGTCATGCTATTTTCTTCAGATGTTATTGTAAGGTTAAGATGTTAAATAATATTTCAGCTGTCAGAGGATTCTTAGTAAATTAGTACTAATTTTAGTTTTTATATACTATTACCTTCTGTAATCAATTTACAACTAAATGACAAAATGATAGAAAGTGGAAAGAAAAAAATGTATTGCTATTCAAAAAATATATATTGAGTGTCAACTAACTACTCGAAGCAGTGAGCTAGGTACTTGCTACTCAGTGGTGGACCAAAGAGAAAACAGGTGCAAGCCCTCATGTAACTTACAGTCTTCAGGAGGAAACGAAATTTAACAGGTCTTCATATAAATAGATGTTTAATTATAAACTGTGAAAGTATCGTGGGTTATAAAACTATATTAGGGTTCCGAATTTAGGCTGGGGGAGATGCAAGTCAGAGAATGCCTCTTTGAGTAAATAATATTAACACTAAACTATGATACTATCCAAAGAACCTCAGTTTATCAAGAGATGATATAAATGCTGAAGAGGAGTAGCATATATTAAGATACCCTACTTCAGCAATACAAAAATATAGATTTTTCTATATATCTCTGAAAAAGCCACTGGCAATTATTTCTTTTACTATCTTATATATATCGTTTGACTACATGGTTATACTCCAGTTGTTACAAGGATTTTATCAGAGAACTGGTTAGTAATTTCAATTTATGGTGATCAGAATCCTAATTCTTTAGTAGATATTCATATTTCTCAAAACGAACACTCTTTTCCAATGTTTGCTCTTGTAAATGGGCCCTAAAAGTTGCACCTCTTCTTTCATTCTATAATCGAACCTGAATCTATTTGAATTCAAGTTTGTGGACGTCGATAACTGTTATCATGACCCATCATGACCATAGCAACTACTAACTGATTATTTTCATAATTCCGAAGAATATGCATTCGAAGTCCTATGGGCCCTTATCACTGTTTTGATTCACTTGTCTTTAGAGAATGAGTTGACTTTTAAAATAAAACATGTAGATATTATTATTACCGTTTCTTTTGGTACTAGACATTAATCACTCCATTTTATTATTTTCCAGGTAGAGAAAGTAACAAGGACTATTTTTCTCCTGAACTCCTCATGCTCTACTGTGCATCTTCCTTAATAATACCTGCCATCGGAATGATCATTTACTTTGCCAGAAAAGCCAACATGAAGGGGTCATACAGTCTTGTAGAAGCGCAGAAATCAAAAGTGTAGCTGATGTTTGAAATGTTTGACCAGAGACATTATTTACCAGTCTAAATCTTTAATACTGCTCATCATTCCACAAGGAGAACAACAAGCTGAGAGTCCAGACTTCTGTGAATGTAGTGAACTCTTGGAAAGAAATGGCTGTCCGTATTTCCTGCTGTGAGCAAAAGCCAAAGGAAAACTTTCCGCCTAAAATATAGGCACAACCTTAGAGATGTGATGATTGGAGGGAGTAGTTCCTTGATGTGTACATATGTAAAATAAAAGTATGCCATAGCGAGATTGCTTGAGATAACAATACTCTCTAGTCAGATCTCTAAAATAATTAAACAATATTGCCTGGACACATTGTTATAAATTCATGCAACTTTAAAAAGTTTTAATATTAATATTGACAGGCAGCTGACCTATGTTATCTTTTTATATTTAATTTCCCTTAACAAAATGTCATTCCTATAAAGTTCACTGACAACAACTTCGTGTTTGTAAAGATGCCAGGGTTTTTATTTTTATAGGCAAATGATAAACTAAGAGGACACTGGGTTGACTTTCAGGTACTAAACACTTCAACCTGTGGTATAATGGTTGACTGGATTTCTCTGAATGGTACTGACATGGTACGGAGATGTTTTATGATGTTGTTTGTTCATTGGACTCTTCTGTAGTTTTCCCAGTGTGATCTAAAAATGCAACTTCTTTTGATCTTTCTTTGTAAATGTTTAGTCTTTTTGTATAGTAAAGTGATGATTTCTGGAATGATAAGAGTTGTGTATTTATTTATTATAAACTACCTTCTTTAATCACATTGTAGCTTTTTTTGAAATCTCAAGTTCCAAGGATGAAGAGTTTAAACCTATAGAAATAATAAGTAGCACTCATAGTGTTCAGAATATTTTTGTCAGAATCATCATGGGAACTTGATAAAGATCCAGATTTCTCGGTGCCATCTTAGCCTATTGAATTGAATAGAAATATCTGGTTTTATGTCCTTGGAGGCTGCAATTTAAATAATTGAAAATATAGCATACACAAAGCAGTGAATGCAATAAATGCACAACTGTTAAAGGGCCACGAACAAATGAATGCCATGTACATACCACTAAAACCAAGAGTGAGAGCATTCCTATTCTTCAGAGCCTCTTAGATACCTCTCACTGAGTAGTAACCAGTATTTTGAATTATACATCAACCATTCTCTTGCTTTCTTTAAAGGTTTAATACCTATATAGGTGTCCCTGTGGCCCTAAGTAAAACATTATTTAGTTTTGTCAGGTTTTGAATTTTATATCAATATACTCAAATGACATATTTGCCTGTGGCTTTATTCTTTCACTCAAAGTTATGTTTTTGCATAATTTATCCATGTTGTTGCATATAACTATGGGTCATTCACTGTTATTACTCTATAGTAGTTATTTTGCTATATTACAGTATAGTATTACAACATTTTGCCACAATTTATTTATCTATTGTTGATGGATATTTGTTTTTTTCTGTTTTATATTATGAACAAAGCTTCTCTAAAGACAATTTTACATGATCCTGACTAACACTGAGTTAAGGAAATCATTACAAAAGAGTACACACTACATGGTTTTATTTATAAATAGTTTAAAAGTATGCAAAATTATTGTGTGGTGTGAAAATCAGGATATTAGTTAGTTACTCCTTAGGTGATACTGACTGGAAAGGAACATGATAAAATTTCAGGGCTTCTGGTTTTGTCCTGTTGTTTGATCTAGGGGATGATAATTTTAATAAAATTCACATTTAAAAGAAGCAGATTCATGAAAATCAAAGGCTTAGAGGAAAGAAATAGGGTTTATGCATTGGGAAGAGAACAAAGAGAAAGGGAAAACTTGCTCATCCCTCCTCTACACATTTCATCTGTCCTAGGGTAATAGGAAAGAGAGGAATGTGATAAGATCCTATAGGAAATAGTTTATAACCTGTGCTGAACAGGATAATCTGGCTTGAGGAGGCCTCCGATGAAGGAGATAGCTCAGCATGGAGCAGCTAGGAAGCCCATGGAAGCTGAGCCAAAGTCTAAGGAGAGACCACTGTTGCTATTCACTAGAGCTCATCACATCACCTTAGCAGAGAAGTCAAGTCAGCTGTCTCATCACTGCCTAGAGAAGGCCTTCTATTAAACAGCTGCCTGTAAACCTTGTTCATTTTCCAGAAAGATGCCTGTTCATGACCTGAGACTTTGCTGACTCCTGGCCCTTGACAACAGCTCAGGGCATTTATAAAGTCCTTTTAGAAATATGAGGTGGATTGTAAACCTCCATAAGTTCAGTGATGGTGTGAGAGAAAAAATAATGGATCATTCTCTCCTAGAGACCAAAGCGGTCTCCACTTCCTCTTGCTGATTTTGGTTACAAGAACCCTTAAAGGGGAGGGAATAGCAGAAACGAGATTAAAGATGAGCAAAGGAAGACTTGTGTCTTATACTTCCACTGAAGTTGCCAGATCTTTAGGTAGAGGGGAATTTTTATCTGACTCTCCTGGCCTCTGAAGTGGGTGTGATTTGTATTGGCCAACACTGTCTACTTTACCTGGCTGACTGGTATTACGGTGAAGGCACCCATCAAGGCTTTCCCTCTCAAGTAGATATCCCTCATATTGTCTGTAAATCTGAACATGAAATTAACTCTTTCATTTGCTTAATACTCTAGTGAAGAAGAAAGAAATGGTTGATTGAGGGAGGTACATAGAAAGCACTTTCAGGATATTAGTGAACTTTCATTTCCCTCATAATATGTTTCCTAGTCTGATTTTCTTAAAAATGAGTTCAGATCTTGCTGTAGACTTTTGATACTATTGGTTCTCAGCTGCTGGAACATATTTTAAATGTGTGAGATTGGCAAATTTGCCATCTACTACTCTGATACCATAATCATCAAACTAAGACTAAAAATAGGTTGAAAAAAAATCATGACGGTCCACCTCTTATAACCATGACCATTACTTTTCCTGCTCTGGATAAATGATGTAGAAAAAATATCAAATAGAATTCAAGATTGTTTATAAATAAAGGAAAGCTGTACAGGCCCACAAAAACTTCTTGATGAATGCAGATTTGAATAATAATCTAACACAGAAAATTCTTCTTGTGCCTAAGATGAAGTGTTTCTATCCATAAACTTTAAGACCCCTTCCAACTCTCAAGCACAGTGGTTCTTTAACAATTCACACATGCATCGGGTAACTTTTTTTCACTTATTTTAGTGAATCTCTTTTTGTATTAAGCCGAAGGCCTAGGGACCTTATTTTCATTCCTTGCTCGATCAACTTTAATACAGTTCGAAGAGAAAAAATAAACATTTAAATTAATCCCAATATTAAAAAGTAGTTTCTGTGAGGATTTCATAATTGCCACTCTTCTCTGCGAAGAAGAAAGGGGCATTCGTATTGTCTTTCAAAATGCCTTTTATTTTAGCCATAATGATAGTTAAAATTTCACTTCTCAAAAAAAAGTGTGCAGTGGCTTTTCAGATTTTGTTGCTGTTGAAGAATGTGGTTTCTCTCAAAAGAGACTAATCTGTAAAGCTTGTTTGAGAAGAGTAAAACAAATCAGATGGAATCAAACAGGGTTTTTTATTTATTTTTATTTTTATTTTTAGTGAGGACAAGGCTATTCAGAGACAGTACTTCATTGTTTTTAGTTATTTCTTCATTGGCAGGGACTCTTAGGGATATTGTAAAGCAAAAAAAAAAAAAGTTCATTCAGTGATTGAAAAAAGCAATGTTTCAGTCTTGAAAAGAAAAAGACTAAGAGATGACAATGACTTTGTGGAATAAAGGGAGCACAGCAAATCGCTCCTAAATTAAACCGTGTTATAAAGAACTTCAACAAACGTTCTCAAATGAAGGTTTCAGTCTTTAAAAAAAGAATGTTTAAAATCATAATTTTTAATTAAGGATGTTATTACTATCTTCTATCCAGAGAGCATGCAATTAAAATTCATTCAATTACCAGGACATCGAATGCTATTCTGCTGAAAACACAAGAAGTAATATTAAACATAGAACATTAAATGCACGATGAAAATGAACATTATTACTTTGACTTGAGGTCATATTCAGTATTTAGAAATTTATCACATGAAGCCTACTTAAAAAGCAGCAGACTCAAGGAGTTAGTTGCTTTTTATTGGAGTTTCTGTCATTGCCTTGCCAAGATTTGTGGATGTTTTTTTCACATTACCATGAAAATCACTTTATGCTCCCAGAAAACTGAACAAACAAGTTCATTCCCCTGATGACAGTCTCATAAGGTTTTGCTTCTCCTTATTTGTTTGAGTTCCTCTTACTTAAGTGTTCTCATCGTTTTAGAGTTAACCCTTAATGCCATATACTTGCATATCCTCTGGCCATTTAGCAGTGTCCTGCAAATATTTCCCAGACTCGCTTCATCATGAGAATTTCATGGAGTATTAATTAAAAATACAGAGTCTTGCACCCAATTCCAGACTTACTGACTTAGAATCTTTATATAAGGCCTGGAAATCCAAATAAAATATATATATCCCTAGGAATTCTGATGTCTGTATTTGGGAAACATTATTCTAATAAAACTAAGTGTTTAACTCTTCAATGCATTTTCACTTCTAGAAAGCATTGACAGAGACTTGTTAGAAGGATTTCTCTGGTCTGCAACCATCTCTTCTCACCTTTTCTAGAACCTTGGTCTGTCATTCAAACACTTTTCTCTGTATTCAACCTCAAATCTCTACTATCTCTTATAAGAGTTTAAACTCTTTGATCTTAAAAAAAAAATCGGACACAGAATTTTCTCAATCATGCACTCCTACTAGTTACATCCCTACTTCACCTTCATTTTCACAGCAAGATTCTAGAAGAGATAACCTCTACTTCTCAATCACTGTGCAATAAACTCTTATCTAACTTCTGAATCTGCTCAAAGTCAGTAATAATCTCTTAACTGATATAATAGGAATAATTGAAATATGAATCCAGTGTATTTTCATTTCTGATAATCTCTAATTCCTACTTGCCCCAAGGCTTCCCCACTCACCCATTCATTGTTTTATGGAGGCAGAAGGAACTCAGGTGATAAAGAATCACTACTCTGTTTTCAATTTCAAGCCAGATTTATTTGAATCCATAGGAAGACCATGGTTTTAGAAGGCAGACTATATAGAGAAAGTAAAGCACTTTTCTACATTCCAAAAATTCCCCTAACATAATAAGAGATTAGAGATCTAATATAACAAGCTATAGTAAGGAGAAGACAGCGGATGTATGGTAAGCACCTGAGACACAGATGGGGAGAAAGCCGTCCTAGGGCTGAGAAGGAGTCAAGAAATGGAAAGGAATAGCGGGATATTAGACACAAATACCCTTGCTATTATCTGCTTTAGGGTCAAATATTATTGGAAGAGCACTGCAGCAGAATCATTGAAATCAGTTAAGGGGAACCAGTGAAGCTCCATGAATGAGGTACTATTAGAGCTGTGTCGTGAATCAGTAAGACGTAGACAAGTCGCTGTGAGGAAAAGCAGGGACATTCAAAGGGAAGGGGAAATAATGAGCACAGCTGTGAAGGGAACAAAAGCCTTAGACTTCTCTGTAGAGAAGAGTAAATCGCTCCACTTGGCAGAAACACGGGAGGATGTGAAAGAGCACAGTAAGAACTAAGATTGGAAAAGTAAGTTGTAACAAAGTATGGGAGGCCTTGAGTACTAGCCTGAGGATCTTAGACTTGATTCATGAGTCAGAGTCAGTGAAAGGGTCTAAGAGAATCAGGGCAGTGCTGAAGGATGTTGACACTTAATGTTTGATATTTTCTATCTATACATTTATCTTCTGACTATTCCCAGAGATTCTCTTTCCATCTTCCTGCCTTCAGTGGGAATCACCTTTTTTTAAAAAAATGTAGTTCCAGTGCTGCTACATTAGCGAGAAATAGGAGAACTACTTTTTTTATGCTATGCACAGATAAATCAGAATATTATTTAGCTATTAAAATAACATTTTCCCAAAATATTATTTAGCTAGTAAAATGACATTTTCCAAACATATGTATTGGCACGAGGAAGTGCTTATGTTCTAATAATAAAATAATAGATTAATAAAATCAGGATAAAATTTTATGTAAAATGTGAAAGCATCATAAAAATTTGATTATATGTCTATATGCATGTAATATATACAGAGAGATGAAAAGAAATCAAAGTGTAAACATTAATAATGATATTATGGGTATTCTTATTTTCTTATTTGTACCATTCTCCATCTTCCAAATTTGAATGTAATACAATTATAGTCAGAAAAGTTATTTTCTAGTGTGTTAACCACAGCAAGTAAGTCTTCAAACAGCAACCAAGTAAAAATAGCATCCTACCTGAATTTGATACTTGGAATTCTCAAAGACCTATAAATATTCAGGGCTTTGAGATTCAGACATGGAAAGCAGCTTTGGCTTCCTGAGTATTTGAATGTTTTCTCTGATGAGAAGAAAAAGGAGAGGAAAGTACTTGAACAACCTTTCACCTCTAAGCCACTTTTGGAATTTCCAAATAAGGCCTCGGAGGGACAGAGGTGACATGTAGAGCCTGCACACCATCACTCCACACTCTCGCGGGGCTTGGGGTCATGAAGGACCCGGTCATAACTGCTTAGTAAAAATGCCGCAGCACCAAAGTGAAATACTGAGCTTTAAACCTCCAGCCAAGTACAGTTGCGATTTCACCCTCTATCCAGTCTAGCACTGCGCCTCATGCAGATTTCAACTTTGTGACTCAAGAATCATTCGTTCACTCTTTTTCAATCTTGCATAGTTGACTGTGGGAATCTGATAATACTTAAGCAGATTAAGAAGGATTGAAGGAAATCCTGGGAAAGGAGACAAACTGCCATGTCATTATTTAAATTATTGTATTTGAGTGACTAGATTGATTCATTTGATTTGATCAGAAATTTTTAGCCGAGCAGCTCCAGAATTTTGTTTATGTCTTTGACATAATTAAATTATCCTATTATATGTCTCTTCCAGGTTTACTGTTGCTAACCAAAGTCCGCTTCTTGGCCCTTTTTCTGCCATGCAAAAGAACTTGGGCTCCTCTATGACTGGTCTGAATAAATGGAGTCTTACTTTATCAAACCCTCCAAAAAAAGTAAAGAGACTTTAGGCGTCTTTAAAAAGTAGTTTTATAGCTTTACCAGGAAGAGAAAGGAGAAACGTGACTAATCGTAACAGAAATTCTAGAGGACTAGACCTTTCTTTGCCCTGTTTCCTTTCAAAAAAATAAATTCTCAGGATCTTAGAATAGAGACAGCACAAACCAGTGTGTTTCTTTTTAATCAATAAAAGAAGCTGAGGCCAATGTTAATGAAAAGCATAGGGAGACTAAAGGCCTTGAGAAGTTTTCTGCCACCAGTGGTGCTATTGCTTCAGGGTATCTGTTTTTCAGGCTGACCGAAGCTGGGGGACAAATCTGTTTGATGTGTCTGGCGTGTTTTTAATAGGGCCTAATAAAAAGAACTGATAGTTAACATTTATTGAGAATTTATTGCATGTCTGTCCTGGATTAAGTGCTTCGCATGAATTGTTTTATTTAATACAACAATCCAGCTAAGTACTGTTATCTAATTATAGGAAAACTAAATTAGAACACTTAAGTAATTTTCCCAGGGTCATTAACAGATGGACCTGTGGTTGACCACGGTTTGCTTGTTTTTAGAACCCGTACTGTTATTCTCTACACTTTGCTGTCTTTAATTCATGCACATGAAATAGACTTCCACAGGCTCAGACATCTTCGAAGGACAGATGGTAAGTAATCTTTAAGAAATTTGTCTTTGGTCCTCAGCTTGTTATGGGAAGGAAGAAGGGCTGATAATGTTTGTCCAGATAAGTTTTTGCTGTGTGTTTGTCTGGAGAACATAAGAATCCCAGATTACTTATGCTAAGCTAAATATCCAGGATTTTTCACTGGGCACTTATCTGCTTTCAGTTGAATTTAAAAGAAACATATGGGTTACTATGTTTAAACGGCCATCTGCCAGCATGAGCAAATTCTTGAGGAAATTGCTTTGGACCTAAAGTACAGCACATGTTTGATCTTTATGTACATTTGTACTTTTTGAATTTGGAAACTTTGAAATCAAGAGGAAAATATGTAACAAGATGGAAAAGCAAAGAAAAAATCATTTTAAAAAGCAAAATAAGTGATTTGTGATATTTTGTGCTTCTGAGAGTAAGAGAGAAAGAATGGAAGCTGCCCAAACAGAGCCAGCCTCACACCAAATCGGTATTATGGCACCAAATAAACAGAAATGGCAATAAGATACAGATGGTAAAGAAAATCTAATTAATGTATGTTTAGCTGAAACTGATCATTTTGGCAAAGAGAAACTTGGCACAAATTTCTGTGTGGTAGGTTGAGTTATGACTGTGCTGTCCCCCGCCACCCCACCCCAAAGATGTCCATGTCTTAATTCCTGGAATCTGTGACTATGTTACTTTACGTGGTAAAGACATTTTGCAGATATGATTAAGGATCTTAAAATGGGGAGATTATACCGGATTACTGGATTACCGAAGGGTTCTTATGAGAGGGAGATGGGTGCGATGGAGTCAGAAAAGAAGACGTGACAGCAGAAACAGCGTTTGGAGTGGTGCACTTAGAAGATGGAGGAAGGGGCCACAAGTCGAGGAATGCAGGGGGCCTCTGGAAGCTGGAAAAGGCAAAGAAATGGATTCTCCTCTGAGTCCCAGAAGCAATGCAGCCCTGAAGATACCGTGATTTCAGCCCTTTAAGACCCATAACAAATGTCTGCTGTTTTAAGCCACATAGTTTGTAATAATTTACTATAGTAACAATAGAAAACTAAAAGATATCACTCTGAGAATTCTAAAAATTCATAATGGGGTGGGGGTGGGGGAATCATGAACTCCTTTAGTCATCTTATCTCTCACCCCTACTACCTAGACCACCACCAAAACCCTTCTACTTTTCCTCACTTGCTGAACAACTTTCCTTCGCATTCTGTCCCTGTGGCCCTCATTCTTTGCATTCGAATGGCTGCAGACAGTGGTCTCCTGATTATCGGCCTCATTCCCTCCAGAGTAAGGGGACTGTGTCCCTCCACCTACCACCAGGCTAACGTTTATAAATGTCTCTGCCCTAAACTCTGTTGGATTGATGTCTGATAATGGGAATAGGAGAAATAAATGTGAACATTAATGAAAAAAGTAAAATGAAGTAGAACATCAAATTAAAAGCGGGGAATAAGGAAAAGGGAACAGAAATATCTCTGTAAAATAAATAAAATACTAGGACTTTTTCATTAAAATTATAGAGTAAGCAGGTATACGCACTGCCACCATTTTTAGTTAACAAGCTCACAGAGGTGAAAATCAAAAAAGCTAGAAAAATATACAAAAATGTGTGCGAACCCGAGAAAAGATAATGCAAATGTGTAATAACGAAGCACCACTTTAAATTTATAAGCCCATCAAAGATTAAAATGAGAAACAAAATACCTATGGCCAGAAGAGATGTGAGAAAAGCAGTATTCCCAGACCTGGCTGAGAGAAATGTGCCTTTGAGAAAAAGAATCTAGCAAAATCTATTATTTAAAGTAATAATAGTTTATTAGCCAACATTACCCCAATAAACTTAATTTAATAAAACGAAAAAATAAAATAATAATAGTCACTCTTGAGACTCTACCCCAGAAAGAAAGGCATCAGAGAGAGGAGAGAGCATATATGTTAGGATATTTGTTGCAGCAGTATTCATGGTGGAGAAAGCTTAAAAATAAAATTAATGTGTTTGCATTCATCCCTTCAGAAAGCATGTCTTTACTGAACTGCTGGGTGCTTTTTTCTGCTCTAGATACCAAAGAATAAGAAAGGACTCTCACCTTCAGAGGACTGTGGTTGTGACTGAGGAGCCAGATGCAAAGACACAGTTATAGAACAGCACAAACAGGATAATTCAGACAGAGGACCCTAAAAGCAAAGGTGAAGGGCGGGAGCGGTGAGCAGAAAGGGCAGAGTGTTTTCTAGTAATGGGAAGTGGCGAGCTACCAGAGATGAGAATCATGGGGCTCTAGATGTGGACCTGGTTAATATTCTTAAGACTTTACAATAAAAATGAAGCAGTAATACCCAGAATTTGAAAGGGGAAGAAAATTATGTCAAACTAAATTTGTTTTCTTTTTTTTTCATGAAACTTCTAAATAAGAGGAAGGCATAAGATATGATGAAATCAGAACTTTGGCAAGGGCCTGATAAAATTTCTTTAATATTTTGAGGCAGATGTGAAACAGAAAAATTGATTAAATGATGACACAATGTCTACTGTGTGAACGGGTCAGTAACCTACAGGAATATACAAGGGACTCTCATCTGTGATAGACACACCGATGGGTCTCAGTTATGCGTGCAAAGAAATTTGTTACTAATACTGAAAAGGCAATTGACATGGATTCGAGGTTTTCCCTCTAATAATGTCTCCCGCATTGGCATTCAGATGGTTTAAGTGCATGGGAGAGGCATGGGAGTTAAAATTAGCGGAGAGAATTGGGTATAGCAGGCAGAAACTCCTAACATCTCTGGATCTCCCATGGCCATATGTCGTATATCTGGACACTGCTGCAGAGATACTAGTGGAAGGTGCCGCCCTGGTGGTAAGAAGCCCTCTGATCTCACCTTTCTGATCACCATCTGAGATAAAGCTGAAGCTGAAGCAGGAAGTAGCTGATATGTTCATTCCAGAACGAACACTTTAAAAGATTCCAGTCTGTGTCACGGAAAAAGCTAGGTAGCAGTTAATTACAAATAATACAAAAGTCTATTCTAGTTCCAAATGGTCAGAACATGATTGGAACATTGTTTAAAATTCTGTCCACACTCCATTGTGAAAAGAGACAGGTATTAAATAAAACTAGTTAAGAGGAAATCAATTAGGCTGGAGACAGTGACGAAAGGAACTGAGCTGTTTAGGTTAGAAAGAGAAGATTTAGGAATATGAAATCTGCCATCAATTACCTGAAATACTGTTGTAAAGAATGGAAAAACAATAGAAAAAAATGTAAGGCTTTTAACTCAGATGGGGGTAGTACTATTATAGACTTTAGGATTCCTTGTAAACCTGAGTTTCTAGGAAATCCGCAGTATGATTTTATGCTAAATAAGGTTCAGAACGCCCAGGGCCCACCCTAGTATCAAATCCAAAGAACAGAGTAGAGCTCAAGTTGTTGGGGCCAGTGCCAGCAGAATTTCCTGTAGTGGTAATTCTAAGGAGGGCATCCAGAGGACAAGCCAAAGAGTTAGTTAACAAACAGGAAAGTGACAAATGTCATGATGATGAAAAGAAAGAACTCAAAAAAAAAAAAAAATGGCAATGGTAGCTGGAGAAGCCCAAAATTCAGGATGTTATAATCAGGGGGACTAGGGCAGAATTGAAATAAAATAATGGAGATAATGGTTAGAGTGGGATGGCAGAGCAAGAGTCATGGTAGGACAAGGATTACTTCAGGTCAAATTTTGTGACCATCGTGTTAAGGATGATGTGTGCTTGGCACAAAATAAACACTCAATAAACATGATGTATTATTTGAAACTTTTCCCTAATCAGCTGTGTTGGAATCAAATATTCAAGATGACCAAGACATGCTACATCAGGACCAGATCATAGGACCTCGAATGTCACCCTAAGGAGTGTGGATGCTATTTTTCAGGCAAAAAAGAAACAGAAAATTATTTGAACTGGGATGAGGCTTAGGAACATTACTCACTCAGTATTGTGAAGAGTAGATGAGTATTACGAGAGGAGGCAGAGCCATTAGGTTAGGCTTCTTGCAAAAATACAAAAGAAAGTGATGATGGCCTTAACTGGGGGTGGTGGGTTGGAAGTGGGTGGCATAAGAAAAACCTAGGGAGGGGATCTAAGGATGCATTGTCTAATAGAGTCACAGGGCAGGCTGGGTATACAGCCAACATGCTCAATGAAAAACATAGCATGATGTAGTGTCCTTATTCAGGATACGACAGAGCAGGTTGAGAATAACCAACTCTATCAAACACTACAGCTGATCTCAAGTCAAGGGAAAATCTTTTTAATGGCTGATGTTTCAAGCACTTGAAACGCAAGGTTTTGGTTCTTTTCATGGCACTTTCTTCACTCGAGTGCATTCAAGAAGAAAGTTAAATTTAAAATTCTGCTAGAATCTGAGCTGATCAAGGTTCATCCACTAGAGAGGTAAGGAAAAAAGAAGGAAATACATTCTCACAGAAGCTAAAGGAAGAGGAAAGTTCATGGATGGAATGATCTGGATTCAGATGCTACAGAGTAGTCACCTGAGAACTGAAAAATGGCCAAGTATTTTTAAAATTTATTTTATTAAAGTATTGTTAATATACAATATTATATTAGTTTCAAGCGTACAACATAGTGATTCAACACTTATGTACCTTATGAGATGATCATGATAAGTCTAGTAACAATCTGTTACCATACAAAGTGATTATATTATTGGCTAGAATCCCTATGCTGTGCATTACATCCCCATGACTTATTTATTTTATAACTGAAAGTTTGTACCTCTTATTCTCCTTTAGCTTTTTCACCGATCCCTCAGAACCCTTTCCTCCAGCAACAATGTTTGTCCTCTGTAATCTGTGACTCTGTTTCTGTTTAAATTTAGGTTATCAGCTTCTGCACAAAACAAAAAAGCCTGCATAGAATTTAAATGGGATTGCCTTGGATCTATACATCAATTTGGGGAGGACTGACGTCTTAGCAATATTGAGTCTTCCAATCCATGTGCCAATCAGATCCAGCAACATGTAAACACAAATCTGTTTATCTTTTCTCTTTTTAGTTCTGTCGATTTTTGCTTCATGTATTTTGAAATTTTGTTATTAGGAACATACAAATTCAGGATCGTTAAAGCTTCTTGTTGAATTGACTTTATGAAATCACTTTATCTCTGATGATATTCTTGTCTGGAAGACTCCTTTCTTTGATATTAACAGCAGACTGGTGTGACTAGGCTATGCCTACTGTTTTTATTATACATTTTTCCACCTTTTTATTTTAACCAGCCTGTGTCTTTATATTTAAAGTGCATCCCTTTAAATGGCATATAAACCATATGATTTCACTCATATATGAGATATAAAACTGAAAACAACAAACAAACAACACAAATAAAAACTCAGGCAACAGTTTAGTGGTTAGCAGAGGGAAAGTGAAGAAAAAGCGGGGTAGATGAGGGTAAAAGGGGTCAAACACACAGTGATGGAAGGAGATTTGTGTTTGGATGGTGAACACACAGTGCAATATATAGATGATGTATTATTGAATTGTGCACTTGAAACCTATATAATTTTATTAACCAATGTCACCCCAATAATTTAATAAAATAAAATAAACTCTGTATAGTTGGATCTTGCTGTTTTAAAAAAATCTAGTCTATAGACTCTGCCTTTAAACTATATTAGTTCATTTACGGTTGATGTAATTACTGATATAATTTGGTTTAAATCTATCATCTGGGTCTTTGTTTTCTATTTGTCTGCTTTGTTTTATGGGCTTTTTTTCCTTCTCTTCAGCTGAGCATTGTTTAGAATTTCATTCTATCTTCTCTACATATGTTTTTGTTGACCTCTTTGTATTGTATTTAGGGCTTTCTCTAGATTTATAATATACATCCTTAACTTGTTATAATCTATCTAGAATTAGTATTATTAGACATATAATGTAAACTTACAACAGCACAATTTCACTTATATCCCTTCTTGCCTCTTGTGCTATTGTCATACATTTTATTTCTGCATATGTTTTAAATCCAAAATACATTTTTATTTTTGCTTTAGTTAATGAACTTTTAAAGAAATTAAGAAAAGAAGACAGACCTTTATATTAACCTATGTATTCAGAGTTTCCAATTCTTTTCCTTCCTTCCTTTCAATCAAAATTTACATTTTATATCATTTCCTTTCAGGCTGAAATACTTCCTTTGACATTCCTTGTAATACAAAACTGCTGACAATATATTTACTCTTTTTGATTATCTAAAAATATCTTTATTTGCTTTCATTTTATAATATATATATTTTTTAATTTTATTGAGGTAAAACATATGTAACACAAAACTTGCTATTATAACCATCCTAAATGCATAGTTTAATGATATTAATTACATTCATAATGTGGAACCATCACAGCCATCTATTTCTAAAGCATTTTTATCACTCCAAAAAACTCTGTAGCCAATGATTATACAATAACTTCCCATCCACCCTTCTCCTAGACCTGGGTAACCTTTAATCTACTTTCTGTCCCTGTGAATTTACCTATTATAAATATTTCATGTAAGTGACACCATATAATAGTTATCCTTTTTGTCTGATTTATTTACTGAACATAATATTTTCAAAGTTCATTCATATTATAGCATATATCAGATTTCATTCCTTTTTATGGCTTAATAATATTCCATTGTATGTTTATAATCACATGTGGTATATCTATTCATTTATTGATAGACATGGGTTGTTCTCACCTTTTGGCTATTATGAATAATGTTATAATTAATATTGGTGTAAAAATATCTATTTGAGTCCCTGTTTTTAATTCTTTGAGGTACACTCTGAATACATAGGTTAATATAAAGGTCTGTTTTCTTTTCTTAATTTCTTTAAAAGTTCATTAACTAAAGCAAAAAGTACAAAGACATGTTGCTCATGTCTTTTAGCGCATAGGTAAGAATCTATTGCCAAATCTAAGTTTATAAAGATTTACTTCTCTGTTTTCTTCTAAGAGTTTTATAGTTTTAGCTCTTATACTTAGGTCATTGATCTACTTTGAGTTAATTTTTGTGTGTGGTGTGGGGCAGGGGTTCAGCTTTATTCTTTTGCATATGGTAATTTAGTTGTTCCAGCACTATTTGTCGAAGAGACTATTGTTTGTCTATTGAACGGACTTGGCAGCCTTGTCAAAAATCAACTGGCCATAGGTATACTGGTGTTTTTCTTGACTCTCCATTCTATTCCATTGGCCTATACTTATGCCAGTAAAATTTGCTTTGATTACTGTAGCTTTATAGTAAGTTTTGAAATTGAAAAATGCAAAGTATCCAAATTTATTCTTTTTTAAAAAAAAAAAAAGACTGTTTTGGCTATTCAGGGCCCCCCACAATTCCACATAGATTTACAATCAACTTTTCCATTTCTGCAAAAACGCTATTGAAATTTTGATAGGGTATGGTGTTGAATTTGTTGTTTTCATTTTTAATATTTAGAATAATTTCCTGGATATAGAATTCTTAAGTTGACTTTTTTCCCCCCTTGTAACATTTTAAAGATGTCATTCAATTACCTTCTAGCCTTCAATGTCTCAATTTACTTATTGTTGTTCACCTATATTTGATATACATTTTATTCTTCTGGCTACTTTTAAGTTTATTTTGTTTTTAATCTCTAATTTCAGCAGTTTGGCCATGACATGCTTAGATGTAGTTTTCTTTGTTTTTATCCTGCTTGAAGTTTGCAGAGATTCTTGGGTTACTCTGAGCAAATTTGGAAAATTTCTGGCTAATATTTTTTTATGCTTCGTCCGCCCTATTCTCTCATCAATCCTTCTGGATCTCCCATAGTATGTTTATTTTATTACTTATTTCTTTCAACAAATCATTTCAACAAGTATCTTTTCTCTTTTTATTTCTTTTTGTTCATTTTTGGGTTTTTTTTGTTGTTATTCATTTTATTTATTTTTTTGTTTTCTCTTTATTTCAAGTTTATTTTCTCTGTGTGCTTCAGCTTACATGATTGCTATTGTCCTGTCTTCAAATTCATTGATCTTTCTTCTGCTGTGTTCAGTCTATTTTAAATACCTCCCAAAATTTCTGTTTTTGTATCTTGAGTTTTTTGTTTCTAGAATTTCTATTGTGCTCTTTTTAAATCTCTCCTGAAATTACTCATATTTTCACTCACTATATTCATCTTTTTCTATAGATTCTAAAATATTTATTATAGCTATTTTAAACAGCTTTTCTATTAATTCCAACATCTGAGTTATTTCTATTAATTGATTTCTCTCTCTCTCTCTCTCTCTCTCTCTCTCTCTCTCTCTCTCTCTCTTTTGGTATGTGTATTAATTTTGCTTGTTTATTGGACATTGTGAATAATACGATGTAAAAATACCGGGTTCTACTATCTCCCTCTGAGGAGTTTTGTTTATTCTACCAGGCATTTAATTGCTTGAACTCACAGAGGATTGATTGTACACTTGCGGGGAGGGAGAGTGGGTGCGGTGGAGAGAATCTATTTGACTTTTGCCTTTAGTCTTAGAGCAAATCCCTTTGTTCTAAAATGTAGTTTTATTCCTAAAGCATGGCTTTTCTGAGATTTCAATGGAGAACCCAAAATGGTTACCAAGATCTTTTTAATTTGGTGGGACTTTACCTCCAAATGCTATTTAGAAGAGCTACAATTAAAATCTCTCTTCAGCTCTCTCAGACTTCTTATTAGAGTATTGCCTATGCATATACAGTCAGAACTTAACCAATATTTTGAGTTGACTTATTTTTTGGCTTCCCATAGGGGAATTGAACTCTGGTCTCTCACATGACAGGCAGGGATACTCATCACCAGGCAAGCAAGGATTGAGTTGACTTTATAAGTAGATTTCGAGCCTCTCCTCACTTGTACCTCCTTTTTTCTGGCATTTCCCCTTAATAATTTTATTTTATTTTTATTTTTCAGCTTTATTGAGGTATAATTGACAAATGAAAACTGTATATGTTTAAGGTATGTAATATGTTTTAATGTACACATATATTATGAAATGATTATCACGTCAAGCTACTTAACATATCCATCACTTCACATAGTTACCTTTTATGTGAGCATATGTGTTAAGAATACTTAAGATCTACTCTTTTAGCAAATTTTAAGTACACAATATATTATGATTAAAACTTTACATTCTTAACTGCTAAACAGTATTGGGAAACATCATAAAGAACCAATCCAGATAGCCTACAGGCTAACTATGTGAATTCTTTTTTGTTTTCTGTAGAGAATGCTAAACTCAAGTAGAACTTCCATGAACTTCTTATTTGGCTCTTTGCCCTTCAAACGAAAGAATATAGAAATTTTTTCTTTCTTCCTCAGTTCACATTGAACTTCTTGTTTTCAGAAATGCTGAATTCATCCTGAAGTCTGCCTACCGAGCATTACTAAATTAACTGCCTAACCAGTGGATTTATTACAGGACTTTTATTAAATAGGGCTTATCCAATTCACTCAGTGGGAAAGCTTTCCATAGAAATCTGTAATCGATTAATCTAAATCTGAATCATTATATTGGCCCTTCTTAAAGGACATATTTTACTTTACTTAACATAGTTTTGAATTCAATTTATAATTTAAAAACTTTCTCAGAATATGAATTACTTTTTGGCTATGTACTTGTTAATACACACATCAGTGTTAATTAACATTATAAAGGTAAGCACTAGATTTTTTTATATAGGGTCAGATTGTTCTAAATATAAGTGCCTAATTCAGTATAACTTTGGGGGTAATAATATTATTTTTAAGTAAATTAAAGTAATATGGGTGGATTTGTTTTTTTAATGTAGATATTGGACTTAAAAATTATCACCCCAAGATTTTTCAATAGGTCTACAGATTAAACTTAACATGGTTTACTTTAAGACTTTATAAGATTTTAAATTGTGGTGCCTATGTGTGGAAAAGATCCTGACTTTGGAGGCAGAAAGCTCTGAGATTAGACACTACTTCTACCTTTTTTTTTTCCATCATTGATATTTTGTCTATACTTAGCAGATCAAATCTGTTCATAATTTTTAAATACAAAGAGTTTTATTTCTAAGAAGAGTAATATATGCTATTGTGAAAATTTTGGAAAAAATAACAATGGATGAAGAATGTATTAAATCTTCAACCCCTAAATAACTACAATTAGCCATTGCTTATTCGATAACAATCAATTCATCTTTATGTGATGTTAAAATAATTTTCTATCATGAATTTTCATTAAACATACATGTCTTTTACTGTTAGTAAAGAGAAGTTCTGTAAACATTTTAAGGGTTGAAAAGTATTCTATGGCATGTATGCACCATAACATACCTGTATTGTCCCCTAATATTTGATACTTAGATTATTTCTAAATTTTAGATAGTCCAATTAATATTGAAATAAATATTTTATGCATAAAATATTTTGTCAATATTTCTTATTGTATTAGAAGTGCTAGGAGAAAGTATCCTGATCCATTGCCAAACTCTTTTTCAATCATCTCTACTATATTATAATTCTACCAATATAAGATAAGAGGGCTCATATCATTACATTGTCATCCGGACTATCATTTAAAAAATTTTTGTAAATATTATGGACTATGATGTCTCTTTGTTGCTTTATTTTGATTTATAGGTAAACATATTTTTATTTTATTATTTATTTATTTATTTTTGTGAACGGTATTGCTCTTTTGCCCATTTAACTATTATGAATATTTTTCTTATGGATTTTATAAGCATTTTTTTAAATTAAGGATATTAACCCCTCTATATATTTTTTAACTTTATTGGGGTAACATTGGTTAATACAATTATATAATTTTCAGGTGTACATTGTAATTTGACATCTATATATTCTATTGTGTGTTTACCACCCGGAATCCAGTTTCCTTCAGCTACCATATATTTGATCTCCTTTACCTGCTTCACCCTCCCCCTACCTCCCTATATTTGACCCCTTTAACCCCATCTACCTCCCCACTCCTTCTCTACCCCCTACCCTCTGGTAACCACTAGTCCATTATCCATGTCCCTGAGTCTTTGTTTGTCCTGTTCATTTGTTGCTTTTAGGTTTATATCCCACATATAAGTGACATCATGTGATTTTCTACTTTTTCTGTCTGGCTTATTTCATTTAGCATGATTTTCTTGAGGTCCATCTATGTTGTTGCAAATGGCAGTATTTCATCTCTTTTTATGGCTGAGTAATATTCCATTGTATGTATGAACCACAGCTTCTTTAGCCAGTCCTCTATTGTAGGACACTTCGGTTGCTCCCATGTCCTGGCCACTGTGAATATGCTGCTATGAACATCGGTGTGCAAATATCTTTTCAGATATGAGTTTTCAAGTCTTTGTGGTAAATACCCAGTAGAGAGATTGCTGAATCATATAGTAAATCAATTCTTAGTTTTTTTGAGGAACCTCCATACTGTTTTCCATACTGGCTGTACCAATCTGCAGTCTCACTAGCAGTGTATGAGGGTTTCTTTTCCTCTGCATCCTCTCCAACATTTGTTATTACTTGTCCTGTTGATTATAGCTATTCTAACAGGTGTGAGATGGTATCTCATCATGGTTTTGATTTGCATTTCTCTAATAGCTAGTGATGTTGAGCATCTTTTCATGTTTGTTGGCCATTTGTATGTCCTCTAAGGAGAAGAGTCTGTTCGGTCCTCTGCCCATGTTTTAATTGGATTGTTTGTTGTTGTTGTTGTTGTTATTGAGTCATATAAGTTCTTTGTATATTTTGGATATTAGGCTCTTATTGGAGGTGTTGCTTGCAAATATATTTTCCCATTTGGATGGTTGTTGACAGTTTCTTTTGCTGAGCGGAAGCTTTTTAGTTTGATGTAGTTCCATTCATTTATTTTTGCTTTTACTTCCCTTGCTTTTGAGGTCAAATTACTAAAATCCTCTTTAAGTCCAAGGTCCTTGAGTTTCGTTCTGTGTTTTCTTCTATGCATTTTATTGTTTCAGGTCTTATATTCAGGCCCTTAATTCATTTTGAGTTAATTTTTAACCCCTCTATATTTTTTATAAATATATTTCCCCCCCAAATTTTTAGAATGTGTATAGTATTACTCTCTTTAGTAAAATAGAACACTATATACAGTGGGTGTAGTTGTTACCAGAAATTTAAAATTAGTCTTTTTACTACTTTCAAATAAAAAAAATTCTTAATTAAGATTTTAACTGAGTTATAATCAGATTAATTTTAAATTTGTTAGCTAAAGGTATAGACCATAAAAAGGACATTAATCTTCAATGAATCCCTTTATTTTCCCACATAGGTATGAATGAGTTTAGTCTGAAAGAGTTTGAGAATGAGGATGTGGTTCCATAGTGTAGCAGTTAGCACGTCTGTTTTACACACAGAAGGTGCTGGGTTCACGCCCCAGGGGAGCCAAGGTCTGTGGTCTAAGGCCATGCCACCTTGAACAAGCTTGATGTCGCATCTCAGAAGCTAAGCAGAGCAAGGCCTTGTTAGTACTTGAATGGGAGACCACCTAGTAAGACCAAGTGATGTAGGCATAAACAATAATAAATAATAATAATTTGAGAATGAAAGAAAGTAACTGACTATTCTGCAAAATAATGTGAAATGCTAAATTCAAAGTGAAATACACACCTCACAAATCCGAAGCAGCCAAGGCTATATTTCTATAGTCTCAAAGTCTCAAATGGTTCATATAATACAATTTCTGAGAATTAGTATTTTACTTTGAGTGTGTGTGTGTGTGTGTGTGTGTGTGTGTGTGAATATTTACTATACATTCATGAGAATAAACAAGTTCCTGAGTCCCACTGGTAAGGAATGGGGCTGAATTTGGAGTGCCCACCTAGTCTCATTCCACCTAGCTTGTTGTGTGGACTCCATGTGTCAACAGCTAACATTGATTGTCCTGCGAAGGTCTCCTAGGAATAACTCAATTATAAGGTTATCTTTATGATAAAGGTTTGTGTTTTCCTTTAAAAAAATTCCATAGTGGAGGTCAGAAGAAGGTATTTTCAGGAGAGCTAAAATATGAGACTAAGGGGGACTGAGTCTTGCCAATGATGGAGTCCCTCTGAAGGTTTCGACTCCTTGGTTTTTGTTTTCCCTGACCTTGGGGAAAGTCAAATTTAGCATACAGCATTCTACATTCCCTTTGATTTCACCATTTCAATAAAATCTACCATCTCACGGTGGTACTGAGAGGAACAAGACGATGGGATAGTAAAGGGAAATGTAGCCTACCCAACATTAGAGCTTTTGTGGCTCATGTATGGAGAGCAAACAGCATCCTGTTGAAGGTTATCCAAGTTCTCTGGAGGGTAATCAATAGCAATATGATTATGGTCCAAGGAGAAGCACAGACGGTATGATACTCTGCTGATTATATACTTCCCTAGGAAACCCTTCATTAAAGAAAATCTCCTCTTCCCCTACATATACCAGTGGGAGGTCACCTTTTAGAGTTGGGAGAGGAGTGCAGAGCTGGTGGAGGTACTTGAGGTATGCATGTGTTTATGTGCGTAGAAAAAACCTTTATACATGCACAGAACTGTTAACAAATTGTTCAGTGAGTAGTTGGTTGTGGTGGGGAAGGGGGAGTCACATTCACTTTTCCATATATATCTCTGGAGAAGAGGGAAAGCAAAGAATTGAAAACTTATCTAAAGAAATAATAATTGAAAACTTCCCTAACCTGATGAAAGAAATAGACATATGTTTAAGCCCAGGAAGCATAGAGAGTCCCAAACAAGATGAAACCAAAGAGGCCCACACCAAGACATATCATCATCAAAATGCCGAAGGTTAAATACAAAGTGAAAATCTTGAAAGCAGTAAGAGAAAAGCAATTAATTACGTACAAAGGAGCACCAATTAGACTGTCAGCTGATTTCTCAACAGAAAATTTACAGGCCAGAAGGACTTGGCATAAAATTTTCAAAGTGAGGAAAAGCCAAGACCTACAACTAAGATTTCTCTACCCAGTAAAACTATCATTTAGAATTGGAGGACAAATAAAAAGCTTCCCAGACATGAAAAAGCTAAAGGAGTCATCAACACTAAGCCAGCATTATAGGAAATGCTGGAAGGACTTCCTAAATAAGGGGGGAAAAGTATCAAAAAATAAGAATAAAAATGGTAATAACTACATATCTATCAACAAGTACTTCAAATGAAAAATAATTAAATGCTTTAATCAAAAAAATAGGGTTACCAAATGGATAAGAAAATAAGACCCTTACATAGGCTGCCTACAAGAGACTCACTTTAGATTAGAAGACACACACAGACTAAAAGTAAGAGGATAGAAAAAGATATTTCATGATGGACCTAGAGGGTATTGTGTAAAGTGTAGTAAGTAGGTTAGAGAAAGACAAATCCATATGATTTCATGCACGTGTGGAATCTAAGGAAGAAAATAAATGAACAAATAACAACAACAAAACAGAAACAAACTCATAGATGCAGAGAACATTTTGAGGCTTATCAGATGGGAGGGAGGTTGAGGAGGTAAGTGAATAAGGGGAAAGGGATTAAAAAGTACAAACTGGTAGTTACAAAATGTCATGGAGTTATAAAGTATAGCATAAAGAATATAGCCAATAATATTGCAATAACTGTGTATGATGTCAGATTTACTGGGGTGGTCAATTCATGAGATATATAGATGTTTAGTTACTATGTTGTACACCTGAAACTAATATAATATTGTATGCCAACTATAATTGAAAAATTTAAAATATTATTACAAAAAATAAAAATTAAAGCCTTATCAGTGGATAGGATAAAATGAGAAGGATTTTAAGGAATGGACATTTTTGATTAAATTTGATAGTTTTGGTTTGTGCCCCAGTGACCATAAGTTCCCCAATGGAAGGTACTGTTTTAAGGGCAGTCTCAGAAAGTCTTCTGCCACACAAACTGGGGTCCTTCTTGGGGAAAGCCCTCTCACTCACCCAAGCTACACTTGGAAAACTGGAACTTAAGGCACTCAAACCTACTGGCAATTGCCTCTTAGTCTGCTATCAACTCAAACAGCTTATTATTTAGAGCAGAAATCAAAGTAAAGCAGGCAGCTGAATGCAGAAATCAGCATCAGAACATGAGGAAAACAACTCTGTTCCAACTCTACATTCAGCAGAGCAACCTCCTATTTCTCCAGCCACGTGCCTCATTGCAAAATTTCTGAGAATTCTCAGATCTGGGTCAAGCATTTTTCTGTTATAACCCTTTCTATCCCAATTCTTCTGTGATTTCTGTTCATTTCCCATAGTTTCCTTTCCACTTTTCTTTTTTTTCTTTTTTTATTTTGGCATTCTCTTTGTCCTCTCCCTTCTGACTCTCTATCCCTAGGTTGTTCTTCCCTTTCCGATTTTCTCTCCTTGCCTTATTTTTAGTCTGGTTCTTGCCCACTGAGTCCCTATCACCATCATCCTCACTCTTCTGATAAGAATCTCTTCCTCCGTTATACAAATTTTATTCTCAATGTTTATATTATTGAGGTATCACTAATATCAAATTTCCTTGGGTATTGTTGGACTGGAAGTTTGGCTACATCAAGCACTTTTCACCATCAAATAAAAGCATTTCTAGTCATCTGTTAACTAGAGAGCAACCTCAGGATCCACTTCCATAAGCAGAGCTGGATTTTTTCCATTAATTAGCTGAAAGATCTGATGTATTTTTAAAACTATGAAAACTTCTAGTTTTGAGAAGTAGACATAAACATCCCATGGGAACCAACAGCCCTAGAAGATTAGTTTTGTGCTGTCCTATAATACACAAAGTAGAATTGTGTTTAATATTTATCAAATAGGTAACTTGTGCCTAAATGTACAGGTCACTAATGAATCGAAACACTCCTTGCTAAAAAAAAAAAAAAAGTCAAGGTTTTTTATTGAACAATTTCATTATTTGACAAGTTTTTCCATGCCAGCTATTCTAGTCTGTGTGCATAAACATCAAAGTCAATCCAGTTCCTACCCTCTTTGCCTTATCGATTTCAAGAGCTTCCACAGATTGTCTCTAATGACTCCGATCCTTATCTCATGGAGTTCTTTTTACCCTAAAGACAACAGTTATAGGCTTTCTGAAGAAGCAGTCCCTATCTGAAGATCCACCTATCTTCCCTTCTTTCTCAACACACCATTTTGTCTTATGTTATCTATGAAATCCAAATAAAACGCTGCCTTCTTACTCTTCCCTTTAATTTCATGTGGACACAATCAGCTAGAGCTGAGTAGAGGTTGCCACCTTATGCGGGTCTCATGCTAACCAATTCTCCAGAGTTCCCATCTCTATCCTTTGTTTGACTGGAAAACTTCACTCGTGTCGCTTGTCTTGCTCCCATTGGCACTGCTTGACCCCTGGTTGAAAGCCATTAAGGAGGTACACTAGGTGCTCCTGAGAAACACATTTAAAAAAGATCATTATATTCACAGGCAGAGATCGTTGTGAAGAAACATCACATTTTCAACAAATATTCAACAAGTATGCATCTCCTATGTGCCAGTCAGTTTTCTTGTGCTGAAGATAAAAACAATTAATAAGATAGAAACGTTTTCTTCTCTTACAGAGTTTATAGTCTAGTAGAAGATAGCAAAGGATAAGCAAACACGTTAACAAGATAATTTCAAGTAGTGACCAGTATATGAAAGAAATAAAGCAAAACAATGGAATAGCGTGCAGGGATGGGAAGATGTGGTGGATAATGGGGCAGAGGTATTAATATAGATCAGGGAAGGTGTCTGAGTGATGATAAACTGGGAGCTGAATATAATGTCCGTCTGGGGTAGTACCAGCTTTGCGAAGAGCTCGAAAAGCAATATTCTAAGCAGAGGAAACAGCAAGTACAAAAACCATGAGGTGGGCGTGAGTTTGACATATTCGAGGCATTTAAGGCTAGTGTGAGTGGGGTTAGAGAGCAGGAGGCAATGTATAGGAGAAATTGGAGAGGTGGGTGGACAGCAGAACTTGTAAAGCCTTGGAGTCCACAGTGAGGAATTTAGATCTGATTCTGATTGTGTTGGGAAATTATTGAAGACTATAGAATATTGTGTTACTATATGTAATAGCATGATCTGATTTTCTTTCAAAGAATAATGTCCTACAGTTTGTAGCTGTTGATTTTTTAACTTTTTCGATTGTGGATTATAACACACGTAGGAAAAACTACATAAAACAGATATAAAGATTTTAGTAAGTAATTATAAAGTGAAAATCTCATAACCACCTCTTGTTTAAGAAAAAGAACATTGCCAGCTCCCAGAAGCAACTCCCCCGGCACGTGGTCCTTCCAGAGCACAGGAGTAAGCACTGTCCTGCCAGTCAGACGGTTCACGTCCCTGGTTTTGTTTATAGTTTTACCTCTTAGCAACACAGGCCTATACAACACAGTTAATGTTGCCTGTTATTAAATTTTATATAAACATCATTTGACTTCTACATTAAAATGGTGAATAGAGACTTCCTTGCAGAATTTCTCTTTTTCAATATACAATGAGAAAAATAGTTTTGAAAATAGCCATTTTATTTTCACCCACAACAATCAAATAAGGGTATAGCCTAATGTAATACATTTCAAAAAAAATGACAACGAAGAGAAGAAAGATAAAATTCTTGGGCAAACCAACAAAGCAGAGCAAGCCTCCATTTCTAACGTCACTGCCACCCCCAGAAGTCTTTCAGTTGGTAGAAAAACTTCTCCTTACTAATATCTCCAAATACGCAGAGAAATCAACAGGGTTGGATATCTTTATCTTTTTCCTCTTTTAATTAAGAAATAGTAGACACAGCTGCTGGGTATAAATAGGTGAAATGGGTTAATGAACATTAGGCTTCATGGCTCTTCCCCAGCCCCAGACGACGAGGGTGGACTATCATAACCCACTGTGTTCATTTTGTTCCCCTTGCCAGTGGTATGCTTAAGCAGGGGCATGTGCTATCATCCTGACCACTTAGACACAAGAGAGGAAATTTAAGGAGGAATTATTTACACAAGTGATAGAAGAGCCAAGAAGCCATGCAGGATGGTGAGACATCCCAGAGGTTAGTAACTGCAGGAAGCCACTCTCACCCCCATGCTGGGGGGATGAGGGGAGGAAGGGTAGTTGACCCTTGAACAACATGAATTTGAATCACACAAGTTCATTTATATATGAATTTTTTTTTTCAATAAAAACATATAGTACTGTAAATGTAGTTTCTCTTCCTCATGATTTTTAAATAACATTTTCTTTTCTCTACCTTACTTGATATGCAGTATATAATACTGTATATAATACTGTATATAATACATATAACAATAAAATATGTGTTAATCAACTTTATGTTATTGATAAGGTTTCCAGTCAATTGTAGACTATTAGCAGTTAAATTTTGGGGAAGCAAATGTCACACATGGTTTTCGACTGCACAGGAGTTGGCTTCCTTAACCCCTGTGTTGTACAAAGGTCACTGTAATATTCTCATAGCCCAGAAGCCAGGGCCTTCCAGCAGAAACGGGGACGTGGAGTCCATCAGGAGGCTGGAGATGCACCCCTTACAGAGGCTCACTCACAGCAGGATGGACGGGGGGAAACTACCCCGGCTTCATTCCTTTTCCTGCCCTCCAGTCTGCTGCCAGTGCCTCTGAGGTAAACCCAGCTGACGGCTGGCCAAGAGGGGACTCTGGGAAGTACAGCCTGCAGAACTCAGTCCCTTTGTTGTACAAAACAGAGCAGGACCAGGTAGGGATTGGGTTTGAGGGTCAACAGGTGCAAGAGTTGGCATAAGGAAGGTGAGGGGAAGAGGGGAATCGAGGATGACATCTATGCTTCGGGCTTCTGAATGTGAGGAAATGACACTTTCTGAAATGGAGAACATTGAATCAGTAGCAGTTTGAGAAACTAAACTCAGAAGCCTTGATATGTGAGTGAAGTTTGAGATGTCTGTTGAATATCTGAGCAAAGACGTCAGTGGATTCTCACCTGTTCAATCCACCAGAAGATTCCCTGCACTGGGGAGAAAAGACAGAGAAAAGGCTTAAGAGGAGAGAATAAGAGGAAACAGGAGAAAGAGAGGGAAGAAGAGAGGAAGAGAGCCCAAGTGAGAGAATGTTGTGTCCCCAGGCGGGATGACCGAAGGCCTGATTTCTAGCAGTGCAACCAGATGGTGACAAGCCCCACAGAGGGAAATGGGAGCCCAGGCAGCTTACAATATGTTATTTCCCTGAACTGAGGCACGAAGTCCGGGGAATTCTGAAGGGACCACACTGTAAAGGATGGCGGCTTCTCAGCAATCACTGCAGTGGACAAACGACCAGACACCAGATTAGCTCTTCTCTGGATGTGGTGGTACTTCACAAATCTGACGTTACAAGGTTTGTAAGGAAGGGACACAGAAAGAACGAAGGTCGTCTGTCATCCGAACTGTATGAAGACTCAGAGACAGAAATTTAGTTCATCACCATACGTCTCTTTCCCCCATGAGACAATTTGTGGGATATAAAATCCCCCATAATGCAATATCCAAAGGTTGATATATTCAAGTGCAGCTTGACCCATTGGTGGAGCTTTAACGACATGAACCAGAGGAGCTTTGACTCTGAGAGTGGGAGCTGCTTCGAAATCTGCCCCCAGAGTGAGAAATCCAGAATGGAACAAGTCATATTGGGCATCGAATTTAAGCAAATGAATCAAATACACAAGCAGGCAAAAACTCTTCCCCAAAACACGCATTTATCCTTGGAAACAGTGTGACCTAGTTCCATATATCGAAGAAGAAACGTTTTCCCTACCTGCAACTGAATCTGTGCAGACCCCTGGCTACGAAGGAACCGCCCCTTATGGTATGAACAAAGGTGTCAGTCCCAACTTCTTCCTCCTCATTTTGTTCATCCTCTGGTTTCTAGGCTGTGCCCAGGGATAAGAGAGAGAGAGAGAGAGAGAGAGAGAGAGAGAGAGAGAGAGAGAAAAGCGAGCGCCCGTTTCAAATCCACCTACCTATCAAAGACCTGTCAGAAACTGCAAAGTTACTATTTTTCACCACTTTAGGCCAAACAGCATTTCTAGGCAGGGCATATTCACACTCTGTAAGTTGAAGGGAGAGAATATGCATTTATGAACTCTGTACATGCAATGCCCCAGGAATAAGTTGTGGGGAATTGTGTTCTTCCCGTTAGATGTTTATGCATATGATTTTACCAGCTTCCATGGGGTTCGATGGTTCGATGGCAAAATGAAGAAGAAGAAGAAGAAGAAGAAGAAGAAGAAGAAGAAGAAGAAGAAGAAGAAGAAGAAGAAGAAGAAGAAGAAGAAGAAGAAGAAGAAGAAGAAGAAGACGACGAGGAGGAGGAGGAGGAGGAGGAGGAGGAGGAGGAGGAGGAGGAAGGAGGGGGAGGAGGAGGGAGAAGAGGAAGAAGAAGGTAAACAGCATTTTAGATTCAATCCCCTCATTTTAAAGCTAGAAAAATGGAAATGTGGAAAGCTAAAGATTCCAAAATCTCATAATCTAGCCTCCCAGAACCTATAACATAGGCATGATGACTCCCAATCAGCTACTATTTTACTTTTAGTATCAAATTGTTTTAGCAATAGCAGCTTTGATCATTCAAAATATATAGTAAGATCTCATGAAATTTCATTGGACAACAAGACACTAATCATGCCTTTCACCTTTTTTTACTATATATATATATATACATACATATAATATATACATATAAATCTCTTAAAAGTGCAAAATCTCATCTTCTGATTTTGCTTAGCAAGGAATGTGAGCTGTGATTATATGCATTTATGTTTTGTAACACCAAAATGCTGATGAGTCAGCACAGTTTGGGGGGAAGTTTTATACACTGAACTGATTAAGTTACCTCCAAATCATGCTTGCTATCTAAAACTTCGAGTGTAGGAATGAAGAGCCGTAAACATAAAATAAACCATAATAGCTGTTGGGACTGCGATAATACTTTGTTCCCAAATATTTTGGCCATGTGTGCAGAGAATATAATCAGCTATGTAATTTTAAGGTTTATTAGCTAAGTTAAGTCAAACTGTTGATTTTGAACTTTTACAGCAGAATGAGTCAACCCATATGTTCTCTGTCACTGGAATATGAGCGCATAAACAGACTTGTCTGCAAGGGGGGAAAATTGCAGATGACTGATAAATGAATTATAGCAGTGACACATTATCATAATTGGCAATTACTGGGGGAAATATTGACAATGGTAAGTTTTCAAGCCCTAGAAAGAGCAACTCAAAGTCTGTCTTATACTGCAACTGTGGCTGAGCAGTGGAAGTAGATTCCTGGACCAGACAGACTTTAACTGTGCCTTTATGGATGGCAAAAATGGATAATAAATGGAAGCAAAATTTTCTAGGACCACGTCCAAAGTAAATGACAGTAGGTGTGTGATTTTCTCATTCTTGCTGTGTATTTCTTTTTTTGAACAGAATTTGTGTGTGTGAGGGTTGAGGCTAATAAATATTCATGCATCATGGGAGAAAAGTGTTGTTAACCTAGAGCTTTGAAGCTTATCTATCGAAATCCTGCAGGAGGACTGTGCTATCTGTCTTGATTTGTCCTAATTCAGGACATTTTACACGGTTACAGAGGGACTGTTCTGAGGGCTGTGGGTGACAGGAAGACAAACTGCAGTGGCAGCTCGCAGAGCTTAAATCATCGGTGCCAGCACAGAGCACATTCTACATTGCCCTGGAGACGAGTAGGAGATGACAGGGTGCCCAAAATAGCAGTGCTGCTTTCCTAGATATTTGTGTCAAAATCCTGCTTTCGTTTCAGTGGCGCACTTGCTAAAATTCAGTTATCAGAGGCTCAAGTTATTGTGATGAGGCCACTGTGTCTGTCTTTAAAACGGAATTATCATTTTGGACTGCCAATTTATATACTAGGAGAAAAAAACTTCCTTCTTTTTTTTTTTTTTTTTTTTTTTTTTTTTTTGCAAACGTTTTTGAGTATCTGCTTCGTGACAAGCGCTATACAAATCACAGGAAATACAACGTATTATGGGTCCTGCTCCCAATTTAGTAGAAAAGAGAGACATAAGAACTGCTAAGTGCTAACACAATTACGTTGATGCTATAAGCAGGAACAAAGTGCTTTGCTAGTCCCATAAAGAGACTAATAAACTTTTCAGGGGGCAGCTGGGAAAGGCTAAAAGAAAGAGCTGACATTTGAAGTGATTTTGAAAAATAAGTATGAGTTCGTTAAACAGGAAAGTTAAAGGGAAGGCGTTCCAGCCAGGTTCCAAGTCACAAAGACCTGAAAAGTCATGAGACGCTCTGGGGATACAGGTGTCCTGTGATTAACCTGCCAGGTGGCAAGGCGAGCTGGGAATGGAGGAAGGAAAGAGATTTGGAATGAAGCATCGGGAAAGGAGGATCAAGGAGCAAGCCGAGACTGGATTTCAGTGCCTTGAATGTCAGGCTACAATGCTTATAGTTAGTAGGAAGCCAACAAATATTTTGAAGGTGAAAGAAACGTGATTAAATTTATCTTTTAGGATGCAAATCCAGGCCATGATGCAGAAGAGGAATCAGTGTGGAGAGATCACTAATGGCATGGAGACTCGAGGGCCGAAACTTGAGAAAACATCAGCCAAGAAAAAGCTGGTGGAGGTAGTTACAGAATAATGTATTTACAGGAAGAGACATATTTGAGAAACACACTACTGAAAACCCAGCTAGAAGTGCTGAGCGTAAATGAAAGGAAAAGGTTTTACCCATTGGAAGGGATGCACTCTTCTGCCTTTAGGGCCCTGGCATTTCTCGAATCTATATTCTAAATTCAGTTTCAGGGTGCCTGAGCTTCTCCAGTTGCCTGCTTACATTTCATGGGTCCAGTTAAGTTAGGAGATATAATCATCTGTAGGTAAAGATGAAGCGGTGCTTTTAACAACTATTTTAGTCAGAAAATAGGTTTCAAAGAACATATTAACTTTTTTCTTCCTTTGTATATGTCTGCTCGATCCGTGTTAAACTGCTATGGCTAAAGTATTACAGAACTAAAACCTAAACAAGCGGTGTCTTTGTACACATCTTTTCTATGACCGCGAATCTTCATTCACTTTCATAAATGTATTATTTTTACTGTTCTATTATTTTTGTTTAATAAATATTTTGTGGTTAAAAAAAGATGAAGTGATGCTCTTCCTGTACTACGAAAAGATATTTTCATGTGACCATGTTCTCAGTCTTAGGTACAAACTAAGGGAGAGAAAGGCTTAAAGATGCTGAGAGAGAATCATGGGTGGATGCAAGAGCAGCTGAGGTATAATTCATGAGAAGGGGTGAAAACAGCAGTCCTTTAGTTAAAGTGTAATAATTGCTTATTAAATAAAGCTACTAGCTACCCATACCACTGAATAGATAGTATAGTTAGGACAGATGGACAATGGAGAAAATCTCAGAGGAAGAGTTTTGTTTGTTTGTTTTTTGTTTTTGTTTTTGTTTTTGTTTTACAAAAGCAATCTACTGGCTATGTTTACTTAGCTTTGCCAGAGGTTTTCTCAGTATCATATCAGGGAATGTCTGTGTTCGTCTTCTTCCCAACAGACGTTAACTTCCTAACGAGAGTAATCCTTTCACAGCACCCATCACGATGCGGAGCAATCCAGACTTTGAAATTACTCCTAGGTACGAATCCTGTATCTGTTAATTACTAGTGTGTGTCTTTGGAAAACTTTCTTAAACTCTCTGAGTCTCAGCTTCCTCTTCATGGACTTGCTATGGTAAATGAATAAGTCAAGGTATAGAAAGCACCTACCAGAATGCCTTGCACATAAAAACAATAAGTTGTCAATATCTCCAGTTCATGGAGATCGCAACATTTGTCCCATAAGATTTTAAAGATTCATTGAGAAAATGTATTTAAATTCATAGCACAATATACTTAGAAAAATAAAATTCCCCCCCCCCAAACAAGCTCAAGCTCTTAAGTATAAAGATGTACTTCACATGATGTTTGTTTCCACCATTGTGCTAAGCGTAATGAGTGGAATTAAATTTAGAAATTGCAGACACGTATTTTAACAACATTATTTTTAGGCCTTTCTATGTTATCTTGTGCATAGCATACTGGGAAGCTATCTGAGAAGCACGTCGTTAGCGGCAAACTTAGTGCTGACGTATGCCAGAGTTAAAGGAATCTTAATGCAAGTATGAGTAAAGTAAAGATTGTGAAATTGAAAGCAAGATGTCCAACAGTCTCTGTGGTCAGATATGCACTGCCTCTGTGGTATTTTCTTCCTCCTGGTATATCTGACTAGTAAATTATAACTTCACTTCTCCATGACTATAGACACCAGTAAAGGTAGGTTAGAATGACCCGAAGTAACAATCAACCCCAAAGCTCAGCTGCTTAAAACAACAAAACTATATTCCATGCTGACTTTTTATACCCATTTGAGAGTAGTGGGATCAGGGTTGGGGGGATTTGGTCTAGTCACTCAGGGACCCAGTTTGATGGAACAGCCATTATCTTTATCTTAAAATTATCAGTCACCTCACAGAGAAAGAGAAAGATCTACAGTGTCTCACCATGAAAACTGAGTGTTCTGACCCAGAAGTGATGCATATCATTTTATTCATAACTACGTGAACAAAACAGGACACATGGTTACCTTCTTAGCAATAAAGGAGAATGGAAATGTAAGCCTGCCATTAACCCAGAATGGGGCCGAAACAGGAATATTTGGCAAACAGCACTGCCTTTACCATTGAGCCTGAAATAGGATTCATTGCCTTGAAACAATGAAAAACTAAGTTTGCACACCTGTGAGACTCTGTTTCTTAAACTAGTTTGTATGCTTTTATATGTCTCTTACATCGATTAAATAAATGGACTTTTGAAAGACTTTGAATGTAAGACAGAGAAATGAGACCCACCTGAGATGCGCGATCAGTAATTGTTCAGCCATGCTCTCCCAGCGCTCCATTAATGGTGACATATTGCAGAGAACTGAGAATATCTCCATGGAGAATAATTCTGCTGCTAATGAGCCTGAAAATAAAATACTGTCTGCTGTGCATTCACTGAATATGATGTATAATGAAAAATCTCTGACTACTCTAAATATTTCCGTCACCACCAACACTTAGTTATCGATAGTTTCCACAGCTTTTTGTATTCCTAAATATTAAACCTATGAATACCTAGACTCTACTAAATAGATCTTCTTAGAACTACCAAACGGCAACAGGAGCAGAGAACACATGCTGGGATCAGAAAAATGAGAGAATAAGCAGTACCACAGAGGCAACCTGGCATTCATTTAGAAAAAGGAAGGCTGTCTTTATACCAACCACTGGGAAACAAGGAATAAAGAAGTTGAGACTTTGGTATTTGCAGCTCAGATAAGTAAAGACAGCTAAGCTGGTTTATATTTCCCCATTTCTCATTCCAGACTAGAAACAGAATATTTGCTATTACAATGGCTCTTAGCTATAGTCACTTGAGAGTTTTATCAAATCATGTTGAAATGGCAATTTGTAAAGAGAATTGGTGGCTCTACGGACATAGTGATTCACAATAAGCAATTCAGACTAATTTCCTGAATTCTCAACGTAGTACCAAAGAGGGTGAGCCCATCTCAGCTGCCCAACATATATGTTCCTTTTAGTAGTTCAGTCTCAATGAAAATGTATCCAGTGAAGACACATCAGATCAAAGTCATTGTCACTAGAGCATAGTACTTGATTACTGGGTATCTGGTGACTTTCTTTTCAGACAATTTGATACCACTGACATGTTATATTTGTATGAGAACATCTTTCCCAGAGTGTCTCAGACTTTTATTACTGTGAAGGAATTGTGACAACATTTTCATTACTTTTATTATTTTAATGATTTAATAAAGTGACCAAATCTGATATAGACTTTTGGAGGTATGTGTGTAAAGTTTTTACCTAACTGTTAATATTTACGAATGGAATGCCTTTCAATTCCATTGTCTTTTGAGAGGGGAAAAGAGTTCAGGCTTATCATTGTGGTATTTGTTAATTTTTTAATCATAAGTATCGTAGCCCATGATTTGGTGGGGTGAAGCAAATTTAAGTTGGGTGTGGGTGAAGAATATGTGATCAGGTATACAGAGAGAATAGACAAAAACGTGCAGCTAAGTTATATATAATCTCGTTTTTGAAGTATCAGATATTCAGGAATATTTTTAGTACATTTTGCTTTAAAAAATGTGCCTTAATTCAGTCACGTAACTTTAAAACAGTCCTCTTTGTTATTGTTATTTTTAGTGTGTATTCTGACCCCAAACTACATAATAATATGATACAGTCTGTCATAATAGATGTTTTGTTCTAATAAAAGAGATTCATTGGTTAGTCAAAGATGGTTCAGTTGCTACAGTTGTGTGACTAAAAGGCGTTTTAATGACACCAAATTTCCATGGCCCAGACAGCTGAGGCCTGCCATTTGTTCTCTTTTTCAGGTTACAACATCTTATACTTAATCGTTTCACAAGGTCATTTGGTGGCCTTGTTCTTTTGTATTGTGCTTTATTGATAAAGGAACTTATAGAAAAAATTTTATAAATGTAAAAGATTTTATTCAACTAAATTAATTTGTGAAGGACCCAGTAAAATGTTACAACTGGTTCAAAGAAGAATTCAAGAGTATACATGAATACAGGTAATCAAGAATGCTGAACAAGTTTGTTAAACTGATCAACACCCAAAATTGGTCAGCACCCAGAGGCAATCATCAACAATCATCTCACCAACCAACTATATACCTTACTATGGTTTTTCTACAACTTAGAGGTTTTTTTCCGTGGTAAATATTTTCTTATTTTACTGAATACACAATCTGAAAATTCTGGATTAGTACGTATCTGCAAACTTATAAGTACCAATTGCAATGCAAAACAAATTTTATAAATACTACAAACCTGGCAACATAAATGTCTCTTTTTATAAGCATATGTAGCCTCAGTATGCAAAAATAGAGTCTACAGTGGAATAAGTCTTGATTTTCCTGTGAGGTCATTCTGATCTAGCCCCACCTCCTTACCTGATTCATGGAGTATTAAAGGCCTGGATATCTAAGAGGCCAAGGCCCGAAGTACGATGTAAATGTAGAGCAGAAGGAAAACTGCAGAGGCTTTAAGGGAAGGAACTAATCCACAAGCACAACTTCACAAATACTGCACTTTAACCAATAGATTTAAAGTAGATAGAGAGTGATGATGATCACAAATATGCCATATCTATTTTAGAAAGTAGTATATCTTAGAAATAGCAGAAGAAATATTAATAAAGATAAACTCCACTAATCCACTCACCCACATTCCAAATTAATGAAATCTGTGAGGAAGTGTTTTGAGCAATCATTAAACTCTATATCACGAATGCTGCCTTTATCTCTTTCTCTGTTCTTCATTCCCGTATCTCTCCTTATCTCTCCTCAGCTCTCACTTCCCTTCCTCTGTCCTCTTTCACCCCGTGTCCTATTTTTCTATCTCCCTCCTTCTTCTCTTTTTCTGAAGCACAAATGTTTTCCCCATTTGGTTTTAAGAATATTGCATAGTGTCTCTGTCAGGGGTGAAAAGTAGCAGGCGGTCTGTTAACCCCGCTCATGTCACAGTCTCATGATCCACTCCTGGGGATGCAGTACTTTCTTGCTCAGAAGGTGGACCCGGATGTCATACCTTTGTCGACTCTGAAGTCCTACTACCCCCAGTTTCCTCAGCTATAATATATGCTCCATCCGTATTTTTGTGGTACGGATGGTACTTACCAAATTGACAGGATGCATTTGAAAACACGCAACTTCATAAGACACACAGTCAGCTTAAAAGAGTATTTCTTTTCAGCATTGTCTGCACCTGAATTCTTATCACTATCCTTGCCTTTTCTTGTTTAACCTGCTTATTTTCTCTCTGCCTATGATGAAGCCATTTTCTGCCTGTTTTTTTTAATTCTACTAGTGTAGTTGGAATAGCAATCTCTACTTAGAAGCAGTATAGTGTAGTCGTTGACAGTATGGATTCTGGAGTCAAAGCACCGGGTCCCAGTTCCAGCACCTATCATACTGCACGAGCTCAGGCAAATTACCTTGATGGTACCTACTTCATATAGCTGTGATGGGATTAAATGAGTTAATGTGTGTAAAGCTTTAAACAATACTTGGCACCTACTAAGCAAGCCTGTGCACTAGGAAAAAATTGTTCAAATGTAACCCCACATAAGGAGTCACTCTCAAGGTCAGGAATGGAGACAGAACTGGCCGCAGATCAGTCAGTAGATAGGGAAAAATCAACAACATTAAGACCAGTAAGAGACCATGAGCTATGACCCAATTTCATTATCGGTATGGTCTCTTCCACCGAATTAACGCAATTAATTCATTCAGCATGGGTGAGAATCAGGCACTGGGAATACTGCAGTGAAGACAGGCATCGCCCTGCCTCCCCAAAGCTTATGATCTAATGGGAGAGAGAGACTGTGCTCTTTGTAAACACAGCCTACGACATTGGGGTGGGAATGGGGGGAGTGGAGGGAGAAGGAAACGCAGGAGTCCAAGGCATTCTCTGAGGAAATAACTTTGACGCTAATGACAAAGCATTTAGAACAATGAAATGGCTCTAGATAAAAAGAGCAACAAATAAAAAGGCCCCTTTATGGAAGGTGCTCGAGGCATTCTTAGAACTGAAAGACAGCTAGCAAAAAGGGAGAACCGTGAGAATGAGGAGGGATGGAAGGCAGTGAGGCTGGGAAGGCTCCCAGAGCTACCTCACATAAACAGGAAAAGCAGTGTGTTTGCTGCATAATAGAAGCTTCTAGAGAAGTCTCCTGGCCTCATTTTCTAGATTGTTGCCCCTAATCAAACTCTGAAAGTATTTTGGTCTTTATCCTAAGAGCAATAAACAGACATTAAGCTCAACACTACTTAAGTGTTTTAAGCAGGGGTATAAAAGTGATTAGGCTTTCACTCAAATATCGTGTAACTTCCCTGTAGAGGAGACACTGGAGGAGACATAAGACCAATTAGCAGCACTGCAAGCAGTAGACAACAGCAGTATAGACTAGGGTGGCAACCGTGGAACAAAAAAGTAGTAGATGGGTTAAACATATTCAAGAAGTAAAAGAATGATTGATCGGCCATGGAAGACAGCGCTAGAGATGATTATTAAATATTTTCTGAAGCTCCAACAAAATGAAGGCTTATATTTGATGAAATTATTCATTCATATTAATTCATTCAACAAACACCTTTTGAGTGCTCAATATGTCTAAGGCGTGGTTCTGTCACACTGGTATTACGTTAGCTAAATTTAAGAGTACTAGCCATTGACCTAGTTTGAGTTCAACCTCAGAAATGTGAATCGCCGAGGAATAACCCAGGGCTGGAAGGAGAAGGAAGGATGAAAGCAATTCAACCTCCTCTACCGATTTGACTGAGGATTAGAGTGGCAAGCAGATGTATGGCCTCCACCCGATGGGCTCTGATACCCGGATATTCTAAAAATAATACATGCTTTCTTAAAATAAAAATATTTTAGAAGATCAGTGACTTCAACTTTGGTCTTATTAATACTCAGATCTGACCAAAATGAGTTGGTCGTGTCAAGGGCTGATTGATGACTGATTTCAATTTGGGACAGTTTCCATTTTAGTGAGCAAGACTCAGAAACATTTTATTTGGTGAAGACCAATAGGCTTAAAATTAACTTTTAATAGGGAAGATTAAAATAAATGTCTCTAATATCTGACTAGCAAAACTTCAAAATATAAATCCAGCATAACAGCTTGGTTCTGTGATGGGTTTCGAAAGGAGACTGTGATCTTCCAATTGATCCTGTTGCTTCCTAATGGCTTATTGGTCTCTTCAAGACCTGAGGCTGTATGTGGGGCTCGGTTGCTGGCAGGTGAACATTTAACAGCAGCGTAGCTAGATCAGCTGTGGTGACTGAGAGCCCACACAAGCCCTGTATGTAAGTCTCCATCACTGTCAACATTCCTACCTGATTCAGGAGCCCATTGTGCTAGCACAGGAGTGGCTGATGACGGAGGCTGGATGACGTCACTGGCTGAGTCATTCCGTCTCCTTGGTTGTGTAGTGCCTCTTCCATGGAGATGATCTCTGTTGGGTGTTAACATGTGATACAAAGATCTTCACATTTCATGCTCACTTTCTCAGGTCATCCACGTGGCTCTTTTTCAGACTCTCTTACCTCAGATCTTCAAGAATTTCTTTTTCCAGGCCCTTAAATATGCAGCCGAACTATTCACTATTATGCATTATTAGTTCATGTATATTCTTATTTGGGGCCACTTTTTCTACACAAAGTATGCACTGCAGAAAGTTCTGCCTGTTGCAAGAACCTTTCCTCACTGCTGAATTTTGGGGCCACCCTTCAATAGAACTGTAGTGCGGTAGCAGTCTGCTTTTGGCTTGTACCCCTACATGGAGCCAACCCATGAATAAACCAAACCTGATCTTTTTTCTTCTCCACCAGGGCCATCCCATGGCTGTAAGTGTAAGGTAAGAATGAGGCCCCATGGTGTTACGTGGGTGTGGGACACGTGCTCACGTAGTTTATTCGTGTCTTCTGCACACTCTCACGCCTGCTTCCAGATATTCCGTTTCGTACAGTGAATTGTCGCTTGGCCAACTTGATCTTAGGATTTAGTGGGTCTGACAAAATTCACCGTATGCTGAAGAGCTCTGGTCACGTGGTTACTTATAGCCTCTGGTAATATGCCAGGAGCTGTTTTCTGAATGGTATGTAATTCTCACCTCTCTGCTCATGGCATGATCTCGCTCTAGCCTGGGGCTCTACATTAAGATTCTTTTAATTTTACTGGAGCAACCTACGAGAAGACTCATGAGGGATATTTTACGAAAATCTCTTTGAAACCGAAAGATGCACATAAGTGGTGAGCCTTTATTTTAGATGGGTAAGACACAGACCTCATATGTCATACTTGCATAGGAGCTGGTCCCTTTACAGTTGGTAGTATTTCAAGGGCTGGATATTGTCTGTTGACATTGAATTTTAACTTCTGTGCAATTAAACTCATTTTACACAGGTGTCTGACATTATGTTCTTCTCTTACCTCTCCCCATCTCCCCTTTCCCATCCCATCACTTACGGCCATACCACTACCACCACGGTTATACATATTTGCTAAAAGAGATCTGAAAGTACGGTTTTATCTTCATTTTATGCTTCAGCAGTTAGAAATTGGTTTGTCTTTTTGTGTTTAACATAGCACTTATCATGACAATTTGATGTTACTGGTTAGGTGGTATTCTTTTCTTTGCATATGTCTATGGTATAATGGTTGCTATAACAACAGAACCATGGATTTTTAACAGATTGCTGACGCTTATGAAAAGCACTTATGGGGCAAACTTTCAGAAAAGAGCTCATAGGTTTAATTATTTAAATTATTGGGTATTTGTAGGAATATAGGCTGTTACTCTATTCCAGAAATATGAAGGCAGTAATCAGGCTGTCACCAAGAGTTGAGCACCCATGGCTCTATTCTAGGCTTATAATTTCCAAGTTATTTTGTACAGTTTGATGGAATCCCAGTGATTCAGTGCTGGTTGGTCCCTGGTTCATGTGGGGTAGTCAGGGTCTCTCAAAGCTCTCTTTGAGGATTATAACAGAATAAAATTGAGAAAAAGAATTTTGTTGTAAGTAGACTTCGAAAAAAGATGAAACACAAAAGTTTAAAAATTGTAGCATAAAAAGGAGTTCCTTGTTTTATGATGACTCAGATTCTATTCTGTGCTGATTTTCCCATGCATAGGTTAGAGCATGAAAAGATTTATAGAATTTGAATATTTGAAGAAAACATGATCTCTTGGAGGAAAAAATTGGATATTGAGCACTAATGTATCAGCAAGACCCTTCGTTTATAAGAAGGGCTACGTGATTTCTCGAGACACTGCTTTATGTCCTTTTCATGTCACTTAGATTTCACAGTAATTTCTTCTTTTTTTATCAGTTACTGAAAATAGGAGTATAGATTTACAAGATATTATAAAGTGTATAAGGTAATTATATATCTTATTTGGGTCAGTAATATCATGGTTCTTAAAATAATTTCATTAGGTGATCAAGTGTCTCTGGGAAATATTCCAAGGATATCAAAATTCTGTCACTGAGTTCCTGCAGAAAAACTATAAAATCTTTATCTTCTCTGTTCTATAGTGGTTGGCACAGAAGGAGAAGGAGAAGGTGAAGAAGAAAAAGAAAAAGTTGTTGAATGTTAAAATTTGTGAGCTTTATTATTATGATATTTAAATTACTGCAAAAGTTATTTTAGCACCTAGTAGCTCCTCATTACGGACTGCAGAAGATCAAGCTTGCAATCTGGTGGTGAATATGGATTTAGCTTATGAAGAACAAAGTAAGTAGATACTCCTTAATTTTTATATCATATTCTAACATAGCTGGGCATATAACAGATGCTCACGAGGTATTTTTTAAAAAATTGATCGGTAAAGTAATTCACCAAATAATCAACAATGTTTCAAAATTTCTCAGTTCCAGTCTTTTTCTTAGAACTTTGAACATTGGAAAAGGCACCTTTAATGTCTTTAGAATCTCCAAAAACCTGTTCAGCAAGTGAATGTTATCCATTCTGAGAGCACTTAAATTTTAAGCAGATCAATGGCATGATCAGCTATATATTTGTGAAGGAAATGTAGAGAATGGATTGGAGAGGGAGTCAGAGGCAGAGCAACCCGATAAGAGCCTATCCAGGATGAAAGAAGACCCCAGCTAAAGGGTAGCAGTAATATTGCAGAGGAGCAAATGGATGTAGGGAATATAAGAGGATTTATTAAAAAAAAAAAAAAAAAAAAGACGAGGTATCTATGGAAACTGCCAAAAAAACAAAAACAAAAACAAAAAAACAAAATCGGGAATGAGTGTCATATATCTAGCTTAGGTACCAGGATCGTTGACCAAGCTGAAGAAAACAGAGGAAGATGTTTCAGGAAATACAAGTTGGAGACATTTATGAGTTGAATATCAGAACAAAGATGGGGGGCTCGGGAGAAACCAACTAAGGCTAGATTTGCCAAATGCCATTAGACAATGGGCAAGGAAGGGGGCAGAGAAGTGAACAGAGAGAATTTCTAAGGATAGAGCTTTAAATTTAACAATAAGATGTGGAAATGTTACCAGCGCAGGGGGTCTTGCCTCTCTCAGGATAGAAATCAAGAGAGTGGGTGAAAGAGTTTTGCCGAGGGAAAGGTTTATTAAAATGAAAGCTTGAGGCACCAAGGGAGCGCACTCCAAAAGAGAATGGCTGCGGCTCCCTCGGGTTTACAGGTGCAGCACATTTAAGGGCATTCTGAGCCTAGGATCCAGGGGGGTGGGGAGTCGGGGTGGGGGGGGGTGTTCTTTTTAGCGCATGCGCAGTGCGACTACATACTACTTAATGCGTTGCGTGTCTCATTAGCATCTTAAATCTCCATCCCTGGGTGTAATTTAAATTAAGTCACCTTAGGGACACTCTTGGGCCTTACTGTGCAGGTGTGGTGACAGGGAAAGTCCCTTGTTGATGGTATGCCTCCCGAGGCTCCTTGATGTCCATCAGTGGTACCCTAGGGCGGATGTTCCTGTGAAACTTATCAGGCGCCGGCGGCTGGCATTTCAACACAACAGCAGGAAGTTGTCATTCTGTCTCAGAAAAACTTTTTCCCATGTTAGGTAAAAGGCTCAGCATTAACTCGCTATGATTTCTCATATTAAAAATGTGATTCACTGCCACTTATGATAGGTATTTGTTAAGAATGTACTAATAACTAAACTAAAAAATAACAGAAACAGAAACTGATCATAACATGACATAGCAAATTTCCCAAGAATTAAGACTTTTGTTTTGTTGTATTTGAGTGGGCTGGCAGATCATTTAAAGAAGGACTGACCTTGGATGGCTGTAGATCAGCAGTCAGATTCTCTGGGAAGAATTTTTTTAAGTATAGTGTTTGGGCCCCTACTCCAATTAAATCAGAATCACTGTGGGTGGGGCCCATTTGGCGATATTTATTGACAACTCCTAAGGTGATTCTAAAGAGTAGCCAGAGTTAAGACCTTGGTAGACCCTCTGCATCAATTTTAGATTTAAATGTAGTCATTTCGATGGTCTCTCCGACTGGAGCCAGTTGTTGACCTTTTAGGGAAACTAGTGAAAGGTAAATCTAACATCCCTTGTTTTCACAATTCGAAGACAGATTACTGTGGGCCATCTTACAAATAATAGTTTAGAGTCCATATGGGGAAATCTATTTGCAAATAAAGTTAGATCTACATGAGACAGGTCTCAAATGCTATCTGCAAATAGGCTAGATTTTGCAGAGTGGAAGTAACTGCATATTAGTTGATATTCAAACAACTATCCTGGCTTTCTTCCCTGCTCTGGTGCTATTTACTTCCTAATAAATAATTACCATGGGATCTGTTTCCTATAATTTTTCATGACATACATTTTCCCTTACACTTAGGAAAAATAAATGTCCTCAACCTTTATTCATTATGTATGATCCATTTCCTTTAAACACTTAAGTAGCCGTAGTTTACAGCCTCTGATTGATGACACTGACAATAGGTCTAATTGAAGTGCCTCTGTTACTAATTAACGAGAGGCATTGTGATGCAAAGAGCATCAGAATGGGAGTTGTGTGATTTGGTTTCAAATTCCAGTCTGCCCTTTGCCTGTTCTGTGACTTTAGGCAAAAGCTTAACCTTTCTGGTTGCAATTGTTTGAGTGAATGGAAATAGTTCTCGAAGGCAAAAGATCAGGCTGAACTCAGGCCATATCTCTTTTTGCAGCCTTGTCACTTAGATCAAACTTTGTAACTTGTCTGAGCCTGTGGAGGATGTTACCAATCTTACCTCACTGGGTTGTTGAGAAAAGACTAAATAAGATAATAAAGAATGGAGTAGGAACTCAGTAAATGTTTGAGGTTATTTTAAAGCATATAACTTTGTGGCAAGCATGGAATGATAAAAAGAGAACAGTATCGGAGAACTGTAACATCTGTGTGACTGTTGGTAAGTTACTTAACTTCTCTGTTATGAGAATTAAATAAAAGTATTTAATAATTTAATACCAGTATTTAGTAATTTAATAAAAGTATAGAGACCATTTTTCCTGGTCTCATTAGTATTTGGGGATGAATGAGGTTAGAAAGAGTACAGTATATTTTATTAGCTTTTGCCACTACTGGACTGCTCCCTCCCAGCATCTCCCATTTCTGGAATGCCATTTGCTCCCCGTATTACTAGCCCACATGCAATTAGGCAAGGCCATAGGACTTCCGATCATTAGGTTGTAAGCTGAACTGATGTTCGTCTTGACAACTTAGCCTCTCCTGTCTAATACACCCATCTTCTTGCCTGCAAGCTTTGTACAGGTAATAGTGAATTTCGAGATGTGCTAATGAATATATTCAGTTAGTTATCATGGGACATCTTGGAGATCCCACCACTACTTCTGAAGTATTTCACAATCTACCACCAGGGGGGCTCTAGTAAACCACTGGGAACTTCGAGGTGCTAAAACTATTTGTTGGACTATGATAAATGGAGGGCGTGCCTTTCTTACCCCATTTTACACTATCAGAGGACAGCCAATGCCTTACTAGGTTTTAGTGGAATTGCTTCTTTGGCACATGCTCTCTCTCCCTCTCTCATGTTCACTTGGCTCTCTCACTCTGACCCAGACAGGGCCCATGGGCAAGGGATAAATCCAAGTGACTCGGCAGTCTCCTGAGGACTGGGTAAACTCAGAATCTCTCCTCTCTCCTCTTTTCTGATGATTCAGGCTTTGATATTGTGTTAAGCACATAACATCTGGGTCTTTCTTTCCTTAGGATGAGTTGTTTTCCATAAGGATCCTCAGAAACTTTTTAAAAATGATTTGCCCAATCTATTCAGACACACCTGAACTACCTAAAGTGGATGCCCTCAGTCCTAACCTAAGCTATCCACTCGTGCACGTATAAAGTATCAGGTACGTAAAATATCCGTGGAAGCACTGAGGAACAGAAGTTCAATACATGGTGGGGTGGCTGGTGGTGAAGGTAGCCACAAGCAGCTTGCATGGCAAATGTCTTTTTCTTGTTTCTAACATTTAGAAACTTCTTTTCCTCTTCTTTACCTTCTCTATTTTTCGTTCTTTTGTTTCATCATTGTCAGAGAGTTCAATTAGGTTTCATTTCTATGAAGAGAAGTACAGCCCTTCCTGGCCACTGAGTTGGATTTGTTTTTCAATCTGATAGAAGTCAAGGCAAAGAAGATGGTCTCAGAATGTCTCACATCCGGTCCAACGCATTTAAGATTTTAAACTTTGTTCTTTTAAAATACTGATAAACACAATTGTTAAAGAATTTTCTCTTAGTTTTCATCAGGTCTGAACCTTTAGGCTTTTGGAATTTCATGAATAAGGGGAACTTCCCAAGAAAAATGGGAGTTTTTGATTTTTAAATGGTTTTTATTTTTCTTTCAAAGTAATCTTCAATAGCTATGATGTATCAAACTTTCACTTAGCAGATTTATTGCTGCTAAAAGTAAATTGTTTTGTTTCCTTTAGGCAATGCAAAAGGGATTTTTTCCCTGTTGATTTTAAGTAATAAAAATCTAAAAACAATATGTCAGAGTATAATAAGCATTTGGGTGTTACTTTTTCCTCTTTTGAGAAAATAAATAACTCCATTCACAAACTGCCACTGAATAAACTGATACCAATGGGATTTGAAACTCAGTAACAATAAGAATTAATATAATGTTACTTTCTTCATATTTTGGGGGTCTTCTTTATCGATTGGAAATTTAATTGCAAAATGAAAGCCTAATAATTGAATTTTGAACTAGAAGTAAATTTATTTAACCAAAATACCTTATTATATATAAAAGAAGCTGAAGCCCAGAGAGTTTATATTATTTACCCAGAGACAAAGTTAATAAAAGGCCTAATTTTGTACCCTAGTAGAAAAACAGTTGTTTACAATAGGCATTGGTTTACGTCGTAAATATTTACATTCAGGCATAACATAAAGAAAAAATTTTGTAATCACTGCACACATACTGTGACTATGTACTGAGCCCAGTCTACTGTTTTTTGTCATCATTTTGTTATGGCTGCAAAAATCCTCTCCTCTTGCCAAAGATAAGAATAGAAAAGAGAGATGAAAGTTATAGACAAAGAGAGTTTTAAAACCTGCATTTATGAAAGAAGTGTGAGGAACTTGTCCAAAGAAGAAGACATCCTATTTTTAGAGACTCCAAAAGGTTTCACGCTGTTGACTTTATGGGCTTGGTGTTTCACATTACCAAACTAAGGATATCTTAAATTTACCCCAACTTCTTGTCGACAAGTTGTACTTTCTACATCAGCAGAAGCATCATCCTCCTTACTAAACATGGATATTCAATTGAAACCAGGAATAATCCAAGACTAAAGTAAGGAGCAAGCTTGTATGACGAGAAGGGAATATTATAATTAATGTAACAAATGTGCTGACATTTATTTGAGGATGCTGTTCTGCAGGAATAGAGAGCTAGGAATCCTTCCCTTGATTTTCCCCTTCCCCAACTGAATTGAGCATATCCCTTATGTCCAAAACACATTTTTACTATAGAGTACTGTATTAGACACTGCTTATATACCATTTCAAGTCCTTTCAGCCTCATCTCTTACCCAGCCACTGCTGCAGCTACCTGTCCAATATCTACTTTAGCCAGTTTTGTAAAGGAACAAACAGTGTTACCAAACTTAAGAGGTTTGTTTTTGCGTGCACGCATCAAAACCAAAGGAGACATGAACAGGAGTTTGCAGCAAAGAACACAGAGGTTTAATTAAGGAAATGGGGCCAAGCCTGGAGACAGAGGTGAGCTAGTGCTTAAAGACATGGCTCACTGATGGCCTCTAGGGTATAGGTTATGCTGGGGTGGCGGTGGTGGGGAGGGCTCATTAGTCATGGTAGCTAAGGGAGTTGGGGTCATGGGCTCTACTGATTGTTCAAGAGGCAGGTGATCATTGTACCAAGTCCTGATATTAGTCACGGCAACGTTCTATCTAGTTCCAAGGGAATGCTGGTAGAGGCATTCTGCCTTCACGGGTGTAGAGCTGTAAGATGTTATCTTTAGTTTGGCTGAAACTGTTTCTGTGGTCAACAGACCTGAGCTTTGTTCTTAAGACCGTTTGGTGCTGACCTAAGGGCTTATGATTAAGGGAGTAGTCATGCAGTATGCAGAAAGACAAGGAAAGAAAAGAAGCAAGTTAGCTCAAGGCCAGTTTGAATCAAGGAGAAAGAAGAGAAAAAGTCATTTTAACGAAGTGAGGACGTGCATGGTTACAACAGTTTCTCCTTGTACGCCTCTCATTCACTTCTTGCCTTTCCTGGAGCTTCTCCGATGCCTTCAGATAAGAAACACATATGAAAACCTGGTTAATACTTGTATCGGTTGGGGTTCAATCAGAGAGGTAGACCATTAGGGATTTCATAGATATTTACATTTGTTTCAAGGATTTGCCTTACACAATTGTGGGTGCTCGTCGGGCCGTCTGTTGGGCTCAAGGCCGTTGTCCTCATGTCCCCGGTGTTTTACTGTCGTCTTTCTTCCTCATGAGGCTGTAAGCGTCACAAAGGCAAGTTCTTCATCAGGTTTTTGATGTGTTCATTAATGTATCTCTACCACCAAGGAAAGTGTCTGGTAAATATAGATTTTTAAACTAACTACCTTAACATGTTTGAATTGATAAACTGTTGCTATGATCACAACTTAAGGTAGAAACGAACACTAACTTACACAGCATATATACAGTGGTCTTCCAAGGATTAAAAACTGGCACTGTTCTCCCTTGTTTAAAGAAGTAACATAAAAACAGAGAATAGAGTGAAATTTTCTGGATTTTCGGCAGACATTTAGCTCTCTCTAATTAAGAAATTAAAAAAGGAACAGAAATAAATAGTATGAAAAATTTAAGGCTGTGTATGCAAGAGAATTAGCATGATTTTCCCATATGGACTGATGCTAGATAGTGCAATGGAGAAAAACCAGTCGAATGTTTTTCTGGGATAAATCATGAAAGGAGGGGCTTGGGGTTGATGTAGACTGCCTAAATGAGACATTGTATGTACCCCTCTGCCAGAAAGGTGACCTGAATGCTACACTTGATTAGGAAGGAGGTTGGAAACCATGATGTCATTGATGGGCTACTTGAATTGTTCTGCTTTCTCTCCAGAACAAAAGTTTGGTCACAGAGTGGTGGGCTGCTTGGCGCCATTCTCCAGCCATGGTGGTACGGTCAGCAGAGAGATGTGCTTGGCCAGAGGGTATGTCCTCAGATATGGACAGGCCTGCTTATTCCAGTCTTTCCCATCAACATGCTGACTCACTCTCTCTGCATGATGATGGAGATATAGTACCTCATTTATAATGTATGTGGAGCAACTTTTCCTTGAATTAGGGTGGTCTAGAAATAGCCTCACAGTTTTCTGTGTCAGATATAAACTTGGTCTTTGGGCGTATGCATGATCACTGGCTGAAAATTTCCTAGGTAATGAAGAAGAAGGAAGGGGGAATAAAAAAGAAGCGAGATGGGGCATAATTTACATTTATGGTGTTCTTTCTAGGTGCCAGGAACGATGTAAAAATGTAACATTTATTATTTCATTATGTTCTCTTTGAGGTGGGTATGCTACTATACCTACTTTATGGATGAAAGAAAGAGCTCAGAGAGCTAAGAAAGTTGCCTAAGGCGACATGCCAATAATTATGGAACAGAGATGCAAGCACAATCAGTCTAATTTCAAAACCTCTTCTCTTAAATATTAATCTTTTTAAATATTAAAAATTAAATAAAAATGTAGATTGATAAAACAAACACCCTATATGCCAACCACCTACAATGAACATGTTCATTATTTTTGGAAAATATTAGGCCACTCTTTTCTCAAAATTTTTTTTGTTCTTGTCCCTTTCTTGGACTCCAATTACATGCATGTTAGGCCATCTGATATTGTCCCACAATCCTTTATACTTTGTTCATTTTCTAAAATCATTTTTATTTTTCTTTCTTAGTTCGGATAATTTCTATTAATTTGTTCTTACACAAAGTTCTTTTATACTCAGCTATGTCCTAACTGAAAGTGGAAGTCTCCTTAGAAAGTTTCTTAATACTACTCTCAGTGGCTACTATAGATTGTTCTCAGTTAGAATCTGAATTAAATCTATTTGCCATCTCAGATCTATCTAAGAATTGTGACTTCAATTCAGAATATTTTCAAAGCACCGATATCAATAGCTACTGAAAAGTTCTCAAATAAGTTTTTTATCCTATGAACTAATTATGTGATATCTGAGATAACTGATTGTTTATTTGTACATACTCAACCTTGTTTCAGAAAGAATATAGTAATATAATAATAATAATAATAGCTATTATTGATTGAAACTGTGATCTGGCACTTCACAAACTTCTTTATATATTTCTATTTTTAATTTTTTTCAAGCAGGAAAGCACAAGGTTTATTGAAGCAAAAATACACACTTAAGAGGGAAGTGTGGGTGAACTCACAGATCCAGTCGCTTATATATTTTTTAATTTATATAATCCTTATAATAATCTTGTCTTAATATTATTATAACCATTTTTTTACAGAAAAGAACTTTTAAATATATTTCAACTAGCTTCCTTAGGGCTACACAAAGCTCAGATTTTAACTTCAATGTGTTTTAACCACCGTCATAGCCTAACTTCTAAAACTGTAGGAGACACAGTCGTGATCTTCGGAGATCACCTCTTCAGGGCTTATACACCCATTCTCTAGCTAGTGATGGAACAAGCAGCCACCGATGGCTCGTAACGGCGTCTGTCTCTGCATATTATCTTACCCAGGGTTTTGTTTGTGAAAACCATAAAGGTGACATATCATACTATGTGAATTGCTATCAGCATATCCTCACTAGGATGTAAGATCTGTGAGAACAAAGTCTTTCATCTGTTTTGTTCACTGATGTACCCCAAGTGACTGCAACAGGGCCTGGCACACGGTACAAGCTCAACACATTTTTTGTTAACCGAATGAATGAAAAGCTGAGTCTTCTGAATAGTTTTTGCCCTTCTCTTCATATTTGAAATTTGAGAGTTAAGCTTTGTTGCTTAACTGATTGAATTCTGATTGTCAGGTACTGGTTTTGATAGCCTACTTCCTGCCTAATGTATATATTTCACTGGCCTATGAATGAACTAAACTGTTATAAATAAACCCATTGCAATAAGTGTGAATTTTCTTACTGTTTATGTCTTATTATAATTAACTCGAGTCAGAAATAATTTTTGAATACAACGAATTTGGCCCCAGTCATAGAGCTTTAAGATAAGACAACAATGTGGATTTCCTTTCTTCTGCTGCTGAACTCCAGATTCTCCTATGCAAGAACACTTATTTAACCCAACAGATCAGTGGTTCATAGGTCTGACCAAATGAATTTTTATAGTCTAACAACAATATATATGTTGTTTTTCTATGTACCATCATTGGCATACTTCATGCATATTTTTATGTAATGTACATTGCATCATGTTCTTGAGTCAAGTGTTTTACTTACAGAAATTCCTTCAGAGATTTCTATGTTGTTGTTGTTAATATATATGTCTAATTTGTATATATTATATATATATATCTTTTTGCTATTTCTGGCATTGAGTCTTTGATAGAAGTCTTGTTATAAAATCTTTAAGATATGGAACGTTACTAGCATTTGCTAAGGGATTTAATCCTGAAGACATTGAAATGCACTGCCAAGATTTTTTTTTTCTTTTTTCTTTTTTTAATGAGAGGATTGTACAGTGGAGGAAGAATGCTGCTTTGTGATTACAGCAGTTCTTTGACTGTCCTATTGTCATGGACTTCTAGCCATTGATAAGACAATCCTCTTTATTTTGCTTCGCAAGACTGGAAAATCCCTGAGAAATTCCCAAGCAAGCTGAGTGCCACATAAAGGAAAGAAAACTGAAACCGAGGAGCACAGTATGTGGGAAAAGAACCTGACGTGGTGGAACCGTGCCACTTTCCGAAGGTTAACAAGAGTTTGAAAGACATAACAATAAGAGCTCTGGGACAGAAGCATGCATATTTTTTGTCCTCAAGGCTTTTTTTCTTAGTCTATAATTTATGAGCAAATATCTATTGAACACTCATATTTGCTTAGCACTGCTAGAGACACTGTGGGGAATTCTAAAGAATACTCTTTTCAGTCTCTGTCCTTCAAGAGTCTGAAGAGTATGAAGAATATAATCAGCATATTTAAGCCACAGCAAAACGAGATGGAATTTAATTACTATAAGTGCTTAATTATGAAGTACAGAGACTATTAGCCCAGTAAAACTGATTGGAAAGGGGGCAGGCTTCCAGGGGTCCAGTAATATTCTATTTGCAATCCGAGTGGTGGTTATGGGGGTTCTCTCCACAACCATTTGTTAAACTATACACACAGTTTTATTTACTTTTGTTTATAATTCACAATAAAAAAAGGTAGAGGAGAGAAGGGGAAGGAAATGAATAAAGCCTGGAATATTTGGGACAAAAATTTGTAGAGGAAATAGGACTTAAGGTGGGCCTTAGAATTAGGCCAGAGAAGGAAACAAATCATGCAAATGAAAAATGCAGCTGGCAGGTTGCAGGGAGGGAGAGTGCTGACTAGAATGAACCTGGAGTTTGGAGAGCGGATGGGAGGAGCAGGAGATAAAATAAAGCTGGACGGTTTGAGAGTCAGGGGGTGAGGGCAGGGGGTTGAAAGAGGAGGCTTGCGATGGAGGCAGAGTTTTCCCTCTGATGTAGTAGGACATTAATACATTGTGGGTTTTAAGTTAAGTGACAGATCGACGACAGGAGGGTTTAAGGAAAATTTAGTAAGGCTTGTGGTATGCCTTTTGGATTGAAATGGGTTAGAAGCTGGACTGAGGAAGGAAAGTAGAAATTAAATCTCGTTGGTGATGGGGACCTCTTGTCAGTGGAGAGGAAGAAGTAGACGTGAGAAATACTACAGAAGAGAAATGTTCCTGACCGGTGGCCGACGGGATAGTGAGATGAGCAGGACAAGTTAACCTCACGTTTTACAAGTCCTGGGGCGACGATAAAGTAATTGGTAGAAGTTCCAGTTGGTTAAGAAGAGAAGGTAATATTGGCCTTTCAGACATAGAATTTGAGATGACAATGACTACTGGTAGTAGCAATATGGGGACAGATCAAAAGCACATAAAGAAATTTTGCCGAACGTTTTCTAATATAAGATACCACAACCAGAAATTAATCCCCATCTCGTGTCATATGCCATGTAAAGTACCCACGCGATGCTTCTCTCGCATCAAAGATAAAGCTAAAACTCAAGGCAATTCCCCCTCTTTGAATGTAGTAGCCAAGCCCACCAGTATTCCTGTCCTTTTCCATTTCTGACATTCCTGTGAACATCGTAGTTCAAAAGCAACACCTATATATTTTATTGGAGTGAAAAAGCAGGTGTTCCAGCTGATGGTGATTTCTGTGCAAGATAAACCATCCTTATCATTTTTAAAATCTTTTTTATTTTGCGTCTTTTGAGCAAATTTGGAGATTTATGCTATAGAAACCCAAATCTACAAAACCTCAAAGGGCGGCTAAAATCAAGGAGGCAGATTTTGATTAAATAACAATAAAAGAAAGCAGCACTTTCTAAAAATGTGAACGACCCATAAATGGAAAAAGCTAATTATATTCCCTCTTCTGGAAATATTTTAGCAAAAGCTCGACTCTCTGTAGAGATTCTATATATAGGATTCTTTAGAGTCAGTGATTGGACTAAAAAAACTCTATATCACTTTTTATACTTATTCTCTCCCTCTCATATATTGAGGGGAGGTGAGGAAAGATTTGAATAATGTCAATGAATTTGTTCATTTATTCATTCAAACAGTTTTGGTACTTCTCCTATGAGCCAGCCACTAGGCGAGGCACTGGGGATACAATAGAGAAATAGCCACTGACTGACCCTGACCTCAACAAACATAGTCTAACAAGAGGTACAGTGAACAGGGTGTGAAATACCACCGTAGAAGTAAATACCTAGAACTCTAGGGAGTGTGGAGCTCACTCTTGAGGAATCAAAGAAGACTGTTGGGGAGTAAGTAACACATACTCTGAAACATCAAATATATACCAAACCAGATTGTTGAAGACCAGGGAAGCTTAAGTTACTTTCTATGAGTTTCCTTGCCCAATCTTCAGTATGTGAACACAAAGATTCTATAGTAAAGTCAGAAAATAAAGCCTAATATGATTTTTAATATGAAAGCATGAACTCATGCGTTGGGTTTCCAGAAAGCCTAAATCCAATAGAAGATGAAATATTTTAAAATCTAAACAAAACTCCTGTGTCATAGGTTGACATTATGAAGTGTTAACGGTTTCCCCCCGTGTTACCTTTAACCTGAACCACTCCATCCAAGCTGCTAGACTAGATCGTTCCATTGCCCCAAGAGAGGTGAGGAAAAGGGAAGCGGAGCGAGTTGCGGCACAGCCGGAAAATAATAATAGCCAATTCAGTTATAAGATGATAAGATTCGATCAAGTATTTGCTGGGCATTTTCCCCTCCTAGAAGGAGATAGTTTAACCCCCCCCCCCCTTTTTTTCCTGGGCTAAGGAAAGAAAAGGGTTGGGATGAGGATGAAAAACAAGATTGTTAAGGTGTTGGTGAAGCTCTCAAGGAAGGGCTCCCAGACTCCACCCACCTCACCTCCCCCGCAGTGATTGATCCTCTTTAGGGAGAGAAGAGCCATAGAACCCTGAGACAGGTCAAGGTCCTGAGGGTAAAATGCAGCTCCGTCCTGTATCTCATAAATAAGTGCTTTGCAAATTTTAACCTGGTGGAGAGGTGATTCCTATTCAAGCTCCCAGATGATCTATAGTCCACACTTTGAATAGCAAGATCATAGAGGGTCCTCGATGGTACACTGGCCCCCAGGAAATTACCTAAGAAATTTAGCGAGGAGCTCACGGTCTTTGGAGAGGACTCCATAAGGAGAGGAAGATGCAGGGACCACATCACTGCCGTGCAGGTAAAAACCGGGACCCGTCTGCGCATGCCAGGTATGTGCACATCTCAGTGGGCTAGTCCATCTCCACGGCAGCTAATAGGAAGGAGAGTTAGCAGTCATGGGCCAGATACCCTTCAACCATCTCGTATGCAGCCACAATACCACAAACCACTGGAAATTAAATTTCACATGAGAGAAAAGGCAAAGAAAAGAAAACCCTAACTTGATTGAGTTTACGCAGAATTGAGTAAACTGTAAAGGGCTTCTTGAGATAGAAATTAAGTTGTTACAGAAAATTAAACTCTCAGATTTGTGGCCTGAGTACTTCATACTCGATACTCTCTCTATATAAGAAATTTAATGGTTAATTCTCCCAAATAATAATTTAAATAAAAATTATAACTACCAGTGAATTACAGGTTAATTTTGAGGGGAAAACTATTATAGAATTTTGTATTCCATGTAGCCCTTAACACAGTCTTTGAAAGAGGCCAGAGGATTCAAAATTACTTCAAATTTCTTTGGTAAATGAATTTTTTAAATGCTGTGAAAAAAAGGTGGGTTAAAGTCAATTCAGAATGTTAATTCAATCATTTAAAGAGATAAATTATGCAGAAAAATGCAAAATGAGGTAAATCAGTTCATTGAGAAAAGGACTTAATATATTTCAACTATGTTAGTGATTTTTTAAAAAACCACAGGTTATGCTGTACAATTAACAATTTCTTTTTAATTTTAAAATGATAAATTATAAGAATGGAGATGTTGATAACTAAACAGTAATAAAATAGTGCCTCTCAAAAGTTTTCTTGCAAAGTTTACATGAATTGGGATGGAAAAACCCACAACAAAAGAAAATAAAGTTGTATCTAGTGGCAGGCTTAATAAACATATTTTAAGGTCAAAACTGAAATATAAAAGACTAATTTTCTTTTATTTTTAACTCCTTCGCTCTACCAGGTGATTTAAAAAAATTTTTTTTTTTTTTGGCCAGAGACAAGCAAATTTAAGAAGTTTGGGTTTAAATTCAAAAAAACTTTTTTTTTTTTGCCTTTGCTAATATTCCTTGGGATAATATCAAATGTTCAAGCAAGAATTTATAGGCTATATACCTCCTTTAATAAAGTTTTCTGATGAATGACATTCTAGAATTTTCTAGATACACTAGCCTTTTATTCTTGAGATAATCCAACTTGATCATGATGTATCATGATCATTTTGTACAATGTACATTGCAAGTTTCAGTTTGCTAATATTTGTTAAGGATTTTTAAATCTACATTCATAAGTAAGATTGGCCTGTAATTTTCCTTTCTCATACAATTCTTTTCTGGTTGTTACCAAGGTTATATTGAACTCACAGAATACAGTAGGGAATGTTCCCTCTTTTTCTATTTTCTGAAAGAGTTTGCAAAATATTAGAACAATCTTTTCCCTGCAAATTTGGTAGTATATACCAATAAAACCATCTGTGACTGGTGTTTTCTTTATGGGAAGATGTTCAATTACTGTGTCAGTGTTTTTAATGGTTATCGAACTCTTTCTAAAGATTTCTATATTTTTTCTAAATTTTCAAATTTGGTAGCATAAAATTAACCAAAGCATTATTTTATTATCTTTCATAACCTTTGCTGGATACGAAGTTATTTTTTTTTTCATCGCTAACATTTATTTGTGCCATCTCTCATTTTCTTTAGCAATCATGCTTGAGATTTATCTATTTTAATAGTCTTTTCAAAGAACCAACTTTTGACTTCGTAGGTCCTAATTATCATATTTTATGTTTCCTAACCCATTAGTTTTGCTCTTAACCTTATTATATTCTTTCTTACAATATCCATTTTTCTTCTTTTTCAAATTTTTTAGTTTGCATATATGGCTCATTTATTCTTTCCTAACACAAGCATTTAAGGCTATGTATTTTTCTCTAAAAACTTTTACCGGGTCCCTTATGTCTTAATATGTAACATTTTTATAATTTTTAGTTGTAAATATTTATAATATATATCTTAATTTCTCCTTTCCAAGTACATGAGGAGTTTTTTTTTTTTTTTTGGCTTATCTTTTATTGTTGACTTTTAATCTAGTTAAGTTGTGTCCAGAAAACATGTTCTATGTGAAGAAAAAATTGAAATTTGTCAACCTTTGCTCCAAGGCCCAGCTTGTAGTCAGTTTTTATAAACGATCATTAATAAGCATTTAAACAGATATGCCTAGCAAATTAAAAGTTATAATAGTTATTTTACCTTCTAGTGAAGAAAGATAGAGTTAGATAAATTGGTAAAATATATAGTATATCAGATAACATCCTGAGCAGAAATATAAAGCAGAGTAAGGGGACAGCAGGACCTGGGATGGCGTCACTGGTAAGGTAACATGTGCACAGTGACAAGATGCCAGCCATGCCGATATCTGAAGTAAGAGGAGCCTTCCAGGGAGCGGGGCAGCCGAGACTGGAGATAGGAGTCTGCTTGGTGTGTTCAAACAACAGCCCAGATCGTGTGGCTCAGGCACAAAGTGGTAGGCAACACAGTCAGGAAGGGGCGGCGGGACCAGAACACATAGGAACTGAGGTCATGCTAAGGACTTTGGCTTTTATTTTGAGTGAGCCAGAAAGTCTCTGGGAGAACTGTAGGAAGAACTGCGATATGTCTGATTTAACATTTTAAAAGTTCCCTCTGTGAAGCTCATGGTCAGAGATTTGATGAAAGGTGAGAATGTTGCATTTAGTTCATTTAGTTTTATTTGCTACATTTAATAAGTGATTACCAGGTGTTAGGAACTGTGCTAGCTACTTTGCATACATTATTTCATTTAATTGTCAACTGTTCTATTGGGGAGATATAATAACAATAACAACCACCATAACAGTAATAGCTAACATTTATTGACCAGTCACAATGGGCCAGGCACTATTCTATGCGTTTTAATCATTTAATCCACCCTCAAAGTAATGAGTTAGATAAAATTATTGTCCCCATTTTACAAAATTAGGAAACTGAGGAAGGGAGAGATTAAATAACTTGCCCGAGGTCACCTGACTGAATCCAGACAGCCTAGCTACAAAGTCTTACCTCTTAGCCCTTACACAAGATCACCTCTCTTGGAATAAGCTTTGACTTCGAAGATGAAGAAATTTGGGCTCTTCGAGGTTAACAGACATGCCAAGTTCACATCCTACCGAGTGATAGATTCGTAATTTACACCCAGGTCTATCTGATTCCTGAGCCTGGGTTCCCTGGTGGTAGCCGGTATGGGCTGATAGCCTCTCTGTAAAGCTCTGTTAGTCATGAAGGGTCAGAGTGAGAGATGCTCAGTGACTTTGTCTTGGAATAGAAAGGCCAGAACATTCTGTAGATTGTGTTTCTTTGTTTTCTTCCACTCCAGCCTTCAGACAGAGCTATTTTACTCTCTGTAATACTTGATACACTTATCGCTTTCCATTCCTTAATAACAGTGATCTTACTTGTTTTATCTCAAGCACCTAACACAATGCTAGGCAGAAAGTGCTTAATAAGTGTTTGTGGAACACTAAATGATTGCTTAAACTCTTTCCTAGAGAGGAAGAACCAAATACACAGAGGCTTAATCTACTGCATGTAAAATAGACATTGCTTGCCCAGTGTCAGATAGTGCGCCCCATCCCAGTCAGCATTCCATAATGACTAACAAGGTGAGAAAATATATGGTCAAAATATACAAATCTCTCTAAACAAGACTCAGAGAAAAAATATAAATAAATAGCTCTATAATGCTGAGCTTTACCTGATCTCTCATAAGTATTTTTAAAAAGGTGTCAAGAAAGTTAAAAGTTATTTTTTTAAAAAACCAGCTTTTTAATAACAGGGCACATTACGTTGGTTAATGGAAAGTAGTTGGTAAATATTGCTATGCAAATTTATCTGATCTAGCAAGTGTCTAGTTCAGTCCCCTCTCTACCCACTATCTATGCAAAAGAGAAGAATAGAAAGAAAAAAACAAGCTCTAAAGTTGTTGGAGGGAGAGAAATAAAGAGTATGGCCGACTGCTATTTAAAATGAGGGAAACTCAATGGAGCATTTTGCTTTTCTGGTTCTGACAAGAAGGACCTGTCACATTTTGCATCTAATCTGTACTTCTGTGTCATGTTGGAAGCCACATTGCTGCCAAGAATGTGTAGTAAGCTAAATGTTCAGTGGGTGTCAAATTTCAAAGGGAAATCTGCATTCTCTTCAGATAACCTCCTGAGGGTCTAGATAACCTCATTCTCAACCCTCACATCTCCATTTCAACCTGCAGTGGGGGACAGGGGAGAGAGTGGGGGAAGGAGGATGCTTCTTTGGTAGAAACAATCTTAGTCCCTTTGCTCAAGACTGTCCCACAGGGGGGTTGGAGGCTGAGGGCAAGTCACACCCTGTACCCTATTCCCTCTCCAGTACCTTGTTCCCTCTCCACAGGCCTCTTCTAGCCCATTTGGATAAACAGGTAAATTGGATTTAATAAGCCTCAAGGAGAATCCTGAAAGAGCAAAATCACAAAGGAGTAAATTATAGCAATCGATTATGTGTATTTTTATTGACCCTCAGGTGATTTCTTTTTGTCAGCGCTACTCCATTCCTTTTGGAGTTAATAGCATTTTTGGCCTTCTGAAGAGTAGGGAAATGACAAAGCTCTGATCTGGGTTTTTCATTAATCACAGCCTGAGAGGGACATAAAATGTTAATTAAGAAAATGAGCTTTGAATTCAACTGACCTAGCTTTGAAAACTATCCTTTTACTGTGTGGTCTTGAACAAATTACTTAATCTCTCTGAGCCCTAGTTTCTTTATCAGATAATTAAAGATAATAATGCCCATTGCATAGGGCTGTTTGAGACTATTAATATTTATAAAGAATATTCTGTAAAGGATGATGCATGCCGTATTATAAATGACTGAGAAATGGTAGATGTTAATATTATTATTACTATGGCATTTTATTCATTCAGTAAAAATGATTAATTATTAGTCCAGAAATTGTACTGACTGGACCAACTTTAAATTTGTGACTACAAATCTCAAATGGCTCAAAATGCAATCAGATAATTCGATCTCATTTCCATAGTAACTTCATTTCCCACCTCTCCAAGTTAGCTATTTCTTAACATCCTCTCTTTTCAAATCTCCAGTATCTAACACACACACACACACACACACACACACACACACACACACACCCCTCACATTCACACTCTCGCATTCAATTGATGATACTCATACTCGGATCTTAGTTCACAGAGACAACAAAGGCTATCAGATGGGAACTGACCCTTTCCTGCTACCAGATCCACTGACCTGCCTACATCCCTGCTCATGATCTTTACCTTCTGTCCTTTTCCAGTGGACAAAATGTCACATGTTCCTCGGGCCACCCTCCTGAGCCTGGAGCACATCCTCTCTGGCCTTCCCAAGTACCTCAGTCTTGTCTCATGTGTTGGCTACTTCTCCTCTAAGAGGACTCCCAATACTGGTGTGTCTCACAGCTCTGCCAGGCTCTTTTCCCTTTTTCAATGTACATTATCCTCTTGAACAATTTTACCCAGTTTTATGGCTTTAAATATCATCTAAGTGCTAATGACTAATCCCCGATGTTCCTCATCTTGGTGAATATCCACCTCACTGCTGAGACCCCAAACCTAGGAGCCCATATCCAATCTGTCCACAGTCCTGTACGACTTATTGACAACTTTGAAGTGTATCTTAAGACTCACTAATTCTCACAACCTCCATTACTACCGCCCTGGTCAAACCGCCGTTATTTCTCTGTAGATTAGGATTTCTCAACCTTGGCACTATTGACATATGGTCCAAATAATTCTTTGTCATGAGGGGTTGTTTAATAGCATCCCTGACCTCTACCCACTACATGCCGGTCGCACTCTCACTCCACAGTTGTAAAACCCCCAAATTCTCCAGACATAGCCAAATGTTCTCTGGGAGGTTAAGAGGCACAAAGTCACCCCCAACTGGAATGACTGCTCTAGATAATCTCCAGCAATCTCTTCACTAGTCTCCCAGCTCCACTAACCTTCTAAAATCTATGCGCCACCCAGAAGCCAGAGTGATCTTACTCAGAACATAAATCAGATCATACCCAGCCCTGGCTTAAAACATTTTAGTAGCTTCCTTCACACTTAGAATATAGTTCAAGCTTCTGACATTATTTCCTTTTACTCTCACGATCAGTCACTGCCCTATGTGGCATTCTTGCTGCTCCTCAAACTTGCCAAGGTCATTCCTATCTCAGAGCCTTTGTCTTTGATGTTCCCATTGCTCGAAAATTTTCTCTCCCCACATATTATACATGATTACATCTCATTATTCAAGCCACACCTCAAATATCTCCTCTAACTTTCTCTGAACAGCCTAGCCAAAGCAGTCCCTAAAGCTGCTCTCCATCATATTACTCTATTTTTTTATTAGTAACAAAATTATATATTATTTGTTCATTTTCACCTATTCACTTATTTATTATCACCTGTGAAAATATCAATGCCATGAGAGGAGGGGCTTTATTTGGTTTTGTTCACCACTGTTTTCTTAATTTCTTGAAATGTGCCTCACAAAAATAAGCTTTTGGATAGTATTAATTAACAAATTGTTAGCTGACAAGTTGGATGATTAAACACCTATGTGGTCTTGAAGAGGAATTTTCCACTCAAATGGCTAAGCTTGTAGTCAGCTCTTTGTTCTGCTTCTGTAGACATGCTTGCTGCATAGGCCGAAGGGCAGAGTGGTCTCAAGATCAACTGAAGACTCACCCTCTGCTTGGATTGTTCTGGCTAGGTAATAGATGTATTACCTTTACTTGTTAAGAACAGATGTATTGCCTTTGCTTGTTAAGCCCTATAAAAGTAAGGTTACCCCTGAGCTCGAGGTCCAGATCCTCTGTGACTGCCTGCGTAATAAACCTGAGTTCTCCAACTCTCTGAGTGCTGCTTGGTTTCTCACCGGTTTTGTTTCTGCAATGATCCAGGTATTGGTTTTTGGGCTGTGGCTAGAAAAATATATAATGAGACATGGTCCCTGCCTTCAAGGAGTGTGGTCCAATGGAAGTTTCTAGAAGTAAAAAAATAATTATAATACAGAATAGTAAGTGCTATACGAGGGGGAACTACAGGGCCAGTAACAATATTAACGGTAGAGGCCTTTACCTCAGACCTGAGGCAGCCCGAGAAGACTTCCCAGAAGGGATGGCATAAACGAATGACTCAAGAGGGGTAAACTGGAGATAGCTAGGTGAGTGGGTGTTATAAGCTGAATTGTGTCCTCTCCCAAATTCATATGGTGAAACTCTAACATTTAGTACTTTAGAATGTGATTGTATTTGGAAATAGGGCCTTTAAAGATGTGATTAAGTTAAAATGAGGGCTTTAAGGGTCTGCCCTAATCCAATCTACTGTCCTTGTAAGAAGAGAAAATCTGCACACATAGAGAGACAACAAGGATGCACGTGCCAGAGAGAAGACCATGTTACGACACAGTGGGAAGGTGGCCGTCTGCAAGCCAAAGAGAGAGGCCTCAGAAGAAACAACGCTGCTGACACCTTGGTCTCAGACCTCTAGCCTCCGGAACTGTGATAAAATAAATTTGTATTGTTTAAGCCACCCGGTCTGTGGTGCTTTGTTACAGCTGCCTGAACAAACTAATACAGTGGGTGGGAGAGTGGAGTGCGACAGTGGATGTGTGGAGTATAAGCCGGGTGGTGGCAAGAGAAGAGTCTGGAGAGAGGAGCAGGGGGGCTCGGGAAGCCCAGCTGAGGGGTTTGAGAGCTACGGCGAAGGGCCTCGGGAACACTGAAAAAATATTCACGGGGCAAGACAATCGGATTTGCCTCTGAGAGAATGCACTTTGTGGCACCATAAGGAGCAGACTTTAGAAGGGCAATGTCAGAGATCCAGAGGGCAAAAAGGAGGCCTGAGGCTTTGGAGTCCAACAGAACAATGCTCTGATGCGACTGCCCCGTAGAAGCCCTATGACCGTGGGCAAGTTCTTCCCCTTCCTTTCCTTCTATTTCCTCACTTTTAGTTTTATGCATAATAATTCTTTGCCCATGGTGTAATATTTAGATGAAATAAATCAATGTATGTAAAAACACTATTGGTAGCTAATAAAATGTTTAAGGCAGTAATAATAGACCTGGATAAAAAGGAGAAGTCTGAGAGATTTAAAAATAGATAATCTGAAAAAAAATTGGCAGTTAATTTTATGTTTGGAGGTAAAGGAGAAGACAACATCAAAAAGACCGCTCAAACTCTTGGTTTGGGAAGCTTTGGACTTACGTGTCATTCACCCAAATAGGGAACACGGAAGAAACAAGGAGGAGAAGAGGATGAAGTTAATTTTGGATACACTGAGTTTGAGGGATCCCTGGTACTTTTAAGAGTTGTGTCATTCAGGGCTGAGGATGGGGGCTGAGGTTCAGGAAAGAGGCTTGGGCTAGAAAGAGCTGCAGACTCGATGGATGAGACTACTCCGGGAAAGTGTGCGGAGTGAGCAGAGAAGCAGAAGGTCGCACGAACTCCTGGGACACATCCCCTGGCAGAAGAGGAGAGAGAGGAGGCTGAAAGGAATCAAAGAGGTATGAGGAAAACGGAATTAAGCCAAAAGAGGAAAGAAGATTTAAAAAGAGAGCAGTCCGCAGTGCAAAAGCCAAAGATAACTCATGTGAGGAAAGGACAAGACTTAGTGGACGACGCCATGCCTACATGTCAGGCATGATGAGGGCAAGGACGGTTTCGTGGGGCGAGGGATACCCGCCACACCGTAATGGGGCAAAGAGTAATAAATGAGAGGCGAGAAAGCAAATACCGTGAGCGTTCTGAAGGACAAGAGAGAAGACTACTTGTAAAAGGAAAATGCTTTTGCCCTTCATCTTTTGTAATTCCTTATTTTCCACCATCCTAACTACCTTTGGCCCAGGGATTCTTAACCTTGAGTTCACAGACCTCTCTCAAGTGGTTCATAGATAGAATTTAAGGGGTCCATGTATTTAGAAGGGAGAAAAAATTACAACGGTAATTTCCCTAGCCTGAAATTTAGCATTTTCATCAATTGTAAATGTAGGCAAAAATTTGAAAAGATTAGCAGTACCAGTGACTGTCAAAAATATATTTTCATATCATATTATAGTTGTCACAGATGTCTCAAAATATCATTTACACTCATCATTTTTATAAAATTATGGTAGTTATCAAACCTACTGCTAGATCTTATTAACAAATTATTTAAACAATTTGAAAATGATATTTAAATATAATTAGTTTTCCTTGTAAACTTGCATATTTTATTTTGTTTTTAAAAAACACTATTCTGGGAAGGGATCCATATGTCAGATGTCAAAAGAGTGGCACAGAAAAGGGAAGACTCCCCGCTAGTCCATTACACACGGCATGCGACTACTCCATTATGCCAAAGTTTTGGGTTTCATATGCTGCCGCACCTTTTTTTGACAAGCCACATTTGTCCTAAATGTTCCTCCAAGGAAAAAAAGTTCTGCGTTTCTATGAGCTTTTCTTCTGATCCGACCAGTATTGGTCCTTCTTTTCACTTGGTCATTGAATCACCAACTGTTCTGAGATAGTAAAATTGTTTCAAATATTCATTCACTTACTTGCTCACCATAAAACAAATACTGAGCACAAGGTACTACTATGCTACACCTCTGCAGTGCGGGTACCTCATAGGAATTTATAGTTTGAGGAGTAGTCAAAAGAGAAGAGAGATAGACTTATACATAAAGTTACAAGACAATGTGAAAGTTGCTTTCTTAGGATATATAAAGTTTTATGGGTTATAAGATGTGAGAGAAAGGCTTCACGCAGGAGATGGCATTGAGAATACAGAGAATGCTATTAAAGGACCGAGTTTGCCAAGACGGGATAAGTAATGTGCGTGAAGCTGTTACTCCGTTTTCTAAAAATCTTTGAACATTAACTATAATGGGGTAAAAAAGGTTTTCCATCTTGGTATATAGACTTGATTACCATACTTGTTAGAGCTGAGAAAAAACTGAGGAAAAGATTGAATATTTAGGACATCTTTCTTCCTTTAAGCATTTATATAGAGAAACAACGTCCATAATCATTACAGATGAAAATAAAAGGCAAATATTAATTTAAAAAGCATTTTGATATGAAGAATTGTTGGTTTTTCATAGATGAGTACATGACATCTGCTGGCCAAATTATGTAATTTCCCTCTCAAAAGGAACAGTGAATAATAAAGCTAAAATGATTATTAACTCTGCTTCTTTACCAAAGGAATTACATATTAGACTTGGGCTTTCCTTTAATGATTAGCAAGGAGAGGACTTTGGTCCTTTTGTTTGTTTGGTTTTGTTTTTCTAGCTTGAGAAGTTCAGTTCTTTAATAGTAAGTTAACTGAGGTTTGGGGAGAGGTAACACCTCGCTCAGGGGCACACACAGCTGGGCCAGAGCCAGAGCCCAGGGTCTGCTCTGCCCTCCCAGACGGCGCGAGGTGTTCCATGCAAGGGCTCGGGTCGCTAACTTCTCTCCTGTCTCTTGATTCAACTATTCATAAATTTTACTACTGATGACATGATTACTACTTTGTTTTTGTCTAATGTCTTTCACTTTTTAAAAAGTCTGGCTTCTTTTATTTACATGAAATAAAATTCATCAATTTTAAGAGTATAGTTCTCTGAGTTTTAATAAATGTATCTAGTCACATCACCACCACAACAAACAAGATCTGGAACATTTGTATCGGCCCCAAATTTCCCTCATGTCCTTTTGTCGTCAAACCCCTCCTTCCGCCCGCAGACCTTGGGAACCACTGACATGTTTTCTGTCTCTAACGTTTAGCCTTTTCCGGAATGTGATGTACATGGAATCATATGGCATGTAACCTTTCTGAGTCTTCCTTTTTTCACTTGGCTTACTGTTTTGAGATTCAGTCATGTTGCATGTATCAGTAATCTGTTCCTTTTTATTGCTGAATATCATTCTGGTACATGGATAAACCACAATATGTTTATCCTTTAAGTAACGGATGGAAATTAGAGTTGTTTTTGGCTTTTGATGATGAAGAATAGTTTCGCTACACATTGTATGCAGGTCTTTGTGTGAATATATATTTTCATACCTCTTGGGTAAATACCCAGGAAAAGGATCACTATGTTAAATATATATTATATGTTAAATACATATTTAACTTTATTTAAAAAACTGGCTTTCTTTTTTTAAAAAAGTAATTTTGCACATATTTATTTTATCCTGATTTTAGCCTATTTCTAGTTGTATCCTATATCATTGTTGGAGGGATCTTTTGTGCAAAATATAACTTTAACTCCAAGTATGACAGAAAAACAATGAGAGGCCTCTTCAAAATAAGGTCATGAAATACAATTTTTGGAGGAATGAAGTATTTCATAAAGGAAAGAATATAGTCTTAAATCATCTATGGTCTGTCAGTTTGACTTGCTGTGTACCCTTATTTATTAGGCAAATTACCTAACCTCTCTGGATGCCAGTTACTGAATCCTCAAATGTGAGTGATATAGGTATCTACATTGCTAGGTTGTTACGAAGATGATATGGGATAATGTAAGTGAGTGTTCCCCACGTAATAGGCACTGCTATTAGATTAATTGTTACTGCAATTAGATGAACAATTTATTTTTAGAAATAAAAGGTTACATTCTTAAAAAGAAATGGTGTCATGCTATAGATATTTTAGCATTTATTAAAAATTAATGTTTTTCTTCAGGAGATGCAAATATGTCACCCAGAGACAAATGAGCTTCATTTGGCTCTAGTGTCTACGATGTGTGAATTTTAAAAATACTGTTATTCTTACACTTTACCACGGATTAGTATTTTGCACTTAATTTAAGATCATGACTTTTATGTCACTGAAAATGCCATTGTCACATAAATTATGATGATAATAACAACTATTAACACATGCTATAACTTATGTAATGTGATTTACTTAGCAAGGGTTCATTTTAACTTAATAACTTTTGAAGAAGTGATTTTTTTTCTATAGTTCCACTTAAGATATTCTTATTCAGAAACATAGACAGTAGGTTTTTAACTTAGTTATTTTAAGACTATTTTCATTCTGTTACTGGCAGGTATTTAATCTGCTAAAAATGTTAGTTAATTAGGTTGCACTGACATCTGCTGGTAAAATAGTAAATGCCAGAAAAATTGTGTTATAGATTTCAATAGAGTCAAATATTTTAATTTAGTCTTTAGAACCCAGTATTTGCATTCTGGGTTTTAAAAAATTAGCAGCTGTGCCTGATAATTTCTGTTTCCGAGTTAAATTTGATTCATGCGGTTTGCTAGCTTGCAGCGACTCTCTGATTACCACTAAACAATGACATCATCTTCTTCTTTGTCCTCCCATCATCATCATTACTCCTTTTGGTCCTAAAATAGTACAACAGTAGTGATGCCTATTAAGTTAGCATGCACTTTGAGAAAAGACTCCTAGGGAGATAGGCTTAGGGTATAGGGAAGGTAGTAATCTCCAACAGAGTGAAACTCTAGGGGATTAGTTTTTCTTGTCGAGAAGTATAACACGGCTCCTTTAAAACTTACCAATTCGACACTCTGATTTAAGGTCACAGAATGTTACAACTGGAAAGAAATTCACTAACCCCTCTCTTCTGTAGATGTGGAAAAGGAGACCCGGATACATTTAGGGATAACTCATTACTTAGCTGATTTGAGAAAAATGTTTTCTAATCTTTCCATTCCAGGAATCTTTCCTATGTAAGTTGTCTTTACTAGCTTTTTATTAAGGTTATTGTTTAAGCCAAAAATATTTGAATGCACATAAATAGGATTATTTGAGAATTTATATTTAGCTTAACTCAACCACCTGACTTTCTCTAACTAGAGATGTGTTATTAAAATGCATACTGTATTATGCAACGTTGCTCTATAGTGCTTCAGAAATGTATATTTAATTCATAGGACCTTCCCAGAAACTGAAGCTCCATTGTCTCTTTCTTCAGATATGAAAATAGAAAGAGGCATGTAAAAAGGAAAAGAAAGAGAAAGAGAGGGGAGTAGGGGGAGAGAAAGAAAAAGAGAGAGAGAGAGAGAGAGAGAGAGAGAGAAATAAACTTCACCCAGGGAAATTTCTGGTTCTTCGATCAGATTTGGGGTCACAGAATTAAGCATTGATGTCTTATTGATAATATAAGCACGTTCCACCAGCCCCAACGTTTTGTTCCATTAGGCAGTTATATAGGATGAAACTTTAGCAATGCAATGTGCAGTGTGATAAAATATGTGCTATATACATAAACTGCCAATCAAATATTCCACAATATAACGCCAAGCACATTTTTCCTCTCGACTTCACCACTCTTGAGGTTTTGGGATGCGTAATACTTTGGTGGGGTTGCTGCAGCATCCTCACTGATGCCAGTAGCATGCCCCCAGCTGTACCAACTGGAGAAGTCTCCAGTCATTGCCAATGACACCTGGGGTGGGGGTGGAGGGGGCGCAAAACCAGCCCAAGTTACAAAACACTTTAAATTAAAGCTGCCTCCTTCAGATATACTTTTTTAAACTACTTAAAATATTTTCTAATCAATAATTTAATTCTTTTATTTTTTCGGATAAAAATAATAGTGACATATAAAAGCCTCAAGTCATCTCTAGATAAATAGTTCATTTAAAATATTCCTTTCTGTGCTAGAGCTAATAAAGTGGGGTCCTTAAATTGTTTTCAATACTTGCATATTTATTCTCATTTGTTTCAATGCTCTAAGGCAGCAGTCTCCAACCTGTTTGGCACCAGGGACCGGTGCTCCTATGAGAATCTAATGCCTGATGATCTGGGGTGGAGCTGAGGCGATGATGCTATCGCTGGGGAGCAGCTGCAGATACAGATGACGTTGGCTCACTCCATCCCCATTGCTCACGTCCTGCTGCGTAGCCTGGTTCCTAACAGGCCAGGAACCAGTACTGGTCAGTGACCCAGGGGTTGGGGACTCCTGCTCTAAGGTATAATTTTGACACAGCTACTAATTCACAACTAAGTTTCTTTAACTCTTGGCCAAGCTGCCCTTTCTTTCTCTGTAATGGCTTTCTGAAAATCCTTGTATTTTCTTGATCGTACGAAAGTCCTATACATTATGCCCTTTGAAACCAAAAGCAACTACTGAAATTTTAGGGCAGGTGTGTTCGTCTTCATTCTGCAGATATGGAAACGAAGTGGAGCCAGGGCTCAGTGCATGTTCCAATGCATCAAGTGTTCTTTGCATTTCATCCGCAGTAAGCATGCTTTTGAAAACATTTGAGTTTTATATCGATAGAGCCTTCATGAAAGGAGAAAAGGAGGAAGGAGCAGAGAGGCGGGGGTGGGGAGAGAGAGAGAGAGAGAGAGAGAGAGAGAGAGAGAGAGAGAGAAAGGAAGAAAGGAAGTTGGGAAAAACACAGAAGAATAAAAACTGCTTTATGAAACAGCATAGAGTAAAGGATGATCAGATCTCACCCTGTAAACCCTAGTATCCAGTGAGGTCTGGCACATCAAATTATCCTCCATTCCCTCGCCTTTCTTTCCACTTTCTGTACCTCCTACCCTCCCCACTGCCACCATAACTGCTTGTGGGTGGGCACCTATGAACACACACTCACACTCACTAATCCATTCCTGACCTTGGAGTCAAAGCCCAGGTCTTTCTGAGGGGACCAAGCATGAGCATTTTGCTGTAGCTTCCGAATTTTTTATTCCTGGGACAATTTGTTCCCATACTCAAGCCGGGGAGTAAAGAGTTTCTGGAAGCACTTCAATCTTCCTGATGTTCACACTGCCCTCGAATCTTTTATTTGACAGTTGATTGCCTGTCTTTTCAGCTTTCTTAACACAGTTCTTAACATAGCCCAAGCCCTTCAAAATCCTGCAGCATTAGAGTATTTTGTACATGGAAAAAGAAGTGAAAGGAAAATTTTAAGCACTATGCAATGTTGGAAAGTCTGATGAGAAGCAGGTACCCTCAGATGTGATAATAGTGTAGCTATGGCAATGCTTCTGAAGGCATATAGTAGTATCAAAAACTTTAAAACACGCATGTTACTACATAGATTCAGGTTTTGAACTTCCTGGACTTGATTTTAAAGAAATCATTAAACACATGCTCAAAGATGTCTGTTCAAGGCAAGGACACGTACCTGAATGTTGTTATAACAGTAAGAAGATATCAAACAAAATGGTAAAATGCTTGATCGTATAAATTATGGTTTATCTATCCAAAGATATACAAAATAATTCATGCTATTAAAATATGTGCCTAGAAAAGTCAAGAGGAATAGACATAGAAATGTTTAGCTATTGTTAATGTGGTAGGTGGGTTTTAATTTCTTCTTTACGCTCTTCTGAATTGGCCAAAATTGCTAGAATGAATGAATACACACACACACACACACACACACACACACACACACACACGGTAATGTTTTAAGAAAAAGGCATTTGAAATAAAGAAAATAAAAAGCACTATGGTTCTCTGCCCGCTGTTATGTAGAAACATTGCTCTAAATCTCTCACCTGGCAGGGACAGGGCCCTTTCTAATACCTACGTGATGAGTTGGACAATTAACTGCACTTATTATCAATGACACTCCTCAATAGTTTTTAATTATTGACCATTTAAAATAGGCAAGGCATTGTTCTATATTTATACAAGGTATCTCCTTTATTCCTTAAAACAATTCCATAGGTAGAGATTATTCTCATTTTGGCAGATGAGGAAACTGAGGCTCCAAGAGAGAGGTTAAATAAATATGAGATCTAGGAAGGGTTTGAGCCCAAGTACTCTCCTGGCACACTTAACCCCTACACTACATTGTGTCCCTACCACAGTTTTGAGCCTGAGCATTGTCTCATCTCCGGATCATTTGGAACAATTGCAAAAGGTGTGCGAGGAAAAAGATTTAGTAGAATTCTAGCCACAATGCAAGTCTTTGTAATGTAGACTGTATTTAACTTTGTTTTCATATTTGCTCTATAACATCTGAAAAAACATGATGTAACTAACTTATGTGATGCTTAAGACAAGTTTAAGAACACAAAATGGGAAATAAAATCTGGGACTACTTTCGCACTGGCAAATTTTCCCACAGGAACGTAGCTAATACCTCTGCATTACCCTGAGCAATATACTAAAATATTAAGAAATTCGTAAAATTAGCAACCACAAAAACATGAATCTGATTAATTAACATGAAACATCTGAATGATGAAAGTTTATTTTATTTTATTTATCTGCCAATGGAATCCAAAGGGGCAAAAAATCACTACCGAGGGTGAACAAAGCAGATCATTAACATTATAATTTTTAGTGAGGTTCTGCATTCTACTGGTTTTATCTGACTACATTAAGACACCTACACATGCCAATGTAAAGAAACAACATACACTGAACTAACTACAGAGACCCCGTTGTTGGAACTTGAACCAGGATTATTATTATGTTTTCAGAGCTGTGTGATTCTGAGACTAAACGGTATTATGGAAGGAGGAGGGAGAAGACAAGAAGGTGGAAGACAGAAGACTAAGTATTGCCAGCTACCAGCAGTGAACAAAGATCAAACACAATCGCCGCGTGGGACACGGACACTAATTCACTTAATGGAGAGTAGGAAATACAACAGGTATGCAGACTCCCTATAGAATCCCTCTCCTATTACTCAGTCTCATATTTTTTTTCCCTGTATCTATGTAAATCTATGTAATAGAAATTTCATCAAGATGAATACTGCCTTAGATCTTCTCTGAAAGAGATCGACTTTGTGTATAACACACCCAACCCTTTGGTATCCATGAGATAACCTATGCTCAGACAATGAAGATCTTTTGATACTAAACTAGGGGTTTTAACTTTTGCCAGTTGCTACGAATCGTTCTTTCAGAAGAGTTATTTTATATATATTTCTTAAACAATACACACTTTATGTAAAATATAAGAATTATTGTACAATCTCAAGGTCAGATCCAGTGACAAAATGTACTACCTGAATCTAGTAAAACATTTCTTCCTTGCTGCATATAAGCTGCATTTAGAAACATCAGCTGTACTTTTTGTGTGATCCATGCTGTAAATGTTCACGAAAATCAAGCAAACAGCTAGACATCCTTCAGCTACTAAAATTAACCCTCCCAGTCACAGCAGTCTTATCAACAAAAATAGAAGCGCGGATAGTTGCATCAAAACCATGCTGGGCTGACTCAGTCCTGGCAAGGGCTGGTAGGGGGGAACCACAAGGGAAGCATGATAATCATGAATTTTCCGCTTGTTTTTATGTGGGAGTAAGACTAGTCTCTTCTCGCATGGCTTTTCCCTGCACCAGTCTTTTGCTAAAGAAGCTTCGAATGAAAGTGATCATCCCTTGATGAAAGCTGAGAAATGCTTCTCTGGAAACAGCTTGCCATGGGTCCTTAAGGCAAATGCCGGAAGTTAAAGAAATTGCAGAACAGTCTTAGAATGTAAACAATAACGTCACTGACTGAGGAGTTCTATCCATGGATGAAGACTCTTCACAAGAAGAACTACCTGGATAATGCCAGATTCTTGGTTTTTGAAGTTCATGTGAATTTTAAGTCCTAGGAGTGTTGTATGATTTTTCCTTTGCAGAGACTTCTGGATTGGATAAAAGTTCATGATGTTACTTAAAACAAAACCAACCAACTAACCATGGCATGGAGAAGCTACTCAAATACTAAGCAGTTTTGAGGTTTTAGTTAGTTTGTTTGACTTTCACATTTTACTTTTGTGGTTGGCATATGGAAAACCAAACTGAGAAATCATTATGTTGGAGTACTTCAAGGGCATGCCGCCATAGATACTAACAAGCTTATTGAGACAATAAGACCTCTGCAGAAAGTGCTCAGCTCGATGCCACATTCCAGAATGGCCACTGTTGGTTTCTTTTTCTAAATTGGCCATGTTTATAGGTTTCACAAATATCCCTGAAGGCTTCCCTGTGTGCTTGGCAATGATGAAGTTCATGGCAATATCATCACAGTTCTGCGTTTCATCTATCAAAGTGTGCAAGGCTGCAGGTTGCCTCTGAAAGAGTTCAAGGTATTTGCTGTCGAAGAATGAGGCTCCAATCAGCACCACAGAATACTGGTCACCATCTCCAAACCCTGGTGTCTGCAGTTCAAAACCTCCATAACTGTAGACGCCAGATGAAGTTGAGACATGCTTTCTAGGAACAAATCCTACAATTTGATCAGGAAATTGCTGAACAGAAGGAAAAAGAACAATTAAGTGTGGCATTTCTTTAGAGCAGACATGGTAAAAAAGACAATAATTTAGTACAGAGAAAATGAAATAGGTTATAAACTTTATTTTATTCCTGGTTTCGTCTGACTTCAAGCAACTTCATAAATCTACATCCTGATAAGTTTACAGGTCAAATTCCGTTACAACCCAAATTTCTTAACAAGATTTCTAACCTTATAAATGTCCTCCTAATTCAAACATTATCTGATATTAATAAATTCTAGTTACCAAAGAGTCTAGTTTCTTCAAAGCTTGCTGCAAGAAAGTTGACTGCATGAATACTATTTAGCACAGAAGATATAATGTGATTATTTTGAGAAAACTGTTTTACTCTCTCAGGAGTATATAAAATTAAGGGTCTACATCTATAGTTTTATTGTTTTTCCATGATGTTCAATATTCTTGAAAGTCACTGTTGCTTTTAAACAGTGTTATATTTTTTATCCCTTTTCTTTTTGGGCATTTTTTTCTTAAAATATGAATATATATATATATATATATATAAATATAGTAAGATGTGTCAGGATTTTTAGAGAAAGGATAGTAGTAAAACAATATTATGGTGAAAGTGACTAAAAAAGTCAGCAAACAAAAGAAAACCAATGAAACATGTGAAATAGGTAAATGGTTTAGTTTAATCTCATGAATAACTTGAGTTTCCCTCATTTACTGAACAGTCACTAAACTAGGGACACACACACACACACACACACACACACACACACACACACACACGGTGAGAGAGAGAGAGAGAGAGAGAGAGAGAGAGACCGACCGACCAGACAAGGTTAGATCCCATTTCAAAGAATTCAGTCTAGAGAGGATACGGTCTAATTTGTGAAGAAGGCTTTGAAAAGGTTTAGGTGCAGTTGGGTAAATCTCATGGGAGCGCTGAGGACAGAAGGACAACTGTGCTGCTGGAAGGCAATGGGGAAGGTGAAGGAGGGGTGGGGGACACAGGCTGGGAGGCTTCAGAGAAAATGTACCATTTGCATAATTTAGGAGGGTGAAAGAAATGTCAGAGATGACTAGAGAAGGAAAAGGGAAAGAATTAAAAGTGGAGGTGCTGGGTGAGTGGGAAGGCACAGATAGCTGTCTGATTTTGCTTGCCTCTACACCCCGAATCATCATTGTATGCAGGGCCGCACATCACACAAATATGACTTTAGGAGTCAGATTATTTTGGGCAATGGATTGCAATTGTTCTTGATATTTTTATGTATAAAACCTAAAATCATATTTGTCCAACTTTAATTACAGTTTATTTGCATTGTTCTAGTTAACCAATCTTTGTATTTCCCCCAACCCATGACATTTTAGGAACATTTATGTTTTTATCTGAAATATAAATTTCACTGCTGGAGTATTACATTAGAACTTTTTGCCTAAAAACCTTTTATTTACAGGTTTGAAAAAACTGCTGAAAAAAACTGCTGATATGGAAAAAAAAAATCTGTTGATCAGTTCACTAGGCATGAAGTTAGAAACTGAAGTTTAGAGAATGCTGATATCTGCAGAGTCCTGTGACCACTTATCCTTAATGTCTAATGCTGTTCTACCCCCAGGTAGCTAATTAAGTGCAATTAGACCATTTATTGGGTAGCACAGTGTTTAAATATTGGACAGTGTTTCAGAGTACATTTGTATGCAGTTCTGGTTTCAGGTAATTATAGTGCAACTTGTAAAAGCTAGCTACTACTAACACATATTCAATAGGAAAGAGACGTTTTATAGACTAGTGAGCATTCTGTGCCTATTTATCCCAGCTAGGATTGGGGGGGGTGGAATCCCCCAAAACCCTGCCATCACAACGGTGCATATAGAATTACTATTACTATTAATTTCCAGACAATGGCCTCAGAATCAGGATTAAATTTTGTGGTGGTAATAAATGCTTTGTTTTAATGGAAGTTATATACAATATTAATACAAAAATACACTTCTGGCTTGGGGAAAATATCTCTGCATTTCCTCCCCGTTCTTCGGAAGGTAGTTCTGGCTCTTCCCAGTATACCAAATACAAAGCAAATGTGGATAAAAGATAGCATAACTTTGAGGTTGGCAAAATTGCCACAGGTAATGTTGAATTACAGCATAATAAATTATCTACCTTTTAGATAAATATTGACTACATTAGTTTTGGGTGACTCTCACTTTGAACCATGCTGCCCTGGTTAAACACTAGATAGGACTTCATACTGATGATTTCATAAAGGGTATAGCAACCTTACCTGCCAAACTGAGAAAGCAAAAAGAAGGTCTTGGGCACTAATTAGCGTGTCATCGTCTACCATTAACACCGCTGAAAGGAAGGAAAAAAATTTAAATCGAACAGTTTGGAAAGGAAAACAAAACTAGTTAAGATACAATGGTGTTGATATAGATCATTCAAATAAGGTGGAGTCTACGAAAATTAGTAAATAAGAGATGTATTCTTTGAGAGATTTGTCTAGCACAAAAAGTTTTTATTTGAATTGTAATTGGTTTTATAACTGCCTGAGGGGAGAAATTATCATGTAGTTATCATCCATTATCCTAGAAACTAATGAATGTATAAATAAACAAAACCTTAGTTCTTTAAAGCAAATTACAACCTTGTGAAATTGCTACGAATAGGACAAAAAAAGAGGTGACAAGAAATACATTAAGCATAAGTTAAATGGCATTTCACTACCTTCTGTGATGCAATAATATGTAATTATAGCATATCTTTTTCACAATATTAAGCTCTTTGTCATTGTATTAAGATGTATATGCCTTCCTGCTCAGGAAACTGCTTCTTGACATCTTGGAAATTGCCCCTTAAGTTTTTAAAGTGCTTTCTTACGATTAAATTTCCCTTATTGTCTCCAGACAATTAGGACAAGTAGGAGACCAGAAATCTACCTACCCACCCCCAGCTCTGGTTAGCTGCAGCCCTGCCAGACTAAGAACCTAGCTGCAACTCACCCTTCGTCTCCAGCTCAGGGAAGACCTGAAGCCGATTCCTCATCCTGTTTGTTGTCTGTAGTTTGAAGATCACAGGAACAGGGTGAGGCCCTAGAGAACTCCACAACTCCTCCGGTCCCTTCTCCCCAACATTGTTCCACACCACAATCACCTTGTGCAGATGTGGTATTGCCTGATAATGATTTAAAAGTCTCAGTAATAGATCTGTTCTGTTGTATGTCTGCATTATGAGAGTAAAAGAATCCAGGGTGGACTTGCCCTGGGGTTTTATTTCCCTACGCAACACGAGCATCTTGTCTTCTTTAACGTTAGGAAGTAAAGTGGTCAAAGCCCCAGCTACCAGGAGTAACACGAGGACGACCACCAAAGAGAAGCGGAGTGCTCGAATCCCCATCACTCTGCCAGGCAGTTTGCAGATGTGACAACACCTGGAGTAGAAATGGAAATAAAATATAGAATTTTAGCATTCTTATTAATCGCCATCTTTTAGTTTTGCTTTTTTGTTGAGTGAGGTTAATCTTATTTTAGTCAATCCAATTTTAGTTATCCCTGCCTCTTTGATAAGGTTACTTGGCCTTAGATAATAAGACCAGTGAATAAACCTTCCCTTCTGGGCCTGCTTGTTTTGCAGTTGCAGAAAAAAAGATCTTCTACACACCGAACAGCAAGAATTAAGCAGTGCATTTTAAGGTCTACCCTCATTTTACTCCAAGAAATCTGGAACTGAGATCGTTTTCAAATAGGTCTGTATTTCCCTTAGTAGCATATTCATTTTTAAACAGCCTTATTAAGATATCATTGATATATATAAATAATACATATTTAAGGTGTATGACTTGATGTTTTGATATTTGCATACTGTAGCATACTAACTGCTTACTAACTTTTTGATAGCAAACTTTTTTCTCAAATGAAATCATATGCAGAACTCATATATGAAGCAGATAATAATGGTAGCAGCGGCGGCAAACAATGGCAGTGAGTTTATTATTTATTAGACCTTGTACTATGTGCTTATACGTCATAGTATGTACTTACTCATTCAAAAAATTAAGCAAGTAGTTACTAAGCACTTATTGTGCCAGGTACTGTCTAGGTTCTAGGAACATGGCAATGAATAAGATAGACAAGGTCTCTACTGTTAGCAGCAGAGGAGATAGTACAGATAAATAAACCAAACAAACACGAAGAAAGTTTGGGACGGCTGGTAATGAAAAGAATAAATCAGAGTGACATGATAAGCAAGAGCCAGATTTTGGGGGATCTGGTCAGCCTGAATAAGGAGCATGGAGTTGATTCTAAGATAGGGAGCTATTGGATGGTTTTGATCAGGGGAGCGACAGGATCTAGTTTATCTTTCACTATTATTATTCTCATTTGATAGTTCGGATGCTTACAGAGGTTAAATAACTCTCTCAATATTACTAAGCAGTTTAAGTAACGGAGTTCATTATTATTATGGGCTCCGGAGTGTACTGCCTGGATTCAAGTCCAGGTTGCACTGAATAAAGGCGTCCTCTCTCCCAGTACACAAGGATCACAAGGTACTGTAGTCGGCTATGGGCTCTCCTATTCTTCACTACACCTAAGGGAATTACTGGAGATGGCTACAGAATAGTAGATGAATAACTGATGCATGTGGCCTGGATATTTACTGGTTAAAATATTTTGTCAAATCAAGACTCTCAGTAATATATGTAAGAAAGGTTACATCTCAGAGTTTTCAAAGGCCTAGCACTCTGATTTTCTGGCTTCAACTACGGTTTCGTCATTCTCCTTCTGCCTCCTTCTGGAGCACTGTTGGGCTTTGATTGTTGCTATTTCTTTATTCTTCTGTTATTTCTACTTCTGATCCCAGACTTTACTCACTCCCCCACAAGCCTCCATAAGTTTTCTAGGTCTGTCCTTTTTTTGTATTTGGCAAATGAGACATTGCATACATCTGTGGATGAAAAAGGGGTTCTATGGAAAGGAACCTAACAGGGTGATCTGATCATAGATTCCTAATCGTGCATATCCTGGTGGTAGTCCTGCTCTAGGCATATAACTTCTTTAGTTGGCAAAGGTTTATCTTTGCCTTTGGCAAGTCCTGTCCACTGTTCTGTGCATCTAGGTTAATACACCTTTAAAATAAGTGTAACCATCCTTAAGAGAGTGCATAATCTTAACTATTCTGTGATCTTCCTTAGGCTCCCTCTGTAATTCAAATGCATTATGGAAGCTGCAAACTACCATTCTCCAAATTCTCCAAAGGGTTTTACTTAGTCTGTTGAGATCTTGCTTCAGGCACATCCTCTGTTTGGCTCAAAATTTTTTTAGAAAGATTCTCTGTAGGTTTGAGTGCCCTTACAGCAACACATCTTAGCATATATCCTAGATCTGTTCCACGACTCTATTCAAAAGTACGAAATCCAGAAATGAGGAAAGAAGTGTTCGAAGAAATTTACTTCTGAAAAGACTAAAAACAAAAGTCAATCGGGGGTTTCTAAACATTTTAAAAACAACTTTAAGAAAAAATAGATCTCTTAGAACCATAAAGAATGAGATATGATTATTCTTAATGACTTTAATGGATTGTAGTTGATCCTACCTTACCATTTTTGATACATTTTCTCTTCTTAGGCTATAAAATAAGCAGATCGTCTCATCTATTTCTTTCTTTTTTTTTATTTGCATCACCTCGATTTAATGACCCAATAAATGACAAAAAAGACAAACAATGAAAACAGCATCATAGAGCACGATGGCTTTGTTTGGCAACCTCTCAATTAAATCCTCAGTTTTTCCATAGTTTTATCTAGAAACCCAGTTGTAGAATCAAACTGTGACTCCATTCTGCTAATAATTTATTCTGACTTTTAACTTCATGGCCTATTTCAAAGGAAGGACATTTTATGGTTACTTTGTTTCTCAGACTCTCAGTGAGTCAGTCTCTTGTTTTCTTCGCAGGCACTATATGCACTGTTAGCGCAGCCATGGTCACCGTGGTCGCCAGGAGGTACTCACTCCTTCACCGGGCCTGCCCGCCTCATTCTGCCAGAGGAGGGAGGAAAAAGGCAGGTGAAGGGGTGGGTAGGGGAGGGTCATTCCAACCCTGACTTCAGGACTAGGGCCCGGAGAAACACCAATTTCTTTTTCCAAAGCGCCACATCGGTCTCATCTATTTCTTAATACAGACAAAGACGATAAAGATGGGAAAAACTTCTACCTGCTAACTCACAGCCGTGGTATGCTAACTGCACAGAGCCACTGTTCTTTGTATAACACTGCCTCATACAGTTTATTTTCCGTTGTCTCCACCTCGTTAGAAAAGTGCACTGTGTGTATATATCTGAGCTCTTGATTTCACACCTTGTGGTTTAAGTTGGGCACTTGCAGCAAGTTGGGCACTTGCAGCAAGGCCCTCACGCCACAGGCAATCCCGAAAAGCTGGTCTAGATCTCTTTGTCTAAAAGATTAGATTCCAAACAACTCTCACTTTGCATTCTAAATGATGTGCAATCAACCTTTTGTTTTTCACTGAGGAGACCTGGCAGTGGTTGGATTAAAGTGACAATCACATTCTCATGATCTTGTTTCATGTGGTGAGGTGTGTTTTTGTAATTGTAGAAACAGTTTCTCTCTCTGTAGTTCAGCAAGGACAAAGAGAGTCAACAGAGACTATGCCTTTAACATCTATCTTCCTTTGGAGTTTATGAGAGTGGGGAATGGAGCATTCCAAGGAGGCTGAGGGCAGACACTCCAAGGTGTGACAGCGTGCTGGGGCACGTGCAAGCAAAGGAAGAGCTTCTTCATAACGACAAGGAAATGGTCAATATCATTCAGCAACTCTCACTTTTCAATGGTCCGTATTTGAAAAGCATCATTAACATTAGTAACCTTTTTGGAGAGCGTTCAAGGATACTCTCTCCTGGACTTTCTCTGTAGCCTGTTTTGTCAGAAGAGCAATTTTGTTTCCCCTTTTATCATGGTCTCACTCTAAGATATGAATAAAGTGAATTATTTTTGAGCTAACTTCAGCTTTACCATGATTATTTTTCAAGAACAATAATGTAAGATTTTAGAATACAATGTTTTTGTAGATGCATTCTCTAACTAAAACAACACACACTGTTAATGTCGTCAACCGAAGACAAACCATTATAAATTAATAATCTTGGTTCAAAGGCTTTGGAAATCCCTCTAATACTGAATCAAAAGCAGGTCTCATAAAACACATTCAGCTCTGCATAAAAATGGCTAGTTATAAGCACTCAGAATAAAGAATCACCTGACAATTGCATTAAAGAACGCACTGGTTAAGATCTTAATGTAGTTCACTTTCTATAGCCGAATAGGAATAGCACATTGTAGAACGTACACAGAAGTGTTTCTTGTCTCTAAAGTCTGATAACGTACCATCTGGCAGTTTTAGTCTAGTAAAAGTAATGTAGATTCATTACTATAGCCTACTATAAATATTGTCAAAGATACTTATGAGTGATTCACTTCTATGTGTACTTTTAAATGGGAGTTCATCTCCATTCTCATTCTAGAAATTTGCTCTTTCAGATAGCTTCTAATGTTTTCCCCAAGCATGTTTTGGGAGATATGAATGATTTATATCTTTAGAAAGACAATGTAAATATTTCATGTAAAATTTATTAAATAATGCAGCCCAATAAATGCAAATTTTTTTTGTCTGCATAGAAAAGCAAGAAGGGCGGCGAATCTGTGCTTCCGGAGCTGCAGAAGTCTGGGACTCCGTCGTGGGCCCGCTGGAAGCCGCGTCCGAAGAGTCTGGACAGTAATGACTTCAATATACAGCTTTCTTTTGTTCTGTTTCTAGACAAGAATCTATCATTTAATTCACAGCTTTGAGCTGTGAACAAGGAATGTGAGAAAAAACAAATCCGGATAAACTACGTCTTATTAGAAGGAATCAGTAAGTAAACGCAGGTACCTCCCAGTTCTCTTTTCCTTAATTCCAAAAACTCCCTCTTGTTTGTTTGTTTTTCCCTCTTATTTATTTTAAAAATTACGTCTCTCTCTATTTCCTGGCACCCAGCCTCATTCCAAAGAGGGTCTGACAGCTCCTACTCTATTCCTTTCCTGCCCTTCTCCCATCCATGACTACAGTAGATTAAATATGACTTTTGTCAGTAAAATAAAACAAAAAAATTCTTCCTCTTCTCCTAATCATCTGAATAATTAAAGATCCCCTAAATGAGATTTTTTTTGCACATGTTAACTTATTAGTTATTCATAGGTAGAAAGAACACCTTTTTAGTTGTTTTGATATTGGTATTCTACCATCTTCTACACCAGGGATTTCAACAGAGAATGAATTTTCTTTCCAGGGGACATTTGGTAAAGTCTGCAGACATTTTTGATGGTTATGACTGGGGAGAGATGCTAATGCTAGCTAGTGGATAGATGTCAGGGTTGCTGCTAAACATGCTGCAATGGACAGAACAGCCCCCCTCCACCCCCACAGCAAAGAATTATCCAGTCTAACATGCTAATCATGCTGAGGTTGAGAAACCCTGCTCTATACTTTGCTTAACAAGACACACTTAAACATGATGGAGAAAGGACTGCTAGCCAGGTGGCCTCTGAAAACCCCACTGCTATTTATGACACCATGTCTCCAAAACTGCCTCAATATTTATATGCCTTTATTATATAAGCACATAAACTCAGCTGAAAGCGAGCTCTGAGCCCTCCTAAGCCAACTTCCTTGTTTCACAGATAAAGAACTAAAGGTCCAGGCATAAGAAACTTGCTTAAACTTATGTAGCTGCATATAACTAACCATCAGCAGAGGCAGGGAAAGAATTCAGATCTCCTGAAAGCACAGTCCATGACTCTTTCCATTGTGTTATGGTAAATTCTGCAAGGACATGTCAAAAAATTAGCACACAGGACTGTCATTAAGGTACCTATAAGATAATACAAATATTCATGCTTGGAATGTTGATTTTTTTTTTTACAACCCTATTCAGATTATTTCACATACCATAAATTTCACTCATTTAAAGTATACAGTTCAGTGCCTTTTAGCATATTCACGAAATTGTGCAACCATCACCATAATCTAATTTTACATTTTTAATACTCCCAAAAGAAACTTCTCACTCATTAATTAGCAGTCACTTCCCATTCTCATCTCCCCCCAGCTCCAGCTGAGCACCAAGCGAACACTAATCCACCGTCTATCTCTATAGATTTGCTTATTCTGGACATTTCATATAAATGGAATCATACAATCTGTGGCCTTTGTGTTTGTTTTTTTTTTTTCACTTAGCATCATGCTTTCAAGGTTTGTACACAATGTAATATATATCAGTACCTCTTTCTTTTTATTGCCATATAACCTTCCACTGTTTATTATTCACTGGTTGCTGGACATTTGGGTTGTTTCCATATTTTGCTATTATGAATAATACTGCTATGAACATTCATATATAATTTTTTAAGTGAACATGTCTTCATTTCTCTTGGGTGTACCTAGGACTGTAATAGCTGGGTCGTTGTCAGAAATTTTAAGTATCTGAGAATTAAAATAGTTTATGAAAGTATTATTTGACACTTTTAGACTTCTTAAATATGTACGTAAGACAGAGTAAGAAAGTAAATAATATATAGTCTATGATGCAACAGTTATAAATTCCCTATTGTCTGCATCTCTTTAAATGGACCAGGCAATCTAAACTTTCAAAGCTCCCTAGAAGTAACACTGTCTAATAAAGAATCATTTCTTGCCTAACTCCTTCAAGCTTGAAGACAAAAGCTAAAAACAACTATGCCAGCGCATAGTATGAACAAAGATTAGTTAAGTCTTCTGACTCATAAGGTAGAAATGGAATAAGCAGCTTGATGATATACATTGAGATGCAGTTATTTTCATTTTGATGCTATAGGATGGTAGAAGAACAACAATTATTCTGCCATTTCACTATAAGATTTGCCTCATATTGTAGACTGTTTTCTCCTCTGGCTCATCCTTCAAAATATGCACTTGCCTAAAAATTTATGATTATAGAATTTAGATGCTCAGCAAATTTAGATGCCAAGAGATAAAAACATTCCGAGGCGGAACACAGAGGCCTGTTCTGAGCCTGGGTTTTCCTTCCATGAACGTGCAGGAAGAGGCAGGAGACAGAGCTATTCCACTGATGAGCAGTTTCTGGCCAGGTTTATGACATGTAGATGACAGACAGTGTTCAGAGGCAAAGGAACATGCGGTGCCAAATTCCAGAAGGACTCTCCTCTTACAGTCCCTACAGCTAGCGTGCTGATCCATGACTTTATGTGCTGGTGTGTGCTATGTTCTCTACATACAAAGTCCTTCCCTCTCTCCACCTGAGAAACTCCTACTCCCCGCCCCTCAAGTCCCTTTCAAACATCTTTACTCCGTGAACGTTTCTCACCACTCACCATCCTTAGTGCCTCTGGGAACTCAGAACACAGTGCTTCCAGATCTTGTTTCCAGGTATTACAACTACTGACTGTGTCTCCGGCTCCTCTTTGAGTCCAACTGTATCTTGAGGGCACTTTTTATTAGTCACTGTAATCCAGATCAGTGCTTGGCCCATTTTTTGAGTAAGTGCTCATAACTCTTTGCGGTTGAATGGAGTGAAGGAATCTATGTTTAAATTGTCTTAAATTTCACAATGGAGAAGACATGCTTGAAACTTTAACAGAATAAACTCAAATTAAATGCAAATTAAGACCCACTTAAGCACCCAACAAACCTTTCCCTCCATAAAAGGCCTGGATTATCTGTACCAGGTGACAACGAGAGTAAATCATGAAACATAATCTCAAGCACAGGCCACAAAAGCCACCTTTCCACTCTTAGTTCTTGGGACAAACTTCTTGATAAATAAAGGATGTTCTAGAATTCTGATTTTTTTTTTTTCACATCTTTTCAAAGATATTCTGTATTAAAATATCTTTGAATAGCCCCGTTTCTATGGAAGTAATGCAGGGAAGAGGTACAAGAACTAAAATGTTAAATCGAGCTATATTCAGAGACTGCAATATGCTGATCGGCTCCACAACCAGGCCAGGAGGAAATAGGAACAAAGGACGATTTCTGCTGGGATTGCTAACAAAACGTTCGCCCATACTGCGAAGGGAAAACAGGAAAATGGGCTTTAAGTCGCACCCTCCACAAAATAAAATATTGATTCCCTACAGCTAAAACCATGCAGAACCTATGGATCAAAGGCTGGGAACTGCCAGCAGGCCTGTCACGCTACATATCGTTAGCTTTTCACCCTACGTCCTCTTATTCTTTCATACTGTATGTCCATACCATCAAACGAAAATGGGTAAACAAAATCTTTAAACTGTAATTTATAGAAATTATGAATGATATATAATCCGAATTCCCTGAACACTCAGAGTCCCTTTCACTGTCGTCTTCTCTCTCTCCACTGTGCCCATCCCCCGACACGCCCCGTGTGTCCTTCTCATTCTCTCTCAGGGTCTCTCTCTCTCTGCCTCTGTCTAGGGAGCATTACCCCTTCTCCAATAAACTTTCCTTTTGACTCTAACTCTGGCGTGTGTTTGTGTTTGAATTCTTTATTGTGCTCAGCCAAGAACTAACACACTCTCTCTCTCTTTCTCTTTCTTTCTCTCTCTCTCTCTCTCTCTCTCTTGGTGTAGGGCTCAAGCTCTCACCCGACCTTAACTCAGGGAATTGGCCTTGTCCTGCATCAGAAGAAGCTCTTGGAGAATAAGCTGATTTGCCTTGGAGGAAAATCATCACCTATTAGACAATATCATCCTTCTGAATTTCTGTAAATTTTTAGGAGGCAAAAATAACCAGAAGTTATATTCTTAATCTGGCAGCATACATGATTTAAACAGACAATAAAGTCTTAACTTGGAAAATAAAAATTTAACTTGGGTTCAGAAACTGAGAAAAACCTATAGACTTCAGGATGATTGGCAGAAAAAGAAAATTAAGTCAGAACACTGCCCAAGTCAGTTTGCTACTGCCCTCTTCCATTACAATTTTAAGCAGCATGTACAAGAATTCATTTCATTGTAAAACACAGAATGCCAGAAATAGTACGTGAAATGTCACTTCTCCTCGAGTCTTTTCCAGGTACTAGAAAGTATCTTTGCCAAAAGCGGTAAGGGGTATGAGAACTAAATGTTAAATCATGCTGTATTCAGAGCCTGCAAGGAGCTGCTGCCAGACCACTGGAAATCACAGAACAAAGGAAGATTCCTGCTGGGATTACTAACAAAAGATTTACCCATGCTGTGAAGGGGAAACAGAGCCTTTAAGTCATATCCTATACATAATAAACACAGCTATTCATTCCCTAGGCCAAAACCATGGGGAACCTATGGAACAAAGGCTGGGGACTGCCAGTAGGCTTTCTCGCTACATACCAACACCTTTCAAGCTGTATACCCATACTATAAAGCGAAAATAGTCTTTAAACAGTTAATTCGTAGAAACTAAGAATGATATAGAAACTGAATTCCTCAAAAACTTGGGGTCAGTCTGTCTTGTCCTTTTTTTCTCTCGGTCTTTTCTCTCTGTCCCTCTCTGCTCTATCACTTTTAGTCTCTGAGAGGTGACTACGTTCTGTCTGTGAAGTGTTAGCCCTTCTCTAACAAACTTTCCTTTTGACCCTAACTCTGGCACGTGCTTGAATTCTTCCCTGTGCTCAGTCAAGAACCCTCCCTCTCTAGGAGCAGGATTTGAATTTCCATTGGGGGTGGGAGGAGAGGGGGTTGGATTTGCCCTGTCCTGCATCGTTGGAATGTTTTTGCCTTTGCCTTTTCCCACATTCAGGAAATTCATTCTCTTTATTTTAGAAGTGTCATCCAGCTTTTCTCGTTTTCTACCAATGCTATCCTCTCCTTCCTAAATGATTTCCCCTCACTTTTCCTCCTATCTCTTCTTATAGTCTTCTTAACCTCCATTATTTTTTTCACAAGTTTAAATATGTCAAAATAAGTGAAATTATTTTGTTAACCATAAATATTATTTAGAAATAGGAAAGGCAAGAATAAGAATAGATTTGTAATAATAATGATAGGCCCACCTAGTGTCACAGATTCATCTTGTGATCTTGCTGTGTTTATGACCAATTGTACAGTGATATGAATGAATCATTTAGATGACTACAGTTTGGATCAACTGTGTCAAAGATTGGTTATTAGCGTTAAAGTGATTTGTCTTTTCCACAGATAGTATGCGTAGGTTTGAATTATGCTGGATAAAAATTCCTTTCAGCCTTTCATTTTTCTCCTGGAATTGCCAATTAATTGTAGCTATTATGATTATTGATAGCCAATTTAAATCCTGTCATTTTAAAGGCTTAGTCTTTGCTCTTACTGCATTTTGAGACTATATATAGCTCTGAAACAGAACTGTTAAAATATACTGATAAATAGCTACATTTACTACAATATTAAATTGAATAGATAGAGGCTGCTGCAACCAGTCATTTCTTACTGCAAACTGCAAGGAAGAATTTCTGTACTGGTTACATTAAAGATCAAATATTCCTCTGGCAGCCAGACTGAATGAGCCACGCCTTTACTGGTAAATCAGGTCAGAGTGAGCAACAGGGCAGCATTTAAAACAGGGATGACATACACTAAGCATCTTCACTTCTCTCCCCAGTTTCACCCCGTTATCCATAGCAAAGGCTGCCCATTAGTCCTGGCATTTTTTAATTCTTCCTAAAGCCTATGTAAAACATATTCCTTCTCAATATTTCCTGAGGCAGCTACTCCCAATTAACTAGATTTGCTTTATTATCATTGACTTAAGAGGGAATAACATAAATATTATGTATAAAGTTGTTTTAAAGCACTGCCTCCTGAGTCCAGCCATTTGCTATTGACGCAGTGAGGTCATCTCTACCCTCAAAGTGCACAAGTCTGAATTATGCTAGATCAAACTTCCTTCCAGCCTGACATCTTTCTCCTCACCAGTTAATTGTAGCTATTATGATGATAATGATGATGATGACGTTTTGACATGACCAATCTCATGAACATATATCAGGGTAGGAGTAGGAATGGCCTTATTCCTTAGAGGAACATCCACGACTTATAATGATCCAAGGAGTCAATGTATCCTAAGAAGAAAGCCTAGAAATAGAAAATCATTTTTAGCTCAGTACAGTACCATGCAAAATTAGTTTCAGAAATGAGTCAACAAGAAACTGAGTACATTTGCAAATATATTACTTTTACTGTTCCAGGATACTGGTGCTTTTCATTTGAATTTCTCTCTCTTTTAGTCACAAGAAAATTGAGGGAAGGAGAGATTGTCAGGTAAAAGATCCCTGGAATATTCTTTGGAAACCTTTCCCAGTATTTATCAGTACACAATACTGATTTTCAGTAATAGATTCACATTTGTAAGTCTTGTATTACTTCTGTAATAGAAACGGACTTTATACATATGAATTATGATTTCTAAATAGTTTTAGATATCAAACCTAACATGGAAGCAATCCCAAATCATATGAGCTTTCTAACTTTATTAAAGGAAGGTCGAAATATGGTCATGGTATACAACTATCAGTCAACATTTATTGGTGCTTACCATGTGCCCAGAACTGTCAGGCGCTAGGGACGATGATGAGCAAGCCTACCCAGTTCCTGCCCTCAACAGAGCTTAACGATAGTAATGAAAGTTGTCTGACCTTTCCCCCCCTTTATGTTACATAATATCTCAAACTAGAAATGTTTCAAATCTTTAGAAAGAAAGCAATTAAAATATATCCACCCCATTTTGTAGAAAGGATAGCTGACATTGAGAATATGAAATGAAATTTTTTCCTGAGCCACAGAGTGTTGGGTCAGTACAAACTCCCAGCTCTCACACTTGAGCTACTTTGTATTTTCAGTGTCTTTGCACAGTTTCTATCTTCGGCTTTGTTCTAGTCTACAAAAATATTTCAATTTCGTAGGTACTGACTTTATAATCTGGACTACTATTTCAATGGACAAGACCTAAAAGAGACCTAACAGCATTTTCTAACAGACTCAGGTTCAAGTAAGAACTTCTATTTCTAAGGTAATAAAGATACCTCTATAGGAAATGATTTTTCTCTGATAAAAATACTGGTACTTTATCCATGTTCATAGTAGCATTATTCTCAATAACCGAAAAGTAGAAGCAACCCAAATGCCCATCAACAGAAAATTGGATAAACAAAATGTGGTATATACATGCAATGGAGTATTCAGATTTTAAAAGGAAGGAAATTTTGATACATGTTACAACATGGATGAACCTTGATGATACTATGCTAAGTGAAATAAGCCAGTCACAAAAAGACAAATACTATATGATTCCACTTATATGAGGTATCTAGAGTAGTAAATATTATAGAACCAGAAAGTAGAATGGTGGTTGCCAGGGGCTGGAGGGAGGGGGAAATGGAGAGTTGTTCAATGCATTTAAAACATCTTCTGTTTTGCAAGATGAAAACGTTCTTGAGATTGGTTGCTCAACAGTGTAAATATACTTAACACTACTGAACAGTACATTTAAAAATGGTTAAGATGGCAAATATGTATATTATCAAAACTTGAAAAGAGCAAAAAACAAAAATACTGGTACTTACCTCATTATGATAGTTTTACTTTTAAAAAAATTTTTCCTTATGGCTTCAGTACTTGATAGGAATAGGCTCTCTTGACTCTGTTAAGGGAAATCAAATTATTTTCTGTGACATTTTTGTCAATCAGCAGGAAATTTTTAAAAATGCTTTAATGCCATTGTCTATAGGATTCGAATTGTTTTTAGAAATTAAAATTTGCTATTCTGTGTTCTAAAAAATTACATTTAGGCAATGAGGTAGATAACGTCTTCCTATAGGCTGGTGCTGAAATTGCTACATTTTTGTTTTCACCTTTTCCTTAAGTATCCAGAAGCAGAATAAGCTCAAATCCCTACTATCTAATGTGTTCACACATATGAAACCAAAACATATATGCCATATATGCTAAATCTCTGAACACATTAACAATTTGCACTTGTATTCAAATTCTATTTGATTCAATATTCAAATTGATTATTAAGTATCTATAGTGTTATCTACCATCACAACTCCTTTTTTCACTAACGGCTCATAGGGCATTCAATTTGAAGCATCTACAAGAGCCAAGGGGACTAAAATAGGGTCCAAATAAATGCCAGGATTGCTTACTGACGAATAACAGATGGCATCCTTCCTATTCCTTACTGACATTGCCTGAAACGAACTTAAACCCTGGCTGGAGATGAGCTTCTGCCCCTTAATTCTCTCTGCTTTCATTTCTCACAGTCCTCAATCACATATCTGAGAAACTATCCTCCCCCAAACCCCCCCCCCATATAGTTTGCATAGTCAACCTAAAGGAATTTATTAGTAGAAGATGATCTAAACAAATATTAAACAGTTCAGAGTTGATGTCCATTTATTAGTTTTAAAATGTTCATTACTATATCTATTTTTTAATCTTATAAACCCATTTAATCTCGTAATATATAAAGGATTTAAGAATCTGATCAGTCTTTCAAGATATAGTATCTGATATGACAACCTGAATAGAGCTGAAGAATAATTTTTATTTTCCAAAATCATGTTCTTTCATGATACAAGTTTTTGAAAGGGCAAAGGATGACTTACATATCGAAGACTTATTGTGTGATAGACATCCCTCCTCTCTACACCAAGGGCATATCTTGGGAACATCTTAAACATCACACAGTTCTAAAATCCTGAATGGATTTGCTTGTCACTAACCCTCTCTTTTCCCATCAGCTTCTTCTTCCCATAAAATTTCTTCATGGAAAGAACTTTGTCTTATCTGGCTTTGTAACCCACTTCCTTCTGCCCCCTCCCCCAAAACCACTTCCTTCCGCACCCCCATCCCATGCCCAGCATTGAGCCTATCATATAGTAGACACTCATTAAATGACTGTTGAATGAATGAAAGTAACTGTGATATGACAGCATATATTGGTTAACCAATATGGGACAAATATTTCAAGATGACAAAAGAAGTGAGACACGGTCAAACATCTTCCACTCATAGAACTTTTCCTGATTTAAATAGAGTCCAGTTTATATTTCCAATGAAATGCCTTCAATATTGAAGTTGGTAATTATGCCGTTCAGGACTGAAACATGTGACGTGGCACTGCCACTCTGTGAAAGGAGAAGGCCCTCACAGGAATATCTATGTTATGTCTTGGGGGTGGGAAGTGGGGGCGTTTGGGAGTCCCAGGAAACCAATATAACCGAAATTAAACTTTAATTTCTCCAACTTATTTTAAAACTATTTGAAAAAGGGTTTCTCCATAACCAACTGAGCAATTTCTCATTTATAGCGATATAGGATAAAATGAACAATTTATTTTCAAAGGCAAAATACAGAAATATAGGCTTAAGTTGCAGCTGACCTTGAGTTAAGAGAACACTGAAAATCAGTAGCTGAGATTTCTATGTATCTTCTCCCCCATAAATTATACTATATTGAAATAAAGCAGGTTTAGATAAAAATACCAATTGCTATGGAAATATTTACCCATCTTTATCCTAGTTTGCACCCAGTTAATGTTTCCGCATATGTGCAGTAGAGTAAAATTCAAAGTCTATGGCTAATATAAAAGCTTCCTAAGAAACATAAGTAAATGCTACTAATTGAAAATATTTCCATGTTTAGGTTAAAATATAGCGAACTACACACTAAGAAAGGCAAAGACAAAACATTTTTTCCAGAACTTAATTTCTGGAATCCAGTTGTTTTTCCATACCAGTTTTAATTAACACGAACATTTTTTTTAAATGTGGAATAAGTATAGTATATTTTCAAAAATAAAACCATTGAATCACTTCCCCCCCCACGCACAAAGTTCCGAGAGCGAGAGCAAAACATGCATCATCCTCATTGCAAAATTTTTTAACACGAGAGCATATTTCTATTTTTTTACCTCGAGAGCAGAGATCGGCCGATTTATTTGCTTGCAGCTTGGTTATCATAAAATGGAAGGGGCGTATCGTCTGTTCATTTGTTTGTTTGTGTAATTTTCTCAACCCAGAAGCGTGCATCCACCCGGCCTCATTTGTGGCTTGGATAACTGGGAAAAAACGCCGCCCGCAAAGTGAGCGCCCGAAGCACGGGGAATGGTCCCTGGGTGGCCGCCCTCCGCTTTTCGCTGACGCTCTACTTCCTGTTAGACTAGAAGGCAGTTCCCAAGAAGCTCGGTTTTGTAGTTTCTAGCCCTCCTCCAAAAACCAGTCCTGCTTTGCTCCATTTCATCCCCAAGGTAACAACTTTAGTCATTCATGTGATGGGCCTGATCTTCCCAAAATCATTTTCTGGAAAGGCGTCCGAAGAAGTGTCTCAACAACCAAGGGTGACCAAAGGTGACCCAGGGTGCCGGTGGCTCGCCCCCTGCATTCCGGATGCCTTCGCGTCACACTACCATTCCTCTGCTCCTGCACTTGAAATCGACCGGGAGGTTGACAGGAATGACAGGCGCGGCTGCGGCCCCGGGGGCGACCTGTATACGAACTCGAGAGTTTTGGGGTATCAGCGGGTTGATTATGGGGGAAACAATGTACTAAGCAAACCTCCAAAAATGGCCTCGTGAGAGCAGCCTTTAAAGGGCTTCCACATTCCTTAGGAAGACATCTACAGATGGCCTTGTGCGGGGCCGTATCTGGTCAGGCGCTGTTTTCGGGGGCGGGTGGGGTGGATCAGTAAAATTGGGGTGCTCACGGAGTTCACCCGCCAAAGCCATCACTCGCGCTTTCCGAGAAAAGGCTGCAAGATAACGCATCATCTCCTGGATTCTTAGGCTTTGCTGCTACCTGATGCACCGGGATTAATAGTAATAGGGGAAATGGCGAAAGGGCAGACGCTGGAAGCCAGCGTATCCGGGAACATCTGCGGTAGGAAGTCAGGGTGGGCGTGAGCTGGCGTTCAACCTCACAGTCACCCAGGATTTTCTCCTCTCAGGATTTTCTTCCTGAGTCCAGGTGGCGGTCCCTTAGGTTCCCTGATCTGACAGCTAACCGGTCCCAGCTCACACATCCGCGGCGCGGCTCGCTCCTAGCCTCGGCCACAAGCCCCGCCCCACCGTGCAGGCCCCGCCCCCGTCCCCGCCTCCCCCCTTTCCCGTCCCAGGACGCGTTGCGCGGCCCGGGCCGGAAGTCCGTGAGTTCCCGGGCGTATGTCTGTGTCTGTGTCTGAGTCTCCAAGAGGCGCGCGGCCCGGGACTAGTGCTGGGGGTTCCCGCCTGAGGCGTCACCGCTGTTATCACCCACGGAGCCACTTCTAGAGGGGAGTAGACCCGGCTTTTCGCCGGGCATTGAAGATGTTGCCCCTGTCCATCAAGGACGATGAATACAAACCACCTAAGTTCAATCTGTTCGGCAAGATCTCGGGCTGGTTTAGGTGCGGGGTGCTGTGTTTGCGGGAAGTGGGTGTCCGGCACAAAGGGAGAAGGCCCAGACCTAAGGACAGCCCGAGGTCCAGGGAGGGAGCCTCGGGAACACCCTCTCTCGCTTTTGAGGAAAGGATCGTGTGGACGGGGAGGGTCTTGAAAGGGGGATCCAGTCTTCGGGTCCCGGCACCCCTTTGACTCTCCCGACTCTTCCCCACTTGTTCCCTGCCCAGGTCTATCCTGTCGGACAAGACGTCTCGGAACCTGTTTTTCTTCCTGTGTCTGAACCTCTCTTTCGCTTTTGTTGAACTACTCTACGGCATCTGGAGCAACTGGTAACCAACCGGGAAAAGGGTTCGGGCGGAAGCAGGGGGTGGGGTATACAACACTGCTTAATGCCACGTAGCTTCTCATCAGGAAGATTTTGCCTTTGCCACCACCTCTGCTGCTCAGTTGCTTTCTCATATCCACACCAATCTGACATGGCTACGTTTAAGATCCGGGGCCCATCACGTGGAGCAGTTAAGATTTGGGTTCCCGCCCCCCACTACTCTGTCAGACAGACAGGAGTGACAAGTCCCCTCCTCATTTTGGCAGATGGAGAGTCTTTCATCCTTTACTACACGCCTTAGCTTTCCCACTTTGTTGGAATTGAGAGAAACCTGTTCCCTGCCTCCCCATGGGGGAGTGTCTTTGCTTCTCTGTGGGGGAGTGGCATTTGGTTTCACCCTTAAGATTCTGAGAGGGAATATCTGTGATGTTCTGCTTAATTTGTCATTAGCTCTTGGAATAGGGAAGAGGTTTATAATGGGGATATCTGGAGAAATATGTGTCATTCTCTCTTTAATTGTATGCTGAAACTCGATTTTCCTCTAGTCTTGCTTGACTGCAATAGAAAATTCTGTATAGTTTTCTAAAAGCTTATGTTTCTTGCATTGATGGTTTTTGGTGTTACCTTTGTTTTATTGTTGTTGTTTGCTTGTTAACTGCTTTGGGAAGAGGTAAACCCAGTTTAACTCTGAAAATGAAATACTATTATCTAGATGTTTGATGCTGAATAACTTAAGGTCATATAAAAACATTCAGCCAACGATAAGATCATCACCCTTCGGGTGTCCTGGTTTGTATTCAATCTCATATCCATTTGAGATGAAAACCAACACTCCTGATTTCAGAAAAAACTTCAGAGTGTTCTTGAATTCCTTGAAATAGCTCTTGGACCCCAGATGTGCTTTGTTTTCTATTAATTAAATAGACTTAGTTTCTGTCCTTTAAAGTCCATTTTCAGAGAAAGTTGCTGTCCTTGATCTTTATTTCTGTTGAAATTGAACAATGACATATAATATCACCAGTCTTTGTGACATGTATAGTTTTATATGAAAAAGTGAACTTCACAGTTCAAACATGAACTCGATTTTGTCAAGAATACACAGCAAATTATGAAGGTTATTGGTTTAGTTACAACTTGGTCATAAAAGGTATATTGAAAAATCACATCAATATATGTAATAAAAATTTTGAATCCTCTGTGAATCAGATATATGTATCACATAATATTAAAACTCTTTAATGTATTGTACATGTTAAATGCACTATACATTTGTCCCTTGAACAACATGTGTTTGAACTGCATGGATCCATTTCTATGTGGATTTCTTTCAATAAATATGACAGTACTGTAAATGTATTTTCTCTTCCTTATGATTTGCTTAATTTTTCTTTTATCCAGCTTACTTTATCGTAAAAATACAGTATGTAATACATATAACATTCAAAATATGTGATGGCTGTATTATGGGTGAGACTCCTGGTCCACAGTAGGCTATTAGTTAAGTTTTGGGGAGTCAAAAGCTATACTCAGATTTTCAACTGCTCGTAGGGGAAGGAGTCAGTGCCTCCAACCCGTTGTTTTTCAAGGGTCAACTCTGTTGTCTTAACTTGTATTGGAATAGTAATTTATTATAAATATACAATATGTATTTTACATTTTGCTCTTCCTAAATTATGCCGTATTGTGGCATATATTCTGAGTGTAGCAAAACTATCTTGGTTTGTTATATGAACATTTTTGCTATAGTTACTTTATATTGCAATACATTATATTTCACTATGGCCTACCATTGCATAAATTAGTACGTGAAATGTCTTGTTGAAGGGATTCATATTTGAAATATCTAGGCTACCTCTTTCATGGAAGGTTAGGTATATTGTAATTCTTTTGGTCTATAGAGATCTGTTGAGGAAATTACTAAAACCACTGATTTCCAAGCCATTGTCAATATTCAGAAGGAAAACATCAGTGGTACATGACTTGTCCTTCTGTGGCTTGTTCTTAGGCGGCTTGTTCTGATCTTAGGCACTCTTCTCCAGTTTACTCTATTTGATTGTGTTCTGGTATCTTCCGGATTTGAAATCTAGCTCTGAACCAGTGTTCATTATACCTAGATCATTTAACAGTTATTCATCATTATGTTCACCATCAAATTCACATCCACTTATTCCCCCATCTTTATTTTTATGAGTGGATTGGGAGTACAGATGTGTTCCTATTGAAGCCTTGGCAGATTTAGAAATTGCTTGGGCCTTTTCATGATCTGGCTTTCTATATCTCTTTAGACATTACAATTTTAGTTCCTTTTGTTGACTAATCAACAATTTCTCTTTTTTTATATTTTTATTTTTTTCAGTTATAGTTGATATACAATGTTTCAGGTACACAGCACAGTGATTAGACATTCATATAACTTACAAAGTGATCAGCTCAATAAATTCAGTACCCATCTGACACTATAACTATACATAGTTATTATCGTACTACAAACTGTATTCTCCATGCTATACTCTACACCCCCATGACTATTTTGTAACTACCAATTTGTACCTCTTAATCTCTTCCCCTCTTTTCTCATCCCTTTAATCACCCCCCTCAATCCAGCAACCATCAAAATATTCTCTGTGTCTATGAGCTTGTTTCTATTGTTTGTTCATTTATCCTGTTCTCTAGATTCCATATGTAAGTGAAATCATATGGCATTTGTCTTTCTCTGTCTGACCTACTCCACTCAGCACAGTACCCTCTAGGTCTATCCATATTGTTGCAGGTAGCAAGATTTCATTCTTTTTTTATGGCTTAGTAATGTTCCGTTATATATATGCACCACCTCTTTATCCATTCATCCACTGCTAAACACCCCGGTTGCCTCCATATCTTGGCTATTGTAAGTAATGCTGCAATGAACAGATGGATGTATATGTTCCTTTGAAGTAGTATTTTGGAGTTTTTGGATAAATACTCAGAAGTGGGATTAGTGAGTTCTTCTTTATCTCTTGTTATAGCCTTTGTTTCAAAGTCTATGTTGTTTGGTAAAAGTATCGCTACCCCAGCTGTGTTTCTGTTTCCATTTTCATGAAATACTTTTTTCTTTCCCTTTACTTTCAGTCTATATGTATCTTTTGATCTGAAGTGAGTTTCTTGTAGGCAGCATATGTAGGGATCTTGTTTTCTTATCCATTCAGTCACTCCGTGTGCCTTCTTTTAAAGGAATCACTTTAACATTTCTTGTAATACTGGTTTGGTAGTGATGAACTTTTTTAGCTTTTTCTTGTCTAGGAAGCTCTTTATTTGTCTTTAATTCTAAACGATAGCTTTTCTGTGTAGAGTAATCCTGGTTGTAGGTCCTCGCTTTTCATCTTTGAAATTTTCATGCCTGTCCCTCTGGCCAGCAAAATTTCTATTGAGTAATCAGCTGACAGTCTTAAAGGAGCTCACTTTTAGGTAACTTGTTCTCTCTTGATGCTTTTAATATTCTCTCTTTGTCCTTAACCTTTGGCATTTTAATTATGATGTGTTTTGGTGTGGGCCTCTTTGAGGTCATCTTGTTTGGGACTCTTTGCACTTCATGGGCTTGAATCTCTATTTTCTTTGCCAGGTTAGAGAAGTTTTTGATCATTATGTCTTCAAATAGGTTTTTAATTCCTTGCTCTCTCCCTTCTCCTTCTGGTATTCCTCTGATGTAAATGTTGGTACTCTTGATGTTGTCCCAGAAGCCCCTTAAACAGTCCTCATTTCTTAAAATTCTTTTCTCTTGTTGCTGTTCTGATTGGGTGTTATCTTATCTTCCAAGTCGCTGATTCGATTGTTTCACCTAATTTACTGTTAATTTCCTCTAATATAGTCTTCATTTCAGTTGTTACATTCTTCATTTCTGACTGGTTCTTTTTTATGTTTTTATCTTTATGTTTCTGTCTATTTCTTTGTTAAAGTTCTCACTGAGATCATTGAGCATCCTTATAACCAGTTTTATGAACTCTGCATCTGATAGATTGCTTTTCTCTGTTTTGTTTATTTCTTTTTCTGGAGCTTTGTTCTGTTTTTTCATTTGAGACAGTCTCCATTTTACCTAACTCCCTGTGTTTGTTTCTATGTATTAGCAGGTAGAGCTGCTAAGTCTCCTGATCTTAGCAGAATGGCCTTATGGAGCAGGTGACCTATGGGGCCCAGTGATACAGTCTCCCTGGTCACCTGAGCCAGGTGCTCTAGGTATACGTCTCTTATGTAGGTGATCAACAGTTTCTTTATATGACTGGATTACCTTAGTTCCTGAAGGTTCAATTAGATTTTTAATTTCTTGAGTAAATTTTTCAACAAAACTTATAGTTATTTCTGTGTTTTTTTTTTATTCTGTAAAAATTGTTTCAAGATGTTATGAACATGATGTCAAGAATTTATCAATTAAAAATTTGTCAAAACATACTCTCTTTACAAATAAAGGTTCTTAGAAACAATTGATCTGATAGCAACAAAGGTTAAATAGTTCTGATTCTTGTTCAGAGCCTTCATTTTAAAAGGAGAATTAATTAAATTGATTTATATTTTTTACGGTGAGAATGTGTCATCAGTGGAAAAATAGCTAAGCTCTTTGTGTATTTTTCCCCCATTAAATGTCCATTGCCTTTCACCTTTCCACTAGAATGTAAGCTTTATTAAAATAGGGATCTTCTGTCTTATTCAGGCATCTTATTCCATAGTACATAATATGCTTGCTACATATTTGCTGAATGAAAGAATGAAAGATAATTAATGTATGAATTAATCTGCCTACACTGTTCTGATTTTTTGTCGTTGTTTGTTTTTTACTCCTTTTCTTCTTTGTGTTTTACTTTGGATAATTTCTTTTGACCTAACTAGTTCTTTCTCTCTGTCTTGTCTTCTCAGAAATCCATATATATTATTCTTTATCTTTAATATTATAACTTTTTTAAAAAAGGTTTTGTTTCCATTTGATTCTTTTATAGTTTCTATCTCTGTGGGAAGTCATGAATTTTCTCTAGCTTATACCACATCCTTTACCATATTAATCATGTTTATTTTGAAGTTCTTATAATAGTCCAAGCTCTGGGCCTTTTCCGGTTCTGCTTCTGTTGATTGCTTTAGCTCTTGATAATGGGTCTTACTTTTTATTTTTTTTCTTTATCTTGTTATATGTCTTATAAATATCTTGTTAAGTGCTGGATATTTAATTTAAAAGAATAATGGAGACCGATGTTAATGGTATTTATGCCCAGAAGTATGCACACCTATTTTTGTCAGGCCATTAGCGTGTGGGTTTGAACCTATCTGGTCAATAGTTGAGCTGGGTTTTGGGTTTTGTTATTGCTAGTTAATTTCAACAGGTCACAGACTTCAAATTTTCACAGTGGCTCCTACCACCTTGTGCTTAGTGTGGGACTTGAGTACTGGAGGGTACTTGCTCCACTGTCAGCTTTCAGCAAACCCGCCTACCTGTGCCACAGGGAATCTTTCTTGGTGGTCCTGCTTGGCTCTCAGCAGTAGATTGCTCTTGCCTTATACCTTAGTCAGGCTTTTCTTGGGGGAAAGGGAGCATTTGGTTTTCCCGTTATAGCCTCAGTACTATGTAGGCCCGTCATACCTGAGTACAAAAGTGGTTATTAGTAATGTTCCTACACCTTCTCACCCCTCTCCCTAGCCTTGCATCAGTGTAAGATCCTGAGTCCAAGCTGGCTTCAACCTTACCCCCAGCAACAGATAGCTTTGCTTCTCCTGTCAGTGGTAGCTGGGCTTTTACTTGGGCAAGGGGTGTGTGGGTTTCCCTTTTAAACATTTAAAAATTATCCTTAGTGTCTTTCTATATATCATATTTCATTGTTGTCTTTTTAGAATATTAGTTCCTCATGAGCAGAGGCCGAATCTTTGATGTTTAGAGAAGGATGCTTACTCTTTGGTTATTATTCTCACATGCCAATGTGTTTGTTTTTTTGCAGCTTAGGGTTGATTTCCGACTCTTTTCACATGTTTTTCGATAGCACTGCCATTTTGGCTGGACTGGCAGCATCTGTTATTTCAAAATGGAGAGATAATGATGCTTTCTCTTATGGGTAAGACTTTAAAAAAACACTTATTGAAATAAATGCAGAAGGATACACGAATCTCAAACTCAATGAATTTTCATAAAGTGAATGCACTAGTGAACTTCAGCCCTTGAAACCCCCTCATGTTTCCTAGTTCCTTCCTGCTCACCTCCCTGAGGGTAACTACTTTCCTAACTTCAGGGATCAGTTTTACCTGTTTTTGAATGCTATATAACTGGAATTCATAATATATACCTTTTTTTTTTTTTTTTTTTTTTTTTTTTTTTTTTTTTTTTTTTTTTGCATCTAAGTTCTTCTATTTAGAGGGCATCTTGATTTTACCAAAAATTTTTAGGTGAGATTGTTACTAGATAGGAGAATATCTCAACTTTTAACCATTTTTTTTTTAAAGAAGAAAAAGAAAAAGTTTCAATATATATGAATAGTCATGTTTCTTTCTTTTTTTCCTTTTTTGGAGGGATATTTTGCTATTTATTTAAAATAATTATGTCCTAATATAGTTTTATGTTACGTATCCTCTTCAACTTTGCTTTTATGTAAAACACTTCTCATACTCCTGCTGACTTGGGACAATTAATCAAATATTTGGAGAGCGTTTGTGCTGAAGGGACTATGTTGAAACACCTGGTCTTCTGAGCCAGCACAGTTGCTTTTTTGCGTCGTTGGTTGAGGGAAGCGATGGAGTTTCTAATATTTGATTTACTCTGCCTGAGTGTTTTCTTTTTTAAGTTCAGAAACTTTTTGTATGTAAGCGGGGGTCAGAACTAACATCCTCTTTCTTGAACCGCTTGGTCATTGTCTTTCCCTCTGTGTTTCCCGCTGTCCTTCCCTCTTGCTCGTGAGTGCTCTCTCATGTTCTCTCCTGTCTTCACTGTCTTTCCTATTTTTCTCCATCTCTCACTCCTATTCCCTTCCTCATACGCATTTTCTCTCTCTCATCTCTCTGAAACTCCCTTCTCTGGTCTCTTGTTCTTTCTCTCTCTAGTTACTTGGGCCTGTGTTCTCTCTCTCCTTCTCCCTTCTTCCTTTCTTTTTCTCTCCAATTCCTCTCTCCTTTTCTCATATCTTTCTCTTATTATTTCTTTTCTCCTGCTCTCTGCCTCTCCCCTTTACCACTGTATCTCTCAGGCTCTTTCTTACTCTCCTTCTTCCTTAACTTCTTCAGCTGTAATTCTTTTTTCTCTTGCTTTCCCAGTCTGTCTTTCCTTCCTTCACTGATTAAGATATGGTGCTTGTCTTGGGGGAACTTGTGGTCTGATGGGGAAACAATTGTATAAAAAATACCATAACAACTATACATTGTGACAAATGCTATAAGAGATATTTGAAATTCTGTGACAGCATTTGCCGATTTTGGGTATAACCAAATTGATAGGGTTGTAAAATTATTTAAAAAGAAACAAAAAACATTAATTATACTATTTTTATAGTATAAAGCAAAAGATCCTGGATATCTATAAATCAAAACACATTGAATGCTCAGAAAAGAATATTTTCCATGGCACTATATAATCAAAAGGTTCTTAAGTATACTTTGGATCATTAAAGAAAGATCGTATGTGAAATTATAATTTTGTATTGTAAATTACATTTGTATTGTATATCAAATCTAATTAGAATATCTTATTTAATAATCTTTCCGGATAAACAGTAGGTGACTATAAAAATTCCCCCTGGTTTCTTAATTCTTAGGGTATCTATTTTCTATTTAGAACATATAGTCTTCTACACACACACACACACACACATATATATTGTTTTTAACATTTTAATATTTTTATTTTTTAAATTATAGTTGACATACAATATTATATTAGTTTCAGGTGTACAACATAGTGATTAGACATTTATGTAACTGATGAAGTGATCACCCTGATTAATCCAGTACCCATCTGACACCATACATAGTTATAATAAGATATTTTTAGGAGTAGCTTTGAATACCTCCAATACCAGAGCAAGTTTTACTATTCAGTTTTAATTGGTCGATTAAGGATTTTGAGAAAGGAAAACATTGGAGAATAAAAGCTGATGTAACATTTGAAATTGCTATAGGAGTAAGTAGCAGCAGGAGTGAAATACTGTGCCAGTACATAAAATGACACTGAGTAGGCTAAGCCTGCAGATTAATCCCAAAGCCCCCAATTCAGTGTGATCACTATAGGAGACTGACTGCTGTAGAAGGAAGAAAAGGAGGAATCTGAGAAACAGCAGACTTTTTAATATTTCTTTATATAAAAGTTGTTTTTTGTCACACCATATTTTTGAAATAGCAAAGCCAGCGTAAGAGTAATATATATCTGACAGGTAGGTAGATGCGAAGATATTAACCTCATTAAATCACTTTAGTCCGATAATTTATCAGAATTTGTGGAGCACCTACTCAGGCATTAGGGGCCAAAAGATGCCTGAAAAACATTCCTGCCTCTGATCTTGAAATCTAGTGGAATTCAAGGACAAAAGGCTTTCAATCTAGCATTAGCTTTGAGTCTAGAAAGATGAGTTAAAAGAAAGTACATTTTTATTTGGGGGTCAGTAACCCTGTTGATATATTAGATAAATCCCTAAGTATGGGTTATGGAAAACAGGCCGTGAATTCTTTGAATTTAGTGAACATTTTCTCAAGAAAAAAGTATATGCTTTGACAAGTAATAAGATAATTCATTTATATGTATTACGAGGTAGAAATATGTATTATTTCTGAGTGTAGAAATATATGGAATGTACCTGATAGGGCAAGCTCCAACATAACCGGATGGAGCACATTTTAGAGTTTGTTCTCTTTATAGTGAAAATTGTATTATCTAGAAATTAACATAGGAAGCTAGAAAAAGCAGTATTTGTGATACTCTTGTTACACTGTTTAAGGACCAGAGTGATTAACTGCTGTCAGCACCTTTTGAATAATGTTTGGACATGTAAAACTTCCAGGTTAAAGTTGTTTCTAATGACTTTAAATAAGCCAAAAATACCTTATGGAAAAATAAAATCTTTCCCCAATGCCTCACACAGGTAGGAAGCAGAAAGCTTCAGAAGTCCATGGAGAAAAGGACAGGTATTTTTAAAATAGTTTAATTAGAATTATGTGAAGGTAGAATTGATTCTAAAAATAGGTAATTGAAAAGTTTTTGCTAAATTTATTAATCTTACTTAGAAAAAGCGATGGAAATATAAATCTCAAGTTGTCTCTGAGATACTACAGAAACTATTTTATTTTCCTTTAGATCAAAGTTCCACTTTACAAAGATTTGAAAGTTGAAAGGTACAAAGCAGAAAGCATAAGGAGTTCTTAGAAAAGAAGGAATTAATAAGTTACAAAACCCCCTTTTTAAGCTCTTCTACTTTTTATCTTTGGATCCTTTGCATATTTGTCTGGTCCTGTTGCTCCTTCTCCGGTGGCAACTTGAGGTTTACATTTCTGTGAAAGGCCTTTCTAAACCTACTTACTCTAAGAAGGTCTTTTGATTGGCAAGTAGAAATTCATATATTTTATGACATTCTGCTATTAAATATAATTCATAATTCATTTATTTTTACAATATATGTACAATAATGCACTATTCTATAAATACTGGGACTTTGCTGGCTACTTATAACCGGATAATATGGCTTTGAATTTCTGAATATATGTAGATTTATCACTGGGTTTCTAAGAAATAACTTAATAATTCAGTTGTTTACTTTGTTCTTCTTTAGGTATGTTAGAGCGGAAGTTCTGGCTGGCTTTGTCAATGGCCTATTTTTGATCTTCACTGCTTTTTTTATTTTCTCAGAAGGAGTTGAGGTATAGTAGATAATGACTAGAGTCAATAAATTGAATTTCTGTAATGAAAATGTTTATTCACTAAAGATACATGTCATAGAGCTGTTTTTCATGCTATTGAGTATTTACTGAGGACAGTCTTGGATTAGATCACATATGTGTGCACAAGAGGAACTAACAAAGTAGTTGAAAAATTATATGAGTAACTACTTGAAATTGAAAATAAATAATTGTGCATTACAAGGTATGAATGAAGTGTTGACACTGTTCATAGTAAAGGCAGAATATGGGTAGTGAAGTCTGTTGGGAAGAGCTCTTAAAATAGAATCCGAGAGTTTTGTTAGTAAATCTTTAATATTTGGTATATTAAAACAAATAAAGAAAATTTAAAAGTTAATTAACTTAAAATGAATGGCAGTATATTAAGATACCAAAGAAGAATAGGTTTTAAACCAAAAATTCATGGTTTTACATATTTGTATTTATTTAAAAATAGTAATTGTTACCATTTCTATGGTATCTAATATTGGTTTTATATTTACATACTGGTTTAGCATATTTTTTTGCAGTGATTTTAATTCTGAAAGTAACTAAAAATTTTTTAAATTGTTTTTTGTTTTTACTAGTAGATCAATGAGAAGTTATGTCAATGCAGTTTGTATTATGTGTTTTCTAGAGAGCACTAGCCCCTCCAGATGTACACCATGAGAGACTGCTTCTTGTTTCGATTCTTGGGTTTGTGGTAAACCTAATAGGAATATTTGTTTTCAAGCATGGAGGTCATGGACATTCTCATGGCTCTGGTATGATGGTTAGAAACTTTTGTTTCTTCATTTTCTGGTATCTGTCATAGTTACTCACTTTGAAAATTGATCATTTTAAAAGTTAAACTGTATATTGATTTTTAATAACAAAAGTAATATGTTAATAGACTCTTATTAGTTTCTCCCTGAACCATCCCTTCCACTTCTCCATGCCCCTCCCTCTCAGTGCCTTCTCAGAGTTATACGTGTTATCAGTTTGGTGTGGGTCCTTCTAGATCTCTGTAGATATTTATCTGTTTACTATGATGCCATTTATATATAAATATACATTAAAAACCACAAATCTAATTACTAAAAAAATTATAGTGTATGTGGGTATGAAATTTACTGTACAGTCTGCCTTTGAGATCCTTCCCTTTGGTGTATGTTGGTCTACCTTTTCTCGTTAACGAACACGTAAAACCGCACGGTGTGGGGCGCCACGGTCTGTTTTGCCAGTCTTCTGTGGTTGATACACTTCAGGTTGCTTCAGGTTTTTCACGATTTCATATGAAGCATGTCCTTGTGACACATGCAGGTTGTTTTCCAGAGCTGTGCTGTCCTATGTGGTAGTCGTTAGTCGAAGGTGACCTTTAATTATAATTAATTAAATTTAATAAAATTAAAAATTCAGTTTTTCAGTTACACTAATGACATTTCAAGTGCTCAGTAGCCACATAAGGCTACCATATAGGACAGCAAGTGTAGAACATTTCTGTCATCACAGTGAATTGCACTGTGCTGGAATATGAGTCGAATTGCTGGGACACAGGTTATACAGTTTTTAATTTCGGTAGACATTAGCAAATTGTCCTCCAAAATGACTGTCATTCACATTTACCCCAGCAATAAATGCAAGTACTAATTTCCTCCCAGCTACAAAGCTTAATATTATGTGTTTAAAACCATTTTGCTTATATTTTGACAAAAATGGTATCTCACTTTATTTGGTATTTGTTTGGTAGTGAGATTAAAAATCTTTTTGTATATTTTTAGGCCATTTAAATGTCTTTCCTCTTCCGGGAAGTGTCTGTTTTTTTTTTTTTTTTTCCCTACTGTCTTATTGCTAATTGATTTATAAGCATTTTTTATATATTTTGTATACTAATTCTTTGTTTTAAATATTGCAAATACCTTTTCCAGTCTGGCTTATCTTGAAACTTTTTTTTTTTCTGTTCCCCACCTCCCTTGCCACCACCGGTGTGCCTGCAACTAAACTTTTACATAGTGTTTTTTAATTTGCATACAGTCTAGTTTTTGTGCCTTATATATTTTTTCTAGAATGTTTTTGCTTAGAGGAGTTTCTTATCCCTGGAACATAAACCTATTCTCTTATAATTTAATACTGTGAAAATTTTGGTTTGATGATGTTTTCCCTATCCATTTTGGTCCTTCATCTGTATGTAATTTGTTTTCGTGATGGGGTGAGTTAGAACTTTTTTTCCCCCTCAGTGTGAATAAGTAGTTTTCTGAGCACCATTTATTAATCTGCCTTTACCCCATTGATGTAAAAGGACACTTTTACCCTATATTAAATTGCCTTATATCTCAGGTCTAGTCTGTTTCTCTTTGGCTGTCCCACTATCACAATGAAACAGTTGTTACGAACTTTATGATTTAATATCTACTTGGTTAAGTCCTGTCTGGTTTTTTCCCAAAGTTTTTTGCCCCTAACTTGCTTGTTTTTTTTCCATCAGTTTAATCACCTTTTATGAAAACATCTTGTTGGGATTTTGACTGGGAATGTGTTCTCTTTATGTTTAATTATGGAAAACTGATATAGCTTACATTAAATTTCATATTAATATTAAATTTCATGTCCTTTATTAAGTTATCTTAGGCATTTTAATAAATATATTTTTCATTTGGTTCATTTTTAGGTAGTTGAAAGTTTTTATGACTCTTAAGAATGAAAACCATTATTCCTGCTTGTCTTATTGCATAACCAGGACCTCTAGCACAGTATTGATTAGAAATACTTATAGCTTGTATCCTTGTGTCAATCTGTTTTAAGAAAACACTAATGCCCAGGTTTAATTCCAGGACATTTACATCAGAATCTCTAGGGGAAGAGACCCAGTTTGTTTCAAAGCTCTCCAGTCAACTTTTATGTGACGATAAGGTTGAGAACCATTGCTTTAATGAAGAATGCTACTAAAGTTTTACCATTGAGTCTGATGTTTATGGTCTGTTTCTGATAAAACTGTTTTATCAACTAAAGGATATTCCTGCATATGTTGAAGTGATCATTTTTTCCTTTTTAGTTAATTTAAAATGAGTAATTACATTGATAGATTTTTCTCATGAGGAACCATTCTTACATTTTGGGGTTAAAATGTATTTATGTAAGTCTACGTTTAGGTCTGTGATCCATTTCGAGCCAGTTTTTGTATGTTGTGAGGTATGGGTCCAATATCATTTTCTCGTATGTAGTTATCCAGTTGTCTCAGCATCATTCGTTAAAAAGATCATTTTTCCCAATGAATTATATTGTTACCCTTGTCAACAATTAGTTGACCATAAATGTGAGGGTTCAATTCTGGACTTTCAGTTCTTTTTCATTGATATGTAAGTCTGTCCTCACGCCAGCATCATGCTGTCTTGATTAATGTAACTGAGGTAAGTTTTGAAATCAGATATGTGAATTTTCCAACTATATTCTTCTTTTTAGAGGTTGTTTTGACTATACTGGTTCCCTTCTTGTGTTTCCATATAAACTGTAGGACCAGCTTGTTTCTGCTTTATTTTTTTCCTGTACTACATAGTAGGATTTCAGTATTGTTTTAATGAATCTACAACAGTTTTTTCAAGTGAACGTTTATTGAATCGAATATTGTTTTAGAGCTAATTCCTTTCACTAATGTCAATATTATAATCATTACATAATGTATTATTATATATCTTTTGTTCTGAAACTGTTTTTAGGCCATGGACACAGCCATTCCCTCTTTAATGGTGCTCTGGATCAGGCCCATGGCCATGGAGATCATTGCCATAGTCATGAATTGAAACATGGTGCTGCGCATAGCCATGATCATGCTCATGGACACGGACATGGACATGGACACTTCCATTCCCACGGTGAGTATAGCCTATAGCGTTTCCAGTGGACAGCCTTCCAAACAAACAGAAATTGTGCAAATTCCTTTTCCTAGTTGAAAGAATCTGTTAAAAGTATTGCAGTCAACTCCCTTTCTAATGAATTAGACTAAATGGTTCCCCGGGCTAGATCATTTTTAGTGTATATTGAAATTAACTTGGTATAAGGCAGTAGATACAGCTTTTTTTTCAGTGTGTATATTATAATAAAAAGCTACTATTTTAAATGAGTATTAATGAATGAGGAACAATTGCATTTTTGCAGATGAAAATCATGATTTTTTAAAAGGATTATGAGGCCTTTCATGTTATATATAGGCTTATAAAAACACGATAGTTGTTTTCAATTTTTCACATTTTCATTGTAATTTTGATAGATATCACCTGATATTTACCTCAATGTGCTCTTAGGAAATTTTATATGCTAACTTATGTACTGTTGGGTACTAAGTTATAAGGTGTTTATCAACTTAATTAATATTTTATTTTTAAATTATGTTTCAAATAGTTTATTCATGAAATTTTAGAGTACAGATTAATGGAGCTGCTTATGGGATACAGTTTGGTTAATCTTTGTATAAATTATATCCTTAAATATTGTGTATACTTGCCACCTAGAATGCTAAAGCTTGAGATTTGAAAATATAAAAGGGGCCTTGGAGGTTGAGTATAATCCCCTAATTTTTCAGTCTCTATGATTTGCTATACTTTTGTAACTGTTACAGTGGTATGCTTTAAAATTGTGCTTTTCTAAGTGTTTGCTCACATGAACCCCAAAATAATTTCAAAAAACTGTATATTCTTCTCATTTTTAAGATGATTTCTAAAAAAACGTTTAAATATTACAAAGAATATAATTTCTGATACTATAGATAATATTTTAGGATGAAACTTCTTTATTACCCTTTTGTATATAGTCAGTGGACTTTAAATACCTTAGTGATTCGAGACCCACTATCATCTATTCAAAAATATATATGTATACAGTTATAAATTTTATAGCATTTTGTTTCTCTTTGAATTTTTGTTACCATTTTATATCCTTAACAGAATTTTATAATAATGGAGTGTATCTGTGTTATGTTTTTAATTGATCATCTGTTATACTTCTTGGCAATAAAATATGCATATAAATTAAAATTTTTTATTTCCTAGGAATGTAAGACTTAGCATTTAAATGTTTCTTTTGGATGGAGTTACTATAATTTTTACTAGCACAAAGTCAATCAAAATAATTCCGTTTTCAAATTTTGATACACATATAATCAAAAAAGCAATATTTTATTTGAAATGTATATCTTAATGATTGAAGCTCTTAGTTTATGGGTAAATAATAGCATAAAACATTCTATTCCTATTTTTCATCATTATAATGAGCATATTAATGTTAAATGTTAAAACACAAGTTGTTACCACATTTCATTCAATTCTTTGAATACCTTCAGAATTGTATTCCAAAAATGACATAATTTATCATCAAAAATTGTTTTTAATGATCTATTAATTGTCAGCTTCATTAGCTAATCCCTACATTTTATTAAAGCAAAGAATTAGAAACCACGATGCTTATGAAAGGATTTGCTAACCAGTAATTAGAGTCATTATTTTTGTTAACATTACCACAAACGCTTGTTCGTTGCCCTAGAATTTTCTAGTACCCTTGGGAAAGCACTGTAGTAAGATTCTAGATAGGTGAAAGGTGGCCTTTTATTGGTCAAGGGGGAGAATGATAAGTGGGAAAGAAAAATTAGCATGACATCAAGGCTCGAAGAGATTATAGCAACTAATGAATAGAAATTCTAGGCTTCAAACACAGGGAATCTGACTCTAAAATCTGTTCTTAACTATTATTTTGCCTTAGTATTATATTAGCCAGTCTTCAGTAATAGGGCCCAATTCCATTTTGCCCATAAGAGGCACAGTCTCATTGGGAAATACTGTGTTTTATATTTATTGGAATACTGCACTGTGAGTAAAGCCTGCAGTTTGTGTTAATTGCTCTTATCTCAGTGATATAAGCAGTAAAGGTCTATATCTTACTGTTGGTTGATAGGGTAGAAGGTGGGGCTCTGTTCCTTATGGCAATTCAGGGATCCAGGCTCTTTCCATCCATGGGATTCTTAACCCTTGGAATCCACCACTGACTTCTCTGTATCCAGCTGGAGATACAGTATATAGAAGATCATGTGGGATATTCTTCTAAGCCTGGAATTGGTTAACACCTTGTATTTCTTTGTTTACAATTCAATTACACACACCACTTTTAACTCAAGGGAAATGTAGTTTAGTTGTTTAGAAATGGGTTTGGTAAACAACTAGCTAGCCTCTGCCACAGAGAACAAATTTTATATTTGGAAGGGCTTTTAGATTTTGCGTAGATAGGAGTATAATGTCTTATATAGCTGTTATATTAGTACAGTGGAATATGCCTTTCAAAATAATCATATCAAAATGACTGTTTTTATCTGGACCTACTACCTATATAGACAGAAATCTTTTGTCTTGATCAGGAGCTGGGTTTTTAGAACGGTTATGCTTTTGACTAACAGCAGGATTTTCAAGGTAGTTACATTTTTCTTTCCACACAGCAGTGCCATGTCCAGACAGAAATTATTGTGCAGCCTTATTCTTTTGTACTTCTTTTGGTACTGTTACAGTGCTCTGTCAAGGCTGTAGTAATGTCAGCTTTTTGGTGCTGTGGACCAGGAACCATGCTGTGGGCAGGCTCTCTGTTAGCTTTCTGATCAGAAAGCTTATCAGTCCTTTTGATGATCGCTTTTAATGAATATTGCTGATCTCTTAATTGTTTGCTTATATCTTCTGCTTTGATGTTAAAGCTAATTACTAATCCTCAAAGTATTTAAGGATACAGATTGAAGTATTATTTTATTTGTTCATCATAAAGGCAAAATGAAAAGGTATTTTTTATCTCTTCTGTGTGAAAAGCTTGCCACTTCCGTCTAGATAGAAACTGTTGGAAAACTATTATTTCCATAGTCCAGTTTTCTTGGATGCTGTTCTGGCTTCATTTCTTGGACTGCTTATAACTTCAACTAGTAGTTTTGTTTTTTTGAGAATTTTCAATTGTAAAGTTAGTGTAGCAAGCTGTATAAGGTATGTTATAAATATTAGAAGACTTTTACATTGTTTTTGATGACTTTTTTTTTAATACCAGATTGCATACTATAATAATTTCTTAAACACTCTATACCTTTGATGCTTTTTGAAATTTCCCATGTTTATCTCCATTAAATTACTATATTACAATTTAAAAATAATTCGTAGGTCTGATATGGCTCTATAGGCATGCATCCTTCACAATACATTTGAATGAAAAATACTCTGAATCACAAAAATTGAATCAAGAATTGAAGACATGTTTTAAAATAATTTAACTTAACTCTCCACAGATGGTCCCTCCTTAAAAGAGACAGCAGGACCCAGCAGACAGATTTTACAAGGTATGACAAGGACTTTGTATATTTCTCAATTTTATGAAACTAGTTTCTTAGTTTGAGCTATCTGAAATTTTTGTTTAAGAAAAATACATAACATAGTATTTGTGTTTAAAATGTTAGTCTTTCTAGTGATTTTTTAAAATAGGCACTATTACGTATATTAACAGACATTTTAATTTAATTGTCATTTGGCTGTTTTCTCAGATTTCATGAAATTAAAATTAAAAGAAACTATACTGCTTAAATATAAATAATACCCATACCAATGACTATAGTAACACCATAGCAGTATGTTTACCTTGTGGATTGTTAAATAATTTTTCCCAGAATAATATATAATCCATATTTATGTTATGGAAAAACTTGATGCTAAAAATGTGGTACACCCAAACCCAAAGAATGTACAACAGACATTACACATGGACCCTAGTGTAAACTGTGGACTCGGGGTAATATTGTTTCATCGGTCCTGGCAAATGCACACTCTGGTGGGGGAGGTTGACACAGGAGGAGGCTCGCATTGTGAAGGGGCACAAGGGGTATGGGAAGTCTCTGTATCTTCTGCTCAATTTTGCTGCAAACCTAAAACTGCTCTCAAAAATAGTCTATTATATATTTTTAAATATAATGTACGGTGAGACCCCGGTTGTATCCATAAGCCACAATTGCCGATACCTAAAAAGGAGCTTACATATGTCAAGTGATAAATTACAAAATTTTATAAGCCAGAGAAAATAAGTCTTGTATGAACTATGGTAGTTCCGTCTTGGAGATGTGAACCTCTTTGGCTCTGAATTTCAATTTAGATTTCATTGTTCAAGTTTTCTGATTCCCCATTGCCCATCTTCCTGCCCTTATTAACTTTTGACTTTAATCTGACTTTCCCAGTAGCTGATCCAATCTCTACTGCACCTATTTTTCTCCACTATGTCTTGATAAAGCTCTTGCTTTTTATATTTGCAGTGTGAATATGTTCCACCATACCGAAGAGTTTATTTCAGGAGGTTTAAACGTCTCTTCTAGTCTTTTTTTTTTTCATTTGTGAAAAACATAGAATTGTTTTAGAATAGCATTTACTGAAAAAGCTGGCAATTATGCATAAGTAATGCATCTATATCCAATTTCAAAAATCAGTCTTGATAATAAGAGTTTATTTTGGTTTTAGAAATCATCAAAATTTGAGGGAAAGATTAGATTTGTCTTTCTAATTATCTTTTATGTAAGCTGTTTGAAAATTAGTTTATATTTTCTAAGTATCAGTTTATGGTGGCAGAAGTAGCCCAGTAGATAGGTGACGGACAGAGATAACTACCTGGTACTAAAACTTTTCCATGTGCATACTCATACATGAAAAACTGAGCTAATTGAATTTTGAAGTTATTTGCTGCATTTTTTAATATGACCCTGGCTTTCTAGGTTCTTGGGCATTTCAAATATCAATGTTCTACCAAGCCATCTAAGGCTTTCAACTTTTATATAAATTAAACATTAGTTTAGATTTCTTTCTTTAGTGATTCTTCCTCTTGAAACAGTTACTAGAAAATAAGAAGAGCTTAGATCATTAATGACACTAGCTAATAAAAGCAGTTTTTAAGTCAGCAAGTAAGATGTAGCTTCGAACTTTCCAATTAAAGGAGAATCAAGAATAAATGTTTCTTTTCTTTTTTCTTTCAGTGTTTAGATTCTACTAAAACAATGATTAAAAAATATAAAAGTTTAAAAATCATGTATCATTTAAGAGTTTTGAAACTTGGGGCCCCTCAATCCACTTTGATGTGTTTTTTTTTTTAGTTTTATTTTTAAAACTTAAAGTGGTCCCAACACTTATTAATTCTTTACTATTTAAATACCCTCAAGAAAAATATTTTTTCTTTAATTGTGCTTTGAACATAATTATTTTTGTTAGAGAAAAAAAAGCCATTAGCTTTTTGAAGATTCATTATAAAGGTCAATACTTTATACAAATGGAAAAGTATTTTAGATACTGAGGGGTGAATTACATTTAGCATAATACTTGATATAAAATTCCACAGTAGCAGATTAATTGAAGCATTATTTTCCTGGAGTGTATTAAGATTCAGTTGGACTCATTAATAGTCCATTTTAAAATTATTAGAACATGTTTTTAAGTAAACCTATGTTTTATACCTAAAAAATAATAAGTTATTTACCTTTAATTGGTCAGTGAATAATAATAAAGAAAAATAAGTGTCTCTGAAATGGACACATACTCTTGACATATTAGGTATCTTTTTCAGACAGAGTAGTTGATGCTATTGAAGAATGTTCTATTTTTGGCAACATATGGTTGAAATTTGTTTAAGAGACAGTGTTTTGCTACACAGTAAATTTTACCCATTAAAGATCTAATCATTGAATAATTTGTCTAGTTAAACCTTTTAAAAAAATAATGCATATCAAACTTTCTTCTTGGAATTTTTTAATGGTTGTCCCATCAAGTCTCAATTCTTAAAATGTTAATATTATATCTAGATTCTTGGGCAGTTAGAATATCAGTATTCTACCAATTTGATATTTAATTATTAAAAATTCAAAATATAGTTACATCCGCTTTAAAATATTAAAATTCCTACCTTCTCTTATATCAAGTTTGAGCTTAGTATGTAACTTGAGGTAACACGATCTTCAGGATAAGCATTAAGTATATCATCAGTATGGAGTTATGGTCCATAGGAAATTCATTTCAAATGTAATTTTAACCAGCAGAGGGCTCTGTTTGTTCATACTACATAAATAATGTTTTCTTGACAGATCTTTTTGGCCTAATGTAATGTTCTTCTAACAATTGACTTCAGGGCTCTTTGAACCAGAGATGGATATGCACAAACAATTTAAAAATCAGTTTACTGCTCTTCCTCATTTATGTTACACCAAAACATTAAGGATCATTAAGACCAAGTATAAAGTCTGCATCAGATATTTTAACCCCTGCTGATTTGAAAAAGGAAAGATTATTTAAATTCTCAAAGACTATACTTATTTACTAAGCAGTGACTCTGTTTTCTTACTGATTTTCAAACTGGTGTTTAGTTTTTAACATATAAAATAGAAATAGTTTTAAGAAATATTTGTATTTTCCATTGATCAGAAGATGTTATTTTGATGCCAACTGTGCTTTATTTCTAGGTGTATTTTTGCACATTCTAGCAGATACACTGGGGAGTATTGGTGTAATTGCCTCTGCCATCATGATGCAGAATTTTGGTCTGATGATAGCAGATCCTATTTGTTCAATCTTGATAGCGGTGCTCATAGTTGTAAGGTAAGTTTTCATATGTTACTTTTCATTATGAAAATGATAACTTATGTAAATTACAGATCTAAATTTTTAATAATTCCTACATAGATTATTTCTCTTTTCATCTTGCTATTTTCTATGCTTGCCTAGGGTTTGATGTTTCCTTTTGGTATTTAGCAGTTAATCTTTTTGGTCTGTATATCAAATTAGTAGTAATTTTCTTGAATTTAGTACTGTATCTGTAGAGTTGAACATTGGAAATATAAAATATATTAACTATAGTTAGAATTTTCTTTGGCATTTACATCTCGCACTACCAAATGTGAAAGAATATTAAAATCTCTTCTTCTAGAACTATTTTTAATCTATACAGTCACATTATTATTGTGGAAGTCTTGTAAAAATGCTTATTGAGGTATTCTTATGTCTGTCTCCCTATCTAGATTATAAATTCTTCAGGAAGGATTTGTCTCTTATCTTTTTAGCTCTCTATTACCTACTATAGTGCCAATGTATATGCAAAAGTGTATGTGTGTGTATGTGTGCATAAATTCTCAAAAAATTATTGCTGAATTAGATTGTATAGTTATTATCTCTTAAATTTATGTCGGTTTATTTTAATTTTTATCAGAATAATGGAATGTGTGCCTTTATTTCAGTCTTGAATTATTTATAAAGATATGTCTTGATTGGACTGTTTTTGTTTTATTTCTCCATATGATTTTACTATTAGCAAAATTTTCTTTGTAATGATGACAATTGACTTTTGAGAGGGCTGATTATTCTAGTCAACTATAGTTAAATAGAATGGACTTAATAAATTACAATGGCATTGTAATCCTATGAATTAGTCATAAATGCAGATTTTTAAGTTTTTGCTTAAAATAGGATTACATTTTAAATATGCAGATTTTTTTTAACTAAGAAAAGTTATTTGTACCAAGAAGCCACTCTTCTATGTAAAAGTTTTTTATAAAGCTTGGGATGCTTTTTTTTCATCTTTGAAAATCATATGCTTCCTTCTAAGTTCAGCTTAAATGTCACACGTTTTATGAAACTTAATTCCTGAGGTTTGGTAATTTACATAGGTTCTTTTTATTTTAATTTTTTTTTCCTTTTTTTATTTTTTATAGTGACATCGGTTAACGAAATCCAGTTACTTATGTACCTCTTTATTTGTATGTTCAGTGTTCGTTTTATTTGGTTTCGTATAATTCTTTGTTGCTTCTAATACTTCTTAGAGTAGAATCTTAATGTTCCCTTTTCTTCGTCTCCCTCCACTGTCGTTATCCTAATTCTCATGTCATTTGCTTCTTGGAAGAGGTTGGTGTCCTTGTTCCTCCAAACTCTTCTCTACACTGTGGCTAAAATGATCTTTCTTTAATGAGGATTATGGTACATGTGAAAACTGTCTTGCCTCAAATCCTTCAGTGCCTCTTTCTTACCCTCAAGATAAAGTCTGAACTCCTTAGCGGGGCTTCATTTTGTTCCTCGTTCACTTCAGTATTTCTCTCACCCTTTGTCAATTTATATTCTGCTCTCCAGCTACAGTAAATTACTTTCAGTTCCCTGAAAATGTGTTGTGAGCCCTCTGGATTCTGGGCTTTGCTCATATTTCTTCTCTCCAAAGTAAAATACTCTTATACCGAGTGCCTTTCTCCCTTCCCCATGCCCCCCACAAGTGCATGGACCACAATTATTCGTCCTTCAGATTAGATTTCAGTTTACATGGCACTTGCTTCAGGGACATTGTCTGATTCTCCACCTCTCAGGCTTCATTAAGTGCACAGACAGCACCAACATTACAACTCTCACGGCATTTGCTTACTGTGTTGAAATAGCCTGTCTCGTCTCTCTTAAACTCCATGGGGGCAAACTGTTTTCCAGTGTTGTAGTCTGCCCCTAACTCTGCCAGACAAAATGTTGGTACCTTTTGGATTTGAATCAATAAATTCATGTTTTTCAACCTCAGAGACTTATATTTCTAATCCCAAATAGGGAATTCTTACTTCTATTCCCATTCAGTTATTCCACAAATATAAATACATGTGTGCATACACACACAGAGAAAACTTTTTTTTTACTGAAATATAACTGCACAATTTATTTTCAGCAAATATTTATTAAGTAGACCCTCTCACCCGGGTGGTGATAAGACAGGGTGCTCAGTGGTTTGAATTTATATTATAGTGGGAGAGAGCAAGCACATATTGTTTTAGGAGTCTTGCGAAAGATTTTCAAATGGTAAGCAATAATCAAACCTGTTAAAGGCAGCTGGGTCTGATAATTGATATCTTAGATAAGACATTCGGAAAAATGTTGAGAGTGAAAGTCTGATCAGAGGAGCTTCAAAAGAGGACTGGGAGGAGAAGAAATAAATGGCAACAGCAACACCTTTTCAAGGTCTTTTGCTGTAAAGGGAGCAGTGTGCTTGCCTGACAACACTGAGGGCCCACTTTGAAGTTTCTGGTCATGAATTTAAAGTGACAACAACCAGCACAATTGTATTGTTTTTTTTCGAGTCTTGTTCAGCTTTTGGTAAAGGTATGGAATAGAGAGTTAGTTTTAACAGGTTTGGGATTTAGCGGGTGAGTACTGACGAAGAAGGAAAGGAGCGAGGCAGGATCGCAGTGGTGGGAAATTAAGATTTAAAGGTCAGGATAGATGCTAAAAAAAAAAAAAGAAAAGTGATAGGGTTAGTAGATTGGATTTCTGGGAAAAGTGGTAGAGTGGAAGGTTTAGGAGAAGAGATCTAGAAGTAGGAAGGGTCGTTCAACTGTTACATACTTAAAATTGAGATCTTAAAGTCTAAAATATGATCCCAGAAGTGAAATAGGACAAGATCATCCTATAGAGGCCAAAAGTTGGATGGATTGTCCACATGGATATTTAAATTAAGAGTAATGAGAAGGGCAGAGGTAAAAGATAGTAAGTCCATTGTCAAACCCTGCAAGTGACTAAAGGGGAGCTATCAAGAACTGTTGACACTGGTCCTCAGGGGGTCAAGGGTGGAGTAACCTGACTGCTGGGCCTTAATGGGAGCTGTGTTTTAGGGAAAGTAGGAGGAACAGTGATCTGGGAACAGTTGTGATAAGCAGGGAGGACATTTATCTCACTGCAAGCCCCAGTAGTATGTGGAGTTTCAGGTAGGTCATTCAAGTGCTATGGCAATTCAGAAAAGATACTGAGGATTTAATGAAAATTGCAACCTTTTTTTAAATTATGGAAATCATTGTTGACAAAGAAACTTGACAGTCTATATAAAAGATAAAAAAAAAAATTACCCATAGTTCTACCAGCCAAGAGAACCACATGTGTGTTATTGCAGAATCAAGATTCCAAGGTAAGGGGTACAAGGCTCAGGCAGTTGGAAGAAAATGCGGAGAGCTGTAGGCAACTGCGACATAGCTCTTTATTCCAGCAGGGGCACAGCCAGCTTCGCAGGGTGGCGACGCCTTTTACACACAGATTAAACAACAGCAGCACACTGCCAGACAGTGGGAGCCCGCGCAGGCGTAGGAGGCACATGGGTGCATACCGGGAGAAGTGCTGAGTCACTTCTGCCCCGAAGCCGCTGATGGTGTTGAGGGAGCCTGGCTGCAGCCATCTTTCTCTGCACACCATGTCAGTATTTCTTCGGGTATTCATTTGGCTTTTTTCTTTAATTCTGAGAGTCTTTTTCTTTTCTTTTCTTTTTTACGGTATTTTTGTTTCTATTACGTATCCAAAATTAAATTCTTAATAAGAAAACTTCTTTAGCTTTTTTCTGATTCTGAATATATGGTGATTATAGAAAACTTGGAAAATGATGCAGAGTGTAAAAAAATGAAGAAAAATCAATCAGGATCAAAATACCTAGAGGTCACATTACAACTGTTAACAGTATTTCTTTAGTTATTTTTAGTTTGTTTTTTTTTTTACATTATTGAATTTCTGCTGTATGTACTGATTGTTAAGCTTAGTCAGCATTAGAGTTTTCACAGGTTCTAGATGAAAAATAGTAGTTACTACATTAAGTCAATAAAGTTTTGGGATGATTTATAAGGTAGCAAGGCCTTAATTCAATGACAATAAATAACAACAAGGTACAGGGCAACACATAAAAATGACTCATTATTGTAGAGTCCATATCTAATGTATATATTTCTCTTTACATGGATGAAGGGGAAAATATATTGTGTGTGTGTCTGTCTGAATGTTACGTGGCTCTCTCTGGGTGGTGTTGTAAGTTTTAAATTATGATTCTTTCCTAATGTCACTAAGATAAACCAACATTTATGACTTTGACTTAAAAAAGCATAATATTTTTTAAATGGAGGGCAATAAAAAAAATTTCAGCTTCAAAGTACAAAATAAAGTCATTCCAGTTGTCTATTTTTCTGTTAAGAAAGCAAACTTAATTTACTTAAATGTTCACATGATAATGAAATATTTGCAAGGAGATCCATCTGAGATGCTTTTCAAATTGGTTAAGAGTTGCCTGATTAGCTAAAACTAATCTTAGAAAGTGGGTGAAAACTCTTATAGCCGCAACAAAATCGGTATAAAGAAGTAATTTTACTTTACCCTTAATTTTTATATATATTTGCAATTCATCAAGAGCAAGAGAAATAACGGGGCTCTTTATATGTTCTCTGTACTTAAATGTTCCTCAGTTGAGAACGTGCCATGGAAATAGATGTCATGTTTCTCCTTTCTAGGCTGCCTGCCCAGTGTTCCATTTTCACTTTCACGGTGAAAGTGGTTTCTTAGAAAAAGACTTTTTCTTTCAACACAGGCAAATTTTTTAACACAGGCAAATGGTGATACAAATTTTTGAGTAAAACTGGGTCGTACTGTGATGAATTTTGTTTCCCATGAAAAGCAGCAGATTGAGTATAACGATGAGAATGCAATTTTTATCTTCTAAAAAAATATATTTCTTAGAAGAGATTTCAGAGTGATTTTGCTCCCGTTTTCCCATTAGTAGTTGAATTGGAATGGAAAGTAGATTCATAACTTAGAATACGGAAATCTGAACAATTAGTTGTAGCTTTCGATCACACTGTGATTTAAGAGTGATGCCCTTTACCTAGATCTGTAGCTTGATTTTTGATTTACATAAATAAGAGGTTTACCTATGCCTGATGGGAAAAATATATATAAACAGGATGCAGAAATGAACTCTGTTACTGGTGTGGTATTTCCGAAGCCTTGCTGAATTTTTTTTTTTAAATCAGTTTTCTGCAACTCACCAGTTTTACGATCTTTTGGTGCTTTGTATATTTTTACCACAATCATCTGTTAATACAAAGAAAAGCTTTTTAAACAAAATTATCTTTTTGTTAGATGTAAAACTTCAGGTCATGTATTTATTTCTTATTTTGGAGAAAAAACTCAACTTTTAGAGGCAAAAGGTATGGGCTTTGGAAATGACATGATGGTCATAAGTAGAAAATGAAAAGAATATGTATGTACTAATAAAACAAAATTGTAAACTTGAAGTTCTTAATCATAGGTGATCAATTATTATTGTTCACGAATACTGAATTTGGACCAGATACTTATTTTGAGAAATCTTGTTGATTCTATAATCAAATAGGTAATTATTTATAGCCTATGTTAAGCAAAAAGTAAGCATTTTTTTGGCATGTAAGAAGCTACCATGTCTTCAAATAGTCATATAAATGAGAAATTATGGAGACTTTTTTTTTTCCAGAATGGTTTTGGGTGGTATTTAACACTTTTCTTTGTGGTTATAATTTATGAACACTACTTTTGGGGACTAAGATAAAGGAAGACAATTTTAACTTGGTGTTCGTATATGTATCCATAATGGGAAAATTATTGCCTAGTAATTGTATTACACATAAAACCATCATAGAGCATTTATAAATACTGATTAATCTAACACCTTTTTTCAAACAGCATTCTGGGAGAGAATGCCCTAATGGTCCTAAAGCATCATTTGTATATAATTCTTAACTTCTCAACTACACTTCTAGTAAAGTACTGTGTATGTACTATCCCTTGGAAGAACTGCAAAACTGTCCTTCAAATCATTTTGTGTGTTCGGTGGTTTAGATGAAGAACCCTAGTTGAAAGCTGGAGGATAGTCTAAGAAATATTAGGAGGAACAGAGCAAATGTGATAATGTATTAGAGATTATTAGCCAATAACAGACAAGAGAAAGTATTTGAGGCTTATAATTAGAAAGAAGAGATTATTCTTATATGTAAAATTTGTGATTGGGAAGAATAGAAGTGTCCATCAATAAAGGAGTTTTATGCAGTCCTAAAAGAAAAATAAGGGAGAGTGACGTCAGCAAGATGGCAGAATAGGAAGCCCTAGACTCCCTTTCCCCCTCTTTGAAGACAGAGATTTAACACAATAAAGTGACAAACTACTCTGTGAGAAGTCCAGAAACTAGTTAAAAGGTTTTTACATCTCAGTCTAGTGGGGAGCCAGCAGCATGGGAGCTCAATAGGAAATTCATGATCCTCTCTACTTCCTCTCATCATAGTAACTCCCACCTCATATAGGGTGGGCGTTTGGAAGAAAACTCCCAACTCCCATCTTCCTGGGAAGGAGAAGGGAGTTGAGCATACTACCAACTGATTTTAGGGGGCTGATTTCTGTCTGTCTTGTATCCAAGTACAGTAAATCCTCAATGTTGATGATAGGTTCTTAGAAACTGCGACTTTAAGCAAAACAATATATAATGAAACCAGTGTTACCATAGGCTAATTGATATAAATAAGGGTGAAGTTCCAGCAGCATCTCATCAATGTTATAACAAAAAGACATTGAATGAAAGGACATTATTTGAGGTCCTGTTGCACTGACAGGAACTGGGTGCCAGGTTGGGCATTCCTGAGAACAAAGACATCAACTGTACATTAGAGTCTGTAGTACCACAGGCAAACACTAGGTGGAACCCCAGAACTGTGATTTACTACAGATCTAGCTGACTGCAATATTTCAGACACCTGGAGGAGCTCCTGTGTAGAAGGCAGCAAACTTTTTCATTAGATTTCATGCACAAGCCCAGGAACATATCCAGGAAGGACTTGAGGGGTCTCCAGACTCTCTAGCCAGGCTATGTAGAAAAAGACCTCCCTGTATGAAACCAGACCACAAAGTCTGGAGAAGTGGCTGATTCTTCAGATGCTGAAATCCAAACAACAAGAAATAAGGCACACAAAGAAACAGCCAACCACAACACATTTAAAGGAAATAGATCTCTGGACACCAAGCCTGGGGACATATGGATTCCCTAATAAAGAATTCGAAATTACCATTATAAAGATGCCCAATTAATTAAAAGAAAGCACAGTCACTAAACAAAATCAGGAAAATGATACATGGACAAAATGAGAATATCAACAAAGAGATAGAAACTATGAAGAAGAGCCAAGCAGAAATTCTGGAAGTGAAGAAAGAAAAGAAAATGAAGAGAAGAGAGCCTGAGGTATTTATGGACAAGCAGAACAGTGGAACACTCCTATATTCATTATGGGAGTCCCAGAAAGTAAAGAAACTGAGAAAAAGGCAGAGAACTTATTTGAAAACAATGGCCAAAACTTTCTTAATCTAAGAAGAAAAATGGATATACAAATTCAAGAAACTGGAAGAATTCCAACTAAGATAAATTTCAAGTGCACATGAAATAATCTCCACAATAGACTATATATTAGGTCACAAAAGAAGTCCTAACAAATTTTAGAAATTCGAAATTATACAAAATATCTTCTCTGCCTACAGTGGAATGAAACTAGAAATCGATAGCAGAAGGAAAACACAAAAATCCAAAAATATGCAGATATTAAACAACACACTTAAAAAAATTATATTGGTTTCAAGTATATAGTACATTGCTTAGACATATATATACAGTTTAGAAAACGATCCCCCTAATTGCTTTTTCTCTCCTCTGATTCTCTCGCCATTACATTACTGCCAACTACATTCCTTATGCTATGCTCCCCATCCCTGTAACTGTCACCTACTGATGTGTGCTTCTTTAACCTTTCACCCCTTTCTTCTGGCCCCACCAATCTCTCTCCCCAGGGGAAAGTTGTCCCCAGATTATCCTCTGTATTTGTAAACAGCACACTGTTTTACAAACAGTGGATCAAAGAAGAAATCACAAGGGAATTTAGAAAATATCTAGAGGCAAATGAAAACAAAACACAACATATCAAAATATGGGATAAGGCGAAAGTAGTACTAAGAGGGAATTTTGTAGCAATAAATGCCTACGTTTATTGTAGAAAAAGAATAAACTTCCTCCAAGTCAGCAGAAGGAAGGAAATAGTCGCTATTGGAGCAGATAAATGAAATAGAGAATAGAAAGACAATAGAAAAATTTAACCCAGAGTTAATTTTTTTAGATCAACAAATTTGACAAACCCTTAGATAGACCAACTAAGAAACTAGAACGTGTGATCATAGAGGCAGCTACTCGATGATAATTAGATTTTGGTAGTTTTAATAATCATTTCTTGCCATCTCATCTAATTTTTCTAAACAAAGTTCTGTTCCTTATATACTTTTTTTAAAGGCAGGTTTTCTTACAGTATAATTTGAATTTAATCCTGCCTATCTCTCAAAACTATATCTTGTGGAGATCATTGCTCTTTTGCTTCATTGATTCCATCATCTCTTCCCATTTGCTACCTCTTGACAGCATATTAGTGTGAATCCTATTTTTCTTCTTTATCTGCACCTTTGTTCTCTATACATAGTAGATCATTTAATTTTTTTTTTTAACTTATATTGCTGGTGTGATTTTAGTTTCTTATTCATGAGAATAAAGAGTATTTATTAGGATAATAAATTGCACATCAAGAATTGGGAATTCTACTTGCTCCTGCGTGAGTATAATTCTTTCTCACTTCTACTTGAATAGATAAGATATTTTTATTTCTATTAGATTCTTTTTTTGGAAGGGGTGACTAAATCGAGGGGCTCATTACCGTTTTGCTATTTAGCTGTTACTGTCTTTGAAAGTCATGTCAAAGAAGAGCTGTTCTATATTTTAATAATTTTTTACTAGTGTTTGAAATTTTAAAATAGATTATACATTCAGAAGTCATGTGTCAAGTGCTTATTATATTCCAACCACTGTGCTGGTTACTAAGAATAAAAATTATGACATGATCTCTGACTCCAGTTGACTTAATCATGGTGAGACACTCAGTGTAGTAGTGTAGAGGACATTAGCCATGGAATTATCACACCCAGCTCTGCCTCTTACCAGTGCACAGCAAAGAGCAAGTTGTCCTAATCTCTCTGAGATGATTTTCTCTTCTGTAAAATGAGGGAGTTGACCTTAATAATCTCTTATGAGCTTGTCTACATCTGTGATTTCAACATTTTGGTTACTTAAGGTTATTGTGAGGATCAAATTAGAAAAAATTTATGCAAGCCCTTTAATAACTATTAAGTGTTGTCTAAACAAAGACATTACTAATGATTTACTAATTTGACATTATTTACTAATGCTTTTCATCCAAAGACCAGATGCATTAAGTGTTATAACTAAATTCCAGAAGTTTAAGGAAAGGGGTGACTTTTTCATGACTTTGGCTCCGAATTCTAGGGGTATTTTAGGATATCTTCTTATTCCCATCGTTGAGTAAAGTAGGTACTCTGTAAATATGCATTGATTTAAACCATAGGTTTTAGAAACTCAGTATAATTGTAAGGCAAACTACAATCCCTGTGGTTTTGGGTTATCTATTCAATATTAGGCTTATGAAATTCTGGGTTAATAGGTAATTGTTCATTACTATGGAATAGTTGTATTTATGCAAACAGGACTGCATGTTTATAGGTTGCCATAGGACCACCATGTCTAAATGTAGCATACATTACAATTTGGGGTCAATTTTCTTTGGCTTTTTTGTCCACTAAACATTTTAGAGTATATGACATATAGCAGACCTGCAAATATGTGCTGATAATGTTCAGGAGGACTTAGCCCATAAGCTGATTCAAAATGTTGAATCAGTAATTATGTCCAGTTATTATTAATAAAGATTTATTCTCAGATCTAAGTAGCAGTTGCAGCTCTTTGAAATTTTTTATTAAGCATGATTATCACTAGTCTGATGTTCTTCATTTCAGCTTTCACATGTAACTTTATGTTTGATTGTATGATTATAAATTTGATTTACCTTCAGCTTTTGAAGAATAAAATCATTACCCTGTTTTACTGGTAAACTCATATAGCTAATGACTCATTCCTTTTTATATATGCTAGGAAAATGGTGTCTCATTGTTAAAGCTAGAATTGAGTTAGTCAACCAGAAGTGAACCTCTAATTGTTTCCAAATGCTTACTTTTTGGGTTTGGATACAGCTCTAAGTCTTAGCTCAGTTGGGAATTTGCTATGCTTGTCTTTTTCCCCATATCCTTTCATTATGGCTAGATAGATCCATTCTAAAATCTGTTTTATGACTCGCCATTACAATAGTTAATTAGAAAAATATGGACAAACTCCTGAGCTAAACACAATTTTAAAAGGCAAAGATTGAGTTTCCGTAGGTTTCTTTTACATTTTTATGACTTTTGAAATTATTACAGAAATTGACCTTGGTTCTAAATTGCATATCACCATGTGACTTAGCAAGCATCCTTTTCTCCCCACCAGTTTCATGACCTAGTTAGTGCTCCTACAGCTGAAATTCTTACATTATTTTAAAATTATCATTAGAGATAATTAGTGTGGTGCATTCATGTGCTTTGGTGAAATGCTTGCTGCTGTTGAATGTAAACATTTTATTAAAATTAGATCTAAACAGGCAATGATTCCAAATTTTATGGTATAGCAAAATCAGTAAAAACCTGTTGACCCTTACTAAAAAAATATAGTTTCTGTATATTATTCCCTTATATCAGTTGTGATCTTTTATTTAGTTATTTTAAAATAAATGTTAGCTTCTAACATTAAGTTGATTGAAATGTTTCTCTGCATTATGGTTCTTGAATTGAGTGTTAACATGAGTGATCTCTAAATTCCCTGTTCTAATTGTGTGTTATCTCTGCTCTTAGAACTTCACTAATTTTAGAATCCTCAAACTAAGGGCCACGTATGAAAGTCAATTTTAGGAGAAAAAGGAAAGTACTAATTGTTTACGAAGGTGGTGGCAAGGAGTAGCAGACTTTGAGAGGCAACACATATGGAATATACACGTAAAAATTTGAACAAAGATTTGGATAAATGTATAGATGGTTGTTCTGGAGACTGTAAAGAGAATGCTCTCCATGTTTTCTGACTGATATCAAGGATTATTATAGATTGGACTCAGCTATCTCTTATTGTGCTTTAGGTTTTGGGGGGTAAAATTAGACTAGCCCTAGGCATTCTAAAACATTCTAAATATTGTAAGAGTTGTTTGCAAAAAGATATTTCATACCAATTGTTTAATATTCCTCATATTATATGCCTTCTGTTGCAGTAGAGTCATGTTCTCTTTTATTCCATTCTTCCCCACTTTATTTTTAAAAGTGTATTTAAAAGTAAGTTATTAGCATAGTAAGGAAGAAAACCATTCACCAAAGTTTGTGGGAAATGAAAATGGAAAATCTACAGTTGTTTTGAATTCATATATGCCTTCTTCCAAATGGTGGGCCCTAAACAAGTGTTTGTTCCATTGACCTCACTATAGGCTTTTTCAATAGTTACTAAATCTTTGAAGTAAGGTATTGTGTATTATTTATCTTTTTTTTTCTGGTGCCTAGCGTATGCTTGGCACAGGTAGACGTACAATAAATGTTTGTTGACTTGAACTTTTCAAAGCTAAATTTAGAGTCCAAAGACCTGGTCTTATTCTAGTTTTCCCGTTCACTAGCTTTATCCTCAAGCAGGTTACGTCAGTACTCTAGGCTTGCATTTCTACAACTCTAGGATGAGGTTCTATCTGGTTCTAGAAAGCCTGATGCCAGGCAAAGTATATAGTAACGCTCGATCATTGCTTATTTGTGTTGATTGTTTAATACATTCATTGCAGGGTTCCCAAATTAGTGATAGAATAAATTAATTTGTCAAGTGTATCTCATCTCATTTGGTTACTATTTGTGTGTGTGTATATATACGTGTGTGTGTGTGTGTACGAGTGTGTCTTTGTGTTTAGTACATAAAAGCAACTTAAATTTTCTTTCATTTCCAAATGTATTCTCTCTCTAGTATTTCTTGTGGTTTGACCGTTTTTTCTTATTGAATGAAAAATAAAAGAAATTACTTATATATTTAATCTATGCCCCAATTTTGTGAGTGCGAAAACTGATGTTCTGGAAGGTTATACAGTTTGTCTACAGCTATTAATGGTACAATTAGAACCCAAGTATCATGATTTCCATTTAAATGAATTTTCCACCTCAGATATCTCCAGACATTATTAGCAGTCCCTTGAGATAAAGATTGGAGAAGAAATTATCAAAATAGCTACATTTAAGAGGCACATAGGAAAAAAACCCACTTTTTTCCTTTCAGTTACTCTAAGGGAACTATTTTTTATGCCTCGTTTTCTGAGAAGTTCAGTAGGGAAAGTAGGAAAACATAAACATTCTGAGTTAGGTATATAAACATACTGTGACTGATCCCTTTTTCCTGAGAAATGAGGATAGAGAGAGGAATGAAAAATGTCCTAATGATTGAATAGTACCGTATTTGTCTACCATCTTGTTTTTCTTTGCATTTTTTTTTTTTTAATAAATATAGGAGGGACTCCTCACCTATTTAATAACAGCACAGTAGATAGAAACAGACACTACCCTTCAGGTTAGGCAAAGGAATGACCGTTACTCTTTCACTGTCCAAATCCTTAACCCCACTTCCAGTTGCTTTCCACCCGTTTTTTTCTCTAACCTTTCCATAGGTTTCACGGATTTTTTTTTTTTTAAATAGGAGCACAGAGAAGATACATAGTTAGGAGGACAGTTTGGGATTAGGAAATATACCTGAGAACGGGTACCACTTGAGATTTTAAGGAAGGAATAGAAGCCAGAATAGAAGGTAGTTTAGGGACGTTCTAGGCAGAGATTACAGCATGAGCCAAAACATGAAAGGAGGAAACAGGGTAAAGTACAAGTATGTTTATGTTTCAAAAGCTTAAAATGTGAAGCAAGGATGATGGGAGGTGAAGCTAGAGGGACCCAAATCCAAAAATATGTCATGTTAAAGAGCTTGCACTTCATCCCCTAGGCAGCAGGGAGCTTTCAACAGATTTTTTTTCATGGCGAAGGGAATGAGTCAGATACTGATTGTAGATAGATTAGTTTAATAGCTTTATAAGAAATGCTTGTATAAGTTATCTATGGCTGCATAACATTACATAAAAACCTAGTAGCTAAAATAACACATTATTATCTTACAGTTTACCTTGGTTCAAGAACCCGGGCATAGATAACTAGGCTCTCTGGTTCAGGGTCTCTCATGAGGTGGCGATCAAGGTATCAGCCTTCTGCGGTCGCATTTGAGGGAGAATCCGCTTCCACGGTCACTGAAGTGGTTGTTGACAGCGCTGTTTCTTTTTGGGTTGTTGGACTGAGGCATCCCTCAGTTCCTCGCCCTGGGCCTCTTCATAGGGAAGCTCGTAATGTGGCAGCCATGAGAGGGCAAGAGAAGAAGGTGAAGGAAATGGAAGCCAGAGTCTTTTAACCTGATCTTAGAAATGACATCTTGTCACTGTCACGTACTCTGTTCATTAGCAACAAGTCACTGACTGGTCTAGCCCACACTTAATGGGAAGAGATTACAGAAAAGCATGAATACTAGGGAGGAAGGGGTCATTGGAATCTTTGAAGCTGCCTATCACAGTGGACTAGAGGAAATAAGACTAGAGGCAAAGGGACCACTTAGGAGGCCATTATAATAATCTAAGGGAAGATATAGAGATTATTGTAGACATGTGTAATATAAAGAAGGGGAGGAGATGCAGTCAAGAAATATTTAGGATGTTAAATCCTGAGAACTTGGTGATTCAGAGTCTGGGGGTTTTAAGGAGAAGAAGGAATTAAGGGTGGCATATGATTATTCTTAACTCTAAAGAATATTTTCACCTCAATGTGACTGAAACTCCTGTCCACGTTGAACTTTTCGTCTTCATTACTGCCATCCCTCCACACTATTAATTTTATAGGCTTGTCCTCGTTTCAGTTTCTTCACTATATCCGGTTATGCACCAGTTATTTCTCTTAGTGTCTAATTTTCTTATTTGTCTCTGTTTCTATTGTTACCCTCTACTCAAGTACTTATCACTGTACACTTAAAGTGTGAGAACAATCCCCTGATTTCTTCCCTCTGGCCTTTTTCTTTCTTTCATCTAGATTCTAAAACACTTATATATCTATCATTCATTTAACTAACGAGTATTTATTGTCGGCTCATTTTGTGACCAGCACTTTACTAGGCCTTCTCAGGAAAATGATAGTGAACAAGACAAGAAAAACTGTCTCTGTTCCTTTGGGTCTTCATTAATATCTCCTCTTTTGTTTCCATCTGTCAGGGCAGTACTAATCTTTTAAGTTATACTTCAGCTTCTACCTTCCTTGAAAGGTGTAAGTTCCTTTTATTTCTATCTCCTACAGCTATACTCAGGAGAGGTTTTACTCTGGAAATTTTGAGATTCTACAAGTTTAAAAGAGAGCACTGGCTTAAGCTGTTAAGTGTAATGAAGCTGTTTCCCCTCTCAGTCTCCTTCAAGCAGTAGAGCAGTGCCTCAGCGCCCTGACTCATGGGAATCACCTGGAAAGCTTTTAAAAAATGTAGACGCCAAAGATTCTGATTCAAGATATCAGAAGTGAAAACAAACAAGGCTCTAAGGTGAATTTGATGTGTAGCTAGTTTAGAAAACTATTGCATTAGAGTCACCTTCACCATTACAGTATTATTTTTATACATTTAATCATTTAAATAGCCTAAAGCTGTAATTTTCAAATTCTGGTTGAGGACTAGCTATATCAATAAATGCAGACTTTTGGGCCCTGTCCCTCGAGGTACTGAGTCACAGGATCTGTGGTTATAGCTGACTTTTATATTTTGTAAATAATGAAAGAGGACTGCTGTATAATCGGGTTAGGAAAATTTTGGACAAATGGACTAATATATACTCTATTAAAATTTTTTTGTATTTCTCTTAACAGTACCATTCAGATAAATGCATGTAAATATTTGATAAATGTTAAGGACCAGTAGGCCATATATGCTTTATAGATTACCTCGGAAGATTCTGGCCATTCGAAGTCATATTTTAAATAACAGCTGAACGACTGCTATGTTTAGCTCTTTAGATGCTTCAATACTTTTCAGTAGTATAAGTTTAGTATTTCATACATTGATACATTTTATTTAGCTCTTTACTTTTATTTCAGATAACATTGATCACGTAAAAAATCTGAAACAGTGACTAGATTCTTTTTTCTCATATTATTCTGATAAATCTTATATTTATCAGAATATTATTACTTTGTCGTAGAATGAGGTTGTCGGACTGTGGCTTTAATAAATTCATTGTCTTCCTTTTCTTTAGTGTTATTCCTCTTTTAAGAGAGTCCATTGGAATATTAATGCAGAGAACTCCTCCCGTTTTGGAAAATACTCTGCCACAGTGCTATCAGAGGGTAAGTTTCAAAGCTTCCCAACCATTGGATTTCATGTTGCTTCCAAGCTGTTAGGGTTTTTAAACTTTTATAAATATGGGTAGCATGTGTGTGTAATATAGTGTTTCTTCCAAGACTGAATGCTGACCATGAGTGCCGTTTATACAAACCACAACAAAATCACTGGAAAATATTGAACTTTACTAAAGAAAACGTGGTAGAAATTGTCCTCGTCTAGAAATCAAGCAACTTTTTAAAAATATGGCTATGAATAGCAAATGATATTAGCATTTATTCAACATATATTTTTGAGCTTCTGTTTTGTGCTAGATATTCTTCTGAGGCCCTAGGGATGTCATGGTAGACAAGACACTGTGTCTGTTCTCAAAGAGCTTACGGTCTAGTGGGGAAACATGGGCACAAAAGAATAAATAAATAAAATATCAATGATAATTACCGCAATAGAAATATAACAACGCAAAGTGGTAGACATGGGGGGCTATATAGATTTACTGAAGAAGTCATAGTCAAAGAAATCGAAGTCTTGATGACAAGAAGAAGAATGCTCTAGGCAAAGGAAAATGGTAGCACAAAAGCTCTGCTGGTGGAACTAATTGAGTGTGTTTGAAGAACAGGGAAAAAAGGCCATTGAAGCTGAAGTATACAAAAGAGTGGATGGGAAGTTTGGGGAGAGTAGTAAGGGATAGGTCATCCAGAGGTTCTGGTCTCACTAAGAAGTTTAGATTTAATTCTAATTCAACAGAAAGCATTGGAAAGTTTTTAGGCAAGGAGAGCATCATAAAACTTTTAAAGTTTTTAAAAGGTTATTCTGCTTGCCATTAGAGACTGAATTCTAGGGAGAACGAGAGCAAAGAAAAGTAGTTATGAGGTTTAAGTGGAAAGATGGTGGCTTGGATTCCAGTGGTCGCAATGAAGATGGAGAGAAGGAGACATTTTGGATACGCTTTTGTGGAGATGGATTATATTAGCAGAGGGAAGAAAAGGTGTTGATTTGTACCTAGGTAGGTGCCAGTGTCATTTGTTGATATTTGAGGTCGTGTTGACGCAGGTTTCAGGATGGAAAATCCCTCTAGATTTGTTAAAATTGAAACGCCTTCTACACGTCTAGAGAAAATGTCAGTTAAGTAGTTAAATATGCAAATCTGGTGTTTAGGGACAGATTAGAACTAGAAAGAGTTTTGAGTCATCAATATATGATTAGCATTTAAAACATTAGGATTGTATGAAATGACCTGGGGAGAATTAAACTCTGTTCTTTCAGCTCAACTTTCAACTCCAGATTTAGAGCACAGGTGGGGCAGCCTGGAAAGGAAGCGGTTAGTTAGGGAGCTAGAAAATTGATAGAGCAGAGCGTTTGTAGTATCACAGAGCCAAAGAAAGGGGAAGTAATCAACTGTGCCAAATATTTCTGTGAGGCAGTTCAGGTAGGAGTAGGGAAATGATCACTGATCGGCATCACAAATATTGTGAATAACCTTTATAAGAGCATTTACAGTAGATGTGGAGAGATCAGTGATTTTAGTAGATTAAGGAGAAAATGAATTGGAGAAGTAGAGATAGTGACTACAAACAACTCTTTTAAGAAGTATTGTTCAAGGAGTTAAGAGATGAGCTGATGATAGCTTAGCAATGGATGTAGTATCAGGGGAAAGGGTATTCGTTTGATTTAAAATATAATATTTTAGAACAGCACTATCCCATAGAATTTTCTCCCATAATAGGAGTGTTCTACAATCTACACTGTCTAACATGAAAGTCACAAGTAACATAGGGCCATTGAGCACTCGAAATGTGGCAAGCACAACTAATTTTTTTGTTTAATTCCATTTTCGTATATTTAGCCACATGTGTCTAGTGACTTCTGTATTGCACATCACAGTTCTGGAGCTGTTACTGATGGCAAGAGTCCAGCTGTGAGGAAGAAATCGATGCTATGGTAGTGAAGGGGGTTAATGAAGGAATGAAGTTTCTGAGAAGGTGAAAAAGGGTAGGCCCCCAAAGCACTGTGGAGGACTTAAGTGTAGATGGGAGCCGGTGGTGCTGTATCCGCTGAGGGAAGGCAGAAAGTGCTGGCGTAGATGAGGGTCCACTTGTGGATTTGCTGGTACAGCATAAGAGATTTTCTGTGTGCTTCTATTTCCTCTGTGATTTACAAGGCAATGTAATCATACAGAGAGATTAGAAGACCAGAGGAAAAAGAATATCTTTAAAAGTCTTTTTTTGATATAAGGAAAGTGAAGTGTTCCTTTTTGACATCTGCGGCTATGATTTTAAGGTAGGACCAGTCAGCATGATTGTGTAAGAGAAAGAGGCGATTTAATGAATGCCTAATTTAAGCTGGTCCCAATACTAAGTGATACACATATCGTTTCTGTTCTTAACAATAACCATACAGGCCAAATTCCATCTCACTTTCCCTAAGTAAAATTGAGGTTCAGAGAATGTAAGTAACTCACTCAAGGTCACAAATGCTAGTGGCTGAATCAGGATTCCAGTTCATATTGCTCAGACTTTAAAGCTCATGCTCTGTTATACCACAGAGTCAGAAAAGCATCAGATTTTCATCTGTAACTGCACTTTCCCCACATTTTTTAATTTGAGGAGAATTTGAGCCAGTTTCTGTAGGAATGAATCATTTATCTGTGCTTTAGGTAACTGCAAGAATGTCCTTGTGCTGCTATTTCTGTGGAGGTAGTAGAAGAAATCTGTTCAGTCAGGTGGTTGTTTGACTGACAGTGGACCGGCTGGTGACATTGCCTTTTAGTAAAATGTAGAGAGATCTCAGGTTCAAACCGCTCTGATTCAGCGTCCTGAAAGAGGAAGAGAAAATTCACTTCGACCTCTTCTCCCAGTACAGCAGTTTTTCAGAAGGGCACAGTGGGTATTGTCTGAAATTTCCCACCAATTTTTCACAAATTTCCCACAAATTTAACTCTTGGAGTGTATAGAAAATGATGCCTCTATTCATCAGATTCTGATAAAAATAAATATTTTTGATCGATGAAGTTCAACTTAACACCCTAAAATAGATTCCTTAAAAATCAGGGAATCTCAGAATACCAAAACATTTTATGTATTTGGTGTAGACTTTTGTCTGTTGCAAGAATCTCTGTGACATTCAGTTGATCATCCAGCTTCTTGACCATTTCTAGGAATCTTGGTTAATCTCTTCACAGAATAACCTCTTTCTAAAGTGCTGTAATTGTTATGAAGAACTCTTTACATGGGCCTTTCTTTTAACTTCTGGGTATTAATCTTAGTTCCTCGCGCGCCCCACGCCCCCCCCCCCCCCGCCGCCCCCCACACCCCCCCCCCCCGCCGCCGCCCCCCTAGAGCTATATAGAGATATTGAGCAATAGCAGTGATATGAGCAGATGGGCCTTTTAATCTTTTTCTTGATCTTCCAGGGAATACATTGAAGATTTCTTCTTTAAATTCTGTACATTTTGGTAGTTTTCATTAAGTTAAGAAAGTGTCTTTCTAATCATTTTTTCCCCTAATCATAAATAGGTATCAAATTTTATTAAATAGTCTTAAGGCTTTTATTGAAATGACTATGTGACTTTTCTCCTTTGCTTCATTATTAAAGAATAATAGTGTTTCTGGTGCTTATTTTTTCCTTCTTGGGATAAACCTGACTTAGCCATGATATGTTATCTTTTAATATGCCGTTGGATTTAGCTTATTTACTTTATGAGAGAAATTAGCTTATGATTTATTGTCTTTATCTGGTCCAGGATCAGGATTATTTCTCACTAATTTGAGGTAGCATCTCTTCTATTTTCTGGAAAAACTAAGGTCATATGTTCCTTGAAAGTTTGCCCTCTGGGACTAGGACTTGATGAAAGAGAGCTTTTATTATCTTTCCTATTTTTAATGATTCTTTCACATTTTCTTTTTTGTTGTTGCATTATAGCATTTTCCTTATTTCTAGAAATTCACCTAGTTTGTCTCTGTTTTCAAATTGTAGGGGTTTTTTTTTCGGATTTTATTTTTTATTTAATTTTTCCTCAGCTTTAGGAACATAAAAATGATGAATAATTACATATGTTTAAGGCGTACAATATGATGTTTTGATATACATGTACATTGTGAAATGATTACCTTAAAAATATGAACGCTTCATGAATTTGTGTATCATTCTTGTGCAGGGGCCATGCTAATATTCTCTGTATCATTCCAATTTTAGTATATGTGCTGCCAAAGCAAGCACCAAAATCGTGTTTTTGTTCATTTTATATATATATATATATATATATATATATATATATATATATATATTTATAAAATTTACTGAGCATTTACTTGGGACAGGCACAGTTTTAGGTGCTGAGGATATAAAACATAAAATAGAAAAATAATGACCTTCGTCTTCTTGGTGGGGGTGGGTGGAGCCATCTGGTGCCTGTCACCTGTGCAGGCAGAGAGAAAGGCTCCAGGGCCCTCAGCATCCTTTCTTCCAGTCTGCCGGTTCTATCAAGCGCTGGGACATGGGGAAAAGAAGAAACAAAAAAAGAAAAATAAATCTCTGCCCTTATTGAGCTTGAGTTCTGCCAGAGGGGAAAGACAATAAACAATATAAATAATATAAATAATGTGTGAGATTATGTGCCAAGAAGTAAAACAAAACAGAGACATGTAAAAATGAAAACGTCGTAATTTTAGATAGGGTAACAGCAAGAAGGGCTTCCTGAGAAGATGGCATTTGAGAAAAGAGCCAAACAAAGTGGACCCTGCAGAAATCTGGAAGGAAGGACACTCTAGGCAGAGGGAATAGCAAATTTCCTGAGATAGGGAGTGTGCCTGACTTCTGGAAGAATAGTGAGGAGGCTGGTGCAGCTGAGAAAGAGGGAGCAAGTGGAGGAGGGGTAGGACGTGAAGTGATTAAGGTGACTCCAAGTCTTTTGTGAAAGCTCTGGTTTTATTACTCAGAGTAAGATGAGAAGCCATTGGAGGGTTTTGAACCATGGAATGACGGCATCTGACCTCAAATAATAGGATCTCACTTGGGCTACTGTGTTGACAATCAGTGGGAGAGGTGCAAGGCTAGAAACAGACCAGTTAGTAGCTATTACAATAATCCAGACTCGAGATAATGCTGCCTTCAGCTAGCCTGATAGCAGTAGAGATGGTGAGAAGTGTTTAGATTCTGCCTACTTGAAATGTTTTGTATATTCATATTTTGATACATTCGTATAGTAGTCATGGGATTCCCTTTTATGGTTTTAAAAATCTTGTTAGTAGTTCTCCTTTTCCATTTGTTTTTTAATTGCAGGTTCTTTTATTTTATTAACTTCTATCAGAGTTTGTCTCGCCAGTGGTTCTCAACCTAAGACTGTAGAAACCTTAAGGAGCCATTGGGAAAAACTTAGAGATGTCCTTCCTTTTTTGGTGGTCACATGCTTTGGGGAAGGGTATATGTTGGCATTTAGTTCCCTGGGGCCTGAAGATGCAGGAGTCCCATAGTTTCTGGCAGTTAGTTGTACACAGTGAAGAATTGTCCTGCCCACAGTATGCCCCATTAAGAAACACGGACTTTAGCATATCAATCTTTTCAAACAACTAGTTTTTTGACGATGTGAGTTCTGTCATTTTTTTAGATCTCTAGATCATTGATTTTTGTACTTTATTTCCTTCCTTCCTTATTTCTTTGAGTATACTTTGTTCTTTTTGTACTTTCTTAGCTTATTTGTGTTTATATTTGTTCTCTGATTGATGTAGTTGAAAGTGTAAGTTTCCCTCTAGGCACTCTCTAAGCTGTGCCCTACAAATTTTGATATGTGTTCCTTCATATTTCCCAAACGCCTGTCATAGTACCTGGATAATAATGAGTACTCAGTAGATATTTGTTGATTAATTCAAACATTCCCCTATTGTTTACTAGAGGATAGAGTCCATGTTTACCGATAGATTGTGTAATAATTAAAATGAAGGAGGGTTCTTATACTGGATTTCATATTAATATCTCCTCTTTATATTTTAGGTGCAGCAGTTACAAGGAGTGTACAGTTTACAAGATCAGCACTTCTGGACCTTATGTTCCGACGTTTATGTTGGGACCTTGAAATTAGTAGTGGCGCCTGATGCTGATGCCAGATGGATTTTAAGCCAAACACATAATATTTTTACTCAGGTATGACTTTTTTTTTTTACTAAACTTTTTCGATCTCAAATTTGGAGGATCCTTATTTTAGTTAATACTCTTAAGGAGGATGGTCCTATTTGCTTATCATTGTACTGATTTAAGTTCCTTTAAGAAAAAGTAGATTCTCCTTTATATAATACTCCTTATAAGACATGTTAGATACTGTTTGAAGCCAGGAATTCTAAAATAGCATTTGGAATAAGAATAATGCCATGTCAGTGGCTTTAGCTAAAAGCAGACTGTGTTAACATTTTTGCATGATAGCAAATCCATAGTTACTTCTGTGTGATTTACTAGTGTAATATGCTGCTGAGTTTCTCTTGATACTGTGTTTGGAATCATGAATTAGTGCATGCCTGCGACCAAATTAATTTCAGTGAGTGCTTATGCCATCACGAGTTGACAGTCAGGTGGCTGATAATCAAAATAAGAGTGATTACTATGTTATTCCGTATATATTGGGAGAATAAGAACATTGTATCAAGACCATCTAAGGAGAGAGAGAGAAAAAAAAGAAATTTTTTTGGTGTAGATTGCTGGAAATATTTGGCAAAAAATCTAAATTTTGACGCTGTTGCCAAATTGATCTAACACATAAATCTATTGGAGAAACTGGCTCCATGCCTAAGACTCTGTGCTTAAAAACTGACATTGTGCCTCCCGATGTGATGCAACGGGAAGCGTACAATGGGACCCATGTCGTTCTTCTGCCAGAAATGGTTGACGTTAATATAATCATTAGCAAGCAACCAGATAAACCCAGCTTGTGGAAACGTCTCTCAGGACTGTTAACCTGCATTCTTAAAAAGTGTCAGTGTCATGAAAGGGAAAACAATGGTGGGGGATTCTTCTAGATTAGAGGACACTTCAATGTTAAATGCCTACGTGTGTGTATGTATATGTACGTATGTATGTGTGTGTGTACTTATGTATGTATGTATAGAGGAAGAGAGAGGTAAGAAGGGGGGAGTCACATCATATCTTCAGACATGGACAACAGAACATAATATGTAAGCCCTGTTAAATTTAGTTAAATTCAGGACCATAGCATAAATTAAATGATCTCTTTTCAAATTAAGTGAAATGTTATGTTCCTTTGGGAATAATTAGTGCGATAGTCTTATTTGTAGGTGACAGAAGACTTACTGTACTATACAAAAATATGCTGATACCATTTATTTACTCCAGAATTTTAAGAACTAGATCTCTTTATTAATATAGTTTTCACTATAATAAATCTGTATTATTACAACTTCCATGATGAAGTATGCAAGACGTTCTCAGTATGTCCGAGAGCTTCTCATACCTCCTCTGTTTCAGTGGTAAATGGAGAACGTGGCTAGCAATAACCTTGCTCTTCACTGCCATTCCTAGATTATTATTTTCTCCTTTAACTTCAGGTTTCTTCTATTAATACCATGTTTTTGCCACTCATAGTGTGAGTTTCTGTTGACCTCTAGGATGCTCTCCTAAGACTTTGACACTTAGCCACAGTTTTCTCTTTGAGAAAGAATGCAGTTTCTAGGTTTAAATATGAGCAAGCAGCTACGTCTGTGCTTAGGAACTGCCGAAGCTATAATCTAAGGAGGTGGAGGGAGGTTCTTCTGGTAACCTTAGAAATCTCGGCTTTTAAAATGCCTGAAGTTGAAAGTTTATTCAGCTGCTTCTTTGGTTTGGGAAACTGTAGATGGGTTTTGAAAATTTAGGCTCTGAAAAATATTTTAAGCTTTTTTTGTCAGCTAAGGTCAAGCCAACTTTATTTCATTCCTGGGAGAGACTCTTTGGGGACTGCAGTGAAGATGGTTCAACACATTTTTCACAGTGGGGAGGCGGGTGTCACACTACTAATGACTTCTTGGCCATCTATTTAATGATTTTAAGGTTTTGTTTTGTTTTGTTTTGTTTTGTTTTGTTTTTGTGATCATTGTTTAATTCTAACAAGTGCAGAATCGAAATGTTTTATTAATTTGTTTTTCTTTTCTGCTCATACCCTAGTAATGCACATCTATAATGCTGAGTGTATTTCGGGTTTGCAGTGATAATATTCTCATTTCATGAGATGAAATTAATAATTTTTTACATTACTTTTTTAAGTTCCACTTTATTAATAGATTTTACTTATCAAAAGTAATCAAATGACTCCATTTTTGAGAAAAAATCACACTAATGCTTTAGGTATATTTTTTTGTAGAAACACTTGAAGTACTGGTGCCCTTTATTCCAAAAGATCAAAAGAAGGAGTTGCTCAGTAGTAAATTATACTTTTTGGTTTGATGATATTTTTAGGTGTCTTTCTTATAGCTGATCTTAGATCAGAATTTAAGTAATAATTTTTGATTAAAAAGTTGTTAAAGTTTTTATGAGGATAACTTTAAGCTGAAAAGACTAATACCATCAGAAGTTTGAGAATCATAAGTTTCTATTTTGTTTGTAAAACTATAAGTTTTGTGACTATTTAAAAACTGTATGTTAGGCATTTTTATTCTCATTTACCATAGTTATCAGTTGATCTTTAATGGCTAAAGCAGTGGGCTTGCTATGCACGAACACAAAATAATACAAGTGAATCGATGAGTCTCTTTAGTGCTTAGTTTCCTCTGGAATTATTAGTTAAGTGATAATCCAGTTCTCAAACTGTAAGGTTTTTTTGTTGGGATAGAAAAGTCCCCTCGTTCTTTCTCCCTTGAACTTTTAAAAAATGAGTTATCATTTGAGAATCGATGAAATGGAAATCTATTTTTATGTTTAGTATATGAATAGGAAGAGAAAGTGGGACACTGGATTAGGAAGGCAAATTAACGTTTTATGTTTTGTTTTAAACTGGCTGATATCATCTGTCAATTTTTTAAAAATACACTTTTGTTAGAAATAATGTCTGAAGGACAATCTAGAATATGCTTGGGGTTTACTACCCTCCTCAGTTCCACAAGGCAAAAAAGATGATCGAGCCTAATGCATACCATTTACTCCCTGATAGAATTTACACCTTGATTTCTTCCATCTTTTCTCCCCTTCTGCCTGTTTCTGTTATACTTCTTAAGTCCTAAACCCCCAGCTTCCTGCTTCAGCTTTTTGTGCTCTGTTCTCTCGCCTCAAAATAGAAGTTAACACTGATACCCAGGAAGGAACCCAAAAGCCTCCTCACAAGCCCAAATGGGAGCTCCCTACGTTTCAGAAACATCCACCTCCACCATTCTCCTGCCTTCATAATAATCCCTTTCTGTCTGACCAGACTTGTGCCTGCTGGAGGGCAAGAGTAGGGAGTGGGAGAAGCTATCTATCCCTTTCCAGGTGGCTAGCTATTTTCCCACCCTTTCCATTTATTTTCCTAGTCGTAGGGGGTTTTAATCTTTTGTAAGTATTGACTTTGCTTGGAAGTCTGCCTTTTTTCCATATGCATCTTTCCATTTTCTGTCATCGTCACATGTACTGGGTGGCCACCCGAATCCAACCTTCTAAGGAGGCTGGAGTGAACAGTCATAGGATGTGAGGCCAACAGACCCCGAGAGTTGTTCTTAAGAAATCCACAGGTTTAAGCGTTCATTCGTTGGTTGATGGTGGTAACAGCAGCTGCAGCTAGCCTGTACTGAGCGCCCGCCATGTGCCAGGCCCTCTGATAGGTACCTGGCATATTAATCTATCCTCTCAAGACAGGTGCTGGTATCCTCAATTGATGGGAAAAGGAACCCAGACCCAGGTTATTATTGTTCATGACTTGTAATTTTGTCATATTCACTCACTATTTCATTAATTCTGAGATGATTTAGTTTTCACATGGAAGAATAAGAGTTTTTCAAGACTTCATTTTAAAAAGATAAAGATTAATAATATAGATTTAGTCAAAAACTAAAGTCGAAAGTAATTTTTGAGAATTGGTAGAGAATATAAACAAACCAATAATTTTCTATAGCCATAGTCCTGTTTATTTTTCCAAGTTTTTTCTTATGGCTTGTTTTCCTGTCTACAACAATGACTGTTTATTGAGGATATTCCAAGTCTATGACACCAGGTTACATTATTTTCTTAGTAGCATAGGTGTTAAAAATAACTAGCTATCTTTCCAATTAAAAAAAAAAAGACAACTGAATTATTGTTTATACATTATTCTCACAATGTAAGACATAATGCGTATTATGTGGTGTTTACTTTTTAAGGTCAATCCCTCAGCTGTCCTCTGACTTCTAGTGTCATCTCAGTGGTAAAATATTTCATGGGAGCAAGCACTGTTTTGATGGGCTGGATATTTGTTATGTCTTGGCAGTGTATGAACTGTATAGAAAACCTTGTTTGCATTCGAGGAGTACATGACTGACTGTAGGATTCTTTGGAGATTCCCCCTTTCTCTCTACTTTGAAGGAAATTTCTTTTCTTTGTTTTTTGTTTTGTTTTGTTTTGTTTGTTTGTTTTTTAAATTAAAGTATCACTGACATGTACTTTGAGGGAAATTAAGAAAGGAAAATGGTAAGCTGGAAAACTTGAGTCTCTCCCCATCAGGACAGGTGGATGAAGCAAAATGACTTTTCTTGTTAGTCTGAGTTTTTGTATAAAGCTCTAGCCCCTCAGGGGAAAGATATAGCTTGGGCAGCAATTAACTCATGACTATGCAAAGACCAATTTGCCTAGCCTCTGTTTTTCTCCTTTCTTTTTTATTGCCTTGGGCTACCTCATTTCTTATTACCATCCTCTGTACGGGCTGGGGATTAGAAAAGTGGCAGAGATAATAACAGGAGCCCAACTTATTTTGCCCACTTTACTGTCATTAACAATTCTGTTAGAAAAGAAATTAAGCCAGTTTATTTGGGCAATAGTTTTCTCTTAAGGTTAGATATATAAGAATTTCACAGAAGAGTTCCTAAGTATAGTTATTTCAGGGGCCATCTGGGTTGAGTAAATAACATAACAATTGTAATCAATCATAATAATTTGATTTTATAGCCTTTTTTAGCATATGAAATCCTTTCTCATATTTTCACACATGGTCTTTTCAGTAGTGCCTGGTGTGTAGCAAGGATTTATTACATCTAGATTGAAAAAAAAAAAAGATTTATTAAATATTTGTCAAATATTAGATGAATAAATAACAACTTTGTGAAATCAGTAGGGTTAGTATTTATGAACACTTAAAATGAGAAAAACTGATATTTGGTTTTAATTTTTAGCTCAAAATCATACAGATATTAAGTTCTGTCTTTTTTTTTTTTTTTTTGCCACAAACCTCTCTAAGGAGAGGGTGCTATTAAATGTATTTTCAGAGAGCTTTTACTTTACCACAGCAAGGATTTTTTTTTTTTTTAAACAAGGCAAAAAAGCTAAAGTGTTTTCCGTGCTGGTGGTCAGCTTCTAGGGTCTAGCCAGCTCTTTATTCCGTTAGAGTAGCCCCTGACTCCTCTTAAACATTCGTGAGTGTTGTGCAGAGCCCTCCTATTCGATGCTGGAAAAAAGGCCATGCTAGAAAGTAATGTTTTGAGGAGCCTAGAAATTATTTAAGACTGTAATGTTGCTGTTTTATCCCCCATTCGTTTTTTTTTCTTTCACGTAAATATTCTAATTTACTTTTCATTCTGTGGTGCTGACAAGAAGATGCTTACTTTAATTGGTTGTGCGCTTTAATTTTAAAAAATCACTTTATTTGAAAGAATGAAATTAGCAGAATTTCAGTTCATCCAGCAAATATTTATTGATCATTTACTGTGTGCCAGTCACTACTTGAGGTCCTGGGAGTCAGCAGTGAAAAATAGACAAAATCCTTTATCTTGGAGAGATTAATTATAATGGGAGAAGGACAGCAATACAGCAAATTAATTGTACTATATCAGAAGGTGATAAGTGTTAGAAATAAGAGAACAGGCCAGCGAGACTGGGAATGCTGAGGTGCTTACCATCTCTTCTACCAAGATTTGTTTTTTTTCCCATAGCCTATATAGCATCATCTGACATACTTTATTTACTTGCTTGTTTATCATCTCCCCTTCTTCCTAGCTCCCGGTAGCATATAAACTCTGTGAAGGCAAGGATATTTTTTATCTATTTTGTTCACTGTTGTATTCCCAGAGGACAGAACAATGCCTGGAATACAGTAGATGCACAGAAAACAATTGTTGGATGATTGAATTAAATGCATTTTATATAGGGTGGTTAGGATAGGTCTTTCTGACATCTAAATAGAGATGTGTGACAAGAGAGGCAGGCAGTATGTCATGTGTCTATTTCGAGGAACATTGTTCCAGACAGAAAGGCCAAGGGTGGCTGCAGCAGAGTAAACAAAGGAAAAGGAGTCAGAAGAGATCAGAGAGGTAACCAGGGACTGTGTTGATGATCACGGAAGGGCGTTGTATGCCATCCTACAGACTCTTGGCTTGTAAGGACTAAGAAAGATAAGCCTTTAGAGGGTTTGAATGATGGGGCGACATCGCTGTAGTTACTGGAAATAGACTAAAGGAGGGCAAAGGCAGAAGCGTGAAAACTAGATCAGATGCCACTGCAAAATCTAGGCAAGCGTGGTAGCAAGGGAGTGATGAAACAGGTCAGGTTCTGGATTTGCGTTATTTTGAAGTAAGGCAAACAAGTTTTGCTAAATGGGTCGGGTGTGAGAGAAAGAAAGATCTTTAGTCGCAACGTTCAGGATGGAATTGAGCTGTAGGAGATACGGGACTTACTGGTTTGAGGAGAGGAAATAGAATTCAATTCGGATGTGTTGTGATGCTTGTCAGATATCCAGGTGGAATTGTCCATTAGAGCATAGCTAGGTTCCAGTCTGGAATACAGATGTGGGAGGTGTGAGCTTATGAGTGGTCCTGAAAGTCTGGATACTAGACGAAGTCATCCAGGCTAGGGAACATGTGTAGAAAAAGAAAAGATCTTCGGACCCAGCTTTTAGGTGTTTAATATTCAAAGATAGGAGGCAAAACCTGCAGAGGAGATTGAAAAAGAGTGATAAGCGAGATAACAGGGTGACCAGTGAGCATTCTCTGGAAGCAAGACAGGGGCAGGGGTGGGGTGGGGGGCGTGTTTCCTACAGAGGAAGTGATCACCTCTGTCCAAATCTAGAAAAACTGATAATATAGGAGAGGCAGTTTTAAGAACAGCAACCTTGAGGAGCAAGTTTATAACTAAAATTGCAGAGGAGTTAGGAGTATAAAGAAATTAAATAACCAATAGTTAGATACACTTGGTTAAGCAGTTACTGGTCATTTATCATGGGAAGATTTAGACTAGATCGATTTATGAATTTAGTAGCCAACTAGTCAAGCACTGTGGTGTTCTCTAGCATAGTAATTCACTTGGATAAGCAAGGCTTTTCTTTGTAGAGGTAAATGCAGAACTTTTCTGTAATTTATGAATATATTTATTTCTAAAATAAAATTACTGGCACTTTTTGATAAAAAAAAAATAGGCAATTATTTCCCAGGAGCAGAAGGGAATAATAACTGTTTCCATTTTCAAAGAACATGAGATTTGTTTTTTCACTACTTTTCTGAACTCTGTAGTTTGTCACTGACTTGTTTGATTTTCTGATTTTTTTTTTTAAACTTTTCAGGCTGGAGTGAGACAGCTTTATGTACAGATTGACTCTGCGGCCATGTAATGAATGAAAAGAAATTATGCTTTTTTGGGGACCGCCTTTTTCTGGTACTGTACAATCTAAAACATTGTACCCGGCTTTTTGAAACAGAGAAATCATCACTACAGCTCCCCCGCACAAAGTAGACCAAGTAGCTGTGTGCACTCCGCTGGGAATTCATAGCTGAGGAACCAGAATTAAGATGATCTGTTCTAGACTTTGGTCTTTTGTGCTCTTTCATCCAAACCATTTTGATTTCTGAGGTTTCTAGTTTTGTTCCAGGGTGTTGCTTTTTTTGTTTGTTTTCTTTTTTTATTTTTCCATTTCAAATGTCCTCATGCCCACCCCTCATCCCTAGCCAGAAAGAAATTCGGATTGTGGGCCTCTGATCATCTGAAGTGTTTTCACTGAAGCTGTTGGAAACCTCTGCTTTCATTCCCACAAACCAGTGTTATTTAAAAAAAAAAAAAAGAAAAACGAAAGAAAGAAATGGAAATGTTTTATATGTAATGTCACAATTGTTGACATTCTTCAGCATAATCATATGTTCGTAAAATTGTTTGTACCTTGCAAACTTATGAACCAAACCATATTGGGTTTTCAAAGTGCCTTCGTCTCAGAAAACATTTGCCAACATGGAAATTTACCATTGAAGGTCATGTGTGTGTGTTTTTTTTTTAAATGGATATTCCGTGATCTGTACAAAATAAGACTCTTGTTAGGAATGTGTACAGATTGTCTTTTTGTGTACTTCCAGCATAGGTTTAGATATATGAAAATTTTTCTTTTATTATTTTATCTCATCAAAAAATAAAAGGGATTTTTTGCTTTTTAAATCAAATCCAATTATCACACTAAATTATTTTGTGAACTGTGTTTTCAAGACTCTGCAAATGCATCTGTTACATAGACAGTCGTTTTCACTTCCTTAAAACATTCACTAAATTCCAAATTTTTATAAAAGCTACTGTGTCTATGATAAACTTTCCTAATCTGTCCTTGCAATTTTTGTGGATTTTACTAGTGAAAGGAAGAGGCAATATGGAATGAAGACAGATATGGTTGTGATGTCATTTTGCTTTTTCATTCTTCAAGTGCCAAGTCATATAATCTGTTTTCTTGTGCAAGTGTTGCACAAATACAATTCCTTTTGGAATCCCAAAGCAGCATTTAATGAATTTGAACTATTGAAGGTACAGATCAAATGCGGTAATATATAACTCTTCTTAACACAGGTATCTCAGAGGTTAGAAAATATGTTGATTTCTAGGTTCTTGCGTATTTGAAAAATAAAATTACAATTTGAGATGACAAGTGCTTGAACAGTCTACTTAAATAAATATTGTGTTTTCTGAGGAAATATTGATCTGGATAGACGTCTTCTCACTGTACTTCATTTTATCACAATGTAGATTTCCTTTCAACTTAAAAAAAATTGAAATTGTTGAGAAGGAATAAAACTGCAGAATGGAAGTAATTGTTTAGCATGTAGATAATAAGCGCTTTTTCACTGATGTGGCAGACATTGCTGTTGATTTTGTCTAAGTTTTAGAGTATCTCTTCTGACCCACAATTTACGAACTATACTATATTAGGAAAAAAAGACTCCTTTCTTTATACTTTTATTAACTCCTACAGATTGCCTCGATAATGTCCTTTTTGATAGTCTCCTTTTTTGTAGATTAAGTAGTATTTTTAAAATACTTTTACCTACTGCCAGACAGTTCTTAAGCTAAGAATTCCTGCAGTAGAATGTGTGTAACTGAAACAATTATTGAAATGTTTTAGGAAGGGAAGTATGAAAGGAAATGCCCTTTTAAATGGTACTGTGTCTTCGCTGTAAGTGTGAGAAGAATTTGGAAGTTTGCATTTACTGCCTAGTCAAAGCTGGGGCACTTCACTGGGTTTGGGCATGTTATGGAAAATGACAGATCTAAATGAAAGCAGAGAGATTTGGGATGTGTGCCTTTAAAAACTAATTATGTATAATTGTATTGATATTTCACATATGGAGATCATGTTTGCACTGACCTGGAAAATTTACCAGTGCGTTTTGAAGTTCCAATTCTACCTTTCGCTGAGCCCTCCATTCCAAGCGAAGTTTTTGTCAAAATATGTATCATTTTAACTATACTCTCAATACACAAGTGCATGAGGATTTTTTTTTTCCCCTCTGATAAGGGATCGAATGTTAATCTTATTAGAGTGATATGAAACTCTAATTTTGCACGTGCTACCAGAGGTTGCCAGCTCATACTGTTTGGCAGGTTGGCAGTAACATTTATGCTTTAATTAAATGTCTTTAAAGCTGTGTGTGCAGCAGTAAAAAATTAGTGAGAAAAAGCAACTTTTTTTTTTTCACCCTTGGGAATTACTTTGTCTTATCAGTGTGTTCTTGGCACGGATGTATTGCTAAATTAGATAATTTCACTGAGAAATACTACTTTGATTAGTATTATAATTTTAGAATGTCTCTATTATAGGGCTAACCTTTGGGGGAAATCTCTGAATATCTGAGTATGACTTTGCTAATATCTTCAAAGCCAAAATATTCTCTGGTGAACAAATTTGTATTGTTCAGGAAAGGGTTACCTACCAAGTAAGCTTCCCCAAGCAGAAACATACCTATACTAGTTGTGTTTCTAAATCTATTGTGTTAATCAAGTTGAAGGGCTTAACCTAGGTACGGCTCCCTTCTTTGCTGACTCCTGTGTGCCATTATGAAGGACAGCATCTTGTTCATCTGTGGCTCAGTGTTCTCTGCGCCATCGTCCCCATTTCCTGCAGAAGTGTATCAGGAAGTGGTACCATGCTGGCATTATTTCCCTCGTAGCAAATGCTTCAGCATTCTGCACATATATGCCAGGAACCAGAATACTGTGATTTTTGTGCACTTTTAAAGCAGCCAGATCATTGACTACAAATGCGGTTGGTCAGAGTTCTCTAACGTTTTTACATGCTATAATCAAATTTATAGATTAATAATATGGTAGCATCCTCTTCTATAATGCTGGGATTTATGAACAAAAATATTCCATTGCTTAACATAGAATTTTACATGTAAGGGGACTGTCCTTCGAAGCAGTCTTGTTCTACCTCTCATTTATTACAGATGAGAAAATTGAAGCCCCCTAAAAACTGTCATTTACTCAAGGTCACAGAGATCAGTAGCGGCAAAGCCAAGACTAGAATCCAGGTTTTCTGACTCCAAGTCGAGAGTTCTTTCTACTTTACTATGCTGCCTCTCCAGTGTAATATTTGCCTTTCTGTAAATGTGACAAAACACATTTGTAAATAAGGACACCTGACCTCCATTTTTGGTACATTAACGCACTTTATAAATGGAGTTTTATTGTCTTATTTTTCATATCTAATTATGAGGTTTAGAATATTATTTCCATAGTATTCTTTATGGAAGATATAATTAATGTTTTTACTCTTTTTTACTTTTTTACTCTTCTGAAACCAGTTCCTGATTTTTACAAAATTGATGACATCTGTGCAGTGGATACTATTAACTCGTGAGTGATTTTTTCTGTTATTTTGCCCGAGGCTAAATCCAATATAAGGATTGCTTAGTTTATTTTGTATATATTCTGTGAACTCTGGCACTTTTTAGAAACCAGGGTAATTCACAGGTCATGTCATTTCAGTCTTGCTGCTTTAGTTTTTAGTCACTGGAGAGCTTTTGAACTTTTTAACATTATTCTCGGAGCCACACAAAATTGGGCATTAAATGTTGTATTGAACAAATCTTTTCATTTAGTATGGTAAAATTTTGAAGTCTTATCAGATTCCCAAATGCTAAACTGCTACTTTCAACTCCTCGTAAAAGCATTACCTTAAGAAAGTTTTTTTTCTTTGTCATCATCCTCAGAAAAGAAATGATTTTCCAATTCATAAGAACTTCAGCAAAAAAAAAAAAAAAAAATTTATTTTCTTCTTTAAAGAACAGTGTTTAAAAGTTTTATGAATGGAAGATTGTTTCAAGACAGTCATTGGTTTATGTTTAACCATTTTCTAACTACAAATTATAAACAGAAAGGTAGGGTTTAACCGTTATTAAGTGTTCATGTGTCAGACTCTTTGGCATTTTTCATGTTATCACATTTGAAATTCTCACATTTCTATAAAGACTTTTGCATGATTTTATGGTTGACATTTTCAAATATATTTTCTGATTCTCCAAACATCCCTGTGAGGAAGGAATTCTTAACCCCATTTTACAGATGAGAAAGCTGTTGTGAAAGAATTTAAATGACTTTACTTGGGATAGCAGTGGTAGAGCACAGACTCTGAATCCAGGGCTTTTTTTTGGATTGCTTTATTTTTTGTGTGTCATCATTCTACAATGAGTTAAAGACCCAAGAAGTCGTAGCAGATCTAAACAGACTTTCCTATAACATCAGTGAACAATCACCATCACAAAATTAGCTGATATGTACACATTGTTTAGACTCATTACTTCTTTCTACCCTAATGCTGATTTTCTACCTTTGCCATTGAACTTAAATTGTAGGCTAAAAAAGAGCAATCAGGCTTCCTTTAAGCACTTTTAATACCTTGAAAAGAAAAAGTAAAAAGTTTTATTGACACTCACGGTAAACTTTTTAAAAGGGACTGACCAGAAGAGAGATTTTAGTGCCAGTATGAATCAAGAGAAATGAACTGGCCAAGAGACATTAACTTAGTTATTAGGAAATTGTCTTTCAAGTAGTACAAATAATTTTGTGTGGCATGAGAGGGATACCTAGGAGCTGATTTACAACATAGACACCTTTTCACTTTTTTTTTTTTTAAACGCTTACACCACCTGGTATTCCTAAGTGGAATCCCATCCAAGTACTAACCAGACCCAACCCTGCTTAGCTTCTGCGATCAGGCATGTTCAGGGCGGCATGGCCATAGATAGACACCTTTTAAAGGAAGAAATCTGTTTCATAATTAGTAGTAACCTATGCTTAAATTTAATAATATTTAACTTTGAACTCTTCCCATAGCTTTGAAAACTTAGTATTTGTAATTTTGATCATAATATTGGAAGTCTATAAAAAAAGAATGTCTAATACATTTTATTATCCCCAAACTTAGCATGAATTTATACTTAACTGCTCAGTAAATGTTGAGTTATGGATACAACAGTAAGGGTTTGCCTGAAGACAGGCTAAACCTATAATTTAGTGTTTATTACAAAACATAGCTTTTTAGTTTTTTAGGGTTTTTTTTTTTTGGTTTGTTTGTTTTTGGCATTTTTGCACAAGTAAGTGACTTGACATTCACTTGGGCCATTTTTTTTTTTTTCAAGTAGCCCAGTGAGCTGTTCATTCATCTTAAAACAGTAGAATTACAGAGATGTTATTCATTTTGCATGCTGTTGGACAGGAATTTGGCAGAACTGGGACTGGAACCTGGGTCACTTGAATTTTTATATTTCGTATCGCCAAATGAGAAAATACATCTTTGTTTTTTATGGAAAGTTGCCGTATTCATATTACGTAAAAGATTTATGTATGACGTGTCTTCTATTTCATTTATCCCAGATGTGTTGATGTGTCATCCCAAACTTTCCGAGGTGTATCTTGAAGGTGCTTCTATAAAAATACAACATGTCTTTAGTGATTTAAATATTCCCAGATTAGTTACCTTTTTTCCTTTCTCCTCTTAGTAGAGCTTCTCTGTATTTCTTCACTTTTCTTCTCTTTTCATTGCGGCTGCCACAGTAAAACTTGCCCTTTTTAATAGTGGAAATAAAGCTTTATTCTGAATTTTAGTTTTTGAGTTTTGTTTGTGTCATATATCATGCATCGGTTAGGCTCAGTGAAGATTCTACTTTGAACGAGACGTTTCCCTGCCAAGAGTTTGCCTCATAACCCCATTGCTTCCTCTAATAGCAAATCCAGCGATATTTTGCCCAAACTTTGTGAGTTTGATAATTAACAAAATGGACCTTTTATATCAGAAATACTGTGAATGAAAATTTGCCAAATCCCTTCTTAGTGTATTCTCAACACCCTACAACACTTTACCTCCCTGTCTTTAATGGTTTCTAAACACATGGCCAAGTTTGCATTTGGGTTTGATTCCTTTGGTGAAGATGTGGCATCAAAACGTTTCTAAACAAAGGTTTGATTACAAGGCTAGGGTGGAATGTAAAATTTTGAAGACCATTTGTAATTTGGTTTGCATATGCAAAAGTGAACAATTATGATCCGCCTAAGTACAATACAACAAAATTTGTAATGTATACTTCACTTTTTGCTACTTGAAGACATTCTTGTACATATTTTGTTTAACTCAGATGTACCTAAAAAGAATAAACAATTGTATCAAAATTCTTCCAATAAAAGTTCCTAAAAATCTTTACCTGAATTGTAATGTCTGTTTGATGAACCAAAAAACATCATGAACTTAACAGTTACTGGAATAGAGTCCAGAGGACTTAAGGAATGAAAGGGAAGAAATAGGTCTCAGGCCAGGAAATAGCAAAATTCATCGGAGAGAGGAGATACTAGGAAACTGGAAATGTCTTAACATCGTGCAGATCCTTGTTGTGGCTCTTGTTCATTTTTGCCTCATAACCATGTCTCAGTATTTATTTCCAGATACTTCCATTAACCCCAAATTATCCTCGAACCTCATTCTCTATAGATGCCGGGGCTTATAGGAAATGAAGGTCAAAAGCATATGATGTGAGCCCCCAATTATCCTCCCAATTTTTTTCCCTCTAAATCAGGAGCAATACTTTTTCAAAGTAAATTTTCCACAAAACCCCAGATCCCACTCATCCCACCTTCTCAAGCATATTCTTAGCAAAGCAGCCTCTGTGGTATTAAGCTCTGCCACACAATATTGGCTTTATCCTTGGTGTCCGTTGTCAGATATCTTAATGTGGTCTCCATGTGCTTCTTACACTTCCTCACCATTTCCATAGCGCCTAGTAAAGTGGCTTCACCCCTATTTTGTAATCAAAGGCCATCAGTGGCTGGCTTGCTTGTCACATCCATGGCAGAATTTGCCAGCACCTCAAATTCAACAAAGAGAAAAAGTAACATCTACCCCACTCAAATCTCTCAACTACCAATTTGTCAGAATTCCTTACAGAATTCTTGGAAATCTAAACATTGCCTTTGCCATCTCCATTTCCTCAATCTCCCATCACAAGGTCCTTCTCTTAATTCCTCTGAAATCTTTTACATTTACTGTTTGCATCCCCACTGTCCTATGCCAGTCTTCATTGATGACTGCATGCTGCCACTTGGAGGAACGGTCAGGCTTCCCATCTATTCCATGCCCAGCTCTAGACAACTCTACTTCAGGCCCTGCCCCCCACACTCCTATCCCCCACCCACAAAAATAATTCCAGCCATGGCAGGAAGTCCAAGCAATTTCTGCTGAATCAGACCTTTGCCTGGGCTTTTTAAAAACATTTCCCTACCCCTGGTTTCCTGATTCCCGTCTGGTGGCCTCTCTGCATACTGGGCTTTGACCCTCTGGATGGAGAGCACCTGCCAGGAGCTCCCTGCCTTTCCTGTATTCTCTGGAATTAGCCTTAAAGTCTGCAGTGTGGCCTATTGACAACCCCCAGAGCAGGTTTAAACAAGTTATTTACTATGATATTTCACTACGCAATCTTTTATCTAGAGTTATTGCTTCCTTTCCCCAAGAAGCCACAGTGTTATACTAAAGCCCAGTTTCAGTCTTCCGGCTGAGGAATCTTGAGTGGCTCCTTAATTGCTCATCAAATATGAATTCCTCTGAACAACTTCAGAAACTCACAATGTTTTTCCTTATTTAATCTCATTACCCATAATATGGGAATAAGCAAACTTCATAAGAACAGAGGAACAGCAAAGATGGGGAGAAGCAAGCAGGACCAAAATAGACGTAGATACAATGGCAACAATTTAGTACTTTTTATTCTATACAGAAAAACAAAAACACTTTTAACGGGATTGTAACTCATTTAAACAATGTCGGCTCCTCCAGCTCTACTTCCAGGCTTTTAAAAATCTACCATGAAGTTCAGGTTTAGCACATGCTACTGACATTTAAATAACAATTCATCTTTATCTGATGAATTCTTATAACCAAGAGGAGTAACAATGGCAGTGGTAAGATAACAGTCAAATGCATCGAGACTGGCACTGTTTAGGCAGTCGAAAGTGAACTGTACTCTTCGTAAGATGGCCACTGCTAAAGCCAACATTTGTGTATTATTTTATTAAAAACAATACAAAATCAAAAGCATTCCCCAAAGGATTTCCTGTATGTAGCCACATAATGGTATTTTAAAAGGGTATAAGTAACCAAAAAATTTAGATTGACAGGTAAGCCTAGGTGCAGCTTCACAGCAGTTAGAACCCTGCCATTTGGCTTAGACTTTTAAAAATATAACCACTTCTGAAATTATAAATAAGGACTATCTGATTAACCATCACTGTTTCCCACCCTAGGCATTAAGTTACATCAGACTGTTATTCCACTCTATAAGACAAAGTCACTACATTTATAGTTATATGAGTTGGAACAAAACCTTCCCATTGTCTTGTAGTCCTGTCCTGGTGGCTAGTGGCCATGGAAACCCACAAGGAGAGTCATGTAAGAGTCAGGATTTCAAAAGGATAGAGCAAATGTTGCTTTTTCCCCTGATCCCTCTCCATATGGGTCAGGATGTAGGTAGGCCCAACGATGAAGGTATGAGACACAGAAACAGAGTAGAACAAGTTTCTGGCCAGAGGACCAAAAAGAAGAGCCTAAGGATCCAGGAAGTACTGAGGAGGTCATGGAGACGGTGCAGTTCAGGAAGCAGCCTCACACTGCTATACAAATCCCAAGGACCACCCTCATCACTAATGTTTGGATCTGATCCTACCTAGCATACCGACAGAATATTTCCATGCCATCACAGGGCACAGTCACACAGTCGCCCACACTCACTCCCCCAGGGAAAGTGCAGACTCGCCCGTTAACCTCACGTGCTCATCTTAGGGATGTGGGAGGAAACTAGGGGACCTAGGGAAACCCCCAGCAGACATGGAGAGAATGTGCCAATCCAGACAGTGGCCCCAGCGGGGACCGAGGTTTTTTCATCCACATTATAAGAAAATGACATTATTCAAGGACCTACTGTACATACAAGTGAAGTTGCTTGATACTGCCCACATGGCGTGGTAGCGGATGCTGAGCTCACCCCCCCCCCACCCCATAATAATAAGTAAGGGACTTTTCAGTGTCACAGCTGACACGGTACAGACCACTTGTCCTGGTCAGTCACTTCCTGTACGCCCTGCCAGCCAATCAAAATACACTTAAGTGTATAAAAGAGAAAGCCCCGCTGCGATGGGGGCTCAGCCTTGGGATGTGAATCCGCGGAGCGGTGCCAGCACCAGTGAACGCTTCTTCCCGCTTACTGCCTCGGTGTCCCGTCTCTCTGCGTATCCTGCAACGAAGGCACTGAGGCTCTGTGCTTCTTTCTTCCCTCCCATCTTTTATTCCTCAGGATAATTTCTATTCATCTGACGTCTCCACTCGGCTTGCTGTTAAGTCCAACCATCTGGGTTTTTTGGTTGGTCGTTTTCCATTTCTCTGCTAAGACCATTCATCTATATTCACTAATTCACTCATTCATTCCAATCACCTATTCTTTTCATCCTTATAGTTCTATGGTGCTTTAAAATCCTGTCTGTTAATTCCTATACCTGTGTTGTGTTAGGGTCTCCTCCTATTATGTGCTTTTTTAAAACACAGGTTTCTGTTTCTTTGCATGCTTTATAATATTGTACTGTAGCCATTGTTGATATGTTATGCTGACAGTGTTAAACCTTGTTTTAGCAGGCAGTTATCGGCTGATCATCTTGGTTTTCTGGAGGCTTGCTTTTACATTATGTTAAAAATTTTGTCCTTAGTTTTAGCACAGATCCTTAGTTCCGGGCATAATCTTTACTACTAATACATGGCCATTCTAGGGATTTGATGGAAAGCCTAAAGTGCTTATTAAGCCTTGTAACTTGTCAGAATTCCAACTCGAAACTCTGTCTCCTTGCAATAGAGAGCAGCGATCTCTGCTCAGCTTTCCCAGCCTTTTGGCCATGGCTTTCCACTTGGTTCACTGGAGTCTTCCCTGCACGTACACAGCTCAGGAGTTAGCTAAAGATTTAAGAGTAAATATACAGATTGGAGGGCTCCCCCCTCAGGGTCCCCCTCATTTCCAGGATTCCAACCTTCTATTTACAGCCATTCCAGCAGCCCCTAATTCCTCTAACCCCTTGAGCCAGTAAGACTGCAACTTTCTCTAGAGTGCTAGGTACCCTTCACCAGACAGACTGGGACGGCTGTGAAGGAGAGAGCTTGTGAGAATAGCTCTCGGCCTGCTTTCAGTCACTTCCCAGTGCCTTTATACAGCTATTATATTTTGTCCAAAGTTTATAATTGGGAGGGTTTGAACATTATAAGCTTTTCCACCATTACCAAAACCAGAAGTCCTTCATTTTATAATTTTTAAATGTTTAGTTTAATGCCTCAGAGGAAAACAACACAGAACTGGTATTTAAATGTCCTTAGCGCCCTCCCTTTTTTTTTTTTTTTTGGTCCAATAGATTGAAAATGGAATGTTTCATATATATTAAAATACTTTTTAACTCGAATGAAATAAGTCAAAATTATCGCCTGCTAATTGATGCTCCCAGAAAGTAGAGAAGTGTTTGTTCAAATTACAACAAATTTACTGAACAAAGAGGTCAGACAATTTGATTAGGCCCTGGAAATATTCAGACCAATTCAACTAGTAGGTAACAAAGCTATTTGTTATGAAAAGAATAAAACTCTATGGTCAAGAACTATAATAAATAGAGTGTTATTTGCAAATAGTAAGAAGAATGTATTTTTCATCTACACAGTAGCATATTAACTGAGTTAAGTGACATGATGAATCTTGACTAATTCATTGTTGTTTCCAAACAAATTTTTTAAACTTTATTTTGTAGTCAGCAAGTTTTCCATTTGTCAGCTTGGATGTGAAAGTTGCTATTTAAATCCAAAGAACTGTACATGGCTGGCTGAACATTTATAATTCAACAATTATATAGCCTCCAAATTACAGCAGAATGAGAGCTACATAATTAGGATGTCAGCCGAATAAGACGAGGCAATTGGGGATGATGTCATTTTGTGGCATGGGCTCGGATGAGATTTAAGTAAGCAGGACTTCGTCTTCCCACCTCTGCTTATATGCACTAATACCAACCACTGTCAGGACAACTCACCTTGCAGTCAGGACAGCTGACTTTTTAAGAAAGAAAAAAATTCCACCTTGTACTGACTGCTCTCATAAAGAAAAACTGCTTTTAAATGACTGTTTACATATGTTACAAGTTTTCCCGCTTGGTCTGCTCCATATGTGTACATCCTGAACAACTGCCAAAATAGCAGCAACGACTGATGATATCAGAGGGAAAAAACTCATTGCCATAGGAAACCAACACTGTTGAGTCGACATCTTTCTTCTTAGTCACTTGTTCTATACTTATTAGGTAAACCAAAAGACCTGTTCAATTTGTTATACAAATACATGTACTTACATACATGACGGAAATTAACGTCCGAAATAGAAAACGTCTATGTTCAGAGTCCATCGATGCTTTGGGATTCTGAGCTAGCTCCTGGTATAGAAAACAGACTTAGCATCTCCATCTCCAGGGGATGCATACCGCCTCCCGTGATGACTAAGGAATGTAACGGCCCTCCCAAGTCCACCGTACACATCTGCTGCAAAGTGCCGGCTGCGATTTTCTGGTCCTCAGCTCCAACCCTGGCTAAGCCGACACAGAGTGTCTCCTCAGTGACCGCTATTTAATAAAAAAAAAAAAAAAAAAGATACCGCCATTCAGTTCAGCAAATGCATTAACCTATCCAATGTTAAAACTAACACTAGTACCAAAAGTACATTTAAAGAATCTGCAAAAATCTTAAATCTCCTTAGTCACTCATTATGGACCAATTATCTAATCTAAGGCTTTTCTAAATTATTTGTACTACCTGACATATAAAGTACTTTCCAATTCTACCCTTTCGGAATACAAAGGCTTCCCTTAATTTATATTTTTAGGATTTAGTAAATAATCACTTGTATCCATACTCTACAACTGTACAGCATTTCTCTTAAATAGATTCTGAGTGAACAATGTTTATTACGTGCTTAGATTTTTAACAAGTTACTTGAGATATGTTCACATTGACCAAGATATATTAGAAAAAAGATGGGATTATGAGATAAATACATAAATTTGAGTTTCTGCTTGGCCACCTAGTCAGCTATGTGACAAAATTCATTTTTTTTAATTTTTAAAAAATGGAATACTATCTTTCTTAAATGGTGGTTATGGGCTGTAATAGCTATGAAAGTATTTAGTAAACTCCATAGACCTTAACAAATAATGGGCATTGTGATTACTTTTACTTTTAAGTTCAAAATAACCAACATGAGCAAACTTTAGTACGGCACTCTGGTGTGACAGCTGAAGGGCTGACCCTTTTGTGGTTTTTACTGGTTAGCTGGGCAAGCTGTCCCGATTGAACAATGATCAAAATGGGGCAAATGATTTACACGAGGACATGCAGGCATGCAAGGAGCTCTACAACACGATGGATACAGAACACCCTTGCTGGGTGAGTGATCTGTGGCTTTAACGAAGCCCGCTAGTGAGAATAAAATCAGTAATGGTCACTCAAGAATCTCTTTATATATCTTTTCTATCAGGAGATACGTGTTCAAAGGCAGTCAGCACCTTATAACAGATATAATGACAGGTTCATTTCAGAAGCTCATGATATTTACCAACAATAAACATTATATTATATACCATGCACCGTGTCTACATATTAGGAATACAAGGATAAAGTCTCTTGTCTTTATCCTGAAAAAAACTATCCCTAGTCTCCGTATTGAGAATGAGAAAAAGCAGAATAAATATATTTTTGAAGGACAAATCTCACTATAGAGTTCTCTATACGTTATTAAAACATTTATATAGTAACATATTTACTTCAAATCTGATTTATAGTTAATTTGTGAAAAATACTCACTTTCTGGAATGGTATTGATTTTACTAGAAAGAACTCCATTATTTTTCTTTAAGTACAACTTTTGTCCTGTGAGATTTAAGTTAAAGTTGGACAAAAGAGAAACAGTACAGTGCATAAACAATGACTCGCTGCAGTGGAGGTGGTGTATCTGTGTATCACATACACATCTCAAAGCAGCAGGGGGCGGAAGGTGAGAACCCTGGTAGGGCCTGGAGTACCTGGTTCTTCTCCTCGTGTTCTTTGATTCTGAACAATCTCCAGAAGTTGCTGGGCTGCTTCGTTTACACTCATATACCGAGGAGGTTCGTAGATCTTCCTTCCTCTGTAATTGTAACACTAGATGCCATTGTTCTTAGTCATGAAATTACATTATATATTCTTACCTCAAGCATCCCACCAGGTATACTCAAGTACATCTACATTCTGTCTGTAGCTTTCAAACAATAGCCACAAAAGCACAGATACAGTGATCATTTATCTTAAGTTTCTTAAGCTTTTTTCATTGTTCTACTTCAACTGCTTTCTGATCTCACTGAAATATTGGCAGAAATAAAAGTCCGACAACTTAAAGGTAAATGTCTAAATCAAAGTTACCTTTATTCAAAGTGATACCTTAGGCAAAAATAAAATAAGTGGCAATTTGTTCTATATCCCAGCTAATCAGGTTCTACAATGTTCATTTTACTGCACATGTTTAAACCAACTTTTACTTCCTCCAGTAAACTAAAGTGGTGAATATCTAAAGATCTTGGAGAGTAAGATATATTTACATCTGTATGACTCAAAAACCTACCACATTTGCTCGATGATCATAATAAAAATACAGCTTTTGCAGCTTACACAACAGCTTGTATAGATTATTCTACTGACTCTCAAAACAATTCTCTAAGTCAGCATTGTCCAATACAAATTTAATGCAAGCCACAAACGTTATATTAAAATTTTCTAGTAGCCACATTAACGAGTGTAAAGAGGGCAAAATTAATTTTATATATTTAACCTAATATATCCAAAATATTATATTTCAACCTTTACTTCTATAAAAATTATTAAAGAGATTGTTTTTGTACTAGGTCTTTGAAATCTAGTATGTATAATCTGGTATGTATTTTATGCTTATAGTGCATCCTGATTCAAATGTTAAATTTTCATTGAAAATACTTGATCTGTATTGAGATTTCATAAAATTCATGATTGTAATTTACATACTGAAATTTTCTAAATGTACTTAAAAGTTTTCCAATAACTGAGTTGAGTATTAGTTTTAAATTAATTAAAATTAAATTATAAATTCAGTTCCTCAGTTACATCAGCCATATTTAAAGTGCTCATCAGTCACATGTGGGTAGTAGCTATTGCATTGGACATTGCCTCTCTAAGCAAAAAGGGATTATTATTCTTATTAGTCATATGGGAAAAATAAGGCTCAGATAGAAGTAACTTGCCCAAGAGCCTATAACTAGAAGTAGACTCAGGGCTCAAACCCATGTCTTCTGACTCCCAATTCATTAATTCATTCCACAAATATCTACTGAGTGCCTACTGGGTGTCAACCATCATTCTCATTAACGAATCCATAAAATCTATTGCTGTTTCCACTCCATTACACTGCTTATCATAAGATGAGAAGTATTTAATTTTTAACTGTTAATGAAAGCTGATTTTCAACAATCTTTAGAACTCATGTCATTCAAGTAGAATTTATTGAATTGTTCAAGGAATTAAAAAAGATGTAAGCATTCTCAGAGTAAGACTTACTTGATTAGATTTTCCAAAGACTGCTCCTTCACCTTGATATCTGCAAAAAAGTAAAAAATAGTTTTTAATTAATTAATTGTTTTATCCAAAATCCTATGTGTAAACCTAAGTTTTGGGTGGGGAAATATTTTTTTCAAGTCTCCAAAATGCTCACTTGACAGTTTGTGACAGTCTTCCCTCGAACTTGGATATAGACACTTTTTAAAGAAAATACAGAGAAAAATGGAAACTTGTGGTTGTGTCAAGGCAATTATTTAGAAAACAAACATGAGATTGGCTCTGAGACCATCCTGAAAGGATCTAATTTCCTCTTGGAAAAGAAACAGGAAGGAGTCAGATAAATATTGGCATATACAGCACCTAACAGCTAATCAACATCTTGTTCATTTCTACTAGCTGGTAACTGCACAGACTCAAAGGAAAAGTTTTGTCAAGTTACCATCCTTACCTATTTTTCAGACACTAGAGGTTTCAATGCATGTAATATAAACAGAAGAAAATTCTTACTATATTTTGAAAAGAGATGTTTGCTTCCTTTTGAATGGTAAGACACGTCTTAATAACTTATGAATAAACAGTACCAAATAGTCACATTTTTAACAAGGCTTTCCCGAGCACTGATGCCAGGTACGGTGACCCCCAGGGGCCAGGACACACAGTCTGCTCTCGTAAAGCCGGACAGTCCAAGTGTCACTGATATTTGATTCTTTACACTTTAATCACTGATGCACAGCTGAACTATTTGGTAAAAGGTAAAGCTGAATCACTACATCCTCAGAGGAATTCAGTATACAACAGCAAGCGCAACAGCTGCTTCCTGTTTCACATGCTGAAAACAAATGGTTCAGCCAAAGTTTGTTTTTGCAAAAATAAATATAGTGCCACTGAGGGGTCTTTTGATAGACTTCTACAGCTTTCTCAAGTGAGTATAAAAGTTTTTCTTATAAGGATACTCAAGTGTTTGCTTGGAAAATATAGCAAAAATTAATCCCACATATGTATTTCTATTGTTCTTGGAACCAGTGGTGACAAGTATTTTTCTGGTTTGAAATATCATTATTTAATATTTCCACTTATCTGGACCTATAAAAAAAATGTATATCTGTTATTGAAAATGGCCTCCAACACAATTGGTGGTATAAGTCAACTTAGATTCCTTTAAATGATATTTCTAAGATTTTAAAAAATCCAACATATTTATTAGTTCACATTGAGTTTCCAAAATGTTATTTGGGATAGTAAAGTCTATAATTTAATATTTTTAAATTTTAATCTTTTTAAATGATATACTCTAAAAGCTGTATTTTAAAAAAGAGGACTGGTGGGAATTTTTTAGGTAAATGCTATGTAATTAAACATAAGAAAATTAATCTCAAGCCAGGCCAGACTTAATATTGTTTCCTTGTCTTTGCACGAGCTATAATTTTTCCTCTCTACTTCTACTTGCTAGAATGTAGTAACCCTCTCCTATTTATCTTAGAACCAGAACCTAGTATAATGCAAAGTAGCCAGTAGATACTCCATAAATATCTACTGAATAAATTTGCTCATGTGGCTCTACTACTACCCACCCACCAGGCCATCTTAAACTATCCACCCCTTAAGTAGCATAAGTCCCAACTCATTCAAAAAGACTTTATTGACTTCTCCTCAAATGTTTGTCTTTGAAATATCTATACATTAATGCCATGTTTCATTAATGTCTAATTACATCATATGTATTAGTCTTATCTTACCAAGTAAATTTTAAATTCTCTGTGGTTTCCTACCATGGTATATTCTCACTAATCACTACAGGGCTTGGCTCATAGCGAGCATTCAATAACTATATACTAATTTAAATGAGAATTCCAGATGACTAAATGATGAGATCTATGGACTGAGGATTTGGAATCATGATATCTTGATATTTCACACCTTGTTCCTGCTTTTGTTAATGGAGCAAGTGAGATATATTGTTTAACTTTGTTTGTCTTTTCCCAGGAAAGCCAAGAAAAGAGGCAGCTCTTAGAGAGTTCAAGAGCCAAAATTCTGGTTTGTCCTTCCTGCCTCTCCATACAATAGAATTTAATTGTTCTTTAAACTTCCATGTACACAGAATGTTAGTTCCAACTATTTCAAAACCCCGAGGGCAGGATCCATGTCTAATACTTCCTTAGTGTTCCAAAAGAATCCAACTCCACATTGAGTATAAACACTCAATAAATACCTGTAAATTGATTTTCCAACTGCCTTTCCAAAGCTTCCCAAAGAAGAAATGCTACTTTTTCCCCCTTCCTCCATTTTTTATGACTATATGTAGAAGTTATCAGGTAGCCTGCCTCTTAAGACTTTTCTCTCCCTGTTCTGTTTTAAAACTTCTCAGTTCCATTGTAAAACACACACACACACACACACACACACACACACACACACACACACACGTATGTATCCAAGCTCTGATGAATCTCAATTTTCTTTTATCTCTCAGTTGCATATACTTGAACTACAAAAAAGTTAAGGCTGGTCTCTTTCTACAAGGAAAAACCTAAAGACAAAACTAGAAAACTAATTAATTAATTAATAATGAAGTACTAAGTTGCACTGACAAACTAAAATAAGAAAACATAGCATACCAGTTAATTGTGTCTAGGGGTTTGAGCCCCTTGTATAGGCATAAATCAAAAAGAAAAAGAAAAAAGTTAAAGAAACATTCGTGATCTGATCTAGATTTAGAATTAATTATGTGTTAATGTGAATAGAATAAAAAGGAATGTGTTCTGGCTGGAAATGAATGAACTAGCAAAAGTTAAAGATTTTCTGTGCCAAAGGGTAGTAAGACCACGTCTGAGAAAATAAACTAAAAAAAAAAACTCCAACTAATTAACTTCCATAAATATTTATTGAACAGCTACATTGTGCCAGATCTCTAGACATTAGGAAGGAAGCAGGGGGCAAGACAAAGTCCCAGCATGGAAGAAAATCAACAAGTTAATAAAATAATTCAGAAAGGTGTTAAAGACAAGAAAATACACACACACACACACACACACACACACACACACACATAAAAAAGCAAAACAAAAACAAAACAATGTAAAGAGAAAGAGAATCGCTGGGGGATATAGGTATACCACATTTGATAAGGTAAAATTTCACTTTAAGTAAGGAGTCAGCTAATTTCTTCTGCAAAGGGCCAGATAATAACTATTTTAGGTTCTGAGGGCCATAGGTTTCTGTCACAACTACTTATTGCTGTAACTGTAGCATGAAAGTAGTCACGGATGATACATCGGTGAAGTAACATGGCTGTGTTCCAATTACATTTCATCTACAAAACAGGTAGTAGGCTGAGCTTGACCCAAGTGTACTAGCTTGCTAATCCCTTAATTTCTCTTAATTTCTCATTTTTACTCCATAAGAAACACAAGCCATTAGGAAAACTTTTCTATAACCTTTTCTATTAAAAGAGATATACCGATTGAAATTCTGATAATGCACAAATGATATATTCTTGAATAACAGAGAATTGGCTATATTACACAAATAACCTACATGTTTTTGGCAAATAGGAATCTTTTCTAATGTTCTGAGTATCTGTTCTTATTACAGAAGCCAAGATCATGGCTTCTCCGCCAATTCTCTGCCCTGATCCTGTGCTATGTGGCAGACATCGGGATGACTCCACGCAGTGTCACAACAGTGTGATTCGATGTGTGATTGGAGGACGATGCCACTTTATTACGGGTGAATGATGAGGTAATTACCAGAGTGAGAATAGTGTTTACAAATATTTATAATAACTTGACATAGATACAAAAGACTAGAAATGAAAAAAATTAATATATATAAAAAGAACAACACCTGGTCCTTCATCACAGTTTATGATATACTGCTCTAAGCTCCATGAGGCAAGGAGGGGTTACTTCTATCTGATAAAAGTGAAGGCAAAGGTCAGGATTGTTCACAATAGTCTCTAGCGACCAAGCAGGAGCATGTGGATTTGTCTTCCGATTTGAAGCATAAGGATAGTTACAAAGTTATCAAAGATGCCAGTAAGCTGTTCTGTTCCTCAGTCACAGTTTAAAGCTTTGATACCAGTATTTTTACAACAGACATGGTTAGACAGAAACTGAAAGTGAATGTGAATTCCCAGTACAATTCCAGGGCCTCTGCTGGACAACGCGGCCCGTGTCTTTCTGATGCTCTGTCAGTACCATCATCGCAGTTTACAAAGATAGCGGTCCCAGCTATGAGAATAATACGACACCTCCATATCGTGACTCTGAGGAAACTCCCAAGCCCTTACCTAACAGGCATAACGTGTGCATGCCATTTTGTCTGTTCTTCTTCACTTTGTCAAAGAAGCTTTCTGGTCTCCAAGTGTCTGTCCAAAAAACAATAGACACCGTCTCTCCAAACTTATACAACTAGAAAAGATAAAAATATTAATTAATGATGGAACAATTCACTGACTACTATTTCAGAGATAACAACCAAGATAAAAAGCGAGAGCAGACCTGAGGGTGGGTTGGGGATCAAATCTGTCACAAAAAAGGCAATAAAAGTTCTCTGGCCCACAGCAGCTGGTGTCTTCCTGAGGCCCTTTCAGTAGTAGGCTTCTAGTATTTCTGCATGTAGTACAGGAACATATGTCACCAGTTCATGATTTAGCTATGTAGCCTAAAATACTAAAATACAAAGCACCCGGTAGGAAGCCAAAAAAAAAAAAAAAAAAAAAAAAGACTGCTGCACAGTCAGAGCAGGGTTCACAAGGTTAATATATTATTATCTTAACGGATGAAACCACCGAAGCTCAGCAACATCAACTGACTTGAGGTCACACAGCTAGTTATAGTAATGAAAGAGAAACTCGAACCGAGGTCTGGGTTCCACGTGCCAGTGACATTCCCACATGGTATACTCCGGCCATTTATCAAAACCTCCTCCCCTACTCTGCCCGCTGTTGGTTCCCTCACTATAGAGTTCAAGGATAAGGGCCTTTTCTCTAGCCTCCTCCTTTTCCCCTAAGTGGCCCCCTGCCCCACTTAACCATCACACAACCAAGAAGCTTGCTTGGTTCCAGTTTGCTTCCAGACTGGCTGTACGGTTCATTTAAGTGAGTCCAACTCCAAATCTGATGCTGAGAAAATCTAGTTTTGAATTCTGGTTCTACAACTTGTTAGCTGTGTGACGTAACTATTTCTAAGTCTTTATCTCTGCAGTAGGAATAGTGACAAAATACTGTCCTTCCTACTCATAGGGTTATAAGGATCAAATAACATGTAAAAAGTTATTCAAACTGTGGAATAATATGCTAATATTAGTTCTTATCTAGACACTGTGCAAAGGACATTTATTTTCAAAGACTTAATATATGGTAAAACATACAATTAAAATTGTTATGGAAAGATTTAATTATTCAATTTAAACGGTGTTTGAAAAAATTTCTAATAGAGCTGGAAATCACATCTCGTCCTCGGTCATAAATTAACTGTGACTGAAATAAATGTGTAACTTCAGAAAACCACCTAATTTTTCTAAGCTTAAAGGTTCTTCATTTGAAAAATGAAGAAGCTGGACTGGAGAAGGGCTTGTCATCCTAGGCTTCTCACTGTTTTCAAAAGCTGCTGTAAGAGGTAAGGGGGAGGCAGGCAGGAAAGAAACAGAAGCGAGGGCTTCGGGGTCTTCTATCCCTATATCTCTAGATAAATTCAACTTTTCTCAAGTTTTATATATTGAGGTCTTAAAAACTAAACCAACATAACAGTGACTGTGAGCTTCCAAGGTGAGATTCATGTTCCTCATATGGCCACACCTCCAACTTACCTACCAATGGGCTTTATTCCCAAAGTCCATTTGAAAACTATCTAAAAAGGTATTTCCCTATAGAAGTTATTCTATCTAGTGGCAGTCGAATTCAGAGATCAGTGTAGAAAAACCTTGTAACTCTAAGAATTCAGAGTTATAAATCTTCCTCCTACATGCAACAAGGTTTCTCTATGAAAAAAAAATGCATTTAGCATTACAATGTGGAATTCCTGGAATATATTCGCCCAAGCTACAAGGAATGGGCCTAGTCCTGCTGAGGCCCATTTATCTAATGAGTATTTATTATAGGTCATCCACAACGTGCCAAGCATAATGCTGTGCACAGTTAACGAAGTGAGAAGCAAAACAGAGCCCGGGCCTTCGTGGAGTGTGCAGTCCTGCTTATTCTTCCCACTCAGGGAAGCTCTGGGTTACGGCCCTGGTTCTTACTAATTGGGACATCACACACAAGTCAAATAACCTTCTCGACTTTCAGGAGGTGCTCCACTACAAAGTGGGTAAAACAACTATAAGCTTAATAATGTTTAAGGATTAAATGGCAAAGCCTGTACTGCATTGTGCCTTGCACACAGTAAATACTCAATAAACGTTAGAGATCTGATGATATAATAACAATGATGTTTATAATGATAAGATAGAGATGTTCTAAAATTCTGTGTCCTGCTATAATCCAACTGCTTTCTTTATTGGAGTGCGCTCAAAAACATTACCAAATATTTGAAACTATGCTTATGATTTAATTCTGACAAGTTCAACTGTTTATATTCTAAAAAGTATTTTGGCATCTCTGATCAAATTTTGAAACAGAAGTATTACTTTATAAGAAAAAAACTTTAAGGGAAAATCATGATTTAAAACTATATATGCAGCCGCATATAAATACTTTAAATGGGTCTTTGATACTTTAACAGTCAGGGAAATACAGTGATGAGATACATTCTTCATTCAAAAAGAAAAGGGAAAGATCATTTAAAAAAGAATTAGAATGCTAGTCACATATAAACACTAGCTGAACCACTCCGGCCAAAAGCGTCTCTGCATCGCCTAATTTGGGGGATTAAAGAAAACGTTGCAAAAGCACCGCTTTCTAGGACCCTGATTTATAGACTGTAACCATTCCCATGGCTGTGGTGCAAACTTCTTCAATGATTTCCGGAACATTATGCAAATAGTTTCACCATTTAGATGTCAGTACCTCAAAGAACAGGACCAGTCCTTTGTGTCTGACAATCTAAGGACTTACCAGTAAACGATAAGAAGAAACTGGAGCAAAATCATAACAGTGACAAGAACTGAGGTTGCAAAAGCCTGAGCACACTGACCGTCATGTAAGTAATCCTTTGTGCTGTGATTATCACCATCCTCCCAAAATTACTGATGCACATCGAAATTTATGACTACAAACAGAACTGTTTTCTAAAAACTGGTCAATATACTTTTTTTTTTTTTTTTGGTCTTAACTAGAGTAAATTATAGAGAAAGCAGTTTATTTAACTTGATATTAGATCATGTTTTTATCTATTGAAGACAAAAACTCAACTCAAAATAATCCATTTGATTACATATAAGGCACTATCTAGTTAAGATGCACAAGAAAAATATTAGGTAGTGAATAATTATCAAAAATGAGATACAGGCTGTATGTATCACGAGTTCGGCATTTCCCCCAGTAATAGAGTATGTGAAGGCAACTTCTGAAGAGATAGGATATAACAGAGACCTTAAAGGATGGATAAGATTTAAATTTGGGAAGCTGCACATGGGGAAAGAATGAAATGGTGTGAACCAAGGTTGGAAATCGTGGGCAACATTTAGAATGGCATTAAGCAGTTATCTAGAAATAGCTACTGCCTGACTTGCCTCTAACAAGTATCTCTAATTCCTGACATCTTCCCAGATGCCAATTGCTGTCAATTCCAGCTCTATAATTTACCTAGAAATTGACTATTCATTTCTTTCCCCACTATCTTAGTTTGAGGGCGCAATATAACTTGCCTGAATGGTGTTAATAGTGTTCTACCTCATTTCATCGACACCAATAGTTCCTTCTTTTCGGTAGCATAGATGTTTTGCAAACTCCATTCTGTAATAGGCTTTAAGGCTTTTGTTATTTTATATTCAAATAAAAATAATTTGTGATTTTTAAGTTAGAAAATATTTTCTCTGTATATGGAAAAATTAGTAAATTAAGAACTCTATTAAGCCACACATATATTTTATATATGATTATCCTAAATCAGATCAGTTAAATCTGTGAGGTAAAAAGAAAGTTGAGCCAAGAGAGTTGTCAAAAAACACATTATAAAGCCATATAATCAAGAGTTACTAGTTTTCTATAAAAAATTATTGTCTTTGAGTTGTTTTTTAATCCTCATATGCATTTGCTCAACGCTGATTTAACACCAATTTTTGCTGACACTAAGATTACGATCGTGGCCACACACGAGGTACATAAAGCTGAGTGACCATGTACAGTGTTCCCCAACCTTTTTGGCACCAGCGACAGGTGCCCCTTATGCAAATCTAATGCCTGAAGATATGAGGTGGAGCTTAGGCGGTGATGCTAGCACTGGGGGACCAGTACTGGTCTGTGGCTCAGGGCTTGGGGACCCTTGACTTTGTAGACAGCAGATTACAAGATTTATATTCTCACATAAATGAGCAAATCCACATAAATTTTTAAATATTACCATTATTTAGCAGGTAGTCAAAAATAATTCTGAAGTGACTGAAAGAATTAGAGAGTTTATTGAGTCATCCTAAGGTTACACAGCCATGTAGAGCTCTGACATCCTCATACCTAGGATTGTGTTCTTTGTACTAGGTTAGGCTTTATCATTTCTACATTAGTCTCTGTACAACAATAAAACCAATTTAATGCTTTTGAAAAACAACAGTAAGAACTACTCTAAGGTGAACAATGTCAATTACCATATTGGGTGTTATTTTATGAAAAAAAAGTTGTTAATTAACAATAAATGATAAATACTATACGAAGGAAGTATTTAAAAATCTATAGTTTATTCTTTTACTTAGTTTGTCAGATTCAGGTGAATGTACACAAAGTGTTGAATAAAAAAGACTAAAAGAAAATACACCAAACTGGTAACTTATGATTACCTCTGGGTGGCGGGCCTATGGATGCTTTTATTTCCTTCTTCATACTTATTGTATTTTCTTAATTTTCTTGAAGTATATATGTCATTTATTATCAAGGAAAAATTATTTTTTACAATAGCTCCTCTAAAACAGAGAAAATGGTAAATGAAGGTGGTAATTTTAATTCTGCACAATTTGGCTGCTAAATGCTTAACTTGAAGAGTTCAGGAAAAGAAGGACTTTGTTCCATTTGTCTTTTGTGTATTAAGAAATGTTCTTGATTTTTCATTAGCAGTTATGTCTAAAAACAACCAACTTTACTGGCTCCAGACAAATAGATTTTTCTGATTAGAAAAAGCCTCAAAATACAAATAATACAGTGTTAGAAATATCTGTTACTTAGGAATTTTGATAACATTTTAAAGTGTACATGTTTATAACTCATATTTTAATTGTGAGAAAAATACTAAAATTTACTCAATGAAAATTTGACTATCTGATGTACTTGGTTAAGATAACCTATGTCTAGAGTTGGAAAACAGGCCAGTGTTTTAGGTCCCAAATCTGCACGATAATAGAGCTTATCTAGTTCAGAATTCTTTATACCTTTTAGTGCCAAATCTTTTTTCCAAATAAATTCTTAAATAGAGCATCAATAGGGTTAAAAATGACTAGAGGAGACTTACTCCATTCAACTTACTCCAACACAAAAATGTTCAGAAGACATTGAAAATATACAAAAGACTTGAACTGGCAAGTTTTGTTTGTTTGTTTGTAAGTATGCATTTTATTAGAAGACGAGAGAGCAAAACTCTTTGCCAACTTAAATGTAATCATTAAAAGTAAGTGGTAAATTCTGAAAGGCGAATCATTTATATATTTTCTCTGGTTCTTCATAACCGAAAGCAATACTGCTAAGATGACTGGTCAGGACTAGTCAATTAAATTGGGCTACTTCTTCTAGGTAATACAGAAAATATAGACTCTTTAAAGCTACAGATATAGCATTGATATCCAATGCTAATGTATCTTCTGTTGTCGATACGTTATTCCAGGAGACATATCAGGAAAACCTTATGTCATAGATTCTAAGATGTATACTTTTTTTCTATTATTGTATCTGATATAAAAATGTGTCTTAACAATCAATGAAGCCTTAAAAGCACTGTTGGCCATTAGCAGTCATGGTTGTCATGGATCACATTTGTGTGACCACTAGAACACAATATTAAACCTGGAAAATGAATGTCAACAGCTTGGGAAAAAATCTTGGAAACAGTTAATAGAATGCCCTTTAACCCTTCAGAACCAAGATTGTTGGGTTAAAAATAACTAATTTTACACATTAATAACTATAAAGGTGGATTAAAAGCCTAGAATCATTGGCTTCTGACTCTTTAAAATATTTTTTAAGAGATGCTCCTGATGGCATGGAAAATAATACTGTATGGAAAATCATGGCCTCAGCAATGCAGAGTTAAGTTATTTGGAAGACTATAAAAAGGTTTTAGGAATACTTAACCAATTTGATTAAACTATATTTCCTTTTTATGTATGACCCTATTCAATATAACATTAAAATCTTTATAGCTAAATTTCAATGGTCTATTCCAATGTGAGATGAAAGAAATCTAAGTTATAGAAAAACTTAGTATAAAAAATTAATATTAAAAAATTAAGTATACACAAATGTAGAATAATCTTGTAATTCATGAAATATAATAAAATCTACTTGCAATATGTAGAAAAATAAAACATTTTTGCTAAATACCATTTAAAAATCACTCTTCGTAGCATTACCTGTAAACCACAGCAGCCTACAGCATTCATTATGGAAGCATTGTGAATAACTCGGTAAGAGATTCCCAGCTTTGTTGCTCTCAGAATCAGATCGCTGTGGGTTGTAGCCCTGTAGTGAGAAAATATCAGATTGGATTGAAGTTACCAACACTGACTTTTTAAGACAGTAAAGTTATAATATTTCATGAGTTCGAGTCAAAGTGTTGAGGACACTGCTTTTCCTCAATTTCTGAGCTTTTTGGCAAGAAAAGCGAGTCTATACATGCTCTTCACAATGTTGAAGTGCAGCTGCAACACTCTTAAAGTGACCTTGGCAGCTACAGAAAAAGGGAAGTTTCACTTGCTCTTTTGTCTGGTTAATATTTGGAAAGACATCTGAACTCTGGAGCAGCAATTCTCAAACTTTTTGGTCTTAGGGCCCCTTTAAACTCCTTAAATGACTGCTCTAGAGTTCTAAATTACAGCACAACTAGACCTACTTCTTAATTTCTGCTCTGTTTTAAAGTGTTTATTTTTGTATTTTGAAATACAACATGGTAGAACATACAGAACATTTTCATAGCCTGTTAATCTTTGTCTTTATACATGAGCGTTCTTTCTGACATAATCTTAGTTGGATTTTCCATCTGTCTAGCAGCAGTCATTTCATTTATAACTGTTTTCCTGGGTATATGTGTGTGCATACTTCGCTTGTTGCCTTTCCTTTTCTGAGCTAAACCTAATTATTATAATTAGATAGACTGTAGTGGAGAGAGAATATATGTAAATATAAATACAGATACTATGAAATATAACACATCAATTTAGAGCTGCATTATTAAAGAGGCCTTTTCCCCTCTTGATGAAAACTCCAAGCCCTGCTGGGGAAAGCAACATTAGCATGTTTGAAAAACTCCGTACAAACAAGCAAAACCTGAACTGGTCAGTGCATACCAAGTAGGAAGATCAAGGGCTTTCACCCCATGAGGCAGTCAGAAACAGATTAACAAATGCCCAGCAGGGAAGCTTGTTTTTGATCACACTTATAACATAAATACTAGTATGAAAAACAACCAATAATTTGGAGTTAGCTTTTTAAAAGAAAATAATATGCCAGTTGTAAAAAAATGTTTTTAACATCACCTTCAACAGAATTGTCTACTTTACACGGATTAAGGACAGTTACTTGGTGAGTTAAACAGATTAACAGAAAGAAAACTGGTTTAAAATTATCTCTCTCTTAATCACAAGTTCATTTAAAATGACCAGATGTGGATGGTGTACTATGAAGATTTAATGACCTGACAAAGTGATTTGATTTTTTGTGAAACTGACATGTGATTATAGAAGCCCCTCAGATTTCCACTATAAAAATTTGTGATAAAATTGGTATTTTATCATCACCATTACCTAGATTATATTGCTTCAGGAAAAAGAAAAACTGGTTTGAAACACAGGCTTAAACCATTATAATGATCACTCTTTCCAGTCCAGGGCTCATGAAAATACTTCATTTATGGTGACTGGAAAAGTGTGTGTGTGTATAAAAACAAACTTATTACTATTTCTGGGCATATGGCTCTATCCACCATCATATAGACACATACACACACACTCTGATTGTGGACATATACCCAGAAATAGTAATAAGTTTGTCCTAATAATATACTTGTTACTTGGAATAATTCTGAAGGCAATTTAAAGAGAGTGAGGAATGTTTTGATCAATGGAATCAATATAATAAAGAACATAAAGGTGACCAAGTTGAATGTATAAGACTCAGTATATTATAAATTTTGTTTTATAATAACATTAGTTCATGGGTATTATTCCACTGTATTTGGCTGATGATCTGAAAATTCGTTAATATTTGCAAAGATACAGTGAAACTGATGTTCTTATGAACTATTGGAAACACTATTAGCACAATCCTTTGGAAAACTAATTTGACAACATATACTTGAAAATGCCCATGCTCAAAACTTTTGATTTTTTGGTATTATAAACCTATTTGGGAGAATCTATCATAAAAAAAAAATACAAAATGTGAGGATGGGAAAGTGGGAGCAGATGAAATATACATTAGTCCGTACGTGGCAGATTTACTTATATTGAAGAAATAAATGGACTACTGATAATAATGCTGATGTTTATTGGGTAGTTACTAGGCACTAAGCGCTATTCAAATGCATTACATGGAACGGAAACAATCAAATGACTTACATTAGAGCGTGTAGGAAACAAGAGAATAAAGGTGTATTTTTGTACGCCATGAAAGAAAAGGCACACATATAAGTATAAAAAATTATGTTAACTTATTAAAAAATATAGTTATAGAGTGTATTAAAATAAAGAATAACGTGATGGAATCGTTATTAGAATTTGTTGAAGGATGACCTTTATGTGGACAGAAAGCTTAAGACAGTCATCTCTCACATGACTGAGTCAGATCTATTGATGTAGGATTTTTTTAAAGAGTCATTTATAGTCTTTATGTGATTAACTTCCACATTTCTTTCAATAACCAGGAATAAAAGGCCCAAGATGAAAACTACATCAACTGACTTTCAACCTTTTTCGAGAATTTAAGATTGCTGGAGATGGATGGTGGTGAGGGCTGCCCAACAACATGAATGTACTTAATGCCACTGAACTGTACATTTAAAAATGGTTAAAATAGTGAATATTATGTTATATATAATTTACTATTTTAAGAAGTTAGAAAAAAGAATTTAAGATTGAATAAACAGTTTTCCCTTTTTAAATTTTTTATTCAAATAAATAGAAAGGGGCTTAAAATTAAACAAAGAACATTCTTTTGTTGTTGTATATAAGAATTTCAGTGCCTTGTTGAATTCTGTATTCCCTTCCTGATTTATCCATTTAATTCGCTCATATTCTTATTCGTCCAAGCCCAATTAAAATTTACACATTCCCTACCATCCTGTCTCCAATCATTACATCTCTGACTGTTATATCCCAATAGTAATCCAGTGGGTAAATGAAAATTAACTTTAGTATAGTAATTATTATATATTTCTAAATACAAGATTATACATAATTAGTCACTAACAGGATAAATGAACTGCCTAGGAGTAACAAAGGGGGCGGGTACTTGCTCCTAAATAAAGTAAGATTCATGGAAGAGGTGGCATCTGAGCTGGGTTTTTAAGAATCTATTTTACCAAATAGAAATTGGGGACGACAATAGCTAACACTAGTGTGTAGTATACTTGAAAACTGTTGAGCATAGATCCTAAGAGTTCTCACGCAAGGAAAAAAAAAATTTTTTTCTTTTCTTTTGTATCTGTATAAGATGATGGAAGATAGCTCATTGTGGTGATCATTTCACAATATATAAAAGTCATTATGCTGTACACCTTAAACTTATGCAGTGTTTTTGCATTGATTATATCTTAATAAAATGGAATAAATAAAAGGAAGGAAAGACTGGGAAGAAGAGTCTGTTTTAAGAAAAATCCATGAAGAAAGACATGAAGGACAAATATTGCTAAATACTTATGAGATGATGAAATTGTACAATTTGGCTCTGACACAGTCAAAAAAAGAAGTAGCCAAAGGAAAAAGTAGATAAGACTGTTAAAAGATTTAAGGCCATGAAAAGTCACTGAAGGATTTTGAGCAGGGTAGTAAAGGCATCAAGGCACTTTCTCTGGGCCTCGATTTTTTTATTTACATAGAATTCATCCTTCTATTATGGGCTTCAGTAGAAAAGCCACATAGGCAGAAGGGCAGGTTGGACAGTATTTTCCATGTCTGGCCAATGACAGAGCTAATAATGTTCTCATTTTGAGCCCTTCCAATTGTGGTTTTACAAATATGGATTTAACCATAGCATTAGTAATGAATGAAGAGTCTGGACCAGGCGAAAGGTTCCTATATTAAACTGGGGTATATGATAATAAAAGCTTCAGCTAGGTAGAAGAGTGGCAGCCAGAATGGAATGAAAGAATATGAAAAAATTGTTTAAAAAGTTTCAATAGCAGTGCTTCTCAAACTAACTGGTGACAGGCCAATATTTTCTTTTTTTAAAAGTTTTCTTGTCTATGGTCATGCTACCCTGAACAAGCCCTATCCTGTCTGATCTTGGAAGCTAAACAGGGTCGGGCCTGATTAGTACTTGGATGGGAGACCACCTAAGACGACCAGGTAGGCATAAAAAAAAAAAAAATTAAAAAATAAGGGATTATAAGCTGACAAGGTCCTTGTAATCTGTGAGGTCAACCAAGGGTTGCCTCACTTTAAAAAAAAAAAGTGTTCTTTAACTATTTCTTTGGGGGAGGGGACACCACACTTCTACTCAGAAGTCTTTTATTTCTTTACACTCATCATGCCATGAATTCATAGGGAACAGGTTCCAGTGGTGTGAGCTCCTTCCCATTGGTTCTCACACATTGTGCCTTTCTGGGTAGAGCAGGCTGGTGCTTCTGTGGAATCCAGGTACCTTTCTCTTCGGCTTCCTTCTTTTCTTGATTGTTTTCCTTCACATGTTTTGGGAAGCTGTCTCGGCTCAGAGTGCTTAATGTGCTCAACATACACATCAATTCTCTTGGCAAGAATCTTGCGCTTAACTTGTTTGTTTACAACGATGCCAAGAGCATGCTGGGTAACACTGAAGACTCTTCTAGATCTGCCATGGTAATGCTGGTGAGGATTCGTCTGAACAGTGCCCATTCCCTTGATGTCTACAGAATCACCTTTCTTGTAGATTTGCATGTATGCGGTCAAAGGAACAGCTCAATGTTTTCTAAAAGCCCTAGAGAACATGTAGTGGGTGCCTCTCCTCCTTTCCCTTGTGTCGGTCATTTTGGTGAATTTACTGTAAGATGGCAATTCCAGCCAAAAGAAAGGGCCAATATTTTCTTAAGTTCTATATTATTATGAACAATAGTTTTATAAAATGCAATACAAATTAACTCTAAAAATCAAATATAAATTAAAATAATACAAAACACAAGTTCTAACTTTTTATTATTAGATCCACCAGAGATAAATTAGTTTTTTAAATTACTATAAAAGTTTCTAAATGCTTACTCTCAATTTCTGTTATCTCATCATAGACTAGTAAGTTTGTTGGCTGGCACCAGCCTGCAAACCTCACTTTGGGTAGCCTGGTTTATTGGACTTTGTCAGTGACCAGATGCCATGAAAGTAAAAAGTGACTCTGAGAGTACTGGTTTAAGTGACTGTAAGAATGGCGGTACCATCAAGTTGGGAAGTTTGGCGAGTTCAGGTGTTACTACAGGAAACATGGGATTTTGGCAGAAGACAGTGTGATAATAAAAAAATACTATAAGAGTTCCAAGACATTTTGTATATAGGATTTTTCAGTACCCTTATTTTACTATTTTGTGGCTAAAAAAATACACGCACACACACACAACGCATGCATGCACGCACACGTACTTCCTTTAAAGAAAGCCTTACTTTTACCAAAAAAAAAAAGTCAGAGGCTAAAACAAACTATTTAAATATTTTAAGATGTATGATTATCCAATGTCATTTGCATCCAAGTATAATAATAATACACAATCCCTGGCACATCGTATTGATATAAATTACTTTCTTTTTGACAGACAAATGCACATGTAACTCCAATCTTTTGAAAAACATCTTTGGTGGTAGGCTTATAGTGATTCGATTATCCTTATGTTCCCTAAATTTGTGACATAAATCTTGGGTCACCAGCTGGAAACAAAGAACTCTTCTGTTTGGCTTGACATTAGAGATTGATGATGCTTGACCAGACAAGTAGAAGCCCATCTTTTTAGTAATGGGGAAGAACAGAACTCCTAATGCATGTAAGAAATTGAAATCTAAGGCCTGATAGATGATAAATTCAAGGCAAGTAAATTAACAGCAATATTGCTAAATATTGGATGATTAAAAAAGCAGAAGATGCTTATAATTTACTTGCAAAACATGTGGCAGGTATGACTCTTAAAAAAAATGTAATATACTTATCTAATGATAAACTAGTTATGTCCTTTGATGTCCTAAATGACCTTTTAAAAGAACAGCAGAAGCAATGACACAAACTTTAGAGTTGATAACTTGATAACATGATACATATGATCACATTCGGGCCAAGAAGATTTTCTTCATTAATATCACAGATAATGAAAGTTTAAACTTTTAGACATTTAAAAGTTTAAGCTTTTGGAAATTTTAGACAGAGCTTTGGTAAACAGAGTCCTTCAACAAGATCTGGAAGATAAAAGATTTTAAATATAACAATAATTCTTATTGGTTTAAAAAAAGTAAGTAAATACAACTAAAACTCAAAATATCTGCTTTGACTTACCCAAATGGATCACCAACTACAAGGAATGCAACATCGCTGATATCAGCATCCTTTAAAATATTATCTGCTTCTTGTTCCACCTCTTCTCTATCAGCAAGAATCAATTTTCTTCCATAAAATTCTTCCTATAGATTTAAATCCAATATCAAAATGAGACAGCAGGTGACCATTTCAACACACATACACATGTGCACACACAAAACAACCTTTGTCTGGAGCTGGTGCAAATCTTGGCAACCATCCAAACACAGATCACTGAATACATCAATGAGCTAGCACTCTATATCATGCTGCAATTAAACTCTGTCTTTGGGGCTTATCTTAATATCCCAAGAGGAGGTAGACCTAACATCTGAGGCTTTTTGCATTTTTAATTTACCTCTAAATTTGGTTCTAATAGACCAGGGAGAACATTGTAGGATGAACAGAGAATATGTATGCATGAACCTTACTTTAGAAACATAGCAATACAGAATATATAAATTAAACAGTAATTATAAATATACACTGTAGTTTGAATTTTATCCAATTTTCCATGGGGAAATCTATGGGACCCTGGCTAAAATGAAAAGTAACTTCAAGGAGAAATAAGAGAAAATTAAGATTTAGCTGTTTACATAACCAGCAAACAGTTTTATATAATTGCAGGAAAGACTAATTTAAAACTGTATTTCCTAGTTCCTGCTAAAAAAAAAAAAGAAAAAAGAAAAAAAAAGGGCAGAGTTGCAAGGAGAAAAAAAAGAATTCTAAATATATAAGAAGCCTCCATATGAACTGCTTTGTTAACTAAACCCAGGAGCTGACCTTAACTGAAGTGACAGCGTGTAAGTAAGGAGAGGGAGCTGGGGTGCTAGTGGTCATGTGGTAGTGGTTACAAGCCATTATGCAAGATCATGAATCTTATAACTGACTTTCCGTGGAGTATGTAATTCAAATCGAGTAAAAGTGGATGCACAGATAAATAATACTATTTCTTACACTCAGCCGAGTTTGTTGGAGTCATAAAGATTATGTTATAAGGATTATATCTTAAGCCGAACATTATAAGGATTACCGATTACTGATACTCGATAATTGTCATGCAAATGACTAAATGAACAAATGATTAAGCATTTGAAGATAAAGGCTATTGTTCCACCTGTGATAATTATGTCCTAATACTTAACTAGAATCTGCTCTTCAAATGTGAAAAAAGATCTCTTCCTTTCCTCTGCAAATTTTAGAGATAATTGCTCCAGAAGTTCTCAATGACAATGTTTTTATAGATGAAAATGTTCTATTTTCACTTTTACCATATATTTTTTCTTAATCATTAATTTTTATATACCTTAATTTTATAAACCAAGAACTTAATAGTTGCAGAACATTCATATTCACATATGTAAAAGAACACGATTATGGAAAAATGAAGAAAATGTTTTTTTCTGAACTTCTAACATTTCTTAAGCTTACACACAGAATTGAGAAAATAGGAAAAGTAGAAATAAAATCAAGAGAAAGTTATGTCTTGAAAACTGGTTAAAGGAGTAGCCACCTATGTCAAAAGATGTGAAACTTAAGAATCCAGGACCATCCTCTGGAGTTCTCAGCTACTAAATAATTGTTCAATAAACAGAAATACTTCAGAGGAATGGGAGTCAGCTTGCAGGAGTCTGAGACATGAGTGAGCTGCTTTTCCAAGAAGACAGAGAAACAATAATCATTATAGGAACAGGGGGGCTTAAAAGAGGAGAGTTTTCAGAATGGACAATATTTGAATATGGTTTCAGGCCAAGGGGGGAAGAATGTTAATATAGATTAAACATAAAGAAGAATAAATTGATGGGAGTAAGGTTCCAGAGGAGGGGGAGGAAAAAAAGGTTTGCAAAACACACATCTAGTTGGAATTAATCTTGAACAGGAAGAGAACCTCATCTTACAAGTCATTTTCTAAGGCTGGAGGGAAGACAGATTCCCTGAAACAGGGATTTAGAGAACAGACAAATAGGAAGCTAATAAAGGCCATAGCCGATGGCCTCATTTCGTTCAATGCAAAGTCCTTTACTGTCCTTCTCTGTGCCTCCTATATCAATCCGCAGCAGTTTGACAGGACAAGGAAAGAGTAACAAGGTTAGGAAGAAAAGAGCAGGAAATGGGAGAAAATGGAAGTTATTTCAGTGACGCCCAAGAACAAGCATAGCAAATACTGTGCTTTTCTCCTCCATGCTTTTGCTCATAATTATTTTTTCTTCAGCAAGGAATGCTCTTTTTCTTCCCATTATCAAATCTTATCTGTAATAATATTTGTGATAATACACTTACATTGAGCTGACTGCGGTTAGGCATTGTTCTAAGAACTTATGTGGTATAGGAGTTCATTTAATCTTTACCTTACCGCACGAGATAGACACTATTTTTACCCCTTTTACAGATAAGAGCATAGAAAAATTCCATGACTGCCCAAAGTCACAGAACATTGACTGATTGCAGGACTTCACATGTACTACCAACAGGGCAAAGACAGACAGTTTAGTGATCTTTGCTTTCTCCGGGTAGCTGGGGCCCCAAAGTTAGTTCCCTTGGGCCTTGAGCAGTTTCCTTCATTTACCCTGCAAAGCTGTACAAATATTATCATTTTCTATTTGGACCATGACATAAATGAAAACAAAAGAACAAAACGAAAAGACTAGGATGCACTATTTTAAAACATAGCTCATAGCCTGAAGTGATCTCTCTCACATCTATTCCAATTGTAATTAATAACTAGTAATTACTTAACATGAGATAGCGTCTACTATTTAGTTGGTGAAGCAAGAATGTCGACTTAAGACCATCTAAGGTCTTTCTAGCAATATAATTTTATAGTTTCCCACTTCCACTGCCATCATGAATTATTACTTAAATCTTCCATTATTTGTTTTCCTGGGTATAACACAGATGAATCATGAACCATTTGAGAATCAAGATCATCTTACATCCTTTGGTACAATGCACACAGGTGCATTGCACCAAGGGCATATAAGATCATAATTTATCCACAGAAGTTGCCTAGAGAAATTCAAGTTACATATACCAAAATTAAAACTCTTTCCTGGATTCTCTGTCTCTAATTACTTTCTGAATAATAGAGAACTTATAAATAATACTACCTGTTTGGCTGTGACTCTGAGAGGGCAGAAGAACTGAAATTCCCATGGTCTTTTCGTTTGGAAGACTTGATAGACCAGACAGTTCTAGAATGCTCTTCTTAAAGGAACCCTCATACACTGGTGGTGGGACTGCAAATTGGTATAGCCACTATGGAAAACAGTATGGCGCTTCCTCAAAAAACTAAGAATTGATCTACCATATGATCCAGCAATCCCTCTACTGGGTATTTACCCCAAAGACTTGAAAACTCATATCTGAAATGTTCCAATGCACACTAATGTTCAAAGCAGCATCATTCACGGTGGCCAGGACATGGAAGCAACCGAAGTGTCTTACAACAGACGACTGAATAAAGAAGCTATGGTACATATATACAATGGAATATTACTCAGTTGCGACGTGGATGGACCTTGAGATAATCATGCTAAGCGAAGTAAGCCAGAATGAAAAAATGAAAAACTACATGATATCACTTATATGTGGGATATAGACCTAAAAGCAACAAACGAACAGGACAAACAAGCAGAGACTCATGGACATGGATAATACACTAGTGGTTACCAGAGGGTCGGGGACGCGGAGGGGAAGGGGAATTAGATAGGGTAAAAGGGAAGGTAGATGGGTTAAAATGTGATAACAGAAAGAAATCTAACTGTGGGTGGTGAACACACAATGCAATATATATATATATACACACATACATATATATATATATACATTCCTTACTGTTAAATTGTACACCTGAAACTTACTGGATTGCGTTAACCAATGTTACCACAATAAAAATGAATAAATAAATAAAATGCTCTTCATCTTTCTATAACCTGTCCATCAATCTTTTCATCCTAATTTATATTGTACTTGGAGTTTGACAATGTACATGAACTTAGCCCCTCCTCCAATATTTACTGAGCCATTAATGAGAGCCAGCTAAATGTATGACATACTAAAAAAGTCTATGGTTACTATGTTCAGGCTCACTGGATGCATACAAGTGTATGGTTATAAACCTCACTTGGAGATGTGTGTTTAAAGATAAGATCTCTCTGGATAGATATACACAGAATGACGATTACCATTCCCTATGGAAATACTTCAAAGCAGGAAGCTTTCAGCTTGGTTTCTGAATTATAACAAACTCATTAAGGCTGTGTCAGCACCTCATTAGCACTCAACTCAGAAAGGATTTCTTAACTATCTCATGAAATAAGGAATTTTTATAACCAACCCCAGGGGTGTAAAATAACTTTCCTATTTATTGGAAAAAGCCACAAAATTAGACTTGTAAAGTAAGACAAAGCACTTTTTCATTTTCCAAGTCACTTGGTTGGTGTATGATTTTGAATTTTGTACTACCCAGATTCTTCATGAACAGGGGATGTGTTTTAAAGGTCTGAAAATTCTGTTCAGTTCAGTGTAATGAAAATCGACTGTTGTACATAGTTTTCTTCCCAGGAGGCGGGAGGACCTTAACCACCTACCAGGACTTCCTTCCCTACAGTCAGGACGGAGGTATAAGCTTCCAGATACACACGACTGCAGCGTCTTACAACTTCCAGGCCCTTGACTGTGATGTCCTTGGCATCTCCCAGGCCCAAGCCGATGAGGTAAAGCATTTCAAAGTCCAGGGGGAGGGAGACTGCAGGACGAAGTGAACAAGAAAAACAAATGTCAGCTACACCGACGACACTTAAAATCTAGTGATGATCACGAAGGCGAAAACCAAAAACAGAACGAGAAAGGGACAGGATGTCACAAGAGTGACGTTTGAGAAACTGACTTTACGTCTCTTAAACAGGGACTGGAATAGTGTTTCTAAGTTACCCTACCCCGATTTGTCTCTTGTTACACACACCTAGGAGCCGACAGTTAGCCGCTGGGAAAATCGGAGCTGGGGCCCTGTCCTCCCCAAATCGCTCAATGCCGCCTTTCCGCAGATACAGCAGAAGAAGAGACGGATTCGCGCCGAGCCAGGGTCCACGCCGCCAGCTTCACATACGGTGCCGCAAAACGTCGGCGCCTTTACTGCACTTTACGACTCATTGGAGGGGCCCGGGAAGCGGGCTTCTGTGTGATGGGATGGAGGGCTCCGGAGGACCGCTCCCGGTTAGACAAGAAGAGACCCGCCGGGGGAGCCCGTACAGAGCCCCCAGCGTGGCTTCTGGGGAAGGACGCGGCCGGTGGCTTCAATATCCATCCAAGGACCGGGTGAGTGGTAGAGCTCTTCGCCGGGAGGAGCGGGACGCGAGGTTGGGCTGCAGACCACGAGGGGGTGGGGAGTGGGAGGGACCAATCCACCTAGCCCCGAGAATACTCGAGTGCTGAGTTGCATCCCGCCCTTCCGTTCTGCTGTAGTTTAGCCAGCAGCCTCCCTGGCGAGGTGTCAGATTGGCATACCCGCCGCGAGTGTGATTCTGATTTCCCAGCGGGGCAGTGATTCCTCGGGTTTATCCCCAGGACCTAATTCCGGAGGGAGCCCCAAAGTGCGTGCGTGACTGGGATTTACCTCAATTATCCTCAGTGTCGGGAAACCTAGACCCTCCCGCTCCTGGAGAAGTGACCTTTCAGAGTGCTCAGGGAGTTCAGCCTCACCCAGGCTGCTTCGACAGTGGGGAATTCCTGTTGAGTAGTTTATTAGATGTAGTTGTGGGAATGTTTTGTTCTTACTGTAAATCCTCTTCATAGGGTCACTAGTGACATCATCCAAGATAAGTCCGTTTTGCTTATTTTAGTACACAATGTTGATTATTAAGAATTTTCCTAGTGCTTCTCCAACAACGCCTTGTGTCTTTTTTGCCCAACTCTACTTCCTTAAGCTTCGCACGTATCATTCTATATACCCTTTATGACTGATTCTATCCATTCTCGTTCCAAGTACATATTTGTGGCCTTATTTGGGACTTAAGTTGCCTCATCTGTGAAATAGAGATAATACTATTCCTCATACCATTATCGTGAGGATAAGTAAAAGAACATATATAAGGCATTCAGCATAGCGCCAGGCAATTAGTAAAGACTCAGTAAACATTGGAAGATATATAGAATTTGAAATTAATTTTATAGTTATTTGGTGTCCAGATTATAATGAGAATCAGCCTCCTGCGTCCTACCTTGATTCTCATTTTTATCCCATTCTCAAAAGTCCTATGAAATAATTGCATAAGTTTACTAATCATAGGCCAATCCTCTAGATATAGTGTTTTATTGATTCACGAAGGGTCATCCTTCCCCCCCCCCCCAAAGGGGCCCCTCTCCTATGATCTTGGTTGTGAGGCTTTGAGAACCCTGTTCTCCACTCAAGGTCACACAAAGGGTCATCCTGGCAAACATTTCTATACCCTAAAGTATTCTTTTTGAGAAAAACTTTGTGTCTGTCACTCTGACATTGAGTTTAGCACTGTAGACTTGGTTGGCACCAAATAAGTGTCACCTGGCAATTTGTTAATACTGAAAATAGAAAATGGCTAATATGCAAATGTAGTTTATTTCTTAGTATTTTAGAAAACAGTCTACTATTGAGCCGAGAAAATCTTCGTCTGAGATCTAAACTTAATTTTTAAAACTTTTTTAGATGCCCCACAACAAAAATAATTATAGTACATTGATACAATACAGTACTATACAGCAATGAAAAAGAATGAAGAACTGCTACAAAAAACAACATGGATGAATCTCACAGAAAAGTGGAGAAAAAGAGTACCTAGGATATGGGCTATTGCTTATATACGCCAGAATCCACAAAATCGTAAGTGTATAATTTGATTAATTTTTTCATATGTGTACAACCATGTGCCCATCTTCCAGATCAAGATATGGAACATTTCCAGCATCCCAGAAGGCCCCTTTGTCCCCTCCCAGTAAATGCTTTCCCCTCCCCCGAGGTAACCATTATTTGACCTCTATACTATAAATTAGTTTGCTTGTTTTTATAAATGGAATCGTAATACAATGTACTCTTTCATGTCTGGCTTCTTTGGCTAAACTTTATTTCTGTGAGATTCCTCAATGTTGTTTTGAATCACAGTAGTTCATTCTTTTTCCTTCCTAAATAGTATTCTTGTTATATGAACATACCACAATTTTATCTTTTATATTGTTGATGGACATTTATGTTGTTTTAGTTTTGGGCCAATATGAATAAATCTGCTATGAACATTGTTGTATATGTATTTAGTTGGACATAGCACTCATTTCTGTTGGAACACATACCCAGGAGTTGGAATTTCGGAGTGTTTATACAATTTACATTCTGCTGACCATACATGAGAATTCTAGTTTCTTTATATCCTTGCCAACAGTTGATAATTGTGAGTCTTTTGAATTGTGGGTATATAGAGATATTTCACTGTGGTTTTAATTATCAGTTCTCTGATGATTAATAGTGTTAACCTCATGTGTAATTTATTTTTTTCTTGAGTTATTCTTTAATTTATTTCTTATTCTTTAAAATTAATAAAAAGGATTCATATCCCCCACTATGGTGTAATTTAAATGCTGATTCTGTACTAATGAGTAAACCCATTTTCTAATAAGGTACTAGCTTTAAATAGGCCTTAATATGTGTACACCAATGACTATTTGTGCCTAAAGAATATAGTTATACCCAGATAGACTAGCTGTGGTCACAATGCCTACTTATTCTGGCTCTGCTGCCAGTAATTATGGAAGTTTGGACCTTTTTTGCTATCAGTAAAATGAATGCTTTCAGCTAGATAGATGATTTCTAAGACATACTGCAAGCTTTAGAAACCTTGTGTGGAAGAAGTTGGTTAGAATGTTAGACTGGAAATAATACTAGATTGAGAATCATCCTGGACTCTTTGCACTTTGTAGGCCTTTACTTTATTTCATGGTTCCAAACCCCAATAATAAGTTGTTTCCTCCTTCTCCTCCTCCACTCTTCTTCTTTTCCTCTTCCTTCCCTACCTTCCCTCTTTTAACAGATTTTTATATGAAAATAAGCAATACTATAATTCCTTAAGCCTGGAAATTAGCATAAACAGTATAATTTTTTTAAACCATATAGGTTGTGATTATTAAATGTGTACACTAATAAACTATGTAGATCTTGAGTTGTTCAGATTTATCAATATGACCACTTGTGATGCTCGGTGACTTTTTTTTCCAATATAAATCTAGAAACTTTTTAAACCAAAGTAAACTCCTTGTCTATATCAAATTGCAAGATTTCCACAAACTTAATTTTCTTGGAGTGGATTTGGTTTGCATTTTCCAAAGTCTAGGCAGACATAGGATATGATTCAGTGTAACCTCATTTCCTTGCATTTTACTTTATTATTTGGGTTTTTTGTTTTGCAGTAACATTTTCTGTTGTAACTTTGAGTAGCAAACAAAGTTTCTTTTCAACATTTTTAAAAGACTCACTGTCAGACTTATTAAACTCTTTTTAAAGTAATAGCTTATTGGGATCCAGACTCATAGTCATATATTTACTTCTGACTATTGCTCCTCTTTTAGCATTCAGTAAATAATACTCCAGCGGTCCCTAAGCTTTTTGGCAGTGAGGACTGGTGCTCCTGTGACAGTTCAATGCCTGATGAGCTGAGTCGGAGCTGAGGCGATGATGTAAGTGCTGGGGAGCAGCCGCAAATACAGATGAAGCTTCGCTGGCTTGCCCACTGCTTACCTGCTACAGTGCACCCTGGTTCCTAATAGACCACAGACCGGTATCGGTCTGCAGCCTGGGGTTTGGGGACCCATGGTTTACTTCATGTAGACCAGTTGCAGAAGCAGCAAAAAGCTGTGGTCTTGAGGCTGGGCTTTGGAGTCATTATAGCACTTGAATTCTGGCTCCTCTTATTAGCAATGTGACCTTAAGAAAGTTCCTGAATCTTCAGTCATATTATGTGTAAAGTTCAGATCATAAAGGTTATCTCATAGGACTGTCATGTGGATTAATTGAAGTAATACTACATATAAAGTGCTTTGAGCAGTGATTGCCTTGTACTTAGTAGTCATTAGATAAATGTTAACTTCCATTATGAATATTACTATCTGTAGGGTTTTTGTGAGGATTAAATGTTACAGTATAAGTAGAGTATACACAAAAGGCCTGCAGTGTATTACACGATTAGTGTTAGCTGAAAATCTTGTGGCCAGTTGGTTTTACACAATTTCTGTGTGACAAGTGAAATTGCATTGACGGACCACTCTCAAAAAAAAAAAAAAAAAAAAAATTGCAGTTAGAATAGTTAGTACTCAAAAAACTTGGATTTCTAGGCAAAGCTCAAAGCTTTAAAAAATTATAAGGTAGCTGAAATGTTATTTGTAATGAGAGGAAGGAGAAACATATTTACAGCTTTAAAAAATAAAGGTTTAAGTAATTATTTCTTGACTGCTGATGTGATGGCATATTTTAGTTTCTAATAACTTTTTCCTGTGTCCAGTTAAACTTCATGTTTGGGGCATGGTAGTCTGAGATTCTGGGACCAATCCTTTTTTTAAAGAAGTGGTAAGAATTCTTACATGGAAATTAGAAATTAACACTCAAAAGTCATACTAATCTTGATACTGGCATCACTCAACATATATATATATATTTCTTGTTATATGTGCTGCTGTCTGGCCTCCCTGTGTTTCTCCAGAATACAGTTCCTTGCCTTGTACCTAGTTCATCATTACATGTATCTTTGTCCTTTTATTAAAAGAGATTGAGCTATGTAGCTGATTTCAGTCTTTGAGAGAGTCAATTTCTTCCCCTTGTATTTGACTTTAGCTCACCGTAAATGAGTTCCCTTTTGCAAAGCAAGACCCCCAAAAAGCTAGGAAGGTAATCACTGGTCTGAAATTGTCAGGGTCACTGAGTACTTCTGAACACGCCGGGTACCATACCACACAGCTTCGGTAAGTGCCTGCCATTTCCATAGACTACATACAACCTGCTCAGCTGTACACGGTGGCCCAGTGACTGACCAGTTGTCTGTTTCTTAAACTATTGTTCACCTGCTGTGTTCCTGCTTGGATAGGTACTCTGGATATGTGTTACTTGATTTTTTTGTTTGTTTTTGTTTTGGACTAAGGATTCATGTACCCTTACGTGCTGGAGTAGCACTTTAAAGAGTGGTCTTCCTTGGGCAGCACGTGCTAAGATTCTTGGCCCAGCGTCCGTTACTCTTCTGTAATGATTTGATACCTGCTTCATGTCTTGCTTCTGCTTAATGTGTCTCAACTTTCACGGCCACCTACAGCTCAGTGTCATTGCCTCCACCTGGAAAACTCCTTCCATACTTTATCCCGTGGAAACCTGGTCCTTTAAATTCTTGTTTAGAAGCCCCTCATCTATGGTGTCTTCCTGCCTCACCTAAGTCGTAATTTTTCCCTCTTTTGATTGATTCCCTTTAGGATATTATTACTATTGTGTGTTATTTCTTGTTAGACTAGATTTTAAGGCAGAGAGCAATGTTTACTTGTCTCTATGTTCTCTGTACACCTATATTAGTACTTTGCCCATAGTAGATGCAAAATGAATATTTGTAGACTGTCTTGGTGAAAGTGCTGCTTAACCAGAGCAGTCGCGTGAGGATATGGAACCAATAGGGGAGAGGCTGGAAGCAGGAAAGTGACTTGGTAAAGCGTCGTAGTGGTTTACGTATGAGGTGATAATCAGTCTAGAATATTTTCAGTGGCATTTCTTACTCTTAGATGTTATGTCAGATGTCCGGAAAATAAAAATAAATTCAGATCCAAGTACTCTGCATTCAGTTTAATGTTTAAAACCACAAAGAAATGGATCTTAGAAAAGCTCTTACTTAGTCTTTCTAGGGCTATCATTACATTTGATTATTATAAACATAAATTCCATTTTAGGGTGAAATTTCAACAAAACTGGAATGAGTTGTGGAATTTTTTTTTTCTCTCATAACCAGTTAGCCATAGAAATAAATAGGCACAGAGAGAGTTGAGATGATTACTCATTTCTGAAAATCATTGGAGATACTTTTATACCCCTCTCCCCAAAGCTTCCTGAGTGCTAGACTTCCTTATTCTTGGAGGATCACATTTTAGACAGATTCTTGCACACTCATGAATGTTCATCACAGACAGAGATTTAGTTCAGTTCCTTCCATACCTAATTTGAAGCCCTGTAATACCTAATTTGCTTTAATTGCTCCTGGTTCAATTCAAACCATGAGTGGCTGTCATGCATAAGGCTATGTATTCTGTACTCTCAAGTATAAAGAGAACATAAGTTACTATCTATACCCTCTAGAGATTATATCCGGGTGGGAAAAGCAGGCTAAATACCTGTGCTCTGTAGGGGCGATTTGATAATATGCATTGCTGCATAACAGAGGTACAAGTAGTACAGCAGGAGAATGGGGGAGTGGGGTGGGGAAGATTCACTGTACTCAGTACTGCTCTGATAGCTTGGTCTAATTCTGTTCTTTTTATAATATCTAGGTCACACATGGAAGCTCTTTCTGGATGCTTGACTGGTCACCAGATAACCAAGGTTCATTTATGTCATGGTTGGGGGGAGCTGTATTGATGGGGTGTTGTCTGGGGATCCCAACTTGTTGCAGATGGACCTAAGCCTTACAAACACGTTAACTGGATTTTATACGTTACCCAGAATACCAGTTTCTTAGCAAAGAACTAATACTAACTACATTTACCTGTTTCTGAGATACAAAAACCCAGTTGCCATTTCGTCAACTTTACCGATGTTTGGAGAGAGGCGAGGAATGTATGTATATTTCTAAATAGGTCATCCTTTCTTTCAGCTGCCAATTCAAAGGTTACTTGGTGAGCATGAAATTGAAAAGATAAGTGGATATAATTACCTAGAGTCTGGGAAGACATAAGGAAATACTGACTTTCCACATAGCATACTAGTTAGTGGAATTCCTGTGAGCTCCATAGCCATAAGTTCTTTTCCTGAACCTTGTTTTCTGTGCCGACCTTTTCAGAGTGACATTCTTTCTGTGCATTAAAAGCACTGATTAAGCTACAGTCCCATTGCCAGTTTCTTACCCCCTGGAAAAGTTCAGTGTTATGTGTAGATGTATTTGCCCAGCTCTCAGTCCTCCTAGGCTCATTCCTTTATTGTATAATCTGTATTTTACTTTTTGATATTTAAGGTCTCATTCTTTTCTGATATTGTTGAATAGCCTCAGTTTTACTAATAATAACATGAAACAGTTCTAATTATTATATGGACCAGCCCCATTCAAAAATGATCAGGTGAGTTCATACACCAGAACCGTAGGGGCATTAAAATTATACTTGCTCCTCCACCTATGATCTCCATTTTAGTTAGTTCCACAAGGAAACATCTAGTTACCCAAACCAGAGATTCCGAAGTGACCCTGATCGCTCTATCTTACCCCCTAATTATTCTCCGTGTCTTGTCAGTCTGTCTTCTAAAAATAACTTGAATCTTTCCAGGACTCCCCATGACCACAGCTCAAGCTTCAATTCCAGCTTGCGTCATGTGTCACCTACACCGGAGTAGCCTCCTAGCTGGTCTCCCTATCTCAAGTGTGTATTGATTGTCCTTCTCATCTTTTACACTCTAATAGTATTTTCTCTAAAAAGAATTTTTCATTGTAATCTCCTTCAAAATTTTTACTTCTACAATATCTAAATATAAAAGTCCAAATTCCTTAGAATAATATATAGAGCTTTCTTATTTAGATTTTGCCTGTTTTCCAGTCCTTTTTCCATTCTCCTATTTTATACCCTTTACTTCAGCCGTGTCAAACCCATTCTCCAGAAGTCCTTTTTCTTGCCATCACTGTTTTGCACATACTGTTCCCAGTCTCTGGAGAACCCCCACAACCGTGCTCCAGGCAGACTCCTACTCATTTTCAAGAGTCAGTTTATATATTCTTTGCTGCAGATAACCTTTCTTAAACTTTCAGACATAAAGCAATACGTTTTCTGTATTCTCATTTCTGCATCTTGTAGCACATGTCCCCTTATAGTAATTCATTGTTTGTAAGATCCACCAATTGAGTTTGTACTTCTGGGAGGGAGAGGCAACGTTCTCTTCATTTTTGCAGCCAGGTCAATACCTGGGACATAGTTGTAATGTTAGTTTGTTAAATAAATGAAATAGACACTTAGTATTGTGGATTCTGTTTCTTAATTTGCATGCAACCTTGATGGTCCATCACATAAAGTCATTTGGAACTTGCAGAGGCATGTATTTGAATCAGGTGCCCAGTGGGGCTGGTGCGCAGGCGTGAGTTACTCACCCTGTGAAGATTCTAGCCACCTACCTACCGTCATCATTTCAGAGTGGCTTTGTGTTTTCTGCTTCATGAAAACTGCCCAAGTTCAAGAAAATTTTGGTTATAGGTTGGATTCACTCAGGTTTTATGGGCTATCTTAATGAAACAGTTTTCATAGAAAAATGAATATTGATTACTAGCTTACAGTGTTGTGAATGCATCTCGGCGGCGTGTGGTCATGCCTCTCGTGCTCTCAGCAGAAACAGAATCTCCATGTACGTATCCATTTTAATAGTTAATTCCCGGCTTCCTCAGGAAAAGGAAGCATTGTATGGAAATATTCCTCTGGGCCTGATATTTTGCATGGTATTCCATTGTAGGGAATGTACATAAATTGTTGCTTGTTTTGCATCATTTTCAAAAATTAGTAGGCTTTCTGCCAAGAGTGGGATTTCCATTGCCAGTGAATTCTCTGTCCCTGTGAGTAGTCATCTTTGAGTTTTAACTGTAGTACTGTCTTTGTAGTGCACTACCATTTTTTTTTTCTACTGAGAATATCTCATTTGATGAAATGTATTCCTCTACTCCTCCGAATCTCTGAATCACTTTTCCCACATTCACAGAGACTTTGCTTTATCTGTTATCCTCTTCTATAATTTTACCTACTCTCTCCCTGCTATTAGTATATTAAAATGTATCCATCTTTGAAATCATCAGAACAACCTGCTTCTAATTCTGTCCCCCATCTAGCTATTTTCAAATGCAGCTCCTACTTAATCTTACTCTCATGGCCCCCAAATCACTTAGTTACAACTTCTATATCTGTATTTTTGCTTTCAGTGTCTTCCCTGAGCTGTCATCTCATATATTCAACCACATGTCTACTGTACTTAGTTGTTCCACAGCATCCCAAAATGTGCAAAACTGAATTCTGTTTTTCCCACCATGCTTTTCTTCTTGAATCCCCTTTAGTGAAGAGAAGCATCATCCAGACCAAACCCTCAATCCTCCCTAGTGCTTAACCCCTCAAATTCAATGGAATCCAGTTCAATTTTACCTTTTTATATCTCTTAATTCTAATTCTTTCCTAATTGTAAGGCCTTACTTTTGCTCCAGAATTACCTCATCATTCCCTAATGATTCCAATATCATTCAATATATGTAATCTATTTATAACAGTGTTCTAAAAAACTTTTTTTCTGAAATACATCTCAGAAATCCTTCAGTGTGTCCCACTACATTCAAGATAAAATCTAAACTTGTTAGCAAAGTGTTGTGTAAGGCATTTTATGTTCTGGCCCCAGCGTTTCTCCCTAACCTCAACTCTTACCTCTCCCTGTCACAGGGCCCAGGGAGCACTCCGTTCTCCATCTTCCACGCTACCCTCTTTTCCGATCTTACTCCTCCCTCCTGGCTGTTCCCCGCCCAGCTCTCATACTTCAGTCCTGATGTCACTTCTTCCCAGGCCTCTTTCTTTTCCTTATCCACTCATCAGGCCACAAACTTTCTATTTTGTATTTCTTTTATACCACTGATTAATTCTATTGTAATGATTTGCCTGAATCTTTCCTAGACTATAAGCTTCCTGGCAGCAGGAATTATATATTATACCTTTGTATTCTGCCAACTAGAATGTACCTGTGGAGTAAACTTAATAAAAGTTTGTTGGATAAAAATGTCTGATATCTGATTTACTTTAAAAAAAAAACCACTGCTGTCTTTTTACAATTACAAAGTTTTTTACAAAAATTATAAAATGCAGAATAGATTAACTGTAAAAATGGTCACAACTATATGAACCAAAGAACTTAGAGATAAGAGAAAGTAGCTCAGGCATACGAGTGGCAGTAAATAAAGGTGAAGTCTTTTCAGTGCAGCTCTGACACTACCTAGAGTTAAGCCAAACTTCACAGGTTAAGGACACAGTCCTCCACAAGACTCCTCATTTCAACCACCAGCTGCAAACTTGGAAATTTCCAGGGCTACCCTTACTTCTGACCAGCTGGTTACAAGTTGGGGAGGTTCTCATGACCCCCTCAGGTTTGAATATTCACTAGAACAACAAAAAAATTCAAAAAAGTACTATACTTAGATTATAGTTTATTATAGCAAAAAAGATACAATCAGAACCAGCCAAAAGAAGAGAGACATGAGGTGATATCTGGGAGGGCCCCAAATGTCAAGTTTCTATGTCTCTCCCCAAGGGATTAGAACATGCTTTCCTACACATGCATGTGTGACAATGTGTAGAGTATCACTAACCAGGGTGGCTCATTTGAGCTTCAGTGTCCAGTTTTTATTGGGGTTTTATATATACACATGATTAACTGAATCGTTGTCCCTGAGGTTGAACTCAATCTCCCCTCCCCTCTCTAGAGGTTATGCCAAAAATTCCAACCTAAGCTCAGGATTGATCTTACTGGTGTGTCCAACCCCCACCCAGAGTCATCTCATTAATGGGAACTCTGGGAGCCCACCACAAACAACAGACACTCCCATCACTGGGGAAATTCCAAGAATTTAGAGCCTACCTCACAGGAACCAGGAACAAAGGCCAGCCACATTCTTCATCCAACAGCCATAGACCATCTAAATTAAGAAACAAGCCTGGCAAACAAAACAAGCATGTGCAAAATGTAAATTATGTTGATGGTTCAGAATTAGCGTGTTTTTTAATCATATGAAGAGAGGTCCATGATTTAAAGGTGATGAAAATGGAATACGGAAGAGAGATTTGCACTCCTGTGTTCATTGCAACATCTAACAGCCAAGATAAGGAAACAACCTAAGTGCCCATTGAGATGAATGGATAAAGAAGATGAGTGTGTATATCTGCAATGGAATGTCAGCCATGAGACGGAAGGCAATCCTGCCATTTGCAACATGTGCGGACCTTGAAGGTATTTGTGCTAAGTGAAATAAGCCAGACCAAGGAAGACAAATACTACTGGTATTACTTATGTGTGGACTGTTTAAAAAAAAAAAAAAAAAAAAGTCAAACTCCTAGAAACAGTAAAAAATGATGGGTAGGAGCTGGTGGGGTGGGGTGGGGAAATGATAGGGAGAGATTGTAAAAGGATATTACAAACTTGGCTGTAAGATGAATAAAGCCTGAGGATCTACTGTGCAACATGGTGACTAGTTAACACTGTTTGGATAACTGAAATTTGCTAGAGTAAATGTAAATGTTCTCACCAAAAAAAAAAAAAAGGAAAGGAATTTGGAATTCATGTGCAGATTAAGTCCGTATGGTACTTAAATTACTGAATGGATAGCATCCGTTTCCATTTGGTGAAGTTTGTTAGAGGCATAAGAATTAGGAAATACTTCTGAATTAGGTTACACCGACTTTAGAGAATATGTTTCAGAAATCGTGCTAGTATGGACAATTAAGAGCATATAAAAGGAATAAAACTTTAATGGTCCCTCTTGTAAATCCGGTGGCCTAAGAAATCCTATTGGGTTCCACATCATACAAATTAGATTGAATAGACACATCTTTGTTCCTTAGAAATGTTATTTCCTCTTTTTTTGTTTTTTTGTTTTTTACTGATTTAAGATTCTACTTACCATTGATAATAGGTCTAGATTTTATTTTTAAACAGTAATTAAATCTTAATTAAGGTTTCTGCCTACATTTACGAGCATCTTAAGTAGTCAAACAATACTAAATCCATTTTACCAATATTGACACTTTTCAGTTAATTATTTCAATTCTGCTATTCTGTGTGACCACTATTTTTGTTAAAATATTACAACAATAAAATAGTGCAAACTATAAGATAACATTTTACTGAACTTTAATATCTTTAAAATTTAAATATATTTTTAGTCATTAATTGCTAACTTTTTAAAACTAAAGAACAAATCAAGAAAATAATTTTTTATAAAAAGCACAGAAAAGCCCTAGCCCTAAAGAAAAACAACTGACATTGCAATTTCACAGAAATTAAAAACTCATTAGAAGTCAAGTCACAGATTAAGAAATACTCAAAAGTACAAATAGCTGACTAAGGACTAGTATCTGAATAAACAATTAAATCCTGCTTATGGGGGAAACTCCCTGTCCTCTTTTACTCTCACATTACTGCCGCAGTACTTTGGATGCCAGATGTGTGGGTTTTTCCCACACCAACCAGTTCTCCCACATCAGCTGAATGTTCTACAGTTCAGTTCAGACACTGGGGTTAGCACAGACTCCACAGGTTTAGGGCTCGGTCCCACAAGACTGCCCCCCACTTCAGACAGCAATCAAAGTAGTAGATTCCCAGGTATGATGTATGTTTGTTTTTCCAACACCAAACAATTCTTCAATTCTCAGTAAAAACTGATGGGACGTCCTATAATTTAACTCGATTCTGACACTGTCTAACTGAATATAGTATCAGATCCCACAAGTTTAGGGTTCAGTCCCACAAGACTGACTCCAGATGTCAGTTGCAAGTCCAGGTTGTCACCTGTGCTCCTAAATGGCTGTAGATCAGAGATCCCCCACCAGCCCCTGTTTGGGTTTGATTGATTTTCTAGAGCAGCTCATAGAACTCAGAGAAACATTGCACTTACTAAATCACTGGTTTATTATAAAAAGATGTAATTCAGGGACAACCAGGTGGAAGAGGTGTATAGTGCAAGGCATGCAGGAAGGGGATGCGTAGTGTTCGTGGTTCTTGGGCTTGCGACTCTCCCACCATCTCCCACCACAGTATCACACCAGGTTACTGCCCAACCTGGCTACAAATTGAAGCTTCCCATGATTCCCTTCTTGGTTTCAATCATTTGCTAGAACAGCTCACAGAACTCAGGAAAACATTTACATTTACTGGTTTATTTTATAACGAAGGATATAATAAATATACACGTGCATGGCTGGATGAAGGAATATGTAGGGGGAGGTCTGGAAGGGTCCAAAGCACAAGAATGAACTTCTGTCCTTGTGGAGTTGGGATGCACCATTTTCCCGGCACATAGATTGGTTCACCAACCTGGAAGCTCCCCAAACCCTGAACTATTGGGATTTCTGTGCAGGCTTCATCATGTAGGCATGATTGATTAATTAAGTCCATTTTCAGCCCTCTTCTCTCCAGAGATTTGGGGACAGGACTGAAAGTTCCAAGCTTCTAATCTTGGTCTTTCTGGTAACCAGCCCATATTCAGGAGCCTAACAGGAGTCACCACATTAGAACAGATGTTCCTGTGAGGAGATTTCATAGGATTTGGGAGCTCAGTGTCAGATGCTCCTATCACTCAGGAAATTACAAAGGTCTTAGGAGCTCTGTGTCAGGAACCCAGGTCAAAAACTAAATATCAGAACAAAAGGTTCTCCTAGCATCCTTTACAAGGGTTTTAGAAGCTCTGTGCTAGGAACTGGGGGCAGCAGCCTGTATATATATACACGTTTCTTATATATATATGACTGTATATATGTTATTATTTTACAGTATTACTCAAAAATAACTCACTTTTTAAAAATGGCTTGAATAACACTTCATCAGAGAAAATTCATCTATGGCTTATAAGCACAGGAAAAGGTACTCAGCATCATTAATCATTAGAAAAATGCAAATTAACATTCACAGTGACATACTACTTTACACCCATGGCCAAAATTAAGAAGATAAACACCACCAAATGTTGGCAAGGATGTGGAGCACTCAAATTCTCTAACATTGCTAATATAGCATAAAATGGAAAAATGACTTTGGAGACTTCTTTGGTAGTTAAACGTGCACCTACTTTATGACCTAACCCATTTGACTCCCAGTATTTATTTAAGAGATGAATACACACACCCACAAAATGACTTGTATGAGATATTTTGTAGAAGTTTTATTTATCATAGCCCCACACTGGAAGCAACCCAAATGCCCATTAAAAGGAGAATGGGTTACAAAATCGTGATATAATCATACAATGAAATACTATACTATAAGCAATTTAAAAGTGACTACTGATACACATAGCAAGGTGGGTAAATATCACACATACTGAAGCCTAGAAACATTGAAACATAAAGAAGCCTGACACAAAAGAATATATCCTGCTCGATTCCATGTATGTGGCATTTTAAAACGGGCAAAACAAATCTATGGTGTCCGTTACGTGATTGCCTATGAGGGCTGAGGCTTGACTGGAAAAGTGCTCTAGGGAACTTTCTGGGTTGATATCTTAATTGGTTGTTGGTTCATGGTGTATACATTTGTCAATACCTATCTAGTTTTACACTTAAGATCTGTGTATTTCACTGTACATGAGTTTACTAAACAAAACCCTCAGCACACACATAACTTGCAATGAAAACATTCCTAGAACTAAATGTATCTCAATACTTTATTCACTAGTATTCCATTATACATACTGTATTATTTTTCATCTGATCAAAATTTTTGAATGCTTGACTATTGTAAAATACACGAAAACCATTTTTTTTTTCTGGAAACACTTAGTTCCAGAGTGAAACCTATTATTAACTGGTTTTTCCAATTAAATCATTCTGGGTTTTAGTACTAATTTGTCTGATCACTAGTTTCAGGCATAACTTACCTGCTCACTAGCCTATTCATTCTTTCAAAGTCTCAGTGTTTTCATCTATTAAATGAGATTAAGGCTAGATGTTTTAATAATAATAATCACTATTTTTCAAAAATCTTCTGCTAGGAACCATACTGTGTGCTTTGAAATAGGTTTTCTCAATTAATTGGCACAACCACCTTATGAGTTATAGTATATATTACCCGTCTTATAATTAAAATTAAAATTCAGTGTGTTTAGGTCTGGAATTTCACTCTGACTGCATTTGATCTCAACGCTTTAAATCACTATGTTATCCTGTCCATCGGTGGGTCCTTCGACTTTATTTCTTTTTAGCTAAGATTCTATTTTCAGGTCGACAAACAGATGTTAAGTTAGGCCTGGATCCCTGAAAACCAGAAGACTTAAGTAGCTTCTTTTCTCTTTATTTCCAATGCCACGCGTACCTTAGGCATGATTGAATTCAAGCAAACAGAACAAAATTAATAATCTTAAGAAGGATTATACATATTTTTTCACTCTGCTAACCACTCTTTCCTCTTTTTACCATATTCAGCGTAGTTTCTTGCACATGAACACGTTCAGTAATATTTCACTCATTACAGGTATAAAAGGTTAAAAAATGATCAATTTTGCTTGGTAAAATAAATTATACTCAAAGCTTTTATCTAAACACATTTATTAAATGCGGAGGAACTGATAATAACCAAGAATTTGAGGTTAAAAGTGACTTTTCAGAGCCAGGGAAGTCCGACGATGATGATGGTGGTGGTGGTGGTGGTGATGATGATGATGGTGATGGTGATGATGGAAGGATGAACTGTCGATGCTGCTGCCAGGGCACGGGACTGCAGTAAAAACAGATTGCATACACAACCCTGAGAGGCCAAGTCTTAGTCTCTCTAATGGTGAAGACTTCAGACACTTTCAGCTACAATAAAGAAGCACTTCCTGCATTATCCCTTCCACTCTTTACTTAAAAAGATGGCCCGTTGCTCTGTATCACAGGGGCACTTGCCTTGCCCTTGGTCATAGTGTTTGTTTTCACTGTTTTCTTTAAAAAAATATTTCTCTTCTTTTCCTTCAATACTTTATTTAGGCTTTTTAATTTCACTTTTAAATGGGAAACAGGAATAAGAAGGTGTAGCACATTTACCAAAGTATTTGCATATATTGAGTGTGCAGAAATGTTTATTGAATTAGGTAAAATTGTCATTGACAATAAAATCGTATGTGTCATGATTAGCCTATAAACTCTCTACCTCAACACCAGAATTAAAAAAGAAATATTTTTAAAAATTTTGGTTTTAATTCATAGATCCCGTGGTCTTTCTCTTGAATGCTGGGAGGAGCCTTTCAGCAAGTAGTTTTAGCCATGGGAAGGGCCAAATAATTGGTGTATATATTGTAGTTAAGAAACACACACGAGATTATTATTTTATCAAATAAATATTAAGATTATATATCAAATTTCTAACAATTGTGAAATTAAAGTACTTTGGTTGGCATTTTAATTCCAAGTAATATTTCTCTTTGACTTCAATAGAGACAAAGACTTATCTTGATTAACAGCTAATTTGAGCTCTATTTAACTATCATGATGAAATAACGCTATTCACTCCTTTCTCATTAATGTCATCTTTATTAAGTGTACTCATCTTTAATTAGCCAAACTTTAAGTATGATCACCTAAAACTGGACGTGTAACAGATTGTTTGAATCTTTTCTGATATCAGAAAAGTATATAGATTACCAGTGATTTTTAAAGTAATATTTGTTAATGCATTTTCATTTCTTTCTACCAAAAAAATTGTTTTTTAACTTTTCTAGGGATTCTCTTATATTTCTTAAAAGTATTACCAGAATTTCCATTGTAATGTCTACTTGGTCATCTGTGACATGGAGATAATTTTCATAATGCTTGGCATCCAAACAGCCATGGCTGCACCTGTTGCGGGGGTGGCCTCTCTGAGAGTGATTCTAGCCTTGGGGAGGACCCAAATAATTTGGCGTTGGGGAGACCTCGGTAAGCTAAAGAAAGGGAACACATATTTTGGAATAGTTCAGTTATTTTTTCTAATATATTGCAGTCAGACCTTTACTTCCTCAACTCTCTTTCACTTTTCAATCTACTACAATCTTGCCTCTTCTCTAAACTCCACCAACTAGGGTCACAATTAACTACTAAGTGTCAAATTCTGGGAACACATTTCTGCTCTTATCTCATGTACCCCATGTATAGTGCTTGACACTTTTGATTATCCTTTTTATGATTTTTGGGGGAGGGAGTGGGGGGCTTTCTATAAGTATAACTCCCTAAAACTAGTTGGGCTCTTATTAGTTTTCATTACAAGTATTTTATTTTTAACGACATCAACATCAACTATATTTAAATATTTTTCTCTTTTAGAAATTATGAAGATGTCTTCATAAAGAAATGCTTTCTTTTTTTTTTTTTTTAACCTTATCAGTTTGTTCATAGTCTCCATGTTTTAGATGTGGTGGAGCTAAGTTCCTCATAAAGGACAAAGGGAATTCTTTTGTACACTAAATAGCAACACTAAGACTACAGTAATGTTTGTCTCCTGCTAGGAAGTTTAGAATTCTTTTCCTGCTTTGAATGTTCATTCTCTTTTTGAATTAGGGGAACAGCATTATTGACAATTTTTCCTTGTAACCAGTGAGTATCTGCTATAAGCGTCATAGTGAAGACTACAAAAGGATCTAGAGATACCTTTGAAAAAAATGAGATTTAAATACACGAAAAGATGAAAGGTTAAGGTGAAGTTCAGAAAAGGAAAAGAGCTCTATAACCTCAAGTAAGGATTCTAGAATTTAAGCTAGGATTTAAAAGTCGAATGGATTTTGAGGAAGGTCATTCTCTGGGATAAGCAAAAATACCCACTAAGAGCAAAAGTAACAAGGTAAGAATATGTCAATCTCATTTAGTTATTCAATTCAATGACATTATCAAAAGTTTATTTTTGGAGTGACATCAGAAGCATGGCAGCCTGAAGGGTCCACTTGATCTCTTGAAATTACAAATCAAACAGTTATAATCCAACAAAGGATTCCTGGCCTAACATACATACACTTCTGAGAGATCTGCACACTGCAACATTTGAAAGTGAGCAAATCGGGGCACACAGAAGAAGTGGAAAGGGAGAAGAGCAGAGATGGGTGGACACAGCCTGGCGCTCGATGCGAGTCTCAGCAACAAGGGAGAAATCAGGTTGCTATGTGTGCTCTCCGTAGCCCTGAGCATTCCTACCTAATTGATTAGCATATAGTATAGCTGAATCCAGTGACTTATTGGGGCAGAGACGGAATACAAAAGTGGGACAGCTCTGTCCCAGCAGTCGCCACTACCAAGTGGAAATCAAAGCCACAGAGCCTGGCCATTCCTCCCAACCCATCTCCCAGAGCTCACCAATCCGTACCCTCCCAGAGCTAGCAGCAGGCCTTAGAAGAAACTGTAGCAATGAGCGTTGGACTATAAAGAATATCTATAGCCCCCAAAGCTGAAGAGGCAAAATGCCCTCCTGTCAGGGGTGGAGATACAGAGGCAAGGCAGATGAGGTCTGGCAGTCGCTATTACTGGGAGGAGAACAAAGCCAAAATATACCAGTGGCCTCTCCCAACCCAGCCCACCCACATCCATCAAGGCTGACCCTAGTGGGGGCACCTGGACACCTCAGACTGCATGCTAGGAATTCAAGGGCTCTGAAGCCTATCACCCACCACATTCTTTAATGGGGCGGAGCCCTGAGACAAAGGCAACCTGGTCACAGAGGAGACGCCCACCTTCCCAGGTGCTATAAGGCATTTTCCACCATCTAGCAGAGATCCAAAAAGCCTGAGTAGTGCAGGAGGCTTGTACCCACTTCAAGTGCTACCTACTGGAAAACAAAAGAAAAAACTCTTTTTGTCAACCTGCTAAAGAAGTATCACTCTTAATAAAAACAAACAAACAGAAAAAACAGTTTATGCCAATAAATGCCTAGGCAGAGAAATAATCCATCAAATACTATGAAGAACCAAGGTAACAAGGCAACTCAGAAAGAAAAGAAAAGATCTCCGGAAAATAAACTTAAAGGCATGGAAATATGTGCTTTAAATGAAAGAGAATTCAAATTGCCATTCTGAAAGAACTCAGTGAGATGCAAGAAAACTCAGGCAGTTTAATGAACTCCGAAATAAAATCAACGAGCAAAAGGAATGCTTTGTCAAAGAGATTGAAACTTTAAAAAACAACCAAATAGAAATTCTTGAGCTGATGACCTCATCAAAAAGATGAAGAGTGAAATAGCGAGCTTAGGAAACAGAGCTGACCAGCTGAAGGAAAGAATTAGTGACATTGAAGGCAGAAATCTGGAAATGATACAGATGGAAGAAGAGAGAAACTTGAGAGTGAAAAAAAAAATGAAAGATCTCTGCAAGAACTATTAGACTCCATCAGAAATAACAGTATAAGAATAATGGGTGCACCCGAAGAAGAGAGGGAGAGAAGGGAATGGGGAGCCTATTCAAAGAAATAGTCAATGAGAATTTCCCAAACCCATGAAACGAACTGGACCCTCAAATTTAAGAAGCAAACAGAGCACCTAATTATTTCAATCCAAAAAGATCTTCTCTAAGGCACATTATATTAAAACTGTCAAAAATTAATAATAAAGAAAGGTAACCAGAGAAAAGAAGGCAGTAAAATATAAGGAACATCTCATTAGATTATTATTGGATTTTTTAGCAGAAATCCTACAAGCAAGAAGGGAGTGGAATCAAATATTTAGACTATTGAAGGAGTAGAATTACCAGCCAAGCATACTATATCCAGTAAAGTTATCCTTTAGGTATGAAGGAGAAATAAAGACCCTTTCAGATATACAGAAGCCAAGGGAATTTCCACAGCAAGGCCTGCATTACAAGAAATACTAAAGCAAAAAGACAAAAAGGTACAAAACTATGAGTAAGATGATTAAGAGACAGACAACAGCAAGAAATTGCAACCCTTATTCAGAATAGAGTATTATACACTTAAATATTATATAATGGTTAAAAGAGGTAAAAACATTTAGAAAAAAGAAGACAATAGCTACTGCAACTCAGAAATGAACTCACGGCATAAATAGGAATAATTTGTGACAACCAAAACATGAAAGGAGAGGGAGTGAAGGTCTGAATTTGCAAAGGAGAGTGAGATAAGATGTATGTAGAAGAAAAGAGACTACTGTATACGCTAAACTTAATTTTACATAAACTGAGTGGTAACCACACACAAAAAAATCCAGAACTGAGACACATAACATAAAAAAAAAAGGGAACAGAGGAAAAAAATCATAGAATACCACCAAACTAAAGTAACAGACAGAAACACAAGGGCAAAGAATCAATGGAGACACCGAGCTACCAGAAAACAAAAGCTAAAATGGCTGTAGGAAATCTTCATATATCAATAATCACCCTTAATGTAATTGGACTGAATTCACCAATTAAAAGGCACAGAGTAGCAAATTGGATCAAAAAGCAAAACCCAACAATCATCTGCTGCCTCCATGAGACACACCTCAGCTGTAAGAAGAAATACAGACTCAAAGCAAAGGGGTGGAAAACGACACTCCAAGCAAATAGCATACAGAGAAAAGCAGTGGACCTGCACTTCAAGATACAAACGGTAATGAGAGACAAAGATGGACACTTCATATGATATAGGGGACTATTGTCAAGAAGCTATAAAACTTATCAGTATGTATGCTCCCAATCAGCACCAAAACATATAAAGCAGCTACTAACAGAACTAATGGGAAAAACTGACAAAAACACAATTTTAGTATAGGACCTAAATACCTCATTAACAGCTATGGATAAATCAGCCAAACAGAAATCAGTAAGGAAATATCAGCCTTTAATGACACATTAGACCAATTGGATATAATTGACATTTGCAGAGCCTTTTATCCCCAAACACCAGGTTATATATTCTTCTGTAGTACACATGGAACATTCTCAAGGATAGACCATATGTTGAGACACAAAACTAGCCTCAACAGATTTAAGAAGATTGAAATCATACCAAGCGCGTTCTCCAACTACACTGCTTTGAAATTGGAGATCAACTGCAAAAAGAAAGTGGAAAAAAACACAAATATATATGTGGAGATTAAACAACATGCTACCAAAGAGTGACTGGGTCAAAAAATAAAAGGAGAGATCAAAAGATACATAAAAACAAATGAGAATAAAAATACAACATATCAAAACTTGGGATATAGCAAAAGCAGTAATAACAGGAAAGTTTATATCATTACAAGTTTATGTCAAGGAACAGGAAAAATCCCAAATAAACAATTTAACATTACATCTTAAAGAACTAGAAAAAGAAGAACATATGAAGTCCAAAGTCAGCAGGAGGAAGGAAATAATAAAAATTAGAGCAGAATTAAATGAAATCGAGAACAAAAAGATAACAGAAAAAATTGAAGCAAGAGCTGATTCTTTAAAAAGATCCGATAAAATTGACAAATGACTGGCTAGATATTCTAAGGGGAAAAAAGCAAATACACAAGTAAAATCAGAAATGAAAGAGGAGAAGTTACAACAGATACCACAGAAATTCAAAGAATCATACAAGAATACTATGAAAAACTATATGCCACCAAATTCAATAACCTAAAAAAACTGGACAAGTTTTTAGAAATATATAACCTTCCTAAACTGAATCACGAAGATCAATGGTAAGGAAAATGAAACAATTAGGAAAAAACCTTCCAAAAGTATAAGTTGTGGACCAGATGGCTCCACTAGTGAATTCTATCAAACATTCAAAGGTAAGTTAATATCTCTGCTTCTCAAACTTTTCCAGTAAATTTAAGAAGAGGCAATACTTCCTAACTCATTTTATGGGGCCAACATATTATCCTGATATCAAAACCTGGCAAGGATAACACAAAAAAATAAAACTACAGGCCAATATCTCTAATGAATACACATGCAAAAATCCTAAACAAACTACTAGCAAATCAAATACAATAATACATTAAAAAGATTATACATAACGACCAAGCGGGGTTCATGTCAGGGACACAAGAATGGTTCAACATACACAAATTGATCAATGTGATATACCACAGAAACAAAATAAAGGGTTAAAATGATATATCATTAGATGCAGAAAAACTATTTGACAAGATATGACACCATTTGTGATTAAAACACTTAATAAAATGGATATAGAAGGAAAGCACCTCAACATAATAAAGGTCATATATGACAAACTCTCAGCTAACATCTTAATGGGGAAAAACTGAAAACTTTTCCTCTAAGATCAGGGATAAGATAAGGATGCCGCTCTCACCACTCTTATTCAGTATATAGTATTGGAAGTCTTAGCTGGAGTAATCAGACAAGAGAAAGAAATAAAAAGCGTCCAAATTGGGAATGAAGAAGTGAAATTGTCATTTTTTGCAGATGACTTCATTTTCTATATGGAAAACCCCAGACTTCACCAAAAAACTATTAGAAACAATAAACAAATACAGTAACGTTGTAAGATATAAAATCGATTTACAAAAGTTCATTGGCTTCCTATGTACTAACAATGAAATTTCATAAAAAGAAATGAAAAATATCAATTCCTTTTGCAATTGCAATGAAAAGAATAAAATACCAGAAATAAATGAAGTATATGAAGGACCTATGCACTGAAAACTACAAGACATTTTCAAAAGCAATTGAAGAAGACTCAAAGAAATGGAAAGGTATTCCATGCTCACGGATTGGAAGAATCAACATAGTCAAAGTGACCATATTACTCAAAGCAATATACAGATTTAATGCAATTCCCATCAAAATCCCAATCACATTTTTTAGAGAAATAGAACAAAAAAATCATCAGATTTGTATGGAATCACAAAAGACTTCAAATAGCCAAAGCAATCCTGAGAAAAAAGAACAAGGCAGGAGGTATCATACTCCCTGACCACAAAGTGACAATAATCAAACAGCATATTACTGGCAGAAAAAGAGACACAGACCAGTACAACAGAATTGAGAATCTAGAAATACACCTACGTATATATGGGCCAAAATTTTCAACAAAGGAACTGAAAGCATACAATGGAGATAATAAAGCCTCTTCAATAAATGGTGCTGGGAAAATTGGAAAGCTACATGCAAAAGAATGAAACTAGACTGCTATCTGTCAGCACACACCAAAAACTAACTCGAAATGGATCAAAGACAAATATAAGACCCGAAACAATAAATTAAATAAAAATAATATATAGTTACTAAACTTATGGACCTTGGTCTTAGAGAGGATTTTATGAATTTGGCCTTAAAAGCCAAGGCAGTAAAAGCAAAAATAAATGGATGGGACTATATCAAACTAAAAAGCTTCTGCACAGTGAAAGAAACCATTATCAAAACAAAGAGGCCACCAACTATATAGGAAAAGATATTTCCAAACAACGTCTCTGATAAGGGTCTAACGTACAAAATATATAAAGAACTCATACAACTCAACAACAACAGCGAAAAATCTAATTGAAAATGGGCAGAGGACCTGAACAGACACTTCTCCCAAGAAGACTTACAAATGGCCAACAGACATGAAAAGATGCTCCACTTCATTAGCAATCAGGGAAATGCAAATCGAAACCTCAATGAGATACCACCTCACACCTGTTAAAATGGCTATTGTTAACAAGACAAGTATTAAGTGTTCGAGAGTTTGTGGAGAAAACAGAACCCTCATACACTGCTGGTTGGGAATGTAAATTGATACAGCCACTATGGAAAACAGTATGGAGTTTCCTCAAAAAATTAAGAATAAAATTACCATGTGGTTCAGTAATCCCTCTTCTGAGTATCTACCCCCAAAATTTGGAAACATTTATTTGTAAAGATATATGCATCCAATGTTCATTGAAGCATTATTCGTGGTGGCCAAGACATGGACAATCAAAGTGTCCTTAGATAGATGATTGGATAAAGATATAGTACATATATGCAATGGAATATTCCTTAGATAGATGATTGGATAAAGATATAGTACATATATGCAATGGAATATTACTCAACTGTAAGAAAGAGATGAAGTACTACCATTTGCAACAACATGGATGGACCTTGAGGTTATCATGGTAAGTGAAATAAGTCAGAAAAAATTGAGAACCATATGATTTCACTTAGATGTGGAATATAAAACTGAAAGCAACAAACAAATGAGACAAATAAACCAACAAAAACTCACAGACACAGACAACAGTTACCAGAGAGAAAGCGGGGAGAAGAGGTAGATAAGGGTAAAGGGAGTCAAATATATGGTGACGGAGGGAGATTTGCCTTTGGATGGTGAACACACATGTAATATACATATGATGTATTACTGAATTGTACACTTGGAACCTATACAATTTTGTTAACCAGTGTCACCCCAATATATTTAAATAAAAAAGGAAAAAATTTATTACTCTTCTAGTATTTTGATAATTAAAGTATACAAAGATAAATAAGGAATAGTCTTTACCATCATAAAATTTAACAATCTGGGAAATGAGAAATAGCATGGACAACTACTGTAAGAGAATGGATATCTATGAATAAAATTTATATTATAACCTTTATTTAAATGCTTGAGTAAGAGACTTGGGGGAAGAAAGATCTAGGTTTAAAATTAACTGTGCCTCTTCCTAGCTATGTAACCCTGAGCCCATTTGAGTCTTAATTTCATCCATGTCTATCTTGCATCGTATTTCACAGATATAGCTAACTGGAAGATCTCTGCCAGCAAATGTGTTCACAGCAGGTCACAGAGCACTTGGCTACCATCAGTATTACGAAATTAATGGAGCTTAGGCTAGATTTCCTACCACAGGCTGTGCTCCATAAATGCCCGTAATGCCACATTAACCCTAGTCCAGATCATTGGACTCCAGTTCCTGCTGTCTGCAAGCATTGCCCCTCCTGCCTCACTAACTGAATGGGATGCCACTGGCCCTGACCCTTCTCAGAGCCACATTTATACCCACCATTTCTTTGGAAGTAGCTCACTGGACTGCCCTGAGAGATCAGGCTGTTTTTAGTTCAGTTTTCTTTGGCCCGTCACTCATGAGGTGACCAGCAGTCCTAGTTTGCCTAGGATTCAGGGCATTACGGGGACATGGAAATTTCAGTGCCACACTGGGACAATCCCAGCCAAAGCAGGTTGAATCAGTCATCCTGCCACCAGCCTGGTCCAGACCTCCCCCTGTACCTCCAGCCCTCGTTGCTGAAGTCTCAACGTATTTGCTGCTTAACCTAATCCAAGTTTAACAGTCCTCTCAATATTCTGATGGTTAAAAGAGTTATATGAGAGCTGAGTTTCTAGTGCGTCAGTGAGTACTGAGTGAGAATGCCAAGCCAGTTTCAAAATAAAAGCAATACTAAGATCAAATTAAAACACTCTGCCACTTAAGAAATTCAGGGACCAGGAAAGGAAGCCAAATGGCTTGATTGAAAAGTTATATGATGCCATAGATAAAGTTGAAAAGTAGGTTTTGACGAGGATTTTTTCTCTGTGTGTGTGTATGTGTGTGTATGTTTATGAGAAGTTAAATCCTATGAAAAATTTTTGGAAAAATCAGTAGAACTAAGTAGTAACTGGCTATTACAGGTAAAGAACAGCTTAATATCCAGAAGAATTAATTAATAGAATATTCTCGATTTGATTTTTTTAATCAAATTTAAGTAAGCCCTTGGTGCTTTTTATTACATCTCTATCTGAATTTAGTATAACATAATGTATGATATGAACCCACATCAGATAATTGGTTATTTGTAATTTAATACCTTAATATTTCAAAGGAATTTTGAAATGCATTAGATAAGTAACAGAAATAGGGAAAGAAAGAAGGTGACAACATGTTTTTATTTAGCACATGTGCACAATCAGTTTTTTAAATGCATCTCAAATGTCTTAGAAATTTTTTATATTCTTTTTCTTGACAACCTATGAAAATAGATCTTTCCTTGCATCTGATGACTTTGACTACACATGCTACAACAAACTGATTCATTCCCATAATAGGTTTTATAAAACAAAAAGATCCCTCAATAGTTAATGAAAATTAACTATTAAAATTTTTTCTTCCCACTTAGAAATAATTAGCTATGTTCGAAACTTTCTCACAAGAATTTCTCTATAGAGGAAATGGTACTTTCACTTTGAGTTCCCAACTACATTAAAATTTCTTTGTGGGAAGGATCGGGTCTCTACTTCTATCTTCATTTACATATAGACAGTTAAGAAATGCTTAGAAATCTGTTGGTGTTCACAAAACTACCTTTTCTAGTGTAGTGATTTTAAGGCAAAAAGATTTCGGGGGACAAAAGAATGCAGTAGTAGTTGTACTAGATAGGCTTGGACTTCTGGATCAGTTTCAAGGTGCATATCAGATAATCAAAATAGTAAATTCTGAATTCACAAATTTAGGGGGTTTTTATTACCATATTTGTAGTCCATAGTCATTAGTACAGTACAATATAGACAGTTAAGGCTGAAGACAATTATTAATAGGTTAATCAAATTTATTCACTCAATAAATATTTGAGAGGTTGATCAAATTCATTTACTCAACAAATATCGATAGAGTATCTTCTGTGTATAAGGCACATTCTTAATCACTAAGGGTATAGACAAAATATCTAGCCTTGTAGAGTTTATATTCTAGTAGCAGAGACAGACCAATAGAAAAAAAGGTAAATGCATAGTATGTCAGATGGTGATAAATATCAGCGGGGTAAGGATGTTGGGAAGTGCTTGGGAGTAGAGGTGGGTAGGGCTGCTGTTTGAGATTTAGTGTCACTGAAAAGGCGATATATGAACAGAGATCTGAAGTACGGAGAAAGTAAACCTTGAAGGTATCTGAGCAAGAGTTGTCAAAGAAGAGTGAGCAGTGAGTACGGAGGTCCTGAGGCAGAACTGCTTGGATATTCAAGAAATAGCAAGGAGATTAGTCTGGTAGGAGCAGGTAGAGAAGGGGAAGAGTGACAGGAGATGAGGTAAGAGAGGTGGGGACAGGGTGGCAGATCTTGTAGGGCCTTACAGGTTAAAGTAGGGATCTGGGGCATTTACTCCCAGTGAGATGCCTTTGGAAGCAAAGGGTTGCATTTTTTAATTTAAATATCCTCAAACCAAATTGTGACAAGACTTGTGTTACCTAATTAAAGAGGCCAGTTTCTATTTTGAATTATTTTTTGAGCTTGGATGGCTCATCCTGTAAGCTTATTAATTCAATCTTGGGAAAGACTTGCCTGGTAATATAGCAGGAGTTCTAGTTGCCAAACTTTTTAGAATAGCTTGATTATTTCTCAGATTTCCATCTTTCACATCTCTAAACTGTTTGGCTGAAGTTTTTAGCAAATCAGGATGAATACTTTTGTAAACCTATGGTATGTTATTGATAGTTTACAAATGTCAGAAAGCCTGTTCTATTCACCAGATTTTAGTTTACTTCAATCACTTATTCGGTAATCATTTACTTTGAACCTACTATATTCTAGGAATTGTGTTAAGTTCTGGGAATACAAAAATATATAAAGGCTCTTTCCTCAAAGATGGCAGTACCAAAAAGGAAGTGTTCACCTCTGCCCGAGGAAGTCTTGGATGGGTGAATGATTCAAATTCAACCATCAGCTCCATGACGAAAGGGCATCATCTGTCTTACTCATGCAGCATCTAGCACAGAATCCAGCAAGTAGTAGGCGCTCAGTAAAAATTTATTGAATGAATGAGTGAATGAATAAATGGATGATTGAGGAGATGGTTGGGCAGAATCTGAAGGAAGAATCAGATTTGTTTGGGAGGCAGGTACACATTGCTGGCAAAGAGAACAATGTGTGCAAAAGACGAGATGTGGAAAAGCGCGATTCTATCCCATTAGTAATTTTAGGTTTTCTTTTGAAGTACTCTGCCAAGTCCACACTTAGAGACATAATTATGCTTCTTTTCAGTGTATTTCTTATGACTTTGTATGCATCTTGAAACTTCCCAAAACATTATTGATATATATTTGTATATATTAGCCAGTTGAAATATCTGCATTTTAATACAAAAAAACAAAACAAAACAAAACAAAACAAAACAAAAAACACAGCTTTGTTGCCCTTCTTTTTTTAAAAAAGAAGTATATTTTTAAGCCAGAACAACTCTGAAATCAGAAGAGTCTTATCCTAACAACATAAAGATTAATTCACCTGGGCAGACTTAGTGGGGAAAAAATTAAAGATTTAGCCACATAGTAAAATGCACTATTTGTCCATTAGTTGTGCAGTTAAAACTGCATCGAGGTATAACAAGCTCTGGAAGGGACTTCAATTAAGTAACAGAAGAAATGGAATAAGATTCACTTAAAACTGGTTCACACCAGCTCTCCCGAATGTACTATTAACTGCTAAAATCAAGTCACAAAACATTATTTTGAGGAGAAAGGGTTTAGTGAACCCTAGAAATGGGGTTTGATTTATGCCAGAAAATCTGCCTTTTCACTGCTTGAGATTCTATGGAAGAAAGCCACAGTCTTTTACCAAACGGTTTCTAAGGAAACCCCTTATAGCACAGCATCTGAAAACAATTTGGTTGTTAATGAGAAATGGTTCTCAGGATGGTGGGAAAGTGTTGACTGAAAGAAAAGTCTTCTCAATTTGGCAGTCAGTCTGTAAAAAGTGTTTACTGTTCCACAGTTACGTTCCTGAAATTTCTCTGTAGCTCAAACATTTGTAGGTCCTATTTCAGTCATTCTTGCTTGTAAGTATATATTTTAAAGAAGGACAATAGAAAAGTTTTTGTGCTAAAAAATGTAGATACTGAAATTTGCAAACATATTCAAACAAGTTGTCTCCCAGAATCTGGGCACTCCATTAAGTTTTCCAATCTGTTTTGTAATTCTAACATTCTAGAATTAATATATTGTTAGCATTGAATTATAAGTATATTCAATTAATTTGCATAAAAGATATCTAAAAATTCTAAAATACAGTGGGGTATTTTTATGTTCTTTAAACATGTTTTTAAAATGTATTCTTAAGTGTCCCATAAGTTGTATTTATTTTACTTCCTTTAAGTTCTCCCTCAAAAAAAAATAATTGTAATTTTTAACTATGATCATTTTATAATAATTTCAAGATTAAATTTTAATATCTAATGAATTAAACCTTGTTGTTAAATAATTAATGCTAGATATATACTAATTTCTATAAATGTACCTATTGAAATCAGATTCCAAAATAATCATACCTACGTTTTCTCAATAACCATTAAGTAATGAAACCAAAAGAAGAAATTCATACAATTTCAAATAGATTTTCATCTATAGAATGATTCAGAAACATGAATAACTAACTATATGACAGGGGCCAAAACAGTGACCACCAGAGTTCAGGGGAAAATATTTAGAAATATTTCTTACCCTGGGAGGGTTGAAAATTTGTGAGTCTGTGTGAAAATATAAATACTCAGTTGTCACTTGAAAGCCTATATGAGTGCATCACTTCGCCCATGGCTGCCACCAGGCCATCTGTCCCTCAGTATGTTTTCTGCCTTAGACTTTTGTACAAGGCAGAGTTGCCAAGAGTCCTCTTGTTGTCCTCAGTTGTTTTCCTCATTTGACCCCAACCTCTTTTCTCTTTCTTCTCTGGTCTTTGAACTTCTTCCACTTTGGACAGCTGCTTACATTTGCAGCTCTGCTTTGGACAGGGAAAAAATTCTGCCAATGAAAACAGGAAAAATAAGAAAAAAAGAAGAGTTGTGAGTGCTTTGCATGTGTCGCGGGCCCCTGGCAGTCTACTTTGGGGTCTTTCCACCAACTGGGTAGTAGACTGAAAAGGGATCTGCCATTGGAGACTGACTCCAAGTGATCAGGGATTATCTAAGAGGCCATTTTTTTCTCACCTCAGAATAAAAAAATACAGAAATTGTGTTGAAAGAAGCTGGATGGTGCTATATTTTATGTTTACTCACCCACTTCATACTCTGAGGTTATCTATTTATTCTCTCTTTGGTTTGGTCAGATCTACACTGCTGTTGATATTGTCTGGTTACAGTAAAAATTTATGTATTATTTTGGTTATGACATTTTAGAGGGAGGGAATATGACCTTTATTTCTACTCTCCCTTATTCCCTACAGTACACAGAAACTTAGAGGGCAGAAACTTCTCTAACTTTTACAGAGTAGTATGTGATAGGTAAGCATGTGTATGAGAGTATTTCATAAATATTAGTTCATGAAGAGAATGAAGAAAACATTTTTTCTAAATCAACAGAACTTTTCTAAATCAAACAGATACTTTATAGTTGCTGCTGTTATGCCAATATGCTTAAATTTTGAGCTTTACTCAGGACTCGTTTGAGTGGTCGAGAAACAGGAGAGGTGTAATTTTTGTCTTTGTTGATAAAACATCAGGAAGATTGATTGACCATGGTATCTGAATGTTATGCCCAGAATAGAAATCTAGTTTCTGCTTCAAAAATTGGATTTTTATTTCTATTTTTCTTCCTCTTTTTTCTACAGTATCCACCATAGAATTGCTTCCTAGATAAGGCAGTAATCTAGGTGGGCCGCTATAGGTCTCTGTGTTAGACTTAGAAAGGAATATTTGTCTTTATTTATATAACACTCGCAGCTCACACTGACAAATATATAGCTGAATGAAGAAATTGCCCTCGTGAAACATTTCCACCTTTTGACTTTGAGTACCATTAATTGTTATTATCAGAGCTGAACATGTAGAGTGCAGGAACCATACTTGCAAACAAGTACAGGTGAAAAAAAATAGTAACTGTTGTTTGTTGATTCAAGATCCATGTAAAGGATTGGATCACATTTCCCTGTCTTGGAAAAACTCAAAAATAGTTATGGTCTCAATATAAATTCAATTCAAAATACTCTAAGTGCCTATTATATGCTAGACTCAATGAAACTGGGAATACCAAGATAAATCACTGTTCATGGAGGAGCTCACAGACTAGACTTGTGACAACCTCTCTTCTCCTCAGAGTTGGAAGGATTTTAGATAGTTTGACTAGATTTATCTTTCAATAAACAGTGATGCCCTTATTCATTTAACAAACCTCCGGTGAATGCCTTATTTTGTGGTAGAGTGCCAGGCCCTTGGGGATACAATGATGAATAAGACAAGAGACTCTGTCGTCCAGAAGGTCCCAGTCTAGAGGAGGAGAGGGACGTGAAAGAGAAATTATAATACGATTTTTATATAAAGGAGCAAATAACATGATTTCTGGAACACTGGATTTCTGAAATTGAGAGAGCGTCTTCTCAGTTAAATGGAAACACGTGTGAAGTGCTTAGTATAGTACCTGGCAGATTGAAAGCACTCAAAAAATGCTAACTATCTGCATTATCATTCCGATTTCAATGTTCTTATGCCAGTGTTGAGAGTACAAATCTAGCCCTTCCGTATTTGATCTTTTTAAATGTCTCACTAACAAAAGTCAACATGTTTTCTAGGTGAAGTGAAACACATTTGTGTTAGCATACCATTGTCACTTAGGTTCTTCCGCAGTTCCTAAACATCACGTGTGACAAACACAAAAATGTATTGAAAATTGTCGGTTAGCTGAGACATTCTACTTCCGTTCTACTTCCGCATTTCCATTTCAGCAGATTTTTTTCTTTTGGAAAATGAATACTGAATTGTATAATAGGATTTTTTATTTAAATGAGGTAGGATTTAGTGAGTTCTGCTCTAGGTGACTGTCTGCTGCTATCATGAATATTCAGTTAACTTTTAGATCAGAGCTTCTTAAACTTAGTACTATTGACATTTTGGGCCACGTAATTCTTTTTTGTATGTGGGGAGCTATCCTGTGCGTTATATGGGTTATCTAGTGGCCTCCCTGGCCTCTACCCTTTACATAACAGGACTCTCACAGCCGTGATTGCCAAAAATGACTCCAGATATTGCCAAATGTCCTTTGGACAGTAATATCACCATCCCTAATTGAGAACAAGTGCTTTTGAACATCTGGCCTTTGATTTTAAGCCAATGGGACAGTACGAATTGGCAAGGGTGTGGCTTTTCTTCCAGTAGGTGTGGGTCTTCAGTTGGCTGTGCTCCTTCATATATTTAGTGCTAATTTTTATGTGGTAATGGCAAAACCATGATGAGTAAGATGGTTCTTGTCTTGAAATAACTTGCAGTCTAACAATTTGTAAGTTAAGTTGATTCTTTAGGTTTTGTTAATGTTCCAGGTGATTCTCAGTAAAATTTTGAAGCAGTATGTAAGGCTTCTTAGCTAGCTGTAAGAACTATTCCAAATCAGGTGTGACCATGTGGTATCAAAATACCTCCAAAGCAGTAGACAACCCCCTATAATTTTCTTTAAATTTTTTAGTAAATATTATTTGATCTTTGTGCATGGAATAAATTGAAATTCATTGCTTTGTATTGTTACTGGGATATTTACTTATTTATTTTTTTATGTTTATTACATCTTTTCCCTCCAGATATTTTATAAACCAACAGTTGTGTTATGGATTTGGGAGATAGTAAAGCACCTGTCCTAATACACAGAGTTCTTACTGTTTGGACAGCTGTCCACATTCTGGACATTTATACATGCACATTGACTTTTAAAAGAATAATTGTGTGATGAAAAAGATCTCATAATTGTGCAACAGAAGCTAAACTGAGTGTTTAGCTCACTAAAGTATATAAAAACCTTAAAAAGTTAGAAATAGTCCCAAATTCTATAACTAAGCATTATGATTCATTTAAAATCAAGTATAGAGCAACATACAACATGGCATTTAATACTGCATTTGAACTGATAAGATATTGGGGAAATATAGTTAAATATAGTTAATATAGTTAAACAGTAATAAAAGAATAACTCTCTAGTAGTAGAGAATCTCCTTGGCATTTATCTAGTTCTTTGTATATACCAAAGCGATTCAACTCTTAATTTATGAAACTATATTACAAATATGAGGGGTTTTTTTTTCATGTGTTACTAGTTAAACTTTAAGGATATATAGTTGTTTTTACTTTTAATATTTTCACTGAAGGCTTTTCTATGAAGATTTTTATTTTGCAAATCTAGCATTGTTATATATACATATATATTGTATTACTATTTATTGAGTGCTTACCAAGTGCATTTAGTTTATAACCTCATCTAGAGATACACAGTGAGTTCCAGAACCTGAAATTGGACCAACACTTCTCTGGCACCAGTGTTCTTGTTCTTAACCTTACACCACATGGGTCCATTTAGCATTCTGTTGGCACTAAAATAAATGTAGACCCTTATCTTATACCTTACAGAAAAGTCAACTCAATGTGGATTAAAGACTTATATGTAAGACCTGAAACCAAAAAACCGCTAGAGAAAAAATGCAGGGAAAAATCTTCTTGTCATTGGTCTGGGCAATGATTTTTTGGTTATGGCACAAAAAGCACAGTTGGCAAAGGCAAAAATAAACAACTAGAACTGCATCCGACTAAGAAGTTTCTGTACAGCAAAGGGAACCATCACTGAAATAACAAGGCAACCTACAAAATGGGAAAAATATTTTCACTTCATATATCTAATAAGCGATTAATAGCCCAAATATTCAAGGAACAACTATAACTCAATAGCAAAAAGCCCAAAACAAAACAAAACAAAAAAACTAAATAAAACCCTGATTTAAATATGGGCAAAGGACTCGAATAGACATTTTTCCAAAGAAGACATACAATCGGCTCACAGGTGAATGACAGTGCTAAACATCACCAATCATCAGAGAGATGCAAATCAAAACCACAATGATGTGTCACCTCACAGTTGTTAAGATAATTATTATCAGAAGGATAAGAGATAAATGTTGGGGAGAATGTGGAGAAAAGAAAACCTCTGTGCACTGTTGGTGGGAATGTAGATTGGTTGGGAATGTACATTGGTACAGCCATTACGGAAAACAGTATGAAGTTTCCTCAAAAAATTAAGAACAGAACTACCATATGATCCAACAATCCAACTTCTGAGTATATGTTATAAGGAAATGAAATCAACCTCTTGAGAGATATGCACTTCCGTGTTCACTGCAGCATTATTCACAATAGCCTTCAAGGTATGGAAACAAAGTAAATGTCCACCAACAGATGAATGGCTATATTACATATAATATATACTATATATAACATATAAAAATAAATTGTATTTAACCATTAAAGAAGAAGGAAATATTGCCATTTATTACAACATGGGTATGCCTGCAGTGCATTATGCTAAGTAAAATAAGACAGACACAGAAAGATAAATACTGTATGATCTCATACATGGCATCTAAAAGAGTCAAACTCAAAATCAGAGAGTAGAATGGTTGTTGCTAGGGGCTGGGGGAAATGGGGAGATGTTAGTCAAGGGGCACAAACCTTCAGTTATACAATGAATAAGTTCTGGGGATCAGTTGTGCAATGTGGTGAATATCAATGTAGTCAATATCATACTGTGGACTCAAAATGTGCTAACAGAGTAGGTATTAAGTGTTTTTTTTGTTTGTTTGTTTTTTGTTTTTTGTTTTTTAATCTAAGCTATCTGCTGCTCTGAGATGACAATTTGGATATTTTGGTCTTTGCGATCAAAAACACTAGGAGATTTTTGATTTGTTTCAAATAGATTCTAATGATCTATCCTAATCCATTAGGTGAAAAGAGTCAAGGGAAATTTCTCTGATTTCCAAATGTTTTTGGAAGAATTCCCTATTGCCTCAGCTAGTCCTCTCTCCTCTAAATAGAAAGACAGAATGAGTACACACAAAATAACATTATTTAAATGGTAATCATTGTCATTATTCTGAAGTAACTATAGTTTAAATGGTTCAAGATAATTGGCTTCCATTTTGTTATAACTCATATAAGCCACATGGCTATGTTACCTTCGAAAAGGGAGAAAGGAAGGTATCTGAGAAAAATTTGAGAAAGGAGATATTTTAAAACAATATCTTTTTATATAAAAAAAACACAGCTATCTTTATATATTTTCTTATTCATTTTATACAGTAATGATCTTTGGTTGTCTCTGATAAAATAGCATTTAACATATTGCAGTGCTGGGCATGTGTCACAACTTGCTCATTTTGGGAGATAATTTATGTAGTGTATTTGTGTGTGTGTGTGTGTGTGTGTGTGTGAGTGAGAGAGAGAGAGAGAGAGAGAGAGAGAGAGAAGTGAATCATATTCTATCAAAAATGTAATCTAAGAATATTCAGACTTAAACCCTAGAGAGTAAGTTAGTTTAATTGAGAAACTTAGGCTAGGACGGGATACTAAAAATAATAGTACTAAGGCAGCTATAGATAATACTTAGTTATTACCATCTTCATTTTACAGATGAAGAAACTGAAGCACAGAGGAGTTTATTCAGTTGTGCCTCTCAGGCTCTTACACGTTTGTTTGAAGAAAAAAAAAAAAAAGGTTTCCTATGAAGTCCCCCTGTAGGGGAAAGCATTACATTGCCATGTTCTTGGCAGCAGTACAGTTACTCTATTGTTAGGCCTAGTGCCTGGTGCGCTCTAAATATCTAAACATCTCTGTCTTGTAGAATAAATGAGTATAAAAGTTTTCTCTTGGACATATACCTGACATTAGGCTAAGAGCAGAAAATGCAATTTACTTTAAAGAAATCCTGAATGCATGGGTAATGATGCTCAAAAGTAGGGGTTTGAAGACTATACTTAGGGGCCAAATCACTGCCTCTTCTTGTGAAAGTTGTATTATAACTCAGCCCTAACCTTTGCTTAAGTATTATCTGTAGCTGCCTTAGTGCTACCAAGGTAGATTGAGATTAAGTCATTGAGCCAGGATTCAGATTCTCTAATTCAGGGTCGAAGCCCCAATTCTTGAAAGTGCATATCTCCTCACAAACTTCAGGAATTAAGGAACTCATAGGAAATCTAAGTCTTGGGGTAGTTCAAAACCGTATAAATACCTCCAGCTCAAAAATTTCTCTTTTTTGTCTCAGACTCTGATACTCAAATCCCAGAGTTACTGATTAGCCTCTGGTATCTCCATTAAAAGGTGTTCCTGGCTGGATCAAGAAATAAAGCTTTACATCAACAGCTTCCATAACAGCAATAATAACAGTGACCATTTACTGAACAATCACAATGCACCAGGAATATGGCTTATGAGCACTTTACACTTATTAACTTCATTTTATCCTCTCCACACCCCAGTGAGATGGACGCTGCCGTTTTTTCCACAGTAATCATGGAATACAGTTATATAAAATGCTTAGAATGCACGCACAGTTGTTAAATAATATTTCTAGAATAAAATTACACCTCTGAACACATGGCAAGTTTGCTTAATGAAAACGTGAAGGTATTAATTAGTAATTCTCTCTCTCTCTTCATTCCATATGGAATAAGAGGAGCCATCCTCTTAGCAGAACTTGTGTCAGAGATGTTTAGACAATTTCCTTTATTTTTTCCCCCAGAATGATTGTCTCAGAACTGCTTTATAATTTTTCATATCTCCATTAAGAAGAGTTTCTGTCAAGTGCTTCAGAAGGACACACTGAAGGAGCATTACTGATCCCCTGCTGGCGGGTTAAGTGCGGAGAACAGGGTCCTCAGCCAGCCACTGGAAGCTGCACAGTTTGGCCAGAGTCAGGGTGTGGGCAGAAACGAAGGCTGAAGTGCAAACAGATGCCAAGAACCGGTCTCCTTTTTACCTCTTTACTCTCTTTTCACTGGGTTTCTGTGTGTCCTTTGTAGTCCAACCTGCAAATTACTTTGAGAAGGAAAAATGGCCATGGGCCAATCTAGGAATAAATTAGTTCCCTTGCTAGGGTAAGAAAAAATACCAGTGAACCTTTCAATATTGAACTCGTGGGTCAAATAATTTGAAATTCCTTTCCTCTCACATTAAAATCTTCTGACTCTGTTATTTTAAAGCCATGGCATTGGATTACAGTTTACTTCTCTGTTACTTTGCCGACTGTGAACTTGGCACTTTCCGGAGGTTCTGTGGTTTGAACAGAAAAAAAAAAAAAAAGTAAATTGTCAAAAATAGATACATTTAATTTAAAAAAAAAATGAGGCCTTTAATTCGATAATATATTGTTGATGACAGTTTTTGACTCTTCATAGTTTAGTCATACTGAGACAGGATACTACCTAAGCCAAAAGACCTCAGAAAGGGTCCATGGTAAATTATCAAGAGGGTGTGGAGGAAGTGGGTTACAACTCTTCTTCCCTCAACTGTTGTAGTGTCTTGTCTTGCCTTTATAAAAATCAATTTTAAAAAGTATATGAAGCCCCGATGTATTCAGGGACAACGGTAACAACAAAAATTAAGCTTATTGAGAGATGTATGACTTTTTCACCTTTTTTTCCCTTTTGCAGGGACTTGCTCTCCTCACCAAGCTCTCTTTCTATTTTTTTTTTATCAAATGTTACTATTTCATGTCATGGTGTCAAGCTTAGTCTATTGGAAATTTCTATGTCCTCTATAATTTAGGTTTTAAACAACATATGATTTATCTGTTATTAAAAAAAAAAAAATAGCTGCCTTCCCTGAATGGGAGGCTACCTAGCATCTTTAATATTCTTCTACAGAAACTGAGGAGAGAGCAGATAAACCTAAGTAAATCCAGTGTGTGGAGCTCCTTTAAAATGTGAGGACCACGTCAACGGGTTAAAAAAGTAAAAGTTGTTTCTGTTCTAAATATCCTTGCTAGAGCCCCTTATGCATGAAAAGGAGCCACCGCCCATTTGCAAGGCCTCTGAATGAACTCCATTCATTCTGTACTTGGAACTGTCTCTTCAGCCACAAAGAGAAACAATAGTTATAACCTACTTTCTCTGGTGCCAATATTAGCAGAGGAAAAGCCAAGGGATCATTATGAAAACTCTGGTAACTTCTCCTGGCGATTATATAATTCTGTATTCATTGATCATATTTGTGTATTTAAATAAGTACTTTTTTAAAAGATTATTAAGTGGTTTGGCAATGCTGTAATAACACATTTCATGCATTGAACATTTTTAAAATGGAATGATCCTAAGTAATTTGCTTATTACAGTTACTAGAGTATTAAAACACACCAACATGCACCCTGAGGCTTCGAGACAAAGGCCTTTGTGTTTTACTTTATTTTAAAATCTGATAAGAATTCCAAACTAGAATTTTTTAGGTAAATCCATTCATCAGTTTCACTCTTACCTATGTTCTCTATAGTTTCTTACCTGTGTCCTCTGTAACATGGAAGTCACTGGAGGGTGTGCACATGCCTGGAGGCAGCAGAGGCGGCGCATGCGTGTTACTGCTATTTCCAAGTGGTCTCTAGAGTGGACTTTCTCAAGGACAGATCTGACCTGAGCATGTCACTCCTTGCTTAAACCCTTCATTGTTTTTCTATTGCCCTGAGAGAGAGGGTTGGTCCACGGCCCACGTGACTTATAAAGCCCTCTTTCTGCATTCTGCCTTCTGCCTACCTGCCTTTCCAGCCTCATCTCCCACCATCCTTCCACCACTGAACTTTCTCGAGCTGGCCTGGCTCTTTCTTCCCATGGAATGTGGTTCCTGTTCGGAGCTCTCTCCCTTCCCACTCTGTTTTCTCCTTTAGTCTGACCAAACCTTACTTATTCTGGAAGTCTTAAACTTAAGGTTACTTTTTCAGGAAGACTTTCAATTATATTAACTAACTAACCAATAATGTAATGGTCTTTGAATATTAGCTAATATTGTAGTTTGCATCACTCTCCAAGTACATGACAACATAAAGCCCAATACTAGCAGCTGGTATTTTTCAATAATACATCAGCAGGTGCTCCAAGAATGTGATCAGAGCAAATGATTTTTCATAGTGCTCGGGAGAGAGTGAAAATGGGATCATCAAAGGACGAACGTGTTGTTTCCTAGTCCACTGACCTTTAATTAGATGGGTATGCTAAATATATTTTTAAGACTCAGTCCAACATTCAAACTATCAAAACGCAGCTGACATCATTTTCCTGTTCAAATCCTTGAAAGCACAGTTTGGAAAGAGCTTCATCATCTGGCTCCAAACAGTATTTCAGCAACTAATCCCCATTTGCGACATGGATGGGCCTAGAGGGTATTATGCTAAGGGAAATAAGTCAAACGGGGATACACAAATACCATATGAGTTTTATATATGGAATCTCAAAAAAAAAAAACACACATTTTTTAGCCCATTTTCTTTCTGCCCATTTAAGAAGAAAAAGTTTCTAAACTGAAATAATTATATTAAATTAAATGACGAATGGCGGAGACTGCTAGTTCTCCCCCAGGAGGTGTTCCCATTGTGGTAGGGTTCTCAGATGTGTGACCATTCTCAAAGGACACACTATTTCTAGCTTTCAAACTGGCAGAGCCAATAGCAGGCAAGCGGAAGTGTCTTGTGGCAGTTTTCATAAACATTCCTCAGGAGAGAGTGAGGTGTGTCCTATAACCCCTTTCCTGTTCTGCAACTCTGGAATGTGGTGCTGCCATCTTGGACTGTGAAGCGGAAGCCTTACAGGGCAGGACAGCAAGATGAATGGAACCTGTGTTTCTGGCAGCCTGGGTCACTTTGCCAGCCATGAACCGCTTCTTGGACATTGCTATGAGACACAAACTTTTGTCTTTATTAAGCTTTAGTTTCTGTCATTTATTGCCAAACCTAATCTTAGCTCATACAGATATTGAGTCTGAGATTTCCAAGAAAGTCTCTGTAAGCTTGTTACTTGCCACAAATAACTAGACCCTACCAACAGTATTTTACCAAAGAAACTATATGCGGCGTAATTTCCCATTTTTAGATAAAGAAAATAAGGGCCAGAGAAGTTCAAAGTTCAGTGCTCATCATGAGACTGCATTTACATGCAAACTGACAAATAAGACAGAACACAAAGTCAATAATAGCCTGCTTTCGTGTGCAGTTCTATATTTGTTTCCAGATATTAATCTCACCTGGTTCCTCACAACTGCTCTTAAAAGTAGGTTCACAAATGACAAAACTGAGGTCCTCAAAGCGTCAGCTGCACAAGGTAACAAAACTAGACAGTGGAGTAGTTTCCTGTGTTCTACTTCTTTATGCTTTTTACATATTGCTCAGCATTCTTTTTAAGCCTCATCACAGAGTATATTACTTTATGTTTTATTAACCAAGTTTGATAAATAGTTTCCATCTTCACTGTAGACCACGGGATATCCTTTGCACATCCACATTTACACATTGAGAAAAGAGCATGAGCATCAAAGATTTTGTTTATCAAATAAGGTCATGCTTCTCTCTCCCTCTGAGAAGTAGGAGGTATTAGAAGAAAGAGTAGACAAAGAATATACCTGACTTCAAAGTCTGGATTTAGGGAAACAGTAGTATTAATTGTTCACCTATATTCTTGACTTAGCTGATGGAGAATTATGTATCATTTCCAATCCTCAGAAGTTAAGCAGTCCATTCACTGAAACAACATAGCCTAATTGAAAATTCCACATGCAGAAAAAACTCAATTGCTGACTTGAGTCCTAGCTAGTTCAAGTTGAGAATTTTAGTGTGCAATTTGCATTTGGGTTCATGCCCCAGTGCACTCAAATTTCAGTATTATTCATTTTCCTAAGGAACCCAAATATGTACAGTCTTAGTCAACAATGTTTTCCTCCCCTTCCTGTGTGATTGTGTAGGTTACCCCTCCTTGTTACTTTTGCTGTAGACTTAGATGGTTGGAAGGATACTCGATATACAAAGATATGCCAACGGTGAACTTTTCGTCCACCCACTTTAAAAAGAAACCTTTTGGAGGTCTCTTTTCAATTTGTCTGCTTTTCTTATTGTATTTTGTTCCTTTTTGCTTGTGTGGCATAGGGGCTGAATGTTGATGACTGAAAGTTTGGATTTCTTCCAGGCATTTATTTTTGGACAAATTCTGTCTGTTGGCACTAATACCTACCTACTGACCTGTCCTACCCTTTCCTCCCCACAATATGACATGCGCCCACTCTTTTCCTGCCGTGTGGTAGGAAGGATAAGAGTTCCTTTAAAAATCTCTGTCAATTTAAGCATTCATAGGGGATTTCTGGGTAGACATAGATACACCCAGGGAGCTTCTTTAAGGATAATAAAATTCATTATTAGACTATAAAAAAAAATTTTTTAAACTGCTTTTTGCAGTTCCATCATTAAAGTTGTTTCTGACTTTAATTTTCCTTAATAGTCAGTTCTTAGGTAACTTCCTTTTTCCCTTCCATGTTATGAAGTATATTAGTTAAATAACTTACTCTGATATAAACGTTGCATTTTAAGGAATGGGAGGTGTAACTTACTAGAGTCCCCTGCTCTTTTTCCTCATCTCACTATTCATTTGAGGCTCCACATCCTTAGTGTTTCGCTTTCACATTGCCATGCCATGATAACCTGAGTAGGGTGACGCTCTGAAATGAAAGTTCAAGTCTCCAATGCTGCTAAGTAACCTTTAACCAATCAGTGACCTCTACATTTCTTATTAATAACATTGTGTGTGACAGCTAATAATCAACTGATCTGTGCATTTGTTTGGGCTTGTCTAAGGTCAAAGAAGCAGTAATTAATTAGTAGTAATTACTGCATAAAAGAATTGCAAAGGAAGAGATTCTTATCATTTAACTGGCTTGGACTAAAGAAAAGAGAGAACAGTTTTTTCAAACATTATTACATGAGCAGTTTAAGAAGAATAGCAACCTTCCTGTTGAGAAGTGTAAGATATTTTTTCAAAATGTACTTCTGTAATTATGGTGATTTTTCTGGAGTCCTAAGAAAGTAGGTAAAATGATATCATAATTATATTTATTTGCTAAAAACAGAAGTACAGTAACCTCTTTCATGACTCCTTGATTCATTCTCTCCCTTGCAGACCCGATTTCAATTCCACATCAGGTATAAAAATTCCTGCAATTATTTCATATCCCAATAGTTTCCACCTCCTCTGAACTGTTATATATCACTTATGTATCTTGTAACACTCATTCTAATCCATGCTTATATAACAAAAAATGTATTTTTGAAAAAGTGTGAAATCTCTCCAATGCCACTCTATTCCCCCCATAAGCTTCCTTATAATCCTATTCTCTAGAGGCTTGCTACATATCCTCCCTGTTTTTTTACATACTGCATAAGCATAAGCATAGCCACATGCCCATATAGATACATACAAAGTATTTTTCCCATAAAAAGGGATTATGCCATTCATAATGGTTTTTTATAGTCAACTGTTTTTTCTTCATATATCCCATACATCTTACTAGATTAATTCATACAGATTTATCCTTATTCTTTTCATTTTTTGGTGAAAATTCAGAAGAATGTAAAAATGTGTACAATTATATATGTGAATAAATATATGCATATTGAGTATCCAGTACTCGGATTATGAAAAGTACATTGCCAGTGCACTGGAAACTGTATCAGTACTTCTTCTTAAATGGCTGCAATAGCTCTATATCTGTACCTTCCTCCATTTAGCCATTCACTTATCAGTAAATATTTAAGTTGTTCCTAAAGTTTTACTGTTACTAACAACGCTGTAATGACAAGCCTCTATTTTTTTTTTTTTACTTTCTCCTGTAAATGTCTATAGAATGGATTCCTAGAAGTGGGATTACTACTTCTAAGTAATAGGATATGTACTTTTCAGATTTTAATAAGGAAAACTATATCATCCTTCAAAGTTTGTATAAATTTATACTTTCTCCAACAATATAGTAGAGAGCTCGTTTCTCCACACTCCACAACCTATTTAACTCTGTTGATATCAACCTTTTTAATTTGTCTAATCTGACTAGAAAAAATATCATCTTTATTTTAATTTATATATTTTAGAGGGTGAAGTTCAACATCTTTTCATATGTTTACTATGTATTTGTATTTCTTTGAGGAATTGCCTGTTTATACCCCAAACTCATTTTTTTAATTTGTTTATGTTTCCTTACTAATTTGTAGGAATTCTTTCTAAAATAGACATGTAAGCCATTTTTCTGTTACAAGGCCCAAGGATTTTCTTTGCAGTATAATTTTAAAGTTTTTCATGTATCATTAAATCCATGAAGGCATAGATGCTTTGAGATTTAAGAATGAATATTTAATAAACCATTTTTTCACACTTCCACTTTCTCACAGTATTTTAACCGCTCACAGGAAAGATTATTTAAAGAACATGGATTAATGAATCTAAAATTGTATTTGTCACTTTGGTTTCCATTCCTCGATATGCACCTGCATAGTAAGTCATTTGCACTTTCTTTTCATTCTCATAGACAAGAGTATTAAAATGCTGAGAACCCTATAGTCCTTGGAGACCATTTTAGGCTTGTGTCTCTAGTCAGAAGCAGCAATTTATCACTACATCAAATAAATCACTATATAGAAACTACATTTTCCTCAGTAAAGCAGCAGTTATATTAGTTTAGAGTTAAGATTCAAGACTTCAAACTACATTTCTTAAACAGATTCTTATATATACACCTCTAACAGTCTCTTGATATTTTATGTTTCTAGAATTTTTTGTTAAGAAATAAACTTTGGACGTGGTAGAGAAGTGACAGAGATCCTAGAAAAAAATGAAAATTTCTTTAAAAATACCTTGAATATACATTGCAAATATAAATGAATAATTGTTCCTGTTAAAGAGAAAATTATGCTTGACTCTATTCTTATCAAAAAAAGAAAAAGAAAAAAACAGAAAAGGACACACACAATCTTTCGCAAAATGTATTGAATTAGAGCCATAGGTGATTTTTAATTTTCCTTTTCAAGTTATGGGTTATATATCTTTGAGGAACAGAAAATATATCTTATTGGCAGCCTGTAGCTACAACAGATATTCTGTCATTTGAATTTTTAAAATTTAAATTTTCTAATTTTATTGAAAAAAATTTTTGGTCTACCAGCTATAGAAAAGAAAGAAAGAATAACATATTTGAAAACTAGGCAAATCTAACCTATAATTTCTTAAGACTATAATATGCTGCATGTTGATTTCTTTTAAAGTGTTTTAATATGTTTAATGTTTTTAATGTGTCCAATATGTTAGAATAGAATTTTCTGTTTTTCCTTTCTCTGCTAATTGTATTCTGTTTGTTGTTTAGTTCATAAGCATGAAATAACTAAATGCTGGCAAGAGTTTTTAGCTGGGCTCAGCTTTTAGTAAGCCAAAAGATTTTGAAAGAAGATGGACATTCTTTAGCTTTTAAAATGTTGACTCTGGATTCAGTAGCTACCAAGTAATAATAGACTACCCACTGACTTAAAGGTCAGAGTTAGAATGATTTGAACATCGTGGTTATGTGAAGAAAAAAAAACATTGCATCATCTAATGCCAAGTTTGAGTTGGATTGTGTTCCGTGACCTACTTTTCTTAGATTCATTTGGTCTCTGTGGATAGAGCATGTACCAGTATTTTCTGAAGACCATTAATTGTTATTTAAAATTTGATGGTTTTAAAGAAGTTATATATTAATGATTCTTACCTTTCCAGTAATACTATTAATGTAGTTAATCTGTCAATGACTGTGTGATGTAAAGAATGTTATAGCATACAAAAACTAGGACAAGCAATTACTGGACATCTTGATGTAGTCAAATACAAACTTTATTGATAGTTATACAGGCTGTACAGGTCATGTTATTTTGTTTACATATATTTTGAGTAACAACTTTATAATGTAAAATTCACATGTATAAAATTCATTCTTTTAACATGTACAGTTCAGTAGTTTTTGATACATTCACAGAGTTGTTTAACCATCACTAATATTTAAATCTGAATATTTTTATCAACACCCAAAAAAAAAAAAACTGCATACCATTAGCAGTCATTTCCCAAAATTGGCTCCTCAGGATTAGCCTCTGACTAGACTGCTCAAGAAAAAAAAAGAGAAGACACAAATAACAAATGCAGATTTTAAAGAGATAATAAGAGAATATCAGTATTACTACTATTATGAACAACCTTGTTAATAAATTGGAAAATTTAGATGGAATGAAGAAATTCCTAGGAAAACATAGCTTACTAAAAGTAAAGAAAGAGAAAAAATAGAAAAAAATCTGAATAGTCTTATATCTACTACAGAAAATAAAATCACAAAGAAAGATCTCTTAAAAGAAACGGTCAGCAATATACTCGAGGGAAATACACTAAATTCTTTATCTCTGAGATCTGGAATAAGGCAAGGACCATCACCATTGTTCCTTATCTTCAACCTTGTTCTGGAGGCCTGAGTTCAGTAAAGCAAAAAACAAATAAACATACAGATTGGAGACGAATTAGGAAAATTGTCGTTATTTGTGAGTAGTGATTATTTGGAGTAAAATGTCAAAAGCACTTACAGATAAAGTATTGGAAATAATAAGGCTGAAGAGTAAGTCACTAATAGGCAACAAACTACGAATCTGAAATCTCTGCTTAGGTATCTCGGAGTTATCTCAAACTGAACAGGGCCCAAACTCTTGACTTTTTTCCCCTCTGAAACCTGTCTCACCTCCATCCTAGTAGCCCCATTTCTGTCAGTGGCAACACCATTTACCTGATTGTCCAGGCCAGAACTAAAGGGCGGATTTGCCCCCTAGTCTCTGTACTTCCTTTGTAGAAATCAGCAAAGGGCACTTTTTGCCAGTGCAAGTAGCCCCACGCCGCGGGGCAGGATCTGGGCCCAGTGGGTGCTGGGTTTCCGCTCCCATACGCTCTGGTCCGCTAGGGACTCTATGCAGCAAACGTCCCTCACAACCATGTGGCAGTACTGCCTCGATCATCCTCCTTTTCTCTTTTTCCTCAACTCAATTAATTCACACATACTGCCAAGTCCATCTCCAAAGTACATCTTGAAACCACGCTCTTCCTCGGCGGTCCTTCCGCCTCCGCCGAGCCCCCGCATCTCCCACCCTGACTGCGGTACATCCCGCTCCAGCTCTTCACCCTATTCCCACTTTTGTGCCCCTCCAATCCATTCTCCACATAGCAAATGAAGCGATAATATTAAATCATAAATCCAGTAACAGCAACCTCCTTCTTAAACTCTTCAATGGCTTCTCTTCCACTATGGAAAAACAAACAAACAAACAAACAAACAAAAACAAAAAACCCCCAAAACCACTAGGCTCTTTGCTGTGACCCGCAAGGCCCTGCACGATCCGACCGCGTCTACGTTTCCATCCTCATCTTGTGCGACTCGCCCCTTGGCCCACTCTACTCTAGCCACGCCGATCTTATTTCAGTTTAATTAATTTGCCAAAGATATTTCCTGCCTCAGGCTTTGGCATATGCCAGTCTCTCTTTTCAGAATACTGAGAATAACTCATATTTATTTTGCTCTTGCTGTGTGCCGGGCACTGTTCTAAGTCCCCTCCATACATGCGCACACCGATCCTCACCGCAGTGGTATGGAATAGGTACTATTGTGCCCCACATGTTACTCATGAGGAAACAAAGGTTAAATAAATTGCTCAGAGGCCGACAATTTGTAATTGATGAAACCAGGGCGAGCTTCTCCGTACTCTTTGTGTTGCAGCCTCTTCTCATCCTCTAAGTCTTGGTACGTGTGTCATATCCTTGGGGAGCCCTTCCCTGGCCACTATATCTAAGGTAGGTCTCATTGTTGGTCACCATCTCAGCTCCCAGTCTCTGTGTTTCAAAGTGCAGATGACAACTTACTGTTATCTTTATTTATCTTTTCCCCCAATCTCTCTCACTAGAATGTAAGCCCCATTAGGACAGCAAAGTATTATACCAGCATCAATATGCTAACGGTTTTAAAATACAAACTGATGAAAGAGAATATTCTTTCAACATCTAGCACGTTGCTTTGCACACAATAACAGCTTAATAAATGTTACCAAATTAATAAGAATAACAACCTTTTCCTATTCAAATACTTGCAGAAAAATCTTTTACAACTTAAAACTAAGTGAAAAAAAAATTACCAAAATTACTCCTCAGTCAACTTAGGTTTTGTTAGAAAAATCCTACCTATGCTCAATTTACTGTAAAGATCATATAACCGCACAGATAGGAAGGAATGTTGTCTACCTGTGAATTAAAGATAGGAAACTAATAAAGTTCTCTTTTCAAAATAACTCACTATTGAGATCTTTTCCAGTTCTGGGCTACATTCAATGACTTTAGTAGCAATCATTACTTTATTTCAATCAAAGATTTAGTTAGGAAATAAATATTCAGCATTTTCTTTTTGGTTGAATGACTTAATTTATTCTGATGTTCAGCCAGGTTTCTTATCAAAAGTGGCAGAAACTAATCGGCTAATTGAAGCAAAGAGAATTTATTGAGAGGACAGCAGGCTCACAGAACCAACAGGAGACTGGCACACAGGAAGCTTGGAAATAAGAACCAAAGGGTCACTGGAGTTTAAAACAAACAAACAAACAAACAAACAAACAAACAAACAAACAAAAAACAGAAGCAGCCTCGCAGTTCCTGCTTCGCAACTGGATGGTTTGATCAGGGTGCCACCACAATACTGTCACTGTCTCCCTGTCCTTGCATGGCTCATGAAATACAAAATCCCATGAGAAAGCATCTGATTAACCTAGCTCACGTGCTCGACTGCCCAAGTCTTAATTCTCACACTAACACACAGTGTATTCCTCAGACGGAAGCTGGCAATGTGAATGCTGTGAAGCCCCAAACAAGAATGTCATTTATAGTTATACAAGGAAAAGCGGATATGTATGTTTTCACCTTTTCTTATTTTTTGGTTTTAGAATTTTGTGCTGGGCATAGATTTTACCCAAACATAGAGATTAGAATAGCAGAAGGGACTTTTCTCTTTTTCTAACCAAACACTCTTATTTTGACTTAGGTATTAAACAAGAAAAAAAAAGTGCATATTCTCATTGAAGAGCAAAATATATGATGAACATTTGTGAATAAGTCACGTGTGACATGGGCTTGTCAGACTCAAAAGCCAAGAATGCATTTATAATCTTGGACAGAAGTAAGGGGGTATATTTTACCCAGTTCCTGACCAAAACATATTTTCAGCTATCTGTTGGCCTCTTCATATGGTTTTCCATGCTCGTGAGTTTAATTCTGGACATACTGAATTTAAACTTAAGCTCAAAATGTCCCCAACCAAACTCATCTCTTCCACACCTGCTTCTTCCGTTTTCCCATTCTCAACAGGTGCACTACTATTCAGTCTAGCCACCCAATCCAGAAACCCAGGACTCGTAATGACTGTTTCATACTTCACCCTACACATGCATCCATATCGCAAAACTCTGTCAATTCTTCCTCCAACTTGCTTTTCAAATACAGGCCTTTCTCTCCATTGCCACTGTCTTGGTTCAGATTCATAATGTTTGTGTCTCTCATCACCTAACTTACCTTCCAGTTTTGCTTTATGTGATAGGGTTCATAGGCTATCAATTTTAGGCCACAGGCTACAATTCCAGCCATATATCCCATCACTTCTTCCCTTCCTACTTGCACTGAATTCTGAATATATCCTGCCTTTTTATGAACTCGGATTTTAATATGCTAATTTTTAATTGGTTGATCTTCCTACTTGTTTCCATCATTCTTCTCCTAATTTGCCTGTGAAACTTCTACTACAGCTTTCCAGACTGTTTTATTGAACTTTCCCTGGAGACCTTCCCATCCCAATCATCACCATCCCCAGGGAGAGTCAGACCTTTCCTCTGAGCTTCCCTAGGCTGTTCACCTGCTCTCATTCATTGTTCATATGTCCTTTTCCTCTTCAACGGGGGGCTCCTTGAGTGCGGAGGACTATGGCTCATTCAGTTGTGTTTCTCACTTACTGTGTTCATTTAGTGCCCGGCACACCATAGGCAACAAAACATGTCTGTTTAATAAATGAATGAAGCACGCTTCACTCAATGAAACCCAGAGATGAAGTTTAGATCATAGGAAACTCCAGAGACCAAGCTGAGAGACAGCCTATGCACCCCGACTTTGACATGCCTGTTACCCCAGCTACATGCTGTACCCAAAGGGGAGGAACTTCAGGAAAGCAGCCTTCGTCACATCCCAAGTTATGGATCCTCTTCTCTCTGACCCTCCCCAATTTTTATTGTGTTTGCCTAGAATAGAAACTGCTTTCAGCTTCCATTTCTAGCCTAAGACTTGCCTCAAAGACCTAACAATGGTTTCAGTCCATTCAGCTGTGAATCTCAGTGTTTCTTCTTACACGAGTGTGTCCTGTCGTCTCCCTGCAATTCCAAGTGACTATGCCCCTTCACCAGCCTTTGACCTGTGGGTCGTCCATCAGTGTTGGCCCTCATGGTCCACATTGCTTTTGGGGTCATGCCTAAAGATAGAGAGGGGTATTTTAGGCAATGCCAAAATGAATATCAACCTAATTTCAAAGAAAAAAAGAAAAAAGAGTCATGGGAGAGAGTCCAGAGTACCTCCCCAACAATTTTATCTGGAAACATCTCTTTATTCTAAAGCCACTTTTCATAGCCTTGGGTATATGTACTACATATGTGCACGCATGCATGTGTTCCTCCATTAATTTATTCCTTTGGGCACTTATTAAGCTCAATCACTATGCTAGGCTCTAGAAGATTATGATTATTCTAAAATCTTCTCAGATTTTAGAATAAAGACATTTTCCCTGCTCTTCAGATTTCTCCTAATCTGGGAAGGAGAGATAGTTTCATGAATAATAGTTATAAAATAATAAAATAATTGCATCAATAGAAATACGCCCAAGTCCAATAGTAACAGAGAAGAGGGTATGCAGTCTTACAGCTGATATCTAATGCCTGACAAAACCCCCAAATGTTAAATAGTTCATGCAAGACTTTCCATAACTTGCCCCACTCTATCTTTTCCAAGCTTATTTCTTTATACAATTATACACTCTAAACTTCGACCATATGTGAAACTACCACAGAAGATGCTCATCAGGGACTTAGACAGTCTTTGTTTTAGGGGGACATCTCCTTATAGTTAAATACACACTGAAAGAGCTATGGCAGCAGCTTGTACTTTCTATAAAGTTTAGTGATTCAAGGTTGTGAAATATGATTGACTTATTTGGGGGGGGGGGAAATTTGATAGAACTTTGTGTTAAATATAGTCAAACTTCAACCAGCACTGTGTTTAATCTCAAGTGGTAAATAATCTAAATTTTTTCATATGTAATCTTAAAATCATGTATAATTAGATATAGAATGAATTTTTGCTTTTCTGCTCTACCATCTCCCCTAGGAGATATACCCTATAGGTTTTCCCTTTTTTAGGTTGTCAACATTTAAAATTTAAAATTAGCATGCATTTCCTAACCACATGCCAACGTTGAAAAGTGTTCTGATGGATGATAAGGAAGGAAACCATCTAAGGACTAAAATTTGTCTTGCAGAATCCCCAAAAGGATAGCTAAATATATGTTTATATGGTTGTTTTCATTATTCGTGTGTGTGTGTGTGTGTGTGTGTGTGTTGGTGCATATGCAGTCAAGATATGAACACTTGCAGAAAAATAGTCTATCTCCCATGCCAAAGAGGTCTTTGATACATGCAGTAGCAGTATTCACAAGTGTGTTTTAGAACCAACCTTTGGGTGGAGTCATTTTACTGCCAACGGATTTAGTTGTGGTTTATTCTAACGCTTCTGTCACTTTGAACGATTAAGGTTGTTTAATCCAGCGTTAGAAGACGGCATTTCATAAGAATCAAAACAACATCTACTTTAGCTGTCTGGGCCAGCAGTGTGAGTCTCACCACAGACAGCCTGCCCAGCCACTTCTTTCCGGTTCTTGTTTTTGTCTGAAAAATGTCTAAGTTGAAAATTAAAAATTAGTTGTAAAGCCCCCCGATGTGATTCTTTGTAATCACATGTAAATGTAAACAATGCGTGCTGCTTTTGAAGTCAAATATAAAAGTGTACACAGTATTAATTCCTTTTAAAAAGAAATTTAATTATATCAGATGAAATAGCATGGTTACTCCCTTTCCTTTTTGTGTTTGCAGCCTTTATCAGGACCCAGGCTCTCCAGCCTAAGATTACAAGCACGCTCAAGTTTCCTTTTGCCTGAAACTCTTTCCTTGGTAACTAACTATGCTGCTGCCTCCATGTCCTCATTTTAATCTCATGCTTCACCAAAAGCAATCTGACCCTCCCATCAAGAAACTGCTCAATCAGCACTTGCCAGTCTCCTGGTCCCCTAGCTGCGTTCAGGTCATAATTCTATCTGCCCTTTTTTGAAGTCTTTAACACCAGCTATCTAAGCATCCTTCTTTTGACTGTTAACCCTCAGATACCTTTCAGTCCTCTTTTTCCACTTTCTGTCTGACTCACATTAAATTTGTACTTTGAACACAAATTTCTCAGGTTCCTGTCTTTGGCCCTGTCTTCTTTCCTCTATATTTTCACTTGACAATCTTCTTTTTTTTCCACAGCTTATTTTAAACCCTAAAAATAACCTTAAAAAGAAGGAATAAATGTCCATTATAACAATACAAAGAATACAGTGGGCTATCCAGTAAAAGATTAACTGTTTTCCCTTCCTCCCATACATTTTTTTCTCTGTTTGTGTGTGTGTATTTGTGTGTGTTTATATATATATATATGCAAATAAGATATTTATACATATATGTATTTACATGTTTATTTTGTCACAAAAGTGGGATCATAATAAATATTGTTATACAGCTTGTATTTTCCCTTTGTAACGAATCATGACTGTCTTAACTGGTGTATATATATATGGAGCTATGTAATCCTTTAAAAAGCTGCATTGTTTTCCATGGTGTGGAGATACCATACTTCTAACTAAACTCCTTATGGACGTATCCACATGGTTATCCCACCAGCTAACCAAACTCAACAAACAAAAGCCCCGAATAATCATCGTTATTCTAAACTATTGCATGTCTCTAAACTGTATTCTATCTCTTCGTTAATAGTGTCACCATCCTTTCACATGTGCAACTCGAATATTAGTGCTAACATTTCCCCTAAGTCACATAGATTTCATTGTCTATTACAAACCTATAAAGACCCTGGGTTTACCACAGATGCTTCAAGCTTTGCTTATATCAAATTGAATTTTTATTTGTTGGAACAACTCTCAAACTAGTAATTTGATAGAAAGGAGAGTTGGCTGTTTCTCATCCCATGTTACTGAGTTTGTCCAATTTTATCACTTAAATATATCTTATTTTTATTCGTTTTTTTTCTCTCTCTCTATGATTGTCTTAGTAGGATTTCATTATCTTTCATCTGACCCAGTGCGAAAGTCTCTTTACCATTACCATTCCCTCCTTGCTTCCACCTCTTCTCTTCAGACCCATCTATTCGCCAAGCTTTTATCAGCATGCTCTCATCTGCCCTTTGCCAAAGGGTTATGTACCAGCTGCTATGTGGCTTAAAAACCTTCACTGACTCCCATCCATGCAAAGAGTAAAGTTCGTTCTCCTTAGCTTGCAAATTAGCTTGCAAAGCAGACTTTTTGTTCTCTACCCAGCTCTCCGATCTCATTTCCCATTAGTTCCCAGCTCTCTCTTGTAATTTATCCGTTTACAGTAAATAACCAACACGCACACCAGAGAAGTTGTCCACATACTTAAAGTGTTAATTCCTCTGTGTGAAATGGCCTCTTGCACCTCCTTACCTTGAAAGCTCCTATTTATTCTTCAAAGCCCTACTCAGCCGTCATTTGCTCATTCAAGTCTTCCCTCACTCTCCCTCCGTTCTTTACTCTTTGTGAACTTTGTACCACATTATTGTATATGTCTTTACATACATACAATATTATTGCATATTATTTTATTTATCTATATTATTATTTACCTATTTACTTAAGTGTTTCCCCTAATTTTTTGATAGGACCATATATTAATTTTGATAGGACCATATATTAATTCACATTTATATATTTAATGTCCACCGACTTTTGGCACATAAAAAGTGCTCAGTAAATTTTTATTGGGGGGTAAATTGAGTAACAATTTTATTCCTTTACCTCCTTCAGCATCTACATCCAACGAGTGAACATTTCTTTCCAATGACACTTCCTCAGTTATAGTATTTCTTTCATTTCTTTTTTCTCCTACTGCCATTAGCGTATTTACAAGTACTCATTCTCTCTCATTCATGTGTTCATCAGCACTTGCTAAATATGTGTGGTTTGGGGAGTATAAAGTTGTGGAAAACCTATGTCTGGCCTGGGGTTGCTGATGACAAGTCCCTGAGGGGACAAACAGACAAATAGAGAATCACCGTAGTAATTTCACCACTGGTTTTATAGCCTATAATTTTCTCCTAATCTTATGTCCCCTTCACTTTATCCTAAGAGTACTCCTCATGCTCTGATCATATTACATTTGAGTTCACAGCCTTGTAGCTTTCTATTTATTACAGAATAAAGATTCCCCATTAGCCTCACATTCAAGACTATGACTCATATCCTACTCAACCCCTCTCCTTTCCTCCACTATTGCCTGATTCTGTTCATTCATCAAAGATGATTTCATATGATATCATTTCTGTGAAGTATTCCAGTGTCCTTCTAGGAATAATTAGCATGTCACTTCTTTTGATATAATATTAATTTGTATCCTTTTATGTATTATAATTATGCACACATCTATCTCCATTATTAGAGTGGGACAGCACTAAGATTTGGGAGATTTTTTCTTATTTGCCTTCATAAAACTGGTACTAACAGAAATATAGTGGGCTTTTGAATTTTTGAATAAGGTTACTTTTTATTCCATTTGAAGGTTGTACACTCTTTCCATTTACATAGTTCTCAGTGATATTTTTGTCTATGAGCTTTACAGAATCAAATAGCATTATGGCAAAATTTATATTTCATAAAAATAATTATTAAGGAATTATATTTTATAAGAACTAATTCTTTTATACTAATAATATTATATTACAAAATAGCTTTATAACAAAGTCAACTAATTTTTTAGAAGGGATGTTATTACCTAGAGCCACAGTAAAATTACGTAGCAACAAACCTTCATTAATGAAAAACAATGATTGTAGTGTGGTAATCCCAAATGCAAAATTGTATTACAACAAAGTTTATGTATCACACTTGCCAAGATGGATTAATATTGCTTACTCTTTTGATTAAAAGATCAAAGATTTTTTAATCATGTCTTTGCACATTTTGCATGTAATTTGCTGAATCCAGTAACAAGTGATAACAAACCTATCATTTATGTAAATGTTCAGAAGCTTGACAGTAATGAGGCTCAGCTTAGCTCTTACAGAGGAATGAGGAATGCTAATATGTAACCTTCTCTCATGCATACTGTTTAAGATAATTCTTTTTTTCCAGTTGAGAAACTTTTACTGATGCAAAAGTGACTTTTTGTTGCTTTTGGATCTTTAATACAGTAGTCTGGAGGGCAGATTATTTACTGAGAAGAGCTGCTATGAAGTTCAAGTAAGAAACATGAAGAGCTATGGTGGAATCGTATGATAGAGACAAGTTTTCTGTGCTTGTTACAGTTAAAATTAAATATTCATCTGGATACACTAAATTTCTTACAATTGGAAATAAAATTTTCTTTCAAGATATGTATTTCGTTGAAGTTTCCCCATTTCTATTTTTATGTTTTTCCTGTTTTGTAGGAAAAAAAATAGACTTCAGAGTCTGATTATCCTCAACTTTAATTCTGGCTCTGCCGTTTACTAACTTTGTGACTTTGGGCAAGGTACTTATATTCTCTTAACTTTAGCTTCCTCAACTATATAACCTTAAAGGATTGTTGAGATAAAATATGTAAAGCATCTAGTACAATGTTTGGCACATGATAGGTCTTCACTAAGTGGCAATCACTGGTATCAGCAATGTCATCATTATCATCATAACCATTGGATTGTGTTCCTTAGACTTTATCTTTTTTGTTATTATGAACTGGGGAATGGAAAAACACAGATTTATAATTTGAATTTTTATATCTGGCTTTCCCCGTGTTATCAATGTTTTAGTGCTTTGTAATTTGTTACTCTACCTACTGCCTGTCTCATATCAGATTGTCATTCCCAAGGTCATTTTAGTTACCTTTTAAGTTACAAGTATAGTTTAAAATTGTCTTATTAAAGGTGTATGGTGTTAATTGTCAAGAGGATTTAAACCCGTGATCCCAAACGAATGTGATAAATTATTTACTTACATGGTTAACCATGCAGATTTTAAGCTGAAGATTAAAATTTACTTTTTTTATATATATATTTCCATTGGCTTGCTTTGACGATTCATCTAAAGTAAGATGATTAGCTCAACTTCATACCTCTATCAGCATATTATAGAACTAGTAGCATTGCAGAGAAAAAAACCCAAGAATTTAGGAAGCGCGAGGTCTACTAAGAAGGTTCAGAAAATTGGAAGGTAGATTGTTCATAAGCTACTTCGATTTTTCTAGAAGGAAAGTCAGAAAACTGAGGGTTAGGGTCCATTTCTACAGGGGATAGTATATGTTTTGGGGAAAATTATGACTCTTTTCTCCAGCTGTAAGATAAGAGTAAGTGTACTTGCTCCTCTGCTTCAGAGGAATGTTAAGAGAAGAAATAAGATAATATATGAAAACTTCGTAGTCTTATTATTGCAAAATGTTGGAAAGGTTACCTAGTTAAACCTTGTCGGTGCAAGGGACCACGTATACTGTGTTTCCAATGGGTAGATAGATATCTAGGCTCTGCTGCATCACACAAATCAAAGGTTATAAAGAAAGTACTCTAGTAAAAGGGTAATTATTTCTATAATGCACTTTAACGTACACTCTAATGATAAAGATTAAAACGTGGGAAATCGTTTTGACTATCAGTTATTTCTTTATGACAAAATATTCTAAGGGCAGTGGAATTTTCTAATTTTTCTTTCTCACTAAAAATTTTCAAGTACCATCACTTATTAACGGATATAGCCTAAAACACTGTGTTTTCTTAAAACTGCACATTTTCTTTATAGCATGTGCTAAAAATGGTTGTAAATTCTCAGGAAAAAAAAGAAGTGACTATTGGTTCTTAAAGTGGTTTCAGAGAAATAAACTATTGGAAATTCCTTTACCTTGTTCTTTTCAAATGAAGTACATCTTGTCTGAAGCAGAATTACAAACAAACTAAAAGCAATAGCTTCCAGGTAACTGAATTTAAAAGTATTTTACATTTTTTTTAAAAAGGCAGTTCTAAACATAACAGATGATAGGTTTTAGTATAATAATAGAAAGAAAAAAAAAACACTCGATGCTGTGGTAAGCCACAACAGTTTTTCAATACCTATTAAACAGAAAGTTGTGGCTCATACTAGTGGTCAGTGTGTGAAGAATTAGAAACGCTTAGATTTTCAATAAATCTGAGAATTAGTGAGTACAGGTATTGCTCTCTACATAGTAACTCGGTTTGTAGTGTTTTACAGTTGTATGATAAAAGGAATATATTTTATGAACACTTTAAAGAAATTGTAAATCTATATATGATCCTTTGGCAGAAGGAAGGAACTTAAATTCAGTAAAGTTTGGTCCTCTTTGGTACTATTTCCCTAAAAATGAGACAACCCAGGGACCATCAGTACCAAGGAGGTCCAGAGCTGTTTTCATACAGAATAGAGCAGTTCACTCACTTCCTTCCGCAGACTTGGTAAGGTCAAACTTCTCCCACCAGTGGGAGATGTAGCAGCAACATAAGCATTGCATTTTCTTCAACATTAGCTTATTATCAACCAATCAGTAACAAAGAAATATTTTTATGTGGCCACCGCAGGAGAAAATAAAACAGTGGTAACCACAGGTAGAGGAAACTTCTCTAGAAGAAAAAGTGACAGAGTAGAATGGTGCCACCATTTGTCGTCTGCCCTAGCAACCAAGGTGACAGTCGTGCTTTACTCTTTTTCTTCTTGATTCTCCACATCCAGGTATCCACCAATCTGCAAATTATTCCTATTCAATATTTCTCGAATGTATCCACTTTTCTCTGTCTCAGCTTTCCTGGCATAGATTAGGCCACCATTATACGTCACTTGTAGTTTTGTAACCGCTGCCACCATTCTTGCCTGATCCAGTCCATTCTTCATGTGGTAACTAAAGAGATCTTTTAAAACTGCAAACCTCCCTCTTGCAAAACTCTTCAGTAATTTCCCATTGCTGTCCGTATAAAATCCACACTTCTTCCTCTGGTTTTAAGTCCCTTCATATTTGAACCTCTCCCCCCAGCAAATAATTTCACAGCTTCGCCTCTAAATCGCTGACATATCAATTCCCTGAACGAGTGACATACTTACATCACCCTGGATCTTTGCACATTCTCCGTGTGATCTGACTCCTGCTTGTCTCCCCGGCGTCATCTCATACCGCTGTCCCATCACTCCACATTGGTCCTGAATGCTCCAAGCATATTTTATTTCAGGGCTGCTCGTGTGTTCTCTGGCTTGAGTGCTCTTCCCCAGTTAATGAAGTGTATCTCTGTGACTCAATAGCTACATGAGAAACCAGAATGAGGGAGAGTACATACAAATGTTAAGCATATTGAAACAGAGATTCAAAAGTTTGAAGTTCTTTTTTTAATTAATTAAAATTCTTTTTCAATTACGGTTGGCATTTAATATTATGTTAGTGTCAGGTGTGCAACATAACGATTAGACATTTATATACCTTACAAAGTGATTACCTGTTAGTTTAGTACCCGTTTGACACCATAAATAGTTCTTACGATATTATTAACTGTATTTCCCAAGCTGTACTTTACATCCTCATGAATAGTTTGTAACTGCCAATTGATATTTCTTAATTCTTTCAACTTTTTCACTCATCCACCACAATACTCTTCTCATTTGACAACTGTTAATTTGTTCTCTGTATCTATGAGTTTGTTTCTGTTTTGTTCATTCATTTATTTTGTTTTTTTTTTTTTTTAGACCCACGTATAAGTGAAATCATAGTACCCTCTAGGTCCATCCATGGTGTTGCAAATGGCAAGATTTCATTCTTTTTTATGGCTGAGTAATATTCTGTTGAATATACATACTGCCTCTTTATCTATTCATCTATCAATGCTTCCATACCTTGGCTATTGTAAATAACCTGCAATGAACATAAGGGTGCATATACCTTATCTAGTTAGTGTTTTGGATTTCTTCTGGTAAATACCCAGAAGTGTAATTGCTGAGTCATATGGTAGTTCTATTTTTAATTTTTTGAGGAACCTTCTAACTAACTGTATTCCATAGCAGCTACACCAATTTGCAGTCTCACCAACAGTGCATGAGGGTTCCCTTTTCTTCACATCCTCACAAACACTTGTTTGATAGTTTATTGATAATAGCCATTCTGACAAGTATGGGGTGAAAAATTTGAAGTTTTAAGAAATCACAGTTGGAAAACTAGTATACGGGCCACTGAAAATGAAACAGTAGAGTGACTTTTCTTAAACAGCATTTGGAAAACTAAGAAATTGAGGCAGAATCTGGATAGGTCCTTCAGGGAGGGCTAGTAGTTGTGAAGCAATTCCAAATGATGAATTGCTTATACTGCACTGTAATGAATGACTTGTGGCCCCTGAGCTGTGGATGTCTTCAGACGGAGGGGAAAGCAGAGATATGTTTAGCCAACAAGGAGATCTGTACAGTAGTGGCCATCAGTTCTTGAGCTTCTATTCTGTCATGTTTCCCTGCATTATCTTCGGACTTGTATTTGTAACCACATGGTGTAGATCACTAGTTGGGTATCCCACAGGCACTTCAGATGCTGCCTACCTAGATCAGGATTTGTCATCTTTCCCACAAAACATGCTGCTTTTCCAATTGCCTTTCTCCCAGTGAATGGCCACCATCACTCGGATACCCAAGTAAGAGACCTAGCTGTTCTTTTCACTCCTACTGTCTATATGAAGGCTAACACTCTCTTCTATCGATACTACTTTTTAAGTTTCTCAATATTCTCAAATCCATTTACTTCTTTTTATCTTCACTGCCTCAACATTGATGAAGGATATACTTGCTTATGAATTATAATAGGTCCTTAACTGGTTTCCCTCCCTTCAATCTTTTTATTTTTTTATTTTTTTAGGGAATTTTTAGGGCTAAAAGAACAATGAGAGAGTACACAATACACAAAGAAGACTGAATATCTTCCTCTCTTCAGTCTTACCTCACCCTCATTCATTCTCCATACCCAACCAGTGTGATATTTCCAAAGCTTCAATTTAATTGTGTTTCTTCTTCTTTTTAAGATCCTGTAGTGATCTTCCTCTGTCCCTCTCAAGATAAAGCACTTGGTGAATATTCGTTGAATGAATTATCCTCTTGAATTTTCAGAATAACATTAGGCTGGACATTATTCCATTTTCTAGATAAGGGCATGAAGACTAAAGGGACCAGCTCAGATGGCCAGGTTTGTCTGACTCCTGTGCTCTTTCTGGGTCACACTGCCTGCCTGTTCTTTCCAGCAGATGATGGCCTTTTCATGTGGACAGTGAAGAAAGACTGCCGGTTACACAGTGGGTTTCTGCCCGTCACACACAAGTCAACTATCTCTGGTTCCCATGACACAGTAGTAATTGCTTACAGAATTATCTCGCACTGCAGTAAAAGTGTGATTAAGTAGAACCTTTAATTAAACAGATTTTATTTTAAGAGCATGCAAAATAAAGACATTATAAACTTTTAGGCAAAATAGCCATACTACACAAAATAACCTGATAGGAATTTTATGAGAAGTTTCCAAGGTAAAACTTGGAACCTCTATACATTGAGCCCTTTTGTCTATATTTCTGTAGCATGCATAAAGACCATTCAATGGAGCTTTTGTCCAGAACAGTAACTGGCACATAGTACATGTTCAGTAAATATTTGTTGAATGATTGAATTAATGAAGGGGATAGTAAAACCCTCAGCATTCTAAGATCCATATTTATTTACTTGTGTTTGTTATATTTTTCCTGCTAAGGGAAGGTAGTAGATGCATATATTTTAACTAAGTTTTCCGCTACATGGGTCAAAATAAAAAGTTAAAAATTTTTTTTTTATTAAACTAGAAAATTAATTCAATGAGAACAACCTATTTCCCAAATATACTGGTAAAAAACACACATGATTCCATTTTTTAAAGTTTCTACCAAAACTTAACATATATATTTCTATTGCTATATGTTTTCAACTATGAATTTAGCTACATTGAGAAAGAAAATTGACGTAGTCAAAATTAAAGCTTTGGATTTACTTGCAGATTTTAAATATCAGGGTCATCCCAGTCCATACTAACAGTCTAGATTCCCTCTTGGTCATCTCCCTAACTCTCTCCACAGTTTTATACCTAACACATGATCATTTTAACCAAGGTTAATCAAGGATCTTATTTGTCATATCAAAACAAAAGTAAAATATCCTGACTTTGTGGGTAAAACGTGCAATAGATAATTCTTTTTTAGTCAGGAAAATAATATCACTCAAATTATACATATCACAAACTATATTTCTAGGTCTTTATTTTAAAATAAAAATTATGCTTCCAATATTGTTTTCAATATTTTAATGTATAAAGCTCTAATATGAAGAATTTAAATACGTATGATGTAAGGAAATGAAATCTCTTTTTTTGAAAAAAAATTAGATTTTTATTTATATTACTGGTTATGATACCTGATCTGCTTTCAGATTATGCTTTAAATAGGACCAGAAAATAGGGAGACTGAACTTGAGTTTCCACTGCAATGAAATTATGATTTGGTTATAATACATTGACAATTTGTACCATTACCAGCTTTATACTCCCTATTCATGAATGTAGGTCTAATATCTAACCGTTTCTGAGAGCATCTGTATGGGAAATCTATTGTATCACCAATGCCAAGGGTTTGTGATAGAAATTAATCCCATCCTGAGGCCTGGATGAAATTATTTTAGAACTAAGAGTTTGGATACTTTAGTAAAAATTTGTTTCCCACCGTGGCATAATGTTGCAATTTGGAAAATCCAGAGGTGGAGGTGATAATTAGATCAGTATTTGATTTTTTTTTTTTTTTTTAAAGGCAATAGGTTTTTCAGAACCTTTTTTTGACAGGACGTGGGCTTCTGGGGAATATGGTTACCGTTACAGCTATTGGACATTGGCCTTGACTGGTGAAGCACAATGCCACTTCCCTTTTTTTGGAGTCCCCTCTCCTCTGATTCTGGAATCGCAGGTAGAGCAGCCACAATCAGCCTGGCATAGAAGCTCATCTTCACAACAGTGTTTACAAGAGGAGAAAGTGTTGCGTGCACTATATAAATAGCAACCTCGCTTTCTCTCCGTGTGTGTGGCATTTTTGTGAAGAGGCCATCAGCGTTGCTTTCCTCTGTGGGGCTTTGAGGGTCAGGCTTCCTTCCTGCAGTAAAGTGAGGTGGGAATCTCTCTGCGACCACCTTGTTTTTTTCACTCTCAGTGAGCTATGCAGTAGATCAAACCCATTCTCTTTGTTGCCGTGGTCCATTTTACCTTCCCTTGCATCCGACTTCAATGTGTTTTTTATAGTCTTAAATGAACTGTGCACAAAATGTACAGCAGCTGCCCGGGACAGATAAGAGCATAGCAGGGTCACGGAGCCGTGTGGTCAGTCTTTTCCCTCCTCGGCTGCAGTCTGCTCCTTTGAGGGTATTCTGAGTTCTCAACTGCCGGAGTTCAAAGAAATCTGACTACATTTTGATTCTAGTGCAGAAAAAAAATTCAAGGTACCTATGTAATCGTTTATGAAAAAAAAAACAACCCTCTGTTTTAGAGAGTGAAAGAGGAAAGAGGTAGGAAATCCCCTCGACAGTTTAATTTAGAAAAAATATCACACCAATGCTACCTCCATGGTGACAAATAAAAATAATGCAGGAGAGGAACGTGGTAGGCGATTAGATTATTAACGTTCACAGCATCAAGTACAAGAGCACAGAACATAGCTTGCTTGATCTACTCAAACTTTACTACTGCAAATTTTAATGACTTTCACATACCATCCTGCTCCTTCTCAGGTAGCTTAGTGGTTATTGTGGATCTTGAACCCCACCCTTTTAATCAGATAAAGCTAAAATATGATGACGGAGGGAGGAAAAAGAGCTCTTACATTCTTAAGCCAGTGTTTATAGAGACATATAAGACATCAAATACCTAAAATGGAAATCTATTTATTGAACTTTTTAGTATGTCTGCAACAGCATTTTAAGCAACATCATTGCTCCTCAGGTGGCCTTTCATCAGGTTGGGCTAAAATCTTCTGGAGCATCTAAGTTAATAGAAGACTTAACTGACTTTTATCACGTTTATATTTGAGTTTTTAAAACAACCTGAGCTTCAGGTAAATTATTTTGTTAGTTATTTTGTACACACCACTAAGACTTCACTCGTGCAGTGAACAATCAGCACAAACATATTTGGAGATCCTCTAAACACCCTACTCCTTTTTTTTTTTTTTTTAACCCAAATGGATACCTTAATTTCCTGCTGTATGGAAATCCTGAAGCTATCACTGACACCAGGATGTTTTGGTTCAATCTTGAAAAGTCTCTAGAGTCCCCCTTATCTCTCCTCACTACCAATGCCGTGTGACAAGCCTTTATAGTCCTTACCCTATGCTCTTCTAGGAAAACTTCTCACTGATCTGGTCGTTGTCTATCTACTCTCTACATTGCTGCTGGAGTTTTCTTTTTAAATGCAGCACTGATAATTTCACTCTTTTGTTCCAAAACCTTTCATGGTTCATACCTCACTGGAATGAGTTACCGGTGTGTCTACAACCTTCAGGGTACCTGGGTGCCACGAAGTAGTCAGTCTCTCAGTTCATTGCCTCTAACTTAGGCTGCTTCTTCAGGTGACTCCAGGGTACTGTTCAAATATTACCATTTTTTATTTGAGCCTCTACTTATGAGGTTTTGAAACACCGCATTAAAGCAAGGGTTCTTAACTGAGACCTGAGAACTCCTGGGAGAACAAGGTGTGGACTTCAGGATATCTGTGATCCTCCAGAAATTTCTGGAGGTGGGTCCTCAAAAATGATCTACTCTTAAAGGGGATTATATCCTCTATAAAGGTTAAAAATTATAGCTCCTTAAGTATATTGGCCTTAACCATTTGTTCTATAGTATCTTTAGAGTCTCAGCAATACCGGTCTTTCTCATGTAGCTGACATTCCAGCCATAGCAGACTACTTGGCTTTCAACCTGCCAAGGTTCTTCAGCTCCCAACTTTCTGAAACTTTATCTCCACTGCTTCCAACTTACCTTGTAGTTCATCCGTGATGAATTATTTGCAACTCTCTGAAATGCACTTTCAAGGTTTGATGCACTATCACATGGTATTTTCAGTTTGAAATGCCCTCACAGTCTGTCTGGTGATCTCCGCATCCGTCAAGACTCAGCTTAAACCCCAGCCCTCTGTGAACCTGCCCTCACTCCTTCTGAAAGAATTCATTGTTCTTGCTTATATGTTGTGACCTTACATTATATTAATACATTATTGCACTAATTTCAATTTATTCTAATGATTTTCCTATATTTTTCTTCCCACTAGACAATGTTAATTCCATAGTCTGAGCAAAGCCCCTAATTTATTCATCTTTGTATAACCAGCATATTGCTCTTTGTTGATATTTAATGCATGTTGATTAGATGAGTGTTCTTTTAGCCTTGTCTTCATGTGTAAAACTCTGACTTAATCCTTGAAGATCTGGCTAAAATGTCTCCTCTAAAGAATCTCTTGACTCCCCCAGGATAGGGGGACTCTCTCCTCTATGACTCCTAGTAGTTCATATACGAGTCTACTATGTCAGTTATGCCTTTCCCTTACCTTGCTCAGGTGTAAGAGCTGGGGGCCTTCAGTTTGCAGGCTCAACCCTGCTCAGTTCCTCGGCTTAATCTCTTCCAAAGGTGCAAACCAGTAGTGGTTTCAGACTGCCCAGGGAATGTATTACCACCTCCACCATCAACACCACCTCCTATTGGTTTAAAACCCTAACCTAATATCTTTACTTGCCAGCTCTCTCTCTCTGAAAACTGGACCCATGCATCCACCTATCTGGGAAGGCTATTCCAAATGAGAGAATTTCTTAGGAATCATAACACTGTATCTTTCTTTCTGTCTCTTAGTGTTCCTATCCCAATTTAGAAATCAGTACTCAACCAGATAGGACTTAATAGTTCAGTTTGAACTGCTGTCACTCTGTTAAGAAAGGCTAAATTTATAGCCAGTTGTTTTCCTGACCAGGGTCAGCCAGGTCTTTTCCCTGCTTTGTCTTTTTCCCAAAAAGCCTGGAGCAAACTCTCCAGAGATAATGTTTAATAATCCCTAAGGCTCAAGGCAGTGACTTCTCAAGAATGGATAAGTAAATGGACAAATGGATGTTCAGTAAACATATACATTAAGCAATAGAAAGCAAAGGGTACTATGGAACACACGCACCCTGTCCACAGAGGACTCTTCCTTGGCTCCAGCCATTTCTTGATATGTGAGACCATGGGCCTTAGCAGATCTTCTGCTTTTTCAAGAAAAACTGGAAACCCTGATTTTTAGGTGAACTTTTTGATATTTTGACAATAAGGAGCATGGTTCATGCCCAGTGTGGTGTACCTGTGCAGAATAAAATAATCATCATGTAGTTAAGTTAGACATGAGTGAAAAATGTAGGCTATTTTTCCATTATTTTCATTGACAGTTGAGTGTTAGTATTTCTAGAAAGGAGTGGCAACAGCAAGAGTCCCTGTACAGGGTTTTCATGATGACTATCATGATGGAAACCAGTTCAGTTCTTTTGATTCTTGGCCATTGTTCTCTTTAGCCTACCATGTTACTATCTTCAGGATAAGAAGATTCAAGAAGCCAGAGCCCGGAGGCTTCTGTAGTCTGGGACAGATAATTTGGGTCCTGTTGACTAAAGAATAACTGTGTCCTGATAAGGTAGAAATCATTATGGTGGCTCCTTCACTATCTCCTGCCAATGGCTTAAGTGAAGGAAGATAGGATAAAGTATGTGCTCAATAAATACTTGTTGAATGTGTGAATGAATGAATGAACAAATTTATTGCTCTATGTTTATTTTAAAATTTGAAAAAATTTAGTGTCTTATCAATGCAAATTTTTTAAAAATTCAGTGTGGTGAAGATATTCAATAACTATATGGTGACCAGAAGTTCTATTTCAAATTCAATTCAGAGGACTTCTTTTTAGTACAACACTTTGTATCAACTGGAATTAAAAGTGAACTATTCATAACTTTTGTGCATCAAAAGATACTATCAAGAGAATGAAAAAGTAACATACAGAATGAGAAAAAATATCTGCAAATCATATATCTGATAAGGAGTTCATATCCTGAATATATAAAGAACTCCTATAACTCAACAACAAAAGGACACGCCAATTTTTAAATGGGCAAAGGATTTGAATAAACGTTTCCTCTAAGAAGATATACAAATGGCTAATAAGCACATGGAAAGATGCTCAACATCACTAATCATTAGGGAAAGACAAATCAAAACCACAATGAGATGTCAATTCACACCCCTTAGGATGGCTATTATTAAAACAAACACAAAATAACGAGTGCTGGTGAGGATGTGGAGAAACTGGAATACCATGCATTGCTGGCGGGAATGTGAAACGGCACAACTGCTGTAGAAAACAGTATGGTGGTTCCTCAAAAGATTAGACGCGGAGTTATCATATGATCTAGCAATTCCAATTCTACGTATATATCCAGAATACTTGAAAGCAGGGACTAGAACAGATATTTATATACTGTGTTTATAGCAACATTATCCATAATAGCCAAAAAGTGTAAAAAACTTAAATGTCTTTTGATGGATAAACAAATACATGAATGTGGTCTCTCTCTCTCTCTCTCGCTCTCGCTCTCTCTCTCTCTCTCTCACACACACAATGAAATATTATTCAGCCTTAAAAAGAAATAAAATTTTGACACATAGTACAACATAGATGAACCTTGAAGACATTGTGCTAAGTAAAATAAGCCCTACATAAAAGGATATTGTATGATTCCACTTGAGATACCTAGACTAGTCAAATTCTGAGACAGAGAGTAGAATACTGGTTACCAGGGGTTGTGGGGGAGTGGGTAATGGGGAGTTATTGTTTAATGGGTATAGTGTTTCAGTTTGGTATGATGAAAAGTTCTGAAGATGGATAGTGACGATGGTTATACAATAATGTGAATATATTTAATGCCACTGAATTATACACTTAAAATGGTTAAAATGGTAAGCTTATGTTATATATATTTTACAATTTAAAAAAAAGGGTTAAATTATACATAATTGTGATCTTCATCTTTGGTTTACATAGAGTCTTTGGTTAGGCTCCTTTGTGCATTTACCCTAGATCTTCCCAAATCAATTATTCTACTCTCATATGTATATGTATACATATAAAAATGTTTGGGCGTATGTGTGTGTGTGTATATGCTGGGGAGTGTGTGTGTGTGTGTAAAGGCAGTAAGCTCAAAGATTGAAATAGGTAAGGCAAGTTAATGTTGAAATTCATCTCTGTAATCAAATAATTTGTTTTTAGAGTCTTGTTGCTTCAAGGATGCTTCGTTGTGCTCCAGGTGTTTTAAATTATTTCCATCATGTGGAAATTCCCATGGCATGGGAATTGTCAATTGGGATTTGTTCATCAGTAGGAAAATAATGCTTCTAACTCTCGGAAGAATATGAGGGGGTGAAAAAGCATGATGTCCTTCTTTCTTTTTCAATCCCATTGCCACCACCCCACTTAAGTCCCACACTTGGACTAGTATGGTACTTTCCTTTTTGTGTTTTTAACTCTTATCTCATTCAACATTACCTGCACTATTCTACCATACTGATTTTCTAAAATATCCCCTTTTCTCAGTAGATGACTTTACTTCCTATTTCACAAAGGCTGTATCAAGCATGGATGCTCTTAACTTCCTGCCCTTCCCCCCACTTCTATAAACATATCTGCATGTGCTGTAACTTAGCCTCTTTTCCTATTCCAAGCAGAGAGTTTTCAAACCCTGATCCTAATCCAGCCACCTGTGACCTGATCCCATTACATCCTACCTCCTCCAGGACCCGGATCCATTGGTTGTCTCTTTTCTTTCCTGTAGTTTAGCCTCTTCCTCTCCTTTAGCTCTTTCTCTTTAGCCATAAAAAGGCTCAAGTCCTTCTCAGATTTAAAAAAACAATGAAAAACTATATATCTCAAGCTGTGACCCTGAATTTCTCCTTCTATTCACTTCCGAGCTTCTTGAAAGACTGTTCTATTTGCTTTTTGTTTTTTCGGCTTTCTTCCAAATTCCTACAGGTGCCTTTCCCTACATCTCTATTGAAATTGCTCTAAATATTACTCAAGACCTTTAGATGCCAAATCCAGTAGACAGTTTCGTTATTGATTTATTTGATCTGTCTGCAGCTTTGACACTGTTGGCCAAAATCGTTCTCTCCTGGTTTCCATGAAACCATTTCTCTGAATTCTATAATCATTCCTTCTTTCTCTTTGCCCACATTCAGCTCTGGTGCAGTCCACCGATCTGTCCTTTGTGTTCCCTTCTCGGCCTAACGTCGATGAGGTCTTCAGGCTAATAACTCCAATCTCTCTCTCTTCCTCAGCTTTCTTCTGTTTTGGGGGCTCAGTTGTGTACTAAACATGTCTGCTTGGATGTGCAATTCATTTTATTACAATTCTCTTTCTCCAGAATAGTCTCTCTCATCCTGTTTTCCACATCTGGATAAAAAGCACTGCCATCTATCAATTGTCCATGTTAGAAACAGAAAAGATTCTTCTTTCCTCCTCTTCTATATGCCTAATCCAATTGGCATGAAGTCCTGTGCATTTTACTAAAATATCTTTTTGAGCCTATTTTCCTTATTCATCTACCCTGCCTAGTTCTTTAGCTATTTAGCCAATAGTTCTTTAACTATTCACTCACTCAAGGAAGATGGTACCATATTAAAAATCCTATAAAATATTCTCTCTCTTTTTTTTTGCTATAAAACTGTCCATGATGAATTCCAAATCTTTCATAAGAAAATCTTACAATTTTAGACAATAAACTATTTTATTAAAAATCAGAACATAATAATGAGGTACCACTTCACATCCACTAGAATGGCTATTTTTAAAAAAAGAAAAACAGAAAATAACGAGTGTTGGCAAGGATGAAGAGGAAGTTGGAAGCCTTGTGCACTGTTGGTGGAAATGTAAAATGGTGCCACTGTTTAAACATTATGAAAATTTCTCAAAAAATTAAATAGAATTACCATATAGTCTAGCAATTATACCTCTAGGTATATATCAAAAAGAATTCAAAGCAGGAACTGAAACAGATATTTGTACACCCATGTTCACAGCAGCGTTATTCATAAAAGTCAAGATAGAAACAACCTAAATATTCATTGACGGATAGATACACAAAATGTAATGTGTGTGTGTGTGTGTGTGTGTGTGTACACACACAGAAATGAAATTCTGATGCATGCTACAACATAGATGAACCTTGAAGACAATATACTTAGTGAAATAAGCCATACACAAAAGGACAAATGTCATATGATTCCACTTACTTGAGGTATCTAGAGTAGTCCAATTCATAGAGATAGAAAGTAAAATGGTAATTATCAGGGGTTGAGAGGAAAGGATAATGGGGAGTTATTATTTATGGGCACAGAGTTTTAATTTAGATTGATGGAGGCTTTCTAGAGATGGAAAGTGTTGATGGCTGCACAACAATGCAAATAGACAATGCTATTGAACTGTACATTTAAAAATAATTAAACTGGTGAATTTTGTTATACATATTTTACCACTGTCTTATTCAGCTCAAGCTGTTATAACAAAATACCATAGACTGGATGGCTTAAACAAGAAACATTTATTTCTCACAGTTTTGGAAGTTGGGGTGTCCAAGGTCAAGGTGCCTGCAGATTTGGTGTCTGGTGAGGCCCTGCTTTCTGGCTTACAGACAGCCCCCTTCATGCTGTATACTCACGTTGCTGAGAGAAAGATCATTTCTCTCCAGTCTCTTTTTGCAAGGGCATTAACCCCATTCATGAGGGCTCCATCCTCATGACCTAATTACCTCCCAAAGGCCCCATTGCATTGGGGATTTAGGTTTCAATGTATGAATTTTGGGGAACACAAACATTTAGTCCATAGCAACCACACTTTAAAAATTAGAATGTATTTATCAGATATTTCAAAACTGTCAGTCTTGAGATGTGTTTGTTTAGAATTCCAAAAGCATTTACTTTGTCCTCAGTGATACAAGGGGGGTGTGAGCTAACTGAAGCAAGTGGCCTCTTGCCAGAAGGATACAGGGGTTGATTCTAAAGACAAGCAGAGATGTCGAAGGGCACTTTGAAACTCCCGGGTAAAAAGAAACAGAGACACCACAGATGAAACGGTGGTCCCCCCGCAGTGCCTGTTCCTGCGGAGGCTGCCGGGACTCCCTCCTCATCCCTCAGTCCCTCATCCCTCCCGAAGCTCAGCAGGGCGTGTTTCCAGCTCGACTAGGAACCTCCTACTTCTGTTAACGCTAACAGTACAACGCACTGCAAAACAAAATAGAACTATAGGCCAAAAAAAAATTTTTTTTAAATACATGCATTTTTGGAGTAATTATGAAGCAATCCAAAAGCTGAATAAAAGAGAAAAGCAACTCAGGATCAGAACAAAGCCTAACAGGAAAATATGTGTGTCATTGTTAAGTGCCAAAGTAAATAATGGCATGCAAACCCCAAACTGCTTATCTGTGTGGTTTTCATAGTGTCAGAATATATGCAAAGTTTGTTTGCCTGCACTGAGAGCCATTACAGATCATGGAAGTAAAAAACAAAAGTCAGACTGTCTGTGTGAACATTTGGCAAGCAAGTGCCAGGTTTCCTCAACATTTTCTCTGTTCTAGAGAAGTCAGCAAGAGGTGGTGGTAATGTTCTTCCTCTTCCTCCCTCCCTCCCTCTTTCCCTCTCTCTTTCTCTCTCTCTCATGAATTAAAGCATTATTTTCTTTGAGCTCAGGAAATAGAATTCAAATTTACAGTGAAAAGTTACTAATGAAAGACATGACCTGTCCCTTTTAATATATATTTATTTTCAAGAATAACTGCACTGTAGTTAAAATGAGAGCTATTTTCTTTAAAAGTGATCTGCGTGAGGGAAAAAATAGGCACTCTCTTCAAATTTTCCTCCTCTTTGTCAAATCGAAATAGCTTCAGATAAATGAATGACACAGGAATACCTGCTGTAGCAACATGTATTCAGGATGACAGAAGTGGCATGTCACGCAGTTTTCTTCAGTTGTGCTACAGTTTTTGAGCACAGATGAGGAGGCTGCTGAAATGTTAGGTGGGTATGTGTGACAAATTATATCAGTTGACAAAGTGGCTGCATTTAGTGGGAAGAATTTGCCTTAGTATTTAGAAATTTAATTAGCAATTATGTATGTATGTTTTTGTTTTTTGTTTTTGTTTTTTTTTTAGAGTGGAAAAGTATGGAAATGAAGCAGTGAGTTAATTCTACAAACATGCATTGAGTGATTACTCTATGCCAGACACTCCGTTAGGTACAGAGTGAGTTATTTGAAGCTCACATCTGTTGAGTAACTTCCCCAAGGTCTCATTGCTAATAGCTAACCAAACACAGGCCTTTGTAATTCTAAAGTCCATGCTTTTAACTCCTATTCTGTTACATCTCAGTTATATTTGTTGAAAGGACAAGGTTCTCATATCTGTTCTTATATCCGGACTTCTCTCTCATATCTGACGCTCAGCCCTATGCCCTTGAACAGTTCCCGTCTCATCAGTCCTCTCCTGTGAACCAAGACAGTCAATGCGTCTTATTAGCTGACCCCAAGTTCCGTGTACCTACTGCTGCTGCTACTGTGACCGGTACTGCTACAGTTAACAGTACTGTGTCTATTATAGTTGACTAATAATAACAACGATGGTTGATAATATTCACTGAGTACTTACGATATGACTGAAGCTCTTCTGAGAACTTTGTCAGCCTTATTTCATTTAATACTTTCAGTGGTAGAAGGTGTATGCTCTGGACTAGACCCCTCAGCGTTAGATCCGAGTGTCTACGCATTGGAAGTGCAACTATGGGCAAGTCATCTAACTTTCCTGACTCTTGATTTCCTCATCTGTAAGATAGAAATAATAAAAGTATCTGTCTAAGAGAGTTGTTGAGAAAATTAAATAACAGAATTTAGAGAAATAGTATACTTAATAAATGTTGCCTACCAATTATTATTATTATTATTGACATAAATGCTACTAAAAGTTTCATTCATCTATAAAACCCTGCCATGTTCGTACAGCTCAGCTATCAGGGCTTTGGCCTCAGTTTCCCAATTTTTTATTCTAGCTCTCTGCCTGGAACTGAACATCAATGCAGTTGGCTGGATCTTTAATACCCTGTGCTCTGTTCCTGGGAGCTGGATCTCATCTCTTATCAACTGCTGGTTGGGATGCTATGCATCATGTGCTTCACTTCCATTGGAGCCAGAATGGCCTATCATCTGATTTTTATTATCTCCATTGTTGCCATATCCCAGGCAAATTAACCCCTTTGCTCTGTCTTGGATCAAACTCCTGTTTGGTGTGCTCTTTTGTTAACTCCAGTTTGAACTGTTGAGTAGTTTCCAAGTCTTGCTCAATCCTGTTTGCTTTTTGGCCTTCTCTGCTCACAGTTTCTGAAATTATAGTACACCTTGAGGTCAAACTCACCTAAGATACAGCATGTAGCATTATAGTTTAGAGGAGTCAAAGATGAAAATACATAGTCCTGCCCTTAACGAATTTATAATCTTCATAAAGAAAAAAATATATAAAACATAGCTGATATGCCCATTCGGATCCCATTGGCCTTGCCTGCTCTTTATTCCAGGCCATTGTCACTCCTCGAAATCTTCTACTCTGCTGCCTGAAGCCAACTAATATTGCTCGTCCAAGAATACTGGCCCTCCGCATTGGTTATCACTGTGTAGCCAGGTCACCAGCCATCTGCCCCAAATCTGTGGGTGCTTCTGACACTTACGGGCTCAGATGAAACACCGTACCCCAGGACATGAGATTTGCTTCCTGATCAGTCAAATTTAGGAGTTCAGGAGAATTAACCTCCTGTGGGTTAAGTCCAAATAAATAGAAACCATGAGAATAGAGGGAGCTGAACAAATCAATTATCTCTTCCATCCTCAGGCAGTTGCTCCGTGTGGCTGAGCAGATGAACCTTCCAAGTGATGGTCTCAGTCTCTCCATGGCTTATTATGAAACAGTGGCCGGCATGGTAACCTTGTGTTACTTCTCATCCTTCTCACATTCACCTTTCTGTTAACAGAGGAGCCAGGATTCAAATCCTGCTCTCTACTCAATGCTCTTAGTCACTATATTTGAATAATTTTATGAAATTATTCATGTGAAGGGAGACAATCAAGATGAATGGACTCTAAAGCTCCGAAATTTGAGAGTCTCGCGCCTGAGAATGAAAGGAGATATGTTAGGCTTGAAAGAAGAGAAGACATGAAATAAGGAGGGATTCTTAGGTAGCCTGGTATTCTTTCTGATTGTTTTTCTCCACTTAAACCTCTCTCACCACAATGCCCCTTTCCCCAACACACTACCCTAATAGAACTAAAATCGCTTTGCCTTCAGGGAATCTAGCCTAGCATTTCCCCTCCCACTAACTCTGTTTGGCCTAAAAGGAAAAAAAATTACTTTGTCGATAAATCCTTTCATTCCACAATTAGAGATAAGGCGCTTAAAAATACAAATGTCTGAATCAGAGTTAGCTAGAAATGATGATATCAAACTCTTTCCTGTTTTGGTGGAGGAGGAGAGTTAGAGGGCAAAAAGGCATCCCATGGGCCCTTGGAAGGGAACAGAGCAGCCTGGAGGCAGAGAATGGGACTTTATCCAGTCATACAATTTATCCACTATTCATTTTCATCTGAGAACATGCAAAGAAAAGCTGGGCACAGCAGTCCTGTGGGGACATACACAGACAAATTATAATGGAAATTATGACCAGAAAATAAGCTTACGCAAAGATCTAATCCACAATAGAATATTTATTTAAAAAAACAGACAAATCTATATTGAAGGTCAACTGTATTGAACAAGGGAATTATTTCAGATGCCAGGTATTATGGAACTGAATGAATATTACTGTTCAAATGTTATTGCAACAAATGATATTTCAGGAAAATCGTTTATAGAAGAAAATCTAAGCCTAATCTTAAAGTGATAGTCCATTGAGCTAAAATCACATTTGTTATAGTGGATAGACCAAAAATAGATAGGATCTTAAAGAGTTCATTGTATAGGTGTGTGAGATGCTAGTGTGGAAGATGAATAGGAACTAGCAACATTTGAAGTGAAACATTACAACCTCTCAAATTTGCAAGCATGGCTTTGAAAATCAATTACTTCATATGCATTTAAATTTTTTGATCTTTTTCACTTTGTTCACTCCCCTTATATATCTTTGATGTTCCTAGTTTTGTCACCAGTTGATTGGTGTTGTTGTCCAAGACTATGCATGTTGTTGCTATTTAATACCACAATAGTCCCTGTCCTAACTAATCCTTTTACTTACATCCTATTTTTCAAACATTCAGATATTTGTTTGGTTAACTTTAGTTAACCTAATAGAGAAAAAAGCACATGCCTGCATTCTATGAGTGTCTTCTGTGAAACAAGAGGAACTTATTTCATGAGAGTTAAGAGCTCTCCATAGTCCCATAAGCTAATTAAAATGAAGTAGAGTCATACTTAGTAGTAATAAAAGATTAATATTTAATTTAACATAAGTAGTTTTAAATTGCATTTTTGTATTTTCCACAGTCTATTGGAATCATTTTTATTCTAAAATTTAATAATGTGAAATGTTAGTTTTTCTATTGCTGCTATAAAAAAATTAATCACAAATTTAGTGACTTAAGACAAACACATGGAGGAATAACTATTACGAGTGTCACTGGGCTTTGTTACTCATTTGCTATGTGATCCAGAGTAAGGCTTTTGACTGTGCTATGCTTCAATTTCCTTAGCTGTCTGAGTAAGGTTGTCGGAAGGGTTAGGTATATTAATGAACATAAAATACATAACCTGGCATATGTCAAAGGTTCAGTAAGTCTTAACTATAATTATATGTGTATCTGTGTGTATGGGTTGTGTACGGTGTGTGTACACAAAAAACATACATACATTTATATGGGTAGAACTTTCAGAAGATTGACAGAGTATATGGAAGATGTAGACTTCGAAAATGCAATGAAACAAGAAAAATATGATTAGTATCATAATTAGATGCAACTATTTTTCTCCAAACAAAAAGTTATATTTTTATTTATTACTTCGACTTTAGTTTAAAGAAAAGTGAAAGAATTCTGCTTCTCAATCTGTCCTTTTACTTTCTTATAACTCAGAGAAGCTCATTTTATTTATAATAATTTATTTTATAGAGGGAAATAATCTATCTAAGTTCTATAACTCTGTATTTAAATGGTTACATTGGTTTAATTCAACAAGGAAAATAAGAATAATAATAATGGCTGTCATGTATAAAATACCTGTGTGTCCAGCAATTTTAGGCACCTTACTCTGATTGTATCATGTATCCTCACAATAATTCTATGAAGTAAAAATCATTGTTTCTATTTCTAAAATGAGAAAATGGAGGTATAGAAAATTAAAGACACTACCCAGGTTATGTGAGTAAGAAGTGCAGAGCCAGAATTCCATCCTATGCCTTGCCTTTTCTCCATGCTTTTCTTCCTCTCTTGCATTGTAGGACCCTAGGCTGCTTTGTGAGGAGAGCTTGAAACTGCCCTGAGACCAACACTTGGTCCCCTTCTCATAATAGTTACCAGATATGGCTGATGATTAGATCTTCTGGGGGCTCAAATGTCCATCTATGTACCAATGGGTAAACAAAATGTGGTATATCCATACAATGGAATATTTGGCCATAAAAAGAAATGAAGTGCTAATGCATGCTACAACTTGGATGGACTTTGGAAACGTTATGCTAAGGGAAAGAAGCCGGTCACAAAAGATCATATGTTCTTTGATTCCATTCATATGAAAATCCAGAATAGGGAAATCTATAGAGTCAGAAGTGGTATCTTAGAGCTGAAGGTGGGGATGAGAGGATAGGGGGGTAGCAACTAAGAGTGCGGGGTTTCCTTTGAGGTGATAAAAATGGTCTAAGACTGACACTGACGACGGTTGTACATATCTGTGAATATACTAAAAAATCATTGCAGCGTATTCTTTAAACGGATGAATTGTATGGCATATAAATTATATCTCGAGAAAGCTTTATTTTTTAACCCTCTGGGGAAATTTTGTTTTTTAATTCTAATTTTCAGCTTCTGCCTCACCCTGCCTTCATCTCAACCCTGCCGCTAAGATTCCAATTTAATAAATCTGGGTTTCTTTGAAAACAGGATTTCGTCAAAGGTACCTTGAAAGATTCTAGTGATAAACTATGTTTGAATATATCACTGCTTTAGATAGGGTTACGCCCACCAAGCACTAACCTAAATCTGGGCCCGATTTGTTATAATTCATAATTCCAAGGTAGATCTGGCTCTTTATAACAGACAAGATTTTCGGGGTGGCTGGTAGAATACCAAGTAGCTCAGAGTAGGCCACAGTCACTGACTACCAAATGCTGCAAAGTTTGCTTGGACATTTTTTGTCAAAGAGTAAAGTAACATTCAATGCAATTCGGGAGAATGTTGTTTTACCAAAATATTGTGAGATTCCTGTACAGCAAGTTTTTTATTTCTTATGCAATTTTGGTGATCCTCTTTTCTCCATTACAAGTAAGTTTCAAAAAATTCTCCTCAGTTGCTTAAAAAAAAATAGCAAGTTTGTTAATAGAGTATACTTTCTGAAGGGTGGAGATGAGAAGTCAAAAAATTATTTAATACAGAGAAAACATATTAATCTCAGGAGAAGAAAGTATACCAAGTGTGAAGATTAATAAACAGAAACCTCATTTAAATTGGAGTCGGAAAGGCCTGTAGGGGGAGCTCTCATGCCATACCGCTCATTGTCAGTTACCCCAAACAGGAAGGGATTACTTTCCATCTCCAACAGGAAGATGTGCCTCTACTCTATTACTCCATCGGGAAGAAAGGAGGGCCTTCTTCTCAAGGAACAACCGCTCAGCTAATGGAACACTGTTACAACTCAGCCAATGAAAAGCCACTATACTTCAAATTCCTGGATTCCTCCAATGGACTCTTTGCTTATAACAGCCTTTTGAAACCCCTCTATAAAAGAATGTTTTCCTTTTTTGGGAGTCTCTTGACTTGCATGTGGTTTGACATTACACAATATGTCCAGAATTACAGTTCTTTATTGTTCCCAAATCTATTTTTCTGGAAAATATATGGCTGTGTATTTGTAATAGGTCAACATGAGAAAGTTGTAATGGACAAAAGTTCCGTGTCTGAAATTTGATATTTTAATGATAAGTTTGCTAAATGACCAAAAAATACATTTAAGAAATTGACACCAGACTGGATGGAGATAAAATAAATGAGCTTTTAAACTAATGTTTAACCATATTCCATAATTATAAATATTTAACCAGGTACAGTGTGTGTGTGTGTTTGAGGAGGGGGAGTTCTATTAAAATTTAGCTTTTGAAAAGAATAATACACGTTACTATTTTAAACTACAAATGCATGGAAGCAACCTAAGTTTTCATCATTAGATGACTGGATAAAGATGATGTGTTACATATATAAAAAGGACTATTACTTGGCCATTAAAAAGTGAAATATTACCATTGCAACAACATGGATGGACCTAGAGGGTATTATGCTAAGTGAAATAAGTCAGAGAAAGACAAATACCATATGATCTCACTTATATGTGGAATCTAAAAAACAAAATAAACAAAACAGAAACAGATTGATAGATACAGAGAACAAACGCACGATTGCCCGATGGGAGGAGAGTTGAAGGTATGGGTGGAAAAGGGGAAGGAATTAAGAAGTACAAATTGGAGGAGAGGAATAAATGACATAGATAATAGAAGGCTCTGTTCATCCCTCTGGTAACCAAATCAAAGTTGTGACAGAAACAAGGAGCAGCAGCAAGGAAAAATCACCTGGAATCTAGATGAACAAACCATACACCTAGGGAGAAATCCAAGAAATCACCCTGCAACGGCAGAGTAAGATGGGGCAAGGACGTGGGGCAGCCCCATCTGGAGCGGCTGAGTGAGACAGACACTGCTGCAGGGGCAGCAGCAGAAGCCTCTTAAAGGGGCCACGTCCATGAGCAGATTTTCGTGGTGACGGACCTGCTTGCTCTGAGCACCAGTGCAGATTCAGCTGCGCGCAGGTGCCACCAGGGACTTACAGGGGGGCATTGTAGGGGTGAGGGCCAAAGAGAGACTCTCTGTATAGAAGTGCCAGCATATCCATTGTTTTATGTTGAGCCCTGCCCTACTACCAGTGCGCCAGACCCAGTGCCGCCATTGCCCTGACATCATCAAAGTGCATAACAGAGGTTGCTGTGCTGAGAGGATTCCCTGAAACCGGCGTCCCCCAACTCATGGCCCCACCCAAGACACATCCAGGTGTATTCTCAGCGAGTCAGGTGCTCCTTGCTGAGACTCACGTTGGAGGCAGCTGGCCTCGGTTTCTGGTGTGGCCTTTTGAGGCAACTATAAGCACAGCATCTGTGGATTGCTTGCTGAATCTTAACAGGTGGCCCCGAAGGGGCAGGGGCTTGGGCTAAGTTTGGCCTGCAGCTGAACCCCTCTCGGGACCGTGCCACTGGACACCTACATCACAAATCCACACCAATAAGAATGGGAGACTTAGGAGTTTTGCTTAGTACATAGAAACACACATGGAAAGGCAGCCAGAATGGGAAGACAAAGAGGCAGAAACCATATGAGGGAAGAGAAGAGATCCAGATACAATGGAGTCAAGTCATCTAACAGATGCAGAGTTCAAAACCCTGGTTATAAAGATGTTCAACGAACTTTTGGGATGTGTAGATAAATTCAGCGAGAACTTCAACAGAGAGATTTTAAAAAAACATAAAAATGGAAATGTAAATCATAAAAGGGAACCAGTTTGAAAGGAAGAACACACTATCTGAGATGAGAAGTATATTAAATGGAATAAACAAAGGAATAAACAAAGTGAATAAAGAAGAGGATCAAATGCCCTATCTAGAGGATGGGAAAGCCAAGGACACTCAGTCAGAATGGCAAGGGATAAGATGCTAAGACTATAAAAATAATTTAAGGAGCATATGGGACACTATTAAGGGTCCAAATATTTGTCTGATCGGTATAACTGAAGAAAAAAAAGATGCTGAACAGCTGTTTAAAGAAATAATGATGGAAAACTTCCCTAACCTGGTGAAAGAAATGCACATAAAACCCCAGGAAGCTCAGAGAATCCCAAAAACCAGGGATCCAAAGAGGCCCACACCAAGACAGATGGTAATTAGAATGCCAAAGGTAAAATACAAAGAAAGAATATTAAAAGCAGCAAACAAAAAGCAGTTAGTTACCTATAAGAGAATAGCCATAAGGCTGGCAGCTGATTTCTCAGAAGAAACTATGCAGGGCAGAAGGGCTTGGCAAAAAAAAAATTCGACGTGATGAAGACCCAGGATCTACAACCAAGAATAATTTATCCAGCAAAGCTATCTTTTAGAGTTGAAGGACAGATAAAGAGCTTCCTAGATAAAAATAAACTAAAGGAATTTGTCACCACCAAGCCAGTATTACAGGAAATGTTGGAGGGACTTCTTTAAGAAGAAAAACATGTATCAAAAACAGGAATAAGAAATGGTAACAACTACATTGCTATCAATAAATACTTCAAATGGAAAAGAATTAAGTGCTCTAACCAAAAGATAGAGTGGCTGAAAGGATAAGAACTCAAGACCTCTACATATGAAAGTGTAGGGAATGGAAAAAGATATTGCTTTGATTGACCTCAAAGGTATTTAAGTTAGAGAAAGATAAACACTATGTGATTTTACTTATATGTGGAATCCAAGGAATTAAAAGAACGAACTAATCAAAAACAGACAAAGGTGTCAGGCAAAGGGGAGGGGGGATTGGGTTGCTGGGAGATTGGGGTAAAGGGCTAAAGAAGTACAAATTAGTAGATAATGAATGGTCATTGGGATGGGCAGCACAGTGTAGGGAAGGCAGTTAGCATTAATACATTGGCTGGGGGAGGGTCAGGGGAGGGAGGGTACAATTGGTGAAATTGTTTTATGAACTATGTAAATGTCTAACCAATGTGCTGTATACTTGAAACTAAATTTTTTAAAAAAAGTACAAATTGGTAGGTACGAAATAGTAATAGGGATATGAAGTACAGCATAGGAAATATAACCAATAATATTTTAATAACTATGTATAGTGCCAGATGGATACTAGACTAATTGGGGGGATCACTTCATAAATAATATAAATTTCTAACCATTATGCTATACACCTAAAACTAATATAAAATAATACTGCACGTCAACTTGAAAGGAAAAAGAAAAATTAAAAAAAAAAAAGTCTCCACAGAACTCCCTAGCCTTCCACCAATCAAGGATACAGCAAAGAGATGGCTGTCAATAAGCCAGCAGGTAGGCCCTGAGCAGACACTGAATCTCCCAGTGTCATCATCTTGGACTTCCTGGCCTCTGGAACTATAAGAAATAAATTCTTGTTTGTTAAGTAGGTAGGTAGGTAGGTAGGTAGGTAGGTAGGTAGGTAGGTAGGTAGGTAAATAAATAAAATTACAAGTTCATTTCGCTTTCTTTAAAGTACGATATACTTTTGCTAACTAAACAGCATTACCTCTTAATAGAGGTCCAGTGCTATAATTTGATCCCTCTGGCAAATTAAGTACAATTATGCAAACTACTAGGATTTGAGCATAATCTAATATGGTACATTTGAAGCAGATAATAATTTCCCTGGTTGCAAACCAGATTGTCTTATTTTATGTTTGAACTATGTTTTAGAAAAACATTGTACTACATAAGCAAGATTCCATTATCTTATGTATTCTATTTGCTCAGTTCTGTAATGGACATGTTTAGAAAAATAAAGCCAAAATTGGAATCTTCAAATGATAACGTATTTTTTCAGAAATTTATACTTACAAAACAGAAATTTCCATGAAACTAGGAAAAGGATTCAATTGGTGATAATTGCTTTTTGTTAATAAAATATAAATATAACACTACTGTAATTTTTCTCTTTCGCTATAATCAATGTCAAATATGATTTAATTGAGATAATTCGGTTCACTTAAATATAAAAGTTTAGGAGTTTGAAACTGACCTGGTTAAATGCATTTCAATAAATTCCAACCACAAACTTTCTGAATGATATTTATAAGGTAAGATTGAGTGCACTTTTTAAATATGTGAATCCCATTAGCATTAATCAGTACTATATGTGTGCACTGCGGAGAAATCAGGAAAAATTTTCTTTTTAGTGCCCCTTATCAAGGAAACTAAAGAAATTATCCCTCTCATAAAAAGAAAACAGAACTTTTTTTTTTTATTCTTTCCTCCTATGAAAGTGAACTTCATATGCAGGGAAGTTCTGGCTTAATGGCACTGAAAGTAGTCTTTTATATGAAGGAAATGCACAGGGTGTACCAAAGCCTTTAGTGTGGAATCGTCATTTCCAAGTGTGTGAACACAGTCTTCGCCCGTTTGTTCCTTGGCTTCTTGGGAAGACTGCCAACAAGCACGCCGGCTCTCAAGCTGTATTGTGCAGAGATTTCCAGCCCACAAGGATCTGGACTTTTTTTTATAGGTAATGTCAATGTCATAAAGGCCCTTGCACAGCTGTCAGGGATAACGACTTTTAGAAAGCAGTGCCTGTATTAGCTCTTTGTTTTCTTTTAGCAGAAAAATGCAGGTTTAGTGGATATGGAGGAAAAAGTTTCTGTAAAGAATTCTAATACTATCTTGTCTAATTTGGTTGTAAACCTGTAGTGACAAGCATATTTCTGAGAAATAAAGCAGTATAAGCAGTAGTTCTGTTGTGAGCACATGTAAAAGTGCTAATAAGAATAATTTTAAATAATGTTTCCAGCTATTTTTATTATGCCAGAAGCTTCCCCCTTCATGGGCCGAAGATCCCTGGGATGCGGCGAGTGGCATAGAATCACAGCAAAGAGGCAGGGATGGGGTGAGGTGAGCAATGATCCATATATACATGCAGGTTTTCTTAACTGAGTATTATTAGAAATGCAGCCACTGTCATTGTAAGAGTGGAGAGCCCTCAAACATTTTATACCAAAAAAGAAAAATAAATCATCTCATATCTTGAATTTGCTTCAAAATACTGTGGGTGGAATGAGTAGGTGGGATACGGATTGGTCATGAGTTGATTGTTGTTAAAGCTGGATGATGGATACATGGAGGTTTAGTACAGTCTTCCCTTTAGCTTTGTGTTCTTTGAAATTTTCCCTTATAATAAACTGAAGTGTGATTGAAAAGGCTGAGAGCCACCGCTTTATACTAAATTGTCAAGTAATTTTGCTTAACAGTTCTTTCATTGGATACTCAAGCAACCAAATTGTTAAAAGCAAAGATTAAAATAAATTACCAAAAACTACAGAAGAGGTACATTGTCGATCACTGATTTACTATGGGAGTAGGCAGACTTACTGTTTTTATACTTAACCTAATCTTGATCTAACACCAAGAATTAAAAAAGGAAAACATAGCATCTATATGCCTATAATAGGTCATAGGATGTATCGATTGAAAGAAACTGAAAATTAAAATGCATTTTTCCCAGTTACTTGTTAAGCCTCTTTTGCTCCCTCCCTCCTTCTTTTTCTCTTTCCTTCTCTCTAATGCAACTACATTTACCCTAAATTTGAAGATAATGACCCATTTCAGAATTTAAGTGGTGAACACAAATCAGAACACATCCTTTCGGTCTGTTCCTCACTACCAATCCGTCCGTCTTCAGCCACCATTCTACTTTCTTTAGCCTTGGCAGGAGATCCAAAACAACACTTCCTTCTTTTCATTCTGATGCTGGGCGATTGTTTGGTGCTGATATGACATTGGCTTTCCCATAATTTAGTTGGGAGTGTTTTACACTAGAGAGCTTCAGTGTGTTTGGATCATAAAACTTCTTCTGAGCACTTTTGTAACAACTCCATGTTCTAATACATCCAGCAAAGTTGATTTTTAATACTCTTCCCCTGAATTTTCATTAAAAATCAGTTCCATTTTATCTTTGATGGTTTATTGATACTTTGCCCCCAAAGATAAATTGAATCATGCAGAGAGATTGTCATTTCCTGTTTGATGTGTTCTTGTTCCTGTGTACAATGTCAGTTTTTTTTATTTAGGTAGAGTCGTTCCATGGGGCTAAGTAACTTCCTGGTTAGTCATTAGGAGCAACTGCTGGAAAACTGTGATATAATCTCACATGTTAGCCAAGTGAGTTATGATGGGGGTCAGGGATTATGTGATCATGTGTATGTATGTGTGTCCCTTTGTAATATATAAGAAAATGACTATCGTAGTTTGGCTTATCACTACCAATCACACAAAATCACGTAATTATTTTATATGAGCTTCCCACGGTCTCATTTCTTGTCTGAGATGCATGATGAATTGGCCAGTAGGTTTTAGATGTAGTCATAGAAGAATCAGGCAGACAACTGATTGTAGATGTTGGCCGAGACACAAATATTTCAGAAAGTTATGTTTGCCTTAGTAATGAATTGCTATGATTTTGTACTCTCAGGATATGATCTACTACTACAGTAGATTCTAGAAATATCTGCATTTCTTATACAAATATTAGATGTAGTAGTATGTTCCTGTAGCGTAGTGGTCTTTAAACTTTCCTGTTTACACAGAGCCTAATAGAATTTTGAAAAAGTATATGTCCTTCTGGCACAGTTACAGCTGAAAAACTTTGTTTTAAGTATAAAAAGTTATAGAGGTTGCATTTTTCTCTCATTTATATATTCTACTTAAAAATAGAACTGCTATATCATTGTTTTAATAGTAACTAATATGATCCAAATATTAGTAATTTAATACCCCCACTATTCATTTAAAAAATGTCATTAAGCTTTCTTTAAAGATATTTATGTCATTTTCACCCTAAACTCATGTTTCTACTCCACTTCACCCATAGAATTTTATTCTAACATAATATATGTTCATGCTTGAACACCTTTATTGATAACCTTATTATATTTCACTTCAACAAAAATATTTATATAAAATGAAATTTAAAATGAAAATATTTTCTATAATCGTGAAGCCCAAACTGCTTTTGGAATGAGTCACCATTATAATTACTATTATTATACAGTTGATCAAAAAAAAGCCACACAATGTAATATACATATGACATATTATTGAATTGCATGCTTGAAACATATAATTTTTTCAGCCAATATCTCCCCATTAAATTTAATTTAAAAATGTGTACTATTTAACTTAAAAGTAAATATAATTTTATTAGAAATATGTCTCAATGAGATGATTGTGAGGTAAATTAGGCTTATAATTTTTTAAAATTCTACTGATTTTGCTTTCTTTTGTTTTACAATAAATTTGTATATCTCTTGATGAACAGCTATTGCTAATTGCTGGATGAGACAGGTTCAGCATCAATAAAATTTCTAGTTTTTATTTTTATAGATATGTATTGTAAGAAGCCTTATTCATATGCAAAAGTAGACAGCTCTGGAAGGAGAGCTCTTTGTCTTTTTACATGAAAATTTCCTTAAAGTCTTTTCATTGCTTCTGAGTCATATGCCTCAAATCATTCTATCATCTTCCATTAAAAAATAATTTGGAGCTTTATCCATGGACAGCTTAATGAGATTTTATACTTGGCCACTACCCCCCATTGCCTTTCTTCTAGGACTTCTTCAGTGAGAAACTGAGATCTCAAAAGGTTCACTAAGACCTACCTTCCAGCTCCCATCGTCCTCTAAGCCTGAGCACAATTCCTGTTACTGCTGCTTCTCTGCCTTGCCAGTCAGCAGGCAGTCAGCAGGCACGGTATCCATAGGCTGAAGATGAGACCTTGATCCAGACAAAGCCAGGGTGGCTACTGGGTGACCCCATGAGTGGCAGCAAAGCTCCAGATGCTATTTCTACAGTGGAGTCACATTCTTCTGTCCTATCTTCATCTGTAAAATGTGGATACTATTAATATCTACTTCATAGGGTCGATTCAAGGCTCAGTTGAGATGATACATGTGAAGCTTCTTGAGAAACTTAAAAAGATTATACAAATAGTAGTTGCTCCATGTTGAGTGTATTTGAACATCATCTGTCCCAACCAACTCTCTTGGTCTCTTCATCAGACAAATTGAGTCTGCTTGCAAAGCATGATACTAAGAAACATACAAAAACGCAGCCTATGCATTGAGATCTGCTACCATATCTTGTTCTCTGACCACTTCATTTCCTAGCAAGGATGTCATTAACCACCTTAGGTCTCCCTTGCTTTGATGAACATTTGGACCCCAGGAGGTACTTCTCCAGCAGTCTTTCCTTTCCATTATACTTTCCCCTCTCATCCCACACATTATATAGTGTGAGGCAAGAGGCACTCCTATCTTCTCCTTTGGTCTCTTGTAGGCTGAGCTGATCCCAGATAACCCCTCACTGGAGAAGGCAGATTAGATAAATATGTACACAATCAGAGATATAGTTCAGAAGAGAATTTAAGTAAATCAGCCTGTTTAGTAAATACATTAGATAAAATTAAGACTTTAAAATAAGGAAGCATATAGAAAAGTGACTAAAAGAATTTAATGACCAGTTGTGTGCAACTTTCTTTGGGTATTAATGGCTTATTTTTATTTAAATAAAAATATCAATTAGGAATATTTTCATAGTGAAAAATTATACAAAGAATTAAATAATTCTGAACAGAGCCATTACTGTATCTTTTTCTATTTTTGCCTTCTTATTTCAAAACTTATTCTGATTTACTGGCCAGAATTTCACCTCAGATTGATGCTGCACAATAACTATTGCAGTAAATTCGGTTGTGTGATATTTAGTAGAAAATGCTTTCCAAACTCCAGGGTGAGTCTGTTTGCACCCTGAAGATAGGATTTGATGACATTTAATACTGGATATCTTGATGCAAAGGTTGGGACAAAGCTACTGAATCAGTTGACATTTACTGTGTACCAACTGAGAGTGTGATACTGTAGTATTTATTATGAGGCACTTAATGGATTTGAAGGACTACTCAAAAGAGAGGCTTATTCACTGGAGAAAAAGTGAAACTATCCATCAATGGAAATAAACCATAATTTTGTTTTTTATTTTTAAATTTATTTATTTTAACTTGTTTCAAATGTACAGTACATTGGTTAGACATCTATATAGTTCATAAAACGATCCCCCCAATTGTTCCCTTCCTCCCCTAATCCTCCACATAGCCAATGTATTAATGCTAGCTGCATTCCCTATGCTGTGCTCCCCATCTCCGTGACCATCCATCACTTACTAATTTGTACTTCTTTAACCCTCCACCCCATTCTCCAGCTCCTCAAGACCCCTCCCCTCTATCTGACACCAAATTGTCCACTATATTTGTGAGTCTGTTTTTAATTAGTTTGTTCTTTTTATTCCTTGGATTCCACATATAAGTGAAATCATGTAGTATTTATCTTTTTCTGTCTGACTTAAATTGCTTCTAGGTCATTAAAAGCAATATCTTTTTCCATCCTCTTCCTTTTAGTCTCTGGGTGTCTTTTAATCTGAAATGAGTCTCTTATAGGTAACTTGTAGGGGTCTTGTTTTCCTTTCCATTCATCCACTCTATCTTTTCGTTGGAGCACTTAATTCTCTTCCATCTGAGGTATTTATTGATAGGAATGTTGTTGTTACCATTCTTTATTCGTGTTTTTGATACATGTTTTCTTCTTCTTAAAGAAGTCCCTCCAACATTTCCTGTAACACTGGCTTGGTGGCGATAAATTCCTTTATTTTTGTCTGGGAAGCTCTTTATCTGTCCTTCAACTCTAAAAGATAGCTTTGCTGGATAAATTATTCTTGGTTGTAGATACTGGGTCTTCATCACATCGAATATTTTTTTGCCAAGCCCTTCTGCCCTGCATAGTTTCTTCTGAGAAATCAGCTGCCAGCCTTATGGCTATTCTCTTATAGGTAACTAAAAGCTTTTCATTTTCTGCTTTTAATATTCTTTCTTTGTATTTTACCTTTGGCATTCTAATTACGATCTGTCTTGATGTGGGTCTCTTTGGATCCCTGGTTTTGGGGATTCTCTGAGCTTCCTGGGGTTTTATGTGCATTTCTTTCACCAGGTTAGGGAAGTTTTCCATCATTATTTCTTCAAACAGCTGTTCAGCATCTTTTTTTTCTTCAGTTACACCGATCAGACGAATATTTGGACCCTTAATAGTGTCCCATATGCTCCTTAAATTGTTTTTATAGTCTTGGCATCTTATCCCTTGCCATTCTGACTGAGTGTCCTTGGCTTTCCCATCCTCTAGATAGGGCATTTGATCCTCTTCTTTATTCACTTTGTTTATTCCTTTGTTTATTCCATTTAATATACTTCTCATCTCAGATAACGTGTTCTTCCTTTCAAATTGGTTCCCTTTTATAATTTACATTTCCATTTTTATGTTTTTTTAAAATCTCTCTGTTGAAGTTCTCGCTGAATTTATCTACACATCCCAAAAGTTCATTGAACATCTTTATAACCAGGGTTTTGAACTCTGCATCTGTTACATGACTTGACTCCATTGTATCTGGATCTCTTCTCTTCCCTCATATGGTCTCTGCCTCTTTGTCTTCCCATTTTGGCTGTCTTTTGGTGTGTTTCTATGTACTATGCAAAGCTCCTAAGTCTCCCATTCTTATTGGTGTGGATTTGTGATGTAGGTGTCCAGTGGCACAGTCCCGAGAGGGGTTCAGCTGCAGGCCAAACTTAGCCCAAGCCCCTGCCCCTTCGGGGCCACCTGTTAAGATTCAGCAAGCAATCCACAGATGCTGTGCTTATAGTTGCCTCAAAAGGCCACACCAGAAACCGAGGCTAGCTGCCTCCAACATGAGTCTCAGCAAGGAGCACCTGACTCGCTGAGAATACACCTGGATGTGTCTTGGGTGGGGCCATGAGTTGGGGGAGGCCGGTTTCAGGGAATCCTCTCAGCAGAGCCACCTCTGTTATGCACTTTGATAATGTCAGGGCAATGGCGGTGCTGTGTCTGGCACACCGGTAGTAGGGCAGGGCTCAACATAAAACAATGGATACGCTGGCACTTCTATACAGAGAGTCTCTCTTTGGCCCTCACCCCTACAATGTTCCCCTGTAAGTCCCTGGTGGCACCTGCGCGCAGCTGAATCTGCACTGGTGCTCAGAGCAAGCAGGTCCGTCACCATTAAAATCCACTTGTGGTCGCGGCCCCTTTAAGAAGTGTCTGCGCTGCCGCAGCCTGTCTCACTCAGCTGCTTGGGACCGGCAGCCCCGCATCCTCGCCCTGTCCTACCTTCTGCTATGCTGCAGGGTGGTTTCTTGGATTTCTCTCTAGGTGTATGGTTTGTTCATCTAGATCTCAGTCGATTTTTTCTTGCTGCTGCTCCTTGTTTCCATTACAGCTTTGATTTGGTCACCAGAGGGATGAACAGAGCCTCTATCATCTACACCATTTTTTCCCCACAAACAGCCCATAATTTTTACCTGCTCATCACTCCAAGTTTAGTAAATCTAACCTTTGCTTATGCTTGGTCTGAGGGACTCTGATATTTAGTCATTGATAAAGAAATGAGCTGAGAATAAACTCATGGAAATTAGTTAGGAGACCAGATGTAATTAAACACAGGGTGCTCCAATTTAATTAGTTCTGTGCTAAGAATCTTATGGCCACCCAGTTGGTATTTGGTGATGAGGCCATTCAAACATCCTTGCTTTCTCAAAATCTCTTTGCAAACAGCATATTTGAGCTTGTATAGGCTCTGAAGTTCATCTCATAATATTCTCTCTACACAAAAGGAAATATTTCTGAGGTCTTTTGAGACTTTTTGAGAACTTGGAAACTATTCTGTTTTTACATTTATATTCCTCTTATAACTGTCTCAAAAATCTATAGATTATTTTCCTTTGCTTTTTAAAAATATTTCTTATTGTGATAAAAATATACATCACTTTAAACTTACCATTTTAGCCATTTTTAAGCTTATAATTTGTGGCATTAAGTACATTCGCAATGTTGCAGGGTTTTGTTTTTTTCTAGCTGAATAGAATTACTAACGTGCCTGTGACAGAGATGAGTAATGAAGTATTAGCTAAGAAACCATTGTAGTTGACGTAAAAGACATTTCATAATCACAGAATACTTATTAGGAGACATGAACACATACAACAGCTGAATCGAGTAGAACCCCAAATACCATCTCTCAAAGTCAGGAAAATGCCTGTTGTGTAATGTGCAGCAGTGGATCCTTATTGGAACAGTATTGTCTTATGTGAGGCCAATGAAAACTTGGCATTGATACATCATTAATGACTGGGAAATAGATTAATGAGATTTCTCTCTAATCAATGTTGCCCTAATATCTGGCATGAAAACAAAGCTGCATTAATGATTAGAGCTGGTGTGTGTGTGTGTGTGTGTGTGTGTGTGTGGTGTATGTCTGTGGGAATACTTTGACATATTTCATTGGTAACATTTTTATTTCCTCTGCTCTTACCCTCCTTCCTCATTTCCACCTCCTCATCACTCCTTTTTTTTTTCCCTCAGGACTGCCATCTCTTTGTATGTGGATGAGGGGGAAGGAGTCAGATTAAGTGATTCCATTTTTAGATGGATATCTGAGCATATGTGAATTAATCGATATTTCATAATCTAGGTGCTAAAAGTCCTGGCATTTCTTAGAGCTAAGAGGACATCAGAATTATGCTCTGTGTGTACAGCTTAACTACCAATAATGCTAATTAAATCACATGAGCAAAGCTTTTTTCTCAAGTAGATAACACCCTCTAGTATACATCATTGACAATTATACATCTTGGGAAGCAGGAAAGGGAAATCCTCTTGCTGAGTCAATGCACCTTATGAAGGGATTACCTCCCAGCATTAGGATCTGGACTTAAAATCTTAATTGTTTTTTTTTCTTCGAACTTATTCTACTATTGTTAATTAAGTCAAATAGTCCCCCAGGAAATGAGAATGTGTGTGCATTTGTATATAGGGTGGGGAGGACGGGGAGATAAATGAACATTGAAGACTAAAAGGAAGGATATTTTGCACTCATCTTTTAGGGCTACCAAGTACGTAGCTCATTTTTCTAAAATCTTACATTGGAATATACGTCTTTTCAGATATGATCTTCCCTGTGCTGTATAGTTCCGATAGTTCTAGTTCTGGGCATGAAATAGCCACAGCTGAAAGATTTACTTCTTACTTGGCTAAATACTTCTTTTTTCAACACATATTTATGAATTCTATTATGTACCAGATATTCAGCACTACAAAGGTAATTAAGACTAAGTTTTTGCCATCAAGGAGCTTCCTGACTAGTGGGAGAGACAGACACATAAGGTATTTTAAAAAGTATGAGGAAGTAGCTCAGTTTGCTAGAGCTGAACTTCAAGCTGGAGAGTGATGAATGGTGAGGCTGGAGAGCTGGGGAGAGGCCATACTACCGAAAGCCTTGTGTTCTCTGTTGTACTGAAGGATGAGAACTGCTGTCACCAACAATGATGTGAAATGTTAGAAGTGTTGTTCTTACTCTCAGAACAGTTTAGCACAAGCCTTCTGTCCCCTGGCTCTATCTAGGGCAGGGAGTCTTCTGCTAGCATCTTCTCCATCTGTCTACAGACTGGAGAAGAGAGGGGAGCGTTAGGCCTGGGCCCCCTAGGGTGGCACACTTCAGTTCTTCCCATGGTGATCATGTGTCTCAGTCTGTGGCAGAATTCCCAGTGCAACAATTAACAGTGTCCTTTCAACTCTTAACAGTGTCCTGATTTGGACAACAAATTATATGATCACCCTAATTTCTTCCACATTCCATGAGCTAGAAATCAACCATATAGTCGCACCTAACTTTGAAAGAGGCAGGGAAATCTATGCCACACAGAGGAAAAGCAATGGACTTTGGTGAATGTGAGGCACTCCTTGCCACATGTTAAGGAGCCTAAGCCTTATCCTTCATATCCATTGTTTTTTAAATATTTCCACCTGAATACTGTTTTTTTTTAAACTTTCTAGTATATCTTTAAAATTTACTTGAATTTTGCATCCTGATCCATAATCTATTTGTGTTTTTCTTAAAATAAAAATGACGTGCTTTCTTCAAAAATCTTCATAAATAAACAATGCTCCAGGAATATTCACCATAGTTAGTTATTACTTTATTGGCTCAAGGAGGATTCATATGAAATAGCCAACTTGGGGCACACACCACTGAATAGTCGTAGGCAGAAGACTGACCTAGCCAGATTTTCATTTTAGAAAGGACAATCTGACAGCTGTGAGTTTAGATTCCAGGAGGCAGAGCCTGGAGACTGGCAGGGAGACCAAGTCAGATTGTTATAGTTCTCTGGGTGACAGATAATAAAGGATCTGATCTAAGTTATGATAGGAGGAATGTTAGGAGATTAAATCAGTAGGGCTAATCCAAAAAAGAAATTATTGATAAATCAGACTATGTAAAGTTAAATATGTTAGTAACAATGTCATAAAATTAAGTTTAAAAATCCAGACATACTGGGGGAAAAAAAATAACCCCAACTTGTGACACATGAACAGTATGAAATAGTAGAGGGTTGATATCCCTAATATACAGAGGTCTGATGAATCAATTTTAAAAAGCACTCTAATAGAAAAATGGACACATCAGTTTATCAAAGAATATAAATGACATGCAAAATGTTAAAACCTCACCAAAGATAAAAATAAATAGAAATAAAAACACAAGGGTGGGAGGGGGACATAGATGGGGTAAAAGGGGTCAAATATGTGGTGACAGAAAGAAATCTAACTGTAGGCAGTGAACACACAATGCAATATATATATGTGTGTGTGTGTGTGTCTTACTGTTGAACTGTACACCTGAAACTTACTGGATTTCATTAACCAATGTCACCATACTAAAAATAAATTTAAAAAAACAACACAAGGGCTATCTTTCATTATCAGATGAATGAAAATCTCATCATAGCACATATATATGTACAAGATATTAATATTACTTTTTCAATAAGTCAAATTGAAAAAATACTTTCCTTTGATGAAGATTTATTAAATAAATTATGACATATCCCCTCAATGGATTATTATGCAACCATTAAAAATAATTGTCTATACTATATATATTGAAATACAAAGCTACTCATGACTTGTTATTAAGTGAAAAAAGGTTACCAAATGCCCTGCATCACACGCCTCCTTTCTGTAAAGTTGTCTCTGTGTGTGCAGTAACATGCATGCGTATAGATAGAGATACGTATGAGGTTTTTTAACGAAAATATTAAAACACTGCTTGTTTCTGGGTAGTAGGGTTGGAGATGATTTTTACTTTTTTTCTGTATTGTTTTACAATTTTTAAAATACATGTATTACTTATATAGTTAAGTAAATAAAACTATTTTGGGGGGGGGGAACACAACAGGTGTTTTTATCCGTTGTAGTGAAAATGTGGAGGACTTGATGCTCAGTTGTACCTGGAGAGTGAAAGAGAAAGGTGGTCGGAATGACTTCCAGCTCTCTCGTCTCTGTGATTCTCTGAGCCTGAATGAAAGGCGGCCCTCCCCTCAGTTGTTTACCTTCTCTGCCCACCGTCATTCTGCTTTGTAACTTACCTCAGGTTCTGACCCTCCTAACTCTGTATGCTTACTCCATTGTTAACCCCTCTGCATCTCCTGCCTTGTTTCAGATGCTCTCTCGATCTACCTTTCTTGAGTGGAAGAAGATTAGAGAGGAGAGATGTCGCTGGAAATGTCCGGCATATTCTCAGATTGGCATGGTTGTTTTGATGCCAGCATGTTTGGAGGGTCCCAGTCAGGCATTAGAGAAGATGAATGTGGGACTACCAAGTTTATGGAGGGTCCAGTACTGCGTGGCTCTGTCTCATGTTGTTCATGAGGCCCATGGGTAGGGTCAGCATTCCCAGTGGTGCAAAGTCTGGTGAGGGCCAAGGAAGCATTCATTCTCAAGTGCACTGACTGTTCAGAGCAGGAACCAGAAGTTGGGGAATGGAAACAACGGCCAGTCCTGGTTAACAATTTCAAAGGAGTTACCAAATTACCCTTTTACTATATTGCAGTTTTCCTTGGCAATATATTTTTTAAAGAGCCAGGATATTCATTCACAGCCTAAATGCTGTCTGTGTACATGCAAATGTTAAGGATAAGAGCTCTTCACTGGTCAACAAACATCAAAAATTAAATTCAGGGATGTGTCTATTGGCCCCTTGAATCTTATCCTCAAGGGCCACCACTGCCCAGACACCAGCTGCCTTTTTTGTTGTCATTAAGATCTTTGCAATTTGAGGTCGACTCATCTCAGCTTTCAAGGGCCAGGCCATTTCTTAGTATGTATTGAACTCATGCCAAACTATTGTTTCACACTTATTGTTGTCTAAAAGACAACGTGTACTAGAAATGTGAAACAGGAAATGTCCCTCTGACCTTTTTACGGTAGAAGAAATTTTCCAGAGTCCATATGCTGATGTAATTATTTTAAGAATTTTTTTTTCTTTAAGTGTTGTGCCAGATATTTGGAACAATTGTCTTTGCTATCGTGGGCATAGAATATAGCTTATTTTCTCCCTTTTGGAGGAATAGAGCACTATAATTGCCACAATAAGTTTTTATGTTATTTTAAATTAGGTTTTAAAGAGTTTTTTATTTGCTCAGTTTGTGTGTGTGCAGCATATGTATTTGGATATCCAACTCGTGTGTGTGTGTGTGTGTGTGTGTGTGTGTGTGTGTGTGTGTGTCTGGAGTGTTTTTATTTTACTCAGAAATTTTTTCCCCCTCCATCCTCAAAGGCTGTGACGTAAACCCTATTCCATTCTGTTCCAGGACTGTGCTTTGCACAATTTCCTGTAAACAGCAGTAAGCGACTTCAATATATGCTGGATGACTGGTTCCATGTCCTTGCAAGTACATTCCTTACAATGGACATTTCTCAGCATAACTAATCTCTTTTTTAATGTTTGTCCTATTCTCATCAGCACCAGTCTAGTGCTTTGAAATGAATCGAAATGCTGTACTCTTTGAAGGGATGAGGATTAAAGCTTAAACTGGGTCTAGGAATGAAGTGAGGGGGGGGAAAGCGCTTACAAATTGGGTACTTTTTTCTCCTGAGAAGTGAAAAGCAATGAGCTGTACGCTATAAAAGAAAGGAAACAGTAATTACGAGCTTTTCTCCTACTGCTGTACACTGACTTCGGTTTAGAGCAAAGCAGAAGGCAACTAGTTATTTAGCTTTCTAGCATATTTAAAAACAAGATTTTATTTATATAAGTATCAAGAAGTAGATATCTTAATTCATGTATGACCGTGTTTTTTTTTCTCTCCTTTATTTATTGTAAGTAGTTTCATATTTTTGTTTTATATTTGTTTCAATCCATGACCTTTTGTCATCCTATATCCTATGTATCTGACAAACTACATTTCATCCCATTTTTCAGTTCTTCTTTTTCTCCAGATGGTTTTACAGCATCCCAGAAATGCTTTCTTCAGTTATAATGCTTCGAACTTCTTTATTCTAGCACACTCTGTGCTGAGTAAGTTCTTAAGTGTAGCTATAAAGAATGAACGATTGGTGTTCAGACAAGCTTTATCTATGTCTTTCCATGACTAAAAACCATTAAGTGAAAAGGGGAAATTCACTTAGTGTCTTGTTTTGTTTACTTGGTCCCGAACAACCTACATGAATATTTGGATTTTTTTTTTCATTAAATTCACTGTGTGTTTATATTTTATGTATGTCGATGATTAAATTTTCTTTATGTAGCTATATAGTAAAAAGTTTTAAGTAAAAAATGATTTGTTTATAAATAGCCATTTCAGAAACAAATAAGGTAAGCAGCGTCTCGTTTCAGGGGTGGGAGTAGCGGGGACCTTGGAGTAAAAGGAAGTCCTGTGTCAGAGAGCTTGGTACACATTTTCCTGAAATACCTCAGCAATGCGTAAATGTAATCTGTTATTTTAACTAACCGTAATAGTCGCATTTGGACCTTTCTCAGATTAAATTATAAAATCAATAACAACAATATGACGAATCTTTATTTTTCAAGGGTCCCTCTCCCTTTTCTTGCAGACTCTAACAATTTGTATTTCATCCTGTCAAAGACCTCAAAAGCTAGTAGATTCTTGTTAAAATGTAAACACATTTTCAAAGGCTACTGCCCATAGCCAGAGGGGACATAGCCAAATGTTCTCCAGCTGGCAAAGGAGTATGACAATACGCCTGGCCAGGTCTGTACATGCTGGGCGCTCAAGTAAGTCAGGGACTAACGCGTTAACGGCGCTCAGTGAAAAAGTGAAATGGCGAACGAAATGCAATGCGTTTCTGTGCCTGAAACTGAAGCTTCATGTTCAAAGGACATGAGGACTTCATTTTTCTTCTCCTTGCCCACCTGTTATGTTTCAGTTTTCTACTGAATTATTTCCTGGATTCACAAAATAGTCACAAAACGTAATCTGTTATTTTAACCAATCATAATAGTTGCATTTCGATTTCACTTAGGAATCAAAGGCAAATCACCTCACATAACTTCTGCTAGATGGATTCAGGAAAGTAGGCTCTATCAAAGACCCTGTATTAAATTTATTAGCACCAATTTCTCACCATGTTTTGATTTCCTACTAAAAGCGAGAAAACTGAACAGTAAACATTTATGGACTTTGTGTGAACAAATGCTGATCTTAAAGTGCTGATCTCTTCAATGTCAGGCATATTGTCTAGGTAAATTACAAGGGTGAATTTTTAAAGATAAAGATGCAATTTAAATATTTATTAATATCGCTCGAATATTTTTAGAGGAAAAAATAATGCTATTTATTTTTCAGAATGTGGTGTAATTACTATATCAAAATTCACTGAAAGAGTAAAGGAAAACTATAAGGTGAGAACCTATTATTTTATTCCAAAGATATAGGTAATAAATGCGAACAGAGATATATTCATAAAATGTATATGGAAGAATGAAGAAGAAACTAGAAACTCTGGTTGTCTAGGAGTCGGAGATACTCCATATGGTTTACATTATTGTATTATTTGAATTTTTTTCTTTGTACATATATAGCTTTAAAAAAAATGAGAAGTGCTTTACAAGGCCAAATATTTTCGCCCTAACTCTTTCTTTCCATAAAACTGTAAGTGGCTGGTCAGTAGCTTCTACGCGATAGCCATATCACTGTATTTTGTTTACCTCGTAACGTTAGTTCATATTTGTCAGCTCTTTAGGACTCCCCAAATAATTTCACATACATTACCTAATTGGCAAGATCGAAAAACTATTACTTTAGCTCTTCTCATTTTCTTGTCTTTATATGTGATGTCATATTAACTTCAGTGTTTTTTCCCATAATACCACACAAAAAATATGAAGCTGGCAGATGTAATTTTCTTCAGTAGTTCCTAATGAATATCCATTTGATACTGTGATACTTTTCTTCCTTAAGTAAATGGACCAAGGCTCAGGCTTTCAGAAGAGAGACAATTATGATACTCAGGTGTTTAGCCTATTAGCCATGTGGATTTCCATCACGATTCTGTGTGGTGTTACCCTTGTCCTATCCCACTGGTCCAAGCCAGAGTGTTCAATAGCTGAGTGTGAGAGGAGATGAAAATAGCAGTCAAAATGAAATGGGGGGTGTCGGAAGGGGGGCTACTAGTTATTAAGAGATTTGTCCTTCCCAGTTTACTGCAAACACTACTTTGATAAGAGGTAAATACCACTGCTTTTCATGTAAATAAATAAAAACCAGAAAAGAAAAAGAAAAAAAAACTATTCTCTTTTATTATATTTGGCTTACTTAAGGTTTATAGACAGGCCTCAATTTTCCTTTTTCATTCATGTTCATAGGTTGAATTTCTTTCCAATAAAAATTATCATTTAAATTTAGCAATATTGCTAAAATCAGTTCATCAAGCCACTTAATAATGAAACGGCCTTCACGAACATTGACCCACTGGGAGCTGGCTGGCAGCTGACATGATGAGCGACACTGTTCGGTTCTGCACATTATGACCGCCAGAGATTGACCAGATGTTATATGTCAACCGTGATGGAAAAATAAAAAATTATTAAAAAAAAATAAGATTACCTTGAAAAGAAAACTAGTTCCCCTTGCTGCACTTTTTATTCCGAGATAGTTTTTGAAGCCTAGGAAAGAATCACTCTTATGTAGTAACCAAGTATTTCATTGGCTATGTAGTGTGGCAATGTAATATTTAAAGGCAAAGTGGCTAAGGATGAAGGCTTGACATCAAACAGACCTCCAACGCTGCCGCTTACCACACGTGGGATCTTGGGAAAGTTAACCTCTTTGGTCATCGGCTTCCTCATTTGTAAACTACATTTGTTGGAAAGAATAATTCTACTTTTAATACATAAAGTTCATGGTACAGGGCCTATACTACAAGATACATTCAGTAAAAAGCTATTATTACTAAAACATTTTTTATACTTAACAGTGACATAGAAATATCATGTTGTCTGATGTTTCAATGTATGAGGGAATGAATTAATGCATTTGAGAAAGTATATGGTATGAAAGCATACCCTGCAGGGAGTCAAGAATCTGGGTTCTGCTTTTGACTGGGCCTCCTATGAACTGAGTCTCCTTTGTGGACTAATTTTTCCACCTCTGTGCCTTATTTTTTTAATCCTTAAAACTTATCTTGCAGGGCTGTAACAGTGCAAACATAGCTTTGGCATTTGCCTGTTTGCCCCTCCTGCCCTCCACTGTCAAGTTTGCAATCTTCACGAAGCTTCCTTATCCTCGTGCTCCTACCCAAGTTTGTGTGCAATTTGCAGTCTCGTTTCTGGTCTACATAGCATGTACAGACTGAGAGAGAAAGAGAGATAATTTTTTTTTTTTTCCAACGGGGAGCTCTTAATGTTTTTTAGGCATGGGAGTGAGATGATCAACTATATATGTTGGGGTAGGACGGAGCCTGGCCGAGGCCAGAGAGCACAACTGAACAATGTAAGAAAGTATAAAAACCTTGAATGATAGCATAGACAAGTAAGTAATAATTGAGTATTTAAATAAAGACACTGCTATTTGACATGTCATCTGTAGCATTTTTTATTCTATCGGTAGGGGAACTGAACAGACCAGATGATAACATTGTCATTGTTAACTTTGTAACACAACAGTAAGTATCTGGCAGTTTGCGACACAATGATAAAGTAAGAAAACTCAAAAACAGTCTCTCAAAGTTCATCATTAAGCAATAATCTCTTCCTCAACCTCTCTCATAGCTCCCTGGACCCATAATACTTTATACACACACACACACACACACATACATATATATGTAAAGTATTATGGGTATTACATATAAAGTATTATATATATATATATATAATATATGTATATATATATTATATATATATATATATATATATATAAATTTAATTTTGTTGGCACCTGGGAACCAGCTTCTATTTTCTCTCCACCAACCCTCCTGTCCCCTGCCGGTCTGGGCTGGGCGCATACCTGTGCATTCCCTTAGTACTCTGTTCTTACCTCTATGCTAGAACTTAGGATGCCATTTTCAAGTCTACAGTTCCTTATCTGCAATTCCAAAATCCAAAAAGCTCTGAAAACCAAGTTTATTTTATGATTGGTGCCAAAACTTATTTGGCAGCAAAACCTGGCCTGAGCTGCCATGAAGCTATTTATAATGTTATGTTTCACTACAGAAATGTTGCTGTATTTGTTTATAGAAGCCATCTTAGGCACTGTGAGGGGTGTTACATATTAAATGTAACATACATTGTCTTACCTTCTAAAAATCCACAAATAGCATTGGTTCTGAAACACTTGTGGCCCAAGTCCTTTGGATAAAGATGGGTGGAGCTGCTTGCCAGTCTGTGTCGCTCACGATGTGGAGAGGTCTCTGGAGTCGGCCCCCCATTCCTTACACCTGTTTAGTGTCTAGTGGATCCCGAAATTGTTGAACCAAGAAAAAGCAAATCAATATTTGCTTCCAACTTAATGTATTTAAATGTATAAATTTTCCTCTGTTCTTATTTTTTTGTCAGAACTAACAGTCCTTTTTTAATTTCTGAAAACATAAATATTTGGCCAGATTGAGAAATCGGCAACAGAACCAAGAATAATATCATGTTTCCTGGTTTAGATTTTTTTTTTCTTACCTAGATAAGACTAGTATTATGAATGCCTATGAATGCCAGATAACCCAAAAGCCAAAGGAAACGACTTTCTTTAGAATGCTATCAAAATCTCACTAGTTAAAAAGATTTTAAAAATCATAACATAGGCAAGGATGCAGTGAAATAAACATTCTCAAATAATACTAATAGGAGCATAGATTGTTCGAATCTATTGAGAAAGAACTTTACAATACAAATCAAAAAGCTTAAAAAGTTTACATGCGTAACAGAATGACAGGAGAATATTTAACACATATTACCTAAGAAACATTTATGTTCTTGAGGCATATCGTTTTGGTTATTTCTTTAGGAGATTCCAGAAGACGAGTTGCTTTCTCTGAAATATTTAGTTTTGTGAAACCTACTATGTTAATATTTTGGTATGAAAAGTTTTTAAGACTTTCTTTTGTTCAAACATCCTTTAAAATGTTACAGTCCCGATTCCATCTCATTTGAACATGTGTAAGTATAAGACAGAGTAGTTTCAAAATCTCTCATATGTAATGTGCATCGTTGGTTTTGTCTAATAATTCTATTACTAGATTACAATACATGTAATTTTCGAACACCCTATGAAAACAGTATGGGTAATGTATAGTAACCTCATGTAATAAACTGGAATGTACTCTATGCAGAGGAGATATGAAGAGAGGCTTCCACAGCCATTGGAAGGGTTGGGAGCTTGAAGGCTGGGAAGCTGTTGCTCATGATCTCAGTGTGCATTGCCAAGGTGTTTGGGTCTCAGAACTTTCCTGAAAGCGTCTTTTCTTTCAAAAGCCTCCAAGAAGCTTTTACCAGCTATATAAGCTTGCAGCACTAAAACAATTCTCAAGCGACCACCAGTAGCCATCTCTGTTTTTCCCAGTCTGTCTCCTGGTCGGTCCATCAGCCCTAACGGTCCACTGACCCCTATGCTTCCAGCAGCATACTGACAAATCTACTAAGTCGTTCTGATTCTGTAGCTAATCATCATTTCAACAAGCATGAAAATATTTTCATACTAAATGGCCAGGAAAGATCTTATTTCCTCTTATTCAGTTTAGTTAATTTTCTTTTCTTATAGTTTTCTTCTTTCAATTTTGATAAGATTTCTATCTCTTTTATAATGCACTCTCTTTCCTTGAAATGACATTTATAAATAAGGTTAACATGCAAGCTTTTACCTTAATTTGATAAAGTGTATAGACTTTACCTTATAAAATATTTTGAATGCCTCTGAAACTGCCTTTGCAGCATACACAGGCAGAATGGAGTGATATTTTAAGATTTCCTGTGACTAGAAAGATATGGAAAGTTTGACTGATTTATATTGTGTTCTGATTTCCTGAGGCAGTTTCCCTAATGTTATTCCATTTTATTCTTACCCTGAAACAAAGCTTTTTTTTTTTTTAATCAAAATTCAATCTGTAACTGTGTATTTCAGTTTTGTTTTTTGTCTCTTAAGCTTAATTTCTATGAAATTTTATAGTAGCGACTTTATTTTATAAAACTTCTGGTTGGGGGATAAGTCTGGAAGCAACTGAAGAAAAGAATTCCCAGCTTCATTTTCAAAGTACTTTTAAAAATAAATAACTTGACCATTTAATATATTTTTTCATTTATTGTTTATACCACATAATTTAAGATTTTATTACCTAATCTAATAACTTGGTGTGTGAGAGTCACATCTTCTGCAATCATAGTGTTTGTTCTTTGGGTCAAGAATCATATTTGTTCTTTTGTATTCCTAAACCTGTACCATAGTGTTACACATATAGGAGGTAGAGGCTTTCTTAATAAATTGGTGGTTATATGATATTCTTTTAATTAATTTAATTCTTATAATTTAAGTCTTACTTGCCTTCCTCAACCACGCTCTATAGAAACACAGAGCTTTTCCTATGGTCTAGCTTAGTCTTAAATAGCATTACTAGTTATTTATACATACATCTTTCTTATATGAATCCTCCCCCTAAGAATTAGAACAGTAATGGGGAAATTTAATCTTCCCGAAAAGGTCTCTGTCATCTGTTTTTTTCGTTGTATTTTATTAATATAGTATAAAGGTTAAGAACATAGCTCTGGGACCTGATGACATAGGTTTAAATCCTAGTTTTGCCACTTTTGAGCTCTATGTATTCACTGGAGAAACTGTGCCTCAGTTCCCTCAATTTCAAAAGGGGGCTCATAATAGTAATAACTGCTTAATAGCGTTGTGAGGATTAAATGAGTTTGCTCATGCAAACAAATAGAACAATTCTTAGTCCCTAGTCATTGAGCAATAAATGTTCATTGTTACTGCCGCATTTTTTGAGATTTAATAGTTTTTATTCTTTGCTAATTGTATCTTCATAATGATTTTTCTAAATTCTTTTTGAAGCAACCAGAATTTGAAAACTATGTAAGCAGGTAGCTTTTATCAACAAGCTTATTTCAGAGATGCTTTCTAGGGATTAAAAAAAAAAAAAAAGGCAGGAAATTTTTGTTTTTCCAACACCAAGGCCTTCTATCCTTCTTCAGCAAAAAAATTTAAATGATGTATTAGAGATACTGCTAGGGACTAAATATTTATGTGCTCCTCCCCTCCAAATTCATATGTCAAAGTCTAATCCTCATCGTGATGCTCTTTGGAAATGGAGACTTTGGGAGGTGCTTAGGTCATGATGGTGGAGCCTTCATGAATGTGATTAGTGCCCTTTTAGCAAGAAACATTAGACACGATCTCTCTCTCTCTCTTTCCCTCTCTCGCTCTCTCTCTCTCTCTCTCCCATGTGCAGATACAGCGAGGTGTCCATCGGAAAACCAGGAAGATGGCTCTCTTAGCAACCAAATCAGCCAGCACCTTGATCTTGGATGTCCCAGCTTCCAGAACTGTGAGAAATAAATTTCTGTTGTTTAAGCCACTCTGTCTATGGTACTTTTGTTATAGCAAACTGGACATACTAAGACAGATACCGATGTGAAAAAACACGTAGCCTAGAGCTTTGAAGATCTCATGGTAAGAGAGTCAAAAACATAAGTAGAGTCTCTCTCAAGTGGGTGGTAATGTGATGTGGAATGTGTTATATTCATGTGATCAATATGATAGAGCAACCAGCTGCCTGGAAAAGTCAAGAAAATCTTCTCTGACCAATTGACTTTTACATGAGTTGAGTGGTGAAGGTTGAGTAAAATGTGCTGGCAAAGATGGGAAAAGCCATTTCAGACAGAAACTAGCACATGCAAAGGTACAGAGCCGTGGAATACTTTGGAAGTCCGAGCTTCTGGAGCTTCTAATATGCCACAGGAATAGAGGTAAGGGAGGCTTGAAAGGTGGGAGAAGTTATGTTAGGGAAGACTTCTGTTTCTTTGCCAAGTCAAAGATTTTATATTTTTATCTACAAGTAAGTGGCAGTTGCAAAACCTTTTTCAGTTGTGATTTTTTTTTTTTTTTTAAGCAAGAGGATAACATGACCAGCAAAAGAATAATACCATCAGGAATATAGCTTTGTGTCAGAAAGAGGTAAGTTTAAGTGCCAGCTCTAGTACTAGCAGCCATCTTTTCTAAAATCAATTACCTAATCTCCCTTAATTCCTTTATGTAGAATACTATAGCGATGCAACTCTGTTGCATATGGTAATGTGAGTATTAGAGGAGTTAATCTATTTTAAATGCTTGACATAGTACTTGGAATGGTTGACACTTAAAAAGTTTCCTCCTCCTTTGCTGTGTAGAAAGGTCATGCTGAGAGCAGTGAAAAAGATAGATCATCATAGATGAATAAAAGAAACATTGGGATCAGTGGGGAGAACAATGGAGTAAAGCATATACTTTAGTATAGAATTGGGAATGGTAAATAAAGGTGAGATTTAAAAGCCATTTCTCTTTTAAGGTAAAAATTTTATGGCTGTTGGAAGTAGCCGGCAAGAGAGAGAAATTGAGACTAATACTCAGATTTTTTGTTTAGGAGGCTTGTAACACCTTCTGTATTTTAGACACCATTCTAGGTACAGGGGATGAATAAGACATATCTTCCTTGAGGATCTCAAAATCTATCAGAGAGACAAATATTTAAATGAATAGATACAATATAATGATTTATACTGTAGATGGGGTTTTTTAGCAGTATCACCTTTCATATCCTTTTTGAATAGGAGGAATAGCTTTATTATGGACCTTTTACTGAACTATTGTTAAATTATGTGAGCACTATCAGATTCCAGATTTTTGCTGAGCAGCCCCAAGCCCGGCACTAGCAGCAGCCAGCCTCAGTTCCTGGCTTGGCCTCTCTAGGTGCCTCCAAGCCCAACACAGGTGGCAGACATCTGCAAATTGCTTGGAGGCCTATGGCAGGTGGCCCTGAGCAGGGCACAGGCTGTAGCTGAACCTGGCCTGTGGTGAGGCCCCTCCCAGAAGGCCTAGGGGCTGGCACACCTGGAAGAGCCAAAGCACCACCTGGGGCCACATCCAAAGATGACACACACAAAGGTCTGAGCAGGCAGACACCAGAGCACTGCTAAGGTGATTGTGCTTCATAGCGTCAGCCCCTGCACAACAACTGCTCTACCATAGTCACCAGCCAGTCCTCACAACAAGTCAGTTTGAGGGTCACTTCTTCTCAATGTTATGCAAACAGCAACCAAGACAAGAGACACACAAACCACCCAAGGGACACACCTGAAGCAGCTGGCTTAAGTGAACAGGGAGGCTGTGCCAGCGGACCCCATAAGACACCTACTACGTAAAGCTACTCCACCAAGACCAGGAGACCTAGTAGCTCTACCTAACACATAAAAGCAAACAGGGAGTCAGCTAAAATGGGGAGACAAAGAAACATGTCTCAAATAAAAGAACATAACAAAACTTCAGAAAACAAACTAAACAATACAGAGATAAGTAATCTACCAGATGCAGCGTTCAAAACACTGGTCACAAGGATGCTCAATGATCACAGTAAGAACTTTGACGCAAGATAGGAAACATGAAAATGGAGATAGAAAACATAAAAAAGAACCAGTCAGAAATGAAAACTAAAATAAATGGAATAAAGAATGCATTAGAGGAAATCAACAATAGATTAGATGAAGCAGAGGATCGAATTAACAATTTGGAAGGCAAGAAAACACCCAATCAGAACAGCCAAAAGAAAAAAGAATGCAAAAAGATGAGGATAGTTTAAGGGACCTGTGGGACAACATCAGGCAAACCAATATTCACACTATAAGAGTACCAGAAGGAGAAGGGAGGGAGCAAGGAATTGAAAACCTATTTGAAGAAATAATGATTGAAACCTTCTGTAACCTGGTGAAAGAAATAGAGATACAAGCTCAGAATCTCAGAGAGTCCCACACCAAGACATGTCATAATTAAAATGCCAAACCAATGTTATCCCAATAAACTTAATTAAAAATTAAAAAATAAATAAATAAAAGCAAAATGCCAAAGATTAAAGATAAAGAGAGAATCTTAAAAGCAGCAACAGAAAACCAGTTAGTTATCTACAAGGGAGCTCTCATAAGACTGTCAGCTGATTTCTAAACAGAAATTTTGCAGGTCAGAGGGATTGTCACAAAATATTCAAAGTGATGAAAAGCAAGGACCTAAAACAAATATTACTCTACCCAACAAAGCTATCACTTAAAATTAAAAAACAGGTAAAGAGCTTCTCAGACAGGAAAAAGTTAAAGGAATTCATCATCACCAGAACAGTATTAGAAGAATTGTTAAAGTGACTTCTTGAAGAAACAGGTATTAGCCAGGTTGATGGAGACTCAGATATGGCCAGCATCTGTGGCTGCACTCTGAATGTGGGGAGGTCTCAACAAAGGAACAATGGATTCTGCCAGCACTTCTGTCTGGGAGAAAGCTGCCCCTTCAGGCCTTGTCCTGAAGTCCAACAGTTCCTCCTTGTATATCCCTGAAGCCTTTGGAGCTGCTACCTCAACACCGGGGTTCAGAGTAAGGATATACACGGGTGTTTTAAAAGGAACACCCTCAGTCTCAGTCATAATCTCTGCTGGTTCTTATAGCCAAAAATTGTGAGGTCTTCTCTTCTCAGCACTGGAACCCTGGGCTGGGGAGCCTGGTGTGAGCCTGGGATCCCTACTCCTCTGGGAGGACCTCCACAGCCAAGAAATCCCTCCCAACTTTTAGCTGCCCACATGGGTGTAGGATCAGCCCGTTCTGCATCTCTGCGCCTCCTCCCAGTTACAAGGTGGCTTCTTCTGTACATCATTAGTTGTACGACTTCTGTTCCACTAGACTTCAGGCGATTCTCAATAATGGCTATTCTGCAGTTTAGTTGTAATTTTGATATGGTCGTGAAAGGAGGCCGGCACGGCATTTGCCTACTTTGCCATCTGGATCAGAAATCCCATTGGCAATTACTTTAAACGTAAATGGATTAAATGCTCCAATCAAATGACATAGGGTAGCTGAATGGATAAGAAAGCATGACCCTTACACATCCTGCCTACAAGAGACTCACTTCAGACTGAAACACACATGCAGACTGAAAGTAAAGAGATGAAAAGATATTTAATGAAAATAAAAACAAAACAAAACAAAAGCTGGGGAAGCAATTCTTATACCAGACAAAATAGACTTTAAAATGGAGGCTATAGCAAGAGACAAAGAAGGACTCAGTAATCCCATTTCTGGATATTTATTTGAAGAAACCCAAAACACTAATTCAAAAAGGCATATGCATCTGTATGTTCATTGCAGCATTATTTAGAATAGCCAAGATATGGAGGCAACCTGGGTGTCCATCAGTGGATGAATGGATAAAGAAGTGGTACATATGCACAATGGAATATTTCTCAGCCTTAAAAAAAAAAAAAGAATGAAATCTTGCCACTTACAGTAGCTCAGATGAACCTAGAGAGTATTGTGCTGAGTGGAGTAAATCAGAGCGAGAAAGACAAATGCCATATGATTTCACTTACAAGTGGAATCTAAAGAATAAAAAAACAAACAAAACAGAAACAAAGTCATAGATACAGAGATCATTTTGATGGTTGCCAGATTGTAGGGGGTTGGGGACTGAATGACAAAGGGTACAAATCAGTAGTTACAAAATAGTTATGGGGATATAAAGTATAGCAAAAGAAACATAGTCAATAATGTAATAACTATGCATGATGTCAGATGGGTACTAGATTTATTGGAGTGATCTCTTTATAAATTATATAAATGTCTAATTACTATGTCGTACACCTAAAACTAATATAATATTGTATGTCAAATATAATTGAAAAATAGTTACTTAAAAAGAATTCCAATAAATAAAATAATTGCATCCCTAAAAAAAAAAAAGAAAGATTGAAGAGAAGTACTTTAGGTTCATGCAAGCCAGGTCTTGTAATACGAATCTCGGGACATACCAATTCTTTAAATGACATAAGACTGACAAGAAATAGAAACGACCGTTAAGAATAATAAAAAAGAAAAAGCTAAAGTTCAGTGACACATAAAGAAATGAGACATTTCCAGAGTAGTAGTTCGTTCTTTTCATTAATTTTCTTACTTCTAGACTGACTAATAGCATTTTCAGTTAATTGGACCTTTTAAAACGTTCTGCAGTAGCGTTATCACTGTGACATGTGTATCCTGAGTACAGCTCTTACTATTAACCCTTTCGAGTTTGCCAGGTTTCAGTTTCTTCATTTTTTTTTTTTTTTTTGGGCCTGGTACCCAGAAAAGTAAATCATTTCCTCTAATTTTGTCATCTTTTGTATGTTATTGACCCATCTTAATATATTATGTCCTCTTAATCTTTACTGTCTGAACTAAATAAAAAAAAAACTCACATTTAGACCTTATTTGAAATATTTGTCAAAACTCCAATTGCTGTTGGGGATTTTTTAAAGCAGGTAGTGGAGCCATTAGAAAGAGCTGAGAGATCAAATGATTCACAGTACTTGAGTGAACTGTTTCAATTAGAAGAATACGGGGACAGAGGACACACAGTAAAAAAAGACAAAGGAGAAAGTGGAGCCCCCAGAAATAAGAGTCACGGAGGAAGAGAAGTGAGGTGCTATGTGTGTGACAGAATTTGAAAATACGTGCATGCCAGTGAAAGGATAGAGGTAAACGACTAACAATCAGTTGCTATGGTATCACATAAAGAAAGCGGGGCGGGACAATTATTGTTTGCCCAGAGGAACAATGTAACCTCCATGGGCTCAAAAAAGATTTTAGGTATACAGGAAAATACTATGTAAAGAGGGATGCTGGAAGGGACGCACGAGGGCCTCCTGGCAATGTTCTATTCCTTGACCTGGTAGTGGTCAAGCGTTCATTTTGCAACAATTCATTGTATAGTACATTAATACTTAAGCGTTTTCTCCATGAGTGTTATATTGCAATTAAAAAGAAAATATCTGACCTCTAGCTTATTAAATTTTACTCTGTTTTTGAGCACATCACAGATTACCTAAATCCCTTTGTCATTTGTGTCTCTCTGAGGAGATCTGGTGTTTTTCTTCTAATTCGAATCAATTAACCAACATTTATTGAATGTCTGAATGTTTCAGGTATAAAAGATAAAGAGAGGCCTGCTCTCAAGAAGCTCACAGTCTAACGGGGAGGTTAGAACAACAGCAGGTGCGAAAATGGTTTTATTGTAAAAACAGGAGTAGCATGGAAGAAGTAAGGGAAGGCTTTATTCAGGTGTTTTTTGAGCCAACGAAATCAGTTCGTATTGAAATGGAAACCTCCTAAGTTTCCAGATGCTGGCGAAAGCATATTACACACACACACACACACACACACACACACACACACACACACACACTGCTTCTCGAATCGTGTGAGTGGAGGACAGGAACAGGGAGTTACCATTGTAAGGAAGAAAGCAGAATAAGCCACTGATCACAGTTAAGTTTGATGAGAATTATGACAAGAAATGTGGGAGATTTGACCTGGTAGGGAAGCTGACGGTGTCAGGGAATTTGAGAGGCCCTCTCTGAAGAGAGAATTTCACTGAGATCTGGGGCATGAGCAGAAATTACCTAGGTGAAGTGGAAGAGAAGAGTCTCACGCAAGGTAAATACCAAGGTGAGGTGGACATACGAATGCCCCATGCAGATCCCCTTTTTAGGAAGGATTCACTGTCCCAGCCACCGGCAGCCCTGGCGGTCCCTTCAGGCGTTGCTTCAGCTACAGACAGATGCTTCGCCCAAGGTCACGTCCTTGCAGGCCAACTCTGATGGGCCTTTTCAGTTTCCGAGCACCTGGCACAGTTGGCTGAGGCTGCCTGGCTTGCGTCACAGCTTGATTTCTGCCTCTTCCCAATCCTGCTTCCGCCCCTCCCTTCCATGGGTGTTGATCTCGAGCACTCCCTAATAAACATCCTGAACACTAAACTGTACCCAAGTCTGCTTCCTGAAGAACCCAAACTGCATTACAATATGAAAAGGCTTTGATGAGTTAAGTTCCAACAAGCATTCAGAATGGCATTCAGAATGGCCGTAGATTGAGTGGGAGACAGAGATGGGCAGAGGCTGAAAGGTAGGTAAGCCAAATCCCGAAACAGCTGGAAAACTTTAAAAAGCACTTTTCCTTAAGGCAGTTGAGAGTCAGAAGCCACTATAGGGTTTTAAGCAGAAACATGATCAGATTTGCAGTTTTGAAATATCGCTTTGGCTTTAGTATGCAACAGATTGCAGGAATGATTAAACACAACACTTCCGAAAACCGTTTTTCCTTCTTGTAGGTATTAATGGTTAGATGAAGGCACGAAACTGCCTTTGCTGTCCTTGAATCACTGCTTTTCATTCCCCTTTCCTTATCGATAAAAGCTGCTAAATCTGCTCCAGGGTTTATGCAGCTACAATCCTATAAAATATTATCTAGCATTAGCTTCTTGAGAGACCATAGGAAACAGTATTACATGAGTACTTGGAAAGTTAATTGGTTCTGTGGGCGTGAAAGGAAACTATTCAGGTTTGCTAGAAAAGTTCAAAGTGGTAAATCACTGGAGACATGACCTCCAGATACGGCATCAAAAGAAAGACCTGTCCTCCTCCAATCATACGTCTGTGGTTTTCCTATTTGTATTTTTTCACTTTAATTCCCATATATATGTGATGTAAGTAGTTCTATTATCACAGTTAATTTGGACAAGAATAACTTGACAGTCAACATTGATTCTTTTTAAAAGCTTTATTGAGGTATAATTAGGGTAAAACAAACTGCATGTATTTGAAGTACACAATTTTGATAAGATTAAACCTATACAGACATCTGTGAAACCATCATCATGATCAAGATAAATATTTCCAGCACCCCGAACGTTTCTTTATGCCCCTTCATAACCCCTCCCTCTCCCTCTTCTCTGCCCTCTTCCCTGATCCACTTTTTGTCATTATAGAGAACTGCATTGTGTAGAATTGTACACCCCCCCCTTTTATTGGTCTAGCTTCTTTTACTCAGTATATATAATTAAATTATATTTTTAAGTGATTGAACTTGTTACACATAAAAAGGTCCCTCGTGCTAAATATCATGGTGCCGTATGCATTGCAAATATCAGCAGTGAAAGTGATACTCAACTTTTTAAATATAATTATTCATTCATAATCTGAAGGTCCTCAGTCTCATAAATATAATTATTCATTTTTTCTCAGAACGAAACTGCTAGTTTTAAAAGCCATCGTCCTCTGAAATTACAAAAAAAAAAAAAAAAAAAGGCCTGTGAAGTTCACCAACAAGCCTATGTTTAGGAGAACATAAGACATTTGATGACAGACTGTCTGTCCCAAAATATGTGGCCAAACAATCTAGAAAAGTGAAAGGTGAGGAGCAGCAGTTACAACGAGAGATAATGTGCTGAATTTCTCTAATATGCTCAGTTACACTGGATACTGCCTCCCTCAACGCAAACCCACGTATTTACATGTGTATATAAACTCTATGCTTTTATTCTTCCAGAAATTGCTTCTAGCCCAGATGAGTCCAGCATTTATTTCACATTACCATTTTTAATTTTTTCATATATTTAAAAGGATTTAAAAAAAATAGTTTTAAAAATGTCATTGCATTTAAACCTCAGAACTATTCGATTGTGCATGTAAACATGCAGACCCTAGAACAGGTCACAAAATCACATCTTTTAGCTTCTTAACAGTGTTCCACGACCAGCACCATCATAGATACCTAAGAAGCACTCGGTGTGCTTTTCAAGGGAATGAAATGTGATGGTATCTACTCTGGTGCCAGGTCACTTCAGTCTGGCATACCTGAGAAGCCAGCGTTATCTCTTCCTCCGAGATAACATACACTTCGCCTGACTGTAATTTTTGTAAAATTCATAATATTTTTTTCTTTATCAATGTGTGTGCCTTTATATATTAACCTTTTCTTCTATTCCACATTCCTAGGTCTTTTTACATTGTTTTGGAGAAGGGATGGGTGGCTGTTTTCCGTATCTTAGTTTCTGGCTTATGTTGCATGCTTATCTCTCAGAGAGGATACCCTTTACTCACAGTCCCACAGTGCCCAGTACCATATACTTTACAATAAGTTCTCAGTGAATTAAATCTGATCCATATTGTCTTCCTGTCAAATATAAGATGATGCGTAAATTTTCACATTGTGCCTTTGCTAACCACAAACCATTGTTTTCTTTTATACATATTAACTCCTACACATCACAAGAATGGAATCCTGTTATCTCGTGCTGTCTGGGCATACTGTGGAAGCTGGGAGTTTTGTATGTGTCACAGCTCAAGTCTTTTTCTTGTCAAGTGTTTTGTCTAGTTTTCATATTTGTGACAGTGTTTTTAAAAGATTCTTTCTGTATATTTTATCTTGGATCTAATCATCTTTTCAAGGACTTTTAAAAAATTTAACCCTTTAAGTTTATTAACCAGAGAACCCATTTCTCATGTACCTCTGGTCGTATGTACCTACATGGCCAATTCCCATCTATTTGAGAAATATTCTAGAATCCTTTGAAACTTTAGCATGGAAAAATAGTAAAAGTGAAAGGGACTTTTGGTTTTGGGATAAGCACGTATGTCATTTGTCACTTGTGAGTAGTACTAATTTTGTCTAAAAGCTTTAATGCAAATTTTATTTGCAATCGAAGACACTAGTGAAAGGAAGGAAGGAAGGAAGGAAGGAAGGAAGGAAGGAAGGAAGGAAGGAAGAAAGAAAGAAAGAAAGAAAGAAAGAAAGAAAGAAAGAAAGAAAGAAAGAAAGAAAGAAAATTAAAAACTTAATTATTCCTGGTATTTCCTCTTAGAGTTTTCTCATAGAGTATAGCTAAGACACAACAGAGCTTAGTCTCAAGAAATGATAACAACAGAGTATAATATTCAAGTATCAGTTAAACCAAGGTAATGATATAGCTGTGGCAATTTTTTTTTTTTTTTTTACTACTTCAAAGAGAAATCCTGTGTGACTCCTCCGTATTAAGTACCGCAAAGGTCCTCGGGTGTGTCTTTGGCTCTTCCCACCTCCTCCACATCCAGGGATGGGCCATGGGAGAGCAACAGGGCTCATCCCCTCCCAGTCCATATGCTCAGCTTTTCAATTTTCCTGCCGAACCCTTTCCATCCTGCCGTACCCCTTATTTGTATTAAATATCTCCTGATAGAAAAACTGATAAGTTGGTAGTGCGTATATAAACTGAATTTCCCAGCTTTGCTTGGAACACGGTGCTCACTAGAGGAGTGGAAAATCAATTTAAAACAATAAATAGGGAAAGCAGAAAGGGTAAACAAAATGTGGAAGGGCGAGGCTTGTTCTGACGAGTAACTAAGCAGGCAGCTTCCTGTGAGCCCTTTAAAGACTCATGTTTTAAAACCTGTTCTCCCCTATCTGTTCTTAAATGAAAGCAGGCCAATTTGCTTGCAAAAGTGTGATAATTAGGTAAAGCACAAGTATATGCAGTTTATTTATTAAATGCAAAAGAGACTATGTTGTTCCAATAATCATAGTCTCTGAAATGGGGCATCTTTGGCTAAATTTAAAAATAAGCAACTTATACTCATTCATACCTACGTAGATCCCTTATCTATACATTAGATCCATACACTAGATTCTTTGGGCAACGTATAAAATATAAACTGACTTCTTTTAATAATTGTCATTTAAATCATTAATAGAATAACACCTGTTACAATTTTTAAGTCTCTAGTGTGCTTTAGGTACTAGGTGCCCCCAGTAAGCTTGCTGTTGCTCTGTGTCTATCAGTGTTTTCTCTCCAAGCTAAATGTATCCCCCATGAGGACATGGCCACATTTTACTCTGCTCTTTCCCTGTAGTCCCGCCTCGGTGCTATGAAGCTGGGTGAGCTGAAGGGATGTGAAGATGCTTTAATGCAAAGGGCTCGCTGAAGAGCATTCCTGGACAAGGGGACAGCAAAGGCAAAGGACTTGACATATTTGAGAAACAGTAGGAAGGGGAAAATTAAGTAAAGCCAGTGCAAAGTGAGAGCTGTAGACGATGTGATCAGCAGAAGCTGGACCAGCTGGGCCTTGCTGGCCATGGTAAGAACTTTGGATTTCTTTTTTTAAGGCGAGACAACCCTTGGTTGACCTCACAGATTGCAAGGAACTTGTCCGTTTACAATCCTTTACAGCACCTGGTCTTCCCAGGTGGTCTCCCATCCAAGTACTAACCAGGCTGACCCTGCTTAGCTTCCCAGATCAGATGGGATCGGGCTTGTTCAGGGAGGCATGGCCATAGACAAACTTTGGATTTCTTTTGTGATTGGGAAGCTATTGGAGGCTTTTGAACAGGTGAATGGCTTGATCTGATGTATGTTTTTAAATATTCACTTTGGTAGCTGTATAGACTATGGAGGACAAAAGCAGGGAATATGTTTTCTGTAATTCAGGTGAGAGAAGATCGGGTTGGATTAAGTTTGTAGACTGATAAGTAGTATAAACTAACCATAATTGAGCACCTACTACATCTAGGTTTAGTTCTAAGTATGTGATATGTGTTAACATTATTTCTAGAAACAACCTTGTGAAATAGATGTTATTGTTATCTGCATTTTACATACGGGAAAACTGAAGCACTTGTCCAGGTTACTCTGCTATCGACTGTTAGAGCTAAGATTCAAACCCAGGCACTCTGGCCCCACACCCTCCCTACTTAATCTCTTGCTGCACAAAAATCATGAGACATTTTGAAGGTATAACTGGCAGATCCTGACGTATTTGATGTTAAGTACGAAAGAAAGGGCAAACATCAAGGAAGATTCCTAGGATCTTAGTGTAAACAATTGTGTGACGTTTGTTAGAATGGAGAGAAGGGAGTACGTGCTCTACTTAGAACTCATTAAGTCCAGGATGCCACATAGACAGCCAGGTAGAGACATTTAGCAGGCACTCTGCACCCTTTGATACTCAACAAATGCAATTCTAATCTGGGTAATTAAGTGGGATATTTCACTAATGCAACACAGCAAAATATCTGGGTTGCCCAAGTTCTCACTTTTATCAACAGCCAGGCAGGCAGTGACCATACATTTTTAATAGGAAACTTCCAGAAATCACCTCACCTCAGACCTCAGGCAAGAGCACCACATACTGCGACCCTTAACTTTCTAAGGTCTCTAAGAGAACACATTGCCCCACCTAGAGAATTACAGCTGACTTTGGCATCACCACCCCATGCCTCGGCCTGTCAGTCACTGAACCTTGCCTGCATAACACACAGGATTGCACAATCCCAAACCTGCTCAGACTTACACAATACTGTCCTCTTGTCCCCACCGCCCCCGACTTCGATATTTGACTTTTTACTCCATCTGACCTCAGGTGACACAATCCCTTTAGACAGGCCTCAAATTTAAGATTAATTCTCCTGGTCCTGCCCGCTCTTGCCTGTGCTGAGTCTGATGTCTCCCGAGCACTTTGTGCAAGATACTGTGCTGGGAATGCTATCTTGATTGGTATGGCGGTGGTTACACAGGTCTATATGTTTTTCAATAGTCGTCAAGCTCTACACTTAGATACCTCAATTTAAAAATACATCAATTTGAAAACATTATTATGCTAGGTGCTTTATATATCTGCCCTCAGAAAGCTCATAGTTTAAAGAAGGTATAATACTGAACAATAGCAGATAAAAGCTAAGTGCCAATTGGGTAACCCAAAATAATTGTTATAGGAATTGGACTATAAAGGAATATGTCACAGAGAAGATGATGCTTGATTTAAGCACTGGGAGTTTGGTCCACTGAAGAACGAGAGAGAGGAGGAGGATTCTAGACAAGGGAAATCATAAAGCAAAGGGGCAGATGTGGGAATTGAAAGAAATTTTGGGAGGCTGAGTAGACAAGTCTGGATTTGTTTTGAGAAACAGTGGAGATTATATTGAGAGGTACCCAGTTGAAGGATCCTTTTTATTGCTAAGAGAAGAACCTTAGAAAGTATTGAGTGGGTAGCAAAGAGTTATTGAAAGTGATTGAGCAGGAGGAGGATGTAAGCCGGGTTTTTTAAAGGAAATCTACCCGCCCCCAACATTCCACTGCAGAATCCACTGTGACTCATGGTTTGAGGCATAAAAGTGCTTTCAATATATAATCTTTAATAAGGCCTTCTGGGACATGGGTCAGAAATGTCCAGCTCTGGGCAACCAGCTTTTCATGAAGCCACGGCCCTGTGTTCCTTTCATTCCAGACCCTTTTCTATCTTTCCTTTGAGTTCTATTCCAGCTGTATCTTCACATTTTTTTCTTGACCTGACTTTTCTATCCCCCTATAAGATTTGTGGGGACTGGAGTCAAGTGCCCTTCAGGCTCATCTGCTATTCTAACTGCCTTTTACTAAAATATTTCTGGTGACAGAGAAGGATTCAACCCCCTCAGTCCTTATTTTCCTTAATTCTTTTGCCTCTTTTGCTACATTGAATACTGTTGAATATATATCTATATATATCTACATCTATATAGATATATAGATGTAGATATATATATTTTTTTAGAATACTCTTCTTTCTTGGATCCATTCAAGCCATACCCTGGTTCTCCTCTGGCTTCTGTGTCTTTCACTAGCTTTTCTAACATTCCAACATCCTCAAGTCATTCCTCAGGTCTCCGTCATCATCTTTTCTTCTATATTTTCTACCAGGCCCTTTATCCATGCCAGCATCTCTGACTAGCTTCTCTGTTCAGATGGTCACATATGATCCCTCCCCACTGCCAGTTCCTTTCCCAGAGGCAATCGCTTGAAACTTTTTCTATTTTTAGTTTTTCTAGTGGTTAGCTCCATGTCTTTAAATAAATAATATGTCTATATTGTTACTTCTTAATCCACTTTACACATTGTCATTGTCTTCCCACTAAGAAATATGAGAATTTATAATATGAATATGTGATAGGCCTGGGGTAGTGAGAAATAAACCTGCTTCTTGTCTAAGGATGAGTAGAGCTTCCTGTGCATAGTTCTATTAAGGCAATTGCCACACTATCTGAAATCGTCAGTGTTCTTGTTGGTTCCTTCATGAGAAGCTGAGCAATTTGAAGACAGCAGTCATACATCTAGCTCTGTGTTCCCCAGACCTATCAGGGCCTTCGTAGGCAGGCTTATTACATCACTTTATTGAATGAATCAATGACTCCTATTGAGACAGTTGTCGAAAAGCTGATGAGTCATGAAGAAGGGAAGATCTCAATGAAAGCATCCAAGAAGTGAGTGAAAACTGTTTTCAAGGTTGACTGACCAAATTTTCCTGCCACCTCAAACGGCCCAAACTTGACAGGGCCAAACACTGTCTAAGCACAGAGAGGATGCCCTTCCAGTGAGGGGAAGATTTCTCATACTTTCTAAATAAGCAAAAATATAAGATGTTTAAATATAAGAGTTATCATTACTGTCTAGAAGTAATTTTGAATAATATAAAATAGTTGGTACATTATTTTACTAATTATTTAAATGAACTGACCTTTTCAAAGAAGAGTTAAAGGTTTGTCCATTTGTAACAAATATTTCAAATTCTAATTTTAGTCAACTCTAGCTTTATTATATTCCATATTCTAGAATCAGAACCTAAAAATTACACACCCATAGCCACTTTAATGATTTTAAAAGCTTTAAGTTCCTCTCCTTTTTGACCTTTCTCCTTATTTCCTGTCTCAGTAAATGGCATCTCCATTGACAGAGTACCCAAAGCCCAAACTTGTTTTATTGACCTCTCCCTTGTCCCCTACACATCCTCTGTGACCAGGTCTTATCAATTCCGTTTTACCATATTTCTTACATCTGTCTCCTCCTTCCACTTACTCCAGGCAGCTTCTTATCCTCTTCTTCCAGCACCTTTACCATAGCCTCCTGCTCCAGTCTCCCTCCATCCTGGATGATGCCTCTGCCGCATGCCACCAGAGTGGTTTTCCAAAAACACAAATCTCATTATGATATTTCTTAAACATACCCGGGTTGTTTGACACTCACAAGCTCCCTTGGTCTGGAATGCCTTCCACTTGCTCTCTCTGGTCCTCTCCTTGGGGCGGGCTATCCCACAGCTTAATTAGTGTGACCAGTCATCCTGATTTGTCCAGAATGATCCCAGTGCAACTTGTTACCTCAACATATTTACTGAGAGTAACCCTTTGATCATTCTCAAATTCCGTAAGTGTGCATGTTTGCTAGGGCTGCCATAACAAAATACCACAGACTGGGCAGCTCAACCAACAGAAACGTATTTTCTCACCGTTCTGCAGGCCAGAAGTCCAAGATCAAGATGTTGGCAGGTGATGCTGAAACTTGAAGGCTCTTTGCATCCAGGCCTACTTCTAGGTGCACCAGAAACACAGGCTGTTCACAGCAAAACTCAGTTCTAGGCCTTATCCCCACAATGGAACCGACGCTCCTAATGTGTACTATCTGCCTTCCAATTAATTGATTCTGTAACAAGAATAAGTCTCAACTCTGAGGGGTGAGAATCAGTATACTCAGAGATTGCTTCTAATTTTAGGAAATTCAGGTCTGTTGAATCACATGGCAGTATGAATCATTAACTTTACTATTGTAGAAAGCAATCATTTTTCGTGCGTTAAAATATATCAGTATATGATAATCCCATGGATACTAAACTATTGCTTCCAAGATTCACTAAAAGTCAAAACATTGTTTGAGAGAAGTCTTGCTCAGAGAAATGAGAATAATTGTTTTATTCTTTGTAAACTGTGACTTTTATCAATGATGTGATTAGGTATTTTTTAAATGGTATGATTTGGGGAGAATAACCCTAGGTTTGACTCTTTAAAGTCATTATATAGCTCAATGAGTTTCATGTAACTTAGTCCATCCGATGTAACCTAATTTTTTTTCTTTGAATCACATGTCTAGTTTATCTCTGAGAGAAGAGGATATGGAATTGTTTAACTCAGTGAATGGCAAGAAAAAACTGTTCCATCTCACCTACTCGTTATGGAAAGGACAGCACAAAACCGGGATTGGTTTTCACACAAAAACAAACTCATTTATGCAAAGTAAAGAACATTTTCTACCAGCGTGTTCTCTTTCTTCCAAAAGTGCTAAATATTGTTTTCGCTGTGTGCGACACACCAGTATCACTGATATGCTTCTCTCTATCTCTGTACAACGGCACATTGTATTGCACTGTGTTTGGTTTTCGAATTACTCTTAAAGAACCCTTCATTGTTACTTGACTGAAATGAGAGGACCATTTTAAGAATTAAAGTGTTTACTCTCAATTCCATTGCCAGAGGTGGTGGAAGGCCGACTGGACTTCCTTACATATAACCTGGGCACGTGGACATGTGAGGGGGAGAGGACTGGCCTCCAGAGATATCTTTTACCTTCTGTGACTTAATTGATTTCAAGTGCTTTGATATCACACTGGATAAAAAAAAAAAATCAGAATTACGGCTTTGTATTTGAGAAGGAAACTAGAAGGGGGTAGGAAGGCTAAATATCATAAGATAACTGAGAATTTTTATGGAAAGAAATAATTTTTAATAATTGCCACAGGGGGAATTAAAGGTAGAAATTTTATCATATAGTGAGAAGACTTCTTCTCACAAAGTCGTTTATTAAATTTAATTTAAAGAACATCGTTTAACATTAAGTAACCTTGTTTTAACTATAAAATATTTTAAAACATACTTTTAATGAATATATCTCTTTTAATGACCGATTTCATTATTAATTTCTATGACTTATTGAGTTATTTAAAAATATATGAAGTTTAAATCTTTACCTTTGCTTTGTTTCTCTTCCATGTTCAAAGTGGTACATTCTGTAAGAATAAACACTATAAGAGAAGTTTAAAAATATTAGAAAGTTCATCAAACTGGATGATGACTAAGCATAATCCATAGTACTTTTTTCTAATTTTTGTCCTCACATTATATTTAGTAATAGATGTGCCTCCTTTCTTATCTGCTTGGTAGCCATATTCCTAGGTCACAAGAACATACAGGCTCTTGGAGTTGTGTCCAGAATACCATCATGTTGATCCTATTAGCAAAGAACGAAAAAGTAAAATAAGCCACAGATGCATTGACAATAATGAAGAACTGCAATTAATGAACAGCCTCTGCATGCTGTCTCCCATTTCTGGAATCTTCTAATTATCTGAAATTCTTTTTTTTTTTACCAGAAAGTTTAAATAGCTACGATCTCCTCTTTACCCTTTCTATGTTTCCTATGGTTGTTATAATAAATTACCACAAACTTAGTGGCTTAAAAGAGCACAGTTTATTCCCTTATATTTCCATACATCCGAAGTCCAAAATTGGGTTTTATAGAGCTCAAATCAAGATGTCATCAGAACTGGCTCCTCTGAGGCTCTAGGGAAGAATCTATTCCCTGTTTTGCCCTGCTTGTAAAGGCCACCTGCATTCCTTGGCTCATGACCCGTTGGTCACATTTCTTTAGCCTCTTGGTTCCGTCATCACTTATCTTTGTACCGACCTTGGTACTTCACTCCATCTTTTAAGGATCCTTGTGATTACTTTGAACCCACTCAGATAATCCAGGATAATCTCTCCATTTCAAAACTCGTAACTTAATCACATGTGCAAAGTCCCTTTTGGCTTAGAAACATCCTATTCAGAAGTTTCAAGGATTACAGCGTGGGTTCCTTTGGGAAGGAGGGACATTGTTCAACCTACCATGCCCTTACTGACATGTATTTTTATCCTATCACATTATATTTTTATAGATTTATTTTTTACCATAAGATATTATCACAAACAATATAGTTTGGGTTTGTTTTAAAATCACCCAGTCTATACGATGGACATTGCTTTTTCTGACTTCTCCGGTGGATAAGGCTTATGGGAGGCAGAGCCCAAATTCTTGCTATAGAATTTGCTCTGGCATCTGAACTGTGCTCATATAACCTCTGCTTGGCCCATGTGGGTTCCAGCTCCAAGTTACAGAGACCATGTAGGCATTCTTCACATGGGCAGTGGCAGCCGGGGTACAGGGACAGCACACCCACACAGTTCCTGTGGCAAGACCTGGGCCCTTTCCTGCTGCCGAACCCTCTTGTTTCTCCTCTATTTGTTTCTGAAGCTGGCCTTCTAACCTTCCCTTTTAAGAGCTGCTCATTATCTTTCAACTGAATTTCTTTTATGTTTAATTTAGTCAGTTAGTTTCTGTTGCTTTCACGAACCACCTTCATTGATATGAGGTGCTTTTTTTCTTCTTTAATGATTTTTTAAAAAATGATTGACGGTAGCCTGGGGGTTTTCATCATAATTATGTATCGTTAATTGGGTATAAAAAATAAATGTCAGTAAGAGCATTTATTAATCCAAGTTCCTAACCCGATGAAGAGCAAGTGCCTATACAATGACAAAAGATTCCTTAATGATAGTCATGAGACACACGTTACCCTTTAGTCACCAGGGAATGATTTATGTTTTATTTAGGTATTGAGTTTATTTTCTAATTGATATTACCAAATATGGACTTAACTTTTAATAACCAAAATATTTGATTAATGGGAATGCCTAAGCCTTTAACCACAAGATAAATAGAAGTGTATTAAATAGTTCTGTCATATTTACCACAAGTTATGGATTTTTTAATTCAAAAGGCTTGGGTATTCCAGCGAATTTTGAGGAAACAGCACATTTAAGCACCCACAGTGTTTGTGGGACGCACCTTTGGTGAGTGGTAGTTCACACATAATACTTCCTGAATGCCTGCCATGTGCTAGCCTCTGTATGAAGTGCTGGGTACGAAGACGAATACGACCCTGGCTCCTCATACAATGCCTGGCAGTGGCAAGAGACACTCAATGAATGCTTTTCAAATTAATGACATAATCCCTGCCTCCAAGGAGCTCTATCCTGTGGGAAAGCAGACACCTAATTATGGCATACCACGCTGTCAGTGCCCAAAATAGTGGATTTGAGTGAGAGTGGGTGTGGAGAGGAACTGCTGGCATGTTTCAGATGCCTCCGTGAGTTCTTATCATGGTGTCGAGGTCACACTGTCCTGTCCAATGACACCTCCTGGCTCTCTCAGAATTCTTATTCAGGACTCTCTTTCCAGGCCCTCGTAGTTAAGCTTGTGACACTGTGTTTGAACTCCTATTAATAGGCCTAGTCAGTTCCTCAGCAGATTGCATCTTAACATCAAACGGCCAGAATCCCCAACAATGGCTTCTTGGCGCAAAGCCAATCCTCGAGCATCAAAGCCATGTTCCTTGCAAATCAGCTCCACGTGACGATAAATAATGGTATCGGGATTCCAAACCAATTATCCCATGGTGAAAGGCATATTCCTCAAGGGCAAACTGGGCTTTATTTAAAAAACAGTAACATTGCTGGTGCTAGCCCTGAAATGTCAACAACAAACAGCAAACTAATGAGAACAATAGCCAGGAAAGGTGTATAACTTTCCCTCACATTGCGCCAACCTGGAAGAGTTTAAGAAAATGTGTTTTTAAGCACATTTCAAAAGTTTTTGGCTTGAGACCCCACCAAGAAAACTACTGAAACCTCGTCTTGTCTGAAACTGTATAATTGAGTGGAAGCATGTACTTTTAAAGTCACATCTCAACACTGATGTTAGCTATGCAACCTAAGGCAAACCATTCTCTAAACCTCGGTCTCCATGTCTGTAAAATGGAGCATATTAAGCACTTTAAGTCTGTTTTACAAGATAAAAGAGGTCAAACATGTGGTGACAAAAATCTGACTATGAGTGGTAAACCCACAATGTACATATATGTCTGCCTTACTGTTAAAATGTACAGCTGAAACTTATTGGATTTCATTAACCAATGTCATCATAAAACATTAATTAATTAAATTTTAAAAAGTCTGTTTTTTGAATAGCAATAATATGTTGAGCCCAATAAATTAAAGATGTTGTTAATTAGAACTTTTTGTCAAGCATCATACTTAGCACTCTACAGATGTTATTTTAGTCTTCATATCAACTTTATGAGGTATGTATTTTTATCCCCAATAATGAGTAAATGGAGATTCAGATTAGTTACCTGATACTGCAGATAGTGAGCGAGAGAAAGTAGATTCAATATCCAGTTGGCTGTCTCTTAGAGCCAAACTCTTACTTGCACTATGATGTTTCTTTCAGACAGCCCCTCTACTGCTCCCGTAACTCCCAGAGCTCTGTATTGACCTCATCAGGATAGGACAGTCATCGTCACTGTCTGTTCACCGGGTCGGTTAGAAAATCTGCCTTGTGGGACAGATTCCCACAGTAGATATGCAACGAAGGTCCTCCTTAAGCGCCCTCCTTGAGGTAGCTCAGTTAGAAACAAAATACTATATTTGACCCAAGCAACACAATTCTTCTCTATCATCAGCAACTAAGCCGTTAACTAAAGCATACTGAAAAAAGCACTAGCTTTGGAGGGTCTGGAAATTTGTATTTAAATCTCAAATCAGGGATTATGAGCTGTGCAAATTTAATCACGTTCTTAATCTCTCCGAGCTTGTTCTGTTCGGAGTTAATGTATGTGGTTTGTTATCCTCTGGTTCCCTCCCCCCCCAGATGTATTTGTCCCCCTTCTCTGCTCTTCTCTGTGCCCTAAGGATTTGCGGCCTCCTGCTAACTGCATCGCCAGGACTTCCTTGCCATCTGCCTTCTGGTTGGCTTAAGCAGTGGATCAGAAGGTGAGAAGAAAGGAGCAAGATAACTCTGCCTTCTCTCACATCTTTGGCAGCAGGCAGCTGGCTCCTCTTTCTTAGCTCTAACTTTTCATGGGGCTCTGGCAACCCACAGTTTCTATCCCTCATCTCTTAGGTTCCAGGGGAAGTAACGGCCTCCTACTCTTGCTCACTTCTGGCCACCTCGGCTTCCTCTGTTTGCTCTTTAACCTGTTTACAACCTCCATAAGTAGTCCTTTCATTGAAATCTCTCCAGTGAACTCTCTGAGTAAATTCTCTTCTTGCCTGGAACCCAATAAATACAGTATGCCAAAGAGTTTGAAAAACTATGAGGCACTTACCTAGAAAAATATAGGTTATCGAATGAGTGTTGTTTGTTTGGCTATGATTTCACCATCAATACTATATTCTGAAGTTTGCAAAACTTCCCTGGTTATATCTAAATATTGTGCCAGCCCAGAAATTTTAAAATTGGAAGCCAGTGATCAAGGTTATGTCGAATAAGGTGTAGCTGGACCTGGTTTGCTTCCTTTTTATAAATTAGGAAATAGTTGAAAGCTGAAAGGTATCAGAATGGAAATATTTCTAATTATAATTGAACTCTTTTCAAATAGTGGGTGCCTAAGTGTAAAATAAGCAGATACTGTTTCTGACAGATGTAAGTATGTGTGTGTCCGTGTACACATATATATATATCTGGCATGTTTTAGTAAAGAGACTGGCAGTTGCTCTCACATACAGCTATCACAGTGACTTGTTTTACTTCTGCTGTAAGTATCTTATTTTGGAGGTGGGAGTTTATATTCATTACAATATTTATTTGAACATTAGCGATCTTACATAAAGTGGTTAACTTATAATTCCTTTTTAAAAGTAGTGTTTTTAACAAGAATACTTTTTTCTCAATACATTGAGAATAGTTATGTTTATTGCATATATGTTCAAACTGTACTTTTGTGCCCTGAGTGACTCTTAAGGAAAACCAAAATGAATTCTCATTTTTGCCACCTCTAATAAATATAGTTTAAGTGGTCAAGTGATTTTAAAAATTAAATTATCCGATCTATTTATATGGGTGGGTATATTAGGATTCTTTTTGTCACAAGCAATTTAGACCTATTTAAGTAAAAGAGGATTTTACTGGAAGAATATATGTGGTAACTCAGTTAAGCCTGGGGACTTAGCTGGCAAGAATGAAGGGACAATTTCTCCAGGGCCGCAACATCAAGGAGTCTTGGCTACAAATATTTTCTGACCTTGAGTCGCCCTGCTCAAGATTCAAAACTGAGGAGAATCAACCTGGCTGGCTCAGGTCTCAGGCACACTGGCCAAAAGAGCTGAGTCACTTGATTGACAGTCCCGGCATGTGGAACGGAGAGAGGTATTTTGTTAAAGGAAAAGTAGGTGCTAGCACAGGGAAAAGGGAGAAGAGAATGCAGCCATCAGGAAGAACAGATTCTACCACAAAAGTTGTGGGGGCTTTTTATGGCATATTAAGATATCGAATATGGTACATTTTCTTCTTTAAAATAATTTTCACCATTTGTGGGCATCGGGACATAAAGAATATTAACATGAACCTAGGGTTGGAAGGAGGCCGCAGAGGTGGTTCTTAAAAATTTTTGTAGGAACTACTGTTTCTTCACCCTGCTGCCCTGAAGAGCGTGCAGTTGGGAACAGCTTTCCCTCGACACCTTCTCCCATGACGAGTAACACATCTTACTTAAATAAGGAGCAGCAAAGTTTTCTTTGTCACACTGAAAACCAAATAATATTGACAGCTGCATGGACAATTAATTACCCTGTCTTCATCTCTCTAGTTAGAAACAATGGTTTAGATTTCAGGACCTTTTTGGTTGCCAAAAAACAAAACAAAACAAAAAACAAACAAACAAAAAAAACACCACGAAAGAAGTCTTTAAAGAGGAGTTATTAACTTTAGGGTAAGTGTACTATGCAGATACCTGTTTTTTTCAGATCTACTTCTTCTCCATGAAATTCTTGGATAAATAAAAAATCTTTGCCCCTGAGGGCAGGGATTGTGTCTGCACTGTTTGCTGCCATCTTCTGCACCTAAAAGGCACTTAATACCTACTTTTAGAATAAATGGATCGATGACTGAATAAATATACCTACTATTAGTTCAAGAGGTTTTATGACTGGACGTGTTCTTTTGCAGAAAGATTATTTGACAAGTGAGCAGGTTTTGCTTTCAGAGTATGCAGGACCTTCGAAACTTTCGGAAAAAAAAGAAAATATATATCGACCATTTCTTCGATTTTGGATTTAGATATATTAAGTTTAACTATGTCTAAAATATAATATACTTATTTATTATGTTTGGTATCTACTTCCCCTTTCTAGAAAGTAGAGCGCACGGAATAGAGATCTTTGTTTTGCATACTGCTGGGCTTCTAGTATATACTCAATAAAAATTTTGAATAGCTTAATACTATGTAGTTCACTTGTTATTATATTGATGATTAATTAAAGGTCTCCCTTTGTAGAATATAATCTCCATAGTGGCAGGAATCTTTCTGTTTTACTCACTAATGTATCCCAAGTAACTTGAACTGGACCTGCTACATTTTTGGTTTTAAATAAATATTTAATGACCGGATGAATGAAATAAAATGTTAATAAAAGTCAGTTCATCTAGATGATTTCAATTATGGAAACATATTTAGAATTTATTCAGAATGCTGCTAAACTAAAGCTTTAGCATCACATTTTCTTATTGAATTAAGTTTTTAAAAATGAAGATATAATTGACATATAACATTTTATAAGTTTAAGACATAAAATGTGTGGTTGGATACATTTGTATATTGCAGTATGATTACCACAGCACAGCAGTGTTAGCTAACACCTCTATCACATCACATAATTACCATTTCTTTTTTTGTGGTGAGAACATTTAAGGTCTAGTTTCTTAGCAACTTTGAAGTTTATAATACAGTATTGTTGACTATGATCACTAGGTTATACATTAGATCTCCAAGACTTCAGGTTGCAAATCTATACTTTTAGATACCATCTCCCCAGTCTCTCTTCCCACCCCACCTGCAGCCCCTGGTAACCACCATTTTCCTCTCTGTGTCTACAAGTTTGGCTAAAGACAGTTTTTAAAAAGAGTATGATTATAGGACAATATTCTTAGCTATTTGTAGAGTTCCCACAAGATTTGAGCTCCTATTGGAACCTATTCACATCTCCTGTTTCAAGAACAATTCCAAGAGTAGGTGCTAGCTGCACCTCTACCTTCTCAAGTTCGTAGTTCAGAAAGTTATTTACAATATTTAATAAAACTTTAAGGGTTTCCTCTGAAACTGCATTTTAATTTAATACCTACTTAAGCTTAATCCTTATTAAAAATAAGAATCAGTGGTGTCTGCATTCCAAAGATCAGTTATGTTGTTGAAGATTATATATTCATATGTCTAAGGAAAATTCAAAAGGTCTCCCGGAGTAAAGTAAAGCTAGAACAAAGAAAACCATTCACCAACTAGTTCCCTTTTTGTTTCTATAGGCAAAAATATTACCTAAGTAGCAGAGGTGCCCTGATCCTTATATAATTAGCTTGCTGGTGGGCTCTTCATGGGTTGTTTTCTAGGAGGCCCAAGAGGTCAAATGATAGCATTATAATTGGGAATAATTTTCTTCTCTGCAGACTACCCTTTTCAGAAGAAAAGAAAGACATTTTTTTTTGTTGTTGTTATAGCTATAGTCATTTTACAAGCAAGAAAGCCAGAATAAAATGTTTTTTTTTATGTTACCAAATTACTAGCCAAATATATACAAATGACTTTTTGTATATGAATTATATTCTTGTGAATGAATTCTAGTATTGAAAAGACTGACAGGTCTCACTCAGGATATACTTATACAGTTTTAATGTATATATGATCATGTAGGTATCGGCGAGAAGTTTCAATTACTCACTTGTTCAACTGGTACTTACTAACACATTGCAATGTGGTAAACACTGTGCCAGGGAGACTACAATAAGTCCCTGGCCTTGTAGAGTTTAAAATCTATTAGAACTACCAATCTTGCAAAATGACTACCCAAAGAATCAATTAATTGTGATTTAATATGTGCTTTAAAAAAAAGTCGGAGAGAGAGAGAGAACACAAATGAAATACGAGCATGTAACACGGGACTCAGCACAGTCGGGAGGGTCCGGGAAGGCTTTCTGGAGAACTGATGTTTAAACCGACACCCAAAAGATGGAAAAGAAAGAGTGAGCCTGGTATAGGGCAGGTGGTCAGGTGGGGACAGAGAGGTCAAGAATACCCATTGCAACAGAAACAGCATGTGTGAAGGTGCTGTGGGGTACAAGAGCGTGGCACATTTACGGAAACGGAGGAAAAACAAGAAGTGAGGCGAGAAAGCAGGAGACGGAAATGGAGAGGCTGGCAGAGGGTCTTGGAAGCCTTGTTAACTATCTTGGACTTTATTTTAAAGACAAGAAGAAGCCTTTGCAGGATTTGTTTTTAAAACACAAAGTATGTTTGTTAAAAACTGTTGTTGAAGGATTGACACTTCCCGACTTTAAACCTTACTATAAAGCTGTGGGAATCAAGACCGTGTGGTGCTGGCAGAATAATAGACAAATTGATCGATGGAACAGAATAGAGACCCCTGAAATAGGCCCACAGAATAGTCGACTGTTGAGAGAATGAGAAGACAAGCCATATACTAGGAGAACATATGTGCAAAAGACATATCTGATGAAAGATTGTTATCTAAAATGTACAAAGAACTCATAAAGTCATAAAGCTCCACGATAAGAAAATGAACAACTCGATTAAAAAATGTCTAAAGACCCGAGCAGATACCTCACCAAAGAAGACATACAGATGGCAGGTACACATGTGGAAAGATATGCAACACCATATATCATTAGGAAATTACAAATTAAAACAACAGTGAGATACCACTGTGCACCAATTACAATGACCAAAATCCAAAACCCTGACAACACCAGATGCTGATAAGGATGTGAAGCAATAGGAACTCTCGGTTGTTGCTGTGAGTACGTAAAATGACACTGGAAGACGGTTTGTGAGTTTCTTACAAAGCACACTCTTTTCATGTCACGCAACAATTGTGCTTCTTGGTATTTGCCCAAATGAATTGTTACATCCCACAAAAACACTGCACACAGATGTTTAGAGCAGCTTTATTCTAAGTTACCAACAGTTAGAAGGAACCAGGATGTCTTTCAGTAGGTGAGTGGATCAATAAACTATGGTACATCAGATAATGGAATATTTTTCATGGCTAAAAATCAATGAGCTGTCGAGCCATTAAAATACATGGAGAAAATAAAAATGTGTATTATTAAGTAAAAGAAGCCAATCTGAAAAGACTACATACTATATGATTCCAACTATATGACATTCAAGAAAAGGCAAAACTAGCCAAAATATTAGTGGATGTCAGAGATAATAGAGAGGAGGAATGAATAGGCAGAGCACAGAAGGTTTTTAGGTCAGTGAAACTGGTCTGTACGCTACTATAATGAAAATACATGTTGTTATACATTTGTCAAAACCATAGAATGTACAATACCAGGAGTGAGCATTAGGGTAAAGCGTGGACTGTGGGTGATGATGATGTGTCAGTGATGGTCCGTCGACTGTTACTCTCTGGTGGGAGATGCTGACAGTGAGGGAGGTCGTGCAGTGTAGGAGTAGAGGGTATATGGCAACTCCTTGTACCTTCCACTCAATTTTGCTATGAACTTAAAACTGCCCTAAAAACAAGTTTGCTGATTTTTAAAAAATGGAGTTACAAACTTAAAGAGGAAAAAAAATAAACTCCTGGTTTTTACGAGGAGAATGGACTGGAAGTGAGCAGGAGTGGAAGTTGAAGAAGCCACTCCAGTAATTCAGCGAGAGGTGATAATGGTTGGGACACAGAGGTGACAGTGGAACGGGGAGAAGTGGACAGACTTGAGATGCATTTTGATGTTAGAATTGAGGGAACTTGCCGAGGAATCGGATCTGCCAGTAAAGAAAAGGGTTAGTCAGTATGACCCCGATGATTAATGAAATTATTTGTTGAGAACTAGAAGATGGGAGGGAGTGGGGGGGTGACCGTGGAGCACTGGGGTTTGGGAAGGGGAAGTCGAGGCCCACTGTGGTTGTTGAGGCTGAGATGTCTGAGGTATTGAGTTGGAAATACTATGTAGGTTACCTTTGTTTGTTTTTACCCTGTGGCAATAGAAGTTTCACTCTCTAATGCCAGTTTCTCAAAAGTGACTTTTCCTGATTTAGTTTTGTAACTTTCCATTTGCATAATCTAAAGCCCCTTTTTGATGGTTTCTCAAAAATAAAAGAAAAATCTGACTCAAATATGTATCAAATGTCAAATTCTCCAGAAAACTTTTGCAGTTTTGAAATGAGTTTTTCCAGCTCTATTTCTATCCCTACAGAGGTTTCAATGACTTTGAGGCCAAGTTTCAGACGGCTTGGGTTCAGATACCAAGTTCCTCTAGTAGGCTCAATGAGAAGGAACATCCTCAGAACCTGGGTGCTTAATAACTCAAGTTCAGCTGGAAATGCAGCTGAACTGATTATGCGACTTACTATGCTGGATGGTACATATTTCCTTATTTTTCAGTTGTCCCTGCAAGACTGAGCAAGTGAAAGCCCAGGATTTTATATTCTTAGCATTAACAAGGATGCAGTACTGGATATTTGTGTATTGGATTAACACATAAATGAGTGTTCCATAATGCAATAACACAGTAAGGCACAAAAGATAAGATGTGAGGGGAAATGGGAAAGGCCAGGAAGAAAGTCAACTTTTAGCCACTGTTTTTTTCAGTGAGAGACGCAATGCTGTCTTACCTAAAGTCAAGTCAGTGGTGAAAACGATAACCACACAACCAATATCTTCTCTATGCAATGGAAAACAACAGGTTTGACAGGTTTTTTTCACTAAATTGACTAACTTAATAATTTAGAAGTAATTTCGCAGATACTCCCTTCTTCTAAGGCTGACACATTGTCAGTATAAGTTGTAGTTTGAGGATATCTATAAACATTTCTATGAAAGCTCCAGATTTTACTTTAGATGTTTAGAAATTTAGATACTTTCTTTTTTGTTTTTAATAAGAATCGAGTTTTTCCCATCAAAAATATTTACTTTCTAAATTTAAAAAAATCATTTGGTGTTTAATATCTATTTGCTCAATAGATATTTTAGTGACTACTGTCCCAGAGACTCTCTGGACCACCAGCAAAGCAATTCGCAGAGTTTGCACTCTGGAAGAAGACAAATTACAAACAAATCATGTTTTGGGTAATAACTTAAGTGCTATCAAGAAAAATTAAGTAGGTATAAAGAGATGGAGTGAAGGGAAGAGGTGTGCATTTTTAGATAGGGGACAGGGGCAGCCTCTCTGAGAAGATGACATTTGATCTAAGGCCTGAATGAAGTGAGGGCATGAGCTATGGGAGGATAAGAACATTCAAGACAGAAAAGAGAAAGCGCAAAGGCCTGGATAGGTTCACGATTACTTTTTAGTGTATTCAAATACACTAATTACTTCAATTACTTTCCTTTTTATTACTTAAAATAAGTACTTTTCTTTAAATAAGAAGGACACTTGGAGAGTAATTACCATATAACCTTCCGAAATTCCTATTTTCGACGGTTTGAATTTAGTGATAGAGACAAAACTCCAGTGGTTAGAAATTAGTGGCTGAATTGTGGAAACACATAAAGTCATTTAATCTGTTTATTTCCTTGCTTATTTGTTCAATTATCAACTCCCCTCCTGCCACGGAAAAGAGATTTAAAGAAAAAAAATTATAAACAACGGAATATATGAGAGTTAGAATGGACTCAGGGCAAAAATAATCTGAAGAGAAAGTTTACTAAGCTTGTTGAGTCTAAGCAGTAGTTAAGGGCTCTGAGTAAACATGTTAAGATTCCCCAAGCACTTGAGAAGCATTTGTTTACTTCGCACATGTGAGAGCTGGTTTTAACCCATGACTTTTACTTCATAAAGACCAATTCCTGAAAGCTTGGCTACCCTCACTCTTTTTACTGTCTCCATAGTTTTGCCTTTTCCAGAATGTCATCTAGTTGGAATCACACGGTATGTAGCCTTATCAATTGGCTTCTTTCACTTAATGATACACATTTAAGAAGTTCCCTCTATATCTTTTCATGGCTTAATACCTCAGTGCCTCTGTCATTTAAAACTGAAATAAAAAACCAAAAGAACACTCTGATTTATGATCTAGGTGCTTTCAAATAGTCCACTCCACTTGATATAATTCAGGATGAATAAGAGAGACATTTAATTTATTCATTCACTCAATCATCAATATTTATTGAGCATCTCCATACGCCAGAAACTATGCTAAGTGCTAATATATAATCATAGCAGTAAAAAGGATAGATAAATGTCAATCTTCATGATCTTCCAGTAGAAGGGTCAGACAAACAAAAACAAATTAAGTAAGTAAGCATTATAGAATTATGAACATACTTGTTGAGTATTTCTCCCTCCCTTCTTTCATTTCTTCCTTCCTTTCTTCATCCTTTCAACATTTTTGCTTTGCACTATTTTTCAAGCATTAGTAAGGAGCCAGGAGTCTATCATTTTTTATCTGGCTCTGCTATAGACTCACTATAAGACCTTGGGCAACTTTCTTTCTTAGGATTTTCCCTGGCCCATAGAATGAGGATGACACTCCCTGCTTACTACTTAATTGAGAGGAACAAACAAATTAAAAGCAGTGAACTTGCTTTAAAACCATAATAATATCTTCTATTTGCCAATCAGATCTAGTCTGATTAAATTAAAAATTAAAACTCCTGCATCTTTCTTACTAGTTTAAAATTCTTTTTTTATGTATGCACAATTCGGTTCAACCTCCTTAAACACGTAAATGTGATAGCTATCACTGTTCTTTCCTCCCTGTGACCTGGTCTGCCAGCAGTGCAGAGCGAGATGGGCTCTTTATGCTGCATTTCAGCAAAGCACCGTTAGAAGAGAAAACTACAGCCGAGTGCCCTTAATTACTTCTGCAATTTGTGTGAAGACTGGATTTTTCTGAGACATGATGAGAGAATGCAAATGTAAAAGACACCTAATTTCAAACCTATAAGACTAGTTTGGAAACTTAAAAAGAGAGTGTCTACATGACATAAAACTTACTGGAGAATCTGTCTTCAGTCTGTTTCCAAAATAGTTGGAAAAGTGATTCCAGAGAAAGGTCATCTATTGGGTGAATTTTCAAAGCTGACACCTTTGATTCCTTTTGTATGAAGAAAAACCCCTTCTGATATTTTTATTTGCTGCAAATTTATGTGTAAGATATATAAAATATAACATAGATATATTTTCCTCATCCTCTATTTTTAAAAAATTCATCTGGGATACTTAGGCTTCACTAATGCATTCATTTACAGATGTGTAATGACACATTGGGCAGAAATTACTTATGAACTTTCCTTCAGGAAAAGGTGACTTCATTGAATGTGAGCAATGACTGGGGGTTTCACCGACCATCAAGCCTAGAAAAGTTAAGGGACCCACCAGGCCCATGTTTGCCAAGAGCTGCTCCCAGGCACCTGCCACCCTCTGCTCTGGCTGCCTGGGGTTGTCCCCACCGCTGGCCAGCCAAAGTTCCATGACAAGACAGAGACCCAGTCAAGCATGTACACCAGGCCTTGCAGTTGAAGCCTTAAGGTGGAAAAAAAGAGGCAGCAGCGGTAGACGAATTTTTTTTTTTTTTTTTTTTTTTTTAGGAAGCAGGACCTGGAAGGCACGTAATGGAGTCTAGGGATGGAAAGGCTCTTAGAGGCCCAGAGAGGGATGAAGACTTGCCTTCAGCCACTGATTGAGTCCCCTGGGTGGGTCCCCAGGTGCCTGCCCTCACTATGTCTGTCGCCTCTCAGAGACGGGGAGAGTTCTCCTCTGGCTTTCCACATGCTGTGGCAGGGAGCCTTGAGCCTGCCATGGTGCACTAGTATCCAACGACACCCTCTCAGAGAAGCCACCTGGCTGCCTGGAGGAACAACTCAAGGTCACTCGTTGCTAGCTGATATTTTTACTACTCATTTCTTTACTATTTGTCTTCCCTACTGAAATGTAAACTCCAGAGTATCAGGAAATTTATCCGTCTCCTTCAAACTGCAACCCAGGCCTAGAAGAATGCCTGCTGATTCATAGTTAGTGCTCAATAAATAACTGTTGAGTAAATAAACAACATCTATTTTTATCTCTATAATATCAGAATTGCTTTTCTTAGTTTCTGATTGGTACTTAATCATCATGGTTTAGAAATTACAGTTTGTAGTTTCTCCTGCTATGTGTTTATTGCTCTGTAAACATATACATGAGACGTTTCTTTTTTAAAGAAATATATATATATCAACATTACGATTAACATACGATATATTAGTTTCAGGTGTAAATACAGTAATTAGACATTTATATAACTTACAAAGTGATCACCCTGATATATCTAGTATCCATCAGACACCATACATAGTTATTATGATATTATTGACTCTATTCCTTATGCTATACTTTATATCCCCACAACTATTTCGTAACCGCCAATTTGTACTTTTAAATTCTTTCCCCCTTTTCAATCACCCTCCAACCACCTTCCAATCTGGCAACAATCAAAACGTTTTCTGTATCTATCAGTTTGTTTCTGTTTTGCTTGTTTGTTTATTCGTTTTATTCTTTAGATTCCACATGTAAGTGAAATCATATGGCATTTGTCTTTCTCTGTCTGACCTACTCCACTCAGCACAAAACCGTCTGGGTCTATCCATGTTGCTGCAGGGGGCAAAATTTCATTCTTTTTTACATGTTGAGCAATATTCCATTGTATATCTATCCCACCTCTTCTCTAGCCATTCACCTATTGATGAACACCCAAGTGACCTCCATTTCTTGGTTATTGTAGATAATGCTGCGGTGAACATGTGGATTCTCCTTGTCCCTTTGAAGCAGTGTTTTGGGTTTGTGCAACTAAATGCCTGGAAGTGGGATAACTGGGTCCTTCTTTGTCTCTTGTCATAGCCTTTGTTTTAAAGTCTATTTTGTCTGGTATAAGTATTGCTACCCCAGACTTTTGTTTGTTTGTTTCCATGTTCATGAAACTTCTTTTTCCATACCTTTACTTTCAGTCTGTGTGTGTCTTTCAATCTGAATTGAGTCTCTCGTAGGCAGCATATGTAATTTTCTTATCCATTCAGCTACCCTGTCTTTTGACTGGAGTATTTAATTATTTGTTTAAAGTAATTCCTGATAGATATGTAGTTATTGCCATTTTAGTATTCATATTTCTTATCTTTTTCTCTTTTTCTTTCTTCTTCTTTAAGAAGTCCCTCCAACATTTCCTGTAATTCTGGCTTAGTAGTGCTGAACTACTTTAGCCTTTTCTTGACTGGCAAGCTTTTTATCTGTCTTTCTATTCTAAATGATAGCTTTGCTGGGTACAGAGATCTTGGTTGTAGATCTTTGTTTTTCACCACTTTAAATATTTTCTGCCGATTCCTTCAGCCCTGCAAAGTTTCCGTTGAGAAATCAACTGACAGTCTTATAGGCGCTCCCTTGTAGGTAACTAATTGCTATTCTCTTGCTATTCTTAAGATTCTCTCTTTGTCTTTAACTTTTGCCATTTTAATTATGATGTGTCTTGCTCTGGGCCTCTTTGGGTTCATCTTGTTTGGGACTCTTTGTGCTTCCTAGTCTTGTATGTCTACTTCCTTCACCAGGTTAGGGAAGTTTTCAATAACTATTTCTTCAAATAGGTTTTCCATTCCTTGCTTTCTTCTGGTACCCCTATGATGCAAATGTTAGTACATGTGATGTTGTCCCAGAGGCTCTTTAAACTATCCTAGTCTTTTTGGATTCTTTTTTATTTTTGCTATTCTGACTGTTTTCTGCTACCAATTATCTTTCAAATCACTGCTTCATCGAACTTACTGATGATTCCTCCTAATGCATTCTTCATTTCGGTTATTGTATTCTTCACTTATGACTGGTTCATTTTAATGTTTTCTATCTTCCTTTTTATGTTTTATATCTTTTTGTTAAATTTCTCATTGAGTTCATCTACTCTTCCCCTTAAGTTCATTGATGGAGACTCAGATATGGCAGCACCCGGGTCTGCATGAAGGGTGAAGGAGGTTGCAACAAAGGAACAGGGGATTCCGCCAGCACTTCTGCCTAAGAGAAAGCTGCCCCTCCAGCCCTTGCCCTGAAGCCAGACAACTCAGTTTCTCCTCATATGTCCCTTGTGCCTTTTGAGCTGCTGCCTCAGTGCTGGAGCTCAGACGGAATGAATCTGTCAGCAAGTAAGTCCTCACGCACAGGCCCTTTAAGAGGAATATCTATGATTGCAGCAACCCTTCATCTCATTCAGCCACCATCTCTGCTGGTTTTTACAGACAGAGGTTGAGGGGACTTCTCTTCCCAGAGCTGGAATTCTGGGCTGCTGCATCTGGTGTGGGGTCTGGACCTCTCACTCCTCCGGGGGGAATCTCTGCAGCCAAAATAGCCTTCCGATTCTCCACCACCACATATGGGTGTGAGACCAGTCCATTTTGTGTCTCTGCCTCTTCTACCAGTCTTGAGGTGGCCCCTTCTGTGAGTCCCTAGTTGTAGGACTTCTGTTCAACTAGACTTCATTTAATTCCCAATGATGGCTGTTCTATAGTTTAATTGTAATTTCAATGTGGTTGTGAGAAGAGGTGACCCCAGCATTTGCCTATTCTGACATCTTGACCGGGAGCCCCTTGAGATGTTTCTTTAAGGATCCTGTTACCCTTTTGTAATGTAAGAAACCCCTTCCCTCCCATGGAGATTACCTATAGATAGCAGTGTGGAAGATTAGAGCCAAGAGCAGTTAGGAGGAAGCTGTTATAAGTAGGGGGTAAGAACCTAACAACAGTGGAAAGATGATGAGAAACTGAATTCAGAAGCCGCTCCAGAGGACAACAGTCTTGGCAGAAAATTTGAGAGAGAGAGAGAGAGAGAGAGAGAGAGAGAGAGAGAGAGAGAGAGAGAGAGCGAGCGCATAATCAGGAAGGAATCTGAATGTTCTAGCTTGTCATTTGAGGTAAATGCTGGTGCCATTAACTGAAATATTGTATACCTCTGTATGAGGTAGGCTGAGTTGGTCTGAGAAGAGAATGGTGAAAATAAGATGATTGGCTTTGTATAATTTGAGCTTGAGGTGTGTGAGAGACATGCAGTTGGAGGTTTCCAATAAATATTTGAGAAATGAGTTTGGAGCTTAGGAAAAAGGTGTAACTAGAGATGTACAGTGCAGAATTGTCTGCATATATGTGTTAGAGAAAGCCCTAGATGAAAAAAGCCAAGAAAGTGTGAATGGATAAGACAAAAGAATGAGGATACAGCATTTGAAGAGGTGATATGCATGGTGAGAAAAAGCTGGGACTTTGGTCAAGTTAATTAATCTTTCTGTGCCTCAGTTTCTTCATCTGTAAAATGGGTTATTTAATAGTATCTCACTTGTAAAGTTGTTGAGGAGGTAATTTTATTACATACAAAATGCTTATTTAGTATAGTGTCTTAAACATAATACAAGCTATATAATTATTTTCTATATATAAAGGTATGTTTAATAGAATATTGAAAAAAGAGAAGCCTGTTAAGAGTACTGAGAAAAAGCAGTTGGACTCAGAAGAGAATGAGAGAGTACAGAAGAGCAGAAGAGGGTGGGTAGTCAACAGCGTCAAACATTACAGAGGTCCCCGAAATGAGATTCATGAGGAGCCTCTGCTGCGTTGGTTAGGGAGTCATGTGAGTCCTTAGAAAGGTCAAGCTCAAGAGAAAAGTTGCAGCAGAAGCATGGGCTTAAGAGAAAATGGAAATGACCTCCCTTCAAAGATGGTAAATTGAATACTTTCACTTCCTTTTACTCCTACATTTCACTGACATAGTAATAAAAGAATTTTTTTTGTTTGTTTGCATAAACAAACGAAGAAGAAGAAATGGCAAGAGATGATAGCAACAACATTTTGAAAACTGAAAAGCAGAGAGATGAATGTTAATTTACTTAGTTCAATTAATAAAACTGAAAACTAAGTTTGCAATGGGGAAAGCCCAGAAAAAAAGCTGAGTTGCTCTACAAAACCCCAGAAAGGCCCCAAAATGAGAGATTTTAGGTATCTCCGAGAGTGGGGTTAAACGTTAAGATGAAAACAGAAAGTCTGCTTTAGTGGCAGTTAGACTCATTTTCACCCCCTCATCCTGCCCTACACAACCACAACTTTCCTCTGTCCTTCACAGCCATAATGGCTGTTTCTTCTCCATCAAGCAGAAGTCTTGGGGGCAGAGAGGGTGAACAAAATGACTTTGACCATGGAACACCATAATCGTAATGGAAGGTTTAAGTGGAAGTCTATATGCAAATGGTGACATATCCCAGCTCCATTCCCAGGATGCTACAACCAAGTTTAAATCTTCTGGGAATGAGAGTGAAAGATATTTTTTCCCACCCCCTGGATGAGTGAGTACTCCAAAAGAAAAAACCTAAAGATATTGATGGTCAGGGATCTTAGTAGGATGGCTAGAAATAATATGAAATAACTGAGAATCTTATATCCTTCAAAACTCCATCTAAATATAGTCGAAACTCAACTTCCCCTTAGCCAGATCCCAAAAATGCCTACAGCAACTCCAAAACTACACAAAAGGAAATCGAGTAGAGGAGACTTCCTGATGGAAAGAGACAGCCATCTTAGCCAATTATGGTTAAAATGCCTTACTTTTAATAGCTGTACAACCATGTGGACCTCTTGCCAGGGCTCATTCCAGGACTTGGAGAGCAAGAGACTGGAAAGTTTTGGTTACATTAGCTTAAAGGTTAATTTGCTTCTGATAATAGCAATGAAATTTCAGAAAATAAATTAATGTTTAATTTAGAATTAAAAGTATGATAATAAAAAGGAAAACATTAAATAAAGAGTTGAAATATAAAGTTGAGAAATCTTCCAGAAATCAGAAAAAAGATAAAGATACAGAAAATAAAAAATAAATATGAGGAAATTTAAAAATCAGCCCAAATGGTCCATAATTCAAATAATGGGAGTTCCAGAAAGATAAGATAAAGAAAAAGAGAAGACGAAGTTATTAAGGAAATAATTTCAGATGTTTCTCATACTGTAAAAAGTTGTTGTGTGTTTAGGAGAAAGCCCGGAAAATCAAGGCCTATCATTGTACAATCCGGGAACACTGTGGAAAAAGAGAAGATTCTAAAAATATACAGAGAAGGAAAAAATAGTCGTACGTGAAGTTTTGGAATCAGAATAGCTTTAGACTTTTCATCAGTAGCACCAGAAATTAAAAGAGAAGGGAGCAATACCTTCAAAATTCCCAGGGAAAACTACAACCTATAATTCTATAGTCGGCCAAAATATTAGTTAAATGTAAACATTGAATTTTTAAAATATCAGACGTACAAGGATTTAGAAAGTTTATAACAAGCATTTTTTTTTTAAGGATAAGTGAATTAATATTCCTTCAACGTGCCAGAAAATTTGTAAATTCTGTTTAAAGTTGATAATCAAGAAAGGTATAAAACATGGGATTTACGGATTTCGAGTAACCACCATAAGAAACCTCAATAAGACTTCAAAGTGATTGGGAGAATTAGATAACCAGGGAGCGTCTGAGGATTGACTCGTGTTCTTTCTTGCAAGTTTTATAGTATTTGATTTTTTAAACCACATATTAATTTTATCAAAAATAATTTTATTTGAAAATCAAAAAGGAAGTGGATGGAAAGTGAGATATTGAAAACAACAAGTATAATCGTTAGAGATAGAGGTGGTGGGAGGGCAAAGCACTTATTCTATGCTTAAGAGGATTCTTTATACACGTGAAGCTCTTTATTTCTCACAATGACTGAAAGAGAGAAATATCATTATACCATTTTAGAGATGAGGAAACTGAGGCTCAAGGAAGTTAAAAGAACTTACTCAAAGTCATGTAGCTAGGAACTTGCAATATTAAGGCTGAATCCAAGCCTGTCATGTTCCACTACATAACTCTGAATGTTGGCAAACAGAAGAGAGATGTTTATATCGGGACCTAGCATAAGAGAAAGGCAATGAGTTTTTGATAGCGGAAACACAAAAATACTAATGTGGGTTGAAGGTAAAGAGTCACGAGAGGCCAAGAATTTCAAATACAAAAGAGAGAAGGAATAATTGAGCTGAGCCTTAGAAAGTTTGGGGAGAGTAGCACAGTTGATATAGGCAAGAGTTTACCTGAGAAGGAGTAAAGCTGTGGAAGGAGGTACGGGTGGGTTAGTTGTTATTAACAGAACTTAGAGAGGAGGGTAATTGAAGTGGTGATAACGGTTTCTCCATGAAGTAGAAGGCTAGTTTTCCTCCTACGAATAAATGAGTAAGGGGAGTGTTGGCTCTTTACAGGGGTTGGGAGGGGAGGAGAGGAAGTTGGAATGTGACTGGGGCATTTAAGAAAGAGAGTAGAGTTACCAGATGTAGCAAATAAAAATACAGCTCACCCAGTTAAATTTAAATCGCAGATAAACAACAAATATTTTTTATATGTCCCAAATATTGCATGGTATTTTTTCTGGCAGCCCTTAAAGAGACACCAAAGCATGCATAAAGGACAGTAAAGCTGCTTTGAAATCAGAAGTTTGGAATGGAGCAACCTCAATGTGACTTGGTAATCAAAATGTAACCTCGGTGCCATGGGAAGTAAGGTAAGAACAGTGGGCTTGGCTTCCAGGCGGCAGCGGAAAGGGAACTGGGCTAACAGCCAGGAGATAGCTTGAGGATGCAGTTCTTATGGCCTCTCCTGAGAGTAATGGGAAAAGACGTGTGTGGGAACCAGAGATTTGGAATTGGCAGGAAAGCCATTGCTGCAAATAGCTTTGCCTCCTTATTTTGACTGAGTGGTCATCTACATTTTCTATCTCATAGGTGTCTACTAAGGATGAGAATTACGAAATAATCATCTGCAAAGTATTTGAGCTCTTTGAAACATTGGGTCAGTATTAAATGTTGTTCTCACCAACAGTATTCATAAGAAAAGGACTGACTTACCCGACATAATTCTTTGACATGTTTGAGGTTTAACGTGGTGGTTTGGAGTAGTGGTTAAGAATCTGTAGCCTGTCTATGGTCATAGCCCACATTAACTGATCTGCTTAATATGTTGGAGACTCAGTTTCCTTGTCTGTAAAATTAGCATAAGAACAATACCTAGCTTGTCATTGTAAAGATTAAATGAGTTAATATGTGTAACACCTAGAATCTGGTACACAAATACTAAAACTACAACCTTACATTGGATATTATAGGTAGATAATGAGAGATTTTCATAAAAATTCATTAGACTCCCTTTGTATACACTTTATATACATATATAGTCGAGAAATCTGGTTTTAAACAAGACACACATGGTGGTGGAGATAGATAAGTAGGCAGAGCACAGAGGATGTTTAGGACAGTGAAAATACTCTGTGTGATACCATAATGATGGATATATGTCATTCTACTTTGGCTCAAATCCATAGAATGTACAATACCAAGAATAAACCCTGAGGTAAACTATGGACTTTGGGTGATAATGATGTGACAATGTAGGTTCATCAGTTGTAACAAACGTATCACTCTAGTGAGTGATGTTGATAATGGCAGAGGCTATGTCTGTGTGGGGCACAGGGTATATGGAGAAAACTTTGTACCTTCTACCTGATTTTGCTGTGAACCTAAAGCTGCTCTTTAAAAAAGTACTAATAACAATAAAGTGGTAAATAAAAATAAAACAGGAAAACATTTCTACACACACACACACACACACACGAAATACTTCATGACATAAATAAAGGACATTTGTTAGTACGCTCTTGTTGCAAGTTTTACCTGCAAGTTTTTTAAACTTGCGTAGTCAGGATATAAGCAGTTTTCAAAGGACATTCATTAACCTATCTTACTATACATTTTATAGACATATATAGTCAAGAAATTAGTACAAATTTATAACTTTAAAGCTAGAGATTTGCTTCCCTTCAGGAACATAACTTTCAATTCCTTAACTGTTTATTGACTGAAAGAGTGTGACCTGGAAACATGGCATTCGCACTAGTAAAGTTTTGGAACCCAGCTCTGCCACCCACAGTTGGGATGTCTAGAGATTTAAGCTGTCTGAGTGACATTTCCCTCAATGGATACAATGACCCAAAATGCCTGCCTGCTTCACAGAGCAGGCATGTTTAATTAGATAATTCTATCACCTGCCTGATAGAGTCTGGCTGTGTGATCCACTTTAATTCCTCTCCCTTTAAAGAAAACCCGTAAGTTAGTGGGTGGGGTGGAGTTTGACAAGTCCCCACATTTTATTGTGCTGGGTTGACTCAATATATCTCCCCCTTTGAATGATTTATATCCTCAAACCCTATCGGAGTCAACCCTAGAGTCTAAAGGACCTGGCCTTTGTTTCTAGGTTGTGGGCACCGTCCTGCTGTACTGTTGCTGAATTTGTGGGTATGTGCTGGGGCACTGATGTGAGCTTTCAGACAGCTGTGAATTAACTGACATTTGATTTTTTCCTTTTGCCTACTCATGAGATCCCAGAAGCCGGGGGTCTGTTGTTTATTCCTGCAGCCTCTTTCTGAGTCATTCAGGTACAGGGTGTGTCTAGCAATTGAAACTGCACAACGGAGAAGTTTTGCGTTCACATCTGCAGGGATAGGAAGCCAGTGTGATCAGGCACGCGGTGAAACGTCTTTGCAGCAGTAGGGCAGGACAGACGTGCCCTGAGCTTGTCACTTGGGTAGACCTGACCAAAGTCACCTCTCGTTTTCACGTTCTGAAGAAGCCTCTAATAGGAAAGAGTGGGGAAGTTAATATTGAGATTTGGGGGTGCCTCCCAAGTAGAAATGAAGAGAAGGGCACCCGCCCCTCCACTGGGCTGGGTCGGCCCTGGGTGGCTCTTCTCCTCTGGAACTTCCTGAGCTGCCTAAGTTTTCAAAAATCTCTCAGGCCCAGGCCGCTGCCCACCTCCTCAAAGGAAGGCCTCTCACTACTGGCCAGAATCTGGGGCAACTGCTTGACTAGGCGCCCGGTTGAAGGAGGGGAACCCCTGCCCGACACCTCACCCGGGGCTGGCCCATTTCACCATACGCCCCGGGAATGGCACTTTCTGGCCCTTAAACCGCAAGTTCCGAAGCAGCAGCCGGATGGGGGTGGGGGTGGGGGTGGGGAGAAGTGGAGGAAACTCCAGGGCCATTCTCCCACCCTGGCTGCTCGCCTCTCTCCTACTTCTCGCGGCCCCTTCTCAGCCTGTTGCCCAGAGCGCGACAGGGCTCCTGTTTCCTCCTCCTGCGCAGAACCGAAGTGGGTCGCCCGGCCACGATCTCGGGACCCCGGCCCGGCCACGATCTCGGGACCCCGGTCCTCCAAGGGCTGCGAGGCGGGAAACCTGGGAGGCGCACTGCGAGACGCCGGGCAGTCCGTGGGCCCCATAGGACTTTTCAGGAGAAAAACTGCCAAAGGCTCTCCGCCTCCTCTCTTCCCTAAGTCTGGGGAGAGCGGCCTCCACCGACCGGAGCCGCGGACAGCGGGACGTGGGGCCATGATTTATACTTTAGAGTCCGGGGGACACCAGGCTCCACCCCCTTTTCTCTCTCTCTCTCTCTCTCTTTTTTTTTTTTTTTTTTTTCGGTAGCTGGCGGTTGGTTGGGGGCCGGAGGGGAGGGTCTTTCATTTGCTTCTGCCCCAGATCTTTCCTGGACAGAGAGTCTCAGTAGCTGAGATCAAGGGGGGAGGAGAGCGGCGCCCTTGCGTGGGAGACATTAACCTCTCCCCGCCTCTTAAGGAAGCGGCGCAGCATCCGCGGGCGCTTGGCGACTTCGGCTGGCGGCCGGCGCGCGCCGCGGCGAGCTGAGCTGGCCAATGGCGTTGCGGCTGCCGAGGGAACCCCGACGCGAGTAAGTTTAGAGAGCGACGCTGTCAGGCGGGGGCAGCAGCAGCAAGATGAGGAGCGCGCAGTGGAGACCCGGAGCTCGCCGCACGCAACTCTGTCCCGCCTGAGCGAGGTAGGAGACGCGCCAGGGGCTCGGCGGCGCCGCGCGGCCGCGGGGCTTCGGTGTCAGAAAGGAATCGTTAAATCGGAACAGAGCAAAACAGAAACTTCCAAGAGATCCATCTCTGGGCTCTGGAAGTACGCATCTCTGAGCTGCTAAGGAGGGCTAGCTACCCTGTGGGTTTGGTCTTGGGCACTTGTGATTTATGAAGTTTGGAAAAGAGTCACGTCCCAATTGTGAAGCCGACCCGGGGCGGGGGGACACGGGAAGCTGCAGTCGGCCGGAGTGAAGGCGCTTCTTTTCCGAACTCCTATAGACAAAGACTAGTTAAGGGCTTCGATCTGCACTGCCGGCGAGCAGGGCGTGGAATTAGATGGGGGGAGCCGGGAGCTTCTGCAGTCTCGGGAATTGGTGAGATTGCTCTCGCCTCTGTCGTTCCACTTCTGTCCCATTGCTGCGTTACCTCGGAACACTTAAAACAAGTCACAAGTAGACTCCTGCTACCCGGGGCCACGTTGCGTTCCCTCCACACTTCTAGTTCTACGAGAGGAGGCAGCGTGTTGGGCGAGGGCAGTGAGTAAAACTGCCCGCGCTAGCTCAGCAGTGCCCCAGTCATGCCTTCACGAGTCTCTGCAGAGTCGTTTTGCACTCGCATTAGGAATGCCATGGGATGTATTGTTATCGTCAGTCAATAATGTAACTTCTCTTTGTGTGTTGGCTGTACCCACAGTAACCAAAAAATACTCCTTATAAAATCAATGACTACGAAACGTCTGGGATTTATTGCAATCTCTCACGAATGGTTTTCGCTGGGTACCTTTATATGCTCTTGCACTGGCTTGCGTGAAAAAGAAGAAAAGGCAGTTGCTTTACCGAGGCGCTAAGTTTTCTTGTTTACCGCAAGGCCAGGGCGGGTTTGGCTGCCCACACCACGCTGCGCCCCCGGACCCTAAGCGCACCTGCTTCCAGGGTTATTAATAGAGCCCCCAAATGACTTACGCTGTCAAATGATTTTCGTGCAAATCTAATTTCTTGCATGGCAATTAGGAGGTGGTTCGGGTCTCCTTTGGCTGGGCGGTGACAGGGTGAGGAGGGGCGGCAGAGGTGTGTGTCTCCACCCTAGTTTGGCGGTTGGGTCTCTTCCGCAGAGCCCGCGAGCTGGTGGTGAGCCCCGGGCTGAGGCTCCCGCTGCAAACCTGGCGGGTCGGGGGTCCGGGGACAGTGAGAAGGTGGGAGAGGGGTTCAATGGGGCTCGCTTCTCCACTTTTCCCATTTCCATTTGAGTGGATGTAACCATAGGGAAAGTTTTCGTCTTGTCTAGTTAGAGTTTTCAGTTTGGGTAGAATTTTTGTTTTGTTTTGTTTTATTTTTTTCCCTTCCTTCTCTTCCCCTTCCTTGTTGTCGTTGTTCGTTTGTTTGTTTTTGCAAGAAACGAGAATTTTATTAATTTTAAAAATTTGTCCCCCTGCCTTCTCCCCTAAACTTCCTGAAAACAAATCGACAAACTAAAGCAAAGCCTTAGCTAGAATGAATTGTGCTAGTGTGCTGTGGCTTTTTCCCTGATTCTGTCTTAACTCGTTTAAGGCTGCGGTTTCCGAGGCCCTCTCCAGCCAAGAAAAAGATACGTGGAAAGCCTGGATTTCTCTCACTGAAGCACCCGCCGCAGCACGCTCGCTCCGTCTCGCCCTCTAGCGTTCGCTGGAGAAGCGCCATCCAGGTTTCCCGGGACGCTGCGCACCATGGGATCCACCAGCATCCCGCTGGTCAAGGCCCTCCGCAGCTCTGTCTCCGACTATGTCAACTATGACATCATCGTCCGACATTACAACTACACGGGAAAGCTGAATCTGGGCACAGACAAGGACAGTAGCATTAAAGTGACCTCAGTGGTGTTCATTCTCATCTGCTGCTTTATCATCCTAGAGAACATCTTTGTTTTGCTGACCATTTGGAAAACCAAGAAATTCCACCGACCCATGTACTATTTTATTGGCAACCTGGCCCTCTCAGACCTGTTGGCAGGAGCGGCTTACATAATCAACCTGCTCTTCTCTGGGGCCAACACCTACAAGCTCACCCCCGCCCAGTGGTTTCTGCGGGAAGGGAGTATGTTTGTAGCCCTGTCTGCCTCCGTGTTCAGCCTCCTAGCCATCGCCATCGAGCGCTATATCACCATGCTGAAGATGAAACTCCACAATGAGAGCAACAGCTCCCGCTCCTTCCTGCTCATCAGTGCCTGCTGGATCATCTCCCTCATCCTGGGTGGCCTGCCCATCATGGGCTGGAACTGCATCAGCATGCTGCCCAGCTGCTCCACGGTGCTGCCCCTCTACCACAAGCACTATATCCTTTTCTGCACCACCGTCTTCACCGTGCTCCTGCTCTCCATTGTCATCCTGTACTGCAGGATCTACTCCTTGGTCAGGACTCGGAGCCGCCGTTTGACCTTCCGCAAGAACACTTCCAAGGCCAGCCGCAGCTCGGAGAAGTCGCTGGCGCTGCTCAAGACTGTGATTATCGTGCTGAGCGTCTTCATCGCCTGCTGGGCTCCCCTTTTCATCCTGCTCCTGCTGGACGTGGGCTGTAAGGTGAAGACCTGTGACATCCTCTTCAAAGTGGAGTACTTCCTAGTGTTGGCGGTGCTCAACTCTGGCACCAACCCCATCATTTACACTTTGACCAACAAGGAGATGCGCCGGGCCTTCATCAGGATCATGTCCTGCTGTAAGTGCCCCAGAGGAGACACCACCGGCAAATTCAAGCGACCCATCATTGCTGGTGTAGAATTCAGCCGCAGTAAGTCGGACAACTCCTCTCACCCCCAGAAGGACGATGGGGACAACCCAGAAACCATAATGTCCTCTGGGAACGTCAACTCTTCTTCATAGAGCTGGAAGCTGCCAACCCATGGGGAGCGTTCTTGCATGGTCACCCACCACCCCGGTGTTTGGAAAAAAATCTCTGCCTTGACTCCTGCAGGGGAGGAGCTGCTGGAGCCAGAGGGAGGGCGGGGCAGAGACAGAACTAGCTGTGGTGCCAGCCGGGTGTCGTGGGCAGAGTTCCTGTGAACAGCGCACTGGGAAGGGAAGGGTGGAGAGCAGGTCCTGGCCGGGAATCTATTTCCTCCCTCCCGGAGCTTTGATTTTGCACTGAGCCAAAGGTCTAGCATTGTCAAGCTCCTGGAGGGTTCATTTGGCCCCTCCTCAAAGACTAATACCCCTTGTCAAAGTGTCTGGAGCTTTGAAGAGAAGAGGTTTTCTCTCATTTTAGTTCCCAACCCAGGTGAGCATGTGCACTTCTGCTTCTCTAGGTATGCTCCATATCCTACCCTCCCTTCCTCTTCACGGCCCTCCCCAAAATTCTTTTACTTTAAATTTTAACTACCTGGCATTCATCAGAGCTGGGGGGCGGAGTGGGATATGTGGCATGGTCCATTTCTCTATCTTCTATAGCTGATAGGCAGTGTTCAGGGAGAGGCGAACTGTAAGGAGATAGAGATGTAAAGCAATTTCATTTGCTGAGGCCAAAGTTTCCATGAGAGCTGGGTCAGTGTTTTGGAATTGGTGGTAGTCACTTTTTTTTTTTTTTTTTTTTTTACATCTTTACAATGCAATGTGTTACAATATCATAGTCATTGTGGCTGAAATCTGCATAAAGAAGTCCAACTTATCTAAATGGTATCAGCCAGGATCTTAGTGTCTGTCAGAGGAGAAACAAATAAGCAACACAAAGTGAAAACTGACCGGGGGTGACTTTGTAAACCAAGAAAGTTTTCTTAACAAATTTGTCTAACAAATACAACATCTATCTTTGGCACTTTTGTTGATGTTTATTTCAGAGTGTTGTGTAAATCATTTCAACCAACAGGATGGTTGTATTTTGTTGTGTTAAAAGCATTTTCATGGTTTTTGAATGTATTTGTTGCAACATTTTATTGGATTGTTTTTTAACCTGTGTTAACACCAATGAATGTGTATTTCTTAAGAAAGTATCACCCTCTTATGCCCTTAAAGCATTACTTTAACTGATAGGGAACACCAGAAATTTTCCAGTACAGCTGTTTATTAAATAGTTAACTGAAGATGTGTGTAAATGTTACAAAGAATAAAAATGTATTGCTGTCTCTTTAGTATGGTTTTCAGTGCAATTAAACCAAGAAATGTCTTTTTTAAAAAAAATAGTATTTAATAGGTTTCTGACTTTTGTGGATCATTTTGCACATAGCTTTATCAACTTTTAAACATTAATAAACTGATTTTTTTTAAAAGATTCTGTTGTGAAGAGCATTAAAAAATAATTATTAAGACATTCTATTTGACTATGTGGCTCTTTAGAATCAGAATTAAGGGCAAACATCTGTTATTATTTAAAGAATTTTACCTTGATAAACTAGGGTGTGAAAAAATGTGGTTTGTTTAGAAACCACTCTTTTTCAGGAAGAGAAACTTCAATATGTTAACATCTAAGAGTAGTAAAGAATGAGATAAAAACCACCAACCTCTACCACATCGGTGCAAAGAAATGTCATCGTTCGAGCTTTAAATCGCATTCAAGCCAAACAATGAAACACAGTAATTCTGTCCTAAAACATGGATTTGAAAGAATTAACACAGAACGACGTGGTTGTAAATCTAATTTAAATTATGAAACTCAGTAGTCAAGTCAGACCTATCAACAAAAGCTTGCCTTCCTGGCTTTTTCCACCAACATGCTGGAGAAGTGGGGGTATGGATATAGGAGATAATATTAAATCACGTAATTTTTTTCAGGACACTGTCTTGGTTTCTCCCAGCTTACCCTCTGAATAATATGGAATGACCGAAGTAGCAAGTTGTAGGAAATAGGCTGAGTTGTATACACCTTTTATCTGAAAACTTTCATTTCATAGTAACTAAAAGCGTTAACACCTAACCATTAATTTCTCCAACTATAAAATGAGAGCAAGGGCACTTCGCACATATCACGGAGTTATCATAATAGTGAAAGCTTGTTTTGATTTTATTGTCATCTTCGTTGGGAATTAAATCCAAGTATTTTGGTGCATTTGGCTCTCCGGTGCTATTGTTACTTTCAGAATTTGTGCTTTCAAGTGTCATTGAACATGCACAGGACACAGTTGCGACATGGAGATAAACCTCACCTAATGGAGTAGATGTCATTTCTGGGTAAGGTTAACTGTGGGAAACAGAAGCGTGTTCACTAAGGAAACCTTAGGTCACAACCTCCAGTTTCCTGAAGGAAATGCCAAAAATGCTCTGAAGACAAAAGACTGGAAACAAACTGGAATGTCTACCCATCTGTCTGCTGAGGTGGGAGGAGTGAGTTCATGCAACGCTCACTTCCTAGAGCTTTCATTACAGAATCAAGCATAATGGAAAAGCGAGTCTGTTTTGTGTTTCTGTGGATGATAACGTGTTCGTACTCTGGGACTCAGTGGTGATTCACATGGCGGGGGTGGGGGGTGGGGGGAAATGGGGTAGGGCAGCTGACCTTGGTGGGGACTGGGGAGCTCATCAATGGCTGGGAGGACAGCATTGCCTGCCCACCTGGGAGCACAGTATCCAGTGATTAGATACGCTTTCTTCCTGGAAACTCCGGACAGTGCATTTTATGTGAAGAAAGGTGGGCAGTCATGGCCTGTGGTTCTCCCAAGCAGATGTGTGGCAGATCCTTTGTCCTGGTCAAGAAACAATGGCAGGGGAAGGAATCCTTGGTTGTATCCCAACAAGAATATCTGTTTTTCATTCAGTATATCCTGAAAATTGAGGATGGGGGGGAGGGGAACCAACCCCACAAATCTCAGTAACTATATGTTTATACTAAAATAAACATCAATCAAGATTTGATTAAAACACACCTAGAGTTTTGCAAGAGGAGTAGAACAATTTGAGCAATACTTGACATATTATTGTAAAAAATGCCGTGGGCTCATAAATATTTAGGAAAGTTACAAAATGACATCAAATAATACTTTATTCCCAACATTAAATGTGATTATAATTTTATAGGACATTCAAATAATCTTATATAAAACAAATGCTTGTTCTTGCTATTTAGTCTCATAACTAGAAAAATTTAGTTATTCAATGAAAGTTGATCCAATGATAGCAGAAATTCAAAGACTTATAGTATTAAAATTTTTCATTCTTATTAATTAGATACTAGATTCTATTTTAGCAATATCAGCACTTTGGTTGTGAGCTACAGGATCTCTAATTTTTTCCCCAATATGAAAAGTCTTATAAAGATTTTAACTTCTTTTCAAATTGGATTAATTTCTGCTCTGGATATGGTCCTTGTTAAGGATAGGCCCAACAATATCTGGTAGTGCTTCTAACCTACACTGTACATTTTGGATGATTTTGACTCTATGCTTCCATTCAGTACATTACTGAGACCGCTAGTGTTTTTTAGGCAACTACAAATGTAGCTACTCTTCTGAAGCAGCAGCTTTAGAAAGACAAGGGGCTCTGTTAAGGAAATCCTATGAAGTGAAGACTGGGAGTTTAAGTAATTCTAAATACTAGCAACCCCATTTTCAACTGAGATGCAAAGAATAATACTTGAGTGACACATTATAAAAATATTCTAACTATAAAACAAAGATTTGATCTTACAGTCATTGGCTCAGAAATTAATCTCTAACTAGGAACCATTATTTACCCACAGTATTTGCAATAAGCTTCTGTAATCTATGTATAATGTTGTGTGTGTGTGTGTGTGTGTGTGTGTGTGTGTGTGTGTGTGTTTAATATCTCTCGCTCCATACTCAGATGGAATGGTGTTTCCTGAGGACCCCTAATTAGATCAAACTAGTTTGATTTCTGGTTTTCCAGCTAACTTGAGCAAATTAGATATGTCTAATTTTTTCTAAATAAGTTTTAAATATATTAAAGGAGGAATCATAAGGAGCCCAAAGAAACTTTTATAAGATCTATTAGAATATTCGTTTTCTGTGGACACTTTACATTCTCAGTGATGAGAAATCATAATAAATTGCACCTTTTCCTCCAAACTTCCTTCCTGCTTTTTTTCTTTTTCTTTTTTTTTTCAATATATATATGCCTTAATGTTAACTTCCTGCTTTTTTGATGCATGCTTCACATGGTCCAAGGAAAGGGACTCAAAACACTTTCATACACCATTGCCTTCACCGCTAGAGTTATCCTTCAGAATACTCAAGCAAGCAAAATCTACTTGAGTAGTTAAAAAGTCTTTAGGTTGTCTACAAAGAAAAAAGATTTTTTAATCAGTGGCCAAAAGAGACAAAAGAGGAGGACCAGAGAAAGATAACACTGAGGAAGAGTTCAGCCTGCATTCAATTTAGTCTTTTTTACAATCCTTGACAAGAACTGGAACCAACAGAAAACTTGGTTCATGTTGAAGATATTTCTTGAGGACCCCCAAAACATTCTATGTCTGTCTCTTTGTGTTTTCTTCTCAGATTCAGAATTTCAAGTGCTTCTTATTTTTCCCGTGCTCTCTTTTTCATATTTTTGAGGACTGAGGGATTGAGAATCAGATTCAGCTCTGGATATAATCATTAGCAAAAGCCAAGTGTGGATTGCAGATTCGAACAGGGATTGCTCCATTTTGTTTTATTGAAGCACTCTCATGTTCCGAACTACAATCTTGTGGACGAACTCATTGTGGTAAATTCATACAATGGAATGCTAGTTAGTAATTAAACAGGAACTACGACTGATACTTGAAACAATTTGCATAAATCTCAAAACCATTACATTGAGGAAAAGAAGCCAGCCACAAAAGAGAACTACTGCATGATTCCGTTTATATGAAATTCAACAGACAAAACTCACCTAGAGAAATAGAAATCAGAACAGTGGTTGCCTGGAAGAGGATAAACTGGCAAGGAACATGTGGGAACATCCTAGTTTGGTAGCAATGTTCTTCATCTTAACTGTTCAGGGCGTTCTTTACTCAGGTGTATACACTTGTCTAAACCTGTCCAACAATATTCTTAAGCTGTGAAATTTCTAAAAATCAATATGGCATACTTCCACTTTTGAGTATAAAGGCTATTTGAGACTTTCTCTGTGCAATTCTTGAATAAGGTCCCAAAGAGTTCAAGAGAATGGAGCAAAAGTTCCAAAATGTTTTACGGAAAGAATTTACGCTCCTGTAGCATTCTCTTAGGATTCAGAACGAAATCGTTAAAATGCTAAATAATTGTGACCTGATACTCTGCACTTCTACAGGATGAGAATTGGACTTAGTATTGGCATTTGTAATCCCAGAAGAATTTATGTGTCTTGGAAGAGTCTAAGGTTGTAATGAAACCATCACAATAGAAGTTTACTGACAGAGTCTTAGGAATATGTAATGGATCATAAATAACTTTATTAAGAATGGACTTTTACACATCGGCAAGGATACTGAAACATATTTCTACTGGTGACATGGGAACCAGGAACTGGAGTGTGCTACACCATTTCTTACCACCTGACCAAATATATGAAAGACATTCAAGCACATAATAACACTTACCCTAGGGGCAAGAAGTACAGTAATGGGCAGAGACACAAAAGAAATGGAAGAAAGGCTTTGCGCTCTTAAAGGCTTCATAAGCTTTTGTGACTACACACATTGTTGGCCTATGCTCAGCCCTGTCTAAAGATTCTTTCCTTTGGGAAGCTCTGGGAGAAGTGCCTCAGGTGCCACGGTGGGCCTGGCACAGGTCAATTAGATATAGGACGCTGGGAATAGAAAAGAAGGGGCAGCTTCACCAGGGCTGATGGGAGGGGAGAAGGTAGCTGCTTATCTACTTCCCTAGAGCTCTCTCATCCCATTATTGTTCCACTTTTCTGCTGCATTGTTGACACCAGGGGCAGAAAGGTCAAGCCTAAGGTGTGCTCAGGCTTCCAGCTCCTACCTACCCTCCTGATGCTGCGCCCACCTGTTCACCCACTCAGTCTACAAGAATGCTTGCCCCATGCTGTGTGCTACAGATACTGGGCAAACAAGGTTCTTCTCTTCCAGTGCTTACAAGATTCATTCCTTCAGCTCTGGTGCTTCCCCGGCTCCTTCTCTTTGAGGTCCAGGGAGCCTGATGTCAACACAAGAATGTCCAAACCTGTAAGTGACTTTTATAAGAGTTTATTTGAGCCAAACTGACAACAACTGCCAGGAAGCAAGATCTCAGATGCTCCCGAGAATAACTGTTTTGCAGTTTCTTTTATACATTTGATTAAGGAAGGTGGGAGTCAGCGAGGTGGGGACTGGATTACAGCATAATTAAAGAGATTAAGTGCCCTCTTGAGGGTGGTTAAATTTATTTCAATTGGTGCGTTAACCTAGATGCACAAGAACAATGGACAGACCTCACTTAAGGCAAATATAAACATTTTACTGAAAAAGGTATATGCCTGGGGCATGACTACTCACCCTGACCTGCCCAATTAAGAATTTATGATTAGATCACCCTGTGAGGTTACTTTCCATTGAACCCCTTTTTCATTCACACTGATATAGCAAGAAACAGTTCTTTTCAGGAGTTTGCTTATTCATTGTCGCATGCTTCCCCTAATGTGTTGAGTTCTTAAGCAATGTAAAATAATTTTATTTAATTGTTAAGGGTGAAAAATTTTCCAGTAAGACGGCATTAAGGATTTACTCTGGTTCTGTTAACCAGGGTGTGGTAATCTGCTCAAAGACATGCTAACAACCAACTTCTGATTCTGTAATCTGCTTACTTGTTTTGATGTTAACCAGGGTGTGGTAATCGACTTGCTTGTTAACCAGGGTATGGTTCTAGGCTTTATAAACTGCCTCTTTTGGGAGCTGATCTCCTCTGACCCCGCATGGTAGGGAGTCAGTTGCCAGCTGGCTAATAAAGGCTCACAATTCATCTCAATTGGTTCCATGGGTCTTAGATTTGAGCGAACCACAACATAATAAATACTAATGTTCACAGCTTTTAATCTTTGGCTTTTATTTAATCAATAATTCTAAACAACTTCAAGTTAAATAATGGGGCATTAATTTTTAGATTTGGACTGGAAAAGAGTCCTTTATGTAAATATCAGTTTTTTATTCAGTTTTTTAAGTTGTTCTAGGCTCCATGTGAAATCAAAACATTCAGCATTGTTTTTAGTTTCTATCTCGTCCCAATTTGTGCTTTGCTTTCTAGAGCACTGCCGTGAACTCTGTTGGGTGGAGTCACTGGGTTAAAAAGGGTAAATGAAGTGTTCATTTGAATAAATCTTAGCTGGTGTCTTTCTTTAGGCTGAAAGAGAAAGGCGACAAAATGCACGACTCAAGAGGAAACATGACACATGGCCATAATTATCAATAGAAACATCTGATGGTAAACCATCACGAATTATCTAGAAGACCAGAGAGAGAAGTCTCAGAAGCCTTTTGTGTGTGTATGTTGCAGGGACTATTTATGCCAGGAAGCTGGGATAACTCAAGGAGGGGTCCAAGGACTTGCAGCCCGGTCTCACACATGGATCCCACTGAACCCAAGGTGGCCTCTCACATTTGAGAATGCCAGTAGCCCACATGTCCGCTCACCACGACCAGATCTACCTGACAAAGGTGTTAAAGAGAAGACAACAGGCCCACAATGGTATCACTAGTGCCGAAAGCCCATGACACCAAACCTAGATTTAATACCTAACCTAATCGCAGTTCTAGCCTCTCCCAGGAGTGGAGTGAAATAATCCACTCTAAACTTCTTAGTCCCATCCTCTTGCTGTCTATAAAAACTCTCCATTTTGCACACCACCTAGGAGCGTCCTTCCAGGTGCTAGAAGGGATGCTGTCTGATTCATAAGTAGCTTCAGAGAGCCAATGAGGCCTTTAAACTTACTCGGTTGAGTTTTGTTTTTTTAACGAAGGTATAATGGTGGGAGGACTAGATGTTTCATTCTTTTGTATATTAAAAAAAAAAAGCATATTTATTTCTAATTTCAGAGTTTCTTTTGTGCCTGTCTAGACACTTCAGGGAAAAACAAATTTAAGGCACCAGTAAAATTATGTTCTAAAATAGGAGAAGACGTGCTAAATCGCTTGTAAAGATATTACCATCATACGCCTGGAGATTCTTCACTCACCAACTTCTGCAGATATTTTGTAGCACCAGAAATAGTGGTTAGCTCTCACATGCTGTTCTGCTTCAGCTAACTTCAGCTAGCTAGCCACCTGCAGAAATAGTTCTTGGTTTCTCTTCCTTGTCTAGATACTAGGCAGGGAAGCACTTAGAAAAACACAGATTTTTAAATCCCCATTCACACGTGCAAAGTGAATCGGGTATCAAAGAATTACATAGGTTATTCTATCTATAAAATCCTTTGCCCCAATTTTCTGAATATTTTATGCCGACATTTTCCCCAGCTAAATTATTATCCTATAATAAGCACCATGATAGAAGTTGCATAATTATAAGGATTTTAGGAGACATGCCCCCAAGGACCTCCTGATTTATTTTTTTAAATTTATTTATTAGGATCTCCTAATTTAAAAGGGTAAAATAACCCGTATAATAATACATCATTTGAAAAACAGTTTTATATACATTATCTCACTTTAGATAATCACTTTATTAGTTTTTCTTTTAGAAACAATGCTCATTCAGTGTTTTATGGGGTTTTTTTTCATAATTGGTAATTTATTTTGAATTGTGGGTCTGAGTAGCAAAAATCGAAATGTGTCAAAGTAATCAAAACATCTGTAGGCGGTTTGTGTCAAAATCTGTGCTGTTTATTTTTCACAAATTCAATAAGCCAGTTTAGTAATGGAACTTGTTACTAGTGTAAAGGTAGAGGAGACACCTGGATTGCACAAGTCTTTCCTCAACGGGGCGCTGTAGGGGCAGGTGCTGGGCCTAGGTCTGTGTGGACTGCAGATAAGGAGTCCTAGGGCTGCGTGTTTGGTTTCTGTCTTACTAGTCCGAGTTTTCTATTAGATTTGTAAAAAGGCCAGTGTTGGATATTCTCTCCGAGTCTAGGTTAAATACTGATCGAGGCACTAGAGTATGAGCATCGAGAGCATAAGTGTGTTAATACCTAAATGCTCCGAACAATTAACCACTGGAGGACTGGTAGTGTGACATCTTGGTTGCCTAAATACATAGCAGGTTTCTGCCAGAGAAAATAAGTTGCTCAATATTTTGTTTGTCTTCTCAGAAAAAGGAATGAATGAACTAGTTCCTCCCTAAAGTAAAAATTTAGAGTGAATGTATTAATTCGATACAATGCTGAACACTGAAAACCTATTTTTAACTTAAAAATGGACAATTATTTTTCTTTGTGTTTTAGCATAGACTTTTTTGATTTACACACAGGTGGCTTTTCGGAAACAACGTATGATTTTATCAGTCTCTTATAAGAAACAATTATTTACACCCGATTTTTATCCAATAGAATATAGCTTATGGGGAGTTTAGAGGAATTAAATGAACATTGAAGAAGAAAAGCATGCAAGAGTTGAGTTCCACCAAGAAACCACTTCCAGATCGAATGTGTGATTCTTTCCCTGGTGAGGCCAGTTTTCATGCCGCCACAACTGCTTTCATCATGTCACAATTGATTCTGGCACTGCTACTGATATTATTAGGTGGTTTGCATAATTTTGACTCAGGGATTCGTGTGCCTGTGTTGCCGCAGTAAGTTCAGTTTAGACTTTGCATTTCATTATCAACGAAGAATGCACTGGTAACCGACAGGAAACTTCCTGGAACAAAATAATCAGAACATTTTCTTATTGTTGAAAGCATTTTAACTTTTCCCCTACTTTCATTTAAATCCAACTGAAGAAAAAAGAGGAAAAGAGCAATTTGCGTTTTATACCAAAGAAGTCTTAGACATCAGTGATTACTACACAGTTCCTCTGTGTTGTAAACTATCTACATTCTTTACATGTTGCTCCATAAACTTTTCTGCATTTTGGAGGATATCGGCAGTATGAACTCTAATTTCAGAGACTGTTAACACCCTGCCTAAAGCAAAGAAAGTTGGCAGAGTCATTTCCTCTTCCCGAATTCCTTTTTTGGTAAATTTAAGGAGGGGCGTAAATTGAGGGTGCCTCTTTGTTTCCCACATTTTTGAGCTGGTGGAGTACCCCTGGGGTTTGTGGCTGCCTACTTGAATAATCTCCAGGACAAACACCATTCGTATTTCATGGCTCTCACTAGGAGCCACTAGCAGCCCAGGGCAGTTTTGCTTTTCACGTAACTTGTAGGAGAATAAAGAGGCCCTGCCAAGGTTCAGAGAAGGATAACAAAGCTTAGGCTCTTTGGTGGGATGAAATAATATAAAAGTCTAAGTGCACAGAGCCCTTTCCCCCACGGAGGACCTCATTGGGGGACTGGCATTCAGGCTGACCACCACAATGATACCGGGAAACAGCACTAAAAACAAAAGTGATTCCATTGAAATGAGCCAAGTATGGGCTTAGGGAAAAATAAGAGTCTATCTGTTAAGCTTTGCTACGACTAGGATCTTTGTGATTTATAGTATTTTCCGCGGAACTGGGTTTCTTTTCATTGAAGAGAATTGTAGGATCTGGAAAGCATTGACTTTAGTGAAGCACTGTTTGAATTCAGCTTTGAGGAGGCTGAAATGTTCCTTTATATTGAGGAAATGTCTTCATATATTCGTTGGCTAATTAATATGATACCTCATAAAATGGCATTTTTAAACACCATGCATGGCAGGACAGTTGAAAAAAACAATTGCGCTATTAAAACAATGCTCTGGCCTGGACCTAGATCTTTGTCAGGTGGTGTGAGAACCTCCAGCCCGTACCCCATGGCACTGGGCTAGCCAGTGTCCTTCCACTTCTTGCTTTTCGGGGATCCCTAAAACAGGTATCTTGTTAGATCGGCTTCATGACTCCATGCCCGAGTAGCCACTTAGATCCCGAGGCAGCTGCATCCGGCAGTTGAGGGTCCTTCGGAAGTTTTTCTAGTCTACTTAGATATTCTGCGTCGGTGGTGACACTCAGATGCCACTAGGAAGCAGGCAGGGAAGTGGGCCAGTGGGGACTGTGACGAATTTAAGAGTACCGTAGCCCCCCATATCTGCGGTGGCTGCGTTCCAGAACCCCCAGTCGATACCTGAAACCACAGATAGTCCCAAACTCTGTATATACTAGATTTTCTCCCTCTACATATACACCTATGAAAAAGTTTAATTTATAAATTAGGCACAGTAAGAGATTAACAACAATGACTAATAACGAAATAGAATAATTGTAACAATCTACTGTAATAAAAACTATATGAATGGCTTTGGGGTCATTATTAAGTAAAACACAAGCAATTGAGTAATACCAGGACAGTCGATCTGATAACCTGGATGCCTTCTAAGTGACAAACAGACAGGTAGAGGGTACAAGGTGGGTATGCTGTATGAAGGAATAATTCACGTTCTGGGTGGGACAGAGTGGATAAAGGGGGACTACCACAAATGTTTGTCTCACCGCAGAAGGCTTATCTCCTCCGACCCTTTGAAGCCAGCTGAGAATGTGAGTCCAGTGTTCTAGATGTTCCAAAGGGAGCTGAAAATACAGATTCTGATGTGTGATCTGATTCTTAAATGCTGGTAATGAATCCAAGAACATCTGAGGCCAAAGCCAACATGATCGTAGCCGTGGATGACCTTGGGGCTCCCGATGCGAATTGGAATAGCTGTGCTCTCACAGCCGAGCTGCTCACATGGAGGGCCACAGCGTGGGTGCCAAGTCAGTCCCATCCCCACCCTGAAGCAGTCTCCTTCTGGTGGCTTGGAGTGTGGCGCCTCTGGGTGGAGTGGGCAAACAGACCGGCTCATGTTCTGGTTGTCAGAGACTGCCGCACGTCTGAGTGGGGTGTCTCCAGCCCCTGGATTTCCACTGCGTGGTGATGATGGGTACAAAAACAGTAGCATCTCAACCTTCCTAAAAGGTACTACCTTGCACGGTGAAGTAATTTAATAAATCAACCATTTTCCAAATGCTAGTTCCCTCCTTCATCCTTCCTTTCTAAAAAATTCCTTAATTAAAAGCTTTAAAATGTGAATGAGCAAGTCTGACTTGCCCACTTTTCTAGCAGCTATACACAACAATCCTGTGAACTGTGTGTCCCTATCGGTTCCCTGAGGATGAAGAACTTTAAACTAGTGGAGTTAAATAACTTCCCCAAAGCCACATGGACAGTGACGAGAGAGGCTGGGCTTTGCTTTTCCATTACACAGGGAAGCCAGGAAGGCTTTCCAGACTCATCATCATAGACTCATTGAGGTGGGAAGAATCAGAGATTAACGTGTCCATCTGTCTCGTTTCAGGGATCAGTGATTTGCTCCTGACTCCTAATCATTTCACTTTTCCTTGTCCTGTTTGGAAAGTCATAATTATATTATCAAGAGTGATGACTGAAAGTGAAATGTTTGTGTTGCTGGTTATATTTCCATTTTTATGCTTCCAGCTTCATTTCTTTTAGATCCAGCCAGGTTTCCTTTAGACCCTGAGGCTATTGGCCCTTGCTAATTTTTATAATTTGGATAAATGGAATGCAAGTTTTGAATACAGTGATTTTGCTCCTACAGTCTTATGAATGTCTGTTGAATTTAGAGGAAGCCACAGATCAAAGCAGATGGGCCGGGCAAATGTTAATGTAGATGATGATGTTTGACCAAATCGCTACCCAAGGAGATAGCCCATGCTATAATTTAACTAGATGGTGGAGCCCTGTGTGGTTTGTAACATCCCTTGAAACCCAAAAAAGGACTTGTTTTGCGCAGTTTGGCCTATTTTGTTGTTTATTTTGATTACACAAACCTCAAGGGTTCTGGGATAGCATTTTGGTTTCCCACACAACTCTTTCTGATTTACTGTAATTTCCTTCTATCTGATAACTATTCTGTTACATACAGCAACCGCCACGATGTCAGCGCTACCTTCCTAGTGTGATCACGGCAGCAGAAGAACCAGTTTTCACAGTGAAAGCTGAGTCATGGTAGAGGACATCAGTATCTTTCTTGTCATAGAAAATGGAGGGCAGAGATATCATTGGAATTTCTTCTGTATAAAGACATGTCCCACCGTAGGAGGAAATGCACTGAGACGTCGCAGTAGTCAGTTTGGCCTGTGTTTGAATTCTGCCCCCACCGCCCATACTAGGTGTGTGACCCTGGAGAAGTTATTCAACTTACCTGAACTCATTTCTTTAACTAACCAGTAGTGTTAATAACAACCTCGAATACTATCGTGAGAATTAAATAGGATCACGTTTTACAGTGTCTGACACAGACGGATACTCAGTAAATGTTTATGTGTTTATTCATTTGACACAGATTTGTGGAGCAGAGACTCTGCTCTGGGCACTGCCCATTCGCTTCCTTCTCTTTTCTCCTCAGTCACCTGATCCTCCCCATAAAGCCCGACCACATAGCATGGATATTTCTGTTCTGTCAACAAATCATTCCTTTGGAAGTTCTGCTAGTGAAAAATTACATTTTGTTCTTAGATTCCCTTTTTTTTTTTTTTTGCGTGAAACCAAGGAAGAATGTATGTTGGAATTGCAAAATTTAACCTGCACTACAACTTGGATGTGAAGAAAAACGAACTCTGTTTCGTCTATACATTTTGGCTTCCTTCCTAAACCCTTACTTTCTGGTTAGAAGGAAAAATAATGTTACCTAAACACCCGATTTAAAATATAGTCCTATTCAATGATTTTTACCTATGTGGATACTACTGTGCTTCCTTGGCTCTCAGAGAACCTCTGCTTCCCCAGCTTGTCTGGAGAGTGAAGGAAGGGTTGAGGCTGAACCTCACAGTGGTAGGACAAGCTGGTGTCACAGCTCCCTGACTGCCCTGGTGTTCCAGAGCATTGCCCTTGTTCGTTTGGTGCTACTTGCCCTGCGTGGGTGTTTGCGGATGGGATCTGTGGTTGGTCTCACAGACTGTTCAAAGTCCACAGTGTGCCCCGGATGACCGGCCCTCCTTTCAGTTTCCCCTGGTGCCGGAGAGCCCTTTGAAGGTTGGCTGGCCTTCCCTCTAGCCTTTGCTTTGGTAAGCAGAGGCTTGCAATTTCTGGTTTCCCTCCATGTCCCTCTGTCTGACCGTACTACACTGCTTCAGGATGGGTCCCTAGGTTTGCGTGAAGGCATCCCACACGTGGGGCCACCTCATTCCAGAGTGAACGTAAAGTCTCTTTAAGAGTGACTTCCCTGCTCTACCTTTGCAGGTAACCTGATTTGCTATTGTTCCTTTCCCATCCTGGGACAAACTCAAAAGGGCTAGGGGAGGGGAGATGAGGACGACTTCACTCATCTGGCTACATCCTAGTGACAAACAGTTTACTTTAAAAAAAAATCTTATTGTGGTCTAGAGACCTCTATGATATGAAGCCTCTCTACTTGGTCATTAAAATACGAAGGGCTCACAAAAAGTTCAGCACATCCCTTCTCAAAAGACTTGCATCACCTTTTTTTTTTTTTTTTTTTTGAATGGCAGAGGAGAACATTACTCTTTTTCTTATTCTCCTATAATAAATTTGAACCTTCCTTCTGGGAAAAATCATTACCTACAGCAAACTAATGCAAAGATTTCTACTCAGGAAGACAAAAAGAAAAAAGTGCCTTTCAACATTTGCCCCTGCTACAGAACCATGGCTGTTGCCTTCAAGGAACCCATTATTTATTAGCTTTGCAGTACTCTGACAGTCCAGGTGACTGGACTGCACCCAGATGTTGGTGGCCCTGGGTAGTGGCTTACTGTCCATTGATTTGGAGTCAGTGGCTGATTACATACTTTTAAGTCAAACTTCTCTACCCAGTGAGGTCTCCCTTTCTCTCCTTGCTATGGGTTTCTTTTCCTCCTTGCTCCCACATTTGCACTTTGTTCTCACAGTGGGCACACATACAGGTGTGAGCATCACACAAATGCATATCTGTATGTACACGTTTACAGCCCCTCTTGCTCTAGCTCTTTCCAGATCTTTCCCCTTTGTCCTTCTGTGTGTGCGAATATTGATTACTTAATGTGATAGCAGTGATTGTTATAATTTATTGAGTCCCTCTTACATAGTAGAAATGAGAAAGATCTTTTTATAGTTGGCTCTCTCATTTAATCCTTAGACTCTCCATTGTAGACAGGAAGAAATTGAGACTCAGAGAAGTTAAAAAAAAAAAAAATGTATTCAAGGCTATAGAACTAGCCTTGGCAGGGTTAGGACTCAAATGAAGGTTTCATTGACCTCTAAGCCTGTTCCACTAAGGCGCACTGTTTGGAATGAAAATTTAGACTTTCGGAATGATTTTATATAAATTGAATTGTCCCATCATAACTCTGAACATGAAACTCAAAAATCATCTTATGGTGACTTGTCTGAAAACTATAACTTTGAAGGAAAGAATAGGGAACTTTTCGGAGATGATTAATCCTTGATGCAATTCTCTAAGAAGTGCTGACTAACGGTCCAGTGATTGCTGTTTTGATCTTGGTACAAGTTAGGAAGCGGAAAGAAGTTCACTCAAATTTGCTAACAGTGTAGGTCTCCATATTATTTGGGTTCCAGATATTTTTTTCTGGGCTAATTTTACCACTTCCTTTTTCGTTCTCCTGTTTTGAAGCCAAAGTATTTCCTCTTTTCTCTTAAGTTATTGTTAATTTTTAAAAGCATATGTAATTTACCATTTTTTAAACATCTTTTACTATCTGTCCTTATTTCTCTCTCTTTTCTTCTTCATATTTTCTCCCATTTTCTCTTGCTTTGTTTTTTGCATCCTAGTTTACCGCGTTCTGCTCCATTATATTACTGAAAATAAAAGGTACTGGAATCCTAATCTCTAAAATCCTGGCCATCACACATAGGGCCCTTGGAAGTTTGCTTTTAACTTTTGTTCATGGTTGGCCAACTCACTCACCAATCACAATTGTGTCGTGGTAGCATTTGGAGGTGGTCGTGTGGAGACCTGCCGGTCTATTTTTCATTTTTGTGAGGTTTTGCTAAAAGATAATAGTAGCTCAATGAAAAAGAAAAAAACCTGATTGAGCATTCATTCTAGAAAAAACAAAAAGTGAGTGTGCATGTGTGCGTGCCTTTGGGAATGAGGAGGTTAAATTCTACCTAAAGAATGTATAGTTATTTGCTAAGAGTTACCTCTTAACATCCTCTTGAAGCAAGGTGGACTTCGGTATCAAATTAAAATGATAATTAGAGTGCTTAAGTGACTGACATTTTAAGGAGTAGGGAAATGAGAAGAAGAAAAGAAGAAAAGTTTCCAAAAAGACTGTATAAACTAAAACTAAAGCGTAGGTAAATCTCTTTCCTCTTCTGCTGACATTCCTCTCTCCGTCTCATTTTCTTAGTTGGTTTGTCTGCAAGAGAGAATGAGAAGGATTCCTACAGGGTTCCTCTTCTCAAAGCAAAGATCTTCACAGTTTCCTTTCTCAGAGGAAGTGGGGAGTTAAAGGAGCAGATTCTCTAAGGCTTGGAGGAGGTCAAGGTTAGTTCCTCAAGTTTCTTTGTTATTTTTGAGATATGAGATTTTTCTGTCCTCAAGTTGCCATGACCTTTCAGAAAACTTTACTGCTAGTGATTATCAGAGGCACTCAGAAGAAATAAAGCCTGCTGCAATACCACAGCTATTGATAGGCATAAGGTGTTAGGAAAGACCAATTTCATGTGTAATACTTATGAGTTGTTAAAGTTTTAAAAAGAAATGATTTGTATAAACAAGGATATCACCGAATCACGTGGCATCTGTATCTGTTTGTTTTATTTGTGCCCATGTCATTTAACCCATGGGTCCCATGAAGAACAACATATACAGATGACCCTTAAGCATGTGGAGTCCCCATCATGTCCATTCTGAGGTGACAGACAGTGGTGTATGTATCTGAGTGAGACTATTTACTCTTAATCCTACCAAAAACTGAACAGAGAAGTGGGATACCCAGGGGGATCTGCTTCTGATACTTTCCCTAGTACCCTGCTTTACTTTCTTTGGGAGCAATGCCACATTATCCTGCCTGAATTGACGGGGGGGGGGGGGGGGGTGGGAAAAATGGAGTGAATATGCTGATCTTTGCAAAGATGCTGTCATCAATCTACTTGGAATGGGGCAAGCATTCCAAATCATGTTTCTAGTGTGACCAAAGCCTGGCTTTACCATTCAGCCTCCTCGACCAGGTCCAGGCCTGCCCTTAACCAGTAACCGCTGTTTGGACTGAAGCTGAGGAACCGTAATTGACTGGTAGGGTAATCAGATCCAGATAACTACAGGGGAAAGTAGTAATCAGAAACAAACAGGGTGCATGGCAGATATGAGCTAGGAAACAAAAGACAACAGTTTAGCCCCTGAGTGTGCTTTCTTGTACTTTTACTTTTTTTTTTTCTTTTTAATTCAAATTAGAGTCTTAGTCAAAGGGTTTAAATGGCAAGAAATGGCTTCCAAAAAGAGAAATTTAGACTATTAAAAAGAGTATTCTTTTTCTATGTCAAATAGGCATAGTCAGTTTAGGAAAATCCTCCCTGGAAACCACAACGAAATAGCACGATATTAAGAAGATAAGCCAATCAGGTGGTCGGAAAGCAGCCTACCGGAAGAATCAGGAAACGTGATTCTAGTGTGTCTCTGTCTCTTTCTTTCTGGCGGGGATTACAACCACTCTCTCCCTCTAAAATGTCACCTTCCAGGATGTGTTGCCTGCCCCTTCAGTTGTGATCTCCAGAGGAAAGGGGGAGATTTAATACAAACTGTGGGATGCCAATATTCAGATAATTTTCAACTACAAGAGTGAGAAATAAGAGCCAAGATTTTCAGGATTTTAGTAATATGTTTGTCTTTGTCAGCAGACTTAACCCAATTGTATGGTCTTCAGAATTTAGGAGGCAGGCTAAAATAAATAAATAAATAAATTTATCGAAGGCAGAGACTAAGGTTAAAACAACAACAACAAAAAAAACTCCTTCACTTGGTTGCCAGGGTAACTTCTCCTGATTGGAATAAGGCAGACATGTGATGCAAAAACTCAATTGGTTCCTCTGAGCACATTTTTACCATCTCTTTTCTTGTGTGCAACTTTATGAGAGAGAAAGGGCAAAGTTTTATTTCTCGATGAACAAAAAGAGATGCAATGATGGTAGAGTAGAATATGAGATGAGTAAGAGTGTGGAAGAGGAACTCATTTCCCTTTTTCTGGTAAGTTGCAAGCAGACAGTCAAAGAATGGAACTGCTTCTGGCGCTCAAATAGCTGTGGGATTTTTAGGTCAAAGCCACAAACACTGAAGTAATACAAACATTGAGTAATGGGAAGGCATACATAGGCTTTTCAAAAGTCAAAAAGCTTGAGAAAAGGACAGAAATTAGATTAAGCTAATGTTACTTAACACATGAAATTGGTTGTTAGCAATTCACGGAGCCCATGGGATACTCAGATTCTATAGGGCATTTCAAACTCAGACCCAGTAATGACAAATGTTACAAAGAGCAGAGAAAAAAGTTAGACTAGAGTATAAGAAAGGAAATAACTCCCAAACCTTATATCTGATGCAATTTTAGATCTCAGTAGGTGAAGAGGAATCACAAAGGCCATATGTAAATAACAGGGCTTACCAGGGACCTGATACTGACTCTAACATTAACTTTTAAAAACATTTTACAGAAGTTAATGCATGTAGAAAAATTAATAACTACTAATAAAATTTAAAAATTAAAAAAAACACTTTTATATTTAATACCCAGAACTAACATTATAGCTGGCACATAATAATCATTTAATAAATGTCGGCCATTTAAAAATATAGAGAGAGCTTCCGGTCAAGATGGCAGAGTAGGTAAACCCTGTGCTCACCTCCTCTCATGACCACATCAGAATTACAACTAAACTACAGAACAGCCATGATTGGGAGTCACCTGAAGTCTAGTCGAACAGAAGTCCTACAACTAGGGACTCACAGAAGAGGTCACCTCAAGATTGGTAGGAGGGGTGGAAATGTGAAATGGCTAGTCCCACACACATATGTGGTGGTTGAGAATTGAGAGGGATATCTTGGCTGCAGAGGTCTACCTGAAGGAGTGAAGGGTCCTGGCCCCGCACCAGGATCCTCAGCCTAGGTTCCAGTGCTGAGAAGAGAAATCCTCAGAACTACTGGCTGTGAAAACCAGCAGAGACTGTGATTGAGTGAGACCAGGACAGCTGGAGTTCCAGGTGTTCCTCTTAAAGGGCCCATGCATAGACTTACTCACTGACAGGCTCACTCGCTCTGAGCTCCAGAGCTCGGGCAGCAGCTTGTAAGGTGCCAGGGATGTACAGGGAGGAAATGAATTGTCTGACTTCACCATGAGAGTTGGAGGGGAAACTTTCTTCCAAACAGAAGTGGAATCTATTGTTTTTTCATTAAATACTTCTGCCGCCCAGTATGCAGATGCAGGTGGGCACCATATCTGAGTCTTCATCAACCTAATACTGGATGGCCTGTCCAGGTGATTCCCTGAGACCCTGCCCCACCCAACTTGTGGGCCCACCCAAGCCACCGCAGTGGCATTTTCATACAAAAGGCCTGTCTTGGCTCATGCTGGGGACTTTCATAAAATCTCTCAAAGGTTTGCAAAACCCAAACAAGCAGCAGCTGGCCTCAGTGTGCTCTATACATTTTGCCGAGTGGCACCAATGCTTGTACTAGCTACAGCTGGCCTCAGATTGCTGTTTGGCCTCTTGAGGCACCTCCAAGCTCAAAGCAAGTGGAAGACATCTGCAGATTGCTTGGGAACTCTTAGGCAGGGCACAGCCTGTAGTTGAACTTGGCCTGCAGTGGGGCCCCTCTCAGGAGGCCCTGGGAGCTGGCATGTCTGGTGTCCAGCTTCAGACCAAGACAAAGCATCCCCTGGGGCTGCATTTGAGCATGACACACCCAAAGGGTCAACTGGGCAGGCACCAGAGCCCTGCTAAAGTGAATCCTGCTCCATAGGGTCAGGCCCTCACCGGCCAGTCCTCGCAGCCAATCAGCTCAAGGGTCAATCCCTCCCACTGATGTGCAAATGATAGCTAAGGTGCACTATGACAGTGGGGCACACACAATCTACACAAGGAACATACCTGGAGGGCCTGGCTCAGGTCACCAGGGAAGACTGTGCCACTGGGCCCCATAAGACACTTACTACATATGGCCACTGTACAAGGATTAGGAGACAGGGCAGCCCTACTTGATACATAGAAACAAATACAGGGAGGCAGCCAAAATGGGGAGACAAAGAAACTTGTCCCAAATGCAAGAACAAAACAAAGCTCCAGAAAAGGAACTAAACAAAATGGAAAAAGCAATCTACCAGATGCAGAGTTCAAAACACTACTATAAGGATGCTCAATGAGCTAAGAGGACGAGTAGGTGAACTCAGTGAAAACTTTAACAAAGAGATAGAAAATATAAAAGAGAACCGATCAGAAATAAAGAATTAGAGGAATCAACATGAAGATTACATTATATTTCATGAAGCAGAAGATCAAATTAGTGATTTAAAAGATAAGGTAGCAGAAAACACTCAATCAGAATAGCAACAAGCATCTATAGCCATGTCACCCTGAACGTGCCTGGTCTCATCTGATCTTGGAAGTTAAGCAAGGTCAGGCCTGGTTAGTACTTGGATGGGAGACCACCTGGGAATACTAGGTGTTGTAGGCATAAACAAACAAACAAACAAAGACTAGAAACAGGAAAAAAGAATACAAAAAAAATGAGTATAGTTTAAGGGGCTCTGGGACAACATGGAGCATACCAAAATTTGCATCCTTGGGGTACCAAAAGGAAATGATACAGAGCAAGGAATTGAAAACCTATTTGAAGAAATAATGATGGAAAACTTAACTAAGTTGGTGAAGGAAATAGACATACAAGACCAGGAAACACAGAGTCCCAAATAAGATAAACCCTAAGAGCCCCACACCAAGACACTAAAATGCCAAATATTAAAGAGAGAATCTTAAAACCGGCAAGAGAAAAGCAGTTAGTTACTTATGAGGGATGTCCCCTAAGACTGTCAGCTAATTTCTCAACAGAAACTTTGCAGGCAAGAAGGAATTGGCAGGAAATATTCAAAGTGATAAAACGCAAGGACCTATAACCAAGATTACTCTAGCCAGCAAAGCTATCATTTAGAATCAAAGGACAGATAAAGAGCTTCCAGACAGGAAAAAGCTAAAAGAGTTCATCACCACCAAACCAGTATTAGAAAAAATGTTAGATGGACTTCTTTAAGAAGAAAAAAAGATTAAAAATATGAATAATAAAATGACAATAACTACATATTTATCAACAATTACTTTAAAAGTAAATGGATTAAAAGCTCCAATCAAAAGACAGGATGGCTGAGTGGATAAGAAAACAAGACTCTCAACATATGCTGCCTGCAAGAGACTCACTTCAGATTGAAAGTCATACATAGACTGAAAGTAAAGGGATTAAAACAGGTATTTTATGAAAAGGAAAGTGAAAAAAAAAAAAAGGTAGGGAAGCAATACTTATATCAGACAAAATCGACTTTAAAACAAAGACCATCATAAGAGACACAGAAGGACCCAGTAGTCTAGCTTCCAGGTATTTATTTACACAAACCCAAAACACTACTTTGAAGGGACAGGAGAATCCATATGTTCATTGCAGCATTATTTACAATAGCCAAGATATGAAGGCAACCTGAGTGTCCATCTACACAGATGAATGGATGGATGAAGAAGAGGTGGTACATATATACAATGAAATATTACTCAGCTTTAAAAAAAAAATGAAATCTTGATGAACCCAGAGGGTATTGTGCTGAGTGGAGTAAATCAGAGAGAGAAAGACAAATGCTGTGTGATTTCACTTACATGTGGAATCTAAAGAATAGAGAAACAAATAAAACAGAAACAAAGTCATAGATACAGAAAACATTTTGATTGTTGCCAGATTGTGGGATTTGGGGGGTGAATGAAAAAGGGCACAAATTGGTAGTTACAAAATAGTCATGGGGTATAAAGTATAGCATAAGGAATATCACCAATAATATTGTAATAACATGCATGGTGTCAGGTGGATACTGGATTTATTGGGGTGATCACTTCATAAGTTATATAAATGTCTAATCTCTGTGTTGTACACCTGAAACTAACATAATATTATATGCCAATTATATCCGAACAATAAAAGTTATTAAACGATAAAAGTATATAGATGCATATATTTGTAGATGTCTACCTATTGACCTATATTTTTTAAAAAATCTGTAGTTATTGGTAAACCATATATTAGAGATATTTTCCATGTCGATAAATGTATTTTGTAGTTTTCTTTTCTTTGTTTTACTGCTAATATCTGTATGTTTTACAACATAAAATAGAACGTTGAACATCTTGGCTGTGTCTAGAGATCAACAGAATGTATCTATAAATGCAGTGAAATCCCTTGTAAGACTCAAAGGAAAAAAAATAATGGCAGAGATTAAATGCACACATTTATATGAATAGGTGCACAAATGTGGACTAAAGAAATGAAGATCCATTGTGAGCCCAGAGAAGAGAGATGAGCCTCTCCCTTCCTTGATAATGATCCCCCTTTCTTCTTCCCCTCAATCCCCTAGGTCTTCCCAGATGTCCTCTGGTTGGCTAAGTCACTCCAGGATTTCCTGATTATAATGAGGAAGCACAGCTGATCACACTAGTGAGTCCACATTAAGATCGTATCACCTTTTGACCTCTAGCCCCACCTCTGTTTACCAGTCTGAAAGCTGGTTCACATGACTGTAAATGGAGAAGAAAGAAAGGAGGTGAAGAAACAAAGCAACATATGCTGGCTCTGCTGAGCCACACCTTGTTTCTCTCTTCCTGTGTAATGCTGAGAAGCAGAGCCTTGGGCTATTACAGCTTAGGGTAGGAACAGAGTTGCAATGTACAAGCAGATATTTACCTACTCAAAGCAATTATATTTCATTGAGAAAATAGAGCGCATCTGTGGGAGCTTGTTAATTTTCCTACCACCAAATCAGTCATTCTGCCCACATCTTTCACATTTTATCTCGTGGTCTCGTTTTTACCAAAGGTTATTCTCTCTAATTCTGTCCCAGAACTTATTTCCTATTAGACTCTAACCTTTGTCCTCTTTATTTTTTGTCCAGTATCATTCCCTCATCTTACAATCTTTAGTAGCTATCAAATTAAAGAGTAAGCAAATTTTGTCTAGCCATGTCACCCTGAACAAACCTGATCCTGTCTGATCTCGGAAGCTAAGCAGTGTCAGGCCTGGTTAGTACTTGGACCAGAGACCACCTAGGAAGACCAGGTGCTGTAGGTGTAAAAAATAAAAAGTAAGGAATTATAAGCTGACAAGGTCCTTGCAATCTCTGAGGTCAACCAAGAGTTGCCTTGCCTAATAATAATAATAATAATAATAATAATAATAATAATAAATAAAAAGCAAGCAAATTTTTAAAAATGCAAAATCCTTTGTTGAACCCTTATCTCTCTCTTCCTCCTACCTCCACCTATTTTTATGTTCCTTTTTACAGTAAAATTCAAAGAAGTTTTGCTAATATGCTGTCTCCACTGCCTGAACTCCATTTTATCTGTCAGCACACTCTAATCTGGTTTCAATCTCCACAGGCCACTAAAATAGCTTTGGTCAAAGGTGTCGATGACTTTCATGTTGACAAGGCAATGGGCATGTTTTCTCTTAGACTTGTCAGGCTCTCAGCATTATTGCACGTGGTGAACAGTTTCATCTTTCTCCCCCGACTTCAGTAACACTTTGCTCCCCTGGGTTTTCTTTTACCAAACTGACTGCTCCTTCTCCATTTCTTTGACCAGCTCTCCTCCTCTAATGGGCTTCTAAGAGTTTGACTTAAGGCAAGGTCATGGGTCCTTTTCTCTTTTAAAGGGCCAGAAAACAAATTCCTGGCTAATTTTCAGCTATGGTGGGTTCATTAGGGTTTGGGGAGACCCACTGGGTTTTTATTTCTCAAATCCCCAAGTGCGTAATTAGGATCGACACATTAGCCGTTAGAGGAGCCTCCGTATTGAATTACTGGCCTGTAGGGAAAGAGAGACCAAAGTGAAGAAGGCCAAGTGGAAACCTCTGAAACTGCCCCACCTTCCTCAGTCAAGGGAGCAAACAAAGAAAAATTGCACCCTGGCAGCAGGAAAGTAGCAGACATTCATGTAACTATTACAGACATAAAAAATGCAGGTGTGCTCGTCGTATCTTTGTTTAAGTCATCAGTGTAACTCCTGCTGTTATTGGATGGCTCTAGAGAATGAATGGAGAAAACCACACGCTAAAACAAACAATACCCCTGATTTTGGTTACTGTGCTGGATGTGGTTTTATTGCTAGATAAATATGATAAAATAGGTTAATAAAGCCTCAGGAACATGGTATGTGGTCATCGATTTGGGAAAGGGACTTTTTAAATTACAGTTAGGAAAAGGATCAGAAACAGTTTCCACTCATGTGAAACAAATAATATTTGATTGCAGCTTTGACCTAGGATTACGTTGGATTCATTCTATCGATGATGTCATGCTGATTGGACAGTACTCTAGAAGACTTTGTAAGACACATGAGAGATACCTACTATGAAGATTCAGGAACCTGACACTTTGGTGATGTTTTTATGGATCCAGTAGTCAGGCGCATACTGGGCTATCCTCTCCTTTGTAAAAGGCACACCTTGCATCCTCTACCACAAAGAAGGAAGCACAATCCAGGTAGGCATCTTTGAATTCCAGGAGCAACACAGTATACACCTAAAAATACCATGAGCTTTGAGTAGGCCCCAGATCTCTGGAGTCCATCAAGGCTGTGTGCAAGCAACCCTGCCATTTAGGCCAAATGGCTGACACTTGTGTTGGAAGTGCCAGTGGTGGATTTTACCAAATCATAAATTAGGACAGGTCCAGCAGCAGTCCGCCGAAATGGTTCATCTGAGATCAAGCCACCGTATGACTAGAGGGAATATCACTCTCCAGATTTGCACAAGTGCCCTTCTGCAGCTCACACCTATGGCCATGTGAGGGATCTCATATTTTTCAACAGTCATGGTATGCATGTGCAGGCAAAAATTAAACAATAGTTGCATTGTAGCTACAGCCAGGGTTGGCCTTGAAAGGCAGTGGAGATGGAAAATCTTGCCAATGGAAAGTGCTGTAGGGATACACCTAGTCATCTACATTGTATGGAGGGAGAAGCAGCCCGAATAGTTTCAGTGATGAGCTCTGTCAAATATTTAAAGTAGAAATAACACAAATATCACAGAAACTTCTTCAAAATATAGACAAATAGATACAATTCCAGTCAAAAACTAAACAAATCTGTGGGTAGAAATTGACATTTCGATTTAAAAATCTATATGGAAATGCATATTAATAATGAAAACAATTTTGACAAAAAAAGGACAAATACTCATATTATCTGATTTCAAGACTAATTATACAACCGCAGTAGTAAACACACTGTCAGCATAAGTACAAACGGATATAAAGAGTGAATACTCTAAAACCCTTTGGTATGAAGCTCCAGAATGGGCTAAAATAACAAATAGTAATGGAAATTGTACAAATAGTTTCTTTTGGAGGGAGTGAGATGGGGCTGGAACTGACTGCGAAGGACCAGGCGGGAACCCTCTGGGATTATGGGAATGTTTTGCACGGTAGTAACATGGGTGCGTACAATTGCCAAAACTCATCTAACTGACTATATAAGACCTGTACGTTTTCTGTATTTAAATTAGAACCAAAAAAAAAATGTTTTACCTCCTGAAATATGCAACAGGGAAAATCTCAAAAACATGTGTAGCAAAAGAAGCCAGACACCGAAAAGTACGTTTTGTGTAAATATACTTATATGAGGTTAATCATATGCTGAACTAATCTATGGTGACAGAAATCAAAGCAGTGGCTGCTTACAGAGGGTGAGGTTTGGCCGGAAGAGTCATTTTCTGGGATGATGAAACTTTTCTATATCTTGATTGTGATAATGGTGACATGATATAAACATTTATCAAAACTCATCGAATTGTATACTTATGATGTGTGTGTTTTAATATATGTAACGTCACTAAACAAAATTTTTTGGTGTCCATCCAAATGACAAAAATGACCTGTTTTTGGCAAAAAAAATGTAGGCAAATGAGCATTCACATACCTTCTCATAGGAAATGGAAATGATATGTCTTTTTAACAAGCAATATGTCACCTCTATCTATAAATGAATAACATGTGTTCTTTAATCTAAGAACTCTATTTCTAGGAAGCTATTTCATAGATAGCCCCAGAATGCAAGGACGTTTGAACGATAATGCTCTCTGAGGTGATATTAATAATAGCAAAATGACTTCAAACAAATGAATGTCCATAATTAGGAAACAGGTGAATAAGTTATGGCATCTCTGCCTCCATTGACCATGATACAGCCATTAAGATGATGAAAGAGAATTGTACAGTTATCTTGAAAGGATTTCCGCATGTTAGTGTAGATTGAGAAAGACTTGTATATAATGTGATTTAATTTTTGCAAAACAAAGACAAAAGCATGCCATATTTGTGTGTATGTACATGAATCTAATGTGTGCAGTTTCAGGATTATGTGGTCGGAAACATACTGAATTATTGCCATGAGTTACCTCAGGGAGGAGGAGTTACTAGCACAAGTAGCAAGGGACAAAGGGAAAGAGGAGTCAAGGACAAAGCGAAAAGACTTGTGTGCCTTTGCTATTACATCCCTGTCTCTATATAAAAATATATTTCTATGGACATATGTGTAAAGACCTCTTACTAATTTATCTGTTTGCCTATTCTTTCATTTGATGAGCACATATATTACTATGCACCAAGCACTGTTTAAGTGATTTCAACTAATAACTTAATAATTTAATTCTTATAACTAACCCTGTTAGTTTCTGTGTTTTAAAGATAAAGAAACCGAGGCACAGAGAGGTTGTCCACAGTCACGTAGCTGGCAAGCGGCAGGTCGGGGATGTGAACCCAGGGATTCTGGCTCCGGAGTCCGTGTTTTCATCACATCACACCCCTTCTCTGTTTAATGAAAAATAGATCGGCCACCACACCGCTGTGTAACAACCTCCACTGGATTGCCACTGCACTCAGAAGACGATTCTAACTCCTTCCATGACATTTAACGGCCTTCGTGATCTGGTCCCTGCCGAACTCTCTTTAGATGCTCAGTCGCACTGACCCCTGTCTCTTCGATAGCTTTATTCTGGGGTCTTATTCCCTCAGCTCTTCCTCAGGTCAGCTCCTGGCTGGCTCCGTCACAGCCTTCAGATCCTGGTGAAATGTTCCTTCCTTCAGGGACCTTCCCTGACCACCTACCTGAGTAGGTCTCCTCTACACTTCTCTACCAGGACATTCCATTTGTCTTTTTTATAGCATTCGATGCATTCTGTACTTATTTTCACTGACTATTTGTTTACTGTTTATCTATTTCCTCTGTGGGGTATAACCTCCATGGGGTAGGGACAATTTTAATCTTAGCCTCCGCTGTATCTCTGCACTCAGCGTGGTCTTGGTGAATAGTGGGTACTCCGAGGCACTTTTTGAATACATAGATAAATGAAAGAAAGGCAATACCGAACTGAGCAAGCACTTGGTTCTAGAGCTATAGCCCAGGATTTGACTTACTCTTCGTAACTTGGGAGACTTGCAAAACCTTGAAACATGTTTCGTCATCTCTAACTACCCCACAGTGAGGATTAAATGAGTTAACCTGTCCACCAGGCACGTTGTTAACCCTCAGCACATCATAGCTGTTATTATTGTCATCAGGCTCATCATTCTCAGGCTGCATCACCAGTGACCATCCAGCCTGTGGGTTGACAGCCCTGGGGGTCAGATCCTGTTCCTGTTCCAATCAGCTTAGCAGGTAGGGGTGGAAGAAGATCTTCAAGCTGAGCCTGTGAGTGGGGCAGGTGCAGGACTGTCATGCCCACAACAGTGCTCCAAGCCAGGAACAGTTCTCTTCTCCCTTCTCCCTTGCTTTTCTCAATCTTTCTCCCAGTCCTTTCCTTTTCTTTGTGTTGTTCTTAGTATTGGCTGCTCGCCTCCCTTTCTGACACTGGACAGCATCTCCAGGAGTGTTAAGGATCCTTTTAACAGGGTATGCTTAGCAAAAACAGGAATTTGATGGTGTGTTAAGATAGGTTAACCAGATTTCAGAACATATATAGTGGCTTAATCATAGCATAGAACTGATAACTTCTTGTTTCCTCTTCTTCCTGGGTCACAGGAAACGCTTGACTACCCCACCCTTTCCAGTGGTTGCTGGCAGAAAACACTGATGTGGATCGAAATGTAGAGTATTTACAGAAGACAGAAGGAAAAGAAAATGCAAAAAGGGGTTAAACTATGTTCACCAGAGGAAAAGCATTAGAAATTGGAAAAGAAGAGAGAGAGGGTAGGAAGCCTTGATTGCTTTGTGTTTATTCAAGGTGAGAGGGCAGAAGCTATTGCTTCTCTAGGGATCGGCCAGGAAAGACTTCCTAGAAAAGTACCGAATTATCCGGGCTCATGTCTGCCAACTGCTAAAAGACTTCCTGCCTGCAGCCCTCCTGAACGAACTTGTAGTTATCTGAGCATATCGTCCTAACTGTGGAATGCCATCCTCTCTTCCAGGAATGGCTTTTCTACTCTCCGTCTCAAGAACTCCTGCCCCTAGTAACTGTCCCACCGCTAACTTCAGTGCCCAGCACAGTGCCTGACACATCATAAATGCGTGCTGAACGAATTACGGATATTCGGAAACTTCTCGATTTATATAGAGAATATAAACGAAAGGCAAAAGTTGGGTGCATAAAAAGGATGTCCTACAATGAGTTTGAGTCTTGAGCATTAATTATCCTCAAAGTTGATATAAGCTAATCAAAGAAATATGTTACAAGAAAGGTCAGACATAGTTTTGAAGAATGGCTGCATCCTGAATGACTGGGGGAGGAGTTTGAACTGGCAGGGGTCAGGTGACTAGAGGGGGTGAGTCCTGCACTAGAGTCTGGCAAAGGGTAAGCAAGTAGTGCAGACTTTCACTCCTGTCTCTGCTAGACAAGAGGTCAAGCCCTATTCCTTGGAGAGGGGCTCATTCTAATGGGAGCAGCTGAGTTCTTGTGATTTGCACCAAGTTCCAAGCTAGCTTCGGAGGAGCCACATTTTGATACTTTTTATGCTGATGTTGTAAAGAAACTTTTGTCCTCTTTCACAGGAGTGTCATCTCTAGTAACAGTATGGGACAACTACTCTCCCGGAACAGCAATGCTTCTCTGTCTCTGTCTCTGTCTCTGTCTCTGTTTCTCCCACCTTGGGCTCCCTACCTTGAGCTAGGTAGCTACCCTCCACAGATCCCCTTTCCTCTCATCTTTCCTTGATAGTTAAATTCAAAAACGTCACCAGAAGCTTTTGGCCTGTCCTCATCTAGAGGTTGTTAAAATGGGGTTGTCATCTTCTCCAAGATGGTTTCGGTGAAGCTAGGCTTGACTTTAAAGAGATCTACTGACCAATTTATGTCTCTTACAACCCTCTTATTACCTGATTCTAGGATTTAATTTTACATGTACTGAATATTCATATATGTAACAGTTTTGATTATTTGAGGACAGAGTATGTATATTGATTGGGTTAGTGGCCCCTTCACAATCACTTTTTTTTTTCATGATCATTTTTGATTTCAAGTTTTCATTAAGATAATCACAGACTTTGCTTAATTAATCCCTTTGTTGAAATCAGCTTTTATTCCTACGTGGGAGTAAATGCGAGGATGTTTTTCTCATGCAAAGCGGTGTTTCCCCCTACCCTTTCCTCCAATTGCCATCTCAGGAAGAAAGAAGGCAAGTAAGACCTTACGCATTATTCTGAAGGAGATGCTGTTTGTGAGAGGCACACAGGTAGTGGAAAGAAGACAGACTAGGTGTCACTCAGTGAACCAATATTTATTGTGTGAAACTGCTATAGTACTGGGATCAAATACCAGCTCAGTCACTTACTAGCTACGTGACCTAGGGTGACTAACCATCCCAGTTTGCACGTGGTTGCCCAGGTTTTAGCACCGAAAGCCGAGAAGATGTCTTAATCCTGGGAAAACTGGGACAGTTGGTCACCCCGGCTAAGTCACTTGCACTTACCTGTAAAATTGGGAAATTGATACTTTTTTTTATATAAGGAGTTTGGTGTGAGGGTCAAATGAGATAAAATGAAAGAAATTTGTAAGTTGTAAACTGCCGTATAAGCATAAAGTACTGTTTGTTTGGTTTTCCCCAGGTACATGTAGCAAAGGGCTTAGATCTAGAACTGGATTTTCATGCTAGGGATAAAGCAGGTGCCGAGGTGTAAGGGGGAACCCCAGACTCATCAGGTATTAGGATAAGTTCTCATCTGACTGCAAAGCTTGGTGCCTGAGTGGCCTGGCAATACTACATCAGAGTCCTGTGGGCAAATCGTAAAAAGATTCAAATGCCATGTCAGCGGGCTCTGGTGTGTTCTCAAGAGCATCTATCTGCAAGTAGGTATCAGGGCAACAGCCTTGGGGCTGAGTGTTTGGAAATCTCTGGGGGAGGGGATCGGCCAGGGCAGCCTAGGTGGACTAGTAGAGGGACCTGAGTGCTGGGTTGGTACCTACAACATGACCAGGACCACAACAGTCACCAAGGCAGAGAGTGCCCTGTTATCAGACCAAGACCCAAGGTTGTGGGTAGACCCTCAGCCAGGTTGACTCAAAGGCAGGCCACAGAATGTGAGACCGAGGCTGGACGTGAGAAGAGTCTGGGAAAGGAATACGAGGCAGGAAAGTGAACTTTATGACTCTGCTGGGACGAACTTCCGCAGAATTTTACTATCTTTTTACAGTTTGAAATTCCAGAGTAGCTAATGTTTATATACACTCAACTCTTTTTATTCGTATACATTTTAAAACCTTCTCATTCCCTTTCTGTTTATTCTTATGATACTTAATACATTTTTAATTAGTGCTTATCATGTGCCAGATCTTGGGAGCATTTGCCAAATGCCTCCTGTGCGCTGTCTCACGGGACCTCTGAGGCAGGTATTGTTTTCCATTTTACAGACAGGGAAATGAGGCTCAGAGAGGCTAACGAACTAATATAAGTTTACACAGTAGATCATGGAGTTGGGATTTGGATTCAGTGATGTTTTATTCAAAGCCCGCGGTTATTCCAGTCTAGGATCCAGCTTCTCAATTTGAGCCCTCAGAGGCCAAGTCCATGAATCAGTTGTCCATTGTGTTATCTCTTCTGGGCCTTGGGTTATGACTTCTTCTTAGAGGCACGTATTGTCTCCCTCCCTCTCCTAACCCACCACGACTATAAACTTCTCCCTTCAACCCAAGTCGTCATCAGTCCAGAAACTACGCCGGGTCAGTGCAACGTTCGTCACGACCCACAATGATGTGACGTTCAGGCAGAATCTGAATCAACTAATTCCCTAAGCACACTGTTTAGTTCAACTGACGCTTTTTTTTTTTTCCTTTTTTTGGTCCTAAAGCAAGACTTTCTTAATGAAAGAAGGACCGCCTTGGGTTCGCTTTCTGGCACAAGTTCCTTCTGTCATAGTGGGTCAGTAAAAATATTTGGAGGGCTGACATCGGTCCACAAATTGGCACTGGCCCAAGGACAACACTGAGAAACGCTGCCTAAGTTACTATCACGCCTGTCTACTCCCCTTAGGGCTGTCGACCCTGGGTTATTGTAACAGCCGCTCTGATAGTCTCTCTGCTTCCAGTCTTTTCCTCCAAGGCATTCTCCACTCTTTGCCAGAGAAATCTAACACACATATCTGTTTGTGACATACCCCTACTTAAAACCCTTCAAGGGCTCCCACCGTCCCCCAGTAAAGTCCAAGCTCCATGTCAGACCGGAGGTTTTTTGTGATCTGGCTCCGATACTCTTGCCAGCTTTCTTCTTTCCCCGCACCCCGCCTCCCCACCTGCACCCCGCTTGCCCCTGGAGGCTGGTTTTACTGAGTTATATGTGGTCCCCAAATAGGCCATGTGCTGAATTCCCAGTTTTGTATGTGTTGCTCTGTCTCCGTTGCTTGCTCTCACCTCTTTTCCCTGTCGCACACACACACACGCACGCACCCACACACGCACACATTCTCTCCTTCTGCCTGGCTAATCGCTACCACAGCCACAGGGAACTTCAAAGAGGGCATGGGGGTAGCAGTGGGATTGGAAAGATTTCGTTTCAATTTTAAGATCCGAATAGGTGGAGTGGAGCCAGAGGTGTGCAGGCTAGGTTAGGAGATGTTCTAGAAGGCTGGGTGATAATCACCGGAGAATGGGGCAAGGAAAATAAGCAAATGGTGTGGACAGAGTGTTTCCAACAGAACAGCGTGGGTGCTCACTGGAGATAAATCACAGGTACAGTGATTCATTTCTGCAAAGATGTAATGCACCACGGTGAACAAACAGAGACACTCCGGGGATGCTCAGCCAGTGGTTAAACAGCTCAGATGGACTTCTCTCCTTTGACTGTCATAAGACTCATCCTTCCGAAAGGCTTTAAAGCAAAGAATGGCTGCTGTTGGCCCGAGGGAAGTATGTTGGGCTGGGCAAGAGGGCGGAGGAAGCAGTTCGACTTCATCCATACCCTCCTCCCACACACTCGGCATGCGGAGGCTGTGGAAGGCCAGGATGTCAGAGACTGAAGAAATACTCAGCAGCCCTGAGGGATGAGTCTGGTTCTTTTCCCTTTTCTAGGACAGACGAGGCAGACTGAGGTCATAGTCTCTTTGCCCTCTGTTAGTCTCTGATAAGCAAAATTTTCAGTGGGAAAGAGATCATTCCTCTTTTTTACTTACCCAGATAATAGCGAAGTCTGTGTCCTTTTCCCACTTCTGGGAGGCCAAGATTTATGAAACTCTGCAAATTCCCTCCTTCAAGAAAACATTGTTGGAGAAGAATTAGTTTCCTAGCAGGTGTTTATCCTGATGCAGGTTCTAGAAAGAAAGGAATAGGAGTTTGCCCATTTTATATTATCAAAGGCTTGATAAAGATAACTCATTCATCCTCCCAGCCTGCTTGGGAGGGTTGTTATCTTTTTCTTTCAGCCATGGAATTGAGACACAGTGTTGCACTGAGGGCCTCGCCTGAGGCTATGCAGCTGGTGGATGGATAAATCAGGAGCTCTGCTGGCGGGCTCACAGGCAGCCCTCCTCTCTGAGGTAAGGAGATGCCTGGGGCCTCTGGCAAGGTAGCTAACACAGCCCAGAGAGAGTTGCTAGATGCCCAGAGCCTCAGGAAGACAAAGAAAAAAACAAAAACCAACAAACAAAAAAACAAGCAGAACAGACTAATTGCGGGTGCCAATCAATGGGAACGTGTGCTAATGCAGAAAGCAGCTGGGTTGAAGTTTGCTTTCTAGAGTTCTGTGACAGCCGGGAAAACAAGAGTCAAATTAGTAGTGTTAATAACATTGTAAGTTGATGCTTAAGCAATTCGTATGTGGAGTGAAGGAATGCTTGCAAAGTGTTGCAATGATTTTTATACTATTTTATGTTTGTACGGTGCCTGCCGATTCTGAAAGCACTCTCACATGTACAGCTATTTCCCCACAATAAGCCGAATTGTATTTCCCCACACACTTTGTATGTTGAGCCAGTACCTCAGAATGTGACTGTATTTGGAGACAGGGCCTTTAAAGAGGTAGTTAAGTTAAAATGAGGCCCCTAGGGTGGGCTCTGATCTGCTATGATTGGCGTCCTTGTAAGAAGTGTATTTTGACACAGAAAGAGACTCCAGGGGCCTGCACACAGAGGGAAGACCATGCGAGGACCCGGGGAGACGGTAGACATCTGCTGAAGACCAATTCTGCTGACGTCGTGGTCTTGAACTTCCAGCCTCCAAAACTGTGAGAGAATTAATTTTTGTTGTTTAAGCCACCCAGTCTGTGGTATTTTGTTATGCCAGTCCTAGCAAACTATTACAGTAGACTATTCTGGAACATCTTTAAACATTTCAGAAGGACTCATTCCTAACCAGAAAATGTCCATATTAATCAGAAAACTTTCATATTGTCTTATTAATAATAACATTGGAAATGGCTCACACTTAGAGGCTTCGCCGTGTGCCAGGCATTGTTTTAAATGTCTTAACTTCATTTCCTCCTCATAAAAGCCCTCCAAATGACAATGAACAGTTCTTCCTTATAGTAGAATTCTTATTAACAAGTGTATAAGGAATGGGAGCAATCTAAGATCACTACGGGGCAAGCATGATAATCATTTCAGGTAAGAACCATTGACGAACACTACAAACAGTAGGTGAAAGTATGTTGAGAAATAGGATAGATGCATAGTCTCAAAGTATCTCCCTACAAGATGTTTATTGACTGCAAAGTGAAAAATAGTTACTTTCCAGTGGAGACGCCCTCATATGCTACTTCGTCCTAGTGATCAACATTAACCTCACGAGTAAGAGACATCTCAGCATCATCCTAGCCTTGGATATGATGCACTGAGAAGCACACGACATTGCGTCTGGGCTATCCTCGCCAAAAGCACGATCTACTCAGAAGAAAACGTGAGGGGCATTTTGTAAATAACTGGCCTGGGCTTTCCAGAAGTAACACAGGTTGGAGAAGACGACGAAGTCGTGATGCCTAGATTCAATATGGGCTCTTGGATGGGGCCAGAAAAGAAATCAGTGAGAAAACTGGTGAAATTCAAATAAAGTCTGTAGATTTAGTTAATCAGTGTCCTGGTTTTGATAATTGGACTACGTTTATATAAGATATTAACAGGGGAAGCTGGGTGACGGGTGTATAGAAACTCTATAATTTTTGCAAATTTCCCATACTTCTAAAGTTGTTTCAAAGTAAAATATTTAAAATAAATCCTCTGAAGTAGGTGCTATCATTATTTTCATTTTTGTTTCTAGTGATAAGCTTTTGTTATATGTAATGCAGAAACAACTTCAGATTTTATTATACATGCTTTTTGGTTATTGGGATCCCAAAATACGTTAAATTTGTTTCTTGTGCAACAATCATATGGGTGCGTCTTGAATCCCAATGCTGAGCTTTATTTTTTAAAGGAAGGAGCACGAACAGTGGCCCACAGAGAACAAAATGCTTCGATGCTCTTCATTTACTGCCGGTGAGGTAACTCACTAGCCCAGTCAGAGCTGTCTGGAAAGCTCAGGATGGTCGTTGGTGGTGGGACTTCGGTGTATTTTCTGCGGTTTTCCCAGTGTTCTGCAGACGAGCAGAGATATTGATTGCTGCATCTCCGAGGACTCTGTCAACAGCCAGCCTGGCTCCCGCCTCTGCGTGCATTGCGGGACGAGAGGGCGGGCACTGGGCCCAGCTTCCCCGCGCGTGGACCTTGAGTCCAACGTCCGCTGGGATGGTGACCGTGAACGTGCAAGCCAGAGCGTCCACCGATGCATGGTGAGTACCTGAGGCCTGCCCCACACCGCAGCGCCTCCCTGGCTATGAGGGCCTCCTCAGAAGAGCACTGCTAAGAGTCACCCAGCTTGTAAAGGGTGAGGCAATGTACCCAGGCTGTCCAATTCCAGCGCTTTCACCGATATGTCCTCTTACAGTTGAGACTTATGAAAGATAGCTAAGGGGCATGAAGCAGAAAATAAGCCCCAACTAAGTATATGCTCTGTGGGATCTGGGAGGCCAGAGGAGAGGGAAATGCACTCAGCCGGGTTTAATGGAGGAAAGAGGAGACGGCATATAATCTGGGCCTTCAAGAATGAGAAGGATTGCAGGGGAAAAAAAAAATTAGGCCATGAAGTAGAACACTGTAGATAGAGGAATGACTTGGGAAAAGATAGAGTTAAGAAAGCCCAAGATCGTTAACTGGATGGTTGAGATTGGAATTGCAGAGCCATTGTGTTTTTTGTTTGTTTGTTTGTTTGTTTTTTTAGGTATTTTGGCAAGGATCCCAATCTCCAGTGCCAGCAGGGACCATGCAGGTGTGTGGAAGAGCCTGGAACAAGACATTAGAAAGTGGTGAGAGTTCTGGCAAACCAGAGGGCGTTTGGATTAAAACAAGTCAGCAAAACCAAACCTTGTCCTAGGCGAATACATGGCCGCTGACCTGATTCTGCCCAAGGGCTGCTGGTTTGAACCTGTTTTTTGACATAAGTTAAAGCATTCTTGGTTGTTACAATAGAAGGCATAGCTTATTAAGAGAATGAAGCATTGTTTGGATTTTTTACTAATAATTCTCTCTGGGCCTCAAGGCTGCGAAGGTGTTATTCCTCGGTCCACTTTCTAAGAGTTCTAGACCTGCTGCATTGTTGTTGTTAGGACAACTACTGTCACCTAGTGGTCACTGGGCTGAGCCAAAAAAATGCTACAGGGTTGCTTTCTATATATGGTCCTTTCATCTTCCAAATGTTTGTCTTGTGACTCATGCTACAAAATGCCAAAATAAGCTACATAATCCTTTATATGGTGTGGTTGTTAATAGGGTAAAATTTCACATGGTAAGGTCGCTGTGCTCATTTAATCAATACTGTGATCATGAGGACTGTGCTTATTTATTTAGTGTCTGGTCAGTACACTTTCTCTGTCCCTGATTTGCACTTACTTGTATTAATAGCATCTCTTTGGCATAGACGTAGAAGTTCAACAAGTGTCTGAGATACTGTGTTGTCGAAGGGATTAAATTGTTTGAGGAGGCATAAACAAAAAACAGTGAAGAAAGAATCAGGAGGTTTAGGTTCATTTGTTAGTTGTGTGACTTTGAGCTGGTCACCTGTCCTCTACAAGTGTCAGTTCTGGCTGCTAAAAAAATGTGGATGAAAAGGTTCTGTGCATCCCTGACCAGATCCTCTGCGAAAATTCATGGGATCAGAAATCCTAACGGGCGATGGGGAGAGGAGGAAGGTGAAGTCTAGCCTGCTCCAACCAGAACAGTTCCACTACAAAAAATTAATTAAAAAAAAAATATTTTTAAATAGCTGATCCATGCACATGATTCAAAATTCAAGAAGTACGAAGCGTCTTCCGGGAAGTCTTCTTACTAAGCTGTCCCCAGCTCCCCACCCTAGAGGAAACCAAAGCCATCGTCTCTTGTCTATCTTTCTAGAGAACCACCCCCTTCCCATTTCCTAACCTCCTTTACCTTATTAACACAAATAGCAATATATCATGCACAGTGTTCTGTAGTATCTCATTTGTGTCTATTTTATATATTGAAGTTTCCTATAAAATTTCACTTATATTTCACTATACTGAGATTCTACGTATCTAAACTATTTGACTAGCTTTCCTATAAATTTTTTCGCAAGGGCGTTTTATGACTTTTTTTTTTCTTTTTATACCTACAGCACCTGGCCTTCCTAGGTGGTCACCTATCCAAGTACTAATCAGGCCTGACCCTGTTTAGCTTTTGAGATCAGACATCAGGCTTGGTTCAGAGTGGCATGGCCATCGACCATGGGTCGTGGCTCCACTAGGGCATGAACCCAGAACCTTCTGCATGTAAAGCAGACGCGCTAACCGCTACGCTATGGAACCATGTCCTATTTTATGAATCTGAAACCTACATTTTTAATTTGATATAATTTGATATAAAATGAGTGATTTATGGACTGCGGCTATGCAGAGACAAAAACTATTTGAACTTGCACTTGGCACCAGGCCTCTGAGAGACAGGAAGAAAGCGAGCTCTAGGAGAAAGCCTTGTTCAATATTTTTAGCTGTAGGCTGTTTGGCTGCTATAAACCATAATGGTGATCCCATTAGCAAAGCTTTGGGGGAGTGCCCTGAGGACGCTGTTTAGGCACTGGGGATATCAACAGCAGGAAAAGGGACTTAAGGGACTGGGAGGGACAGAGCAAGAGCGTGAGGACTGGTCAAGTTTAGAAATCTTGTTAAGTTTTAAGTTAATGGAGATGGACTCCTCATTCCATAGACTCTCCTATTAGATTTTTTGTCTTCCTCTACACAGGATCAGATTTTCCTTAGACCGGGGGCTGGCTCCCAGCCCTACTTGCATGTTAGCATCACCTGGGAGCTTTCAGCACCTCTCTCAGTCAGGGCCCCCCATGCACGGATTTTGATCTAACTTGCCTGGGTTTGGGGCCCAGGACCTGGTATTTTTCGAAAGCTCCTTGATGATTCTAGAGGCGGCCAGGTGCCAGCGGTGATGTGATGGGCTGGCGATGCGGCTCCTCCTCCAACAGGTGGTTGTTCTGGGCAAATGGCCAAATTGCTTCTGAAACTCGTTCCTTTCAATTAGCTTTCCCTTCCTCCTCACTTTTGTTGCATCATCACTGTCCTGAGCTGTTGCCTCCTTTGAGCCTTATCAGTTTCCTGAGCATCTAAAACCCCTGCAGTTAGTCTTGGCTGGAAGTATTCAAATCCTACCCTTTCCAGTTCCCTTTAGAGTCAGAGACTGAAGACTATCTGAACACTCTGGCCCATTGAGTTCTAGGTCAGTGGTTCTCAGACCAGCAGCATCAGCACTACCTGGGAAGTCGTTAGAAAATCAGATTCTTCAGCCCATCCCAGATCAACTGAATCAGAAATCCTGGGGTGGGGCTCAGCCATGTGTTTTGACAGACCCTCCAGATCTTTCCAAAGTTTGAGAGCCACTGTTCTGGGGCCAGTTCTGACCAGGACAGAGCATTACATTAGTTGCCTCGAACCACCAATATAATGGCTTTCAGAATTAATCATACTGCTCTGGGTGCTCCACCTTGAGCCCTCATTGTGCATCTTGCGCATCCACGGGCTGAGCCAGCTGCAACCTTCTGACTTTCTTCTCCATCTCTCTGCCTTGTAACTCAGCACTCAGCTATGCTGGGCTCTTCCCAAACTCAGTCCATGCACCCCGACCCCCGCCACCTCATCTCCTGTGATCCCTGACCCTACGAGAGACTTCTGTAACTCCCTTGAGGCAGCAGCAGATTTTTCTCAAGGTGGCTTCCTGGAAGGCTTTATTTTTATCATCTGTAATCTCCCACGACAGGCCGCCCTGCAGGACAGACAGTCTGCTTCTCTGTTGTGGGTCTGCCGATGACTCATTTAGTGTCCGAAGCCTGATTTCTTAACTAACTGGTGCTAAATTTTCCTCTCCTGAGACATGATCCTGTCAAGTGAGATGTGATTATCAAGTAATAGGGACTGATTTGTATTTTGGTAGTCTTGGAACTCAGTGTGCCGATGGGTGTTGTCCTTCAAACCGCGCATCTCAGGAAGCTATCCATTGATTGTAACGAGGCTGTCATTGTTCAGAATATGACAGGAAGCGCCCCTCTGGCTCTGCTGCAAGCCCGAGAGTCTGGTGTTTATAAACCCCCACCGTCTGCCGGTGACCTTCTGCCGCCACCGCCCAGTGCCAGTATCTCCAACCACAGAACTATCTGCTTTTTCTTGAACTCACTCTGCACTTTCGCATTTCTGTGTCTTTTTATTCTTATTTAGTATGGAATGTTCTTTTCATTCCTTTCTTTGCTTATTGATTCTATTTATCCCCCAACCACAGCTAAAATGTTACTTTTCCTACAAAACATTTCCCTGTTTCTCAATTCAAAATAATGGCTCACTCTGTTCTCACACATCCTGGTATTATGCTTTTGTGGGTATTAAATGTTCACTTGAGTAAATGTTGCTGTAAAATGTAAGCTTCCTGATGGCAGGAACTGTGGAAACCATCCATTATCCTGACAGAGTAAGAAATCAGTAGCCGTGCCTAATGAGCCTTGAAAAGAAATCACACGAGAAAATCAATCTATTTACTCCTAATAAAATGGCATCGCATCCAGTCTGATCATGTACCTTGATCGCCAGAGCTAGATCTGAAGGACTTTTAGCTTTTTCACACAATCATTCACCTCGAAGGATAAAGACTAGACACGTTGTAGGAATAATGAAAACGTGTATGCCTGAGTACCGTCTCAGGCTAGGACTAAGTATACACCACTACTTTGAAGCTACCTTGACGTGGAGAGCATTCCTTTTGTCTGTTAAAAGCCCTTTCTTTTGCTGGGAGTGGGCGTTCTGTGACATTAATGCTGTGTCTTTTTAAGGGTTTGGTGGTCCTGAGGTAGAGAGAAGCCTTCAAAGGGTAGCGCCATCTCAGAAGATAAGGACAGATGACCTAAAGGTTCTCTACGTCAGTGAGTCTCTGTGGCTTCCAGTCTGTGACCAACAGAAGGAGAAGTTGGATTTGATGACTTCCAGGGACCGAAGGAGCTCTGGGAAATGTAATCCGGTTGAAAATCTATGCCTTGGCTGGAATGGAGTACCCAATCTCACACTTGGGAGTTTTCATTGTGGTCTTTTCCTTTTCGTGGGTCATCTTTCACTATTGCTTCATGAGCATACTTTTATTCCCCTGCTTCTCTTCCCAGAATCTAAACTGGTCTTGAGTCATACTTGATGCGCTTGGATTTCCAGCCGTCTGCCACACCAGAGACTTGCTGTTCTGCCACAGTGCAGAATGCCCTGTGGTATCTGACTCACTGTTTCTTGACTTGGTGCCCTCCCCCTCTATCCCCTATCATATATCGAAAAGAAAATCATCCCTCCTCCTTTATTGGAAAGTGTCAAGCTCTCTCTACCTGTCCCAGGATTGATTCAAAATCTGCTTCCTCCAGGAACGCTTCTCTGATAAATTCTAGCCCTTTGGATCAATTCTCTATTTTACATTGTCTGAGAATTTATACATTCAATTTAGAAGCTTTGTTTTACAACTTCTTTTGCTGTAGTCATTGTGAGGCCGTTTTGTCTTATCAGATATAGTACATCAGGTAAAGAGATGAGTTAAGCTCTGTGCCCCACAGAGCTCTCCCCAGCTCCACCCCATCTGTCAGCCTGAAGTAACAAATCTTTGGGCTTCAGGATCACTGAGAAGGAGAGACTAGAGGTCGACACTGTTTAAAAAGAAGAGGTGACCCCCCTCTTAAAGGAAGATGAGCCTCCTTCAAATTTAGGGAAAATTTGGTGATGGAAAATTCCCGAGACTGTCATAGACCTGCACCACACTCCATCACAGCACCCCGCGATTTAACAAGATCTCTGATGGGGACATGTGGAAGCCAGGGTGGCCTTGGGGCCCACAGCACAAGACCTCAGCCTGAGCTGGGTTGAGAGGGAGTAGGGCAGATTTAATTTGATTTAGAGAAAGAAAAAAAAAAAAAACAGCAACAATATGACATTTCTCATGCCTGAGTATAGTAGAATCATTATTCGTACATGCTACACGTACATTCCTTGAGGATGACAACCATACCTTTTTATCCCACCTGGACCACAGTGATCTGTTTGTTCACAAGCTCATGGACTGACTCACTGGCTCGCACCTGTTTATGGGAACAAGCATGCCAGTGTCTGTGAATGCATCTCCATCAGCGCACGCTGGCGATTAGGAGGTAGATAGTAGGAAAAAAAGAGCATACTTTGCAAATCACAGTTTTTTTTCAACCCATCACACCAAACCCAAAACCACAGCTGAATTTTCACTGTACTCAAGTGATCTCTTCTAAGTCAGTAAGCTCAGGGCACTGCTTTGGTTGTCCTGGAAATCAGGTATTCACCAACAAATACTGAGTGAGCATCTACAAGTTGTAGAGATTGATCTAGGTTTCCTCGTGGAGCTTTCATTCTATGGGGGAGAGAGAGGCCAGAAAGAAAAATACCCACTCATCCTCCTGCTCCGCAAAAGAAAAGAAAAGAAAAGAAAAGAAAAGAAAAGAAACGAACAAAAAATCCCACTCCCAAAATATATGAAAGAAATGATATGGCATGTTGTAAAATGCCACGTATGGCAAATGTGGGGACAGAGAGTGATGGAATGTCAAGTGGGGTGATTCATGAGTCGAAGAAGGTGACACCTGAGCACAGACCTGGAGGAGCTGAGGGAGTTAGCCCTGTGCATTGCTGGGGGAGAGAGTTCAGGAATGAGGGACAAGCCAGTGCAAAGGCTGAGGTGAGAGCATGCGTGGTATGTTCCAGAAACATCAAAGAGGCCAGTGTGTCTGGCAGAGAGTGATCAAGAGTGAGAGAGGCAGACAGGAGGTGGGGAGGCCAAGTCACGTCAGGCCTGTAGGCCATTGTAAGGACTCTGGCTTTCTCCTAAGAGCCACGCAAACCTATTACAGAGTTTTAAACAGGTTGGTGACATGACCTGACCAATTAAAAGGACCATTCTGGCTGCTGCGTTGAGAATAGACTGGTGGGAGGTGAGTACGAGTGGGAAGCAGGGGTGGGGGCATAGAGATAGGTGCCTGCTGCAGGTAATGGTGATTTGGACTACGGTGATGATGACGGCGACTGGAGAAATCCCGAGTTTCTGGATATATTTAAAAAGTAGAGTCAATAGGATTTCCAGTCAGATTAAAATGTGGGATGCGAGAGAAAGAGAGGAACCGCAGATAAATTCAGTTTTAGAGACTGAGGGACTAGAAGGGTAAGAAGAGGACGTCTATGGGGGAGGGCAGGTGTGCTGAGTTGGAATTTCATTTATCCAATTTGGATAAATGATGTTTTCAATGTTCTGTTAATTCTGTTAATTCTGTGATACTTGTTAGCCTTATTCATGGAAACTCCATGAAAGTCCATGAGCTCCTAGGTGCTTGCCACGCTCTGAACCCTTTCAGCAGCCCGAGGGAGCTCTGCTCACATCCACTGAGGCATGGACAGATGGAGTGGGGATGGGTGCCCGGGCCATCAGGAGCCCGTGGATCAGCTCCTCTGCCGCTCCCAAGTCAAGGACTCTGTCCAGGGGAAGTGGTCCTCACTGGTAGCTCCTAACCCGTTCATGTTCTCTCCTACATGGAAATCTGATGCTAGAGAGAAAGGAGGGAGAGGGAGCAGCAGGGGAAAAGAAGCAGAGGAGGAGAGAGAATCTTGTACCTGAAAACAGCAGAGTCAACCACAGGGAGAGCCAGAGCTGCCTGCTTCTGAGTGAGGTGCAGAAGCAGGTCACCTGGATTATTCTGAATTCCAAAGCAGCAAGGAAGCTTTGCTGATTTACTTTTGGGTTCCTCACGGGGTCTTGCTCTGGAGTGCTATGTCACTTTCTTGCCTTCCCTTGTATATTTACAATATTAACATCAAACACTGCAAGTAACCCAAATGATACATTATGACATGGCAGCCTAGTACAAGTTAAGGTGACCTGGGAAATTAAACAGGTGGTGGACAGACATCAAGCTTGGTTCTCAAAAGAGAAGAAGTATGACTCACAAATATAAGGATTATAAAGAAATATACCTGATCGTTTCTTAGTACCTTTATCCACTTAGTACTTTCATGTCTCTAAATTAGATTTTCTTTTCTTCCTCCTAGAGTCCACATGTTTTTCCCCATCCATTTCCTCCTACCATTTTCTTCTTTTCTTCTTGGTTTCCTCACCCAGATAATGTTGTTGTTGTTGTTGTTGTTGTTGTTGTTGTTGTTGTTTTCTCTTGAACTTGATTACTTTCCCAACTTCAGCTATAGCTCTCTCCAAATACTTCCAACTATGAGTAGTCCTCTTTAGGATTTAACTAGTAGTAGGTGCCTGTATAATTCCTCAGAATGGACTCAACAATAAATTTGAAAAGTGAACATGTAAATTTATCTTCTCTCCTGCACTTCTTGGAAGGGATGAAGCTAGTCATGACAGAGGTAAAGTAGAATGCATCTCAAAAGGCTAAGCCAGATAATTATGAAACTTACTGGTCAAAAACCTTCAGTGACTCCCTGTCAGCCCTTGACATGTCTGTTACAGAAGGGACGGCTGTGTGTCTTTCTCTACACAAGAGTGGTTTACTTCAGGGCAGAGACAAAGTCGCCCACCTGGCTTCGCATGCAGTAGGCACCTAATAAATGACTCCAGAAAATAGTTTGAGGAGGGGGAGGAATGCCCATGTCAAGCATTCCATAGTTAAAATGGTAGGTTTGGAAGTCAGATTCAGCCCTGAGGAGCAGCTTCCTCAAAAGAAAACATCCTTTTATCTTGTAAAGTTTTAGGCAGCTGATGACACTCGCGGAGGAAACCATGATTAAGTCTCAGGAAGCAGAAAAGGAGGATAAGATATGATTGAACTCAGCAAGTCCGGATGGGTGGACCTGATATTAAAGACCTCTGATGTCAAAAGCAACCTGACTCATAAACTACTCTTTTGAATAACATCCTTTTACCTCTCAATCTTTATCCACTTAAAACACATTTTACCTTAATGTCTTTCCTCTCAAACCAGCTCCTGGACCTTCTGATGCTTTTCAAGAGTCTGCAAAAGAATTCACTCCTCAGATTTCCCAAAAGTGGTTGTAAGTTGTCCTCTCATAGCATCAGAGGATACAGGATTCTAGATGGCATTCCAGTCTCCACATGGAAAATTTCTGTCCAGTCATATTCTATAAGGGAAATGTTGGAAAGTAATGCAACGAGTCAACAATTAGAAAATAAAGTCAAGAAAAGAAGTCAAACACTTGCATACTTCCAGACCCAGCATCCTCCCAAGGGAGGGACCATATTTGCTTGACGACATAAACAGCCAGCTTCCTGCTCATCAGAGAGCTGCCCTTTCCTTGTTATAGCTCCTGCAATTGTCAATTCCTGAGAGCTTTGCAAACGTGAGAATATAAAGCAGGGTTTTTTGAGAATCATTTCTAGGTGTGTTTGGAAAAAGATGAAAAAAAAATTAAAGGCATGAGAAGACTAGATGACTGGGGCTGGGAGGGGGATTTGAAGGGACCTTCTATTTATTTCTTCATTTCCTATATTCTTAGAAACGGGGATAATTCATTCATTCAACAAACATTTATTGAGCTCCCACCGTGGTCAGGGATTATGCTAGGGACTAGAGATACATCACAAAACAAAACAAAACAAAACAAAACAAAACAAAACAAAACAAAACAGAATGTCCTGCTCTCATGGAACTTACATGCCAATGGGGTAAATTCCTCCTTTCATTCTTTCTTTCTGAGCAAGAGACAAGCTTGTCAGACAAACTGAGGAAGGAAGAGAAGGTTCATTCTCTTCTCTGCCTCTGCTTTTGTCATCCTTTCCTTTCTACTCAAGTGCCACAGAGCCCCACGATTTTCATAGAGACCCCTTCTGTAAATAAAGAAAAAGCTGCGAAAGTAATTCCCACTATTTGCAGTTTCATTAACGGTTGTGGGAAGGGCAGGACTAATTCTCAGTGAGGGACAAACTCGAGCCATCATTTCTCGCCAGAGCCAGAACCTTCTTCTTCCCTGCTTTTGTGGAGGGCCTTGTTCCTTTGTCCCGCCAGGCAGCTAGGTTCAGGACCTGAGGCGCATCCTTGGTTTCTTTCTCTTTCCACCTCCCGGTCCAGCCACTGGCCAGTATCTGTGGCCATGCCATCCCACGTCTTTCTCATCCTCCTGTCCGCCCCGCCCCTCCCCCCCCCCCCGCACCATTTGCCTACTTTCTCACCTGGACTTTTGTAATAACCTCTCAACTCCTACTCTCTCCTCTCATATTCGTTTCCGACAATGTTGTTAGATTTCCCTTCCAAGAACCAGCTTTAGTCACGTTGCTTCTTGGCTTTCAAAAACCCTCGCTGGCTCCCTGCTTTATAGGTATCCTGACGCTCTCTCAGCTCTGCCCTAAACATCTTTAAAATATTTATCTCCAGCTCTTCTTCTTTCTTACCCTAATCCTGCCTGAGAAAAACAACATACCTTTTCTGAGGTGTCCTTTGCTTGCCAATGGCTAAAATTTTGCTCTCCCTCTTCCTTCCCTTTGGAATTCCCCATTCGCTTGGATGCCATTCGAATGCCACACATTGATTAAGATGAAGTCCCAAGGCTACTTCCTTCCTGAGCTCTTTCCTGACCCCTTTTGTTTCTCTCTCATGGAGGCTTCACCCGCTGCCTTTTGTTTCTCCTCTGCCCTGGTAGCCACCACCAGGTCCTTGAGGCAGGGTCATGACTGCTCCTTCTTTGCGTCTTTCTTATTGCTTTAAATATGGCAGATGCTTTGCAAATATTTGCTGAATTATGAAATCATGAGTATTTGAAGCCTACGGGTGGGTTGGTGAGACAGGGCAGTATATTCTTTCGTTGGGGCCAGGTAGGTTGGAAGGGTATGTATTTTTTGTCAGGAGAGCTTTTGAGATCACTTTTTTTTTTTTTTTTTTTGCCTGGAGGTCAGCCATATTTCCAATAGGGATTTAGCCAAGAGGTCTGCATCCATGGAGATAAGGGGACAATCCTTTGCTGTAATCCTGATTTATATAGAGGAACTGGAAAATAGCAGGTACTGAGTAAGGTTACCTAATGTTTCCCTTGGAGTTTGCCAAAAGAATAACAGCACAAGACAAGTCACATTTATTGAATGTCTAGAACGTGCAGTGCAGGAACCACTCTTGGCTCCTCACATACAATCATAATCACAGCGAACACTTTCTGAGTGGTTCTGAACACCGCTCTTGGCTCTGTACCTGTGTTAACACATTTCATTTTCATAAAAACACCATAAGCGAGTGTTATTATTATGAGGAAATTGAGGAACAGGGAGGGTAAGTAACTTGTTCAAAGTCACACAGCTGGTGAGAAGCGGTTCTGAACACAGAGAGTCTGGCATGCTGCATTTCATTCATCCCGTGCAACCAGCCACCCGCAGGGCAGAGTAGGACCTTCATTTTACAGGTAAGAAAATGGAATCTTCGAGGGGTCAGACGACTGTTCCATAGATGTGCCTACAGTGAGTGATCCTGGGATTCTGGGTCAGTTTTATCAGCTGCCACAGGGGAATGCATGAGGTTCAGAAACGAAGCAGGAAAGCTTCTTCCAGAAGCACTCCTCATGTGCTCTTCTTTTATGCTTATTATAGTGACAATAATGCAAGTGCAAAAGGTTTCCTGGAAATGAATGTCCACTTTGGGGTCAGCGAGAGGCTTCCCTGGCTGTGAATTCCCAGGAATTACTCTAAGAGTCGATCACAGCTGCTCAGACAAGGATGTTCCTTTTCCCGAGTCTTTACATGTTCCCGGAGGACTTCAGAAAGTCAATGTGATTCATTTATCAAACTGGGGAAAGTACTGTAACTCCTGCCCCGTCATGGGCTTCTCCCTGGTGATGCCGGATGAGATTTCACTCCTAAGTGCAGCACTTCCGGGCAGCCTGGATCGCTCCCGGCAGCACAGCCAACGGCAACGTCACTTAGGTGCAGAAATGTCCATTACTCACCATAAAATTAATGAAATGCCCTCTTTTATTCATTGAGTATCTTGAGAATTATTTTTAAACACGGATTCCCCTCTGTTGGGAAGGCTTACGCGTGACCCTGATGAAAGGTGGCGGATGAAGCCATTGCCCCCCAGCACCCTCTCATCCACAGAGTTGTCCAAGAGCCTGGAGGCAGAGAAAATGGACCGGATTATCAATCGTCTCTGAGAGTAAGAGCTAAAATAGAGTTATGATGTAGTCCAGGACATGTTCCTAGGTCTACCTGACCAAGAAATGAGTCTTTGAGAGGCAGACAAGACGGTGGTTTAAAGGTATATATACTTAGGTTGAGCTTTTGGAGATTCACAGAAGGGTGCAGGGGTGGGGAGGGACATGTGTGAAAATAGGCTCACATCTGGAACTTGAATTGCTAAAGAAGTTGAATTAAACTTACTTGGCAATACCGAATGGTGGGGTAAGGAGGCTTATGAAGTGTGAGTGTGTCTGGTTTGCATGGTTACCTCTCACATTAGCACCTGAGGGGGAGGTCCTAGTCGCTGCCTCAGGGAGGGGCCGTGAGTCAACACGCAGTTGCCATAGAGTGTGGAGGGCTGTGGGCCACCTGGGGTCCCCTTCCTCTGGGGTGAGGTAGGGGTAGGGGGTAGAGGGCGGCTGTCCAAAGACAAAATCGAATAGATGAACAGCAGTTGCTCAGACAAGGGTGGTGGTGGCAAGAGTGTCACTGGGCAGGTGAGGATAGGGCATTACAGGTCAAAGCTTCACGGGCGAGAGGGGAAACTGTCGTTATTTAGAGTATGTAAAACACAAAGTGAGAAGAAAGGGGAAGTCAGGGGGTGTGATGTGGAGCCCTGCAAAGGAGCCTCTCCTGTCAGCAGTGGGGGGTGGGGAGGGGACACAAAGTGACTGAGAGCAGCGACAGCAGAGACTTGGCTTTCTCACACCTGCACCCACACACCGAGCTTCAGGGAGAAAACTCGCCACAGCCTCAGCCCCACAACTGTGCTCTTGTACCATAAGACACAAGATGTTGGATGTTGCTGGTGAAAGCAGTCAGAAGCCAGTGGATAGCTGAGTGTGCGGGAAGCTTTCCTATGTCAGCAACGTTCCGAGGTGCGTTTTCTTCCTAGGTGGCAGTTGTAGATGTGACTGCATGTCAAGGTCAGGTCAAGGTAGTTGAGGCTCCGCTCGTTGTAATGGGACGTGCAGCGGCTGCGGGTTGAGACCTCAGTTCTCATAGGGCCGGCACCACGTACTATCCTGAATGACACCCTGGCGCAAGTGGAAATCTTTTTCGGTCTGCTCAGCACCCTTACCGCTTTAACAAGGTCCAGTGGTGTCCTAAAGCGCCTTCCCAGCACTCCCAGCGCCTAGTGTGTACCGCGTGGAGGTTCTGGGCCTGTGCTCCCTCGCCAGCATCACCTGGGAACTTGCTAGAAATGCAAATTTATCCGGCTCCGCTTGGAACCCACTGAATCGGAAACTCTGGGGGTGGGACCCAGAAATCTTGTTTCAACGAGCTCTCCAGGCGTTTCTGGCAAACGCTTAAGTTTGATAACCACAGATGGGGGTAATCTTTAATAAAAATGTGCTGCAGCGCACACGAGGAAACGGCGTTCTCTTCTTGCTCTCCTTGCTGCAGCGTCGCAGTAGCAGCAGCAGAGGGCGCCGACGAACCTGCCTTTTGCTAAGGAGAGGGTGAACGCCAGAACAGTCAGCTCTTTCCGTTGCAGAAATTACAAACATATGAAAAAGGACTTCAAAGGCTGTGGTATCAAAGTGTCAGTTAGAGAGAAGGTAGCGCTCAGAGTCGCAGCTGCAGAGGGCGTTGATGGCTGCCGCATTAGCATCTCAAACTCCGGAAGCGTCTTAGGCCGAAGCATTTCTTTGCATTTGTTCAGGCCCTTTTCCTTTGATATACACACGCCTTCCGACTTTCTTTTGTTCTTTTTTTTTTTTTCGCGTCAGGATTTAGCGCTGACAAGCTCTCGAGTCAAAGGCCTCAGCTCTGATCTGCGTGCTGCACCAGCACCTCGGTTCCGCATTGTTCTGCAGCCCTTTGCAGAGTTCAGGACCAAGTGTGAGCAGGGGATGCCCCTCTCGCTCCCCTCCCATTCTTCACGCCGTCCTCTTGGCCTCTAGTTCACAGGCCACCTTAAGATCTCTCGTATGGAGTTGGCGTCCTCGCCTGCCCCTTTCTCCTGTGTTCCAGCCTCCAGGAGCCCCTCATTGTCGAGCCATTCGCAGCCCAGGTTTCTGCACCGCAGCGTTTTGCAGCCAGAGAGGCGGTGGGGCCAGCAGTAAGCGCAGCCCTGACCGCTGGGGCGGGGATGGAGGGAAGCACAGTGCCTCCCCGCTCGTCCTATTCTCTCTCCCAGCCACTTGCGTAAAGAACGGTTCTTTATACAGAGTCACACTCACATCAGGAAATCTGAGAACGGGGTGGTGGGCATGGATGACTTTCGGTTTTGCATTTGTCTCAGCGATCTCTCAAAAAGAAACGTTTAGCTCCAGAAAAGTATTAACATAGCAGCAGCCCTTCTCTGGTGCTTGTGCTATTAAGTGGTTTAGAAACCTTTCTGCAATCGTGTTCTGTAAATTTCATCCTGACACAAATTAAGAAGTCGCATCTTCCAAAACAGTATATCATTCCAAATAATGAGGCTGCCTTAGATTTTTCGAAAGATGATTTTTAAGTGTAGTTTTATGTTTATAACAAAATAGAGAGGAAAGTACAGAGCTCGCCCCTTCCCGTGCATAACCTCCCTCATCATCAACACCTCCCCCACCAGAGTGGTCCCTTCTTAAATCCAAGATGAGCCTATACTGACACATTACAAGTACCCAAAGTCTTAGAGCTTATTCTTGGTGTTATGCATTCTATGAGTTTGGACAAATGTATTGAATGAAACGTATCCGCCATTACAGTATCATACAGAGTAGTTTCACTAATCTAAAAATCCTCTGCGCTCTACCCGTTCATCCCTCCTCCCCCCCCCCCCCATCCTTGGCAACTCCAATCTTTTCATTAATCAGAGTTTTTTTACTTTTCCAGGTTGTCATACAGTTGGAATGGTACCGTGGGCAGCCTCATTCAGATTGGCTTCTTTCGCTTGGCAGAATGCACCTGGGTTTCCGTATGTCTTTGCTTCACTCGTTTTCAGTGTCAGAGGCATCTCCTCGTTTGGGGGAGCAGAGAAAGAGAATGTATAAGGATCTGTACCAGGAAACAAATACTTATAAATGTAAGAGAGACATACTTTATAAATTTAAGAATATCCACGGGCACCATTTCTCACTTGACACGGAGGTACCCGTGTATCTATTCTAAACAACAAATTCAAATGGGGAATGCTCCACTGCTTCCCAGGAGTGGAGGAAGATAGGAAATGGATGCGCGATGACAGATCTAAAGCAATGAACTCATGTGCTGTTTCGCTCCATGGGGCCAGGTTGTCTCCACTTTGCAGTGAATATATGTTTAAATGATGGCGTGTAACAGCACACTTGTTATCTTGACTTTAGAATAATAAGAAAATGTGGAAGGCGTACAGGTACTCGACAACTGTTTTTGATTTGTCATTATGGTAGAATTGAGTTTTGGGGTTTTTTTGTTTTGTTTTTCATCCGTCCCTGATTCTCTCCTCGACCAAACTCTAAATCTGGCTCCTCTGAGCTCTTTTTCAATGACTCGACCTCTGGACTCCCTTGTTTGTCTCTGCAGTGTCCCCAACTTATAGCGAGAATTCCAAGTTTGTTAACCAAGATCCCCCACTTCCAATATTTCTATCCGCTAACCCCACCTTGCTCCTTGGCTAAATCCCCACGTTCTCTTGTTGTATTTGGAGCTCGGCCCAGTCTTTCTCCTGCACTGCGAAGCCCCATTGCAGGGTCCCTGCTCTGATCTCGATGCCCTCCCCGGAATAACGTTTGCCTTCCCATTCTTTAACAAACGTTGTGAATATTTTTTTCCTTTAAACACCCTTCACGATGGACTAGCATTCTAAAGCTGCGCCATTATTTTCTGGATAACAGGGAACCTGGTCTCTCTACTCCATTTTATTTTCATTTTTGAAAATTCAAGGTTAAGATAGCTTCCTCCATCTCAGGCCTATGAACCAACCTTTACTGCCGCATTCCCCAGAAGGGCGCCTGACACATAGTAGGAGCTCAAGAAATATTCGCTAAGTAAGCGGACAACCCCAGAGCCTGTGTTCTTTCTACTGTACCGACTTCCTTTTGCATCTTGTTGCTCATCCCATGGCAACACGCTTTCCGGGTGCAGGCGTTGCCAGGAAGCAGGTGTAAGCCGCCTCTTGGGAATCAGGAGGCTGTGCTGCTCCCTCAAGGTGCAAGTGGTTTGTCCTGTGCAGAGCTCTCCTGACCCCCCAAATCCCTGCCCCCCGCCCCCCGCACTAGCCCCTGCCAGCTCCTCTCCCACCTGACCCATTTCCCGCCATAGGCCTAGGGGCTCCTGGCTCCTGTCGATGTGGAGAAGACGCAGCTCCCACCGACTGGCTGGGCCTGGAGAGAGACACCAGATGAAGAAATTGCAGCCCTCCCTCCCCCCCCCCACCTCCAGAGAGAAGAGAGGGGCTGGACACTGAGTCTGAAGGGGACCAGAATTTTGACCCCCTGAAGCTGCTTTGGCGATATCTATTTTAAGCTGTTTATTGCGAAAGACTCAGAAAGAAACTTTCAACTCCCCAATCCCTCTCTGCTCCAGAGATTCAGACAGAGAAAGCTGATTCAGGAAGAAAATCTCAGAATGCTGCCTTAGCCTAATTTGAATTATGTATGGTAAATAAGAAGACATCGGGCTGGAGCCTGTTAGCTAGATGCCCCATGTGACCCATGGTTTCCGGCAAGAATTCGCCTGCCACGTGTATTCTGCATGTCCTCAGCTGCCTGTAAATCACCCATTCTCACCTCTGAAATCGGATACCCCGTTCCCCACCCGCTTTCTCTTTTGTCCAAAATGTCTCACACACCCATCGTCGCCTCACTGTCTTCGGAAATGTTATGCCTGTGCGAAGTCCCCATGTGCTTGTATTGAAATTTTGATTTTCTCCTGTTAATTTGATTATTAGCTCATTTAACAGAACTTAGACGGTGGAGAAAAAGTATTAGTTTTTTTTACCCCGTACAAGATCACTGCGATTTCAACAACCGTGCCTATATACCGCTCCCTCCCGAACTGCCCTAACGGACGGGGGTCTGCGGCCTCCCGGGCTGGTGGACGCTCTGAGGGGCTGGGAGTGGGGTGTGGTCCGGAAGGGCGTAGGAGCTCTGCGCCCCTCCCACACACCCTGCGCCCCTCCCACACGCCCTGCCCAGGCCGCTCCTTTGTTTGAATGTTCCTGAGTTATATCCTTCAGGATAAACTGATAATAGTAAGTGTTACCTCGAGGTGAGTGAGCTGTTCTAGTAAATTATTGAACCCAACGATAGAGTTGTGGGAACCTTCGACTTATTTATTTATTTATTTATTTATTTATTTATTTATTTATAGAATCTATCTATCTATCTATTTATTTATTTATAGGATTTATTTATTTGTTTTTTTCTTTGTTTTTATGGTGACACTGGTTAATGAAATCTGATGTGTTAGCTGTACACTGTAACAGTAAGGCATATATATATATTTACATTGTGTTCACCTCCCATAGTTAGATTTCTTTCTGTCACCACATATTTGACCTCTTTTTCCCCCGTCTACCTCCCCGCTTACCCCGGAATCCTTGATCTATAGCTGGTTGGTCAAAAGTGTGGGAGGCCTGGGCTTGCAGTTGGCATTGGAGGTGGGAGGGGCCGTCCTGCGGCTGAGTTCTCAGCCCCTGGGGTCTGCACTCACTCTTGCCGTTCACGTCAGAACTGAATGGTAGGACCCCCCAGTTGATGTCTGGAGAGTTGGAGGATTGGTGAGTGTGGGAATCTCTGCACCACCCCCACCCCCGTTTGGTGAGTAGTGAGTAGAGGAATAGTTTGTTTGTTTGTTTGTTTTTTTAAATGACCATGACTGACACATTCTGAAGAGATCATCAGAGTCCAAGAGGAAATACCTGGCTGGCAGAGACTCCTAGTTACCTAAAACTGTCCATTTCCCCCTTTACTTAGTACCAGTAACGTTCAGAACAGCAGTGAATCCAACCTAAAGACTGCGTTTCGCACACACCTGGCAGCGAGGAGTGGCCTTGAGAGTAGATTCTGGCCAGTGAGTTTCGTGTGAAAGTGTTGGCTGGTGCTGCTGGTAAACCTTTGTGTGCCCTTCTCCCTCCATCCTGCTGTTTGGAATGTGGTTGTGATGGCTGCAGCTATGGCAGCCATTGTAGGTGCTGGGGTTCAGATTGGGCCACCCCAAGATGTGTGTCAGTGGTATGCAGATTACTTTGAGCTAAAAGGCAAATTTAGTCATAGACTCGAGAGAGGCTTCTGCCCCTCCCTTTAATTACCTAGAAGAATTCGAATTAGGGTCCTTACCTCAAGAGGTTATTAGTGATATCTTCTTTTGACCTATGTCTGGGGCAGGGCAAACTTCTGTCTACTCAGCACTTGTTCTTCTTATCTTGCGATGACCCTTTGAATCTCCCAAGGTGCATTATCTCCTTCCTAGCTCAGGATGTCTTACATACCTCAACTCCCCTTTCTGTCTCTGAACCTCTTGTGCATGTGGGGTCTCTGACTCTCGAGTATGTGGGTTCCTATACGTATGTATATATTACATTTGGCCATTCTTTCTTGCTAACCTGTCCCACAGCTGATTATTAGACCAGCCAGAAGAACCTTGAAAGTGGAGGATATTTTGTTCCTCCCGACGTGGGCCGCGAGGCCAGCACCCTCAGCTTAGAGGCGGAGTGGAAAGCTAAGAGGAGCCTGGGTCCCTGACAGCCACGAAGCCAACACAACAGCCCTCGTCTGCAAACCTCTGGCATTGGCCAGGCCTTTTTTTTTTATTTTCTGTCTCATGCAGCTAAACTGAATCTAACTGATCTGGTTTGTAATTTGTTCTTGTCCTAGCAGGAGCACGTAGAAAACTTCTGAGTAAATTTGGATGCTGTCTCGACCTAGCCTCGGACATGCTGTTCAGGGTGCTCTGGGGGTCGGGCTGGTCAGACCTGAGGCCGCCTGCTCATCTCTGCTCGCGTGCACCCTCCTGCTTCCTGCTCCTGTGTCATCGTAACCTCTCGCCCTCACCTCTCCGGATCCTTCTGGCCTTCACTGGGACCTCTGCCTGGTGACAGGCCCACTGCCTGGCTTGTTTCACCACCAAGCCCTCCTTGCTGCTCTGCACCCCTATCCTGAGATACTCTCTCAGTACTCACCACAGCATCAAGAGTGGGAGAGACTTCTGGGAGTTCTGCTCACAGGAATTCCCCCTCCACAAGCCCACAGGCCCTGCATTTTCACCTGAGCTTCACATACATCAGGTCTGTGTCCCACCTCTCGGAGGGATGCTCTCCGTGCTAAGTGAGCCCCGGGGGCTGCCAGCTATTTAGAGCACCCTGAGGGGGACCGAGGCTTACAGTCTCATGCTGATTTATGAGGGAAGCCACTTTGCAGCAGTCTCAAAGAGGCTGTAAATCAAGGGAAGGCCACAGCCACCTGGCCTCGCACACCAACGGCGCAGTCCCTGGCAGTTCCCTCTCACCCTTGGGACGTCGCCTTTCCCAGCGCTAACCGTAATCACCAGCTTAATTAGAGTCTCTTAGGGATGATTACATCCTTCTCTGATGAGAACAAATCCCATCAGGCTGAGGGCTCAACCCGGGGTCCCCAGACACTCTGCATGGACCACCCACGTGCAAGGTTCCAGACCCCTGCTTACACCTCAGGAGCAGGGACTAGGGGTTGGGCAATGTGTCTTTCTAAGTGTTCCCACATCCAAGGTTGTATTTTACTTAACCTTCTGTCCCAGGCAGATACGTGACAGCCCACTTGAAGGATATCAGTTTGCTTGTCAGAGATTCAGGGGCTCCCCATCAAGCCCGCCAGTGTTTCCCAGTCTGGGTCCTTGGAAACTGGCCAAACAGCAGCATCAAATCTTCCATCCACTCACACAAAGGTGGCGCAGATTGCTATTGTTTCTATGACAATCGAGGGCTCCCTCCCATCCCCCCACCCTGCCATAAAAGCTGCCTCTGTGATGGACAGCAGCATGTGGAAGAAATTTGCAAGGCAGAGACTAGCCTGGTACATTGCTGAAGCAAAGGGACACAGCGATTTTATTGTTTTCCCAGGTCCTGGCGCTTTGTCTCTGCTTTCCGTTCCAGTGTTTGCCATGCAAGTCACATAGAAGTAGGAATAATCGCAGCTCTGCTGAATGAAGAGAAACTCCGGCAATTTGTATGCAATCTCATTTGAACTCCTGGGTTTTGGAAGACAGTTTTTGCTTCCTTATTTTTTTTTTTTTTTAAACCCTGCTGTTCAGCTTCTTGTGCTTAATGAGGCCTTTCAGAAGGGAAAACTAGCAAACAACCAAACAAGAGTTTTGCCCTTTAAGCAACTGCTTTTAAATTCTTTATCGGAATATAGTTGTGCTATGAAGGTGAGTTTAGGATCTCTATATTAATAATCTGCTGACATCAGAAAAACCAGGCTCTCCTTGAGCTGTTTAACAGCAACAGCATTTAACAGCCCATTGCATTAAATGAGGAAACGGTAGGAAACATTAACTTTCGGAGGATAATAATTACCTAATTAGTTAAATAGCTCTGGTCATAGCGATTCCCAGTGTGAGGCCTGGGTGTCTTTGGAAAGACCTTGATGTCAATGCAAATTATGGCAAATCTGATAGAAGATCGGTATATTGTCCAATCTGAATAAATACAACGTCTCCTGCAGATTGGTAATATCATTTCTCGACCATGTGTAGATGCAGTTCCAAATAGTAAAATGCAAATTCTCAAAAGTGAGGATATCAACAGAAGCTTCGGTCACTATTTTCTCTCAGCTGATATAAAACAAACAACTGCTGTAATGAGAGAGGGCTCTTAGCATTTTTAAATATTAGATGAAAGTACTCATCTAGTTTTCCCGGTGGGATAGGTAAGTTCCGAGAACCATTTAGAGCCTGGGGTGTCAGACATCTACAGATATGTTTCAAGGTTGCATAAGCTGTCTGGGCAGCAATCACAAAGATCATTCCACAGAGAGATTCAGATACAGAAAGGTTAAATCTTAAATTTAGATCACATCGACACTGGGGGGATGAGTCTTGCGTCTAGTTCTTCACTGTGGGCGGGTGACGTACAGGCTCGAATGAGGGAGAGAGCCCAGAACTTCTCTTGCCTTAGCCCGTTTCTCTGAGTCCTTGCATCTTTGACGTTCTGAGACTTTGTCTTGTAGAGCAAGCAGCTCTAAACTCTCTCAACTGACTGCGTTTGGAAGCAGAAAGGGCAGCAAAAATAAATGCGAGAGGCATCTAGGCTGGCTGGAGAGCTTGTGGCTTGGGAGCACTCGCTCCCTCAGTGTGCTGGGGTCTGCCAGGAGGGGCCTGCGTGGTGCTCAGAGCCCCCAGACTCCACCTCTCTGTCTTTAAATCCCTTGGCTCAACTTCTTGGGTCCTTTCCTGCCATGAACCGGTCTAACCGGTCTAACCTGAAGTGTCAGCTCTTCAGGTTCTTTCTCATTCCATCTTCTCCACTTAATGCTAAGTGGAGACCTATTACAGCAGAGTGGAAAAGCTGACTTAGGAAATACAGGGTGTCCAGATCATGGCTCTGCCACGAATTAGCTGTGACTTCTTTATGCCTCGGTTTTCTTTTGAAAAAGATCAAGACATAAGACCTACTTATTGTAAATTTTGAAGCAGAAATGATTTAGGGTAGCAATGCTCTGAGCTGATTGGTACCCACATGATAGGTAACCAGTAAATGAGTGACTTGCAAATACTGAGAATGCCTTCCTCCATTTGTAGCCATTCAACCCTTGCCCCATTATCAAGATTTTGCCCAAGCATCTTTAAAACTTAACTTCCCAGCTCATTCAAGCCTTACTGTTCTGAACTGTCTAACTACTTATTTGGCAATTAATCTTGGAATGTTTTATGATATTTCTGTGTATACAGAACTTTTCATTGTATCTTTTGTTAGACATAACTTTCCTGTGAGATTTCCTCTGCTTGCCTGTGAGGATTTTGAGACCCCTGTGACTGTGGCTTTTATGTCCCTTAACCTCCGGCGCCCTGCACAGTGACAGTTTTTTTGTAAGTATATCAATGAGAGCTGTTTGAGGTAATAAGTGCATTTCTAGCATTGACTGTCATAGTCCTAAATGTGGAGTGAGGAGATCCCGTTCGGGACATGTAGACAGACTTTTGTACAGGATTTAAGGTATCAGAAGGGATCTCTGCTTTGAAGCTAAGCTCATGAAAGAACTGATGTTATGGTGACTATCGAGCTTCCTGGCACCCAGTGTCCCTATGGGCCATGGAACATTTCAAGTTAGTGACAATTTCCTTGCAGGGGAGCGTGGGCTCCCCGTGAAGAGTTAGTTAAGGAGAGCAGGTTCATAATTGCAACGCGGTTGAGTTTAAAACAAGCTAAATGAGAAGATTAAAATTATTTCAGGGGAAACGTTTCATGGGATATTAATACATTGGCAGTAAATAATGAAAAATAATGAGAGTATTAAATCCTAACAACAATATATTAACTGCAAAGGAACTAATTTGTAGATGAGTGCTTTGCTTCTCTCCGGGATGTGTTTTCATTTGCCGAAAGGAATGCTGAGAACAGCCACCAAGGAGCCAGCTTTGGTGAGATTCGACTGTAGCGTTTAAGAGCTGAGGTGTCCTGGGCTCCTTGTAAGGCTCGGGCTTGGATTCCTTAAGCTGCAAAAAATAATACCCTGGAGGGGAACAAAGAAGTTTCTCTTTTGTTGTTTGTTTGTTTGTTTGTTTAGAATTAATAACATTCTCTTAATAGAGATTTTTTTAAAAAATCACGGAATGATTTCTCACAGTACATTGTGTGTCACGCCCAGTAGGGAATTTCAAACGAAGGGGTTTTACTGGCATCCATAGGTGGGTGGCCGTGGGACAGAGGAGACACTGGCGGTGGCAGTTTTCCGGGTCCTTTTGTGGAACAAAGTGGTACCAAGAGTGGGACCGACCCTTAAGGGGAGGAGCCGGGAGGGAGACCAGTGAGGCTGTTACAGATTCTTCTTCTTCCACCATTTGGCTCCAGAAATCATCCCACTGTGGTAAGGAAGTGGGAAGAAGGTGAAAGGGATGAAAGTTTTGCCACCCCCAAAATGTGCCTTTTGGGATATCGATTTTAAGCTGGTTATTAAGAAACGAAAGACTCAGAGAGAACATTGGCCCTCCCCTCCCCCTTCCTGCCTCAGAGATTAAGGTGGAGAAGCTGCTCCAGGAGAGACTCAGCACATCCACCTAGCGCGGGGTGCGGGGCTCCAGCAAGGGCGGGGGGCTCCAGCAAGGGCCCGTTCACTTATGTTCCCTGTGTCCCGTTTCCAGGTTGCCTAGCAAGAATTTGCCTGCTATGTGTGTTCCGCTCTTCCTCGGCCACCTGTAAATTGCTGATTTCTTTCGAAATCTCAGGCCCCTTTCCCCCTTTCTTCTTTGTCCATAATGGCATAGAAACCTCAGCTGCCCAGTACGTTTGGGTTCTCATATTTTATGATGCCTAAGGCATGTGCATCCATGATAAATAGTCCGTTTTCTCCTGTTAACCTCTCTCTCTTAGTTAGATTATCAGTCCGGCTAGAAGAACTTAGAAGGTGGGAGGAAAGGATTTTTTATTTTTATTTTTGCCTGTGCGAATGGAGTAGGGATCCAGAAGGGCTAACGGAGAGATGGGGAAAAAATCACTCTTGTTCCATGTGACGATGCTTTATAACGAGAGTGTAAAGGCTGGTCTCTGGAGACTGTCAAAATAATAAGCCGTGTTTTTGTGAAATCTGGTGTTGGTGGGTAAGGGGGGGCTTGAGGGTTGTTTTTTTTTTAACATTGCCTTTCATTTTTATTTACCTCAAATTTGAGTTAAACTGATATTGCTTCACCTGCTCCAGCTCTGCTTTCATTGCTTAACATCTCACAACATCCCCTTTAATTTTGTGGAAAGAGACCTGGATACACGAAGGTAGATTCGTGATTTACTACGGCTACAAATTAGTAGCAGAACGAAGAATAGAAAACTAAAGAGGAGCAGTCATCTGCTTCGACTATTCTGTGTTTTTCATTTTCAGTGAAGAGCTTATGGTGCTGGGATGTATTCTGGTCACCACTGAAGGACATTGTTCTATGTAAAATGAAGACAATTGTCTTGATTCACTGCCTTAATAATCATATTTCTTTCTCCAATTCACAAAATTTTATAATTCATCATGAGTGTTTTAGTCAATTAGTAAAAATTAGAAAGGTCCTGTAGACTACAGGTTTCCTGCAAGACCCTCTTTGGTAATTAAAGATCTAGTTTCACTAAATCTTGGTAAGGATAAAGTAATTAACTCAGGTTCATGGAAGGCCTTACATTTCTCTCATTTTCTTTTCTGTATTGTCCAGTAAGTTCAGTATTATTATTTGAATGTCAAATTACAGCTTTTGAGTTATAAGCCCTCCAATTTGCAGGGATAACTTAAAAATCTAGTAGAGTCTTTTTCTAAAGAATTAGCTCACTAACTCTCTAAAAATTTTCTTTGCATTTTAAATACCCAGAAAACAAGAATCAGAAAAGGAATACTTCCAAAACCAGCACTTTCATGCACAGAAATTCCAAATGCTGGTCTGTTCTGTGATCAAATTTTATTAGAGCCTAAGGCAGCTTGGCTTGTGATCTTTTAAGAAAGTAGTATTAATTTTTTTCCTGTTTTTTTTTTTTTTTTTTTTTTATCTACCTGTGGTTAGGTAATGAAGAGTAAGAAAGGAGATATTTTTTTTCTTTCTGCGAAGGATAAAAACAGAATGTTCCAAGCCAATAAAAGCATTAGTACCATTTAGAATCCAAAATGTGAAAGATTCAACATAATTAACAGAGAGTAACAGTTTGCTTCACAGCATTTTAAATTGACATATCATAGACAGTGTACTGCTCCTCAGTTTGGTAACATTAATAAATAAGTGCTTGTAATTTAAGAGTAATTATGAATCCATCCATGTGTGATTTTCTAATGAAGTCAAATAAATCAGCGGTTAGGAGGCATTCTTTAGTTCTTAATTGGGAAACTAGGAGCAAGTTTAAGGTCTTAATTTCCATCCAGTTTTTCCCATTGTAGTGCTCTTATGTAATGGTTTGATAAAGTCATTACATTTAGGGAATGCCGACTTTGACAACATGGTACTTGGAGCTATGAAATCCTTTCTGCCACTTTTAATTGCAGTGCTATTAGCCATGTCAAATATACACCCATTAATTATAAAATACTTTGAGATCTGTGGATAGAAAGTGCTATAGAAAATTGTAGAACACTTCCTTCTTCCAAAGATTGTAAGGAAGACATGTGCTAAGTGTTCTTGGACTCAATTCACATCTGGAGACATTTTCAGTGGAACAAACTTACCCAAAGCCACACTGCAAGATAGGAAAAGAATGCAGGTATTGTTTCTTGACATCCTTTGAAGACCACTAGAGTAACTTATTAATCAAACAAAGCTGAGTTTATGACTTACTGAAGTAGGGAGAACAGGCCCCTGATAACGTCTGGGATCTCAGAAGAGAGGTCAGAGGTGGACATTTATAAGGTTAGGAGGTCTGATTGAAAGTAGCTGGAATATCGTTGTGGGAATCTGATGGGCAAATTTGAGTTGTAATACTTTAGGATTGCTAGACCAAGAGTTTACAGACTTTGCACTTTTATCTTCCTCGGCAAGAATTTTCTGGGGAAAATAGTTGATACATATTGATGTAAATAAGAGCCTTAGTTCTTAGTCCTGATAATTCAGCTATGAGATTGCAGGCCATTGGGTCTCTAATCAGGTCAGTTCTGAATTAATCCATTTAGCCACCCACCCGTCTGTCTGTCCATCCATTTTCCATTCACCCATCCAACCAATATTCACAAAGGGCCTACTATTTGTCAGGCACTATGATGAATATTAGGGATACAGAACCGAATGATGGGTTTTTGCCTTTAAGAGACTCACATTCTAATGGGGATGACAGATACTTTAAGAAGTGATTATAATAACAAGTATGAATGGGGAGAGATAAGACAAGAAATATTGATCGTTGCCCAGCTGTGAAGGGATTCAAATGCAGTGCTCAGGAGAGCCAACTGCATTCGGTAGACCAGGAATTTTTAGCCTTGGCTGCACTGTAACACCACCTGGAGATTAAAAAAAAAAAAAAAAGAATAACTCACTCACGCCAGACCACGTAAAGTCAGAATTTCTGGGGTAGGACTTAGGGCTTTAAGCCTGGTAATTCTACTGTGTAACCAGGATCAAAAAACCCTGCCAAAGTGACTGCAGTGCCTTCAAGGTTTTCAGTGAAGACAATGACAAGTTTTGAAGTGTGTACAAATGATGGTGGCAATAGGCGGGTTGGAGCAACTGAAGACAGGGCGGCGAGGTGATTCTTGCGAGGTGCGAGGCCGTGGTCTGAAGAGGCGGGGCAGCGATGCGGAGGAGCACAGGCTCGGGAGGCAGCCGGCGTCCCGTTTGGTGCTCCTTCGATTAGCTCCGTCGGCCCTTCGCCTGCATCGCAGTATCTAGTAGGGGCATGTAATAAGCATGTAAAAGCGCATGCACTGAGTTAAACAGTGGAGCATTATTTGATATTTACAATGTGAACAAAAGCACAGCAGAGGACAAAATCGATCTGCTGTGGTTTTGTGGAAAGAGTGTGGGCCTCGGAAGTCAAGTCCCTGGGATGGGCCTCGATTTGCCTTCGATGATTTGTCTGAGCTGAGTAAGTCCCTGAGGCTCTCGGACTCAGTCTCACGAGGGCCATGGTTTCTGCTGTGTAATCCTCCCAGAAATAGTCTATGATCAGATGATATAATTGCTGTGAAAGGATGTTGAACATTAGAAAGAAGATAGGTAAAGAAACAGGCCCAGGGAAGCGCCCAAAGACGTCCTGGGAGGGAGCTCTCAGTGCTGCCACCACCCGGGAAGTTACGGCAAGGTCTCTCCTGCGGGCTCGGCCCCTAGGCCCTCAGCCCACGTCTTTGGGTCCATCGCTCTTGCCCTTCGCCTCTTCTGTGCTGTTCCCCGCTTCCGCGCGAAGGGTGTCAGGCCGGGTTCGGGAATCGCATGTGCCTCGGAGGTCAGTGACCCTTTTATGTCTAAACTCCAGTGTCATTCCAGTCTATCGAAAGTGACCGTGGCATTGTCTGTCTTCCTGTCACGACTCACTGTCACCTTGCCTTGTTTATATATTTAACAGCAACTCTCACAATCTATAATTATCTTAATATAAGGCCCATGAGAGGAGATACCATGTTTGTCTTGTTTTCACTACCTATCCAGGCCCCCGAAGATAGAATGTGCTGTGTAAATATGCGTTTAATGAATTATCTTGATTATGCACCTCCCACGTTCCTTTTAATTAATACATTTTATCGTATGTCCTCTGGGAACAGAGCCCAGTGCTAGGTACGTGGAAGGACGCAAATAAAGCGATGTTATCGAGTCCTACGTTACTCCTACGTTACAGGAGCTTGGACAAGTCTTTTCACCTTCCCGGGACTTACCGACTTTGTAAATTGAGAGGGTTAGATGCCAAAAAGAGTACACAACCTTTTATTTCTTCCGCACATTTATGGTCACAGCACATTCTCATTAGTGATTTCTCGCACTGAGCACGGTGCCTATTGGGGAATTGTTTAGTGGATTCTCCAACCCTTTGCCTTAAAATATATGGACTCAGTTCCCCCACCCCTCCTCCCCTCCGCAAGTTTCCAGAACATTTATGATCCATTTATCAAACCTGGCTTCGCACAATGTAGTTGCGTGAGTCATCTAAGAGACATTCCTTGATATTTATCACACGTTTAATGGCAGAAATATAAAATATAGGTGAAATACTTTAAAAACACTTCTTTATTAAGCACATTTCTTAAGTGATATTTATGTGCTGGGTGTTCTGCTAGGCTCCCTGGAAAAAGCGGTGAACAAAAACGGATCTAGAGTTAATCTTACGGTGCTTTCAGTGAAACGTGTGAGATAGACATTAAACGTGTGATTGTGCTAATGAATGTAAAAACACTGCTAAATTCTCTGAAGGAAAGGTGAGTTTCTGTGAAAATGTATAACAAAGGAGCCTGATTTACACTGGCAAGAAGTCTTCTGGGAGAAAGCAGTGCTTCAGCTGAAGCACAAAGAACCAGTCTGGGTGTTAACGTGGCTGCAGGCGGAGTAGGGTGAGGAAGAGGGAGCGTCCCGTGGGGAGGGAGTGACTGCACTGAGCCCTGGGGTAGGAAAAGCTTGCTGTTCAGTTAGTGAGCTAATCCTTTAGTGAAGGCAGGTGTCAGTGAGATTGGAGAGTAGAGGACAAGGTGGAAGATGGTATTATTTGATGCTTGAAAAGTGGGCAGGGGCCAGAAATGCAGGACCTTGTGGTCCACATGGAGGATTTTGAGCTTTAATTTATGATTGGTGGGACGCCGATGGTGTTTATAACGGGATTTCCATCATCAGATTTTGGGTTTAAAATGTCACTCAGGCTGCCATGTGGAGACTGTGCTGCAGGAGGGTGGGTGTGTAGGAAGACCCCTTAGCAGTGAGCCATTGCAGAAGCCTTTGCACGAGACGATGGTAGCATGGATTAGGGGACTAACAGTGGATGTGGTAAGCCGTGGAAATATTTGAGAAATGTTTAAGCAAGGATTCTGGCTTTGCACCATTCCCTGAGGCTGAGAATACTAGAGTAAGATTAGATTTTAGGGCCAGATCATGAAGTCAGTATTGTATAAATTTGAGGCTGAGATGCCTTCAGGCCATTCAGCTGAAGACTTCACGCGGGAGTTAAACATATTATTTGAGATCTCGGGGGAAAGGTTTGATTTTGAGAGTCTCAGGGACTAGAAATGTTAGTCAAAGGTATGGGTCTGGATGAAATTGCCTAAGGAGAGAACAGAGAATAAGAAAGGAAGGCAGTAGAGGGCACAGTCTGGAGGAGCTCTTTCATGGGGTCTATTAAAGGCAAAAAGAGCAAAGAAGGAAAAGACACCAGAAATGAAGGAGGAAAACCAGGGAGTGGGTGTCATAGAATCCAAGAGAAGGAGTGGCACAGGCTGGCAGGCAGGCTAAATGCTAAAAACGTCTTTATTCGTTTGTTTTTGGATTTATCAACATGGCAGTCAATTTTTTTTTTTTTGGTCAAATATTTCTTAAATGGCATGTTGGTCATAGAAGCCATAAAGGTGTAAGCTTTAGTAAGAAATAGAAACTGTGGGTTTAGACAACTCTTTCAGGAGATTAGCTGTAAAGGGCAGCAGAGGAGTTGAACGCTATAGAGTGATGAGAGAGTTTTCCTTTTAAGGATGGGATCATCTTACACATGTGCAGAAGGATCACACTGAAAGGGAGAGGGTGATTTGCATAGGAGAGAGGAGGTTTCAGAGATGGGGAAGGTGAGGACTCCAAAGGATGGCCTGGCCTGGGACGAGGGTCACCTCTCCTGCTGTAAAAGGAAGAACGAGGCGGAGCGTGGCCCAGGCGGAGTGTGGGGCGCACGCTTCGTTCTGTCTTCCTCATATATATTTACTCATTGTAATTCTTCTAATCCTAGGCTTTAGGGCAAGGAAGATATGTTTCCCCAGTTATTTTGCTTTTCTTTTTCTTTTAAAGAGTACTTTCGGTGTCCTTAAACCTTCTGTTTCCTTCATTTTGCTTCCCAACAGCTTCATTAACATTTCTAAAAATTCAAATTCTCACTCATGACCTCTCAATAGAAGACTGTGGCAAATTGCTTACTACTTCGAAATTAGCCCCTCTAACAAAATACTTATTCTGTTTTCAAAAGAATACGAGATAAAAAAGACATGTATAACATTTTCAGGAATTGTATATACATGACAAGTGATTAAAATACAGTATTTGTAATTAAATTTTTAGTTCCTAGATTAAAACAAGCAGTCTTACTGGCTGCAGAGAAACCAATTAAACATGCAATTTTGTTGAAAGCAATTGTGAGTTTGGAAAGGGACCAAAGAAATAGAAAATTGTGTAGTTTCAAATATATAATACCTTAATCCTTTGTGTTGGTTAAGTTTCTAACCCTCTGTGATAGAAAACCTGCCTAGTATTCTAATACCCTTGTGTCCAAAAATTACCAGGTACACAATCCAGTGAGAGCATTATTTGCAATTTGATTGCTGTGCAATTGATCTGTTCCAAACAGGGGTGAGCCATTTTGTTTCCAAGACAACAGAGTTGGATGTTAAAATTATCGATCCAGTTGCTTTGGCTACCCTATGGTGAAATTAGATTGATGGAGGGTGATCTGACAGTTTGGTGATTCCCCATTGCTGCTGGTCTTCCCATTTTAGGGGCAGCTGTACATAATCCCTAAATCTTTACAACCTGAGTAAATCCTTTTTTACTGGTCATCTTCATGGAGAAGACGTTTTAATTCTAATATCGTTTCCTCTCTCCAATTTCAGTATCTGCAAAATAGGCTGCAAAATAGAGCTCAGGGAGTAGAAATATCCTGCCTTTCAGCTACTCTTCATCTTTATCACCGACTCCCATACAATTTCCTCTTAAGAAATGACCTGACTGCAAAAAACAATTACTCAAGGAAAGAGCTGATTCCATTCCCTTTCTACTCTTGATCGACCATGCGATATAGTTCTGAAGAGTTCATCAGTTCTTTTCTTTAGCATTCTCTCAAGTAACCAATTTTAGCACTGAGTCAAGCGCCAGCTTCTTCCCTGCCTGTCCTTATACTTTTACAGTTACACTGACCTGGAAGATTGTTTCTGATGGCAATGGCAAACCCCATTAGATGGTCACTATGTTCCCTCCTTTCCTTACAGGTGACGATATAGACATACAAAAACAACCGGTAAGTCCATTGTCCGTTTGCTCTGGGATCAGCCCCACACTCGGTGGGCCAGCTGGGGCAGCCGTGTTCCCAGTTGCAGCAAATGCAATTTGTGGTATTCAGTGACAATAGTTCTCATATCCAAGATGACGTACAATCTGGCAAAAACGAGTTTTTTCCTAATCTGTGAATTTATTTATGAGAAAAGACTGGCAGAATTATATAAATGAATTCATGGTTATATAATAATGAGTTATGTCCACTAAAAATTACAGTTTTATGAAATTGAGATTTTCCTGAAAAAAAAAAGAGACTATTTCTATAGGTTCAAGCTAATCTAATTTATTTCATTTCAACTCGGCAAATATTTCTTGATTACTAACCCTGCGCATGGTACTGCGATAGGTTGTATGAATGCAAATCCCAGCCCTCAGAGGACTCATTCTTTTGGGGAGAAGAAGACAACCGAGTAGCTCCATGACAGTGGGATACCTGCGATGAAGGAGGGAGCACGGGATGCCGTGGGAGCCGAGGAGAGGAAGTGCCTCGCTGTCGCAGAAGAGATTTCTCCCCAGACTTTAAAGAGCAGGTGGCACTTAAACCTAACCTCTAAGTGAGCCTTGGCCAGGCCGAAAAGGGAGACGAGGAGATTCCAGGTCTGAGGAAAACATCTGCAAAGGCACGGAAGCACCGAAGAGCATTCATGTTTGGAGAACAGCAAGTCACTGGAGGTGGCTTCAGGTTGAAATTCCACTAGAGTTTACGATGGAGAAGGCAGAAAGTAAAATGGGGCGCTTGGATTGTAGAAGCAACCAGAGTTGCCTGGTATTGGCTGTCTGGAGCAGTGCATTGAGAAGGGCTCTGAAATAGACTGTGCATTGTGGAACGATGCCGTGATTGCTTTGTAATGTCTGCCGAGGGCAAGGGAGTGGGAGGGGTGGGCACCTGTGCCATGTATCTGATACTCCTGCTATGGATATCCTGTCAGGAGAACTGATGAAAAGAGGTGTGCTTACAGGGTGTTCTAGAGAACGCTTCGAGGCTTGGTTCCTTTTTCCGTTTCTTAGATCGTTGAAAAACTAAGTCATGTTTCTTCTCTATGCTTCATTGTCTTTCTTAGTCAAAGTCATTTTAACATACTTTACCTTACAAGATAAGCTAGATAATGTTTTGCCACACACACACACACACACACACACACACACACAGATGTGTATGTGTAAAATCAGTGGAATGTTTTTGTTCTTAGAATGAGTTCCTTTATAAATCAGAAGGTGAAACCATTTTCAAGATCAAAAAAGAATTTAAGCATCATCCTGCCAAACCATTTTATTTTATAGATGAGAAAACAAGGCTTAGATTGATATAATTAGCCCATAAATAGTGAGGTTGAAAATGTACTTATAAGACTCAGCCATCCCACACCTGGGTATACACTCTATAGCCATGCTTCTCACAGCTTTTGCTGTCATGCCACATGTTGAAAATATTGATGTTCCTCTTAAATGCAAATACCAGCTCCCCAAATATCACCACCACACCCTGTTGATAAGACAAAGTTTAGTGTATTGTTCATCACTAATACAGAACTTTGGCAGCATCTCAGAAGGGGAAGGACGAGACTAAATTATTGAGAAATGGAATTCTAGTTTGAGGCAGGTCCTTCAATGTGGGAAGTCGATTAGAACTGGAGAAGGATCAGGATAAACAGTCTGGGGCTAATGGAAACAGTGGCGCAAGGATGGTGAAGCAAGAGGTTTGAAGAATCTTAGGGCAAAAAATGTTGGTGCTTTCCATCGAAGAATTAATGAGTCTTTTGGGGAGTTTCTGCAATGAACAATCAAATAATTTGTCTCAGCAAGAGACTCCTGGGAAGTAAAGTAATGCTAATGTAAGGGAATAGCAAAATACTGTAGACAGTGAGATCTGATTTCCACTTTCAGTGTCTCGACTGACTACGAAAGCAGATGATTTTGATTCTGATTTCACGGCATGCACTGCCAGAAGCGGGTGAGGCAGCTCATGGGTAGAGTGGATGAGCGAGGGGCTCTGGTCAATCTAGGCTTTAATGTGGTCTACCTGAGAGCAAGAGAGATACATTCCTCAGCATACCTATAACCCATGTGTGCCCCAAGTTGTCAACACACTGGCTTAGCATCTCTGTCTCAAAGGAAGAGATAGATACAAAAATGTTTGTAGCAGTGTTGTTTGTAAGAACGCAAAATTGGAAGTAACTTCAACATCTATCCACGGGAGAATGAACAGATAAAATTATGGTATATTCAAATAAAATGCGATATTGTGCAATAGTCAAGAAGAATGAGGTAAAATTATACATATCAATATATATGACTCATAACTACACTCTTAATGGAAAAAGCCAAGTTGCCAAAGAACATATGCAGTATTTTAACTTTTATTTGCACAAAACACTTTTACATGTTGGATAGTATCGACGCTTATGGAAGGCATAACAAGATGCATGCAGAGATAAACAACTAACTAGATGGCGGTTATCTTTTCTCCCGAGGGGGAGGACACAGAGGACTTCGAGTGTAATGGTAATGCGATTTTTGAAGTTAGGTGATAATTTCAGAGGTGCACATTATATTCTATTTTTATACCTTTTGTATCGCTTAACTCTTTCCTAACAATTTTCAAACATTTAAAAAATGTTTTACTAAGACGCAAAAGCTTAAATAAGTGTGACTTTTCCAAAGCCCAAGAAAGCAAAGATCTGGGTTTTTGTTCCTCTGAGGAAAAGTGCCATGAGCCCTAGGGATGACCAAGTGCATGAAAGTGTGAGTGTGTGTGTGAGAGTATGTGCGTGTGTGTGAGTATCCATGCGTGCGTGAGTGTGTGTGAGTGCGTGTATGCGTGCGTGTGCATGCATGTGTGTGGGCGCATGCGTGCGTGTGTGTGAGTGCGTACATGTGCACATGTGAGCATATGTGTGTGTAAGTGTGCATGCATGCCCATGTGTGAGTATCCGTGTGTGCATGTGCGCGTGAGAGCATGTGTGCGTGTGCACACATGTGTGCGTGTGCGTGTGCATGTGTGCGCACATGCGTGTGCGTTTGCTGGACTCACAGGGAGAGAGAACATCCATGGGGATTCGGTCGACGCTGTTGCTGACCTCGCAGAGCCAGGTTTTCGGGCGCGTCTTTCGCGGTGGGCTCCAGAGAGGTCAGTAGCTGCTGTCTTTCTCTGGCGACAGCTGTCCTAGGGCGGAGTCAGGTAGATGGGAGAGGATGGGGGTGGAAGGGAGACTTGACATCACTATTATTTTATGAGAAAAGACCATCAGTTGTTCCTTATGAATTGAGTGATCTAATTCGGGGGCCTGGGACTCTAGGTTGCCTGAGTGACAACTTCTCGAGCCAGAAGTCAGGTTAGGGTAACCACAGTTATGCTATAAATGCAATATTTAAATAATGAACACGAATAAAGCAAGGACTCCTGGGGCACATTTAAACTTTCACTTAAGTGTTCAGTAGAAACGCCTGCTGGATTCCTATTGATTTTTAAAATGGGTTTGGTAGTGTTTGTCAACGCTATTTTAGTTCAATGAATCTACCACTTAACGTTCTCCAGCATAACAAAGGGGGGAGAAGTGAGTGCTCCCAGAGATGGGCTTACATCCTACTTTGACGGGGAAGCAGTGCGTGGAAACGCCAGCAAACTCCGAGATGACAGGCGGCACACGAACCAAGCAATTATTTTCAGTATCTCTGTTTTGCAATTACCTTAAAATTTGAAAATGGATAATTAGTTCCTAATTCTTTAGTCAATATCAGAAAACCTCAGCGTCTGAGCTAGGCTGAGCCTGGCAGCGTGATTCTGAATCTTTCCTAACGTTTCAGTTAACCTGTGGCATGCCAGGTGACTTAGCTTAAAAAAGGAATCAAGTATTTTTTGAAATTGCATTAATGCTAAAATACTTGACACCTTTTGTGGTATAAATGCAGCTATACCATTTGCATTTCATGTATATGAATAATATTTTCTTTGACCTCTTAACCAAACACAGCCCCACTCTTTATGACCCCAAAGGTCCACAATGATGGCTTTGTGGAGGGAGAATTCTAGGGTTCTTGGGAGCCTAAGTTGTCCACTCTATGGAGTGTTTGAACTTCAGGAAGGATACATGTGTAAAGTCATGCTTCCTACTCCTATACTGGGATCGCCAGTGGTTTGTGGATTTTTGACTGAAGACTGAGAACACAAAAATTGGAATATCTTTACAAGAAAAGATGTATCAAATTTAAGGTGATTTTGCAAAAAGTCGACTGTCAAATACGAGTCATCAAATAAAAATCAGCCAATACAGTGAAGGCGTTTTAAATAATGCTCTTTACTTAGAATTTTGGAACTAGAGGGGGACTTGGTATATTATATGATACACTTTAGAAATATTTAGCTTGGATTAACAAAGACCAGCAGTAACATTGATTACAGAAAGCTTGACATTTCTAAGCAAAAAATGATACAGTTCATTTGGAAAAAATGCATCACTACTATGACATTAATTACTAATTTCAGTTCCAGTTTTTAGTATATGTGCCCCCTGTCAGGGCAAGCCCCTAATTTTCCAGTCACTTGATGTGGCACTAACAGTTTCCAACTTGAAATGTGTTCATGTGATTTTATCTTTCGAGTACAATTTACTTTTGACATACTGATTTTTTTAATTAAAATTTTAAACAAATTTTACCTTTTCTCTTTGTCCCGTTCTCTCTTTTACTCTCCTTCTTTGCGGCCTTCCTTTCCTATCCAATTCCCAGTGTCCCACACTCATCTGTTCTTTATGTTCCGTAATCTAATAAAATCTCAACTAGCTAATACATTTATATTTCTAGTACGCATTTACTCTTCAATAAATAAGGTTGGTGGGGTGGGGAGGATTTCAGTAAAGAATGGCGCTGGGGACCTAGCCCGACCTGGTTCCCAGGACCATTGGTGGCCCGGGGAAGGGAGAAAACTCCAATAATAGCTAATATATTTGCCCATCCTTGTGAGAAGGGACGTGTACCTAGATTTAATTTGATTTTTAAAAAACTTACCCTTTCTGTATTGCATTTATTAGGAGACAATTTCATAAATTTTACGTACATACCCAAAACAGAAACTTATAGAGCCATAGTTTATCTAAGGACCTGTAGTTTGCCCCTTTTCAATAATAAGACTTAATCTACACTTTGACTGAAAAACGCTCAGTATTATTAGACGATAAAAAAAGTGACTCCTGCTGACAGAAGTGAATGCTAACGTTGAATTTAAAGGGGGAAATTTAAAAAAAGGAGAGTTTAAGAAGCTTTTTATGTATTGATTCAGAAAGGTCAATTTGTATCAGAAATGAGCTTGCTTTGGCATTTTAGATTTTTTGTAATCATTTATCTTTTCGTAACTGAAATAGATTCTATAGAGACAGAGGACACCATTAGTCAATTCAGATTTGAAAAGAACTAGTGCCATCAAGAGAACTATGCCTGGTCGGGGAGGATATGGAGAAACTGGAATCCTCGTACATGGCCTATGGGAGTGTAAACAAGTAGTCATTTTGGAAAAGTTTGGCAGTTCTTCGAATGATAAGCACAATGTTACTGCATATATGACTCAGCCATCTAACTCGTAGGCACCTACTCAGGAGAAATGAAAACATACGACCACACAAAAACTGGTACACGAATGTTCATAGCAGCATTTTTCATAATAGCCCCCAAATAGAATAACCCAAATGTTTATCAACTGATGAATGGATAAATAGAATGTGATATATATATATATATATGTAAAATAACATTTCACTGCATCCATGCATGTAGGTATATAATACACATGTATGTATATATGTATACATATGTATGTATGCATATATATACATGCATACATGCGTGCATGCAGTGAAATGTTATTTTACAATAAAAAGGATTGGAGTACTGATACATGCTACAACATGGATGAACTTTGAAAACATTGTGCTAAGTAAAAGAAGCCAACCACAGAAGACCATCTGATTCTATTTGCGTGAGATATCCAGGTAAATTCATAGAAACAGAAAGTAAATTAGAGGGCTGGGAGAGGAGGAAATGAGTAATTGCTGAACAGTTTGGATTTTTCAGGAAGTTAGAATATGTTCTAAACTGATTGTGGTGATGGATACGCAACTCTATGAAGATAATACAACCATTTAATTACACACATTAAATGGGTAAATTATATGCTATGTGAATTATATTTCAACAAATTTTTTAAAGGTACACTGCAATCCAGACCTCTTAAGATGCCTTGAAATGGCCTATTGGACATTTCTCTTATATCATTTCATGTTCAAAAGGCCAGGCTTCCTAACTTAAAAATACAGTAAATTTTTTTAGGAAAGTGTTAAATAAAGCTTAAGCCTAGCACAGTACATTTTAGACCAACGAGAAGAAGAAGGCTTCATCTGCACTGTGTTGATTTGCACCACGTGCCCTCTCTCTTTCTGGGGACTTGTAATTGGGTTAAAGCGATTTCCTAAATCTGAGGGTCAGATGACCAACCTCTGTGGCCTCGTCATGTCTCAATTGGACAGGTATCCTGGCGCCGAAGGATGTTCCATGTTCCACTCGCAGAGACCGGCTTTTTGCTTTTTATTGTCGACGCATTCCATTTTTTTTCAGGCATTATTCACATCTTCTAAAGCACAGTATCTTCTGTACCTAACAGTGCTTAATAGGCACCCAGTAAATATTTGTTGACTGAACAGGGCAGGAAGGCAGAGAGGGAAGCCTGAAACGGGCAACTGTAAATCACGACTCTGTTCTTTTTGCACCTTTAGCATAAAAGAATACAAAACAAATGGCAGCATCCTGTAGGGATGTTCATGCCAAGGGATAATATTGTTTAATTTTAGTAGACTTAGTTTACTTCTTTTTGCATCTTGTTGAGATTTTGCTGTTATAATCAATAGGACAAGTAATAACACATGTTAGAGAGGATGTGGAGAAATAGGAACCCTCATACACTGCTGGTGGGACTGCAAATTGGTACACCACTATGGAGGTTCCTCAAAAAACTAAGAGTTGATGTACCATATGATCCAGCAATCCCTCTACTGGGTGTTTATCCCAAAGACTTGAAAACACAATATTCGAAAAGATATTTGCACACAGTGGCCAGGATGTGGAAGCAACCAAAACGTCCTACAATAGATGGTTGGATAAAGAAGCTGTGGTACATATATAGAATGGAATATTACTCAGCCATAAGAAGAGATGAAATACTGCCATTTGCAACAACGTGGATATACCTTGAGATAATCATGCTAAGTGAAATAAGCCAGACTAAAAAAATTGAAACCTAAAAAATTTAGGTTTATGTTCCACATGGTATCACTTATATGTGGAACATAAACCTAAAAGCAACAAATGAACAGGACAAACAGAGACTCATGGACATGGACAATGGACTAGTGGTTACCAGAGGGCAGGGGATGGGGGAGGAGGGGAGAAGTAGATGAGATAAAGGGGGTCAAATATAGGAGGGTTGGGGGAGGGTGAGGGTGAAGTGGATAAAGGGGATCAAATATATGGTAGCTTAAAGAAACTGGACTCTGGCTGGTAATCACACAGTGGAATATATAGATGTCATATTATGATGTACACCTGACAATTATATAATTATATTAACCAATGTTACTCCAATAAACTTTAAATAAATGAGTAAGTAAAGAAAGAAAGAAAAAAGATTTTGATTTTACTCTTATTACATGCTGTAATGGTTATAGAGTGGGATTTGCCAGAGTGGTGTTTGCCCAATTAAAAGATGAGAGAAGGGGGGCGGAGAGAGAGAGAGAGAGAGAGAGAGAGAGAGAGAGAGAGAAAATTGTGCTGAATATGCAAAAGAAGCAGGTATAATAGAAGTTACACACCCAAATGCAAATTGCTACAGTGAATTATCCAGTACCCAGAATGATCCTTCAAAATGTAAATGTGATTACCTTCATTAAAGCAATTTCTTAGACAAATTGATAACAAGCATGTATCAAAGTTTAATTTCAAACTGGGCCACAAGGGAAGAGGCTTCTGAAAAAGCCAATTCAAAGACTCCCTCTTGGTAGAGACACTTTATGTGAGTGTTTAATTGAAGACGATAAAACTATTAGGCTCCTCTCAAGACCCATTGTCAGGCGGGTGGGTGATGAAATTCCCAGAGGGAATATTTAATTTCACTGAAGTCTATCAGAAAATTGTTTATGCATTTTTATTAAGGATGACATATATTTCCCAGAAAGCGTGTACCTTATATATCATAAAATCCAAGTTTAGTACCGTTTTCTGTCCGTCAGTTTCTTGTTTGTAACCCTCCGATTGCTTCCCACACTACTTAGAATAAAATCCGAATCCTTACAAGAGCCCCACCCTGCTGCTGTCATTTCCGTTACTTGACTTCCTCCTTCCTGTTTCTGGAACAAGCCCACCACGCTCAGGCCTCAGGTCTTTGCTCTGGCTGTTCTCTTGGCCTGGAGCACATGCTTCTTACACAATCACACAGCTGGCTTACCCTACCTGGATGTACCCTTACCTAGAATTACGGGGCCCTCAGCTCCATCTCCTATCTGTCACCCTCTGTGTCCTGGCACGGTTACATTTTATACTGCACTATCTGGCGTGACCACATCTATTTATGGTTTACTGTTCAATCTTCCCAGTTCCCACCAGAGCATAAATAATAAAGTCTCTAAGGGCGGGGCTTTGTTGCATTCATTACTATATTTCTGGGGCCTAGCTCAGGGCCTAGCTCATTGTACGCATTATGGGCTGAATCGTGTCCCCCAAATTCACGTATTGAATACTTAGCTGCCAGAATGTGATCATCTTTGGGGACAGGCCTTTACAGAGGTAATTAAGCAAACATGAAGTCATTAGGGTGGACTCTAATCCAATAAAATCGGTGTCCTTACAAGAAGAGGAAATTTAGATACAGACGTGGAAAGACGATATGCAGATGGCGGGAGAAGCCAGCCATGCTCAAGGCAAGGAGACAGGCATGATCAGACCTCTGGCTCCCAGCCCTCGGCAAGAACTAATGCTGCCAACACCCTGACTTCGGACCCACAGCCTCCAGGACTCTTGCAAAAGACGTTTCTGTTGGTTAAAGCCGCCCTATCTGTGTATTTTGTTGGTGGTAGCTCTAGCAAATTAACACGGTATAATAAATGTTTAATAAGTATTTGTTAAATTAATAAATGGCATGAAACATTTTCGTAGGGACAAAAGGTAGTGATATTGTTGGACATTTATCCAGAAGAGGAACACGGCTGATGACTTCTCAATAGAAACTTAAAGTTGGCATGGAAACAAGATATTGACTTAGTGGGAGGATAAGGACAGTTCATCTTGACAAAAACGGAGCAGCCGATACAATTCATTTATGTCTTGGAGATCATTTCATCTCTTGGAAGTTTGAGAAAACAATGCACGGCTACTTGGGGTTTAACTTATCAACAAAGGAGGAAACATACGAGTAAACGATGGTGATCTGAATGCTGAAGGAAGTGACTGTGATGTTGGGGTTTGTGACGGTCAAGGGTGCTGGTTATTAGACACATGCCTCAATCTTGGGAGAATCAGACTGAAAACTGTGAGCGAAAAAGATAGGTATTAGCTTCATTATCAAAAACACTAACTGGGAAGAAACACGGGGGTCCGAAAAAACATGACTCTGACATGGCAATTACAACTGACTTCAATGAGGATAGACGGAGAAGCTCAGATAAAGGATCCACAGGGAGCACAATCCCAGAACACCGAGGGAGGGACACATGGCTACGAATGAACACAAAAGCGCGGCTTAAATCAATACGCCCCGCGTTAGGAAACCTGCAGATGAGGAGGCACCGAGACTCCCCCAAATGCTACGGACAGCAACATTTCGATTTTGATTTGACATGTTGGAGACACAAAAACAAGGAATGTTTCTGACCTGCTTGAAACTTGCTTCTGGCAACAGATGGCATAATGCTAACTGCTCAGTACAAAGAGAAAGCAAAAGTACTCAAGCCCTGTTTCATTGCTATATTCTTCACCCACAAAAAGAATTTCAAAATTAGAAAGCCCACACAAGCAATCCATACCAGGTCAGGATGGTAAACAAAGAATTCACTGCTTTTAACGTGGTCACATCTCAGACCTGGCTGAATCACATTCCTGAGCCATGGGAAGATGTGCAAATGGATGCCAGACTCTCACGAGTCGTTTCTGAGGAATAATGGTGACTGACAAAATGAAGACATTTAGAGACGCACAATGTTCTGTAAATTTTCCAAAATGGAGAACAGATAATTTCTAAAAATTCGGGTGGATTGAGCTGACTATTGATTTTTACTATGAAACAAAATGCTAGATGGTTTGAAAACACCTCGAAAATACAGCGGTGGTCACCAGCTGGCATTCGTTGTCGCCGTCCGTTGTTCCGTGCATTTTCATGATACCCTTGTTGCTAAAAGTAACTCATGCCAAATCGAGCTCATTTTCTTTTTGGAAAAGTCACCAAATGATGGATCAGGGGAGCAGCTGAGACATACATGATATGGCTTTTATTAAGGTATTTGTGTCTGACGATAGCCATTTTTAACTGCCAACTGGTGGGTCATTCTCTGAACCATAGCATGACCTGAGGTGAACTTCCAATCTTCACAAAAACTTTTCCTCTTTATGTCTTAGTTAGAGGGACCACCAAACCACCAGTCTTCTTAGATAGATAGAATGCTCTCATTATCCATCATGCTTTGCTCCTCATTCTCCCCTGGACCACTGGGACATCTTCCCTTTTTCTCGTGTTCTGCATGTTCTGGATCACGCTCTATGCAGTTGCCAGAGTTATCTAAAATTAGGTCTGACTGTGCTTAGAACTTTGCTGGCTCTTGGATGTTCACAGGGTAAAGTCCCATCACTTAACACCAAACCCTCCATATTGTGCTCCTGGTTTTCTTAGCAAAACAGTTACTTTCCAAAGCACTGCATGCAATCTATAATTTTGCTACACTGAACTCTTTATTATTTTATTTCATTTCAACGCACTACATTTTTTAATTCCTTGAGGTTTCAAGTGCTTTTTGTTAGTTCGTTTACTATGTCTTAGTTCCTTTTCTGTCTGGCAAACTTTCACTCACACTTTAAAGCCAAGCCAAGTCGATGTCACCAGCCTATTGCAGGAACAATATATCTTTTTTGCAAATTTACCTCTAGACCCAAACCAATGACAATCCTTCATCTTCCACCATGCTTCGTACTCTTGATTGATCCTGGGACTGGACCTTTTACACCTTGACCTTGCACGTAGCTGAGTACCCCAGGGGCAGACTCTGGCCATTGTCCCATGCTGGCTTGCTCTTTCTGCCTTTGTCCAGGAATCCCAAGAACTGTAGACTGTGAAACCCCAGGCACCATCTCTTTAAAGTCTAGGCAAAGATGGGATGACTTTTGTCAAAATCACTGTAGAAAAGATTCTGGCATTAAGTGAAGGTTTTATTAAATCACTTTTAAGATCTTCATCAGCTCTAAGAATTGATGATTCAATAGGACAAAATGTTTAATGTTTTCTTATATGGCTATATTCCTTTGATTTAGCTGAAAGTCTTTGTCATTTATATATGGGTCTTTGGCTGATGTTAATTTTTTTTAATGAATTTATTTGAAATAAATGGGTTGTAACTTGCAGCTTGGATGGTTTTCAGCTTACATGGATTATTCTAGCTTTGATATTTATTTTGTCAGAGAAAAACTCCTAATTAGCACTACGGCAGAAATTTTGTTTTCTCATATATTGTTCTCTTTCCTCCACAGAAGCAGCATTTTGAGCTGGATACACAGCAGCCTCTCTGACCTTCCAGCGTTCTTGGAGTTGGGTGTGACGGAGTTCTAAAGAAGTGTGATCTGTGACATTTCAGTGTGTCTTTAAGTGCTTATGATTTGCCTTCTTTCTCTCTTTCCTCTTTCTCTGATGGATGTGATGCAGATATGGCGGCAAGGCATCTCGTACTGCAGAGGCCAGTGCATTACTCTAGGGATGGATGGTGAGGATGCAGAAGGAGGAGCCTGGATCCCCATGTGGGGAGCCGCTACCATAGAAGCCCAGTTCGTGAGAGGAAAACGTCAATCATGTTTAAGCCACTATTATTTTGGATCTTTGTCTACTATCAATCATTAAAAATCTCATCTTCTATGTATCGTATTGGTAATGGATGTTTAGATTTTTAAACAAATAGATCTATATTTTGAAAGTAGATTAGATTGATGGGCCCTGGATCTGGATAAAGATTTTAAAATAAGGGAGCTAGGCAGATGGGCAAGGAGAGAAGAAAAGGGAACAGGCATTTATTGAGCACCTATTGTATACCAAGCACTATGTCGGGTGCTTTGCCTGCACGCCCCATTTAATCCCTGACCTCCGTATTATTGTTCCCATCTGTAGCTGAGACTTAGCAGGAGAATTTGGCCACTAACCAGTAAGGGTGGAAAAAGAGTTTGATCTCAAAGCCTGGTCTTTTCCCTCTATGCTTGAGGAGGGCGTAGTGTGAGTTGTGAATGTAGGGGAGATCTGGGGTGGGGTCTTCGTGAGGGCTCACCGGGGATCAATCCTATTTATTTGCAGACCTCCTAGGGAAAATAGCCCAGTAACTTTTGACTCAAGGATAGGCCTTAGGATGCTGTACTTCCTCCAGGGGTGACAGGAACCTTGCTTTAAGTTCGGAGGGTCAAGGCGCCTGGACCCTGTTCTTGGGTCCTCGTTCACGGTCAGCGGAGAGGGGTGCACTTTTAAGTGTAATGCAGGCTGTCGGTTTCGAATGTTCGCAAACATTTTCTTATTCAGGGACCCGGAGAGGGGCAAAAAATGGAAAGGGCTGTATTGGGTAGTTTACTGCACGTCCATATGCACCCCAAGACCAGACAGAGGGAGAGACCCTCCTGTAAATCTGAAGACTCCACTGGGAGCCTCATTTTTTTAATTCAGGGCAGGGAAGGCGCTGTCAGAGAAAAAGCGCCACCAAGTGGTAGAAGAAAGAATAGCAACGCCGGGGAAAACAGTGAATGGAGTGGAGGCCGCTTGCCTGAGACCTTCCAACTTTGTGGGGGCGGGGCGGGGCGGGGAGGCGGTAACCCCGGGGAGAAAGCAGGGTGGACAAAGGCTTGTTTTTTAGTGGTACAGTACTGACGAGGGTTCAGTGTAGCCTGGGAAAATAAGGATTTTCTAAGCCTTGGGAAGGGAAGGTTACTTGTGGAAGCTGGAGAAGATACAAGTTAGAGACTGTAGAAGCAAACTCTTTAGCTAACCAGGAAAACTGGGATTGTTTCTCGTCGACTGAGACTCGTAGGCCATAACCAACAAACCTCAATGGCTCAAGAAATTTGGGAGAGATTTTCCTTGAGTTTGGGGAGAGAAGGCAGAGGTAAAGAAGGCAGTGAGTGTGGGGGGCTGGGCTCCAGGGGGCAGGTTAGTCAGCTGGAGTGACATAACACCAGTGTCTGGGGCCCTGGGCCTCTAACCAAACCTGTGCCAAGCTGGACCCTAGCTACAGACTGTGGCTAGTGTTGCTGACCTGCGTATATTTCATAACTTTTTATAAACTCGCGCTCCAGGAAAGCAGTCTTGTGATTTTCTTACAGCCAAGACGAGCATTTTGGTCTCACTGTCTCACTCCTGAGGATGAAAGAACTGTGAAGTTATATTAGAGATGTAAATTGTAGAGCCTGCTGGCCCTCAGTCCTCCCTCGGTGTAGCCTCCCCAGTATAGACTGGGCAATCCTGTTCTCTTCCTTATCCCTGCCTACCCTGTAACCTTTATTGGCATGCAATTGACCCAAGATTGATGAGTGACACATCAGACCATTGACCCAGGAGCTGGCCTTACCAGTCTTATTTCTTCTTGCAGGTATTTGACATAGAAAATGCTGAGAATAGTTGGCGACTAGAGCAGAAACTGAGAGGCGGCATAGGGGCCCAGAAGGTCAAGCTGGTCCCATGAGGTTGGTGAGGGGCCACGTGGGGTTAAGCGGGGGCTGGCGAGGACTTTCTGCCAGAGAAACTATGTGGCCTGTGAGGAAGTGCTGGAGATGGTTGACGGTCCGTAGAACTGCCTTTGTTTCTGATGGCTTCCTGGTTCTTCTTCCAGTCCTAGGTCTACTCTACAGCTATGTTCGAAAACAAACTCATTTCTTGAGGTCCATTGGATGAATCTCTTCCTCTCCATAGAAAGAGCTGGAATCAAGCTGAGATAAAGCGAAAGGCAGGACCCACTGGGCTAATGAGTCAGGAAGGCCTCCGAGTCTGTGAATGATGAGGGCACAAGTCCTTCCCATGGTTACACCAACGTCTGTATGGAGCTGCAGAGTTCTGAGGCCTGTAGACATTTCACAGCTGTGACTTTATTGGTCCTTGTCATGACCTTAGAGAGGAGGAGAGCAAGCATTATCACCGTCCTCATTTTACTCAGGAGGAAAGTTCACGCTCAGAGATTCAGGGACTTACTTTAAGCCATGTAAATGACCCCTGGCAGAAATGTGACTTGAACATAGGTATTCTGACTCAAATCCCAGCTTGATTTTTCTCATCAGCTCAGAACCACCTGCAGACTTGTGATGCTTGTATCTAAGCCTCAGCCTTTGTCATTCTGATTCAATAAATATGAGGGATGGGCCTGAGCATCTGGAGATCCATGGGGGGGGTGGGGTGAGCGCGAGGAGCCTCGTCACTGAGAACTCTGGACAATGCGGGCTGGACAGCCAGCTCCATCGTGGTGGTTCCCACGAGCTGGCTCGCAAGCTTCAGGCCTGAGGAAATTCCACAGGATGGAAGGAGAGATTAAGAAATCATTTTTCACTCAGTATATTGACAGGGTCTAGAAAAAGACTAGAACCATTGTGGTGTCATGAGTTGATTTGGGGCCATTTGCCCCCATAATCTCCAGGAACTGACCATTCTTAAATAACAACAATTGAAACGGTGCTATGTATTATGTGGAGTACAGCTTGAGGGAAATCTGCTATTTTTAAAAACTGATTTGGAACATATAATCCAGCCCTCAACCGTGGACTTTCTACATAAATACAGCTTCAAGGCTTAGTTTCCTTTTTAAGCAGATTGCTCCACTCACCCTTCTACATGGAGATTCTGAAGCTGTCACGAAGACATGTAAGAAGTGAATGAAAAGATAAATAACCTTAGAGAGAATTTCAGGGCTTTCCTGGCTTCAGGCCCTTCTCGATCTGGCACGGAGCTGGTGCTCCACAGACCTGGGGTCCTGCCTGGGCAGAGGCTGCCAAGGCCGTGTGAATCTTAAAAGGAAGGGAGCCAAAATGCAGTATAATCACAAGAGGAAACTACCCAAATAGTGACAAGAAGATCTCAGGAAGTTCACGGAGATGGCGGGGAGAATGAGGAAACCATCTGCTTGGATCCTTCTTCATGAGCCCCCCCTCATCTCGCCACTGTTGCGCGTTGGCACGACCTGTTCTCTCCTACAGCTGCCGGGCAGGTCTGGACTTGGTGTGTGACCCAGGCTCGGACGGGGCACTTAATCCTGAGGGCGAGAAGGCGCTGAGTCGCTGAGTATGGTGGCGAGCCGAGCTGTGGCACTGCCATGGCCGCGGGGCCCGGAGCAGTTCCAAGGCGACCATTTCTCTGGCCGCATCTTGGCTGAGCTTTGCCTCCCTCATGCATGTCCGTTCTCTGAGCCAGGTTCTTTGATCTCTCTATCATCCTTCCAGCGCCTTTCTGTTCTAATTAGGGAAGCCAGAGTCGGTGTCTGTTTTGTGTAATGGAGAACGTTTGTGAAGGGAAGTCACAAGCTCAGGCTTGTTTTGGTTGGGTCGCCCTGGCAGCGGAGGGGCCGATGGCACGTGCCGCCATCACGGGGTGGAAAGGTCCTTCCTCCAGGTTCTGAGGAGAATTGCTGAGACTGGTCACAGTATGCTGAACAGTCATCTTCCTCACCAGGCAAAGCAGGAAGAGAACAAGCCTTTCCCATCGGTATCCTTGGAGGTCTTGAGTGACTAACGAGAACGGCAACTGGGAGGGGTGACCCCAGCTGGGCCCCCATTGCTGCTATTGGGCACACTGACAGCACCGAGCAGGGAGTCTGAGGACCTGGGGATGTTTGGCTTGAACTTTTCAAAGCTCAAATGATGCTGGCCATAAAGAAGAGGCACAACAGCCCCTCGGTCTCCAGGGCTGTGCCTTATGTGAGCAGTAAATTATCTTTGAGAGGAGGAGATGGAAAGCTGCATTGGGCAAGGATAAATAAAGATGCCATTTTTATCCCCTCTTTAAAAGTTTAGTTTAAAAAAAAATTCAGTGTATGTTTTCTGCAGTTGCCTAATTAGGAGAGTCACTGAAGCTGTGCTTTCCATAGCTTTCCTTGTGGTTTGTATGTTCCCTTTGTAATCCATTAAGTTTTATGGCATTAGCAGGGATTTGAAACCCCAGATTTAATCAATAGCCATTTCTCCTGTATCAGCACTTTTGCACAGTGCTCTGTATATTAAGCTGTGTTTTAGTGCGTTGTCTGACCTTTACCTCTTAGACTGCGCTCCCTAATTATAACTTCTCCTGTTTGACCATGATATACATCTAAGGTCAAAGGCTATTAATAGCACTTGTGAATTTTCCCTAAAGAATCACACACACACACACAAAAATCCCAATGTGTAGATATTAGGATTGTCTGGATAGAATTTGGGCAATCGGTCTGTGCCTCTTGATCTGACAAAATTTCTTTCTTTCTTTCCTTTTCTGATCTTTCTTTCTTCTTTCGGGCTATTGGGGGAGGCTTTCGGAGGGGGATGGGTGGCCGAGATAGCGATATCTCTCTCGTATCTATCGCTCTATTCGCTAACCCCCCCCCTTCTCTCCCCCCCCCCTCTTTCTTTCTATCATTTTCAATGTTAAATGATCCCAAATATGCTATTTAGGATTCTAACCCACTCCTGAGTACAATTCCTGTTTTGGACACATAAGCCATCAAGGGTGAGGAAAATCATTTGATGTCTCATGACACTCACGTTGTCCTCTGAAACACTCCTCTGATGACCCATGCTGTCTATCTGATTGTCATACCGTCTTCCAGCGGCAGCAGTCTAAATCTGAAGGGACCCACTTCCTGTTTCCTCTCATGACACACAATGCCTGTCAGCTTTGGAAGCGTTCAGGCCCCTGTGCTGTTGATCAGTAGATCTGCCTCTGAGAGGACACTTCAAGGCTCATCCATGGGGCCTCTGTTACCTCTCTGAGTGAAATGGAAAAGGAACTCTAGGCTAACAGATTTGGCAGCGGATAGGCTTTGTTTATTTCTAGAACGACTTCTCAGTATGAGTCAGATCTGGGAGTCTTACAGGTCGACTTCTCAGTATGAGTCAGATCTGGGAGTCTTACGGGTCGTTTTATTCTCAGTAGCTCGAAGGTGAGAGTTTTGTTTATGGGTGTGCCTCAGGTCCCATCAGGGTTTGGAGCCGCAGCAATAGCCTCCCCAGTAGGCCTGCCTCCCTTGCTTCCTTTCTGACTTGGCTCCTCTTCTTCCAAGCCCAGACTGTTTCTTTCCCTGTGACATCTCTTCTAAGAGAATCACTTTCCAGAATTACCCTCCTCAACCTTCCTCTGCTTCGTACTTTAGTCCTGAGTGCCAAGCCCGGAGCTTGACTGGCAAAGCCAAAAGCGACTCATTTCACTGGGAAAGTTCTCATTATTTCTCTCCCAGGCCTGCCCCAGTGCCTTAATTGGTGTATCCTCTCAGAGGCATTTCTCATGCGGATACCTTTAAACGCCTACATCCTAGGCCGAAATAAGAGCAACCACTATGAACAAAACATATATGAGAAGTGGGAGGGGGAAGACCGAGTCCTTAACCTTGAGCAAGTCTTTGAGCATCTCTAAGCCCTGGATTCTTTATCTCTAAAATCAGGATAATATGAATAGTTCGTTGAGAAGATTCAGTGAAGAGGCATCTGTAAAACACTGAGCAATATCAAGAACAATGACGGGCCTGAGGTTTTACCCTGCTGAGATGCTGGCAAAAGACACAAGGCTCCTGGGTCAGAGACAGATCACTTCATTACTATCACAGCAATAGCAGTAGCCAGAGGATCAGCAATTATGCTGGTGCTCTGAACCCCACTTCCCACAAAGAAAAGATACAAGGGCCAGGCAATGTCTACACGTGCAGCGGGTTCATTGCAGATAGAAAATCTGATCTTGGAGAACTCACTCCCCCTGCCCAATCCCCCCCCCCCCAATGGGCAGTAAGTAAATCTGCTCCTTTGCTATGGCGGAAGACCACTTCTACCTCCCAAGGCTGTTAGCTTTATTATGCAGGCTTCCTTGAAAAGACAATCCAGAACAAAGGCAGGCAGCATTCTGTTTGTGGGACGTGAAGAGACCCACCCATTTACAAGAGACTGAAAATAGTCTTGCAACACACAGTACCTGGTTCAGATGAACCCAATGAATTCTAGCTGTCTTTATGATTAGCAAAGTACTTAATATGTAGTACCTAGCATATAATAAATATTCGGTAAAATGGTAGCTATTAAGAGCTGGATGTTTGCTTGAAATGAACGGGACTCAATTTCTGCCAGTGAGCAATTTAATGTGCTTTCCAAATTTTTGTCAGAGCCTGAGACACAATAGATATTCAATTTGTAGTACTGAAGGAATAAATATCGTTTCAAAGTGAGGATACTTTGAAAATTGCACTCACCAAATATGAGATGTGATTATCTGACCGCAAACCATGTATCTTTCTGTTCTTTCCCTTCCAGCACGTGCTGTTAACTCTCAGACAACGCGGAACTTAGGGGTGCTGACCACCCCTGCTGTCGAAAATCTGCACATAACTTAAGTCAGCACTCCACATATTTGATTCTCAACCACTGACTGAAAAAAAAAATTCACATCTAAGAGACCTGCACAGTTCAAGCCATGTTATTCTAGGCTCCACTGTGACTTTGTTTCCAGAATATTTTGCATATTAGTAAGCACTTAACAGATACCGTTTGAAAGGTTAATATTAAAATGTGTAGGCAGTCCGTACATTTTAATTTAAGCAATGACTTATTCTTTTTTACCCACCATATACTGTGTTAAACTGCTGAAAAGATGAAGTAATTAGGATTTTAAGTCTCACTTCATACTCTCGTATTTTACTATCCGCTGCTGGTGAAATGTCTTCCTTGCCATGCTGTTGTGAAAGTTCTGAGAGTATTAAAATGGCTAAACAGGTAGAGAGCAAGAGAGCGAAGAATTAAAAATATAAATAACACACAAACGGAATCAGCAGCTCCAGAACGAATCGAAGTTGATGTAAACTCAGAAATAATTCTCTTGTTTTTCCCACGGCAGTTTACCAAAATTCATGTCCGTTTCACAATGAAAAACGGTTCACTAGGCCACCCCTAGGTGTAAATCTTCTAAAATGAAAATCTCTGAGGAAAGCTCGGGAGTCACATGAGACCAACTGCTCAAGCCTGGTCAGTGTTCCCCGTGGTCTGGATGGAAGGAACGACCCGTTTGGCTGCGGGTCAGAAGGGAGGGGTCAGACTGATGACCGAACTGGGTGGGTGGGGGGGACGCTGAGGAGGAGAGGAGCAGGGCTGGAGTGACTGGTGGTGGCGGGGTGGGGGAGGGGGTGGCTCTAGGCATATTTCTCCCCACAGGCCTCTCCTGTGCCCCTGGGACAGACAGTCTTTCTGTCCCCTGACACTTCAGATTCCCGCCAGGGAGGACGCTGCTTGCTGTGGTGAGGGAGCGCACAGCAGGTCACACCGATATTATTATTGCACAGAGTGGCATTCGTAAGGTTATCGTACTCAGCTGCTGTCTGTCAGTTTGGTTACATTTTTTTTTTGTTGGGGGGGACGTGTTTCTGAGGCAAGTAATGAATAAAAAAGTAATAATGTGCTCTGTACCACCTGACGTTCTTTAGACTACAGTTAAATTTCCCCTGGTAATTTCTTTTCCATTAATCCCTTTTTCTCTGCAAGGATATCTTTGGAAAATTGCTGACTTGGCAGCAGCTGAAAATATTTTCTTGGCAAATCTTCGGAAAGTGTAATTGTATTAAAGTGCCTTTTAGTTATCTGAGCCTTTACATAACGTTTTTTTTTTTTTTTTTTGGTTCTCTGTTGGAGAGAGAAGAATAAAATAAATGGTGCATCTTTATTCTCCACACATCATTATTTCCGAACCTTTGGAGACCAGTGAGATTCCCCACTGTGAGGGATTTTAGCCATAAATCAACAGCGTGTCAGGAACCATTAGCGAGGCAGATATAAGGTGCATATGCGTTCGGGTCTGGTGTCTTCTGGATGGTCACTGAGCATAGATAAGCTGTCAGCAAACAGGTCCAGAAACAGGGCTTTTAATTTGCCCCTCCTCATCCCCACAATTTAGGCTCCGGGGACACAAATCCGGAACACCAATTATAGTAATGCTTTCTGACCACAACTTATCGAGAAATACAAAATCGCATGTTCAATATTTTGTAGAGCCACTATTTCAAAATTGATTTTTAGGCAACTGTTACTTGTGATTCTTTTTGCCTCCATTGAGAAGTTGGGGTTAGGAAGTGCGGTAGATTTTTCTTGCTACCTCCTTGGAATAAATAAAAGAAAATTGGAGGCCACTTTCTGGTTGGCCTCAAGGTCTCTCCCGGACTTCTGGACTCATTTTCTCCCACATGTCCAGGGCCATTGCTTGGCCTGTGATCCTGGAGGAGAGAATCATGGAATCATGGGATTGGTGAGCTGCAAATAGCCTGTCCTTGCTTGTAAGTCATCACTGATTTACAGGGCAAAGGGTTTTGGCTCTTGATGGGGCCCAAGGAAATGATTCTGGTGTTTCTCTTAGGGCTCCAAGCTCAGTGTCCCTGCAGAGAAGTGATTTTTTCTATCCTGCAGCCTGTGCCTGACGGGAGAGCTGACAAAGTGGCGTTGAGCAGGAGCCCGGGGAAAAGCCACCAGAGCTTGCATTAGTTACACAATACTGAACTGCTAAATGCTAAATGAGATTGCTTCCGTTTCCTGTTCTCTGGGTGACAAGAAACAAATGCCCCCTCAAACAGAGGGTGGATTAGAATTGGGGTTTGGAATGAGGTGTAAGTTGGAGACTGCATGAAAAAACACAGGGGCCAGCCCTGGGGCTGTGTGCACCTGGGCAAAGTCACACGAACGCGTGGGGGAGTTCTTCATTCTACCCTGTAGTCCTGTGCAGTTACTTAGCTGAAGAGAATACTTAATCGTCTCCCCACCCCAAGGTCCTTAACTTAATCACATCTGCAAAGTCCATTCTTCCATGTAAAGCAATGTATCCATGTGTTCTGAAGGTTAGAGTACGGACCATTATTTATCTACCATACGTCCCTACACCATTCCTTCCTCGTGGTGAGGTATGCACCTCTTTTTGAACTAAAATATCGTTGGAATCTCCTTTATTAGTTAAATGAAGGAACAAGAGTGGAAGAAGCCATGTTCTCTTACTCTTCTTTACTGAGCCCGACAAGATAAGTGTTAGGAACGTTTGTGAGAGTTTGGTCATGACTCTGACTCTTGACAGGCAGGTTTCCAAGAGAACAAGTCACTTGGCTATCACCGAGGCCGCATTTAGTTTCTAATAAAATAACTGGGTATCTTTATCACTAAGTTCACTTCTCTGATTCATTGTAATGCATGTAGGGACAGCTTGGCCTGTATGAAACTCTTCCACTGTCGTTTCAAGGGGACCACACCAGCATTGCCTGGAGCCGATTCAGATAAACACCATAAGAAGTAATTTATTTATTCATTTACTTACTACAGACTCGGTGGGGAGCCTTTTCCAACCCGAGGCTGTCCATTTTCAAAGGGGTAATGGTACAATCAGTGGAGGATCCCCTCCGCTCTGACTAGGACTGTGTTCTTCCTGTTTGGTTACCACTATTTGAACAATTCCAGAAATCTCTTTCCCGTGGACAGGATCTCCAGGTAGCTATCTCAAGTCCATTGAGTTCGGTCTTCTGTTGTACGGGATGTATAAAGTATAAAATTTTCCTGTTTAAAATCTATTTTTCCCCCAAATGTGCACAACTGACTTTCTCATATATTGCCTAACCACTTCTCATTAGAGTTTTTTTTGTCAAACGTCGAGCAAAGCAGAATGCTTTACCCGTACCACCGGTCCTGCGGACAGAATCCCGAAGTCTGTCATTCGAGGCGACTCCTCCTGCTACCACGTATTGTCACTGGACAGACCGACCCCCGTTTCTGTTGCTCTCACTGTGGCTTTCATCTCAGTCCGATGGTATTTTACATTCATTTCCCCCATTCCCAACATTTCACGAATCACAATGTCTTTTTAAAATCAATTTCATTGAGCTATAATTTGCATAGAAATCCATATATCCATGTGACCATCATGACAATTTAGGTACAGAACATTTCCATTAATGCGAAAGTTCCCTTTTCTTCTTTTGCAATCATTTCTTCGCCGCACTCCAGCCCTAAGCGACCCCTGGTCTGCTTTCTGTCACTATAGATTAGCCTGCCTTTTCTATAATTTCATATAAATGGAATTGTATCATAGGTACTATTTTGAGTCTGACTTTCTAAAAAACTCGGTATAATATTTTTGAGATTTGTTCATTTGTTCGTGTATATTAGTTCCTTTTTATTGCCGAATGGTGTTCTATGGTATGGGATCACCACATTTTATGTGTCTGTTCACACAAAATGTGCATATTTAGTTGTTCCCAGTTTTTGGCTACTGTAAATATTTGTTTATAGGACAATGTAGACATATGGTTTTTAACTTTCTTTTTTCTTTTCTTTTCTTTTCTTTTCTTTTCTTTTCTTTTCTTTTCTTTTCTTTTCTTTTCTTTTCTTTTCTTTTCTTTTCTTTTCTTTTCTTTTCTTTCTTTCTTTTCTTTCTTTCTTTTCTTTCTTTCTTTCTTTCTTTCTTTCTTTCTTTCTTTCTTTCTTCTTTCTTTCTTTCTTTCTTTCTTTTCTGAGTAAATACCAAGGAGTAGAATTGCTGGACCAAAAGTAAATATATATTTAATTTTATAAGAAATTGACAAACTTTTTCCCAAAGTGGTTCTACCATTTTATATTCCTACAAACATTGTCCAAAAATTCCAGTTGTTGCACATGCTTGCCAGCAGTTGTTATTATAATATTTTCAATTTTAACCATTTAAATAAGTATGCAGTAAGATCTCATAATGGTTTTATCCTCTTCTTCTTTTTTTCCATTCTATTTTTTTTTCTACTGTTCTAACTGGTTGATTTCTACAGGTCTCTGATCTGTTCTGTGTTAGCTAACCACTGTTGATTTCTTTTAGTGTGTTTTTCATTTCAGTTATTGTATTCTTCATGTCTGCTTGGTTCTTTATTATACTTTCTAACTCTTTGTCGAAGTCCTCCCTAAGTTCCTCTATTCCTCTCTCAAGTTTGGTGAGCATCCTTGTGACCATTTGTTATCAGGCCAATGACGTACCTTTGTTTCCTTAGATTTTTTTTCCCTTAGAGATTTTTCTTGTTCTTTCATGTGAGAGATATTATTCTGTCTTTTCATTTTGTTTCACTTTCTATGTTTGCTTATATGAATTAGACAAAATAGCTGGCTCTCCCAGTCTTAAAAAAGTAGCTTATGTAGAAGTGGCCTCTGTGCAGGCCGTGTGTTCTGGGTGATTTTGACAGGCTGGCAGGAGCTAAGTGGGTGTCTAAGGCGTCCGAGGCACTGGCCCACGAAGCTGCAGCTTCTCTGAGTGGGGAGGCCAGCTGCAAGTAGTAATGCCCTGTGGATCCTGCTTGCTTCCTTTGTTAGGGGCCGAAATAGGTTCTGGTCATGTATCCGGAAATGTGCTGCAATGACTTTATGGGTAGGCCAGAGCCTCTGGAGAGAGCCTCCGTCCACCCTTTGAAGGCGGAGGGGATTTAAACAGTGGTGCTCACCAGTCCCTCCAACACCAGAGAGTTCCTGCAGTCCCTGGAGAGCTCCCATGGCTCCCCAGCCTTTTCGATACAGTCACTCTCTTATTAGTTGTACAGAAAGTGGTTCCATGTAGAAGCGACCTCTGTGTAGGCTTTATGTGCTGGGTAGTTTGGAGAAACTGGTTAGAGCCAGGCAGATGATCAAGGTACCTGGGAGGCCAGCCTGTGAGCTGAACGGCTCTATCTATGTACATTGCAAAGGGATCACCACCATAAGTCTAGTTACCACCCATCACCACATAATTGACCCTTTTCACCCATTTCATTCACCCCATCCGACCCTCTTCCCCTCTGACAACCACCAATCTGTTTTCTGTGTTTACGAGTTTGTTTTTATTTCATTTTATTTTTTCATTTGTTTTGTTTGTTAGTTTCCACCAGCAAGCGAAATCACACAGTATTTGTCTTTCTCTATCTGACTTATTTCACTTAGCATCATACCCTTGAGGTCCATCCATGTTGTTGCAAATGGTAAGATTTCTTTATTTTTTACGGCTGAATACATGACATTTAGGTTGTTTCCATATCTTAGCTGTTGTAAATAATGCTGCAATAAACATAGGGATGTCTATACCTTTTTGAATTAGTGTTTTGGTATTTTTTAAATAAATACCCAGAAGTGGAAAAACAAAATCATTTGGTAGTTCTATTCTTAATTTTTTTGAGGAATCTCCATGCTGCTTTCCACAGTGGCTGCACCAGTTTACATTCCATCCATAGTGCAACGGGGGTATCAGATAGATGAGTGCAGATATCTCCTATTCAGTAGGTTGCCTTTGCATGTTGTTAATATACAGATTAAAGTGATATAAAGGTGAGTAAAATGCTTCCCCTTAATGATGAAGAAAAGAATAATTACAGCTCAATTTTTACCGATCATCTCAAATTTTACCAGTAGGTTGTGTGAAAATATTTAACTAAGTAGTTATTTTAATGATGGCATTAATAATTTTTAACACTCAAGGGTTTTGACATAATCTCTACCAGCTCCTTTTATTAGTTTCCTGCACCCGGCTGTGTCAGGTTGTATTTTTCAAAGACAGTTAGATGTATATCTCATTCCCCATGTGCTTCCTAAAAGGAGACACTTTCACCAAGGGTTGGGGTTTGTCCTCTCCTCCCTTACATTTTTTTTCAAGAAGTCTCGTGCTGCTGTTTGGACTAGCAGCGTGCAGCAGCAGTGATACCTCGTAACTTCCAAGGCCAGCCCGTCAAGACAGTACAGTGTGCGCATGACTTGCTCTCTCTTGCGATACACACCTTGGGAGTCTAAGGCATCCAGTTACTCGGAAGCCTCCATTCTGGAGACACCATGTAGATAGACCAAACAGAGGTAGAGAAAAATGTTAGAGGATCTTTAGGTGTCTCAACCTTCCCAGCCTAGGCACTAGATGAGTGAATAAATGAGCTATCCTCTTCCTGCAACCATGGGAGAAAGTCTGAGTGAGAACTGTCCAGCTGGGCCTAGTCAAATCCAGGAACCACGTGAGAAAACAGTAAAACGTGGCTGTTGCTTTAAGGCACTAAGTTTTGGGGTAATTTATTATGTAGTCATAGTAAATGGAATATTGGCTCTTCTCCATGATTCCTTCATCTGGAGAACTGCACCATCAATTATTATGACTATCCCTGAATTTTCCCATCACATTATTTCAGACTTCTCTGAGATTCACATGGGGAATTCCAATTGCATATGCTAATTTCCACAATGTACCCATTGGGAGATACTGCAAATCATATAGCAATAGGCAGCGACGTGTGCTGTCTGTTCAGGGCGAGGAGCCAAAAGCAGGCCACAAGAATGCAATCTACCACAATCATGAAAGGTGCATGAGCCTATTCATACAATAAGAAAATAAACGATTACTGTATATGTATAGCTATGTGGTGACATAGAAAAAGGTCTAAATAGATACCCACCAAAGTATTAATAGTCCTCTGGCTAGAAATGTAAGAGAGATGAAGGAAGACTCCAGTCCTCCTTAAAACCTCTGGAGTGTTTGAAACTTTTACAGCAGGACTCTAAGCGAGTGAGGGAGGCTGAGGCTGAGAGCTGCTGCGTGCCACGTATATGGTCACTCAGCAATCAGTCACAGAGCTGTACCTGATGTGGAATCATTCATACTGTATTTTGTCTGGTACTTGCCTTTGCCCATCTGCTTGTCTTACATATATTCCTGTTGTCATCTAAGCATGTGCAAAGAAAGATGGCCACATGAACTTTATTTCTGGCTGTTTTCCTTTAACTCCAGGCGCAGTGTGTGATCGCCGTAATTTGCTTTTGCTTTGGCGCTTCCTCATGTTCTCTTCCAGGTTATTGACAAAGTGTTGATGCCAGGAAGATTGAAAAAGTCTGGTGTTCCCCAAGAAAAAGAAGCTGCATGCCAGATGGAACTGACAGAGAGTGTTCTCAGAGAAGTTAGTGCCAGCAATAGGTTCGTATTTTCCTTTATAGGAAGAACTGTTTTCAGGATTTAAAAAAAAAAAAAAATTCTATGGGTGAGTCATGCATATACCTTGATTGTCACTGAGAATTAGGGTGCTTCGCCATTAATTTGCAAATTGTCTCAAGATATTTCTTTTCTTTCTTTACTTAGTTTTTTTTTTTATAGTTCTACAACAAGGAAAAGAAAAATAGAGATGTATCTTCTTAAAGAATTCACATTAAAATGGGAAATTCACAAAACAGAAAAGTAGTAAAGTTGGCTTGTATAATTTCTTGATTTTCAAAAGACTTTTTCCCCAGAATTCTTTCAAATAGAATGAGTCTAACGCACTTAGGATTTTATTTATAGATTAAAAAGAAATAGGAGGCGGTGGTGGAAAAGAGAGAGCAGAGAAGGAAAACGTTTTAGGAAGTCATAGTGATGAAAGACGTGTAACAAATGAAAAAAAAACCCAACTTGTTAGGCCAACAGAAAAATATTAAATCTATAATAAGGGTAGGAAGAACACATTACAAAATGAACATTTTTATGGTTCGTAAGACGGAAAGTGTCTTTGCCCATGTAATAGAAGCTATCTTTCCACGCAGAGGAGAGGGATGGGTGTGTACTCTGGGAAAACCAGACGCGCCGTGAGTGATGGAAGGCTGTTTCGGCCAGTCACAGGCAGGAAACAAAGCCACAAACAACTGGGTAGATCTACAGCATTGCTGAAAGGAGGATATGGTTTCATTATTCTACCACACACTTTAAAATCCAAACATTATTGCTGTGCGTAAAAAGGTGGTCTCTGCATTTGTAGGCTGAATAGCACACATTCTTAATGCCTTTTGGTGAGCTTTCTTTTTTTTTTTTCTTTTTGTAAGAGTATATTTAGTCTTTGCTTTCATTTTTTTTATTGAAGCAAATTAAACCATCTATAAGGTCCTAAATAGCCAAAGCTCTCCCTCCCCCCGCCCCTGCCCCCATTTGTCAGCTAGCACTAGCTGGGCTCTTGGAAAAGGACTTTTCCTTGTTTGTTTTGCTGAGCTGGCTGCAGGTGCACAGGCTGCACGGGAAATACTGGGCTACGTGTCAGTGGGAAAACAGATTTATAAATCTGGGGTGTCAAACATTGAGTTTTTCACATAATCTGGGAATCTGGCCATGGCCTCCAATCAGAAATGGAGAGACATAAACTGAGCCTGCTTGACCATGTACAGCGCATCAGGAAAAGCCCCCACCCCCCACATGGCCGCATTCTCATTGTTATTTTCTCCAAATGTGGATATAATATGTGCTGTGCTCTTTGGGGGAAAATAATTAGGTATAAACGTAGAAAGTGAAATTCTCTACCCTCCCCTCAATGTCATCGCCTCCCAGACATAATCCACTGTTAACATTTTCTTATAAATCATTAATAAATCATTCCAAATATTTTCTATAAATGTGAACACAATTTCATTTTTCTAAAACAAAAAATGCAACACTTTTCATTTTAAAAGATGATCTTTTACTTTAATACTATATATCAGGCACCTTCCTGGGTCATCGTGTAGAGATCTACAGCTCGTCCTTCAGACAACAGTATTATTATTTATTTAATAGCACTTCCGTGATGGACATTGCCCCAGTTACATGTGGTGTTGCAAGCAATGTTTTTTTCACTTACACTTTTTCACACTTTCCCTTTCATTTCCTGTGATAAATTTCCCCCGCGTGGACTTGCCGGATCAAACAGCGTGCCCGACTTACGCTGTGGTGCATGTTGCCAGTGGCCCTCCAGAAATATTGTGCTAAACACACTCTCGCCTCACATATACAAAAGGGTTCCATCTCCCACACCCTTGCCTAAACTGGATGTTATCAATCTCTTTAATTTTGCCAAACCGGTAGACAAAGATTAATCTCAGATTTTGTTATAATTTACATAAGGACTGGTTTTTCGAAATGCAGATTTAGTTGTGTTTTCTGCAGCAAATGGCTCTGTTGGTTGGCTTTAGGAAGCCTCCCCTGCCCTGTGCTGTTATCAGTGCATTGCTGGCATTGTCGGATTTTTGTGGAAGCAGAAAATTACCCCTAGCCGAGCAGAGGGGCAACTGCTTTCTTTCTCTGACATAGATTCTCATTACATTGTACACACACGTGCACACACACACAACGAAACACAATTACACACACAATGACAAAACAAAATCACATGCCGCATTGTACATTTACAATCTCTGTCTCTCACACACATGCATACCACATCACATATAAAATCACATGCAATCACATCACACACGCCACATCACGTGATAGAGTAGTGTCACTGTAAATCAATCCACATGAAATTAGTTTTCAGGGAACTAGTTCAGAGATGTGACGACATTCTTAGGACACTTCGAAAGCTCCCAGACGACGTGACCTTTCCTAGGTGTCAGTGACATCATGTCAGTTCTCTGCTCCCTTTCTTGCTCCCGGAGCTTTCCTGCAGGCTGAGAGCCATTTCCTCCTGGCTGGGCACATCTGCATGTTCATAGTACAAAGGCTGCTGGTAAAAATATGACAACCGAAGTTCTTGGGAACAAACTCAAATTTACAAGAAGTAGTTTAAGTCTAGAACAGAAATGGATTAAGTCTCTCACTCTCTTTGAATTTTGTCACATGGACTTTGAAGAATTAAACTGGAGAAAAGTATAAGTAGATCCAGTTTCATCTGGTTTTGCTTAAAACATTCTAGTTTACCATTAGCCCAATGTTGCTTTCTTGATGCAACGTTTTCTTCATTGAATTTTTCCCTTTGTCACCAGCATCGTTCAAAACAGAACTGCTAAAATATGCTGACCTATTCTTTCCTCAGAGGTCCTTAGCAATAAGATTTACACAGAACATATCCATCACATCTACTATTTAATTAAATACAAAGTTAGATTAGGGAAATATAAATAATAGAGCTTATAAGCAATTCGTGGAAGAACATTACTTCTCCCACCAGTTTTCTGTGTACAGGCCTGGATCTAACCGTTTAAGGAGGAGTTTGTGGAAAAGAGTTTTGAGCCAGACTGGGTTTGCAAAATGTCTCCGTGTAAACACATTTTGGATAATTTCCCTTTCTGAGCCTTGAATTATATATATATATATAAAATACAGTTAATGAAAGTATCACACTAACCATGAGAAGTAAATGAATACTTTGTAAACTGTAAGGGTTCACTAAATGATAGTAATACTGTTATTTCTAGTCATTCAAAAATATTTATTGAGCATCTACTATGTACCAATATTATATAAGGAACTAGGGAGAAAATAGTGATTAAATTTAGTGATAAAGAACATTGTTGCTGCTCTCAAGAAGCTTTCTCTTGTTATGAGAAAGAGAAGCTAACAAGAGCTTATCGTAGCTAAATGGTGACCAGGGAAAAGTGCCATGGGTAAGTGGGATTCTCACTGCAGCTCATAGCTCTGGCTAAGACACATCAGAGAGGGCTTCCTAGAGGGGGTGGCGCTGGACTTTTCTGAGGTTACAGGAGTCTAGGGAAAAGTGTTCAGATGCACATTTTAGTTTTCTTTTATGCAGAACCTGACTTCATCGATATATTAAATCAGCTAACATCCACGGGCCCTCTAATGTTGACTAAGCTCAAAGATAAACCAAACGTGAGCCCCACCCTCAAGGAAGCTCACTTCCTTTAGGAGATAAAAGTTGTGTATGGTGTGCACATTGTGATGATTAGGCACCAAGGACTTTGCATAGATTAGCTCATTTGATACTGGCAGTCAAACCTATGAGGAACACACTGTTGTCATGCCCACTTTATAGGCGATTGAGGTGAGGCAAATGAACTTAGGGATTTACCCACGTTTCCACTGCCAGGAAGAGGTGGAGTCCGTCCGGCCCTGGGACTCACCACCTACACCACGGTAGTGGAGGTGCCAGTCCTGGCAGGTCCCCTCTGCCACCCACTCCGAATGCTTCCTTCCCCCGGTGTTTTCTTTCCTCTTTTTAAATACGTGATTTTCTTTATTGGTGGTCTTTATTCTTTTGGTTTTAGTCACATAAGGGGCTTTCCTTTTGTCACGATGCAAATACCCCTGGACAGGATGACCCATAGGAGTTACAACTCATTCTGAAAAGTTCATCAGCTCTTTAAGGAGCTTCTGTACTGGTTTCATCCAGGACCCCGGATGAGAGGGTGGAACCCTGGCAGCCCCGGACTGTGCAATCCTAGCCGCATCCTACCTGCCGCACCCCTGGGCGGGGCTTTCTCTCCAGTCTGGCCTTTCTCGTGATCTGACAAACCCTGCCTGTGTTCCTGTACTCACTTTAAAAACAAAACAAAACGCAACAACTTTTTATTTATTTTAAGACCTTTATCTTATTCTACATCCTCTCCTCTGCCCTCTCTCCTTTCCTCTTGGGCATAAACTGGGCATAGGAGGAAGGCTTTGGGCATTGCTTTCCCCACCCTCAGGGAAGCACAAGGCCTCTGTCTGCTGTCTTTTCTGTTGATGGTCTTTCCTTAGCAGGCTATCTCAGAAGACGAGAGCCCATCTTATTTTTTTAAGAAAAGGGATGAAAAAGAGGATTTTTACTATTATTTTTTTAATGATAAAAGTTATGCTTATTTACTACAGAACATTTAGAAATACAGAAATGCATGTTCATAATCACCCCACATACTGTTAATAACTTGGCATTTTCCTTTAGTCCAGTTTAAAACAATGTGTAGGATTTTTGAAAGCACAGTGTAATCATTATATTTACACGTAACATATGTATGTGCAATTACATTTGTATATACATATATAAAAATGTGTACGCATAGAAAAAGATGTTGCTAAGATTCAGTCCTTATGCCCTAGTCCCTTCAATCAGCCCATCTCCTGACTTCTCTATTGAATGTCTGTCATCACAGCTGTGTTTTAATCTAAATAGACCAGTAGGGCATCTGTTAGCATTTCAGCATTTCTTTGTGAAATAGGTACCATTTCAAACCTTTCTCAGTTCAGTCTTGCAAGTCTGCACTTTTCCCGACGTCATTCTTATGTGCCAGAATGTAGGAGATTTCTCTCATCTCATGCATTGGCAAGTATCTCAGGCTCTTAAGTGCATCTATTACACAGAGTGCCGCCACGTCCTTTCATCTCGCTTTCTGGTCAATACCATATTAAAAAACCGAAACTCTAAGAAGGCTCATCAGGACAGAAATGGAGAAGCCAGTGGAAAGGTTACTGTTGCAGCAGAATTCACTGTGTACGATGCCGCCTTCTGCTGAAGGATCCATTTGCTCAACACAATAGATGGAAAATGACAGAGAGACACTTGGGAGCAGAGGGAGTGGTGGGGAGCAGGATGAGTAGCTATTTCACCCAAATTTGGACCCTGTTTTCAGACTGACTCCAGGGCTTTAGAAGAGTGATCAAAATTGAAATGAGAATCTTTGCATTGTTCTTCCCACCTCTCCATGTGATTTCTTTTTAGTAAAAGATACTAAATGCAGCAACTGAAAATACAGGGAGGAATTCTTTATCAAGGATATATTTATTGTAGGGAGTCGTTTCCTCACTTCTTTTAAAAAATCTTTTATCATCAGAATAGATATTCAGTCTCCTCTGAACTATAAAATAAGAGAAAGTCTTATTCCTGTGGGGATAACTGGAGTTGAAACATTTCATATGCTCTAGAGTAGAAAATGCAGGAACTAAACTGTAGACAAAGAACAAAGGAAGCCATGCAGTGTGTTAACCGTCTCCCTATAGTGGCTATGAGTCTAGTCTATGAGCTAGAATTAAGCTTTGCCGTAGCAAAACTAAGAGTAAACGATTATTTAGGCTAAAAGCACTGTTGTCAGAGAAAATCTGGAATGATCTGGAATGGGAAGGAGTGAGTGTGGGTTGGAAGAAATGCATTTTATTCCATAAGATCCTGAAATGAAAAGTAAGACTCTTATTCCCTGACTAGACCCAGTGACAAATGCATCTTTAGTCTCACATACTAAGTCTTCTGCACTGGTCTCTTAAACTCTTCTGGCACGTCTATGTGGAGTCCTAGGTTTCTTCATTTGTGTGGGCAAAGGGTTTCACCCCTGAGCTTCAATACTCTCCCAATATCAAGCCTCGGTAAAGGAGAACTATTTAACTGTGTGTATTACTACTGACTGATGTCAATACCTAGTTCAGGCATCAGCCCGTGGCCAAATCTGACCCACCACCTTTATCATCAATAAAGTTTTGTTGGAACTCAGCCAGCCAGTCCACTCATCTTTACACTGTCTATGGATGCTTTCCCACTAGAAAAATTTAGTTGTGACAGAGACTGTAAGATCCACAAAACTAGAAAAAGTTTGCTAAACATTGCTAGTTGATTAGAACATGGTGAGGCCAGAGTCCTAGATCTGAATTTATATTTTACATATTCAGCTTCAAAAAGCTTCCTTGTAAATGATTGTGGCTGGTCAGATGACAGTCCTCACTGCCTGTCCTTTAGTGGGGAACTGTTCCCCATGTGTGTTCTGTAGACTTCTCTGAGGGTCAGTAGCATAATTTTGGTGAACAGGGGATTTTGACTTTCAGTGTGGATCAGATATTAGGTTCCTAATGCTGCTGTAACAAACTATCACAAACCGAATGCCTTAAAACAACACAGATTATTATGTTCTGGAGGTCAGAAGTCTCAAATGGGTTGACATGGCTGTACCCCTTTGGGAGATTTCTGGGAAGAATCTGTTTCCTGGCCTTTTCTAGCGCCCGGAGGCTCCTACATCCATCCTACGGTCATCGCTCTGACCTCAGCCTCCACCCTCACATTTCCCTCTCTGACTCTGATCCTCCTGCCTCTGTCGTGTAAGAACCCTTGTGATTACGTTGGGCCCACCTGGATAATCTTCCTATGTTGAGGCTCTTAACTTAATCACATCTACAAAGTCATCTTTGCCATGTAAGGCAGTGGTCCCCAACCTTTTTGGCACCAGGGACCGGTGCTCCTATGAGAATCTAACACCTGCTGATCTGAGCTGGAGCTGAGGCGGCGATGCTAGCGCTGGGGAGCGGCAGCAGATACAGATGAAGCTCCACTCGCTTGCCCACTGCTCACCTCCTGATGTTCCTAGCAGGCTGCAGACCTGAATAGGTCTTGTGGCCCAGGGGTTGGGGACCCCTGAATTGTAAGGTAACATATTCACAGGTTTGAGGGATTAGTATATGGACATTCCGTCTATCACAGATGGTAAATACTTACTTTTACCTCTGCCCAGATATCTACAACAATTTTACTGATTGCTAGGTGTGGAGTGGGGTGGGGTGGGAGTACTAAGATAATTAAAAACAAAACAAAACAGTGGTTTGAAAATTCTTATAGGTATTTTATTTACATTCCAAATGGAAAGCATGAAATACATTTGGTACTTCAAAGAGGACAGTAAGATATTTGAGAGATGATTTAATTTTGATTGCATTGTAAAGTAAATAAATCATTTACCACATAAATACAATGCATATTTGCATAAATAAAGCACTTTTCGAATGAGCATAATAATTTCCACTGCATTTTCTAGAAAGAAATTGATTTTATATTTTCTAAATACAAGATCATGCCCACCCCGTTTTAGATATAAGGTATGTGCACTCTGCTGTTTATTATACATAAATGCAATACATCTGAAGAGTTAAACACATAAATGCATGGTTTATAGATAAACATTTTTCAGAGATGTTGCTAATTAATTGTATCACTTGTACTAGAGGCATCATTCTCCAGTCTCTAAAATGGGACCTGTCTTTTGGCCAGAGTAGGATAAGTATGGTGAGTGTAAATGAAAAAAAAGATTTTTTAAAAAGCATACATATACCTTCAACGAACTGTTCTCTAACTCATTGAGGACATGTTTGCAATTTCACATCCTGGAAAAGTCCCTGGGGCCCAGTGGTTTCAGTGTTTGTGGGTGAACATGTCATGGACCACAGAATATTATGCTTCATCTGAGTATCTTTCAGCTGAGTACCATAATCTCAAATTGCTCTTTCTTTACTTTCACTACAAAGTGCTCCATATCTCTATTTCTCTCTTTCGAGCTCCGATCACCCCATTCTTGGTTTACCAGAGCCCCTTTCTTGCTTGTCTCTTGATGTCCGGGTCTCTGATTACTTTGCCCTCTGCATTCAAAAGTGCTTTTTCTTTTCTTTCTTTCTTTTTTTCAAATGTAACTCTCACTTAGCATTTCCTGCCGCCCTAAGAGCAAATACTGTCTATTATCTGCCTTGCAGACTTAACAAGAAGCATAACATCCCAGTGTAGGAAACTCTCAGAAAAGGGCTGGCAAGGAGAGCACTACATTGCTCAGGAATTCTCTATTCTGCCCATTCTGATGGTTTTGTTCTATCTCTGCTTATCTCTGGATCCAATCAAATCTCTACTTATGTTTGGATCAAATCAAAGCCACTGGTTTAATGGCTTACTTGTTTGTTTGTTTGTTTTCCTTATTTATTTATTTATTTATTTATTTATTTATTTATTTACTTACTTCCCATTGACCATCCAGTGTGCATGAACAAACCTCTCTTCTCCTGGACAGCAAGCCCTACCTTGTCTTACTTTGTTCTTTAACTGCCCACCCTTCTTCTAGGAAACCTTCGTGGATTTCCTCTAACCATTTTCACCTTACCAGCACCATCTAGGGGCAAAATTTATCTCTCCCTTGATCTTGTAATTATGGTTTATTCTTTCTTGGAGGGGTACGGGGCAGGCGACGATGCTCACATCTGTGACTGCGCAGAAAAGCAAATGTTGGACAAAGAAGTCTTGACATTTTCCTTGATCATCTTGTTACTTCCTCTGGGTCTCAAATGCTCCTCACCTGTAGCTCTGTTTGGAGACTACTTTATTCTGCATTATGTTATAGCTGGTTCTCTCTCTACTCTTATTAGATTTTCAAAATTTTGAAAAAAGAGGACAGACCCATCTCTATGGCATTCCAGCATAGCACTGGTGTTAACTGACAATAGGTATTCAATAGATAGCTGAGGTTGAAATGAAACAGGCTTTTCTACTCAGAGCCAAGTTTGTCTTGTGATTAAGAACTCTTTCTACTATGCAAAGAGCTGCTGTGCTCAAATAGTATAAAACTGTCACCTGGATTCACCTCCAGCACTGGTCTTCCTCAGAATTAACATCCTGTTCCTTATTTCTTAAAGCATAATAAGTTCCTAAATTGTTAGAATGATAAATGCTTTAGTAATGCTAAATGCTTCAATAAAAAGTATAATGTGCTTTAGGTATTATAAAAGTATTTATAGGAATCTTTATAATTAAGTTGTCTAAATCAGAGGTCCCCAAACCCCTGGCCGTAGACCGGTACCAGTTTGTGGCCTATTAGGAACTGGGCCGCACAGCAGGAGGTGAGCGGTGGAAGAGGGAGCAAGCAAAGCTTCATCTATATTTGGAGCCATTCTCCAGCACTAGCATCACCTCCTCAGTTCTGCCTCAGATCATCAGGCATTATGTTCTCATAGGAGCACCGGCCCCTAGTGCCAAAAAGGTTGGGGGCCATTGGTCTACACTAAGCAAGCAATCCTCTCTTTGCTTAGGATTTTTATTCTGTAAAATGGAAAAAGCATTGTGGACAAACATTATGGCCTTTCTCCTTTTTAGTGATTCCTGGAGTAGAGTTCTGCCTCTCCTCCGCAGCTTTCCTCCACCCACTGCAGATAAGGTCTAATATTTCTGCTATTCACAGAATTCTTCAGAAGATTTTCCCTATATAGGGAGGCAGCTCCAACAGCAGAAAATGACAATTTATGCGTGATAAAACCACTAGCTGGTCTGACCGATGTGTCCTCTGCATGCTTTCATTACAGTCAGGGTCAAAACTGGAAAACCTTGTCCGAGGAAGGGTAGGCACGACGATGAATTTGTGGCAATTGAAGTCATTTTAAAAGACAAAAGATGTTCATTGAGGACCAAGATATAAATTAGTCATCGAACTTTCCTTTGCTGGATGAGATGTGCCAATCAAGAAGTATCTTAGATTTTACTAAAGAGAGTCCAAGAATGACTTAAGATACCTGAAAAACGTAAAACTGGACTGCTAAAGAGAAGGCAGCATTCTAGGGGATCCTTGTTGGGAGTGACACTTATTGGGGCCGCACTTGGAAACCAGCAAGGGCCAACACTTACTGAAGCTGACCCCGCAGGTGCCAGGATGTGGGTTTCAGTTCCAGTTTTACCCTTCAGACATCAGTGACCGCCGCCCCAGAGGTACCATCTGCAGGCCTATGGGAAAGATGTCAGGTTTAGAACACGTGGGAAAGGAAGAAGTTCAATTTGAAAGTTAATTTCATTACAGTCCCTGCTCGTAGAGCTTCCCCTTTACACCTCTCACCTCTTTTCTTACCCACGCCACAGGACAGTTTTGGCGTTTGCTTCTACCCCAAACGACTGGTTCCTAGTTTCAATTTCCGTATCTAGTTGAGAAATGCAGATGGGGTGCAGGGAAGTTACTTAATGGTTTGGAATGTTGCCAGGCTCAGTGGGAACCTTTTTTGAGTGCAAGGCTACTGCTGTTCATTTTTGATGTCTGTGTCTGGGGAGCTCAAAGGACTTTGTTGATGTCACATTCACTTTACCTCAGGCAATTTGTAAAGGCACGTATCATTGTAAAATTTTCTTTAATTCTGCCTATAGATCAGTTAGCTACATTTTAAAAATTGACAATGGAAAAAGCTAGAGTTTTAATAATAATTTTCCCTTACTGTCTTGGGAGCAGATGAGGATGCCATTCACCCAGGTGAGGGCGTTATAAAGGGAGAAAATGTAATGCAGAGACTAGCATTTAAAGAAGCGCGTTTTATAGATGCATAATGACTCAGTGCATTCAGGTAGATTGGCCATTGACTGAAGACAATGTCCCCAAGTTGATTGGACTTACACTTTTAAACTTTGCTAACTCCATCCTTTCCTCGTTGGCCCCTCAAACCTCATATATATTTTTTAATGGAGTTGATTGGAGACACTGTTGAACCTTAAACTGTCACAATGCTCCTTCTCCTGTCACCTCATAAATGTATTGGATTAAGAATCAACGCATCTGATTTGCTTGCCTCACTGCTGTGCACCCTGACTGGGCACAATACTAAGCATCTCTAGGCCTTGGTTCTCCCATCTATACGATGGTGAGGAACTCTATTACCTTGAAGATACCTTCCAGGTTTGCCATTTGCAGAGATGCACGATATGTTTTAATGCTTGCCATGCAGACAATAGGTGGAGAATATAGGAGATTCCTTGTCTGAATCTCCACTGTAGGCTTTCTATCTCTCTCTCCTTTATCAATAAAATCTTATCCAAAACTCTATTTGTTGTAGAGAAATATTAAAAACTATAATCTCACTATTTTTGGATAACTATTAACACCTTGGTATATATAATCTCTGACATTTTTTCTGAAACCACACACACACACACACACACACGCATGCACGCACGCGCGCACACATAGAGTTAAGGATAAATGCATTAAGGAACTGTCACTGTTAAATATTCAGGATACACCCAGAGTTTGGAGGAGGGTACAGGACAGTCCTTTGTTCTCTCCTTTGGTTATGTGTCAGTCCATCCAGCTTTGCCTCAGATGGACTTCCCTCGGCCTCCTTCTTGTCTTAGAATGTTTACCTTTTCTTCCTCTATGTTGCTTTGACTGGTTTCCCTTCCAGAGAAGTGGCGTCCGCACCTTTTATCCTGTGCTTCCTTGGAAAGGACTTCTATTAATTCTCAGTTAAACATTATAGGACAAACAAAGACATAGGTTTTATCGATGCCTTTAACAGCATAAATTCAAGTTACTATTGCCTGTCTACCTCCCTGATGATTACCTCCTATCAGAAGGCCATCATGTGATTTTGGTAATGGAATCTGTGATTGGATTCTTATTGTTGGGGCCAGTTGAGTGTCTAAAGTGATAGTATTTAATTTTTAGTGTGTTTTTGACTCTTGGGTGTGTAGATTTCTATGTAGGGTTGTCAGATAAAATGCAGGAGGCCCAGTTAAATTTGAATTTCAAATAAGTGACAATTGTTAATGTAACTATATGTCAAATATTGCATAAGACATACTTATCCTAATCGTATTTTTGTTGTTTGCCTGAAATTCAAATTTAACTAAACATCCTGTGTTTTTATTTGCTAAATCTGGGGATTCTAATTTTGAGGATATTATTTCCTGAGGTTCCGAGGCTTCTCAGAGTTCAGGGTGTTCTTCGCATGTGTTTGTGCACGTGGTTGTGTGTGTGTTTAATGTGGGTAGGTGGTGCTTCTTGATTACTCTGTTTTGTCATAGTTACCTTCACGATATTTGTCTTCATCCTCTGTTTCATCAGCCTCTGGGAGATTTATTGGCATTAACCGAACTCTCAGGAGACCTCTTGGTAATTCAAAAAGTTAATATTGATTTTCGACAGGAGATATTTTGGGCACATTATAGTTGAGGTTTCTTTGTGGCTGCATTCGTAGGAAACCAAATGGCATAAGAATACAGAGCTCGAGAAATTGTGACTTGGAGCAAATGTTCTTTAGGAATAACTTTGATCAATGTATATTAGCTCGATAAAGTACATTTCTTTCTCCTAGATTTCTTCGAATTTCATAATTTGGATTTAAAAAAGAAACAAGTTCTCCCTTCTATTGGACATGGCTGAAGCACACAGCTAAAATATTCTCTTCCAACTCTTTTTTCTCTAGTCCCTGTATTAGGTCAAAACTCAGCTCCTGCTTCAAAATATTTTTCTACCTCTCTGCAGTACTTCCAAACATTTTTACAACGTCAAAATCCAATTTTACAGTGACTACCTTTTCAATGGACTGTCTCCTAATTGCTTCTGAGATGTTTTCTAGGTGCCAGTGGATCTTCCTCATGTCGTGTGGGTTACATTTAGTCTCAGAGAATGTGTCCCCTTTATTCTCCTGCTCTTTCTACCTGTTTTCTGATTTTTAGTGTCCAGGGTTAAGAAAATAATAAGAGGGCATTTTATGCTTGGACCATAAGTGGTCACCATCTAGTCTCTAGGTGAAGCATAATATATACGTCCTTCTTAAAGCTGGCATTGCAGTTATACACTAATTTCACAGAACCGTTGCAATTGTCTTATAACGCGTAATCTAGGCTCATAAGTGAAAGTTAATTCTGTATCCGTAGGAAAAAAATTTGTTTCTGTAGCATATGCATTAAAAACATGACTTCTTAATTTCGTTCTTTTCTTTTATAAATGCTCCCATTTACTATAAAATCTAATTTAGGTGGTGATTTAGAAGAATGGAAACGATTAAAGTAAAACCAACCAAAAATTAAAGTTATTTTATAGAGGAGGGGTGAGAATCCCATAATGGCTTCTCATTATAAGCACTCATAGAATAGTTCACAATGCAGCATATAACATTAAAGAATGATAGTAGTTTCCCCAAATATGTGAATTTAATATGTAGACATTATCTTTTATTCTAGAAGATAAATTTTCTAGAGTTTAAAACATATTTCTTTCCTGAATTCCCTCAAACAATTAGAAACCTCGAAAAATAAACAAGTGCGATTAAAGGTGAGACCACCTAAAGTCTTGTTTGGCCCATCTTATCTTTAATATTGTCACACACACACACATACACACACACACACACTTGTTCACACATTTTCTTCCCTCAGATGTTCATGTTTTTACATAGCTTTAATATTTAATAAAGATACTCAGGACACAGGACACCTCATTTCTCATTCTTAATAATGGTGCCTTATATTTGCAGGTACTTTGGCATCTACAAAAGGCCTAGTAGGCATGTAGGGCAGGCATTACTACATTTTATTTCCATTTTATAGGTGAAGAAAGTGAGGATAATAGAAATTAAGCACCTTGTGCCACTATAGTCTGATGGTGGAAACTAAAAAGTCCAGTCCTTTTAACTCCAAATTCCATTCTCCTTTTAATACAATAAGAATCGTCATGAGCTTTATAAGAGGGAATGTGTGAAAAATGCTCAAGAGTATTAGGTGTTTTAATATGTTTTTTAGCTCAGTGTTCCAAAACCTCAAGGGAATCTGTACTTTAAAAAATATTCCCTGGGTGAATCTGACAATCAGTTAAGATGAAGAACAACTTCTTAGGTCACGTTCCCTGAAAACCAAATGACTGGTGATGTCAGCAACCGTGGCCTGTGTATTTCATCCAAACACGTAACCCACTACCTGCCTCCAAGTTGTAAGGTCTCGTTCTCCTCATAAGAAGACATTATGCTAATAAAAATTATCTTTACCTTTCTACCTTCCACATGTAGGCGATATAGTAGATGCTGTTGGCATTATCTAAATGTGAGGGAAATAACGTTATCACCATCTTGAAGATTAGGATGCTGAAGCTTGGGAGGAATAGGTAACTTTCCCAAAGGAACTGTCATTGAATAAGTTGAATAGGTTTATATGGAGTTGATTATTAGTTTATCAGTGATAATGATCTGGGGTAACTGAAGCATCCTTAATTTCTGTCATCAAGAGTTGCCCTTCAAAAAGAAAGGCACAAGGCTCTTTTATTTAAGTAATTTTATTTAGAAAATTTCCAAAATCTCTCCTCTTTCTCATAACACACACACACACACACACACACACACACACACACAGTCATAAAAAAATTTGAAAACTGATTGTTTTAAAAGTCTTATTCAATATGACAATTTATTTATGCAGTTAAACAATTTTAAGAAACTTTTCAGACCATCTTCTTTTAAACCTTAACTATTTTAACATTTTAGTTCATCCTATAAAGCAAATGAGGGACATCCTTTGCTTTGATCCCATTTTCTGCCTGGGGAAGAGCATGTCTTATTCATCAGTCAATGTGTAAAGTTTTATTGTTACACTGGAGTTAGAGGAAGAGAAAAATAACCAAGGACAACTGCAATTTGAAAGAGTACCCAAGGGCTGGAAAGAAGATGTGCGATGATTCTAGACTTAAAAATTATATTTTATGTTCGAAGTATTCTCTAGATATTATGAATTTGTTTACACACTTAGCTGAACTTTGAAAGGGGAACTTTAAATTAAGAAGATAGTTTTAATGAGACACTGTGCCTATTTCCAAGCAATGCCTTGGAGTCAGCTATAATTTGAGCAAAACAATAATAGCTATAGCAGATACAGCTTTTCCTTCAGCCTGTCCAGAGTCTCACTGTGTGCAAGTTACTGAATCACTCTTGTCAATAAGACTAGTCATCCCTGTCTCACAATAGAAATTACAAAAATCAATGTGTCACACCTCGCTTGCTTGGAAAGCAGCCTCGAGGATCTATCAGTCAATAACAACTACAACAGAAACCATTCATGTCACATGCTCCTTTCTCTTCATCCCTTTCCACCCCTCACGGCCTAAAGAAGAGAAGCCTGAGTTAGTGACCCCTCCGTGGGCTCTACTTATTGGCCTATTTGCTGTAACAACAGTCAATTAATATTTACCGAACAATCGTAATGACCCTGGCATTGTGCCAGCTGTTGGCTCCCATCTTGCAGTCTCTGCAGAAGTTGTTTCCTCTGCCTGGAATGTTCTTTGAGCTTCACATGACTGATTATCTCTTGTGATTCAATTCGTAACTGAAATTTTAAACTTGACCACTCCAAAAAGTTCTGTGAAGTCAACATCTGTCACATGCCATCATATCATCCTATTTTAATTCTCTGCATAGCACTTATTATTATCTGTTATTTTTCTTATTGTAAAAATATGTTTGTCATGTGTCTCCTATCTCTACGGCGTAAGTACCACGACAGATGGCACTTTCTCCGTCTTCTTATTACTGTGTCCTCAGTGCCTAGAACATTTCCTGATACACAGATATTTGTTCAATGTGTGAGAGACTTAGGATACAATAGTGGGACAAAAGTAGATATGGTTCCTGATTTCGTGGAGCTGCTTGTAGTTTAGCAAGGGCGATAGACATTAATCAAAGAGTTCTACAGTTTACTGGAAATTTACAGCTATGGTAAATGTGGAGATGGAGAACTTAGGAGTGGGGTAATTAATCGGAGGGTGAGATAAAACCTAGAAGAAGAGGTGGAAGGGGAATGTTATGGTAAGATCAAGGAGGTCGTGTGTTCTAGGTTCCATGACTTGAGGGAACGTGCCTATTCAAGAAAAAAGACAGTGTGGTTAACCTGCAGAGGGAAAGTGGAAGTATTGTTTTCAGACGAGGCTGGGCTGCGGGTGGGTTCCAGGCCAGGGATGGATCTTGTGGGCAATAGTAAGCATTGGGATCATTAGCCTGAGATTAATGGGGAGCTTCTGATGAGTTTAAGCAGTAGTGGAATGAAGTGGTCAGATCCGTAATTTGAAAAAAATCACCCTGCATTCTAGAGAATGGACTAGTGATGGTTTATTTTTTATTTAATTTTTTAATTAATTAATTATTTTTTTAAATGGTGACATTGGTTAATGAAATCCAGTAAGTTTCAGCTGTGTGTGTGTGTGTGTGTGTGTGTGTGTATTTTAGGTGAGGCAATCTTCACAGATTGCAAGGACCTTGTCAGCTTACAATCCCTTATTTTTTATTTTTTACGCCCACAGTGCCTGGTCTTCCTAGGTGGTCTCCCATTCAAGTACTAACCAGGCCCAATCTTGCTTAGCTTCCAAGATCAGATGGGATGGAGCTTGTTCAGGGTGGCATGGCCATAGACAGTTGTATATTTTAACAGCAAGGCATATGTATATTTATATTGTGTATTCACCTCCCATAGATTGCTCTATCACCACATATTTGACTCTTTTTACCCCTTCTACTTCCTTCCTCTCCTTTCCTCCCAACCCTCTGGTAACTACTAGTCTATTGTCCGTGTCCATGAGTCTCTATTTGTTTGTCCTGTTCATTTGTTGCTTTTCGGTTTATATCCCACATATAAGTGATAGCATGTGGGTTTCACCTTTTTCTGTCTGGCTTATTTTGCTTAGTATGATTATTTCAAGGTCCGTCCATGTTGTTGCAAGTGGCAATATTTCATCTCTTCTTATGGACGAGTAATAGTCCATTGTGTATATGTACCACAGCTTCTTTATCCAAACATCTATCACAGGACATTTCGGTTGCTTCCATGTCCTGGCCACTGTGAATAATGCTGCTATGAACATCAGTGTGCAGGAGGTAGTGGTTTAAATGGGAAAAGTACTGCCGCCATCTAAACAAGAGATGTGGCTAGTTTGGATTAGATTGCTGTAGAGGAGATGGAGTGCAGTAGACAGATTCAAATCAACAAGATGTGGTTTAGGGGTAGATATCAGGGTTGAAGGAGAAGGAAGTGTCAAGGATGTTTTTTAGATTTCTGCCTTGCTTATCAGAATGGGAGCTTGCGTCACTCACTCTTGCAATAGTTACACTGCAAGGAAACCACAGGGGTGGGGTAGGGGGCTGGAAACAATGAATGCAAATTTGTCTTATGTTGCCTTTGAGATGTCGAAGTAGAGACATTTAGTAAATAACTGTTTATATGAGTCTGGAACTTCAGAAAAAAGGTCCGTACTTTAGGATTAGTCACAAATGTGTGAGTCAGCTGTAAATAGGTGAAAATTGAAGTTATTGATATGGACACAATAGCCTGAATATAGCAACTGGAAAGAGAAAAAAGGCTAAAACAGACACTTGAGGGAGTTCCATCATTTAATGTCATTTAATTATTGGAGAGAGGAGGGTGATCATGCAAAGCGGAGAGAGAGGACGTGCCAGAGAGCAGGAATGTATTGGAAGAGAGTTGGGTGGTAGAAACCAAGGGAAGATTTATGCACGTGAGGAGCTGTGAAAAGACCGAGAATGACCCTGAATCGGTCACCTTTCTACCTTCTAAACATTATGTGGAAACAATGGAAATTCTGAAAAAAACCGCCTGGTAAAGATGACCAGTGGGATCCTCTGTCATCAGGGAGGGCTCGCAGAGGACACAGGCGCAGGTGTGCTTGGCCGACACTTGTGGACTCTTTGACTTAGACCTTTAGAGAATTCCACCACTACTGCTCTGTAGCAATTTCGAGGTGTAGGCTTCAGAAATGCTGCTGCTTTGGCTAAATAAATATTCATTTATTTTAGTTACTGCAATAAAGCCTTAAATTACACATAGTAGGTGCTGTGTGTGATAACCCCAAAACTTCACTGGAATTTGTCTCATTCATATAGCATTTCTGTCTAAGTGTGTGGTTGTGGTCTTCTCTAGGGCAATGTAGCACAGAGCCTCTCTATTTAGTGTCTCTATTGTCCCTTGGAGCTGTGGAGGCCTCTGCTGCATCCTCTGCTTTCAGCCAGCCGGTGGGAGAAGAGAGGAAAGGGGGCGTTGTGGGGAAGGGTTTTAGTGGTGGGCATCCCATCCATTCTCACATTCCATGGTCAGAACTCAGTGCTGGAGCCACACTTTGCTGCAGGAAGACTGGAATGTCATCTGCACCCAAGCAGAAAGGGAAACGGGTGTGGCAAACCCACCCCTCTCCTTTTCCCCTACATTCTGTTTGTCTGAGGACCTGATTAAGCCCGAGTACCTTCCTTGTCCGAGAATTACCTTTCTTTATTCATTCAACTACATGCTTGAAACCATTTCCGACTGCCTGCCTTAACTTATACTTCAACACCTTCTCTCCTTAAGAGAGAAAAATATGATTTGGGAATAATTTCTCTTGGTTGTCCAATGATTATTTCCAAGTTGAAAAGACCCGCCCCTCTAGCAATCAAGCTGGTTTACTTTTCCAAAAACTATTAGTACTTCTGTCTGGTTTCAACTTTGAGTTTTTAAAAAATATTTTTATGGGGTTTCATTTCAATAAGATTTTGGGAGAAAGGTTTATAGTTTGGCCTTTGCCTAATTAAAACAGCGGTTCTCAAGGTTTTAGAATTTCCCAGAGGGCTGGCCCCACCCGCAGAGGTTCTGATGTGAGGGCTGAGAATTTGCATTATTAACAAATCCCCAAGTGGTTAGCATGCTGCTCATTCAGAGACCACGCTTTGAAAACCACTGGTTTCAAATAAACAGCTTTTTATTTTTTTTATAGACAACATCCTGGTTTTCTAACCTGAAATTTTTATTCTGAGGTGAAGATAACACAATAGAAAATACAGTTTAAAATCAGAGAAAACAAACAAACAAACTTAGAGGTAGAAAATCTTAGTCCTGCTCTGAACCAGCCATGTTGTAGCCAGTTGTATGAAACCGGGCAAGTCATTCTACTGCTCAGATTTTTCATTTATTTATAAAATGATGATAATAACACCTACTTTGCCTGGAACAAGACATTTTGTCCCAGGCTAATCGGGAGCAGAACGGCCAGAAGATTTGCATGTTTCTGTGGAAAGAGAGATTTATACTCCATCAGAGAACTTCTCTGGGGGCTGCCCACCTGCAGCGAAAATCTCCACAAATGAGGCCACCGTAGTTTTCTGGAAGGCAGTAGACGCACCGGGCTCAAATTTCAAAACAACGCACCAGCAATGGCACTGAAAGGTCAACAGGGCATTGCTGGGATTCTCCATGCAGGTCTGGGACAGCATCCTCTGTGTAGCTTTGAAAAACGTTCATTCTGAGGTGGGGCCTGGGCATCTAGAAATGAGTCTTGTATGCAAACTGGGTTTGAGAACCTTCCTGTGGGAAACAGACTCTGGCTTCCCCGGTCAGCGAAGAGGGTTGTACTGTGACTTCTAGCTTACAGATGATAGGCACATTCTGTATACTGCAAAGTTTGATTGCTTTGGGGATATTAAATTCCCACGCAGTGAGCACTCTGTCACAGGACAAATGAGAGTGTCGCAGCAGGCTTTTAAGGCCCTGTGTATTATGTTGAATGATCAACTGCTTGCAGGTGATTAAGCTGCCTCCACAGGCTCAGGCCCTCACTTCTTTTGCTTTTCAGGTGATGTCATCTATCTTTGTACTTTTTTCTCTACCAGAGAGAAAGTGCACACATGTTGAATTGCTGCAAAGCACCCCAGATACTAGGGAAGTAGGGTGAATATGATGCTTCATGCTTAATTTTCGTAGGCATGCAGAACTGGATCCAATGTAATGTAGCTGTGTCGTAAGAAATTTGGCACCTACAAATGATCTCGGGTTTTCATATTTGATTCTGAGGTTTTGTTTGGCTTTTAGCACGAGGATAAAGGCAAGCAGAATCATAATTGTGAGAAGGAGGTGGAACAGGCTGGATCCGAGGTACAGATGCCTCGATGCCTCTGTTGCTTCTAAGGATGTGTTACCGGGGTTTTCGTTGTTTCAGCAGAAAAATGGGTGCAAGGACAAGGCTATTTATTTGATAAAGAATGGCTTAAATTTGCTTCCTGCGCATGTTTACATCTTTGAAAAGCTATTCTTATCAACATACTTGACAGTCGGGTAATTTGGCCGGAGTAATACTCGTCTCAGAACAACTTTCATTTGGTTTGCATATCAGTGCTAAGCAACTCTCAACGATTTCAGAATTAGGCAGATAGAAAACACAAATTGTGGAGCTTCTGATGAATTTAATTCCAAGGTTAAATGAATACGAGCCAAGGCCTGTTATTTCCTTCAAATGTGCTGATAAGGAAAGCGGCTTTGTAACAGACCTGGTATTTTGATAAGTTTGACTATTTGGAGATGATGGAAACTTTGCATCAGATGCTGTGATCGATGTTCTCTGATGTGTCGCTTCTCCTAGAGACTTATACTTTGATTATGTCTGGGCTATGTTTTTTGAAGACCTAGGTTCGGTTTAGATGGTATCTTCTGGAAAAACTGCGTTTGCATCCCAGCAGGAAAAACCCACGGGAGGGAGGCTCCTGAGGAGGGAGAGGCACGTCACAATTCTAGTTCCAGGCATTGCAGCTTGTGGGAAACGGAATTAGAACCAAATAAAATCAGTGCTCTCGATGTGTGAGGAGGGCACTGAAGACAGAACGGGCCTCAGGCTCTGGACGGGGCTGAGAGCAGCCCACGTTAGCTGAAGACGCCTTTCCAAGTACCAGCTCCACATGGACGTTGGAAAGTGTCCATGTGGACCTACCAATTCCAGTGCAGGGTCTTTGGCTCCAGGAGCAAAGGCTGACTCTCTCCTTCATTGTATTAGAAACTCAATGATGGTTTCTACTTTAATTGTTTTATTGCTAAGCAGAGAGGAAAATTTGAAAAATGAGAAAGACATGCTTGTTGAAGTTAACCCTCCTTTCTTTTTTTTTGGGGGGGAGGTGGTACTCGAGGAGAGGCAAGCAGAGCTGAATTCCCTTCTGTTCTTCAGGAATTCTTTTAAAGGTTATTTTGTCCTTTATCTTAGACCAGGTCTATTACCATGTTCTGTAGTTGAAATACAGCCTCCAGAACATGACGCAGCATGGTGCGATTTTTCTAATTATCCCCAGAACTCTAAGTTAGGAGCTCGCGGGGCATGTCCTTTGGCATGTCATCAGTTCCCACTGACTCTGACTGTCAGCAGGAGTCTAAATATTTGAACCAAAGCATTTTTGCCTGAAGTTTATGTTTGTGTTCAAAGAAAACTTCTGCGGAAGGAAAAGACAGCATTCTCGTCATCATCGTGCCCTGTCCTTTGGAATTAGCGCCTCTCCAAACTAACTGATTTCTTACTCTTTTTCCCCTTCGGTGCGCCTCTTGAACTTCTTTAGTTACCCACAACACTCGGAATGGTAGTTGTTTGTGATTAGCTTTCTAGAGATAGAAAAGTCACAGCTATTAACCCCAAGCTATACCTGATGTGGAGTTTCAACCTCACGAACAAGCTGTACTGCCTTTCCACACAGTGAAACTTGGTGTGAAACCTGCCTTACAACTGCCAGTTATTGATTAAACTACTGAACTGTTTTGATGCTGATTATTTCCGTTGTTGCACACTTATCACCTTAGGTTTGGAGGAGTTATTCAAGATACTAAAGTTATTGGAAAGTGCTCAAGGGTCACTAGGCTGTCTCCTCATTCACCTGCTGCTGGTACCATCTTTAAAGCTTCTCCCCCAAGTGGAATTTTGACCACATAGAACCCATCTAATGAGATGGCGAGGGAAAAACAGACTTCGGCATCCAGTAGACAGTTATAATTTGGAGTTATCCCTCGACATTATTCATTTATAGCTATAGTGGGCTAACTATATAATGGGTTAGGAGAAGACCTAACTATATAAGTAGATAATTTGATATAAAATTATAAAATCAGGTGACTGCTCTGATGGAGGCACAAAGATGTTGTTTAGAACCAACTAACAGCATGAGAGAATCTGGGAAAGATATTCAGAGGAGATGTTTGAATTTGATTTGAAGGATAGGTGGAAGTGTGTGTGTGTGTCTGTGCGCGTGCATGCGTGCATACGTGCCACAGAAAGGATAACAGGTGCAAAGCTGTGGAATCTAGAAAAGACTGTGTTAAGACATGGTGAGAAATTCAGAATGGCTGGACAGAAAGGTTTGTGAGGTAGAATAGTGAAAGAGGCGGCTTGGACTCGGCTTTTTGGAGCTTCGCATGCCCAGCCAAAAAGTTTAGATTTTATCCTCTAGGAAAAAAGGAGACTTCAAGAGATTTATAGCATGGGAGTGACTTCATCAGATTTCAGTTTTAGAAAGATAATCCCAGAGGCCATTTTGAGAACTGATTTGATGAAGGACAGACTGATTCGGGGGTACAGGTTGGATGACCATCTGGGAGACCATGAGTCCTACTTTTAGTTCAGAAAGTAAGGTCATTGTCGATAGAGCCAGTCTTAACTGGTTGTGGTGGATTATTGTAAAATGTTATGCCTAATGTTGTGTGAATACCAGCAGAATAAAATAGAAAATTATGATAATTACTTGGACTATGCAGGGAAACATAAATTGACTTGAGGTATGAACATACAGAATTTCAAGATGAAAAACACCTAGGTCATTGAGCAAATTTTTTCTCCATGAAAGGCTCAACTTTAATTTGATGGGACACAGTCTGAGTTACACAGTCTGCAAATTGATGATTTCAACAATATGTGATTTTGTTACTTATGGATCAGAAAGTCATTATGGAATAGGACAATGAAATTGCATAAGCATTGTATTCTAAAAAAGAAAGGTCAGAATAATGTGAGGACAGGCATTGGAAATTTGCACATACTTTAAAATTTAAACTGCGTTCTTTTGGCTGGGATATGGGAACCAAACCAGTATAGATGATGCATTTTTTATTGTGTTTCAGGTAATGCAGGGTGGTCAGGAAAGGGAGGAGTTTTAACTCTGATTTTCAAACTCACGTTCATTTCTGCCTCATGAGGTTTCCATCGTCTGCCCTGTTTTTTGGCTTGCTGGCTAATCAATTCCCGTTTTCCTCACGCCATAGACAAACGCTCCTGAGATAGATACTGTCACAAACAGAACTTTAGTGCGTTTCAGAAAAAAGATGACGGGAGAGTTTGCCCAGATTAAAGTCATGAAACAAATCCTCAAATATTCTTCCTAATTTCACACCAAAAGTAGGCTTTTAATAATTTATTTTTATTCATATTACATGTTACTTCAGTAGCATCCTGGTGCAGAAGAAAGTAGATCCGTTACCAGCTGACAGAAGGGTTCAGTCTGGACACTGGTGGTCTCCTCTGCAGGGCAGGGTGGCTCTCATGCTTTGTCACCACCCAGAGGGTTTCTAATAAAAAACGTCTCTGACATTATTGTCAGTGGCACCCATGATTTGACCCCCCCATACGGGCTCATCTGCCCACGACTGGTCTGGCTGCGTCCTATCATTTCGTATTTGCCGCGTGCTCCATCAAGCTAATAAAGCAGCTGCTTGTTATGCATGATATGCTCCGTAGAGTGACTGATGGAGAGCTGCAGCATTTTGAATCCTGCGCTAGCATTTTGAGTCCATTATGCTGCCGGCTTCTCCACCATCTCCAGAAAAATGTTCCTTGCTGTGGACTATTGAAAGCAAATGTAAACTGTTTTGGTGCTAGAATCAGTTTGAACCCTGTAAAGCACTACCAGATTAGAAGGCTGAAAAAGATGAGGAGAGACTGTTCAGAAGAAGGTACAATTAAGGGTATCGGATATCTGCACATAAAATGCCATTTTTGTAGTCCTGCATATGTGGATACACAGAGTTCTTCCCGTCGAACACGTGACTCAGTATGAACTGGAATAGACCTTTCTGTGAGGTCTGTAGACTCGTTAAAAGAAAGATAAGGACAGGTGACACGTTCATTGAGCGCTTACCCCGTGCCTAGCGCTTTGCTGCGTTCTACTGCACATATTATGTTATAGATTCTCAAATAACTCCGAGAAACAAGGGTTATTTTTTTGTTTTTTGTTTTTATTGTTGTTGTTGTTGTTGTTTTTAATCCTTATGTTTATAGTAACTTTGAGAAATTGAGTAACTTTCTTGGTTTCTTATAACTAGTACATGGTGCCGCTGGGATTAAAACCCAAGTCAGTCTGGTGGCAATTCCTGTGTCCTTCCCACAACCCTCTCCAGGCTCTCAGCTGAATGGCTCCCCAAGGGGAAGCTCTTTCTTAAGTCAGCCCCTCAGATTCTCAGGGAGGACCCAACAGGTCTCCGACAATTTGATTCTTGAGATTTCAGTGGTTCAATAGCTAGAGATTAGTCATCTGAAAAACACAAAAGTAGATTTCAGTGGAGTTTATTCTATTAATAAATCACACACACTAAGTTTATATTAGCAAATAATGTGGCAATTTTAGAACCGTGTTTATAAAAAAAGTAATTCCTAGGATTATACGGAACACAAGTTAATATATTCCAACAAGTATATTGGTCTCCTTATCTCTTCTTAGATTGGGTTCTTGACCTTTTTCCATTTACTCAAAGTCATTTATTAGCTAGGGGGAAGGTTTTTCTCTGAAACAAGAGTGAAGTTCTTGGATCATGAGTTTCAAGAATCTGGAATTTGAGCATCAGAGGCCTTCGCCCTGACATTGGTGGGCAGAATTTATGCCCCAAGCAATAGATTTAGAAGAGGCAGCTTTTCTGATATCCACATAGATGATTCTGTGGGATGAAAGAGAGGAAACAAATCAGAAGAGAAGCATGGGGCATTGAGGATGGGTCGCCTAAGACAGGTCCAACACTGCTTCCAAACTCTTGGGAATAAATATTTTAAAAAATATATTTTAAAATAAAAATTGTATATATTTACAGTATATAACATGGTGATTTGATATATATAGTGAAATGATCATTGCAGTCAAGCTAATCAGTATGTCCTCTACACATAGTTACTGTATTTTTTGGCAATAAGAACACCTAAAGTTTACTCAGCATATTTCCAGTATTCAGTGTAGTATTATTGACTATAATCATCATGCCTGTGCATTAGATCTGTATGTTGTTCGTGCTATATAACTACAACTTGGACCCTTTGACCAATATCACTCCTTTCTCTCCACTCCTCGAGCCCCGGTAACCTCTGCTGTACTCTACTTCTATGAGTTCAGTTTTTTTTTTTTTAAGATTACACATAACTGAAGTTATATCAGCAGTTATGTTTAGCTTATTCCACATAACATAATGTCCTCCAGGTTCATCCATGATGTTGCAAATGGCAGGATTTCCTTTATTCATAGCTGAATAATATTCCAGTGTGTGCGTGCGTGCGTGCGTGTGTGTGTGTGTGTGTGTGTTTCTCACATTTTCTTTATCCATTTATCCATCAATAGATGTTGGGTTGTTTTTATATCTTGGCTATTGTGAATAATGCCGCAATGAACATGGTGGTGTGTAGATATCTCTTTGAGATCCCATTTTTATGGTAGTTCTATTTTTGATTTCTTGAGGAACCTTCATACTGTTTTCCAAAATGGCTGTACCAGTCCAGGTTCCTTTTTCTCCACATCCTCATCAACATTTGTTATCTTATATCTTTCTGAGAATAGCCCTTCTAACAAATGTGAGGTGATATCCCATTCCCTGATGATTGATGATATTGAACATCTTTTTGTGTATACATTGGCCATCTGTGTTTCTTCTTTTGAGAAATATCTATTCAGGTCCTTTGCCAATTTTTAAATCAGTTTATAGCTTTTTTCGCTATTGAATTGACTTCAATAAAATTAGGGCAACCACTACTAGAAGCAAAGATAATCCTACAAAATGATAAAAGTTAAATTCACTAGAAAGATGCAACAATCCCACATTGCGTTTGCCTAATAACATGCTCCTGAAAAATGCAAAATAAAAACAGACATAACTATAAGAAGGAATGAACAAATTTACAGTCAGAACAGGACATTTTAATATACCTCTCATAGTAACTGATAAAACATGAAGATGTAAAATTATAAAAGATTGCAATTACGAATTAAGCACATTTGATCTATTATATATAATAAATAATACAATATATAATATGTAGCATAATATATGGATATAATAGAATATATGACATACAACATAATACATAATATATTTTTATAATTATACATTATTACATATTATTATATACTGTATAATTATACAACATGTCATTATATACTGTATAGTATATGTATAATTATATACTATATTATATATCTTATATAACTTATTATACTTATATCATATTTAATTTGGTTAATGTAGATAATAAATCAAGTTTCCTAAACTTGTTATTCAGAATTTTTACTCAAATATAAATATATATAGTCAAGTTTGCTAATTTTATTTACTATTTGCAAATATATACATGAAATAGGCCAAGTTTACTAATATATGTAAACATGCATATGCAAATCTCTGTTTCCTAATTTTGTAAGACAACTTTTTTTTACCATGTTGCTATGCTACACCCAAATTTATGTTTGTACTGCCATCATATTTTTAATTTTAAAGTTAAAACAAACATATTAATCACCATTAATTTTAAACAGAATTTATAATAACATTCACAATAATGTCAGCTCTTTCTCCTGTGATGTAATGTTCTTCCAAAAGCTTTACTCTAAGTCCTTGAATTGGATGAGAAAATCAAATCATTACTGAAGTTAACTTATTCTTTCTTTAAAATATCTGGAAATGCAACTGTAAAACTGGCATCATGTAACAGTGTGCAAAGTTCTGTTGCCGCTAATGGAGCCAACGTGTTCACAGCTATTGTTTCACTTTTCAGTGTGCACAAGAAAGCCTGGAATCCAAATGAGTGAAATCAATTTAGAAGAACAGGCATTTGCCCTAAATGAAAAGATAAGCTTCACAGAGTCTTGTGTAAATGCAATTGCTGCAGCTGCACGTGTTGAATTGTTATTTTCTGACTCAGTCTTCTTAGCTGCATTTGAAAAAGATGCACAGAATTCTTCAGCAGAAATGTGTCTGTGTGTTTGGCGATATCACAGACTTCATAGTGGATGGTAAATGTTGACAATTTTTGCAAGTTACATGGTCATCAGCTTTCTCAGAGGTAGATACTTATTTTTTCATTACAAATACAGTTCCATTCTTCTGAACTGCCAACAGGGTTTATTGTAAATTGAAAAGTGATGGAAAATAATAAAATAAATAGTTATACGGCTACAATTTGCATTGAAATAATGACAAAACCACTATAGAATTGTGTTCAGACTGCTCTGTGCTGTGCAGCAGGACTGCTCATCCGTTTTCCACGTATGCTTTAGGTGGACCTAACCTGGAATCTCCCATTTTCTGCTGACTGCTAATTGGCAGCCTGTGGCTTCATGCATATCACAGGCCCAGGGCACGGCCCAATTAGCTGGTGGACCAGATAGTTGTCACGGGCTGAGCCCTTCTTGTTTGAGTGAGTGCAGTTTTATCAGTAAGCCGCTGTGCTATCCTTCACACAGCTTTAACCATGTGTTAAAGTTTATGGCACATGCCTCACACACACGAGATGAGGCCATGGCAGCAAATGGAAGTACACAATGGAGACCCATTAAACACCGTGTGTTATAGGTGTTTATTAGAGACTTTTTATCAGATTAAGGAAATTCAATGCTATTCTTTGTCCAATTTGTTTTCCCCCAAGACTGATTAAGGAAAACAGTGAAAGTGTGAATAACAATAATCAGGAATCAAATCTAGGACATTAATGACATAGACTGAAGTATCTGAAAAGATCATAATAGGATACTACGAAAACGTTCATGACAAAAATTCAAACATTTAAGTGAAATGGAGACAATCCTAGAAAATTTCCACTTACCACAATGAACATAAAAAGAAATAGAAAATATGAGTAGTTATATAACTATTAGAAAAATGAAAAAAATAGTTTAAAAACTTTCTATAGAGAAAATATCATGCCTAGATGGCTTAATTATTGAGTTCTATCAAACTTCTGGGACACAAGTAACTCCTATCTTCTACAAACTTTCCCAGAGGATTAAAAGATTAGTTTCCGAATTCATTTTATAAGGTTATTATGACTTTCATAACAAATCTGAGGGACATGATGAAAAAAATAAAAGGGTAGGCAAATGTCTCCCATAAATATAGATAAAAATATTCTAAACGAAATACTGGTAGATCTAATATAGCAATAAATAAAAGGGATAATATGTTAATGACCAAGTTGATTTTATTCCAGGAGCATGAGGTTGATATAGAAAGTTAATGAAATTTATTATATTTACATGGTAAAAATGAGGAAATATTTTATGGTAATTTTAATAGATGAACAGAGCTATTTGTCAAAATTCAATATTTTCATTAAGTCTTAAAAAATCTCAGCAAAGGAAGAATGAAATGGAATGGATCCTTATTTGATAAGAAGTATTCAATAAAAAGCTATAACATATCATTTTTAATGTTTAGTCATATTTAATGCCAAATCTTTGTAAGATTTCCTGTGAGTCTGGGAGCAAGGCAGGTTTGCTCATTATCGTTACCTCTATGCAACATTTTTTTCTTGGAAGTTTCATCTCTTACGATAAGGGGGGAAAATCCCACAAAAACAAACAAAAACAAACAAAAAACCTCATCAAAACAAGAGCAACAAAACCAAATAAAACATATGCATTTGAAAGGAAAAACATTTGTATTATTCTTGGATGATCTGATAATATTGTAGTTAGAAAATTTAAGCTAATATACAGATAAAAGATTATAATTAAGATAGTTTAGCAAAGTAACTCTAGAAAATCAATGTGCAAGGTAATTGTAGAAACAAGCAGAACCAAAGTTTAAGTAAGACCTATGTAGGGTTAAAATAGTAACTACCTAAAAATAAATCTATGGAGAAGACTTTGAAACTTTATTAAGATAAACTAAAATGACTGTAATATGTGGAGAGACATTGGTCATGGATTCGAATGAAAGATTTAAATTTGAGAAAATGTCACTTTTTCCTAAATCGATCTATAGATTTAATTCAAATCTAATAAAAATTCTAGTAGGCTTTTGTGTGTGTGTGTGGAATGTGAAAAGTTGATTTAAAAATTTGTATGGAACTACAAAGATTAAAGAGTAGACGAGTTAATACAAATCTACATTAATTTATACCACTTGGACAGAGAGGACAATGAACAGAACAGAGTCTCTAGAAACAGAACCAGGAGCATATAGACACTTGATTTATGACAAAGTGACACTGTAGAGCAATGGGGAAAAGGCTAGTAGTTTCAATAAATAGTGCTGAGACAGTTGGACATCTTTATTGCAGAAAATGAAATTGGATCTCCTGTCATACCTGACACGAAAATCAATTCCAAGTGGATTATAGACTTACATATAAAAAAATAATAATAAAACTTGTACTAGATAATGAGAATATCTACATGACTTTAGGCAGAAATTTATTTCTTAAACATGACACAAAGCACTATCTAAAAGAAGATTAATAAACTCGATTTCATTAAAATTAAGGTGTTCTGTTCATTACCATACACCATGAAGATAGTGAAAAAGCAACTTCAAGATGGAAGAATATATTTGCAACCATTTTAACCAATAATTTAGAATAATACATCATTACAAATCATTTTAAAAAATGAAAAAAGAAAGACTGCCAATGCAATAGGACAATGAGCAAGAGACTTTAGAGGTGAGGAGATCTCCATAACCAATGTACACCTCCAATAGTGTTCAACCCCACTGGGAATCAGCAAAAGCCTATCAAAACCTCAGTGAGAAACCATTGCATACCCACTAGATGGGAGAAGGTTGAAAAGTCAGATAATTCTGAGGCAAGAACAAGGAGCGATAAAAGCTTTCAAAAACTGGTGGCAGTGAACGTTGGTCTAAAGACTTTGGCATTATCTAGTAATGCGTAGATGTGTACAACCAGAAATTCTTGTCTCAGAGATATGTGTTAGTATAGACAGGCATACTTATGTGCACTGTGGTACACTTGACAACGTGTGTTTTCTCTTGCATTCTCATGAGAAAAAAAAAATCTTTTTCCAAAAGTGCTTCTGAGAGATTTTAAACATACTAGCTAATTCAATAAATGTTTACTGAGTGCCTACGATGTTCCAGACACTATGCTAATTTTTTCTTAAATAACTTTATTTTTCAATTACAGTTGATACACAATACTACACTAATTTCAGGTGTACCACATTGATCATTCACACAACCCACTAAATGATCACCCACAAAAATCCAGTATCCATCTGACGCCACATGTAGTTATTACAGTACTACTGATTATATTCCCCATGACCAATCTGTACCTCTTAATCCTCTCCTCTCTTCACTCATTCCCCCACTTACCCCCAATCTGGCAACTATTAAAATGTTCTCTGTATCTATGAGCTTGTTTCTGTTGTTTGTTCATTTATCCTGTTCTCTGGATTCCACATGTAAGTGGCATTTGTCTTTCTCTGTCTCACTCACTCAGCACAGTACCCTCTAGGTCCACCCGTGTTGTAGCAGATGGCAAGATTTCATTCTTGGCTAAGTAATATTTCTTTGCATATACATACCACCTCTTCTTTGTCCATTCATTGATGGATGCACAGTTTGCCTCCATATCTTGGCTATTGTAAATAATGCTGCAATTATATATAGATTCACATGTCCCTTTGAAGTAGTTTTTGAATTTCTTCAGATAAATACCCAGAAGTGGTATTACCATGTCCTTCTTTGTCTCTTGTGATAGCCTTTCTTTTAAAGTTTATCTTATCTGGTATAGTATTGCTTCCCTAGCTTTTTAAAAAATTTCTATTTTCATAAAATATCTTTTTCCATCCCTTTACTTTCAGTCTGCATGTGTTTTTAGATTTGAAGTGAGTCTCTTGTAGGCAGTATATGTAAGGGTCTTCTTTCCTTATCCATTCAGCCACCATATCTTTTGAATGGAGCATTTAATCTATTTACATTAAAAGTAATTATTGCTAGACATGTAGTTATTGCCATGTTATAATTCACGTATTTTTTTCTTCTTTTTCTTAAAGAAATTCCTTTAACATTTCTCAAAATACTGGTTTGGGGATGATAAACTCCTTTTGCTTTTTCTTGTCTGGGAAGCTCTTTATCTGTTCTTCGATTCTAAATGATAGCTTTGCTGGATAGAGTAATCTTGGTTGTAGGCCTTTGCTTTTCATTACTTTGAAAATCCCTTCTGGCTGGCAAAGTTTCCGTTGAGAAATCAACTGACAGTCTTGTGGGAACTCCCTTGTAGATAACTAACTGCTTTTCTCTTGCTGCTTTTAAGATTCTCTCTTTCTCTTCAACCCTTGGCATTTTAATTATGATGTGTCCTAGTGTGGATCTCTTTGGTTTCATCTTGTTTGGGACTCTCTGTGCTTCCTGGGCTTGCATGTCTATTTCTTTCACCAGCTTAGAGAAGTTTTCTGTCACTATTTTTTGAAATGAATTTTCAATTCCTTGCTCTCTCTCTTTTCCTTAAGGTACCCGTATGATGAGAATGTTGGCGTATCCCAAAGGCCCCTTAAATTATTCTTATTTTTTGGGATTTTTTTTCTCATTGCTGTTCTGATTTGGTGTTTTTCTGCTACCTTATCTTTCAAACTGACAAATCAGTTCTCTGCTTCATCTAATTTATTGCTGATTCCCTCTAATGTATTCTTCATTTCAGTCATTGTATTCTTAATTTATGACTGGTTCTTTTTTATGTTTTCTATCTCAACTTTTATGTTTTTTATATCCTTGTTGAAGTTATCACTGAGATCATTTAGCACCCTTGTAACCGATGTTTTGAACTCTGTGTCTGTGTTTGAACAATTTTGTCTCCATTTTGTTTAGTTCTTTTTCTGGAGCTTGGTTCTGTTTTTTCATTCGGGACATGTTTCTTTGTCTCCCCATTTTGGCTGTCTTCCTCTCTTTGTTTCTATGTGTTAGGTAGAGCTGCTATGTCTCTCAGTCTTAGTAGAGCGGCCTTATGTAGTAGGTGTTCTGTGAGGTCCAGTGATGCAGTCTCCTTTGTCACCCGAGCCAAGTATGTTCTTTGTATGAGTTGTATGTGCCCTCCTGTTGTGGTTGAGCCTTGGTTGCTGTTCACTTATCAGTGGGAGGGGGTAACTCTTGGGCTGATTGGTTGAGAGGCCTGGCCATGACTGCAGTGGAGGAGATATGCAGGGGCCAACATTACAGAGCAGAATTTGCTTTAGTAGGACTATGGTGCCCGTTCAGTCCACCCTTTGGATGTGTCTTTTGTCGAGGTGGTTTCATGGTGCTCTGGGGTAGTAGCTACCAGGTGTGTTGGTCCCAAGGTCTCTTGGGAGGAGCTCTGTTGCACACAGGTCAAGGTCAGCCACTGTCTGTGTCCTTCCCAGGGCCATTGGTTTGAGTTACAAAGTGATTTGCAGATGGTTGCCATTAGTGCTGGGCTTGGAGGTGCTCAGGACAGGTTCAACTATGAACCAAGGCCAGCTGCCACTCATGCTGGGCTTAGGACTGCTTAGCAAGAGGTATGGGGCATGCTGAGGTCAGATGCTGCTTGTTTGAGATTTGTGAACTTTTGAGAGATTTTACGAAGGTCTGCTGCATGAGCAAAACAGGCCATTTGTATGGAAAAGCCACTGAAAGTGGCTTGAGCAGGCATGTAAGTTGGGTGCAGCAAGGTCTCAGGGAATCACCAGGGCAGAGTGAACAGAGTCAGCCAGATTGGTAGAGACTCAGATATGGTGGCTGCCTGAGTCTACACGCTGGGTCGGGGGAGAGCTCAACAAAGGAACAATGGACTCTGCCAGCACTTCTGTCTGAGAGAAAGCTGCCCCTCCAGCCCTCGCTCTAAAGGGAGACAACTCAGTTCCTCCCCATACATCTCTGCTGCTTTTGGAGCTGCTGCTACAGCACTGGCGCTCAGAGCAAGTGAGCCCATCAGCATGTAAGTCCATGTGTGAGACCTTTATGAAGAGTACCTGGGACTCCACCCTCTATCTCATCATAATCTCCACTGGATTTCACAGCTGGAGGTTATGGGGACTTCTCTTAGTGGAACCCTAGGTTGGGAGCCCAGTGTGGTGCTGGGACTCCTTGCTCTTTGGGGGGGACTTTCACAGCTGAGATATCCCTCTCTATTTTTAACTGTCATATATGGGTCTATCTATGTAATTCAGATTTTTCTTTGAAAAATTACCAGATAATTGCCACCTCAATTTGCCTGGCTTATCATAGACCTATGTAAAGATAATAGATAATTTAGTCTATTTTATATGACTGAAACAACATTTATTCCTTTTTCAAAAAGAGTACGAGATGTAAGAAAAAACTATAATGCTTCATCAATGATATGAGATATAATAAGAAAAATACAATGTCAGAAAGAGTTGACTTAAATTATTATTAATAAGCAAAGGTGAGGTCTGATGACAGCCTGAACAATGTTTCAACAGCTGCCAATATTTGGTAGCTAGTGGTCTGTTCAATATTTGTCCAAGAGATGGGTAAATGGCAATTTTGTGGATTATGACAGGCATCCAATCAGTCTTCCAGTGGACAATACCATCTTTTGATAATGCCACCGGTTTAGTTAGGATTGATTAGGGAGAGTGAGAAGTTAAGCAAGGCTTCAGAACATTCAATACATTAACAAGGAGGACATGAAAAAAAGTTTCAAGAAGAATTCATGTATATTTTCAGCTGCAGACATATTAGTGTATTAAAAGAGGGAAAATACCAAAGAGAATGCAGAACAGACCTCCAATAGCAAATTCTGATCTTTCTCCCTACATTCTCTCTACTTGAGAAAAATAACACGTAATTTCATAGGGGTAGCTGAGGTTGAGAGACCTAAAAACATCTACATGGGTGCTTAATATGATATTTCCCATTATAAAACATAGAAAACATTAGCTGCATTTGTGAGTCCTTGAGACACAGATCAAGACCAAATGTGCAATGTCTTAGTTTGAATGGACACTTGAGATTGCTATCAGATGAAATTACAATCCAGAATTCTATACAAAGTCACATTGTAATTAAGCTGTTCTAATGGAATATTTTATCTTTTTTAATAGTTACCTCTGCCTTCAGTTTATTAGTAAACATTACCTAATAAAGTACTCTATTATATAGGAAAGTTTGAGTGAAAAGGAAATTGTTTGGGGACATGAATAAGCAATGAATAAAATCTGAAATAAAATGTTGTCTCATAGCAGCCAGGCAATTATGTTCCTTCACAAAATAAGTGCTGAGTATCAATTTTGTGATCATAGAGGGCATCTCTACTGATTCGGAGGAGACAGAGAGGCAGTTCCCTATAAAACACAGTGTTGAAAAGGTTAATGAAGTGATCTAGTTAGATATTTAACAATAAAATGATTTTATTTCCACTGCAGGTCCAAAGATGGTAGGTGCATGGGTTGGTATTTTGGCCACTGTGCTTTCCGGCCTTAGGGAAACTGCCCTCGGGTCCATTATATTATGTTCTGCTTGATGGGCCTTTCTGGAAGGAAGATGCCCAGTCCTGGACTGTAATCATTTGCTCTCTGACTTTATGTATCCAAAAAAACACTCAGCTCCTAAGAGAGTGGTCTCTACTTCCACACAAGGAGTCAGATGACCTTCTCACACAAATAAAAATCAGGATTCGTGTTTTGAAAAGTAAGAATGTACTTAACATAAATAGGAGTTGCTACCTGTTAGTTACCTATTGTTGTGTATCAAATTATTCCAAAATTTTGTGGCTTACAACAACAAACATCTGTTATCTCACAGTTATCTCTGTAGGTTGGGAACCTAGGTATGACTCAGCGGGGTGTCTCTGGCCCAGGGTCTCTCACAAGGCTGACATCTAGATCGTCAGGTTGCATTTATCTCAAGGCTCAACCAGGGGTGGATCTTCCAAGCTCACTCACATGGGCCAGGCTCAGTTCCCTGTGGGTTATTGGACCCAAGGCCTGGGTTTTGTTTTTGTTTTTTTTTGTCTTTTGTTTTGTTTTGTTTTGTTTTGTTTTGTTTTGTTTTGTTTTGTTTTGTTTTTGCCACAGGAGACTCCACAGTGCAGCTTACATCATGGCCACCGGCTTTCTTCAGTGAGTGAGCAAGAGAGAGGCAGGAAGCCAAAGAGAGAAGAAGGCACAGTCTCTTTGTAACCCGATCCCAGAAATGACATCCCATCACTTGTGCTCTATCCTAGTCATTAGAAACCAGTCACTGGATCCAGCCCACACTCAAGGGGAGGGGTCTACACAAGTCCATGAACACTTGGAAGTGGGGATCATTGAGGCCAAAACCTGCCACTTGTGACTTTTTTAATAAGCCTCCTCTTTTAGTCAAACTCCTGCAACCAAAATTCTTCATATTCTTTCTTTATTGGGATCCCTGCCCTAAGTCTCCTCATTTTTCACTTTTCCGGGAAATTTCTTCTGGAGATGTTATTGAGTGTCTGTTTTTTAATGCCATTAGCTGTGGTCTAAAATTAGACTGGTGGTATGATCTCATATAGTATCTGCCTACTCTACTAGCTATACTAGTCCTCTTGACCCAGCAACTTTGGGGACTTAGAAAAGCTTGAGAACCACCTTAGAATGTTTATACACTCATTACCAATTTCGAATATAGGGGATGTGAATGTGGTTAAGGACTCTGGTGAATTTGGAGAATTTCACGTCTGGCTTTGTTTGATTTCCAGGCATGTCCTTCATGCATGCATTACCATCATTCTTAAAATCTGATCTACAGGAGGGTTCTGGGGGGGATGGCACATGATGAGGAAAAATGTCTTGAACTTGCCATCACCCAGGCTGTTATAGCTTTCTGATAAATACCAGGCTGCAGTCACTTGTAAACATTTCCCTCATTAGGTTTGGGTAATTGATTGCTAAGTTTTGCTGCTTTCTTTGGAGAAAGGGGGACGTGTATAAACTACATTTTGTAAATAAGAACATGTCTGCTGCACCCGCTTTGAGAATAAATGCTCAATTTCAGAACTGCAATTTCACAATGGGTTTTAAATGTGCCTACTCTGTTATGAATAGGGCAAGGTCAGTGGTTTAATTAGTTCAGCATTTATCAAGCACCGAGCCCTGCCATGCATGGTGCCAGGATCTGGGAGGATGAGGACGAGTTATACATATTCCTGCCCTTGAAGAGTTCCCAGTCTACTGGGAGGAACGATCAGGTAAACAAATAATAACATAATGTGATCAAATAGAGCTGCATACAGAGTGCAGAGAGGGCACTGAGAAAGGCGTGCCTAACTCCGCCTGGGGTTATGTGTTCTCTAGCATCCTGTAGAATACAAACCTCAGAATGCGCGATGCATTCAGGAGGAGAAGCAGGTGTGCTTGTAGGCTGTGAAATGTCCCCGCTCCCCTCCCCCCCCCAAGCTACTCTATCCTCAGAGAGAAAGAAGAATTATATCTTCACTGAATTTTCAAGTTTTTTATACTTACTGAAGTATTACCTCTAGAAGGTGGAAAATAGTTTAATTTTGCCAGGATAATTCTGTCTTTGATACCAACTTCTAAATGGCAAATGTAAAATGACTTTCCTAATAAACCATCAGCCGGGAAGTGCTTTCACCAGGAGATGCTTTACTTACATCTCTGAAAAGTGGTCCTGAAAAAGAGTAGAGGGGATGGATGTGCATAGCAGCTTGTGCAACTAGGTCAACTTCCTGACAACACCTTCATTTATATCTACAAACTTGGTACTGACTTTTCTGAAAATTACCAGCTATACTAGCGTATTTGTTATCTAAGGCTGCCATGCAAAGTACCACAAACTGATTGGCTTAAAACGAGGTGTCAGCAGAGCCATGCTGCCTCTGAAAGCTCTAGGGGAGAACCCTTCCTTGCCTCTTCCAGCTCCTAGTGGCCCCAGGTGTTTCTTGGTTTGTAGTAGTGTCACTCTAATCTATATCTCCATCTTTTCATGGCTGTTTCCCCTATTTCTCTCTACATTCTCTCTTCTTATTAGAAGGATACCAGTCATTGGATATAGGGCCTGCTCTAAATCCAAGATGATTTTGTTTTGAGGTCATTAACTAATTACATCAGTAAAAACCTTATTTTAAAATAAGGTCGCATTCTGGGTTCTGGGTGAACATGAATTTTGGGAAAGACTATTCAATTCACTACAGCTAGATTTACAGAAATAGCAAAAGATATGGTTGTAGTTCAAGGATGAGAGCTTTATCCTTCTTCACATTAAAAAAAAAAGATATTTCTTCATGTTATTTTATACCTTGTGTAGAAAGAAAAAGAAGTGGGGAAAAGGTAGACTTTAAGAGCAGGTAGGCAAGATCGAATAGAGGCAAGATTTAACACGTGAAAGAATATAAAACGCCTAGAATCAAAACGTGCTGTGATGGTGTAACTGAACCAGGATTGCCCATTCAAAAGCGTTTGCAGGTACGTGGAATGGAAATCAGCAACTTGATTTAAAACAGGTGAGTTAGTTTACTGAGGGATGGGAGGTGTGTGAGAACCATTGAAAAGTGTTAAACCATGAAACTCCAAATATCAACTTGATGGTCTGTCCAGTTTTTTCTAAGATATTGAGTCTAATATGCCATCAGCTCAGTCTTATTTATACCTATATTTAATCAAATCAAGTCAGTAATCACTTAATGAAAAACGGCTTGCAAGGGAAGATGCAATATTGTAGATGAAGAAATAGAAAAGTCAGTTCTTTCTTTAAGAAGTCGTGTCTTGGAGATCATCTAAATGAGTATGCATGCAAAGATAACTAACAGCATAAGCAGTCGAAGCTATGTTAAGGCCTAACAGCGGCTCCAAGGAGTGACAGCTACTGCAGGTGTTTTGAGTAGAGAGGGGTTGATGAAGGGACTTAGAGGCTTATTCAGGTGTTGGGAGGGCTGGGGGAAGTGCCAGCTTTTAGGAGGCCTGGAAGTTGGGGCATCGCAGGGAAGCTGCCGCTGGTGAGCTCAGCGTCTGCAGCCCTGGGTGGCTGATTCTCTGGAGCATCACTTCTATCCTAGTGGAGTTGTCAGTCTGCTGGGAGAAATAGTCACATAAACTAACAATCAAAATACAATATGCAGAGTGCAGAGGGGTACAGAGAAGAGAGTGCCACTGGTCAGACCCCTCTATGTCATCAGAGAGGACCCACTCATCTTTCTGCCTCTGGTTCTTGAATAAAGTGACCCTTATCAGGAGAATCCAATGAGCTGTGATGAGAAGAGCCTGGAAGTATAACTTCCGGGAATCCATCTCCTTCTGTATGAGAGAGGGCTTAGAAGGGCAGCTAGGGTTCAGAGAATCAACAGACACATCTGCTACAATGGCCAAGGAAAGCAGCCTGATACTGCAGAAAGGTACCCTTTGGACAGATGAAAAGGAAGGATGAAGGTGTGTATTCCAGGTGGAGCTAGGGCTTCGGGTGTCCAGGGCACAGCGAATGTAGCTTATTGGTTGGAGTAATGTGGGAAGTTAGCGAATGATAACATTATAGAGGTAACTTCGGTCAGGTTATGGAAAGCTCAATGCTGAGTTGAAGGGTTTGGAATTAATTTTAAGTCAATGGATCCCAACTTGTAGGCCTGAAACCTCTGGGGACCCTGGAGTTATTGTCATAAGGGGTTCTCTGACTTGTACACATACTAAGTGTAGCCTGGACCCTGAATAGATATGTCTTCTATTGTTGGTACTTCTCCGTAGGTGATGTGACTCAGTAAAATACAAATTAATTATATATGTCTAAATTTATTACAGTATTTCTATCATCTTTTTTTTTTTAATGAATATGTTCTACAAGTAAAACTACTATATGTGGTGATGTGTACAAAACTGTTGATATTGAAAAGGGGTTTCATATTTAGGAAGTTTAGGATCACCACCCTGGGCAATACAAGTCCATTGAAAGCTTTTGAGCAGTATAAAGACAAAGTGAAACGACTGTTTAGGGAAATTAAACTGACAGTGCTCTGTAGATTTAAAGGCGGAGACTAAGGGCAGCTAAACTGATAAGAAACCTCTTGTGGAAATTAAGTTTGAGAAAACCAGTGAACTGCGAACAAGCGGTTCCTAAAGCATGATGTGATGTGTGACGATGAGTACCAATAAAGAATGACGTACTAACTGTGAATTTATCGCCTCTCAGATCCAAATCCACGCTTCAGTGCCGGCCCTGTGATGGTGGCTGGGCTCTGTTTGCCAGGTGACAAGTTGTTAAGACTTGTCAGGGAAGGGTGCTGTCGGGACACTAAGGAGGGACTTTCTTTTTGCTGGCCCCAGTGTGCGCCTCTCTGCCGACTCCTATAGCACGCATGGCCTCTAGGATCTGGGTCCTGTCACATGTGCCAGGAGTGCAGCTTCCTCTGGCACTCCTTCAGGTGGCTCAGCACCCCGGCGACTTCTCTGCCATCTAGTGTGTCACAGCTGCACCCTCTCAAGTGAGGTCTGGATCAGCCGCAGTGTCAGAGACTCTCCCATGGGCTCTCGCTCAGCCCTAGCCTGGGGGCCACTCCTTTCATCTGCTCTTTCTGTGTTCTGCAGTGTTTTCTTTGCTTCTCATTAGCCAATCTCCCATCGAATTTAATAAACAGGTCCATTTAACGTTCCTTGTACAAATTCCTATATGGTACCTGCTCGTCATCAGATGGATCTTGACTAATTTTGTTGGACATCCATAATTTAAGAACATCTTCCATTCGTCTCTCGATTTGAAGATATAAAAGTCTATGTGTTGTAATCCAATAAGGTCATGTTATTACCCATAGTTTATGCTGCCGGAAGCAGTAGAAGCAACATCATATAAGCTTTTCAAAGGTTACTGATGTAATAAGTTTCTTGAAGAAGTTCTTTATAAGTAAAATGCAATAAATTAATGCTATTTTTGAAATTTTTCTGTGGTCGATAACAGGGTGATTTTATTTATTACTTCTTTTAGTCATTCATTCATTTCTTCTCTGTTATAAAGTGACACTTTATGTTAATGCTGAACTCCATCTGGGATGGTAACACTTGGGAGTTCATCATTAACATCTATGTTTACGTTTTAGGAATTTTAGCAGCAAAGTATTAGGTGCTTTATTTTCATATGTTTTATCACATTGGTTTAAACCTTAAGATCTTGGAAGGCCAAGAGACTTTTGAGTTTAACTCATTTTGTTCACAGACTTGTGCTTAAATATATGCTTTTGCTTGAAAATTGTTACGTAGCTGAGGTTTGGATATATTGAAAAATACTACATGTGAGTATGTGTTGGAAATATCATTAAGTTAGTGTGTGTACACGTGTGTGTGGGGGGGAATGTTGGCAAAGGCAAATGTGTTTCTTTTTCTTGCTACTTTAATGATTACAAATTAGCAAATTTAACAATATTATGCTTTTATAAGAAATACAAAGATGTCAATGTTCTAAAGAGGGCAAAAACATTTATACATTCTCATATTTATAATAGCTGGTGCTTATCCTTTGCCATTTCTGTACCTGGTACATTTCTGTATCAGGCCTGATGAAATCGGGGTGTTTTTTTCCTCCTGCATTTTAAAAGGCTGTATTCCAAGTTCAGAACTCTAGAAAGTTGAAGGAATGCTTAAATGAGATTTCCAAGGCTGACAATAAACAGAAATCAAGGACACTTAACCTTGGTCTGTTAGATCTGCTACAGAGAAAACGTTAGTGGCGTTACCCAGCACGTTTGCTAGATGGCGCTCGAGTTCATGTCTTATGGAGACTTCACGCCACGCACCCCTGACTGTCTGTATTTGGAGAGTAGCCCCTTATTTTATTGTTGGATTTAAAATCTTACTACATTAAAAAATTATTTATTAAGCATCTAAAGAATGTTACTTTGTCTAACATCATTTGATGTTATTTTTCTCTAGCCCTTACATGAAAAGATTTGACAACACAATATAAAAATATTTTCTTTGAATATTCATGTTTAGAGAGTAGAAGACTAAACATGTCCAGAAGGAGCTTTTCTAGAAACAAAATTCTTGGTGCAAATTGAGCTTTCAATATGTCTCTAGACTTGAAAATTGAGTAGGGGAATTGCATAGTTGCTTGTTCATTTTAATCTTAAAAACCACCTTTGCCTCAATTATTTCAATGTTTTAGTTGAAGGGCCTCTGACCTGTATATGCATATAAACATGGAGAGGGATTTGAAATGAAGAAAAAACAAGTTACCTATAAAATATAGCTTTACTTAACAGTCATAAATAAGACAATGTCATATTTTTGAAAAAATAATGTCTGACATTTGTTATTTTCTTTAGTTGTTTCAATTAAAAAATACGTTGCAACAATGCACACATGTGTATATAAAAAAAGCCCCCCTGACCGTATTTTTCTTTCTCCCTCATCTAGTCTGACTTTGTAAAGATAACCACTAACAGTTTGATGTATATTCTGCAAGATTTTTTCTAAACATAAAATATAAGTATGTCATCACATTTGTGGGTTATCTTTGTATATCTTTATGTTATCTTCTGATCTATTTTTAAATACAGTTGTAACCTTTGTATACCCTGCTGTTTCCTCATTTAACTACACTTAAAAAATTAAACAAGTCTAGAGTCCAAGAAAAAAATGAAAAGTAATGCAATGTTACTGTCGTCTGGCACAAAAATATCCAAAGCGGGGGGGGGGGGGGGGCGGGGGAGGGGGACAGACATTCGCAGTGCATCACGGAACTTGTGTCGAAACTGCTTTCCCCAAGCCCTTGTAGTCAACGTTGCTCACACCCCCGGCTTTGCTTCAAAGGCTGACGCCTTTCCCACTCCAAGTTTCTCTACGTTCTCCACCTCGATTTAGTTCAGACCAACCATTTTGTCTTCTTTTGCCTCCTCTCTGGTAGAGTTCTCTATTATGCCAATTAACTTTGCTTCTTTTAATTTTCCTTTTCTTTTAGTACCTAAATTCTACAAAACAAAGTAAAATTTTAAATAGGACAGAGCGAACGAGTCAGTCAGCTCCATCTCTAGTGAGATGATGGAGAGAAGACAGCAAACATCTTATTATCACACATACACAGTGGGGGAGAGAGAGAGAGATTCTTTCTTTTTGTTAGTTAATAAATGGAAGACCACGCTGTATATTTTGTTCTGTATATTGCTTTTTCTGCTCCCAAATTTATCATGGACATCTCTTCATATCAGTATAAACTTTATGGTATTCCATACATTGATGAGTGAGGATATACTTTATGTAACTGTTTCCCTACTGATATTTGACTTCTTTCTAATTTTATAATATTATTCTAAGAATATTCTGGTAGACACATTTGTATATTTCTGGAGACACTTAGAATCAGAATAGCTGGCATGTAAATTTAAAACTAATTTATAATGCCATATTGCTTTCCTAAAAGGTTTTGTTGATTTATGATCCCAGCAGTAATGCACGAACATGCCCATTTTCCTATTGTCTTGCAAATACTGCTTAGTCTCAACCTTTAACATGTTGCCAGTCTGAACATTAAAATGATCTTATTAAATATTTTCATTTTTTAATCAAATTAATATGTTTATTGTTTATAAAGTGAAACAGGACCATACATTCATATTTAAAGATTTCGTGAAACTCTTATTTGTGATAACATGGAATGTGGACAAACCAAGTTCCTGCTGAACCCATAACTCCAGTGAAAATGTCTGGGAAGAGCAAGAATGTTAGTGTGCACTGACTATTTATGCACTTAATAAGGTATTTAAAAGAAACAAATGAGTTCTGTGCAAGCAGAATTAAAGAGATTAGTGAAAGTTCAGAAACTTGCAGCCTTACAGAGTTGGAAGAGCCAAGTGCTTCTAGGCACCAAACTTTAGCAAATAAAGACTACAAAAGGGTTTGGATGGCAAAAACCCATTAAGAGTTCCCAGTTAAGCAAATTGCTCATCTTGGCAGCAAATATCACATTAAGATATTGCCTTCCCTTTCAAGCTATTGTTTCAAATGGCCTCAAGGTAGCTTCCTTTAAGTTGGTAGAAAAAGAGGAATAGTCTCGAAAGGTGATAAATTATAGGAGGTTTGGATTTATGACTTTGGGGGTCGTTATGGGGAATAGAAATTGATTGGAAATGAATAGATCAAAAGCTTACTGAGATTTGAGGGGAATTGTATAACCTAGGAAACTATGAACTTGGCCTCCAGAAAGTAAGTGATGGAAAAATAAACACCAAAACCCAAAGATTTTAGCCGAGATTGAAAAACTGATGCCCAAAGAGTGACAAATCCCTAGAGCCTTCATTTGTATTCGTTTTCCTTTGCTTCCCACTCATCTTTCTTTGATGCCAGTTCCAGTTAGTTTCCTGGGCAGTAGGATGTAATGCACCGAGCAACTTTTAATATGGCAAAAATTGCACAACAGATTTGACAGCTAGAAACCTAAAACCTAGATCCCATTAGAGCTAAAAAAAAAAAAAAATGATTTCTCTCTCCAAAGAAACTGCACTTGGGGACCTTTCATAGGAGCTAGACTTTGCTGCAGAACTTTCATAGTATTAGAACTTGGAAAAGAGGTAGACGCTGTCTCAGTTTTTCAGACCTTAGAAGAAGGTGTTTCACTCAGGACAACCTAAGCTTTTTTTTTTTTGCTTTAGATCTACTCGATGATCTCTGTATGACGATTTTTATTACCTGGCACAGGACCATTATAGATGAGTGGTACTAAAACATTACCTTACCATGTCACAACCTCAAAGAGGATCGTGGCCAAAAATAGATCAGTGGTTTGTTTCTAATGGCTGGGATGGGACTTGCATCACAAAGACTTACTGAATATACCTGTGACTTTCTTAGAGCTCTCTTACCTTGGTAGTCTGATGACTGTCTTCAGAATAGTCCCTAATATTATCCACAGTTCATCTTGTCTCATTGATTTCTCTTCTCAGAATAAAAGAGTTATTTATATAATTAAACTCAAGAATAAGAAAAACTGGGTCTCAATTTACATTTAAACTGTTCATTATTGAAACAGAATTTTGGACAGTTTTCCCCTAGCCCCAAGTTCCTTCAATTTACACTTTACAAAAGCCCCCCAAATGTAGATAATGCTACATGCAGTGATTCAAAGTATAGCAGGAGAGCTAGACAATGTGACCAAGGGTGTGGAACTTGCAGGGGAGGGTCCCGAAATCAGACAAGGGGTGGCATAAAAATGTTCAGGGTACTGGCATCTGGAGGTAGAATGTATGCTGTCTTAGAAGAAGAATATTGTGTCCACACGCCTACAGGATCTTGTATATTACTAAAAATATTCAGGAAACAAAGAATGATGAAATTAGGTAACTGGGCTTAGACCCCCATACCTGGTTTTGCATGCTGCTTGGTTTGGGGATGGGCTCTTTTCTCTTGGTTTGATTTGGACAGTCTTGGCTCCTGTATTATGAGTGGACTACAAAGTTTGATTTGTTATAGTCAGCTATATTTGACTGTTTTTCAGCACTCGAATGTATGGTTTTTAGAGCTCAGGATATTGTAGAGAAGTCATAGCTACATCAAATGTTTCATTTTTCAAAAAATAAATTCTCCACCAGAAAGAATAAGAAAAGCTGACACTTATCAGTGTTGGAATGACTACCATAGAAGCTCTATACACAACCAAGGCATATTATCCAGTAGTGTGGAACTAGATTAATCATGTTTAGATGAAAACGGTCAACTCTTCATCTCAGGGGGAAAAATGACCTACAGAAGGATTATATTAGTTCTTGACTGCTGCCTAACAATATTAGCACAAACTTAGAGGCCTAAAACAACAATGACTTGGTTGTGTCCTTAGGTTTTGGCTGGGGCTGCAGTCTCCTCCTGAAGCTCGACTGTGGAAGGATCTCCTTCTCAGTACACATGTTTATTTGCAGAATTCAGTCCCTAGTAGATAGTGGGATCAAGGTTCTCAGTTTTTGCCTGTCAGCTGGATGCCACTCTCTCGAGTCCTTGCCAAGTGGGCCTTCTCAACACAGCTGCCTGCTTCCTCAAAGCCAGCCAACAACAGAGAAAATCTAGCAAGAGGGATATTACAATCTTATGGAACATAATCACATGCAGTCCATTACCTGTGCAGTATGCATCTGGTTAGGAGAGAGTCACACATCATGCCTACATGCAGGGGGAGAGATCACACAAGGCATGAATACCAGGAGTGAGGGATCATTGGATCGTTGTATAAAAACCCCAAGGGATGAGAATTGAAACCGGCTATGACTGATACTTCCGGCCCATAATTGAACTGGGAATTTTTTTCTGTTCCTATCTTACATAAAACTGAGAACAAGTAAAAGTAATTTAAATACTTGCTTCAGGAAATACCTGCTCTTGGAAGTTAAGACTTTCAGCCAACTGTAACAGCTTACTTATTAAGATTAGCAGCTTGCTTCTCATGACTCTCATTAAGATCCTCACCTCTTTTAGCCCATCCGACTGAAACTGTTATGTCATAAACTCTCTCTACTACCAACCAGTTCCTCATCTTGCAAGACTTGCCTTAAAATTACCCAACTCAGGCTCTAAAACTCTTTAAATATTCCCTGGGGACTTCCTCTCTAGTGATACATCATTAAGATTCTATCAAGGTGTGACCTGCCTTACTGCAGAAAGCCTAATAAACTTAGCTTCATTTGATTATCAGGTCATTCTGATCATCTTTTTACAGAGTTAACAATCAACATTATAACTTTATGTTTTTTGGAGATGTCAATTATGGTCTGTGTCTTTTCTGTTCTAATACAGAGGCTAATATCAAACCAATTTTGTTTAGTCACACCTTGATCAAAGATAAGGCCTTTCCATGTTACCTTAGGCCCTAAGAAGTTTCCTGCCTTTTATTTTGGCAGAAAAGCTTATGAATGTTTTGAGGTGGGGTACTGTCCTTATGGGAGAGGATCTGGGGCAGTGTCTTGACATTCCTCCGCATCGATTGTTGAACAAGTCTTCTTCTGTCCTTTGTAGGAGGCAATGAAGCAATGACTCAGCTTCCACACAGCCTCCGTTGCTGAGGGACAGTGAAGGTTTAACCTTTCATTTTTCTTCTCTCCCTTCTGTAACCTACCATCTTTTTATTTAGTGCCTCAGAGAGGGATAGACTTAATTTGAAATGAGACATCTGAATCTCTTGTCTCAGAGTAGCAATTGTGTTTAATAGTTGGGGTTTTATAGCATATGTTTCTGATTATTCAGCCAATGACTCATGATTAGCCACATGAGCTGGGAGGTGGAGTGAGGGGGAGGGGACGAGGCTTAAAGAGAAACGTGTGCATTAACATGTCAAAGTCTTTTACCTCCATATTTTCTCTCTCTCTACCACACTCTTCCCTTTTTTTTGAAGTCATGTAATAAATAAATGTTTCATATGACTTTGCCTATTTTCTTTTTTAATTGAAGAAAATTTAAAAACAAATTATTAATTTTAGAACAATTTTATACTTACAGAAGAAATATGAAGGTAATACAGAGAGTTCCCATATACCCCAAGTACCCGAGTTTCTCTTATTATACGTTATTATTAACTAATGTCTATATTTTCTTAATTTTTATCTAGTTTTTCTGTTTCCTCATTCCATCCATGACATCACATGGCATTTAGTCATCATGTCTCCTGAGTCTCGACTGTGATAGTTCCTTAGGCTTTCCTTGTTTTTGATGATCTTGACATTTTTGAGGAATTGTTAGTTATTTTGTACAATATCCCTCAACAAGGATTTGTCTGATATTTTTCTCATTAGACTGGGTTTATGGATTTTTTTCTTTCCTTGTTTTTTAATTTTTTTTGAGCAAGACCATACAGTAAAGTGCCATTTTTATCATTGACTGAGATACCTGTTTTCATCGGATTTCTGTATTGTAAAATTACTCTCCCTTCTTTCTGAACTTTCCACACTGTACTTTTGGTAAGGAAGCCAGTATACTAGGTCCATACTAGGAGTGGGTAGTTATGCTCCATCTCCTTGGGAATATCTACACAAATTATTTGGAAGTCTTATGTCTCTTTTTCATTTATTTTATTGAATCAACCATGTATTTATGTCAGTATGACTCACGGATATTTATTACACTTTGGGTTATCATTCAATACTACTTAATTTTTTTTTTCTTGCTCAAATTATTTCAACTTTGGCCATTGAGAACTTTTGAAGCTGGTCCTTATGTCCTTTTGACAGCATCTTTGTTTTTTTTTTAAAGTACTTCTTTGTGACACTACAAATTACAAGATGCTCAGGGCTCATCTTACATACTTTCTTTTATGTGTGTGTGTATTTTCTTTTTAATTTAAAAGAGATATTGAATGAGAAAATTCAGAAATGCTCATTTCACCCAAACTAGGTTATTTGGTTTAATATAAAACTTTTCTTGTAAATATTTCCTCATTCTCTTCCTTCTAAAACATTGTACCATAAAATAATTCATAAAAATAATATCATAAAAATAATATGACAAATCAGGTTGGGTTAACTTCAGAGTTCCAGAACCTTGATGAATCTCGATATACTTTTTCTGTGAGCAATAGATAAAATTTACCAAGTAAACAGCTTTGAATGTTTAAGGTAATCTATTGCTAACTAGTCATACCCTGATCCCCAGTAACTGTTGAAATAAGGTAGTCGATCCTATTTTCATATATGACTAAACTTTCCAGGCAAATAGGGAGCCTAGGACTCCGGGTGGACTGGAGTGTTGGGAGAGATGGCTTCCACTGGGAGGCGTGAGACCACAGGAGATTAAAGTCCTCCTTCTGGGGAAAGACTGGCCTCAGAGGCTACATAGGACAGGGAAGCAAAGCAAAACAGCAAGCGTTCTTCTAAGTAAGTTCAATGGTCTACAACAAAACAGTACCGAAAGTGAGGCGGCTCTGAAAGTGAGGTCTGGAGATACCCTTAGGCCAACAGGATGAAGGGGCAAAACCTTTTTTGAGTGCCTGGTGGCAGGAGGAAGCTGCTAAAAAAGCAGTCTAGTCTGAGAGTTGAGAGAAAGTGAATTGGCATCAGACTTTGGATTCAGATCTGGCTAATCTGCTTACTAACTAAACATTGTTGGAAATTCTACATACCTCCTTGGAGTCTTGATTTTCTCAAATGTGAAAATGGAACAAATAATACCTACCTCACTACAGTGTTTAGATACTACGTAGAATGCTTAGCAAGGAACTGGGTGCCTGATGAGCTCTCAGTACGGCAGCCTTTGTTTCACTCCTTATTACGTAGAGTACCAAGTCCATTCAAACTAGCCCTTAGTGTTATGTAGCTTATTAAAAGAAACTGAAGGTAAGTGAGAATCTAAAATAAGACTTTATCTTTGAACTTTTCGATATTTGTGGTGAAAAAATGTATTTTAAATGTGATAGGAAACTTATTAACCTTGAAATATTTTACCCAATCTAGAAGCAGCTAAAGATTTACACCAGTTTATTAGTTATCTTTGCTAGGTAATAAATTACCTTTAAATTTGGTAGCTTAAAGCAACATTTATTATTATTTCTGAAAGTCAGGTACCAGAGAGTGGCATAGTTGGTAACTTCTGACTCAGGGTCTCACTTGAGGTCACAGTTGCAATGTCAGTTGGAGTTCAGTCATCTGAAGGGGCTGGAGAATCCACTTCCAAGCTCACTTCCGTTCTCCACCACGTGGGCCTCTTTCTCTAGGGTTGCTCAGACAGCTTGGCAGCTGGCTTCCTCCGGAGCAGAAAGAGAGAAAGACAGGAGAGAGATACAGAGACAGAGTTAGAGAGACAGAGACAGAGGAGAACCGGGGTGAAAGCTGTAGTCTTTTCATAACTAATCTCTGTAGTGATATACCATTACTTCTGCTGTATTCTATTCAAATGAAGCAAGTCACTAAGTCTAGTTCACATTCAAGGGGAAGGAAAATAGGCATTTCTTCTTAAAGAGAAGATTATCAAAAAATTTGTAATCACATTTTTAAAATCACCACCATGAGTATCATTGCTGTCCTGAGATCTCATGGTGTTTGTTCTTGATTTTTTTTGGCCGTAAACAAATGAAATTTGGCTCCCCAAATTTAATCATTTTCTGGGAAATATGCAAAGGAATAGGCTGCTCTGAGTGTGATTTGGCGGCGCTCTGTAGAGAAAGCACTGAGTATTTTAGCTTTTGGCATTGTCTCTATTTCCTTACATGTCTCCAATAAAATGGAAATTTGATAATTCTCCAGCTAACTGATCAGTGGAGAGGGTTACATTAATTGTAGTAGGCTTTTGTGTAGCCGATTTACCATCTTATATTAGAGAAGATATCTACTTTTAATTTTCAGCTGCTATTTTCTTCATTTGAAAAGTTCTTTTATTCTTCATTAGAATGACGTCTTTTTTTAAAGAAAGAAATCCCTATTAAGGCAACCTGATGGAGGTGAAGTGGGAGGTGGAAAAGGAGCGTGGAGAAGGACCTCGCTCCTTCAGCCGCAACTCGAGCCCCTCCGATTTTGGTTCCTATGAATATTGGTTCTGCGTAATCTTTCACGTGAACGAAAGGCTTTTATTACTTTAAAAAATTGACAACCAGTTATGTATTGCAACGATGTCATCTTACACATTAAGAAACTGAAGCTTACAAAAGTCAAGTGGCTATGAGAAAATTACAGTTATTTTATCATTAGGTAGTAGCAAAATTTGGATATGAATTCAGGTTTTTGATTCTCAGGCCTTTTCTCTTTTGGGTGCTCCATCCTGATGCCTACAGAGTGTAGAGTAAAGAACTATTTCAGCCCAATATAAACATGACTTTAATATTATCTTAATATGTTTTTCCATGAGTATGCATGCATAGTTGAAAGTTTTATATTTACAGCCAACCTTATGCCACGAAGAATATGAAGTGACTTACAAAAACAAATTAGGAATTGGGGGGAGAGAAAGTAAGATGGAGCTAGAGGCATAAAATACTTATACTAAGGTCTAGATGGTGGTAGAGGTGCGCTATAAATGGATTGTGAGCTTGGTTGAGGTCGGTGCAAAGGAAACCAATCATACATAGAAGATTGAGTTCCTGGGATCTTGAAAATGTATGAAACCAAAAGCTGGGGAGGGGGGAACACTAAAAAAACATGGACAAAAGTAACTGCTCCAGACAGCTTGTCATCTCTTACTCTTCTTGACGTGCATAAGACTCACTCATTTCCCTTTACTCTAACGTTCTCAGACTCTAAGTGCCTTAACATAATGTGGGAAATTGAAATAGCGAAGTATCTCAATTCCCGAAGTTCCTTGCATCTGTCAGTTTAAAAGGAAACCACGGTATTGCTTTAATGGCGTGTGTGTGCACGCACGTGTACACGCACTCCTGCACACATTTTTATTAAACATATGTTCCCAGCCACATTCCACTTGGCAAGATCACAAGTACTAATAGCTACAAGCTATAAAGAAAAAAATTAGAGGGAATGTAACCAATTTTTTTTTAAAAAAGATAAATAAGACCTCCTATGTCACTTTAAGCATTCATTTGCATATTCTTGGAGCATACACCTTGGTTTTCTTTTGTCTCCGAGTCTCTGTTTGCTCACTCCTGCACAAAGACGAATATTGTAATTGTATGTGATGCAAACATTGGAAGTCTGTGTTTACATTTGTGTTTCCAACTGAATATGCTAATAGTGTTTAATCAGCACTGATGTTGCTTTATATCAATGTTTTGTGCCGCTTACAGCCTCAGTGATAATGTTGTGATAATCAAATTTTTCCCCACATCAAAACTTGGAGACTATCCCAGTTTTTTTTTTTTTTTTTAACAGCTAATTGATTCCAGAATATGATGAAATCCTTTAATCTTCCTCAGGATTATTTCTGTGTTTTCAGGAGGCATTAAATATCCCCTTTGTTTCACTAAGGGGTGAGGGAGCTCAGACTAGATTTACTCTTGCAGCAGTCCAGAAGTTTTGGTGTCCAAACAAGCTCACAAACTAGCCAGGAGAACCTCCAGGAGGAAGCTGCAAGGTTGGTGATGCTTTGGGAAGAAATGGCTGCAGGCTGCTCTGAGTGTGATTTGGTGATGCTCTGTAGAGAAACCCGGTAGCACACTGGCCAGAAAAACAAAGATACAGCAGCTGTTGAGCCCTACGGAGATGTGAGATGACAGACTTTTCGTCATGAAATTACCCCAAATTTTCTAACCTTCTAAAAATCTAGCTAAACCAAGTATATGGTCTGCATAAGACTTCATGAACTTCTGACCTTCAGCAAAAGAAGCTCTCTGTAGGTGAAGTATTATAATCTAAAGCTGGAATTTTTTTTTTTTTTTTTTAACCCAGTGAGTCTGGGACAACCCCTGCTAGGTTTTTTGTTTGTTTGTTTGTTTGGTTTTTTTTGACAGAAACATGACATACTTTTTAAAGGAATACTATTATCTAGAAAACAATCCACACTTTGCATTTTAACCTTGTTAAATTGTTTCCAGAGTCTCTCTAATGCTGCCTCTCTCATAGCTCATTTTGTCTGGAACTCTGTGCTTCCTGGACCTGGATGTCTACTTCCTTTCCCAGATTAGGAAAGTTTCCAGCCATTACTTCCTTAAATAAAGTTTCTATTCCTTTCTCTTTTTCTTCTCTTTCTGGGATCCCTATAATAAAAATGTTTGAGTGCTTGATATTATTTGAAAAATCTTTTAAATTATTCTTATTTTTTTTAAATTCTTTTTTATTTCTGCTGTTCTGCTGGTTGATTTTTACTGGTCTGTCTTCCAGGTCACTGATCTGTTCTGTGATAGCTAATCTGCTATTGATTTCTTCTAGTGTGCTTTTCATTTCAGTTATTGTAATCTTCGGGTCTGCTTGGTTATTTATTATACTTTATAACTCTTTGTTGATGTCCTCCCTAATTTTCTCTATTCCACTCTCAAGTTTAGTGAGCATTCTTATGTTCATTTGTTGGAATTCTTTATCAGGCAGATGACACATCTTCATTTCCTTAATTTTTTTTTTCCGGAGATTTTTCTTGTTGTCTCATTTGATGGATATTATTCTATCTTTTCATTTTGTTTGACTTTCTATGTTTGTTTATATGAATTAGGCAAAATAGTTATTTTTCCCAGTCTTAAAAATGTAGCCTTATGTAGAAGTGGCCTCTGTGTAGTAGGCTTTCTATGCTGGGTGATTTCGACAGGCCAATAGGAGCTAAGTGGGTGCCTAATGTGGCCAGGGTACTGGCCTCCTGGGCCTGGGAGGCTCCAGGTGGGAAGCCAGGTGCATGTAGTAATGTTCTGTTGATCCTGCTTGCTCTCTTTGTTCAGGGCCAAAATGAGCTCAGGCAGTGTGTCCAGAAACATGCTGCAGCAACCCTGCAGATAGACCAAAGCCAGGATAGATCCCCCACCATGCTATCAGGGGTGGAGGGGATGTGGACAATAGCACCACTGGCTCCTCTGGTCCAGAGAGGTCCCCCAGCTCCTGGAGGGCTCCCGTGGCATCCCAGACTTCTCTCTTCAGTCTCTTCCTCCCACATATTGTTCAGAAGCTGACCATTCAGCCCTCAGTCATCTTGCAGGAGTAACCGCTCTCCATATACAGGTGTATTTAAGTCTGCTCATGGTGGGGCGTCGAGTTAAGCATCCTCTTACATCACCATCTTGGACCTCTCAGGACAGAAAACATTTTGGTTCTTAAACACTTATGAGAGGTACACTGCTTGAGATGTATAGATAGCTTTCATTAGTGCTAATGGGAGATTTGCTTCTGTACCAAGAGAGAATAGAGCTTGAAGATTTTAAATTATGCTTGATGCAAATCTTCCAGATGGAATAAATTATAAGGGGTGCTTAGAGGGAAACGATCTAAATATCTCCTCAAGCCATAGTTTAATAACAATGCAATACTTCTGAATAGCAAAAGTGGAGTCATCAGTAATGGCTTTGCAGATATCATCATGCTAAGTAGCTGATATTGACTCTTGAAAATTCTGATTGGATTAGTACTGCACTTGAATTCCATTATTTTCCAAAGGACCTGAGAGATAGTCTTCTATCTTAAATAGTCCACTAAAATGGATTCAATTTGATTCAGCTTTCAAGGTCATTTCTCTTAAGTTCAGTAAGTTTCCAACTGACAAGCGTAATACTAAGATCTTTATTTTTGATTCATAATAGCCCTTTCTGAAAATAGTGTTCTCTACATCTTTCTTTTTGGGGGCATATCTTTTACTTTCTTGTTTTTAAAATGTTTTATTTCGCTTTGATGATTATTACCCACACCTTTGACATCATTGTAATTGTTTCCTATATTGTTTATTTTACAAAGTATCTCTTATCTCCTTTTAAAATTTGTTACATGATATTTGATTTGAGATTTTTTGCTTTGAGAATTATTGCCGCCTACCCCCCACAAATGACTGAATAGGAGGAATTTATTTTCTATTCTTTTGACCTAAAGAGAGAGCTATCTCCTTCATTTAGTTTCCTATGAGAGCATTGTCTGAACATGAAAAATTCCTTCTACATTCAAATGAAAATTAAACATTATATTTAATCAACACTGGTGACTGTTATAGGTCAAAAAAGGTTAGGGCATAGAGGCAGTGAGAGGAAGGCAAGTGCCACCAAGAAAACACAGGATGACAACCAAAAGACCTAATCGACTGGTGAATTTGCTGTGATTCAGACCACCTCTGAATCATTTAGTATCCCAGTATTCACTGGCCTTGCAGAAATAATATTAATCAAACTTAAAAGAGACTGAAGTAGATAATCGAGATTGACAATTTATGACTATATGGTGTGAGATGTTATTTTCTAGAGTGGGTTGGTGGTGCTTGCTATTCAGTACACTTTTTTTTTTTTAACCTTTGGAATCAATATACTCAGAAGTGAAATGAGTAATCAGAAAGTTGTTCAGTAAGCATGTAATCACTTCAGAGGAAGGTGGAATAATTTTAAGGGCTATTTCATCTCAAGCCAGATGATGCACAGTGACTCATACCTGCTCTATTATAGGTTAACCTATCTGAGAGGTCACGTGCCCCAATAGCGTCTGTCACTCTCCTCAAGGTAGGCTGGAAACTACTGCCAATCTCCCGATGTTGGCATCTTTTTTTTTTTTTTTTTAAATCTGATCATCTTCAGTTCATTTAGTCCTTCTTTAGATATAGTATAATTCAATCAGAATGACTCTTGCTTACCAAATTAAAATCACTTTGATTTGAGTTTTGATCCTTTTTTGCAAAAGCTATTTTTAGATCTATTAGTTAAAATTCACAGATGGTTAATACATCATCATGTATGTGTTTTTCTAGTTTGAAAGACATATTCATTTTCCTTAGTGTTAAATTCATGGGAGAGAGAATGCCTCATGGTTAATCAACATATACTGTTATAATTTTTTGAATGCTAAAGGCATGCTGGATACTCTGCTGGTATTGTATGAAATCCTAAAAGCACTTCTTTTCATAAGTGAGGAAACTGAGAGTCAGAAAGGCTAAGACACTTGCCCTAAACTTGCTGGGTACAGAAGAGTGGGAATCCAGTGAGGTCTTTCTGGCTCTTTTTTGACTGTGGCCCTCAACTTCCCAGACTTTGTTTTTTTTTTGTTTAGTTTGAAATTATGAAAATAAGGGAAGGCATTAGTGACAGAGGAAGACAGTGCTTCACTGTGCCCTTTCTAGTTCTTTCTTGGGAAACATACGTCATCTATTCCCTGGACCCTGTGTTCACTTTAACTGTGCCCTTGGATTTGGTTAGTATCCACATCTTGAATCAATAAAAATGCATTGGAAAAGCCATGAAAAGACATGGAAGAAACCGAAATGAGTGTTCGTAAGTGACAGAGGCCAATCCGAAAAGGCTACAAACCATATGATTTCAACTATACTTGCTTTTGGGAGAAGCCAAATTATGGAGACAGTAAAATGATTAATGATTGCCAGAGGTAAGTGGGGGAGGAAAGGGTGAACAGGCAGAGCACAGAGGATTTTTAGGGCAGTGAAACTACCCTGTATGATAATATAATGGTGAATACATGTTATTATCCATTTGTCAAAATCTACAGAATGTACATCATCGAGAGTGAACCCTAATATAAGCTGTGAACTTTGGGTGATAATGATGTGGCAGTGTAGGTTTATCCATTGCAACACATGTGCCACTCTGGAGGGGGATGTTAATAATAAGGGAGGTTTTGCATGTGTGGGGACAGGAAGTATATGGGAACTCTTGGTACCTTCTGCTCAATTTCGCTGTGAACCTAAATCTGCTCTAAAAATACAATCTGTTTTAAAAAAGTACATCGAAAGTAGCAAGAGGAAGTGGGTGTTTTTGGAAACGATGCTTGCTCCCTCTTTGGAGTAGATGTAGCACATCTAGTTACACAATGATTCTTTACCCTCAAAAGCCTCTTTTATCTTCTTCCACTCACCCGTCCTTATCTATTTTCCTCACAAAGCCTTAGGCAGAAAGTGAAGCATCTTTGAGTGTGTTTGTATATTGATCTACTATTGTGGGAAAGAGGGGAACTATGATTACCACTTGGGCTGCACAAAGGAAAGAATCATTTGACTTTCTCCCCTCTCTGCATTTCCAGGTTTCCTTGGTAGAGTGGGGAATGGTGAGGAGAAATTAGAGGGGCAAGTAAGATAACAATGAGATTTCTGCAATACGTGTGAAGAGCTGCATTCTTGTCACCTGATATTTTTCTATGTCATAGCACCTGTTATTTTTTCATAAGCATTAATCATCAAGATATATAGCTACTGGGAAGGTGCTTTAAAAAAAAAACTCAAATAACTCAGTCCTAGGATTTAAAGTCTCTGTATGACATTTTATATGTCGAAGATCTCAGCTCCAAAAATCCATCACACCAGACAGCTCACACTGTTACTGGAAAGGAACTTTCTAATATGTGAGCAAGCCTAATGGCCTCTCTTGCCTTTTAAGAATATAAATGGATGATTTTCCACATGCGCGATGCTAAAATTAAATGAAGAGCATCAGATGGCAAATGGCAAAATAATGACGTGAAATACCCAGTTGCCTGCTCTTTGCACAGTGAGGAGATAGAGACGCCATGGGAGGCAGAAAGGAAAAATAAGGCAGGCCATCTAGATGGTATTCTCTAGACGGCATGGGAGAGGCAGTTGGCGGCATTGACAGCTGGGCTACAAGCTGAAGAAGAGGATGGGAGAGTGAGAGGAACAGGCAGGTTTGACTTCAAGATATTTCATTTGCATATGGCTCACTAGGAAGCTCCCTTTCAATCCACCACCCCCTTGTCCCTCCTCATCTCGGTGTGTTTTAGATGTGGTCTGTCAGCTAAAGCCACTGGACATTGAATAGTTGATCTTCCCAGACAGAATTTATTCCAAAAATAGCAACAACAGCAGCAACAAAAAAATAGAGCAAAAGATATAGTACTCTGGAAATTTTCCCTTATTGAGATATTATATTTCAGTTTTGTTAGAATGAAACTGATCACACAGATCAAGGCAGGCGAAGGATATTTCAGGGTAAACAAGGATGGCTATAAGGAGAGACCTGGAATTCAAGTTTGTGCCATAAAATTTATACAAAAAAATCTCTTTTAACCCCATCGCTTGCTGGTATTTTGTTAAAAATGGCTTCTGAGAGCTATTGCCGAACACTCGGAATCATGAGAAATGCTCTCTTCCCCCATCGGACTGTTTTAATGATGTACACTATAATTTCTTAAAGGTTTGATAAGAACAGCTGAGGAAGTAAAAAAGAATTGTTCATACAGGATTTGATGAAACAGCTACCAACATCTGTGTGTGTGTGTGTGTGTGTGTGTGTGTGATGATTGAAGAGAAAACATGCCAGATATGGTATTCATGATGGTGGACTGTTTGTTGAAGGGATAATGGCTGTGCAAATATTTTGTAGAGAGTTGTCAACATTTTCACTTGTCGAAATAAGACAGATTCAGACATTTCTGAAACATGGCCTTTTAGTCATTTACTATAGATCTACGTGCAGGGGGAAATGAGGGGACATCCACCAGTCAGAAGCTCGATGACTATTCATCTCAGTTTCGAATGTATTGATTTTCCAAATTCTCTCTTGGGCAGGATTGCAACGCAAGAGCAACACCTCCCATTTCCAGGAATTGTTTTGGGATCCATAGAAGAGAGGGGGTCCTGTTCTCAGAAATAAACACATTTACAATATATGTTTAGAAGTGATGTAAACATTTATTTTGAAAATTGGGGCAGTAACAGTAAGCGGAAGCAAATTATGAATCTTGCCAGAGATGTGGATACATTTGAAAACAAGAGGAGTCACATTAAACAGGTTAAATATTCTGATTTAGGTATGCATTTAACCAGAAAAGGAGTCACAGTATTCATCCAGAAGGACAAAGGGAGTATGACATCGAGGTCATAAATCCTTAAGGATAATTTTTGCTAGTTGAGCTTCTAACTTTCAGAATAGCACACAGGCGGAGGTTTGCGTGTGCAGCTCTCCTTTAAAATCCACACAGAACATTTTTATGCAGGCATAATTTCACTTTATAATTTAAAAGAGTCTGGTTTATTGTTCTGCCCATTTTAGATCAGTAGACCAACACTGCTGGATTTATTTTAAATGGTGGCCAGGTGGTCTGTTTCAAGTCACACTGTTCACTGGTTCCAGAAAGAACATGAGTTTGAGAGAAAATATGAATTGAAATTCCATTCTGTTGCCTCAATTATTAGTTAGGCCCTATTGTAATCTCATGGTTTACTATATGTTGGGGTAAGTGTTCACTGCTTAAATAAGCTAAAGCAACTGAAATGTGATCTTGATTATGTTGCACTGAAAGCCTTTCCTCAATGTCCTTGATAAGAACCAATTGTACCTCCACTTTAATCTAATATTTACAAAGTATTAGATGTCCAGGAGGTGGCAGTAGTGAGCAATGATTGAGTATGCGCACATGTTTGGCTGAGATTGATTACCTTTTCCCAAACAAGAGGGAACTAAGTGGCTCAGATGCAGCAGATCCGTAAAGCCATCTAAACAAATGAGAGACATTTTTCACTGATAATGTTAAAGTCAGCTGGAGAAGGCTACATCTCCCTAAACTTATATTGTCTCCTTGATTCATTGGACGGACATGACTATTTTAAAATATGACATAATGGAGATATTTTCTGAGATCTGTGAGAGAGAGGGGGAAGGCATGACAATTAGGAGTATCAGGCCAGATTAGTCACATACAGTCCTATTGGAGTGGCATTGCAATTGAATTCAATATTGTCAAATGGTCAGTCTAATTACACTCGATTGTGTGTGTGTGTGTGTGTATGTGTGTGTGTGGAGGGTGCATTTTAAAGGAATCTTTGAAGGGAGACGCTGGTCAATGTATTTCCCTATGGGGAATTAGCCAGTGCGTACAAGCTAGAAAAAAAGAGGCTTATCTGTGATTGCATGTACTACATGAGTTATCTATTACTGTGTGACACATTGCCCCCAAATTTAGAGGCTTAAAAGCAACATAAATATCTATTACCTGTCAACGTTTCTTTGGCTTGGGCATTTGGGAACAGCTTGGCTTGATTCTTCTGTCTTGAAGGCTCTCGCGAGATGGCAGTCAGATGTCAGTTGGGCCTTCAGTGATCCGAGGGCTTGACATAAGTTGTTGCCTCCTCCACCAAGGTAACTAAGTCATATAGCTGGCCAGTTGGAGCTGACCGTTGGTTGGAGGCCTTAGTTCTCCTCCTTGCTGGCCTCTCCATAGGTCTGGTTGACTGTCCTTATGGTATTATGCCTGGTTTCCACCAAAGTGAACCACCTAAAAAAACTCAGAGCTTCAATATCGTTGTCAGCCTATCCCTAAAAGTCACACACTGTCATGACTGCCTTAGTTATTCCATAGACCAGCTCTGTTTCAGTGCGAAAGGAGATAAATACAGGGGATGAGTACAAGGAGTCAAGTATTTTGGGGCCCATCTTGGAGGCTGGCTACCACAGTCAGATAAGAGAAGGTCTCTTTCCTTTTGCAAATAATTGGAGCAGAACATGTCTTTACTAGAAAGTCCTTGTGAATACTTGTCATTGGATCGTGATGTTGAATCACAATATTGCATGTAGAAGCATTGACAGAAGGCAGGAGTAGGATGTGATTACTCTGTGGAGTAATTATTTTACACTTACTATCAAATAGTAGTAGGAAAGAAAAAAAGCTCAATCCATCTCAGTTGTATTATCATGTTTAAAATGTAAGCCCAAATACAAACAAAAAACAGATGTCCTTGTAATGGTTAAAAAAATCTTTGCCAACTTTTTGTATTATAGAGCACTGTGAGAAACCTGTCCTTTTTTGAAAATTATATATCTTCTACCTTAAAAGAGAGAGGAAGAAGCGTGTAGTCTGTGAACATTCAAAAACATGACACAAATGGTTGCTTTCTGCCAGCTACCTCAGTGATGGAGCTGGACTTCGTTTGAGCTTACTATATTATTGAAACTGTCATGTTCTGCCAAATAAAGCCATTTCTTCTACACACTGGTTGATTAGTGTTTCAGGATGCCATAGTACTTGGCTGGCTTACATTCTGGTATACAATGACTAATTGGCCTGAACTTGGATGATGGAGAGTTGGGAGGGGTGTTGTGAGTGGGTAGCAAGGTATTACTACACTATCGCCAGGCCCTACCTCAAAATTTCTTATCCCAGTTTTCCATTTTCCACCCATCTCAACTTTTGTGCTCCCTTGGCTCTTCCTTGATAACTAAATCTCAATTTGGTTAACAAAAAGTATTCTGATACATAAACATTTCTGACCCAAGAAAGTCTCACAAGGCATTCAGGCCACTTGTGATTGATCAAAGACTAGTCAAGGGTTATGAAATTTATGACATTGAAAATAATTTCTAATGTGTGAGGGCCTCAAAAATGTTGTAAGAGAACTCTGCAAATTCAAGTTGTATTGATTCATGAGTCAGTAGCAAAGCCAAATGCCATAGCATTTCCTTTCTTTCTAGATCTGTGCTCCAATGATACTAAAATTTAAAAATATCCTTTGTCTTGTAATCTATTCAGATTCTTGACATTTTAGCAGCAGCTGTGGTATAAACTAGTGTTGTTCATCCTAATAGCCATCACCTCTTCTTAGAATTCCCAATTATTGCTGAGGCACATGACTGGCTGGAATCGGAACTACATTTGCAAATGGGTCATACGTCTAAAGTCTACCCAAAGGGATATAAGTGGAATGTGTGGCAGCTTCTGGAAAACTTCCTTGAGATAGTTGGTAGGTATACTTTGACCCTGCCTCCTCCTACTCTCTTCTTGCTGTTTAGAACTCAGATACACTCGGAGCACCACATTGGACCAAGTATAAGTAATTATGAAGTAGAACTAAAAGCAGTCCAAGTCCCAGGTGATACTGAAGCCCCCATGTCAGCTCTTGTTTGTTTATCCTGGATTCCATGGGGGAGGGAAACTTTTATTTGTTGAAGCAAAGTTATTTTGGTGGGCGGCCTCATTGTTGGATCTTTACGAAGTCTTTTATGGGAAAGTAGTCTTTTAATGTGCTGGTAACACATGCCATTTCCACTTTCTTTGTAAGCAATGTAGAAATAACCATGGCTCTTTTCATGTAACAGGCAGGGATACGTTGCTTTAGATGCATCACTGGGGAGAACTGCAGCACCTCGATGCAGTCTGCCTACCGAGACGCTCCAGATGCTGTCACTTCTGTTGCCAAGAAAGCAGCTGCCTCTCCTGATTCCCTGTTGGTTCTGGTGCACATTCCTGGTGATTCATCATGGGACACACTCTTGTTCTTTATGAGCCAAAATGAGGAACACTAATTTCAATTTTTGCAATTCGTTAATGTTTTTACTTATGTAAGGTCACTGAAAGGTTTTTGTGATCGTCTTTGTCGGCATTATGACTTCAGTGATAAAATACTATTTTTTTTTTTCTTATCAGAGGACAACAGATGTGAGAATTCAGAGATCTTCATGTGGTCAAATGAGTCCAAGATTTTTGCAAAGGATGGGAAATAGACTTGGAAATAAATATGCAAAACATGAAACCCATAATTATTTGACTCATAAGCTATAATTCTCTCCAAATCAAAGCTCATGTTTAATACGGATGTTTCCATAGTCTCATACCCTTTAAAGTGAAATCATCTGTTGTTTGATTAAAGAATTTGCATTTGTGTTCACTGTGGCTATACTCTGTAAAGTAATTATGAAACACTTATTATGTATAAGACACTGAGTTATACACTATGGTGGAGTAAATACAAGTGTCTAAAGTAGAGAAAATAGCATGAGTATGTTTTATTCAGCATGCTGTTATCAGTATAGACACACTATTATTCACCAAAGACTTGAAGGAAATGCGATGGACTTTTGCAGTGGTTTGTAGTGTTGTATAATATTTGGTGAATCTTTAAGATCACTCGGAACTTTAACAATCACTTGGGAAAAGGTTAGGTTTTGCAAAATCATGGATATTATTTGATTATTCTTGTTTTTATCACCAGACACCATAAATTTAATGCATCTTATAATCACCTCTAATTAAAAGATGATACCACTGTAAACATGGCTGGCAACTACCTTCATGTCCACATTTTGCAAGTGTGAAGATGGCTTTTCATTTGTAGCTGTAATCAGTTCACTAAAAACACTTTTCTCTATAGCTGGTGGTTCTGAAGCCTTTGCCTTTCTTAATGGAGGCGCATGAGACAATTTTCTGTCTCTCAAGCGTGTTTTCTACTTCACTTCCATGTTTGTCACAGGTTTGCTTTAGAATCCTAATACTGAAAGTCATAATAATGCATACCACATGCCAGGTATCTAACATATATTTTTAATAAATTTCATAATGATTTAAAGGGCAGTTATCATAGTTCCTGTTTTGTTAATAATAATGCTAAGAGGTTTAAGTTAACTTCTTAAAACCAAAATACCGATTAAAAGAAAAATCTGATTTGATCTCAAGTTTGTTGGCAACAAAATTGAGTTTCTACTAATTTCTGTCTGACCATGGACATCGACCACTTATAGTCCACTTAAAGCAGTTGGGATATTGTAAGGACCGTCGCTTCATTTTTAGTGGGTTGCATTATTTCCGGATTTTGTTGTGGAGCCCAGCTGATTTATCATTTGAAGTCAGGTAGCGTGCACTGATCATGCAAATGAAGTTAGACCAGCATTATGACCATCCTCTAAAACCACATTCATAATTTCTTTTCCCCAAAGGTGCTTTTTATTGTTAATGAGTGGACATGCTGAAATGCGATGTTCTAAAATTATGCTCACTAGGGAGGTATAAAGTTTTGGGTAATTTATTTCCAGGAATTCCTGATAAGAATACTTTAGGGAGTCTCAATTAAGAGAAGAGGATGAATATTCTAGTTCACTGATGCACAGACACTACTGTAGGAATGAGTGAAAATGATCCCATGATAATAGACTGTCATTGGGATGGTTTGTAATGTACGAACTGGTCTGTGAAACTGGTCTTTCAAATCATAACGAGGCAGCAGACACTGCCTTTGGCTTGTACTTTTAAAGCCTTCTGCCTAATTTGCAGAATATTAAAGGAAAAACCTGGTAGGACGTTAACATAGCATTCCTTTAAGGGCATGCCAAGGAGTCAGATCAGTTGTGTGTCCCTCAGGTATGATTCAGGCCTCTTTAGAAAGACTGCTTTTCTCTTGCCCCCAATCCACTGTATTGCATTGCAGATCTAAGGCAAACAATGTGTGTCCTTACCACTGCAGAGGAGAAAACGTCGCCCAGACTCCATCGCTCTCTCTCGTGTATAAAAATTAAGATTTGGTACCTGTTTGGTGTTTTCATATACAACTGAGGAAGGCAAGGTTGGGGATGGATTGGCCAAAGAGTACTTTGAGACAGCAAAATCCTGGAATTCTTCAATTCCTGAGCTCAGATGAAGCATCTGAAAGTCTGACAGTTTTACATGTGCAGATGTAAAAATCTCACATTTTGCAAAAGACAACTTGAAATTATCATTGAGAGAGAACATGACCTGTGAGGTTTCATGGCATATGTAAAACCTTACCCATTTTCCAAGTTACTTTCATTTGTTCATTTACCGAAATGAGATTTCTTGGGAGATAAAACACCGAAGCTACCACATGCACCAACGAATAAATCAAAAAATAACTCTCCCCTCATATACCTTATCACAAGAAATTTGTCATTTATTTCCAAATCAATTATTTATGTTTTTGGAAACTGATTTCTTTGTAAGTTAATACTTGGTTGTTTAAATCAGTACTAACTGCTATTTGAACAAAATCGTTCCCATATTGGACCCATTCTTATTTGAAATTGGAACTGAAAGCAGTAAGAAATTGATTATTTACCATTAATTAAACAAAGAGGCCATTAGATGGAGGTAGATTTAATGCCCTGCAGACCTAGGTAAGCAAACCAAAATCTAAGCCTGTAAATGCCTGGAAACCGAAACCAAGGACAACCAACCACGGAACCAACTAGGACTTTGAGCTATCGCCAATCAACAATTACTTTCCTCTCAACTTTTCTCTATAAATGTCTCTCCGGGGCCCCTGGCAGCAGAGTGTTTCCAGTCTGGTGCCGCCCCATTCCGATAGGTTTTTGCTCAAATAAACTTAAAATTTTTGCTTGGCCTAAATTTTAATGGTATCAATTGATTTTCCATTCCCCACACCCCAATTAAGTTGATAAGGCAGTTGCTAACTCACATATTCTTTGAATTTTCCTACGACTTTGAACTATGATACTGAGCGGAAGGTTAATTCTTGTGCTGTGTAAGGTAATAATGGTACCTACCTTAGAACATCGATTTAAGGATAAAATAAGTTTGTACCGGTAAGTGCTTACAAGAGTTCCTGACACATAATAGCTGCTCAATATAAATTGATTGTAATAACTACTTCCTTGCTTTAGTCCTGATCATCCTTATATTTCACACAAATAATAGCAATAACCTTTTAAAATATATATTAAAATATACATACACACACACATATAAAATTTGCACGCAATCTAGTTTCCCCTGGTCCTTTCCCCCACAGAACGAGCCAGAGTGGTTCTTTTTAACGTGCAAATGTGCTACTCCAATAGTTTGCTCCTATTGCTTTACTTTTGCAACTTCTGTTACAAGAAATAACCTAAACTCCTACTTATTGTGATCGGTTTCTCCTTAGCTCTCCTGCCTCATCTTGTAATCTCTCGACCTCCAAATCTACATCTTTTAATTTTATTTGTATACATCTAACATTAAAAACAAGAATTATTACTTCAACTTCTTAAAAATTAATAACCAATTAATTCATAAATTATTGGATTAAGTTCTTCCACCCATTAACTCCATTCACAAATTAAGTTGTTTTAAATTCCCTTAAGCGTTACAAACTACATTTACAAATTTTAAATGTCTTGATCTTAGACACTTTTAAAAAACAAATAAATGTACTTTTTATTATGGTAGATACACATCACATTAAGCTATTTTTTTAAATGTTTTTAAATGTATAATTAGTTCAGTGTCATTAAGTACATTCATATTGTTGTGCAAATAAACTTTTAACTAAAGATAGACTTTAAACAGTTTCCAAGCACTTAAGCAAATTTTATAAATCTGATAAATCAAAATTATAAATGTTGTAATAGATTCTCCTAAAAATTCATATTTTGTCCAGAGACTTAATTCAATTCTTTTATATCCTTTACATGAAAAAAAAAATCAATTTGATATTTCAGTGTAAAATTATAAGATTATTATGTCAGTTTTTTTAAACATTCAGAATTTCTAAAAATATCATAAAAGAAACATTTCAGGCAATTTATTTATGAGAATGTGTCAAAGTTTTATTACTACCTTGATGTAAAGGAAAAACATCCTAGTAGGCTGATTAAAACATTTGTTTTCTGTAGGGATATTATATATGTATATAAAAAGAATAGTTGCATAATCACTGTGAGATTTGTCAAAAATTTTTCAAAGATTTAGAAATGGTCAAGGAGATGTTTGTTTTTTCAAAGGTGTGTCGGGAGTCCCTTCAGAGATCATCTGTCTCTATAGTGCTGTGCACCTTTGATCATCATTCGATGGCAATTTTACAACTCTGTAGGAGTAGAAATTAAGTTGTAGAAAACTGATATTTCTTTATGATTCTGACTGATACATAGCAATGCAATTGAATTGTGTACTTAGAGACACAATTTGTTTCTGCTCCATAGAAAAGATCATCTTAAACATATTTTAAGTTATTAACCAGTTTTCATCTATTAGCAAATTCATTTTAGCAGCCCTGATTGTCTAGTGATGTCTGTGCTCCATATTCTCCTTTGAACCAGTTTTCATGCCTTACTGGTTTTCTCATTGGTCAATGAACTAAATAAAATTTTTGACAGTATTTATTTTATATTTTTATGAGTTGAGTTCTTAATTTTTAAAATTTTAGTTGATTAAATTTTATGAAAGGAATGTCTGATTAAGAGTTTTGACTGACAATTGACAGCAAGCTGAGAGTGAACTAGTTACTAGTAGAGCAAGCCTTAATTTCTATAAAGTCCATCAGAAAATTATTTATACATTTTATAAAAAGTGGGGATTTATCCCCAGCAGAAGTTGTAAATTATAGCATAGAAAACATTTCTGTTTTGGAAAAAAACATTATAAACTTTTATAATGCATACAGAAATTATTCCTAACATGTCTGAAGTTGCAAAACCAATTACCTAACTTTGGCTGTCTTTGGAGTAGATATTCAGAGGGAGTCAGCCCAAGCCACAAGCAAACATGCTGAACACTCATTCCTCTACAAGGAATGTATGTGTGTGTGCGTGCGTGCATAATATATATGTGTATATATTTGTTTTTTTTTGCCTATCTACTTTTCATCACTTGATTTTGACTGATAGAATTGCTGACTCCCTTAATTAGTTAGTTAATTTCTTTGCCGCACATTAGATTCAACAAAACTTTTTATTGACTGATGGGAGTCTTCGTTAGATGTCATTCTCTCATTGGTACCCATCTTCACTCTGATCCGGTTCATACAGAACTACAGACGTTTCCCTAGAATACCAGTTCATCTCTTTCCCTCAGCTCTTTCTCCCTAAACCTGGGGTTGTCCTGGTTCTACTTCTGAGATGAACTTCCTATGGGAAGTTTTTCCTGCTTTGGAACTCAGGGTTAGATTTCTATTTTGTATTCTCATCACAACTGTATGTATCCCTCCTGAAGCGCTTACCACATAGTATAGTAAGTATCTATTTCTTGCCTGTTACCTCTACTAAACTTTAATCTTCTTGAGGAGAGTGATTGTCTTCTTCACTGTTGGAGCTTCCACACTAAAAGGAGGCAGATGGAAGTTAATCAACACACACTTAGGAGGAAAAAGTAGATGAAGTTCAGGGAACAGCTCTGAGACCTCAACACTATATTCTGCTCTTACAGAAAAGATTGAACATTCTAAGGATAAATCCATGTTGTTGAAGTGACTAAGGAATCTAAGGCAGTTTTGATAGAATTTTTGCTTGTCTTGTCAACTTATTAACTCTAATTCATTCTTTGTTACTAGTGGGATTGAATCACAACCTCTTTTTTACAAATATCCTGAGGGTACCAGTGGCAAAAAGTACTTGTGTCCTTATTAGAAATAATTATAGTTGATGCACTAGATGGGCAGTTTAAAAACAAAAATCAAATTTTCTGCTGTCATAGAAAACTACATCATCTCTTTGCCCATACAGACAAAAGATTTACATTATAATAAATGATAAAATAATTTTAAGACATCATATTTCAGCACCTGCTGGTTTGGTGGTTTCTACCACTCACTAGCAGACATAGTGTTAAAGAGAGAGGCCCTGACTCCAGACCATGTCCATAGGTGAGGACTGGTTCCTGTTTGTCGTTCGTTGTTTTTTGTTTTTTGCTTTGTAACATATTTTTAAAAACATTTCTTTGGACCAGCCAAGATTTCCAATGTTCTGCAGCAATTCGATTGGCTATGGCCTGGAGACATAAAGAAAACAATTAGCATCTTATGTTTAGTGATAATTTTCAATGTATCAGCCACATATGATTGGATCATATTTCTGCTAAGTGACTCCCTGATTAGTGACAGTCACAGATGCTGTTGCTGTGTTCTTGGAATCACTATCTGAACAAAAATAAAGCTAATGTGTTCTTTTTTTAGTTATAAATGTTCAGGTACTACACAAATCACGAAAACAGTCTATGATAACAGATGGTATCAATTACTTCGTAGTTCTGTATTTGGAAAAAAAGTTGGGGGTTGAATATGCATAGTGAATAGAATTTCTTGATTTCTTTTATATTTAAATTTGTGAGGAAATGATTGCTGAAAAAATGAAATAACAGGAAATTACAACACCATGTGAAATTGTTGTGCAGAATACCTAATGTTAGGGAAAGAGTTGATACACACTACTATATTACGGTAATTATGACTTATGATTGCTACATTTTGAGGGATGTGATTTGCCTTTGAGAGACAGATGAATGTCACAAAGCTTTCCCCAAAGAAAAGAACATTCTGAGAGTCCTCTCAATAATTGTGAATTATTTGTTTTGAACATTGGAGACGTTTGGCATTCATTTTGTGTAATCACATCCCTATTTTAACCAGGCACCAAGGTCTATTTTTCTAGTCCTGTAGTCAATTTGCTTGACAATGCTTTAATATGCATTTCGGTTTGGTGCCATATCTCATGTAATTAATGAAAGTATTTTCTTACTCTCTATTCTTTCATGAGGAAATGTCAGTAGAGTGAAACTAGTTAGCTAGTAAAGTATACCATCATAGTCGATTGATATGAAATATTATATTATAAAACTAATCGAGATTTTCTTCTAATTATTGTCTATCTTATTCCACATAGAATGTTAGAAATTAGAAAGAATAATTATTATTTCTAATTATTGTATAAATGTCTAACTTTTTAAAATTCTAAATAAAATTTTAAAAAGAAAAGAAAGAGTAATAATTTTAATTTTCTTTTGTCAAAAAAGTTTTAAAATATAACCCAGAGAATGGGAATAAGGTGAATGATTAAATTCAGTATTCAGTATTCCAAGGACCAGAAAAAGCTAATCAGAAAGTTAACAACTACTCTTAGAAAGAATAAGTAAGATATCCACCCTCTAAGGTGGCCCCCAGTGGTCCCCGGTATTCATGCCTTCATGAGTCTCTTTTTTGCTGTACCAGGGTTGATAAGCTCAACCAGTAGAATACTGTAGAAGTGATGGTTTTTCACTTCCAAGGTTCACTCCTAAAAAACTCTGTCCCCCAACCCTCTTCTCTCTGATAAAACACGCTATCGCAAACCAGCTGCCACATTGCGAGGAGGGGCCCTCGTGGTGAGGAACTGAGAGCCCTCTGGTGGAAAGTCAGTGAGGGACTGAGGTCTGCTAAAGCCAAATGAGTGAGCTGTAGGGAAGCAGATCCTCCAGCCCCAGGCAAGCCTTCAGATGTTTGTTACTCCCGCTGACTACTGAACTGCAACCTCCTGTGAACCTCTGAGCTAGAACTGCTCAGTTAAGCTACTTTGGAATTCTTAACCCACGGATAATGTGAGATAATACTTGTTTGTTATAAGTCACCGAGTTTTGGAGTAATTGGTTACACAGCAGTGGATCACCAATCCAAAAACTATCAGGAACCTCATATCGTTGTCCGAAGCTTCACATATGCATAAGCATACATACTTACACATTCATGGATATATACAATATCCTCCCTCAACTGCTTACATTTTAGCTCATTTCCCATTCGCCCTGAGAATACTCGCCAGTGGCACTGCGGATGCAGCATTTACCCCGGGATAACTCGCAGATGGTAGTCCTAACCTTACGCTCAGTTCGCCACAAAACAGCTCACTTTTATTATTATTTTTGTATTGCTCCGATCTATCAATGTCGTCTTTAGAAGCAAATGACATCATTCTATTTATAGCATTCTGTTCTTAATGGTATATACATTTACAAAATATAGTAATTCTCGATTGTTGAAAACGTCAAATCCTAGAATATGTAGCATTCCCATGTGTGATGTTAACATTGTCTTGAACAGTTGTTAGCTGAAGAGTCATTTGATGAATCTCACGTATCTATATATTTCTGTTACATTAGGATTAGAGGCACATTCTGTTTAGAAATAATTCCAAAAACAGTTTTTATATTTTATTTTCACATTGAAAACCTCAAAGAGTGTGTTTATGTAAAATTAACTTAATGCTGGCAGTGAGGTGCACTTTTTTTTTTTCTGAATGGGAAATGAGTTAAACCTTGGGAACTCCTAACTCTCCTTTTTTGATAAGATACAAGAGGGCGAATAAAGAATCAATTTCATGTGAAGCATTTGTGTATTAGCAGCTGAGGAACTTTATTCATAAAGCATGAATGCTATGACACTTTTTTTTTTTTTTTTTTTTTTTTTTGTGCAGGGGCTAGATTTCCTGCCAGGGTACCTTCCACCTGGAAAGAGGGGATGGGTCATTGAGGCTCTCAGAGTCATAGGACTGCGGCATTCGGTTAGGATACAGAAGTTATCTTCTCAATCAAGGGCAGGCAGCTCAAGTCCCGGGGCCATTCTAATGGTCTTTACTTATGCAGATCTTGACAATGTTCAAGTAAAGTGTGTTAGTTTCTAAGACTGTCAAAACAAGTTACTACAAACAGGGCAGCTTAAAACAACTGAAATGTGTTCTCCCACAGTTCTGGAGGCCAGAGGTCTGAAACCAGGGTGTCTGCAGGACATGCTGTGTCTGAAGCCTCTAAGGGAGGACCAACCCTTCCTGGTTTCTTTCAGCTTCTGGTGGTTCCCGCCATGCCTTGGCTGTGGCAGCATAAATCCCATCTCTGGCCCTGTCTGCACACAACCTCTTTCCTGCAGCATCTTCTGTAGCTTCTCTTCTTATAAGAACATTTATCATTGTTTTTAGGGCTCACCCTGAATCTAGGATGATCTCATGTCAAGATCCTTAAATAATTATGTCCTCAAAGAACCTTTTTCTAAATAAGGTCATATTTATAGTTTCCAGGGGTTAGAACTTGGTCATATCTTTTTTTTTTTTTGGGGGGGGGGGCACTATTCAATCAACAACATAAAGCAAGCATGAGATTTCTGCACAGGCTGTGGTGGCTGATTCCCCAGGGGCTTGTAGGCCGTGCTCTGCCTGGCTGTCAGCCGGGTTAGGTAAGCAGCAGCAGCAGCAGCAGCGACGGAGGGGAAACAATTCTTGGTTTGGGAAAGCTTTACTTACATATTCCATAAGCTTATGAAAGAGATTTTTAAAAAGGCAAATGATGAACTGAGGAGAGAAGCTCTGGCAGCAAATTGAAATAGATGTAGAGTGGAATAGATACATAGCAATCATTTTAGTACAGAAACTTTCTGAATCTCTGACTATAATCAGGGAAAGAAGTTTTCTTTCTTACTTTTAAGTCAATAGATGAAGGAAACATCAAAATCACGAAAAAAAACAACCAATTAAATATATATTTAAACCGAGTTACCAATCCATCCCACACAATTTACAAGGAAATTCTGGGTAGAAAGAATAAGAATCTCTATGGCATGTGTCCAGCCACTAGTCACACCTAGTTAGCCTGATTACACGTGGGCCATCTGAAGATTCAAACTCTCATGGATCTTTTCTTTTTAAATCGACTGCATTATTTCTAATTGTACGTAACTCACCCAGCGTTTCTATATTATTTCTCAGAGGTATGAGAAATAATAATTATAATTATCACCATTTGTGAAAGATGCTTGGCAAATTGGCCCTAATAATTTCTCTCATCCCTGTACTCACGCCCCTTTGTAGTGATTCTTTGCCATCCCTCTCCTCCAGAGGTGGGCGTTTTCCCTCCACCCCTGGAACATGGGGCGGCCTTGTTTCTTGCATAAAGCAATAACGTGCAGTAGGTACAATGCGGTCGCCTCGGAGCCTCGGACTCCAGGGGCTGTGCAGTTTCCGCTCCCGCCCTTTTTCGGTCTTGATCTGCTCTCCCTGAGGGGTTTGTATGTTCTAGAATAGCTGTTTTGTGAAATGTGCATGAGAATTTCTTGCCCATGGGTCAGGTCTAAAAGTAAAGATGGGTAATCAATCAATATACAGGCTTAGTTACTTGGGCTAGCAATATATCAGCGTAAAGAAAAGAAAAAGACTTACCATTTTGAAGGAAGTGATTTTTTTTTTAATAGCCTTCATATTCCCTCCTTGCTCATAAAAATAATAAGAAATTTACAAATTGATGTATTTTCTCATATAATTATTTTAATTAAATTGATCAATCCGTTTAATTTGTTTATATATCATTATACTACTTTAACATTTTAATTTATATAATATATACATTATGTATATAACTCATGTTAACTTTCAATGTAGCCTACTTCACCCATGAGTGGTTGCCCATTAGGAGGCCGTGTAATAGTGTCTAAGGTAATTAAGAATAACAGAGTTTTGTTTTAAAAATATCTTTTGGTCAATTTCACTCCTACTTTGGTTTTTTTTCCAAGACATTAATCAGATGCTGAGCAACTCAGAGCCATTGTGGCGCTGATGGAAGCTTCTTGCTGAAAAAGAGATTTGTTGGGTGTAATAGGAATCCTTTACGGTAGATTAATTGCACTAGTGGCCTCAATTCTTCACCCCTCCTGGTATCCATGACCTCTGTTTGTGACTCTGTAGTTACTCTCACTAAAGAGGCGACCTTTCTTTCTGTCCCCGGATTCCGAGTTTGGCCACATGATTTGCAGACTTGAAGTATGTAGATGTTTGGAAAAGTGCTTATAAACTGCTGCTTCAGCTGTTTCTTAAAAAAAATTAATTTTTTCCCCCTCTTTAATCCTCCCCCCACCCCCCGCCCCCAACTTCCACCCTTGACTTACAGATGTTGCCGTTTCCCCTTAAGACCTGGATCTCTGAAGATGGAGCGTTAACTCCCATGCTCTCGTAGAGAACCCGGGGCCTGGCGCACCCGGGGTATGGTCCGCGGCTCCATCTGGGGAGCAAACCCAGGACCTTCTACATGCTAACCACTACACTATGGAGTCACCTTCTAAAAAAATTAATTTTTTAAAATTAATTTTTAAATTACAATTGACATGCACTATTATATTAGTTTTAAGGTACAACATGGTGCTGCTTCTGTTCTTGTTCCCTGCCTGTCCTGCGGGAACATGCCCAGGCTAGCGTACTAGAGGGATGCAGGAGACGTATAGAGCAGTCAGGTCTCCCCACTGGTCACCCGCAGACCCCAGATGCACACGTGAGTCTAGCTGATACCAGTAGGTCCACCTAGTCTAAACTGCTTATGCACAGACTTGTGAACTAAAAAAGGCCGACTTGGGGGTATAGTTTATTAACGGTATTATTGTGGCAATAGGTAACTGATATAAATCTCATTCAAGATTTGTTTCTTTGGGGTGAAGTAGGGATTCCTGACTGATAACTTCAGAGACACTTTTTCTTAGGTTGAGATGGTTCAACTACTGGATTGCAGAGGCCTTATACTTTGGCTAATGGTAATAGGATTATAATTGCCAGCTTAATGGTGAAGATCAATAGGGCATGTGTTTTAGGGCCACTAGTGCATGCCTCAGGTGCAAAAAGAAGTAATAGGCCAAATGCAGAGTATTAATTACCAAAGCACACATACTTAGGCATATATTTTTGCTAATGGAATGCAGTAAAACCTAATTACAATAAATCCTGGTGGATTTGGGGAAAAAACCTGTAAGTGACATTTTATAATGTCCCGCTTGCACTGAGTCCTAAGTTGGGTCAGGAGAGACTTAAAAGCTTTCCACCATCTAAAGACTTTCTTGGTACATAAATTTTCCATAAGGAATTTTTAGCATATTTTCCTCTTACTCTATAATCACTTTTTTTTTTGCACTCTCTAGAAACATTTAGAATGTAAATTTTATTTTATTTATTTTTTTTTAGTTTTTCTGTCTCGCCACTTTTGACTTTGGTATTTCTTTCCAGCTAAAAAAATACCAAAGTGCAACAGTTTGTAATTTTACCTTCTACTTTTAAGCTTTGAAAATATTATTTAAAATTCACCATAAGCATTATATTTAATGGTTGTATAATATTTAGTTGCATGAATACCACAATTTAACCATTTCCTCTTTTTCTATTTTGTCACTATTGACAATATTTTTGTTTGTGTTTCTGATTATCACCTCATGATGAATTTCCAGAAGTTAGATCACTGGTTCAAGGATTACAAACATATTAAAGGCTTAAAGTCTCGAATAAATATAGTCAAACTCTTTAAGAAAGGTTGTATTGCTTCCTGAAGTGTGTGAAAATGGCTTTCTTACAACAGACTTGCTGTCATCGACTATAGTATTGAAAAATTACTCTTTGATAGTATGTGTGTGTGTGTGTGTGTGTGTGTGTGTGTGTGTATAAATATAATGCAACTTACAAAGCTCAACAACGCTAAAAAATAAATAATGTATTACTTTCAGTTGCAAACATAGAGACTCTTCAGATTAAAGATCGCTGAGTGGTTGAGAAATTGTTATGGAGCTAGAAAGCCAGCAACCAGCTTCCTCTTCTCTCCTCTGTGCTTCTCAAGTGGCCTCGAATGATGCTTCATGATTGGATTCTAATTTCCAGCTAATTGAGGGCATGTTTTAGCACTTTTGTTTTAGGTACCCAGGGTACACAAAGAAGTGAAAATGAGGTGACAGATGCCACAGGGAAAATAGTAACTGGCCCCAACAGTACATCTCTGAAACTTCACAATGCAAGTAGAGACACATTTATGGTTAAGAAGACTGTATTATAATCTGGTGGGCATTTGGGCATTTTCCTGTTGACCTGCAGGAGAACTCACTCTCCCAGTGGTCATGCCTGAGGGAGCAGTAACCTGATGTGAATACCTGGGCTGCCTCACCATACTGCATTTTGAACTTCATCCTCTAGAAAAATGACTATTATCAGAAACTATGCGTCTGGAACTACACCTAGAGAATCTTAGGCATTTACTGGGTTTGTCATAACTAAAGGCATCTGGGAGAAAGGCTACATCTTCGTGAGTCAAACTGACATAGAAGTTGGGGTTGGGGTATGGCTATAGCCAAACCACAATTTCAGAGAGAATCTGCTTCTGTATTTAGGAGACTAGAAAACAACACAGATGGGCTTTACCTCAAACCCACTGTGGTTAAGAGACTGTAATGAAAAGTTTTGTGGTTAAAAATTATCTAAAAATTGTTAGAGGGGCAAGTCGTAATGAGACACAAATAGTTTGAGTTTCCCAATGCCAATATGCCAGGTCTAGACCCATTATTTTTTATTTACAAGAAAAGAAATGTGGAACATGAGTTGACATGTAAATGCCACATTTGATTATTTTTGAGCATTATTAGGATCGTCAGTAATTCCTGAAGCTAAATTTATTGTGAAGACATGTGCATTGATTATTGAGATAGAAATATTCATGTGTTGGCTATGCCATAGGCGAATCCTTTCAACGCAATATAGAAAGGCAGCATTTGTTATCATGTTAAATTCTTTTAATAAAACCCTCTATTACAACTAGCCCTGCTTCACCGGACCATCATGTTCAGGAAAGGGACTTTGGTTTCCCCATGGAAGAGTCTACTGCTAATGAGGATTAATTTGAGAATTAGAGAAATTACTTAGAATCAGAAACAGCTGAGAGGAAAAGGTTTTAAAGATTTGAATTGGGTTGAGTGACTGTGACTCAAAAATTGGGCTTGTTCTTTGTGAGACATGTCATTAACCCAAACTGAAGGATTAGCTGAGGATTATAAGAAAGTAAATGAAGCAGTTTTCATTAAAATACAGTTTCTTCGGATTGACTGAGAATGAAAAAAGTGCACTGTTCTTGTGTTACTGAGTGGGAAAATGTTAGGTAGACAGGAGCCATATAGACTTGTTTTGTTTTTCTTATTTTTTTCTCTTCTTTGCAATGTGGAGTTTTCATTACACAAGAAGATGTTCATAGGATATCACAGTGACACAAGAACTAACAGAACCCTACACTTCTAGAGTTGGATGGGGTTTTCATTGGACTTTCTACCCTGTAACAACAGTCCCCTAATAGTAAATTGATGTCTGTGCTGGAATTAATACAGTTGGGGGAATTCAGGGTCTCAAGAATCAGCCATCTCCTTTGCCGAAAGCACCAAATGTTAGAAAGCTCTTACGGAATGAGAAAAATTATTGCTGGACCCACCTAGAGTTGGCTCTGGGTACAAGGAGAATCAGTCCTGTTTCCTGTCTGCTCTTCTGCTTCCAGAGTGATAGTGATGGAGGAGAGCACGGGGAGCTGAGAGCCCCTTCTAAGAATTTAATTGGAAATTTGTGAAGTCTTCAATAAAACCTTAAAATTTAGGTTTTCAGGTGGTACTGTGAATAGTTAAGATGGAAGTCTGGCTAAAAGGCTCTTTACTTTAGAAAAATTGTTTCTGAAAAATTATGAAGGCAGTACCCAGGATATAGTATGTAAGGGGAAGAAATGAGCAAAAAGAAATAATATTTAATAGAAGAATGAGAATTTAACTTTGGTCTGGTGGTGATCTAAACGCTGGTGTTTGAGGTTCTGGGACTCAGGGAAGAAACAAGAATATAAACAGTGTCCAGAGATGTGGTAATGGGGCAGATAAGCCATGAGAACATTGGTTTTTAATATTTGATTGTGGGCTTTTTTGTTTGCTTGCTTTGTTCTGTAAGGGTACTCAGCAAACCAAAGGTCTCACTTAAACCCTGTTATGTAATAGCGTTGTGGAATGGTGCTTTGTGAAACGAAAGGGAGGTGGCTCGGCGTGAAGAAAAATCTAGGACAGTTGTAGGAAGTGGGTGATGCAAGCAGAGCAGCACACGAGAAAAAGCTGGAGCAGGAGCAACAGGTGGGAACAGAGAAAACGGCTTGCAGAATGTAGGCAACTTCCTCCGCCCTCCAGGAAATCATGGACATATGAGGAAGGGAAGAGTGTTATTTTGTTTGGATATTAAAGAAAATGATGAACACAGAAGGCAAGAGGACTTGAGGTTATTCGGGTCACAGTAGCCAACGATTTTATAGCATAATCGATTTTAGTTTTTAGAAGCTTCCTAGAATAAGTTTAATCCTGCATCCACAAGGACATTGTTTAAATATTTAAAAGCAGCTCTGTCCTTTCCTGGGCCAGACAGACACAGCTCTATCAAGCATTCCACAAATACCTTCATTCCAGATCTTCTCCTCTCACCATCTTGGACGTGGTCCTCTGTACACACATCCATTTCTCAATGTCTCTCTTGAAATGTTATACTTACAATAGTGCTTAGTATTCTAAGACAGGTTTATTCAATAAGTGAGAAAGACATGTGGCCTCTCTGAGTTCTGAACTTCTAGCTCAGTAAACTTAAAAAGAATCAATTATTTTTTAACTCTTTATCACACTGCTGACTCACATTCAACTTAGGTTTAACGAAATACCTAATTTTCTGACACAGAGATATTTTCTATTCATATCTACCTATCTTATAGTTGTGAAACTTGTATTTTTTTTAAACTAAATTTTATTATGCATACATAGCCCATCTTTATTATTATTTGAATTCACTTTGGATTTTGATTTATGTCCTGTAAAGATTTAATGATGTTGCGATGTGTATACACTTTCTTTATCATTTTTTGGTTTTATTGAGGCATAATTAACAAATAAAACTGTAAGATATTGAAAATGTACTTCTCGGTGATTTATGTATGCATTGTGAAAGGATTTCTATCATCTAGTTAATTAACACATCCATCACTACATATATGTGTGTGTGTATGTGTATTATTATTTTTTTTTTTGGCAAGAACATTTTCATGCAGAGTTTCTGAAGAAAGCAGGCTCCATAATTAATAGAATTTCATGTCACATATAAAAATTTTAAATTTCAACAAATGAAGAGATGTAACATTTTATCAAATGGCAAAACATAGTAAACTATTTACAGATCTTCAGTGTTTACAACCGTGTCCTCTTTCAGACTGGTGTTATTAGCATTCTTTCTAAGGAGCTTTTTTGACATTTCCCAGCTTAGGACTTGAAGATTCATTTTTTTCTCTCTTCTGAGCATCACACATTATCTTCTTTCTTACCTATGTCATACAGTCCTTTCTCCCCTCTATTCTCAAGACAATTCTTGGAAGATGTCTTAGATTGTGCTCTTATATTAAAGAAAGTCTGTAATTTGAATTTGTGAAGAACTAAGATTTGGTATTTGCCCAACTTCTGTCTAGCTGTTGCCTTTTCATTTTATCTTACATGTAAGCCTTCAGTAAATGACAGAGTCTATTTAAAAAATTATTTTTTAATTTTAAGCTCCCTTCAATAATTCTAGGCCAAGAGAACATTTTGAGTTGCTTGATAAAATCTAATATAAGCTTAATTTATATATATTATGTATTCTATAAACATAGTCTTATCTAGCAGTGTAATATAAATGCTATGTAAGCAGAGTTTTATTCTATTGGAGCCTCAGCTATATTTATACTATTCTCTCCTTATATTAGTCAGTGTTCTTCTTTATAGTCAAATTCACTCTGGTTACTTTAAATGAAAAGGAATTTATTCCAGAGTATTAATAAGTTGACTCAGAGAATTTCCGAGTGTGTATTGAACCAAGATTGTATTACAGAGACAGAAGTGAGACAGTAAAAGAAATGCCCAGACACATCATGGCAGTGTTCCAAAAGAAATCAAGAAATCTTACGCCTGTCTTCTGTTATTCTACACCTATTGACCAGAATATCATCTAGAGCTGAGGCAGGAAAACCTAAAGCCTCCTTGACCATGACTGTCAAATCTGTGCAGCCCCTGCTTACAGTCTTGTCACTACCATCGAAGTCTCATAAGTGAACCTCTTAGTGGGATATAGTTAAATGTAGGATCTAGCTATAGGGAACTTGGGAAATGTAGACTTAATTTTCCAACCTCTAGTGAACAGGGACGAATGCCGTAAAAATGATGGAATGGTGCTGAGTCTGTTCCTTAGCATAGTGGCCAGTGACTCCCATTCCTGGTCAAGACAATGCTCTGCATTTTGGCTGTACACTGGAGATGGTGATGATACTAGTGTGGAGAGATGAAAAGTTACAGCCTAAGAGTTCATTTCCCTTAATTTGAACATTTTCTAAAGTGTATATTTATAGAAAATATGGACAATTTCCAAGGACAAGTTTTTTTGAGGGGAAGAAGGGGCTTTCCTTACCTCTAATCCCTCAGCCAGATTAATAGAATTCTGTGTTTGTAACGGATATCGATGTTTTGCCTTGAAAGCATTCTTTTTTTATAACGACAGTTTAATTTTGGGGGGTGGGTGGTGGTGGTGGTGACTGTTTCTCCCTTATTTTTAGTTCATGTGTTTTAGATGACCATGAGTTCTTCCTCTGGGTTAGGTGAAGACACATTCCCCTAAACCTTGCCTGTCATAGCCCTGCATCCCTTTGGCTACAATGAGTAGTTCAAGGCTGGGCATCTGATTCCTATGACCATTCGAAGCCTTTTTAATGGTGTTTATTGAAAATATCTAAAAGAAGTCTCAAGAACATGCAAAATAGATAGAAGTCTGACTTGCTATTGGCTATTTTCCCACTACGCGACGAAGATGTCCCAGAGAATATCAACACAGAGAATGGGAGACTCGAGAGGCGGGCGAGATAGAGACAGTGTGTTCCAAGGACTTTTTGTTGTTGTTGTTGTTGTTTTAAGTCTGTGGGCTTTGCCATTTTATGAAAATAGTTTTAATTTTGAACTCAATAAGTTCTCTGCTAAAACTGGTTTGAGTGAATGTTTCTCACTTTAACAAAAATAATTCTGCCAGTACATATAAATAATTCTGTTTATATGTTCAAATAAAACTAAGCCCTTGATCTAGAAGATTATTATTACAGAGAATTCTGTTGTACTCTTCGTTCTCAAGATCTGCGATCCACGTTCACTGAAAATATTTGTAGGTCTTTAACAGAATCCGAAAATCAGAAGTTGATTCTTGTTTGGAATCCAAAAATCCTAGAACTCTAAATGAATTCAACTATATATGTTTCTTCTTGTGGCTATTTTATTTTTTAATTTTAGGGATAGTAGGAAAATACGGATGGAGCGTAATTAATGCCTTGGGTCAGGGTCACTTGGCCATTTTCAAGTATAGTCTGTATTCTTCCTTAGTAGGTCTATAGAATGCAGCTATGAACTACTCATGGTTCTCTGCACTGATTATCCTGTCCTATGTCTTTATAGTTCCACTCAAGTTGTCTCTTCCTCCCATTTCTCTTTACTTGGTTTACTCCCCCCATATTTCAGTATATATCTCAAACATCACCTCTCTCAAGAAACTTTTCTTGACCTCTGTAAACTTTAAGTGCCCTTTCTCAGTACTCCTTTGACAGTTTCTGTTCTGTGTTAATTCCACGTCTTATGTCTGTATCCTTTAAACAGTGAGCTCTTTGAATGCAATTATTGTGTCTGATTCATCTGTATCCCCAGTGTCTGGAACTATTCCTGGTTCAGAGCAGATGCTCTGTAATCGTTCTTTCAAAAAACAAAACAAAGTGAATGAATAAATAACTGGCTTTAACTGCTGCCTGGTGGGGTTGATCTAGATCTGGCCAATTATCAAAATCACCTGGGGTATCTTTTTCCCTAGCTTTATTGAGATATAATTTACATATAATATTGTATAAATTTAAGGTATATAATGTGTTGATTTGATACACCTAGATACTGCACAATGATTACCATCATAGCTGTTAGCTAAAACCTCCATTCTGTCACATAATTACCATTTCTTTTTGTGGTGAGAACAACTTTCGAGTATACAATGTGTTATTGCTCATTATAATCACAATGCTGGGCATTAGATTCCCCAGAATTTATTCATATTCTAAGTGGAAATTTGTGCCCTTTGAGCAATATCTCCCCCATTTCCCTCACCTCCAGGCCCTCGTTGCCACCATTCTATTCTCTGTTTCTATGAGTTCAACTGTTTTAGATTCTATATGTAAGTGGTATCATACAGTGTTTATCTTTCTCTGTCTGACTTAATTCACTTAGTATGATGCCCTCAAGGTTTGTCCAAGTTGTCTGTCACAAACAGCAGGATTTCCTTCTTATGGTTGAGTAGTATGTGTGTGTATGTGTGTGTCACTTCTTTATTCATTCACCTTTGATGAACACATAGGTTGTTTTCATATCTTTCCTATTGTGAATAATGCTGCAATAAACATGGGAGTGCAATTATCTCTTTAATATCCTGTTTTCATTTCCTTTGGGTACGTAAACCTAGGGATATTTTTAAAGAGAAAATTTGTTTGGCCAATACCTAGAGATTCTGATTTAGTGGATATAGTAGTCTGCTAGGGCTGCCCTAATAAAGTACCATAAAATAGGCAGCTTAAACAACAAAGTAGTTTTCTCATGATTCTGCGGGCTGGAAGTCCGGTGTCCACAGGGTCGATTTCTTCTGAGGCCTCTCTCCTTTGTTGTAGATGGCTATCTTTTCCCTCCTTTTTCACGTGAACTTTCCTCTGTGCCTGTCTGTGTCCTAATATCCTCCTATAAGCACAACAGTCAAATTGGCTAGGGTTCACCTTAAAGACCTCACTTCTCCTTAATCATTTTTTTTTAAGGCCCTATTTCCAGATACAATCACATTCTGAGGTACCGAGTGTTTAGACTTCAACCTATAATCATGTAACCCAGTCATACTAATGTGTCTGGCATGTGGCCCAGGAAGTAGAATGGTGCAAAGAATTCTCAGTAAAGAATTCTAAAGATTAGTCTGGTTTGGAGATGATGGATTTAAGTTGCCTTTAACATTTATTACTCACCTTGTTTTACTCAACTTGCAGCTATTAAAACCAACGTTGGTGTCCTCTTATTTGTTATCTTGAGATTCAGGTTATGGCAGAATATCCATGTGAAAAATTTACCTATTTATTTAGTCTACAATAATAATTATTACAATTTAATCTATAATAATTATTCTTATTTTTGAAAAGTTTTGCTAGAAGACCAAGACAGATTGTATTGGGGAATTATTCTGTCAGAAATGCTGTTTGTCTGGTTTATAGGGGAAAATAATTTGTAAAAATCAAAGTTTCTTTTTTTTTTTCTTTCTTTTTTATTTAGAGACCATGAGAACCTGCACATACCACTCCTATATATGCTTTTGAGGTGATCAAATGTCCAGCAAACCATATGTATCTGAAGAGTTTATTTTCTCAATTGTCATTTATTTGCTTTGTCATTTCAGAGTAATATATGGGGTCAAGTAGTTCTGAACACCACACATCAAGTCCAGTCAGTGATTCATAGGAAAGGGGACTCTGTTTTTCTCTAGGGTAGCTAGAGTCATTACCCTCCACATATGCTTTATTAGAGAGTTTTTTTTTTTTATTATTGATAGAGTCTAGTAAATGTTTGCTTTCACCATTGCTTATTCAGAGTCATTGAGTATTGTAATCTCTTTCCATTAATCAGTGTTATACCTATATGCATGCTGTATGAACAATGCAAAGGAGTAATGAGGCATAATGTTTACTTTGATGCTTTCGGTGGGAATGTTCATCTTAAGAAGAAATGAACTGAAACCTAAAGCATTCTCTCAAGGAGCACCTATTATGCATTTCAGCAAATTTGCTTTTTAGTTTTCTTCTCCCTTGGAAAAAAGGGGTTTCCCCGCTCCTCTCGTCAATGAGTATGGCACAAAGGTAATGGCAAGTCTAACACATGCTGTAAAACCACTACTTTTAATGCATGGCATAATTGAGTCAGAATATAGTGCCTGTGCTGATGGAGTCCCTGGTGCTTTAATGGCTGAAATTATTATTAGAAAGATCCAGATAATGCTGGCTTCTATTACATTAAACCACAGTATTATACAATTTTCCTTGCTGGAGCATATCTATTCTTTTTTTTTTTTTTTTTTGAATTATGCAGTGTTGTCTTCAATGGTTTAATATTACTTTGGAATAGAATTCAAAAAACTGCTGAGAGAATTTAACATTTTTGGCAAAACAGATGCAAGCTCAATTTCTAGTGGTATTTTTTAGCAGACAATTTCTTTCCATAGTTTTCATAGGAAAGAGGCTTTTAAAGTAGCACCCCATGGTAAACCTTCCTAGCCGGCTGAAATGGGGTAGGCGGGGAGCAGTCCAGTGTCCAGTACATGGAAAGATCATTATTCTAATTGCTGTGTGCTATTTAGAAACTACATTTGCACTTTTAACATTGTCAAGGGTGCCAGGTGAAAGAACACTTTATGGATGGTGGTGAGGAGTGGGAGGTACTCTTAAAATAATAAATGCCTCCATAACTCAGACCTAGTGAGGTGTGAGTGAAATATATGTTTTTTCCCCTTGTGAATGAAGATCATCAATTACTGCTGTGGACTAAGACACCTTTATTTGCAATCTAAAGCTACCCAATGTAATACTCTAAAACTGTTGGTTTCACCTTCCCTTTACTGGATTATTTATGATGTTTTTTAAAGGACATTCACTGAAACTGTATGTGTCATAAATAACAAAAATGATTTTGTGTTGGTGTTAGTAATCTTATTGCTAATAGGGTTAAGCGTCACCATTTATTAAGTAGTGTTTTGCTGGGCATTTTACATATAATAAAATTCAATCTTCACATGAGTTTGAGAAACTTGCTAAATGAACAACAGCCAGCAATTGGCAGAATCAGGATTTGAACTCGGTTTGGTCTTTTCAAAGCCATTATGCTTTACGGAATCTCCAATGAATTTCTTAGAGAACTATCTAGTGAAAAAAACAAAGATAAATACCAAAGAATTCTGGAAGGACTGGGTTGTTCACTCTGACTCTACATATAAACACCAAAGAAACTGGAAATACAAGGACTTCCTGGAGCTTCAGGGCATCTCCTGTACCGACTGCTTAATAATTGTATTTAATAAGAAAAAAGTTCATATATAATTAAACAAAATGGATAGCCCTCTGCAGTCAGTTTATGTATAGTGCTGTCCACAGTCATATATTTAAATTATTATGAAAAAAATAATTCAAAGGAAAATATATAATAACTGTCACTGAACTCTTACTTTGTGCTATGTACTGTTCTAAACATTCAGCATGTTTTAACTCAATTTCCTCACAGTAACTGTAACTGTAAGGTATAATAGAAGTAGCAAGTCCAGGAAGTAGTGACCACAGAAAACACCAGTAATTTTAACAGAGAGCTTAAATAACTTGCCTAAGAGGTCACAGCGAGATTGATATGGGCTCTGTGATTTCAGTGGGAGTGATGGATCCTAGAGTGGCAGAGGTGGTTACAGTTTCTATTATAGGCAGCATAATGAGAATTGTATAATCTGCAAGCATATTCGAGGGTACATAATTGATTATGGAGTTGTTGGGTTTGAATTAGATAGTTAGCCTCTTAAAATCTCACTTGAATCAAAAAACCAAAACCAAACAATAAAACCAAGAATCCAGGTTTGGTAAAAAGAGGCTAGTCTTGGGCCACTATGATGGAGAGTCATGGGAATTCCTCAATTCCAGGAACTAAGTCAATTAACAGATCCAGACAGTGAAAGAAAAAGAAGAAAGAAAGAAAGAAAGAAAGAAAGAAAGAAAGAAAGAAAGAAAGAAAGAAAGAAAGAAAGAAAGAAAGAAAGAAGGAAGAAAAGGGAGGGAAGAGGCATGGTATACTTGAAGAACCTGAAGATAGGTTCTGTGATATATATTATAAGACTTCAGTTAAACCGTCCACCTAACTTTTTCTAAACTTGTATTACTTTATTTCAGTAACTGTGCTCACTGCCGTGGACGCTGACTTTAATTCAATACCAATCAATGGAGACCCCATTAAACTTACCTGCTTGGCCATTCAGAAGGCATACCGGTCTTGATAAAAGTGACATGATTTCATCAGCTTATTCATGTAGTGACTAATTTCAGTTACTGTTCCAATTGTTATCTCTTTATTGGAACAAATGAAAACCTTCTATGGCATCTATTATCTAACTCTTGATTTTTATCTATTTCAGTATACGGAGAACAACAGAAGCAGTTTTCTTTGACCTTACAGGGAGAGCAACACATTGTTTCAGGGCCGTGTTAACTCCTTAATTCATGAAAAAAAAAATGTAGCCTTCAGGCACCCTGATATTCTCACCATTTCATAGGACACTGTGTATTCTACCACACTGATGCTAAAAAGACTGTGAGATCAGAGAGTAGCAGTTATTCTAGTGCCTTGGTGCGCGGTGCCAGGGGGAGGCCAACAACATGTGTGAAAATACAGGGCCTGCAGCTTCCTTTACCTTTTAATGGATCTACTATTAAGAAACCTGCTAAGATATTTCCTGAAAAGTAAAATTGTGCCCTTAATTTTCCATACGATTAATAAAGAGGCACAAGTTTGGTGGGCCTATTTGGAGGTTGGAGAAATGCCTACTGTATTTGGGAGTGAACTTCTGAATAATTCGCCCTGTCACTCAAAAGACTGCCAGACTTGAGAGGGTCTTAGGTGAAGGGAAGCCTCTCTGGCAGAGGCAAACTATAGTATACTCTATTCTACTTTTTGCTCTTATGATGGAGTGGCTACAGTGCCATTCAAAGTATGTCTAGCACATTGAGATGCAAATCACAGTAGGAGAATCATAGCAGGGATGCCTAGAGTTTTGGAGCAAAGCCATGTCTTCATTAATAAGTAACTTGTCTTTTCTTGTCAATAGGTTCCAGGAGAGTTTAAGCAGCTGACCATCAGTCATGGTGGCCATTGTGAATTAGGATAATTTGGTGAGCCAATCCCCAAGAATAAATGGTAGGTGTGCCCAGCAGCACTTTATTATCGAGAGATATTAGTATGTATTGGGTGAATATATGTTATTATCTCAACCAGGACACTTTTTTTCTGTTTTGTTTGTTTATTTTCTTTTTTTAGGTTCCACATCTAAGTGAAAAATCATATGGTATTTGTCTTTCTCTGACTTAATTCATTTAGCATAATACCCTCCAGGTTCATGCATGTGTTACAAATGGTAAGATTTCATTCTTCTTTTATGGCCAAATAATATACCATTGTCTATATGTACCACCTCTGCTTTATCTAATCGTCTATCGATGGGCACTTAGGTTGCTTCTATGCCTTGGCTATTGTAAATAATGCTGCAATGAACATAGGGTTGTATATATTTTTTCAAATTAGAGTTTGGGATTTCTTTCTTACCCAGAACTGGAATTTCTGGGTCATAGGTGGTTCTATTTTTAGTTTTTTGATAACCTTTATACTATATTCCACAGTGGCTTCACCAATTTGCAATCCCACCGACAGTGTACGAGGGTTTCCTTTTTGCCACATCCTGACCAACACCTGTTGTCCATTGACGTATTGATGATAGCCATTCTGACAGGTGTAGGTAATGTCTCATTGTGGTTTTAATTTGTGTTTCTCTGGTGATTAGTGACGTTGAGCCTCTTTTCATATGTCTATTGGCCATCTGTGTGTCCTCGTGGGAGAAATATCTATTCAGGTCCTCTGCTCATTTTTTAACTGATCATATATTTTTTTGGTATTAAGTTGTATGAGTTCTTCAGAAATTTTGGATATTAACCCCCATCTGATGTATCATTGACAAATATCTTCTATTCTGTAGGTTGTTTTTTCATGTTGTCAATGGTTTCCTTTGCTGTGCAAAACCTTTTTAGTCTGATGTATTCCTATATGTTAATTTTTTCTTTTGTTTCCCTTGCCTGAGAAAATATATCCCCCAAAAATTACTAAGAGGACTGTCGAAGAGTTTACTGCCTGTGTTTTCTTTTAGTAGTTTTCGGAAAACCGGGACACTTTTGAAAGTAAAAAGGGCACTGCTAATACTTATACTGTGACAACTGAGATAAACTGGTACTTTCCCTGGAAAACTAGGAATACGGTTTAACATCGCAAAAAGTACATTCCATTGGAAGGTGACTTATATTCTTAGCATTCTTTCATCCAAATTCAAAGACCTTTGATTGAAGAAGGCAAAAGTTAAAAGTGGACTCATCGATACTACACTGGCACTAGCTGAAAGTGGACTATTGCATCAATGTAGCCACACTTTGAGCAGTTTCTGAAGACTGGAGGTAAAAGACAGAAAAGCTTTCCTAATTTTAATTAGAGCTAGGATGCAGGTTGGAGATAACTCAGTTGGGATTCAGCTCAGAGGAGAGTGACGTGCAGAGGTCTCACACACACACACACACACACACATACACACACACACACACACGCACAGTTTGGGGGTACAGTTCCATGTGCTGGGTGGCGAGTACAAACTCTCAGGCTGTAATATTAACAATGGAATCTTAATGGGAGCATTCTATCAGTGGAATTGGACTGTTTTTCCTGGCTGTGTAGTCCTCAAGTCAGATATCTCAAGCCTTTTTTTGATATTTTATGAGAATATATATATGTGTGTGTGTATATATATATGTGTGTATATATATATATATATCTATATATCTTTCAATATATTCTTTTTCTGATAAAATGAACAAATTGATTTCTGCTGTTCACAGCTAAAAATGATTCCTGATACATGGGTATTTGAGATTACCAAAGGGATATTTGAGATGTAGGCAATAATCTGGTCACCCATCAAAAAAAGTGATTTTTTTTTAAGCACTCTACTCAGTATTAAAGATTGAGTGATCTCACCAAAATCCCAAGTCACTCAATAAGATTTTTTTCTGCCTTGGAAATAAGGTGTACAAATCTGCCCCAGTTTAAGAAAATATACACAAAATCTTAACTTATAAAACATATATTAAAAGCTCTTCTTTTTTTCAATTTACTAAAGGATTCGCCATATTAAAAGATTTCCTATATATTTTTCTTAACTAGCCAATTCCCCATTTATGTACTACATTATAATTTTCAAAGACGTTCTGTATTTAAAGACTTTTTCAAGACCATATCTGCTACAAAAATAGAGATTTGCATTTATTTAAATATGAGAATTTAAATGCCTGGTTGGGAAGTATGAAATTACCAGTCTCCAAGGCCTAACAAAGGATTCCAACCAGCACTTTAAAAATTGGAATGCTTTTTTAATATTAAGATTATGAAGAATGTATACTATGGAGGAATAAGTTTGTTATTTGGGTTCTTGAATGCAGACAATAAAATACATATCTAACTAAAAAATTTAACAGTACAAAACAGTATGTCATTTAGTTCATAAATGTTTTTTTTGTGTTAATGTGGCTAGCTATTGATTTTGTAGAGTCACTACAATCTATTTTGTAGTTTTTTTCTTTTCTATTTTTTTTAGGACCTCATATTATACAGGTAAGTTTTACAGCAGTAAAAGTGCAATGAATATGCCTGTATCAGGGGTGTGTGTGTGTGTTGTATTATATGACACTGCACTTATAAATAACTCCAAATCTCTTCTGGGTTCACAAGTTCACAGCTGATGTTGAACACCTATTAGACATTTAATAGCATCATAAAAAGACTATCTCTGGAGAGTTGTGTTTATGCTTGGAATAGATCTCTTTCCCAGCAAGTTGAAGTCCCATTAAGGATTTGATCTCAGCCTTTGTGAGATGTTTCCTTTTCTGTTAGAGCCAATCTACAATTATCATAACATAGGTAGTTGTCTCTTTAATTACTAGGAATTTGGCTTTATATGAACTACAGAACAGAACTTAGCCAATGATATTTAACATGATGATATAAATGCAGAAATTTCACAAATAAAAAAAAGATTTAGCTTATTCTGCTACCTGGGACAGCTGAAATATATTGAGAGCTACATTTTTTAAAGCTTTCCAGAGAGGTACTAGATTTCAGATTATGTAATAAACTCTGCTATTTAAGCTCTGCCTTCCAAACAAAGTGCTGGATCTTTTTTATAGTCCAGGAAGATTCTTTTTTCATAAATAAGAGCTCATTAAATATCGCTTCAGTATTTGTAGGCTGCAGTTTACAGAGTTTTACTGTAACAGGACACTATCAGTAAATGGCTTAGTCAGTTTATTTCAATATTGGTATTCCCAATACCACTCGAACCATCAAAATCCTGTCCCTAAAAACTCCTTTTCTTGGTTAACAATGTCCTAAATGCCTCAAAATAACCAAAGGTTAGTGGAAAAGTTTTCAGGAAAAGTTCAAGTGTAAACACTGGGCTTCGTTGGTGAGGAGAAATTGGAAATGAGATTGTCAAATGCGTTTAGTCTGATTTTGATGATAGTAAAAGCTGAATGTGGAGATTAGTGCTTTTGCCCTCATGTTATTTCATCTGGCCAAGGAGCAAGCTACTTCAAACTGACGAGTTACATATTTTTGTCTATAATCTGTAGATATGGGTGTGGTTATGTACCTACTCACTCGGATTTAGCCAAAAAGATCCTTCATGACCTTGTCTGTTAACAACTCCTGCCTTACTGCTTATACTTCCTCTATAGATATTACAATATTTCCTGACCTTGGGCCTCTGCTTTGCTCCTGTTCAAAATCTTCTAATTTTATCTCCATAGTTTCTACCCCTCCCTTTAAGATACAGCTCAAAAAATATACTTGCAATCAAACATCCTCTGGAGCCTCAGACTTAATTAAGCACCCTCTTTGGGCATCCATGGAATCCTTTGTATAACCTTACCATTGCATTACATTAATATTACATTAATATTGATCTCGGTACAATGTGAGGATTAGGGGCATCGATCCCCCACATATTGGAAAATTCACATGTGACTTTCGACTCCCCCAAAACTAATCGCTTACTGTTGACCAGAAGCCTTACTGATACAGTCAATTAACACATTTTGTATGTTATATGTATTATATACTGTATTCTTATAATAAAGTATGACAGAAAAGAAAATATTTTTAAAATCATAAGGAACAGAAAATATACTTACAGTATTTATTGAAAAAATATTAAGCGGACCCATGCAGTTCAAACCTGTGTTGTTGAAGGGTCATCTGTATGTGTTTCTATGTCTACCTTGCCTTGTACCCTTTCCCCATTTCTGTTTCTAAACCATGTCTGACTCATGGTAGGTACTCGATACATTTTTATCACAGTGAATAAACTTGTCTCATTACTTAACTGTTTCTGGTCTGTTCAGCTGTCTCTTCCTTTTTCCCTTCCCTGTGCTCCTGGTTGCTATAATTTTTTAATGACATTAACTATAATTATTAAAATTTATTTTTTAGTTATAATTGACATCCAATATTATTTCTGGTGTATGATTGGCCTGCTTTGTTTGTGATGACTCTGCCATACTATATGTATCTCCGACTATATATACCTTGTACCTGTTCATCCCTCTCTGTGTGATGGATTCAGTATAATTAGGCATTTCTAGAGTTAGATTAAAAATATTGACAAAGTTTTGATTTTGGAATGTTTTCTTTAATGGAAAATGAAAGTAAAGGACTTAAGGAAGCCTATCCTGTCTTTAATTGCTCTTGACCTGTCATGTTAGGATCCTCACAGGCAGCCTGAAGCAATCTACCCAGGATAAAATCATATATAGGGAGGATTTGCAGGAAGCCTTTTGAAATTAGGAAGCTTCTGTTCTTGACCTAGGAGTCCTGTGGTATTGGCTTTACCTAATATAAAAGTAAAGACCTAACAATTGACATAAAAAGTTCAGTTTTTAGATAGTCAGCCTGAGTTTTCAGTGAAATCAAAATCAGGTTTGAATGAAAGAGGACTTCTGATTTTGAAACAGTAACTATGTGTGTTATGTTTATTGTCTCCTTCTAAATCTATAATTTCATGTCTAAAATTATGTAAAAACCACATAATAAACTCAGATTTTTAAAGTTTAATTTTGCAACTTTTTCTCCTCCAACCACCTCTGTCTGCACTAATTTGCCTGAATGGTATTAGGTACGCAAAGACATTTGACCCACGTCATGGGCAATTAGTTCAAAAGCTCTGAATAGTGAGCTGATGAATTTTTCATGCTTTCAGTGGGCTGTAAATTTAAGCAATCTTTAACTGAATGGCTATTTCAATTCCTCGAGTGATCAGTGAAATAAAGGATGTTTTAATATCGCACATTCAAGATGTAACATTCCAAGAGTATAGTGCAAATTTGTACCATGAATCCAAAACAGTATTTTACATTGGAGAGTGACTTCTCTACAGGCACATTTTACATCACTAGGTTTACAAGTCCTTGTGGACTATTTTGACTTCTGGAATCAAGACACTGATCCAGGCGATTCCTCTTCTTGCACATTTTGTCTTTATCTCTCAACAGCTATATTTTATAGCAGAAGTAACCTCCCCCGCCCCCCGCACCCAGGAACAGTTCTCTGTATATTTTGATTAGTAAGCATCTTTTTTCTTTTTTTAATTTTCCTTGAGCTGGTACAGTTTTTTAATCCTTAATGATTCAGAAATTAATTGAATTTAACACAAAGGTGACCAGGTAAGCACATGCTCTTCCTTCTTTTCTGTTGTACTTGAAGTCACATCCCTGCTTCTATATAAGGCCAACCCCTCTGATTGTCACCTATGTACTTATCGACTTTGTTTTCACAGGTATCGTTTTCCCTCCTGAACTCTCTCTCTCACTCCTGAATCATTTCAATACACACTCCTTCATAACCCACCTTTAAAAACAAAAATCTAGTAGGCAAACAAAATAGAGTCCTTGACACCACTACATCTCTAGTTTGACACCCATCTGTCTGATACTTTTTTAAAGCAGAATTCTTCAAAATAGTGTGGCCGTCCCTATGTACCCTCCTCCCATTCTCTCCTCAACCCTCTTGCCCACATATGGTAACTTAATTGCATTTGGGGCTCCAACGTGCAGCCTCCTTGTATTCATGCTCTCTGGTCTCTAACTTTGTAGTCTCTGCCCACTCTGATTCTAGGACGAACTTGGACTTGCTTTTGCCAGTAAGATGTAAGAAAATTGATAGCGTGCCCATTTTCAGACAAAGTTTCAGGACGCCTTGTGCCCTTCTGCCCTTTTTCTTGGAACCCTGCCACCATTCTAAAAATAAGCCAAGACTGTTCTTTGGGAGGCTGAGAGATCCTGCAAAAGAGATGAGTCATGGTCCCAGGTGAGGTTGTCCTAGAACATCCGACTTCTAGGATACTCATTGGTTAATTGTAGCTTCTTCAGCTAATTCAGCCAATCAGCTGAGCTGGCCCAGATTAGCAGAGCCAACAAGTAGACCGATAAACTTGTGAGAAATAATAGTTGTTATTTTAAGCCACTGAATTTTGTGGTGATTTGTTACAATAATAGCTAGCTAACATATGCCACTAATCCGGCTTTCATTGCCACAAAACTTCTAAAATGTTTTTATCAAGATCACTGGGGCCCTGTAATTCACCATATCCTAGTCAGTTATCTCTCCTCATCTCTTGTGACCTCACAGCAACCACCGACAAATGCTTCGTTTTTGAAATTCTCCTCTAGGACTTTGTGATTTCACAGTTTCTTGGTTTCCTGCTCCCTCACTGATGTTCTTTCTCAGTCTCCCTTGGGTCTCACTCCTCTACCAGATTCCTTAAACGCTGGAGGCCAGAGGGGTCTGCGTAACCCCTTTCCTTTCCCTACACCTTTTCTTTTATGAATCACTCAATTGCAAGGATTCACATACTATCTGTATAAGGGTAACTTATAAATATAAATCTTTTTTTCTATATATTTCATCTAAATTCTAAAATCATATTTCTAGAAGCTTATTTATCATCTTCGCTCAGATATGTAATAGGTGTTACAGACTTAACATGCCAAAAGATACCTATTTTTCTATTTTTCAATTATTTTTCAGTTTTTTTTCTGAGTCTCATCTTGATCATCTCCTAGACCAAAACCCTGATTTACAAGTATGTTGCTACCTTTATTTCCAAACATCATGAATATGATTATATCTCACCAATTTCCACTACTCTAGTCTGACCCATTAGCATGTCTTAATTTGCCCAATTACATTTGCCTCCCGGTTGATTTTCCTGTTTTTATTCTTTTCTCCTTCAGTCAATTCTCTTCACAGTAGCTGGAACAATATTTACAAAATTTAAATCTAAGCACATCATTACCTTGCTTGTACCCCTCCAATGACTTTCTAATGGAAAGAAAATCCAGACTTCTTATTGTATTCTTTGAGACCCTCTATGATCTGTCTACGGCCTCTTCCCCGGCCTCAGCTCTGACCACTCATTCTTTTTCATTATTCTCCAGCCACTCTGACTTTCCTCTGTCCCTTGGCACGCCAAGGTCACCTCTGTCTCACAGCCTTTGCACTTGCTGTTCCTACTGCTTGGATTTTTCTTTACTAGATCTCTCATGGTTGGTACTTCTTCATCATTCTAATCTTAGATAAAAATGTCATATTTTCAGAGAGGTCTTTTGGGGCCACCCTAGCTAAAATAATTTTCTTCTACAGCTCCTAATGCATTCTCTAACCCACTACTTTTGTTTTATTTATTTTCTTCATAGTGCTTCTAATTCTTGCCTAAAATTAACTTATTTATTCATTTTTTTTTTGCATCATTTTCTCAGTGTTTTCTGCCTTCCTGAAACTAGACTCTTGCTGGCCTTGTGATCTGTCATTTACTCCATACCCAGAATGGTACCCAGCACTGACTGGATGTCTAGTAAGAATCTGTTGAAAGAGTGAATGCGTCTGAAGTGAAGCACCACTGATGCATATGTCAAAACATGGGATCTTAAGCTTATTTTAAAAATATAATGACAAGAACCCACCATATATTTCTAAATCCTAAAATTCTTGAAATGTGTGAAAATAAGGTATTGAGAAATCTTTTTATTTATGGCATCAATCTAGTCACTGACATAGCTTTTGTATTAGCTAGCAGAAGGGTGTTGATGTGAAAATACATGTGTCCATTGCCTTGGCAGTTGGCCTTTCACTAAATTGATTTTCTAAATGCTATACCCCAAGTTAGACTAATTTGCAACATCTAAGGTTTGATCGTGTCTATGAATGAGCTATATTCTCAGGTTTGCGTATCTATGATGTACCAAGGAAATGCCAAATACAATCAATTTTTATTTAGGAATGAAAATTTATATTCTCAAGTAAAAAATGGTCCATTCATAGAAATATTAAAGATGCATCCTTTAAGATCGAGCATAAGCATGACCTTTCCTGGCAAGCATTCCTCAGTCTTTTAGGATATGTCAGTCACATCTTCCTCTTGAGTACCTGATGCTTGAGTGCACTGACCACACTGGAATTTTAACCAACAATTTACAAGCCTGCTTTTCCCCATGAAACATTGAGGTCCTTCAAACATTACCCATGCCTCCCTCATCTTTCTTCTTGAGTAAAGATCCTGATTTTGGCATCTTTAGTCGGTTTGTGAAATAGAGTAAACTCAAACAAATATTTATGGAATTGAATAGAATAAATGCATATCAGGTGGAATTACTATTGAATTGTTTTTATGTGACTATCTAAGCTTACTTTTAGAATGTAAAATATTGGCGGTAGAAACCGTGTATTATATTTCTGTTATATTTCTATGTGTTCCTCTTAGAATACAGTACACTATTCTTCACACAGTAGTAATATTCTCTCTTCTACTGGGTTTGGCTCCATCTAGGCTCTTAACTACCACCACAAGGATTAGGGAAATTGGTAGTCAACTTTCACTTAGGGCTCTGCATTAAATGTCTAGATAATCTCTGGTCCCGGTGAGCTGACTGGATAATATGAAAACTGTAAGAACTTTTAAGAGGCAGCATAGTTTATAGTTGCATGACTTTGGGCATTTTACTTAATCTCTATGTACCTCAATGTTTTTATTGGTACCTAACTGACAATGCCGATCTGAGCCAGGATTTGAAGCAATGAGAACTCTCACGCATTGTTAGCAGGAGTACAAAGTGTAACCACCAATTTGGAAATAATTTCATATTTTCTCGGAAGTTGAAGATACACACAATCTATGATTAGAAATTCTCCTCTTAGGTATATGCCCTGGAGAAACTCTTGCCTCCGTGTCCTAAGGGGCATAAACAAGAATGTTCACAGTAGTTTTGTTAATTGATTATAAGAACAAAAAGTGGAAACAACCCCAATGTCCAATAACAAGACAGAAATTAAATCAGTGTGGTATTTAACTGGACTGAATGACACCCACATGGAAAAAAATGGATGAATCATAGATTCGTCAATTTGACATGAGTCATGTTAAAAAAAAATTACAAAAACAACACACAGGGTGATATAATTTTAATAAAACTCCAAAACAGGAAGTCTCAAATATATATTGTTAAGTGTACACATGCGAGATGAAAACTATTTTGAAAAAGCAATGATATAATAAATGCAATATTCACAGTAGTGATTCGGTATGGATGGAAACAGGTGACAGGTGATGGAAAGAAGTCAGCAATATAAAGGTATGTTATAGTCAGGGCTGAGTTTATTTTTTCTGTTACTATGCTTCAATATTCACATATATGCTATTTACTTTTGCATATATCAAATAGTCATATAGTGTATATACATGTGTATACACACATATGCACATACATACACACAGACACATTTAGAGAAAAAGAAAAGCAAGTAGTATAGCAAGCAGCACTACTTTGCCTTGCAAATGTGTTGCCGGTGGTCTGGCACTACCGCCTGGGGCGAAAGCAAAGACATATTCAAGATCTCTGGCTCATGCCTGAGACACATGGGAATAAATAATTAGATGATATGAAGTTTTAAAAAAAATGTGTACATTATCTGCAGACATCATACTAGGACATTCTATATCAATGTACTGAATAGCAATAAGTTTGTAAGGGCAGGTATGCTCAGAATATCTCATTTTTAATCCTTGAATTTGTGTTTTATTTTTCCTTCCAGGGACTAGAATTGTCATCTTGTCTTTCTGTATTCCAGACAAATAATTTGATAGCAAAAGCTCTATGACTCTATAAAGTCAAAGTAATACCTGCTCTTAAATAAGTACGGAGATGACAAGCCTTTCTTTCTTTCTTGTCTTTTTCTTTGTATGGCGGTATTGATTTATTATGTAGTTCGGGGGGGGGGGGAGGGAGGGAGTGGAGGGAGGGGAGGAGGGAGGGAGGGAGGGAGGGGGGGAGGGGGAGGGAAGGGAGGGAGGGAGGGAGGGAGGGGGGGAGGGGAGGGAGGAGGGAGGGAGTGTGGTGAGGGATGGAGGTAGTGTAGTGGTGGGAGGGAGGGAGAGCTCTCACGGAAGGCTTTCAGGCCTTCCGTACCGTGCTTGATCACGTCCTTCCTTCCTTCCTTCCTTCCTTCCTTCCTTCCTTCCTTCCTTCCTTCCTTCCTTCTTTTCTTTTTTCTTCTTTTTTCCTCCTTTCTTTTTTCAGTGCAGCAGGGCATTGCTGGCTCCCTCTAGTGGACCGGAGAAACTTAGGTCAGTGCTGGTATTACCAATTCTCAACATTATACAATTAACACCCTAAGGGCTACCAGCTTGAAGGAACACCTTTAGACACAGTATCTCAACTTGATTTTTGACATTCTTTCTCAGATTCTTGACATTCTTTCTGACCCGATGCACAGTTTTTTTTTTCCACCCACAGTGATGGGTCCACTGGATCATTCTTTACTTGAGCTCTCTGCCAGGGGAGGGCTACGCTGGATATATTCAGGACAAGTGTGATACCAGTAGTTACACCATATTATTAATTAGTCAATAGCTTCTGTTTCTTGGAATTTAAAGTTTATAATTTTATATGTAATGTTTTTTTATTTACATCATACTAACACTTATGTAAGCACGTGGTAGGAGGATTGGGTGGCAGAGGGCTTATCTGAATACACCGTCTAGGCTGTAGCTTATTGCGCGTGTATCTTACATATATTCATGTAGTCCTGGGAGACGGATATCATTGGTATTTTTACTCCAGATAAGTAAATGAGTCCCACAGAAGTGAATGATTTGTCAAGGTCAGCTGTCTGAGTTGCAGGGTTAGAAGCCCGCTCTTTTGATGCTTAATCCAATGTTCTTGTTACGAATCAGACGGGTCACAGAGCTGGTGCCGGCTGTCCTGTGTGCAGCAGGAAGATGCTGCGGGGGCGGGGTCTAGGACACACGCTTCTTATATAAAGACAAATTGACTCTTTTTTCAGTATTTAGTTTCTTGATCCAATAAAATATTTTATAACTCACTGAAAATCGTCCTTGAGTGGGGACCTCGTCGGACCGCTTTTCTTCCTTTCTCAGCCAGGCTTGTTGTTCTGTCAGGACAGGACGTACTTTCCGTTTCTTCTTTCGTTAGAACAAATGAAGCCTGTCTAGACCCTGGAGTAGAGATGCTTTAGTTATTTTAGAAGGTTACAGTGAGATTGTATGATTGCTAAAATATAACCTTGGATTTATTTCTCTCTTAGATTAAATATAGATGTAAGTATATCCTGGGAAGAAAATCTAATGGGGAAAATATCAACATCTTCTAAGGTCCTTGTTCACCATATCAGATTAATTTTCCCAGTATGCTCCACTCACTCTGCTTTTCCTAGTTGGCTTTACTACCCACATGCCTCTGTTTGATGTCTAGAAGGTAGCTTTAAATTCCTGTATGTGTTCATACTTTAAGGGAAAACTTGCTCTTATTCTCTGGGATAAACTACAAGCTCATTTCCCTTTGCTTATCTTATTAATATTTGATGGCATTTACTTTTAAAATGACTTTGCACAGTTGCCCCAGAGTGTTTGCACAAAGGAGACTTTGTAATGCAAATCTGACTGAATGGAAAGTTAAAAAAAAATTGGCCCAAATAAGACTGCCCTCAAAGTCAAATCTTAGCCATCAAAGGAGCTATTCATTTATTCATTCATTGATTTGTTTCTTAATTAAGTGTATGTGATAATTTATTAAACAAATATTTCCCAAATCCCTTGTGGTGGTTATTAGCACTGGTCTAGGAACTTGATCATTTAGTAGGGAAAAGAAATGAGGTATTGTGAAAAATGGCACAAAATTTACAGAGATCTGGCTGTTCATAGAATGCATAGCAAGAATGAAGGAGGAGAGTTCCCACCAAGCCACGTCCTGGGGAAGGCTACACACTGCTGCTTAAACACATCAAAATTGTAGGCTTCTTCTTACACTTAAGACAAAAAGACTCTTTCAGATTTGTCTTGTGGGCTGCAGGAAAGCAGCTGCCTCATGCAGGGGAGATGAGATATGGTGAACTGTCTGTCACAGAAGGAGGTAGATTATCATTCCTTAGTGAGCTTTAGGCTGTTTGAAAGACATGCCATTGAAATTCCAAATTTGACATGTAGCATTTACAATATATACTGGTCACAACTGTTGTCTTGTAAAACATTAGAGATCTAGTAAAAGAGTACAGAATTTGTTCAGGAGAATAAAATATTCAAGATCTATGAAGGAATTTCAGTCTTTCCCCAGGGGAGTGAAACATTTAAATTCTCTTTGATAGTTGAGATGTTCACCTTTAGAATGTGGGACATGAAGTTTTAACGATGGAAGGGACCTTGCTAACGTGGCCCAGAAACCACAATGCTAAGGGAAAGGTGAAGAATCAGCCAGTGAAGGTGGTGAGGATGAAATGCTCTGGGATGACTGAAGGCAGCTGAGAAGGCTCATCCGGGAGTTGTTGCTTAATTGTACTGGAAGAATGAGTAAACAATGACCAAATGAAGATGAGGGAGACACTTTTCCAAAAGGAGGTGATTTGTACACTGAAAAAATGTTTATTGAGCCATTACTGTGAGAAAAAAATGAGTTAAATGATAAAGAAAATATAAAGTAGCATAAGGTTGCAATTGAATTAGGTATAAACCTCATACACAAAAATGAGAGATAATACTTTAAGATCATATTAAGTGATATGGAGACAGCCTAAAGGAGATCTTTGTATTAGATAGTATATCGTCAACTTAAAGATCTAAAATATTCAAACTCCATCATTTTCTCCCTAGTAACGCACCTCTTTTAAAGATTATTTCCCTTGCAAAGGAAAGGTGATCACATCATAATTACATTTTTAATCATATTGTTGGCTTAGTCATTTTTACTTTATGATATTAAACGTCCTGAAATTTAGAGCAAGTTTAACATTTTAGTTTAACGTGGAGATGTGGCAAGTACTCCTTGCTACCTAGAGTCACATTCTTAAAGTTCATTGTCAAATGTAGTAATGAGATTTCTTGATTCTTCTTTTTCCTTCACCTGCCTCTTATAAATTCTACAGTCCTCACTTCCAAAAGGATTCTGCACTATCCCCTTCTCTTCATTTCAATCTCTTAGCCCAAGCTACCGTCATATCTCCCCTGGATCATAATAGCTTCCTACTGGTGTCCTTGATTCTAATCTTGAGCCCTACAGTCCAGTCTCTCACTGGAGCCAGTGACCTTCCTGAAAAGAAAATTAGATCATGTCCTTCCCCTGTCTAAAACTCCTCAGTGGCTTCCCAAACTTATCAGTGCCCACAGAGCTCTCTGACTTTCTCACCCATCACTTTCCCTCTCACTCCCTACACTCAGGCCACACCAAGAATCCACCTGCTTTTCTTGAATTTCAAATATACCACTTCTTCAGAGCATTTTCACATCACTTCCTTCTGCTTAGAATGCTTGTCTCCCAGGTTTTCAGATGTTTGGGAACTTTCATTCACTCTCAGTTAAAGCATCATCCTCCCAGAGTAGATTTCCCTAAACTGGCCTTTCTCTAATACAGTAAATTTAAAATTTTATGTATATTTTGTCGTCTCTATCTGAAATTATCTCATTCCTTTATTTACTCTTATTATCTTCATCTCTAATTATAATATCAGGGTTTTGTTTATTTATTTATTTATTGTTATTATGGTGAAGTGGTTAATGAAATCCAGTATGTTTCAGGTGTACAATTTAACAGTAGGGTATGGATATATTGCATTGTGTGTTCACTGCCAATAGTTAGATTTCTTTCTGTCACCACATATTTGACCTCTTTTACCCCATATTTCCCTCCTCCGCTCTACCCTCTGGTAACCACTAAACTATTGTCCATGTCCATGAGACTCTGTTTGTTTGTCCTGTTTTTTTGTTGCTTTTAGATTTATATCACACATATAAGTGATATCATGTAGTTTTCAACTTTTTCTGTCCGGCTTATTTCACTAAGCATGATTATCTTGAGGCCCAGCCACATTGTCACGAATGGCAGCATTTCATCTCTTCTTATGGCTGAGTAATATTCCCCTGTATATACGTACCACAGCTTCTTTATCCAATCTTTTGTAGGACACTTCAGTTAATATCAGGGTTTTAATATCAGGGTTGTTACCACCATCTTCATGGTTTTTTCTGTAGCACCTACAATAATATTTCTATTGTGGTCAGTACTCCATAAATATTTATCAGACAAATGTTGAATTATACTTGAGGTGTTTTCTTCCTATTCATCTTCTACACTTTGAAGGATAGTTTACAGTCATGGTTCGATTCCCAAAGGCTTATAAGTGGAATTCATTTTACCATAATTACAGTTTAAGACACTCTTAAGCTCACCAAGCAGTAAAATCTCTTTTGTGGCTTTGTGGGAATCTGAGGTTATTATTCTGACACTTAATGTCCATAAGATGAAATTCATCAATTAATGGTAAATTTGAAATAGCCTTCCAAAGCAATAAGAAAAAAGGAAATGCAAGAGGAAGTTTCTAATAAATTGTGAATGTTTCTGATACTATATGCAAGTCTTAAATTATGAAATGAAATAGTAAACCGTGAGCCTTTTAGTCTTCTATATTATGTGGGATGCAGATATACATGAACTTAATATTATCTATTTTTTCCTAAAGTAATATTATTAGGCTTAATGTGAGAGCAATTATGAATTGAAAGTGCACTGAGAGGAAAATATTTTGCTTTTTCCAATAGCAATTTTGAATTTAATTTACATCTAGAATGAAATACATTTTATTTAAATCTATGATTGCTTATTTGATCACTCCTGTTTCTGCTAGGTACTCTGGGGGTCTGTTAAGGTATAGCCAAAGACCATTGTATTTTTCATGAGCTTCCTTGGGAAGGTGATAGAAACTCAGATCGACTTCAGCAAAAAAAGGAATTTATTAGTCCCCAAACCAGAAATTCCAGGAGGGATTCATAACGATTTCTCTCCTTTAGTCATCTTAGTTATGTTTGTCTCTGCTTTCCTTTAATCTCAGCATCATTATAGTCTCCTGAGGAGGAGCTGAGCAGGCCAGGGTTATTATACTCTTCTCACATTGCATCATACCCTAAAGGAAAGAAACAGGTCTAGTTTACTTCCACTAGCTTATTATTTAGTTGCCTGGCGTTCTTTTAACCAATGTTGATTGAACATTCTTTGAGTCAGGCTAATTCTGAAAAATTCCTGATTCTCAGAGACCTTGTTTAGGCCATGTGTTTCTTTTTGGCCAGAGAAATAGGATATGTTAATAGACAGCGCTATGCCAAATGTTTCTACTTTGGCTGGGAAGTAGAGGGTATCATTATTTACATGATTCCTGAAAAAAAAAAAAAGGGGCCGTATCGTTCCTAGTTACAGGAAGACATGAAATATGCTGAGCAGACAATGTACATAGCTATAATATTTCACTCAAACATTTAGGGTCCTACATAATTAATGAGCTGGGCATAAGTTTGAAGTTAAGATGACAAAATAGTAAAAGACAAGAATCATTTCTTTCCATTTCTTTTTTTTAAAATTCTACTTCAGAAACAACTTGATCAAAGTTGCTTACATACTTATTTTAATTTCTAGCTGGTTTCTTATGCAATTCCCTATGCTATTTAATTGAGATGTAGCTAAAGCTTTGTGAGACTGCTTGAACTTCACAGTATAAATTTCTTTTGGTATAATTAAGAAAAGGAAATTCTGAAGTGAAAGTCATCAAGTAATTTCTCCCTTGTGCCCTACAAGAAAAGCTTAATTTTGTCCATCTTAATGGTTATATAATTCCAAATTTGGATGAATACTCCTGTTTCTAATCCCTTTCTGAGCAAATTTCTCTTTTAAACATTCATGACCCTAACACAGAGTTTTATGTATTAATGGATCAGTTCTTCCATATTCCTAAGGTTCTTCCATATTCTCTTGATAATCTCATTTTTGAAAGTAAATTTTTTCATTTCTCATTTTCTAAAACAAATACACTTGACTAGTAGCTATAAACGAAGCACTTGGCTACATTAAAGGAATACGATTTCTTTTCAATAAGGTACTTGGTTACTTATTATTAACTAGACTTTCTCTCCCTGACCCCTTACCACCTCCCCTTCCCCGCCTCCTCCATCTCTACTGGATCTATCTTTATGAGAAGACTTTATATGGCACAAATTTCAAATACATATGGGATTTGCTAATACCTAGTGATTCACTTTACTGGACTAATATCTTTTTAAATTGCTACCACATTTACCTGAAAACACTTATCCTTTAGGAAAGCATGCTGGATGGCTTTTATCATCTCATACTTTTCTGGGTATTTTGTGATTTCATCCTCTATTCATTTCTCTAACATCTTGCTGCCACTACCACCCATGTTGATATTGTATGAGCTTTGAACATTTCTTAATGAATAAAGAGCTATTTGGTTCCTACTGTTCCTCTGAAAAAGATAAATACCATTCTCATGGGTCAATAATTTTTTTTGTCTTTCTTGAATGTGTTCAGGAGGTAACCTTGGTGACTCAGTTGGTATATATACTTGGGAATTTTCATTGCAACGTAATCAACAATATGGTGACAGCGAATGCAATTTTCATTTACTTACCTAAGAAATTACTTTGTTTTTATCTTTTCCTCCCACTGATTTCCCCCATGGGCACTAAGGAAAATGACTTTCTTTATATTTTGGTGGCATCCTTACAACATGTCTTCACTGTTCGTTTTATCTGTCTAAAAATTGGCTGTTTCTTTCTATGGGATCCACTTTGAATAAGAGTATAATATTTCTCATAAGCAAGATTGCTCATTTCGAAGCTGAATAGTCATTTAATTCTCTTCAGCTTTTCTTCACAAACACTAAGATGTGAGAATTTCCCCAACTCATTTAGTAAATGAAGAATAAATAACGAAGGCAGACCATTTTAGAACCTTTTTACATGGTGACCGGGTGTCCTGACCAGTAAAATGGGTCATGGAGTGTTCGAAACAGGCTTGTGGTTTCCTGCTGCTCATCATTATGAAACCTGGCAGCAGTAAAACGGGGGCCTGTTTTTAGTCTATGTAAGGTTATTTTCACAGGATAAACAAAGGCCCACCCATTGCCAATGATTTTGGACGATAGAACGTAAATTGGTGCATGTCTTGAAAGAGAAATAGTGACCTCTTTTCCTGTTTTGCCTTTATACTGACCAAGTCGCTTTTTAAAATTACTATCATCACTTAGTTTGAATGCCAGTTTTAAGTCACGCAACGTTGGATGACCCTCTTAACCTCCCTGTAACTCAATAATGAGGCCAGACTAGAGAATCTCTCAGGTTTATTGTTTCTAAAATGTCTATAAATTAGTAATACCCAGGCTATATAATATGTTTTATCTCATGCTGCCATTTCCTTACTTATTCTTTTGTAATTATTTTTCTCCTTATCCTATGAATAAGTTTCTAGAAGTCCTATACTATTTTTCTACTCTTTTTTGTTTTTTCATCCAGATATTTGCACAGAGGACTTAGTAAATGTTTTCGAATAAGGATAACAATGGTTCATGGGAACAATAGTAATGATTCATTAGGTTAACTAGGACTTGTTCCTACTTGTGGAGACTGGGGTGCGGGGGAAGATAATGGTGAGATTGTTCATAATTCTTGCCACTCTTCCTTTAGGTCACAGATGCTATTTATTTCCTGCCTCTCATTTCCCACAGCCCTAAATTCTACCCACTAAAGGCTGATCAGTGTTAACATCTGAGACTCCATCCCAGGTTTTTTTCTAGTTGTAGGAACACACAAAGAGAGTGAATGGTTCCAGAAGTCGCCTTCAATCCATGACAGACATGATGGAACATGCATCGTACTATTTTATTGTGCTAGAGGACAGTATTCATTCAAATTCCTAACAGCCTGTCTCCCTTCACTATCATTTTGTTGGTGAGCCCACCAAACTGTAGAGTGTTTGAATTAACTCTCACTGGTTTTTAAGTTGAATGTGCACAGGGAATGATTGGGATTTAATAGTTTCTTTAGTTTTGTTTCAGTACAAACTAGCATAGATAGGCAGTTTGCCTACATTTCCTCAGCTGGAATCATTAAAGGCAAACACAGGCTTTCAGCAGAAAGATGAGGCAAAGGGAAGGAAATAGCTGTTTGAAAACAAGGAATGCTTCAGGGAAAAGCAAGTTGTTTGGGCTTAAAATAAGAATTGTTGGGCCATCTCTGTGTAGCACAGTGGATGTCAGAAACATGGCGGGCAAAAGCAAAACATGCTAGATGACATGCATGTTAAATGAAATAATGAATGAGTGTATAAAGTATTAAAAAAGTTGGATGTACCAGAAGTAAGTTTGTGTGTTTGTCTAGAGAAAAGAATATTGTGTTAATTTTATAACAAAGAGAGTTTTCTTATCTTGGACAATTGCTGGTCTAAAACTGAAATTGATTCGGTCATGAAAGATCAAATTGGGTTATATATGCTTGTTATTTTCCACTAGTTGTCTTAGAAGTTCAATAATTTGAAATAGAAAAAATTAACAAGCACAATATTGGTTTTTTATGAAATTTGTATAGGTGCTCCCTTACTCTTACTTTTTTCCTGTTGATGGTTATTTGCCCTATTTTTACTATAACAAATTCATGATGTATGAGTTTATTTGAATTTAACATGTTAGCAAGAAAATGAATCCTTTATTTTATGTTATCTTTCTTGATTTGTATATATAAGGTTATATTAAAAGCACATGCATTTAGGCACTTTTTGAAATACATATAAATTGCCAGATTATAAATAAATGCATAATTTTCTGGGCCACACCTACATATGCTTTACGGTGTTCTGAAAAGAAGGTTGAAAGTCAGATTGGAAGTGCTATGTCCTTCTGGTTGTATGGAGGCGGGGGGAGTATTTATACTTAGTTAATACGTTGATGTGTTCCATTCACTACATATCTATTTACGCCATCTCCCAGGTTCTTGCAGATGATGAACTGCATGACCAACTACCATTAAAAGTGCAATTAGGAGACAGAAGCTATCATAAAGTGCTAATAAACAAGTTGAATGGAATCTTGTTATTACAGAATGTATGCATTTAAATATTGATTTATATTACATCAGGTTCACCATTCTTTTAGGAGTTAAAAACTCAAGAGAAAAGACCTTTCAACTTAATATTGTGAATAGTCATTAATCCATAGAGACAATGAGGAAGATGAAACATTTACACAGAGTACAAGTAATGGAAAACATAAAGAAAGACGGCTAATGTGGGCAAACGAGCTTCTTATGTGAATTAGATAAATCTGTGAGTCAAATGACCCAAGGCAAACAGGAATATAGAATAAAAAGGAATACAAACTAAGTGTTCATTGGTAGTATTTGTCATATTATTTCTGTTTGTGACCAATATAGTAGCAACCGATTAAAAGCTGTCACTTTCAGTAGATAAATTCATCTACCAAAGCAATAATCTTAACAGTAGTTATGAACAGACAACAGTCTTATGCTAACGGCTATAAAAATCAATTAAACAATTTGTTTGATGTACTACAAGCTCCTTGAAAGTCTGATCGTATAGCTGATTTCATTGCTCTCTGTTACATAAATTACTTTTGTTTTCTTAGATGTGTATGAACTTTTTCATTAGACCTGTATCAGAGGGAATGAACTGTGTTCACATAGAAAGCACTCAGAAAGCTTGAGTGCACAACTCGGATTTATATCTTCTGGGGAGAAATACTGCCACCTGGGAGTATTGATATTGGTCCTCGTTCTCATCTTTCTCAGAACAGACTCATGGGATATTAATACCTACATCAAGTGAATATTACCCCCTCCAGACCTATCGGGCTTAAAATACTGAACATGGACCACTAACTCCTTTTTTTCCCACTAACCTTAATTGGTAACCTGTCTGCAGCATGTGATTTTCCCTGGGCCCTGTCTATACTCATTCTAACTCAGATTCTGTGATCCTTCTTTAACTCTTTATGAAACTTCCTGGTTTCTTTATTCATTTTAACAAATAATTAAAGAATGGCTACTTCATGTAAGGTGCTGTTCTAGATTCCATGAAAACAGTTATTTAAAAAAGTCTCTGCTCATGAAGTTTATGCTCTAGTGGAAGAGGACAGATAATAGAAAATAAATATATGATATGCGAGATATCAATAACTGTATGGCAAAAATAAAGTAATTGGGAAAGTATTCTCTGATGAGCTTGCACTTGAACATAATCTGACAAAGGTGAGAATGCAAGGCATTTCAAAATCAGGAGGAAGAAGTTTCCAGGCATAACAGCAATAAGAGGAAATGCCTTTAAGTGGACATATGGTTGGAGAATTTAAGGAACCTGGAGTAGTGAGTGAGGGAAATAGTAGATGAGGAAAGAGATAATGTGGAGAAGTTTAGGGAACAAGTCATGTAGGATCCTGTAGTTCAATGAGTTCTGAATCAGATTGGAAATTATAAGATTTTCTGAGCAAAACCTCAGAAGTCCCTATGTAGTCTCTTCCAGTCACTGCTGCAAGGGTAGCCTATTCTGACCCTTAGCACCATGGATTACTCTGGCTTGCACTTTATATAAATAGAATTGTGTAGTATGCTTCCTTAATTTTTTTCTAATTTATTTCATTCAAGTTTTACTTGAGAGATTCATTCATCTTGTTGGATATAGTTGTAATCTGTTCATCTTCGTTATTGTGCTGAATTCATTGTACAGATATGACACAATTTATTTTTTCATTTTACTAATACCTGACATTTAAATTGCCTTGGCTATCATGAACAGTATTACTATAAACTTTTTCTTTTTTTACATTTTTTTGAATGAACACATGAATATATTTTATTTGGTTATCTACGAATGGGTGGAATTGCTGGGTCAGAGGTTATATGTATTTTCGATTTTAAAAAATACTACCAAATTTGTTTCCAAGATGATTGTAACAATTTATATTCCAATCAGCAGTGTTTGAGAGTTCTAGTTGTTCTGATAGTAATGCCTTTGTGTAACCTATTACCCTCCCTCATTTGTGTGCCAGACCTAGTGACATGCTTTAGATCTATAGACAAAATATGTAGAAAAATTTATAGCAAAAATGATATGATAGGATGTTGCACCTGAGATTAGGTTGTGAAGCCTACGACTTCCATTTCGTTGGCACTCTTGCCATCTTGCATGCTTACTCTGATGAAGCCAGCTGTTATGTTGTGACCTTCTGTATGCGGAGGCCTTGTGATGAAGAACTGAGGCACTCAAGGCTTTCATCCAACTGCCACGGAGGAATTGAATGCTATCAGCAACCACTGGAGTGATCTTGGAAGCAGGTCCATCTTTACTTGACTTTAGTTTAAGAAGACTGCAACCTTGTGAGAGACTTAAGGTCAGAAGATTTATCTAAGTATACAGACTTCTGACCCAGAGGAATAATAAATGTATGTCGCTTTATGCCATTACATTTTAGGGTAGTTTGTTACATAATAATAGATAACTAACATATTGGCCATTTAGATATACTCCTTTGTGATGTGCTGGCACACGTTTTTGCCCACTATTAGGTTATATGCTTGCTTGTTCATTTATTTTTATTTGTTTGTTTATTTATTTGTAGGAGTTCTTTAAATATTCTGAATATGAGCACTTAACATAAATATCACCTATATCTCCTCCCATTATATAGCTTGCCTTTTCACTCTCTTAATTGTGTTTTTTGATGAACAGTGATTATTAATTTTAAGGCAGTCAATTTTATAAATTTTTTATTCTTTATAATTGATGATTTTTGCGTCCTGTTTAAAAAATTTATGCCTACCTCAGGGTTTGGGAAATATTTGTCTATGCCTCCTCTTAAAATTTTATTGTTTTACTTTTTTTACATTTAGATCTATAATCCATCTAAAATTGATTACGTTTATGGTCTGAGTTAGGTATTAAGATGTGCTTTTTCCCAAACGGATATCCAATTGATCCAGGAGATTTATTGAAAAGATCATCTTTTCTTCATTATACTTCAGTGTTACATTTGTTATAAATCAGTTAGCTGTACATGTCAAACTATTCCATACTAACTTGGTTAAGCTGAGAACTACATTTCTCAGAATCTCACTTTCTGAATGGTTTTCCATTAGGATTGGCTAATAGAGAAACTTGCACAAGAGTTGAAAGGAGACAGTGAAGAAGTGGCCATTATTCTTTGGAAGTTTTCTTGGATATGTCCAAGGACAGACACAGATGTCCTGGTGGGTTCTAGCTCTTCCTCATTCTTCTGATCTCCATATCTAGCTTTTCTTCTTGACTACCATCCTTGCTGATCAGCAGCAGCCCTAGGCTCCCACTACGTGTTGAGCAGGGCACCTACAGGAGTGCCAATACATCAAGGCAATGATTTGCTATAGACCTCCCACTGGTTTCTTCTTCATGTCTGCAGCTGGATATACTTGCGATTTTTTGTTCTGTTTTGTTTTGGTTTTGATATGGTTTGCAGATATCTCTACAAACTTTGACTTTCCCACCCAGCCAATGCATCAAGAGAATTGGTTAGTATATTCCTTCCCTAACTCTCCAACTTTTCTTGGGAACAGAAAGCACAGACATTGGGTACAGACAGTGTAAGAAACGCTGGTGTGAGGGCAGGCTGATACAATGTGTATGTGTGGGTCTGGTTCTGGGCTCTCCTGTCCACTAAGTTTTAAAATTCTTGCATCAATAATGTACTGTCTTTAATTATTATAGTTTTATAATAAGTCCTGCCATCTCGCCATATATGTCCCCAAATTTGTCCTTCAAGATTTCCTTGTGTATTCTTGGCCCTTCTTATTTCTACATAAATTTAAGCCAAGTCCTGAGTTGATAAAAGAAAGTGTTAGCAGATCAGAGAGGGAGAAGAAGCATAGAAGAAGCATGGAGCATGGAAGGAATTAGTAAAATAAAAATTGAAGACAGAAGGGCCTGAGGTTCACATTAAAGGAAGTACAAAGCAGAAATCAAATGAGACTGAGACTCTTTGAGAAGGAAATAAAAGGTGAATTGGGGAAATAATAATGTAAAATAGGGTGCCGGAGATGAGGTAGAATTGGGTGGGGGGGAAGCTGAGCAGACACGGGCATCAGAAGGGTCTATGAGAGACCATAGGAGCGAAGGTTAATGTTTGTGAATATCGAAATCTCTTAGGAAGAAACTGGAGATGTAGGAAAGAATAAAAACAAATTGAAACAAGCCGTATTACCATTGTTGAATTAGTTTCCTGTGGCTGCTGTAACAACTTACCACAAAGTTAGTGGCTTAAAAACAACATAAATTCATTATCTTACGTAGTTATGAAGGTTAAAACTGTACAATGGGTGTCACAGGGCTAAAATCAAGGTGTTGGTGGGGATGTGCCTTCTGGAGGCTCTTGGGAAGAATCCATTGCTTCGAGAGGTGCTGAGTTCCTTGGCTCTGAGCCGAGACTCTGGCTCTACTTCCGTCATCACATTCCTTTTCTGACTGTCCTGCCCCACTCTTTTGTTTATAAGAACCCTTACATGATTACGTTGGACCTATCCGATAACACAGGGTAATCTCCCCGTCTCAAGGTCCTTAACTTGATCACACGCGAAAGTCCCTTTTGTCATAAAAAGGAGCATATTCCCAGGTTCCAGGGATTAGGACACATAAGTATCTTTAGGGGACCATTATTCTGCCTACCACAATTTCTAAGCTGGGTTTAGATGTTTATCTTTTAAAAAATAAAGTCAACGTGCTTAGATTTTTAAAGAGTATGCTGTCTTCAAAAGATGATAGAGCAAACTTGAAAATATAACACAAAATATTTGTTTCAGACAAGAAATAAATACTTGTTTACCTTTGGAGACCTAGAAACCTAGGACTGTGTATCCTGGCTGTACCATTTGCCACCTGTATCACCCAAGAATTTCAGTTTCTACATTCGATAATGAGAAGATAATAATATAGTGTGAGGCCTAAAATTAAAGTTTAAAATTAAGTGCTGCCTTGACATCTGGTGAAATCGAAAGGGGCTCAAAGATCCTAACCCCAAGTTCCCCTCCCTACTCTGCTCTCACAGATAAGGTCCCCTCATCAAGCACACTTCCTTATCAACTGGACCAAGTACCATTCCTGGTTATCTCTGTGAGTTTAGTTTCCTGCCAGCCTGCAGGATTGTTCAAACAAGTCAATCACATCCTCCCATGGGAACCAGGGGGTATCCTACCCTCTTGATGCTACAAAGCCTGCCTCCCATAACCTCTGTTCCTGAGTACAGCCCCATGTGGCCCTCTATGGCCTATAGTGTCCTCCTTCCTTAGCTGTGAGTATATGTGACTAATACACTGCTATAGATCTCATCTGCTAAATCTTGGGTGTTGTATGTTTAGCCATCCCCATAACCCTGTGATAAAAATCTCTTCTTCACCAATGGGGCAAAAAGGAGGCAATTAAAACAAATATCTATCTCATAGCATTTTTATGTAGAAAAACTCATTTAAACTATGGTAACCTCTTAGCAAAGAACTTAGCAAAGTTCTGTTACACAGGACATCCTCAATAATTGGTAGCCATTATTATTATTACTGTGGCTTAAAGTGTGATTGTTATTGTATTTTTAAATCCTCATTCTCCACTTGGCATGAGTTGAAATTACACGCTTTTCTAGTGATCCATGTAATTATGTCCTAAAGAAAGGAGGAGACTGGGTGCTTATAAAGACACACTAGATGAGCAAAGTGCAATTTGGAGTTTTACTGGTAGAAAGGGTGGTTAGTCATTTTCTACGTCCCAACCCTGAGGAAATAGTTCAGCAAAAATATTTTTTAATATAGAGGAGGTGGAGAAAAGATTAAGTTGTGTTTTTCATAGGAAATGATAATCCTCACTCATACGTAAATGGACTTCAGATGTGGCCAATGAGCTGTGCACCCTTAACTTATACAAAGAAAGAAGTGATTTTCCACGTGAGTGGCAGAATCTTCATAAAGAACACAGCACAATTCAGATTCAGATGTAAAGGGGAAGAGAAACGAAGTAATTTTAGATTTGGGGTGCTTTTTTGTCTTTCATTAATGAGCACTTGAAACAAACATAGCATTATCATTTCCTCAGAAGGGAACAAGAGGCTGATTTGAAATTTACGAGCTGCTTAGGGATCCAAACTCAGAAAATGGATTGCAAAGGTGGAGCATTGATGAAACCCAAAAGGACATGGCAACAAACATGGAGGGAAAATCTGTTACTAGAATGTTTATGAAAAGCACTTTCTTAAGATCCTGATGCAATTGGCAAAGAAATCGTTCACGGTCATAGAAAGGCCGGCAGCCCCTTCCAGAGTAGTGAAAGCGATGATGTAAAGGCTCAGGTTTCGGTCTGCAGTTGTGTGCGGATCAGCACACACTCAGGTCCTGTTCCACTTGCGCGAGCTCTTTGCAGAGTATTCCCTCAAGCTCGCTGTGCTGCGGGCTGTTTCTTTTGCGGAATTACAGAGAGCCAGGCTTCCTCCCTTAGCTCCGCAGCACAGAAAACTCGACTTTTCATTTCATCCTCCTCAGACCGCGTCTGAGGACAGCCTGCCACGTGTTAGCGGAGGTAATCTGTAGCGGCCCTTTTGGATTTAATTAGATGGAGAAGCGTTTGGAGAAAACAGCAGATGTATAGTGCACACATTGAGCAAAATTAGTTTTTCTACATCACACACGTAGTTTACGGTCCCTGAATACCGAGACCAGAAAGACTGTTCTTCAGGGAAATCACAGCTGTCCTGGGAACAGAGCTGGCAAACGCTGGAAGGCTTCCCTCAGGGCCCCCAGAGCATGTTTTGCTATTTTTGTGAAACTCAGTGACCTGAGACTGTTAGATTCAAAAGATCATCCTATGCAAAAGCCAGCATGAGTTAATGAATGAAGCAGATTTTAAAAAATAATGTCGACACAGCTCCAAGCTCTCTCCTAACCCACACACCCCTATATCCAACTGCCGACCAACCACCAATTGGTTCTCTTCACCACCAACTCACCTGCCTCCTAAGTGGCATTCTAACAATTCTAGGATTTCTAAGAGTATCTCAGACTGAGCTCCTGCTTCCTTTCTGTCAGGCCGCTGCTCTGGTTTCCCAGTGACTCCCTGACCTCTCTGTTTTCGTCAGTCTCTTTCTGCCCCCTCCTGACTGCTTCCCTACCACACGCGCCCCGGTGAATGCCTAGCTGTCTTTTTATTCTATCCTCAAATCATTTTCACCTATCCATCCTCATCTATTTCAGTTGTCCCTACACCAGGCCAAGTTCTCCATCCACTACCTTCTAGAGCGACATACTCTCTTCCAGCAGAAATCTCTTCCATCTTGTTCCATTGCAATCCGCTTTTTCAAACTAAAGCAAGATGATTGTTCTAGAATTTGTTGATTCTGATCACGCCCCTCTTTGATTCAAAAGCCTTTTATTTGTTTTCCACTGCTCTACAGAAAAACTCAAACTCCTTAAGACATCTTCATTTCCTATTTGAAGCCTTTCTTCTTACACGTATTATTGAAGCTGCCAGCCCCTATAAATGCAAATTCTTTCACTTTCTGAAATAAGTGCTGCCTTCACTCAACTGTTTTCTCTGCCCGAAATCTTACCCCCACCCCCAGATGGCCTGGATAACTCTTACATATCTTTTGGTAATTTTTCCTGTCTTTATTGCCTCATAAAGCTCCTTGTTATTCCATTATTAGAGCACTGACGTGATTCGTTATGATTGTTTTATTATATGTCCCACCTCTGGATCTTACACTCTAAAAAGTCAGGCACCAGGTATTTTTGGCTCACTCTTCCATCTTTAGTTCATCTGTACACCAGCTCAGTTTGAGTGACACACAGTAGGCTCTTAATAAATACTTGTTAAATGAGGTTTTCTCTACAGCAAGTCTTCTCTCAGTGTCATCGATAGGTTTTATGATTTTAGGCATAATGGCGTGTAATGAAACTATTTTTACCCCAAGTCGATTGATATGAACAAGAGTTAAGTTCATACGGCATCTCATCAACGTTCTAAGGAAACAATGCTGAATGAAACAGCATTATTTAAGGACCTGCTATATATGCCAGGCATGAAGTTGGGTATTCGCATGCATAATGTTCTTAAACGCCTATAATAAGTGTGAAGTAGGTTTCATGTTCTTCGTGCAGATCAGAAAAGTGAGGCTGAGGGAAGGACTGAGTTTGCCTAAGGTCACAGAATGGGGTCAGTTGTGGGACTGGAACAAAAATTCAATTTCCAGTTTTCTGTCTAAGGTTACACATTGCTTTCTTGAATGCAGAATGATAGTTAGGGATGGCAGATGGACGGATAAAGAGAGGAAAAATTTGGTACAAGGGGAGATCGCAGTGGAGGAGAATAGAGGGAAAGGGACTCTGACATTCTCTGCTTAATTTCCCAAAAGCAGAGTCCGGCCTCCACCTGGACGGCAGGGAGCCTTTGAGTGTTCACACGTTAGAGGGCGCCCTCCCACCTGCCTCCACCTGCCCCTCCCAGGGAGGTCTGCTATTTTAAAAAAAAGGTGGACGAGACCAAGTTCCTAAGCTCAGTCTATCAGATCTGATTCATGTGAACTTTCCGCAAGATTAACTACCTGATTTTTATCTCCTTGATACCACGACGCCATCTCTTTGTCAGACCAGCCAAGTAAAAACTGTTTGGTTTAATTTCTTACTGTCTTTGCCTCCCTGGGCCTCAAAAATTGACTTAGGAAAATTATATTTGAAGTTCATTCACTACCATACCATGTAGGCCTGTAAAAACTTTACCCATACAATGCTCCATTTGTCTTGAAATCTTGGTAATTGACAATATAGTACTTTTTTGCTTGGCAAATGTGGCCCAGGATTTACTGCCTCAGTTCTGTGCTCCATATAAGGTTCTGGGGACAGCATTAAACAGCAATTCTTTTTATTTTTCATTTCATAACATATGATGCTTCTAAATTTTGGAAAATTTAATAGAATAATTTAAAAAGAAAACGTTCTCAAAATTGAAGTTTTTTTTGTTTGTTTGTTTTTAGCAATGTAAGTCATTGAAAATGGAGAGCAGAGCAATTTAAAGAATTTTAGAATAAATCATCATTAACCGTACATGACATGTTGTACGACAACTAAGTTCTGATGCACAATTAGTCACCTAATTAGGTTTAAAATTCATTTAAATAGATGACTTCCATCCCTGGCCCACCTACTTATTTTTATTATTCCCACTTACACGCTGCATACAATTTAAGGCTCACATTACAGAGTTCTGGGGCCTCCACAAATGCATGCTGGGTGCGAAGGCGAGTGGCCTGTTTGGACGCTCAGTGAAGCAGGGGCTGCTGAGGCCACATTTTACAGTGAGTCGTACACGCTTTGAACAGTGTTCTCGGGGAAGAGTGTCTTTCTGCAGAATTTCTCAGACTGTGGTTCCTCAAATGAATCGTGCACCCTATCTGTGTTACATGGTAAGGTGATGAACCAGGGCTAAATGGATGATACAGTCATGAAAACCACTTTCTGCGGAGGTGTAGCTACGAGGAACCGTATAACAAGTTCCCTGTCTCACTGACACCGAGAAACGCTCTTTCACGTTTTTTATCATCCTCATAATTGGGGTGTATCTCACAATCAATGGGGTGTCATATGTACTTTCCAGAGTTTTTCTTTCTTGGTTAGACATAAAATAATGGTGTGTCTTATAATCGATGACATCTTAGATGCAATAAAATATAATGTATTGCTCTTCTGGCAGTTTTAAGTGGAGTTTCTCTAAGTCACTCGTATATCCGAATAAGTTGACTTAGTAGACACAATATTTATTCTTTTATTCCTTCATTTCGTTACATGTAATTAGCACCAAATTTGGCACTAGCAAAATACAGGAAGACACCGATACTGCTTTCTCATACCTTTGGCCACATAGGGGGACTGGATACATCAAATGTGTCGTAGGGCAGAACACTGTGGGTACAGTGCAGAATAGTCGGGACTCAGCACATCTCATTCAATTAACCTCTTTTGTACATTTGTCCTTATCATTAGTTCCCTCGTCAGTGACAGTTTCACGGAGAGGGTAGTTTTCTTTTAAGGGAGGAGTCAGGGTTCGTTGACTTGACAGCGAACCTGATTTTAGTGCATAAGGATCACTAGGGGTGTGTATTAACAATGCAGGCTCCTGTGGCCCTTGCCAAGACATTCTGATTCAGTAGATGGGAAATTTGTGCTTCTATAATCTGCCCATAATCCCCAGGTGACTATCATATTTAAGATGGTCTTAAGTCCACACTTTGGAAGACATTGGACTGGACAAAATACTGGAGACCGTTATAATAAGAATTAACAGAGCGTTTCACCTGGCTTGTAATTTGTTTATCCAAAACCAGATACATTTAAGTGGGATGTTCAAATAGCAGTAAGCATTGTGCAATAATGAATGCCTGTACTAAACAGCGGAGGATTTATCCTACCTGCTTACAACAGTTTTATTTGGAAATGAGGAATATAATTTATTTATTTATTTTTAAGTTTCTGGAAGTACTTCATGTTTAAACCAGTGTTTAGTCAGCTTCTTTTTGCTTTCTGCTTTTGATGTGAGCAGGTGGTTGTATTGAAGGGAGACACCAGCAGATGGGTCTAATTGTTGGGGGTAAAAGGGAAAGAAGCAAAGGGGAGGTCATAGGTGGGACCGGAGCCATATAGTTCTGTGTTTTCCTCATCTGCCACATGCCAGCCCAGTTCTGTGGTAGTAATAGAAATTACCAATGCAGTGAGCCAGAATGCAATGGGAGGCATCTTGAATAACAAAGGAAAAATCTGCTAACCAGTTCAGGCCCCTGAGAAGAGCAGGTGCCTATGAATTTCAATGGCTTAGCTAGCCAGTAAATTTTACTGACTTTAATTGGTAATATTTTGCTCTCCTCTACTGTCAAGATTCAACAATCATATCTCATGTAGCTATAGAAGAGCCAAGCTATACTTTTGGCCTCTATAATTTTATTATTTTTCACTTGGGTAGTTGTGAAAACCTTTTATACTAACTTCAAGGTTATGGATGGGATGTGAGGGCGTGACTCAATTAATAGGTTTGTTGAATAATTTACTTGAATATATAAAGTGACCGTCACTGATCATTTGTTTTTATGCCCTAGTTTTAGGCACCATAAAAATAAACAACCAAAAAATCTACCATTGACAACAAGCCAACTGAGGTTAATAAATGCTACTTATGTTCCTTCATTGGTTAAGTGAACAGGATTCAAGGATGCCTCTTTGATTAGCCTGCAAACACTAAACACCTACTTCACTGAATACAGAATTTTTTTTATTCAGGACTCTCAGCTGTTTAGTAATATATAAGAACCAAGAAAGGTTATTCTGTTCTCAGACACTACAAGCAATGTCTCAAGGACAAACTGGCGCTTTGCTGCTATGTTCTCAGTCAATGAATGTATGGTTAAATGCTCTTAAGTCTTCTCTATGTGTCAACAAGAGGAAACTGTTGTGAAGTTAGAAGGAAATGCCAGGGAATTTTCTCATTATCATGCATTGACTGCTTCCCCCAATCTACTACTAATCTCTCCAATAATCTTTGGATATTCAGACTCTTCTAACTGTAGGTGTATTTTACAAATGATAGCTTCGAGTTCCTTTGTCACTTGCTTATTGCTCATTATTGAGCTATTTATGTTTAAACAGGTGTTGGTCTTTTCCAGCTAAGATTTTCCCAGGTTGGTTAATTTCTCTCACTGAGATGATTTAAATGGATTTTAATCTCCTGAAAAACTCTGCACTATTGTTATCTAAATCACTTCAGAAGTCTTGGAGATGGCCCATTTATTACTGAGGTGATTTGTGAGAAAGTTTGCAGGTTTCCTTTGACAGGTGCTTTGGGGGCAAACTGGGCTGTTACCAAAGATGAATAAAGGGATTTGGGGATTTCTCTAAATTCAAAAGAATTTATATTTTTCTACATTTCTGAGCTTTCTTTCTAAACCTCTAAACTTATTGTTACTTCTTATCTAGATGTAGCACAATGATGTACTTAGATCTAATATAACTACAGAGCAGTACTCTATGCAGTCTGGGAGCTCCTAGAGGAGGCTTTCAATGAGAGGTGAAATTTTTTTCATTGACTGATAACTTGTTTTGGTGAACTTTTCATTAAAATGTTGACAGATCAACAAACTTATTTTCTGAACTGATGAACAAAGTTCACTTATGGAAAATAATCATTTTCTTTGAATTAAACTCTCAGAATTTGAAACTTCTATTTTCTGCTACGAGATTTACATCACTTAAATTCTACTGCGCTGAAAAATATAATCAATCAACAGAGAACATGCTCTGAAGAATTAATTGTTGTCAGTTGATGTATTTAATGGGACATCACACTTCATTAACTTAGCTAACTCAATGAGCCTAATCAGATATAAAAGAGAAAAAGTTCATGATCAGAGTTAAAAAAATAAAGTCTGGGCTCTAGAGAGTCCTTACTTGCAATACAAAACTTTGAGTTTTGTAGAAATGGATTATTTATTCCAGAAGATTCTTTTTGTGTGGTGTGATTCTATGCCAAGAGATCGGATAAGGTTCCCCTCCCTTTGGGGTTTGTAATGCATACTCTATAGTCATGCATCGCTTAATAGGGATATATTCTGAGAACTGTGTTAGGCGATTTCATCTTTGTGCAAACATCATCGAGTGCACTTACACAAACCTGGATGGTACAGCCTGCTGCACACCTAGGCTGTGGTATAGCTATCGCTCCTAGGCCGCAAACCTGTACAGCGTGTTACTGTACTGCACGCTGTAGGCAATTGCAACACAATAGTAATTTGTGCATCTAAACATACAAAAAGTACAGTAAAAATATGGTATAAAAGATAAAAATGGTACACCTTTATAGGGCACTCACCATGAAAAAAGCTTGCAGAACTGGGAGTCTCTCTGGGTGACTCACTGAGTGACTGCGAAGGCCCAGGACATGACCGTGCACTACTATAGACTTTATAAACACTGCAAGCTTAGGCTACATTAAATCTATAAAAAAGTTTTTTTTTTTTAATAATAAATTAACTCTAGCTTACTGTAACATTTTTTATTTTATAAGTTTTTAAATTTAAGAAAATCTTTTGACTCCTTTGGAGTAATATTAGCTTAAAATAAGCACATTGCAGAGCTGTGCAAAAATTTTTTCTTTCTTTATATCCTTTTTCTATAAGCATTTTTCTTTTTTTTTTTTAACTTTTAAAAAATGTTGTTAAAGACACAAACACACATATTAGCCTAAGCCTGCACAGGGTCAGGATCATCAATATCACCCTCTTCCTCCTGGACCTCCTGTTTCACTGGAAGATCTTCAGGGGGCAATAACGACATGGAGCTGTTGTCGGAAATATGTCTGCGGTGGTTTGTTTGTTTTCTTTTCTTGTTCGTTTGTTCATCGCAGACTTGCTTGTAAGCAGATACTACACCATGAATATTCCTCTCTATTAATAAAAACGTTTGGGTGTCAGGGTCCATGTTTTTGAACTTTTTAAGGAGCTTCTTGAGGTCTGGAAAAGCTGCTGCTGAACCCTTCACTGAATTTTATTCGTGGTTCGTTTTCTTTGCCTGAAATTTTCTTTTGTCTTGTCGCTTCTTCACCTGTGCATTTCTGTTCCAGTTTCAACAACTCCTTTTTAGTCAATTCCTCAGGAACCACCTCTAGAAGCTCTCAGAGTCACCTTATCCACACCCAGGTTGAATTTGTTTGCCATCTTAATCACCGCCTTGTTGATTTTTGCACCCTTGTCATCTTTAGAAAATCTTTTGAAGTTATGAACAAAGCTCTTATCTTTTTCCAGTTCCCATTCATACACTCCTTGGTGATTGCCCCAAGATCAAGCAAGGACACAGCCATGGACATTGCAATTCTTTCAGAAATGCATCAATATTTTCCTCAATGTCTTCCTCAGTAGTAGCAATAGCCTGGGTAAAGGTCCTCCTCAGGTAGTATTCCTTAAAAGCTGTTATGACTCTCTCATCTATTGGTTAGATAAAAGAGGTGGGTTTAGGAGGGAGAAACACCACTTTGATATCGAGATGAAGATCACCAAGAAGAGGAGGATATCCAGGAACATTATCGACAATAAGTAAACTCTTGAAAGGCATATTATTCTCCAAATAGTACTTCTCTATTTCACTGGCATAGCAATTCGAGAGGGCTTCTTGGAAGAGGAGCTGGGTCATCCACGACTTCTTATTGCTCCTGTAGTACCCTGGCACTGTGGGCTCACTGGTGTGTTGCAAGGCAGTGAGGTTCTCACTGCAGCAGATCACAAAGGGTTTCAACTTGTAGCCTGCAGTGCTGCTGCTAAGCAAGACTGTTATCCTTGGCCTTTGCCTTGAAACCTGGCATTGACTTGGCCTCCTTAAGGATGAATGTCCTTTCAGACATTTTTTTCCAGAATGAAGATTTTTTTGTCCATATTGAGTATTTGCTCTGGCAACTAATTTTCTTCCACAACCAGCTTATCTAGATTTTTCAAAAATTCTTCAGCTGTTTTCACATTAGCAACTCACAACTCAAAGATTCACCAGTCACTTTCACAATATGCAGTGAATAACAATTTTTGTATTTTTAGGCGAGGCAGCCCTTAGTTGACCTCACAGATTGCAAGGACCTTGTCAGTTTACAATCCCTTATTTTTTATTTTTAATGCCTACAGCACCTGGTCTTCCCAGGTGGTCTCTCATTCAAGTACTAACTAGGCCCTACCCTGCTTAGCATCCAAGATCAGACAGGATCGGGCTTGTTCAGGGTGGCATGGCTGTAGATAAGTAGTAATTCTTGAACCATTGAACCACTCAGAACTAGTAGTAAATTCAGCATCGTAGTTGGGTTCAGCCTTTTCTTTCAATGTTGCAAACAACTTTTTACTTTGTGATCATCATCGTGCTGAGAAGGATTTGCTTCTGTGTCTAGTCTTCAGTCCAGGTCATTAGTAGTTTCTCCATGTCTGATATAAGACTTTTCCCATATTTTAAGCAGTCTCATTGCCTTCAATGAAGCAGATCCTTTAACAGTTTCTGTCACGTTGTTCTTGTGCTTCAAGATTGTAGCTGAGACAGAATGACACAGGCTTGACTGCTGAACAATAACCATCACTGATTTCCCACCTTTGTATTCCTTAATCGCTTTTAATTTTATTTTCGGGTCAATCACTTGATGTTGCCTCTTGCTGGCAACACTAGTAGTAGATTTGTACACTTTGGGGCCATGACGAACAAAATAACATGAGATTAAATCAAGCACAAAGAAAAAATGAAGCGATCAAGAGATGCGGTAAACATGAGATGTATGAGATTGCTGCTGGTATAACACAGCACACTGTTTTACAGTAAACTTTATTTTTTAATAAGTAGAAAGAGTACACACTATAATAACGATAAAGAATAGTATAGCATATTAAATAATAAACCAGTAACATAGTCACTTGTTATCAATTATTATGATTACATACTACACACAATTGTATGTGCTATACTTTTATGCAATTGGCAGTTCTATAGGTTTGTTTTCAGCAACATCACCACTAACATGTTGGGTAATGTGTTGCGTTGTAACATCAGGACAGCTACGATATCATTAGGCGATAGGAAATTTTCAGCTCCAGTATAATCTTCTGGGACCACTGTCTGATATGCAATCCATCATTGACCAAAATGTCACTGTGTGGCGCATGACTGTATTAGAGAGGATAAAAACGAAGCCACAAGGCTCTACACCAATGGTTCGTATTATATATAATTCTTATATAGTGGAGCTGTTTATGATTTAGCAAAGGCAATTTGAAAAGTTGAAGTCCATGAAAGGCTGTAAATTTCTATGGGAGCAGAGAGATTGAATTAATGTGCACTTCCAAGTCACAAGGGTAACATGATTTTTTTTTTTTTTTTTTTTTTTTTTTGCTTTTTCACATTCATTTCAGTTAACACCATTTTCATTGTCTATTTTCCTTGATCTTTTGGGCATCTTTTAACTTAAAAGAAACTGACAGTGTAGGACACTTTAGAAAGACAGGGAATTGCTACCCGGCTGTAGCAGAGCCAATTGCTTCAAAACTTAGGTCTCCACGGAGACTGTGCTTTCTACAGGGTGACTAGGAGTGGCGTGGGACAGGCCCGTCGCCTTGGCTTCCGCTGCTAGTCTGGCATGTCTGCTTGTGAGTGAACAGCCACAATGTGGTGCTGCTATTCTGTCAGTTCTGCCTTGATCCTGTTCCACATGTCTGAGCCCCATTATTCCCTAACGGGTCTTTTCATGCTCACTAATTTCAGAAGCAGCAGTTTTGCCTCTACCAGGTTCATAGGGCTCTGCTGGCATTGGTGGTGCGTCTCTACCTGCTTAGGAAAGTCCTGCTGGGCTGATCTTGGAAAATCATAGTTATGTTTTTTTTTTGTTTGTTTGTTTTTAATTGCCTTTGGGAATGAAGGCTATGTTAAATAAAGTGCAGTCTTAGACTATTATAGTTTATATTTAGTTTTTTTTTTTTAATGGGTTCACATTGGAGACTATATGAAAGAGTTGCAAAAATCACAGGGATCATCTAGTTTCAACCCTAATCTTCTGGATGGAGAAACTGTGGGCCAAGGAGGTAAAACAGTTATTGAAGATCTCACAACTAAACAGTCTAAGAGGTAGGGTAGGTTATTCGAGCGTGGAACTTTTCTTATTATTTGTACTGACTCTCTGACAATAAAGCTTTCATTCACTGAGCACAAAAACTATTTGCAATGCCACATTAGAGAAAGTCACATCTAGATAGCTCTCTCAAAGTATAGCTGTATGGTTAATCTGGTGTTTCCTATTATCACGCTGTCAAAAAATATTTAATTTAGGGCACATTTGATTATTAAGATAGTGGAAAAGATCTATTTTCTCTAGAAAGACTGGTATTATTTTTTGTTATAAATTTTTTGAGCACCTGTTATGAACAAAGTACCATCATAAGCGCTGGGGAGATGAAAATGATGAACCAAGCACCGACCCTGCCATCCCAGGGTTTATAATTTGTGTAATCTTTGAGACCCAGTGTGCTTCGGGGCTGGTAGAATAGACTCTTAATCTCAATTAGCTAGACTCCAAACACTCAAGTATAGAAGAAGGAATAACAATATATTTAAATGACATTTATAAACTGCCTGTGTATTTACAAATCTTCAGTTTTTCGATGGTGTGGAAGTCTTTTCTTCTCCGAGGAGCAGCATGTAGTTCTATGTCCACCTGGTAGTATTTGACATTTTCGATGAGTCTTTCTGTCGTTTTCACATAGAATGTTCTTATCTTCTCATGCATTTTTCTTTGTGTTGGTTTTGATCATTTTCATATTTCATTTTCCCAAGTTCTTTGACATATCAATTTTATTTCTCTTCCTGGGTTATACAAGGTTCTTGTTTAGTTGACAATTTTATCTTTCCATTGTGCAAATTTTTTTTCTTTTGCTTTTGAAATCAAGCACACTTTCTAACTGCTATGCTTTTGAGAATTCAAGTACTATCTTTTAGAGTTTTGCAGATTTAAATGGCACTTTACGTTATTTTGTCAGTTTGTCTTGTGGATGTAGCCTTTAAATATTTTTATAGTTATCAAATGCTTATATTTGGTACAGTGTCACTGATTTTTAGTAGATATCTTGGTCTGATATTTCTTACCCTTTAATAAAATATATTTCACTACTCACCTTCTGTTAATTTTGCTGTCAGAAGTAATCTCATAGTGATTTAGTGATTTAGGTGGCGTTAAAATGATACACAGTATAAAGACACGGTATAAACTGAATGTGTTTATTATCTCACTCAGCCCAGAGTTAAGTGCTATTTTGTGAAGCATCGGTTGCTGCTCTCAGTGTATCTCTGAGGATGAAACCAAATATCTATATCATTACACTTCAGGTTTTTATCTTTTTAACTGTCTACCTGCCAAGTAATCTATTTAGTTATGTCTATTTATCTATGGCATTAAAATCCCAGTACAAAGAAGATTGGGCATAGAAAAGTTTATTTTGAAAATAATTTAAAAAGGGAATTTGTAAAGAATAAGAGCAAAATTCTGTATCCCTTACACATACTCTCAGAATTGATACCTGTGAAGATTTTATTTTGTTATATTTCCTTCCCATATTGTTGGAGAAGTAAATTATTGGAACTAAAGTGCTTTTAAACCATTACACCCCACTTCTGTTTCTCTCCTGCTCTCCCGAGAAGCAGCTGCTATCATGAGTTTGGTATGCATATTCTTTAATTTTTATTTTTGTTAAATCGTAAAATATTTCTTATGAACAAAAAAGAAGAAGAATGAAGCTAACGTTAATGTCTTTCCCACCCAACTTAAGCAAGAGAACATTGTCAATACTCTTGATGCGTATCTCTTTAATTCCATCTCTCTACCTTCCTCTCAAGTCAAGTAATCGATACCCGGAATATTGTGTTTATCATTTACTTGTTTGTTGTTTTCCTTGTTTTGCCATGTAAGCATGCACATTGAAACTACATATTGTTTAGTGTTGCTTTAATTGTCTTTTAAAAATATCCTTATGCTGTCTTTTATGACAACTTTATTATTTATTTATTTAGTTGTATATTGATTTATTTGAAAATAACAATAGTTTAACCCATTACGGGTATAAATAAATAACACCTCTTTTGAAAAATAACTTTATTTTCTCTTTTTTTTTTCATTAATGGAAAGCTAATTTTTATTTTTTAATATTTTTCTTTAAAAAAACCATTTTATTTATTTATTTATTTATTTATTTATTTATTTATTTATTTGGCATTTTATTTATTTTTATCCCCTCCCCCTTCTCTCTCCCCTCTGGTAACCACTAGTTCATTGTCCATGTCCATGAGTCTCTGTTTGTCTTGTTCATTTATTGCTTTTAAGCTTATATCCCACATATTTTACGACAACTTTATACTTCAAAAGTTATGTTTTAAAAGTCTATCCACATTGTTTCATCTAGCTCTAGGTTATCTTTTGTCAATAATGTATAATATCTCATTGTACAAATATACACAACTTATTTAACACTAACAACTTTTTTTATTAACATTAATAAATATACACAACTTATTTACCATTAACATCCCACAGATGAATACTGTTTCCGATATTTTGCTATGAAGAGAGATGCCGCTATGAAGTTTCTTGTTTGTGTCTCCAGGAGCACAAGCGCAAGTGATTTTTTTTAGTTAAAAATTTAATTCCTGACCCTTCTACTGGAACCTGCCCCTTCTCCAGTTCAACTCATGTTCGTGTCATGCCCCACCCTTCAGAAGCTGCAGACCCAGGGCTAGTTCCCTGAAGCTCATCCCGCCCTGACCCGACACCCCTCTTTTAGAGTGTATACCTAAAGTAGAATTACTGGGTTGCAAGAAATGAATATATTCAACCAATTTTGAAATTTGATGTAGCATATTTGTAACTCGTTCTTGCATTTTAGGAGTGCTCTGGGTATTCTTAGACTTTTTGCTCTTGCATAGAATAATAAAATTAATTTGTTGGCATTGCTGTTATTCAATATAGTACTAGAATGTCTAACCACTGTAATAAGGCAAGAACAAGAAAAAAAGACATAAAGATTGGAAAGGAAGAAATGAAACTGTTCTTACTTGCAGATAATGTGATATCCTATATAGAAAATGCAAAGGACTCCAAAACCGAAACAAAACCAAAATTTTTAGAATAAGTATATTCAACAGGGTTCCAAAATAAAAGATTGACACAAAAAAACTCTATTACATTTCTCTATACTAATACGGAACATGTGCAAACCAAAGCTAAAAACTTAATACCACTTATAACCACTCCAAAGAAAGTGAAATACTTACGTGTAAATTTAACGAAACATGTGAATGATCTTGATGTTGAGAATTAGAAAATGCTGATAAAAGAAATCAAAGATGTAGAGCGTATGGGTCGGAAGTTTCAGCATCATAAAGCTGTGAATTCTTCCCAGATTGATTTATAGGTTTAATGTCATACCTGTCACAATCCCAGCAAGGTATTTTTATAGACATAAATAAGTTTATTCTAAAATTTATATCAAAAGGTACAAGTATTAGATTACCTAAAGGAATATTGAAAAAGAAGAATAAACTGAGAGGAATCACTACTTTATTTCAAGACTTACTGTATAGTTACAGTAATTGAGACAGTGTGGTGTTGGTGGAGGATAAGACACACAAATCAACAGGACACTGTAGAGAACCCATAAATAAATCCACACCAATACTCCCCAAAGCAATTTTATGGAGGGAGAATAGTCTTTTCAACAAATAGTTCTGGAGCTACTGGACATCCATAGACAAAAAAGAGAAGCTTGACCTAAACCTTGTTATAAAATTTATAGAAAAATTAACTCAAAATGGATGATGGATTTAATGCAAAACAGAAAACTATAAACCTTTTGGGAAAGATGGGGGAAACTCTTTGGGTTCTAGGCCTAGCAAAGAGTTCTTAGAATTGATAGCAAAGACATAATTCATAAAAGGAAAAATGATAAACCAGACCTTATCAAAATTTAAAATTTTCCTCTGTAAAAGACAATGTTAAAAAAATGAAAAGACAAACTATTGACCAGGAAAAAATGTTTGTATACCATGTATCTGAAATAGGACTAGCATCTAGAATATATAAAGAATTATTAAAACTCAGCAGTAGAGTAATAAACAATCTAATTAGAAAAATGTGCAAAAGATATGACAGACATTGTAGTGAAGAGTATACACAGATGACAAGCATTTGGAAAGGTTCCAACATCATTAGTCATTAAGAAATGCAAATTAAAATTACAGTGAGATATCACTGTGTACCTATTAGAGTGACTAAAATATAACATAGTGAAAACACCAAACACTGGCATGAATGCAGAGAAACTGGATCATACATTCTACATTGCTTGTGGAAATGTATAAAGGCATAGCCCCTCTGGATAACAGGCGGTTACCTGAAAATTAAACATGTAACTAACATGTGAACGAGCAATTACACCATTAGGCATTTATCTCAGAAAAATGAAATGAGGATAGAATAAAAGGTGTGGGAATTATGAGGAGAAGGAAGGTGTGGATTATCATCTAGTAGAGTGGGAAAGTAGATGGACTAGCAGTTTAACAGGATTTCAGGGCAGCACTAAAGGCTCACCTTAAACTGTGGTTAATTAATTCAGTGTCTGCCTATGTAGGTGTGGAATTTTCTATAGCCATGTTCACCTGTACAGGTACAGGGGTGAAGTGAGCTGGATTTGTGCATGTGATCAGGTACAAAAATAACCTGTGCATTTAATAAGTGCTATGGGACTCCAGATAATGTTGGGATGACCTTTACCTTGTGGGTAAATGAAACATTTGAATGAATTTTTGAAAGAGAAGAGTGACTAAATCCAGAGGAGACAGATTACGTTTCTCCAAAATGAATTACATAAATAAGTTATGTGCTAGGCAATGATAGGCTTAGAGTTTTTGATGAAATTAAAACATTTATAGATGCCTTAGCTATGAAATGGTCTGCACCAAGAGACCTGGTGAGTTTGTTACTTACTTGATGGGGAATATTTTAGTTCCTCCTTTCATTTCAATTTCATTAACTCTCCCATCTGAAGCAAAAACACTGCTTCCAGCACTCTCAACACCACTACTTTTTGTGTACCTTTGTTTCTTGGCTTCTTTCTACCCTGGTCTTACTATTTTGTGCTCTTGGGACTGGGAAGACACAGAGTCAAGTCCAGAGTATTGAGTGCAATGACTATTATTTCTTTCCAACAATAGCTGGCCCTGTGTACATGGAGAGCTTAGCCTCCTTCAAAATGGTCCTCTAAAGAGTAGCCAGGTAGTCATGGTGAAGGGTTCCTTTGGCTCTTTGTTCCTTATTAGCAGTTGAGTTTCTCTTAGATGGATAATCTCTTTACACAGTGGAATAAATCCTCTGAGCTGAATCTGGAGAAAATGTTGTCTTAAAGGGCCTGTGTTGTAGTTCAGGCAACTGTAACAAAAATACCATAGACCGGGTGACTTAAACAACAGAATTTATTTCTCTCCATTCTAGAGGCTGGGAGTCCAAGATCAAGGCTCTGGCAGATTTGGTATCTGTGAGAGACAACCTCCTGGTTCACAGATGTTCATCTCACTGTGTCCTCACATGGATGAAGGGGCGAGAGAGCTCTCTGAAGTCCTGTTTATAATGTCACTAATCCCATCTATGAGGACTCTATCCTCATGGCCTAATCACCTCTCAAAGTCCTACCTCCTAATGCCATCTCATCTGGGTTTAGGATTTCAGCATTTGAATTTTGGAGGGACACAAACATTGAGTCCATAACAGTCTTGGTTATCAAACTTGTCAAGAGTAAAATTTGATGCACTTAGGTGAAGGAATTTATATGAACTTTCTTATAGGCATCCTAGACCCTTCCCTAAAGTCTTGTGTTAACTTAATAAAGTAATTAATTTTTATATCACAGAGACAGAAAAGAATGCATAGTAAGGTGAACTATTAGTCAGAAATCCCATATTCTTAATCCACATGATTCTTAAATCCAGAAAGTCATATACTCTAGAGAAAACCTATAGTTTGTTTTCTTGTCGGGTATAAATATCTCCTCTTCTAAACATCAAGTATCACTTAACACTCCTTTGACAAATAATGTATGTCCCACAGTCAATACTACCTTATTCAGACAGAAGAAACAAGCTCTCCCAGAGTCATTTGCTTTAGGATGGTCTCTTACACAAAGCCTTCCCATATTTGATCAATTGATCCTCTTGATCTGAGGGACAGGAAATCCATGTGCTCACACGCTACCCTGATGGTCATTAGAATTATGAAAACAGCCCATTTTGGAGAGACTCTGTTTTGTCCCATGTGTATATTTTTGAGATATATATTCTCAATGCAGTGTATGTAAGTGTGCATGTATATGCGCGCATGCATGTGTGTGTAAGGAGTACAAGAAGATGGGTTTATCAAAAAATAGTAAGCAGTAATAGCACACTGTGTTATTTTTCAAATTGAAACAGATTTTATTAGTGGGTTTATTTAAAAGATGAAATAACACAGCACACACTAAATTGGGTCATAGAAAAGTAAATGTTAAGGAAACTTTGGTTTCGCCACGTATGCACTGGATTGTACCATTATTTGTTTTTCTTAGTGTAGGTTGCAGTCAAAACGCTTGCAAGTCATTGGCCTAAAATACCTAAGTCTCTTAAGTAATTTACCTCAGAGAGTTGTTACAAGATTCATACATAAATATGCACAATTTGAAAATGACTTCTAATATAAAAAATACTAGGTAATAAACTTAGAGCTTTATTTTCTAATTTCCTATAATGGAATCATGTTATTTTGTAATAAAAGTTTGAAAAAATGAAGACTTGCAAAGTAGTAAGTACTTTAAAAATACAAATATGAACTATAATGCAAAAAACCCTACTATTTTTAAAAGGGTTTTGAGATCCCTGAATTCAAGGGACACAGACTGTGTCATAGAGAGTTCTACCTGGTACTGATCTCTCCTTGAGGGAGACTAGAGCAAGCTCATGGTCATGGGCCAGGAGGCCTCTTGTCAAAGTTAAATTTGTGGCATTGGAACTTGGTCAGGAAGATTACTCTGAGTGTCTAAGGCAGAAAATTCAGAGGGTTTTGAGGGTGAAGTCAGAAAAACTGAATCTTTCCTAAAGTCCGAGAGTCAAGGGGGACAAGGTGTTTTGCGAGTACCTGAAATCACTCTGGCCACGCCTCCTCAGGATGGATTTTTGCTGCTCTGGGCTGGGCCACCAACTTGACCATTTTGTGTAGACTCTTTCCACCACCTCAGCGATGGTCGCCCTGACAACCTGCTGACCGTGCTGTTAGTTGATCCTGCATCCTGCAGCCGCCCCTTTGTCAGCTGAGCAGCACTGCTCTGCCTTCAGCCGTCCTGACCTCCTGAGGGTCAGACCTCTGCTGAGTCACCTCATACATTGGTGCCGCCTCTGCCTTCTGTTCAGATCAAGGACAAAGAGCATCCCCAGTATCGTTGCCTGACTTCTGAATTACTACAGAAATTATTAATGCAGCTCTTTTCTTTCTTCCACTCCACTAGGACAGCTGCTTTCAGGTAGTCTCAGGTAATAACCACCATCTCTACCTAAAATTACTGTTCTCTCTCATTCTTTTTCTGCTCCTTGGGCCAGGCCCTTCTTTCTTCAAAAAATTTCCATCTCAGGGCTCCTATGCAAATTTGCAGAATCTGCCTCCTGTCACCAGTACCTCACCTCCTCTCCCAGGTCCTCACACATTCCTATATCAATGTGAACCCTTATTATGGACATCCCTCAAATTTTTACTCCAGAGGCTCTTTAGTCTCCAAGATAATGAATAGGTGCACACAGAAGTTTAGGGGAGGGGCATAACCCAACTGACAACACTGGATGCACCTTAGCTTTGGTTCTATCTGGACCTCTATGTAAAATGATGTCTCACAAGTAGGCTGTATGCATTTAAGGCCCAGTAATAGTAATAATAATAATAGTCAACTTTTCTTAAGTTCTTTGCATGTGGCAGGCATTATACTGGTTTTGTATATGTCCTAGCTTAGTTAATCTTCACAAAAAACCTGCGAAGTAGTTATTATTACATAAATGTGGACTGAAGATAAGGACCCTGAAGCCCAAAGAGGTTGTGTAACTTACTTAAGTTTCTGTGCTTAGTCAATGGCTGGATAGTGATTGTTTCAGAAAGTCTGATTTCCAAATGCATCCTGTAAAGCTGCGGGCTGTTGTGCTTTGTAGCTATGCTTTGTGCCCTGGTGTGAAGAGGCTTCTCTCCTGTTTTTAGATATCAGATAAAGTTACAGTGATTTCGAACCTGACTCTTACTTACATGGAAGGCAAACTGGGCTAATTAGCCTTGAAAAATAATATTTCATTAACTGTTTGCCCTGTTCTAAAAAACGGGGATGGAGAGATTTTGGATTATTGTGCCGTTCCCTCCTTGAAACAGATCCTTTGAGCATAAGCCACTGTCTTCTTTTATAAATAATATTCAGGAAATATAAAGATATTCAGTAGGCACATTGCCAAAGGGGGCAGTCTTGTTCGCTTGTTTTTCTTTTTATTTTTCTAAGGTACATGGTAAATACAGCACTGGCAATCTATTAATCAGATGAGTGCACTGCTGATGTAGAGTAAAATGCTATGCAATATGATGACTTCATTATTTATTAGGTGAGTTAATGGGAAATTGGGGATATTGTTTTCCTTTTCTATGTATTCTCTTTCTTTCTCATATGTCTCTATCTTTATCATTGGAGCCAATAATGACCATGACATTTTAGAATTATATTTAAGGAAAATATTCTTTCCATATGAAAATGTACACTGTGACAACCTTAGTCAATCAGCCAAACTAAGGGGTATTTTGGGCAGAATGCAAGACATTGAGGCTAGTAACATAGGAGGCTGGCAGGCAAAGACTTTGAACTTGAATGGGGACACTGGACAACCATCACTCGTAAGCAGATACTGGGGAGTTGTGCTGCTAATTATTCCCAGATAGAAAGCACTAGTCTGGGAATGCTTTTTCTGGATGTTCTTCCATGTGGCTAATTGCATTTTTACTCATGAACTAAATTTTTGACTTTTATAAATACTGCCTGTGTGTTTACTTTGGCAAAAGACTGGACTTCACTACTCTCCCCAGGTGATCCTTAGGATGTTAGCTAGAAATTAAATATCGAAAGGCAATTCTTAACTCTTTAATTATTAATGATGATAACAAGGAAAACAGGAAAATAGGCCACTGCTATTTGAATTCAATGTGCTGCCAAATTTAGGATGTGTTCCTCCTTCACTACCTTAATTCATTTTATTATGTGTCATATTCTTAATTGTTTTTGCTTAAAAATGAATCACTTTTTTTTTTTCAATAAGCTCACTTTTTGAAAGTTTTACCTTTCTGGTAAAAAAATAGTCCTTCTTCCAAATATTCTTTCGTTTTATTTAATTATTTGTGAGAAACTTACATAATAAATTACAAAATAAATGTATCTCAGACACATTTTTTCCAAACAGCACTCACATAATATTTAACATTTGGTTAATAGCTTTGAAAAGAATAAGGTGTAAGTATTGCCAGGAATAGCTTCTGAAGTTGACAGGCATTTCAAAATAAAGGTATCAAAACATTTGAAGACTTTTCTCCATTCGTGTATAGTCGAGGCAGGACAATTGCTTCCCAAATGTTATTTATTTGTTGCTAGTCTTTTTGTAAGCAAATGTTTGCGTCAAGATTACTTTTAATGTGACTTTCTCTTTCCAAATGCATTCCACATTTTGAGAAAAAATGTCTCATAATGAAATCATAAAGAACATGTCTCTCATGTCTTATGGTTATTCTCAAAATTAATCATCTAGGAGGAATATCGTAATTTTTTGCTAGATCTGAAGTTAAATCTTTGTGTGGTGGACAGACCTAGAATAGGTTGAGTCTCCCACAGACCAAAGGCATTTCTCTACTGGACTTGATTCCACTTGAAAGTGAGTATCATCTTATCCCCAACATGAGAGTATCAAAGTTATCACCCAAATTGCAATGTCAATGATAGCATGCTCTTTTCCTTCCTATTTCTGGCCTGGGGGTTACTCATGAACAGTTGGATGGGCAAATGTTTACTTACACCTTCTTCAAGTTCCTCTTATTCTTGCATGACTTGTGTCATAATTATCTGGACTCTGTGTGATTGACTGAGTGGATTTCCTGACGTATATTTTAAAGAAACATGAGCAGTAACAGGCAGTATGGTATAAAGTGGGAGCCAGAGATACAGAAACAACTTAAAATTTTAGAAACAGTTGTGATTCAAACACAGTATAAGAAATAGTATTATAATGCTCCCAGAGGCTTGAGGAATTAACTCAGTAAACATGGATTTAGAGCAGCCTGTGTGCCAGAACTTATGCTAGTGTAAAGATAATATAGATATGGCCTAGTCCCTGCTCCAGAAAATTTTAGTCTAGCCTAGGAATGTAAAAATATATATTTAGAATATGATATGTGAGCAATTGCTGCATTTGGACAATCATAGGCATTTAATTGAAAAATTTTTTTGGTGAACAAAAAAATGTTTTGTACAAGTACAGCAATGGGTGAGTCTGGAGAACTGGTTTTTCTATAGAGAGTAAATGCTCTTCTGAGTTCCTATGATTTCCTTTGGAGAATTAGTTTAAACTCCTATTTCTAGCCATTATCTATGTACTGAGCCATATATTGACCCTTCACCCAGACTTCCTCCTGAGTTCCAGATCCACTAACTACTCGTTGGACGTCTGCGATTGATATTCTGGAGACAGCCCACACTTAGTATGTCCCAACCTGCTTTTCTTCATCTGCATTTTCTGTCTCTGTTAATACTCCACTATTCACCTCGTTTCCAAAGCCATCTTAAATTCTTCCCTCTCATTCACTTGTCACATTAAGGTAATCCATGTCTTTAGTATCTAACTTCTTAATTTTTAATTTCTGACCTTGCCTTTCCATTCCTATTAATTCATGTCTTTATCACTTACCTCCTAGATTACTATGACATTATTTTAACTAGACTCCCTTATCTTAATCGCTTACAATTTCTTCTTCTCTAGTCTCCTTCTAGTTTATGCATATTATTGTTAACAGAGTGGTCTTTCTAATATCAATTATAGTAATTGTCCTGCTTAAAATTTTTCAGTGGCTCTCTATAGAGTTGGACAAAATCAAAGTCCTTACATAAGACATAAAACATATCATGTTATTTCATGTCTATGCTGTTGGCCCATGCTGTTCTGTTTGGAATTTCCACTCTTTATCTCAGATTATTTGTCATAATTCAGTTCAAGCGTCCATGACTCCAGGAAGCCTCCCCTGAGGGCTCTACACCCACAGCATCCTCTGTTTATTTTCTCCTACCATATTATAAATTTCTTATAGGCAGTCTTAGGAAAATTTTTTGTGTGTATTAGGTCCCAGAAAAAAATTTATTAAATAAATGGATACTAATGGTATTGAATTATAATGATTATTTTCATTTATTGAGCACTTATTCATGTCAGGCACTTGCTGAGCATTTTAAATATATTATCTCCAATTATCACAACACTTCTGACAGAAGCTATAATTTTTCTTACTTTATATATGAGAAAATAGAGACTGAAAGAGGTTAAATGAATTTTCCTATAGCTAGGTTATGGCAGGCAAGTGGTTTGAAACCTAATCTGTCTGACTCAAAACTTGTAAAAATATGACCCGAATTTTAACAACCTTATATATTAAAGATCAGTAAAAATAAAATTAGTTTATAAGACAATTAAAGTTTAATTTTCCAGTATTAACATATAAATATCCATGTAAATATATATATATATACTATGGATATTATATGTAAAATATGTAATATGTAAATATATATGGAATTATATTTAATGTAAAATATATACTATTTTAGTAATATTGCTTTTATTAGCTAAGAGTGTGATTTACTATAGCTTTATATTTATGGACTATAAGATTATACATAAATCTATATAATCTAAATTTTATATGTCCAAAGTATGAAGTAATCACACAGAAAAACTAAAAATACTAAGCATCAGTTCTCTATGTTATTCTTTACCATCAGTCATACTTGTAAGAGAATATCACCGAACTGTTTTTTATTTTAGTTTTTTGGGTAATTACTCTTAAAACAAAATGAGATCCTTATCCTACTCTCTCCTAATTTATCAGCCTGATGCCTTATGATGAAAGATGAACATTCAGCTCATTTATAATGTTTATGTCATCTCTCTGTCTCACAATTTTGAAAGCTGTGGTATTTCTTAGTTCTATTTGATCAATTTTGTTTATTTATTGTCCTTAAACCTCCATTTTTTCCATCAGTTTTCTACAGTCTCTTTTAATTCTCTTAATGTAAAAATGATATTAGCAACTCACCCTTTCTTAAAAATTTCTTTCCCAGGGCACTAGCAATCAAAGTTGACCTTGATTAAGTTCAGGCCCAGATGACATAGGCTACAGCCTATGCCCTGGACAATATCTGATAAAGAGACCTTTCTGCATTCTGACAATTTGACAGACACCCCAAGTTTTCACACTGAGTTTAGACAAGTTCAGTGAGGGCAATTAAGGAGTTGAAAAACATTTCTTATTGAGTAAGAATGAAAACCATTGAAGTTATTATGAAAGTTATTTCTCCTAAAGAAGAAAAATCTAGGTGTTGATTTTATAGTTAATTTTTTAATAACTGATATCATATTTTTCATATCTACTCAACAAGAAATAAGAGAAAATAAGCTTAAAAATTCCCAGTGAGGAAAATTATAGATTAAATGAATAAATGACTAAATCAATTAGTGGAAACACAAGGAAAATATTTATATATTTCTTCCTTCAGGCACTATTCCCAAATGGATCTTTTTGGTCCATTCTCACTATACTCTTTCCATTGTAAGTTAATGAGGCAGAGATCCTAGTATTTCATTTGAGATTTTTTATATTGTCCTCTGACTCTCACAAAGGTTTAGAATATCCAGCCATAACTTTGGAGTTGATTGCCTTCAGATACAAAATGATAATAATGCCTTGTACCTTTGTATAGTGCCTTTATGGCCATTATCCTTACATATACACACACACACAAACACACACACACACACACACATATGTAGGCAGGGTGGTTTGATTAATTTTCATTATACAATTAATGAAACTAGATGCTAGCAAGGCTATTACTTGAATTTCAAGAATTACTGACTGAAAAAAGAGTTTGATTAAAAAGGGGAGGCTTTTAGTGTTCTTTTCAGTATATGTACTGTGGATGAAACATTACCAGGTGAAGACATTCTAGAATTTAAATACCAAGCTTGTTAATAAATGTGAAGCCATAGTTAAGCTATACAAGCCTCGAACTGCCTACCTCATTTGTTTTGATCTTGATGTTTGATGTGAACGTAGTACGCACACTTCTTTGACCAGCTGTTAATGGAATCTCTTTGTCCACTTTCTCTGAACCTTGGTATTGTACTATCTGTATCTTACTTGGGTCTCCGATATTGTTATCCTTCCTGAAGATTTACTCTTGAAATATTTTCCTTTTTTTCATCTTTCTTTTCTTGAACATCCTTTCAGCATTCTTTGCCCTGTTGAAGATAACCAGGACTTATTCCCCCAAACATACTATTTATTTTCTTTCTTCCTGAAGACTTAAACCTGTGTAATTAAGCAAGTTCTTTCCTGCTGTCTTAAGAAAAAATCTGCTTGGAAAACTAGGTCTCCTCTTGAATATTCAAATATCTGAGATTCTCAATATTAAAATTAATATTTTCCCATATTTTCAATCATTAAGTGCATGGACAATGCATGTAGAGCATTTAACATGGTGTCTGACCCATGGTAATAAATGAGAGCTTTTACCATTATTACCACTATTACTACTATTACTACTACTACTGCTGATACCACTACAACTACTAATAATAGAATCTCAAGCTTCCCAACACAAGGTCTGGATATTCCTTTCCTGCTCCATTGGGCTGGGGTGGCATCATAGAAAAATGAAGCAACATGTGTGCCAACTGAGAGGCACTTCTTTGGCTCTGCGGTGGCTTTGCATCCACGGTCAGGAGAGCCCTCTTTTAGAATGCAGTGTTTGCAACTAAGTGTGTATCAGGACTAATATGTCATCAGTGCCTATAAAATGGTTTAGCCACAGCTATGACAATATAAGAAGCACTACTTTCTTGTGGGATTAATTTCCGAAATGACATTCGAAACTGGAGATTTCAACCTATTTATCCTTCTATTATTTGGGGACTGCCTGGAGAGAACAGGTTGAATGAGAATTTTCTCAATGTGGCTTTTTTAAAAAGGAGATTGAGTTTCAAGATCTTTTTTTTTAAGTAGATTGTGGAGGAGGTTCTGGAAGAGTGAAGTTGAAACTATAAAGAGAATTTCTAGTAGAAGAAATTTTTAATTTAATTTCTGTCTGAGGTAAGCTAGCTTTATTTGGTTGACTGGTTTGTGTGTGTGTGTGCGGGGGATGGTTAAACATAAGAATCCTTGTGTTTGTCTCAAATATTTGATGAATAGGACCTATGTGACATATTAATTGATGCCAATTGTGGCAGAATCGTAAAAGGGCTACTACTACCATGCTGCTATTCAATTTAATGTTGCTGTATCAGCAGCAGGCCATCTACAAGTGAGACAAAGAGAAGAAATGCTGTGATAAAGACTATCTTGTGAACTTTGACATTGTTGATTGTAGAAAAAGTTAAGTGATGCATTAACTGATACAGGATGGAAATTCAAACAAAATCATTCTATTATTAATGAGAAAACCCATAAATGAAAAGGAAGGACCCAGATGCTACATAACAGCTGTCAACGTTGCCCTGTATTACTGATTTGTTCTGTAAATATTTCTAACTCTTGAGTCTGAGTCTATGACATACTGAACATGAAAAAAAAATACATTTGAGTTGATTGAGATATCAGAACTCCAAAGACATGTTAAAGAAGGCTTTGACCATGATCGTGATGCTAACAGAGATTCTAGAAGATGAGCTAATGCTTCTGGGTATTTTTGGATGAGGACGGAGCAGGTGAGCTCTTTCTTCTTGATGAAAGCTCAGAGCTATTGACTGAAAGTAGGAGAGGCCTTAGATTTTCAATATCAAATAAAGCCTGACTTGAGACTTGATATTCTTTCTCAGAAAAGTGAGCCTAATGCAGTACTTTCTATGATTGGCTAAGGTTTCTTCAGATGATCAAATGAGGCAAAAGCTGTCTTGGGAGATCTGACAAAATTATAAATGAAGGTAATTTAGCTGTAGGGGATATTTTAGAACATCTTTAGCTTTTGAGTCTTGCAAGATCTGAATCATCTTTTGTTTAGATGAATCAGAGTTTTATTTTCTGAGCTTCAACAACAAAGCTCAGTATATTTGAAGTGTAATTACCAATATTGAGGATTATAGCCACCTTACTTGGCAGACTATTACTCTTTCTCTGGCTCACTCCTTTAATCAAGGGCATTTTAGGGGCCAAATTTGACAGCTGCAGTGCTGGAGACAGATTGGGAGCAGGGTTCTGGGATAAGTTACATTTTCTCTAGCTTTTGTGTCAGAGCAATTGACAATCTATTAGAAAGTTTCATTGTCTACATCAAAGCTAGGAGGGCGTTATGCACTCGCTATCTTTTCTGGCAGAAGGAACAATAGGATAAAGTGGTTTTGATAAAAAATTGCATTATATTTACATCCACAGGATCAAAGGAGGAGAAAAAGAACCTATTTTTATAGGAAAGAACTGTTGTTGGTGTTACAGGGCCTTGTTCCCCTGGGTGTTGGAAGCCCTGGGGTAACTCAGCTACACTGTAACACTGGGTTCCAAAGGCTGCCATCTTCCAGATGTTCTCCAAACATATTAGAACCTCTTGGAGAACAGCATCAGCACTAGCAACAACAATCACACAATAACAGCAGCCGCAGTTTCTAGGCCTCAGCTGTTGGATTATTCTGGTTCGGTGCATTTACTATACTGAGTTATTTTGACCTGTAACCAACTTTAAGAACTTCTGACCAGAACATCAACCATCTTTGTTACTCCTTAACCCTCCTTTTAGTTCTTTTGCTCTCTATACACCCCTTCCTTTCCTCTCTCCCCTCCCGGTAACTGAAGCAACTTTAACACAATGACTACTTCTTTGTTTTTCGTATTTCTTAGGACCTATGTGACATGTTATTTAACTTAGTTCTCCAGTTGTTCACCAGGACTTTAAATGGCCGAACTATTTGTTCCAATATTGCTAAATAAAAGCAGAACGCCTGACGTCTAGGCCATTCTCCTTCTGAACTGACAGTTTCAGATACATCTCTGGAATGAAAGGGCTCAAGTTCTCCATTTGTTGGCAGATGGCAGAAAGGTAAAGAGGCGAGCTTTGGAGAAAGCACTATTCCTGGCTCCAATTCCTATGGTTCTGGCTGGACCATAGTCACGACTTTGCATTTTAAAGACATACGGTTATATCTATTTTTTAAATATATCTTTTATATTTTTAAGGAATATTCTGGCCAGGTACATGATGAAAGGACTTTGTGGTTGATTAAGGATCTGCAGTAAAGTAATAGGGAATGCTGCTTGTAATTAACTTTGCATCTCATGTCAACAGGTAGCTAATAATTAGGCTGTACAGCAGAGGTTAACTCATTTCTTTTTATAATTTACAATAGGTACAGACATTTAGACAAAGGAGTAACAGAACTTGACTTTTCATCAGATAGCCGAGAAAGTCCCCCATGACAGCTATACTTGTTTATAATTCCTCAACAACACTATCTTTAGCCTTGTTTCATGAAGCCTTCTATTTGTAAAGGTCCTCAAAATATATTATACTGTAAAACTTTTTTAAAAATCATTTTGGGTTTGGAGACATAGTGAATAAAATTCAAGACTGAAGCCTGTTTCTCAACTTTTTTCCCTCTTTTGAGGACATTTTCCCCTTGAATTAGAAGAAGGTTAATTGCTAATTCTTTACCATTCAAAGTGCCAGCCTCCTTATTATAATGTTAGATCATAACACTGCATTGTCTCTCATCTAACACAACTGGCTAATTATTAAAATACTCTATTTTTTTCTCCAGCTGTTTTCTTTCTGAGTAAACAAATTGCTAAGTTCAGTTGACTTCCATTTGCACTTCATTGCTTCTTGACAGCAAATACTCTGCAAAAATGAGTTGCCGCTGGGATTTTATAATCTCCAAGGGCAGAAGAAACAAATGTGTGCATGATTTCTCTAATTTAAAAACTAAAAACTACTCTCTTTAAAAATATAACACACTTGAAAAATATTGCATTACATCATTCCTTGGACTTCATAAAGCAACAGTACCTGTTCCTGCAATCCCCAAATTTCTTAATCTGACATTTTAAGGTGTTATTTTATTACATGGAAGAGAAGGCACCATCCTGAGGAAATAAGATCACCCAATATCAAGGACACAGAAATATTGTTTGTAGACAATGCAAAATTAATCTCCATTTTGATTAACCAGGATTACACAGTTAAAGAGCTGAGAAGAGTAATGATTTATTTTCCAATAGATCCAGTTTGGTCTGGTTTGATTGCTTCAGAGTCTATGAAAACAGAATCACAATGCTATAACAAATGTTTGTTCTGACCTTGGTGTCTGAGGAACAGATACTTTAGCATGCACCAGAAATGTGATTCAGTCACAGCTTTGCTGGTTTCTTCAGCTCGCATGACCAGACTTGTTTGGAGAGTTTGGATTTTTATTGTTCCTGTCACGACTTGGGGAAATTTCGAATGGCGCATTGTAGAGTTTAATGTACTTTATGTCTAAGAATGAGATTTTGAATAAAAAAGAAACTGGAAGTATGTCTGGGCCAAAATTCTTTTTTTTTTTCCTTTCATTATAACACTACTCTTCGAAGCCATACAGATTTAGGATTAGAAACCCAGATCTACCAACTTTTAGCTCCATGGTACCAGGCAAGTTGCTAGCCTCTAACCTCTAATAATAGTTTTAGCTCATTAGATCTCTATGAAGATAATGTGAGATAATATATATATATATATATATATATATATATATATATATATAAAGTGATTGATCCAGAACCTGACATAGAATAAGGGAACAGGAACTGTTCCTTACCATCGTTATTATTTTTACTAATGGAAACCATTATACGTCTGCAAAGCATACGTATTAGTAACTTACTATGTTCAGCCCTCAAATGTCCATGGGATGAATGTCAGAGGTATAAACCACAGGAGTCTTCATGAATTAATGGGTAAGATGGCAGGATGAGAATGGACTCAGGGAGAGCTTTTTAACTTTGGGAAAGCAGAGATTCATCTTAATAATACTAATGAAAATTCTTTCAAATCCCTGTGTATTTGCTTTATTTCATCTTCACTGCAACCCTATGAATTAGGAATTATTTTGCTAGTTTTTAAGTAAACTGAGATTCAGAGAGACTAAATAATCTGCCCAAGATCACAATATACGCAAAGCTAAAATCCAAACTTGGGTTTGGTTAACCCCAGAGAAAAGTGTTTTTTTTTTTTCTGTTTTGCTGTGCATTGCCGTCGCTTTTATTATCAAGTTTTTAAAACTATATTCTGACATTTTAGTTTTTCTGATTGATTAACAATATAATAGTTTATCTTTGATAAATTAGAATATAGAAATCATAAATATAATTAAAAAATTCTTTTATCCCATTAGCATGAGTTAGTTACCCTAACATTTTGATATTCTACTGTCAAATACATAATCAACTGATTGCTTCCTTTTGATGCATGACATTGTTAATATTTAAAGAAACCTGTTCTGACCCCCCTGAGCTTTTCTGGACCCCCTTCAGGACCCTCATGCTGAAACTTGTTTTTTGACACCAGTACAAGAATTATCATCTTTTCTTTGTTTTCAGATTGTGAAACATCATGATGGCAAGAGAATGACTTGGCATGTGAATATCTGTCCTTACAGGATAAACTTCAAATGACCGAAGTGATGTCAGTGAAAGGTCAAACATTCTCTGTTGTCTAAAAAATAGTCTTGTCACAGGAAGTGAGAGAATACCAAACGAGATGAACCTAAATAGGGCCACACCAAGAGACATCATAATTAAAATGCCAAATATTAAAGACAAAGAGAGAATCTTAAAAACAGCAAGGAAGAAGCAGTTAGTTACCTATAAGGGAGCTCTCATAAGACCATCAGCTGATTTCTCAACAGAAACTTTGCAGGCCAGAGGAAAAAGCTAAAGGAGTTCATCACCAAAAAACTAATATTACAAGAAATTTTAAAGGGATTTTTAAAAGAAAAATAAAAGAAAAAGAAAAAAAGAGAACAATAAAATGGCAATAACTACATATCTATCAACAATTACTTTATATGTAAATGGATTAAATGCTCCAATCAAAAGATATAGGGTGGCCGAATGGATACTAAAATAAACCTTTATATATGCTGCCTACAAGAGACTCACTTTAGATTTAAAAAAAAAAACACAGAATGAAAATAAAGAGATGAAAAAGATATTTCATGAAAATGGGGGATATAAAAGCTATGGTAGTCATACTTATACTAGACAAAATAGACTTTAAAACAAAAGACGAAAAGGACCCAGTAATCCAGCTTCTGGGTGTTTATTCAAACAAACCCCAAAACGCTACTTTGAAGGAACATGTGCGTCCATATGTTCATTGCAGCATTATTTACATTCTTGGAAGATATAGAAGCAACCAACATGTGTGTCCATCAATAGATATACGGATAAAGAAGAGGTGGTACATATATATAATGGGATATTACACAGCCATAAAAAGGACGAAATCTTGCCATCTACAATAACATGGATGGACCTAGAGAATATTGTGCTGAGTGGAGTAAGTTAGACAGAAAAAGACAAATGCCATATGATTTCACTTATATGTGAAATTAAAAAAATAAAATAAAATAAAAAAGAACAAAACAGAAACAAACTCATAGATACAGAGAACATTTGATGGTTGCCAGATGGCAGGGGGTTTGAAGGGGTGGATGGAAAAAGTTGAGGGATTAAGAGGTATAAATTGGCAGTTGCAAAATAGTCACAGTGATATAAAGTATAGCATAGGAATATGGTCTATAATATTGTGTCTAATGAGTACTAGATTTATCAGGGTGATCACTTTGTAAATTATATAATGTCTAATCACTAAGTTGTATACCTGAAACTAATATGATATTTATATGTCATAGTAACTGAAAAAGAAAAAAATTTTTTTTTAATTTTAAAAAGGTCTCTTCAGAGCTTGGCAAAAGGAGAACAAAATAGTCCAGAAACTATTTCACTAAAGTCTAGGACCAATTAAACTGCATTTACTTTGCCTACTGTTGTTTTCTGATTCACGTGATTAGGCAATGAAATCAGGAGTATGACAAGAAGGAACAGAGGCATGGTTGTATTGAGCATATGTAGTAGAAAGGATAGCGCCACCATCCTCTACATTCAGGTGAGACATCGTTATAGACAATCTATTTAGTTTGACTGCCAGTGATTACTTAAGTCAAGACTGGCCCTTGAACTTGATTGCATTTCATGGTCTTTGATCACCTACTAAAGGACCAAGACATGAGTATGTGCACAAGTGCCTGTGTACGTGTGTGCATGTGTGTGTGAGTATATATGCAAATAGGTATTGGTAATGCTATTAAGATGCCGGTGACTTTGGAAGGACCTCTTGGGGATGGAGGTGAGAGTAAACCAGGTACTCTGTTTTTAAAGATGCAATTTTAGCAATTTCCTTCACTTTTGTTTGCATCAAATATGCTGGTTCCTTTTTTTTTTTTTTTTACAGAGGTCGTAAAGTCATTCCTTTTATTTTAACTTGTGTATTTTCTTTTAAAGATGATCTTAAGGGATTTCCTAGCCCAAGACTCCACAACACACACTGCTGTATTGAATTTGGGTTTGAAGCCAATTTTTTATCACTTTAGCTTAGCTTTTAGTCTTTCTGAATCCATAAATGCTGAATGCCAGAATTTTAATGTAGAATCGACTCTGAACCTGGTTTGCAGTTGGTCCCTACTTACCCAGTGACAACTGAAATAGGACCCAAGGAAATAGGAGAGCTGAATGATGGGGTTAGGTGATAAATTAAAAACTGTAAAGAAAGAAAAAGAGAGAAATAGATGATGGCAAAATATTTTAAAATATATATTTGTTTTCTTTCACCAGAGACTAAATAATCCTGTAGTAGGACCACCTTGGGAAGAGGAAATAGTGATAGTTACATTGATAAATCACACACATTCGACTGATTTTTGATTAATCTTACTATGTGTTATAGAGACCTCTGTGCTTCAGCTTTCCTAGGGTGCTTACAGACTCCTGATGTGCTATGTTTTCTTATCTTCGAGCTTCCATCTTCTTTTTATAACTTCACAGATTCTTCAACATGCAATTTAACATTTTCTGGGAAACCTTCTCTGTCTTCTTCCTTTATATTTTTAATGTCTAGCATCAGGCCAAGTACTAATGTCCAATAAATTTTGAAACAATGGATAAATTATATGGAGATCAATACCACTGGTGGGAAAATTCTCTTCTTTTCGATTGGAGATAGGCATTGGGAAGAGGTGCAGTTTCAGAGATGAGAAAAAGGAAGGGAGACGTGAAGAATATAAAATTTCTATACTTGAATTTATTCTTAGAATCACATAAATATTCAGTTTCTGATTTTAAAAAGTTGGAACAAGGTGAATGCTTAACTACATACCTAAAATTATGTCTGAGCGACCAAATAATAAAATATTTGCATCAAAATGCTAAATAAAAATTATTCCTGCCTTCTGTGTCAAGTTTTTACATTTATTTTTGAAACAGAAGCAACTTTGAATTTAATTTCTTACAAATCTGAAGACCTCTACTAAAGTTTGGGGACCTCAGAAAGAGGTGGAGTGGTTAGGAAAAAAGTAATAAGCTTGAGTGTATTTTTAAATCTAGAAAATAACTCAAAGTGATGAAATGAGGCCATTTGCTGGAATAGAAAAAAGATGGCATCAATTTCATCTTGGTTCTGTCTAGAAATGTGAGTCAGAAAACAAGTAAAAAATATTTTTATGAACTTATTGCAAATCCTTTTTTATAAAAGACTAAATAATATGTTGGAGAAATATTATTTTCAAGCCTGAGACAGTAGACAGAATAAATCATAGGACGTATAGGTTCTACCTCAAAAATAAGGTTTATCATGTTTAAAAATTCTGCAGTTCAATTTTTGTAATAGTATTGGATTGAGTCCTGAAATAAGTCTATTAATTCAGAAAAGTCAGGCATTGCTAAGTAATAGGATAGTTCAGAGAAATCAGAATTTTGGAGCTGAAATAAACATTATGAATAATTTAGTCTGGACTTTTTATTTATAGTCGAAGAAATTAAGGCTTAAAGAATGAAATGAACTGTCCAGGGTCACCTCGAGAATTATCAATAGAGTAAGAGCAAGGAGTCGGGACTTTGGGAGCTCGGCCTTGAGCCCCTTCCTGGTGACATTATATAATGTTAGATTATGTGTCAAAAATTCCTTTATAGGAGTTATGTGTGGAATTAGGCTGCTGCCGTGGCTGGATAGATCTCCATTCTTGAGAATGATGAGGTACGATTACATTTAACAAGTATTTATTCAACACATTACTGTGCTTGGCACTCAGAAAATTTAAAAGTAATGGAAGATCCAGTCCCTGCTCTAGTGGGCTATGACGGACGCTGTGAGGACCTCACAAAAGTGTGAAATTTTCAAGGCCTGGGTCATCTTAAGTTCAGTGTGTTCTCAGCAGTTAACATATAGGGCTTGGTATATAAAAGTCAAAAACTGCTGAATGTCTCAACCTGGAGATATGAAGAAACTCATCTCTAGATCACCTAACCATGGTCATTGACTGGCCAAACAGCACGTTCTGCGCAACTGCACTTAGAAGAGGAAGGCTTACTATGTGGCATCCTGTTTTCTAAGCAATGGAAATTTTTTCAGATTGTATCTAAATCAGCATTAACCTACTTAAAATTGTTTTTAAAGGAAGAGTATAGTGGCGTTGGAAAACACTCAATCCTGCCATCTCCACAGCATTGCAGAATACCGAAGTAGCAGGCAGAAAGATAAACCCGTTCCCCAATAGAAAAGTATCTGTAGCATAAAAGTATCTACGAAGAATAAATCGCCTCTCAGAATTTATTCCAACTTGGGCGAGGGAGCTACTTTCACAATCCCATACCAGTCAGTCATTGGCTGAGGGCCCTGGCGGATCAGCGAATGGTAACCTGCCAGGTATTTCTCTGTGTCTGTAGGCAAGCAGTGTAATTCTAATAGCTCCAGGGCACTCCTCCAAAGGGAGTCCAGGAAGGTAGAAGTACAAGCACGCAAACGCCAAAGAGGGGCACTGACGGTGTTTACCTAGCAGGAGTAAGCACTTTTTCTGTTAAGGGCCAGATACTAAATATTTTAGGTATTTCAGGCCATATGGTCTCCTTTGCAACAATTCAACTCTGCCTTTACAATGTAAAAGCAGCCATAGACTAATAGAGTGAGTCAGCATGTCTGTGTTCCAATACGACTTTACAGTGGACACTGAAATTTTAATTTCATAAAATTTCACGTGTTGCAAAACGTTACCCTTGCTTTGACTCCCCCCTCCCAACTACTTAAAAATGTGAAAACTACTCTGAGCTTGCCAGTTTTACAAATATGGGCAGTAGGCCCTGGCTATAGTTTGTGGAACCTTTGCTAGAGCACTGTTCACACTATTTTATGCTTATTAGCTCAACGTATCCTTGTAACAGCCTATTGTACAGTTACTATTATTTCCATATTACAGATGAGAAAATAGGTGCTGGTTTGATAAACAACTCATCCACATTCAAACGGATAGTTAAGTCGCAGAGCCACAATGTGAATCTATGCAGTCTAGCTCGTCTGTGCTCTTAACTACTACACCATATTGTTTCTGATCAGAAATAAGCTAAAAATGTGAAAATTCTATTACAGTAGTCTCCCCTTATCTGTGGGGGATAGTATCAAACCTTGTATGTACTGTTTTTTCCTATACGTACATACCTACAATAAAGTTTGATTTATAAATTGGATACAGTAAGAGATTAACAACAATAATTAATAAGAACAAAATAGTAATAGTAATATTAAATAGTAATATTACTATTTTATTCTTATTAATAAAATATTAATAAATTATAACGATATACTATAATGAAAGTTATGTGAATGTTGTATCTCTCTCAAAATACCTTATTTTACTGAACTCATCTTTTCACTTGGAGCAATTTATGGCTTCTCTTTGGCATATTTGAGTTGCCAGCATCAGTACTCTTCTGCCTTGGGGTCATTATTAAGTAAAATAAGAGTTACCTGGACACAAGCACTGTGTTACCACACAGTTTACCTGATAACCCAGAGGGCTACTGAGTAACTACCAGGCAGGGAGCCTATACAGTGTGGACACTCTAGACGAGGGATGATTCATGTCCTGGGTCAGAGCAGGATGATAGATTTCATCATGCTGCTCAGCATAGTGCACGATTTATTTCTTATCAATTGTTTATTTCTGGAATCTTTCATTTTAACTTTCAGACTATAGTTGACTATGGGTAACTGAAACCGCTGAAAGCAAAATCATGGATGGAGAGGACTGTGGTATGTAAATGACGTAACCTTTATCAATACTTCTTGGGCTATGTGGGAAGTAAAGTTAAGGAAAAAAACCAGAATCTCCAAACTCCTGTCCACGATGACTCACTGGTACATGAGACTTTGTTATGCCCTCTCCTCAGTGTGCTGCAAGTCAATGATTTGCCTTATTTTCAGTGTGGCTAGAAAGGCAGCTTATCTATGAAGCAAATCACTTTACTGAAGGTTATGCAGTTCTTCCCTTGTTTGGAGCAGTCCATCCATGTTGTTGCAGATGGTAATTTTTTTTTTACGGCTGAGTAATATCCCATTGTATATATGTACCACTTCTTAATCCATATATTTATTGATGGACACACATGTTGCTTTCATATCTTGGCTATAGTAAATAATGCTGCAATGAACATATGGGTATGCATGTCTCTTCAGAGTAGTGTTTTGTGTTTGTTTGAATAAATACCCAGAAGCTAGATTACTGAGTTCTTTTTTGTCTCTTATTATAGCCTTTGTTTTAAAGTCTATTTTGTCTGATATTAGTATTTATACCCCAGCTTTTAAAAATTTGTTTCTATTTTCATGAAACATCTTTTTCATTCCTTTACTTTCAGTTTGTGTGTGTCTTTAGATCTGAAGTGAGTCTCTTGTAGCTAGCATATATAAGGGCTTGTTTTCTTATCCATTAGCCACCCTATGTCTTTTGATTGGAGCATTTAATCCATTTACTTGTAAACTAATTGTTGATAGATAGGTAGTTATTGCCATTTTATTATTTTTCTTTATTTCCTTTTTTCCTCTTCTTAAATAAGTCCCTCTAACATTTTCTTTAACACTGGCTTGGTGGTGCTGAACTCCATTAGGCTTTTCTTATCTGGTAAGCTCTTTATCTGTCCTTTGAGTCCAAATGATAGCTTTGCCGGGTAAAGTAATTTTGTTCGTAGGTCCTTGCTGTTCATCATTTTGAATATTTTGTGCAATCTCTTTTGACCTACAAACTTTCTGTTGAGAAATCAGCTGACAGTCTTATGAGAGCTCCCCTTTAGGTTACTAACTGCTTTTCTTTTGCTGCCTTTAAGGTTCTCTCTTTGTAAGGTTGATGTGGTTGTGAGAGGAAGTAAGCACAGTGTTTATCTAGTCCACCATCTTGACTGAAGACCAATAATAAATTCACATTTTTATCAGGAAAATAATTTTATTGCTCTAGTTAGAAACAAAAAACCCTTAAAATCTAATTAAGTCTTGGATTTTAGAAGAATACTGACTTTTCTATTGAAGGAGACCCATGAATGTGAAAGATTGAACAGGGAAAGATTGGAAGACCAATTTGGGTCAATTTTGGTTACTAATCAATTTTTATTTTAAAGGAAGACTGACAATAACCTAAAATAAACTTATTTTATAAAGTAACAGTGTGGAAACTTATTGTGTGTGTGTGTGTGTGTGTATATATATATATATTTTTTTTTTTTGCTGTATTTTTTATTGTGCTTTGGGACTTGGTTTACTCAGCTATAAAATTTTTAATAGAGTATTTCTTGCTTTTGCTTGGGAAACTAACAAGAATATGACACTGTAGGGGTTATTTGATGGAAAGGAAAAGAAAGTCTCTAAAACTTGCTGAAGCAAGCTGGAGCTACTGTATTCTTTATCTAATTGAAGTTTCTCGTTGCTTTGTTTGTCCTCTATGAGGCAAGTAAAACTCTATTTATGGGCAAAGATTTGATAAAAGACAGATCTTTAAAATTTTCCTAGGCTATGAACCTTAAGCGCTAATCATACTTGAAATTTGCCTAATGCCACTTCTCTAGAGAGTTCTAAGTATTGATATGTGAAGCATTTTGCTTATTTAACCCATTATGCTCTAGAAGACCAGAAATAAAATTTTGAATTTCATGAAAGCATGTCCTGGGGTTTCAATTCACTGTATCCTATGGACCCAGTCAAAATAGGCATCAGTACAAAAAAAAAAAAATCAAAACACACGAACATAATATGTTAGTATGTGATTTTTTTCATTCTAATGAGCTATGTTCTTGGAAGTCATCAACTATAAATTAACTTTTGAAACAAAAAACATTGGCATATCTGAATTTTTAGAGTTTTTTAAAGAATGTATATTTTTTACTGCATAATGGCAAGTATGTTACTTTCTTAACAATGAGTAATTATTTATGTTCTCTGGTTAATATAAAACTAGGAAGCATGGATATAAATGTGAGGCAGGGAAGACTAACATTATTGTATGTTTTTCACATTTTCATATCTAGAAGACAGATAATAATGTTTAGTCAGCCAAGTTTTTATTGACATATTTTAGAGTGAAACTAAGACAATTTGTATTCATATTTTATTGACTATTGGTAATACTCTGCATATTTAAAATAAATAGCCTTTGGCATTCTATTTTCATCTTTATGCTATTGATTTTTTCTGTTTTCTTTCCTTTGGAAAATATACTATGACTTTTCAGAATTACTTTCTTACCTTCTAAGGAAGCAATTTTTCAGGATTCTTTTATTCTTCATATTCAGAGAAGTTTGCTGAGTTTTTTAAAAAGTTCTCATAATGACTTGGACACTATACTCATCCCAGTTCTAGGTGGTATCATACTCTGTTGAGGAGAAAGAGAACAAACCAGCACAATGAAAGTAGCTTGGGTAGCAATTGCTGTGCTGTGCTAGTGACATTTTGGTTAAGATTTTGTGTTGTGGAAATATTAAAGTAAATCTCTCCTCTCTCCTCCTAGAGGTTTTGTACTATTTTGAGTGTGGTATCTATGCTATTCATGCATTTCTTTTATTGTTCACTGTTACTACAGATATAAGCATACATAAATAATATATAGTATTCCTTGGGATGTTTTAAACTTTATACAAATGTTACACTATATGTATTTTCTTCGACTTGATTTTTTTTTTGGTCACCATTATGTTTCTGAGATTTACCTATGTTGACCTATACAGCTCTGGTTCATTCAAGTTTACCATTTTTTATTTTTATTTTTTTAAACACAGTTCATTCTCTGTTTCTTGCTATTAGTTGATGCAACGATGAATATTTTTGTACTTGTGTCCTTGTACACAAGCGCGAACATTTCTTTCTGCTGCCGTATCTCTAAGAATGGAATTACTGGGTAGTAGGACACAGACATTTTTACCATTAATAGATTTTGACAAATTATTCTTTAAATATGGTTTTAAAAATATTTTGTAATGTTACATTGTAAAAATGTACAATCATTAAACAATAACTGGAAATATTAGGGGACAAAAGAAGACTAAAAGTAGCTGTAGTTCATCTGAAACCTTTTCTTCTATGCCTTTTATTTATAACATTGTGATCATATTTTATATGCAACTTTTAGTCCTACTTTTTCACTGTATCATAGTTGTGTCCTTGTGGTATTAGAAACTTTTTAATGTTATTTTTAGCAACCATATAACATTCTATGAGATGAATATACCAGAGTTCACATAATCATCTTCCCATTGTTGAATATTTTGATTGCTTCTAATTTGCCACTACATTAAGTAACATTTACATAATTTATATATTTTTAGTAAATGTTTTCATGTTATTCTGGATTCTTCTTTCTCATTTAAGATTACATTATATATATTCTAAGCCCACAAGATAGAATCATATAAGCTTTTTTTCACCTCCCTAGGTGGAAAGAATTCCATACTAACACTTGGAATAACCTAAGAGGTTAAATAATTTGAATTAAATGATTAAAGATTTCTATAGGATCTTTCTCAGTAGTTGCCACAGGATTTTATCTGAAGAGTTCTACCCTTGCATTTTAACAGTCAGATTTGGGGGGATTCCGGAGAGCTGGTGACTATTGAAATGACTAAAAGAAATCAGGAATAGTTCACTACTTCTGTTTTTCTTCTAAAACGTAGCCTCCGCCATTTCTGAATTAACATATTGTAGAGACCATGTGTGTATGTAACAAATACAATTTCTAAACTTTTTCCTGTCCTTTGTCTTTTGCAGTTTTGAACAAGCTGTCATAATAAGGTCACAGTACAGGCTTAGCCTTATGTTAACAACTTTTTGGAGTTGAAATAGAATTCCTCTGGGAAGGCTGCACAGCAGTCTTTGGCATGTGAACAAAAAAATATCAAAAGAAAGACTGGCACAGTTTTCCTGTGACAGGTACACACTCTGCGATCAAGACTCTGGAATATTAATTATAAGGTAGAAGGAGGCTGAGCTTAAAAGGATACACAAAACACAAATGTGCATCTCTAACACAGCCGAAACAAAAGTAATTTCCCCACTGGTTCCATTTATTTTATAATAGGCCCCAGCTCTATACATGCATCAAGAAATGTTCCCTTCCTAGGCAATTCTTTAGACATAATAATAAATAGATTTCAAGTGAGAGGGTGCAGGGCAGATTGGCAAATGCAGTGAATTTTATGTCATGAGCTATGATAGGATGGTAGAAAGGAAACTGATTGAAGCAGCTAAACTCTACCAGAAAGAAAAGTCTCCGAGTTGCTACCATTTTGTGCAGCTCTGAGCTCATTACTACACAAATATACGACACTGTCAGAGTTGATGAGGCTGAGGCTACAGAAGGAGACAGATGGAATGATGGAGGAAGTGCAGTGGGTGGTGAATAAAAGAAGGGAAGAAAGGTGTGGGTTTGGGTAAAGAAGAACTTAGGCCTGTGAGGGACAGAATGTTTATGAACTCACTAAATCCTAGGCAGAGTTCTAAGTAAAAATATAATACGACTTCTAGGTCTTGCAGTCTCATTAATCATCTTTAATTTGAGAGTAGTGTACAAGTCTATGACCTGATTCTTATCTGATACTCCAGTCTTATCTCCCAAATCCCCACCTCAAACTGGACCTCAGCTACACATCAAATTGATTCTTAATGATATGTCTTTACTTAATCTGATTTTTTTTTAGCCTGGAATATCACTATTTTACCCTTAGATGCCTTGCTAAATCTTATTCATTTTAAAAGACTTTGCCCAGGCCTCCCTTCTGAGACTTCTGAACTTCTCTTTTTCGGGTAATACCTCTGATTGTGGTAATTTGTATCCGTTCAGTTGCCTACTCCCCATTTCTGCTACAGCTCTGAAAGTTATGACTACAGTAGGAGAGACATGGCAGACTCTTTCACCAAGGTTATTTTAACAGGACCTAGAGAGGGAGGATTCTGTTGCCTTTTCGATCATCAAGCTGGAAAAGCCCTCTTCCATTAGGAGAAATTAAAAAAAGGCAGAGAGCAAAATGGCAGACAGGAGATCCTAGCCTTTAGCTCCACACAGAAACAACAATAAAGCCAACTATCCACAGACAGGGCTAGATCTAGGGGAACCCTGGAGTGTGGTTAGAGGGCATCATTCCAGAGAAGCACAGAGCCCAGGGATGGCCACATAGAAAGGAACAGGGAGCATTTGCCTTTGTCACCTCCTGCAGCCTTTCCTGACATGGACCCCAGCTGCCAGAGCTGCCTAGAGCCACAGTGGCTGCATCCGCTGGAACCAGAACCACCAAGCACTGCCCCTCCCTCCTGGAGTTGGAGGCACCGCTCTGCCCACCAAACTTACTACGCCTCCGCACCGTCCTGGCGTGTGCTGCAACCCCTGGCATGTGCGCCCACTGGACCAGGCAGCCACTGCAGCTGTGTGTGCATCCGTGTGCCCCCCAAGCCCAACCCCTGTGCACCCTCCTGGCAGCGCTCCTGTGTGCCCCCAAACTGGTCCTCATGCTCCTCTGGATGTTGATCTGGACCTGGAACCACTGTGAACCTCACCCAGCAGAGAATTATTTTTTCCTTTGAAAGTCAAAATTTTGTTTTTAAATATCCAGCAACAGAAAAACAAACAAAACAAAACATTTGGTGATTCCTTCAGTGACCTTGTATCATACACACACACACACACACACACACACACACACACACACACAGATCTTGGACTTGGGAGTTTGGCTGTCCTGAAAGTGACTCTTGACATTTTAAATAATTACTTATGTTACTGAGTTGGACAAAGTAACTGCCAGAGACATGTGCCATAGGGGGCAGCATAAAAGAAAATGTGTGTGACAATAATGTTACTTAATTTCTTGGTTTCCTCATCTGTAAAACGGTACAACATCAGCACTGAATATAGTTAGGAGTATATATTTGTTAAAGTGCTGTAGTTGTGTTGAGGATTAAGTGGAGAATGTTTGCGTTGAGCTTATCACAAAGTAAGAATGCAACACCTCTTGGCCATTGTAAGCATTATTGTCACTTGCTAGGTGATGAACTAACAATTTAAAAAATCACAAAGTAATTTTAAGCAATATATATAATGTATAAGGGGTCTCATTTAGAACGTATCACACAATCCCACACTCTCCTCCTACTCCGAACTTACAGAGCACGTGTTTACAGGAGGTTTCGGATTAAGGGGCTAAAAGAAATTCTAGTTGGAAAGCACGCTGGAGGTCATTTTCTGATGAGGTAAAACCCTAGAGCATTTCTTCTCAAACAACTATTGATTTGAACTTTTTGTTTTGTTTTTTAAATTAATTAATTTATTATGGCGACATTGGTTAACAAAATCCAGTAAGTTTCAGGTGTACAATTTAGCACCTAGAGTTAGATTTCTTTTTGTCACCACATATTTGAAACCTTGAACTTTTTGATAAGATAACCTGTTCAATTTAATAATAGATATAATTGTTGAGAAGTTTTTCCTTATATTGAAATGAAATCTGGCTCCAAGAAAATAATACTCATTGTTTTTTGTGTTGCTCCTTGGGGCACGAAGGAAAAACAAGTCTAATTTCTCTTTGTTGTAATGCAAAGGTCAATTATGATGTCCCATGCAAGGCTTTCTCTCTGCTGGGACTTTGACCACAGCTCATATGCTATCGCACTGACCTCTCTCACCTTCTTAGATGCTCTTTTTAGCACTTATTTTAATATTCCAAAATTTCGTTCATGGTATTATCCCAAACTACATCTAAGTGTGTTCTAACTAGCTCAGGGTAAAATGGGATAACCACCCTTATTCTGGTACTTTATACTCAGTAAGCAGTAAAGTAGAATAATTTGGGGCAACCTCCACATTTTGAAGGTGAATTAAAGTAGATCATATACCTTAAAAACATATTTTTACGTGTAAAAAAGTACACATAGATTGTTGCTCCTCATGACTCTTGTAGAAAATTAAATCCTCAAAAGGTTCTGTGTGTGCTGCTATATTTTTGGACTTGTGCTCTAGATTTATTTATCTATGCTAAATTCTAGTCAGATTCAGCCCATAATTAGATTTGATGGAATCTTTTTGGATTCCTAAGTCTAGCACTGAGCATATTAGCTTTTTCTCTAGTTTCCTGTTACCTACCAAATTGATTTCCATTCTATCAACATTGGTTTGGATTTGAAAGGAAGCCATATTAGTTTAAATATGCTATTAATGCTTAAAGGCTTCCCGAAAAAAATATTGCCTGAAAAAACCCTAAGGTTGTTGGATTACGTGATGGGTTTGAACTGGAAACACTAGAAATTTATATTGACATTGCAGAGATAAAAGGTTGAATGAGGAGAGGTATTAATATTTTTGAATACATATATTTTATGGCAGACTTGTGTGAAGCATCATACATGGATTAGCTCCTAAAAGCTCTACTACAGTTTGATGAGGTAAATATTAAGTAATATTCATTTTGTAGATGAAGATAGTGAGACTCGAGGATATTATATATTATACATTATACATTATACATTATATATTATATATTATATATTATATATTATATATTATATATTTGGCCTAACAGCACATAAAGAATAAGTGATGGTGCTGGATTTTGAACCTAGATCTGTCAGCTTTGTTTCTCTTTATGAAGCTGAGGTCCACAGTGAACACCACAAAGGGACTAGCTCTCCCACTCACACTGCTGGACAAAAGATGATCATTAGTTTAGGTAATTATTTTCTTCTATTTGGAGACAGAGGAAAGGCTCCAGAGAGTTAAAATGAGTGTAGTTTCTGGCTGGTTTTCAATGAATAACTAACAGGTTAGAGGTAGGAAAATTAGCTGCGAAGAGACAAACTTTAAATTTTCATTTAATTAGGTGAAAATACCTCAGTTAAGAAAAGAATTTTTCCAGCTGGACTTCACTTTGGGGAGGCAAAGTGAGATTTGTCTCTCAATTCCCAACAAGGCATTAGCAGCTGCTTTATTTTCAGAACAGGAAAATTTAGCTGAGGCAGGGGACTTGAGAGTGTAGCCAGGAGTGAACTGCTTTGCATCTTTCTGATCGGGTGACCGATGGTAACAAGATTAGATGTTGGAGAAGAAACTTCCTCAATTCCTGGAAGAGGTCCCCCAGGGCAATGCTAGTACTAAAGAAGACCCAACCCGGTACAAGTGACCTCACACAAATCAGACATAGGGACACTTTATGTTGTTAGTGCTGGCTCACCTCCAGACAACATAATTTGAATAAATTTTTCATTGGAATATAAATATTTTATCAATTTGCTAAAGTCTCAGAAAATAGTAGTGTGGTGAAAAGGGAATACCTGAGTCTTGATGTCAAAGTGTGTACAAATATCAGCCTCACCTCTTACTAGTTGCGTAGTCCTTGGATGCATTTTTTAACTTGTCCAGTCTCTCAGTTACAATAATGGACCAATAATTGTGCCATAGGCTGCTGTGAGGATTAAAGTTGATACTATACAGCAGGTCCTTTAATAGTGTCGTTTTGTTCGATGTCATTTTGTAATTACGTTAATAAAAAAATCAATTCCCCACCAGAGCCACTGTTTGTGTGGAGTCTGCACTTTCTCCCCTATTTGGCTCACATCTTCCCCAATGCTCAGTGTTGTCTTCTTGAATTTTATCTGTTCTGGTGGATGTGAATTTGTGTCTTCCATTTTATATGTATTTCTCTGATTACTGATGAGATTGAGAACTGTTTCTTGTGCTTATATACATTTGAACATCTTCTTTTACAAAGTGTCTATTCACATTTGTTTATTTTTTTGGTTAGCTGTCTTTTTTTTATTGAATAGTAAGTGTTCTTTATAGATTCTAGATACAGATATGTTTTGCAAATATTTTCTCCTATCGTGTAGCTTACATTTTCATTTTCTTAATGATGTCTCTCGAAGAGCAGAGATTTTTAATTTTGATAAACTCCAACTTATTATCTTTTTTTAATAGATAGTATTTTTTGCACTCATGTTTCTTTGAGCCAAAGAAATTTTTGCCTACCTAAGGGTGAAAAGATATTCCATTTTTTTCTAAAAGCTTTATAATTTGAGTTGTTATTTTTTATATGGTTTGTAGTAGGAGTTGAGATTAGTTTTTAAAAGGAAATTATTACAAATTCATTTTTAGTAAAATCAAAACCACATTAAAATTAGAATACTGAGAAGAGAAAAGAATTATCCAGTTTCAATACCTTAACACAATAAGTTCTCATGTTAAGGCATTTAGCTGACATCTTTCTTCCTCCAACATTTCATTTTTTATATATATATATATATATATATATATATATATATATAAATAAATATAATAAAAAGACATATATATGCTTAGAGAAAAGTCTGTGATGATGATAACAAATAATTGCTAAATCGATAATTGTTAATATCAATCTGGCACTCACTATGTGTCAGCGAGCACTTTACATGGATTATTATATTTGATTCTTACAACCATCCTTTGAGGTAAATACTATTATTATTCTTTTACAGACAAGGAAAGAGGCACAGAAAGATTAAGTATCTTGCCTAACATCACACACATAATGATATAGAGTTGAAATTTGACCCCAGGCAAAGATTCCAGATGATAATACTTTAAATATGAGATTAATCCTTTTCTTAATAGGGAAGTTTTATTGTCCCAACTGTACTAATCACCTCAAATCATTTTTTTTCAATGTCATAATTTTTGCTTTTACTGTAGAACGTTACTAAGGGAAATAAAGAGAAGGCAAACTTGGAGAATTTTCAACCATTACTTCTTCTAAGACTTTTTAGACCTAACTTTTTTCTTCCTTCCTTGTGGAACTTTGATGATATAATTATTGGAGTTTTATAGTCACATGAGTCCATGAGGCTCTGCTCATTGTTTTAATTAAAAGTGCCAGCCCTCAGCCCTCTCCGACCCCACCCCAGTGGGTTTGGGTGGTGTGTATGTGTACCTCGTTAGAATCAGATGAGGGTAGAAGATTGCCAAATCTGAACAGCGGCTAGAAAATAGGCTAAAAAATAAAAAATAAATAACAGAGGCTAGACTACCTCTTCATAGTCCTCTGTCTAGTGAGAACAGACATTTTAGGGGGGACTTTTTGTCTGTTCCTGTTGGTGTTTCCAGGTTTGCCGGCTTCTGTAGCACCTGCTGTGGAATATATTAGGCAAAGTAAAGCCCAGAGAATTCACCAACGTGTTGTTCTTCAGATTCTTATGTGTTGTTTTGTTGTGTTTTGTTTCGTTTTGCTTTGTTGGGGCTAAAAATAATAAATACTTCTTTCACCTTCTAAGTTCTTCTAGCTGGGCTAATAATCAAATTAACAGAGACAGATCAACAGGGAAAATGCAAAGGTTTAATACATACGTATGAAGAATTTCACATAAGTATGAAAATGATGAAGTGAATGTGGCAACATTGGGTACATAAGAGATTTTTGGACAAGGTAAAAAAGGCGGGGAATGGGGTCTTAGATTTCAGAAGTGAAAATGGGTGATTTACAGGTAGTCGAAGGAAAGCAGAACACATGAGGCAGGAAAATTTTTGCTATGCAACTCAGAAACAATGCAACAAGGGATAGGGGGGCGTTGGTGGTGGGGGCCATCTAGCGAACAGGCTTGGAGTCTTCCAGACTAATACTAGGGTGAAGAGTCTTAAAGTAATTAAGTCAAGGCTTCCTTCCTAAAGCAGATTTTTCTGTTTGAATCTCTTGGGCAAGAAAAGGGAAGGGTCAAAGCTTCTTTCTGAGTTTTAAAATTAACATTCCAAAAAGCAGCTTCCAGGTAGCAAATTTTTGGTTGCCTTTAGTTTGGTTTAAAAGAATTTTTAGCTTTACATAGAGAGACAGTTAGGGAGAAGTGTGAATTATTTTGGTACCTTTGTCACGAATCAATTGTATTTGTGAGGGCCGATTCTAGACTCCATTCTATTGCATTGATCTAGTCATCTATATTTATGTCAACCCCACACTGTCTCACTTATTGTACCTTTATAGTAAGTCTTAAAATCAGGCAATGTGAGTCTTCTAACTTCATTATTTTTTTTTTTTTGAATATTATTTTCTTTTAGATTGCTTGAGTTTCCATATATGTTTTGGAATATGTCTCAATTTCAACAAAAATGTCTACTAGGATTTTGATAGAGATGGTGTTGACTCTAGCTCTATTGAGGGATTTTGCCATGAAGGTTAATTACAGCAGCTTTTTACTGGCCCTGAGATGTTTTGCTAAAATGCCTGCATTGCCCCAACTTCTGTTTGAGGCATTAAACATACTGATGAATAGTTTTGCTTTTTAGTCATGATCAAGAAATTTCAGGGTTGGTTGTTTTTCAGCATTTATTTATTTATTTATTTTTTTATTGATAATAGTTAGCTACACGATTTGTATCTGGTCTCTGGAGGGCTCTACTGTTGGGCTGGTTACATAGCAGAAATGCCTATGTGACCAGCAGGGTATAAAAAAATCTCAGCTGAGATTCAATCTCAGGCTCTTCGGTTCTGAGATATTCCCTGCATATTTCAGTAGTTTCTGATCCAAAAGAGAAAATGTGTCTTCTTATGAACCTTACAGAGGGAGGACCTGCACTTGGCCTCTCTAAACACTTAAAGTAGTTGAAAGTCCCTTAAAGTGGTTGTTGTATTAATTTTTTTTTCTATAATAAACTCCAGGTTTGTAAGCATTGCTATTTTGAGTCCTTTGAGTCTTCTTTAACAATGAAACTCTGCCTAATTGCCTCTGGTAGTACAGAGATAATTGATATCTTAACAATATTAAGTCTCCCGATTCATTAACATAGTTCATCTCTATTTAAGCTACTTTAATCCCTCTCTTTTAAAAATAATATTAAGTGTAGATTTCTTGCATGTTAATAAAAATTCCTAAACATTTTTTTTTGCTATTCTAAGTATTATTATTTTATAAATTAATTTTCTAATTTTGATTGCCTATTTATAAAACTATAATTGAATTTTCTTTTTCTTTCTGGCTAACTTCCTGCAAATAGAGTAGCTCACTTCATTAAATTAAAAGTGATGATTTTTTTCTGGCTTTATTGAAATAGAATAGACAATTAGTTGCTCGTATTTATATTGTAAAATTCAATGAGTTTTTTTTCAATTATAGTTGGCATACAATAATATACCAGTTTCAACTGTACAGCAGAGTGATCAGCTATCCACATAACTTACAAAAAGATCACCTCACTAAATCTAGTACCCTTCATCTCCCTAACATATTTATTACAACATTATTAACCATCTTCCCCATGCTACACTCTATATCTCCATATCTATTCTGCAATTGAATTTTTAATTGACTTGCTATTTATTATATTTTTAAATTGACCTTCTATTCTACATCATGTTAAATTAAAAAATAATTAGAATAATTTTATAGATTCTTGAGGACTTCCTACATAAACAATTATTTTGGAATAGAGGTAGTTGTACTTCTTTAGAAGTCAATATGCTCATTTCTTTTTGTTATCTTCTTGCTTTGCTAGAACATCCATTACAATGTTAAAAAGAAGGGGTAAGGGCAGTCATTCTTAACATGTTTCTAATTTTAGTTTATTAATTCATCATTACAGAAGTTAGCTAAAGGTTTTGCATCGATATCCTGTATCAAATTAAGGCAGCTCCCTTCTATTTCCAGTTTTGTGAGATTTTTGTTGTGAATGTTGAGTTTTCAGTTGCTTTTTCTGTAATTATTACAAGGATCATAAAACTTTCTCCTTAATTCTGTTAATGTGGTGAGTCGTATTGGTGATTTTTTAAAATTAAATTTATTGGGGGTGACATTGGTTAACAAGATTACATAGGTTTCAAATGTACAATTCTATAATACAACATCTATATATAGCATTTGTGTTCACCATGCAAGCCAAATCTTCCATCATTCTTTATTTGACCCCCTATACCCTTATCTACATCCTCCTACCCTCTTTCCCTCGGATAACCACTATACTGTCTGTGTCTGTGAGTTTTTGTTTGTTCGTCTTGTTTGCTACTTTCAGTTTTATATCCCACTGAAATCATATGACTGAATTCATTTGGCTCCTGACTTTCTCCATCTGATCAATTTCACTTAGCACGATATTCTCAAAAATCGTAAATAATAATCTAATCTTGCATTTTGGCATAAAGCCCTGATAATTTTCTTGTAGACAACCAACAATTACACTGAGGTAAGAAAATAAGGATATCTATATATTTTTTAATTAATTATTTTTTCAAGAAAGTTGGCATCTAGGCTGGTGACCTCGTTAAAAGACAAGAGTTTAAGTGTTCATAGGTTGGAAAGTTGGATTTAGCAAAGCGTGGCTAAGTCTGGAAATGCTTTAGAACTCAGCCACGCTGATGAGATACGGACTTGGGAAACAATTACTGAGCATGTGCATGTAATCTAAGAGAAATGCAACCTCTGAGCATGTGGCACTGATAGCCAATTGGTCTGTGAGGTCTTCTCCAATAAGTGGACAAAATTCTATTAACTCGTGCCTCATTAGTGCTAAAAACTGGTAAGAGAAGGGTAATAGTAACTTGTTCGTATTCCAGTTCAAATTTTCTTTGAAATTTAAGTAGTGCTGACCTCCTTGGGTTTTTACCACCCTGGGATTCTTCTACAATTTCTGGAAGTTCTCAAGAGGGAGATTAGAGTTCTTGCCGCATAGGGGAGTGGTATAATAGTGATTCTGAGCAGGGATTCAGAACTAGACTGTCTGGGTTCAGATTTTAAGTCTAGCACTCACTAGCTGCCTCATCTTGACTTGTTTCTAAATTTCTCTGTGGTTCTGTCGATGATGATGATAATGATGATGATGATGATGGCAGCAATAGGACTCACTCGGTGCAGATATTTTGAGGACACAGTGAAATAATATATGTAGTATGATGACAACAGTGCCCAGCATATAGAGGTATTCAATAAGTAGGAAAATATGCAACTAGTATGTAAGCACCACAAGAGCAGGAGTTTTTTAAATGTTTTGTTGACTATTGAATCTGCAGTGCTAGGCTAGTGCCTGGAGTATAAAGGTGCTCCATGAAAAAATATATTGAATGAATCAATGCAACATTATTTGCATCTAGAACTGATGAATTGTGTGTTACTGGTAGAAATAGTCTCCTAACCTAGCAATTTAATTGATTGGCCTTTGCTGAGGCAATATCAGACTGAACTGGACAGATGGTTGGGGTGAATGCCAGTACTTACCCTCCTTCAGGCATTTTCCAACCTACAAACCTCATACTATGATACAATGTAATTCTGCATAGAGCAGCCATGTAAATTGCATTACAAACCAAAGATTTTTGAGAATGAAAGGGGTGCCATTATATCAGGATAGCAAGTATAAGTCGGAACCATCTAGGACAAACCAGGATAAACCGGGGCATAGGGCCACCCTAAGTCAGCGTCCTCACCACAAATGAACGGATTAAGAATTGGTGGAATTCCCAAAAGCAGCTGTTATTAAGTGGACAGCAACCCTGATGTGGTTCTCGGTGCATTAGATGAAGACTGTCCAAAGCAATAACACTCTCTCACTTGGGCATTTTTAATGCAAATAGCATGAGAGTCAAGTAGGGATAAGTTAAAATAGCAAACAGGGAATAGCTGAGTCACCTAAAAGCAGAGCAGTGCTGCAGAGGGCAGAAAGAGACACCCAGGCCTCTGCAGCTGTCGCTGTGTCCGCAGAGACACCGTGCCCTTGTTCTGTTCTCTGGGTCACTTCAGGTTTTATCCCTATGGCTTCAGCTGTCTGGTTACTGAGATTCTTTTGTGTTTTACTTACTTCTCTGATGATCTGTATAATAAACTTTCATTACTTGACAGGAACTGGATATAGCTTTGTTTCTTACAATCCGTAAAAGCCGAACTCACATATATATAACTGTTATGAGTTATTTGTGTGTTTTCCAGCATTACTTGCTCTCTTTTGGTGTTAGTTAGTTCATCACCCCCTCTAGCCCAAATACTGAGATGTCCTCTAAACCTTTATCCACTATAAAATCAGTGTAGGCTTGTGGATTAATTGACAAATAATTTATTAATATTAACTGTACTATATTCTACTAGGGTTAAATGAGCCTTGGGCCTTGCCTACAGTCTTACCAACATTTATAATATTATTTCCTTGAGAAAAAAAGCGTTTCCAGTTACAACCAAGAGTGCTAAGACAATATTTTAGAAACTAAAATCCAGGACAGATGGTTTGATAAATGTGAGTCCATTTACAGGGACAATAGGGCAGAATATTTGAAACCGGGACTCTTCCGAAAAGGCAGAGCTAAATGGGAACCATAAATATCAGAGGCACAGGGCTGTGTTCCAAGCCATCATAATACAGATATTATGGTGGACAATATAATTAAACACTAACTAAATTGCAGTAATTTCAAATGGAAAAGGGAATATGTATATGCTGGTGATAGGGGCTGGTTAGAGGAGAGCAGAACTTTCCAGAAAGTGAAGGGGAGTCTGGGAGTCTAGTGGGAGAGTCAGGAGAGCTGTAGGTCTTGGGGGAATTGGTAATAGAAGACCACAGCTCCTTGTACCTCATGATAGGTTTTCAGCAATAACAGCCAGGTCCACTTGCCAGGTCCCTTGTGGTCCGGAGGCCTCAGTGACCTCCCTCCATACTCCACCCCTCTCATAATTATCACAAAAATTAGATTTAGTAGTTGCTGAAGCCTGACATTATTTTAATAGGGGAAAAATATAAATATCCTGATGAAAAATAGAAATTCATATCCATATTAATTAAATGCTCTTTTGCAATAAAATGCAGTTAATCTCACATAAGCAAACATGAGCTGTTAATAAGAGAGACCTTTGTGTTTTACAAAGCCAAGTGGTGGCAGACCCGACCAAGGCCACTGAGAAGCAAAGGGCAGGGAGGGCTGGGATCCAAGTTTAATAGAGCTCTGGAAAGGGAGGCATAAAGAGAAAAGTTCCTAACTTCACTCCGTAATGACCTGTCCTTCACCATTTGGGGTGCTGACAGAATCCATGCTCAGAGGAGTGAGTGTTAGGTAACTCAGCAGTATAGTTATGCGCATGACTAGGAAGTTTGCTACTGCACCGGAGGATGTCTGTCAACATCATTTCACGTGACTTAATGACTTTTCCTTTTTAAATTCAGCTGACGTTTTTATAAGAAGGGTCGTTTCAGAATTTTTAATAATTCTCTCTGTGTGGTCTTTGTATATGCTTCCCACACTAAACTAAACAAGCAGAACCTTTCACTCTGAGATCTTTGAAGTTCTGACTGAAACCACATTAGTCCTGAAGCTGTTTTAACAAACTTACCACTTTAAAAAAAAAAAATTTTAAATTTCTCTTTTATTTATTTTTTTATTTAATTTAATTAATTTAGTTTAATTAATTTATTTTTATGGTGACATATATATATATATATATATATATATATATATATATATATATATTTACACTGTGTCTTCACCTCCCATAGTTAGATTTCTTTCTGTCACCACATATTTGAACTGTTTTACCCCATCTACCTCCCCCTTACTCCCACCCTCTACCCTCTGGTAACCACTAGTCTATAGTCTATGCTACTTTTGCTTGCTTACTTAGGAAAAGGTTGTTGACTCTGAAATTTTGGTCTGAATCTATCTTAAAGACTCGTATCTATTCCATCTTAATCATTTAAATAGATGTGACACATAAAGTATTTTAAAACCTATTTTTCTTGAATAGCCTTTTGAAATAGTTGGCCACCCAACTGAGGTCAAGTGCAGTAAGATGCTTAATTTTAAAGTTAGAGGGCAGTAATTAGAAAAATTAAACTTATTGCAGTAAAGATGAACCAAGAACATTTTACAATTCTACGATTATACTAATCATTTAACGGAGAATATACCACATTGTTCATACATATTTCTTTGATTCTTTATTTTCTAATATTTCTGTCCTTTGTTCAAGGATTCAAGGGAAAATTCAATCAAAAACTATTTTAACTTTAAGATTAAGGTGGACTTTTCTAAAACTTGAGAAATTTTATATTTATTTCAACAAGCTTTATCTGTTTTCTACCACACATGTAATGTAATATAAATGTGTACATATATTTATAATGTATGTTATAAAGGATTTTTGAAACCCATATATTTAATTTAACATTAGACTCTGATACAAACATAAATGTTCAATTATGTTTAACCCAGTTTTAATCCAGTTTAATCCAGTTTTTTGAGGGAAATAGCTGTTCTTCCATGTCCTTAATAGTTATAGCCATTTTATAAATACATGAAAAAATTTTCCTTTACATAGCCATGACTGCATTACCCACAAATTAATTCCTTCTTGAAAGTTCTTTGGGCACTAAAGTTACTTTTCTTTAATTCATGGGTAAAATCTAATGCAAAGTAGATTTAGAAAAACACGGTTTTCTGTGTTTCCACATGCAAACTGTTAATAGTAGACATAAATTCAACTGTTATAAGTTTTAAAAAACCAAGTTGTGATGTTGTGATATAATAGGAAATAAATGTTCTAGCCTTTAGCCAAGGTGATTACAAGGTGATTAAAACTTTGGAACCTGAAGTGTTAAGTACCTTTTTGTATGTTACTGAGAAGACAGGGGCCCCTGAATAACCTCAGGACAGGGGCTGTTTGCAAGGGAGAACCAACTCCCTGATTAGAGGGTTGGAACTTTAGCCACAACTCTCTCTCCATAGGACGGGGAGGGTCTGGAAATCAGCTTAATAACCTATGGCCAAGGATTTAATCATTCATTCCTATGTAGTAAAGCCTCCTTCAAAACCTAAAATGACTGGGTTCATATTGCTTCCAGGTTGAATACCTGGAGGTTCTGGGAGGATGGAGAACCCAGAGAGAGCATGGAAGCCCTTTCCTCCATCCCTTGCCCTATGCATCTCTCCCATCTGGCTGTTCCTGAGTTGTATCACTTTATAATAAGTGGATACTAGTAAAGTACTTTCCTGAGTTCTGTGAGCCATTCTCGGAAGTTAACGAACCCAAGGAATGGGTGGTGGGAACCTCTAATTAATAGTCAGTCTGTCAGAAGTACAGGTGACAACCTGGACTTGCAGTTGGCATCTGAAGTAAGGGTTGGGCAGTCTTGTAGGATTGAGCCCTTAACCTGTAGGACCTGAAGCCATCTCTAGGTAGATGGTGTTAGAATTGTGTTACAGTGTAAGATACCCAGCTAGTATCTGCAGAAAATTGAAAAAGTGGTTGGTGTGAGAAAAAAATCTACACCTTTGGTGACTAAAAGTGAAATATTGAGAATGACTGGTGAGTAGAGTGTGTGAGGAAAACGGTGTGATTTTTCCAATTCACAAGACAATACTGGCTTTACTTTGTATATTTCTCTGCAGATAATTAGGATGAATGCAGGCATCGAGTATTGCTGGTTGTCACAAAATAAGATGTGAGGAGGAGCATGCTTAACCAGCAACTCAAACATCAGTGCAATCTTTCACTAAAAATTTTATTTTCATGATTAGAAATCTGTGATGTGGCCAACTTAGACATTTTTTTAAAAACTGAAAAAATAAAGTATTGGGTAACCAAAAATATAAAATTTATAGTTAGAGGTATACCATTTTGCCTTTCAGTCAAAGATGAGTCAAACAAAATTTGACATTTTACTTAAAAGCGTTTACTAGATCTATTTTTAAAATGTGACATTGAAATCTAGGATTTAAACTTTTTAGCAATGTTTGCTGTAGATTTCTCTTGAGTTCATTATATTATGTATTTTGCAATACAAAATACTTTGATTTGAGGTCAGTGTTGTGACAGGGTCTATAGCAACTATTTCTTCCAGAATAGGATATTTCTGGATTAGGATATCACTGACAAGTACATAAGCTTTTCTTCTCTAATTATAGTTGACTATACTGAAGAGTTAACTTCTCTTCAAAGTCTAGACTGAAATGCGATCACTGTTTTGCTGTTATTCCAGTGATCCAATTCAGCACACAGAATTTTTGTGCAATGTTGGAAGGACTATTTCCTGAATATTAAGAAGCAGGGTTATTGTTGTGTTTTAAATAGATTTTTCTTCTGATGTATTTGAAGTCACCTACTGCTTTACATTATCTCTTGAGAAAATGTAGACTTAAATCTTGGGGCTAGAAATTGAGCTATGGAGTAACGTGACTGGCTTTTAAGTTAACAAAATTTCGTCTGAACTTCTCTCTGCATTCCAGCTTTTACTATCCACACTTTGATTTTAGGAACTTCTCCTAATAAACTGCTGAGATCTTTTTAGCAGTGGTTATTATTTAAGAAACAGGTGTACTCGCTAAACTGTTCTGTGTGTCCATGAGTCTCTGTCTTGTTCATTTGTTGCTTTCAGTTTTATATCCCACATATGAGTGACATTATATAGTTCTCAACTTTTTCTGTGGTGAGACGGGGAGGTAGATAAGGGTAAAGAAGTTCAAATATACAGTGACAGAAAGAGATTTAACTTTGGGTAGTGAACACACAATGCAATATACATATGATGTACTGTTGAATTGTACACTTGAAACCTATATAATTTTATTAACCAATGTCACCCCAATAAATTTAATAAAAAAGAGAAAGAAATGGGTATAATCTTAAAGCACATAGTTTGCCTGCTCTAGTTTATAAACAACATTTTCAGCAAGCAACCAACAGTTGTTAAGTAAGAACTGCTACACTGGTGTTTTTATCTGCAACCTACAGTATTTAGATTTTCTTTGACTCAAGCAGATTTTAATATAGATAGTAATATGGAGTTACTTCTCCATCCACCTTGAATGGCAGTTCCAAAGTCTCTTGCAAGTCTTGACTTTTGCCTTTGACTCAAGAAGAATGATAAAAATGGGCCAATGTTTTTCTGCATATAGATAGTAATTTAGTTATACTGATTCCATTATAATTAATTTTGAACCACAACTAAAGAATATGAACCAAACATCTATTTGGGTAATTTCTAAATTACTCATAACTTTTGTCACATTATCAATGCTATTGTATATAATTTTCATTAATAATTTCCTATTTATTAAATATTATATAGTACAATTCATTATATTATTAGTTAGCACGTGCAATTGGGAGTATTCAAAGACAGCACCCAAGATTTCTGCTTCCTGATGTACACACCCTGTATAATGCCTAGGATTATGAATATGATGGTTTTCAGTCTCATGATTATATTATGTTAAATGGCAAAATGGATTTTGCAGGTGTAATTAAGGTCCCAAGTCGGTTGACCTTAAGTTATAGAGATTATCCACGTGGGCCTAGTCTAATTGCATGTGTTCTTTAAATGTGGGTCTAGAAGTTAGAGATGGAGAGGGTCAGAGACTTGAAGAAGGTCATAGAAGTCAATGTATCATTTCTAGCTTTAAGATAGAAAGAGATATGAGGGTCATGTGGCAAAGAATGTGAGTGGCCTCTAATTGCTGAAAGCAGCCCCTAACAGCCAGCAAGAAAACAGGGATCTCGGTCCTACAAATGGAAGGAACTGAATTCTGCCAATGACAAGAGTGAGCTTGGCAGAGGAATTTTCCTCAGAACCTGCAGAAGAGAATTAAGTTCAGCAGACACCTTGATTTCAGTCTTGTGATTCTCTGGGCAGAGAACGTAGCCATGCCATTTCAGACTTCTGATCTGCAAAACTGCCAGCTAATACATGGATTTTATTTTAAGCTGCTAAGTTTGTGGTGACACAAACTTAGGACATTTTGTAAGCTTAATGAAAATTTAGATTTTTTTTAGAACCTTGGGTTATTTACATTAATAACAGTTTGCTCAATTTTTACTCCTATACTTTATTAACTAGGTATTTATTAGCAATGCAAAAATATTGCTATTCTAAATTGTAGATTGTTCTATGTGATAGAAACTCTGAAGTTTCAAGCAGAAATGATTAAAAACAACCTCCCTAAATTTAGTTTATCTAGAGCCTGGGTTTTTCCTAAATTTTTTTCCCCCTCTTTTGGATTCTCATGTAGAAAGAATTGATGAAAAAGTATAAATCCCTGACCCTCTCCAACCTCTGACTTCTAGACCCACATTTAAAGGACACATACATTTAGGCCAAGCCCACATGGGTAATCTCCATGTGGAGATTATAGGAGTAGTTCTGAAAGTCAGTATTAGTAAACTGGTTTATACATATTCATGCGCGCGCGCACGCGCGCGCACACACACACACACACACACACACAGGCACGCACACACACACACACACACACAATCTGCTCACATTTGCAGATCTTAAAAACTGTGAACGATCTCCTTCTATTACTTTGTACTTGAGAATCTAACCAAAAGAGTGCAATTAAAAGAAATTAGTGGAGAGTCAATGATTAGGCATCTGTGTTGTAGTTTTCAGTTTGCTACTTGGCATTGCTTTTTGCAATGATATTGCAATGAAAGAATTGAAAACATTAGACTTGAATGTGGTGAAATCTGTAAGAAAAGATGGCAAACAAAGAATATAAAAAAAGAATATGGAACAAAAATTGAAATTTTACATGTTTATTTTATTTATATCCTGAGAAATTAACTTTTAAAAAAATCATTTTATTAATCACAGTGGGATTAACTTTTTAGTGAACCCCTTCCTCGGAAGGAGGTAGAGACTAGGACATGAGCGGGTAAAGAAAGAGTTGGCTTAATGGCATAGTTCACAAGTTGGGAAGAAATCCTGAGGCATAAAATTTAATAGGTTCTCCTCTCACAAGGTGCAGGGAAAAAGCCTCGGGATGTCTAAGGTAATCATTAGTCTCCAGAAAAGGCCATGGAGTGAGGACGCAGTCCTTGAGGCAGTTCGCCTGCAGTTTCTCAGTTTCCACAGTACTAAGAGACTCAAAAGCAGTCGTTCCCAACATTTTTTAGTCTGCAAATCACTTTAAAAATCCCAAGTGGAAGATATATGATAGTGAAATATAGTTAGCGCTTGGAGCCAGACACAATTTGAGCCGTTGGCACAGGCACAGCATAAAGTAGCTTTAAAAACTACTGCATTACTTTATAGCTCCTTGTTGATTTACACAGTGTTATTTCCTTCAAATTTTTGCTCATTTACATCTCCTGTGTGTTTATTTTTGTGTTTGTAGTAGCTTGACATGGTGAGAGCCAGTGTCTAGTCTGGGGAACAATTTTGCTTTATGATTTTCTGGGTTCACAAAGTAGAGGACAGAGGCTGTTGGCAATAGTTCAGGCCAAAATAAAATACTCCCATGAAATTTATTACCGATGCCATAAAGTTTTTTTCTTTATCCATTTTCTGGGGTTCAATTATAAACTGAACGACTTAGGTGTAAGTTACAAACTGCTAGAGAGCTTCGGCCACCTAAAATAACCTCATAAGTTCCAAGAATTCAAAGATGTTGCTCGAAGAGTCCAGTTCTAATGAGTGTGACTTTGCGACTTGACAGGATAGAACAGGAATTGGAGTTTTCAATCCTGAAGGGAGAGCTGGTTTTATGTGTAGGCGGAGTAAGCAGCTACTTCTATATTGAGATTCGAGGGGTACAAAAATCCTTTCCCTATTTTGGAAGCTAAAGTGCATATTTCATCTATCTGAATATTCACAGTTACAGAGGGAAAGATACTTGGATATTTTGTAATCCAACTTTCAAGTTTTAGAATGAGAAAACTGAGATCCAAGGAGATCAAGTAGTTTGTCCAATCTTGACTTTTGCCTGGAAGTTTATAAAGTTACATAAAATCGCCATATCAGGAAATCTATAAAACCTGGGGTGAGGGGGAAGGAAAAGAGAAAAAATGTCAACATGCATACTATAATAACCTACTGAAGTATTTTGTACGTAACCCAAAATACTTGAGATTTTTTTTTACAGCTTATGCAAAAAGGAAAAGCAAGTCAGGGTTCATTGCAATTATATATAAAAAAAATCCAGTTTATTTTGCCAAAGTACAATTAGCAGGCAATTTTAATATTCTGACTGAACAGGAATCTCTCCTGGTAAGTACTTCATAAAAAAGATTGCTTGTGATTTAATAAAGAAACTCCTTTACTAAACTTGAAAGCAAATGGAACTGTGGATTTCAGAGAACTGTTTCTTATAATCACCCTGAATATTGATTGATGGCCATACACCAATGAGCAATTAAGTGAAAGTAATTCTTTTGGGAACCAGGATGATGATACCCTGCTCTCAACTGATCTGTCTGGATTTAGGAGACACAATAAGATATATGCTTAGCACAGTTGAAAATGATTTTCACGAGAATTAATAAAATATTAATAGTAGTTGGCATGTTTGACAAGCTGTGACCTTCTCACATCCTGATGTAAGTCAAATGCCTCACTGAAAATGGCCAATTTTAAAATCCATTTTTAACAGCTATATGCTTTGTGTACAAAGAAGAATGGGAATTTAACTGCTAAAGTTAAAGCTCAAGAGAAAATGAAGATAGAACATTTTTAATGGGCCCAGAATCTAGAGATTAGGTTTTATGATGAAACCAGTGAAGAATTAGACACCAAGCATCAGATATGTTCTCACATGTTTTCCGGTGGTTTTGCATTTATATTTAATGCCATAGGAGTGAAGCAGATGAAAATTTCCAGTATATTTCATTTTAGAAGAGCTTGAAAGCTATGTCAAACAGATTAACCAACACTCAGCTCATACGGAGATCTCTAAGTACAATTTTTCTTAACACACACTATAAAACAAGAAGAAAACTCAACCACTACATTCTTCTTACATACATTTTTCTTACTAGAAGTCAAGTTTTTTTCTTTATAGAAGTAGCTCAGTGACCAACTCAGTGAGTACTTTAAAGCCTAGAGCAGATGTATGGGTCAGTTTCTCTAAAATTCATACGCAATCCATCAAGAAGTCTTATTGGTGCTGTCTCGAACGACTTCCCAAATCAGAATACTTCTCGACATCTTTACTGCACTGGCGATGTCACCATCACCCCTCACTTTTACTGCATCAGAAGTCTCCTAAATGACCTTTCAACTCCCACATTCATTCCCGTCCCCAAACCCAAGGCCATTCTCCAATTAGAAACCAAAAAAAATTTTCTTAAAATGTTCATCAAATCACATCATTCATTTCTGTAACCCCCTCTCCCCCAAGACTTCCTATTGTCATTGTCCTATAATCTCCAATTCTTACCACGTCCTCCAAGCTCTACACAATGGAGGAGCAGTTCCCATGGGTCTTTGCTTCTCTCCTTCTCTGTCACCTACCTTGCCCTTCTCCCTGCTCCTCACAGGCAGGGAACCTGTGCGATTGCAGTTTTCTACGCCTGAAATCCGCTCGTGCTTGACGTGTCAGACTCTATTTCACCATTTGGATCTCAGTCAAATTGCCAGTTTGGTGGAGAGGCCGCTTTGATGACCCTACTTATAGCACTAGGAGCTCTCAACATTGTCTTGTGACCCTATTCTGTTTCCCTCTGAAGTTTTATCATTTGGGTATATATGATTGCTGTCTGCATCCCCCTTCTGGAATATAAAGCTCATGAATGCAGGGGCTTTATCTTATTCACTTCTATATATATTTTAAGCAGTAACTTGCACCAATTAGATAATTGTTGAATGAAGGCATGAATAAGAAACGATGGTCTTGTCATGTAACCGTAACACTGCTGATTTAGAATTAGTAGGACACGTGCGAGATGGAGTCATCAAGAAACAATCATAACAACAATAACTTGTCTGGATTTTGTTTTCCTCAAAGGAAATTTTTCAAAGTGGTTTTGATAGAGGACAAGGCAAATCCCCCTGAATAGGAACTCAGGTCCTACACCCAGAGAGAAAGGGTCCTGGCTGCGCACAGGAAAGAATTCAGGTGCGAGCCAGCATTAGAGACAAAAGGAAAGTGTATTAGAGAAGGAATAATGCTCCACAGACAGAGACGTGGCCTCCTCTCAAAGACAGAGAGAATGAAAGAGACCCCCTCCCACCACGAGTGTGTGAGGACTTCAGTTTTCTGTTTTCCCTTTCGGGTGTGGGTATGCGACATTAAGGGCATGGGGAAGTAGTAATCTCAGCAGGAATGTTCCCGTGGGTTCCCCGTGGTCTGGCCGTTTGCTGACCAGCTAGGGCCACGTGTCTAGCAACACAGGTTGCTAGAGCGCTGGACAGGGTGGGAATCCAAAGAGGAACACTGATGCTGAAGCTCCGATGACCAGGGTGTTGTCTTATGCCACAAGAATGAATTCAAGGGTACGACAAAGAGCAAGCAAGAAAGCACGAGTTTTATTAAAGTGAAAGTACACACTTAGAAAAGTGTGGGCAGCTCAGAGTCTGCCCAGAGCTGATGAATAGTGGGATTTTGTTTTCTTGGAGGTGGTGGTGGTGGTGGTGGTGGTGGTGTGTGTGTGTGTGTGTGGGGGGGGGTTTCCAAGCCTATTTAGCCTGCCTCCTGGTCTTGGCTTGTTTCCCACGTCACCCTGAGGGGAGGAGGTGGCCCATCCCATCTATCTTGTCTCTTGGCCTTGGCTTGTTTCTCTGGTCCTGGTCTCAGGCTTGGAATCAATACAGAGAGAGGTCCAAGTAAAGGACAAGGGAGAAATTCCAGAGCTACAGGGAGAGGGCTGACTAAGGGACTGAGGGAAAATTCCAGAGCTACATCCTGGAATGGGGTGGGTTCTTCCCTAGGCTAACTCTCCTGCTTCACACGAAGCAGGCTCTGAATACAATCTGGGTTAATATTTAGTCAATGTGTGCAGTTCTCATGCCTTCTTCCTATGTTAGTTTGGGAAGCAAGGAAATTGACCCATGTGGGCATGTAGCCCATGGACTAGGCATCACATTCACCATTCTCTACTCAGTGGACCAGTTACTGATAAGTGAACCTAAAATTGGCAAATTTGGTGGGACTAATCTGCTTATAGAAAAATATTACAAATGAGTAATAATAAGATTTTCTCAACATTGGCTCCTATAAGGGTTCAAGACCAACATGACTTGTGTTGATCTTCACTAAGACTAAAAGCCTGACAAAGATGCAGTTGATGCCTAGTCTCCTTCCTGATGACCTCCTGCTCTGTTTTCTGAGAAGGGGGGTACTTGGGTCATGGAGTGTGTAGCCTAGCAAGGTTCTGATGTTGATTCAAACAGCTTCAAGATTTGTAAACCACTCAGGAAAGCTATGCTGCTCCTTAGAATCTAGCTTTAAATAACTCTTGTTTGTTAGAATGAAAATACAGGATTCTTTCATTCCATGCAAAGCTTATTCCTAATAAAACACTTGTCAACAATTGGCATTAACCTTAGGAAAAAAAATATGACATTTGAGTAGCACTTAAAATTTGTGTGAAGATGTCAGGATATAATAAATGTTCATTAGCTCTAACTACAGTCTTTAACAGAGATAATGGAAAATTTATAAAAAAATGATTACACTGTATTTATTTAGCAGTTTCTAAAATGGATTGTGTTGCAGACTAATAAAATATCAGTTAAGAATGTGATTAGTTGGCCTAAAATGCAGTTTTAAGTGTAGAGCTAGCTCAGAGTCGATGGGAAAGAGGTCCTGATGGGAGACATTCTGCCTTCATGAATAAGTCCCTGGGGGATGGGAGGAGTCCACAGGGATGACTCCGAGAAGACCCCATGCCTATGATTGCCTCTAACAAAGCTGGGGCACCCCTGAGGTGTTTCCTTGGGACCTCTGGCCTCTTCTTACTGTCATTTTCTCCTTTCCATGGCACTTGCTACTTTTCGTTTCAGCAATTTGTGTCTCCCCCTGTCCCTTCAGTATATTTCCTCCTGTCCATCAGTAAAACCTCAGGAAAAATGCTCCATTAATCTTGCTCCTTATTTTGCATAGCAATTAAATTAGATTCGAGAGCCAGACTGTCTGGATTCTGTGCCTCAGTTTCTTTGTGTGTAAAATGAAATGATAGCAGTTTCTATGTCTAAGATTTGTCCCTTCTCTGTCATTTAGTAGGTGCAAAATAAATGTTTGCTCTTTCAATGTATTTCTGATTTATCTTTAATTGAGGAAGAAATAATTTTGTTTCTTATGTTAAAGGAAATTTTAGATATCCATGCATAGTAGGAATTGTAAATCTGAGTAGTGCTTTAGGAAATTCATCAACATTTTCTGAAGGAAAAAGAAATAAAAATAAATGTGGCAATTTACTTTTTCTGAATAGAATAGAATTAATTGATTAGCTGTTGCTGAAGAGATGTTGGGTTAGGATTGGAGTATAATTTCCAGAGAGTGAAGATCCTACATCCTAACAGTGTAGCAAAAGTGATTCGGAGATCTCTTACTTGAAAATTTTCTATTTCTTCATCTATAGAGCTGAAATCCCTGCATTCTTTTTAGACATGGTGTTCTGAAACGGTCCCTTTCATTCTATCACTCCAATGATGCACTACGGAGGGGGCACCAGTTAGCACGTGGTGATTATCAAACTACTATAACAGATGTTGTGCAGACCACTCGCTGCCACTTGATGTGACATTATCCTCAAATTAACATAAATATCTTTCCATTTGTGGCCAAAGGAAATATTTTCTTTTTCTTCTTGACTGGCAATTCTGAAATATAGTCTTACCTATGCTTCCCAAAGAGGAAACCAGTAAACGATAGACATTTCAGGAAAAATGTCTATTAATTATCTATCTATATTGATCTATTTATCTATCAGCTATCTTACTATCTATATCTAAATAGCCGTTGATATGCAGTCCTGAAGAGTTAATTGACCAAATGTAATACAATGGTAGAATGTCTTTTTTAATTTTTTTTGTATCTCCCTTTGAACACATTCTACCATTGGACTAAAAAACATACTATTTTATGTCAGCAGTGAGTCCTCCTTTCCCATGAAGCTTACATTATTAAAATCACAAAATCATTGAAAACCTATAAGAAACTTTAGAAATAACTTATTTCAATCTCTCTAGTTTTACTTTTCTAGAGGAATAGTTTCCAACCTTTCCCTCTTCTCTCTCCATTTTAGAATCACATCATATTTATACTTTATTCTGAAATTTCCAACTCTTTATAATTTCATGATTTCCATATGCTGTGTTTATAATTAGAAAAGCCTCCCTTCCTTGTTTTCTTATAAAACTTCCTCCCTCAAATCCTAAAAAAAAGTCACATCCTCTGTGAAGCCTTCTCTAACATCCAAAGTTAGCTGTCACATCCACAGCACCTAGTTTGCCCATCTTCTGCAGGACTCACCATGTCAAACTACAATCGTTTGTTTCCTCCAATGGAGTAACCTAACGTAAGAATTGTGTCTGTCTTAGTTTCTTTGCAGTAATTAATAAGTTTTGCTGTAGAAAAATACTGCGTTGATAGATGACTAAGTTTTAGGGTGTCACTTCCTGCTGGGCCCTCAGAAAAACTCAGCAGTCCTTTATTCATTCTTATTTACCCAAGGATTCTCCAGTTCCTGGGGCCTTCTCTTTTCCTCCCATCTTCTCTATCCCTAGCTGAGTACTCCTTGCCATCTTCTTAGGAAAAATATAATGAAGTTCACCGAATTTGCTTCCTCACTGCTATTACAGTATTCATTCCAAGCTCATTCATTTCTTCCTTCATGTTGCTCTATTCCAAGGCCAAGTATTTCACTTCGCACAGGCTGACATTCTCACTACTGCTCTCGTAAATCACTCAATCACCTATTCATCTATTTTTCTCTCTTTCTATCTTCAGTGATACCTCCATCAAACAAAAGAAAGCATAAACAAATCTTCGGAATGAAAATAAAAGTCAAATATAAACCCAAATTATTTCTTTCATTGAATATCACCTTCAAAGTTCTTCCCTCTCTCCCTTCATTCTTTCTGCACACTTTTTTTTTTTTAAACACAGACTCTACCCACTGTCTTTACTTTGTCAAATTCCCTCTTCTTTACTGAACCTGATGATTCTGGCTTCTGTCTCTACCGTTCCCATGAAACTTTCTTGATCAGGTCAGCCATAGCCTACTTATATCTAGCATACATCCCAAATGATTTTTGACTCTGGTGACTTTGGATTTCTTGCCCTCTCTTCCACCAGTACTCTTCTGCTCATCTCTGAATGAATGAATAGAAATGAGAGACTTTATGCCTCTATTTTTATGTCCTTCTCAGCTCGTCCCCTGAATGTGACAGCACTGAGGGCTCTGGCCTCCTTATTCTTTAGCTCATCCACTCCTGTGGCTTTATCTTCTGCCTGTTAACAGCTCCCAAACTGAAATCTCTGGCCTGAACTTTTCTTCTTAGTTCTAGATTTGTGTTTCTGTCACTACTGAAATTCTGCAAGCAAAAATATATCCTTTTTTTTTTCTTCTATAACTAAACTTACTGTGTATTGGCAGAAATTTTCAGTTTGGTTTCAGTTGATTCATGGTCAACCAAAATCGCATTTAAGTTCCAGAGGCATAAGCAGGCACGTTGGGTAGGAGGGGAAGGTGGGCCTCTATCTAATTTATGCCTGTTCTTGCTGACGTCTGTTTTGCAGTTGCATAAATGTTGGTTCCTGGTCATCAGAGTTTGTCCTAGTGGGTGTCTGCAGAGATGGCTGTATTATATTTGGACTCTAGTACTCAGCCAGGCAGGTCACGCTCCAGTTGTTTATAACACAAAATAGATCTTTTGGCCCTTTGTCATTACTTCTGAGATCTTCCCAATGTAGACATGGAAAATTTCTGATGCTCTTTCATTCTGGTCTGGAGACATGGGAGAGTGATGCCTTCATCTGTATTCTGCTAATGTTAAACTAAACCGGCATAGGTCTTCAGGTCTTCGCTGCTCTTAAATCCCCAGTCTGGGTGATTTATTGTCCCTACTTTACCCCTCCCCACAAGGTTTTAATCTAGAATACAAACAGTGGGTATACTTCGCAAAGTCCCACGTGAGTATATAAATATTAGTTTCTTCTCTGACTTTTCTTCACCAGCCCAAGGAAATTTTACTTTCTCTTTAGTAAAAGGAAAGATCAACTCTAACTGAGCTCAGATTTTTCTACGTTTATTATTTCAAACTTAAATATTATGTTCTTCATATGGTTTTTGATCCTCAAAATTCAGGATCTCACAATTTATGAGTTTTTTCATCAAAAATTTTGTACTGTGTATTTTAAAATTCTGTTTTGAAACAAGAAGCGCTCTCTCTCTCTCTCTCTCTCCCTCTCATTTCTTTGCATATCTGTTATAACAATCCAACTCTTACTGCTGTAGTGTAGAATGTTCTCACTGGGGTCTGAATGAAGGAGAGGAGCCTGCTTATTGTTTCAAAATGTTATCCCACCCCAGTTACATTCCTGAACATTCAGATTGTTTCGATCTCCTCTGTTCCTCAATAAGAATGTCACCTTTTGCCTTGTTTTATTGTTTTATTGATTTCTCTTTCTCGATACCTCCTTTTTTCTCCTCCCGCTCTTAATGGAAATGAAATCTGACGATTCTATATAAAAATGGTCCAGTTGGCCCTTTCTTTTACACTTCTTTGCCACCAGTTCAATAAAGCTTTTATTATCTCTCTTTTTGGATTATTGCAACAGAATCTTAATAGGTATGTCCATTGCTGATTTCTATTCACTCTAGCTCATCCTCCAGTTTACTGTTAATGATGTTTCTATAATACAAAATTGATGATTTCATTCCTGTTTAAAACCTCTGTTGGACACTGTTGATACTAAAAAAAAAAAAAATTTACAAATTTATGAGTTTGGCATGGAAATTCTTTTATAAGATGACTTCAACATGCGTATTTACACATAGATTTCTTTGCTCTCCATGTTACGGGTCTCTCAATATGAATATCTCTCTGTTCCCCCAGAACACTAGGCTCTTTCATGACTCAGTACTTTGGGGAATAGTTGTTCCCTTTAATACGAATGCCCTATTCTCAGCCTCTATCCTCTGTCTCATTATTTTAATGAAATCTCTTTTTAATTTTTCAGAATTCTAATATACCTATCACTACACTTTGCTCTGTTTTAAATGCCTGATTATTTTACTCTAACTCTGATTAGATTATTAAGTTCATCAGAGTGGGTACTTTTTCTGTCTTTTTACTATTATGTTTCTAATACTGATTACAATGTCTGCTCCATAAATATGTATTAAATGAATAAATATAAGCCCTCCATGGTCCTATGTCACTCTATTTCTATTGATCTTTTAACACTGTCTTATATTATCATCTCTTAACTAATCAATATCTCCTAGTACATTTTTAATTTTTAAAATAACATTTTATTATTTTATTACAGTTGATATATAATATTATATTAATTTCAGGTGTACAACATAGTGATCAGACACATAATTTATGAAAGTGATTATCTAATAAATCTAGTACTCATCTGACACCATACATACTTATTACAATATTATTGACCATTTTCCCTATGCTATACTTTACATCCCTGTGACTATTTTGTAGCTATTAATTTGTACTTTTTAAAGCCCTTCCCCTTTGTCGCCCACCCCCAAACCACTCCCATCTGGCAACCATCAATATCTTCTCTGTATCTACGAGTCTGTTTCTGTTTTGTTTGTTCATTTATTTTGTTTTTAGATTCTGCATATAAGTGAAATAATATGGTATTTGTCTTTCACTGACTGACTTATTTCACTCAGCATAATATCCTCTATGTCCATGTATGTTGTTGCATATGGTGAGATTTCCTTGTATTTTTATGGCTGAGTAATATTTCATTATATATGTGTACCAGCTCTTCTTTATCTATTCATTCATTGATGGACATCCAGGTTGCCTCTATACCTTGGTTATTGTAAATAACACTGCATTGAACAAAAGATGCATATGTCCCTTAAAGTAGTGCTTTGAGTTTCTTCAAATAAATATGCAGAAGTGAGATTACTGGGTCCTTCTTTGTCTCTTGTTATAGCCTTGTTTTAAAATCTATTTTGTCTAGTATAAGTATTGCTACCCCACCTTTTTTGTATCTTTGTTTGTTTCCATTTTCATTGAATGTCTTTTTCCATCCCTTTATTATCAGTCTCTGTGTGCGTCTTTCCACCTGAAGTGAGTCTCTCGTAGACGGCATAAGCTTGGGTCTTGTTTTCTTATCCATTCAGCTTCCCTGTCTTTTGATTAGAGTACTTAACCATTTATATTTAAAGTAATTGTTGATAGATATGTAGTTATTGCTTTTTTATTATTTATATTTTTGATCGTTTTCTTTTCTTTTTCTTAAAGAAGTTCCCTTAACATTTCTTATAATATTGATTTAGTGATGATAAGCTCTTTAAGTTTTGTTTTGTTTTATTTTTTTAATCAGGGAAGGTCTTTACCTGTCCTTTGATTCTAAATGATAACTTTGCTGGGTAGTCTTGGTTTTTGGTCTTTGTTTTTCATCACTTTAAATATTTAAGTGTTTTCAGGCCAACCTCTCTGGCCTGCAAAGTTTCTGTTGAGAAATCAGTGATAGTCTTGTGGGAGCTCCCTTGTATGTAACTATTTTTTTATTGGTGCTTTTAATATTCTCTCTCTGTCTTTAACCTTTGGCCGTTTTAATTATAATGTGTCTTGATGTGGGCCTGTTTAGGTTCATCTTGTTTGGGACTCTCTGCACTTCCTGGACTTGTAAATATGTTTCCTTCAACAGCTTAGGGAAGTTTTCAGTCATAATTTCTTCAAATAGGTTTTTGATTCCTTGTTCTCTCTCTTCTTCTTCCGGTACCCCAGAATGAAAATGTTGTCTCTCTTAATGTTGTCCCAGGAACATCTTAAACTATCCTCATTTTTTAAATTCTTGTTTTTGTTGTTGCTGTTTTAGTAAAGTGTTTCCTGCTACCTCATCTTCTAAATCTCAGATTTGATCCTCTGCTTCATCTAATCTACTGTTGATTTCTTCTAATACATTCTTTATCTATTTTAGTCTTCATGTCTGACTTGTTCTTTTTCATGTTTTCTATCCCCATTTTTATGTTTCCTACCTTGTGTCAAAGTTCTAACTGTGATCATCGAGCCTCCTTACAGCAGTGTTTTGAACTCTGCATCCAGTAGATTGCTTCTCTCCATTTTGTTTTGTTCTTTTTCTGGAGCTTTGTTTTGTTCTTTCATTTGGGACATGTTTCTTTGCCTCCCCATTTTGAGCGACTCCCTGTGTTTACTTCTATGTATTAAGTAGAGGTGATACGTTTTCTGGTCCCAGCAGGGTGGCCTTGTGTATCAAGTGTCCTTTGGGGCCCAGAGGTGCAATCTCCCTGGTCACCTGAGTCAGGTACTCCAGATGTGTCTCTCGTATGTTTTTTAAAAATGTTTTTATGCATTTTCTCACAGTTACCCTCAAACATAACCTACTGTCGTGGGCTTAATTTTTGCCCCCCTCTGTCACCAAATTATTATGTTAAAGTCCTAACTCCCAGTATTTCAGAATGTGACTATATTTAGAGAAAGGGTAAATTAAGTTAAAATGGCATCATTAGGGTGAATCTTAATTCAACATGATTGGTGTTCCGATAAAAGGAGGCGATGAGGACACAGACATACAGACCGAGGGACAACACAGTGAGAAGGTGGCCATTTGCAAGCCGAGGAGAGGCCTCAAAAAAATCCAAACCTGCTGACACCTTGATCTTGGACTTCTAGCTGTGAGAAAATGAAATTCTGTTGCTTAAAACACACAGTTGTGGTATTTTATTTGCCAGCTCAAGTGAACTAATACACATACTCAAATGTTGAATTCATTTATTTTCCTCCAAACCAGCTCTGTTTATCTTTCTTATGTCAGTGGATGGCACCATTATGCATCGAGTTGTAGAAATTTAAAATCTGATTAAATATAGTAATTAACATAGATTGACTCATATTTAATCTTTTATAACATCTTCATCCTAAATAGCTCTTTATCTCTACCACTGCCTCTTAATTCTAAGCCACCATCTCTTACTGATATTGCAGTTATGGCTTCTTAAGCTTCATTCCTCCATTTTTCTCTTAGAAAACATTCTTCATTGGAGACGGTTTTATTTAAAATGAAAATTTAACCATGTTACTCTCCCACTTAAAACTCCTAATAACATCCAATTGGATGATTTCCTAAAATCCTTGAGAGCCTGAAAGGCCTGTTGGATCTGAGCCCTATCTATCTCTTCAAATCAATCTTGCATTAGTTTCCTTTTCAATTCCTTTCATTCTGCAAATATATTGTTTACTTTCTTAGGACCTTTGCTGTTCTTACTATGTGGAATAATTTCTCTCTCACTTTCCTTTTCCTATCCTTCTCCCTTACCCCATATCTTTTTGATAAATGTAATTTTAGCTAGCACTTTTCTGAACTTTATTATGTGCCAGATACTATCCTGAGCATTTTACATATGATAACTCATTTAAGTCTTACCACAAGTCTACAAAGTATGTTCTATTATCATCTCCATTTTGTCAGTTATAAAACTGTGGTGCAGAAGTTAAGTGAATTGTTCAAGATTATAAAGACAGAAGTAGTGGAACTTGAATTTGAACTCGGGAAAAATAGCTCTAAAGCTTAGACTATTATTAGGAAAAGGTATTTTGACTCTCAGCATTAGGTCAAGGCAGTCAGTGTGTATGCTGTTAATTATCAACACCTTTGTAATTAGTAATGAAAAAGTTGTTTAAAGTCTATCTTCTGGGTTAGAATGCAATTTCCTTGGGATCAGGGACAATGTTTTCCTTGTTAGCCATTTTATTTTTAAGCACCTGGTATGCTGCAATGACAAGGGTGACCATACGCATTTGTTAAATGAGAGATTTCTTAGATCAGGAATCCTGACTATGTAGCTTTGGCTCTTAGCAGAGTCCTGTAGAAAATGCTCAGTGAATCCATTGATTCATTATTGACCAGTTACTGATAGAGCCACACTTACATGTAATTCCACATTTTGCTATCAACCTTAAAAAAATAAAAACATATTTATACTGATAAAGGGATGATAGAGGCAGGGGGTGGTTGAGGTGTGTGTGAGGATCCATAGGGGATACCTGAGTTATTTACCTCCTTTTTTTATTTTCTGAACCAATTTTTTATTTTAATTTGTTATATTGTAGTTCATTTGAAAATTTTGAGGCATATATTGCAAAGCTCCTCTCTCTCTCTCTCTCTCTCTCTCTCTCTCTCTCTCTCTCTCTCTATCTCTATCTCTCTTTATAATTGTCACCTGTTTGTGTACCTTTTTTCTAGCTCTTATTTTCTTCAAGTTCATTATTTTCCATTCTTATGCAGTATAAATATTATAGGGACTATGCTTGTGTGGAATCATTTTTATTTGTTATCTCTGCAGAGTTTGCCTCTTTTGAAATCATATATAAGCCATGATTATATTAGTCTAGTACAGAGTTTAAAGAGATGGCAGCATTACTTTCTGATTAATATTTTGCTCCCTTTCTCCTGCCCCCAAGTTCTCTCCCTGAAGCAATTAAGAAATGGCTTAAAGGTCCTATTCATAGATCTTTTCCATCCCAGTAAGGAAAAAAGAAATAGCAGGAATAACTGGAATGGTTCCACAACTCTGCACTTAATTAGTGTCTGTAGGAAATATTTAATATTTAAAGACGTTTTACATAATTTTTGGTAGAAAAAGTTCAGAATCTTTTTTTAATGTCCACATGTACAGAAATAGTACATTAAAAGAATTTCCACATAGTTAAGGTTTTTGTTGTTGTTGCTATTCCTGAAAGAAGAGTTATCATTATTAGTATGTTTTTCAAATCATCTTTAGAGGCAAATCAACATCCCCACACTAAATACTACTTCTATTTTACATAGAACAGAGTTCTTCTTCCCTTTATTTAAGGTCAACTGGAAGTTAGTGGTAGGATTCACTGGTCGTCTCTTATAGATGTACAGCCCAAGAGTAGTTAGTGAGGTCAAAGTAATTTTGACCTCAAAGACCTTATACTTGAATCTATTTGTGTGTGTGTGTGCGCGCGCGCGCGTGCGTGTGCACGGGAAATGCACACACACACGCACACAGTCTCTCCTTCTTCTGGGGCACATGCGGAAAAGGTATGGATAAGGTGGACATGGAGGCAGGGACATTAGATGGATGTTGAGGACTCAAGTCTACAAATATTGTGCACTATTAAAAAAACCAGTGGTAACAATTGGGAAATATTGTCGTTAGGCTATAAGTTTATTGTTATGATTAGTACTTGAAGTTATGTGAGAATTCTTTTGACCTTGATAATAAAAGAGACATCATCGTACTTTTAGAATTGCATTATAAAACTAAGAGATTTTTTTTTCTTCCTTCTCAGGCTGTATTAGCAATTTACAACAGTAGCATAAATAACATTAACAGATATAAAGAAAAAAAGGTAGTAATAGAAGAAAGTCTAGAAAGCATTCCAAAACAAACAAACAAACAAACAAACAAACCTGGAGCTCATAAACAGTGTGGTCAAGGACCATTCATTTCTGTCCAGAGAAAGGAGCATGTCCCTAGGGTCATAATATTTAATGTCTTCTGTTCCTGTTGCCAGGATTATCCTAATGGTGAGAAAAACTCTGAAATTATCTTATTTGGAGGATTTTTAATAAAATAATCTAAATGTTCTAAGTTCTAATTCAGACTCCATAATTTTGAGGTTATGATAGCTTCTTTTTAAAGTTGGATTTTAAGAGAAAAAAATGCTGTGGGTATGTTATCTAAAGCTCAGGTTTTGTAGCAGCTACATTTCTCTTGGTTAATCAATAAATTACAAACTGTCGTCTGCCTCAATTTTTAATTCATTTTAGTTGGTTTGATGATTCTAGGGAATGACAATCCCCAGGGCCCTTTAAAACAGAGAACTAGTTTTTAGAAGCAAACAATCTAAACAATCTAATTAATGTACTTCCTAATTTCAGTCAGCTTTCTCTTGGCTCAGTAGTTTGTATCATTTGGGGGAGGGGGACGAAAGTCTTTATTTTGACACTCATGAAGATTATGGAGCCTCTTTCTAAACGCACACACGCGTGCATGCGTGCACTCACTCACACACCGCATTCCTAACCAGTATATTTTGTATACAACTTTAAAGGGATCATGGGACCCTGAAGCTCATTCATGGATTTGAAAATTAAGAACGTCTTTCTGGCAGTTGTTTGTGCCTAAACCTCTAAGCGATGCTCCAGTCTTGATTTCACACCAGCCATCCCTGAAAAGAAGGAATGTTCATCCTCACTGTTCCATAGTCCCTGGGAATCGAACTTCCATGGCGATTGAAAGGCTAAGCCCTCTTGAGTGAGTTCTTTCCTTTAGTCTCTTTGCATGAAGCTGAGGAGGAAGAACATTTGTCTTTCTCTAGGCAGAACTCTTCTCTTTTTACCATGAGGCTGGGAAAGATAAGGATTGCTCCATTCCCTTATTCATTACATGCTTACTCCTTGTGGCATGGGATCTCCAGCTGTCTCTTGCTCTTTTCCTCTGACTTTTCTTACTGGTGGATTTGTTCTGTGTATACCCTCTCATCCATGATTTTCTACTTTTATTACAGATATATCTAACCATAAACAACAGCGAGCAGTTACAGTGCTTTTATTGACAGCCATTATTCTGGCTGGCACGCGAGCATGCCACATACACACGTACACCACACAATTTGATCTTCGCAACAACCTAAGATAGACACTATCATTATCAACTTATGAAAAAACCAAAGTGCAAAAATGTTGTTACTTGCCCAAAGTCACACAGTTAGGAAGCGATAAAGTTTGTCCCCTGATTCTATGTTCTTAATATGTTGATATTAGTCATTTATAAAAGCATGGATTTTTTTTTCTTCAAATACTTTCTTTAACATTTTTTGTAGTTCATTTCACGACTGCCTGTGATGAATTCTTCAAACTTTTGCATGTCTAAAAATATTTTTGTTTTGTCTTCATTTTTTCCCCCAGGTATATTCACTGGGCATAGAATTAAAGGCTGACAACTCCCTCCTCACCTCTGCTCCCAGTACTTTAATACGTTGCTTCACTCATTCTCACCTGCATTGTTTCAGAGGAGGACTCTGATGTAATCCTTAGGTCTGTTGCTCTCCAGTCACATGACCTTGTTCTCTGACTGCTTTAAAATTTCCTCTTTATCATTGGTTTTCAGCAATTTGATTATGATTTGCATTGGTGCAATTTTCTTCATGATTGTTATGTCTGGGTTAATTGAGCTTTTCGGATATGTGGGTGAATATCGTTGATGAAGTTTGGAAAATTATTTGCCAATATTTATTCAAATATTATTTTGGTTCTCCACTCTCTCTCCTGCGCTTAGAAGATTTCAGCTAAAGTTGTCACACAGCTCTCTGATGTTCTTTTCATTTTTTAACATTCTTTTTTTTTCTCTCTGTGTTTGATTTTGGATAGTTTCTATTACCATACTTTCGAATTTACTCATCTTTGCTTCTGCAATGTCTAGCTAGTGTATTTTTTCACTTCAGATATAGTCATTTTCCTCTCTAGTTTTTTTTATATCTTCTGTGTTTCTAATAAACTTTGAACATAAAAAAATATGGTTGTAATAAATGTTTCAATGTACTTGCCTGCTAATTCTAGCATCTATATCAATTCTGGATCAATTTCAATTGATTTGTTATTCTCATCATGGATTGTGCTTTCCTGCCTCTTTACACCCCTGGTACTCTTTGATTAGATGTCAGATATTGTGAATTTTAACTTGTTTGGCACTAGATAATTTCGTATTGTTAGAATTTTTTTAGCTTTTTTTTTTCAGTTACTTGGAAGTAGTTTGCTTTCTTTTGGATCTGGCAAATCATAAAAAGGATTTGACAGGTAAGCTTGGATTAATCCTTCATCTAAAATGAATTATTCCCCACTAAAGAGGCAACACGTTCCTGGATACTTTCCCCAATGCTCTGTGATTTAAGAGGTTTTGCAGTCTGGCTGGTCAAGACAGACACTGGTCTCCGCCATGTGTGAGTGTTGGGCCCTATTCCCCATAATTAGTTTCAATAGTTTTTCCTACTCTTGGATAGTTTTCTCACGCACTTGCACTTATTGCTGCCCTGCCGAATACTCATGCAGGTGGAGTGGGGAGGTGGGATGTGGTCCTCTACAGATCTCTAGGTCTCTTTTCTCTCTATATCTCTCTCCTCTTTGGTACTTTGTCCAATGGGATCTGGCTGCTTTAATGTTTCAGGAATCTCAGCTCTGGCTCCTCAATTCATGGAGTCCTCTACCTTTTCTGTCCCAGACTGAAATCCCTTTCGAGGCAGTAAGCTGTGGCCCTCCTCACGTTTCCTTTGATGTTTTTTCTCCCTAACAGTTTCAGGAGGGAGGGTGAATTTCTGTTCACTGTTACCCTATCTCGGCTGGAAGTGGTTGAACTGGATGTTATTTTTAGTTTTTAACTAAAAATGTTTCATATATGTTTTCATTCTGTACATATTCTTTTGAAACTTATATTTTCTACTAAACAGTATGTGTCAAGGTTTACCCCTGCTGATTCATGTATAATTAGTGTATTCATTTTAACTGTTGTTTAATAGGGATATCATGGTAATATTTATTTCCTTATTAATGACTTGAGAATTTTTGAATCAGTTGCCTTTAGTGTAAAAATTGAGCAAGTCAAATCTCTAAATAGTTCAAATTTCTTATCTGTAAAATGTCGATAGCAATAGCAGGATGGTTAGGGTTTTATAATCTCATGTCATGCATATGGAACGAGGCACTCAATAATTATTTACTTATCCTAACTTGTTTATCACTTCTTTTTCCTATTCTTATTCTTCTATTGTTTTTTTTTCCCTCCTTTATCTTGCCTTTTTTTGATGTATCAAGCCAGGTTAACTGGTATATTAAAACAATCCAGTAAGTAATTACAGTAATCATTTTATGAACATTTTATGGCATTGGCAAGAGAGACAATTCATGTGAGGCCAAAAGTTGGTTTGGCTGAAGTGTTTAGTTTTTAAAGTTCTGGCTTTCTAGAACTCAACTTATCTCTCCTAGTGGCAGGAAACATGAGGAAGACCAAAGGGAAAGACCACAAATAATAATTTAAAGCATTTAAGTTCCTCAGAGAAGTGGAAAAGCAGGGCACTAAATCATATCGCTAAGTTGAGCAGAGACTGCCTTTCTCTGTATCTGCCTAATTTGCTCCTGGAGGAACTAATTCTTTTTACATTTTGGAAACCAAAGCTCTGTGGATAAACGCCGTGCTTTTCCTGACTCTCCCCCCACTTTTATTTTTCAGACTTTATTAAAATCTATTAAATCAGATTAAAGGGAAAGTGAACCTGTGCCTTAAGCTATACAATTGCAGTAGCTTTCCAAGGCACTCCCCCAATGCCAACAATTCCCTCCTGCCATCCACCCCATTTTGTAGCCCTACTCATCTTCCTTCAGTGAACCTCACAGACATGGATGGTTCCCTGTTGACCTCCTGAATTGAGCACAAAAGTCCCAACCGTCTTTTAAGACTCTCCACAGTGTGATCTATAAGAAGTCTTGCCATATTTATGTCCTAGTGCTATCCTTCCTGCACCCTGCATTTCAACTAAATGGGATTGTTCACCCAGAGCTGTTGCAAATGGTTGTTCCATCTGTGTACTCCAGAAGCAGAGGGGAAAAGGGAGCTGACATGCAGCCTGTTCTTTTGCCTAGCTAGACACTTTTGGAGTTGTGTCTGCTCAGTAGAGGGGGGAGTGCCTTTTCCTAAGCTGCACATAAATGAGGTAACACACCTTACTATTTTCTGTTTTGGTGTCTTTGCTCATGCTTATTATTTTCTGTAGATTCTTTACCTCTTTTTCTGACAAATACGTTCCTTTTTTTTTTTTTTCATCTAATGCACTAAAGCTGTTCAACTTTACTAATGACATCTCACAACTTTTCATGCTTTTAATGGTTTCTGTGGTAATTTATTTGTTGACTCTTCCTCTAAATCTCTCCTCTCTTGGTTTCTGTGTCATGTCACTTATTTTACTTTTCTTCCAAATATTTGACTAATCATGTTTGGGCTTTTCCTGGGTTCCTTTCACCCTGCCTCATACCCTGACCCTTAAATGTTATTATTTCTTAGGTTTTTGGTCTGTCTTTTTCAGTACTGGCCTATAGGTTCTGTCTGGTTGATCTCATTTTTTTTTTTTTTTTTTTTTTTTTTTAGCATGCCTTCAACTCTCGATTATGTCTTGATTTTAAATCTAAATAAACAATCTTGACATCTTTTTTGATGTTTCTTGTTTCGTTTTTTGATTTTTTCTTTTTCAATTACAGTTGACTATATATTATGTTAATTTCAGATATATAACATGGTGATTAGACATTTATATAACTTATAAAGTGATAACCCATAGTACTCATCTGACACTATACATAGTTATCAGAATATTATTGACTACATTCCTTATGCTGTACTTTATGTCCTCATGACTATTTTTGTAACTACCTATTTGTACTTTTTAATTCCTTCTCCTTTTTTATCTATACCCTCCAACCCTCTTCCCATATGACAACTATCAAAATGTTCTCTGTATCTATGAGTTTGTTTTTCTTTGTTTGTTAGTTTATTTGTTCTTTATAGTCCAATGTAAGTGAAACCAGATGGCATTTATCTTTCTCTGTCTGCTTTACTCTACTCAGCACAATATCTTCTAGGGCCATCCATGTTGCTGCAGGTGGCAAGATTTCATTCTTTTTAATAGCTGAGTAATATTCCATTGTATATATGTACCACCTCTTCTATATCCATTCATCCATAGGGGACTCAGGTTGCCACCAAATCTTGGCTATTGTAGATAATGCTGTAATGAACATGTGGATTATCATGTCCCTTCAAAGTAGTGTTTTAGGTTTCTTTAAATAAATACCCAGAAGTGGGATTACTGGGTCCTTTTTTGTCTCTTGTTATAACTTTTGTTTAAAAGTCTATTTTGTCTGGTATACATATTGCTACCCCAGCTTTTTTTTGTATGTTTGTTTGTTTCCATTTTCATGAAATATCTTTTTCCATCCCTTTACTTTCAGTCTCTGTATCTTTCAATCCAAAGTGAATCTCACATAGACAGCATATGTAAGGGTCTTGTTTTCTTATCTATTCAGCCACCCTAGCTTTTGATTGGAGCTTTTAACCATTTACATTTAAAAAATTGTTGATAGATATATAGTTATTGCCATTTTATTATTCAAAATTTTAATCTTTAACAAAAAATCCTTTTTCTTAAAGATGTCCCTTTAACATTTCTTGTAATACTAGTTTGGTGTTGATGAACTCTTTTAGTTTTTTTCTCTCTGGAAAGCTCTTTACCTGCCCTTTGATTCTAAATGATAGCTTTGCTGGGTAAAGTAATCTTGGTTGTAGGTCCTTACTTTTCATTACTTTAAATATTTTGTGCTGATTGCTTCTGGCCTGCAAAGTTTCTGTTGAGAAATCAGCTAACAGTCTTGTGTGAGGTCCCTTTTAGGTAACTAACTTCTTTTCTCTTGCTGCTTTTAAGATTCTCCCTTTGTCTTTAACCTTTGGCATTTTAATTATAATGTGTCTCGATGTGGGTCTATTTGGGTTCATCTTGTTTGGGACTCTCTGTGCTCCTGGACGTGTTAGTCTATTTTCTTCACCAGGCTAGGGAAGCTTTCAGTCATTATTTCTTCAAATAGGTTTCTAATCCCTTACTCTCTGTCTTCTCCTTCTGGTACTTCTGAAATATGAATGTTGTCTCAGAGGCCCCTCATTTTTTTTAAAGTCTTTTTTTTTCTTCTGTTCTGATTAAATGTTTCCTGCTACCTTATCTTCTCAATAGCTGATTTGATCCTTGCTTTGTCTAATTTACTGTTGATTAATCTACTATTGGTTGTCTAATCTACCTCCTAAGGTATTCTTCATTTTAGTTATTATATTCTTCATTTCTGACTGGTTCTTTTTTTATATTTTCTATGTCAATTTTTATGTTTTCTATCTCTTTGTGAAAGTTCTCATTGAGTTAATCTACTCTTCCTCTAAGTTCATTGATCATCCTTGTAACCAGTGTTTTCGAACTTTTCATCTGGTAGGTTGCTTGTCTCCATGTTCTTTAGTTATTTTTCTGGACCTTTGTTTTGTTCTTTCACTTGGGACATATTTCTTTGTCTCTCTATTTTGGCTGTCTTTCTGTGTTTCTTTGTGTTAGGTAGGGCTGCTCTGTCACTTGGTCTTAGTAGAGTGGCCTTATGTAGTAGGCGTGTTGTAGGGCCCAGTGACATAGTCTTCCCTGGTCACCTGAGTCAGATGCTCCAGGTATGTCCCTTGTATGGGTTGTATGTGCCCTTCTGTTGTAGTTAAGCCTTGGTTGCTGTTTGTATGTCAGTGGGAGAGACCTACCCTTGGGCTGATCAGTTGTGAGGACTGGCCGGTGAGGGGCTAACCCTATGAAGCAGGATTCACTTTAGCAGCACTCTGGTGTCTGCCCAGTTGACCCTTTCAGTGTGTTGTCTTGGATACAGTCCTGGGTGGTGCTCCAGTTTGGTCTGAACTTGGCCACTGGGCCTTCTGGGAGGGGCCTCCTTGCGAGCCAACTTCCACAGCAGCCTGCACCCTGCCTGGGGCCATCTGTCATGAGCCACTAAGCAATCTGCAGATGGCCATCACCTGCACTTGGCCTAGAGATACATAGAGAGGCCAAGCCACAAACAAAGGCTGGCTGCCACTAGTGCTGGGCTTGGGGCTGCTCAGGGAGAGTTAAGAGGCATAGGGAGGTCAGAAAGTGTTAATATTTTGTGAACCTTTGGAAGATTTTAGGAAATTCCATAACATGAGTCAAGATAGATCATTTGTATGGAAAAGCCACTGGAAGAAGCTTGAGTGGGGCTGCAAATTGGATGGGGCAAGGTCTCAGGAAATCAGCAAGGCGGGGTGGTGCCTGTTAGTGAAACCAATCTACCTCCTAAGGTATTGATGGAGTCTCAGATATAATGCCCACCTGGGTCTGCACGCAAGGGAAGGGCTCAACAAAGGACCAATGGATTTTACCGGCACTTTAGTCTGGAAGAAAGCTGCCCCTCCAGCCCTCGCCCCAAAGCTGGACAATTCATTTCCTCCCCGTATTCCTTGGTGCTTTTGGAGTAGCTGCCCCAGGGCTAGGCTCAGAGCAAGTGAGTCCATCGACAAGTAAGTCCCTGTGGGAGCTCTTTAAGAGGAGGAATTCCAGTAGTCCTCTTTCTCACTCATCCACAATATCCGCTGGTTTTCACAGCCAGAAATTGTGGAGACTTCTCTTCCTACCACTGGAAAGCTGGACTGAGTACCCTGGTATGGGGCTGGGACCCCTTGCTTCTCCAGGGGGACCTCCACTGTTGAGATATCCCTCCCGATTTTAAACCACCACAGTTGGGTGCGGGACCAGCTGTTCAGTATCTCAGCCCTTTTTACCAGTCTCTATGTGGCCTCTTCTGCATGTCTTTAGTTGTAGGACTTCTGTTCAGCTAGATTTTAGGCAATTCTCAATGGTGGCTGTTCCGTAGTTTAGTTGTAATTTTGATGTGGTTATGAGAGGATGCGAGCACAGGATTTACCTATTCCACCAACTAGGCCTGAAATCCCTGACATCTTTCTTGAGCTCTAGACTGATGTCTCCAGCTGCCTACTTAGACATCTCTTCTCAACAAGCATTACTAATTTAATATGTCTAAAAGAATAGAGTATCCACCTGCAAATTATCTTGTCCATCTGTATTCTCTATCTCAAGTCCTGGCAGCACCATACACCAGTTTTCCAAATTATTCAATTATTCACTGCCCCTCCTCTCCACTTCTGACAGTCAACCAATCATCAAAGCAATTCTACTTTTGAATGTTTTTCATAATTCTTCTCTGGTTCCTATTCCAGCTGCTATTGCTTTAGTTTCAAATTCATCGTGTTTTGCTAGATTGTTGTTAAAACACTGCTGACTATAATACATTCCCTTGATAATTCAATCCATCTGTCACGCTACCACCCTAGTCGTTTTTATAAAACATCATTTTACCATATCATCACCCCATCCTCCAGCATCGAATCAAGAAAAAAGAAAAGCCACTGGTAAGTTGAGTGCCCGTTCTCCTAAATACAGTACTAGACACTTCGCGTATATTTGTTAACACATAAAAGTGCATATAATCCTGATGTTATAGATCAAGAAACCAAGGCTCAGAAAGGATATGTAATTTTCTCACATAGCAGTAGCAGAGCAGTGTTTCAAAGACAGTTTACTCTGATTACAAAGTCCTCTCTTTTTTTGAACCTTACTGCCCCTTTAAAGACTTGAACTGTAATCCTGACACTTCATGTTTCAATGGCCTGGTCGAATCACTTAAGTTAGGTATAATAATATTGACAATATAAAATTCAAAAAGGAATTTTTCCTTAAAGAAAAGTGAAATACATATAAAAGTTCTTGCAAATAAGTGCTATGTAAATGTGAGTTACTATTACAGATACTTCAAAGCCCTGATGATATCTATTTTATAAAACTTTCTTGATTTGTCAAGTTGAATTTATTCTTACTTCCTTGCACTTGGTGCATATCTCAGAGTTTATTGCATTTACTTTAAAAAATTTTCTCCATATATTGTGAGTTTTTGGAGGGCAAAGGCTGTGTCTCAGTAATTGCTATATACCCAGCATTTAGCAAAGTCCCTGATAGAGTATATTGAACATCTGTTCTCCCCCAAAGAAAAATAAAAACCTTGAGTCAAAACTAATTCATTAGCATTAAAGGTATTTAAAACCAGAAAACTATCTTGTTCACCTTCAAAGCCAGTAAAAGTTTATAGATAGCAGAGGCTACACTCCAAGGAGAAGAGTTGAAAAGTCAGTGAACAGATGGAAGATCAGATTCACAAATCAAACATAAAACATTTAAAATATTACTGTAGCAGACCTCTTTAAGTAGCCCTTTCAAGTTTTTCAACAACAAAACCATTTATTGAGGACAATTAAGAATCAGGTTTTTTCTTTTTTTATCTAAGCCTACAATAGATATAATATGATATTAGTTCCCAGATCTCTAAGGGTCCATAACTATGGATATGAGAATCTAGGGTGTTTTCATATTTCAATAATTTTTTTGAAATTATTCAGTTCCTTGGAATTAAATTGCTTGACGAACAAAATATATTTCCTTTGCTGTTAAAGAAGCACATTTTGAATTTGGGAAGTAATGATTGGCTATTGGTGACATCATGAAAATTGTTGGAACAAGTTAGTGGATTCAGACTAGAACTACCAGTCAGATGGTCACTGTAATGAAATGAACATGTCTTGTGGGTGATCAACCTTGAGTACAAGCACCGAATTACAACCCAAATGAATAATTGGTAGGACTGAAAAATGCTAAGTGTCTTAATTTTATTACTTGTTGGTATTACAACTGCTATGATGACTTAAGTAATATCATAAATAATATGAACTCAAAAATATAGCTCACTAGCTAAAATTTTAAAAAGCGTAAGAAGAAAAAGAGTACTAACAATTAATAAGTGTATCTTTGTTAGCATGCTAATCATTTTAGATTATGGTGCATGGATGAAAATAAATAGTAAAAGGAAAATTGAGTGATGAAAACGTTAATTTTTTTTGAAAGTGCATAAATCATAAGGTCATAGCAAACTTATTTTTGCTAAGTGAACATACCACAGTGTAAGTACCCAAATGAAGATATTGCCAGCATTTCAGAAACTTCCCTCTTGCATCCTCTATCTTCTTACCTATTGACCTCTTGCCCGAACCCAGCCAAAGGGTAATCAGTATTCTGACTTTAATATCACAGATTAGATTGGTCTCTTTGTGAGCTTTATGAAGTCAAGTAATACAGTATATATTTTCGCATCTGGCATTTTACACTCCATCTTATGCTTGTGGCATTTATCCACCTGATGACATATAACAGAAGTGTATCCTTAATTATTGTTTCAAAGTACTTCATTGCTTGAAAATATACTTTAAGAATTTATTCTGTTCTTGATGGACATTCGGGCTGTTTCTGAGTTTTGGCTATTAATAATCCTGCTATGAGTATTCTCACATGTGTCTGTTGTTGCATATCTGTACATATTTTCGTGGCATATATAATTAGGAGTGGACTTTTTAAGCATTAGGAAGGTATGTAGTCAAATTTAGTAGATTCTGCCAAACAATTTTTATTTCATCTAACACAGTAAGAGAGTTTCAGGTATTTCACATCCTAATAGTACTGTCAGATTGACTGATAAAATTTCAGCCATTTTGGAGGGTGTATGGTAGTATCTTATTACTAGATCAGCTACCATTTCTTCACCCATCTTCTCTCTTTCTGGTTTAATATTAATAATAACTCATGATTCTTAATGGCATGTTCATTTTCTGCTTTTCCCACTTTTTTAAAGCTTAATTTTAGTAACCAAGTACCATTTGTTGTTGTTTCTTAATTTTGTGTTTGCAATAATACAGATATCAATTTTTAATTATTATGCAAATAATTTGTCATATTTTTATTTGGTGTAATATTGATCTGATCAAAATTTCATAATAAAATTTTTGAGTTGTGGAGTCGATGATAATTTGAAATGAATGTTCTGTGCATAAATTTCAGGTTAATTTAGTAACTGGAATTTACTTGCCTCTAGAATTTCCTATTGAAGAGTGAGGAGGCTAACAAAACTTTTTGCAAGCAGATGTGGCCATTGCTGTGTGAGTACCCATCACATGTGAGTAGAAGGGACAAGAGTTTTTAATATGTGGTTTCTTCACTGCGTCTTCCCCTTACACGAACATTGAAGATCAACACAGTGACCTTGGAAGATGGTGGTTCCATAGGTGGAAGCAGCCTAGTTCTCTGAATTAGAGGAGAGCCTTCCAAAGATCAGGAACCTTTATTTTGGACTTTATAGGAGTGAATAATAAACTTCTCATGTGTTGAGGCCATTTAAAATTGTGTTGTATTTGTTACATCAACTAACTTATCTTTAATTAATGTGAAAATTAGAATCTTAAAATCTTGAGAACGGATGCTTCTTTGACAATAATTAAAATATGGGACACTGGCTTAATAGGCTTGATATGGCAAGAAAATGCATGTTGAAGGCTGGAAATACGTAGATCTATATTAAATAACCAAAAAAATTTGGAGTATAGACAGCCGATTGTGTGTTGATTGCATCTTACTTCATTTGGCAAGGTATTACAAAACAAAACAAGTATTGGAAGAATTGGCAATTTAAAAGCAGAAATGAAAGTGGATAGAAGGTTTCCAGAAATTTTGTATCTTGTAGAGTTGGAAAAGCTCTCTGTTCCTATAATACAAGTAAAACTGAAAAAAATGCTTTGAGCAACAAAATGCTATTGAGGTTTTTCCAGGTAATCAACCCTGGGACAAACACCAGACTATGAGTGTTTCCTTCTTGATGAAGCATAAAGTATCAGATGGCTTCCAGGAAGAAACCACTGAGTTTCAAGAGGATGTCACGGGAGTGAACAATTAAAGAAATCAGGTAGGCTTACATCCTCCCAAAATTTGTTCATGGTTTTATATTACACAGAACTGACTGGAAATAGATAAATTAGCAGAATATATTTGGGTTTTGAGAGATTCTTATCGCCAAAAGCCCCATGAACCTGGCCTAGAAAAAGCCTATAACTATAAAACAATTTTTGGACCCCCAACCTTGCACCAGCAGGAAGTAGGCTCTGCAAGTTGTACAGGCCCCAAACAGGGCTCACTCCTTAATGCTCACAGAGGATAAGGGAGAAGGACAAATCTCTCGGGGCTGGAGCCAGTGTCAAGAGACAGCAGTGAGCAAGAGAATTCTTACCAAGAGCAGGATGACGGTCTAATCTGGGAACATATTCTACCACCAGGTAGGAGGTATCAATGCCTACCCTTCAGGAGTTTATTGTTGCTGTGACTACACTGTTTTCCATGTTCTTTTCCTACTGGGAGTTTTTATTATAGTTTTCCTGTCTCTGTTTCTCTACTGACTAGAAACTCTTTCAAGCAGTAATTCAAGAACACAGACTCTAATCTTCTGGCTCTGCCATAAGGGATGGAGGGAAAGAGAGAAGGAGGAGGAAGAGGAAGAGGAGGAAGAAAAGGGAGGGAGAGAGGGAGGGAGAAAAGAGAGAGAGAAAGAGAGACAAGGGGGAGAGAGAGAGAGAGAGAGAGAGAGAGAGAGAGAGAGAGAGAGAGAGAGTGAGAGAGAGAGAGAGAGAGAGAATATGAGAACATATGTGAGGTGAGTCGAAGCTAATTTGTTAGTTTATAGGACCATGAGGGGCCACGTTTGGACTTATTTGGACTTGGTGAAGAGGTTTGCATTTTACTGGATGTTGCGAACTTTCCCCTGGATGGTTTCTGAATGGATATTGGATGGTCTCCCTTGGGGAGAGCTTGACTTGAAGGAAAAGAAATCCAGAGGGGTGGATTATTTTAAAGAAAGACAGTAGCCTCCATCAAAATTGTGTCCCTCTTCTCATAATGTGTAGTTGTTGTTGGGATGTGATTTACCAGAAGCAATTACATTCACCAATTTTATGATTCACTCTTAGGATTTTTAAATGCCTTATTCACTTTTCGCCAACTTGATACAGGGGAACCTGACAACTTTTGAAACCATATTTTGAAGATGGCAGAGCCAGAAGATTGGAGTCTGTGCTCTCGAATTACTGCTTGAAAGAGAGTTTCTAGTCAATCAGGAATGCCCTTAAGTCTTTAGAGGAGGATAAAATAAAATTTTAATGTATTTGAGCTGTTTTTAGGTTGGTTTGTTATAGTAAACTAATATCAGCCAACTAATAAACTCTGTATGATTTTAAATGACTTTCTTTTTAATTACACCACAATAAAGAAAGAGATAAGGAAAAATATAATAGATAAGAAAACTTTTGTTAATATTTAGGTGGCTGGATGCTAAGGTAAAGGGAAGTTTCTAGTGCTGTGCCAGGGGATCCTGGCCTGTCTGACTTGCATAACATGCTTTGCAATTACTTTGCAATTTAATTACCTGACTGAAGACCTAAAAAATGGTCATATTTAAAAGATCTAGCAACAATGAAAACAAAACAGGAATAAAACCTTTATTTTCAGGTGAGAAGTAACTATAATTAAACTTAACGTAGGAAAAAAATAAATTGCTGTCTTTTTATTTAACAAAATGAGTTTTTTAAAATGTCAAACTCATAGAAACAGTAGAATAATGGTTGCTAGGAGCTGGGGCATGGGAAAAGGGGGAGATGTTGGTGAAAAGGTACAAACTTGCAGTCAGAAGATGACTAAGATCTAAGGATCTAATGTACAGCATGGTAGCTATAGTTAATGATATTATATTGTATACTTGAAATTTTTTAAGAGACTAGGTCTTAATTGTTCTGAACACACACACACACACACACACACACACACACACAGTAACTATGTGAAGTAATGGATGTGTTAATCAAGTCCATTGTGGTAATCATTTCACAGTGTAGTCATATGTCAAAGTACCATGTTGTACGCCTTAAATGTACACAATTTTATTTGTTGATATACCTCAATAAAGCTTAGGAGAAAGTTCAGTTGAGTCGTTTCCCTGGTTAGAACCTCCAGTAAAATGCTGAAAGGAAGTGACAAGAAATGACATCCTTGTCTTCTACTGGTCTTAGGAAAAGAGGCGAATCTTTTACTATCAAGAATAATATTAGCCTAAGATTTTCTGTAGGTGCTCTTTGTCTTTTTTAAGTGGAGAAAGAGCCTTTTGATTCCAATTTTTCCTAGGGTTTTTAATCATGAATGAGTATTGAATTTCGGCAAATGCTTTTTATGTATCAATTGATATGATCGTGTGAATTTTCTTTTTTAGCCCATTAATATAGTGGATTACATTGATTTTTCAAATATCAAATCAGTCTTGCATTTCTGAAATAAACTTACTTGGCCATGGGGGAAAAAGATATAAAAGAACCTTTAATGTATATTACGGAGTGAAAACTGCCAATCTGAAAAGACTGTATAAAAGATAAACCTATGGAAACAGTAAAAAGAATAGTGGTTGCCAGAGTTTAAAGATGTGAATGGATGAAAAGGTAGAGCACAGAGGATTTTTAAATCAGTGAAACTATTTTGTACAACATTACAATGGTGCATCACATCAGAATACACCTGTCAAAAATCACAGGATGTGTAACATTAACAGTGAACCCTAATGTAAACTATGAACTTTGGGTGATAATGATGTTATTGTAGGTTCATTCTTGTGAAAAACACACCCTCTGGGTGTATTTTTAAAGAAGTTCTTCTAACATAATGTCAATTACGGGGGAGGCTGTGCATGTGTTGAGATTGAGGCTATAGAGCAATTCTCTGAACTTACTGATCAATTTTGTTGTGAAACTAAAATTTCTATAAAAATAGTTTATTAATGAAAAACACAAAATGAGAATGAAGAATAAATTATTTGACTCTATAGCAGTTCATATAAAATACCCTGAGGTTTTTCACTGACTACGAATTCAATGCAAACAAAAGGTATGATGAAGTTGGTAAGAGGAATAAAACCTCTTTTAATTTTTGATTAAATAAAATTGAGGAAATAATAGACACATTTTAATAAGCTTTGCTTCAATTGCATCTGGTATTCTATATTTTAGAAAGAAACTTTTTTTTAGTAAATAAGTTTGTTGCTAAATTGAAAATGGTTCTTGAACCTTGTGATTTTAAAAATATTTGAGGGAATTGAAAATTTATATCTTTCTGTCAGCTGATTTCTTTGTAGACCAGAAGGAGCTGATGTGAAATATTCAAAGCAAAGACATTCAACCAAGATTGCTCTACCCAGCAAGGCTATAATTTAGTTGAAGGACAGATAAAGAACTTCTCTGACAAGAAAAAGTTAAAGGAGTTCGTCAACACCAACCTGGTATTATAAGAAATGTTAGAAGGACTTCTTTAAAAAGAAAAAATAAAAAGATAAAAAATATGAATAATAAAATGGCAATAACCAATATCTATCAACAATCACTTTAAATGTAAGTGGATCAAATGCTCCAATCAAAAGACATAGGGTGGCTGAATGAATAAGCAAGTTGAATGAATAAGCAAACAAGACCCATACATATGCTGCCTACAAGAGACTCCAGATTGAAAGACACACAGAGACTGAAAGTAAAGGAATGGAAAAAATATTTCATGAAAATGGAAACAAACAAACAAATAAACAAGCAAAAAAGCTGGGATAGCAATACTAATACCAGACAAAATAGACTTTAAAACGAAGTCTATAATGAGACAAAGAAGGAACCAATTATCCCATGTCTGGGTATTTATTTGAAGAAACCCAAAACACTACTTTGAAGAGGCATGAAAATCCACATGTTCACTGCAGCATTATTTACACTAACCAAACTATGGAGGCAACATGTGTGTCCATCAATAGATATGTGAATAAATAAGAGGTTGTACATATATGCACTGGAATATTAGTCATAAAAAAAAAATAAACTCTTGCCGTCTGCAACAACATGAATGGACCTAGAGGGTAGTTACAAAATAGTCATGGAGATATAAAGTATAGCATAAGGAGCATAGCCAATATTATTGAAATGAATATATATGATGTCAGATGGGTACTAGATTTATTGGGGTAATCACTTTTAAGTTATATAAATGTCTAATCACTATATTGTACACCTGAAGCTAATAAAATAGTCTATGTTAACTGTAATTGAACAAATATAAAAAAATGAAAATATATGTCCTTAAGAAGTGATAACTAAAAATGATCTAATATCTGCATTCTGAGATTCAAAACTATCATGTGAAGTTGTATCTACTATAGCTTCAAATGTCAAAGTTTGAATCAATTCACAGAAATTAGAATAGAATTTTTAAAGCCTCTTTCTCTGGATGACTTTTCAAAAAGGAGTTGGGTCATGAAGTTGAGAAATCTGTCAGAGAATGCATACAAGTAGAGCTCAAATAACCTTGTGCCAGAATGCTTGTAGTGAGCATTTTTTCTTGAGCAAGTTAGATTTCGTAATCTCCAAGGCAGTGGTTTCTAATCATGCCTACATCGTCACACATACACACACACACAAATGCTATATGTGTCAGACAGTGTGATGAACTGATGAGACCGCTTAAAGCAACTAGCTGGAGCTCCGTCCGCCATATTCCTTGTTGGTGGAGTAAACTATCCCCACCTTCCTCTAACCTATTCCATGTGCACCATGGTGCACATGAGTTGAAAAAACATTGCTCAAAAGTCATATCCAACTGTAAGATTGAATGATTCCCCATAAGTAGATGGAGGTATTTGAGATGGACTTTTTTTTCTTCAGCAAAGAATGGCTTCCATATTAAAAACTAAAAGATAGAAAATGGAATAAATACAGATTAACATTCTTCATGGTTCCAGTTCTTATATCATGGTTGCTTCACTTGAATTCTCAAATCTAGCACTGGGCAAAGTATTCTGTATTCTGGTCATTCTGGAAAGTTGTTTCTAAAATCAGGCTACTACTTCTAAAAAGTCAATTGTTTTATTAAATCAGTGTAAAGAAGCAAGGAGAAGCAAATCAGAATATTTAGCCTGTAGCAAAGAATTCAGGCCTTCTGCAGATGAAAAGATGTTGAATGCAATGCCAGAATAACAAATGATAATGTTCTTCCCAGAGGGAGTGAGCCAAGCTGCAAGATCTTGGACTCTGTTCACATTTACTTCTTTATTTCAGTTCTGAATATTTAGCTGTTTATATCTAAGTTTGACTTTATCTGAAAGGATTATGACTATTTATGTCTCATTCAAGATACCAAGTGTGGTAACCAATTTGTGGCTACACATCAAGGGGAATTATATTACACAGTCAACCATGAGCTTAATATGAATCCACTAAGGAAGTCTTTTTTGTTAAGTCACTTCTTGTCTTCTTCAAAATCATGCCTTCTTGAATTTCAATTCTTTTGTGAAATCTTTTAAAGTGGGGGAAGTAGATGAAGAATCTTCTCAGAAAGAGAAAACTGTACTCCAATATGTAATGCATTTTTGTTCTGGATGCTCACTATTTTAAACTTTTTATCATTTTGTAAAAATAATGCAAATTAACAAGCCTTTCTTAGTTATGGTTATTTCTTTTCCTGTAGCAGTTGCTATAGTTTTGATGTGAATTGAATTACTGTTCATTCATTTTTTATTCATTCATTAAACGTTAATTCAGAATCTATTCTATGTTCAGCACTACACAAGATGTTGGTAAAAAAAAAAAAAAAGATGACCAAGAAATAATCCTTTACCTGAGAGAATTTAGATGAGGAGATAAATACATATGCTGACATTTTCTATACAATGTAGCAAATACTCTGATCCTGTGCCTTTTGGATCATGCACAGGGTGATAAGGGACCAGATTAGGTGGGAGGGTAATTCTGAGGAAAAATTTCATAACTATGTTGAACCCTGAGCTGAATCTCGAACTCATTATGTGCTAAATACTATTTAGACTAACTTACTGAATTATTCTTTTAGATAATACTGTCTGATTATTCCTCAATATCAAGGCAGGTCTAATCCCTGCCCTTCCAAATAGGACTCATCAACTGACACTTATCTTCTTGCTGACCCCTATTCTTCACACTTTGGCTCTTTCACACAACATTTCAGTTTCATGGTAATCTATCTGTGTGCCTTGGTTTTTATAACTAGGCTTCTATTTGGATCCTTGGCTCTAAGCTCTGTCTTCAAATGGGGCTTTGCCCTCTTCTGCCTTGCTCTTGTCAGTCTGCTGTCTAGGGATTAGAAAACTGCTCATTTTATGTCAAGTTACTTTACCAAGTGTGCGTGTGAGATTTTTAGTATCTACAGTGCCTGCCACAATACTCAGTAAATGTGAGTGCTCAATTAATTTTTTCTAATGAATAAATACTTATTTACCAAAGCTTTATGGCTACTAGTGATACCTGGTGATCATTCTCCCTAATATCAGCTTCTAACCTGTGTTTTATCTGTTCCATGTTCTTTGTTGTTATTCTCCATGTGTTTTATCTGGGTCTTCTTCAATATATTTATGATCATGAGCTTCTTTTGTTGTTGAAATTTTTTAAACGTTGGCATAATTTTGACCTTAGAAGACTTTCAAGAAGAGTGCAATGAATTCCTGCATACTCATTATCCAGATTCACCATTTGCTTCATGATTTCCTTCTCTCTGTCTCTCTGTCTCTCTCTCTCTCATTTCTTTTTAAACCATTCGAGAGTAAGTTGCAGACATTATACACACGACCCCTAAATACTTCAGTGTATAGTTCTTAAACATCAATGATAATCTCATGTACAACCACAGAACAATTATTAACATCAGGAAATTTATCACTGATACTATACTATTATCTAATTTCCAGTTCATAATCAAATATCTTCAATTCCCCTAAAAAATATCTATACTCAAATTTCATCAATTCTCTATAATATCTACTACAGCTACATTTGTATAGAGTCCAATTCAGGATCATGTCTCACCTCTGGTTACTCTTGTTTAATCAAGATCAGTTCTTTGTCTTTCATTACCTCAACATTTTTGAAGTGCACAGGCTCATTATTTTGTAGACTGTATCTCAATTTGGTTCTGTTAGCTGTTTCCTCATGATTGAAACCAGATTATACATCTTTACAGCAATAACACAGAAGTGACACTGCGATATATTGTTGATGTATTAACATTATTTCACAGCCAACAGCACTATGACTGATGTTTGAATGACACTCATCCAACACGTTTTCGTTGTAAGGACCACAGTCTTCTAGTGCTGATGAAAAGTTTACAGAACTACAGCACTACTCTTGGGGCCATATCAAACAGTGAAACTACCAAGAAAAAACACAAAAATAAGAAAACATGGTGATTGACACATAAACAGGCATGGAAGACACATGTTTACAGTATGAAAATGGAAACGAGGCAGAATATCACCTTGTACAACTTTACCTGGCAATACACATTTTGAGTTCCTCAAAATTTTTTCTTCTCTGTCCATGTCTGTGTATGACCACAGAAGTGCTGTGAGCATTACTTTTGGGGTTACAGGTAAGATTTTGTCAGCAGGCAAATTCACAAATATAGAATCCACAAATGTTGAGGATTGACTCTGATCGAAACTATTAATGTGTTCCTGTAAGTTTAAAATTGTTATTTCTTCCTAGTGTGGTCCTCTTTATTCCTAGTAATGTTATGTGCCTTAAAGTTTATTATATTTGATATTAATTATGCTATATTAGCTTTCTTTTGATTGGTGTATATCTATTTTTTTAATATTCAACTTTCTTATGTCCTTATATTTTCAGTGTGTCTCTTGTAAACAGCTCTTGGTTGAATTTCTTAAAATAATAATCTGAAAAAGATCTCAGTCCTTTAATTGGAAACTTTAATCCCTTTATAGTTGCTGTAATTACTAAATATTTGGATTAATTTCTACCCTCTTATTTTATGCTGTTTTTCTCACTTTATTTTTATTTTTTCTCTATGTATTTTAAAAATTTTGTTTCATGTCTTTATATAATGATGAAACTTTTTCTTTGTATTTTTCTCATTCTATTTTTTTCTTCTTTTAATTGCAGAAAGAATTTTTAGCTGTTTAGTCAAGTTATTTAATGTTCATAAGACCAATCAGATTTTCTATTTCATCTTGGATCAATTCAGAAACTACGTCTATTTTTTTTCTTACAGTGGTTACCATAGACATTTTAGCACTTTTATTTATGGAAGATAGGACAGGACCAGGCACCAACATTTGAACACTATCCATATTAGAATTAGGTCCAAGGGAATTTATTATTTTTGGAGTAGAGTCTACTAATTATTTTTCTCTTTGGGGTAAATACTGAGCTGTCCTTTGTGCTCCATGATTGGAGTAGTGGGTAGTGGGTTGAGTAGTGCTGTTATTCTGTATGTAGACTTTGAAAGAATTCCCCTTGTTTTCAGCTTTTCTTCCACTAATGCTATAGACTCTAAGCTCAGAGATCTTCCTAGACTCTCATGGATGAAATGGCTCCTGCTTCCATTGCATATCACATTCTAGAGCACTAGTTACTCCAATCTGTTTCATCCATCAATATATTTCTCTTTCTTAATCTCTCTCATCTTTTTCTTTAATACGTTGATTCATTTTTTGTAATTCTGTTTTAACTAAGCTAAATACACTTCCTTTGTCTGCAATCTTAAAGTAGGGACTGGAAATTTATTAAAAATATACTTTATTATTTTTATCTGAAAAAAGTTACATTTAAGTAAACTGAAATATAGAGAAAAAATTTAAATCTACCCACAATATTGTAACTAGATATAACCATTGTTAATATTTGTGCACATCTTTCATATCTCTACAATGTATATTTCAAGGTGTTTGGGGTAAATGAGAGCTAGAGCTTAGATTCTGAGAATAGGTTGAAATGTAGATTGGTTTAAAATCTTAAAAACCAATAACTAGTTGTGTGGCTTTGGGCAAGTTTTTAATTATTATAGCCTCTGTTTCTTCTTTCTACAATAATGTCTAACTGGATTATTGCGAGCAATAAATGTGTTAAGAATTAGCACATGCAAAATGCTTAGAAGAGTACCAGGCACAAAGTAAATGCTGGATAAATTGTTAATCATTTTTATTCTTTCTACCCAGGTGATTTCCAATGGTAGATACCATTTTTATGTGGATCACAGTGATTGTTCTAGGCCTGGGCACTTGTTCTAAGTGGGAACAATCAAGTGTTTCTGACCCGGAAGGATAAACCGATCAGAGAGGTAAAGAGGGAGAGTTCTTGTGGTGCTTAAAACCTTGATTCCAATTCTTTTTTAGACATATTGCATTATTTGTGGGTCTGTGGCTTACGTACTTCTTATGGCTCTATTAGGTGAGCCAAATTTTCCTTTTACTTAATTGTTTTTCAAAGGGTCTTGAGAAATACAGTTATTTCCTGGATATTAATGAACAGAGCCACACATGTATTTAACAAACATTTCTAACACAAGTATTATGCACTTTACACATATATAAACAAACTTTAATCATTACCACTACTCTATGTAATAGATACTATTATCTCCATTTAATATATGAGGGTACTGTGACATGAAGAGGTTAAACTTTATTCAAAACCAGGCAGTCTGACTCCAAAATATATGTTTTTAAATGCTATGTCATGGTGACATGCCCCAGTTACTTGGACTGTACTTCAGTTTGCAATGTGCAAAGAGAATGCACATTTCTTTGATAGGATTTACACACTGAAGAATCTCTCTCTCTCTCTCTCTCTCGCTCTCGCTCTCGCTCTCTCGCTCTCTCTCTCACATACACACACTCACACACACATGCTGAGTACAGATAAATAACTAAACAGTCTAATCTGAAGACCTCAATATCTTTTGGCTTAAAAGATTAGTATTTTAGATTTTCTTCACTTGCCCAACTCCTCCTCTAGGGGGCATTAGATTGTAAAAGAAAATTTTCCCATGTGAGATTTTGTCTCAGAAGTGACTCTGGAAAGGAAGAGACTGTGTATGGGATTTCCTTTTCTGCCTGTGTGGGTGATGGTGGCGGCAGAAATAGCAACAGCTCTCCCCTCAGATCAGTTTTGTGTTGTGGTTTCTAAGCTGATCAGGGATTACTCTGACCTCTACTTTCCATGCAGAAATATGCTTCATATGCTAGTGGATATGATTTATGAAGGAAAAAATAATGCTTTATAAAATATTATCATCTTTAATATGATCATTAGTTTTCCTTGCGCATGCTTTCGTCTGAAGTGTTTTGTTCATCCTTTAAATTTTCCAATTTTCTGTTTTAGTAATTTTCTTGTAAGAAATATATAGCTTTATTTTGTTTGAAACCCAAGGTTAGGCTTTTGCTTTTTAATTGGCATGTTTAATTACCAGTGTATGTGTTCTCCATTTTTGCTTAGGATTTGGTAGCCTTAGGTACTTTTAAGACCAGAAAGAGTATTTTATTACATCTTTGATTCTTCATTTTTTTATTGCTTTTCCCTTGAGAACCTCTATATTTGTTGGACTAGTTATTTTCTTAGTTTCTGTGTATATCCTCTTCTTATTCATTTTAATATATGTATATTTTTTCCTTTAATTTCCGAGAGGGTTTTCCTAAAATTTCCTCCATAGGACGCATTTGATAATCTGTGACGACTCTTCTGCTTTCTTAGCAGATCCTTTATATCTCAGGTCTTTGTGTTCCTTTTTGCTATGTAAAAACCATGTACTCTTGAGCATCTTACAACATTTTCTTCTATCTCTTGAAGAAAACTATTTTCAGTAATGTTTTTCTTCAAAGCCTTCAAAGCAGTGGCTCCTTTTTCCTTAATTGCAGATATCGTTTCAGAAATCTCATGACCTTTGTCACTCTTGCAATTTTTCATTTTCTAGCAGGTGGGTAGGTGAAGGATGTAGTGTACTAAACTCTTTCAGTGTCCACTTGCCTGCTGGCATGAAGCCCTGAAAGCCACTTTTGTTTACTCAGCCCTTAGACTCTATTTGTTGAACACTATGTACGATCGTCCACTGAGACTACTGGAGGGCTCATTTCAGCTTCAGTTGTTGGTGTCTTTGTCTTGGGAAATGAGTCATATTCCATTGGCAGTCCTTCATTATAAGTGAGGGATGTGTAAACCATCCGATTCTTAGCCCATCCTTTCCCTGTCTTTCCATCTGGACTTGCACGTACTCTTCCTCCACACTCCTAAAGACACAAAGCACACCCTGCAGCTCCAACTGTGACCTGTTTGCTTTTCTGGGAAACTCCCACATTCCACCCACCTAGCCAAGGCCCTGGCTCCAGCCCGCGGGTATCCCCCACGTTGTTCAAAAGAGAACCCCTGATGCAGGGTCTTGAGCAAAGAGACCAGCTTCCCAGGAGTAAGGCGCTGGCAGTGGGTGAGGTTGGAAGAGAGAGAGCATTGCCCCGACGCTGTTCTTAGGAGGACAGGCTCCAGGAAGAAGCAGCCATCGTTTGTTGGATGAATTCCTGAAAGACGCCTCGCTGCTGCTGGGAGGAAAAACTGGCCCCAAGATAATGGAATGGCACCTTCTGGATGCTGAGCCTCGAGCTTTGGGAGACGGTGGACCAGGGCCCCATGGGTTGGCACCAATATGTTGCATCCCGGCTGCGGCCTCCTGCCTACTTGAAGGTGATAGACCGGTGGCCTGGGCATGCAGAGTTCACGCCCCGTGCCGGCCAAGGGCATTCCTGCCCGCGCACAGACTCCTGGGCAGGGTCCCGGCCCCCACATCTGGCTGGAAGAGGCGCTGGAGCACTGACTGACTGAGGCATCAGGCAGGCGTCGACAAAGGACTGGGGTTTGTCTCATGGTGGCGTGAGTCAGACTCCTTTCTGATGAGGCTGGGTTGAGGGCCCTGTGGCACCCGGGGTGCCCAGGTGGTTCTCATCAAAGGCCCTGCCCTGTCGCCACCCCTATGGAACTCCGAGATCTCTTTCCCCCGGAAAGAGTTGTGCGGCCGCGGCCTCCAGGCCTGATTTCCGGTTCAGGCTGAGCTGCCAGCGAAGCTCAGCACGACCCGGCCTGTGCTCTCTGCGTCCGGCTCTCCGATAAGTGCCTTCTTCTTTCTCCCTGCACACCTGAAGCCACAGAACGCACCCTGCAGGCTCCAGTTGTGCCCTTTTTGCCTTCCCGGGAGACTCTACATTCCACCCACCTGGACCAGGCCCTGGCCCTAGATCTCAGGCATCTGGCATTAAAAAATGTAAGTTACTGGTGCTTCTGTCTTTGCTTCTGTGAAGCCTTCTTTTATCACATTTTATCTGGAGAGCTTTCGTTTGTGTGGCTTTAAAAGTAAAGGATCTGATGTGGTGAGTAGTTGAGAGGAAGACAGGTTCTAGGTTGAATGGCTCATAATTTCAATGCAGTTGAACCAGGTTCTTTTTTTTTATGGTAAATGGATCTCGTGTCCCCGAATAAGTAGAATGTGGCTGGAGTCAGAAGATTTTCTCTAATGGTTTTCTGGCCTTATTAGTGTATATTCAGGGCCTTTGGTTTCTAATCAGAGTCTCCTGAATTAGTAAAAATGTGGTTCAAGCAAAATCTGGCATTTCTAAAACTTTGATTTATAATGTCATTACAGGCTTTTATCTTTTCATATATCTTTGTGGATTGTTGGTGCATTGCCTTACTCTTAGTCTGATAACCTGTTAACCTGGGAGATTTGTCATGTCATCCTTATTCCCAGTCTGAGTCTGTATGTATTTAGATTAGTTTTTTTTTCTGATGGATATAAGACCCTAAGTGTGAGAGATTTTGTTTGGATATATGTAGTTAACAAATCTATTGCTCAATTTATCTAATATTTCATTTAATATCAGAAGTTTCAATGGCCTTTTAAGTCGAGGGGTAAAGCATATACTAGAGACCGGAGCCAACTGTCACATCATGTTAGGAAAATGACTAGAAATTTGATGTTACTTTAAACAAGGAGAATGTATTGGGAGCTAAATTTACTAAGCCAGGATGAAACTAGATTTACTAGAGTTTGAACTTCACCCTATTGGCTGTGTGGAAACAGTGAAGGTGATTAAGTACCAGAATGACTTGGTTGAGATTTGTATTCTAGATATTCGATAACTGAGGTCGCCACTGATGAGCTGGGAAGCAGAGGGACCACAGGCAGGGGAATCAGCTCGGGAACTATTATGATAACTTCGGTAAGAGTTTCTAGGAGCCACGTTAAGACTGTTGGTTGGAATTGAGGTTGGGGGGAAGGGAACATGAGAAATTTGAGAAATATGTCAGTGATAGAACAGATGGTCAAGTCGATGTGGTAGCGGAGAGAGAAAGAGAAAACAGGAGAGGATTACAATTGAGGTTATTGGGTGCATGTTAATTTCTCACTGTGTTAAGACATGGAAGGAGCAGAAAGTTTCTGGGAATTTGCCTTGTGACATTTTAAATTTGAAATATCTGAGGAACAACAGGAGAGAAGGGAATTAACATGTATTAACCACTTGCAATGCACTGAGCACTGTGCTGGAAACTTTACACATATTTATTTTACTCTCCCAACAAGATCGTAAACTTTAATTTTTTTAATAAAGAAATTGTTTGTGGTCCAGCTTAATTAATTAATTAACCCAGATTCTTGTTGTGAATAACAGATTTCCTCAAGTAAGGTTGTGGGGCTCAGATTTGAACTCAGCCCTGTTTATCATTCACACACTTCCATCAATGAGAGGCTGAAGAGCATGGGGGTGGGGGGTGATCAGTAGAACAGGAGCCAGAGTGCCTGGGTTCATATTCCACTTTCCCGGTTTTCAGCTGAAACAAGATCCTTGGTGATTTGTGCCTCATTTTTCTCTTTAATAGAAAAAGGAGAAAACAATGGTACCTACCTCATATGGTTGGTTTTTGAAGTTAAAGTGAATATGTGTATGTGCGAGTATATCATGTACATATATGTGAATATATATGTCTATGTATTGTATAGGTTTCATGCAAAAAGTGGTATATATCAAACCCTAGGTAAGTGTCTGCTGTTAATTATTAGTGCTATGACATGTGCATTTAGGGTGAAATTGTTTCTTAGAGAGTTAGAGATATAGATGCAGAGGCCAGGAAGAGAGGTTAGATAATACACTGTAACGTAGGTCATAATTAGAGTCACTGAACTAAAAGGGTACTATGTTCTTTTTTGGTTTTAAAAATTATTTTAAATATATAAAAACCTGAATTTCTAGAGGAGAGCTTTCCTTTTTGAAATGTCTTGTATTTTTATTATAATAATAATTCCTCCAAAGTATATACTTCAGAAATCTTCACTTGTGCTTTTCTTTTAATGTGTTAAAATCCCCTTTGGTATCTTTGATAAATTAAGTTTATCTAGGTTCTTCTAGAAATGCTTTAGGGACTTTAGTGAGGAAGGGAGAGAAAAAGCAGTTTTTATATGTAACTGTAAAGCACAAAGCAATCTTTTTAGAGTAATATAATAAGAGATTCACTCAAGTCCTGATGGAATCAAGCTCCAATTTTCGCACAGTATTTCAGAAGAAAATTATAATAAAGGGAAAGCGTGAGTATCATAGATATCTGAAACTGGGATTTACTTTCAAAATCGTCTTATGTGGGGTTGGAACTGGTAACCTTCTTAATTGTCCCAGAAATTTTAAACCTCTATCCAAGCTGTCGTTGTGATGATCCTATAAACTGTGCATTTTGTTAACGTATTCATCAATTTGTCAAACATCTCTTGATCTCCTTTAGGGTCCAGATACTATGCAAAGGGCTCAGATACATGATTGACCAAGGGACAGTTGTCAATGACAGGCAACTTGTAGTCACATGGGAGGTACAGGTATAAATAAATGGGTTACTCAGCACATGGTATTGTGGGATACAGCAGGTCTTTGAATAACATCGTTTTGTTTAGATCCTTCTCTTTGTAATGTCAAGATGCCTTAGGAACCTTAGGAACTTAAGTCTTGTTTCTGTCAATTAGCCTATGGTAAAATTGGCTTCGTTATATTCATTTTGCTTAAAGTTGAAGAATCTATTGACAACTTTAAGTGAAGACTTATGATACATAGTAAGACTTGATGCTGTTGGGTGAGAAACTTCTCCTGGAGGAAATGACACTTTTAATGGACTCCTTAAGGGTATGTAGGGTTAGACAAGGGGAATGAAGAGAAGAGGGAGTGGTGTTCTAGTTAAAGGCAGGCAGTATGATTACGTCATGCAGGTGAGCTATGGCCTGGTAAAGGCAGGAAACTCATGTTAGCTTTTCAGTTTTGCTGAAACATAAAAGGCAAAGCCTGGCTGCATTCCTGTGAGAAGGGGAGGGCCTCAGATCAGTGGTAGGGAGGATGGAGGCAGCAAACAGGGGCACATTTTTGGACTGCTTAATATTTCAGTGAAGAAGACTTTCAGCTAGTACAAAATCCAGAAGACAGAAAAAAAAATTGAGAAACCACATAAATGTATTTTTAATAAAATCTAATTTAGTTAAAAATCATAAACCACATATAAGTGATAGATAAAGGTCTAAACTTCTTGGAATACATACTGTTGTAAAAATCAATAAGAAATACCCATCCAAAAGGTAGTATTCTTCTTGCAGCTGGCAGGAAGGGATCTTGCCCTGAAGGCTCAGATCCTAGAGAAGGCGTCTCTGCTTGGCTTGAATCTGCTCTATCTTCTCTGCCAGCCACTATGTCAGCTGGCTACAATCATAACTTTCATAATGAACCCCCCAAACTCATAATAGAAAGCAGCAAAGAAATAATGGAGACTACTTATCTCTTAGCTTATTTTGTCCTCTAAGCTACGTGATACATGTAAAATGATGCATGAGGTGACCGTACATTTAAATAATATCAACTGTGGGGATGTATTAACTAAGAAATACATACATACATACATACATATATATATGTATATATATACACACATATATACACATATATATGTATGTGTGTGTGTATGTGTGTGTGTGTGTGTGTGTGTGTGTGTATAATGATGAGAATAACTGTACATTATCCATAGGAACTATTAACTATATCTCTAACCCAGAAAGACTCTTTTTAAAAGGATAACATTCAAAGGACCAGAGCTTTTCTTTTTTAGTAACTATATCTATATTTAAACAAGAGGATTTCTTTAACAGGTTCGATTCATCTTATGTACTTTGGTTTCCTTTTTGTAAGATATTGGATGCACTTTAATAAAGGAGATACATTAGAAAGGGATGTAAAAGGAAACAAAACACCATTTTCTATTGCATATATAGTATAAATTTTCAATATCTTCTTGTTCCCACTAGGGGACTGAGTCCCCAGATCCTATTAGAGAATATAGATTGGGTTTGTAAACTGAAAGATCTCTGGAAATAAGTTGGGTTGTAGTTTGTGAGTTTAACTTAGTTATGAATTTTCTAAACTAGAATCAATTCCATTCTTAGCAACAACAGAAACAAACATGTATTTGAAGTCTTATTTGCTTGCATACTTTAGATAGACTTGATCAAAGTGGTCGAATTTCTATATAAAAAATTGACTTTGTAATTGAAAAAGGAAAAACAACAAAAAACAAAAGAGACACCCTTAGCAACTGTTTTTCAGCTAGATGCTACTTAAAAATTCAGGAGACTGTTTTCAGAATACTTTTATATGTTGCTGAAGGAAAGTACTGCAGCTAATATAGCTACAAAGGAGAAACAGTTATTCTTAAATGTCATCTACTTGCTGGACCTGAACTGGGTAAGGATTCAGATTTGATTCATTCAATTACTGTTCCCAGCAGTGTTCTCACCAGCATATTGCTTTTTTGGCTGCTCAAGAAAGCTGAAATAAGATTGGGCTGTATGCAAGCAAGACCTCAAAGAAAGAAAGAGAGGGTTATTGGCTTTAAAAACTACTGACAGTCCATTTTATACCTTGTATTGTTTGAATGAATTGAAATATAATGCGTTTTCCTTTAACCTCAGAAAACAAAGCTTATAGAAAGAGTCATAAAATGGACATTAAATCCAAAGCATAAGTCTAAAATTTTCTCTTTCGTGTATTTCAAAACACATTCTAGTTTTATGATAAATTTATATATTCTGTATCACGTAGTGTAGAAAAAATGCATAAATTAAAAACTAGTAGAGTTAGGTAAACATTTATCATTGCTATTATGACCGTTTTCTCTGTATAAATCAAATATCTGTAGAGATGACTTGTGCATCAAAGTGTTTTACTGTACTTGAAATAGTTTGCTGTGTTGCTAGAAAATAATCTCCTAAAGGGATTTTACTTATTAATATTTATAGTGAGCCTTTTCTAGTACAGTTCTAACAATGTAGTAAGTTCTCACATTTTCACTGAACTGGACTAATTTGAAAGCTTTCTGACTTTAGACATCTTATTATATGTGAATTAAAATTAGCACCGTAGTAAAATTTTCTTGAGCATTATTTGCAAATTTAAAAAATTATCTATTAGGAAATTATCGACTATGGCTTCATTAAAGTTACATAGACAAATAACTATTTGGCACATATTTCCTAATGTACCCAAATATTTATTTTAAAAGAATCATTTACCTGCAACCCTAGAACTGTAATTAGAATATTTGTTTCCAGGTAAATCTCACTGATAGTGCAATGTTATAGCTGGTTGATTGAATTGCACTGGAGTTATTGCACTGATCTCTTATTTTCAAGACTGTGCCAACATACAGAGAAAATACATTGTGAAGGAAGCTGAACCACTTTGTAATGAGAAAATACCTCCTAGGAATCACTTCCTATTATATTCTCTTGTAGTGAGTTTTAGAACTTCATAATTTTAATGAATTAGTTATAGAAGACTATTTCCTCAGAGAGTCATTAGTAATATATAAGGATTCTACCACTTTAGACAAATAAATTTTTAAAAAATAAATAAGAGTAAAATGTATTATTTACAGATTGTTTTTCTGTTTGGTGATTTGTATTGGGATACCTCTTTTCTAACTCAGTAATACAGAGTTCCTTAGTACCTAAAGAATGTAGTGTTAAACTCTGTTTTTGTTTATCTTATTGTATATCTGATGAATTGCAGATTGAATTACATCATTTAAAACAACATTAAAACAAAACTAGGTTTAATAAAAGCCCTTATAAATCCAGGTAGACTATGAAGTGAATAATAATCATTCCTCCTCAACAGTCGTTTTATCAAGGTGTTTCTTTGGGTGGGGGTTTAGGTAGAAAAGATTGATACATGACCTGCGATATTTTCCTCATCACACTCTCAAGAGAGATGCTTGTTGACCTTCAGATAGTACCCAGTACCAGCCCTGGTGGAGCCCATTGCTCTTTGAGGCGCTAACCCTTTTGCTTTGTGGCCCCAAATGAACCAACCTTCATTGACTCTTTTGACTCGTACATTGACTATTTCTACAACATTCTGCAGTGTATTACATTAATTCAATTTAATGGAGCAGAAGAAAACATTTTATTTACCTGAGTTAATGAGACTGCACAGTAAGCCACTATAGGCGTACCTCGTTTTATTGCACTTTATTGTGCTTCACAGATGTTACATTTTTCACAAATGGAAGGCAAGACCCCAGCACCAGCAAAAAGATTATGACTAGCTTTATTGCAGTGTTCACTTTATTACAGTGGCCTGGAACCGAAACTGCAGTATCTCTGAGGTACACCTGTGCAGAGTCCAAAGGAAGCCGGATTTAGGAGACTGGAGCATCACTTCAGCCCTTTAAGATCACTGGCCTAGACTTTGATGTAATATATTAAATAACGCTTTAAAGTCTTGATTAATTTTACAGCTTTCCAGGGACACCTCATAGACTCAGACTGGACATAAGTCTATGTTAATAATCATAGTGACTTTACATCTGTGATTTTATAAGACAAGCATGATTGCAAATTTTGATCCTGATAAATATTTTCTGAATGTGTTCCAAAGTAATAATGTTAAATAAGATTCTGAGGTCAAATAATTTTGTTGCTGGTGGTGGTCTGAATATGTTATGAAATATCTGAGAACTTTATTATGCTCATATACATTGTGATTCTCCAAGCCTTATTTGATTATAGGTCTTTACTTAAGGTCATCCACTTACTTGGGAAGTTCATCTATAAGTATTCTTTTCTACTTTTGATGTGAGAAATAAGGTGACTGTATACATAGTACATTTTCTTCACTACAGATTTCCAAGGCATTGAAAATAAAGAATTCATGATCCAACATATTGACAGAAGCAAAGTAAGTGCATCTGTGTTTTAGGCACTACAGACCACAATGTTAGCAATGGCTTTTCCATATTAAAGAGTGTTCTTGTAATGAACTGTGTGGTACAAAATATTGCTACAAAGCTGTCTTTATAATTCTCTTACAGCTTTGGCTTTATTCTTTCCATAAGGCCAAACATTCAACTTGAGATTTAGAAAAATGTCCTCATTATGCTAGGATGTAACTGTTCCTTCAGTAATACAAAGAGGCAATAAACATTTCCAAGAATCAAGATAACTATCGTATAGTATTATGCTAGCTTGACAGAGGTCATTTGAAGTTGATAAAATAGCGCCTGAAAGGAACAGAGACCTTTGACTTAAACATTAAAAACAGCTATGTCTCCAGAGAATTGACCCATTCAGTAAAGTTGTTTTGAAATAAAAAGCGTATTTTCTGGTTGGAATGATCTTTTCTGCCAAATGACACCTTAAAATTTTAAATGAATTTAGATCCAAAACCTTACAAAATAAATAAATTTGTGATGCCCTTGACTCACTGGCTCAGAATTCACCTTTGTAGAAACTGCTGGAAAAGCACATTTACTGCACCTGCAACAAGGATGGGCTGACGCTTTGCCAGACTGCGAGTGAAGCTTCCCCTCCCTCCCCACCTCTTAGAGCCTGCCTCCTCCTGTCCTAGAACATTTTCTTAAAACCTCTACTCGTGGTAGCATTTCAGACACATTATAAGGCAGGGATGGGAGTACATGTGAGCTTAAGGTCTAGTTAGAGTTCTGGCAATGCATAAAAAAGTGAAATAAAACTGTTGAAAAATGAGCAAATAGATGAAAGACTTGGGTGTTAGATTTAGTTCTGCCATCAACTTACTGTATAAACTCTGGCAAGTCATTAACCTCAGAATCCTTACCTATAACAATAACATGAAGATATTGGAATAAATTATTCTTTTGGCATATTGTGTCATTATCCTCAATCAGTAGGCCTCTTGTCTGTCCCAGAAGGGCCAGGTAACTCCTGGTGCTTCTATAGGTGAGGTATACTTCCCACCCATGTTCCAGATATCACATTGCATAAGCCAGCACATTTTCATCCTGTCATGGGCTGGGCTTGAACAAGGAGCTGACTAGCTAGCTCACTTTAAATGGAAGGCTGAACCACTGTCTACAAGTACTATTTTGGCAGCAGACTTAATATTTAAATAACTCTGGTGCTAATGATAGCTAATTCACTTTGTTAGATTAAGGCACTAATGAAACTATTTAAGGTGTTCCACATGCACTTAGTCATATAAGTTGGTCTGCCAGGTGAAGTGAAGGTGAATGCTGAAAGGAGGTAGAGTGAACCAAGCAATGCAAAAATAACTTTATGTCAGGAAAAAAAAAAAAAAAAACCAGCAGGAAAAGCAACTGTGCTTCCCTATGCTCTTCCCCTCATCTCTTCGGCACTCACTTATGCCACTCTTGTGCTTAATAGGGGCTCTGGGCCTCTCTGTGCAGTTTTTCTCTCCTCCCTATAAACCAACATGAGTTTCAGAGGATAGTATTTTAAGGTGACTCACAGTCCCTGTTTGCCCAGGATGGAGGAAATTCCTGGGATCCAGGAAACCTGGATGGTCTGGGGCATGCTGAATGCTTGGCCGCCCAGGTTAGTGAGCAGTTAAGTGTTCTTAGGGCCCACCTCTTTCTCCCTCCAGCTTAGAGCTGTGTGTGGTAGCTGTGGTAGCTCAGTGGATCGGAGAGCGCGTGGCTTTTAAAATGGAAAGGTCATTACTTAATCTTAGCTAAGATAGTAAACATTTTTGACCCTCAGTTTTTACATTTGTAAAACAGTGAAGAGAATGTTTATTTTACAGGATTAAAGGAGTCTATACTTGGAAAAAGCTTGATATAAAAAAAAAGCACTAAATGAATACATGTCAGCTTCCTCTCATTTTCACAGGTGTTTACAAAACATGAAAAGTCCAAATTTCCACTGTAACTCTTGATTTCCTCCATCTCTTAAAATTGTGAATGAGAAATGGAGTCTTGGATTTAGGGGTTATTTTATAGTCCTTGAATATATAAGAGCAGTGGCCTTTGAGATGTTATATTAGGTGAACATTTTTTCCAACAAAATTGTCTATGTAGCGTCAGGTAACTTTGGTTAATTCCATAGGAAAAAAGTCAACTGTTGCTTAAATTGACCTACTGCTTTCCTGATGTAACTTGTAATTTTTATCAAAGCGGTAGATCTGGTAACTATATGAATTATGGAGCAGCTCTGGATTAGATATGACTCATTTCATCAAAGACATACTATTTTATCTTACTTCCATCCTCCCCTAATTTCCAGGAGTGGACTAGACTCACTAAGTCTAAAAGTATAGCACTTTTCTGGTATGGAAAACAAACACTTGTGTTCTGTGACTCTTTATGATATTTGGTCACATATTTATGGTTCCGAAATTTGGGGATCCACCCATACTTTTATTGATCATGAACTTTAAGGTAACTTTTACACATAATTAAAATCTTAAACTAAGAAGATAAAATAGAGCTTGAACTTATGTCACTAAATGTCAGTGGACTTTGTCATTCTTTAAACATATTTTCTTTTTTGTACTTCTCATATATTTACTTTTAAAAAGCCAACAGGAATTCTTACTGTTCTCCAAAGGCCAGAGATAGGAAGAACTTTGTATACCTCTGTGTAGTGTAGGGAGCCGTTTTGGGGATCCCTCACGTGCTCCACTGACTACATTTGCCTGTGTTCCAGCCACTCTGAGACTCTGTGTTCATGCTCATCACTGCCTCTGTGCTTTTGCACCTGCTGTCCTCCTTTTTTCCCCGAAATGCCCACACAGCACTATCTTAATTAAATTAACCTGGCACATTTCTATTCATTGGTTAATACCTAGCTCAAATGATGTCCAATGTAAAGCTTCCACCAAGAATATTTAATATAGTGAATTTTTCATCACACACCTATCTCCTTAATAAACTGTGATCTCTAACTATAGTCTCATTTCTTTCTTGTACCCCCACTCCTAGTTTGAGTTTTGGCAATGCATATAAAAGTGAAGTAAAACTTTGTTGAAAGAATGAGCAAATAGATGAAAGACTTGAATGTTAGGTTTAGTTCTGCCATTAACTTACTGTATAAAGTCTGGCAAGTCATTAACCTAAGCCTCAGATTCCTTACTTATAACAATAACATGAAGATATTAGAATAAATTATCCTTTTGGCATATTGTGTCATTATTCTCAATCAGTATGCCATTAGTCTGTCCCAGAAGGGCCAGGTAACTAAGTCCCTATGCTTCTATAGGTGAAGTACACTTCCCACCTATGTTCAGAATGGCCAGTGGAAGTAAATGTTTCAGTTTTGAGCAAATGCTTTAACAGGCATCTTGTTTCAAACAGTGCTTGTGATCCATTCCACTATCTCAGGAATGGAATGTTCCCAAGCAGTGCAGCAACTTCTCTGGATCCTGGCACAAAAGAGGCGTAGAGCACAGCTAGAACCTGAATTAGAGCCACAGCTGACTTGCAACCTACATGTATTATGAATGAGTATTATGTAAACCGTCTGACCGATTCACTCCTTAAGTTTTACTTTTTGTTCTGTTTTTTCATAATATTACTAGCATTCCCTAAAATTTTTCTATTACTACTTATTACTGCTTAGATATTTTAAATATATTTAGACAAGATGAACTTGAACCCTGTGGAAGGCAACCTCAATCCATAAAGTATGTCTTCTAACTGATTTGTCACAGAATTTTTAGGCTAGCTTGAACCACCCACGTATGTGCAATTTGATGACGAGTAGAAACTCATCATAGATGTTCCAGCATAACTCTTGGTACACACCTGTTATGGTAGGCAGACTCCAAGTTCATCTCCAGTAATCCCCACCTGGTATTCATGGCTTTGTGTAGTTCCCTTCCCATGAGTAACTTGCTGCTAACCAACGCTATACCTCAATGTTGAAGGGATGCCACTTCTGTTATTAGATTTTAAAAGGTTCTCATTTTTGTCTTGGTAGCAGAATCTCCTTTGCTGGCTTTGATGAAGCAGGCAAATAGAGAGCTTTCACATGGCAAGGAACTGAGGTTGGCCTCTGGCCAACAGCCAGCAAGGAACAAAGACCATCAGTCCAACAATCTGCAAGGAATGGACTTGCACGACCATATAATTTTAGAAGCTCATACGTTCCAGTCAGGCTTTCAGATGAGATGGTAGCTCTGGCTGCCACCTTGATGGCAGCTGTGCATGAGCAAGGTCCTGAAGAGGCAGACACACGGAAGCCGTGCCTGGGTTCTTGATTCCCAGAAGATAGAAGATAATAAATGTGTGTTGTTTTAATCCTCTAAATTTGTGCTAATTTTTTTTTCAGCGAAATATATGACTATTATACCTCTGATTTATATGTTCAACCATCTGTTCATTCCACAAATGTCAATGAAGTTTTTATTATATGCTGGGAATCGTGTTGGCACTGAGGACGTAACAGTGAACAAAGCAGAATGTGGTTGTTGCCCTGCTTGCTGTTTAGTGAGGAAGACATGTCATCAAATAACATGTAATAAGAGGTTACAGAATGGGATCCTGGGACACTGTGGGTCTTTATGGTAGAAAAACCTAATCAGTAATGTTGACATTGGGAGGGTTTATCTAAGAAAGCAATCTTTCATTTGAAGTCTGAAGAATAAGACATTTATTAGATGGAAGATGAAAGGAATTTTTCAGGGAAGGGGAAGGTATGTTCGATGACCTAGAGATGAGAATGAGTTTGAGTAAAGGGTAGAAATTTTCTGCCTTTGTAACTGAGAGAGAAGCCTATTTAGATAGGTTGAGGTTGGATCATGAATGCCTGGTAAGCAGTGTCTCAAAATTAGGACTCTATCCTGAAGGGAATGGGGCATCATTGACTTCTGTTAACAGATAAAGAACATGATCACACTTTGTCCTTGGAAAGAACATTTCGATTGTGCTGTGAGGAATGGCTTGTGTATTGGTCAGAGTACATGCGAGGAAGCAGAGCTGTGATTTTATGGGATTAAAGTTTTGTCGTAGGAAAGGAACCTTACACAAATGTAGGAGAACGAGAGACAAAGATCTGGAAAGGGAGCTTTGCAAGGAAATCTGAGAGGCCAAGCAGACACACACCCAGGACAAAGCCCGAAGGAGCTGCTCGTGGAAAGGTGTGTGGAAAGTGGTTGCCTCTGTGGGCTGCTTCCTCCAGAATCCACAGATAAGAATCTGATGGGGCTGGAGTTGGGAAGGTGAGCTGGACATTCCACTCTGTTCTATTTTTCTTTGTCCCTAGCACTCATCACTTGCTATTGAAAATTCTCCAAATTCATTAACTATTTCTGTTTGTCTATGTTAAAATGATAAAACTTAAACGTACTTAAGTGTTGCTGTGCCGGAGTTGAAAACATTTTATTTTACTTCTTACTTTACTTGATTTAGTATACAGTTGAAAATCAACTTAATTTGTTAAAAAAAGAATTTTTTTAACTTAAAAATTCAGACGATTACTTTTATTAAAATGAGAGAAAATTATGCTCCTGAGTTAATAGTCATGTGAGAACATAAATCATTTCTCTTTTTCTGTAATATTTATCTTTAGTTCATAACTGATCAATTTATTTAGGATGATTCACCTTCCAAACTATGAAGTTCTCCCTGTGGTTCTGCATTTCCATATTATTAGATTGTTCCAGCAGTGGTAATTTTCCTAATCTGTAATTCTTGTTACGTTTTTATGCTTGTTCTGCATATTAGGACCTAGATCAGAAAATAGATTTCTGTTTCCATTAGAGATAATGTCTTGTTAAGATACCATCAATTTCAGTAACTCGTTCTCCTGAGGTAAAGCCCCTTTGAAGTTTCTCAAATAACTTGCCATTGGATTTCTCATTATTGATACTCAACAAATTCTTCTGCTTTGGAAGTCTTTTACATATTAATGTTGCAAAGATATGCCTGGTTTTGATTCAGAGGTTCAGGTTTGTTAGTTCATTCCTTGTTCCCTGGAAAACTCAATGAAAAAGGTCTTTTTAAACATGAACTTGTTTTCATATGTATACAGTGACTACCTGAGGCTGTTTGTGAAAATTCTGGTGGAGATGAATGCAGGCATCATGGAGTGGGTGTGGGATGTCACATAAAGCATATGGATTCTATAATATTTTATATCTTTTTTGTTTTTCTGTTTCTCTTTTACCTCCTACCTCTATCCCACGTGATCTCAAGTAATCGAGAATCATTTTCCTAAAGTAACCCTGCTTTAGTTCTTTTTTTACTTTCTCTTTTATATTATAATTTTAAGGAAGAAACTCTAGTTGGGTTATGTGATATATTTAAGTAAGCCAAACCTCAACTTGTTTTATTTTTAAAGCTGTTTTGGAGCAATATTAACTTCTTTCAGTTTTGCTTAGCAGTCACTTAGATACTAAACATTTAATCATTATTTACAGTATGCCCAGAATTGATTATACACAAAAAGTTGCCACTGATTTCCTATTGGATAGACAACTTTATATGCTGATAAGCACTGAACTGGGTGAACTGATTCAACTAGGAAGACGGATGGCCTCAAATGTCTAGATTATAGGGCAATGTGGAGTCTATCACATACATTTGATGTTGACACATGCTTATTGTTAAAAACATGCCTTCTTTGACTCCTTTATAGCCCAGTGTTCCAAAAGTGCTGCCTCTACAGTATTTTGGGGATTTAATGTAAATTCAAAACATACAAATTTTAAGTGGTGTGGTATGACTCATTACTAACATACCTGTGTGCACAAAATTTGAAGTAATACAAATTACTACAAATGAAATGTTATGGATTGCTTTAATCCAAAGTAGGTAGGTGGAGTAGTTGTAAATTCTTTTGTTGCTAAGAGACTAGATTTAAAAGTTCTCATCATATGAAAAATTTACTTTAACTATGTGAGTTGATGGGTGCTAACTAAACTTATTGTGGAAATCATTTTACAATATATACATATATCAAATCATTTTATACCTTAAACTAATACAATTTATATGCCAATTATATCTCAATAAAACTGGAAAAAACCTCTTATGCTATAGTCAGATGGCAGTACCATTTATGCTGTATACATAAATATCTCCCAGACTTTGTCAGAATCTATCTTGAGTTATAGCAATCTTGAATAATGCAAGTTTTTCAAGAAAGTTTTCTTCCCATGATGACCAACTGTGCTGTCCTCTTAGTCTCCATGCCTTCACCATCTTTTGTCACATTTTCTCTATATCACATTATTGAACCAATTCTTTCTAAGAATTCTATACCACTAAATCCAGTGGACATTTGATTTCCTCACCTTCTTGATGAAGCACTATCTTTCCTGAGCTTGGAGTTCTCTCTATCTCTGTGGCTATTTTCTGTCATATTTGCAAGGTCATTTTCCTTTAGCCAACTGTGAAATATTACAGACCTTCTAGGCTCCGTCCTAGGCTTTCTTCTCTTTTTACACCAAACCTTTGTGTGGGCGATCTCATTCATGTATATGACTTCAATGATTACAGATAGGCAGAAGAGCTACAAATATGAATCTCTTGTTCATCAACTGATGACATCTTCTCATCTTTGCTGATGAATTTGTCCACTTCTCTTCACTTCCAGCCCCACCATACTTGTCCTAGTTACTATGGACTCTCCCATGGATCATTCAATAGGTTTGAGATTTGTATTCTACACTTGTTCTTGCCCTTTTTCCAATTCAAAACATGGAAGCCAGAGTAATGTGTTTGAACTGCAAATCTGATTTCTTCTTACTCCTGTCCCATTAAATATCACCTTTTTAGCTTTCCATAGCTGTTAGAATGAAGAACAGAATACTTAACATTTTCTTTTCGGTTTTGCATGGTATGTCATCTGAGTACATCTTCAGACCATATTGATACCACATTTCCTCCCATTCTATTTGGAACAGCTATGCTAGCCTTAAAAAAAATTGTTTTTTAAAGTGCAGATTTTCTCCTTCCATAGGCTATTTCTTCCATCTGGTACACATGCCTTGCCCTACTTTGCCTCAGCCTAGTTAACTTCTTTTCTTCAGTTCTTTAGAGAAGTAGTCCCTAAACTCCTTGGCCAGATGAATTGTCCCTATTGGGAGTTCTCATAGTACCATGTACATCTCTGTCATAGCATTGATGGCTAATATAAACAGTAATGCAGTTTGAGTCCTTGAGAAACAGTTTCTCTTTGGTATTTGGGAAGGTCAAGAAGAACAAGAATCTTGTTTGGTTTTTCATTCACTGGTTAATTTCAACACCTAGCACAGTGTCTAGCACGGAGTAGAAAGCTAAATATACTATAAAATGAGTGACTGAGTTCATTAAGTGAGCACATTTCAGATTCTCTCCTAAATTTCTAGAGTAGTAAACTCCAAGACTCTCTTTATGTACAAAGCATATTAAAGAATAGAAGTATTTGAAGAAAGTGATATAAGGAAAACAATGACTGAGCTAGGTGTTAAGTGATACAAATTTGGGTATTGAATCCTTAATTTAATACATGTGCCACTTTAAGCAAGACTCTGCCTTAATGTCATCTTTAAAATAGAAATAATAATATAACAATAATAAATTATGGCAATAACAAGACTAACCTTTATGAAGAATTTACCTTATGTGCCATACACCTGACTAAATGACAGAAAGGCATCATCTCAGTTCATCCTCAGAACCCCGTGACATACATTTAATATAAAAATAAAAACAATAACATCTAACATTCATATAGCACTATGTGCTCAGAACTCTTTTAAGCATATTACATATATTATTTATTCACTCTTAATGGTAGGAAGATCAGATGAAATATTCATGAGAGGCACTGTATAACGTACATCAGAATACAGGTGTCAGATAAATAGTTATTATGACTGTAAAATCTAATTAAAAAGTACATTACCGTACAGTATGGGGATTAGTTATGCTATTTTATGGCCAGCATTGTACTGTTTGCCTCTTTTGGTTTAAGTATACTGAATTTGTTTTAAATTCTTAAAAGTTTCTTGGTCAAGACTCTTTTTCTTTCATGCCCACTCAACAATAATACATCGCTACTCAATTTTTACTTGTGAGAATTTTGGCATGTTTGACATTACATACTTAGTATTCACTATTCTTTAATGCTGCATGGCTATAGGAGAATACTATATTACATTCTTGTAATGTGAGATAACTACAGAGAGTTGATCAATTATTTTTATACCCTTGAAATCTATAAAATTGTATTTTAAATATGTTTACGGGCTTAAACATTAGAGCTATTGGAATATCATAAACAGGTTTCTCTTAAAAGTATTCCTGAGATATTTAATTAAATTAAAAATAACTTCATTCATTTCACAAAACTGTTTGAAGATAAACAAATGATCTATGGTCATTTTCAACTATTGCAGAAAATATTGAAATAGTGGCATTGTTTCTCAGACTACATAGATTACGATATTTAAGTTGAATACATTTTCCTATTATGAACTAAATAGCAAAGCATTCTGTATAAAATCTTATGGGAAATAAGAAGAATGGAGGAAAAGTATTAAAATGTTAAATTATTTATTACATGAAGACTGTTTTTCTGCTTTTCTTTAAGTTAGAGGTATAAAAGAGCTTTCTTCGAAGCACAGGTTCTTTATTTACCATATTTGTGTTGGTCAGTCAATCCATTAGTTAACTCCAACTTATTGTTCCAGATACAAAGATACTTTCATTTGTTAAAATTAATTTTTCTAGTATATTTTTTCATACTCCCAAATAGCCAGCTGCAGTAATAATAGTGTGTAAAATTACACTGAGTTCCTTTCCTAAGTAAGGACAATATGGGAACAGAGAGACCTAGTTTTCAATTCAGCTATATGTATCATTGGGGATTTTCTATTTTATAGTGTGTAAAGCAAGAAATTTGTACTAGAGTTTTATTTATTTGTCTACAGCCATGCCACCCTGAACAAGCCCGATCTTGTCTGATCTCAGAAGCTAAGCAGGGTTGGGCCTGGTTAGTTCTTGGATAGGAGACCACCTCGGAAGACTAGGCGCTGTAGATGTAAATAGAGTTTTATTTATTCATTTTTTTTAAAACCAACACATAATTAGTGAGTGTTCTGTTGTGTCAGACATGGGAAAGTTCCTCATGAAGCTTACATTCGACTGGAAAGATGATACTACTACTACTATTACTAAACCTATGATGAATGGCATTCTGTTATTTCCTGTCTTTTAGAGACATATTTTCACCTTTTTTCATTTGAACAGCATTTTGGGTTTACATGTGTAATTTATAATCTTACAAGTTGTGTTATAATCACTTGTTTATAAGGAGGGTTTCTCTTTGACTTTCTGAAAAATTAGAATCATGTTTCAACTATTTAAAATTACAATATTTAGCAGAATTTCCGCAGTATAATACATATGTAATTAAACTTTGTTAAACACATGAGTATATGAATGAATATATTGACTAATGCAAGGAGGGAATAAGTGAAATTTTTTGGAATAATCTCTCTTTGAGTTATGACCTCTGTGTGTGGAGTCTCCATGGGTTTGTGGAGTCAGATGCATTCCCTCACCTCATTCCCTTAAGGAAGTGAAATAGTGCACCCCACAGAGGTCTTCTCCTCCCCTTAGTATTTTACTCACGTTCTCAAAGAGGTTAAAGTATTTTGGTGAGCAATGAGAGTATATATAAATTTTAATTTAGACAGTTTTCAAAAAATAAATGAGAAAGGCTTAAAATCCTTATCATATTTTTTAGTTTCAGGTTCTTCTTAAACTTTCTTCTTATTGTAAAGTAATTCACCTCTATATGCTATGCATTTCCTCAAAATCTCACCACCATTTTTCATATGACTAATTTATTTATTCTATTTTCCCATACTCATTGATCATAATCACTATTTAGTAATGTGATAAATTTAGAGGAAAGTTTATATAATTATGATAATACAATTATAGGACATTTAGAAGTCTATGAATTAGAAGTGGGCTTGAAGACCTCGTTTGTGAACAGATATAATCAACATTATTAATAGCTATACCCTTTATCTGGTGCAACAGGAATTGAAAACCGGCAGTATGTATCAGCCAGGCAAGAGGTCAAGTTTATGTTGGTGGCAAGAGAAGAGACTGTAATAAGAGAACATCAAACAAGATGCCAGAAAGCGTGGCAGCCCGCTCCAGTGGACAGTGAGTCCTCTACTGGACATATCCTTTTCACACAGAGAAGACTGTCCCTCTCTCTCACCCACATAGTAGTCAGTACTTCCTCAGAGCAAACTGGCCAAAGTTTCATTATGTTGTAAGTGGAAAGCAAACAGAAGTCATTATATTGGTCTTATGAACATCTTTCATTACTTTTAAAAAAAGTATTACATTTTTCTTATCTGTTAAATGCATTTGGATTAATAATTATATGACACCTATTTTAGTATGAAACATTTTTGCTCCAGTTACTTTTTATATGTGTGCACATGTGTGTATTTTCATATGTATAACATTTATAACATACGTTTCCTTAAAAGAAGTAATAGACATACAATAGATAATATATTCCTAAGTATTCTGAATCAATTAAATGTATTCTAAAGTAGGGAAATTTAATTTGGATGTATTTTATGTCAACCTTTTTAGACTGTGATAATATAATACTAAATTCTTAAAATATAACTAAATATCTTAATATGAGTTCCTCTTAGTAAAGTTTTAGCTTTTTTTTTTTTTTTTGTATTTACAAGCCATCTTTAAAGGTAAAGGAGAATTAAAAAATTTTCCATGTTCTAGCATTATTTAAATTTCGGCACGAATACCTTCCCTGAAATCTAGACTTTGGTTTATCTGAAAGATATATCAATAAATCAGCTGGACATTGGTAGGATTGTTTTCCTAGAGCTAAATGGCAAAATCCAAAGTCTTTTTATAGTGAATTTCGGCTCGATTCAAGCCATGAGGAACAACTTAGGGGATTCATCTCGTGGAAGGGTATGGCAGCTGGTGATTCCAAGCACAAACAGCAATCATTTTGACAAACTTCTGATGTTCGTGCTGTTTTGATGTGAGACTTTAGTAGGAAGTTAGGATATAGTAAATAATGGTGTGTCATCTTCAAAGAGCAAGCCATCAACAGCTTTTTAGACACACTGGGCTTTAATCAGCGAACTAACTGGGTGTCTTTCTTGCATTATTGATTTGTATCATCAGTATTAATTTATATTTATCTACACACTCACCCATTCTGTTATTCTTTATCCTTTCCAGAACATCTGCCCATTGCGTCACTCTTTATTCTTTCTGATGTCTTTAGGTTTCCATTTTGGATTTTTTTGATACTGTTCTAGTAAATTCCCCTTTCATCTTTTCTCTGCAGGTTTACTGGTGACAGTCTCTCAGTTTCTCTTGGTCTGAAACATTTGAAAATATTTTCATTTAAGCTTCATATTTGAAGGATATCTTTTATATATACAGAAATATAAGTTGGTAAATATTTCTTAGTACTTTAAAGATTTTATTCTATTGTTGATTGGTTTCTATTATTTCTGTTGAGAAATTATCTGAATAATACATCTTAATTTTCTGCCTTATTTTCAGATTTTCTCATTTGATTTCATCACTTTTTCTATTATGAGATTACATGTGGTTTTCTTTGTTTTAATTGTGCTTAAGTTTTACAGTGTTTCTTGAATATGTGGATTGCTGTTTTTCCTAAATTCTGGAAAATTCTCACCCATTATCTCTTCAGTTTTGGCTTTTGCTGCTTTTTTCCCCTGATTTCCTTTTGGTACTCCAACTGTATTTATGTTAGAAATATTACCACATTCTTCAAGCCTCCTATGTTTTTTTTAAATTTTTTACAAATATATTTTTATTTGTATATTTTGACTATCTGCTATTAAATCATTTAAAGTTTTTTCTTATCAGATTTTCTTTCTGGGACTGTTTTCTTTTTTCTGAAACAAATTTATAAATACATTTAATAATTTTTTTGATGAACATTTACAGTTTTGTCGAAAATATATTAAAATTGATCTTTATTCTTAAATGATATATTTTATATAAAATTATATATTGACAATTATCGTCTCTCAGGACTTCTAAATATTATTTCATTGTTTTCTGCTTTCTCTTGTTGCTGTTGCTGAGTATTTAAAAAAGCTAATTGACATGCCTTTACATGTAACCTGTCTTTGTTTCTTTCTCTTTGGATTCTTTTTAAGATCTTTTTGTCTCCTGCAATTTTTATATAATCCTTCTAGATAAAAAAAAGTTTACTTCCTTAACCTGATGATTTTTATATTCATTAATTCTGGAAAATCCTGAAGCTTTTGAAAACATTTTATTGAAGTATAATATGCATACAAAAAAGTACTTAGGTGTATAGTTTGATGACATTTTATACATCATGTATATTGATTTAGCCAGTCTACAAATCAAGAACTACAATATTTATAGAACTCAAGATACTCCTCTCAGGTTCTCTTTCAGTCACTTCCTATCCTGAAATATTATCACTCTCTGGAATTTTATAACCAAAGGTGAATATTTTCAGTTTTTGAACTTTACATAAATGAACTGTGCAATACATATTTCTTTTGTCTCATTTCTTTTGCCCAATATGTATTCCTATTTATGAGTAGCAGCCCATTGAGAGAATCCAGCCATTATTTTTTCAAATATCTTATCCTCTTTCTCATTTTCTTCTCAAAATCCAGGTTTATATTTGTTAGGCTTTCTCATTTTGACTTCTGTATCTTTTATTTTATTTCAGCTTATTGTTTTTCTGGCCTGTATTATCAGTAATTTTTTCATATATGTATCTTTCAATTCATTGATTTTTCCTGGACTATTTATAATATAATGTTTAATCAGAACATTCATTTTAATCTGTAGCTTTAACTTTAGCTATAACTTGTTTTTTCTAGATTTATTTTTACTTGTTTTGATATATGCTTTATCTTAAAAACAATTATCTTATTATTCTCAATTATTCTATTTTAGTATACTTAAATATTTAAAAATATTCTTTCATATTCTGAATCTTATAATGACATTATATGATGTTATAGGATGCCTAATTCTGCTGTTGGTTGTATCTGCTGATGCTGAATGATGGTTTCGTATTTTCCTAAAGTTTTTGTGTTTTTCTCTTAGGAAAATGTGCCTTTGATTCTTCAGAATGCTACCACTTTAAGTTAATTTTCTCTTGGACCTTGCAAATAATATGAATCACAAATCTAAGCTTAGATGTGACCTGAAGAAATTTCCAGGATTTTTTTTGCACCCGAATTTCACATAGAAGCTAAAATTTCCTTGTTTTTTCTCCTTTCTGACAATATTTTTTTCCCTCACAACAGTTTTACTAAGACTATAGACTTCTGAGTGTCCCAACTCTATGTTGAAGATCTTATTTCCAACACTGCATCTTATGTGAGACCCAGGGTTTTGCTACTTGTACCTTACTGAGATCAGTAAATCATCTCTGGCCATTTTACTTTAGAGTAAGCATAAATTCTTGTTTCCAGTTCCTCTTTTATTTTGCCCCTGGGATTTCTCTTATTTTATTAACAATTTAGCCATGTATTTAAAATGATGTTTGTTATACTTTATAGATTGTTTCTAAATTTTTATGTTGCGAGTTTTTAAAGGTATCTATTTTACCATATATCCGAAATAGAGGATTTTCTATATTCTTTAGAATATTCTATTTTACTCAGTAGCTCCTCCAATATTAACTGGAAAAATTAAAATTTTAGTACCTTATTGTTTTTCATCAGTAAAATAGGATGATAAAATTATCTATTTCTTATGATGTTTTCAGAGTCAAATGGAATAAATAATACATATAAAGTGCTTTGAATAGTGCCACATATATATTAAACTGTCAGAAATTGTTAGGTATTACCAGTACTATCTTACTTAACTAATACTGTTACTGACCCTTTGAAGAGATTGACTTCCAGGTATTATATTGGCAATAATATTTGATATAAATTGATAAATATTGATAGTAATTACTGATAGTTTTTCTATGCCACACATTTCATGAGAGCTTCAATCTATGCTGCCAGATTTTTCAGAGTTTGAAATATTCAAAATTTCATCTATTCCAAATTCCAACCAATTATACTAATGTCAGACAGATTGCCATCCAGCTTTCTTGATATATCCCAGGATGTGGAACTCAAGAAATATATGTGGAATGTAGTTTTCTCTTTCTTATAATCTTCATCACCTATTCTTCTTTGTCTGGCATGTGGAAGAGATGTATACACTAGTGAACTATATGTAAAGAAAAAAGATGTGATTTCTAATATTAGCCATTGGAGCCTGACCCATAATTCCCCAGAAGGAAGAAGAGAACTTGATGAAGAAAAAATAGCCAGTTCAAGAGGATGAGTTGTTTCTCTCACATACTTTTTGACTTTTTCAGGCAGCAGTTCAGAATAGTTTCTGGTTCACTGAGACTGTTCCTGCAGCTTCTGGGCTTATAAAAGGTCAAATAAGAAAAAAAGTATGTTCAAGTATGTTTCTGTTGATTCATTTAAGACTCTTTCTTGATTCCGTGCTGTGGAGACTAGGATTAAATATCCTTAGAGATTATGCTCACGTAATTATGGCATGTTTTATTGGCTTATACTTCCCAGGCTAACCCAGTGAAACAGGTGTAGTTTTAAGCCTGATAAATTTAAGCCAGCTATAAAATCTGATATTTTTGCTTCTTGTTGTGTTACTCATACAATGGCATTTTCACTGCTTTGTTGGAGAATATGAGAATGAGGAGTACAGATTCTGTTTTATTTCTATGCTTCTGGCATAATTTAAAAACCCTTATAAAATAATCAGGGAAATTGTCTCCATGAACAATTATGAAAAAAGCTAAATGCCTCCAAGTGAGGCTTTAAGAATGATGTTAATTAGTTGTAAGATACTTTTCTGATGAGAATTATTATAAAGGAAGAAAGACACACCAGAATTAAAGAAGCCCTAAAGGAGTAGAAAAGCACTCATGTAACTATTTCTTTGTCTTTTCTCTCCCTCCTTCAAAATTTCGAATGGAAAATATATAAGGAGTCTCATTTTCACTTACTGTGTTTGAAATGGGCATTCTCAGAGGAAGACTGGCTTTTTAAAACTGCAAGCACTCCCTTTACCCATTGCATCAGAGCTGAAGCCTGCCACTTTTCCTCCAGGTTCAGCACACGGAGACAATATAAGTTTTTCATATTAGTACCTCAATATTTCTATTTTCTGGTATAATTTTATATAATTTTTCAAAGACTAGCAGCTCTCTTGGTGGTGTTAAATACACATAGACACATATTTTCTACAAGGAGTATATCTCTAGTCGTAACCATTTTCTTGAGGAATAATTCTGATTATCATTTATTCATGAGTGACTTAAAAATTTTTAATTTTGGTGCTGCAAACATATATGTACAATGACTTACCTTCATCTGAAATTTCCAGATTACATGACTAAGTTTGAACTCCTTATCCTTCCGCAGATTCTGCTCCTCTTCTCATGTTGGATAAATATTTCAAAGCTGGACAGACTCCCATCACCCTCATCTAGTAAATCATCTCTACTCTCTACCTTAAACATAGATCTTCTCTTTATACTGACCTGCTCTTAGTTCCTTCTACAAATCGTATGGCTTCATGCTTCACTACCTTTCTACCCTCTATTCCCGTTGCCTGGAATACAGGTCTTTATCTGGGCCCCGTTAGGCCTCCTTCTTATCCTTTTAGATTCCTGACTTTCTTAGGAAATGATGCTAACATAAGAAGCTCCAAATTCAAGAGGACAGACAGGCAGATAAAAGAATGTTTTAATATAGAGAAATGTGATATTAGGAACTCTATGACATTAAGTTGTTTATATGTCTCTTTACCCTTTGTGTTGTAAACATTTTGAGGTCATGGGCTGTGCCTAATTTATTTTTGTATCTTGAGAGCTTAGCCTAATAATAAATATCATTATATGCTTATTGCTGAATAAGTGTTTACCGAAAGAATGTAATTCTCATGACTTACAATTACAGAAATTATACAAGTATTGGTGCTGTTCTTTCCTTCTCAGATAAGCTCTAGTCAATAGCTCACTGATAAGATTTAGATTTACATGCGATCATAAATTCTGAATCAGAATCTCAGGTGTTTTCCAATGTATTTTGCAAATTCCACCACAGACTGTACTTTTGAAATGCCAAGGTACAGCAACAAACTAAGAGAAAGATGAGTTCCTAGAAGGGATTTTTGTATGGGAGAATTATTTTCTCCTTACACAAAGCAGCTGTCTTCCCTTAGCAGTTTCTATATAAGGTTTTATATTGCTGTTGGTCAGAGGCTCAGAAGACCTGGTTTATAGTCTAGCTCCTCTGTGTACCCTCTTATAATGTATAAAATTTGCTTTTGAGGCATATTTTTCTTATTCACAATTGTGGATGATAATATCAGCCATGATTATCTCACATAGATACGGTGAAGCTCAAGTGAACCAATGTCCATGAAAGTACTTCAAAATACGTAAGTCGTGAAAGTATAATAAAGTAATGTGATTAGGCAAACTATATTTTGTTATAGAGACCAAAATAGAAGAAAACAAATATCTTAGGGTAAAAATAGATAGCATTTCTGAATTTATTTTATAAAAAATTTATTAATACTATATAAATACTAGTATTACCATAATACTAGTTGATTTATTGTATGTTTATGATATAGTAGGAATCATGGGGATTGCATCATTTAATTCTAATCACAAGTACATACAGTAGGAATGATTTTAGCTATCCTCTTGCAGATAAGGAAGCTGAGAATTACAGATACTAAATGATAAAGTTTCCCTATACTATTGCCAAATTGTAGCATCCAAACTAATTTTACTCTGATTTTTAAAGTGGTCATTTTAAAGAAAAATAAAGGCTCCAAAATGTAAGAGTATGTCCAAATATTATTCTAAAGTGAATAGTATATAAAATTACTTCAAGCATATTTACATCTATCTGATTAAAAGAAAAGTATTTCAGTTTCCTAAGAATAGCAATAGTATCCTAGGAAGAGAAAAAAAGGGCTGTTAGAAATTATCTGTAAAGAACGCTATACTTTTTCTCTAAACACCCGTCTTCCTCTAAGGCATTTCTTTCTGTGTGTTTCTCAGATTAGGATGTAATATCAATTATCTACTGTTACTCAAGTTAGAGCCTTTGAAATCATTTCTTAATCTTCCTCTTTGTTATCCCTACTTCCTGTCCTCATTCTATTCAATCAGTTGTCATGTCCTGCTCTGCTACCGTGTATTTATTTCTTGATTCACTTTCTTCTCTCACTCTCCTTTTCACTGTACTAGTCTAAACCAAAATGGTACTTTGCCTATAATAGAGAAAACATCTCTGAATTGGTCCCATTGGATCTATTTTTTATTCCTTTTAATTCATTCTCTAACAGCTAGATTGAACTTTTTATATTGCAAATTAGATCACACTATACTTTAGCTTAAAATAGTCTGTGGATTCCAATTGTTCTTTCAATAAAGGTCAAAAGCATTGGCGCAGGTTTCGAGTCTCTGTATGATGTGGTTAATCTCACACCACCCTATTCTCCTCTCATCATGTGTCTTCTAGTCATACTGGCCTCATTTTAGTTTGGCCAGTGCCCATGCTTCTTCCAGCATTGGAAACCTATGCATAAAATTTCTTCTGCTCGGAATGCTCTGTTATCCCCATTCTGTCACCTGGGTAACAACCAGTTGTACTTCAGACTGCACTTTACGTGCCACTTCATGAGGGAGACATTCCTTGATCACCCCTAGATTTCGTCAGGTCCCCCAATTAATTACTCTGACAGCATGTCGTGTTTTTCTTTTTATTAGTGTATATCACAATAGTTTTTTTTTAATCATTGGACAAACTGTAACTTATGTCAAACAGACATTTTGTTTTCCTTATATCCTATTCATACAGCTGAGCAGTTGAAAAAAAAAATGATTCCTCTCAAAAGGTGAAATGGTGAAAGATCATAAATAACTGGTGTTCCAAAGTTTCTCCTGTCATACATGTTTAATGTCTGTTTGAAGGCGAGATTTCTGTTTTGTTCATGACACAGTCATGAGACTAGCACAGTTCTTGGCACAGAGTGGGGGCGCTGTGACTACCTGATAGCCGTGTGGATACATGAAGTTTCTCTATGGATCATCTAGAACTCTAGAATTTAGCCTAGGATAGAATAAAATGTCATGCAGTTTTTCCTCCTTAGATGAGTGAAAAAATATCCCTCATTAATTTTTTTCTGAGAATCAAGGGCTCTTTTAGATATGCTAGCTAAATTTTTGTATTTTTTACTTCTATTAATCCTTTTTGTTGATTTTTATCATTTAATTCTAGCGACAACAGTCCAAGCTGGATATTATTATTATTATTTTTACAAATGAAGAAACTAAGTATGGCAGAGACCTCTTTATCCTTTTTCTTCTTCCATAAAAATATAATTCTAGCTGGCACATGGCTAGACCCCATTTCTTTGACTTTTGCACTGATGTGTGGCTAATTCTCTTCAAAGGCTTAGAAATATCATGGCCTGGAACTTTTCAGAGAATAGATGTGCTTCGTGCATCCCTGTAAGCAAGAAATAAACTTACAGGACGTCTGAGATGTTGCAATTTGGGGTCCAATTTTTTAGTATACTATGCAACCAAGGTAGACTCGTAAGCATACGTTACTTTCTAAGGCCACCAAGTGGCAACCAGTCTCAAGACTGCTTGTTTCAAAGACCATCCATCTCTTCTAAGGACCTTTCTGTCATGGATGTAAATTGGAAATGTCTCTTTAATTTGTGCACCTTTTTTACCCTGGTCATCTGTCCTAGTTCTTATGTGATTTTTGCCCCCTCTGTTGTATTTTTTTTTAGGTGTTAGCATGTTTTAATTATTCATTCAGTCATTCCATTAAATTTTAATGAATGCCCACACTTTTAGAGTAGATAAAAAGACTAAGTTAAATAAAGTCCCCACTCTTCAGGAGCTCACAGCCTGTTGCCACCAACCAGGAGGAGAATTAAGGATTGTTAAATAAATAATGAGAACACAATTTAAAATGTGGCATATAGTAGAAATGTGACTACAAGGTTTAAATGCTACAGGAGGACGTGCCTGTCATGTTTCTAATAATATTAGCTGATGCTTAATTAGCCCATATCCTGCTTAATTTATTTCCACCTTACAACTCAGTAAGGTCAGAGCACTCTGACATCTCTGTTTGGAGTAGGCAGACTTAAGCTTGAAAGAGTAGGCCTCTGATGAGATTCCAGCCCTTCATCTCCTTGTAACAGCCCTTATACATTGAGCTGTACAGTCCACTAATGAGATCTAAATTGTGTCATTAGGCAGGTAGTTTGGTTTCATTATCACCAATTCTTTCAGTGTGGCACTGCTAATCTTCCCAATTAGCCAAAGAAAATCACTGCCAACCAATCAGATAACTGGGCTGATTAAAATGATTACCCAGAAATGACTGGTTTAAACAAATTTGTTCAGAAAAAGACTAGAGGAAACAACAATTTCAAGGGGCATGCATGGACACTGATAGTTTTAAAAAACAGGTCTGAATGTTTGATGAGTCTGAAAATTCACAGAATAAAATATTTTCAGAGGTTTGATAAATGATCTTATCCTATAGATACTTGAATCTTTTCTCAGGTTTCACAGGCATCCTGCGCGATGTTCTGTACTGTCCTTTTACCTCCTTGTACGCATTCACTTCACATGCTCACAATACACTTCTATTTTATGTCATCTCTGTCGTCAAAAGGACATTAATCCAGGCAAGCCAAGTTTCAAGCACATTTGCTTTCTTTTATTGATGTTATATTTAAAACTAAAACTAAATTATATAGAAGCAAGAGTTTTTTTTTTTATCAATTGCTTATGGTGCAATTCCAAGTTTCCCATTTTTTTCCCACAGGAGAATGTACCAACTTTGAATCAATAGAAATCTTTAAATGTTCTACTTAAAGTTAATTCAGATACAGACATGGCCTTTGTCAGGTTGTAATCAGATTGTAGAAGCTTCTAAGGATAACAGCTCAGGGAACAGCTCTTGTTTCATGGTTCCAACCTCACTATGATCAGTGGTTAGTTAATCACTGTGGAACTGTAACAGAAGTGCAGTTTTATGATAGACTATGTTAGACAACCAGTTTATCTTATTATGAAAATGAATACCTTGCATTATTTCAGCATTTGCTTATGGCAGGAGACCATTGAATAGTAAGAATAGTTTATTACTTTGGTATTAGTTTTGAATTTTATGATATTTTATAAATACAAAAACGAATTTTAGATCTTGATTCCTTTGCATGTGGAATTAGAGAGAAGTTTCCCACTTGAAGCCCTCTGCTTATTTTGTTTGTTTGTTTATAAATGTAAAATGAAAATGATGAGAAATGCTGTCACCCATTCCATGTCATCCCTTCTCCACCTTATTTTGATTTACTTAATTCCTTAAATTTTATTGTTTCACTACTGTTTTTAAAGATGTTTCTTATATAATCCTCATTTTTCACGTTTTTCTGTTGCTCTTACGGGATATTATAATAATGGTAATAAACTAAATCCCATTTACCTATATGAAGTTAAAATTATTTTCTCTAGAAAGAGATATTTTAGAGCAATGTCTTTACTGCCACCTTAAACTCATTTGGGACTAACTTTGAGAGTCAACAAATTATTTTTTTGGAGCATGGAATCCTTACCTTGTATTACTTAAATACAATCCCTCTGCTCTTATCTGTTTATGCAGATATTCTACCTGTCCTGTGCATTTATACAGAATTATAGATGATTTAGAGAAAACATTGGTATGAAGTGACAATTTCAATAAGAAGTCTGAAGTCAGATGAAGAGATCTGATATGAATTCCTTCCAAGAAATATATTTAATTGGAATTTGAACATGATTTTAAAAGCTGAAATGAGTAATTCTCCTAGAAAAAAAATGTGTCTAATAAATAAAATTACTAATTGAACTGTAATGCTGACCTTTAAAATAACACAAATGATTAAATGCATATGGTCAGAGTGGCCATCCTGTCTAGATGTAAGGCTTTTAAGTGTTTTGTTTCTCTCTGCTTATTGACTTTGGTTAATGTATTCTGTGGATTTACACTTGATGTATTCAGGAAAGTAGAAAATAATTAACCACTACTTAGGTTACTGTCAAGAATGATGAAGTAACAGAGATCCACAGGCTTCCATGGACTGTTAGCCTCACGGCGTTTTAAATCTGTGGGATCTCTTTAGTAATACCTCCAGTACAGCATCTTTGAGAGAGTCTTACTTCCACTTTATGAAAGGGATGCATGATATCTTGGAAATTTAACACAATAGGAACAAATTTCAATGACAGTAGGATTTGATTGACAGCTAAGCACTTGGGAGATATCTGCTACTGAACTCTAAGAAGTGAATGATTGATAGGATACTACAGTTTTAGAAAACCAGTGGGTGCAGGAGGGGAAAAAGAGAGTTTCATTGCTCTTCTGTGGAGAATTGACTAATGATATTTCTGAGGATGTGCTATATACTGGGGATATACATTTGGCAAATAGATTTCTCATAACAACTCTATGAAGTAGCAACTATTATTTTTCAATTTGACAGATGTAGAATCCTCGGCTTGCTGGGTGAGGTTAAATAACTTCCCCAAAGTCAAAATGCTGGAAATCAGATGCAGGTCTGTGTGGCTCCAAATTGACACTCGGTTCAAGATTTTTTCATAAACAAGCAATGCATTTTAATGGGTAAAAAAGAACAGGGTCGTCACTTGATGAATGAAAAGCATGGAAATTAAAGGGATGATGAAAAGGAACAACTTCCACAGGGGGAACGTGAAGCAGCAAGGCTTCGCCCCTTGAGATGCTTTGAGACTTACGTAGAGTGAGGGCTAGTTTTAGAAGAACCAGGACGCACTTTTCACGTTTTCAGTTATGTTGCATTTAAAAAATACAAAAAATTTGAATAGCTGCTTTCATTTTCAACTTAATATTCTAAGAAGAGACACACTTAAAGTCGTGTCAACTCTGACATGAATCAGTCTGTAATTGTTTTATGTATTTTGCCCAGCTAAAGTTCTTTAAGTCATTTCCTATTCATTGCATGATTTAGCAGTTCTCTTTTGTATATAATTAAAATAGGATTCACTATGGAATTCATACAACTACCATCTTTAGCTATTAAAAAGTCATGCAAGAGAGAATGGGGAGATTTTGATGCCAAATCATTTCTCATTTTGTAAAGCCTATCAGAATGACCTGTATAACAAAGTGTCCTATTTATTGTGCAATAAAATTACTCTAATATAATGACAGTTTGATATTTCAGTTCAGACTGTTCCACACATGTTCTGAGAACTGGTTTTGGTGTGACAGTAGCATTTCTCATGGCACTTTCTGATGGCTTGAACATCAGAACAGTTTGTCACAAATTTGTCATTTATTTGCTCTGACACTTATTATTTAAGAGTAGAACAAATAATTGTGAATACTGTTTCAGCCATAACTTTTATTCATAAGCTCTCAATTTATTCATATTTGGAGACTATTAGCATAAGAAATAGATGAGAAAATAAAATTTTCTGTTTATTTTCACTTAGATCAGAGAAGAGCAAAATTTCATGTGATATGAGCTGCCTGCTCATTTATTTAGGTAGTAAATACTTACTTTCCACTTTCCCACAATTGGTCTATGTCACCACCACTGAACCCTGGCATTGGGGGGAAGCAGCCATAGACAAAACATAAATGTAACTATGCTTCGTTAAAACTTTATAAAAATAGGCGGCAGGAGCATTTGACCTCTAGGCTATAATTTGCCAGTCCTTAACCTAGATCAACAGCTTATCTATTGCAAAGATGTGCTTAATAGAAATCAGAATTTTAGAAGGATAATGAATTTTAGAGGTTTTCTGACATTCCCCCATTCATTTTTAAATGAGAAAACTAAGGCTTGCAGAGAAGGAATGAATTGCCTAGAGCAGCACAGTACTTAGTCATAAAAAGAAAGTTTGTGTTCCTGCATCATTTGTGCCCTGGTTGCCCAGACAACCACAGAGGAAGATCACTTACCTGTGAGTGTAGAAGGACACCTTTGGTAGTCTGGCAGTGCATTTTTCTGTATGTCAACAAATGCAAATATATGCTAATTTAAATGGGATATTTGGCAGGCCTTAGGGAACCCCATTTAGCTGCTACTAAAGAAGTTATCCCAAAGAATACAAACTAGAATAAAATTATTCCAAAGTCTGATTAATATTTCGTGGTCTGCATAGAGCTGCCTGCTCATTTATCAATTCCCTGAGCTTGGTTTCCCCTGCGATTGTCTCTTCGTTTTTGCAAAGATCACATGCAAACATGCCCAGGCTCATCCCTTTTATTCAGGCATGCAGACATGACTGCTCACCCAGGCTTCGTGGTCCCTGTGGTGGAGGCAGGTGCTATATGGAGCTCCTTTCAAAATGAAACTGCACGTTGGTGATAAATTGGAGTTAAGCAAATTTTAACTTGGAACGAGTTCTGAGGATTAAAGCAGGTGGTTGACTTTGGAACTAGACTTATTTTAGAGTAGAAGACTAAAAGTGGATGCAATTTTCTTGTAATCCGTTTTTTGTAGAGAAAATGCCTCGAAAATAGTAAAAGCAAACTTAATGTTTTGGACATTTGAATATGAACGTAAATCAGTACACAAAGCAGAAATTCTTATAAAAGGAATAAACTTGGCTCTGATAAAGATGATGATAACAATAATAACTAACAATTATAGAGGAATTACTATACAATAGACAGTTCTAAATGCTTTAGTAGATATTAAATAATTTATATTACTGTTAAAAATAATAAACTGAAATGAGAGACAACAGCATTTATTTAGGATGAAAAAGAATTGCAATTCTTGAAGCACAGAATCAGGCAGAAACTCAAATAGTGTCCTGATTACAGGGTGAGGGCAAGGGGTTTTTATGAGAAAAGGCAGGGAATAATTACATGAATAGAAACAGATTTCTGTTGGTGTTAACAAGCTGAGTTACTCTTTGGTTATACGTGGCTGGTTACTGATTCTGCCTTCAGAGTGTCAGTAATCATCAGTCCTTGTGCTTAGGATGTCTGCTTTCCTATTAGCTTTGCAAACAGTTGTTTGTGAGACAGGGTTGGTTTGGCCCAGTCCACGGATTGCTTTGCCTAGTTCAAACAGTCCAAAGGTTCAAGGAGCAAGTCAGTGTCAACTTTTCATATTATGTTCTGTACAAAACACCTCAAAGCTATTATATGCAGAATAAATCCAAAGTTCTTAGCATGTAGATCAATATTCCTTTATATACATTTTTAGTACTTTTTATTCTCCTGCACATACCATATGCCCAAGACATTTGGGCTGCTTGTTATTTTTAAAAAGCTTTTTATTATCTCCTCCAAGCCAGACATGCTTAGGTGCTGTGAATACAAAAAACAAATAAGCAACCCCTCAAATGCCCCCAAAACAGGAACTACTTTTTATTTTTCAGGAGCTTACAGTCTAGCTGAGGAAATAGCTCTCAGCTCTTTCTAGACCCTGTAAAGCTAACTGGAAGGAATGGAGTTGGTAAGGCCTGTGATCTACCCTCCAATGGTTAGGTAATCAGAGCAACTCTATTTATTGCACATTTTGATCCTCCAGTTTAAGCCTTAGAGTCCACTTTTGTTCGAATGCTTTTTAAGGTACTGTTACATAGAAGAACATATGTTAGAAAGATATTAGCTTCTTTAAGCTTGTTCGCATTTAGAGAAGAGGAGGGAATAGGCACATATGGAGAAGCTTTTCTAAATGTAGACGGAAACCAGGTTTGAGTATTTGCATAAAAGAAAGGAGAACTATTATAATAAAAACATATTTAAAAATAGGATATTGAGAAGGGTCAAGAAAAGTGAGGACGGAAAAAAAGACCCTTTAATTTGTCAAGAAAGATTATCAGAAAGCATTTTGAGTAGATTGGTGAAAATAAGAGACTAATTTCTGGTAATCACAGAGGAGGCGAGTGAGCAGGGTCTCCAAAGTAGCCATTTAAGTAGTTTGCATTGAATAGAATTAGCCCAGTGGCAACTTTAGGAGCAGCAGAGTGTTTGTTTGGCGTCTAGACTTTTAGTCTCCATCAGTTACCTGTTACTCATAGGAAGATCAACAGGCTCTGTTTATATTAGTGTTTCTATATGAAATATTTGTATTTTTGAAATGTCTTATTTATATTATGAAGACACTGTGGTCAAAAGAGTATATTTTTAAGGAAATAAACTCTTCTGGACCTTTTAAATAATTTTGAAATTTTGATTGATGATCCAAAGCCAGCTGTCTTTGGGGAGATACAAGAGCTTGAAACAGTCTATAGAAAACAGAGGAGAAATGGTGGGAGTATTTTGAAGATCAACCCTGGCTCCTTTTTCAACGGTTATCATATCAATAAATTCTTTGCACCAATTTTCAGATACAAATATAATTTTTAATAAGAGGGCATTCTTACCCCATTCTTAAAGTGCATCATAACTCTAACACTTTTTTACTTACCAAACACTGAGAACATGCAGCTCAAACAAAACCAGCTCTCTAATTGGAATTTCTTTGTTCACGTGAGCATTTTCTGACTTAGGAACACAGCTAGCATGATGGCAGAATATCTCTCTCCTTTGTTCTATCAATATTGATATGAGTAAATTAAAATTTAGTTCATAACAATGTTTTCTAATAGCTAGGGTCACTTTATATTTTAAAATTTTGGGTAGTAGGGTTTAAAGGACAGGTTTGGCCATTAGTGAGGAAAAGTTGGATTTTGAGCTAACTAGCTGAGAAAAAAAGCACACTTTTTACTGCTTAGAATTCCAAAGATCCTTGTGTGACTACTTAGTAGGTACCATGGAAGTTTACTCATTATTAGAACATTAATATAGCAGTTTCTGGCTTTAGAGATTGAGGGAGTTATAACTTTATTGTTATTTTTTTAATCAGAAAAGTGATAAAGCATTGTCAAGGCATTGTTTTGGCCAGACTAGTGGATTGCAGATGTTTTTGCTTAACTCAGAATTATTCACTTCTCTGTGTTATCAGCATCCTGATTTTTTAAGGGGCTTGCCTCTTCCTCATGATTACTTCATTTTGTTTTTGAGGGTCTGATTCTACCTTGGGCTTATGGGTGGACAATTAGACTATTGTTTTTCTTTGGCTACAGTAATTGGTTTAGGATTAGTCATGTGATTTAACTACATCCAGTAAGACTTTTCTGGAGCTAGTAAGATGGGAGAAATTTTCTTCTAACTGGGGGGTGGGGGGTGGGGGCGGGTTAGCAGTAACGATGATGTACGCTTGAATCTCCAAAGGCCGTCATGCAACATCTGAGAATAAAGTCTAAAAAACAAAGCAGAGCCAAGAGATGGAGAGAGACCAAGTCTTGAAAACATCAGTTGAATCTTGGATTCATCAGCATTTGAACCTATGACCATGGTTTTGTTGTTGTTGTTGTTGTTGTTGTTATGTTTCGTTTTAATCTGTGAGTCAGTAAATTCTCTTCTTAGCTTAAACCAGTTTGAGTTAGGTTTTAGATATGTGCAGCAGAGGGGAGTTCAGACTGGTATATGAAGAAAGGCCATTTAGAAATACAAACAGCTACCATTTTTATTACCATCATTTAATTTTAATAAAGAACATTTGCGCACACAAAAAGTGGAATGAATCAAAGGCAGTCATTTAAAATAGAAATAATTTACTTTTATGAAATTACTTCCAATAATGTTCTCATTTCTTAGGCAAGTGAAAACCTTTTTACAAGATATGTAGCAATAGCTGGTCCAATAGGATAGTAACAGAATTGAGGCTCAGGAGACAAAGATTTAAGTTTTACTTCTATGAGTAAGTAATGAAAATTATCAGGGAGTTACTTAAATTGTTTGCATCTCAGATTCTTCAGTTTTTAACTGAAACAAATGAGTTCTGTATAGCCTGCCCCATATGCTGTTTATGAGGAGAAAAGTAGCCTGGTTTATATAACCAAATTCAAAAGTTTCAAGTCATCATAATGCACATTTATTTCTTACCTACAATTATGACTTGAGGGCTGAAGTTTTAATATCTAGTGACTTTGGCAAACTAAGCTATACCTCTGCATTCATGCAGAATCTTTCAAGATTAAAACATTTGTAGCAGTCACTATAATATATGCTTGCAATTTTTTTGCTAACATTTTGTATGCAGTTTTATTTCAATGTTATGAAATGAACATCCATTGAGTATGTTAGAGTTAAATGAAATAAAGTGATTTTTTTTCAAGAATGCTCACATTATGTGAAGAAATGAACATCTGTTTTATGGGCTAATTACGTGATATGTAGGAAGCTTTTCGTTGTTGTTTTTCATAGCTTTGTTTTGAAGGATTGGTCAGTGAGCCATATCATAAACACTGTTAAAATGGGATTTTGATGCATGAATAAGTGAAGTTCTTTTCTGTACTCTCAGCAGATTTTTTTTTTTAAAAAAAGACTTTTTAAATTTCATAACTAGAATAAAACAATTGACTTAAAAGAGTTGCAACAGGCAAAAAGTCTGATTCAGTAAAGTTCAGTGCTTTTTTACCAGGAGACTATTTGGTTTTGTTGTTCTCAAGGTTCTGGATGCTAACCTGACCTGAGTTTCTGTGAATTTGGGGACAAAGGAGAGATGTGGGTGTGTTTCTGTGAAAGAGAACCTGCTTCCTAGTGAAGGATTTGCATCATATCCAATCACAGAAGAACAAAGGGAAAACGGGAAAGCAGAGAAGGCAGTTGCTCAGACTGCTCTTGAGGCAGTGAAGCCCCACCCTTCCCTCTCCTGCAGGGTGTCTCAGTGTACGTTGTCTGCGTGCTGGCCGCTTGCCATTCAGATGAGTGTTTCTCCTCTCAGTTTGCCTTTGAAGTTTCCCGTTGCCAGGACCAGAGGTAATGGGCCATTTCACACAATTTAGGGGAACAAACTGAAAGCAGCAATTTCTCCTTTAGAAAACTACTGAAATGTCACCTTCAGTGAGCATGTGTTTGGCAACAACAATGTCATGTACTTGGCTGTTTAAACAGTTCAGTCAAAACCAAAGGGCCCTAGTATTCTGGAAGGCTATTCCTTCACTGGGGGTAGTATGACTTAGCCCAAATATTTTGATGCGCTTTGTCAGGCTGGCAGCTGTCAATCAGGTGGGCACGATTCCTTTTTATTATTTTCTTGAGTTGATCTGATTCACTAACTCCGTCTCTGCTGAATGTCTTCCATAGCTGTGGCTCTGCTGGATGACACAGATTTAGCTGCTCCTAGGCTTCTGCGATAAATATTATGGTAGATAAAGCACGTGGACTCTGGAGCCAGACTGTCTTGAGGTTCAAATCCTAGTTCTGTCACTGATTAGCTGTATGACTTTGGGAAATTTACTGAATCGCTCTGTGCTTCAGTTTCCTGACATGTTAAATATGGGCAAAGGTTGGTTGTGAGGATTAACTAGATTAACATAAGTGTAAGTGCCTGACATATTGTTAAGTACTTCACCAGTGTAAATTATTATTATTATTATTGTTATCAATTATGATTAAACTTTGATACTTTACTCAATCCTTTTTTTGTACTGATCTAGAAAAATTAATGATAGTACCACACAATGAACTCTGGAATATTTATGTACTATATATACTGTATCCATATCATTATGATAAGTGCTGTTAAAGATAATAAGCCAGATTGTTACTTCTCGAATATCTGTTGATGTCTGATATAGGAATAAACAGTTTTCAAGGGATCTTTGCCATTTGTTTTGACTGAATCAGTTAAGTAAGCTAACAAAACACTAGACAAGGCACTGGAAGGTCAAAGAAATGAGTCCTTTTGGGTCGATTGTAGCACGTTGAATCTTAGTGCCTCATCTCTGTGCATTTTGTTTTAACATAAGAACACCACCTGGTTTCTAAGTGACTGCCCAACACACAGTAGACATTTGTTGAATAACTGTCTTTTAATTTACAAAGCAATTTTACATGTACCGTCTCATCCAGTTTCTCATGTTGACTGTTCTGGGCCAGATAATTTCCTGTGGAGGACTGTCCTGTGCCTGTAAGATGCTTAGTAGCATCCTTGATTTCTCCTCTTTAGGACCACTTTCCCAGTCAGCTGTGATGACCAAAAAGGAATTGTAAAATGTCATTTGGGATCGGAGGTGGAAGGGGTCAAAATTACCTTAAGAACCATTGATTCTCATTTTATGCTGAACTTTATTGTAGGAGGGATGACCATCTCGGGTTTGCAGTTTACAGCTGAGAGAACTAAATTTCAGTGTTTAAGTGGCTTATGCAGTGTCCTCTGGCTAGTGACCTGCAGCTTGAACTTGAATCCTGTTCCCTCCTGACTCACATGACCATACACATCTTAAAGGTAAATGTGATAGAAACAGGCTCAGTTGCATGCAAGGGCAGCCTGGCTGATTCAGTTGGGCTTTCTGGAGTCATGATCACATGGCAACACTTCAGCTATGTGTCTGTTTTCAGGGTCATCTTTGGAAAGAGTACAATATGGCCATAGTAATCATTTCTAGGGATATTCCCAAAGCAAGATTTCTCTTTACTTATAGGTCAACAAAGTGTCTGTCTTACTTAAATGGGAAGAGCAACTTGCTTAAGTTTTTCTGTTGATAAACATAGCTTCTTTATATGGAAGAGCATTCTGATTTTGTGTATATTTGCGATAGTCCAATTTAATTTCCATTCCTTTCTCTTAGAGAACAAAATATTTAAATATTTCCTGGGGGAAAAAGTTAAGGAAAAGATTGCCTGCTGTCTGGAGTCTGGTCTAAATTATTTGTGCAGACCAGCCCGTGAAATACAATTGCTGCTCCTTCCAGGCAGTGTTACAGACACAAGAGATCTGAATTTTACATAACCGTGAAAATAATTTAGGGCCTTCTCCAGATGATGCTCCCTGAACTATAAATCTCCTTTGCAGTTTCAAATTCTATTTAAACAACTTGACATTAAAATTTATTCACTAAGATAAGCTGTGCTAGAGCCTGTGTAAGCAATGATCACGATTAATATAAAGAGGCTGGAGAGAGAGAGGGATAAAATCGAAGCAACAGAAATGGAATGAGAAAGCTGGAGAAAGTTGAGGGACACCATGAAAATAAATACAGAAGAATGACTTATACGAAGAATTTGATTAAAAAAAGAGATGAGAACTCTCAATTTTAAATCAAGGTATCTTTATATGCATAACAGTGAACATAATAGCACTTAAGACAGATTTTTAGCTAAGAAAGTAGACACTGACAGAAGACAGTTTGGCAGAGGTTTATCATTATTTCCAAAGTTGTTATTAACATCATCACTAAAACATTCATTTGTTGCATCGACAGCAAAGTCAAGGTACTTGAAACAATGATGGGGCCAAGGCTTTACCGTCAATTGACTATGAGCTTCTCAGATTTTAGCCTAAACTGAAACACATGGAGGACCTGGAAAAGTACAGATTATAGGGCCTCGACCCAGAGTTCTGATTCAGTAGGTCTGACGTGGGGGTGAGGGCACAAGGATTTACCTTTATGACAAGTTCTCACATGATCTGATGATGGGAAGCCATACTTTGTGAACCATGTGCTTAAGTCATCATTGGGACCTCTACAAGCTTCATTTTCCTCAGGCATAGATGTGACTGAAGACCATCTACCACCATAGTATTTATGTGTGAGAAGACTTTTAAGAGTATAATTAAATTTTATTTTGGCTGTAATTTAGAACTATTCCACTGATTTGACCTACTTTATTGAGACCATAATCTGACTATTCTAGCACACTGTTAGTAAATTCTAGTGTCCTCCTGGGTATTTTGTATTATCAAAAGATGGACATAAATTTTATTTATTTTTTGGAGGCAGAATATTAGCTCTCATGCCTTTTAGGATTTCCCATCTCTGGCTGTGCTTTCCCGTTGCTTTCTGATAGCTTTTGGCAGTTAGGAAAAAGGAAAAAACTTGTTCTTGTAACAGGCGAATTCTGGAAATAACACTTCCATAGATCATTGATAATCCATTTTTCAACTTTTCAGAATTCCCGATCAGCAAAAAATAAGTACTATCCCTCTGTATAGTGTTATGTTTCATACTTATATTGAGGCCGGGTGACCTTGCCTGACCATTTCCTGCTTGAACGAGTTAGTTTCTGACTGCACCCCCACCCTTCGCCAGGACTCAGGCTGATGCAATCTGAAAACCCACTTAAACGATTAAGCCGGTTTCCTTATAGTTTGACAGCCAATCAGTGTTCTCTTTATGTTCTCCTTCCTTATGTGGAATATCTGTAGCTGTGTAGGAATGCGGAAGTACAATATGGTATAAAACTGCCTGTTACGTTACAGTTAGGGCTTAACCTTTGGATAAGATCCGCTGAGCCGGTGCCAGCATCAATAAACACTGCTTCATACTTATAGCCTCGGTGCCTTGTCTCTCCATTCTGGAATGCTGCAACAATATACTAATTTATAAGCCCAAACACTTTATATGTGAACCATAGATACCTCTAATTTAGAGTGTAGCAAAGCTACAGTATAAGGCATTCTAAAGGACAAAGATGTTACTAATTAGAAAGTAGTGGTGATTTAATTCTTTTATGATCCATTCCTCAATACTCTATGTAGTTATATAAACAAGAAGAGATACTTCAGACATCTGGGGAAATCAAATTATTATTTGCAGTCCTGGAAGGATCTTCTACATGTTTAAACAAACATATCGAGTCATACTTTGTTCTAGGTACCATGCCAACTGCTGGGGAAACACATCTAAATGAATAATTGATCCCAGGTTTTAAGAAGGTGTTACAATATATGAGGAGGACAACTTACAAATAACTATATATAATAAAATGAGAAATCTGCTGCAATGGGATTATGTACAAAATAGTATAAGAAGGGATAAAAGGGGATAAAAAATACAGCATAAATGGGAAACTGTTTTTACAAAGACATATCTCATAAATTCCCAAATAAATGGCAAAATTTTTTTAGGCTACTCAAAACCATAAAGACTGTTATCTTTGGTGGGGCTAAGCAGCAGAAATAAGAAACTGCCAGAAGATTCTAATGGATTCTTGATTTGCATATTATTTAGTCCTAAATAAGGATATTCACTTTATTACCGTGTCTTTTCATCCTTCTAAATGGTTCACTGTATTTGAAATAATGACCATTTTTCTGATGCGTAAATTGAAGGATATCCTGATGCTGACTATACTTTACCATTATAATTTAGCGCTATTCCTTAGCTACATCTATTGAAGTTCTTGGAATCTTTTAATCATAGGTATTTTTGAATCTGGATTTAATAATCCAAACTGAAGATGGAGGGGAAAGAAGTTGAATGAAGTTCTTGAGATTATAGTGTCTTTGAATGTCAGAGACAAGCCTAAATTTCAGATTTTTCACTTTATATATGAATGAAATTTCTGCTTTATGGTATTGCTTCCTTTTGAAAGTTAAAATGGAGCTGTACTTTGTACATAGTCAATGAAGAGTAGGCTTCAGAGGAGTTTTCTAACCCAGCGTGGCAGACCTGTTGGTGAAGGGGTCTGGGTGGGGGAAAAAATTGTTTGAAAAGGGGAACTTGAATTAAAGTTTAGCAGTAAACTGTGGTATTAGCTTCTTCTTCTTCTTTTTTTTTTTTTAAGAAAGTAAAGACCTTTTTTTGAATATATTTATTTAAATTATGTTCTTCTTGTTCAAGGTTATTTTTTTGTCTGTGGATTCTTGGACATAGTAGTAGGTCTTTTTCTTCTGCTTCATTGACTAAGAGGGAAATTACTTGTTAAGGACTGAATTTTTGTCCCCCCTCAAATTCATGTGTTGAAGCCCTAACCTCTAATCCTCTAATGTGACTGTATTCGGAGGTAGTCTTTAAAGTTAAATGAGGTCATAAAGTGTGGCTCTAATCTGATAAGACTGGTGTCTGTATAAAAAGAGGATGAGATGTCTCTCCTTTCCTGTGTGTGCACTGAGGGAAAGTCAGGTAAGCACATAGCAAGGAGGCGGCCAGAAACGAACCTCGCTGGCACCTTGATCTTTGACTTTTTGCACCCAGAATTCTGAGAAAATGAATTTCTGTTATTTTAGCCAGCCAGTCTGTGTTATTCTGTTATGGTAGTGTGAGCTGACTAATATATTACTTAACAGTAAGAAATAGAGTATCTTGATTTTGCCCATTTGACTTTATTAGTCTCAACATCTGTTTGTGAAGTGACTAGGTAAGACAAAGTTACTTTTTTTTCTAAATGATTTTTCTAAGAATATGAATTTTTGAAAGGGCTTGTAGACCTCTTGGTTGAAAGGTTAGGAAACAATTGGTAAGAAACTGACTTTGACAATAGATGGAATAATTCTATATAGTAGTTTAATATGATGATGGACTTTTTGCCCTTGAAAATGTCTAAATAGTCATTCTATGGATAATGACTACTTTCTGATATATTTTAACTTTGTTTGCTCAAAACACTTCTTAAATCATGTATGTCATGTACTGTGACTAATGCAAACAGAGCAGCTATCAGATTTATTTCATTAAGAAAAGATTAGATGAAGATTCTAAAAACTTCCCATGAAATTTTGATGCACAATTCAATTCTTAATTAAAAGCAAACAGCCTGGGATTAGGCCACCTAATTAAGTAAAAAGAGAGAGAATATGTTGATAAAGGATATTTGAGTAAAAAGAGAAGAAAATACCACCAGAGCTTGCCCCAAATGAATACCATCCTAGAAAGTGGGATGCAAGAACGAAAATCAGAAGCATTTTTGAATAATCTATGCTTTGGATTCCCCCAACCCATGAAGGATTAAAATCGCCAATGCTCCAGCTACATACAGGAGTCGAGATGATGAGACTTCATGAAAAAGTACAGATACTGAGAGATTATTGATCCTGACTATAGTGAACAATCTGCCTTAGATTTCAGGGTTTATTCTGACCTCCACTACTAACTCACTGTGCAACCAGAGTCAAGTGAGTTAATCTTCCTGTGACTTCATTTATGCTTTGTCAAATGGAAATAATAACACCTACTTCATGGGAATATTTGAGGCTTTAATTAAATTAGTGCTTTGAGCTTCTTAGATGAAATTTGCTATAGAAATGCAAAGTGCAATTATTGAAGTCATTTTTCCTTTTCCTGTATGGAACGTGATGATTAAAACACATTTATTTTAATTGGAAAATTGACTAATTGGCTTCCTCATGGTATGCAATACATGGGACAATAGGCCAAACCTCTTTATAGTAAATTGGATCACAATCTAATGCTTTATTAAACAACAAAAAAATTAATCTGTGACATAAATTTAATTATTTCAGGAAAAATTCTAATACCTTGAGATAATAGCAGTGGAATGTGGTTTATGTTCTGGTTCAGAAATGCGGTTATTCCCATAGCACCATCTATAGGTTTCATAAAATTCTCCAGTTCTTTTGCTTTTGTAGATACCGTAGTGCTGTTTAGGTAAGGAGGATGCCAATTTTCTAAAGAGAAGAATTTTCCACCAGAGAAACATTTTGTGTGTATATACTCTCGTATGACCATGTGAACACATGGCTAAAGAGAAGGTCACTGGTAGAGAAGAGGTCAAGAAGTTGAGAGGCTTCAGTATGAGAAGATCATCTACAGTAGTCATGTTGGCGATAGTGATGATGAGTCAGGATGCAAAATCCTGAATAAAAGGAGTGGGACCTGAGTCCCTAGATGATTCTACAAAGAGATGCAATGAGTGGCAAGTCCTGATGACAAGATTCAAAACTGAGTTGTGGCACTGTTAGGATGAGAGGATAATAAGTGGTAATAAAGAGCAGAGAGGACTCAAACGAACCTCCAGACCGAGATGTATGAGTACCATTGGTAGAGGAAGTTCTCCTGTGGAAGAGGAAGTTGTATCCTTCAGGGAGGGCCAGGTTTCCATCAGACTTAGAAGAGGTTCTCAGAGCAGTGATTGTGTACTAGAATCTCCTCAGAAACTTTAAAAGCAATACTGTTGCTAGGCCCCATTAAATCAGAATCTATAGGTGTGGATCCAAAGAACAGAGTGGAAAAGCCAATGAAAAACTAACTAAAATCTTTCCAAGAAAGAAATTGAGCTAGGTTTAAGAACTACTCTTGTGGGCAGGTGTCAGATCAGGAAAATGAAGTAACATTGAGAATCGAGGTTAGAAAGGTAGATTTTGCTTATGACAGGTTTTGAGTTCTAGAGGAAACTCTTAGTAGGGTCAGAATTCTGAAAGTGGATGTGCACCTTTATAGAGCATTAGAGTGACCTACAGTCCTAGGCTTTTTGGACCATAAAAGGGTCGAACTTGGTGACTTCATTGTGAACATTGGGCAGTGGAGTGAGGAGGCAGTGAGTACTTGTCGGGGGCGCACACAGAGTACTCTGGCTTCCCTTTCAATTTTTACCATTAGAAACAAAGAAGATGAGGAGGGAGAACTTTTATCCTGTCAAGCAAGGCCTCCTCTTGACCCTTGCCAGTGCAGAGTAGTGATGAGTAGTGGTCCAGATATTCTTTTTTGGTTTGCTTCCCCCCCCTTTTTTTTTTTTTTTTTTGGCAAGATACCAAAAATATAAGCTCTGTGTGTGTGTGTGTGTGTGTGTGTGTGTGTGTATTTAAATAACACTGATTAATACACCTTTTAAGGAACTGTGAATTCTTGTTACGTGGTCATTTTTATGCTTAGAAAAACCTGTATTTCATTCAGGTCAACACCTTGGGCTTTGAGGAATGAGGATTCAGTACTAGTAGTATATAGATGGCATTCAGTGAAATTGTCTTGCCACAACCTGCCCATTAATGAAAGGAAAGGTAGAAGCCAGTCTTTCTGCTGGGGTTAGAAACTCAGCTTCATTCTTCTGAGTATTAAATTCTACAGTCTGGCCACTTGAATATCTGAGTTGTTGGAAAAATGAGATATTACAACTCCTCTGGCTCTGAGAGTCCAAGTTTAGAAAAGTCTACAGTGCCCACATGAACAGGAGACTATATGGTTTGATTTAAGAATTCAGGAAGTCAATAAAGTGAACATAGCATTTATATCTATGGAATTTAACCTTTCTTTTGTTTTCCTCTTTTTATACTACAGTGCTTCTTTGGCATTTAGGGAAAACAGAACTTGTGCAGAATGGGGACATCAGCAAATGGCCCGATGTACATAATTTAATCAGAATCAATGCCTACACCATATATAGAGGCACTGTAAACCTTATGTTTTCTTCACTCAACTGTGTTCTGTTCCCTTAGATCATTATATCACTCTCACAAGGCCTTTGTTTTATTTTTCTGGCTGAAGCAGTGGGTGTAGGCACAGCTCTGCAGGATGTTCTGAGGAGACTCTAAAGGCAAGTTACTTATGACTGCAACAGATGTTGATGGTTTTTAGGGAAATGCTGACTTTATATTGTGAATCTCTATCTCTCTTAGGGAAAAATAAGGACTTTCCAATTGCCTGCTAGCTCTAAGAACAGAAGGGCTAAGCAGCCTACTATAAAAAGTGAAACACTAAAGTTCTGACAAGGAAAAAAATAATGGAGACATTTCAATTCTTATTAGAAAGCGAATTTCTCTCTCAGTAGTTCATTATTTGGTTATAGCTCCACAGATATGTTTAAAGGAAGACATAAAAAATTTAACCCTACATTCCCAAATACTTGTTTTCGTTTTTGTTTCTTAAAAAAATATGACCACAGAATTGGAAACACTCTTGATTAATCTTCCCTACTGTTGTTAGTCTAGTATTGTATTATCGTTGTTACTAGTAGTAGTAGCAGTAGTTATAGAAAGTCTTATAATAAGCATAATCTCTGTTACCTGTTGATTAAAATATGGGGTTTATTTGATGAGGTGTTTGGCTTGTGTCATTACAGACTCAAGACTTGGAATTTCTCTTAACCAGTTACTTATTTTGTCACTGTGTTTAAACAAATACTTGATCCTATTATGAATATAAATATAAAAAACTAAAGCAATTTAGAAGTTAATGAAGAAATTAGCAACTAAATATCATCAGATGTTGAGATACACTATCTGGAGTTTTGACAGATAATTGTTGATTTTTAAACAACTGATTGTTTCATTCATTCATTCAGCATTTTACTGAGAAACTGTTATATTTCAGGTACTAATTTAGGCACTGCAAATACAAACATAAGTAATAGAACCACGATCCCTGCCACGATGCAACTTACTTGCTGTTTGGCAGTGTATAAAAATTAGAGAAAATAAGCAGATTCAATGACACGAAATAGAATTTTGCCGCTGAGTTTGATTAAGAAGCCTTTAAAAAAGTGGTCAGTGTCTACTTCTTGCTCTTATGAAACGTGAAGCGCAGCTTGTCAGTACTGTGGACTGCAAAGTTCTCAGTGGTCCTCAAGTCTGCCTGTGCTTAATTTCTGTGTCCACAGTAACTAGCACCTAGTTTGTTTAATGGATATGCCTGATATTTCATAGATACACCATGAATATTTTCTTACTGAAAGCTTTATCTTCTCTCATTACCTGGTTTCTGTCCTCCCTTTCTTCATTCCACAATCTGATCTGAACTGGCCTCCATCGTTTTGGTGAAATACTGGATTTTCAAGAAGCTTTCAGTGGACGTAAGTTTTAAAATCAGCTTAAAGAATACCCCAGGGAAGTTAAGGGCCCCAAGAAGGAATTTCAGTATAATCTAAACTCGTTTATACTATAATAAATATGCCAATTTCCTTTGGGGTAAATTACAGGAGGCTCTCCTTCTATTTCTCAGGACTAGGAATTGTATCATATACTCAATGTGAGTTGATCCAGTGAAATGTTGATTCAAATATGGGGTTTATTTGATGAGATTTTGTAACATCATTAGTTAGCTTCTGACAGAGGTTAGTCTAACAAAACAGCTAACATGTATTTGGGAAAGTAATTTATTGGACTGTAGAGTCAAGGGCAATGTTTTATGTCTGTTTTATCAGTGTGTGAATTAGTCTTTCCTTGAAAACCATTTCACCAATACCACTATATACTTATGGAGAGTCGAAAACCACATGTTCCCTTGCAAATTCCTTTGGCTCTTGTTTTTTCTTACTTTTTAATGTTGATGTTCCTTATCGAATTATTTGTACTGAGTGAGCTTTACATTGGGCCAAGAAGCATAAGTAAAGATTTGATAATAGAGAAAGAAGACATTCAGAATGTAGATATAAACTTAGAGGAAAGAAGGGTCAAGGGTTATATTATGCATGTGGAAAAGGAAGAAGACTTTATGACTGAACTAGGGGAAGTATGTTAGATAATGGTGGAAAATAAAGTTGAAAATGTTAGGTAGATTCAGCCAGAGCAACCTGAAATGGATGGAATGAAAAACAAAAAGCTATGGTTTGTTGTTGAACAGACTGTGTCGTGATGCTTTGTCTAGATGAACATGATGGAAGAATGCAGGTTAGATTTTGAAAGGAGAGTTGCAGATGGGGCTATCTGCCAACAACATGTTATAGTGTGCTTGGCAGATAGAAGATGGTGAGATGTGGCACTGGGGAGTCAGTAAGATGGAGGGAAAAAATGCTTTGAAAGAAGAAACAACAGATTTTTCTATTTTAGTGAGAGTTTGGACATCAGGAATGAAGGTGATGGGAGAGAGAAATATGTCTAGAAGAGTAGTAATATTGATGAAATATAATGGTCAAACCAGCAACATAAAGAACCTACAGTTTACCATGGAATATTATGCTAATTTCATTACCCCAGGAGAGTCATAGTCTAGGGTGGGAGGCAGACAAGTAAACAAATATTTATTTTTAGTAAAATATGCTATGATTGAGGAAAGCACAAGGTAATATAACAGCATAAAAAGGGAGCAAGTAACATGGTTGAGGGACTACTTAGGAAAGCTTTCCAGAGAAGCAGTATCTAAGCTCATCACTGAAACATGGGCAAGAATTAACCAGATAAGAAATACACTACAGGTAGTGCTGTAGGTACAGGGAATAGCGTGGGAAGAAGGACAAGGACTGAAGCCTAAGTATTTTTCGAGGAAGATGGAGGGTTGTATATATCATAGTGAGATTAGACTTTATTCCTTAGGGAAGCTAATATAAAAAAGATTAGTTCATTTATGCATATGCCACCTTTACATTAATGGAGCATTCACATATAGCTATCACTTAGATAGCTAGAAATTCTGAACTTGGACACATGAAATGGATATGGAAGTCATTCAGTTGAAGCCAGAGAGGATGAGTTCTTAAGTGTAAAGAAGAGAGAACCATGGGGTTTATTCTGAGTTATGCAAGGGGAATATCTTAGTGAGGTAGCAAGTTTTACTCATGTAATAGAGAACAATATGAAATGTTTGTCTTAGTTTTAACATAATATAGATAGCTCTCTAGAAATTACTTGAAAACTTTTGGAAACCAAATTAGTAAACTTTCATTTTTATTTCCCCTTTCCCTGTGGTATTTTTCCTTTCAGTCTGAGCTATACAAGCATCTGAGTGTCAGTTCACGCACAGCCTCTATTGATCTTTTAGAATAACAGATTAGGAGAAGGTTAGAGCAGAAAAACCTTGGGGACCATCTAGTTAAGTGGTTTTTATACTTTAAAAAAAAGAACAACAAAAATGTTTTCTGACAATAGAAGCATAACGTAGAAGCATTTAAAAAATAGATAAAAGTGCTTTTACCGGAGATGGGGGAGAGTTTGTGGTTCATTTTCCCACCTCAATTAAGTGTCTCTATTCTTTTGTGGTAGACTCCGAGGGATTCCTATAGAAACCTCAAATTCTAAAGAGAAGCTTTTGAAAGCTACTCATCAAGTCAGTGCTTTCATTTACAGAAACCAAGAAAATTGTTCAAAGACATATAGTTAGACCTAATTTTAGAAAGAAATATTCTGCCTTCTGGAAGAGTTACTTACACTCTATGAAGAGCTGATCTTTACTGATATTAGAAGGTGTTACAAGATACATTTACTTACAATCACTGCAGGTTAACAAACAACCGATTTCTTGCTGATGCACCCCTTGCAAACAAAAGATAAGGATGGGGGGTGACACATGAGAGGGGAGGAATGGCCTCTCCACTTTTCCCTGGCTGGTAGCACATGTCTCTTCGATAAAACCCTGTCTGTTCTACCGAAGAGAAGGTATATTTCTGAGAGAAGTCTTTACTCGCAGAGGTAAAAAGGAAATATAAGGAACCAAAAGTTCAGTGGGCAAAAATTTAAATGCTTTTTCCTTTTAAAAATAGATCTCAAGGAGAGCTATAATGCAAATAACCATGGTAGCCCTTTTAACTTTGTCCTGAAAGAAAATTTTGTCAGAGAATAGTTCACCCAAGAGAGCAAATTAAGCCCATTTTTGTCTTCTAGATACTTTTTATATTTTAGAATCTTACCTTAGTAAAATATGGAAATTTATTTCCAGTAAAGTTGGAAAAAATGTCTTATAAATGTCTTATGATGTTCTCAGAATGTACAAAGTTTTCTTTTTTTTTTTTTTTTTTTTTTTAGATGTGGGAAGGTGGGTACTTTCACTCTTACACTTCTTCGTTTTTTAATGTTTACTATGAGATTATTCTGTGTCAGGCACTGTACCAAGATTTATGATGAAAACAACTCATTGCTCAGTTCTTGGTGAGTCCACACTAACGTGGAGGAAACAATTGCAATCTGTCGTGATAATTTTGATAATATAAGATCAATACTTTGGGAACACAGAAAAATTACCTTTTTATAGGATTCAGAAATGTGTTATTTTGAATGACTACTGAATAATAAGTAGGAATTTAATGAAACAAGAGTAAGAGGTCAGTCTCGAATGTAAATTATGAAGGAAGATATAACCCCATCCTTTAATCTGACTTGGAAGGCTGAGGTCTTGTTTGTTCGGGGAGTATCCCATAAGCCATAGCTGATGGAAGCAGATCTTGGCCAAAGCGATAGGTAAAACTGATTATACAGGAGAGGAATCACTGGTCAGGAAACAAAGAAGCATTTGAAACAGGGTGCTTGATTCTGGGCATGGAGATGAAGATCAGAAGGTTGATCGAATGAGAGCAGGAAACAGTGAATGAACTGAACAAATTGGAAGGTAATCATTGAGGACAAATATCTATATCTGGAATAGACATGATTTAGATTTTAAAAATGATTAGATTTTATTTATTTATTATAGAAATATGGTAACGATATGGGTAAGTGCATTTAAAGAGCCAAGGGTATGGTGGAAAGCAAAATTGTGGATGGGCTATTGCTATTGGTAGCTGAGGTAGGAAGAAAAACAGATTAGGGGGTCAGGTAAGGGAAAAATAAGGATTTTAGTTTGGAATGTACTGAGTTTAAGGTAGCTGTGGAATAGCCTTGGAGAAGTATGTTAACATTGGAACATAAATGTTATGTTTTTGTTTTCTTGTTTGTACAATGGGATGATAATGTTTTCTCTACTTATTCTGTAGGGCAGTTATAAGGACTTACATGAAAGAATAGAAATGAAATAGCCTTGAAAAATAGAAAGTGATATGAAATGCATAGAGTTCTTTTTGTTATGTTTGTTTAGTGCACATTTTCTGAGGAAGAATGGCAAGAAAAGCTAATCATAAATTAATTATGTGTTTTAACCACTTTGCTGAGCCAAACTGTACCTAAGCAGCAAGAATGTCATTTGACTATAACTTATTATTTAATTAAGGATATGGTCAACTTTTTTGATGCATATTTCATATTCCAAGAGTAGTTTCTAATGGAGTTTAATGAAGACACTGGAGAGAGAATGAAAATACTTATTATTTTTGATTTGTGTTGGAGTAGAACCTAATAGATGTCGTCTCAAATCCTTTGAGGGCAAAGTCAAAATATCACTGACAGAAAAGAAGCAGCCTTAGCTCTCAATGCAGCATGACTTTATCTGTATAAATGTGACTGGAGTTATATTTTTTAATAAAAATATATATATATTTTTACTGTAGCTGTAGATTACATACATATCAACTACAATAGCTTCTAAACCAAGGCAAATGTTATAACCTTTCTTTTTACTGTTTATGTGTTGTGAATGTAACTAATTTTAGAAGAGGAGTTTTTGGTTAAATTTGTTGAAGCACACCACATCTACTCAATTCCAGTCTGATTTCTACTGGTACTGCTAAAAGTCTCCTTTAGATTTATGAGAATGTTCTCCAGATTCAAATAGATATAAGACAGGAATCCTAAAAGATTATGGGTCATCGAATCTGTTAAGCATCTGCCCCAGAGGCCCGATTACAGCAAAATACTTGAATTTGGTCCAAATAAAAAGTGAATCTCTTTAAAGTTTTTATAGGGAATAACTTAATCTTGAATTCTTCTGAAGAAAATAATTACTGATAATACTGGGATGTTGATTTCTTTTCTCTCTGAAGCAAGCTATAATTCTTGAGGATTGCAAGATGAATGATAGACTTTTAGTGGTCATTATAGAGATGTTTAGTAAATTGGGGGTTAAATTAGATTGCATTGACATAGTGATGATGTTTAAGATCATGGCTTCCTTTGAGAGAGTGATGAATGCCATAAATCCCTTATGTGAAAGTATGTATGACTCCATTTACACACTAAATTTAGCACATGTTTTCAGGGTTCAGCCATCTCCAGAAGTATATTCTTGTGCTCAAAGTTACAACAACAACAACACAATATTTCTGCAATAGAGAAGTATTAAGAACTATTTCATACATGAATTTCTAAAAACAGGAAGGAAGAGGACAATTTTTTTTTTTTTATGTGGATCAGATGGTGATGATTTGTTTCTTGACTGAATTTACCATGGCAAGATCTTCTTGGGAGACTTCCCTTGATTATTCATTCCCTCTTAACATCACCTCCTACCCTACCTGACCCCTAGCAAATACCCAGTCAGTCTTTATGACATAGACTTTTTTCCTTCACATCAGTTAGTATAATCAGAACTTATTCTTTATTAAGATTTTTGTTGCAGCCTGTTCTCACTACAGTGTAAGCACATGAAGATTTTATTTGTTGATCTAGAAATTGGCACATTTTTTTGCTCAGGGATTATTTTTCAAATAAACAAATTAATAATGCAGCATTATCTAATCAAACGCCCATAAACTACACATTGGTAACATATAAATTCATGTGAGGTCAAGAACGGTTTAGACAAAGACCTGGCTGGGTACGTATTATCAACTTTAGCAGTACGGTAAGCTTCTATAACATGCCTACATTTAAAATAGCTAACGTCTCTTTTAGTCAGCTTATTTCTTTATTTTCATGACCTTTGTCATATAATATTTATTTGTACATGTCTGCTGATATGTGATATTTCTAAGTCTAAATTGGGGTAGGGAATGATTTATTATGGCAATATTTTGGTTATTTTTTAAAAATGGGTGCAGGCTCTTCTCGGAGGACTGTATAGCTTTGATAGGGGTGCAGCTTGGTTCCAAGCTGTATGTGTATATGGTTTACCAGCAGACTAACAGCACCAAGGTATTCCTGAGCATCCTTCCAGGGTCACCATATTGCTTCATATCTCTAATTACGAATAATGTTTTAAGATGGTTATCCTTATGGAAGGTAGTAGGAACTCTTGGCAAGGTTCCTTTATGCCCTTTTATATTATTTTCAAGTAATGTTTAATAATAATTTATATTCATAAGACTTATTTGGCCAGTGATGAACTGAGCTTCAAAGGGGATAAGTTTTCTGCCAATTAGTTTGACATTTGGGAGGCAAGGCAGACTCCAAACAGGATTAACATTTCTGTAAGCCTGACAGAATAGCGTCATCCAAAAGGGATAAACTGTATAACATAATTTTAAGATGTGAGTCAGAGACATCAGCTTGGTAAAGCGAACTGGGGAGGATTTCTTTCTGATTGGTTAAACAGTGGAGCAGTTTTTAATTCAAGGGATTGAATTCAGTATGTCACAGAAAAATAAAGATTTTAGTGAAGTTGGTTTTTCTTCCATAAGCTAATGTTTTCACTACATTTTTAGTACAAGTTCAACAATTCAACAGAACATATTTTATTAAGCCCCAGACCTTCTCTGAAGAGTCACGGATAATGTCAGATTATTAGCTAAGAGATTTATATATTGAGTTTATTTAATTTTATAACATCTAGATTTTAATTAATGCTCTCTGCCTATAGTGCAAGGTAGGCCATTTTATAGTACTTGTCATTGTCACTGTATCACGTGATGATGGAGAAGGCAAGGTATGCTTTGCCTGCAGATACACATTCTTTTATGTCACAGGAACTCAAGTTGTATATTTAGTAAAGGCTATAATCATGCCTACCTCATCAAGTCAACAAGATGCCATTTTAAATTTTATTTTCAAGATTATTCTTATATCTAGAAAGCTTGGCTTTTCGAAACTTCAGTGTCTGCATTTTTCATATTTGCTGTAACTTGAAGGGATGTTTTTAATTTTTCTATCAATTGTATTCAAATTTAGCATTTGCAAGAAATAAATTGAAAATCCTGAATGCTAAGACCTGACCATTTTTAAAAAAATCTTTAAGGAGGATAAAATTAGAGGATTATTATTTGTAAAGCTTACCTTAGTAGAATAAAATAACTGGTTTTGTTTTTAGATGAATGTAAGTACAATTTTATATAGTTACATCCTAAAATTATTCTTCTGTTTGAAAAATATGTACTTGTAAGTTTGGTAGTGATTTTAAGCTATAAAGATTGTTTCCTTAGGAATAAGAATCAATTTTCTGAAGATAATATTTAATCTGAGAGAATAGTGTGGATTATAAAGATGAAATTACTCTGAGTATGGTGATAGGAACCAGAGATTCTGAGTTTATGGTAAATCTTATTTAATCACATGTAATGTTGCATACAGGCATCTGTCATTATTTTCTCTTTTATCTCTACATATCAGCAATGCACTGCAACACTATGTTTCTGAGCTCATAGATATAAGTATGTGTGCAAGTAATACATATTGTGATTTAAGTGTCACAAATACAAATGTCACATAAACACAATCGGACTACTATTATATTAGTTGAATGACATAGAAGTTTGTTAATGATCTGGCTAATTCAGAAAAAAGCAGTTACACAATTCACTTGAGATTAAGACTTCTGAGTTTGGATTTCTCTACTGATTAGATTATATGGATGACTTAAAAAATACTGATTATTTCTCTCACAATATTTATTTTATTTGATTGAGATTAAAAAAGTGATTAGAGTAAATTCTTATTTATTTCAGGCACAAAACTGATAATTTATTAAGAAAGATGCTTTTAAATTGTAAATGTTTAATGCAAATCACATTTTAAAACTCATGTTACCCACTTCTAGTGACAGTAATAAAACCTGTGCTTGCTTTGGCAACACATACACTATAAACTGGAGATGGCGATGAAACCTCACACAGAAAACAATAAAGTGCTTTACAGGCTGCACACCTCACAATAAAGCTGTGATAGTCCAGGTTTTGAATATACATGATACCATATTACATCATTAAAAAACAAAACAAAACAAAAAACCAAAAACCAAAAAACAAGCACTGAAGACCTAGCTATTCAGTAGAGGCCATCTACTTAAAAATCCACTCATTTCTAAAGTTGACTTATTTTCTTCAAACAAACTCTTGATATTGGCTGATTATTTTTGTGGTGCGTGTACAATGACAAGTGAAACCCTCAAATTTTCTAACTCTCCAAAGCAGAGGAGAACTTTTATAAATGTTTTCAATGAGAAGACAACAGTGCAAAAGGACCCAGTAGGAAAAAAATCTTTGTTAAACGTTAACAATTTCAGTATTGGGTTATTCAGTTGTACAGTTTTGGCAGCTATTTGAGAAGGATGTTTTATTTGTGACATTTGAAATGAATTACTCTTAAGTATTAGCACTTCTTTATACAATACTTTATCTGAATGGTTATATCCTTACTTTACAAAGGAAATTACAATATTATGTATGTGTGAAACTAAACATTTACAACAATTACAAAAATACTATATGACCCATAGTCATATAGTATTTATTATAGAATATACTTCTTAAATTATAAAACCAACCCATACTAGTTTCTGTAAGACCTCCTTAGGTAAGTATCTTTAACATATGGAAAGTACATCCAGACTCAATGACGTGCTTGATATATATTGATTATGTGTTTTGGGGGTTGTTAACATAAAATATTATTAAAGCTTTCTTTGTTGGCTACAGTATTTCTGAGCACACAGTGAATCCGGGTATCAAGGGGTTGCCCTCCTGTTATATTTTCTGAATTGGTCGTTTGCACGTTTAGACCATACAGACAACTCCCAAGTCTTCCCATCATTTTCTTTTGCATAAATCTTGCCAATGACTCTCCAGAGTTTATAATGTAAATCTAGATAACATTACAGAAATTTTCTTTGAGAAGAGTTTTTGTATGTGCTTCATATGCTTTTAGAGGCCTGACACAAAGAATTACATTATTGCAAGTTGCATGTAAAGTAAAAGTTGAAACACTAATATATTTAATTATGAAAAACACAATTTGGTTGTATAATAAATGAGTATAGTCAGCTCAAATCCAATTTTTGTGACTCAGCTGCAAGCCACTCAAAGGGATGCTTTTAGTGGAGTAGGCAGAATAACTCATCTGTGCTGAATCTGTTTAGCATTCATGTCAGTGGTCCAGTGAACTTGGAGTAGAATAAAGACTCTGTGTAAGGGATGTGGTTTGATTTTCTTTTTAGCTTATAATTGTATGTAACAGGGTAAGCCAAGGAGACACCTTCTTGACCACACTTTAAAATTGACCCATAATAATTACTGAGGTTAAACTTCAGCGTATTTTATAAAAAATATTACTTACTTTCACAGAAGTGAAGAGATACAATTGCACAATGGTGGTTACAATGGTAGAAATACATATTGCCAATAAAATGTTAGCAAGAGATTTAAAAATGACTGTACAGCACCGCATCAGAGAATTGTAGAACAGAAAAATGATCAATATTATTTTCCATATAAATAAAATTCTTAAACTTTTTTTAGAAATAAATGGGAAAGTGTTTTTATTTGTTTGTTTGTTTGTTTATTTGTTGATTCCTACCAAATATTTCCTGATGTGGAGCTAAAGACAGTAAAAAATAATAAGAGTAAAAGAAAAAGACATTTATGCATTTAAGCTACCATTAGTCTCTAATATAAGGCAGATCATTAATCTTTTGCAAAACTATGACTTTAGCCACTTAAGCTCTTTTAGTGCTTTTCATGACAAGGGCATGATAGGCCTTGTAAATTTAGGAGTTAAGATGCATTTCCAACAGGTTAATTTAGACAGGCTCAGCTGTTTTTTGAAACACCAACTTTGTAATAAAAAGTGCTTTGGAGAAATGGCAGAAAGTTAAGAAAAAAAGGGTCCTATAGAGTTTATCACAAATGACACTGTTTAGATCAGTGAAAACAAATTACATTTGTTTATGTGTCATCCTCAGTCTTAATGATGTGGAAAAGGGTGACATTGAACAGGACCTGGTGACCATTGTTCCAGGCATAAAGAGCTCTATCTCTGGCATTGTAGTCAAGCATGGATATGTGAAAGTATTGGTTGTGAAAGGGGATGTCTGTGTACTCATAGGTGGAGGTTTTGGTGGAATAAGAATAATACACCTTGGCTCCAGTTAAGTGGGAGTTGGTGACATACAGTGTCCCACAGATCATGAAAGATTCCCCTGCACTTCTTTTGGGATAGCCAGTGTTCCAGCTTTTCATCACCTCCAAGGTATCTTGGTTAAGTTGACTGATGACAATATTGCCTGCATTCTGGTTAGTTGCATACACAGCCCACAGCCCGATTTCATCAGCCATTAGGTCAATGTCAGAGAATCCACCCCATGTGTAGGGGTAAACATTGTGAAAGCCAGCATACTCCAGGCTTCTTTGGGCAAGCACTCTCCCCATATCAAAGCTGTATTTGATGATTATGTTACTCTGATACTTGTTAAAATAGAGTGAGCCATTGTAGACAACATGGTTAGTTCCTGCCCATTTGAAAGGGAGGTTGTATGTCCTTGATTCTGCCCCACTGACAAAGTCCGCAATTGATTTGTACTCACGGACAATTTTGTTGTTAGTGTAACTGTCCATGTACCAGACCTGGGAAGAAGGAAAAAAATAAATGGAGTAAGTATATTCTGTACTTTTCTGAGAATTTCAAAACAAAGACAGTGAGAGTCAACACATATTAATATCACTATTCTCAGGCTCTGGAACCCACGTTATCTTACTGCTGACCTGTTGCCATCTACTGCAGACTTTTGCAAAAACAGTGACATGGTCTGTGTGGAAAGGAAACAGCTGAATTTACTTCCTTGAGGTTGATTTGCTTTTTGTCCTTTGTTTTATTTTATTTTATTATTATTTTTGAACATTCAGGGCATATTACTGAGTGGATCAAACATGTATCAGTGCAAATCACATAACTTTGTTTAGTTACCTGATCAATGCAATCAATGAATGATTACTGCAAAAATATCACCTGCAAATTTATTCTATAACTTGATTTGAAAAAATGTGTGGTTTAATTTTACATATTCACCTTATTTTTCCTTTATAGATACCGCAGAACCTTCTAGAGACACTTGTTTATTATTGGATCAGCTAATAGGTACAACTACCTTTTAATGAAACCTTTTACTAATTTAGCTACTAATCTCGTTTGGATGCATCCCTTGATAATGTATCCTGAGTTCTGTAATAGAACATGAATAGAGCTATGGTAAGTTTCAAGTATATTGATTTATATAATACAGTCATTGCCAAAGTCAGTGCTTTTTCTTTAAAATTATCTCTAGACTCCAGGGATATTTTTGCTTGTTTAGTGAATTGGTTAGCTCTTGAGTTTTTCACTTATTTAGTGCCTTTTTTTTTTCCACACTAAGGAGTACCTTTTAGAAGAAGTAATAGTTTAGCCCTTTCAAGTGTAAACCAAGGCTAAAACTAGTAAAAATTAGACTCACTATATTGGTGAATTATAGGATAAAACATTTTATGAAAATAAGTTTGCCATACATCTGTAGCTATGTTAATATTACCAAACAGAAAATATTTTCAGCGATATAATACTTTTCAACTTGAAACTAACATCCCTGAAGAAAATGAATAGTCCTATAGACAAAAAATTTAAATAAAACATAATTCTAAGCAAAGGCATTTGTGAAAACAACATACTCTGTTATTTTTTTCAGATGCTAATGGATCTGTCATCCAAGCACCAAATCGGGTTCCAGATGTCTTGACTGTAATTGGGCCTGTGATTTTCATCAGTTTTCCACATGCTGAAATTAGAGAAACATAAATATATTAGATTAACATGGCCAATGATTCCAACACACATACTCATGCCAAGAGCAAAGGAAAGGCTCCTGAAACAGAGTGGATTCATGGGATTAATATCGCACGTCTGAATAAACAGTCATTCACGTTGTGTGCTGTGCCTTTTCAATACTCTAAATCTAAAATATGGATTTTAAAACTAGGAAACGATTTGTACAGTCTTGAAAGGAATAAGTAATCAAAATCATTATCATTATATTATTGCAGCAACTGTGTCTTTTAAGATGTCAGAAAAATTAAACAAATTGTTCATGGACCTGTTTACCTGACACCAGCTCCTTCGCCCATCTCTCCCCTGCCCTGGTGCTTTGAGACTGTGGAGAACTTACACAAGCCAGAAAGAACTCTATAAGCAGATCTTCAGTTTGTATTGATGAATAAGCAGCTTCTGTGACAGATATCATTATAGAATATGACAACAAAAATTTAATCACCTTCTACCTGAAAGAGGCAGAGTTTTGAAGTGTAAGTGCCTTGTACAGATAGCAAGGGCTTGCAAGAACAACCACGGAGGTACAAGGAAAAAAGCCCTTGAAACTCAGGCCCGTGGATCCTGTAGTCACGTGCCATGAAAATTAAGGAGTGTCAATCAATGCAGTATACATGATGAAAAATTAATGACTTTATTAAAAACTTGTAACGTTTTTATCAAATAAGATTTTAAGATGATCCTGGATTAAATGTCAAAACTAAACCAAACAAAAACCCAGGCATTTTGTGAGATTCTTTTAAACAGCAAGATTTAACAAGTGATTTATTATACCCAAGGCAGTGTGCGTGCCTATAAATGTTGACCTTTCGTCTGAACAAAGGTATAATCTTTCCTTTTATACCTTTTTTTCCCTCTTTCTTTCCTTTTCTGTTATTTTACTTAAAAAATTATTTTTGTCTTATTTGTTCCATGTTTCTTCCATCGTCCTCTGCCTATCCTTAAACTTGACAAATTTCTAGTGAGTTTCTGTTAGTTCCTGTGTTTTTGGAGGGGGAAGAACAGATTCTCAAAGTAAATCAAGAACATAACTAACTCTAGCTTATTTTGGCTCATTTTTCTCTATATATGTTCCTCATAAGAATAATTTGTAACTGGCAAAATTCTAAGTTATGCAGTTAGGAAGAAGAGGATAACTACACTTCATACTATTCAGCAATAACTACAAATTTCAGTAATTACAAAATTGAGTATATTCTCTAAATATACAAGTGAAACTAATGTAATCTTTAATGATGGCCAACTTAAGTATTTCTAAATTTACAGATGGTGAGTACATGTGGAAAGTCAAGTATATTTAAATAAATAAGACACCCTGTCCCTGAAAAACATCACAAAACAAAACATATGCTTTTTTCCTTAGGCACAAATAATTAATTCGACAAAATGTAAAAAGCAAAATTAGTAAGCTAAGATATTAAAAGTAACTCTGGCTTAGGATAATGGACTAATACATGCTTTTATGTCTTTTCTTTCTGAAGATCTCATTAACATAATAGTAAAGAAGTAAAACAGGAGAAAAAACCAAAAGCAAAGAAAATGGTGTAAAAGCCACTAGTAGAGAAGAAACTTTAATGAGTTTCCAGAAGGCAAAAGATGATGGAGAGTGATAATTAAAGATGTAGGGTGATGTATGCAGTGTCTGTGCAGAGGAGGCAAGAGTTGAAGGAGGGGCTGCTGTGCCTTGAAGAATAGACTCAGGTACATAGGCATAAAAGATGTTGACAGTGTGGTCGGGCCCTGAAAATAGGGACACCACAGGAAGTGTGCCTGCAGAGCAGTTGATCCCATCTTCATTCATAGGGCAGAACCCCAGAAAGTAGGTTAATTAAAAAGTCTACAAAACTGCGTTAATTACCTTAAAAGACATAGGGCAACTAATGTAGACATTGGAGCTCCAGAACAAAGGCTTCTGCATTCTGACGTTGGTAGTCTCCTTCCATTCCCACTATGGCATGAGGTGTCAAGCCCTCCCTAAATACACAGAGTTTCCAAACACATTTATTGTTTTGAATCTTCAAAAGTGAGTGGATAACCAAGGATTAGCATATGATTTTAAAAAGTTTACAATAAGAATGAGCAAGGTAAATGTATAGAAAAATCAGACCCCCATAAAAAGAGAGGTACTTCGGAGAGCAGAAGAGATCTGGTATTTTTAGCAAGTTTTGTGTATTACAGACAGTTCACTGTGAAAGGAAATACAGAAGATCTACTCAATGTTAAAAATAGGATTTAAAAAAAAATCAGATTAAAAATTAAAAGGTATCCCCCAAGTTAAGACAAAAAGATAAAAATGAAAATAAGAAAAATGTTAATATATGTAGGAGCAATATAGAAGCACCTACATCTGAAGAGCAAATTTCTAGAATGAGAGCAGAGAGAAAACGTGTAAATTAAATAAAGGCACTGATTGCTGTCTTCCAGCATCCAGTGCTGGTGATGGAAGACAGCAATCAGTGCCTTTATATTTAGGGAAAAAAATAGAGAAAGGTGGAATAAGGATATTTTCTGACATGCAAACTTTCCAAACTTACCTGCAGTGCACACTTTAGACATATTGTAGTTACTTGAGGACATATAGCAAAATAGCAAATAAACCAAGAAGGCCAATCATAAGATCAGGGAAACAATTACTTTTTGTCCCAGAACAATAGCTATGCAGTAGTAGGTCTTGGGAGCAGTTAGTCCACAGTGAATCATCTCCGGGAGAGCGTCTCAGAAATAAGATGGATTGAGCTATAGAACTATTGTATGAGACTCTAGGAAAAACTGGTGTATGATGAAGGCAGTTACTGAAGTACATAAAAGGAGAATTTATTTGAACTTAAAACTCTAGTGATATCCTCCTTGGAATGGCACAGATGTGACATTGGATTTAGAGAGGAAGGGAAAACATCAGAGTCTACGTCCTAGTTCCTGAAGAACAATGTAAATATTGTCGTAGTAACGTAAACACTCATCTTATTGAGTATAACTCACAGAGTATTACAGAATACTTAGCAGACTTTTCATCTGATTATATAAAAGACAAAATGTTTCCCATGATATACAATAGATAAAGTTCACACTGTGAGAGAATTAAAAATTGGGGGAAGAGATGAAAGAAGTTATAACTAACTTCATATTTTAAAATATGGTGTGTTAAGAGAGTTTCCTTATAGTTGATGAAAAAATAATACAGGTTAAAAAATAATAAAGATTTAAGTATGAAGTTCGAAGTTACAAAGTTGATAAAGATTAAGTTGTGAATAGTCATACGCATATTACGAGGCGACAAGAAAGAAACTGGCTTTGGCTAAATGACCTAAATCCTCTTTGTAGAACAGAAAGTCAGTAAATAATGTGCAAAACCAACTTAAAAATAGTGGAAAAATAAGCAAATTATTAGAGATAAGATTGAAGCACCTAAAGCCCTAAAATAAAACATGCGTGATTGCCTCTGGAGAGCAGGGCTGGAGAAGGAGATTTGGTTTTTATTCCGAGTCCTTTTATTCTAGGCATACAGTTTTCTAGCTATGTGCATATATTTTTAATTTTAAAAGTTACAATAGCTGCAAAAACTTAATGCCAGCCATTAAATTTTAAAAAAACAAACCACATTTATGTACTACCTATTAAATCATTTCCGGGTGTTTAAATGCCAGGTTTCCTTACAGGTCTAGGAAGTACATAAACAGTCGAAGACGTAAATAGTCTCTAGAAAGGGAAGCTGTGAATATTCTGCATTTTAATTCGGTTTCAGTTCTGTAGGGACTAGATTGAAATTTTGTTCTTTGAACTTTCAGCTCTATCTTAAAATTGACATGGTTAATTTAGAGGTTAATTTAAATATCTGTTCTGGAAACAGATTAGTATACCATCCCAAATATGAGACATAAACATAATGAAATGTTTGTCTCCACAAAACTTTATACCCAGAGAAAATGGCCAAATGGAAACAACAGTCAGTAAGAAATGGTGACCTCAAGCTATTTAGATACTGAGAGTGAACAGAAATTTTGTAGTTATGGAGTTTAATTTAATGTTTTAGACGGTGAAACTCTACAGTTAAACCTGAGTGACGGTTTAAACCTGCCTTTCAGCAAAATCGAACTCTTTACTATGGGTAGCTTCTGTTGCCTGATGAAGCATAGTTTGGACAAAGCAAGAAGACACAAGTTCATATTTTCTTTAGATGTATGTCTGTTTCAGATGTTGATTCATTTTCTGGGTTTACATGATCTTCTGCACTCGGTTTATGTAGACATAACTTTAATAGGAATTGAGTTGGGTAGATTAGTTAAAACATGCCTAAGAATTATCTTTGGGACTAGGAATTGTGTCCTGAATCTCATGTAATCAACATTTACAAAAATTTTTGACAGCGCATCTGTGGCTCGGGGTGTGTTGGCTTCCATGGCGTTTGGCTTTAACCCAGCATTGTATCCATATGGCAGAGGGATACTGCTGAGCCTGAGATTTAGACCAGGAATTGAGACAGAAATTATACCGGAGTTAAAAGCTTCTGACACTTAAACTAAAAATGACTTTGCTTTCTTCTTCTAGCAATGGGCATTTTCTCTGAAATACATTAGAAAGTAAAACCTAATGGTTATTATTGAAATATAAAGTAATCAGTTTATTCATTTAACAATCATTTGTTGAGAATCTGTTATATATCGGGACTCTGCTAGGTGCTGGGGTACGCAAGGTGAACAGGGAGACAAAATAGACCCATATGTTGTAGTTTCTCAAAATACCATTGCTATGCTCATCTTTTCCATTTCTTCTTTTTCTTTTTGAATCAACTGGCAAGGAAAGTTAAGGAAGTTATTTCAGAACAAATCTATATTTAGAAGAAAAGGATGTAGCATTGAGCGCACTGCATGTCTGTTGATATTAAATAAAAATTATAGAAATTTAGCCCCGAGTACTGTAATATATAATAGAATCTCTTCCATTAAGATAGTCTCTTTCAATAACATTATATTTATCTTATTTTAAGCCACATTCATCTCTACTCTTCTGTAAAATGTACTCATAAATTATCAAACATAGAAAGAAAGAAGAAAATTTAATCTTCCATATTTAGTTTTCTATGAAAAAAATGAATACAAGGGTCTAAAAAGGGCAAGTTCAGTGCAGTTGTATTTCTTATTAGGTCTCACTGATTCGGCCCTTCATATGTATCTTCGTGGTAATTGTCCTGCTTATGTGAAGGAAATTTGTTTCTATAATCTAGTAAATCAGTATAATTTTGCAGACGTTAACTGAGATCTCAGTGAATTGGCTTTTAAATTAGATGTAAACCATTTTCAAATATGCATGTGAAACCATGTGAGTTCTGGTTCCAAATAAAGATACTTCTTATCCAGTCTCTTACCAGAAGGATTCTATTAACATTTATGAACTTTGTGTTTTGTATTCTTTGTTTTTCCTATGTGCATTCTTCTCACCCTCATTTTCCTCTATGATTGTCACCCATCAGCTGTCTCCCCTGTGCCCAGCGACTCATATTGTGCAATGTCAGCCTTTGTTTTCCGTTACCACTCTGGATTTGACCTCAGTCCACAACAAGTTTTCATCCCAAAGTCACATCCTTTGTGTAAATCTTTGTAGTATTAATCTAAGAAACACACTTGAAGTGAAGAATTAAGGATACAAAATAATAACAATTTAAAAATTGTTAAATTGTTAAATGAGTCCCTCAGTTTCTTAATCTGAAATAGTATTTTGAGAATTTTGGACTAGATGACAATAAACTTGCTTAAACCCTAAAATAGTTCTGTAGTAATTATAGAGTATATACTGAGTTGTGGCTAAGGTGCTTTACATAAGGTTCCTCCAGGTTGGATGATCATGGAGGGGTCTCCTGGCTCATTGCCTCTTTTGCCATCTATCTTGTTTGGTGAAAGTAACTGGTTCTTATTCCAGTCACTTCTACCTCAGAAAGCACACTCCTAGGTGCTAAAAGCAGGCTTTCGTATGTTGGCTTCAGAAGGGGTGTTTCAGTCACTCATTCATCCAGCTAAGATGTAAGCATCAAGCACTGTTGTAGATACTGGAATCACAATGGTGAGCAAGACATGACATTTCTGTTCTCGTGACGCTTACATTTTAGTGGAAAGAGAATAAATAAGCAAACTCAATATATCAGGTACGAATAAATTTAATGCAGATATTTAATAGGGCAATTTGATAGAGAGTGAATAAGGAGCTGCTTTAGATTGAGCAGGAAAGACCTCTCAGAGAGGATGATATTTAATCTGAGACAAGGAGTCAGCCATGGACCCATAAACTGCAAGGAAAGACATTCAGGCAGTGGAGCAGCTAGAGAAAGGCAGCATTTTAGCATCATTGGAGACACGGGTTCAGAAGTCTGACTGCCTAGATTTGGATCTGGATCCTGTCAGTTACTCTCTGGGGGCCTTGAACAATATTTAACATTGTAGTGGGTCAACAGTAATGTTATCTATCTCACAAGGTTTTGGGAAAATTAAATAGGAAATATATGCTGAGAGTTTAGCATAATGTTTCATACACAGTTAAGAAATTTAAAATGATAGCTATTATATTGTTTTTACAAAGGCCCTGAATCTGGATATGCTTGGTGAATTAAGAGAAATAAAAATAAGTAGGGCCAGTGTGTCTAGAGCACTCTTGGAAAAGTGGAAGATAAGGTTGGAGAGGTGAATAGTGCAGATAATGAAGCTTTGTAAAATCAGAGTGAGGATTTGGATTTTATTCTAGGTATGATGGAAAGCAGTTAGATGGTATTAATCAGGTGGGGGAGTGACAGAATGTGAATTGTGTTTTAAAATGATCACTCTAGCTACTATGTGGAAAATTAATTGTAGAAGAGTTGGACTGTAGGCAGAGGGACCAGTTAAATGGTTATCAAACTGGGTCAAGTGAGAGATTATGGTAGCGGTGATAAAGATGGAGAAAAGTAGATAAATTTGGGTTATGTTTCTTTTTGGATACAGTTGGATAGGACTGGGTTTTAGATTAGATGTTAGGATGGAAAGTAAAACGAGGCATTAAAGAAAATCTCAAAAAGAATCTAGGATAACATCCAGACTTTTGACTTGCTCAGCTGGGCAGATTGTAGTGTCATTTACTCAGATGAAATGATTGAGGAAGGAATGGGTTAGGGAGGAAAAAAAAATCAATATGGATACTTTAAGTTGTTCATAACTATTCTACATGGCAGTGGAGATGTAGAGGAGATGGTATACAAATCTAGGTAGCAGACACCCTTTTGAAACAGTCTTGACAGTCTTCAACATATTGATTATAGTAAAAGTCAGAGCTTGAGTATCACCTTAGGGAGAGGACACACCCGAAGAGAAAGGCATGCAGCACAGAGCATGGGGGCATCACGTGTTTATAGGACCCAGCGAAAGAGCCCATTAAGGAGCTATAAATAGAATAGAAAAAATAGTGGTATGAAGAAATTCAAAAGGAGAAACCATTTTAAGAAGGAAGTACTGATGTGGGGGATCTAGATAAAATAAAGATAAATCTAGATAAAATAGATGGATAAAAGATAAAATCAAAGAAATGGCCCTGAAATTTGGCAGATGAGTCATTGGAGAGCACAGAAAACAAAGGAAGAGAGTGTTGAGATCAGAAGCTGGATAGTAGGTTTTGAAGACTGAACCAAAGCAGCAGCTATTGAAGATTCTGTCAAGGAGAAGCAGGGAGAGGGGTGCAGAGAAATAGGGGGTATGGGACACTTTTATTGGGCTGATCTCATTGGTGCTTAAGAAAGATTTGTTCGCCTTCAGGAATAATCTTGTAGAGAAGGAGAAAGTGATGATATAAAGGAGAGAATAATTAAAGGAGCTCATGAATGCATGGTAATTTAATCTATTTAGTAGCCACGAGTAAGCATGTTTCTGTTTTTTTTATATGATTATCTTGTCTCGCTGTTCTTAATTCCACAATTTCCCAGGGAATTTCCTAGGAAATATTCTTTATGTAGTATATTCCATCTTGGTTAGAATGCTGAGGTGGGTTTTAAGAGAACTGGTTTCTAATCTAAGCCACAGCATTAAATCATCGTATTATATTGGATAGTGCCCTTATTCTCTGAGATGGCGTCCTCATCTATAAGATAGATGTTCTGAAGCTTGATACCTTGTTGTTCTTATTAAGAGAACATTAATAGGTAAGGGATCAACATACTTGTATATGCTGATGGGGAGAAGGTGGTACTTGTGGTGTGGTAAAACAAAAACACACATCAGGATGATATGATCATGGTCATCATCATGACCTGCCCTTACTCTCAGAAAGGTAAAAACAGAAATGGCTCTTAATGTTGATTTTGTCCCAGTAGAAGTTTCTCTTATCAGATCCCTAAGCTAAAATCCATTTTGTCAAATGAAATTAGTAAAATTAAAGTTTCAGAAATTTATAAAAACTGGCTACTTTTCTAGTTTCACTTTTGAGGATCTTTGTATTAAATAAACACAGGTATTCCCAGATTCCGATGGAGTGTAGAAATTGTAAAAATAACAAAATAAAATAATAAAAGTCATTTCTATTTCTTGCTTCCGGAAACTAGCTTTTGTTCAAATAATTATCTTTCTGACTTCACTCTCACTTTTCAGGAGGACAAATGAAGCCAGACAGAAAGGATAATTTCCCCAAATGCCTGGAAGACAAATGTTTCTGTAAAAGTAGATGGCAAAAAAGAAGTTAAGAGTTTTGCTTCACTGACTTTCTCCTGCCATGCTCTTCTGTCTCCAGTGAGACACATGAAAATATTAGCATTTTATAATATGGTGCATGTGTATAGTTTTGCATGCTCAAAATATACTGAATAGGTAGTTGAGAAATGTGGCCATTTTACTTGTCTGATGCTTTAGACATTCAATTTTATAAGATCAGTTACAATCCACATTTTTCAATTTGTAGCTCAGGAAAAAAGATGTCATTTGGAATTCAGCAGGAAGATCAGTTGTTTGGATCAATGAAGCATAAAAAACATCTGTCTTCTCTTTTGTTTATTTCTTGAATATTTTATTGTACTTTGTAATGTCCTGGACGAACCGTGTCTGGATTTGAATCTTAAGGCCATACCCATATAAGGAAATTAAATGGAGTAGTAATTATCTTTATGACAGAATGTTATTTCCTTTTACTTACGGCCATTAGAGAACTCACATAGCAAGCAATAGATATAATTTGGTCTTTAAAGTCTATTAAAGCTACTTAAAATAGGTTTATCTCTACCATACATTTGATCGTAAAACTGTTTCTATTATTTAACCTTTTGTTTGCGTGTCAACTGTAGTGCTGAAGGAAAGGTGTTGATAAGGACATCCATAATAGATGTCACATTGGATAGGGTGCTGGAATGAGTTTTCAGTGAGTGGTTGGTAAATGGGGTCAAGAATAACATGTGCCTAAATACCTCCGTTTTTCATAAATAGTTGTGATAAACAACTTTACCCTTAATTTATATTAAAAACTACCTCAACCTTTTCTGTGATAAAGCTTATATTTATGAACATGTCTTTAAGGAGAAGCCTATTTAACACCCACATTGAATGAAGCAAAATTAATTGTATTGTGAAATCCCAAATAATTTGGCAGTTTATGCTTGCCTCTGAAAACACAGGTTTTATATCCTTAAAAGACTTATAATTTAGTTGTAATCTAGGACATTAAAAAGATAAGTCAATTTATAGTGAAATATATCATTACCTAAAAATGTGCTGAATTAACAAGTGTCTCATGGTTCCAGAAGAATCCATCATCATCAAGTGCATGGACACTAGAGAAATTACATTTTATGTTACAATCTAGAATTTTAGTGAGAGTAGAATTGTCTTTGATAAATGACTCATTTGAAGATCTCTATTTAATTTGAGGGTATTCTTATAAGTTTCCCCTACTATATTTCCAAGTTATATCTCACTTCTGTCGAACCCAGACATACAGTTTGACTTTTCTGTTAATTCCAGCTTTCACAATGATTTTCTGTATTTTTTAATTTGATTGCTAAGTAGAGCCAAATATCAGGTGTTTGGGGTTGAAATACTGTGTTATCATTAAAGAAAGAACAGATGGCAACAAAAACAAAGGTGAAAAGGGCCTGTGCTTTTGTTGTTTTCTTTCCCAAAAGATTTTTTGTTTTGCAAAAGATAGAGATGTTTTGTATTTGACAGACACTGATTTACTTCTTGAGAGTAACAGAAAGCTTTAAAAATATTTGATTTCAAAGACTATAGACATTAATTTTTACTTATGTTTCAGATGTTTTATAATAGTCTGTAAAGATTCAGCTGGAATAGGACACTGATGATCTGTGACCTGTCAAAACAAGGAAAACTTGTCTCTAAGAGGTAAAGATGAAAAAAAAAAGCAAATTGGTGTTTTCAGTTTAAGGAGACCATGCAAAGGAAGTCCAGCCATGTTAAGGAACAATCTGAGAACGTCTGCAGAAAAGTTGATATCTGGTATGTAACGTGAAAAACAGAATTTGGATGGGTGAAGTGGGGAGGAAGAGTCTTATGTGAAAGAGGAGAGGAAGTTCAATGTCCGGGAGGTGGATAAGCCATATACACAAATTGAGGAATTGAAATATTAGAATGGCGAAAGTTTAAAGTGAGTTCATGGTGAGAATTTGACAGGAAAAGGCTGGAGAATTAGGCAAAATCTGTCATCAGGATAAACCAGGCAAACCTATTTGGATTTAATTTTAAACGAAGAATCACTTAAATACAGATATACTATGATTATATTTGCATTTGTTAAAGATTACTCTAAGTACCTAGCATGGTGGAGAGGAAATGCTTCAGGGAGAGTAATCCAACTGGGAGATGATGAAGGATGCTCTGGGTCAGGGTGGTGCAAATGAGGATGCAGAAAAGGTGGTTTTGAGAGACTGGTAAAGATGGAGAAGGAAGGTGTGGTGATTGCATGCGAATAAGTTCAGGGAAGAATCAAAAATGGCTTCTTTCTTTCTACAGCAGTCGAGTTACATTTACTAAATTATACTTACTGAGGTGTCCAGGGCATTTCTCTATTATTGTATATACCCAACAAAAGACGTCATGTGTGGGAGAGAAATCTCAGTCTCTGAACTCAGAAGGACTTGTGTTTAAAGTTATTGTCTCCAACATGTACCTTTGGGAAATTAATTTAAACTGTCTGAGAAATCCGCTTTTGATAAGTTGCCAACAATAACGCCTAACCCGGTGTTCTTGCAGTGATTAGAACACAAGTGAAAGAGCTGGCCCAGTGCTCGTCAAACAGTAGGCTGTCATCACTGCTTTATTTACTTTCTTCTGCGCTTATTGTCCCCACTAAAATGCAAGCTTCTTGACAGAAGAGGGAGACTGTCTGCTACTCAAGTTTGTATCTTCAAATACCTGGCACACACTAGGGACTCACTAAATATTTGTCTAATGTGTAAATATGACTATTGCCATATAGACAATTTGATTCCCTTTCAAAACTACTTTGGTGTAAATATGGTAAAGACAATAACCTGTTTCATTACTATAACCTCAAGTTTCGAATGCTGCTGATAACTTGTTAAACACGAAGCTTCAAAACTGTTTGTGTTAATAGAAAGATACATCCTATACTTCACTAGATGGCACCAAACTGTTACCCTAAGATAGAGCTACCAAGCGTCAGTAGGGGGTAGGGGGCTGGAAAACTGGAAAGCCTGGTTATGATCTGTTGTTGATCTCAGGGAGGGGGGCTAGAGCTTTAACCGTGCTTTTTCAGTTAAATTCTCACGTGCATAGAATTATATTTGGCATATCTAGGGATATAATCTGATTTAATTAAGCACAGGGGACTTTAATGAGTCTCTCAGAGGACAAAATTAAGCACTGAGGAAAGAGCATTACTGTACCTCACTCAGGCCATTAGGGTGCATTTCTGTTGAAGCATTTTTTCTATTTTTTATTTTCTCTTTAATTCTCTAGTAGAAATGAGCTGAATGGTGCCATAGTACTCTCAATGACTTGTGATTTCTATAGCACCTTCTTTACTATTTGAGAGTAATAGGCCTTGCAGGCAATGAAGCTAGTTTGTCTTTTAGTATCTTAAAATTCACGTGATATGCACTGTGACATTTTCCCTAAAAGCTAATCCACTGAAAAGGTGACTGGAAATGCATTTATCATTGTTGTAATTTTATTTTCTTTCCCCAATCCATTTTTACAGTCTGCTAATTGGTCGTGTGTATTGAAAGGCTTTTGTGAAGAGTGAAGAGGCCGCTGATAAATGAGCCTTCTTGCTCCTGTTGCAATATTGCTGGTACCATAATTATCCAATGCCTCACTCTCAATCTGAGCAGCATAGCGACTATATTTTAGACCCTTTTAGAACACTGAACCCCTGATACATTTATTTATGTGTTTTTTTTTCATTTCCTGTTAATGGTCCTGATGTGGATTAACCTCTATTTTCTGAGTCTGTGTGTTCTGATATTTTGATATTCGGGCACGCACTTATGAGATAATACTAGGCGTGGAGTTAAAAGGGTTCACAGAGATAATTTGGTCCAATCTATACCAATTCCCAAGTAATGTAAATACTAAGTAAAATGTTAATCAAACTGTAACTTAGTGCCACACTCAAAATTATATGTTTGTGTTTTCTTTTGAAAATATATATGTATCTTATCAGATACCTTCTTTAGAATTGCAGTAATTTTTTTTTAATGGAAAATATGAACATTTCTTTATTTACTTTTTCAGGGACCATTTGGCTTCACACTTCATGGTGTTAGGGCTCTCTCTCTACCCGGACATGCTTTCTACATTGTAATTGATAATTGCGGTCCAGCTGATAAATACTTTCTCTGCTCACGAAACTCTCAGTAAGTGGTTTTGATTAATTGACATAAACATGGTGTGATGAAGAAAAATACCCAGTCCTTGAGATAAATAGCATAAATGAGTTAGAGTCATTGTGACACTGACCTCTCTCCTAAGTAAACAGGGATCTGAGGGTTGCTAGTAATCTAGAAAGACTTTATGACTTATGGGAACTATTTTCAATATTATGTAAGGTCATATCAATGAACTCAAATAGCAACCATCTCATTAAATAAGAAAGTTGAGGACTAATTTTATTGATGTTTGATATCTGTATTGGTTGCTAGATTTTATGTTTTTGATCAGTTGAATCAAAAGAAATATTAACTAATTAGTACAGTTTATTAGAGTCACATTCTTTCACACTCTGTGGTCTGTGGGGGAAAATTAATAAAAAGAATCTTTGATACATATTGCAGATTATAGTCCTAAGGCTTAAGGATACCATAGAAACATTATCCCTGGTTCAACATTAAGAAGAAAGGATGAATTTGCGTCCACTTAGATTATCCCTCTTTGCCTCAAATGTCGTTTTCAATATTGGAGGCGATGACAGGTGGCGGGTTGCATGTGGATTAGGAGAAACAAATGGGGTTACGGAGGAACTGAGTGCAGAGTTACCTAACCGCAGTGCACATTACTTCCAGTGAAGTCAGCTCAGAGAGCATATGCTAGAAGTGAAGGTCATTTCTAAAATTGAGCAGACCCCAAGATTTTTCCATGTTAATCCCTCAAAGTCATAACCGGCACACTTTCGGGTTCACGGTGTTTACTAGATAGGACCTTCCTATCGCCTGTCTTTGCATTAGTAGAGTCCATTTGTTCTCCAGTCCATGAGACCAGCACAATGAAACCAGCTGAAGCCTGGTCTCAGGATGCAAAGTCTGTGGCTCTGGGTTATTGTGAGATGCTAGGAATGACAGAGTGCATAGATTAGTTTTTAAAACCTTCTGGAACTCATTTAAGTTTTATTTTAAACATTTAGATTTATCCTTTGAAGTTTTCTTTACTAGAAATTATGTTTTTAAAATTTATCACTCCTCTTCCCATTTTATTTCTTATTCCAGAACGTTTACTTTACCTTGAGAGAATACTTTTTCTATGGTTATTGAGCGCCCCCAGCTCCCCGTCATGTCACATGTCAGCAACTAAAATACTGTTCCTAAATGGGTTTACAACCCTTCATTTCACATTAAGTTACAGATTAGTTCCATGATGACCACAATGGAATAATTAGCACATTGGTGCAATGGAAGAGTTTGTAAACTCAGACCAGGTTGAGTCAAGAACCGAAGCCTAATGTTCACCTCACACGCGTGGCCCTCCAGAGCAGTGAATATTTATTTGAGTAGGTGCCTCCTTTTTACCTCTTGAGCAGATCAGAGTGGCTAATGGGTTGTTAGGTTTGCTTTAATTATTGCTGTTTCGTATTTTGTCCCAGGACAACTTCTTTTCCAGGCTCCAACTTTCTCCACTACTAGAATTGCCTCTTCTCTCCCCTGGCCAAGCAGTGATTAACCATAACATACTGTCTTTGGTAAAACTTATTTCTGTTAGTGTTACCAATAGAATTGGCTGTATTTGCAAGACTACTTATTTTAAACCATTAGGTGGTAACAGGGTGATCTGAAAATTAGGCAACTGTTAGTCAAATAACACTCATTACCCAGACACGCTTATACCATTAAAAGAACACTTACTTTACACTTAGAAAGAAGGCACTGTTTTCCCTATAATTAGGCATGTCTAACTATTTGCAAATATAAGAATGCAGTTTCCATTGAAACTACTTAAAAACACAATTTAGACAAATGTAATCGTTCTACTCACTTAGCTTTTTCATGCAGTCACGAAGTCTGGTTTCCAAGCTAAGCACCCTTTGATGTAGTTCCTCGTAATCGTAGGCTCCGATTTCCTCCTGAATCCCAGTGAGGACTGCAGACAGATTCCGGATTTCCTCCTTGAACTGGGTGATTAACTTGGCATCTGTTTTGTACTGTTCCAGCACAGGGATCAAGGGCAGGAGCTCGTCCATCTTCTCTTTCAGCTCCTGTGAAAAGCAGCCGATTGTTCCTGAGAGTCATTTAAACAGATCAAGCAGCTATGTTCTTTTTAGTATGATACTTAAAGGAGATTATTAAAACAGATTCAAAATTCCTTATTGATTTTTGGTTGAAATGAGGTATTTCATGAGAATGTAAGTGGCCACATGATCATTAGTAGTAAATCTACTTATCTCAGCTTTGCAATACAAGAACCTCTCTAAATCATTACATGCCTTTTTTTATGAAACAGATTGATCCTTAACCATAATTACAAAAACTTCCTATGGTAGCAATTATGGGTTTATGTATTATCTCACTTTCTAGTAGCATTTCATAAAGTGAGCAATCCGTTATTTGGTTAGGAAGTAAAAGAAGGGTCCATGTTCTAATTATGAGTTATTAGAAATAGGTCAAATATCCTATGTGTGTTTAGTTAAGCCTAGTTACTCATTTACTGATTATCCATGCTGTAGTGGTACTTATGGGAAATTTTGGATCGTGGAACACTTTTTCCCTAACCAAATTTTCCTCTTATGGCTTTCCACCATGCTATCCTTCCATTATGCCCAGGTATTCCTCATTCTTCTTAATATCCATCTAAGCACAGCATCATTTGGAAGAGAAGTTCAGCAAATATAGTAAATCAAGTAAAGCTTCTTTATGCTCAGAGAAATGTGTGTTGCTGTTTACTATGTTGAATTATTGCCCACACTCCATTTACCTTATCCTAGATAATTTAGAGCTCTTTATGTAAGGCAGAGTTGCTTCCCCATTTGGTGAATTAACTCTTTCGGGGGTTGTGGTGTTCCTAGTTATGTAACAACTGCGCCCAGTTATACAGTTGTTTGAAACTAGAATGTTGATTTTTGTCTAGAGAATAAGAAACATATTTTGCCAGCTCAATGTCCTTCTCATAGCATCATGGGACTGAGCCACACCTGCAATTTTGGTTTCCAGAAGTGTCACCTTTTCTTCTTATCCTTTAACTTGGTGGCGGTGGTCAATGAAAATATTTTATGAGCTTGTTTCAATTGTGAGTGTATTGCAGGCCATCTTGTTTGTGGAAAGAGCTGTCATTGTTATCATCATTTGAGAATAATCCATAGGTGCTGTCAGAAACTATGCTGTACACTGACTAATTTAAGGAGCTGAAAATTGCATTTTAAAATTACATCGAGAAGATGTTATTACTCTAAGCGCATTAAAATAGCAGGAGCTCCCATTGCTGCCCTGATTTATACACTTATGTTTCATGTGGGGAAATTTCTACTTGCTCTGTACACTTGAAATTCTTTGAATTATCTATATGTCCATGTTGAGTGGGAGGGGACAGGTCTTAATAATGAGAAGGATTCATATATATTACAGTCAAAATGCAGAATTGTAGAGCTTCATTCTTATTGGTGGCTCAGTTGAAATAAACTTATTCGTCTTAGCATCTTGTGGCATCCCTAAAGGAAGACATAATTGCTTCATTAGGATTTTAATGAGAAGATTTAGTTCTGTTGGTACCACTTGCTGCATATTATAGCAACTGTGACAATGAAGAGTGAAAAGAGAACAATACAATGTCACAATTTTGGAGGCGTTTTCCCCTTGAATTAAAAAAAATAGATATTTATATTTTTTAGATCTTTTCAAAAATTTATAGTTCGATTATTGGAAGTCAATTTTGAAGCTCTAGACATTTGTCAGAGAACAGTGGGGAGTTCAGCCAATATACACACCAAATTCTTAAGAGGCTTAGGTGGAGTATACAGATTGGTGTTTGCTAATCCTGTCCAGGATTTCACTTTGTACTATGTTTCTCTTACAGCAAAGGTTGTAGCTAGACTATCGGCCAACCATGATCTTTAAGTTTAATTCAGGGAGCTATAGGCTACTTAGAGAGGCAATGCGGTATTGATATTAAGAGGCTTAACTCAGGAGTTGGACATACATATTAGATCTATGGCTGTGGGAAAATTGTTCACCTTCATTGTGCCTTATTTTCTCATTTGAATAAGGGGGGTAAAAATAGTGGCTACCTGATAACATTGTTGTGAGGATTAAATTAGTTAATATATAATAAATTTAAACTATGCTTGGAACTATGTGTAGAATATGCGTAATTCTTCAGAAAAATAGTGTTATTATCATCGTTGCTATTGATTTTGACGTATAACTTCAGTATCTACTTGGATTACATGAACTAAGAAAATAAAAATCATTATGTCATATGGTACTGCCTTAAAATTTAATTTTCCAATTGGTAGCCTGACTGCTGCTAGACAAACTCACAGAATAGGCAAATTATTTCCTTGTTTCCTGTCTTCTCCTGAGAGTTCCCATAGATGCACATGCATCCCCAGCCATGCCAGCCCTGACACCCGTAAGCTGCCACTAGGCATCACAGAGCTCTGCACTGCCCATCTGAGCTTGGATGGTCTCACTTGGCGCCAGGCACCCGGGGCTCCTCTCTTGTCCCTCTTCCTTTCTGGGAAGGCTCCTTAGGCACTGTAGATGCCAGCTTACCATGGCCTGCTCATGGCGATGGCCTTGGCATCGAGCTCACAGTGCTGCTCTGCAGTCTCTACCCTAATCCTGGCCATTGGAAATTGACATTGAAAACCTTTTGGTTTCCTAGATCTCCTCTGTGACTTAATATTTTTTGGTGGGAGGGAGACACTAGTCCAACATCGTTTTCTTGAGTATTGCCAAATTCTGTAACCCTTCCCCGACCTTATCTACACAAAATTAAACAAAATTAATTACTCTTCCCTTTCTGCTGTTAAGTAAAGTTTATGCCTTTTACTATCAATTTTACCTGACTATTTGTTAATTGTCTTTCATGGGGCAGAGATTATGTATTATATATCCAGCAGAGGGTCCAGTACTACCTCGCGAATGGTAAACGCTCAATAAATATTGTTTGAAATTAATTTATTTGCTCCTCGGCCTTATTTTATTCTGTTTACTATTTCCCCATAAATTCTCTATTTTTCCAGGTCACTCATTCTCTTATTTCCAATAATTTTTAAACTTATTGTATCTTCTAGGCATTTTTCTAATTTTAATTTCTTAACTCCCTCTCTTTGCTTATGTCTCAAACCTCACGATTCATCACTTCAGCCTCTCCTCTTGTCAGTACCCTCAATGTTCTTGCCCTCTTGTCCTTTTAGGTAAATCTTTAAAACTGGTTCAGTGAAAGACTGTTTCGTATACCTCTCTACTCAGGTTCCTAAGCTGTACTGAAGAAAATCACAAAACCATAAAAATTTCTGCCATAGTAAAATGCGCTGTGTGGAGATCCTGCTGCACGTCTCTGGCCAGCGCCCTGCCCATCACAGTCAGATGTGAAAAGCACTTCTAATGCTTGACCAAGAGCTTGAATTCAGAGTGACTCCCTTAGCATCAGCAGTGAACCTTGCTTCCTAATTGGCAAGGAAATCTGAGGCTATTATGTTTTTAAAACCACAGCGTATTTTATAAACTATGCACTGTGTCTTTGCAGATGATATTGTCATAGTCAGATTTTATTTCAATCTATGCATTGTCATACATAGGTAATAAATGTCCACATAGCATGCTTGAAAGGACCATTCATTTTTACCATTTCTAAATAATTGCCAATACAACTTAAAGTCTAAAAAAGACTTTATTTGTATCAACTTATGAAACTGCCCTCTTTCTGTGTGCTGTTAATAATGGTATTATTACCTCTTTTAATAATTTATATTTTCTATAGTTCTCATATTAGGGCATAAAGTCATCAAAAACACTTTAATAAATTTTATTATTTGTTTTTCTTTAGATTTCCCCTTGTTAAAGATATTGAGTGCCTATAAATCTATCCAGAAACTCGACCTAGCTCTAGAAGGATGACACTCTTTTTATGGCAAGTCTTATGCACTTTGGTACCAGCTAAAGGACAGTTTCAGTGGTGAGATGATTGACGTCCCCCATGAGTTTCGCTTTGCACATATGGGCCAGCACACAGTTATTTCTAGCTGAGTGCCATGCTGGCTCTTCATTGCACTCAGTGTCTCACTTGGATTGATAAGATTGCAGAAGTCAGACCTACTTGAAAATGCTTGGTCATTAGCGTCTTCCGATCATCTTCAATCTGCCGAAATTTGGCCTTCAGCCCTTTCATTTGGGTTTCCATTTTTAGAACATATTGGAAATCTCTCTGGGTTCTCAAATTTAAGACTTCAATAGATTGGGACATGTTCTGAACCTATTAAACAAGAACATTGTGTGTAAATTATTGTCTTTTTACAGGCATATCACTTCTAAAATAGCAAAAAAATGACATCAGCATAAAGAACTGGAAATTCCCAATCCTTAACTGCATTTCTATATGACATATTTTTGGGAGGACAGTACTTCATGCTAAACATTGAAAAAATCCAGCAAGAGAAATAATCAAATGGACATTCAAGCATTAGAAATGTCAATGTAAATAAGAATTTAATATGTCATAAAAATAAATTTTTGAAAAGTAACATTTTTATTCCAAGGCTCTGTAAGCTTATAATGCCCCACTCTGTTAAATGTTAAAACAGATTGTTTCTGTAAGTACTAAATCTGACTTCTTCAAGATCTGGGATGCTTAGCAATTGTGGATGATACTGAAGTATCCAACAGATGCATTTGGATGCATTCACTCCGGTACAGTTACTACAAGCTGCACGGCCAGTGCTCCCAGGGGTGAGACTGCATTGACCGAGACCAGTGGGGGTGGTGCTGGGACGCCTCCGACCCGGCAGAGCACGCTGTTGGAGAGACCTGGCGTCTGTATCAGGTGTTTGGTAGAGAAGCAGTAAACACATGTTAGGCTGATGGCACCACCCTAGGTTCATTGAGCCCCAGGCTATTTAGAAGTAGGAAATAGGTGACCTATAAAGCATGTAGAAACGAGGAAAGAAAGGCTGCTCTAATTGTTGTGGCAGCAAAATTCTGAAAACAAAGAGAACGCCTCTAATAGGAGGAGAGCTGTTGAATGAATTGAGAAACGGGATGCGAATAAACTATTTTAAAGAATAAGATAGCTCTTTACACCTGTGGTTCTCAAAGTATTGTCTATTGAGCAACAGCTTTGGCATCCACCTGGGAACTTCTCAGAAATGCAGACTCTTGGGAGGCTACTAAATCAGCACCTGCATTTTATCGATTCCCAAGTGATTTCTTTGTCCATTAAATTTTGAGACGCACTGCTGAGCACGGAGGGATTTCCATGAGAAAAGCAAATGAGAAAAACAAACATAAAAATTATTATATAATTTTATCTTTTAATTCTAAGTCAAATTCCCCCCTCACTTTCTCGCTCTTCTTTCACTCTGTGTTTCTCTCATGCACACAAGATGGACACACACATGTAAAAGAAAATGGAGTATATAAGCAAAAAAATCATAAAGAAAGGTATGGAAGATTTAGAAGAATACATGTTAGGTTGTTAACGCTCGTTTTCTGGCAGGAGATGAAGTGTGGGTGTGAAGAGGTAATAAAATATTGTAGAAAGAGGTCCTGTTAAACATGCATAAATATCTGCATAAAGTTATATTTTATCTGCATGAGTGAATACATGAAATCTGGTAGTGAGATTTCAGGTGAGCTTTACTTTGTTTCATGTATTTTTATGTGTTACTCAATTTATTTTTAATTAACGTGTATGTATGTAATAGGTAAAAAGTTATTTTCACTGCAAAATTTGACTTATAACTAAAGAATGGATGATTTGTTCAGAGACAAATTTTTGTCATCAGTTAAAGCCACAAAGCTCAGTGAACCAGCCATCTCTAAAGAGCCCATTGTTGATAATATTCCTCGGAATTGACACTTTCAGGAAAGGCAGTGGATTCTTCTGTCTTGGCTTGCCTCAATTCCTCTACTTTTCTTGTCAGAGAAGGTCACATTTTCCTGATTATTTTTTTTTGCTGTCTTGGTCTGTAGTCCTGCCCTTCATGAGACCTGTCTTTTCGGGACATATTAATTGCAGTCTAGCTTATATTAAAACTAATTGTATAATGTATGTGTTGGTGGGAGCAGAGAAGTGGCTCCTTCTGTGAGCTCCATGATTTTGGAAGCCGTGTTTATTAATATCTTTTACTCCCAAGGCCTTGCACAGAACCAGGCACAGTAATTGCTCAATAAATATCTATTGGGTAAAGTTATCTTAGGCTTCCAATGGCGGTAATGGGTAAATAGTATTTTAATGTTTTAAGGAAAGTTTTCCTTCTCCTTTCATTGGTTAGGCTATAGCATTATACGATCCCAAATATTTATTAATTTACTACTGCTTCTACATTCAGAAAGCTTAATTTAAAAAAATCTTTAATGCAGCACAAAATTACTGAGACTTTAAAAGCATGATAACTGCATCTGGGATAAATGTAATGCTTTTAAAATAATTTTCTGCTTCATTTTGGTTTGGCGTGAATAAAGAAAATCCATTTGCATTAAAAAAACTATCTACACATTTGAATATGGCATTTGTCTTTGAAGACACCTATCATTGGCATGGCTGATATTCTAGGAATTTGATGTACTGGGCCAGAGTCTGTACAATTATAAAATGATGGGCAAGAGATAATCTGGGTAAAGTTAAAAAACAGCCTCTTTTTTATTTTACCTCTGGCTTACCCTGTGAAGTTCAATTTCAACTTTATTTGTGTTGTTGGAAAATGCACTGAGAAAATTTTTGCTGAGTCTCGATTATAACCTATATTGCAGAATCGCATATAATTACAAGAGCTGATTTGGGGTAACGGCTAGAGATAGAGTTGTCTCATTGGACAGGATCTGGCTCTGGGCTGTCTTTTGCTCTTCCTGCTAGCTGTAGCTAGGACTGTTTGGTTTCTCATTGGCTACAGAAACCCACTGATGATGCCAGAGGGTGATTACACTTGTCGGAAGAAGACCCATCTGCTGTGCTTCTTTTAGCCTGCTCGTCTCTGATGTTCTCTCTTATAAGAGTGGAGGCTACTTTAAAAGAAAAGTCCAACAGTTCAATATGTTTAGATAGCCTTGGGGTTAACAACAATAAACAGAAATTTCTTTACCGTAGGGTTTCTCAGAAACTTTAGTATTAAACTGTGTGGTAGAAACCTTCGAGAGTGAAGTATCATGTACAATGTTTCTTAAAATGATTTTATTGGTGACAATGTCACTGGCATCCTGTGCCAAAAATCACGCTTTAGGAAATATTGACCTAGACAATGTGAACATCTTTAACTATGCAGAGAAACTGTATAGTTAACAAATATTTTTCTTTAAGTGAACAATTTTAGTTTGGGTGTATTAAAACATGAAATATCATGAAACCAATTGTAATTTTTCCAATATTCAGTGATAGAAATACTGTTAACCTTGTTTGACAGAGCATCACTTTACATGAATGTGGATGCCACCCATGGCATTATGGGTGACACTCACGTGGGGCTGAGAAAATGCAAAACTGATTTGTTTAGCTCCTCAGTCTACTAGTTGAGTGACGCTGGCAGGCTTGTTGACCTCAAAAGCACCAGTTTCCTTTTATGAAAAGTTAGAAAGAAAACTACTTCTGCTGCGAGGATTGAAGGGAGTAGATACAAATACATTAGGTGGGAACTGTTGTTGTTAACTATTGTTACTAAACCAATCCTTTGATTAATGGTGAATGCAAAGGTCATTCTCTTGTTTGCCCTCTGGTACCTTGAATATATGTGAAACTATAGAGAAGCCAGCAAGGGACTAGCTTGATCTGAATAAGGAATGCTTATATCATATGTCTTTCCTTTGGGTCAGCACAGCAAGCCAGTGTTACCTCCTTCAGGCCACTCTAAATAGTGTGCACAATTTACTATTCCTCTGTTGGCATAACATTACCAAATGGTAAATTTGATAAATCTAACCTTCGGAGATCTTGATTTTGCTCATATTTTTTTTGTCATTTAGGTATTGATGAATTTTCAAAGGTGTGATTTTCTCAAATTTCTTTAAAATATTAAACAAATTGCACGTTGCAAGGAGTGGTTATATAAATTTCAGTGATTGTTTTCAACCAACCTCGCTAGTTGTACTTTTTTTGCCTTAGTGTCCTTTACTATTTCCTGGTTTTATCATAGCTCTGGAATACACTTCACTTTGGACCCGTAGAGGGTATTATCCACTTCCTGACATTCAGACTTTATTTGAATTTTTTCAGCTGATTTTTGAGGAAATGTCTGAGTCTAGGTGTGGGTGTGTATGTGCAATGCTATACTGAAAAATAGTAACAAAATAAGGTTATGGTGTCTAAGAAAATGTTCCTTACCACAGCTGATGTAGAACAACAAAAAATTTTTTTTCATAGAAGATTGGAGCAGATAAACAGCAATCCGAGGAGAAATACATTTTAATAGGAAAATAAAGTAAAATCTTTTTATCAATGTAATTAATTTTCCTAGTAACCAAACAATATTAAACTATATATTTGAGATATTTTTTTCATAGAAATAAAGAAAACCAAAATTGAACCTAATACCCAAGACTAATCATAGTTCACATGTCATGATTTCTAACAGGTAAGAGGCTTATTAACTTGAATGAAATGACATTTGCTCTTGGCTGGAGGACAGATATTGAAAGAATAGGAAGGATGGGATCTTATCATAAAACAATATATGATAACAGGACTAGGAGAAGGGGAGGAAAAACAGACTAACCTTTGTGCAAAAACATGACGAAAATATTTTAAAAACCTTACGGCATCAATAGACTTCCAAATAATGTGCACAGAGGGAACTTATTTTTATATATGGCAGTGGAAGAAAGTTGCTGTGGCTAGGTTTGATATTACATAACGTAGGAATGTCTGTATTGATCAATTTGACACTTTCATTCTTCTACCTGCTCTTAATTTTCCATAAAAAGCTCTCATTCAGTGCCATCATTGTGAGGACAATCGTGGGAAGGATATCGCACAGAGTGAGTTGTTGAGTGTGGCGTCCTCTAAAAGCGCATACCACCTAATTTATGTTATTATCCCTGATGGTATTTAAAATTCAAACGCATTTCCATCCTTCTATCGGCTTGGCCAACCCAGCTGTCCTATTGTGTTCAGAGCCCAACAAACTAAAAGTCTGAATGAGAATAATTGAGAGAACCATTTATTGTTTTTCTTCTCCCTCCCCAAACTAAACATAAATAACCTTTCATGAGCTGACTTTTATCTGTAAAAGAGAATGAATCAAGGGCATTCTCCATTTGATTGTTACGGATCCGGCTTAAGTAAATTATATGGAGAGAATGCTATTGAATGAAATTGAAGAGCTTAATGTTCAAAGGAATGACTTAGAGGATGATGATAAATACTCAGAATTATTCATTATCTGTTCAGATAGCTTGCATATTGCATGCTATTATTTTAACTTCTGTGCAAGATTGCTGATGGGATCCAAAAGTATGAGCTCAAGGAGTACAGTGTGATCCTGAGAGCTGAGGCTAAATTTCTGGCTGCAGAATAAGACTTCTTGCTTGCCTTTTTTTTTTTTTTTTTAAAAAAAAAAAGAGACACAGATTAGATATTAAGATATATGATAGAGAACCAGTTTTAAGAAGGAAGGGTTGGGAAAAGTAAAAAGTCATAAGTGGAATAGAACGGGAAGCTTGGGGTACTGCTTTCAAGGAAAGGGAAAAAGTTTATTTGAGAAAGGGGACAAAAATTTGGACCCTCCTCATCATTATCTGCCTTCCTACATTTCCTTTTCAAGGAATGGTAGATTTCAATACAAATATGCACGGGGGACACAGGACACCTACCTTTTCCAGCAGTTGGCGAAGCTGCCTGCTTTTGGCATCCCGGGAGCACAGGTTCTGTTCCGGAGCAACCACCGTGCAAATGCATCGCCCGTCGGGGTCCTGTGCTGAGCTGTACACTTGCCAGCCTTCTTTGGGACTAATCTGGGTCTGAGGAGACCAATGGTAGATACATAGAACACAGACCCCGTTATAGGATAAAGAGATTGCGAGTCTGTAGCATTTTAAGCAAAGCATTTTTTTTCTGATAATTAATGTTTGTATTTTTATTCTGTAAGGTTAAAAGGAGACTAAACAGCACACATAGGCAGCACAGGTAGCTTCGTTCAGTTACACCTTCCTTATCATGCCCACAGGGAGAAACTTTCTCTTATTGTAGGTTCCATATTGTTAATCATATATCACCTATACCACCATCTAATGCTTTTTGTTCTATTTGGACATATTGATGCAACTTCAGAAGCATCCGATAACCTCTTAGAGACATATGACCACTCTTTCTATATAAAATCTGTTAGCTTGTCTTTCTCAACAGTAAATGGTAATTAGTAGTATATTTTTTTTCTAATTATTATTCATGTGTGATATTCAGAAGCAAAGCCCTATCCCAAGAAGCTTTCTACGTATTGAAGGGCCAATTATTAATAAAGCCGGAAAGGTATCATATGAGAATACAGAGTGAAAATAATTAGATCCGCACTGTTTTGCAAAGGATACAGCGTCCCAGAGGAGTTAGAGTATTTTGGCATAGTCTGCCAAATTGATGTTCCCAAATTACTGTTGTACGCTTCTCACCCTGCCTCCCTAGAACCCTAGCTCGAAGCTGTGTTCCATTTCTACTACAGTCTGCTTCCTGTTAAGTTTTTAGGCTTGCCTCCTGTGTCTTCCTACAGGAAAGTTCTCCAACCAAACTGGTCTATGTGTGTCCTGAAAGCATGCCTCCTTGATTCATATTTGTGTTACTCATTTTGCTTTTCTTGCTTGAAATACCTCCTTTATACACCTTCGGTTTTCTCAGCCCTCATGGATTCCACCACTTCCGGAGAATTGTCCATACACTTTACTATGTTTTTAATGTATATTCTCTAGTATTGATAATTTATCTCTCATTTGTCTTATCTCAACAATAAGTTTATATCCAGCTACGAGTTTTATTGGCTTTCTCCCTTCTGCCATATCAAGTAGATTTTATGAAGAACAAAGATAAGTAGCCTCATTTATTATCTAGTTATTTTCAGGAAGAACTATGCTTTGCGCGTATACTCCCCATTGTATAGACAGAGTCGTGGCGGATGCCGTGGTGCATGACCCAGAGGGACGCTCCTTGTTCCTCCAGCCCTTGAGAGTACCGAGTGCCGGCAGGGGGACTCTGTTGGTTTTCTCTTTGGGGATCGCCTAGGCTGAAGAATGCTGCCTGCTCAAAGTCAGGCCCTATTCCAAGAAATGGCTCACGTCCATCGATGTGCTGATGCAGAGGTACAAAGGAACAGGAATGATTGTGGTTCCCGTTTCACAGAAGAGAGCATTAATTAACCTGCCTGAAGATGCCCAGCTTGCGTGTGGCAGAGCCGTGCATGGAGCAGGGCAGTACGCTCCAGCACGGTACTTTTCAATAGAAATGTAATGAGAGCCACGTGTCTAACTTAAACATTTTCTAGTAGCCATGTGTAAAAAAGGAAAAAAGAAACAAGTCAAATTAATTTTACTATATATTTTAAGTATATCAAAAATATTTTTCAACATCTGAATGATATTCGTGAGATACTTTACATTCTATGTTTTCCCTTTTTTGTACTGTCTTTGAAACTGAGTGGCATTTTCACTTGGGGAACACCTTGGTTTGGGCTAGCCACATCTTCGGTGCTCACGAGCCACCTGTGGCCTCCTTATTGGACAGTACAGCTCTGGAGTCTCGCTTTTAATTTCAGCGCTATGGCCATGTCAGTATAATGCTGAATAGCCAGATAATCGTTTTTAAAGGTCAATCACATGGATATTGAAAAAACTACCTAACAGGTATTATATAGACAAGCCATCCAGTTTGCACCTGAATGTGTTTTTCCTGTGGAAATATCAGGTAAATCAATGGGTCTCCTTCTAAGCGCTGTCTTACTTCTACAGCTGGGACCCGCTATTCTTTAGCTTTCCTGTTATGGTTTCTAGGGATGCAGCAGATAGGGAGGTGTTTCATTTTTGATCGAGAGAAGAAGGAGCTGTATTTAGTCTAGGAAATAAAGTATTTAATGAATTGGGTTGGAGGGGCTATGCCAAGGAAGTCTGAGAAAGGGCTGAGGGTCAGGAGCCGAGTTGGGGCAAAGCACAAGGAGGGGAAAGGAGGCCAGCAGAACATTATCTTGCAGAATGCCCAGTGTTACTGGGCTGGTCATTTTACCTATAGACTGGTCAGAAGCAAATTCTTAAAAACGACTAAGCTGACTTCTCTCTCCACAGATCTGCCACATTCTGTGAGATTTTCCTTCTCTAGAATTCACAGCAGAAGAAATATAATTTCCTGTTTATACAGTCCCAGGAAGCTTATCACATACCGTCAACTAACACACAGTTCTTTTTCTTTTCGAGGGCTTTAGTGATAATCACTAGGGGTAATGATAGGCATTCCAACAATAGTCATGGGCAAATATTGAGGAAGCTATAAATTATAAACTTAAGTAATATGTTAAGATGTTGTATTTCTCATTGTTGATATATAATAGAAAGCAAATGATGCCAAACCTATCTTTTTAGTCTCTTTAAACTCCTTTTTTAGATAGTTCATATAAGTCTCCTGTGCCTCTTTCATTTCTGGGGCATTGAATTCATTATAATTTCTATTTTTTTCATCCCCTCTCCCCCTTTCCTTCTAGAGTTTATACCTGAATACTAGTTAGGATAGAAAGATGTACTCAGAATTATATATTATTAAAGTCGGATAGGATCTTAAAAGTTATTGCATTATTCTTTCTGTATTAAAGAAGAAAAATGCAGAGGGCTTATCTACAGAATGGAGATAGAAATAGCTTAGCAGAGTAGTTTCAATGATATAATTAAAGGTTTAAGCTGAGTAACAGTATGGGATTGCTATATCTAAACATAGATTCTGTAGTTTCAGCTAGGCTTCTAACATTGAACACAAATCTCAAATATGTCAGAAAATTAAGGCTTGTCACTAGAATAAATTTAGCTTTTGGATAAAGGAACAGGGATCACCCAATAGTAATATTAAAATATCTTTAATAGCAATGCAAACACCGATTATTAAACCTGGCACCATTAATATTGATTCTCACTTGCCAAGTGTTTGGCTAACTAGTGAGGGGCTTATCATGACAGGGCAAGGTGTCAGTTGCTCTCTGGAATGAGAAAAGCAGGAAAGGTGAACAGGGTTTGATGTTCATTTAGCATTCCCCTGAAGTGTCAGCTTAATAAAAGTAAAGACTTGAGCCTTGTTTGTACTTCCAATTGTCTTGTAAGAATCACTGAAAAAAAGCCATGACCTTCTCTACTACAGAGTTAGTTTAAATGATCTCAACTATAACGCGTTAACCTCTTTGGCAAGAAAAAGGTAACACAAAAGAGAAAAAAGCTAATATAAGAGATGAGTGCCTGAAAGTCCTGTGGGTTTTGATAGAGACCTCTGTTTCAGGGTCAGTGATAAAGGAAGCTTTATAAGCATCTCTAGTGCCCTCTTTTAGGACACCTATACCGGCTTTGAAAAGAGGATAAAAATAAAACCAACTAAGACCTCATGTGGAAGGAAATATTTAAATTGTTTAGATACCAATAAGAAAAGACTTGCTCCCATTTTAATTTAAAAGAACAATTATTCAAGTGTCAGCAAAACTTGTGTGATAATGGCAAACATTTATGGAGCTCTAGCCATTAATTGGCAGTTCACATGTGTTATTGTCTTTGATAATCACAACAGTCATGTGGACCAGGGGATGCTCGTCTGCCCATTTTGTGGACGAAAAAAGTGAGGCTTAGAAACAGTAAGTAACTCAGTCCAAGGTCATGGAGGCCAGTAATCAGCAGAGCTGGGATTGGTACTTGCACAGTCTGATTCTGGAGCCTGAAAATTTAACCACCAGTTATCTGAATTCTCTTTATATGTGATGATGATGACCCCGATAGCATTTTCTGAACCATGAAGTTCACCACTTGGACCTGGAGGATACAGATTGTTTTTAACAATCTAAAACATTGCTAACCACAGTGATTACTGATATAGTTCTCTTTGAACCTTTTGTGTTAATTAGAAGAACTAAATGAACTACTTAGCAGCTTTTAATATTATAAAACTCATGAAATATTTAAGAATGCTCTAAATAGGGGAATGAAAATGATAATTTTAACAATTGGATTTCAAGTCTGGATTCGTTGTTTGTAATTTAATTGTAAAACTATGCTGTATAGGTATAAAGCTACTGTGCGAGATTTATCCCAAAACTTCAGGGATTTGTACTAGAAAAGAAGGATCCTGAAAACTGAGATAGAAGTTAAAAATATCAAAATATCTTACATTTCAGTAGGTTTTTGTGTTTATAAAATCCTTTCTCTTAGCTTCATTTCTTTTGAACCAACTACCTTTAGAGTCAGTATCTTATTTAACTTATAAGGAAACAAATTAAAAAATAAATAAGCATTTTTTCCCCAAGTCACTCATTTCATAAATGTCACATGTGAGACTTATACCAGTTTTCTCCAACCTTAAGCCCAGAAATCATTAGATTTATTCTTTTCGAATAAATGCAGATAGATGGTCTGTGTCCATTTGCCAATAGCCCAAATAGTGTGCTTTAGAGGCGATGCACCCAGGCAGGCAGAGGGCATTATCCAAACAGTATGGAAACAAATACAGCCATTGGCACCCCACAGGAGTAGTTAGCAGTGAGGGCTCAGGAACGCGAGTGGATATTCCTGTGGAAGGCAGTGCAATCATTCATCAGGGCCCAGGTGGAGGGCTAGGCAAAGAGAGAATTCTGATTCTTTGAAGAGAACAAAATCAATTGGTTGAACATTGCTAGGTCTTATGTTTTATGATGAGTGTCTGGGAATTTCATAAAAGTTCAGAGTGATGCAAAAAAGAATAAGGGATCTAGCTACTGAAAGTGGTGTACGAGGTAGGAGAAAATAAAGCAGAAAAAAAAATCCATTTACTAAAACCTATTTGATTTAGAGTGGAGATATCTGAGTGATGAAAACCCCTTACAAATTTTATGTCTGAGGATGGGTTTGGCCCCGGAGAGTTGAAATGTGATTTGGCATGCTAATGGCTTTAGTTGTGGAGAGAGGAGAAATGTGAAGACAAGAATTAGAGAGATGTTGACAGACCATTCTAAAAGAAGCTGTGTTCTGGAGGATGTGTTAATAAAGATGTCATTACACTGCAGTTTTCTTCTTATTTCTATAAGACTGGGTGGAACTGAAATAAGAAGTGCCTATTCTTCGCTCAGGAAAACCTTAAGGCTCTAAGAAAAAAACAACTATAAAAACAAAAATAAACAAAGACATCAAATTTAGGTCGGTAGGTCACTTTTGCTTGTACTCTGGAAATCATAATGATTTAGAGTTGGGAAGTCATAAGGGGTCCTGTGTCTTTCCACTCAGTGATACTTCTATATTCCTCCTGCGTTTCCACTTGAACTCTGCACGATAGGAATGTCACTGCTTCGTAGGTAGCCCCTTCCACCGGTGGAAAGCTGAGGGGCCGAATCTGAACTTCTGTCTGTAATTTTCCCCATTTGGACCTACTTCTGCAAGAACAAATCCACATTCTTATGTGTCACAATTTCGTTCTAAAAAGGCAATGATCACATTCTCTTTGACTCTCAAGATTTGCCATTCTGTTCTCTCATCCATCTCCCAGTCCTTAATTTCTTTATTTGCTCTTTCACAAAATGGACATTGTCTAAGAACTTGGGAAGAAAAAACAGTCATACAAAACAGTGGAGTCAGATATCTTCATCTAGGTCTAAAAAAGGTGGTGAATTAAAAGGTCAGAAACTTCCAGAATATTGACAGTTTGTATCAGGGTATTCTACTTCTTTTGTAGCGCTTAAAACTAACTCATTCAAGTACTTATGTAAGAGGAGAAGCCAGCTATATGTTTGAAAATGAGCGAAACTAATCTCTCATGCCCACAGGGCCCTTTGAGGCCTCTTTCCACCTCAGCGGTTGGGCTGAATGAGAACAGCTGGTGTCTACTGAATGTCCTCTGTTCAGTTGCTCTTCTCCAGGCTCTTCCTGGTGTGGAGTCCGCAGCATGGGGCACTTCTCAGAAGCTCAGCCTCAAGGAGAAGTAACTCTGCACCAGAGACAATTGTCCGAGGAAGCCCGAGCTCTCTCAGAGCGGAGGCTTCGCCTCTGCAGATGCCAGCTCCACCAAAGGTTGATGGGCTCAGTGATAGATTTGAAGGATAAAAAAAGATAGAAAACAGGGCCAAAGAGGAGGATAAAGGAATTTTTCAAGATTCTAAAAAAAAGAAGAGGGAGTGTATTTCCCTAAGAAGGAGCTGTATTTAACTACTTACTAACAAAAATATCCTGGAAATTTAAAAACCTTTTTTAGCTTTGAAACAATCAAATGCACACTGCCAATTTCAGAGATACCTGCCATAAACAGATTTAATTGACATTTAATAATTAAAACCCTACATTTTTTATTATTTTTTTTCTAGATCATTTAAAACTACCCTTCTAGAGAAAGACTATGTTCATATTTGTGTAAATCTGCACTTTTGCCATCTGTGTACATGTTACAAACACTCATAAAACGAATTTTAAGAACTGTTCTTTCTTTTTCTTTTTCTTTTTTCTTTTTAATTTTGGTGTATGCACAATTGCAGGCCCATTTCATTCATACCATCTAACGTAAGAACGTAGAGTGAGAAAGTTGGGAAGGGCTGGGCAGCATAGCCTTGCCTACGGGGAAGAGAACTGTTAATGCTTCAATCTACGAAAAGTGGAATCCAGGATCATCGGAAACTACCTGAGTAGGGCAGAAAGAACCTAGTGTGGTGCCCAGGGCCAGGAGGGCAAAGGCTAGTGAATGTGCGTGAAAGGACTTCCTTGCCCAGGACCGTAGTCACGTGACTTGCTTCTGCTGTTATCTCTGTCATTAACCAGCTGGGGAAATCTGTTTAGTCAGTTACATGTTTTGGGTCCACATTCCCACTTGTAGAGTGAGGAAGCTGGGTTAGATCAGCCACATTTCCAGCTAAGCTCTTGAGAGCTCTAAGGTTTCCCTGGAGGTATCTTGACTAGGGCAAGGGCTCGATCGTGCGGCGAGGGAGCAGGTGGTGAAGGCCCACCCAATAAATCCTCCCCGCATCATTCATTATTTGTTTGACCAATGACTTGTTTTATATACTGGATTTCCACTTCAAATTTGATTCAACAAATATTTATTCAGTATGTTTATATAAGATTTAATTTGAGAAAAAAAGGCACTCCTGCCAAAAACAGTGTGAAAATTACTGGCCTGGATGGTTTCTAAGAGCCTTTCCAGCATTAACATTTTATGAGCTTAATTAGGAAATACAGATTCATTCATTTTTCACCACGGGAATCCTAAAGTATGAGCAATTATCTTGAATAATTAAGGTAGGGAAATGTCATAATAGACACTGTTCCTCGGTAAGGTAGCCATTCTGTAAAACACGCAGAAGAAAAGAAAAAAAAAAAAAAACAACAACAAGCTTTTGCAACTGGGTTTCTTCATCCATTTCAGTAAATACCATAGTGCAAACTTTCCTGAATTTCCTTTTTGTTTTCGTCCAAAGGAATATTTGGTTGTGTCAGCACCTTCATAGATCATAGAAATGCTTTATATTTTTCAGCCAACAGATTACCAAACAAAAGTAAAGAAAATAAATTTACTTTAAACTTATAAGATAGCTAGAAGCCCTGAAAGAATCACCCATCATTTCAAAAATTTGATTCTCTTCTATTACCAACAGAGAGAAAAAACTAAACCAATGTCTATATGCACAAAATTAATATATCTGAGAACCAAGGGACCAAATTTGAAATATAACTCCGTTATGAATTTCTTAGTGTTGATTCACTTTCCGAAAGAGTTAATTCAACAATTAGGTTGTTGAAAACCATCAGACACTTGAAAATTTGGCTCAGCAAATATTCAATATTGTTAGTTTATTTTGTAATTGTTTATTGATGACATATCATGCTTTCTTTATAACCACAAATCTCCTTTACTTCCCACTAACCACATGCAAATCATGTAGGTAACGAGGAGAATCTCAGTAACTGGGGCACAGAGGTTTCTTAAGTGACTGGAGGGAGGTTAAAACATAAAAGCAGGGCAAAGTGCACCTCACAGGTGCTCTCCAGATGCCCGCAGCACTGGGCGAACCTGTGAAATTGACCTGACTCCACTAAGTTAATTTGACCTGACTCCACTAAGTTAATTACACATTGATTGATAGATTAATTACTATTAATACAAACAAGTCTTGAAAATAGAGGGTTACTTTTCTTTCAGTATCTGACTTTTTCTGCTCCATTAGAGTAATCCGGTGATAAAAACAGATAAAGATAAAAAAGTGCTCCAAACACTAATTGTTACTGTGCCTTTATTCCATAGCAGGGAGATTGTTTTTCCAGGATATTCCTTCTACTTGAATTTGTAAACTTTTATTTGAAAAACCAATAGTTTTCATTTTCATTTTAAAGGTTTTAAAGTATTGCTAACCAAACCATGCTCCAAACTATTAGAAGAGACTTTGTCATAATTTGGGAAAGGTTAAAAAGCCATTACTTTTAGGTGAATGAAGACTATAGGACTTAGACTCATAATAGAAGTCTTTATAAAAAATTAAATTATACAAGAAGAAGATTTTATCATGTAAATTATCTATTCTTTGTGTTTCTTGGCTCTTAACATCTTTTTGGCAGGCTTTAAATTGCTAAGGTTTCTTAAAAAATTTATGTTTAAAGAGGTTAGTTTCTCCGAATGCATTGCAAACAATCACAGAATTCAATTCCAAGGAAGAATCTGCTATATAGTACAACTAGATCAGAAAGACTATACTTTGTAGTATATAGAAAAAAATTAAGGGGATTTTACAGACATTAAAAGAAAAAGTAAAATAATAAGAAACAAAACATATTTCTTTAAGAATCCTTTCAAACCTCAGGTGAATATAGTCAAATTAAAGCTTTTTCTTTTTTAAAAAAATTAATGAATCTAGTATTTCCTTTCACAGGGAATTTCTTGGGCAATTATTTGTTTTTGGTGTTATTTTAAAGTTTTCATTAGAAAAACCCATGACTAAAGTTACCTCAGAGAGAAGCAAAATTTCAGCTTTTGCAGCTTACAAAATAAAGCCCACTGGTTTAATACACTTAACTTCCCAAGATGTCCAGACCCACGGGGTGACTTACTAAGGCATCTGTCGTCGACAGCCTTGTGGAATTCAGTCCTACCAAGGATGGTAGAGTTTGGGACATCCAGTTTGAGATCATTGCCATGGTACTAAGCACAGCGCCAAGCTTCAGCAGTGGAGGACTCATTGCCGTGGAGCTAATGAGTTTTCATAGTGACTGATTAAGATCCCGGTGCTGGGCTGGCAGCGGAGGCGTGACTGCAGCACGCCACATCCACAGCATAAAAAGAGATCAACTTCCCCAGCTCTAATCACCGGGAAGAGCTCACAGAACCTCCCTCTCCCCCTCACGGGAAGTGCCCTGCACTTCCTTTCCTCCCTTATCAGACACTGCTTGATCATCAAAGGAGATATTCTTGGGAGGGCTTGGTTGGTAATTAGCAGAGCAGAGGTGGAAGGGAGGGGGTGCTTGAGCTTTTCCCGCTCCTCTACAGTCAGTTACCTGGAGTCCATTCCCTATAGGGTTTCAGCAAGTGTGTATAATCAGCTACTTTTTACCCTTCATAAAAAAAATACACCTTTAAATGCAGGACTGCCAGCGTGCACGTTTCAAACACCAATCTTAATACCTACAGATTTCTTTGGACATAGAGCATGAGAACAAGTCTGCAAAGAATTTCCAAGATGATCAGATATTGACAGTAAGAGATTATTTTTTTAAACAGTAACCTAAAATTAGCTTTGTTGCCTCTAAAAAAAAAAAAGATTAATAGCTACTGCCTGTGGAAGACATTACCTTAGGTACCTTATATATGAACAGACAGAAAAGACAGGCTTGGAGAAAAGCTACTGTTATGGAAATGCCAAATGTTTCCAGTTTTGCTTTTACAGATGAGAGCCTAGTAGTTGCTCAGGCACAGAAAACTCAGTTAACCCTACTTTCACCTTGTGAGGATTGGTGAGCAGATGAAGGAGGGGAGTCTGTATCTTGAAAGCACATACGACTTGTATAAAAGGCATAGCATTGGATTCAGGGACTCTGAGGGTCCATTCTTGTTCTATTGTTGTTAGTTGTGTGACTGGCCAGTGGCTTAAAATCCCTTGGCTTCAGTTTTATTTGTTTTGTTTCTTTCTTAACAATGTATTGGGGTTGGATTCCATACTCTCCAAGGCCCCATCCAGGTTTAAAATTCAATGATCTGTTTATTAGAGTTTTGTTGGCCAACATACATGTTGTATTTGAGGCTTATGGGTAATTTTATTATATTCTTTTTACAGAAGCTACAAATTGCCCACATCTAAATCTCAGATCCCGAATGGAATAAGTCAGAGGCCATTGTCTTGTATAATATATATGGTTTAAAGTAAAAATATAGAGAGAAGACATGAAGGGAAATATAGCTGAATGAAAATTAAGTGAAAAGGAATCTGTTATAAAAAGGAAAAAATATTGTTTTGATTCTTTAGGAGAAATCTGACTTTGTGTGTAATTGGAATTTTCAGCCAAAGGTAAGTATTTTTCTTAAACAGTTTTGGCAGGAGAAATAAAATGTCTTTAATAAAATTGAAAGAGATACATAATTATAGAGGTATATGCCCTCTTTATTTTCAAAAACAGCTTCAGACTGGAATGAAACTGAGATCCTCCTCAGTCTTCCTTTCACTAGGAACCAGGGTATTTTTTTTTCTATCAAAACAGCCAAAGGATTTCAATTGATTCTTATTATTTAACCATAGTATGAGAAAACCAAATATTATTTTTGTCTTTCAAAAATCATATCACATGAGAAAACAATAAGGATAAAAGAATAATTGTTTCTATATTAAACTTAACATTAAGTAACAGTATTCATAGAAAGGATGGTGAAATTTTACGTTAGTCTTACAGTGTGGCAATAACAAAAAAGCAAAGTGGATTTGCAAATATGATTGTTTGAGAAATACACCTGTAACTCTATCTGACTTGAATAAAGGAGGGGAGTGCCTTTTATAGAGCTCGATTTCCAAAATTGAAAACTCATATGCATGCAATTACCAGATAATTTAAGATGCATCTTGGCAGATGGTAATTATACTTATTAATGAAACTATCAGTCAACAAAATAATAGCATCTTTAGAAGAAAATAGGATCGTCAGAGAAACCAGTGCTCTTATTTGCAGATCCAAGTGAAAGGAAGAAATAAAAATAAAACACAAATGAATACTTCTTGCAATTTCCCAGAGATGCAAATAACTACACTAAAGACTGAAAGGGAACAATGGTGAAAGTTTATGGTTCGATGATGTTTATGAACAACATAAAAGCTATAATGTGTTGTTTTTAGAGCAGGTTTAAATGGAACATATTAAAATAGGAAAGCTTGAATTATAATGATTATTAGTTGTGGGAAATAAAAAATAACTATGAATAGTAAAGAGCTAAATAGTTTGTGGTGTTCTCATACTCTATTGAAGTGATTATCATTATAATTTTCATTTTAGAAGTTGAATTTTAGTTTGCAGATGGAGGAGGTGATTATTCCATGTAGAAGTAGCAAAAAACCCAGTGGTTACAGAAATTCCACAAGGACAGCATGAACGATGATGGAGTAAGCGGCAAGAGATGAGGCTGGAAATATTAGTGGTCAGCTCCCAGGCTTCAGGGTCACCCAAAGATGACTTTATGCTATCCTGTATGTAATTTAAGAATTTCAAGCAAAGCAATGAAGGCATTAGTTTTATGCGAAGTGACTACTTTGGCATTTTTATAATGCAGTCTAGACAGGTGAGCATTGCAGGAACAACAGAACATATCAGAGACAGGAAGGCTACTTAGGGATGTTCTCATAGTTTAGGTAAGACATAATAAAGACCCAGAATAAGAAGCTGTCTGTGGAGTTCAGAAGGATGGATTCCATAAATATTTGAGGTAAAACTGACAGCACTTTGTGGTTGAGTAGATATGAAAAGTGAGGGAGAAGTTATCTGGGGATAATTTTCAAGTTTGGGGTTTGGGTGGTAAATGGTGTTCCTCAGGATGAGAAATAAAAGTAGAAATATAACTTTAGCGCGCATACTGGATGTGAGTTGCCTGTGTTAAGTAGAGTCCCTGGAGTTCAGAAAAAAGTTAATTTCACTAGACTGTGCAACCTTAATGACTTAGTAAAAATAATGCGCCCTACACAGGTGACAAAAATGTTTAATTTAAAACTACCAATGGCTTTATTTAGAGTTTAAGTCAAGATAATCTCTAGATTTAGTTACCTTTACGTAATTCCTATACACTTTTGTTTAAAAATAACAAACAAAAACAAATCACCAGCGAATAGTGAAATTCTTAGTAACTAGTAATTTCACAGAAAATATGACCTGACTACATACTTTTCATTTTACAAGTTCAATGTGGATCAATAACTATAAAACCTACCAAGTTCATTATTACTAATGGGATGCTGAAATATATTGATTAATATTGATTAATTTATTAGATCTTACAGTAGCCTATATTCTTATTATTCAGAGCATACTTAATGATAAATCTATTTAATAAATAATAGGCAAATAAATACAGAGTAAAAAAAGATAGTTTACCTTATATAATATTGGCATGTATTGTCATTGGAATTTTATTTTTTTCCTTGACTTAGAGCACAGAAGTTTAACATTACTTTAATGCTTGATACACTTTCTCGTTTGGGGGCTATTTTTGTAGTAGTTGTGTGTGAGTTTCTGAGGAGCTCAACTTAGGCAGATATGGAAAAGTCAAACACATGAATGCCCACGTTAATATGGTAGAAAACTTTGATTAAGAAAAGTGGGAAAAAAGACAGAGATTACTTGTTGAACAATACAATATTTAAGGAGGGATTGTCTGCATGCACTTTATTGTAATTTAAAACATTCGAACTTTGGATGGCTTGAGGAAGAGAGGAGAATGAAATATTAGATGTCAAGACCAACTGTAGAGGGTGAGGAAATTATCGATGAAAAGGAAAAGCAGAGAAGGAGCAGGAGGAGAGGAAGAGGGTAGCAACTGGGTAGAATTCTGAAAGACGAATTGTGTTAATCGGCTAAAGAACAGTTAAACCAAAGTGACTGCTAGGAAAACAAAGTGGACTCTTGTTAGCAAGTTAAATAGGAAAAGGAGGAAGAGTGGTATAAAAAGAGGAAGGTGGGAGACAGAGTGCTTGTGTAGACGTCACTTGGGGATGCTGTATGCCCTGGGTAGAGGCACGATATACGAACCGTCAGGTAAACGGCTCCTTTCATGAGTCCTCATTTTCTCGTCTGTAAAATAAGGGATTATATCTATCTAGAGGCATTATTAGACTGAATAAGAGACTATACTTGAAAATGTCTATAGCATGTCAGATGCTCTATAAATGGCATTTCTATCTTCGGTAAGAAATGGCATGATTGGCACAGGGCCAGAAAATGTAGGTCAGCTTAAGGAACATTAGGCCCTGGACAGGTGGGAAGTTTGTGTCTTTGCTAGGGTAGCTGAGTTGGGCTTAAAGTACATGCTGACTTTCCACTTAATCACGGTGAATGAAGAGAATCATACAACTGTTCTGAGTGACACAAAATCACTGTGCGTCTCTGGAGCTAATAGTCCAACTTAAAGTAGAGAAAAGGAATAAAAGTTATGGCTTCCTCATTCACTGAAAAGTCAAAACAAATACAAGACAACTTTGATAAGGTCTCACCACCATATCTACTTACCCAGCTTGTCTGTGCTCATATACACTACCCTCTCTTCTGTTGGCACAGATAAATTGTCTGTTCCTAGGTAAGGTTGATCCCTCCCCTGTGTAACTAGCTCAGTACCTTACATCATGCATAAGAATTACCTGGAAAGCTTAAGACCCAAGTTTTTAGGTCCTACCCTGAGAGTTTGACATTAACTGTAGCATAACTTACATTTCTGACCATCTCCCTGCTGAAGCTCATGCTGCCATTCTTGGACCACCCCTCGAGGAGACTGCCCTACATCACATCCATCTCACCTCCGGAGAGACAACTCCCTTAACTCCTTTCCTTTCTGACATCAGTAAATCTCTCTATAATGTATCATTCCCAACAGTATACGAACACTCCCTAAATCTTTTATTTTAAATGCAAACAAATAAACAATACTTGCTCAATTTAATCCTCTCTTTCTCACTGTCTCTTTAGAGTATACTTCCTTGAAAGAGTTGTCTATACTCACCATCTTCAGTTTCTCTTCCTCATCAAGTTTTGGTCCACACTTCATTCTACTGATACTACTTTTACGAAGGCTACGAATGACCCAACATTGCTAAATTTAGCAGTCAATTCTCATTCTTCAACTCTCTTGACCTATAAGCAGCATTCATCAGACCATCAGACTTTTATTTTCTCCTCCTTGAAATAATTTCTTCACTCGGCTTCGAGGCTACCATGTTCACCTAGTTTTCCTCCAACTTTCTGACCCATATTTTCTCAGTCTCTTTTGTTGATTTCTTCCTCATCTATATGCTAATGACTCCCAAATTCATTTCTTCCTTCCAGACCTCTCCTATCAATTCAGGCCTGTATATCCAATTATCTACTTGACATCCCCACTCGGATGTTTCATACACAACTTAAATTGAACATGTTAAAAAATGAGCTCTTGATGTGCCTTGCTCATCTCCGGGAAACAAAACAAAACAAAACAAACCCCCAAAGAAATAAACGAAAAAACACACGTGTGTAGTCATTCCTGTTGTCTTCCCGATTTCAACTCCATGGTTCAGTAGTCAGGCCAAAAGATTAGATTTCAACCTTAACTTTTTCTTTTTTTTAATTTTACATCTCTTATTGATTTCCTCAGCAGTTCTTCTAGTCTCTACTTTCAAAATATATCTGGCACTTAACCATTTTATATCACTCCCACTGCCACCGTGCTGCTCCAAGTCACCATCGTCTCTCATCTGGTTTATTTCAAAAGCCACCAGTTATTAACCTTTTACCACTTCAGTCTAGTTTTAGCCTCCCAATCAGAGTGATCATGTTACAACATAAGCCTGATTATGTTATTTCTCTGCTTAAAACTCTTTAAGAGATCCTCATCTCACTCATGGTAAAAGTCAAAATATTTAGCATGACCTAGAAGGTTCTGTAAAATTGGCTCCCCGCTCCCCGCCATTCTCTCTGATCTCATTTCTTACGGCTCTTCCCTTTGTTCACGTCACTGGAGCCAGTCTGGTTCCTCAGAGATGCAAGATCATCGTCCACCTCAGGCCTTTGGATTCTCTCTTCTCTGGTGGAACTCTAGTCTCCTGCATATCTTCTCATTTCCTTTTTAATTCAAAGATCACCTTCTCAGAAAGGTCTTTGCTGACCACGTCATCTCAAAGTTCTCTTTTCATCTGGTTACTTTATATTCTCTTTCACTGCTTTACTTTTTTTCTCCTTAGAACTTATTATGAGTTCACATTCTGTATGTTTTATTTATTCATCTTGTTTATTATTTCGTTCCTCCACTAGAAATAAAGCTCCACAAAGGCAGGAATTTTGCCTTTTTTATTCACTTGGGTATTCTCAATACCTGGAAAAGTGCCTGGTGCACAGTAAGTTCTCAATAAATATTTATTAAATCAATGAATAGTGAAATATGATACTGTTTGTTCATGACCTACCCTGTTTAAAAAAGAGACCATTTTCAGTGTGAAATTACAATATAGTCTAGATTTTGCAAAATGAGCCAGTGTGATATATTGCATTTTGCATGTGTTTTTTTTTTTTTGTGTGTGTGTATGCATAATGGATGTATGTGTGAGAAAATGTTATTTAAAGTATTGAAACATTATGCTTATGGTTAAGATTATGCTTTTTCCTTCCAAATTTCAGAGTTAGAATGCAAGGGCTTTTGGTCTAAGACAAGAAGTGCTGTCTCCAACTCTTGTCTGTCTTTTCTTGATAAGCCTCAAGTCATTAAACTCTAAATAAATATGGAAAGCAATTTTCTCTTCCTCTTGCCTTTGGCTAATGAAGTTTGTCTCTAATAACATAGGGAAAGTGGAAGAGACTGTAGGCTATGCAAAGGATAAGTTTAAAATAAAGCGAATTAGGGAAGATAGAGATCTGAGTGTCCATTCACTGGGCTCCCCATTTGGCCCCTGGCAATTAATTATGGACCACTTATATCTCCTAGAATTTAGTGCTTTGCCATTCTTGCCTTGAGGTTTCAGGGTTGTCTTAAAAGTATTCACTAATGAAAGAATGAATTTAGAGTGAAAAACATAGTATAGTTGTTTAAAGGAGGGATTTCTGCCTTCTCATCTTCGCCTTTATCTGTGAAGCTGACTGATGCTCTGTGAGCCCGGGGGATCCTCCATCGGCAGCTGTTGTTGCTGCTTCAAAGGAAAAAAAATGGATGTGTGGGGGAGGAACATATTCAGGGCAAACATTTTTTCCCTCCAGACTTTCTACTCAAAATTGAAGAAGTGGAAAAATATAAATTCAGGATTAGGCCAGAGGAAAGGAGGTACAGAGCGGCATGACAGAGAGAACCACAGACTGTAAGGCGGAAGACTTTGATTTTGTGTCAGCTTAGTCACTCCCTGATTCTGGGTTCTTCACCTGAGAAATGAAGATATTAAACCGAATTTCCTGTAGCCCCTTCTATACTACAGTGTCACTTGGAGGAGTTAGCTGTTATCCCCACAGTCACACAGACACCTCCTCCCTCTCTACTCTGACACAGCTAGATTGCTAGCTGTGTTACCTCCCAGAGCGTTGGTTTCCTACATGTAAATTGAGATTTACATGTAAATTGAGAGCCCAATTTTTAAGGCATTTGCGAGAATGAAATAAACATATCTATAAAGCATTTATCACAGGATCCGCAAACGAATAGCTCTCAACTGAATTTAGCATCATCATTCCAGTGAAAAGATGTTTACACATCTTTTTCTCATCTTCATGGAAGAAGGACTAGAGATAGAAATTGTGGTAAAGAAGTGAAAATTAGCAAGCTTTGGGGTGAGTTACTAATATAAAAACTTATTGTTAGGAGTTTTAAAAGTACAAAACATTCTTGATTTCGGTATGGTTGGTTCACAGGGACTGGCTGCTAATAGTGTCCTAAGAAGGCTCTAGGAGCCTTGGGGAGCTGCCTGTTGAAGTGTCTTCCCAGTACTGTTCTAGGAACTTGTATAAACTTGTTAAATTCTTACACAAACCCTATGAGGTTCATACTGTTACTACAACCAATTTATGGATGAGGAACCGAGGCCCTGAGAGGTTAATTAAGCTAGCTGAGGTTACACAGCTAATAAATATCAAGGCCGATATTTGAACCACAACAGTCACATTCTAAGTATCTCTTTATTATGCACACATACATGCATGCGCACATGATGACATTATCATGGCAAATATTAATTTCAAATTTTATCTTTTAAAAATATTGCAATTATGTGGGGGAAACATTACGGTTCCATCATTGGCATACTTTTGGTCAATGAATTTTAAAGCTGAGCACAAAAATTAAAAGCAACATGTCTTCACTTACTGATGATTTTAACTTTGGTTGTGGCAGAACAAAGCTCTCATGAAAGAGACACTGACTTTCAGATAAATGTTCAGCCCCTGCTTCATTTTCATTGGAATCTATTTTCAGATTTTTCTAATTCACCTACCTCACCAGGGCAGGCAGAAGTGTTAAAATATTGCCAAAAGTTTTTCTGAAAGAAGTTGTTCAGTAAGTGAAATCTCAAAGAGGTTAGAAAATTGCCTGGTGATCAGAAAGAAGACTGTTTCAGTGGCAGCATGAAAGAATGAAATTGGATCTTCAAATGTGCAATTTTCTGAAAAGTTGTAAGTTGTTTTATAAAGCTTATCTCCCTCATGAAATTTGAAAAGTATGTCTAGCAGGAAGCAAAAATCAGTGGTAGTAAATAACCCCAAACATCAAAGTAGGAAAAAAGATTCCATTCGTAGCCCGCTTTTTTTTTTTTTTTTTTTTTTTACAAATTTACATAAATAGCAGAAGATCTGCAGAGTTAATTTTCTGTAGCAGCACTAGCCGTGTTATTTGTCAGCGCTGTCCCCTCATCAGTATGGGTAGTCGAGGTGGTTTTGTGATTTGAAAACCCTGGGCAGACAAAGGTAGATAAACATAAATGTCTAAAGATCTGGACTTGAAACAAATCAAGAGTGCTTTGTCACTGAAAGCATCATGAGAATTACACAGTTTTATAAGAAGGAGTCAGAAAAACAGTTAAGGCCAGGTCATTAAAACGACCACCATGTAGAGGAAGCTGTGTGAGCTTCGCACCGCGTTCCCTTGTCCTTTGTGTTTCAATGCAATTAAGGACTATTAATTTTATAAAAACAGTTTTGGGAGGACATAAGTAACGACTTAGAAATAGCTCCCTTTGTAAATACTCCTCTAAAGAGGTCCAGTGACATAGAATTATGAACTCGACAGTGGACAAGGAAAGGGAAAAAGATTTGACAAATGTCATTTCTTGTTATTGAAATTAAATATATTCTTTTTCCTGTTTAATGTTTTTCGTAGCTTAATTATGTAGTATTTTCTATTGTTAGAGAAACATAAACAGAAATGTGTTATTACTTTCTCATTGACCTTTAAAGTCAGTGACATATTAAACATTTATTAAGTTCATTCTTTTGGCCAGAAACTCTACCCTACAGAAAAATGAAAGATTAATATGATATAGTCTCATCTTTTAGGTAATTTATCAATCTGGGAACATGACAGAATATAAACAATTATGCACATTTAAGATGAATAGTTCCAATCTTCTAAGTATAGAGACACAGTAGAGGAGTACAGGAAGGGAGAGTAGAACCATGTGGTGAAAAACTTCATTGGAAAAGGTGCTTGAGCTAGTTTTAAAAGTTAAACTCTTGATTCTCTTAATTTTTAACTCATACAGGGAAATGGCCAGTATCATTTACTATGGGCCCTAAAATATGATAAAATTTAAGTCAAGGAATTTGGTTCTATCCTTCAGATGGTAGAGAGTTATATACTTCAGCTCTTCCTTTGTCAATATGCATCTTTTTGTCCTGGTTTTTACATTTACACCTCTCTTTTGATGAATAAAATTATGATATTGATCTAAACCATAATATCGAGTTACTGAGTGTAATGACACTGTGACAAAGAAATGAACACTATGATGAAAACAGTATTTTCTTTGAGAAGGAAGGGGGCCAAATAGAAATATCAGAGTTCTTGAAGGACCTTGCATTACCAAGAAAATAGTATTCAAAATTACATACACATGTCAATGAGGAGTAGTTTGAATTCTAATATCCGTACATAATTTGAGTCATAAAGAATATGGCTAAAAATTAATTCTAGTATGGAAGCTCTTGTCAGGTTTCTGTAAAAACGTTTGCAAACACATTATAACATGAGGAGTGTTGAGATATTGCTGTTATTGAAAGTGGATTATCTTTGCAGTGTATTCTTCCTCTTTCCTGTCCCCGTCCCTTCTTCCTTCCCCTCTCCCTCGCCTCCTTTCTCCTCCCTCTTCCTTTATTCTATTTTTCTACCTTTTCTTCCGTCCTTGTTTCCTCCCTCCCCCTTTCCTTTTTTCTCCTTCTGTTTTCTTTTCTCTTTCACTTCTGCCAAACTTGATTGAGCGTTTCTAGATGTCCTGCGCTGAAGTAGGATCAGAGTGTGGTTTGCAAGACCTGCCCCCTCCCAGTGTGGTTCTGATGTATTGCCTAGGTTGTAGGGCTGCGATTTAAGCATGGGAAATGAGAATATTTTGCACTTCAGATTTGGAAGTTTATGTTTTACCTCTGCACTCGTTCAACATTAATTAAAACAAAACAGAATAAACAAAAGTTCCCTTTTCTAAACATTCAAGCATGCATGCTTGGACTATAATTTACCTCTTACTGCAGCCCATAAGATTTTCAAGAAGAGACTGAATTTAAAACTGGGGACTGCTCATAACTGCTGTTCAATAGTAGTGGTGCAGAATTTATGTGAACCTCATTAATAGCTTTTTCTTCCACTAGTGATTAATAAATATGTCAGTGATAAAAAATAAGTTTTCTTTCATATCAATAATATAAGTTAATAATTTTTTATAAAACTTATATTTAGAATTATTTGAGGAGCAAGGTTTGTTTCATGGTAAATCATTTATACATTCAACAGAGATTTCTTGATCATCCTCTATATGCTGGGCACTAAATGCTAGTGGTCAAAGATTGATAAAATTCACTCTCATTCAGGATCTCATGTTCTGCTGAGACACTGACAAAAACAAGGGAGAACTATGTCTGTGAAAGTAATTTCAATATAATATGATATGTAGTGTGTACGAAATGCAGTGGAACATAAACATGTTATCAAGTCTATTTGGGTGGGATAGAAAAGGCTTTCGGGGACAGTGGTTTTAGGCGGATTAAGTAGAATTTCTTAAGTAGATCAGGAAAGAAGAGTCATCCTGCCCTGGGGATAGATAGCAGGTGGAAATGTACCACTGAGATGTGAGGGATCACTTGTTCTTGAGGGAGCTCCAAGGAGCGTGGGTGGGGCCAGTCAGGGCCTGATGGGGTGGGAGGAGGATGTCAGTGGGGTTGGAGAGGTAGCAGGAACCTGCAGGCACCTGGCTCCCCATGGAGATTAGGTCTTATTACAACTAGTCTTTCAAGAGTCGCAGGAAGGGCAGTGATGACAGACTCGTTTGCTCTTTAGAGGAAGACCATTCAGAAAAGATGCAATAAATATTGGGCAGCAGGGTGAGAAGTTAATTGAAAGCTGGGAGAGCAGTGTGGGGCCTTTTGGGTGCCCTAGTAAGAATTAAAAGACAGAGGAAGGATAAGACAGGGGCTTATAGAGAACCTTGTGAATTATTAGATATGAAGGCAAAAGAGGAGATGAGTGACCTCTACATTCCACAAAATACAATATTGCAAAAAAAGTGCTTGGAATTATCTAGAACAATGCTTCTTAAACATAAAGGTGCATACGAGTCACTGGGGGTCTTGTTAAAATGTGAATTTACCTCAGATGTTTAGGGCAGGATCTGAGTTTCTTCATAATTAACAAGCTCTCAGGTGATGCACAGTGGCCAGTCTACAGACCACACCGAGTAGAAGGGGCCATGAACGCCATCTTGGAGGACAGAACTAAGTGAAAGGCTGATGTGCCTGGACTCACATTATGTGTGATGAAGGAGGTACAACCAAGAAAAGAAAAAAAAATTAAACTCCTCAAGAGAAATGAGAATAAGGGTTCTCAAACACATATGTTTCTCACCAAGAAAAGGGTTCAGGAGTTCTTACCAACAGTTGTTAACAGAAAATAGACCTTAAAACTTAATTTGCTTTGAATGGGTTTTTAAATTTCTTATAAATGAAGAAAAGTTGTAGTTGAAATTTTATCCTGAAGAAAAGATGAGCACAAATAAATTAATATTCTTATCTTACGATTGTGAAGATACATTTTGTCCCTAAAGAGATTGGGTTTTATAAAACTCTTCAAGGACTTCCTTAATTTTTTCAGAGCCTCTCTTCTGTCTTTGCTGTTGAAATCATTTTGTTTTGGAGTCCTTTCCCTAACTTCTGTCTTCAGTTGTTGGAGAGTAGAAATCTACAAGATGCTCTTCAATTATGTCTTTGAATTGACCAGAGCGGTTCTCTCTCCTCACTTCCATCAGTTTCGTGGAGTTCTGTATCTTTCGCATGATTTTGATTAACTCCCACTACGTTTGCATTGAAGAGCATTAGATAGTTGCCGTATCCAAAAATCAGTAGCTCGAGATGGATGGTACTCTTAGTCAGTAAGGGATATTTTAGTGGGATTTGAGGGGATTCATTAAATAAGTGCTCACAATTAGTAAATACTTCTGAATTTTGATGGCTGTTGCTGCCTCACACAGCTTCCCAATGGCAGGACTTGGGGAACACATACTTGGATAGCTATAATTCAGAGTTGACTAGAGACTTAGACGGAATGTACTCTGATTTTGGGGTGGGGTGGAAAAGGAAGAGAAGGATGATGCTTTCACATAATTTACTCATTTTATGGTAGTCGTCTATTAACTGTATCTAGGAAGGTTGATGCATTTTATTTCAAAAGCTGTAGAAATTTAAATGCGTTAATTTGATTGTGTTATACCCTCATCTGTCCGGGAGGGGATAGTCAGGTACTATCTGGAGTTCTGGGAGCTGCCTGAAGTTTCCGTTGTTACCAGTCTCAGTGAAGGCTGCCGGTGGCCCCAGAGCCCCGTGGATGTACCAGGGAAATAGAAGGTACAAACACAAGGGGAAGCCTGAAAAGTTGCTGACTGGCAGTTGAATGATGACAGAACTACTGATGTGCTGGGGGTGGGAGGTCAGGATACCTTGATTTTAGTCCTGATTTTTTTAAAATTGAGCAGCACATCACACCTTCGTTTCTTTTTCAGTCCGGTGTTCTCTAACTCTGCGCGCTTAGCGTTAAGAGCATGGGTTTTGAAATCATGCAGACCTAGGTTAGAGTCCCAGTTCTGTCACTTAATCTTTGATCCTAAGTTCTTTTCTGAACCCTATTTGACAAAATTAAAGATTATAATATCTACTGATAGAGCCCATTGGATAACATGAAGGACATAACTCTAGCCTGAAAAAATTAGGCTTAACTTGTTCCACCAAGAGAGATTGCACACCAAAGGAACCACAGAGCATTTCACCAAGTAAAGGAACAAACAAGTTTAAAAATAGGACTTGGGAGAAGGATGGAGTTTAGACAATATTTAAATAGAGTAAGAGTTGGATAATGACAAAAAAAGAGCAAGGCTCTTACCAAAGGAGCTAACATTAGGACCGAGTTGAAAAGTGAACTCTGGATTCTGTTTCCTTGAAAACTACAAAGTTAAGATGAATGTTGAATATTATGTCCAAAAAACCTTTATCTGAAGTTTTGCACCTGGGTTGGAAATCGAGGCTGCTTCTCAGTGTCAGAGTGACTCAGATCCTCCAGGCAAGAGTGGGCTCTTCCATCATTTTTACTGATCTGATTTCAAACAGCTACATTTCTGATAATCTGTGATTTCAGAGAACAAAGTGTCTTGGCACTATATCCTCCAGTAAAGTAACAAAGGCAGTATTTAGAGGTTGACCTCATAGGCCTATCCTAACAAGACATTGAATATGAAGTCTTGAGCACAGTGCATGTCCTATAAGCAATTGTTACTATTATTATTACTAGTAGTAGTAGCAGCAGCATTGCTTAGTTGTCCTTTCGCAAATAAATCTCCGCATGGTAAAATTGGCTGCCGAGTAAATTGCCCAGTCTTCACTTACTCAAAAGCACAATTTTGAAAGCCAACCAATAACAGGGATGGACTCTATCGCCTTGACCTTAGGAGCCCGTGCTTTGAACAGCAGTCTGGATGCAGCACAATCACTTGTTGCTTTGAAAATATAGATTTCCTGGCCTTACTTCACCAGAAATGCTATTCAAGAGCCTTGAAGGAGAACATGCATTTTCACTTTTCTAAAGCTCTGATTTTAACTTGTAGCCCGATTTCAAAAACGTTTCTGTAACCAAATGAATGTGAGAAAGCATCATCACAGTGTGTATGTTATTCCCAATGGTTAGGAATAAAGGTTTGGAATATCAAAGAATATGGCGTAAAGGTTACCTAGCCCAGATTTCACTCAGTGGTAAGATGCACTCTGCACCACCTCCGAGACGTTGATTTTTCAGCTTGGGTACTTTCAGCATGTGCTTCGATATCGGACATTTCCAAACGTGAGTAAGTCCTTGTGACCACTCGTGTTCCACTCACTGTCTTAGTTCTGCCTTCTCCGTACCAGCTGAGAGGTCCGCTTCTCGCTGTTACATAATGGCCCTTTAAAATATAAAGCTCCCTAAACCTGTCTTTTTCCGAGAAGAATATGCCCAGACTTTTTGACTACTCCTCTTATGACATGCTTTTAGGGCTGCCACCCTCCTGGTTATTCTAATCTGGACATACTCTTGATGGTCAATATTACCGTGCTCAGAACAGAATGAAATTCTCTAAAATACTCTAGGTTGGTCTGATCAGCCTAGATCAGAGAAAACTAAAAAGACTTATCCATACAAGTGATGATGTATTTTTTCCCTTCCAGGATTCTTGAAATTTATTGCAATTTAAATGAATTATCCTATCTTTAAAGAATTATGATTATAACTGACATAAAGAAATCATTTTTCACTCTAACCCCACAACTGCTTTCTGTTAAAGTCAAGTCCAGTGGCAGAGAACATGCTAACTTTGCACTGATGATAATATATATCTCAGTGATGAATCAGGTTAACATTTTATACTTCAGTCCACAGGATGATTTAAGAGACATTGTATTTTTAAATCCTGCCAAGGAGTCACTATGCTGCATTTCCCGAATGGCTGTTAAAGAACATTTCAGTCTTATGTTTTGTGTCTCCAAGCACCTTGTCACTTCGGGAATAGACTGAGACTCTGGGAAGAACAGCTAGAGGCCACCTGTGCCTCTTCTGTTTTATGGCTTTGAACTTTAGGTTCAACTTCAACTCTGAGATATTTTAACTGTTAGTTTGCTAACAGTTATTATTTTTGTTAATTTTCTAACAAAATTATGTAGGTTTAAGTGTTCTGACATTACCTGTTATCCTGCAACCCTTCTTGTTTTAATGTATAATTCTGGAAAACATGATGTTTTCTTTTCTTTTCATGATTAAAAGTACATCAAAAGAAGCGATCTAGACAGTAAAAAGACAGCCCACAAGATGGAAGAAAACAGTTGCACATTATCTATCTGATAAGATTCTGTTATCCAAGAGTATACAAAGAACTTTTACAACTCATCAACAAAAAGATAATTAAATTTTAAAAATGGACACGAATAGACCCTTCTCTAAAGAAGACATACAAATGCTCAATAACGCTCCAAAAGATGTTAGACATCATTAGTTGTGATATAAATGCAAATGAAAATAATAGCATGATACCCCTTCACACACACTATAATGGCTATAATTGAGAAAACTAAAAATAACTAATGTTGACAGTGATGTAGAGAAATCAAAAACTTAATGTTTAAGAAACTTAATGTTTAAGAAAACTTAAATGTTTAAGAAAACTTAAACATTACTTGTGCAAATGTGAAATGGTGTGACCTCTGTGTACAATAGTTTGGGATTTCCATCCTGCATAAAATTACCATGTAGTTCAGTAAATTCATTCCTAGATAAATATCCTCCCAAACTGAAAATGCGTTCAAACAAAAACTTACATATGAATCTTCACAATAGCCAGAAGGTATAAATATTTTAAATGTCCTTCTTAATTTGCAGTCGAAACTAAGCAATTGCGAACCGTTATGTGAGGATTTAGATTGATAAATTTATGAACGTATTTAATAATTTATAGAAATATATTTGCTCATAGCCCAAAAACATTTTAAAGTTTTGCCTAAAACCCTTTTATTTTATTTGCACCTATGTTATTTATTCATTAAAACACTGAGATTTCAGTCACTTATTACCTGAGCTATTTTCTTGACACATTTTTTAATAGATAACATGAACTTACTTTTGTAAAAAAATATTTCATCTTAATAACAAATAGAATGTCTATTTAATCAAACCAGACTTAAGCTAGCTTTAATAACAAATATTTTACCAGATCATATGATCCAGAAAAACTTTTTGAGTTAGTGTCTATTTTATTTCTTGATGTATATAACTGATTAATTACTTTGAGCCAGTCAACTAGTAATACCATTCAAAGATAGAAAGCATCTTACCAATTTTGAAATTTTTCCATTTCCAAGGATCCCTGGTCCGACTTGACAGCTTTCACCAGTAAGCCCCTTTGTAACATAAGCAAGGAAGCCAAAGGCCTCCACGAAGAGAGTTCAAAGGATGCAGCCCTCACAGGCCCGAAATTATACCCCTAGAGCCAGAGAAAACACAGACGCTCTGTACACAGGTGTCAGGATGAGGGTGTGCGGATGGCGTCTCGGTCTTCCAAAATGTGGGATGCATGCAGCTGTGAACCCACTAATTCGTGGCCCTGGGCCACGGAGTGGGAGTTTTCTAGCACTATCAGAAAACGAAGGTTGAGATGACAAAGACCCCTGATGACACAGTCCCCTGAGAGCTGGCATGGCTGAACAGAGACTCACTTGGAACCCAGTCTATTTGCCTGGCCACCAGGTGCAGCCTGGTAAGTGTACCTTGTAGATGGTGGAGACCATGGAAGATAGGTTTGCTGATCACAAAGCCAAGCTCCTAGGACATAGAAATGAGATGGAAGGGAAAAACCTCATCGGCTTTTAAAGAGGGACCCACAGCAAAGTTTGTCTCCACAGACGCTGGTCTGGAGAGAACTGAATTCCCCAGCCAGTGAAGCCGGCTAGAACAACGAGCTTATAGGGAGTTGGTTCCTGTGTCCCATCCCTGTGGTATTTCCTTCTTGTGACAAAGGACACAAAAGACACACAAACAGAAAAAAATGACCATCTCTGGGAGGAAAGACTCAGTAAAGAAAAGCCACAAGTTGCTAAGTCTGAGTAGCCAGCTTCACAAATACTATTTCTTGCCGCTCTCCGCCTGCAGACGTCCGTGATCTCTCAGCTGCAAGTTTTCCGATGCTAGCAGTGCCACAGGCATCAGTTCTCCTGGCTGGCGGTGTCAGGTGTGCCAGCATCTCCCCGTCTGTGGCAGCCGCATGGAGATGCCGGGGTTACAGCCAGCGAGCTTATCCTGCCCTGGGCGCTAACCGTGGGGGAGGAGAAACTTTACACTCAAGTTTCTCCTGCCTGCTCCAAAGTGACAGTACATAGTTAGCTCGGTTTTGGTTCTCAGAATTGAGAAGGTCGTTTGCTTCAGTAGTGGAGGACCTTTCCCTCCATGGCGGGCCTGCCCCCATACCCGGTGCAGAGTGGGCGGAATGCACATGGATGTGCGGGGTCATGCTGGGTCACGAGAGTGTGGCACGAGAGGTCATGCATGGTCAGGGGGAATTCCGTGGGGGTCCTGCGGGGTGGAGGCCAGCGCCCTAGTGCCCTCTGACCCAGGTCTGGAGCCCAAACATGATGTTTTCTTTAGAAATGCGTACTTTGCATTTAATTTTAAGGGTGATCACTACTCGTCTAACCAGAACTGGTTTTAGCAAGGTATAGTTTGGGGGGTTTTGTGGATGGGGTCCTCTGAACCTCACTCAACTCAATGCCTGTACCTCCTCCAACTCAAACTTTTGGGGTTCCCTCAACACCAGTGCTAATATGCCTCACTAAATGTGAAAAGCTAGGGTCCAAATAGATGACACATTTCTCTCAGGAGCTATAAGCCACCACACACACAGGCTGGCCCACGAAAACAGTTCCTAAGGACTTCCGCACTGCTGTCCCATCTCAATGACACCTCCAGCCCATTTCACTTGCTCTGATCCATTATGATTTTGCTTTGTCTTTACTCCTTGGCTCTAATTTTTTTTTTTGTCTCAGACCCCCAAAGTTGATGAGTATTTCTATCTCCTCCATGTATGGAATTCGCTTTGCCTCTCCTCAGGTGTTTGCAACAATGGGCTTTCTGCGTGGTTTCCTGTTTATTCTCTCGCTGCTCCAGTTCTAAGCACTGTGGAGCCTTCTCAACCAGGTTGATTTTTCAGCCCTGTGTAGTCCCACAGGAAGAAGTTGATTTAGAAAGTCTCTGTAATGGGAACACACTCTGCGGGCCTTTCAGAGTCACTATTACTGTCCAGTAAGTCTATGCCTTTTCAGTGTTTATATCTGCAAAAGCAAACTATTTATTAGCACAAGCCCAAAGTGGAATTCAATCTACACTGCAGACTCCCAGGCCTTTGGTTCTTCTTTTATGTTTTATAGTGTTATTTTATATTCTGGTAGATTCTCCAAGTGTGTGATATTATTCTACGTGTAGGAGGATGTTAGTATAAAAGGTAAAGGCACATTAATTCTTTCAGATCAGTGGCAGGTCATTCAGGAGTGTTTTTCTGCCAGTGCACCATATAACAACTTCTTACCCGAAAATCATTAGTATTTATCCTAGCATATCTAACAGCCTTTTAAAGTCACAGCCTGGACAAATCCTGAAAGACACTGGCTGTGGTGCCATTAGTCTGAGGCTGACAATGCTCCCATGACTCAGAACTGGCAAGATCAGGGACTGGGAGGTCTAAACATGAAACCGAAGTATTTCATGCTGTTAGATTTGCTTTAAAAAAGAAAATAAATAGTTTTAATTAAAGGCTTTACGAATTCACACAACGTTTCTAGTTGGCCAACTGTTTATTTGTTCGGAACCTTTCTCAAAGAGAAAGTTACTTCAGTGATTTGCCGTTATATGTAACAACATTGTGTTTCCGTGCACACCCAGAAGGGAAAACAGCAGTCATATTTCATCAGCTTAAGAAATCTGGCAGTTTGTAGGGCACTAATGACCATTCCTTCATATATTTAAAATACAGCCAGGTGAAATAAAATGTCCCCAATTCCCAGAAAATTGTTTTATTGGCCAAATATATTTAAGGAAACACTATATGTTTGGTAAATATAAATTAATATGACAAATTTATTTCTACTTAAAAAATGTAATTGCTCTTTTGGAAGTCGAAGCTCGGTACTGTTTTGTCCTAGTCAATAGAATCACTGATTTAGATTAAAATTATTTTTGTGTTGGTATTAAATTGAATAAAACTTCTTTAACTATATCTTTTTTCTATTTTACCAAAATTAAATACTTTCAGTATCATTGTTCAAATACCGTAATTTGCATGTTGAATCAATAAATAATAAAAATTTCAAATACATAATGCCACGTCTCTTTAGCTTAGAGTGATTAGTATCTTAATTTAAATGCTTGACTTCATAAAATCACAAGTAGTTAAATGTCACAGTATATTAAGAATGTAATCAGCATTTTGAATTCTGGTTAATGGTAATTTAAAAAATAGCTATAAAAGAACATCAGGGAATCAAAGAACATTTAATAGTACTTAATGTAAACTAAGTTAATTATGCAAATAAACATTCATCTATTCATATTATGTTTTTATATATACATTTTGCATAAAACAGTTTTGCAAGTTAGGTAATCATTGAAATGCAATATGTAATGATCACTTATTCAAATATTTGAAGTTTTTCTTAATAATAAACATAGCTTAATACTGGAATGTAACTTCACTGATTTTAACTTGTGTGTATGTGCGTACATCTGACTTAAAATATTTATTTGGCTTTACTATGGGTTGTGCTTTAGAGAAAACAAGAAATAATATTACATTTTGATGATGTTAGAAGATGATACCGTTCTTCAAAAGTCAAACACTTGGCTCTTTGCTGACATGGCAAGTGGTACTTACTGGTCTTCCCCTCATGCAGTCATGGGACGGCGGTGTGACAGTACATGGAAAACTGCGCTTCTCTCTACAATCCCTTACTAGCAGTGGTATTGCTGATAATTTACAACAGGCTTTCGTGTTTGGTTTGTACTGTTAAAACTATTTTAATGATGAACAGTTGGAGGCCAAGAGAGGTTAAAAACACGGTCACATAGCAAGGTAGCCTCTTATTCTTCAGATCTGGAAATTGTAGTTACCGTTAATTTTATTCTTTGTGATCTTCTACCACTAAAGCATTTTTTGCTGTTGGATCTTCATCACTAACCTGAAAATGATAGACTGCCATTTCACTGTCACTCGGCCAGCTGTGTTCTCAACACTCACGGAGAGGACTCCTGAGGGCAGTCACGGGCCTGCGGCCTCATGGTGCTCATCAAGGGGTCTAGACTAGACGATTATTCCCTAACCCTCTTCGGCAGTATTCTTTTCTCTGAAGAAGAGTGAGGTTCATAATTATCAATCCCACCACGTTGGTATAACTCAGTGATAAAGAGCTTGCAATCTAGAGTCAGCTGGGCCTGGGTATAAATTCTGGCTCTGCTACCCAATAACTGTGCACTCCAAGGAAGTTATTTAACTTCCAAACAGCTATTGACCTTATCTTTATAATAGGAGTAAATACTAGTACCTCGCTGATAAGGTTATTGTAAAGATTATTATAAAGTAATTGACCAGCTAAAATGCTTAGTGCAGTGTCTGAAACATATTAATATTAACAGTATTAGCTGTTACCAATATCAGTATTCCCATCACATGTTTTGAACAAATATACCCAATTAATAGCACGTAGTCAATGAATAATTGTGTGAAATTTTACTTGGTCAATTACAAAACAATTGCTTTCCCTTCTCCATATAATATGGATAATATCTCTTTGCACCTAGACATTTAAAAGATCTGTGAGATAGATGTCAGTAGCTCCAGGGATGTTGTTCATTGCCGTGAAGGTCTTCTAGCACTTATCAATAACACTGTGCTCATATTTGCCCCTTTCAGGCTTCCCTGCCAGGGCTTCAGCGACAGTGCACAGCAGTGACCTCATTTTTTTACCCCACCGACATCTCGAAGACTAGCGAATGTGGAGTTGTTCATGGTTCAGCAGCTACATACAGCACAGAGGCTTCTTGATACTAGTGGGGTTTCCAGTTTTTCATGAAGGATATCCAGTGCCCGCCTGGCTTTTCAGCTGCTTGTTTTACTTTGTCTTCACACATCACAGTGTAAGGCTCGCCCCAGTTACTAAGTTTCTGGATCCTCTGTTCCCTTAAATACTGTTTCCTTCCTCTAGAATGCTAGTGCACTTCTCGCCCATAAAAATTCAACTCAAAGTTTATTTCTTCTCTGAAGGTTTTCCCAACCCTTTCCCTTCAGCAAACTGGGGAGATTGTGATTCTCTCTCAGTGGTTCTCAGTAGAGGTAGAGGTAGAAAAGTTCAGGATCACCTAGGGAGATTTTTTAGTATCCGTATGCTGCCCGTCCCCCACCCCCAGTGCTGTGGCAATGAACACAAGAATGTGCAATGCAAATTTTCCCAGGTACTTCTAATAAAGTGTCCACTCCTCCCTCTTCCTATTGCCCCATAGAAAAGCACCGATTCTTGATTTTATGCCTCTCTTACTGCCTGGTTAAGGTATAGTCACATTCTTTTATAATTGCTTATTTCTATATTTGTCACTCCACCCAGTTTTCAAGGACTTTTCACATTTTTAATCTCAAGAAAGTGTAGCGCTACACACCTGATGGGAATGAATAAGTATGCCTTTATTCTGATACACGAATAAATAGATTTGGGGATCATATTGCTTATTTCATTGTTACCTGACTAGATATCTCATTAGAATAAAGAAATACATATTAATTTAGTTCTAGGTCCAAACAGAGAAAAAACAGTCTGAGTTTTAAAGTGCATCTACTTTGTTACATAAGGAAGCCCCCAGGACGCCATTTACTTTTACTATGTACAGAGTTGTAAAATGCTTAGTTTGCTGATGTTCTAGCTGACAGTAAATTGAATAAAAAGTTTGGATTTGGTTGGAATCTTCTGCAGAGAATTACAACATTAGCAAGAGTTGAGAGACTAACAGGCTATCAATAGACACAAACCCTAAAATAGGCATCCTAAAATAGCTGTGTTTTAATTCAGCAACAAACAGCTCTGTAGATACATCACTCAAGAATAGCAAAAACAAAACAAAACAAATGCATATTTATAATCATTCTAAATTGCATTGAAATGTTAAATTATAATACACTGAAAATAAAATGAAAATAAATATACATTGACACACATGGAATATATATTGAAATTAATTTGTTGAAAATAGATTTACATTAAAATGATAAAAAATACATATTTAAACTGTTAGAATTTGAGTAGTGAGGTAGACATGTACATAACATAATGTGATACATGTTGCCATGGAAAAATGAGTTATTCCTGTGGGATCGTAAGGGAGCTGCTCACTTAGCATTGAGCTATTGAATGCATTAGAGATGATAATTAAGTTGGGCTTAAAGAATGTGTGCCTTTCTGTGTTGCATTTCATAGAAGGAAAGTCAAAGGCTCAGGACAGCCTGGAGTGTTTAGAGGAGGTGAGACGTTCAATGTAGTTGAATCATAGAAAGGTGAGGATTAAGGATGAGTTAGACAGAAGTTGAAAAGAGCTGGAAAGACCTGTAGGCTATCCTGAGGAGGTCCGAATCAACCCTGTTGGCAACAGGGAGATAGCAAAGCAAAAGTTTTTAAGGTAGTATGTGATTAGATTGATTTCTTTGTTTTGTTAAAATAAAATACAAAATGGAGACCAGGTTTGAAAATTCTCTGAGCAAACGAAACCAGTTAAGCTACATAAGAAACCTAATATAGCTTACCCTGCAACACAAGAAAACTTAACTTGGGTCATTTCCTGTATATATGCCTCAAAAATCAGAAACAAAACCTAAACCTAAATTGTTTTCCAAAAATGGCATAAGGTAGTACTTCTAACCAGTCCCTGTCATTTGGAGAAACTTCAATGCTATAACCAAACATTATAAAGAATAAACAGACACTATGTTTTCACTGTTTAAGTGTTTCTGTAACAACATGATTCTGAGCCTCATTCCGCCATTGGTTTTAAGATTCCCAGTTCACGAATTGTTCTTCTCTGCACCGTGAACTCTTACAATTATATAGCTGTGTTTTTGTTTTGATAGTTTCTGGATTCTCATGGTTTGTTTTAGTCAGAGAACTCCTGTGAATGAATAGAAAGTGGATTTGGTAGAGTAACACATTACGTGGCCCTGGCAAGCAGTCAGGAAAAGTTTTTTTTAAAGACCTGAAAAAGGCTAAAGAGAGATGATATACTCAAAAGTTATTTAGGACCAATTGAAGTGGAGAAAATCAAGAGATGGTTACAACTCCTGAGGGATGACCCCCTAATGGAGAGAGGGAAGTCCAGATGAGGCATACGTTTGGGCAGAGAGAAATGCATGCAGTTTTGAACATGCTAAGCACGAATGATATGTCAGTGGGACATCCAAGTAGAAATGTTTCATAAGGAGAAATAGGAATTGGAGATTTGAAAATGTATTGGAGTAGAAGATTCAGGTTTGATCACTGTCACTTATGGCAATGGATGAGTACCACTAAGAAAGGATATACAGAAGGAAAACGAAAAGATGTTTACGACAGAATTCTGAGATTGCATCACTCTAGAGATAAGCTGAAAAAATAGGGTGAGCCAGTGTCAAAAGAAGCAGTGTTGGAAAAGGTTGGAAGAGGAAGAAGAGAGAGTTTGGTCTTATGTGCCAAAGAGAACATGTCATGGCATCAACAATGTCACGTGTTGCAGAGAAATGAAGTAGAAAAATGCTTCTTCCATCAGCATAGAGGCCACTCATTACTTTATTTTGATCACTTTGGGGGAGCCAGTCATCTAACGTGTGCGGATGGAGGAGCAGGTGGGAACGTCAGAATGTAAATGATAGTGTTAAGCCCTTTTTGCAGAACTCTGACCAATAAGGAGTTCAAGGGTAAAGTCAGATGCAGTTAACTTATGTCTGTGAATATTCGTTTGATATATAGAGAGTTTTGAGTGATTCTGAAATTTGAGGTTTTTCAACGAAGTTTCTTATCCTGTAGTTCATTCAGCTGTAATAAGTATATGTCTGCTTGAAGTAAGAGCTGTACTTTTCCTTACAGGGGAATTGTTTTTAAAAATGAAAATTACAGCTTGCTTTTCACCTTTTAAAAATAGTAAGTGTCTGCAAAAGCTATTTATCTCTCTTCCCTGGAAAGATCTCACTTGTTCTAGTTTAATCTCATTTTCCTCAGAAGTTAGAATTTTCAAGTTAAATGATGATGAATGATAATTATTCTTAATGAAACTTCAACTGGCATCAACAAGCTAGGTAGAATGGAATGGTGTTAAAAAATGTGGTATTTGACTACTGTATTTTAGTAGTTAAGATTAACATTTTGGTACTTTTTAGATATCAAAGGCTTTGTTCTATCACTTTTTGCTTTTTTGTCAACTCTATTGGTGATTGTCTCTAGAATCTTAGTGAGCACATTATGAAAAGTGAATTCCAGAAAATATGGAAAAATGTATTGATTTTCAGAACATTTTTTAAAGAAATAAGTCTCATTTTAATTACAACAGAGCCATAGGTTCTACAGCTGAATGAGTATCTGGGTTACATGTCATAGGACACTCAGAAGCCGATAGCTGAAAAGTTATGCTTCAGTGAATCCTGGAAATTTTTTGGATTTTTGTGAACTAAGAGAATTACTAAAATAAGAATACATCTCTCCAAATATCATTGTAAAATAGAATTCTTCCAGTACAAATAAACTCGAAGTAGGACTGAAAAATACAAATATGATCATAGAAATATGGGCAAAGGAAGAGTGTCTGGCGCCCTATTACATCTGCAAGTGCCTCTTCATGGACTCTTTTTTCTGTGAATATGTATTCAGATATGGAGATATGATAACAGGGGGAAACATCAGCCTCAAAAAACCCCGTAGTGGCTCAATATTGTATTCCTTCTGTTTTATACATCACACTTTATTTTATAAGGGGGAAATTGTCTTTGATATGTCTGATTCAGGCTCATAAAATGATAGGCTAATAAAAATACAAGTCTTTATATTAAAAATAAAAAAATGTAAATATTATAATGATATAAGTCATTTGTGGAAATTCTGTCCTTTATTACAGCAAGATATTTTAATGATAAATGTCACATTGGAAACTTTCCTTGCTTTTTATCTACGCATATGTTTGAAAGGATTAATTCTTAGAGGCTACTATGTACATACACACACACACACACACACACACACACACACACGTACATGTACATGTGCACAGAAGCAATTCACAGTAATTTTCCAGCCTATTATACTCTAAAATATAAACACAGCCCAGAAGGAAACCAGAAGTTCTATAGCACCACACGGGGTCCCTTGACTTTAAAAAAATAATAATGCCAACACCTTATGTGTTCTAGCTTCCAGAGCCCTCTCATTCCATTCTCAGAGTGACTACGTGAGGTCTGTAGTGTCCTCTTTAAGGAAGAGGAGTGTTTCAGGATGTTGCAACTTCTCAGTGGTTAGGAATAATGTGTGCTAGCTCTTGATATTAAATTTAATTCTTCTGATTCCTAATGTACTTTTCTTCCCTAGTTTGAAAGAATTGTTGAGTACAGAATCTAATAGCCAGATGTCCTGGGTTCAAATTCTGTTCGCTTAGTCAAGTGACTAGTAGATCTTTTCCAGTTTTCTCTAATGTAATATGGAGAAAATAATGGCACATAGGGAGTTAATATTTTAGTTAAATGACATAATACTTGTTCAGTGTTTTAATTTTGCCAGAGCAGATAAAAACCTGTAAGTATTAACTATTATTATTTCAAGATAATTTACAGTTTATTTATTAAATAAGTTGTCTTCAAATTTATGATCTAGCAAAGAGAAAGGATCTTGATTTTTGAAATGTAATATGACTTCTCCGATCTTTAGTCTTTCATTTCTTCCTTTCACCTACATCTATTACTATGCATAGGGCTGAGATACCTTCATAGTACTCTAATTCAATTAGTTGGAAAAAATATTTAGAAGTTTTCTGAATAAATTTTTACTATCAATGGTTGTTTTTAAACATTCCTTCTTTCCTGCCTGTTGGCCACACAGTTTTCAAAGACTAATTATATTTTTGAACTATTCTTCCATTAGAAAGTAAATAGATACATGTCTGACGAACCCAGAAGGAAGCCAGGAGTAATTTCAGTACAGATTTCTTGAATCTAATGTTGTCTCCACCTCTAATATGTGATGTTACGTAGACTCCACAGCTGCCACTATCCATAGCTAGGGTGGAAGGTCTGATACATCTCTTGATAGTTTTTGCGTGTCTTACAGTCCAACAGGCAGCCGTCACTATGGTTACTTTCTTTCTTGTATTTCCACTGTATAAAAAATGCTAATAATAAGGATGATAACAGTGACAAAGATTCAGTAAGTGTCAAATATCAGGCACTCTATTAGAAATGATATATACCAAGTAATTTAATGTATATCATTTTGATCATTGCAGAAATTGAGGAAGGGTACTTATGATATTTTGCAAATAAGGAATTTGAGGCTCTGCAGTATCAAATACTTCACCCGGAGTCACCCAGGACAACTGCCGGTGTCCCATCTCCAGTGTTAAAACTGTTGTTTAAATTGCGTTGTGACACTGTATGAGGTAGGAATGAGAGGAGACAACAGATTTTCCACACTTCTGACTTTAAGAAATAGGGACAAGAATACTGTCATACCTCCCCAACTGCTTATATAGTTTCCAACTGGAAATTTCTGGCTAGACTGTCGATTTTTCCAAGTTAATTTAAGTCATGAGCAGACATTATCCTGAAGGTTATTGCAGAGCTCTAAATCCCAACTTCTTTTATTTGTAGATTAGAATTTTCTGAGTCACAATAACTGAGAATCCCCTCAGGACTAACAATTTCCTTAAGTAGAATTGTTTCTGACCTCATAGTCCTGGGTGAAATCCATTTAAGGAAATTAGTGTATGAAACAAAGTATGTAATTAAATTCAGCATTAATGAAGAAAAATGGAATGACTGTATTCACTGGAATTTTTAAACAGATAATCTCCCCTAGACTGGGAGGAAAAGTTGGTAGCTGGTGAGCAATCTGAAAAAGCAATTAACATGCATATTGTGTTAGGGTAGTGAAATGATTCTGTAGGATACTGTAATGGTGGGTAAATGTCATTATATATTTGTCAAAACACAGAATATACTACATAAAAAGTGAACCATAATGTGAACTATGAACTTTAGTTAATAATATCACATTGATATTGGTTCATTAATTGTTACAAATGTGCCACATTGTATTTGGCAGCCTGGGCTGCCAAAACAAAATACCGAGATTTCTTTTCGCAGTTCTGGAGGCCGGAATTCAGAGGTCAGGGTGCCAGCATTGCCAGGTTCCGGCGAAAGCTTTCTTCCTAACTGGCAGACAGCTGCCTTCTCACGTGTCCTCACATGGTGAGAAAGACCTCTGGCGTCTCTTCTTATAAGGGGGCTGACCCCATCAGGAGGGCCCCACCCCTCAAGACCTGTTAAACATAATTCTCTCTCCAAAGCCCCATATCCAAATACTGTCACATTGAGAGTATGACATTTGAGGGGGATGCAATTTGGTCCATAGCATACATTAATGCGAGACGTCAGTAAGAGGGGACATTGGGTCCCTGTGTGTGGCGTGGAAGTGTACATGGGGACACTGTACTCTCTGCTGAATTTTTCTGTAAATCTAAAACTGCTCTAAAAAATAAAGTCTATTAATTTAAAAGTTTGAAATACACATTCTAGGACACAGGAAGAGTTAAATGAACAAATGTGAAATGTATACAAGCGGTGACCGGAATCTCTAGACTGAAATTTATAAAACATTATTATTTTAAATATTCTGTTTTTTTTTTCTGTTATTAAACTATTTGCCCCTATCTCGAAGCTTATGAGAAGACCCCCAAAAAATGTTTGCATGCAAGGGAATTGGAAAATATCATAAACTCTTATACCTAACTTTCAGTAGTCTAGCAAAAATAGTCTTGCCAATTTTGCAATCACTACGAGGAAGAACTTCAACACCATCACTTAAGTGAATGTCATAAACTAGATTTTAGTTGAATAGCAAAACAATTTAACTTTGCTCGAAAAACAATTTGTGCAAAAACAAGAAAACTATTTACATAAATGACTGATTTCCCCATGCTAAAGGGAATTTATCAGAATTCTCTGGCATACTCAGTGTTGCTCTCCTAATTTATTTACTGTACTTCAGATTAAAGGATTTCAGAAGTAACACAAGGAGGTTGTAAATATTTAAAAGATGCTGCCTCAGATCAGCAGTTCCTAAGGTTCTCTCTGTTTAAAGTTTATTTTTTCCTAACACTTAAAATGAAGATTGGGATTGCTCATAAATATTAATTTCTTGAATATCTTTCCATAGCTTTCTTCCTGCAGCGGAAGCCACCTGCTCTGAGTAGCCTTAGCGTGCAAAGTGTATTAGAGGGAATTGGCAAATGCTGGAAGGCAGTGGTGCCAAGCGTTGGATGGCTTCTTGAGCTCCCGCCTCCATGCACCAATTCCCAAGGTACCTGGGCAGTGAACGCTCTGAGAGATATCATGGCTGCCGGGCCACTATGTAATTGCATACCCTTCTAAAGTGCTTTTACGAAACTTAAATTTACTAAAGCATTTCTATTCTCTGTGTTGAAGAATGGCTAAAAAATACCTTCACAAATTAGGGCAGTCAAATAACTAACTCTGTTGTTTTCTTTGTATTTGTTTTAGGATGAAAACAAATTTAAGCCAGCCAAAGAAATGATTTTAATGTTAACATCACAAATTGTCTAGTAGTTTATTAAACTTTTATATTTTGAATTTTCATTCAAAATATTCAAAATTTTTGTAATAGCCATTCTGTCTTAACTGTGTATGTCAGTCTTAGGAGACTGCCTGGTTTGCCTAAAGGTTTCAGCATTAGCTGTAACAAATTGTCGCATCATGTAGTTGCCTTTCACATTGCCTTGGGAGTGGTAGCATCCTATAGTGGGACGGACACAGGATGGGATTCCACATCCATCTCTGTCACCCTCTTAGGCGTGTGGCTTGAGTTAAAATTTCAGATTCTCATCCAATCTACACAGTATCTGAAATATATTTGTTGATGAATGGATCCTTCATCGAGCTGTTTGGAAGAATAAATGAGCTCATGTGTAAAAGTTCTTGGTGAACAATAAAGCAGTTTGCAAAAATTAGTTATTAAATAGGCAGAAAATTGAAATTTTTGACTAGCAATCGGTGGTACGAGCCATGGTTATTTTTAATTTGTTGATAATTTGATGCAGTCTATACATGAGCCAAAACCTTAAAATTTTTCAACTCTCCTGTTCATGTAGGATAAACCCAAAAGAATGGCACTGTCATAACTCTTTAAGGGAAAACGTGGGCCCTTTCTATTTATCCATTTTCTTCCTCCATCTTGACAGACTTCCTGACACTGGTTCTGGTCCCTTGACCTCTGTGTTATAAGCTGGCGCTCAAAATACAGAACATGCATTTTGTTCTGGTTAAGTATGTTCAGATTTCATTGATGCCATTATGACAGCTTAAAAGCTAGTTTTTCAAAGAGCTGTATTTCCAAAGTAACACTGATAGATAAAACAAAAATATCATCAGAAGTTATTTCTGTTTATTTTAATGTCTGTGAAAAAATGTTGCATAATCATTTTGCTACATGAGAGGGAGGAGGGAATGATAAATGAGTAAAAACTATTCTGGCTTTGTAGTTTGCAGTGCTACTTTCAATATCAACCTATTTTTTTGTTAAATGCCAAAAATAAATTGTGGTATGCACAATCTACTAAAACATGATTTAATTTAAATATTTTAAGGTAAATTAGTTGGTGACATGGCACTTGAATATTTATATTTTAATGAAAAGCATATTTTTCAGATTTTATTTATGCATCACATTTTTCATTAAAGCTCAGTTCTAACTTTAATATTCTTGGTACGGAGTCTTAGAGGATTTTTCAGATTTTCTGAGAGTTTGCTGGATGTTTCTCCATTTAATAATTATGAAACCGATTTAGGATGTGTATAGTAAGGTGACATCATTTTAGATGCAGCTCAGGAGATGAGAAGACCCCAGAAGCACGCTCATGAAGACAGTGGGAACTTAGGTGCCTTCTCCTATGGGTGCTCCAGAGAAACCACAACTAAATACTAAGGCTTTTATTTCAATTCAAGACCATGAGCATCTGGAAGTTGACAAGTCTTTGGAGAAATCCAAAGCTGGATTTTATACCTTAGAAGAAGACATAGTATAATACCCAGAAAGAAAAGCCTAGACAGTATTTTCATTGGAGGGATGATGTAGAAGATTGTTTATTCCAAATTGCTGTGTTAATGTTCATATGATCCATTTTGGAGTGGTGGCTGGTATTCAATGATGGATACAGTGTACCTCGCCCCAGATTGTTCTGCTATGGATCTCGTCAGTGTGAAAGGAAGCAGATTATATAGTTACCACGTGGAGCCCACAAAAAGCACATAGGCATTGGTATATGTTGGTCAGCTCACTAAATTATCACACAGAGGAATGTTGACTGCCAAAAGCTGGTACAGTTGTATCCTGCATCAAAAACAATGATGAGGAATGGCACAATCTGTAGCACTGAGGCTTCAACACTGGCTTGACATTGCTGGTTGTAGGTAGTGGAAATAATAGAGGTAAGATTCCAGTATCAACCTGGGCTCATGTGAGAAGCCATTACCTGTGAGTTACCAACATCGTTAGCAGAGGTGTATCTTCTGGGTCAGTCTTTTGAGTAATGCTAGCAGAGTTCTAGGAAGTAAGCTCATGATGGTAGCAGAAAATCATACTATAGAGCTTGAGAAAACAAAGACAGTCAGAATTCTTAAAAACTGATTCAAAATTAGCCTCGGTCCATATTTGTGTTTTTAAAATCAGGCGTAGTTGAATTAGTAGAGAGAAGTTACGTAAACTGCATTTAGATGGACCTCACTGGGGACTTTAATTAAAATATAATCATCTTCTTTCACATAAATCTTATGAACTCCAAATATATATATATGGTTTAATCATATTTGTTGGTGTATTTACCAGCAATGATTGTTAAAATTCTGAGGACTGTCACAGAGATGGAAACGTGAAGGAATGATTTGGAATGAGCTGAATTATACCCTCAGCCTTGAGATTCTAACAAAGTAAAGGAAGAGCTATACAACTTCAGAAGCTGTCACAGGGGTACTGGTAGACACTTGCTTTTGTCAAGGAGTAATGAGAATTCACTTTTGTCTAAAACACAATGTATGGCTTAAAGTTTGTCCATTAATCACTATATTTTCTTTTCAGTTTTTAGTTTCCATGGTATTTTTTTGTGTGCTACTTACTATACAACATAATTTGAATGGTGATCTTCCAAATTTATTCTTATTTCTTCCTGTTCCTGATGATATCACTATTTTACATAAACGAAAAACTTTTCCTTAAAATAATAATCTTCTTTTAATTCAACATTTTATCTGTTTTGCCGTATATTAAATTATTTGATGCTGTACTCTGTTATCATTTCATCTTTTATAAATTATGTTTGAGATTTGTTAGATATTTTATATATCTGCCTTGGATTTAATGAGTTGTTTTACTTTTTGATGCGATACACTGAGTCATGTTCCAAAATCCCTTTCTCCTATCTTTTATCATAGTTAGAATATTACTAATTCACATAATAAAAGTAGGTTTATATAGAAGCCTGGACTTAGCTATGGATTGCTTGAATGCCATTTTGATAATACAGTGCTGAATAGAAAGTAGCCAGATAGCCTATTTTGTATTCAGAATATTTTAATTTATAGAAGACTGATACAAAGACCATTTGGTAAATGCATTATCTGAATTTCTTAGTCACAGTTAGCAGTAACATGAATTTGTAAGAAGCAAAAAGTATTTAAATATCAAATTTCGCCTAAATTATTTCCTTATTATAGAAAAAATAGTTTGTAGTAGATGAAACAACTCCACTTTTGGGGATAACTTCCATCACCTAAAATCTGGAATTATTAAAAGAGCTGTTGATACAACACACATTCAGACCTTTTCTGTCAGAAATCCCGTATTTTTTTCTGTACTCTTGCCTAAATATTTAACATTGTGCCTAGTCTTCTAACGAAAACATGTAGAGATTATTGACTATTTCTTCACAGATTGCAACCAGGCATGAAACTCAGGAAAATTAAATCTATGTATATAGTTTCATTAGTTTTACATCTTACACAGAGTGCATGGAAAGTTAGATATATGAAATATAATTTACTTGATTTTAATATACCACTGAGTATAAGATGCAACATTAAGATTAATAGTATTTTTGAAGAAAACTATATGAAACAAACATTTATTGTAAAATAATTCAGTTTTCGGAAATGTTACATCCAAAAATTTATGGATGTGAGACTCAACAAAAATAGCACAATATCATTTCTACTGCTGATATTGGTATTGCACATATATATTTCTTTTAAGAGTAGAGGAGCTCTGTCAGTTCTGATATTGTTATGTAACCATACGTTCAGTATCCATAAATATTATATTAGGGTGACCCTGAAAAACACTGAGCAAACCTTCAGCCAAACCCCCTTTCGCGCCTGTGTTATCCCCAATCAGTCCAGCCTCCTCACCCCCGGCCCCGGTCGCCTATAGGCTGGTCACGCTCTGGCACCACGAGAGCTTTTGGAACCTGAAGAACTGCGTTAGCTGCAGGGACAACCCTGACGTAGTAGTTGGGCATATCCAGGACAACAGAACAGGTTATCACCGCTGGAATAAATTAATCTTCAAGCAGCAAATATTTCCACTTTCTAGCTGATGGCATGAGTCCTTCAGACCTTATTTAATACAGCATAATTGTAATCTAATCAAATATTTGGATAATCTGAGAGTTTGATTTAATAATAACCTCTCCCAATAAGTTATTAGTAATGCATTAGTTTTCACAATGATTTAGCAAAATTGTCTTCCTAATTATTCTGGTTGAACTCATGTCAGAATCCTGCAGAGAGTTTTTAGTGGGAGAGCATATTACTTCTCCCAGCTCTCAGAATTTAGAAGGATTAAGCTAGAGATTTTAAATTTGCACATAATCTACACTATGAATCAGTAATTTAGTATGTAAAATATGCAGTTTCTTTTTGTTGGGCTCAGGCAAGGCAATTTAAAACTTTTGTGGAGATGCAAAGAGGAAATTTTGAAATGATTATTAATTTTGAAAGAAATAATAACATACTTTATCAAGTATTTCATATAAGGAAGGTACAGTATGAATAACACACTAGTTATTACAAGAAGAATATATTAAAATAAAGGTGATAAAAATAAAATGCAAGCACCAGAGGAAAAGAACAAAAATATTGATGACCCATTGACCACTGTTATAGGAAGCACAGGTTGGTGTGTTTTTTAATATTTGAATCCGTTTCTTTCATATAGTATTACTATTTTAAATGGATTTGTCTTTTTTCATTTAGGTTTACAAGTCCATTCAGAGCTTTTGTGATGTGAGAAATAATAAAGGCCAGTATTTATATGCATTAGATCATCTACATTAATGCCAATTTCATTTTCGTAAAGCCAAGCATGATGCTTAGCTATTAAAGAAAGTAGATGTTAGTGGCAAACTTTTTGATGAGTATATGCAGAGCTGTGTACATTTAATATTCATTACTAGTGTTTAAAATTTCAGGTTTAGTATAGATATTATTTACTATGAAAATCATTAAATGTAGTGATATTTCACTATGTGTTATTTAGGACCATGTGAAATTGCCATATTTTAAAGATATAAATGTTGAATATGGTCAATTTCATATGGTTTAACCTGATCCTTATTTCTCTCTAATTCTCAAATTTGCCATTACATGTGCTGTAGATCATAAAACTAAGCACATTTAGGACAAAACTTTTTATGTTTTTCTAATGTATAACTAATCATACAAAGTTCCCTATTAGTTCAAGCTATATATATTCTGTGTTACTGCTGGACAAGAGTGAGGCTCTATTACTTTTGGTAATAAACAGTTCCGCAATTTATTTTTCTTATGTAAGCTATATAGATGTATCACGCAAAAGAGGTGCTGGCTCTGGCCTCAGTTCTGTACCAGAATTTCTAGAGAAGCCTGGGGAGGGGATGAAAGTTTTTGTATTATCTCAGCCTCTTCTAATAATAGGCCGGTGAATATTAGAACTGCAGCAGATAACTGGTCACATATATTTTTCTATTCAAAGACCATCCATAGAAGCTTCATAGCAACTGATAAGAGACTTTACCTTCAAAGTTGCACATTTATCTAACAATCACTCTTTCCCAAATTTCTTTTCAAAATACATTTTTTTCAGAAAAAAAGTGGTTACTTTTTGCTGCAGAAAATTGTAGGAAATGTTTTACAGTATGTTCGTATGTCTCCCTTCCTTTTCCCCACTCACTCCCCTTCCTTCCCTTCCCTCCCCACCTCTCTTTCTTCCTTTAATTTCAATGTATAAAGCTATTAAGATAAACCAAGTAATTTTACCTGCTCATATTTTTAAAATTATGAGAAATGTACATTGCATGCAAAGTGTAGGAACTATTTGACTAACATCCAAACCTTTTCTAACATCTATGAATTGCTCTGAGCATTATCCTGGCCTCAGTAAAGAAACCACAGGGGCGGATAGAACCCTACGAAAGATAGTCTGTTGATGAGCACGTAGTTGTGTTCCCTATTCAACCTCTAATTATTTAACTGATTGAAGATGGTTACATTCATAATTTTCTATCACTTTTATTCATAACAATTTTGGTGAAGGTAACAGAGAAATAAGACTTGACTTTTACCAAGTAGATTGTATGGTAGATTTTACATTGTGTGTGTGTGTGTGTGTGTGTGTGTGTGCGCGCGCGCGCGCGCGCATGTGCCTGTGTGTGTTCGTTCATTCGTCGTTCATTCGTTCGTTCGTTCGTTCGTTCATTCATTCATTCATTCATTCATTCATTCATACTACTGATGAACTTAAACCCCTGAATCCTTCATCTCTCTTACAGGTGAAAGAATTTTTAAAGATCTGTGCGAGCCAATTTTTGGTCACTTAGAAAACTGTCAAACTGACAAGGAAGAGCATGGCCAATAAAGCTCTCTTCACTTTTGCATTAAATAGTTTTAAATATGTTTCCAGAGTCAGTTAATAAATGACATCCCATAGAGAACCAGAAATCTAAGTGCTTTACTAGTGAGATGTCAGAAGGAAGATGATTACTCTATTATTATTTGATATTTTATAAAATAATATCTTTTGAGATATTACCAGTATGTAATGATACTTATAAAGTGGCAGGTATATAAATTATCCGGTTTATTAAATCAGTGTTGATATTTAGTACAAGTAATTTAAATTGTTGGAATCCTTTTTCAGGTAGATTGACTTTTATTTATTTTATACTGTGTGAACTCAGAATTGTACTTTATCAGAACGTGTCACTTAATATTTTCTATTTTAAAGAAAGTGTATATAGCATAATATATAACAATGTTAATATTTGCCTTTCTACTATACTTAAATTCTCTTTAAGATTCATTTTAAATGTGTTTCACAGTCCAGTGACTATAACAATAATACAAATTATAGCTGTATTCAACAACTTAAACTGTTTGTTCCATAACAGTGTAACTTCAAGCATTTTTAACACAAATCATATGCATTAAAAAGACTGCTACCTTCTTAAGCTTTCATTATCATATTTGAAATGCTTTCCCCAAATGGAGATATAAATATTGTATATGATGTAGAAGCACCTGGGGATTTCTTTTACTCAGAACTCTCAGGATATAGAGGACATGACCGCTGTATTGAGCTGTTTACCTTTCCCAGAAAGAATAAATACAAATACCAATAGATTTAAATCCTCTAGTTACTTTTGTGTTAGCTCAGAGTGGAATGACTAAGATAAATAGGCTCAGGGTTTTTACTGGTTTATCTGGAAAACCCTTTGTGGGAGTCATCTTGCCCTCGTATGTACTGCTAACCTTTATTTCCAACTTCAATTAATGGGATTTATTTCTTTACCAGTTTTGCCCTGACCCTGAACTAAATTATCCTATTTGCTTATTTGTCTACAATCTGTTGTTTTGTTTCTGGTGGATTCTGCTACAACCCCAAAACTCCAGTTCAATCTCTAGAGATAAATTATGGATATCAGTACTCTATGACCAAATTACTCCTTATTCAAGCTAGGATTTTTGACTTTAGACTTATGTGCTTTTCTATCTCAGTAAATCTCAAATTGATTTTGCTTTTTGATGTTGCTTTTATTAAAGTAGACCTAAATTCCATGCTGCATTCATCATTTCTTATATTAACATCATATAATAATGAAAACTTAAAATCATTTTTTCTTCCATTGAAAGCTGTATCTTCTTTCTCTTGGGCTCAAATATGGACCTTTGACCCATATCAGGATACCTCCTTGAAAAGTGTTGAACTATTTGGCAAAGTCCCTGAAACAGTAGGTTACAATTTGTATGATTCACTATTATTAGGTTTTTAAATTAACTTAATGGGTCGTGAATAGCTTTTGAAATTGAAAATAGAATAGAATACCAGATTGAATTTCATAATTCTTACATTTGCCGAGTAGGAGTAAAAACTGTGAAATTTCCAGTATGTGTGTACGTGTGTGTGCGTGTGTGCGTGCGCACACACATAAGCATACTTGTGGTAAATGTATTATTTACTCTGATTTGTGTTTGAAAAGTTTTAAGGACTAGAGAAGTATTTCTTAGGCTAGAGTCATCAAATAGACCTATTTAAAAAATAGACAAAAAATTAATTTTAAAAAGTAGGCAGTAATAATAAATTGACATTGTTTTCTTAGATTGACTTTTGTAATATAACATGTAAAATGTATGTGTAATAGATGTGTATAAAGATTAGAAATACATTTATTATTCATTTTAATCTTATATAATTAAGAAGCCAAAACTATCTACAAGTAAAAATTTAAAACTAAAATAATAAAATTTATTTATGTATTTATTTATTTTCTGATTTTATTTTTATTTTAAAATTTTATTATTTGTTTAAATAATAAAATTTAAATTGATAACAGTAAGTGGTATATGCAACTGCTTTCTTGAATTTAAACTGATTAGATTGGGTTTAATAATATCAAGATATGTTAGCATCTTTCATATTTCATTTATTGTTAATTTTATCTTTGAAATTTGAGAATGGTATATGATCCTTGAATCACTGCCCAGTTCATTGTCATTATTTTGCATACTTATCATGACACTTATTGCTAATGAAATGCTGTAAAGCTGGTATGTTCTAGAATGAGCGGCTGCAATTCATATGCTCACATTTTGCACATGGTCATGTGGTACTTACTGCAATTGTGCCAGGTTTCTCTTTTTGGTTTGTTTCGACTCAGTATGCTTACGTGCTCATATGATGTCTCCATTCTCTGATCACTTTTTTTCTATATGAACTAATGAACAGCTTTGTTTTATATTATTTCTTGACTTCATTTGTCCCTCCCTGAGAGTAAATACAGTAGAAAACAATAAAACAAAGGTAAATAAAAGCAAAAAAATCCTGGATCAAAACTAGGATAAAAGATGGTCACAAGGTGATCCAGAACATAATTGCATTTAATTCCCTTTCAGCTTATCTTTGCAAGAAAAAAAAATAACAACAAAATTTAAAATCTTTCATAGAACCTTGAAGAATACATTTGTGGAGCTCAAGAAGCCCATAAACCCCAATGTGGAAAAATTGCCCTAGAGAATTTTTTCAACTTTTTTGACTACAAACGTGTTTGTGTATCTGTGTGTTTCTATCTCACATGTCCCAGTTATCCATAGAAGAATAATCTGTGATAACAAAAATATTGAAAGAAAACAATAGCAATGCATGAATTTACATGTTCAGATTTAACAACACTATTATTCTAAAAATATATTAATCACTATGACAATATGCAATAATAGATACTACTACCAACGGAAGATAGGAATTATTATGTCTTTGTAAAAAATGTTCTGAAACTTATTAGAATTCCAGTAATTTGTATTTACATATGTACACAAGCGATTTTGTAAAATGGTTAAGTATTATATGGCAGGAGAACAATGAATGTTAATTAAATTCTCCCTAATTTTAATTTATGAATGACAAAATAAAATAACCTCTATTAATTTTTTTAGCAAGTTACTAGTATAGCCCTCAAATGACCATGAAAATGAAAACCAAAGGAAAGTATATAAAACTAAATATTTTTTAAAAATCAGTTTGTAGCCACAGGAGTCCATGTACGTAGTTAACTATACATTATGAAACACTGCACTAAAAGTTTAAGTATAATATTAGAAACAGTTATAAAGTTAACAACCTTTAGAGAAGGTAAAAAAAGATTGTTCTACATTAAAACGTAATATTGACCTGTAGTGAATTAGTTCTAGTTGTGAGTAGGAATAAAGTTTGTAAGATCATAAAAGGAAAAATAAACTCCTGTTTCTAAGTCAACTTTCTGAAATTTCTTTTGAGATAAACATATTAATAATTAAAACATTTCAATTGATTTTTGACTAAGCTCGACAACTATTACGTGACTGAAAGCAAAAAAAAAAAAAATTGTTTTACTCCTAGGGATTCATTTGTTAGTTTTTGGACAGTAAAAAAATTTCAAAGGAAATGAGTCACCTTCCCTTGATATTTATCCATATCGAAAATATCCTTAGTTTACTAAAAAAAAAAAAAAAAAAGTGTTCTAGAGAGGTTATTCCATATTTTCTGTTTTAGAAGGATGATTTAAAAATATTTAATATTTTTGAGTGTTATGTAGGGGATAATATCAGGTGTAATATCTCATTTTCTTCTTTGTCAGAAATTTTATTATTGAACCACATTTCATTACATCTTTAGTATTACTTTACTTGGAAAAGAGCACATTTACTTTATGAGAAGGATTTTCCCCTTAGATTTATAATTTAGAAATAACATCCCTATTCCAAGACAAAAATACGTCTTAACTATGTAATATGTTTTTAGACTATGTAGGAGATAGAGGAAAATAACAGAAAAGTTAAAATATAGTTGATTGATATGTTCAAATTGAATAACAATTTCAAAATGACCCTTTAAGGAAAGAACTTGATGGATGAGGATGTTCTAGTTGGGAAAAATTAATGGCAATTCTGTGTTCTTTGGCATTTCTGCATGCTAGACTCAAACAAATCTGCTTTTCCATTTTGTAAAGCTTCAAGGACTACAAACAAATAAATACACTTAAAAATGAATGATTTAAAAATATTTCATGACAGTTTAACCTCTGAGTTCTAACCTAAGCTAGAGATTCTTAGGCCATGATTTTTTTTTTTTTTTAAATCAAGTAAATATGACCTAGTTCAAATACTCTTCAGAGTGCAAGATAAATTGGAACATTCAGGCTAGGTTTCAGAGTTTTAGAATAGAAGTCTCCCCCCTCCCCACACCAGGATGTCTTTTGGAGCCTAATTTTAATAGCTACATTTTTGCTTACAGTTGGTTAAGCGCATTAATGAATTTAATCTTCATTAAAAAACCTTCTTGAGGTGAGTAATATCTCTTTTTGACAAATCAGGAAATTAAGGAAGTTTAGCAAGGTTACGTTACTCCTCCAAGATCATATAACTGGGAAGTGGCAGATCAGGATTTGATTTTTGACTGATTCCAGGCACATGTAGTAACAGCAGCTTTACTTGCAAAGTGATTAGAAGTTTTGCAATTACAGTGGGTGATTACATGTAATTCTAAATGATGTTCGGTTCTGGCTTCTGGATGTTTTGGTGATTACATTTAATACTGAGTGATTTGGGGAACTAATTTATATCAGCAAGTATGCATTTCTAATAAAGGAAAAAAGATAGAATTGGATGATAACAGGAAAATCCTGAACATTTATTTAATTAATTCATTCAACAAGCATTTATACAGGTGCCAATAGAGTGTACAAAGGGAAAAGGCAGTTATATTAGGTATTTATTGCTGTATAACAAGTACGGCAAAATGTAGTTGCTTTAAAACAACAACTGTTTATTGTCTCAGAGTTTTTGTGTGTCAGGAATTTGTGTACAGCTCAAGTGGGTGCCTCTGCCTCTAGGCCTCTCACAAAGCCACAATCAAGGCTGGAGCTGTGACTACATCTGAAGGCTCAAATGGGGCAAGAGCTGCTTCTGAGCTCACACACACATGGTTGTTGTCAGGATTCAGCCCCTCACAAGTTGTCGAACTGACAGTGTCATTTCCTCACTGCCTGTTGGCCTGAAGCTGCCCTCATTTTCTTGCTCTGTAGACCTATTGCTAGGGCAGCTCACAATATGACGGAAGGAGAGAGAGAGAGACAGAGAGACAGAGAGACAGAGAGAGAGAGAGAGAGAGACAGAGAGAGACAGAGAGAGAGAGAGAGAGAGAGGCTGGGGTAACAAGACTATAACCAAAGTCTTTTTGTAACCTGGTATCGCAGGCGTAATCCTATCACTTTTGCATATTCTGTTCATTAGAAGGGAGTCACTAGATGAGGTCTATATGCAAGCAGATAGGATTGCATAAAGGCATGAATGCCAGGTAGGGATCTTTAGGGACAATGCAGAAATACCTACCACAGTAGTTAGTATTTATTAATTGCTGGTTACCATTTGCATTTGAATTAAGAATCTTGCAAATTAGCATATCTTTTGTCATGAATTTATTTGACTCTTTTCAAAGGAAATAATTTTAAGAATAATTTTTAATTGCAAAAAATGATAGAAACAATTTAATTTTCAATGAAAATGAAAAAATACATTTATATATGTTCGATATGTAAATAAATAAAACTTAGAAATTTATATTTGTATTTTACTTGACATTTATATATTTCTTAAACTTCATTTCAGTTTTTGTTCTAATATTAGCTCCTTAGAGAGGACTTCTCTATGCTAGAATCTTAAGTTGTGTCATAGAGGTTGAATTGTCACAAAAATTTTAAATCCTTGTTTGAAATGGTATATTCTCTTACTCCGCTTTCCCCCCTATTATTTATCATAGCCTGACATTAACCCATGAATTTACATGTGTGTTTGATGTTTCTCTCACTAGAATGTAAGTTTCAGGATGGCAGGAGGTTTCTCTGCTTTGTTCATTCCTGTGTACCATTCATCTAGACAAGCCCATGGACATAGACTTAAGAAATATTTACTGAAGAAACGAATGCAATGTATGCACAGAGTGCTATCGAAATATAGAAGTCCCTAACCCGTCCGCAAGCCCGTCACATGTTTGATCAGGAAAGTTTTCCCAGAAGAAATAATGCTTGAGCGAAAACAAATTGGAATTAGAGGAAGGGAAGGTCCTGAATTGAGTGTGACACCAGTCTGTACATAGTTTGATCTTTCTGAGGAACTCATGATCTGAGTGATTTGGAGAAGGCTATGGAAGGCAAAGATGGGGAAGCAAGCAAATAGAATGAAAAGGCAAGAAGATAGATGGGAAAATAATGGGCCAAAGTGAAAGTGAAGCCAGGAAGGGGCTGCTTATCTAAAAGAAAATGGTAGAGTCAGTGGAGGAGAAGCTCAGTGAATTCGAAGAGAGGAGAGAGTTGAATTTTGGAGAGTAGGATTGAGATATGCAACATATCGTGGTAACGAAGTCAGAGTGGGTCACGGATGTGGATAACTATAGTGGGTTAGGTTTGATTGTTAACAGAACCTATTTTGAGGACATTTAAAGATGTAAACTATAGATTTAGTGAAAATTTAGAAATTTCTTTCAGAAGGGAATGCCTATATTTAAAAAATTATTAAACATGTTTCAAAAATAAAGTGAAATGCAATAGGCGTTCATGACATTTTTGGATTCTCCACGTCCTTTGCTTCTATTTATCTTGGACCACATTCTTATACGTGTCCATTTTGACAATTCATTACTATTCCACAGAGCCTATTACATGATATGAGAGATACAAAGATAAATACACAGATAAATCTCTTCTTTTAATAAACTGGTTAAAAGTAATGCTAGTTAAGACGGGAAAACAACATTATAAGAAGTTTACATTATTTTGGGCATGCAAAATAAACAGTTGTCAAAACAGCTGAGAGAACCAGAGAATACTTCAGGAAAATTATATTTGAGTAGCATCCTAAAGATTATATAGAATTTCATCAATCACACAGGATGATGTAGAATTTCAGAGGGAGACAAAAAATGGAGAGAAGGCAGTGGAGATAATCAAATATGGCAGGCACTTTGGGGGAAAATGAGCTATCTGTGCGGAGATGGGATGCCCTTACATATGGAATATGGAGACATATAGCTGGAAAGGGAAGACAGGCAAAGAATCAGGCTACAGAAATAAGTGTCTGGACTTAAGTGAGTCTCCGAAGGTTTTCTAGGTGGCTAATGACATGGTCTACAAAATGTAAAATGAATAAGGAAGCGGATTAGTAGCAGGAAAACCAACGAGGGGATTATTGCAACAGTCCCACAAAGAAAAATAAAAGCCTAAGCTAGAATAATGGAAGTATGAGTAGCGGAAAGTGTACTTGTGAGAAATGCATGGTGATTAGTAGACAATAAATACTCAGTTGTGGGGGCAACTGGAGAGAGGACATTTAACATGACTCCTTGATTTCAGCTGGGACAATGGTGGGACTTTAAAAGAAATAGGAAAATCAGTGGGAAAGTAATAGTCAGAATGAGTTTGATTTTGTCCGATTTAATTTAAAATGCTACAGGCAAATCAAAGTGGGGACATACAGTGTACAATTTAAATCTCGAGCCAGGAATTGAGGAGTGAGGCTGCAGTTTGGGATTCCGATTCAGGAATCATCTTCATGGAGAGCAGAGTCAAAAACTTCCCAGTGAACGAATCAATTGGTAAAGAGCAGAGAGAGCTAAAAACAACACATCTTTGACAAGAGAGGTTACTGGTGGGAAGCTGGAGGAGGAGGAGGAGCCACTGGAGACAACCAGGGAATGTTTGGAAAGAGAGGTGAATGATGATGCTACCTTGACCAGGAAGCCAGAGGGGGAGAGATTTTAAGAAAGAGGACATGACTGTTGATTAGGTCAAGTAGTAGTTTGGAGAGAATATTTCAATATAATATTCAATAGACTATTCAGTAGAACAAGTCCATATTGAATCCTGATTAAAGGGATGTATTTAAAGAGTAAATGAATTCTGAGAATGTGGAGGCATCAAGACATGCTCTATTTCCATAATATTGGCAGCAAAGTAGGGGGACAGATGGTGTGGAAACTTGAAATAGAGGCATCGCAAAGCGGAAATGAAGAAGTTGAGCATGTTCGTTATCCAAGGAGGAAGGAACTCTGTAGTTTGGAGAAAAAGACTGACGGTAGCAATGGAACTAAAATGACCTAGGAAGTTTAGAGGTCATGAGTACAGATTAAAAGAGAGATTGTTACAAGCAAGAATGTCACAGTCATCAGATATACAAAGAGAGAAATGGAAATGTTAGAAATAATTGATATGTTAAGGGAACGCCAGTCATTTAGTTCTAATTACATTATCAATGAACAATAATGCCTACTATTATTTAGGGGTTACCGTTTGCCAGGAACTGAGCTTAATGGTTTACTTGTACTCATTTAATCGTTCCAACAGTTCTGTGGGGTATACACTCTCATTTTAAATGTAGAAAACTGAATCTTTAGAGAATGTCATTTCAGGGCTGCATATCAAACCCAAGACTCTGGCTCCACAGCCCATACCCTTGACCACCATGCCTGGTGGGGGCATTCGGAGTGTGAGGTTAGAAGGGACTTCCCAGCAGCCGTGGTGATTCACTCTGACAGTGTGGCGCCGTAATGTATTTAGTCTGGCTTGTGACTTCTTCCAGCATAGTTTAGCGGCTTTAGGACAGAGAAGGTAGAGAATTTCAGGAATAGCAAGACAAATAATGCAAAAGGACAGAGGAGAAAATTGTGACGTAAGTGTCGACATGTATTTGAAATGGCTCGCACTGAATCCTGTCTGGGGAGGAAAAGATGAGAAGCCCGAGAGAGCAGGCAGTGGGAAGCCCAGGGAACAGCCAAGGGCCCAAACTTTGAGAGAAGGACAAGGACAGAGGCAATAGGTATGGGAGAATGCAAAACTCAGTTAAAAGAGGAATTTCATTCTTTCGGAAATATCTAAGTGTCAACTAGATGCCACAGTGATGAGCCCTGGATATCCAAAGGTTAATTAGACGTAGTTTTGCCAAGGAGAAAAGGTTTAATGTGACGGAAATCAAGTAGAAATGGCGGCCACTGCAGCCATGGGGCTGAGGTATGTGAGATCAAGAATGGTCAGGGAGTGAAGTCTAGAAAAGTTAGACACGATATGGTTTCTGACTTTTGCTATTTTTACTCTTTGATTAATGATGCTTAAGAACTATTTGCTTACAGCTTCTGTTAAAGTCTATGAATTCTCTCCTGCCCTATCGAAGAAAAAACAATTCTTGAAACTATTTTGTTAACTCGCAGTTTTATATGTTTTGATACATGGCCTTCTTGAGGGAATTTGATATCCAAAAATCTCTGAAATAAAATATTATAATTTTTTCAAATGAAGAACAAGTTTTTTTCAGGATACGAGAATAAGACATCTTCTCAATTTCAATAAAACCAAACTTTTTAAAACTTTCCCCTTTCTATACCAACTGTTATTCACTAGTGAATACAGGCAATCATGGAGTATTTTTTCTGTTGATTTAATCATCATTATACTTTGCCAAGTTATAGTTCTTGATATTGTGTAGTCTATGCTTACACACTTACTTGAGGAAACTATTTAAGATCATCAAAAATAAATGGGAGAAGTGGTTAAAAATGGGAGAGGATGTGGTTGGGGTAAATTGGAACAGAACTTCAAAATTAATCATGTGAACCAGGAGAAAAAAAAAAACCCTTGACTTTATTTCAGGAACCAGTCAGGAGTTATCTGTAATGTTTAGCAGGATGGGAAAAGAAAGGGACCTTTCATTCTTCATTTTGAAGATGCAGCTGCTGGCTGTGAGTCCTGGACTGAAACGTGGTCCGCAATTCTTAGAACGAGTGGACAAGAATGAGTTTGTCAGTTTCTAACTTTTAAGCAACTTAGAACATCTTGTTTATCTTTTAATACGTGGGGGAAAGCTAAATCTGATTTAGCACTTGAATAAATGATTGATAAATACATGGAAACTGCACAGCACTAAACTGTGAATAGAATTGCCAAAAGATGGTGGCCAGTAGCACAATTCAATGATGACAAATGACTCTTTCCCCAAAGATTTTCTTCTTGGATGGTGAAAATTGATGGCAAACAAATTGAGACAAGTAACTTTCTCCCTGTCACTGAAAATAACTTATAATTTTGGAGATCAGCTATCCAGAAAAAGTAAAACCGCTTTCATCAATTCTCCTCCTACCTGTTTACCTCTGTTCCCCACAATCTCCCCAACTCCGTCCCCCCAACACTACCCTTGCCCCACCCCACCCCCACAGCTGCCACCACCCTGGCAGTGGCTCAGATAACTCACCGTCAGCGCGTGGTGGATACAGACAAAACTTATAGTCTATGGATACAAATGAATGTACAACAGAAGAGGCCTGAGGAGGTATTTGTTAAAAATTCTCTGGCTTTGGTAAGGTTTCCAAAGGTTCCCAAAAAGAGGTTTTGGGAGTGAGGCTGTGGCAACACGATTTGATGGGTGTGTGTGCATCACAGGTACAGTGCGTATTTCAGGATTTTTGTTTTTCATTGACATGCCTTCAGTCAGCTACTCCTCCTTAGGTACAATCTTCCACTCTCATGTCACATCTCCTTCCACGTTGCAACACTTCAACGCCACTGTGGAGGACACCACCTATCCCAGTTTTTAAAGAGCAAGAGTAATCTGAAGACAACAGAATATTCATTGGATTGTGGCTGACTCCAGCTAAACTTCCTGGAACATCAAAATCTCATTAAAAGCAGCCATTAAATAAGAATATCATTTAAGATACACTCTATGATGGACTCAAGCCAAATGTAATTTAATACTTTGTATCCAGCCCGGGTATGGGAAACTTTAACTGCCATCAGTGTTATATTGCCTAAAGAGTTATTGCACTTTAGATATCTACTTCTTGGGGAAAGCTAACAATTTACTCTGTAAGGGTTTCTCTCCAGATGTAAGAAACTTGTAAATTTCTCAGTGGCAAGAGATCATCTAGCTAACAGTCGATTTCCAGGAAGGTAAATAAAGCCTCTGAAACTGCACTTAACTATATCACAAGGAGGAGGCGCAATAAAAATTGTGATCACTGGCTTTCAGAATTGCGACTGACCGTTAACGCCTGAAGTTGCAGCTGCAGTCAGTGTTTTTAAGACAGAGCTAGTGGAAGCAGCTAGGATTTGTGAGAATGCTCAACAGCTGGCTAAAAGTTACCTTTTAAAGGTTTAATGAATAATTCAGAGCCAGAGATACTCCATCTCCAACTTGAGCAGAGGACTCTGGTCAGTAGTACAACCAGGGGATGATCTGTTCTCCTCATATTTGTGTGGACTTTTTTCCCCCTATACTGTCTGGTTAAATCAATAGTAACCAGTGAGGATCAAGGGAAAATTCACTCCCACATCTTTTCCATTTTCTAAGTAGAGTGGGAATAGGGCTGAGTTTCGAATGTCTTTTCCTTGAGGAGCCAGGGGAGGAATAGCTATATTTCCTCCTGTAAAGTGGAGGTGTTTCTTTGACTGTTAAATCAATTCCACAGCAACCAGGGTCTAAGCTCGCTTGGAGAAATGACTTTTATAGGCTACAGTTCCTTTTAATACTTTGGTGTTCAATACACTTATAAAATACATCTGATTTCTTATGTCATTGCTAAGTTATTGGTTGAAACAAACATTCATTTACAAATGACATGGCCCTAAATTTAATTCAGAGCCTAACAATAGCGAGATAATTTAAATATTTAAATATAAATAGTAGATTTTAGTATTACCAGCTGTGAACTGCCTAGTAAGTGTTCTCCTATTTTATCTTATGTGTTTTATATTACAAAAGAGTCATCTTAGTGATAATTTATTTTGGTGTTTTTATTTTATATGTAAGAAAACTGAGGCTTGTTGAAGTGAAATAGTTTTCTATGGTGAAAAAGATAACAAATGAAAAGCTGGGTTTAGGACATAGAATCCTTTGATTCTAGCTTAATAATCTTTCCATAATTATAAATAACTCCTGCCATATTTACAATAAAACGATAAAACCATGGGAAAAAAATTCATACTTTTCAGGTCTGGTCCACAAAACTAGAGCAAGAGTGAATGTCTTATCCTACACGATGGCAGCTAGCAGATGGAGATTACGCAGTCCTCTTAACAAAAGCTAGGCTTTTGACAGACGAAATAGAAATTTACTGCAGTCTTTTGGAAATCTGACAGCTAAACTCACTCACTCGACTTCTAATGATCTTCACCACCATCAGTGACCAGTTTGAATATGAGATACACACACACACACACACACACACACACACATTTAGATTATGTTAATACATATCTGTATGCATATGCAAACATGCATGCATGCCTATACATATATATGTATTTTTTAAACTAAACTAGTACAGACCTTTGGAATGCCCACTCATTATTCACATTTCATTTTTTTCATATCTTAAGCTCTTTTGAAATAAAAATGTTCAGTTTTTTAACCGTTTTCTGTGACAAAGTATTATCAATTGAGCTAAAAGATAAATGTAACTGACATGAGAGAGATACAGTTATAATAGCAACTGAAGCCTTTAGATTTTCTTTTTTTAATTTTGCTATGGGGTCCAGATAAAACCATAAGCTGATTGATGTATTTAAACAATAACTTAAATATGGTGAAAGGGGATATGTCGAAGGAATTTAAAGTTGTTCATCTCTGCAAAGAATATAGTTAAAATACACTTGTTCACATGCACAAATACTAATCATGTGTCAATTATTAGATTCATTTATTAAGGCTATTTCTATCACCTAAATGCAAAATCATCGTAATGACAATGCATTTCCTGTCCAGGTAGTATTACACGATGGAATGCTGGTTTCAGAATTTGCCTTACTCCTGCTAACTGCTTGTCCTTACTTGATCTTATCTATGCAGACTATACTGAAAAATAACCCAGGTCACTATGACTTAGAGAGTTGTTTCTGCGGTTTTCATTAGCAGAATTGTAGAAGGGACCCAGCCTATACAGCAGGGCTAGCAAAGGGGCATCTCCAGGTAGGTTCAAAATATCACATTTATAAATATTCATTTGAAAGGTTTTTTACATCACTTATCATTGACGTTACTGCAATGTCAAAGCTTTTTTGGAACTTGTACCATCATCTGCTCTAAGGCTAACTTCTAATAAAGTGGGGCAAAAGTCCTTGATCAATCTGGGACATTTTGTCATTACCTAGTTAGAACTCAGAAGGTTCTTTTTGCACAAGGAAGAAGGTCCTTGAGATCTTTAGAAAGTTCCATTTTTCTTAAAAGAGACACTTGAAAGTCATGCTAAACAATTTATAATTTTGTCTGTGCCAAACGAAATTTCATACATACCTATTAGCCTCCACTCACATACTGCTTTATCTATACGGGGCCCTAAAATAAATTGTGAAAAATTGTTAGACGGAGGTACAGTATTTAATATTTGCAAAATTAATCTACTTAGAATTAATTTTTCTCACTGATATGGAGATACAGTTCAAAATCTAACAGTCAAATACCATTTATTTTTACATTGTGTTCTACACATTAAAAAAAGAGTTGTCTGCATAATTTCATTTAATCATTGCACATACCTGTGAGGGAAGAACATCCATCCTCATTTTACACATGCAAAATATGAGTCTTAGACAGTTTAAATGATTTGACTAGGAAAGTGTTAGGACACCTCAATAGGCAGAATTAAATCCTTTCTCAATGGCCTTGCTTTTCTTGATTGTGCTGTGTATTGGCTCCAGAAAAACATCGTTAACTAAAACAGTGAAGGCAGATATTGTGAAGAACAGTCCAGACTAAATCAGTAAATAGTGGGAGAGAGTAAATGGTGTGTTCTCAGAGTTCTTGAATGGCTTTGCACCTTTTGTTGGAAGAAGCTATGGACAGAAAAACTCCCTAGCCTAGATGGTTCTTAATGGGGCAGTACTACACACATAGGTGTATATTGGATCCCCATAAAGGTGTTTGAGGTTGACACAATGAAGCATAGGAGAACTAGTCTGGAATGGAAGGAGGTTGTAGTGAGTTGAATGGCAGCTCCCACAAAGATAGGATCACGTCCTAACCCCTGGAACCTATTAAGGGTATTTTATTTGCAAAAAGGATATTTGTAAATGTAATTGAGTTAAGGATCTTAGATAAGATAATGCTAGATTATTCAGGTGAACTTGAAGTCCAATGAAATGTGTCCTTATAAGAAACACACAGACAGATATAGTCACATAGAGAAGAGCAGGAGGCCATGTGACCACGGAAGCAGAGATTGGAGTAATGCAGTCACGTGCCAAGGCCTGCCTGGAGCCACTAGAACCTGGAATGGCTAACGAATGGAGTTGCCCCTAGAGGCATCAGAGGTGGATACCTTGGTTTCAGCAGGCACTAGAAACTAATATAGGAGTGTATCAGACAATTTTTATGTCCAATTCCTACTTTGCCTACCTTCTTTCACAGCTATCGTGGTAGATTTGCCGATTCCATTCAACCGTACGATATCTTTCACTCTGTTTTGGAGTTTCTCTGCTACCACTTTTAGGAACCCATTCATAATTCTGATGGCTTTAAGTGGCTAACCAGCAGATAGGCCATAGGTCTTCCAGATCAAAAGATAGTCTAGATAGTAAAAAAATTTTCCTGGATATCTCAAGACATTTAAACATCTTCGAAGACATTGATGTGGGCAAAAATTCTGTTTGTGATGATTTGATCCTAGAGAGAAACTTTTTCTTTTTCTTTTTCTTTCTTTTCTTTCTTTCTTTCTTTTTTTTTTTTTTTTTTTTGTATAAACAGGAAATGTTTAGGCATGCTTTTAATGTAAACCAAGTTTTCCAGGAATATATTTACCATATAAATTGAAAGAAAAATGTATTTTTTTTTGGTTTGGAACTTTACCAAGACTCTTTTACCATTTTAAAAATATCCATTAGCTAATTCAATATATTTTCTTGGCAACAGTATGTGAGTTGTCAGTATCACACATTTGGTTAATCTTCATTTATAATTTTCATACTTACAATTGTTATACATATAAGTGCAAACTCTTGGTTGCTACCTAATTATGTCTTTTAATATTGAAAAACATATTATTCCATTACTAATACTTTTCTTATATACATCAGTTATACTACAGTTTTTAAATTTGAGTGTCAGCAGGTTATGTTATTTTGTGTAGAGGCTGATAGGTTATAGTTTTCAAAGAATTACTTTGGGGGCATTAAAAATGTTTCAAATAAAAAGGGTGTGTATTGTTTTGGGAAATGTTAAGATCCCCTAAGAAAGGTAGATGTCTTTAAAGGCAGAGTTGATGTCCAGGTGAAATACAGAATCATTCAGTAAGGTTCTTCACACCATAGAAGCATGACACTTTTTAAGGAAGGCTAGACCAGGGCTAATCTTGATGCATAACATTAAGATTTTGTTTGTTTTTCTCCTTATCCTTCCTCCCAAAGAAGCTTCAACTCTGCAATTAGATAATCCTCTTCATCTGCCGCAAGCTTGGGGGCTTCAAATAACAGAAATGCATTCTCTGTTTACTACCTATCATGTAAAATAACTCTGAATGGACTACAAAAAGTATAAATTTGGCCTTCTAGCCTCAAAAATTTATCAACAACATGAAATGTAAAACATATATACATAAACTAGACTTAAAATCATGGTTATTTATATCACTTTCCTGGCTTTCTTTGCTAGTTACATGTCTTTTTATGTTTTTTCTTGCTAGTGTTTTCTTAGATTTTGAAGTCCTGAGGGCTTGGGACCATATTTAAATAATTCTCTTTATACAAACCCTGAAATGTTAATACTTTAAAATTCTTTTTGATGAGGAAGTGAAATTATGGCCTAAATCCCTGATAGAAATCACTGCTATTTCCAAATTATATAACTGCTATATTTAAAGCTTCTGAAATGGAGCAATTAGTAAAAACTAAGATTCAGTGACACCTTCGGGGAACTTGGAATTCCAGTGAGCAATTTTTCTTTGAGTCACAGTCCAGAAAGGATGTTCGCTCTGCAGAGTTGTTGGCATTGTAGTGTTAAAATATTTGAGAAGAAAACAGCACAATGGTATAGAACCTTATAAGAGTAATATTTTATGAATCTCGTTACTTTATGTGTAGCTGCCCTGTGAATAGAGGCATTATAAATCTAGCCAGTGATTTACTAGGGAACTCAGGGGGTATCCTTCGAACAAAACAGAAGCAAAAATCTGTTAAATATAACCTTATTTCTTCTAAATTGCAGGCATAATCTCCTGTAATATAAAAGAAATAAGGTTATATTTAAGGGGACAGGGTGGTAGGACATTAGAATGGGATTTTTACTTTAAACAAAATTAACTTAAAAAAAAATAGGATAGTTAATACAAGGAGACCAAAACTCAATTCTGGAACTGTGAGTTAAGCCCTTGCGGCAAGTCCGGAGGCTTCTTTGGTGAAACAGATGAAATGACCAGAGTCGTGTGGCTGCATCACCTGCCCTTGGTAGGAAGAAAAAAGATTTACTCTAAGGACTCCGATGACTTGTCTACTTACTTAATTATAATACAGTGGAAGGAAAGGGAGTTAAATTAATGTGCTCAGGATTTTTACTTTTACATTTGTTATCCAATTTTAACCTCACAACAGTCCTCCAAGGTTGTCAAGTGGGCACCATTCGTAATTGGGCACTTATTGTAAAGAGACAGTGATGAGCTCTATAGACACAGTTTCTATTTTGAGGAGCTAATGCAAAAAAAAAAAAAAAAAAGGAAAAAACCACCCAGAGAAAAGAAAGAGAAAGTGATTGCTCAATTCTTAGAAAAGAGGCAATCCAGTCTGAGTCAGAGTAAGTAACCAGCACAAAACCACCAGTCTGTGACTTGCCAAGCGGGATTTTAATTCGACTCTAGAGATTTATTTGAGTCTTCCTATTACCCTAATATTGTAAGATTCCCAATTACTTCCTAGAACTCTCTTCCATATTTTGAGTCTCTAATTTTACTTAACTAGATAATTTCAAAAGATTTTTTCTTTAAAAGTTCAAGTTGTATCATTTTCATATTGAATACATAAGTTATTAATATCAGAAGAGGATCCCGAGTAGTGAAGCTTTGGCAGTGAAGCATAACAGGAAAAGGTTTATCAAACACGTCTTTGTTCTACCTGACATTGACATTCTCTTGGCCCACATATTCTACTTATTCCTCTGACAATGAGCCTGGAGGTATAACTGGACAGCACCTTTTCTCAGCTATATCACGTGACTTTTATGGTTGCTTTGCTTTGGTGCTTCTCTACTCGTATCTTTTGGAATGCCAGTGGGAACCCATTCAGTCGTTTACATTCACAGATGTGCAAATCTGGAAGTGCAAGGAGTTTAACACTTCAAATCTAAACCAGTGAGAGACACGAGCCACAGGGTCAATACTCCTCTCTCCAACCCTTGTGGTAAGCAATTTGAGGTGCATTCAACATAGCTCCTCAGAAGGTCTTCAGCAAGTTTACGTCCCAGTCGCCATTCGTTTAATCTTTTAAAAAATCCTATGAAGTAAATTTTACTATTATCCCTACTTTAAAGATGAGGAAGCTGAAGTTAGAGAAGTTAGAGATGTAAAGCAAAATGCCCAAACTCAGTTTCTTAATGGAGTACCGGGGATTTGAACCCATTACTATCTGACTTCACAGTATACATTCTTATTCACTGAAGCAGTGCAGTAGGGCTGAATCTATTGGCTCAAGGGTTTTAGAACAGAGGTTAAGAGAGCCATGGGGATGTGTACAGGGAGAGAGAGAACTGTAAAACTGAGATACGTCAAACCTCGTGTCTTCTAATTTGGTTTAATTTGAAGAAGATCCAGATGCTACCTTCTACCATAATCTCTCGTCTGCCATTGTCTATGATAATACATATTTCTTCCATTAAATATTTATTTGATCTTCAAGATCTGTTAACATACAAGCACCTTTTGGAAAGTCATTATAAATGAAACTCTAAAAGGAGCCAATTGTCAGCTATCTGAGAACAGTAACCTTGAGAGAGTGGAATCCTTAAGAGAGCAGTACCAGGATGCCAGAAACAGGGCAAGAACCGAAGCTAAAAGAAGCTAAGAAGGTCCCAAGTCAGATTTCACCTTCGTTTATTTTTTTTAGGATTTGTCCTACCAGTAACTATAAGGGATATGGAATTTCGAAGCGAAGACTCCATTTAATGTGCCACCTTCTCCCTCCTAACATCGTAATGCCAATCTGAAGATTAATTAGTAGGAAGGCTTTCTGATTTGAACAGTCTTGAAAGTGTTTAAGGAGCGAAGCAATTTTTAAAGCAGTGCTCCAAGTTTAGCTTTCTAACTTTAGTTAGGATATAAAGAAATAATTATATATCTGGCTTAGTCATAATTGTACCACGTTCCCTATCATGAAAGGCTACAGATTATATAACTGCAGTTATTGATTTTCTACATCAGACACTTTAATTGAAAGGTTAAGATGAAGCTGGATCAGCAAAGTTTGAGGTTACTAATTCTGCATTAAATAATTTGAGACTTAAACTCCCTCGACGGACAAGAGGCCAAAAATTTCATAGGAATAATTTTACTTCTTGGAAAAGGAGTATTACTATTACAAATCAACAGAAGATATTTTAAGCCTGGTTGGAAATAAAAGACATGAACTTTGTATAACATTATCTTATGAATGGGATATTCTGGCATTATTTGATTGTGCTAATAGTTTGTGATATAGACCACAAAAGACCCTACTGCCACTTTAAAGCTGACATTGTTTTACACTGACATTGACATTTAGGGTACTCAGGTGGCATTCAGAGGTTACAGATTCAATCCTTAATTCTAAAAATCCTACAGGAAAAAAGATCAATACCCACTAGTCAACTGTAAAAATACCGATAGCTCAAAACCATTAATTGCAGAAGAAACGATACTTTCCATCACCGTTAGGATTGGAGGTCGTCTGAAAATTTAGCACCAGAAAAAAATGACTTAAATGCTTCACGAGAAGAAATGAATTGGATAAATAAATATAAAATAAAAGAGACTAGGAAAATTAAAGATTCTTAAGTCATTAAACCTTGCTCACAGGACTCATTGTGAAACTCCAGATGGTCCCTGTATATTGAGTTAATTAATGCTATACTTGAGGCACAAAACCGAAAAGCAGACGTAGAATACTAAATATTTACAGTGAGACCCTCATAAAGAATTCCAGTTATTTATTTTGTCAATATTTCCCAAGTAGGCTGTACATTACCTATATCATTTCCTTTTCAGAAAAAAAAATGGGACATACATACTAATTAAATAAATTGCTTATTGTACGTGGTGGTGAACTGACATCTCATAGCTCTAGGTCGTTCTGGAACTCAGTCCCACCAGTGCGTCGGCACGAAGCCATTCTCAGTGCCTTTGTCCAAATTGGGTTTTCCATCTCTTGCTCCCGGAACGTGCTGCCGTACTCAATTTCTTAGGATTTACCACATTATTTTCAAAATCGTCTCCACAGTCCACTGGGCACATCATCGAGGGTGATGACCGTGTTCTAAATAACGTGGTGGCACGCTGCTGTCTCAGGATTGCTTGTTGGATGACAGTGTCTGGCATCCCACAATAATTATTAAACTGGGCTGAGTCACAGATTCAGGATTTAACCTATTTCCCGTTCCTGAGTACCCAGCGTTCAGAATACTATTTTGATAGAATTGGATTAGTTTATTGCTTTGCAGTGATGTTCCGGTGACCTGTGCCACCACAGGTGTCGCTTCCAATAATGCCATGATGTCAAAAATCTCTCAGGGGTGAGAATGTTCGGAAGCAGGGATTGAATGACAGGATTTAATACTGTGTAGGTAGCTAAAGGGTGAACGTCTGCACGGGTTCCCTGCAACCTTTAATCTGTTGTAGTGGTTAAGACAATAAAAGGGTTTTCAGAAAGTCTGGAGCAGGAGCATTGAAGTTATAGACACACATCGTGAAGTTCAGACGTAAAAACATGTGACTGAAAGAGGAGATTGGGAAATTTCTTTGTAGAATAGTAATTTACATGTTTCAGAGTTTGTGTAACATTTGTATTATTTATCGCTGTGTGCACAATGAGGGCGCTTCTTTTTCATCTTGATTTTATTACTCATTTGATCTACTAAAGTATATATATTTCAAGTAAAGTCAGCACACATTAACAATTTTAAAAGCTTCAAAAGTGATGCATATAACCACATTACATAAGCTAGATTCATAGTACATAGTACACTATGTGAATTCTGTGTACACAGTACATGTTCTTGATGAATTAATAGGATGTGTTAGAATACAAAGCACAAAGTTGCTAAAAGAAAGTCAGTTTGATTTTTAAGTGGAAAGAAATGTAAGCGAATATCAATATTTTATGTATAATTGGTCAGTATATTATCAAAGTAAAGAAAATCCTCGAATTTTTGGTGTTATTTAAACAGCTTGAATTATTATTTTTTAAAATGAGATTTAGCTTTTTGAAATTTGTTTTAAATAATTTTTACTTTGTAATTCTCATAGATTTTGGCTGTTCAAAGGAAAGCATCTTTAAAACAAGTAAATGACACTGATAAAGAGGGTTCTGTGATCTTGAGGTAAATGATATATGCCATTGAGACGATGAAGCCTTTTATTTTAAAATTTATGGTTATTTTTTAAAGCTTGATTCTCTACTCTTGAAGAACTTAACAATAATGATCATAATTATTTGATGGAGCCAAAAATACAATAATCCTCTTCTCTTAGAAATAACCCGAAACCCTTCCTAAAAAAATTAGTTGGCACATATTCAAAACATGGAGAAATCGATGGATGTTAAAATAAAGTAATAACCATCTTTGCCAGGTAGAATGGCTTCACTTCCTATAGCTGGAAACTGCCAAGTTGAGGGTATTCCGGCTTTGGCATCCTTTCAGAAGTCTATTTCTATATACTTGCCAATTCATCGGGAACTTTCTACCCTGAAAATAGATCATTGTAATATCCCCAGTAAAACAACCCATTGTTATGAATTAATGCCAGATTTATCTGTGCTATTAAAGTTATTGTGAGTATTAGCATAGCTCTTAATAACACCACTTTGTAGTTTTTAAAGGGCTTTCATCTGTATTGCCTCATTTGATTCTTTCAGCAACTCTCAGAGGTAGAAAGGACTGGTTATTATCATCATCATTGTATATGTGGGAAACTGAGTCATCACGATTGAATTGACTTAGGCAGTTACACAACTAGAAACTGTGGATCGTAGATCACGAATATTTCTAATTAAAAGAGTGACAGAAATATTTATTTAACATTTGTTCTGGGCAGTCACTTTCACCTCCTAATAATAGTTACTGGTACTGTGTGTTTACTTTGTGTCAGATACTTCAACATACCTTATCTTTAAAAGTTCGAACTAGTTTTTAAAGATAGATATTGCCATCTTCCTCTTCCAAGTGAAGGTTAGAGTCCTAGAGAGGGGACATAATGGATTTTAAACTTAGGTTTTTCTGACCTCCAAGTTCAAGCTCTCCCCTCTGAGATATTACTTCATTTAATCCTCATGATCCCTCTAGGATAGGTATAGTTTGCCTCCATTTTTATGTTTCTGGAGATGATCTCAGACAGATAATATCACAAGGAAAGATTGATTGGTGAACTGGCCTTCTAGCTGTTGACAATACTTTTGAAATATATAGTTAAACTTCCTGCTTTCTAAAATATAATATATTGAGAGCAATTGGGGTATTTGTTGACAGTGGTTACCTTTTAATACTTAAGGATTATTATTCTTATGCACGTTGTATAATATTTATTTTTGTATAGATATTGAAGGGAGAGAAAATTGGCTTGAATTTGTACTGACTGTCCTATATGACTAAATGTTGTTTTAAAAAAATAAATCATTAACATTAAAAAGTTTTTATGACAGATCCAGGTAGTTTGTTTATTACTAAGCACCTACTATGAGCCAGATATTAAGCTAAATACTAAGTGTACCTGTAGCTATATACTGAGTATATACTGAGTGTATACTGAGTATATGCTGAATAAACTTATAGGAAAGGAAAAACATGAACAAACTAAACACATAAACTGGCTTTCACAGTAGCAGGGGTATCACAGAGTTCTAAAGAAGATCAAGTGAATCTTTAACACATTTTGAGTTTAATATGAGGAAAAATGCTTCGCTAAGCTAAGAACAATTTAATATTAAATAACATGTCTAATAGATTTCAATAGATATATACTGTGTTAAATATAATTATCCAGTATTATTTTTAGCTATTTTTGTGTTTATGATTTGATAGTACAATATTCTGTTATGTGTACTAAGAGAAGTTAATGTGTTTCAGAGTTAAATCAAGAGTGAAGATCTCATTTATTTTTAATTCTATTCCTCAATTGGAGTATCATCTGTTGTAATGACAATATTGCAATAAAGGATTGAAATGAAATATAGCATTATTTATGAAGATAGTCACAGATTTTGTTTTGTGTAATTAGGAAGTTGTTTCCAGAAAACACTATTTTTAAAAAATGATAAATTATTGTTATGCTTTTATTGGTCATCATATCAAAAATAAAAATCAAAGCAGCAAACAGTTTACAGATCACAACACTATTGCTAAAATTTTAACGCAATACTGAATTATCTTATTTCTTCTTCCATGATTAAAAATATACAGATCCTAGAATGCGATTATATTAAAAACTTGTGGAGATCAAATAGTGTATTTCTTTAAAGTTCAGGAATGATAACAGTGTCATCCTGAGTAGGAAAAGGTCACATAATTTATAGTTATCCAAGTTGTATTTCATTTATGTTCATAAATTCATTTTTTAAGAGACATAGAAGATAAATACCACATTTTCTCGTTCTCCCCTTTAGGAATTCTTTCTCCACAGACGTTTTTATAATTTTTGGTGTGGTTTTGATACCGTACTTAAATATTAATTAATTTTCCAAAGAATTTCAACAACATTTACTGAGCAACTGTTTACTGTAGAGATGTATAAGAAATAAAGAGATGATCAAGACCAGAGCCTGACTTTGAGGAGTTCACAGTTTACTGAGGGATCTAGACAGATATAGATCCCTAATGATGTTTTCTGTTGCTGCTGTAACAAATTACCACAAAATTAGTGACTTACAACAATAGAAATTTATTATCTCATATTTCTATAGGTCAGAGGTGTGAAATGGAGCTAACATTAAGGTATTATCAGGGCTGTGTTCTTTCTAGGAACTCTTGGTAAGAAACTGCTTCTCTGCCTTTTCCACCGCCCACAGGCTGCCTGCATTCCTCGGCCTGTAGCTCCATCCCATCTTCAAAGACAGCAATCACATCACTCCATCTTCTCTTTCCATCATCACATCTTCTCTGACTCTAACTCTTCTGCCTCCTTTTCATTTTTAAGAACCCTTTTTATTAAATTCAGCCCACCTGGATAAACCAGGATAATCTTCCACCTCAAAACCCTTAATCACATCTGTAAAAGCTGTTTATCGTGTGAGGTAACATTCACAGATTCTGGGAATAGGATGTGGGATCTGCCTACTGCGCATGGCTAAATATAGTAAATAGATTAGTACCTATATCTTAAATTTTAGATGTAGACTTCAACACTCAAAAATTCAGTATTTAGGTTGTCTTAATTTACTCATACAAAGCATTTAAATCTTAATAAAGAAGATTATGAGGCTAATATCTAACATACTTAACATATTCCATTAAACAGGAGAGGAATATTTCCAATCTTAGGTTTCAAAACAAGGGAGGAAATTTGTTGATAATTTATAGATTAAGTTAATTGGGCATATGTATTTTTAGTTCACCAGCAGATGTCAACTACCTTAACTTACCTTAATTTTATCTGCAAAATTTTATTATCAGAGCAAACACAACCAGATCTTGGAACTTAATTTGTTCTCATTTAATTCTTTCTGGTAAATTGTAAAACAATAAAATTCTAGATTTGAAAGAGATTTTTATAAATTATCCAATCATAAACCTTTACATAATCTTACAAAGATCTTTTGCTTCCACATATCCCTCTACCAGCCCATTTCTCTGCTCCTCTTAAAAGTAAAATACCTTGAGTGTTCAGAACTTTCTGTCTCCAATTGTTTTCTCTCATTTTAACCTATTCCAGTCATGTTCTACTCCACTACTCCACAGAAATTGTTGTAGTCATCAGTAATCACCACAGCGTTAATCAGAGGTCAAATCTCAGTCCTCATTTATTTGATCTCTCAGCAGCATTTGACACAGGCGATCATTCTATTTTCCATGATACATATTCTTCATTTGACATCCAGAATTCTGACTTTGTTCTTTTTCCTACTTTTTCACGATCTTGTTCTTCTCAGCCTCCTTTTTTTTTTTTGCCCCCCACAACCTTCTGACCTCTGACAGTAGATTGTCCCAAGAATTATGGAGTTTTTACCCTTCTCTATATCCTCTATTCATACCTAAGTGAGGTTATCCAGTCTCAGAAATTTAACTATTCTCTACCTGCTGTCTACCCCTAAAATATTATTTCCTGTCTGGAATTAGTTCATGTCCAACCCATCAGATGACTCTACCTTAACCATAGCTCTGGAATGGGAACACTTCTCACCACACCTTTTACCATTATTTATCTCTCACTTAGATTATCTCCATGGTTTTCTAATTGGTCTCTATTTGTACGCTTGCTTTCCTACAGTATATTTTCAACCAACAGACAGAGTGAGCCTTTAAAAATGTAAGTTAATGGAGGCATTGCTTGAAAATATGTTTTCCCATTTGGGTGGTTGTCTCTTTGACTTGTTGACGGTTTCTTTTGTTGAGCAGAAGCTTTTTAATTTGATGTAGTCCCATTCATTTATTTTTGCTTTTACTCCCCTTGCCTTTGAGGTCAAATTCATAAAATCGTAAGTCCAAGGGCATTGAGCTTAGTTCCCTTGTTTTCTTCTATGCATTTTATTGTTTCAGGTCTTATATTTAGGTCCTTAATCTGATAAGGGCCTAATATCCAAAATATACAAAGAACTCATATGACTCAATAACAACAAAAAACAAATGATCCAATAAAAAAAAAAATGAGCAGAGGACCTGAACAGACACTTTTCCCTAGAGGACATACAAATGGCCAACAAATATTCGAAAAGATGCTCAACATCACTAGCTATTAGGGAAGTGCAAATGAAAATCACAATGAGGTATCATCTCACACCTGTTGGAATAGCTATAATCAACAGGACAAGTGATAACAAAAGTTGGAGAGGATGCAGAGAAAGGAACCCTCACACACTGCTGGTGGGACTGCAAATTGGTGCAGCCAATATGGAAAACAGTACGGAGGTTCTTCAAAAAAACTAAGAATTGATCTAGCATGTGATCCAGCAATCCCTCTACTGGGTTTTACCCCAAAGACCTGAAAACCCTTATCCAAAAAAATATTTGCACACCGATGTTCATAGCAGCATTATTCACAGTGGCCAGGACATGGAAACAACCGAAGTGTCCTATGATAGATGATTGGCTAAAGAAGTTGTGGTACATATGTACAATGGAATATTACTCAACCATAGGAAGAGATGAAATACTGCCATTTGCAACAACATGAATGGACCTTGAGATGATCATGCTAAGTGAAATAAGCTAAACAGGAAAAGTTTATATATCACTTTCATGTGGGATATAAACCTAAAAGCAACAAATGAACAAGACAAACAAACAGAGACTCATGGACATGGACAATGGAGTAGTGGTTACGAGAGGGTCGGGGGTTGGAGGGGTAGATGAGGTAAAGGAGGTCAAATATAGGGGGAGTAGGAGGATGGCAAAATGGGTAAAGAGGATCAAATATGTGGTAGCTGAAGGAAACTGGACTTTGGGTAGTAAACACACAATAGAATATATAAATTATAATGTACTCCTGAAAATTATATAATTGTATTAACCAATGTTACCCCAATAAACTTAATAAAAAAAAGAAGAGAAACAACACCCCCCCCAAAAAAATTAAAAAATAAAAAATAGAAGTGTAAGTTAAATGATTTAATTCATCTGTGTACAACCTAACAAAACTTTCCCAACTCATTCTGAGTAAAATCCAAAGTCATTATAGGGACCTTTAAGCTCCCTTCTGCGCTGGCTCCTTGTTCTCTACTTGAGCTCCTGTGACTCTTGTTTACCTTATTTGAATCTCGCTGGCCTTCCTGATGTCCCAACTCAAAAGTTTTCAAATGCTCTTTCCTTTCCTAAAATTTTTTTCCCCAAGATATCTTCATGGCTTGCTCCCTAATGTTTTTAAGACCCTTTATCAGATGTCACTCTCAACATGAGATCTTTCCTGACTATTCTGTTTAAAATGGTAGTTTCCTCGTTAATCCAGTATTTCCTATTCTTCTTCTGTGCTTCAGTTTTCTTCATATTAATTAACACAGTACAGTGTGTTGCACTGTTTTTTTTTTTTTTTTCCCTACAGTCTCTCTCATTCCTATGGAAGATAAATTCTGTGAGGTTGGAGCTGTTTGTTTTATACAACTCCAGTTTCAAGAATAGAATGGCACAATGAAAGTAGTCAGTGAATGTTTGTTAAATTGATTAATATATGTAGTTCAAAACTTAATATGAAGTAAAATATGTTTACTATCCACTCTTCCACTTAGAACATCTAATGAAGGCAAACATGCAGATGGTTTATTTTTCTCTGCTGGTGTTTAGCATCTTATTCCAAGGGAATTTACAGTCTGGGCATTGGTAGGTAATCAGTGACTTGCTTGTATTTTTCCAGTCAGGGTCCACTTGCCAAGTGATGGAGGTAGTGGGGTTAACTGGATTTCTGCTCCTGTCAAGGCTTTGCATCAGCCAATGTTGGAGCTGCCCATAGTTCTTTAGTAAACAGTAGAGACCCTTAACATGTCCTTTCGTCACTGTCATTATTCTGGCTGTTGCCGACAGCAACGAAGTGGGCGCTGTTATATGTTTCTATGTTTTCTGTGCTTTCTGTATGGATTTAATTTCTTAAACATCCTAAAGTATTGCAGTTTCTTTGTTTTTCTCAAAAGTGTGTTTTCTTCCTTGTGTTTCCATTACTCCTGTTATCTGTACAATATTCTGTTGATCAAGTTGTTCATAATATTCGACGTTCCATGCCCCACTGACAATTCATTTGCTCAAATAGAAATGCCTTTACTGCTTTTCTTATTTTCATCACAACTTAGTATTTTAGAGAGGCTCAATGTTGAGTATAAGATAATAGTTGATAATAAAACATAAAATGTCTGATAATCTCAAATTAGATATAATAATTAAAATATATAAATCATTGATACTAATCTATTTTTAGTAAGTTATATTTTTTATAAATATTGATATTCCTTTTATTCCATCAACTTCTGTTAAGGCCGATAGGCCTGAAGATCCCTTAATTCAGAGCCAGTTTTTTATAGCAGAATGAGACTAAAGACTCAGATACTTGACTCTGAGATATAAAATCTAAGTTCCAGGTACAAAAGAAACATATTTGGAAGAACAAAGGCTGCCTCAAGTGTCTTTGTCTCTTTCCAATGTCAGGCTTCACTGGACTGAAGAGAGCGGGATCATAGTAGGCAAGTGTAGGTAAAAACGGCGTCTTTGAGAAGAGGCTCACACTTGGCCCCTTGTTGGCGGGGGGTGATTCTTGGGGGAGAGGGCACCATGGCTCATTTTCATTTGGTACTAGCAAGTCAACAAGCCTTAGAGCTCTATCATCCAAACACGGTGGGGTAAATCCTTCATAAGGAATAATGATAAAAAACATAATTTGTTGAGCATGATAAATTCATTAAAGACATTGCCTAATTTATCTCTGTAACAAGTTTGTGTAAACTGATGAGGGAACTAACATTCAGAGAGTTTAAGAAACCTGCCTAAAATTGTACCGCAAGAGAGAGCATGGTCTGCACAGACTGCCTAGGTGTGAATCAGGCTCCACTTCCTACCAGGTGTGTTCCTGGGGGAAGTTACCTAATATCTACATGCCTCATTACTTTATCTTACTGCTAATAATTATATCTAGTTTATATAGTTTTTATTAGGGTAAAATGAGATAACACATGTAGAGTGCTTGAGTCCTAATAAGTGCTTAATAAATGTTAGTTCTTAATTTATGGTGTAGTAGACTTAGGAGTCAAACAGAGACTAAACTGACTGTTGTCTGTGTTTTGAGACACATACATACAGTTATTGGAAGATCTTCTTATTAGAAAAATTGAAGAGGAATGGGACGGGTTTACCGTTAAGAACAGTGTCTTCCTGATTCTAGCTAAGCAGGGCTGGTTGAGGTTCAAGTGGACAGGTCAGGATTTTTCTTCATAAGGGTATTCCTCTGTTTGACTTTGCCTCCTCGTATCTCCATCCTTTCAATGGATAGTCCTGGAGCTATTTAGAACCAGTTATTCCCGTGAATATCCATCAGGGATCTCGTGTATTTGTTTTTCTATAGAGTAAGAGGTACTAAAATTCCTGTAGTGAAAGCCCCACCCCACCCTAAAAACGGATTGTTTCCTGGCATATTTTCCCTTCAGAAAAATGCCTGTGGATATGTAAACCATTCTTTTAAATCAAAATCTGTGAAAATGTGAATAATTTATAAATAAAATAATAACAGTAGCTAATATATGTAACGCTTATGATTTGGGAGGCACTGTTCTAAGAAGGTAACATTAAATAACTCCTGTAGACCTCACAGAAACCCTTTAAAATAGTTGCTATAATTTCTTCCAACTTGCAGCTCTGAAAGTAACTGGCCTTAACTAGTGAAGTTATAAAGCCTGAATGTTATCCAGGTGCTCTGACTACAGGGCCCCACGGCTTCACCATGAACCTCAGAGGATTCTGACTAGGCATTTTCTGGATGCCAGGTAGTCTTATGCAGCAGACAATGCCCTTTATTTCTTAGTCATATTTCTGTAGAATGACCAGCTTTAACCTGATTGCCCCAATGAATGCTAATTTTAAAATTTACACAAGGATATATTCCTTCCTGTGTGACCATTCCTTTGCTTTTGAATATTTGCTTTTGAATATAATATAAGGAGATTTGGTGGAATTTATAAATATTTTAAGATTCTCCTGTGGTCATGTCCTTTTATATCTGTGTGTTTATAATCTCAATCTAATTACTTATTTTTAACTTGTATTTTTGCATGAAATTCTACAGGGGAATTTTAGCATTTCTGAATTCTGAACAACCTGAAAATAGGGATGTCTGAAATATATTCCTGGCCTCATTTTATGAGTGGAGTAATTAAAGCATGGTAAAACCTGTTTAAAGTTTATTTAATTAGTAAAGCTTGAGGGGAGAAGTCCCATTTAAATCTAACAAATGAAACGCGTGTTTTCTTTAGTTATTCACAAAAAAGAAAAAGAAAAATTGAGTCAATTATTGAAAAGATCTAAGATTATAAATGTTCTTTACTTAATTATCTGAATCTTCTCTCCCTATAATTCTGTTGATAGTTTCTCTGGTTTTTCAATTCAGTTTATGTACATAACTATAGTATTTAGGCAGCTATAATTACAGTGGTTTTTCTTTAATATAAGGTTGAGATTGTGTTACCTGGTTGTTACATGCTAAAATATTTTCTCTATTAACATTTTCATATATGCTTTAAAAATCTACAAATTTGTTTTTTTTCTCCACTTAAGGATAAAACTGTAATAATAGAAAATTTGAAAAATATTAGTTGAGTTTAAGTTACTGAGAATCAAAGTTTCCCACTTAGTATCTTTAATATTATCAGTGTCTGTGAGGCCAGAACATTGTCTCCAGTGTAGTAAATGAATGTTTGTAACTGAAAGTTATCTAAGAAACATAGCAGGAGCAAAACGCAATATTGGACGAGAATGTTTTATTGCACATATTTAACTTAGAAAGTCAACCGGCTTTTTAAAATTTAAACATTGAAGGAAACAAATGATCAATTTTGCATTATCAAAATGTTTATATGAGCTCTTTGCACACTGTGGAAATCAAATACCCTCGTTGACTTTTCCATGTACAGGGAAGCAAAAGCTTACTCTCAAAACCAAAGGGTAGTTCATAATTATTTTGACTTTTCTTTCTACAAATAAGAAATCAAGTATTTCAACATCTAACCTGTAGTAACAAAGAAATGTTGAAGCAAAATCAAAAGTGACATGGAGAGTAATAGGAATCTAAGCTATGTATGGATATTCAGTATATTGTTACTGAATTTGGGATCTGGAAATTTAACTGCATTGTGTCAGATCCCATTTCTGTGATACAATATTGTATATCATTGCAAAATATACTTTCTTTTCTCATAACCTCTTATTTGTCATACTGACAGTTGTGCATAACACTGTCATTCACAGCAAGTTGAGTGAAGTAGCTCTACTCGTACTCTTCAAGTCATACTCAAAAGGCTGCTTCTTGGGCCCCTAAATTTAATTCCCATGATGACTTATTTTAAAGTCTTGTATTTATTTCAGCGCTACAGTTCTGTAACTTAGCGTCTCTGATTAGATCAAAGCTCTTCAAGAACAGGAGTCAGTTATTCCAAGTTTAACGAGTGTTTAGTTCCCGGCATAGGACAAGTAACATGGTCAGGAGCTGGGAATGCACAGGTGCGTAAGATGCTCCGGAAGTTTGGAGTTAATTTGTGTACTGTTATGAGAGAAGCACTATAGCATGGCCGGCTGTGTTCAGAATGCGGTGGGATCGCAGGGGAAGGAATAAAGATCTTAGGATGGAAAGAAGTGAAGAGATGTGAAATAGAATAGGAAACATTCCGTTTCAGTTTTAGTGGGTGGATAGATGTGTTTCTGCTGATTCAGGGGGAGGAGATAAGGAGTAAACTTGGTTATGGGTTTTTAAAGAACCTGATCTGCTTGTGAAGGAGAGTTGAATAGCTTCATATGGTTGTAGGGTGCCGGAGAGGGAATGGTGGGAGATAAAGCTAGATGGATGGAACATACTTAGTGAAAGGCTTGTTTTAATTTTTTCTTAAATATTTGTATTTACCTTATAGGAAATGGACGAGCATTAATCTATATTAAGTAGGAGTGTATAAAAATAAATAAGACTTTATATAAGAAGCCGTACCATATTCTCCACATCTAAATTAGGGTACTTATGTATTTTCATATTCAATGATGTGCTGTACTTAGGTCTACTGTAGTACTTATCACAGAGGGTTGGTTTTTATTTATTTATTTATTTATTTTTTTAAAGACTTCTTTTTGGAGTAGTTTTAGGTTTACAGCAAAATTGAGAGGAAGGTACAGAGACTTCCCATATACCCCCTGTTCCCATACATATTTAGGCTTCCCCATTGTCAGCATCCCCATCAGCATGGTTCATTTGTTACAATTGATGAACTGAACCTATATTGACACATTATCAGCCAAAGTCCATAGTTTACATTATGATATATTTCATGGGTTTGGACAAATGTATAATGACATATATCCACTATTACAGTGTCAGAGCATTTTCACTGCTGTAACAACCGTCTGTGGTCTGCTTATTCATCCCTCCCTCCCCTTGTCACAGAGTTTTATAATTGTGTGTGTATGCCTATACTCTATCCTGGGCTGTAACTGGAGTACTGACAAATCTTAATCTTTGATGTCCTCTCCAGACCTAGCACTTTCCTTAGCCCACTGTGGATGCTTAGTAAATAGTTAGTGAGGATATTTAATTTTGTTCTTTAGGATAATAACTGACCCAAGTGTCGAGAATGTAGAGAAGTGAGATGAGCAAGTAGCAAAAGTCTCGTTTTGAATCTGGATGATTATTTTAAAGTACAGGGTCATAAATATACCATACTCTCACTCATAATAAAATGTTCAATATATAAAGATTTAGGTTGATTCAATTGAAACGTGCCATAAAAATATTTTGTTTTTCTAGCTTTAGGCTTAAGTCAGTTAAGCCATATGTTCAACTATATTGAACTGTTTTGTCATGAACTTTCTATGGCAATAGAGGTGGTACCAAAATATCTAATCCATATCTAATAGGGTAGTCTATATCACAGACACAATCATGTTTGTGTATCCGGTCTTAAATCTTATCTTTGACAATATGACACTATTCAGACTATCTTTATAGTCATAGAAGCCTTTGACCAATCAGTGATATAAGGCATTTTGGTATAGCAGGAAAAGTTCTGTATTAAGATAAAATTCTCTTGCAAAAGTCTCAGTTTTACAATTAAATCAACTTGTGACTTTGGACAAGTGATCATAAACTGGGCCTAAGGCCCCTGATTTCAGTTGGTTCAGATTTAAATGAGGTTAGGTAGAGCACCTAACAGAGCGACTGGCACATCGAGGGTGTCAGTCTGCCCCTCAGTCACCTCCCCGAGTTTCTTCCCTTATCCAAATAGGAGAATTAGTTGTGACCATTTTTTATGTCTTTATGAGTCTATAAAGATGAATTTAAAAACTAGCTGTTTATATTTCTTTTACATGTGGCAGAATATAAAAAATAGGAACTGAACAAAGTTTCCTAACTTTGGATTAAAAGAAATTTGCTGTTCTTATTGCATTTTAAAAGGAAGTCCTTTAATTCCAGTATTGCCTTCTGAAAGATGACAACGGCAATAACGAGAGAATTGGCAACACGCTGTAGTCACTTTTGCCTATTGATAAGTGAAGGCCACGGTACTCCTTGGAATTGAAAGCATTTGAGAGTCACACTTAGCTTGAAATATTTTAAAAATTATTTAGCCTTATTTTAAAGGAACGAGGCCTTTCATTTTTTACATATAACTACTTTCACTTTTGTAAAAATAGATAGGACTAAAAATGACAGTCTTCTATAACCCTATGCTATAAAAGCCTAGACAGGAATTGTGAGAAAAGTAAAAATTGCCTGAAATGGTTTGATATGAAATGGCATTTTCTTCTAAAATGATTTTGACTTGTCTTTCAAATTTTTTTGAATGAAACAGAAAGAAATCAGCTTCCCTATAATCTAGAATGGCTTTAAAAAATCCTCCTTTGAAAAATAATCCATTTGAACACTTCTTGGCAAGATGGAGGAAGATTTATCACATCACTGAAAATTTTCTTTAAGAAGCCCAGTTTGATAAAGTCAGTCCATCTGGTAAGAGGATAATCAGGTTAAAGGTGGCAGCTCTATGTAAAATTTCCTTTCATGACTTTGCAAAGACTATTTGACTTTTTTAAAGCTTAAAGTTTTGTTCCCAACCCCTTTGTTTTAAAGTTAATTCAGAGCCTGCAAACTTTATTACAAGGAAATATATTTAGTAATTACTATGATTTAGTCATTAGACTAAATATCAAAGATTGCATAATATACCATTTTGAAAAAGTAATGATATATAAATATATAGAAAGGTAAATTAGAAAAAGTGGAAAAATACATACTGGACTATTAATGGTGATGACTTTGTAGAGAAGAGGATGATAATGCTTCCATTCTATGCTATATCTTTTAAATTTTGTATGAGACTATCATTGTCTTCAGTAATTAGCCAAAGGTGTTATTAAGAATTAGTAGCAGGCCAACATAAGGTGAAAGTAAGATGCGAAGGAAAAGATCTAAACCGCATCAAGGCAGGCTGTTTCTGTGTTGTTCGCTATTATGTTTATAACGCTTGCCTCACAGAAGACACTTCATAAATATTTCTTGAATGAATAAATAAGAACATTAAAGGAGGCTGTCTTTAGAGACCACACGAAGTCTTTGCTCATATGGGAATGCTTACATTGTTAGATTAGAATAACACATCTTTGGCCATCGCCTCGGGAAATAAACATATTCAAAACACTTACCGGTGCAAACCTTTAGAAATGTAGACATTCAGCAGGGAAAGACAAACAAACACAAGGCACGTTCATTATGTTTGCTAGAATGACTCTTTTTGCAGGATTATAGAGGTTTATTGTGCATGACTCCACACACATTGAATTTGGCAAGATCTACAGAATGAAGGATAACTCCTGGCTCCTCTTTATCTATTTGTGTCTTCATTTTCTGAGAGATGGTTTTACTGGCAAATTGATGCAGCAATATTTGTACAGGACTTATGTTTCCTTTTACTTAAATTCATAAGTACTTTTTCTACTTTCTACAGAGAAAACTTTAGAAAATCCATTGAGTTTTGGAACTCACAGCCATTCGTGGCGTTTTCTCCTGGATCCTGAGGGTGATATAACGGGTAACTGTTTAAGTATACTACAACCACAGAGGCAGCAGCAAATGTGTTCTGGGGACCTATTCTGTGCTTGTCACTATATTCATTTTCTAATTTAGTACTTCAGAAAACCCCCTAAAGGTGGGTAATACTTCATCCATTTTCAGATAGTAAAGCTGAGGCTCAGTGATATTAAATTTACTCACACAAGGCCTGGATGGAGATGGCTGACCTGAGACTCTAATTCAGATAGGTCTGAATCTAAACTCAATTGCTTCCATTGTTGTTTTGTTTTACATTTTAATTATAATTCATTGTTCCTATGTCTTCACTTGCCAATTGCCCCTTCTCTGTAAAGATCACGTACACCCTGAGAAATTCTGATGGAAATTAGAGTACAGTCCTGAAATGCCAGGACTTGGATGGTACTCAAACCTGTCACATGCTTTCTAGCTATGATATATGGGCCTGAACTCATTAGTGATGGATTCTTAGCGGCAGCAACTGTGCAGGTAAAACTTCTTAACTAAGCAGATACTCCATCATTCTGGCACTGTAAAATGTCATGCACGCTCCCAGTGTAATCATCTTTTCATTTCTTTGCTACATTTGGATGAGCAGAATCGGGAAACTTTAGAGTCATGCTAAGCCCTTCCAAAAGTATAGTCGAAACATAGAGCCATCTTGGGAAACCCATCCCTGGCATACCTCTAAGTTTTCTTGGATCCTGATGATTTAATGCCAAAAGTACTAGTTGAATGCAGTCTTGTTCATTTAAATGCTGAAGAGTATGTGGGCCCAGGTCTTGGTGGAAGTTTACCTTTGTTTCTGGTCTCTCCACTCTGTTAGTCCCTCATTTCTCTCTACCCCTCAGGCTCCAGGAGTCTGGCATTTTGCCAGCAGTCAGCTCCTTAGACAGCCTAATGAAAGTTAATGGACCTCCAATTCAGATAATTCAAATAAATTAGAAATAGCATAGGAAACCATTTAAGGCTCTATAAAATCAAATTTAAACTACTACATGCAGGGGTCATAATAGGACAATTTAAACTTTCTTTTCTGCCACACAAAATAAATAGTTTATTTGAATTCATCAAGAATATCCAAAAAGTTAGAGAGAATAGAATTTTTAAATGTCTTTTGAAAAACAAATAATCTCAATAGTACTCTCTTGTTTTGTTTGTTCTAAATGTTCTAAGCTTGTAGTCATAGGTTGCTTATAGAAATTATAAGGTACGTGTAGAAAAGACTTTCTGCAGAGGATAGATTTATGAAAAATTATTTCATAGTTTCTCATAATTCTTCAAAAATATGAGACAAAATGGAATATATAAACCATGGAAGGGAAAAGGTAGTATTTGTGCAGAAACTACATAAAATTTTACGATGGATGTAAGAGAATGGGAAGGATCCTGAATTTGCTGTGAAAAAAGGCATAATAATCTTGCTGAAAATGATTTAATCTTTTCTTTTGTCACAGATAGAGACCCAGTTAACCTAACCAAGAGGGATTGGTGGAATCTCTTTAGAAAGCTACATTTCTCATTTCCACAAATATTTATTAAACTGGGCACTGTGAATTCAAATACAAAGATAAGAAATGTGAGGTCTTGTCCTTAAGGAATCTTGAATTGAATTCACGGATAAGGTAAGTTCTGGCACCTCAAAGTACAAGGAAAAATATAATATTGGCCATAGGCAAAGCATAAAATGCATTGTGAGCTTCCTGGCTGGAAACTACATCCTGTTGAAGTCTACATGGTAGAATGAGAAGATATAAGAATGAAGTTTAAATCCTGGATTTTCCGCCAGCTAATTCTGGATGCCAGTCAGATTACTTAACTATTTGTAGTTTCAACTTCATGTTCTGTAAATATGGTGGGAATAGAATATACCTCATAAGTGTTTTACATAGATTTTTCTCATTTATTCAATCAAAAGTATGTACCGAGTGTTTACTTGTTACACAGCTGTACAATGTAGAGTGTGGGTGGGAGGCAGGAAGTATGGTGGGTGCTTTCATAAGAAGGAATTGTAGGTGATAGTGTGGTCGAGTCCATAAAAGGGCGATCCAGAAACCCTTCCTAGAGGAGGCCGTCATTATAATCCTTATCTACAGATGAGAAAATAAGGGCTTGAGACATGTGAATAATTGTCCTAAGACTATATACAGTTAGTAAATGGCTGATCCAGGAGCCGGTGCTTCTACATTTGTACAGGAGGCAACCATTTCTGTGTTAGCTTAGAAAAGGCTTACCAAAATAAAGAGACCTAACAAAAAGCATTTATATTAATGGGAATGCGTGTATTACAGTGTCTCAGATGACTTCTGACACTTGATATTTTGTTTGTGATTACTTTTTATAATTCATGGTGAATCTTACAAACTCAAATAAATGCCATGTCAGGTAGGCTTTTAACTAGTATATAGGAATATTTAAGAGGTCTTCCTGTCTCAGGTCACTTTCAAAGAGTTTTTGTCTTATCTCCAAACCATATCAACTATCTGTATTTCAATGATAAACTTGTCATGACCCTCACCAAACTCACATTTTTATTCCATTCTAAAGCATTGGACTCCTGTAAAGATGCATAAGCGCCCCTTTCTGCCCCAAAAAGTTTTTCCCCCTCTAATGCTGAGGACCTTTATGCAAATCACCCCTCGGTATGGGGAGACGTCTACCTTCCTGTGTCCTCCTCTGTCTCCTCCCCTTCCCACTCACTGCTCTCACACAGCCTTGAAAAGTGAGCACCCCCTCTCTGTCTCCCTCCCTTGCCTCCACTGTCAATGCAGCAGGGGTCCATGTATTACGCACTAGCGGTCACAAATGACACCCAATAAAGTCAAAGTTAGAGTTCACAGAGAAGGTGAGGTAAGGATGCTTGTAGCCGCATTGAGCAGATTCCTGGTCTTAATGAGGAGTGGAAAAGATCAAAGGCTGCTTATGTTTGCCAGAATCCACAGGTGTGTTGTAACTTGAGCCCCATGGGGAGCTCATCAATAGCATCTCGTAATAATAATTGGCAATCCATTGGGGTTACTGGAGTTCCATCTGTCTCAGGAAAGCAGGTACAAGAAACTTTCTATAGCTTTGTGTGCAGTGAGATAAACAAATTTGAAATACTTATGGCAATTTATCTTTGCCAGAAAGCAACAGGGCAGCCTGTCACCTGGGGACAAGCTCATCTCCTTGTTCTCACATGGTCAACTAAGGGCAACCTACAATAATGGAACAGTTGTTTTTCACGGGGCATGAATGTATTAAAGTACTTGGGGGATCTCATGTCAAATCTGCTCAGCATGGATTATTTTACATATATGAAAAGTTCAGAGAGTAATTTTTTTTTCTTGTAAAGCTTTCAAAAAAGAAAAAAATGCTACTTAATTTTTCTTTTGTGGATATTCCATATTTATTAGTTGCAGTGGTTTCCAAACTTTCCTGTATGTAAGAACCTCCTAGAATCATGTTCAAATTAGATGCATTCTGATTAAGTAAGGCTGCTGTAAAGTTTGGGCATATGCATATTAAAATAGGACTTGGAGTCACAAGACTCAAATTTGATTTCCAGCTTTGCTACCTTTAGTGAGTGGCAAACTAGATTTCAAACCCAGGTAGTCAGACTTCTAGATTCGGAGCTTGTACTTAACTGTGTTATATTTCTTTAAATGAGAAAATAGACGTGACTACTGTAACTCTCTTTAAATATAACAATTATATAGTTTGCCAATATAGTGACTACATGAACTTGGATTTATTGGTTAGTCCTAATTGTAAATATTTAAATATATTGTTCTGGTTACTCTGATTTTATAGCAAGTTATCCATATACTTTAATGGCTTAAAACGGCTTGTTGTGTATTGTCTTTCATGGTTGCCGTTGAAACAGGTTACAGGGAGGATGGACTGTGTCTGCTCCATAATATCTGGAATCTTGGCTAGAAAACTCTAAGACTGGGGGATGGAATCATCTCAAGGCACTTTTACTCATGTGACATAGGGTAAGAGAAACTCTTTCAATTTGGCATGGGAATAATTTAGATATAACATAGTTCAGTGCCCCAGGCACAGTGTTTTCTAAATATTTTTATATATGTAGCCTGTTTTACAAAGTTTTGATAATAGTGTCTTTGTATTCTAATTTTCCCATAAAACAAATAGGAATCATGTGTTATGATAAGCTGTTTATATAAAGCATTACATACAAAATCCTTTTTGTTCTTTCATGTTCCTGAATCTTTTTTCATGTTATTTACATGGTTTAGGTTCAGAGTAATTCCTGCCTATCTCCCAAAACATTCCAAATGTCATTGCATCTCAGGATACATTTCCTGAGACTTGCCCTCCCTCCCCCAAAGTTAAGGGGATTTCCTGTGCACGCTCAGCCCCACACACATACGTACAGAAATGTCCAGAGGGTGCTTATGGATGTCCCCTTCCCCCAGCCATCCAGCTAAATGGGAAGAGCCTATCCTTTAATTATTAATAAAACAGCTCAATTGCACTACTCAGGGGAGCAATTCCAAGAGCTTCTCAGAGGTTTTGCAAATTTTTTAGCTTAGTGCTCACTCCAGTTTTCTATTACTGCTCAAATCTGAAGTTCCTTATATTTTGTCCCCATGATTGCATTCGCCTGTCTGTGCTATATTGATTCAAACATGGAACAGATTCCTATTTCTTTCAGTTACCCAAAACAACACTAACACAAAGTCGTGTCATGTAGAGGCTGGGATGAAGGTTGTAGAGTATGCACTCCACAAAACACGAAACAAGAAATGAAACTGAATATTAGATAACTAGCTATTAGTATCTAAACTCTCATCAGCCATATACTCTCCTGGGGGAATTTCTTGTTTTTCATATTCTTCCTTTGGTATCAGCTGTTATCTTATTGGGCCTCATTGTCTAGACCATGGTCTCATACTCCTAGTTGCTCAAACTTATCTCTCGTGTTACTTAGGTTCAGGTAACAACTCCTAAATATATGTCATTTTTCTATACAGAGAAATATATCTTCCTCTTTGTTCTACTTTCATTCTGTACTAAATCATTCACTAGTCTAGGAAAGTGGGAGAGTTGGAGAAAAAATCCAGGTTTCTTTTATTTGAGGAAAGCTATGACGGAAATTTTTAAGCAATATTTGTTGTATAACAGCTATTCGAATATAAAAAATGGGTGATTACATGGGCGGATGGATGGATGGATGGATGGATGGATGGATAGATAGACATTTCCCCATTTTCTATTACATGTATAGTTTCAATGGCTGCCTATTATTACAATGAATTGTTTTATCATTTACTCAACTTAGTTTCTATGATGGAAGATTTGGGTTGTTTTTACATTAGGATAATACTATTAATAATAGGTAATAGGTTTATTGAGTGCCTACTATATACAGACACTTTAAATAAATTTATGTAGTACTTACAGCAAAACTATGATATAGGTGCCATTATAATCTCAATTTACACATAAAGAAGATGAAGAGCAGAGGTTAAGATCTTATCCAGTGTTACCTGGTTAGTAACTAGTAGATGATTGGAACTTAGTAAATCTGATTCTGGACTTCATACTTATAATTTCCTATGCTTATTTTTACACACTTATTTTACATACTTTCATTTTGGTTATCTTTGTTCTATTTCCTGGCAGCCTACTTTGTGACTTAACCTTTACCTGGCCAGTAAGTAGTGACTTGACTGTTGCTAGTCCAATCAAGACCATCGGCACAAAGTTTCTTAGTGTTATGCACATCACAGTGCATGCTGCTTTTGCTCAAGAGAGAGTAAAGCTTTGTCCCACTTGTGTTACAGCTTATTGGGATCCCTGCTGAGTTTCCCTTTCACTTAGTTTCTTATATTGCTTCCCAGAATATATTAGAGGAAACTTTATTAGGTCCACTCTCTCAATTTCTTAGAGCCGCCTCTCTTGAGGTATTTGTAACAAGTTCCCCTGAGGCTGGAGAGAATTGGAGTGTGTCTATCAAGTACTCACCCAACTCATCCTCCCATGCTGAGAATCCACATATTGGCCAGATAAGTCCCAGATGCCTTGTCTCCTCCACCTAGGGTAAACTTCCCACCCACCTGGATTCTTTTTTGCCAGACTAGTACCCAAGAGAGGAGGTGGTTATTTCTGTCCTTGTTTTGTTCTGTGGTCCTACTGTTAGTCTTTATTATAAATTATAATGCCATGGTAGGCCTCATTTTGTAAAATCCCTGCAATACATTAAAAAAAACCCCAAAACACAAAACACAAAATCTTCTTTGGATAGTAAGCAGTTCCAGGCTGGCACAAACACCATCCAGTTCTATAGCTGGATAAAGAGAACGACCGCAGCCTATATACTAAACCTCTTAGAATTTTTATTCCCAAGGAACTAATTTACTTTCTTGTTTGTTTATTTGATTATAGTCTTCTTTGGACATTAAAATTGGATGAAGAAATTATATAGGGAAGTAAATGGTTAAAGGTACTTTATATTAGAAGGATGTTTTGAAAGTAGTTTATTTCATTTATTTGTTCATCCAACAAGTGAGCTCATTGCTCATTGGTGGTCAGACACATTGGGCCTGCAAAGATAGTTATACACAGTCTGTACTCTCCAAGACTCGCAGTTGTAGATGTAAATCTAAATTACATGCTTTACAAATCTTAATGACAAATTTGAGTGTATCTTCGTGAAGGTGATGATACTGATAAGGCTGTTTGAAACAGGTGAGGGAGAAGATAAAACTCAGGAGGCATGGGATATCTGTCTTCAAATATTTGAAAGGCTGTCATGTGGATGAAGGAGTAGACTCAATGTGTGTTGCTACAGAAGACAGAATTAAAGAGAGACAGACTTGAGACCATTGTGAAGCTATTTATATCAAATAGCTATTTATATCAAATAAGAAAAGATGGGCAAAAGCACAGAGACAGTAAAGAGATCAGCGGGTGCCAGTGGCTGGGGTGGGGGAAAGATAAATAGGTGGCACACGGAGGGTTTTTAAGTCAGCGAAAATGCTCTGTGTGTTTTTATAATGATGGATATGTGCCATACATTTGCGCAAACTCATAGACTGTACAAGAGTGAACTCCAAGGTCATAAAAAGTGCATTAATCCACAATTTATAGAAATTATGGTAAGATTGTAAGAATCAGGCAACTGAATCAGTGAAAGGTATATAATCTGCTTTACATTTCCATCTCAATTTGTTTTAAACTTCATAAGCATATACACCTGGCTGTGGGAATTTATATGGGACTAAAGGAGTATACTCTGAGGATATTTGTAGTAGGCAAATGCATGTATGCTCCCTAATGTTCTGACCCAAGAAGTTATAGAAAGGTGTTTCTAGTCACTAATACAGAACAGTGAAACCTGGGCCAATAAAACACCAGATGAACAGCAAAATGTGGAACTTTGGGATTTGCTTTTGTTTCTTAGGTTTTACTCATTTTTTAGGACTGTAATAGAGCTAGACTATTCTCAGGATCCATAGCATGTGGGTGAATCTTATTGGAGAACATTATTTTTTAGCTCTGCACTCGGGTACTTCTCACATTCTCCTCTTCTTGAGCTTTGAAAACCCTGTTTTGATTAAAATTTTTGTATGTGTCTGTCTATGTCTATAGCTATATCTGTATCTCTGTCTCTGTCTGTCTCAATCTCTATCTATATCTCTACGTCTCTGTCCATCATCTATCTATCATTTTTGTGCGACAGCAAGTCTCAGTTAAGTTGGAGGCAAATGCAGAAAAGTTTAGTGGTACATATCACTTGACATTTCCAAAATATTAGGACCCAGAAATGTATAAGTCTGTGTCCACTTCTAAGGCTATGTCTATGTCCACATCCAGGTCCACACCCACATACACACCTACATCTACATCCACATAGTTATAGCCATAACCATACCTATATCTAATCTATTTTATACCTATCTAAGTATATCTATCTGGCTAGTCAAGTTTAGGAAACTGTCAGTCAGAAGTGGTGGTTACGACACAGGGTGTGTGTTCTGAATCGGTACCAGTGGACATATTTGTACCCTAGGAAGCAGTAGGCAGTAGGTAAAACTCAAAGAGTTGACTCATAAAATTTTTCAGCACTGTGGGGCCCAAGGAGCCCTTCTGTGGGACCATCGTAATAGAAAGAAGTATGCTGTTTCCCATTTCGCCTCATAGAAAATTGTAAAGGCAAGGCGAAGGCACCAGCAGGTTGAAAGCCCAGATGCCATGGGTGTGACAGGAGTCTGCCTCTGCAGTGGAGATCAGCCACAGTGAGGGCAGAGTTACTGACAGAAAGGTGGCTTTGAACGTCTGAGCCCAACCCACAGAGTCATGGTAGAGCTCAGAGCAGTTGCATGGCAGTGGCAAATGGTGGCCCAGGCTGTGGCTCAGCAGGGAGGGATGCGGCAGTTGCTTGTCCAGATGGAATCACTGACTCTCACTGAAGTCTCTTGGAAACATGCCAGCTGGGCGAGAATTTTAAAGGTAGAGCTGAAAGATCGTAGTTACATTGGGGTCAGCAAATTTGTAAGAATGATTTCATTCATATCCATGAATGAGGTTGGTAAGACCATTGTGACCTTAAGTTATCTTTGTTACCCCACTTAATTATGCTATTACCTAATCAATAAGTTGATGGGGTTCAGGACACTGTACCCCAAAATATGACATCTTGACATATTGAATATTTTAAGCTGAAGAAATTTGAGAAATGGCATGTACAGGAAGGACTTTCTGACCTTCATCTGAAGGGGTCAAAACACCCTCCTGTGAAAGGCACTCTCTCTGTGTATCTGCAGGAAAGGAGCATCCATATCTCCAAAGATGGAGGGACACAGAGAAATCTGAAAGAACAGGTCTTGCCAAGTTTTTCCAATTTACTACACTTAGCTCATATTCTTTGTTCTATCACGTTTTCCCATGACTATACTGTTCACTTAACCTAGCATTAAATGCTCAGGTCTAACTGTTTCTTTGGGGCTTTATTTCCTTATGAAAGTTCCTGTGTCTTGTAAAACTTATTAAATACATTAATATGATTTTCTCTTGTTAATCTATCTTTTGTTAGAAGGGGTCCCAGTCTAGAACTTAGAAGAGTAGAGGTAAACAATACTTTTCCTTCCCTACAAGGTTATAAAAGGAAGGAAAAATACAGAAACAATGAAAAATTAAAATACTGGAGACACTTAAAAAACTTTAAAAACATATATGATATTTTAGTAATTATAATCTACTAAGAGGTAAAGAAATACCTATGTTAAAACATCAGAAATTATAGTCTACTAAGGGGTAAAAAAAATTCCTAAATTAAAACATAACTAGCATTTGCTAAAACTGAAGCACAGCTTTGATTTAAACAAAGTAGGACATTTGTATCAGTTTCTTATTCAGTAATATTTCCAGGCTCTTAGAAAGAGCTCTCAGAGTAGAAGACCCCAGCTCTACTCCCTCCCCTTTCAAGAAAATGTTTTCATTCTGATTTCATAGGTAAGAACATGAAATTTAGGAGAGATGAAATCACACCCTAGATCACTGGGAATGAGAATGGGCTTATGACCCAAGTGTGTCTAAGTCATTTTAGGGAAATAGAATTTTGGGGAAACTAAAGAAAATGGTAAATCCTCTCCCTAGAAAACTGCACAGACAATCATGTTACAAAATTGGAGTATTCTTTCACAAACACGTTTGAAACATATTCAGGTATACCTTAAATATCTAAAAAACTCCAGGATAACAAACACAGGGTAAGGGTTAGTGACAGATTGAGGTGCTATAACAATTAGGTTTAATAAGTAGAGAATTTATGCGAAAAAGTAAAACAAAACTGCAAGAAAAATTTAAACCATTTTCTACTTGTGCTCCTTACTCTACATTTTGATTAAATCAAGACATGTAATGTTACAATTGAAGTCTCGGATCTTGAGTTCCAGGAAGATAATTACTAAGTGTTTCTTCCTAATGTAATTTGTATATTCACACTGGGGTAAGGGGTTTTCTGTATGGTTCTTGTTTCCCGTCTCTGTAGCCCAACGCCACATTTTTCATCTTTCTCTGTTTCTATAACAGTAATCCACATGATCACTATATGGAACAGCCCTTTACAGTTCTATTATTTTATGGACCTGGTACAGTTTTTCCAATTACTACTAGACAATTGCCTGTCATAATCGGTGGCCATAGGGTGAACTGTTCTTTGATGCGTGTGGTACAATATGAGGGCTCAAATTATTTTCCTCCCACAGTTAATGAATAAATTACTGGAGAGTGATCTTTGAATAACAGCACTGCATTGGAAGAAGCCACACTTCCATTCACGCTTTGTTCTTGGAAAAACAGAGGGGTAAAAAAAAATTAAGAATGACTTTAGTCTTAGCAATTAGACATAATTTCTTCTTTGGTTAATAACAGTGAGTGCTGCAAACTATTTGCCACTCTGACTCATATAGTACCTTAGGATGGATGTAATTTATGGGTGTTTGAGCTCAGAATCAGAAAGGACTGGCAAAACTCTGAGCTTTCTAGTCACATGCATTGCGATGGTCTTTGGATGTGTCAACTCAGCTAGGCTACAGTCCTGTTATTCAATCGGACATGAATCTAGGTGTTGCTCTGAAGGTATTCAGTAGATGTGACTATAGTTCATAATCACTGACTCTAGGTAAGGGAGGTTATCCCAGATAATCCAGTGGGCCTGAATCAATTGGTGTGATAAACCTTCCTCAAAAGTAGAGCTGAGGCTTACCTGAAAGAAGAAATCCCACCTGTGGATAGCAGCTTCAGCTTGTGCTGTGAGTTTCAATCTGCCCTTCCCAACAGCCTGTCCTGCAGATTTTGGACTTGCCCCATGATTGTTTAAGACAATTATTTGCAATAATTCTTTTACATACCTCCTATTGATTCTGTGTCTGTGGTTCAATACCGACTGACACTGAAACATATATACAAATATCAATTGAAGTCGAGTAGTGGGCTTCAGGTATCACCTTAGTCCTCAGGAGATATATAAACGCAACATAAGAAGTGACCCTGAGTTAGAAAGCAACATGATAATTCTCTTGTAGTTTTCAAAACATTGAACAGATCTGGACCAGAAAGATGCTATTGTAGACATACTGTTTTCTATTATTCTCACTTAATTTACAAACATTATCAGTCTTAGTTATAATATTTTCTTGTTAAAATATATAGATGTGTATATCCCTATTTGTAAACCTACTGTATATCTATTATATGTATGTGTGTATATATATGCTTATAAAATATGTATGTGTGTGTGTGTATACACATACATATAATATCCTTCGGCATGTATTTGCATAGGGATCTACAAAGATGAGTCACTGCTATTGTATATTGGTATATTTAATAATGCCATATATGGTTAACTTCATAAAATTCTAGAAATAAAATTTATTTGCATCATGTTACTACTTTAAGCTTCTGATTAAGATACAAGTTTTGCTTCTTACGACATTGCCAAATAATTTGTTAGTAAAAACCCCCACACAATATTTCATTGAAAATTATGCTCCTGTAGTTCTTAATAATAATAGGGTGGCTAAATTTCTGATGTGTCAATGTTTTTAAAGAATCTATGATTACTTCTATATTATTATTGCACATGAATTATATTTAATTGCTATCAATGCTTAAAAAATAAGCTATGAGAATGAAACATTAATATCCACTTAATATGAATCAGAACATGCACAGATAAATTTATACATACAATCTCTTAATTCAGTAAGGATTACCTATAAGTTTACCATCTTAATAATCTCAAGAAAGATACAGAAATTGATAGAAGTATGTGATAGAGGTTGGCCAGAGAGGTAAAGGAAAGAATCAGAGAAAATTTTAAGTAGTGCTTGCTCAAACACTGTTTAAAGAAGAAGGGGGTTGACCCACTGAAAAGCAAAACAAAACAAAACATTTTTAACCTAGTTATAGATGAATCTAACTCTTCTTATTTTGATTCCACATGTCCTTCTGCTCATCTTCCTCCATTCCTCATTCTGAGACACCCGACTTACCAGTATTAGTACCTGGGGCATACGCTGTTGATAATCATGTATTAATATATATTATCATTGATTGCTGTTTTCCAGTATCATGCAAAGCTCATGTGCGTTATCAAATTTAAAACTGGCTTCACCATTAGAGTGGTTAATCTTAATATGTTATTATTTATCATATATATTAATACTTGGTTGTCTTGAGTTTACAATGAAAAAAATAAGAGATTCATAGAAATAAGTTTACTTGCCTAAGCTCACACAGGTGATAGATTACCTAATATTACACCTTTATCTGAATTAGTGCTCATAATGAAAAGGCACGTTTATATACAATAATGCAAGTCTCGTCGTAACATAGGATCTAATAGACATATAACAGTGAACCATAAGAGCATACAGGGTAACTTGTTTCTGATCAAGTTGAAGACTCACGGAATATATTTACTCTCTTTTCTGATGTTTTAAAATTGGACAAAATATATGAAACAATTATTTTAAAAATGTTAGACACCAGACAACAAAAGATAATGATCCCAGAGAGACAGGGAATGGAATGAAGACTAAAATCATCCCAGCTTTTATGTTAATATATTATTATTTAATTCTCACAGCAACCCTTTGAGATAAATACTACTAAATTATCTCCATTTTACAGATGATAAACCTTGGGTAGAGAAGTTAGGCAACTTGTCCATGGTCCCAAAGTAATAAGGGCTTTGATTTGCATTTAGGCAGTCCGCATCCATATTCATTGTTCTCCATCACCACCGTTTTTGTTTTCTGGTGTGTACAAGTCAGTCACTTTTGTATTGTTATTTTGAGCATCCACCTGTCTTCCAAAGGAAGAGGATGGGTAGGGGAGGAGGAAGAGGGTAAGGAAAGTGGCGATGATAATGATGATGATGATGAGAGGACGTATGATTCCTTCTTGAAATAAATGTGTGTTACAAAGAGGAAATTTGGTGAATATGGTGAATCTTCCTATCTAGGAAGGTGTGTACTTTTTTTTTTTTTTGACAATCCCAGAGACAAAGGGGCATAACTTGCATAACAGAAACAGTTTGCAAAGATGTTAAGCAAGTCAGTGATACTAGGACTTCGTTTAGTGCCATACCTTTAAATAAACAATTGAGGAGGTGAGTAAGTAAATAAACAATAAATTTCCTTTTGAAATTATTTGATTCATTCAATCTATATTTTTAGAGTAACTATAATTTGAAAGGCAAAGTTATCAAGATTGTAAGTGCCAGTCCTTAACTCAATTAATTAAATATTTTTAGTTACAGTATTGCCTCTACTTTTAAAATATTTTAAAAATCAGAACCCTTCTCAAACTTTGATTGCTATCCCTCCAGATAGATCTGGATTAATGTGCATTTATATTTTTTGAACTCTACATCCCCCTAATACTCTTTTCTCTACAAACTAGAAAGAATTATCTTTTTATCATTATTTTAGATTAGTTTTACGTAGACAGTACAATGGCTACACACTTATATAATTTATGAAACGATCCCCTCCGATTGCTCAAATCACCCTTTGTGACTTGGCCAGTGACCTTCCTTGGTCTTTGTGATGTTCCTTGAACAAAGCAGCAAGATTCACCATCAAACCCCTTTGTTTTTCTTTGTCTTGGAACATGCACTTTGCTGTGCTTTTCATGTTGCTGCTCAAATGTTCTTTGAACAGAGAGGCCCGGCATGACCTCGGTGTATAAAATTCGGAACCTCTGAACCCTTTACCCTTTATCTTCACCCAGATGGATTTCTCACCTTATCATTTTCTATTGCTATTCATAATATTTGTCTTTTTTTTTTTTTTAATTGCCTACCTCTGTCTACTAGAGTTATCTCTATAAGAACGAGGGCTTTGTCTGGATCGTTCATTGCTATATCCCTTAGAACAGAGTCAAGCTCAGAAAAGGAACTCAATAAATATTTATTGATTGAACAAGTAAATGAATCCAGATTTTCTATTTACTGCAACTTGGGCAAGTTACATAAAAGCTCTATGTTCCAGTTTCTTTATTTGCCCAGCAGAAAGATAGAAAATCTAACTTGTGGGCTCTACTTTAGGTTAAATGATAGTGTAAGCTATTATTTTAGCATTTAGTAAGTCTTGATAAATAAGTTATATATTCCTATGACGGTCTCGTTAAGAAATACTGGGATTAACATAGCTTTTTACCACCTTACTTTTCCCATTCTTAGTTGCTTAAGAGTCAATTTCACCTGATGAAAATAACAACCACAATATATATATATATATTGGAATATCAAATGAAACAAGTAAATAAATTTTGAATTAGTAATTGCAAATGCTCTATGAGAAATTATAAGTTATTTTCCACCAGGATACACAATGAAAATAGAAGTATTGATCTGCATTTTTTTTTTGGCAGAATATCATGTTAAATGAAACACAATGGTTTCTGTCCTATCTCGATATTCCAGGAGTGTGCAGCTTAGACCTCATAATAAACTGGAGACTGACTTAATGAATCATTTAGGATTAATTTGAACTAATTATCAGAATGATCAGACGTTGGCAGGGGTTCCTGCAATGAAAGGAAATGATCTACTGTTCATCAGTGCTTCAGAATTCTGGGGGTTCTTAGCATCTTTTTTGCCCCCAACATTTACTCGTTCTCTGCAGCCATTTATCTTGAATAAGTCGAAAGGAAAGGTCAGTCAGATTCAAGACTTCAGAGGTGCCATTCCTTTAGCGAACAGGCTCTATTCTTGACAGATTTTGAAATATTCTGCATATATAAAGGATTCATTCAGAATTGTAAATTACGAGATATTCCAATCTTAAAATAAGGTCATGTTTTTTGAGCTTGAGTCAGTAAAATCATTCAAATTCCACCCCCCCCACCCCGCCAAATAGTAAAAAAAGATTTTCTTTGCTGAAGAAGATATCTAAATTTTATGGGGACAAGTTTTCCATTTCTCTAGACTTTTAGAGAAGGAAGAATTATAGATTGAGAGATATTGATTGGGTTTGTTTCTTTGAAATAAAACTAAAAATATGTAGATATTTAAATTGCTTCAAATAACTGAAGAAAATTTTAAATACTCAACATTTAGCTAGTTCTTAGTTATCTATTTTTTTTTTTTTAACTTTCTCCCTGGTTCTCTTGATTATAAGCATTGCTTATAAACAGTACTTTGGCTGTGCCCTTTACTACCATAAAGAACTGATCTGCTTAAGAAACACTTGTGCAGGTTATAGGACCACTCAAGGAAGACTGCCTCTCTGAGTTCTTCCTCCTTGACTGGACTGACTTGTTGACATTTTATCTAATTTACAGAATCCTTAAGTTACTTCATCTTTCTTGTCTTAGTTGCCTAGTACTTAAGACAGTTGTGTATTAGGGCTCGATAATTTAAAGCAACACATTTTTGTGAGTAGATGACAAATGTGACTATCTAATTCAATGTTTACTCAAAAACAGTTATCGAATATCTCTACGGAATGAAATAAAAAGCATAGGTGAGCTGCTGAACCACAAATATATGCAGGAGAAATCCTCCTTTCTCAAAAAAATTGCAGCATAAAAAATAATGAAAACACTAAACTGAGTAAAAATATACAGGAGGGGATGGTCCATGTACTTAACAGTTAGTGTTCTTTCTATCATTCATTCATTCGTTCACTTATTCACACTTTAGGTTAGGCTCATTGGGGTGCCTTTAACAAGGTCGTCCCAAACTGGTTTTAGAAAATTGCTTCAAATAAAATTCTTAAGGACTCTGGGCATCACAAGAGACTAGCTACTCTCATAATCTCTTTCATGGTCTGGATCTACATGGTCCAACACGATATCCACTTGCCAGTGGTGGCTATTCAGCACTTGAAACCTACCTACTCTAAACTGAAAGGCTCTGTTCTAAGTGAAATGCCTAGTCTAAATCAAGAGATGCATTAAATGTAAAACGCAATCAGGGTTTCCAAGACTTATTGTTAAAAATAATGTAAAATTTCTCGATAATCTTTTTATTCCTGACATGTTGAAATGATAGCATTTTGGACACTTTAGGTTAAGTAAAATGTATTAATAAAGTGAATTTCACCTGTTTATTTTAACTTTTTTAATGTGGTCACTAGAAAATGTGGAATTACAGATGTGGCTCACATTATCTTTCTAGTGGACTGCAGTACTCCAGAACGGGGATTGGCAGATGATGGCTTGTGGGCCAAATTCAGCACATCGCCTGCTTTTTATTGGGACACGGCCCCATTCATTTGTTTACATATTTGTTCATGCCTGTTTTGATGAGATGGCAGAGCGGAAAAGTTGAAATGGATACCAACCATATAGCTTGCAAAGCCTAAAATCTTTCCTATTTGGCCCTTTTCAGAAAAAAATTCAGATCCTTGCTCTAGTCAGTTGTTCTTTCCTGAGAGCTGTGCTTCTCCCTGTGTGTCCCTTTTTGCCTCTTCTTGCTGTGAATTAGTCAAACCCTTTTGTAATTTCTAGTCTAAATTCTAGCGGAAAAAAGACTTTTTGGCTTATCCAGTTTCAATTGATTCTATTTGGACAGAACATCTCTGGCAAGGCTTTTTCATCCAATCTATAGATCAGATACTCAGTTCAGCCCCAAAAGTGTCTAACCCTGGGCAAAAACTCAGCCTAACATTTTTAACCTTCACAGACATCTGTGAACAGGATGCTGGGGCCCAGCAGGCCCCGTGACCCATTGTCCAACACATTTAGCCCTATATGAGTTTCTGGGTCAGAGTGAGAAATATAGACACATATAGCAGGAAACAACCAGCTCAGAATCTAGATCCTGGGGGAGAGTCTGTGGGGGGAGAGAAAGGATTGAGTCGAGCAGTGAGAAAGTAGTGGGAATTGTTCAGATTTTTGACTTCTTCCTTTGATCTTCATGAATTACAGTGTTAATATTTTATTTAAAATGAGATTTATTTCTAGGATACCTTTATATGTGAGTATAAGCATTAAATACGTATATTCTAATATAAATTTAAAATGACCTCTGTGTTAGCCATTTATAATTATTTTAATACCACCATTTCTTCTATAATTAAGACTGACCAAATTGCCTACCCATTTGAATAGAATTATAGCCAAAAAGCAAATTGCTTTCCTATCTTATGTCACAAAATTAAATAAATTAAACTGTTCACTTTCATTGTAAAAAGACTCACTTCAAATTTAGATGTAGGAATGTGCAATTTCGCCTACCTATAATTTTTGTTTTAGAAATAATATGAGCAAATTGCACAATCCGATAGTGTAAATGGGTACATAGCCTGTTGTAAAATCCAAGTGAATTTCATTCCATGCCTAGAGACATGAAATACTGCTTCTTTCCTGTAAACAACATGCACCCTAAAATGTTTTAATTTAGATTTAAAACATGGCTTAATACTTTTTATAGCTTTCTGAAGAGGAGTTCTTACCTCAAGTGTCAATAATGACTTTTGCCTCAAAGCAACGACTCTACTTTAGACATTTCAAACTAAATGTGTCACCTAACATGAAGATAAAGTAAATGAAAGAGAAATAATAGAGTTTCTAAGGTTTCATAGGAGATAATAATTGACTTCTCAATGAGGAGAAGTGCGCCTTCTTTTATTTCATCCTGAAGGAGAAGTGATGATCTAGATTAGACAAAATTTAAACATTTTATGCTAATAAGTGGCATCGTTAGATATATCTCAGACAGCTAAGTATGACTATTTTCAAGGTTATTCTTTAATGGAAGTCACTCTCTCCTAGTTATGTTTTGGATCAGAATACACTGTGTTGTGGGGACATGGGATCTTTCTGCACACCAAACTCAGTCTGAATTCTGGAGGTGGCGGAGAGGTAAGGAAAGCTGAACCAACCATACAGCCTGCTTCATTACGAGACTGTTCCAGTAGACCAAATATTATATAAAATAAGTTCTCCATATGGTTCATTTTGGCATGCTAAAATCCAAATTCTAAGATTGAAATCTTAGTTTATAAGAAAAATGTTAAATTGTTTTACTGCTGTGGAACATATATCTCCGTCATGGATTCAAAAGAAAAAGAAGTGGTTGGATCCAGGCAGGATTTATGCATCCCTAGGTTTGCTGAATATCATCATAATGCCACCTCAGCTATTCTGGAATTGGGAAACAGGGATTAACTCAATTTATAAAAAATAATCTTTCATCCAAAACACCATCACCCTGGGCTATTTCTTATTCAAGTTATGACACTGTATCTCTCATTCCTTGTGCAAGTATGATTCTATTGAATTGTCACACCTACTCAACATGTTTTTTATTTAACTGGCCTCTGTTGTTTTTTGGAAACTTTCTAACAAACTCATGATTACTATCTTTCATAACTTGTCTTCAGCACTACTTGACTTCTAATGCACAGATTTTTACTACTATTGCTCATCCCCTCTTGTTAAAATTTTTTTCACTCTTGGTTTCTAAGCCAATTCTCCCTTCTGAATTTCTCCTTGGGTCTCTGACCATTAGTGCTCCTTTTCCCCTTGCTAGAGGTGTTTTCTTGGAGTTACACAGGTTTGGTTCTTTATATTTCACTTGTAAATTTACTTATGTCAGGGTCATCTCATTTTCCCAGCTCTTCAACTATGTTCAGTGTATTGGTGTCTCTCAAATCTATGTCTTCAGTTTTGAACTCTTTATATATTCACATCAAATTGCTTCTCGATGTACCTCAGTTTCCTCAAGAATACAGACACCGAATTGAACTTTCATGATTTCCCATTATCACCACCTCCAAAGTTTTAATCCTATCCTTATATACGTTATCTCAGTAAAGGGTATCACCATCGACCGTCAAGCTACAGATCACAGCGTTATTAAGCTTTTATATTTCTCACACCAGTCAACAAATTCTGTTAATTTTACTTCATGATTCTTTCTTACATCTTACATCTCTCAATCCAAGACAATCACAAACACAGTCAGTGGAAGGCCCTTATATTTTGAATGGTCTTTTGTAATTATTCAGATGTCTGTTTTGGTCATTTAGTAAAAAGGGCCTGTAAGTGCACTTAGATTTCCTCAAACATAATCTATATACTTTATTAAAAAATGGAGGGGAGGGAGAAGACAGTGTTTTGCATTTTTTGATCTTTGACTATCTTCGGCCATTGCCCAAACATAATCCTGTCATGTTGTATTATAGCAAATGCTTTATACCTTTCTCTTCCCCATTGGATCATGAGTGCCTTCATAAGACAGAGATTATCCATCCTGAGACCTCTGGCTAACAAAGGAAAATGTGACTACAGTTCAAACTGCAGGTGAGATAATTTGATAATATCAAAGAAAACTCATTATAGAAACACTCAAGAATTCATAAGCCTCAACTTTTCTTCTCATTCCACAAAACCTCCCTTGCCATGAAACATATAGGAATTTCTCTCTCCTTTTGAGCAGCAGCCCCTTCTGCAGCTGGTGCTCAGCGTCTGTTGGTAGGTCAAATAAAGCCAATTGCACAGCAGTCTTTCTAAAGACATTCTTTGGGAGGGGCTGTAATGAGGGACACACTTTAGGATGCCGGTGTCATATCTTTACAGATTAATCCTAAAGGATGAGGATTCTGTAATTACATCTTGTTCTTTAAAAAATTTATTTTTCATCATCAAAAACCTTTCAAATGTATTCATATTTTACTCACTTTTTAATTATTGCCTTTAGCTCACCTCTCTGAAATTCATTGGTGGTTCTAGAGTTTAAGGTTAAAGTTGGGTGGTTGAAATGGCAAAAACTAGAATATCTCAAAGATATTTAGCAGGAAAAATCAAGAGGTGTGTGAATGGGATGGAAATGGAGATGTGGAAGTGTCAAAAATGACTTCTCAGTTTCTGGCTTGCACCACCGGGTGGACAGTGACATTAACTGGGTAGAAAGAAGGTATTAGGCCAAATCCATGTTAGGGACTAGAAGTACTTGAACTTATTTTTGGACATACTACATTTTGGGTACTTTTGACACATCTACAAGGAGATGTCAAGTAGCTGCTGTAAATGATGATTTGGAGCTCAAGAGTAGGATTTGTAAATATAACAAATTAGCTAGCTAGCTAATTAAAATAGCATTGTGGCACTTGAATTAATATATTAATAAATGGTTGATATTGATCATTTATGAGACTTTACCAGTATTGAGGGTACAAAGATAACTAAAATAATTCCATCTTTTAAAGAGCTCATTCAGAGAGAGAGGCATATATATGCAAAATATACAAGTAGTTATTTAGCTATACCATACCATACCATACCATACCATAAATGTCACACTAGAGGTATAAACCAAATGACATGAGGCCATATAGAAGGAAGCAAATAATTCTGCTGAGTAAATAAGTTTAAAGTATAATGATTAGAAACTGTAACAGAAATTGAGAAATTGTGAAATTTTAGCTGGGCCTTCATAGAACATTGGACAACATCATTCTTAACAGAGCAAACAGTACCTTCTTGGAGGCATTAAATTTACAGCATACCCGAGGACCAGAAAATGGTCCTTTTGGGAGGATTATGGTCAGATGAGTGATGCTTTTGCTGCCTCTCAGATTGCTGGGAAGAGGAACCTTTGAAAGCTGTGCTCATCAATTTTACTCCTTCCCATAACCTTCCATTTTATAATTCAGCCAGTTCTCTCATCATAACAAAATTAGGTTGATTAACTTCTAGACTCAGTTATTTCCTTTCATGTCTGCATTTATATCTTTGTAAATATTTTGTGGTTTTAGGCAGTCAGATTTATCCAGTAAAAAAATGCCCATGTGGTGCTTTCGGAGGCTTGTAATCATAGCGCATGATTTGCAGTGGGTAATCCGGGTACTCCTGATAACATAAAATATGTAGCTGTGCATTCAAAGGATGGATCCAGAACTGATTACTGCTTGATGAGCTGTTGTTTCAGACTTGATACAGTGAGATACAGACTTAAATAGCCGTTGTTTCAGACTTGGAGTTTCTACTCAAACTATAGTAAGGAAAGCCTCTTACTTGGTGTTTTGATTGCTGAAAAGTAAAAGATGTTTGAACACTTAGACCGAATGCTCATATGATGCACTTCATCAGAGAGACAATGATCAGAAGGCAAGCAGATTAAGAAACATCAAAGGGACAGAATGAAAGCGACACAGCAAACTGAATACAAATGACAATCATCTTCACCTTCACAGTAGACCCCACAGAGGAATTAATAGATTTAAAATTTAAAAATCCAACCCAATCTTCTGCTAAAGCATAATCTAAAAATCGAATCGTTGCTAATTTAATTGCCAAACGTGACTGCGATAATAACATGTAAGCCTAGCTCTTGTGCCAAAGACGGGTTACACAAATGACGGCTGATACTAAAGTTACATGTTCTTTCTCTTTTTCCCTTTGAAATTTAAGAAAATTATAAAAACTAGATGTTACAGAAATGAACTCTCTCTGGGAACAAGCTGAATAATTAGAGAGTGAAAGGATTACATTGTGGGTTTTTAAAAGGCTGGAGACTATTAAAATTGACAAATCACCAGTTCCAAGCATCATATATCAAGGAATGGTAAGGAAGTGAGAATGGAAATTAGAGAAACTTAAGACAACACTCTCTTCTTAAGTGTATTTAATTCAGAAAATATCCCAGGGGAGAGGAAGGATAGTAACATAATGCTTGCATTTAACGGACAAATAGAACAAAATGTGAGTGCACAGCAGGAAGAGACACGGCAATCATGGAATTAAGCAGTGATTTATGTGGCTGAATGCATGAACTTTAGAGGTGCTTGCGTTCGGGAGATGACATTCGTGGGTGAATGGTTTAGATGACCTCTTCTGTCTCAAATTTTTGAGCCTGCAATAGCCAACCTGATTCCTCTGAAACATGGAAACTTTTTAAAGTATGATGAGAAAACAGATTTTATGCTTTATTTAGTATAGACAATTTGAATTACATGTTAATTGTATCTACTGTTTTTATTAGCATGGGTTGTTTTTTTTTTAATTGGATTTCACATTTAAAAATCATTACAGTTTTAGTACAGTGATATATTTTTTCATTTATGTTTCCTATCATAATGGATTAAATTTTTCATAGTAGCATTTTACTAGACCGTGAACTGGTGGGTATGACTGACATTACTGGTCTCGTTTTATTTGGAGAAAATAAGCTCAGAGAGGTCTAATGGTTTTATTAACTCAGACAACTTATTGGTGTTAATGTAAGATTATTTTACTAATTCAGAGTCATCTTTACAATACTACATTATGGATTTAGGGGTTAGAAGAGTATGAATATTAGATGCTTCCTAAATTTTCTTTAAGACATGTAAGCTTTTTATCATAATTTTAGAATGTGTCCATATTTGCTCTCTCTGAACAAATGAGGATTAGATTTGAAGAAGACATAAGAATTCCTGGCTAAAATGTATGCATATGAGATTGCATTCTTGAGTAAAAGTGATTTTTAAAAAAATCTTGAACAGAGCATGCATAGTCTTTTAATTGACTTATACAGCTTTCTACCAATAAGATAGCCCAGGAGCTAGTGTGGACTCCTTAAGAACTCCATTTATCTAATGTTTATAGACATACTATTTATATTGTTTTTCTTTTCAGTAATACTACAGAAATATATATGTATTTTTACCGTCAGATGTGCTAGGGGTTAGACATAAACCTGAACTAGGTAGGTCTGAGACCTCCAAACCACATTCTTCTAAATTCCCATTGTATTCTTCCTTCCCTCTTTTTTTTCTCATTTTACTTTTAAAAGCTCTGTTGAGTTTGGAGGGATAATGGTGGGACAGGACTCGCACAAATGGGATAAGTTGCTCAGCATGAATTATAGTAATGATGGGTATACTTTATCTAGCACTTCTCTATCCCAAGCCCTGCCTTAGGTTTATGAAACAGTTACAGCAACCTCATGCAATGGATACATAAATCTTATCATTTCTTCATGAGGCAATTTAGGTTTAGAGAGAAGTTAACTGATTTATTCAGAGTTGGGTGTTTGACTCAAGATCGGTCTCTCTTTCGTTGCAGTACAGAAGTTAGACATTTTAAAAGGTTGTACAGCAAAATAGAAAGGCGGATCAATCTTGGATGGGGCTAGATGGCTGCTGAGTCAGGACTGTACAAGATGGTGTTAATCTCTCTTAGTTCCTTAGAGGTCACAATCTGATTTTCAGTTTTTAAACCGAGAAACTCAATCTTATTGATGCCGAGACTTGACTAAAGTGTTGTTTGCTGATATATGTTAACCAAATTCACAAGAGATCGACGTATGTAATAAAAAATGCAAATTTATAATTTCCCATGAGCAATATGACAAGCGGGTTGGACATTTGCATTGGACCGATCAGTAATTATCAAAAATTGCTTCAAGAAAAGGAAATCAAAGACATTTAATTCAGTGTCTGATACCAATAAGTCTCCCTACAGAAGGTAACATGTACAGATGTTTTGGTTGTAACATGATACTTGGATTCTTGAAAACCCCTGTATTCTGCAAAACTGTGTACAAAAAATGACAGGGCTTATGGGGAAAATGGAGTTGGGGCAAACCATCTCAAACCTATATAATTGTGTATTGAGAACACTAAAAAAGTAATTATTGGTATCTTGAGAGATTACTTGAATAACTCAGGGAGGCAGCTCACAATATAGCTGGAATTTGCAATATGAGATACTATCAATGCCAAAAGTAACAGTATAAATGCTGACTGGTGGGCCTGGGCAATGCAGTCGGGAGTGTAACTCAGAGTCATTGTGGCTGCCCCTTAGCTGGGCACAGCAGTAACCTGAGCCTAGAGAAAGGCTGGGTGTTACTCGTACTCGGGAAGGTGCCCTGAGTACAGAGGCTCATTATCTTTCTACTCATGATTCTAGCTTCACATGCCTAGAAAAAGGTCATTTATAAAGCAACACAGTTCTATAGGTGTTTTCTTCTGTCTCTAACTTCATTTTACTTACTAAACTGAAACATTTTAACAGTATTTCTTTTTCTGCAAAGATGTCTTATGTTAAAAATTATTACTTATGACTTCTCTTTTTGACTAACAAAGAAGGCTTGATTCAAGGAATCAACTGTTGAAGGCGATATTTCATAGATTGCTATATACGGCATCCATCTTAAGAATGTAATTTACAAAAGACCTAAATCCTTTGGTTTAGTCAACTTTAACTTCTCTATTTACAAATTATATGTAAAATTACATCTAATAAAAATTTCCTTGTCTTTTAGGTTCTTCATTAAAAAAAAAATCATTAACTGCCTGAGAAGTTAATGAATTCCTAATGACACCGGTCCCTGACAGAGCAAATGACTATGTAATAGTATTTGTTAGTATTGTTGTTATGATTTATAATCTTGCAGCATTTCACAAAGGAGAAGATAAAGATTTACTGCAGACAGTGAGGGGAGACTATGCATTAGTAAAAAACAAATTTACATAATAGGCTGGAAGGCATGTAACCAATATATTTTCATAACTGAAAGATATATCTTATGAAGAAATCCAGGAAACTGGGCATAAAACTTCACACAAGAGATCAGCTTTAGAGATGGTGTATTAAAAATATTCTAAAGGAAACTGTATAGCAATACATACATTGAGGAGTGTGGGAGGGTCTGTGAAGACTTCAGGGTTCCACTGCTTAGCTTCCTCTCACCCCTTCTTTGATTTTTTTCTAACACTCATAATAGCCTCACTTTCATCTGTTAATGCCTCTGTCAATTTTTTCATTTATCTTCCAAGATTATCAAATCACCCACTTCTTCTTTTTAGCACCATTTCTACTTTTTACGTAATTGGCGTAAAGTGTTTTTCAAATTTAAAGTTTACTGTAAGTCACTTCTCATCGGTTACAGTGTAGGCTTTTTTTTTTTTTTTTTTTTTGGAAGAGGATGGAGGGGTGGTTAGAAATACAGGGATTGCAAAGTTTGTAAAGATTCACAATTCAGTGTCATAAACATGTGGAATTTTGACTAGATATTATGCAATTGTCCCCCTGCCCCTTTTTTGATCTGTGGTACCTAGCAAAGCACCTTCTAGTGAGGACTTTGGCTAATCGTTAATCAACGAAAGTCAGGATTGGTAAAGTCAGCTGTGTCGTTTTCTTTCCCTTTTTAAATTACAGAAACACCAAATAAAAGAAAAAAATCACCCACAATGATTTTTGGAGAATAAATTGTGCTTTGTTCTCTGTTTGGTTTGTTGAGCAAAATAACATGTGGATTATGATCAAATGCAACTTTCTTCTTGACTTTCATTGAACCTCAATACTTTATTCAATGGGAGTGAATGTCTCTGTCCCAGAATAAAAGTTTTAGCAGGTTCCAGTACTGTTATGTTTTGACAAAAGTAACAGATGGCTCTGAAGTTACTTCAAGAAACAGTCTTGATTCAGAAATTAGCATGTCCTTTGTAATGATTAAAGAAACTTCTCTTTGTTGAATACTGTTCTCTCTCCCGTCCCCAGATGGCTTCATACTGGAAGCCAGTAGAAGGATTAGTATCTCTTCTTTATCCTTTCAACATGTTTGTCTCCTCCCTTACTGGTCAGTCAACTCCTTGACAAAAGCAAAGTTTGGGGGTGATACACAGACAGGGAGCAGCAGATGGGGATAAGCCAGTCTTACTTAGCTGGGTATCTTTGTGCTCATCGGGCTGCTAGTTACATTTCATACCCCTATGTGAGATGCATTGATTAAAGCTAACTGTCTCATTGAGTGACTTGTTGGGATCTTCATAAGTTCCCTGGTGGGCTGTTTCAGTTCAGTTGATGTTAGCGTATGCACCATGTGAAGAGTGGAGCTCCTGGACAAGCTGGCAGTACAAATTCAGACTCTTCCTGTTGAAGTCTCCTCATGCTTCTGGGCCACCATATATATCGGGCAGAGCCCAAAAGTCTCATAATGCATGTCTTTCCCATAGCCACACAGTGTGAGGAAATTTTTTGTGTATCCTTTTGCCTGACAAGCTCTGGGAATACAGGAAAATTTCATTATCACACTCCTTGGTCTGCTTCCAAAGCAGGTAGTTGCATTTCTCTTGTCCTTTAGATTCTTTTCAGGTACAGGCCAGCACTAGTCCACAGTTGGCTTTAACTGATCTAATGCCAGCGTTATATGTCTAACTGCAGAAAATCTGTCTCAGACTTCTTCAGATGGTCCTTTGGAAGCCCCTTTACCCCTTTACCAGGATTTGTGTTAGTAGGTAGCATCACATGTATATGGAGAGGGAGACATGGCTCTTTCAGAAGAAATCTCTCTACCGGTTTTGGCTTTTGTTGTTATTGTTTTTTCATTTTTTTTTTCTCTTAGATACCTCATATATTCTTGGGCTTAATGAGAAGTCCAAGAGCTATAAGCAGGTTTCTTTTCATTCCTTTCATCAGTTGTTTCGTATTCTTTTTATATCTTTAATTTCGATGAGAGGACCAAGAGATGGGAAGAGATTTTAATTTGTTCTTTCTATAAATTCCTCACTTGGGCTTGGAGGTCTACCTTGTCATCTGTCTTACTGGTTTCTCAGTTAGAACTGAGAAAAGAAAGAGATTTATTCTGTATCTTATTATATTCTCAACATCGTAGTTATTAATGTGTTGTAAATATTAATTTATGAATGAGTTTATTCCACCAGGGATAATCATTTCCTAAAGGGTATGGGTTCTTGCTACTCATGGTCATGCTGCCAGTAATTAGCCCAGGGCCTGCGATGTATGAATATTCAAAAATAATAGTAAAAACAAAATTTATGCCCACATTACATGGCTTTCACTTCCATTGACATGTCTGATTGTTTTCTCAGCTCAGCTAATACTGAGCAACGCTTTATAGATGAGATTGCTGAATTAGTCTCCAGGCAGATTGCAGGTGGTGGCGGTGGCAGTGGTAAATGTATGTGGAAGCAAGTTTGGGAGGAGCATGGTACGCATTTCAGGCTGAGAGAACAGCAAGTGCCAAAACACACGGGCGTGAGGAAGAACAGGTTGGGACCCTCGGATATTGCTGGAGTGTGTGGCAGAATGAGAAAGCCAAGGGGTGAGATCAGACAACAGTCCTGGAGTTTATGTGACATGTTGAAGAACTGGCATTTTATCTTTAGGATAATGGAGAATTTTTAAAGAATTATAAATGGAAAACATGTTAATTGAGTGTAGAATATGTTTTTATTAAGTTATATATGAAGGAGAAAATTTATTAATTGAAAGTACAACATATCTTGGAAATATTCATCTTTAAAGTTTCATGTTTCTGTTGGTAAAATCTATAAAACCTCAAATGGACCCTCATTCACCATTATCGAGCACTTGTAACTTTACTTGTAAACTAAACTTTGTTCAGTTTTAGAGAACAATAGTGAAATGCTTGCTTAAAATATAGAAGTGTTTGCTATTTTCACCTCGTAATCACGAAGGGAGGGACATGGGAATTTTAATTTTCACTCCTTGAAAGCGGATCCTTTCCACAAGCACTGATTTAATTCTGAGTAAAAGGAAATGACATTTGATACAGGAATGTCAACATATCAGCGTGTGGGAGAAATGAATTTTTATTTTAAACAAATCGGTAGACGCCAAGGGAGGAAAACAGAAACCAGGTAAGATGAAAGGCAGAACTGCAGGGAGACCAGGGCCTTGCGTCTTTCCCTGTCATTTACATGAGGGGTGCGTCCTGTCAGGTGAGTACAGTATAAAGTGGCATTTCTGAGACAGCAAATTAGCACAAGAAACAGAGATTTATGTTCTGGCTCAGAGGGGAAGATCATCCAAAACCCATTTAAACTATGATGAGGTTAAAAAGCTGAGAAAATTGAACAGACAGCAACTCTTTTAGGGAGAAACTACATTTGCCTAAAGGCCATTAAAAGACCTCAGGAAAATAGAGAAATAGTAATGGGAATTTCCTCAGTCCTCAGGAGACAACGCTTGTTATTTGTGGCAAAAAGTATCTTCAGACCTCCTGCGTGACTGCACAATAGTACGTACACACCTGAGCTCATGACAACTACTACTCTAGGGCAAGAAAGGATCAAAAGAAGGATGCAGGTTATAGAATTAAAATGTGAACTACTGCACAGGGCAAAGGTTTCGAAAGGAGGCAAAAAAAAAAGTGATATTTCTGCAGAATTAGCTATTAAATCATGCACATTTATTATAGCCTGACTTGGCAGTACAATTGCTGGTGAAAGCATGTCAGAGGTTTCAATATAAAACTCCTATTAGAAGTGGTTATTGTGTAAAATTAGCTATCCGGATCTTTGAGCATCCCATGCCATCTGGCAGACACATACAAGCCCAGATGTCCTGTGTCTATTATGTAGAGTTTAGAATCACTGGGTTATCACACCAAAATCCATAAATATCTCATTCTGGGGAAAAGCTAAGATGTTGTTGATAGCTTCAATTTACTCTTTCTCATTAGTTCGAATAACACAACATATTTATTTATAGTACCCATTCCACTGTAACCAAAATCTTCATCGACTCGAGAGGCGCCTATTTTTAATGTGCACTTCCATACCCACTCTCTGCCCTTCTTTTCCTGCGGTGTGTTTGGGAGGAGGGGTCTGATAATGGCTTCTGGTTAGATTGGTCAACGGAAGGTACTGGTAGGACAGCAGAGGGTAGGAGGAAGGTGAAGTTGATATATTTATTCCTCTGACTCTCTGTCTTTGTCCTAAGTCCTGATTTACTTTGGGTGGCCCTCCTTTACAGGCGTGCAACTCTCCAGTTCAGGTAACTGCTTACTCTCCTTCTCTCTTCAGGCTTCGGGCAGTAGTTGCTTGCCTCTGCTGCTAGCCCCAAGGCACTGAATCATTCTTATCTGTTTCCTTAGCCTTTTTTCCTTCGGTAAATGAATCTTTCATTAAAATTCCTTGTTTGAATTTCACATCTGTTTCCTTCCTGGATTTTGATTGATAGGTACCCAGTGATTAAAAGGTAAGAGGCTTATTAGCTTGCGAGGAAATATTTTCATGAGGTGTACAGATCTGTGTGAGGGAAATGTGAAAGATGGCAGAAAACCAATTAGTCAGAGCAAGGGAACAGAGAGAGTAAGCTTTTGAAACTGACAGTGAGCATGACATGACATAAACATGACAGTAAACATGTTTAGGTGTTGGATCATAGAGTCTAGGGACACAGGTATAGACTTGAACTGTTTCAATTGGTTTGGCTGTCACATTCTTACAGTCAAAGATTAAGAAAGGGTGTTAATCATGCTCTGAAGGCCTGCCTGTAAGGCAAGTTCTGGGAGAAATATTTAAGCATATGCTTTGCTTGAGCAAATAGAAAAATATGGCTAGTTAAGCATAAAACAGTGATAGCTTGAACAATGGTGATGGTCACAAGATATCTAGTTTCTGCTCTTTGCTTTAAAGATAATGTCACTGACTAAAAATTATGAGATATTTTGCAGAGTCTTGGTTCTTCAATGCAGCATCTCTTGTTCTCACAATATAATTTTAAGGTGCTGATGTACTCTTTTCAGGCAGGAGGAGATGGCTTCAGGGTCACAAGGAGAATTTATGAGTTTGGTTTACAGAAGGAAGAAAGGTCTTTAAGAAAGTTGCAGCTAGCTACTGATGCCCAGAAGTCTGGTGGCACAAAACGTTATTTGAGACTGAAGAAACAAACTTTTCCCTTGGTTCTCTGAAACTCTTCCTCCCTTCCTCCCTAGCCACAAAGATGTTCCCTACTTTGCTTTTCTGAGGCAGATTTGAGAGCTCTAGCTCTCCAGCCTTCTCACTTTGGCACATTGAATAAAGATTTCTCCACTGGTGTTTCAGCGTTTGGCTTTATCTACGCACACAGACCTGAATTTTGAGAGAGGCTTCAGCATCGCCCTGACATTCTAATTAAACCTTTAACAAAGCATCTGCGTTTCTTGACTTGAGATGTAGGCTTGGGGTTCTAACATTTCCATTAAAACAGTGATAAGAGGGCTTAGTGTTAGAAGGTGAGCTTCTGAAATTTGAGGGATCTATGTGTATTTCAAATACTTCTCCTTTTTTATTGTTAGCCTCATTTGAGTTTAATACATTTCTTGCATCTGATAGTTAGGTGATATTCACAAATAAAAATAAATAAAAGTTTCCAAGGGGAAAATATTATGAACGTTTACTATGGAAATTAGGGCAATTATGATAGTTCCATTAGTATTTTATTTCTCTCCTTCTCAGGCTTTTCCTCCTCCTGGAGTTTCTCCAGGCTGTTCTCTATACTACTGTTTCTGGATCTAATACACATTCAGGATTTTGGTAATTAACTGTATTTGAACCACTCCCTAATTTGCATTCCTCATTTATAGCTCTGAGTTCTAGCACAACTGTCTAGTGATGTCTACTCTTAAAGGTTTTCCCTATTTAAAACTAACAATTTCCCATTTCTTTTTGACTCATATCCAGATCCCACGGCCTCTGTGGCTGTATTTGATTTGCCTTCTACTTTCCTGTGTTAAAGTATTATCAAAGATGATGTATCGAAATGACAGAAAAAAAAAAAGGCTCAAGCAAGATAGCAGTTTATTTCTCCCTTATGTAGCAATCAAAAGATCAGCTGTTTAGGGCTGATGGTAGAAGGTTCTACTTGCCACTCACACACAGCTTCCACCTTCGGACCCAAGGTACTTGCTCAAGGTCATGCCTTGTCATTTGTATCCTAGTCAATGGAAAAAGGGAAATGACAAGAAGACCAGAGAAATGTGCTCCATCTGTTTTTAGGATGAAGCCTGGAATTGAGATAACTTATCAACAGAAAAAGGGAGTTCTGTTATAATAGTTACAGTAATGCAGGCTCAGATCTCCTCTGCACTCTTGGCCGTGTTAGCTCATCCTCACACATCCTGAGTAACAGGTGATAGAAGCCTAACTGTTTTTCCTTTAGAGGAGTTTGGGCGGATGTATGTGGTGGTCACTCCTCATGGTATCCTTTTCCTTCAGCTCCCAGAATCGTCTCTCATTTTTTTTTTTTTTCTCTTTTACTACAGATCTTTTCCACTAAATGTTAGTTGCCTGTGTTTTTTAGACGAAGCATGTCAAGAGGGTCCTTAGCGCCCCCTTTTGTGTGTTTCAAGTTTCAGGAAGCCAAGTAACCAGTTGGTATATTTTCTTTGTCTAAGAGTAGTTTCATGACGCCTTGATGTTAACAAGGTGGCAAAGGCGACAAAACAGGTGGCTTGCCGTCCTGCCTAGTTATTGTGAGCCTGCATACTGGGAAGGATAACATATAAATTTGTGCGATTCCATGTATTTTAAGCACCTTCTATTCCTGTGAGTTCATACCTTCTCTATCTGCAATATATATTTGGCATCAGCTTAAAAGGTCTTGTGATTTTTTTTTTTTAACAATTACCCATCCAGAGGAAAATACCACATCATAAAGAATTATGTTTCAAGAGATTTCTAAGTTGCTTGGAATTCAGAGAACATAGCTTTCATAAAAGTAACGATAAAAAGGGAGTTTAAGTTTTCTCATCAACACACAGAATTATATTAAATCCGTGGTATAACTAATGTATAGCACTAACCTCAATTCTGGGTTTAAGAGTGGAGCGTCATTGAGTAAACGAAACTTAATGAGTTGAAAAGATTTTCAGAAAAAAAAAAAGGGTTTTAGAACCCTTTCTTCATCTTCATGTACATCTCACAGGTATTCCACATACAACTGCTGTCTTAAGGCTGCTATATGGAAAAGGCAAAAGTAAAACTAATAACTACCTCACTGCTGAGTCTTCCTGCTCCCTTCAAATTAGCTACTCCTCCTACATCAAATTGGGCCAATCTCTGAATGACTTCAAGTGATAGGAAGAATGTAATATGATTGAATAAACCTAACTAATGTGTGAACAAAAAGCAATAGCTCTTTAACATTCCTGGAGATAAATTGCAGTCTTTAAAGGATGATGACTTTATTATGAGGTTCTTGATTATTAAAATTTTAGTAAGGATAACAGGGAAGTGAAATCAGGAGGCACAGAGGCCAGAAATCAAGAACGGGAGCACTCCTGCTTGAGACATCTCCACTGAGCATTTCCTGCCTTTTTATTGCCTCTTCTTTCTCTCCTTCAACATTTACTAGATTCTCTGAGGTCTTCAGTTCCTCTCTCGGCAATGGCATTAACGGGAACAGTGAGCAGCCTTTGTGTGGTAGGACTTTTGTATTGTTGTTTCACTTACTTGGATTGTAAAGTAGCTAAGCCATATCTTACATTTCTTGTCCTCATAAAGGGCCAAGCACAACAACCTATACAAGAAGGTACTCAGGAAAGGTTTACAGAATGGTTGGATTAAAGGCTTTTTTCTTCACTTAAATGATCTGGTTCCTTTCTGCCTTATTCAGACTTCAATAATATGCAGCCAATTCTAACATCTTAGATGGGATTTTCTATTTCTAGGTCCAGGAATCTGTAATGTTGTCCTTGAACAGAAATCTTTTCTGGATCTGCTTTCTTATTGATTTTTCCCCTTTGGTTTTTTTTTTTTTTTTTTTTCCTTTTTTTTCTCTCTGTACCATTACTAGAATATGTCTGTGTAGATGTCAGGGAAGGGACTGCCAGTCTTAGAATGATGGTGAAAATAAGTGAGTCAGAGCTATGAGAAGGTACTGTAACTAGGGTAAAGGAAGTGGTATTTCTAGATGGAGAATTAAATTAAGATGGGAGCCTCTTATCTCTACCAGCAAGTCAGTGAGGGAAATCTGAAAGATATCTGAGTTCCTTCAGGTCCCCTCCTGCACCCTTTAGGCTGCAGGTCACTATTTTTTCATAACAAATGTATATGTATAATTTTAAGATTGTTCTTGGTATTTATTTACTTGAGGTATTATTATGAAAAAATATTTGGATTAAGTTGTTGGGGAGAAGATGAAGACAAAGCAATTTGTCTAAACACTACTTTCTGCTAAAGAATTACTTGTTTCTTTTCTTTCCTCCATTTATCCTTGCTTCCTTCCCTCCCTCCCTTTTTTCCTTCCTTCCTTAAACATTTACTGAGTTCCTACTTCATGTTAAGCCTTCTGCCAAGCTCCGGCAATGTAAATAATGAAGACAGGGCACTGATTCATTTTTTAAGGTTCCCACATCTTAGTGGGGAGACAGACACAAATATAGTTAGGAAAATTATAGTGAAGTTAGCTTTTATAATGATTTTCCCAAATACAAAGGGAGAAAAGGGTCCCCCCAAATTTTCTGCTAGAGTAAGCTACACACAGAGAAATCGGTTAAGCTGAAGCACAAATAGAAATTTTTGAGGTCAAATAACTTGGGGATGAAGATATTCCCATCAGAAGGAACAACTTATGCATGTAAGTATAAGGTGTCATGACATAAAATCATGTTTCGTATTTTAAAGCACGTTACTGCTGGGCATACTATGTGAAGTGGCTAGGTGATAGGAGATGAACAGTGTATAGCTGGATTATAAAGCCCTTTATATGCATAGATAAAGGATTTTAGATTTGGTTCTGAGATAATAAAAATATCTTGAAGACTTTTAAGTAGGATTCTGAAATAATTACATTTTTAGCCATAGTCGAAAGATTATGTATGCTAAGAGCAATGGTGAGGATGTATTAAGGAATTATAGTGTGACAGACAGGTAGGCATCAGTTGTTCTGATCCAGGTGAGAGGAAATGAGGTCCTGAACTAGAGCAGTTACGAAAGAATTAGAGTACAAGGGCAGATGTAAGACTAATGGTGCTGATATGACAGGGATTGGTGATCACTTGAACGTGAGATTAGACTGAGAGGGGGGATCGGGGATGACTCCAGCAGTAGGATTTAGGCTGGCCCCAAGGTTTTTCTTTGTAGTTATCTTCTGGCAAATGTGAAATCACAGTTTACACCAAAAAAAAAAAAAAAAAAAAAAAAAAAAAAAAGTTGTGACTCTTTTGGAATGCTAGAACCCCATTTTCCAATTTTCCCCCTCGCTCTGTTGAAATCATTTCCTTGTTGCTAATTAGAAAATAGCCACACTTATTCACAAACCCTTGATGGCCAGACTGCATTCTTAATAGTTTGAAAAGTTGCAAAAACTCCAAAATGAAGTTCCAAAAACTTGTTTGAAGTAAAGCAACACTTCTCATTCCATTTAAATGCTTGTTGAATTGGATAAGTGATTTAATTGGAGTACATGGTATTGTGTTCAATATTGTAGTTATTTTTGAGGCCCAATAAGACCAGCCTTTGGTGTGACCTCTAGATGCCCAAGGTGACACTGCAGTTCAAGAACTAGAGCTGTCAGAAAAAGCTCTATTCGGTCAGATTATTTTTATTTATGGTTTTTGTTTTTTGTTTTTTTTTTTTGCCCCTAGTCTTTACATCACGAGTTGTTAGAAGCACAGGGAATATCCAAAGAGAAATAAAAGAATATCCTTCTTTTATGTAGCTTATATGCCAGTGGTTAATAATCTAATTTAGTTTTTCCTAAAGTATGTTAGAGTGTGTGTGCATCTGTACACGTATGTGTAGGAATGTGTGCATGTTCCTAAACTTGACTTCAAGATAACTGTTTTAAAAGTCCATTTTTGAGTTCGTAGTTCAGTAAATATATTTTAACTTGGATTTTTTCTCTCTACAGATCTGTAACAGTGTGATATAACTTAACTAGTATTTTTTTAAGTTTATTTTTCAATTTGTTTCAAGTTTCTGACATTTCATTTTACTGCTTTCATGTTTCTTTGAGAAAGTAATAGTGACACCACACCTCCCTGTTCCTTGGCAGATCAAGTTTCTGTTCCATTAGAGGACAGTCTTGTGATATTTCCAGAAGGAAATTAAAAATCTCACTATATATTGGAAATTGTGCCTTTTATAATACCAGATATCTCTATGGTAATGCTGTAGGCTCTGGTATTCTTCATGCGTTTCATTGGTAAAACTGGTAAATGAGTACATTGATTTTGACATTAAAAATTTGTTCCTTTTGCTACTTGATGAACATTGTTTTTTAACAGGTTATTTTTTCTGTCTGAAATTTTATTACTTTCATTGGCTAATTCTTGAGGTTTGACTTTAGGATGCTGGTGTGGAAAACCTTTCAGAGATGGCTGAGTTCATGCTCTTCAATTTCAGATGAAGTCATAGAGGCTTAGAGCTCAGGGAAGGTGTATGTCTTAGTTGACATTGTTGACCCAACAGTGTAGAATTTGAGTGCTCTGGAGCATAAGTCAGAACCTTTGCCATTCTGAGAGCAAGCTGCATGGTTCACTGAATTGAGACTGTATGTACCACAAAAAGTGAGTTCAAGATCTGTAGTCTCAGTTCCTTCAACGACCCCTATTGAGAAGCTACTGTGCGCTTCCCCTGAAGCAGATGCAAAAATAAAGACTGAATTTCTGATCTTGAGTTGTTCATGAGGGAATCTGACAGAAACACACATGACTCTAAAAGATAAGGATGTTTACATGTTACAGCAAAAATGAAAACAAAGTGCTCTGGGCCCATGGGAAAAAAAAACAGGCAAAGTGAAACTGTAAAATGTCAGTGGGTTCGAGAGTCAGAGGAATGGTTCTCCCTTCATAATTTTATCTTTATGCCACTGTGGAGATGTTATAAATTTCCTCTTCTCTGGGTGATAAGGATCTATAATGTTCTGTCAATTTATTATTGTGCTTCTGTTGGGTTCTTTAATGCAAGGTGCTGCTTTAATCAGATCCTGACAAGGTTGCATAGCGCTACATAACCCTACCATCTCCTCCTTGTGCTCTGAAGCAGCTTCTTGACAATTTGCAAATGCTACATCATTTTTCTATTTATCACTCTTTGACTGAGTCTGTGTGTAGATTGTAAGCCCCTCCAAGGACCATCCTAACATGCTCTTGATACATATTCTGTTAAACAAGCTGTAGGATAAATAGAAAATGAGAAACAACTTTATTTGTTCTTCAGGGTCCCTTACTCTCCTTTTCATAAAAGAGGAAATTCAATAATAGAACTTGATGCTTTTGTTGTTGTTTATGTGGTGGATGCTACTGTTGATATCAGAAAAGGTCTTGCTCCACGGAATTTGTCTAATGAGTTGATTATGGGAACAAATGGGAAACCGATATGAGGTTACAATACACGCCCTGTGGAGGGATGTGCTTTACAGAAAAAAGTAAAGCATATAGTTCTCCCTGCTCAGTGGGAAGCAGATCATTTCAATTATCTAAATTAATTTCATATCCAGGTTTCTCCCAAGGAAATAGTTGCAGTTTGGGGACGATGGTGTGGATATTGTCACATAGCATTTAGATTAATATTTAAAGTGGCACAGCAACACACCTACATAGTCCCATGGCTAAAAAGTAATTATCAGCCTAAATTACAGACATGCTTTTCATCTTAAAATGAATTTAAACTTATTATCTCTGCACTGATGCTTTCACCTGTGCGGAACCACAGCAATATCCTTTGGACATTAAAGAATTAATAGTAAAAACATTTGTAAAATGTTTCTGTTTTTGAAATATGTCCTTTTTGCTGTAGGGAGAGGAATTCAGAAAATATCTGAAATAATTTGCTTTGTTTCCCAAGGTAACTGTTTTTCTGGTGGCTTTATCCCTTACAGCCAGTCTTTTTTGCCAAAAAAATCAATGTTTCTTGAGGATAAGCATAGTCTCCTTTCAGCCAGCAAAATATCATTTGGAACTGTAAGTGACCACTGACACAGAAAATGTAAGCCACTTATTATTAATGTTTGCAGCACAACAAGTAACACATAGATTTCATGAGATTGCTATTTCTGTAGAGATGTAAGTTATCAAAAAGAGAACGAAAGTAAGAGGAAAACAGTAGAATGTGGCTCTTTGCATAAAGGATACGATCTTCAGGAAAAAAAAATATTTAAAATCCAAGAAGCACTGCAGTATACAAATATCTGGAATTGAAAAAAAAGAGGGGAAAACCAAATGTAAAAATGACCAAAAGAGTGTAAGAGAAAGCAATGTAGGAAGGAAGGTAGAGGAAGAACGAGAAGCAAATTTTAAGGATTTGCTACAAGTTTGCAAAAATGAGTTGTAGTTCAGTGGATATTATTAAGTTCCAATCTGACATTTTAAGCACTTTGAAAAATTAATAAGGAGAAGACAGAAAAGAACATAAGACTGAAACAAAAGCCCCCAAAACACTAGGACACAATACAGTTGATTTGTGATTAGCGATTTGTGTTTGTTTAGCTTTTTCATTACCCTTCCAAAAATAGATTTACCTAATATATATTTAGATAATTTCAAATGATTCCATCTTTCAGTTAAATCCCACTTAAGGAACCCTGACCTAGTATTATTTGCAAGAGATTTTACATGCACCCAGGTGGACTGCAGTGACCATCTGGTTACTGGATGGATGCCTGAAACTGGACAGACTATTACTGTCTTTTAGCTGTACCCATGCCTTTTCCATCTTGTACAAAGCACAAATAGAGAAGACTTACATAACTGGTAACCTAAAAAGAGAATTACACAGAGACAAAAATACTAATACCAATAATAGATTAGCTGTCTGGCTATAATTGAATATTATCGTGTCTTTATTGATTGGCCCTGTCTGACTGTGTTCCAGACACTTCTAGAAAATATTATCTCATATACTTCCCACAATAATTTTATGAGATATGTTTTTTTTTACCTGAACTTACATATAAGTAAACTGAGGCTTTTTGAAGTTGAATAATTTCTCAAAGTTTCTTGCCTAATAAGTAGGAACCCTTGATCAAATTTAATTCTATCTCATGAGGTTTTTAACCATTATGCTAAATTCCCTAAATTAAAAAAAATTTTTGAAGGCTTTTCCATATGCTGCACTCCAAGAAATATAACTTTCCATCCTTCTTCTCTTTATTGTGGATCTCAAAATTCTTTATGCATTCATTAATATATTTATTTGGCATTATATAAAATATACTTTAGTGGGAACAATACAATGAGGAAGAGAGAACTATTACACTGTACAACTCTAGCTCATGGACAATCTTATTTGATAAGTTGGTATATTTAAACAACCTTCTCTGAATTATTTGCTGTCAGCAATGCTTTCAATAAAAATTGGGTAATAGTAAATTAGAAGTTTTAATTTCTGGAAATTTCAGTAGGAGTTATACAAACTATATATTAACAGTTGTGCTAAGAGAGGCTCAAATCAGCAATTTAGAAGATAACAGAATTTAGAAGGTAACAGAAAACAACCCATTCAGAACAGCAACATGAAAAAAGAATCCAAAAAAAATGAGGATAGTTTAAGCAGCTTCAAGTGTACCCATCTTCATATCATAGGGGCACCAGAAGAGAAGAGAGAAGGCAAGAAATTGAAAACCTATTTGAAGAAATAATGATGGAAAACTTCCCTTACTTGGTGAAGGAAATAGATATACAAACCCAGGAAGCACAGGGAGTCTCAAACAAGATGAATCCTAACAGGCCCGCACCAAGACATATCATAATTAAAATGCCAAAGGTTAAAGGCAAAGAGAGAATCAAAAGGCAGCAAGAGAAAAGCAGTTATCTACAAGGGAGCTCCCATGAAACTGTCAGATGATTTCTCAACAGAAACATTGCAGACAAGAAGGGATTGGCATGAAATATTCAGGTGATGAAATGCAAGGACCAACAACCAAGATTACTCTACCCAGCAAAGCTATCATTTAGAATGGAAGGACAGAGAGCTTCCCAGAGAACAAAAAGCTAAAGGAGTTCATCACCACTAAGCCAGTATTACAGGAAATGTTGGAGAGACTTCTTTAAGAAGAAGAGGGGGCGGAAAAAAAAAAAGATAAAAAAGATGAATAATAACATGGCAATGATAACTACATATCTACTAAAGATTACTTTAAATGTAAATGAATTAAATGTTCTAATCAAAAGGTAGGGTGGCTGAATGGATAAGAAAACAAGACTCTTACATAGACTGCCTAAAAGCAACTCACTTCAGATAGAAAGACACACACAGCCTGAAAGAAAAAAGATGGAAAAAGATGTTTCATGAAAGTGGAAACAAAGAAAGCTGGGGTAGCAATACTAATACCAGATAAAATAGACTTTAAAACAAAGGCTATAACAAGACACAAAGAAGGACCCAGTAATCCAGCTTCTGGCTATTTATTTAAAGAAACCCTAAACACTACTTTGAAGGGACATGAGAATCCATATGCCCATTGCAACATTAAATGTTACAGTAGGTAAGATATGAAGGCAACCTGGATATCCATCAATGGATGAATAGACAAAGAAGAGGTGGAATATTAGCCATAAAAAGAATGAAATCTTGCCATCTATAATAACATGCATGGACCTAGAGGGTATTGTGTTGATGGAGTAGGTCAGAAAGAGAAATAGAGATGCCATATAATTTTATTTAAATGTGGAATCTAAAGAATAAAATAAAACAGAAACAAACTCACAGACGCAGAGAACATTTTGATGATTGCCAGATGAGAGAGGCTTTGTGGGGGTGGGAGAAAAGGGGAAAGGGATTAAGAAGTACAAATTGGTAGTTACAAAATAGTTATGGGGATGTAAAGTATAGCATAAGGAATATAGTCAATAATAGTATAATAACTATGTATGGTGTCAGATGGGTACTAGATTTATCAGAGTGATTACTTTGTAAGTTATATAAATGTCTAATCACCATGTTGTACACCTGAAACTAATATAATATGCCAACTTTAATTAAAGAAATAAAAATTATTAAAAAAACAATTGTATTAGGGTAAAATTAACACCTTTTACTAAAATGGAAGAGCCCAAGTGTTTTGTAATTAAGTAATATTTATTTAGGGATTTCAGTCAAAGAGATTTCCTCACTGTCAATATTTTCACTATAACAGTTGGGAAAATTCTCAGATGATTCAGTGACTAATTTTATTCTATTCTGGCATCTTTAATTAATCTTGACTTTTTTGAGATACTCTGTTTTGCTTATGAGCTGGACCACAGTCAAATGAAATTTAGATCCATGTGTCTCTCTCTTTTCCATGAACACTTACCATGATTCTGTGTAAATACCAAATGGGGCATGAGTACAAAAAGAGCACAGAGAATTGGAACACATTAAAAGCACAGCATCTGGGGGACCTGAATTAAACATGTGCTTAGCAAAGATTTGTCGACTTGAAAAACATCTCAGTATTGGAAGGGGCTTTAAGGGTCATTTCTATTAGTCCAGTTCTATTCTTCAACACTAATTTTCAACACTAATATTCAGTGTTCCAGAGATCAGAGATGATATAAGTGAGTAAAGCTAGAACATATAAAAGTGCCCCCTTCCATCCTCATTTATTAACCCTTACAGTAAATCATCGGTTTTCATCTTTTTGGAAAAAATAGTTGTACTCTTGATTTATTCCCACAGATATAGCCATTTCTATTTTGAAGGGTCTTTGCTACCTTCTTGCTTTTCTTTTGGTCCCCTAAATATAAACACTTTCACATTACTGTTTCAAAAGATAATCTAAAAACATTAAACTTTATTACCACAGGGCCGAGAGCAGGTAGAAAATTTTTGAAAGGAATCTGTGTCTTTTCTTTTTTCACTAAACTTACTGGAAATCATGTAAAATTGCATAAGATGAACTGAATAATGTCGGCTACAGACTTGACACATTAATTAAGAAGTCGGACATAGAACACAAGCAATATTTTTGAACACTAATTTACTGAAAAATAAGCAGCTGTTGATTTATCACTTTCTAAATGCCAGGCAGTGAACTTGGTGCTTTGAAATGTTATCTTATTTAAACTTTTTACATAGATCTGTGAAGGAAGTATTATTTTCCCCATTATATTACTGATTTATGTATGATTTAGTGGGAGGTAACATGCTTCAAGCAAGACAGTAATTTTTTAACAATTTCAATCAAGAAATGTTATTTATTGCAATTTCTCATCATTTGGACCATGTAATAATTGTGACAGAGGTTAAAGATGAAATTTTTCTTGAGTAAAAGCCAAAAAGGAAGAAAAGAAGCAAGCAAGGAAGGAAACAAGCTTTCTTAGTATAAACAGAATTTTACAGAAAATTTAAATCACCCATGTTCATTTAATTGATAGGATAATTTAAAAGTCTTCTCATCTATTTTTGCAATGAGATCTAATAAATTCTATTAGGCAACAGTTCAAATAAAATCTGTAAGACTGACTTAGATTATTATGTGATTTGGAAATAAGCTGCATTTAAAAGTCTTTTGTAATTCTTGCTTTTCACTTCTATAATTAATGTAATTAGTTTCTATGGTTGAGGTTTTACTCTAGTATTTACCAAATGAAACTTGCTCTCTTTACAAACATACACACATACACATTAAATACACAGGCATATGCCTTAACTTTTCCATTTTCAGATTCTTAGTTCAATGCTAACTTTATATTACTTTACACATTCCTTTTACTCTATTATAATCTCCTATAGCAAGGGAAATGAGAAGAATGTCAGTCACATAGGCTTTTTTTTTCTTGCTTTAGTTGTAAAACTAAACTTAACATTTTTCTTCTTATATGTTTGTTGGATAATTAGAAAGACGTCATATAATAGATTAACAGCCATTTATGAGCTATGTCTCCTTAGGCATATTCTAGACAAATAAATTGCTAAATATAACCCAAAATTTATTTTTATTAACATAGTACATTGATGTAAGATTTTATTTAGATCTCAGGATTAGTAGAAAAAATAAAGTGAACCCAATTTTCCTATATGTGTTTGGTGGGACTGAAATAATATGTTCTCTTGGACATGGGAAAATTGCTATTTGAAACTGATAAATTCCACATCAGTCAGCAATCTGACTACCTTAGATTGCTTTAAAATGTTCCCAGAGAATTTTCAGAGTAGAGTTTTGACCCAATATGGTCAAGGTATGCAATCCCACATGCTGTCAGCTCTGCCCTTCTTTCCTCATTATATTCCATCAACTTCTAAGACTCAATGGATGATTCTTCCTTTGAGCATGATGTGACATCTTAGATAAATCTAGCCCAGAGTGAGGGGCAAGGGAATGATATATTTTTCCACTGTCTATTGTAATCTGTGTTGATTATAATATAACTTTAGGTAGTTCATGGCTTTGTCTATTTTCTATATCAGCAGAGGTTTGGACTGGCTAAACCTTAGTCAGTGGAGAAATAACTAGTTCCTGGGAAAATCTCAGACTTGTCTTTCACTGTACATGAAAGATTCATTATCATTTTAATGCTAACAGCAACACATGAGAAACTAACAATCCATCATTAGTGATATTCCCTCTTTCTACCTACTTCTCTGAAAATCCCTTTCACCTTTTTACTTTTATTGAAATCTGGTTCTCTCCCAGGTACACAGCTGCCTCTAAAGCACTCTGAAGCCCTTTGCCAATCTTCTCTCACTAAGCCAGGCAGTGGGAAAGCTGTCCTCTTTGCTCTTGATTCCAGTTTTCAGGATATCCTTATTTTCTTCTCTTTGCCAATACCCATCATCACTCTCATGCTTCCCATCTCACTGAGAAGATGAAAGGAATTACAAGAGAGCTTCCACATGTTTGCACTGCCCTATCTGAACTACCAACAGTATTTGTACACATGAACGTTGTCTTCTCACCTGTTCCCATAGAAGAATTCTCTGTGTTCCTATTTAAAACCAATCTCTTATGGATTATTCCAGTCAGCACTATGACATGGTATTATTTCACCCATTTTAGATATCAAACAAACAAACAAACAAAACATGTCTGATGCCATTTTCTCCTCTAGGTATATCCCATTATCTACTTTTTGTAGCAAAATTCTTTAGAAGTCTTGTCTAAATCTGTTTGTTCCTTCTAATTGCTCTTCATCCATACTATATTGAATTTAGTAGGATGAGGATTTGCCACCATGAGTCTACCGAAACCACTTATCAGTGTCACCAATGATTTCCATTTCTCAAGACAGTGATTAATTTTCAATGTTCATATTGCTTGGCCCATATGGAACATATGACAATTGAATAATTTAATAAATCTCCTTTTGAGAGAGATTTGTTCATATTGTTTTCAGGACAATATCTTCAAGTTTTCCTCCTATCTCATGGATTCTTTCTCACTTGGTATTGCTAGTTTTCCCTCAGCTTTTTACCTCTAAATATTTGAGGCTCAGTATTTAGTCTACTTCTCTCGATGATGTGTAACCCCTGTCCCCGGTTTCAGGGGCTTAAATACTGTACATACTGATGACCCCTAAATGACATTTTCAGGCCAGACCCCTCCACTTAACTCCAGATACTAATTATCTACTCAACAGCTCCATTGGATGCCTAATATATGTTTCAAACTTACATCCAAAATCAAACTCCTGATCTCCTCTCTGTGTTTTATTTTTGCATTTCAAGAGACATATTTCCTTCCAGTTGCTCAAGTCAAAAACCTTCTATAGTCAGTTTCCAATTCATTGACAAATTCTGTTAGCCACCACGAACACTAACTTAGTTTTTATACCACCTGATTTTTCTACTTTTTCCCTTACCACCAGAAGTAAATTCTTCACACAGCAACCAAAGTGATCCTTTTTAGGATCATGTCATATTTATGCTCAAACCCCATTAGTATCTTCTCATCCCACTTACAGGACCCACGCGACTGGGCCTCCTGCTAGATCTTTGCTCTCATTCTCCATTGGTCTTCTTTTTGCTCATTTCTTCTCATTCACTAGCCTTCTTGCCTTTTCTCAAACCTGCTGGATATTATATTGCTTTATTATATTTGTACTCAAAATGTTCTCTGTTGGAACTCTCTTCTCAGATATCCATGAAACTCACTTGTCTTAATTTCTTGATGTTGTTCAAGTGGCACCTTTATTGAGGAACCTATATTATTTGTCTCTACTCTACGACATGTCAGCCCTCTCACTTTTTTGTTTAGTTTTGTTTTTCTTCCACATAATGTATTACCATATGAAAAAGATTTTGCTTATTTGTTTATTTTAATTAGATTATAAGCATTATAAGGGAAAAGGTTTTTGTCTTATTAGTCACTTCTATATCCTTAGATAGTTAATTTTATCCTCTGATACTTAATTTTATGGGTGCATGGCAGACATTCTAAAACACATGGAAAATCTTTCACCATAAGTCTAGTAATGTAAATTTCACGTGATTGGTGTTGGCCCCGCATTTCTATAAAAGACTTATACTAATCATTCTGTTATCTTTGTTGCAACAAGGCTATCCATTTTATGTGGTTTGAACTTTTGAGCTCAAATTTTAATATTATGATGGAATTTTGTGGTATTTTTGAATGAATTGGAGAATGAAAATGAGTGAAGAATTAAGAAAGAGAAGAAGAAAAGGAGGAGGGTAGGAGAGAGGGAAGGAATGAGGGGGCAGAAGGAAAAGGAAGAGAAGGGAGGAAGGAAGAAATGAAGGAAGAGAGAAAAAGAAAATAAGAAAGACAAAAGAGGAAGTTCCTTTTAATTCAAGATCAATGAACTTTGAATTATGAAAAAATTGGTCAATAAAATTTGAAATCAATACGTAGCATGACTAAAAGTTTTAAGTGATGCAAATTTAAAGCTATTTTAACCAAGCTAGAATCATCTTGTAACTAGATGAAAATATAGGAGACAGTCCTTTCTTTGAGGGAAATTATCCCAACAAACAGACTTGTTATCAGAGGATTTATAATAATTTTAATAATTGAGTAATAATTATAATCTTCATCTATGATAGTGGCGATGCAACCCACAGTGGAAAAAGTCTTCAGTCGCAACTTTCAAGAGAGCCCAGTCAGTATGATATGGATGAGGCAGGAACACACAATCACAATGAATTTATAGAGACCTCATGGTAAGATGTGTGTTGGGGTTCTCTCAGTAATTTATGTTTTGATTATTAGAATAGGTAGATGGTTACAAAGCTAGCTCCACAGTAGAGATGAAATAATAAAATTAGATAGATGATAGATGATAGATAGATAGATAGATAGATAGATAGATAGATAGATAGATGATGGATATAATATAGAGATACTTAGCTATATAACTCTCTCTCTACATATAATATTAATACTCTGATAGTTAATTTTATGTGTTGACTTGACTAGGCTACGGGGTGCCCAGGTATTTGGTCAGATATTACTTTGGATGTGTCTGTGAGAGTGTTTCTGGATGACATTAACAATTGAATTGGGAGACTAAATAAAGCAGATTTCTCTTCCTAATGTAGGTGGGTTTCGTCCAATCAGTTGAAGTCCTAAATAGAATAAAAAGGTCAAATAAGAGGAAATTCCTTCTGCGTACTTGCCTTTGAGCTGGGACATTGATTTATTTTCTTGCATTTGGACTGAAACTGAAATATTGGTCCTTTCTAGGTCTTGACCCTGCAGGCTTTTGGACTGGAATTATATCACCAATTTTCCTGGTTCTCAGGCCGTCAGATTCATACCAGACCTGCACCATTGGTTCTCCTGGGTCTCCAGCTTGCCAACTGTGATAAATGGCTGGCTGGCTATCTATCTATCTATCTATCTATCTATCTATCTATCTATCTATCTATCATCTATCTAGAGATATAGATATTTATATTTATATGTCAAACATATATCAATATATACATCACATCCAATTTGTTTTGTTTCTCTAGAGAACTCTAACTAATACAACTATACTGTATTTTGTTTATTTGTTTTGGTTAAGGTAATTGAAGTTCAGAAATATTTTTAAATCACCTTTAGGTGATCATTTTCCTACCATTTTAATGTGACTAACTGCTCTTTGTTTTTCATCTGCATCACTTCTCCTACTTCCCATTTAATTAACAGTAAAGTTGCTCAAGTCATACAAAAAAGTTCTTCAGAGTTTCACGTGCTCTTTTACATCTCTGTGACTTCACGCAGGCTGTTGCCTTTTAACTAAATGCCCCTTTTCCCTTTCATTGTTTAGCTAATCTTTCTTTAAGCATCATCTTCCTCAGGAAATTTTCTCTTATGCCCCAGTTGGTTGAAGATGTCCATTATCTATCCCCTACTTATATTATACAAGTCTCTGTTATGGGACGTATACAGTATTACTATTATTAGTATACCTGTGTGAGTTATCCATTAGAAAATATTAAGGACTTTTTGAGAGTAATAGCTATACCTTTTAAAAAATATTTTATCTCCAACTCCTAAAATAATGCCAGGAATGAGTATTTGTTGAGAAATTATTAGAATACAATTGCTAGTGGACTATTCTATCATATGATAATTACAATCATTGAGAATCATTCATTTTGAGGCTAATTATTTTCTTCACACTACTAATTGTCATAAAGCTGAAAACAAACCTCACTTACTTAAAATTAAATAAGCAAACTGAACAACACATTTTTTTCCTCCTCTATTGCACATAAAAGGGGTGAGTCCTGCTTATATTTTGTGGAATGTCACCAAGCGATCATCATATTTGATTGTGCCTTTATTGTGTAACATTCACTGGTTCTCTGAACAAACTTGCTCTCATCTGAACACATGCCAGTGCCTTCGGTGGATCAAATTTGACTGATGAAAAAGAAGGAGCTGTCATTGTCATTTTACTGAATCAAAGCAGCCAGTTTCTTTGTATTTTCACTGTAGATTACAGATCCAGTATAAAGAATTTGACATCAGATACTTTTAAAAGTCCTATGCTGGGAAGGAAATGAAATCACAGCCATTTACTTCTTAGATTGAGCATGTGATTCTATAGGCAGATTTTACCTAACAACTACAACAACAACAATAACAAAACACACTTTGTATCTTATAAATTAAAACTAGGGAACATGATAACTTATCATATAATTAAATTAGAGTTATGTGTTATCTAATTAGTCATTTTTAGTAAGCAATTTTCATTACCTTACTGTCGTCTGTTCACACTCATAGACTCTAGCTTCATTTGGCTGTCTTACATTTTGTGTTTACATGTTAATAAGTATCACCTAGACCAAAATATTAGTTTCCTTTTGATGTTATAACAAATGACTGTAAAGTGAGTAAATTAAAGCAACATAAACCAGTTTAGTATCTTACAGTTCTGGAGGGCCAAATTCTGAAATAAGTCCTACAAGATTAAAATCAAAGTATCAGCAAGGTTGTCTTTATTTCTCAAGGCTCTATAGAATCCATTTTCTTGGCTTTCTTGCTTCTAGAGGCAGCTCGCATTCCTTGGCTTTTAGCCCCTTTCTTGATTTTTAAAGTTCCTCTCTCCGACTCTCTGCTTCTGTTATCCTCTCTTCCTTTTCCAACTCTGACCATCCAGCCTTCTTCTTTTAAGGACTTTTTGTTTTTTTAATTACCTCGAGTACATCAGAAAATCCAATGTAATCTTCCCATCTCAAGAGTCTTAATTTAATCACATCTACAAGTTCTCTTTGGCCACATAAGGCAACATGTTCACAGGTTCTAGAGATTAGGATGAGAACATCTTTGAAGTGACATTATTCTGTCTACCACAGTCCATATACTTTTTTTCTTACTATATTTATCCAAACAAAGAATCATAACTCAGTAGTAGAAAATATCACTGGAAGTCATAACTCAATTGAAAAAGAAACTCTCTAATAATTATTTTTGGTTAAACATAATCCAATCCCTTTAATATTGTCCAGCTCCCCAATGTTAGACACACATGAACAGAAGCTAGCTAACCATCCTTTGGTTAGTTAGAGTGGAGAATCTTACCCTTATGCAGAGAAAATAGATGGCCTATTTCTTGTAACTGTAAGAGTCTCTTTTGTTTTAACTATTATTGGATAAAGACAATAGAACCATGCTATTCACTCATATTTTTCGTTAATCTTTAAAAGCTAATAAAAAAGAAGAATATAAAATAAATGTTAAATATGCTTTAATGCTTGGGATATAAAACAAGCTTATATATATTTTACATTTATTTTTTGTGTTACTATACATATAGGACTAAATTACTATTATTTTGTTGATGACATTAACTTTGATTATCAGCAGTAAAGTAAAGGAAGTCAAGGTTTTACCTTTAATTTTAACTATTTGAGAATCTTCGAGCAGAAGGAAAGAGTATGAAAGTGATAAATTACATTTATAAGATATTAACATGCCTCATTTTAGGTTGACCTATGAATAAATAAGAGTATTTGGTTCACTATCCTCAGTTTGTACATAAGGAGATGGAAACAAAAAAAAATTTTTTTAATGAATTGTCCAAAGAGATACAACTAGATAGTTGCAGAGCTGATGTTAGGTCCAGCTTTTCTAATTCTTATTTAGTATCCTGTCTACAACACTATGAACTTTCCAATTTCATTATTATTATATAATTTGCTCTGATTTGGTATGGTTTCTCTCTTCTTTTTTCTTTTTTTATATGTTAAATTAATATTAATTAGGTCAAGTCCCTAATTAATATCTTTTCCAAACGAAATGATTATGTACAACTGGACAAATGCAATCACATTTCTATTGCCTTTCTGTTTGCAAGTAAAGAAAGGAAAAAGGACCTTAAGGATGTTTTCATGCCTTTTCCTTCCATTTCTTCTTAGTAAGAGGCATTGAAGATTAGTTGAACTAAATTAGAGACCTCGTTCTGAAAGTGAATGCCAACAGTTAGTTAGTAATAGAAGTTTAAACAGGTCTCAGATTAATGAATGCAATCTGTGTGTGTGTGGTGTTGGTAGGAGGGATAAACTTCATTTGAAATGCTTCGATTCACATTGACAAATTTATATGTCATCTGTAAATCTTCAACCCATCCCTGATGTATAAATAAATACTTACGTCCTCTCAGTCCATATTTGAGTGTGTTCATCTCCATGCTACATATAAATTCATGCATAAGTTTTATTTTTCAGACAAATAAAAATATTCCATTTTTAATTTCAGACAAATATGTAGATTTGGTGTCTTTTCTTGCTTTAATTGACTGATAGAGGGTCATGATGTGTTACCACCAATGAGAGATACAAAAATAAATTATCGATTCATTCTATTTACTAGATTTCTTCTTTCAAATATCTTATGTCCAGTTTTGAGTCATTGTATTCTGATAGCCACCTCTTTGGCATGAGCATCATAATTCTCTGTATATTTCCTCCTGCTTATCCCTAGAGTGTTCTAAGGTATGTGACAGTCAAACTAGAGTCATTGACTTTGTCTAGCATTCAACTTGCTGTAAAGAGTAGAATATATCTTTAGCATGATATAAATAATAAATGATAAGTATAATAAAAGCCTTTAGTGGGTCTTGAGCCAAGTAATATTTCAGTTGGTATAGTACTGCAACAGTATGTATTAAGATATAGTCATCATGCCACAAAATATTTGCAGGTGTAAAAATACTCATCATTGGTACTAATTCAGATAAATAATTCCCTAAACAGCCATGACATAGATCATTTCCAGAAGTGATGGTGTCTTTTGTGAGGTAATATTTCACTAGTGACATTTTGGTGCCAGTGAATCAACATTTCCAATACCGATTCTCTATTTGAAGCAATCCTGACATCTGGAATTGGTCCCTACAGTAATGCTATTTACTCATCATGGGATAATGCTTCTTAATCACCTTCATCTTAGTTGGAAAAATAAAAAGGATTGTCTATTCAATTTATTCCCTCTCTTTGGGGTTATCTAAATGACTATTTGTGCTATTGAAAATTTTATTACTGACACTTCTTTTTAGAGAATTTTAACCTACAAAGTTAATTATGATAATTTTGAATTTTTGATATTTATAAGTTATAATTAAGATAAATATAACTCCACTATACTTATATTTGCTTTTAATGATTTAATATTCTGTATGGTGGTGTTGTGCTCAATAGTAATGTAGTATAAATATGGAGACAATATTATTTTTTTAGATGGTATAATTACAAGGATGCATTATAAAAAATAATTTCAACAGAATGTTTAGATTCTTAAAAAACAACTCAGTCCCAAGTCAGGGAGAGACAGAAAATCTGCACTGACCGATTACCTCTAAAGAAATCGAACCAGTAATAAAAAAACTTCCCAGAAACAAAAGTCTCGCTTCACAGGTGAATTTTACCAAAAAATTTAAAGAAGAATTAACACCTATTCTTCTCAAACTCTTTCAAAAAATTCAAGAGGAGGGAAGGCTCCCAGGCTCATTTTATGAGGCCACCATTACTGTGATTCCAAAACTAGACAAAGAATGTTACGAGAAAAAATTATAGGCCGATATCCCTGATAACATAGATGCAAAACTCCTCAACAAAATTTTAGCATAGCAAAGGCAATTCAGCAATATATGGTATATGGTTAAAAATATCATACGCCATGGTCAAGTTTGATCAATTTCTGGAATGCCAGCTCAGTTCAATACCTACAAATAAATTAATGTGATACACTACATTAACAAATTATAAGATAAAAATCATGATCATATCAATAGATGCAGAAAACACATTTGACAAAATCTGGCATCCATTTATGATAAAACTTTCAGCAAAGGGGGAATAGAGGGAACATAACTTAATATAATAAAGGCCATGTACAAAAAACCCATAGCTAACATTATATACAATAGGGAAACGCTAAAACCAAAATACTAATTTGAAAAAATATATGTACCCATATGTTCACTGCAGCACTATTTACAATAGCAAGATATAGAAGCAACCTAAGTGTCCATCAAAAGACCATACGATAAAGAAATTGTGGTACATATATACAGTGCAATATTTCTCAGCCATAAAAAATGAAATCTAATCATTTGCAACATGATTGTACCTAGAGGGTATTACGCTAAGTGAAATAAGTCAGACAGAGAAAGACAAATACCATATGATTTCCACACTTACATGTGGAATCTAAAAAACAAGATAAATAAACAAAAAACCAGAAACAAACTCAGATACAGAGAACAAACTGGTGATTGTCAGATGAGAGGGGGTTGGGGGATGTGTAAAAAGATGAAGGGATTAAGAAATAAAAATTGGTAGTTACAAAGTAGTCACCCCTATGAAGTACAACATAGGGAATATAGTTAATATTGTTGTAATAACCCTGTATAGTTCCAGATGGGTAATAGACTAATTGGAGGGATCACTTCATAAATTACATAAATGTTTAACCACTTTGCTATACACCTGAAACTAATATAAAATAATGTTGAATATCAACTCTAATTGAAAAACAAAAAATAAAAGTTTTTTAAATAATATGCTTGTTACTTGTAATTGCTCTGAAGGCAATTTCAAGAAGAGTTTTAAAAACATTTTGATCAATGGCATCAGTAAAATAAAGCACATAAAGGTGATGCATTTGAATCTATAAGAATTGGTGTATTTTAAATTTTTTTTTATAACATTGGTTTGTAGATAGAATACCACCATGTCTGACAGAGGTGTGACTGATGACCTGAAATTCATTAATATTTGTAATATGGTAAAACTGATCTCATAAACTATAGGAAGCACTATAAATTGGTACAATCCTTTGGAAAACTAACTTGACACTATATACTTGATAATGGGCATGTTTGAAACTTTTTATTATTTTCTGGTGTTATAAACCTATTTTGGAGAAGTCATCATAAGCAAACCAGCCAAAATGTAAGGATGGGAAAGTGGGAGGAGAGGAAAAGAATAATATGCATTACTTCATACATAGCAGTTTTATTTTATTGGAGAAATGAATGGACTAATGATAAAAATAATTACTCAGTCCCTAAAAAAAAAATGGAGAAGCATATATAATGTACTAATTTATCAAATAAGTCTAAGACACTATATAAAATAAAGGTAGTTAAAAGAATAAGTACACATTAATAAAATGTTCAGACTCTTAAACCTATGCAAATAAAATGAACTTATACATACACCAAGGAATAAGAGGATATACTAACTTTGTCACTGAATGCCGTAAAATACAGCAAGTAATTCACAAAAGTATGAAGGTTGTAGCATCCCAGAGAGTTACCGCATCTCAAAATAGCACTATGAATGGTGAGGGTAGGACAGAACACTAATCAGAAATTTAAAAAGGCATAATTTTGCAGTATTCTTCAAGTTGAACAACCTGGCATAAAGGTTGTCAGCCCATGAAAACAAAGTTCTTAAAATCAGTTTTACTTTCCTTCCCCTAATATCTTCAGCATGCACCAAAAACATAGATCATATTCATCTATTGCTTAATTCAGGATTTTATGTTTTTTAGTTGTTCCTTGTCTTATTATTTTCTTCATATACTCATCTATACATTCAACAGATACTTGTTACATATCTTATCTGAATGGACAAGGTGTGCTAGTTGCCAGAGAGGGAAGGATAATGACCAAGAAAAAGAGCCTGCACTCAGCTACATTATAATTTAGTAGGGGGAACACAATACAATAAATACATGATTAAAAAAAAAAAGAAAGTGATAAGTATTATAAGAGTGATTTTGCAAATTTGAGAGAAAAAAGAAACCCAATTCAGTCTGTGTTCATTGAACACCTGTTCTGTGTCAGACACAGTGCCAGTGGCTGTAGCTGCCAATATAAGCAGAACATGATTCATTTCTTATAGGGGTTTTTAGTTTATCAGGATTACCTCCTCTTGGCATGTGAGGAGTGTCAGAGAAGGATGTATGGATAAAGTGACATTTGAGTTGCATCTTAAAATACAGGTAAAATTTCGACATATGGAGATGAGGGTAAGAGCTTTCCAGGAAGAGGCAAAAGCATGAACACAACAGCATCTATGATCCTGTCTCTGAAGTTATTTTTATTCTTCTGAAGGCTTAATTTAATATAAGGATGATAGAAAGTATAGCTTTGATATATGCTTTAGAACACTTTGTTTTTAATGCACAAAAGATAAATATTCTTAGAAAACTGTATTTTAACTGTTTCATTAGTACCATTCAAATTACTGACTGGAGATGGTCTTATGCTGTTCCTGTATCTTGGACCCTCCTCTCCCCAAAAGGGTTTGCAACCTCTTGTAGCAAGTAAAAAAATAAGTTAAACCTCACTGCAGTTCGATGGGCAGGTGTTTTTGAAATAATACATTTCAAAATATTAGTTATTCATGGGTAAGGTCTATTCTAGATATTATATAATTGCTCTCATCTATTTTTACCCTTCATATTATCTACCTGGGTTGAACTTTGAAAAAAAAAGAATCAATTCATAAATTACTTAGGTGGACTTGCTTTTGGATAAGTGTTATCAGAAGAAATATTAAATGGCTATTAAGGGTCAGGTCTTTTCAAGCATTTTGTAGAAGTCTATATTGAGAAGAATAAGCAAATCAGTACTAACAGAGGGACTGAGAAAGCAATCCAAGAGAAAAGAGCGGGGAAATTATTCACAAAAGTGGTAATTTCTCTTGACTTCTATGGTTCAAATGTTTGTCCTCCCCTCCCCCTCACCGTACCTCCCAATTCACATGTTGGTATTCTATTGCCCATTGTGATGGTATTAAGCAGTGGAGCCTTTGAGAGGTGATTGTTCATGAGGATGGAGATTTCATGAATGGGATTATGCTCTTATAAAAAAGATTCTATAGAACTCCTTAGGCCCTACAGTGACAGTAAGACGACGCTAGCTGTGAACCAGGAAGACGGCCTTCACCAAACTTGACCATGCTGGTGTCTTGATCTTGGACTTCCCAGACTCCAGAACTGTGATCAATAAATATGTTATTCATAAACTACCCAGTCTGGTATTTCGTTATAGCAGTCTTAAAGAACTAAGACAATAACCCTATACCCTGAACACTTTTGAGAAAATCCCCCTTTTAAGCTTCTCTGTTTAATATTTTTAAATCTTAGGATTTAAACTACTTGACCACTAATATACTTTGCAAAGATACAAGAAGCCCACACTCTGCCCGCTGGTCAAAAAAGTAGCTATATCCATTGATAGATTCTTTGTTCAAGTATATTCATCCTATCTGTGATCTGTTCTGCATGTTTAGTTTAAAAGCACTTTTCTTGGTGTGGTTTGGCTCTGATATCTTGAACCAGTCTTCAGTCTCATAGTTTTTTTCCTTACAGACTTATAGGAGTTACCTTTTGGATATAAGTATGATATTAATCTTTAAGGTGGCATACTGCAGTTGGAGCCCTGCTGATAATTTTACATGACATTCACTTTTCTGAAAGCTGAGAAGAGGGAACAGCAGGATATTTTGATCTCGATAAATGGTACACTACAGACTTTAGATTTGGTTATAGATTGATGTTAGTGGAATGTTTGCATAGAACTTTACGATGTAAACTAGATTTTCACATATATTAATATCAATAACTGTATAAATTCCATTGCTATTACATCTATTCCATAGTTACTGTAAAATGGACTTCAGGGAGATTAAGTGTCTTATTGAACAGTTGCAGAGTTAGGACTTAAACCAATTCTTGTGATTTCATGTCCAACTCCCCCTTTTTCTATCTCCATTAGTTTGGAGTACAATCTTTAGAATTATATTTGAAAATTGTCATGATTAAGTTAGCTTCATAAAAATATCCTTTAGGTTTTTAATTGATAAGTGACAGACTGAGTAGGTGGAAGACCAGATTCAATATCATATTTTAGATTTAAATCCAGGTTCTAGGTAGTGAGTATTTAAATAACTTTTGATGTTGCCTTAATATTTTAATGCCACTGTGAAATAATCTGTTCACGTATATGCATACACACAAATGAACAGCTACTTCCAAAGACTCATTGCCATTTCACCTAACCTACCAAAAAAACTGTTTTATCTCTTTTTTTAAAATTTTACTGTTGCCAATTTTTTTAAAGTAAAAAGGTGGCTAATTAATACTTAAGTAAATCAAAGGCCAAGTCTTATCTCCTAAGCTACAGCTTTATTCAGTGTCACTTTTTTTTTAATGTGTTTTCGTAGTACAAAAATTAAAGTTTTCCTAATAATTTCCAGTCTACAATCCGTAAGGAAGTTTCTGCTTGGGAAGGGTCAGCAATGAACATGCGGGACCAGATATTATTAAGAAGAGTATCTTAGTCTGTTTGGGCTGCTATAATAAAATACCTCAGACTAGGTTACTTTTAAATAGATATTTATTTATTGCAATTCTGGAGGCTGCAACTTCAAGATCAGAGTGGTAGCATGGTCAGATGAGGGCCCTCTTCAAGGTCAAAGACTTCTTATATCTTCACATGGTGCAAAGGATGAGTTGTCTTTCTGGGGCCTCTTGTGTAAGGGTGCCAATTTCATTCATGAGGACTACATCCTCAGGACCTAATCACCTCCCAGAGACCCCATATCTTAATACCATCAGCTTGGGCATTAGGTCAACATATGACTTGTGGAGGAGGGAGGGCACAAACGTGCAGACTACAGCACAGAGTCATCCTAAAATTTAAGAAAGAAATTTTAAGAACATATAGCCCCCTAATTTTACAAGTGAGGGCACTGAGATCACATCTTCCCCAAAGTTATTTGTGTATATTTGTGGCAAAGTAGGAATGAGAAATGAAGGGCCCTGAATCCTGCCCCCTATTTTCTCAGATTTGGTCTACTTTCCCTCTGAATAGAGCATCGATTGATCATCACGGTAGTAATTTTTAAAAGAGAATAGTTGCAAATTACAGGGAAAAGGAATTTTTTAAAAAGTAAAGGAAAGCAGTACAATTTTATTTAACCTTTTCAAGTTGCCAAGAGAAAGAGTGATAAAGAACATTTACTTTCTGAAAATAAAAATTTAATTGGATCAGGGAGGATGGAATAAAATGAGAGTAGAAAAGTCATTTGCTCTTTCAAAATATGGATAGGCCACATTGAACTTTTCACCTTCTACTGTATCAGGGTTTATTGATGTGTAATTACAGGTCCTTGCCACATTCCATCAATCCTTATTTTCTGTTCTAATTTGAGTTGACCCTGTTGTATAGAAAATGCCTCTCGTATGCAGTAGATATAAGAGAAGATAGATTTTAAGGTGAATTTTAAAGCAGATTGATACTGATTCCAATTTATTTCTCTTGTTTTATTTGCTTTCTACCAATTTCATTTAAAAGTTGTAAGAACAGGAATTTTAGATTTATGAACAAAAGCTAACTCTAGCCAAGTTAGGTCTTTGATGACTTTGTTAGCAATACCAAAACACCAAGGCATTTACGCATGGTATATTACATTATGGAGCATTTAACAGTACAATCATTGAAATTGTCTTAGTTTCTATCATGTCTATATGGATTTAAAGCAGCTATCTTGTTTAAGGCAGGCATTCTAAGTAGCCCAGTTGTTTTGGACAGACAGAACAGTTTGGTGTTGAAGATTATTGCTGAATCATTGGTGCGTTTTATGTCTGTAGTGTGAGCAAGTACCATACTAAGTTCTTTAATATATTTCTGGGTAAGAAGATAGCGAATGATTTCTCAATCCAAGCATGCTAGAGCATTTTGCAGTATATTTACTAATAAGCATGACTGCTTTAAAGTTCAACAGTCACTGCAATATGTAGCTATGCCCATGCCACCTCTTTTTAACTGTTACTCTAGTGTCTGGCTCTGGTGTAAACCTGCACAGCCTCATGTATATGCTCCTTTCTACTTAGTTCAGCATTGCAAAGCAGAGAAATTCAGAGTTCTGATTCACAGAGATTACTATTTTGTTATCATGTTCAAGTAATGGTCTGCTAAAATTCTATCTTTAAAAGAAAAGAGGTTCACGCCTGTATTATCAAGGTCATTACTGAACTCAATTCCTTCAGTTTAAAAGCACAGAGATGCCATCTAGCAGCCGCCCACAGGAATGTCTTACACAGGAGTAGTTCTTTCTCTATAAAACTGAGCAATAATTGAATTCCTACAAGCCTTCAGTTTTTTAAAAAAATTTACTTATCGAATATGATTTGGTATATTGCCTATAATTCAGATACTCCATTACAAATGAAACTAATTAATATCTCTTAAAATAGACAAAGTGATATACTCATGAGCTCTAAATGGAACTAGAAACTTGGTAATAAGATTTTAATTAAGAAAACATAATTCTCATATTTTTCCTGAGAGGAAATTGATAATCTGTCTATATAAAAATACAAATAATTAATTAGCAGAGTGAATTGCTTTATTTTGTTAAAAGAAGATAATAATCTTGCTAATTTTCTGATATATTAAATGAGAAAGAAGAAAGTAAGTACATGCTGAAAGTAGATTCATCCTATTAATATTAGAAGTTTGGGCATCGTTTTCAATTTAAAAATAAAATTGATTTTCAAGCAACTAATGTTACCATAAGATGGCGATACTTAAGTACCTTAAAAAATGTCATAAAAATCTGTAAGTCTCAATCTGAAGAAAAATTATAAACATAAATATTATATAGTGTTCTATAAAATGGAATTGGTATTGTTAGAAAGCCTTTCTGTTTTCAGATCAATTAATATATAATAAGCACTCTCTAAGATTTAGATTTCTAATATATGTCACAATCCTATATCTGAAAAAAAAATTCATTCAATTTTAAGAGCTCTCTTATTTTGCCAGTTCTATCTCTGTGTGTTTATATACATGCTTACTGTAAACATAAAGAGTAATAATAGAGACTACTTAAATTTATTTTGAAATGTTATGAAATATATCAGTTCTAACATTAGTATTAAAAAATCAGCTGTTTTTTCTGTGCATTTAAGTATCATTATTTAATTATTATTTGTTGAAAAACTGGTTTTGTATGATACTGTTATTGGATTTTTAATTTCAATTTCACTAAACATAATTTGCATTATGAAACTAGTTTTATTATGTGAATTCTTAAGTAGTTAGAACAATAATAAGTAAAATTTGAGAAAATTCCTAGTTTATTACCTAATTCAGAATTATTTTGAGAATCGAATGGTGCCATTTGTGATTGTGTGCAGTGATATAGCTTGGTGATGAACAATAGTTTTGGTAAAACATGCAAAAGTAGGTTTTATTCACTTTTTTAAAGCAATATTCTTCTACCAGGTCAAAAACTTTTTACAACATTAAAATCACTTGCTATCTCTATAAGGCTGTATGTGATATAGAAAAAAATTACCATCTTCTGTTCTTTGCACACAGGAATGCAGTATTAAGAAGCTGAAAAGGACAGTTTAAAAAGTTAATGTATACCTTCCATCCCTAAATTTTTCAGCTCAGTTGTACCAAACAGCCACAGCTAAGTCTGAAGAAAAGTTTTATATTGTTCAATACCCAGAAATAAACTTGTTAATACTAGAAAAGGTCATATGGACTAAAACTGGGTCATTTATTTGGGTGATTTATGTCAGTATTTAACAGTTCTTCTTTGTTTATGTATTTAATTGGGGGAAAGAATGGAGTGCAAAAAGTAAAGATATTTATGCATTAAAGATATTAGACAAACCATATGTCATTTTTACCAAAGCTCTACATTTCTAAATTCATTTTAAAGCATGACAACATTCACTTTTAGTTAAGTGAATTTTTTTTTGCAATAATTCAGTAATTAAGTTTGTTTTAAAAAACTGTTTTACTAAGAATATTCCAAATGAGGTACATAATGGAATGTGTTCAAAAGTTTTAACTAACAATTATAATGAATACAGTAGTGGAATGTGTCACTATAGATCTAGAGACAAGAAGAAAAAAAAGGGATTTAAAAAATATAAAAACAAAATCAACACTTTTAACTTAAATATAAAATGCTTTGAAGGTATCCCTTAGTATGTAAAATATTAAGATCATTAAGATGCCATTCACACACTGAAGATTTCAGTGACAATATTAGCACAACTATAGCTTTAAAATAAAAAATGATTTTATTCTCATTAGGTCTCTCTATGAAAAGTGCACAGAAATAATTATGAGGATAATGACATGATGCTAAGTTTTTACTATATACTGTATTAGGCCTAGAAATATTCAGTCAGCCGCAGTATTGGATTATGCTTGGTTACATCTTAATTAGTTCTATTCAGTTCTGAAAAGAAACTTAATTTCTCTATACCACTCAGATGTAAAGCTTCAAAAATAACTTTACAATATTTCAAAAGTACGTAAGCTTTAAGTGGTTTTGTAGTATGGCATCATTTTTTTTTTCTGTTGTATCAAATTACTGTTGATCAGTTAAACAAGTAAAGTAATTTTAAAATTGTATCTCTTACTATTTTTACGAGCACTTTATCTCATATTCCAGATAATTATGATTTTCTTAGAATGCTGAAGCTCTCAAATCATCTCACTTTATCATCAAAACCTTGATCATACACTGCTGAAAATATTTCTTCTTATTTTTCTGCATTTTTAAAAAAAGAGCTTAGTGTTCTCTTTAATTGCCAGAACCAGATAATTTGCAGAGTTCAACAGCCATGAGATACCTCATTCTTCCTATTGCCCTCCTAGTGTGATAAGGTTCTCACTTCCTGTTTAACACTGATCATCGGAACTTCCTCAGTGCCCTCTAATTTCCTTAATGAAAAGAAAGAAGCAAATAAACACAAGCCCCTTTCACCAACGCCTCTCAGCCATGGCAGAGAGTACAGCTCTGCCTCTTTGCCGTGTGTGTTACAAGCAGCATCCCAAATGTTTTTGGACACAAACTGCAGCACGTCTGCGATGGGGCTATTACTGACCAGGATCAGCTGGAAAACACTTCTCTGCTTTCAACAAAGAAACGGTTCAACATCTCCTAAAACATGTTTACAAATTGCATTGTTTGAGCTGCTAACTCCTTTGCATTACTCGTCCGACTTCAGAAGAGCACACTAAGCACTCGGATACAGAATAAGCTAAATTCCCGGGAGAGCCGCATTGCCCGCTGCCCATACATACACATTATATTCGCTCTTGGTCCCCCCCACACCCCCTCTGTCCAGGACTCTACCTTGAGGAGCTATTCCTCCGGTAGTTCACCTTGCTATCTTCCAAGCAGTGAGAATACGCCAGGCACCACAAGATAGCTGGAGAGCTGTCTTTCGTGCCGTTTGGGGGCATATTTATTTGCATTTTGGGTCGGTTTGTTTTATATCGCGCATTTATTTCAAACAAGAGTTAAAATATTGCCCGTACCTTGGAAGGATCTAATCCAGCAAGCAAAGACAGCAGCAGGAGATTGAGTAGGTTGGATGTCGCCTGCATTCTGATCTGGGTTTTTGCCCTCTCTTTACTCTTTTATGTAGCCACTCCACTCTCACTGCAGAGACCTTTCCCTCGTCAGTTGCACTTTCTGCCTGCCAGTCAGAGCAGAGTGGAGATAGAGGCGGTGGCAGGAGCAGGAGCAGGAGCAGCAGCAGCCAGTAGCAGTAGCGGCAGCAGCGGCAGCCGCCCTGGGGGGCGATCATTCCGCAGGCATCCTCAGAGCTGGGAGTTCGCGAGCTCGAGGGTGGGTTGGGCTGCAGTGGGCGCTGACCGAGGTTCTGAAGCGCCTCCAGCCTGCGCGTCCCAGTTTACCCTCTCTTCCGCCGCTATCTAGCCAGTCCACCTCAAAAGTTTTGACCCAAGAAAAAGATAAAGAGAGTAAAGGCTGAGAGAGGTGTGGAGACCTGGACAACGGATATGACATCACTACAGCTCCTGGGGGCTTGGGGAGATATTTTGCGGGGAATTTGTTAACCAAACAAGGATTGACTCGTGCTCCAGTTCAGCATTTGCTGGCAACTTGAGCTGCAGAGAAGTAAAGAGTCAGCTAGATACAGGATTATGAAACACATAGTGCCTGGAACCTTCTACTGTCATTGACAGAGGCCTCGATATCATATTTAGTGTTTTAAACAAAGTTTACAGTGCAGACTATCAATATGAATTTTCTGTCCAAGGCACAAAGTGTTAGCTGTTATATATGCATATATGCACTGTCATTTATGAATAGTCTATTTATGAATAGTCTATTGAAATAATCTATTTGGTTAGGTATTAATGCATATTTATCTTAATCTAGAGGCTTTTGATCATCCGAAAATACTATGCAGAAATAAATGGAGAGACTCTTTTCTCCTTATAAATTGGATATTCCATTAGTAACTCCCCTCCACTGAAATCTCTCCCCCTCACGCACAGCGATACCCAGTAATATAATTTCCTCGTCAATCTGACTCCTGTTTATGCCTGAAGAAGAATTCAGTGATGGATGGACAGCGGGATGGGAAAAGTGATTATTCCAACTTTCCAAGTACTTCTGTTTCATAGAGCTCAAGGAAAGAGGCAGAATAGCTGCCTCACAAGAGCAAATAAAGAATAAATGACAAACTGTTTCATGCACCCTCATCGTTTAACTGTACTCAAGCAACTCCATTTTTTTTGAAGCTGGAAAAGGTTGTGTTCTCCATAAGATGAAAAGGTGAGGATTTGGCAACCACTCTGAAACTCCTCGTCATACAGTTATGCTTTTAATACTCCTTGAGTCATCTTCTGTTGGTTTTTCTAGAAATGATACTTTAAAAGGGTTAAAATATGTAAACCGGAGATATAAATATTGCTTCCACATTAAAAAGATGATAAATTGTTTGAGATATCAGAAACGCACTCTACCAATACTTTATTGAAAACTTCATTTTTTTGATATAATAAATCTCAACTAGGATTCAGATACTTTTGAAAGTTATAATCCCCAAGGTTTTACATCATATGGCATCTATTTTTATCTTGATATTATGAATATGTGTGCATATGTGTATGAGTACTTGAGGTCTTTTTTTCATACAAAATATAAATAGCAAGAAGAAAATTAATTTGAAAATTTCATTTGAAGAGATAAGAAATGCATAGGAAATAGATGGCAAAATAACAGAAAGAAGGTGGAATTATTTGGGAGCCGTCAGTTTATTGATAACCCTAGCAATCATTACCACAGTTGGAAATTTCCATTATTTCCAAGCAGAAGCAGAAAACATAAATTTTTTTCTTTGAAGGTAAAATATAAACTGCAGAGTTATGTCTGCCACCCTTTGGGATAACTTTCTAGAGCATATTTGAAGCTAAGTCTTTAAAAAGTCTTATTACATTTGTTCAATTATCTATCTGTCTATGAGTGATAAGTTATCATAGAGTACTTTTAATGATTCATACATAAAAATTGTTGGAAATTTTATTCTGCACCCATTTTCAAATCATTGCCCAATTTGGAAAAGAATTTGCACAGATATGGTAGTTGGGTGATTATAATAGTGCATTTTTATTACCTATACTAAATACAACATAATTGTGTGATTATTTGTTTTACACATGCTTTTCTCTCCTCTCAGAATGTCTTCTACCACCTTTTTTTCATCTACACCTCTCAGCAGGCAGGGTAGCATGCTTATTTGCAATAGAAGTTGTGTTCAACAGACACACAAAACAGTAATATGGAAACATAATCATATCAATTTTATCACCTCAAGATCAACATGCTCTTTTAATGACAATATTTTTTTTTAAGAATAAAAATTATTCTGATCTTATACTCAGTGAACCATATTAATGATTGGTCCAAAATTTCTATATGGGCACATTTTTCCCTTTAACTCTCCATTTTCCTATATTTCATGGCACTAGAAGATCATTTGTAACAAGGAGTTGAGAAGACAAATTCTATGAACTTTGCCAAGGAAATGTGATAGAAGATGATAATACTTAAAGTCCTGAAATAAGCAATGCATGATAATTATGATACAATGGAAACAGATATCAGCATACTTAAAACATACTTGCCAAAGAAAAGCTTAGTCATTTGTAGAGAACAGTCAAGTTTAGTAATAAATGAAAATGAAATAAATGAAAAACTGTTGAACATGCCACTGAAAAACAAAAGCTGTAACTAAACAACACACATTCACCAAATACCCTAACACTTCCTCCTTCTTTAAAAAAAAATAAATAATATTGAATTGTTTTTCTTCAACGTAATTCTGAAAGTTTTTAGTCCTTTATTTTGTAATAAATCTCTCTTATAATACATTTCCACACAATCAACTTGATGATATTGTAGGCCACGTCATATCTGTACATAACAATTTACACAGCATTTATCCTTGTAAGGAAGAAAGTCCATGAAGCTCTTCATAGCTTGTTTTCTACATAAAATATTTAAGTGTTCTATAATAAAAAGAAAATGGTATACACACTTTTGTTTTCACAGTCACCTCAGATTGGTTACCATAATTTAATAGGAACTGGAGCTTAGAACAAAAGGTAAAAAAAAAAAAAAAAAAAAAAGTGATTCATAGCCTAGATTTAGAAATATTGTATTTTTCAATATGTGCAAGAGAATATATTTGATATTTATGTGTCTAATTACAGTTAGCCTTCTTCTATGCCTACAATGGATACAAAGATGCTTTGAATTTTATAAAGAATTCACAAATTTTAGCCAGTAGTACCTACAGAATTGAAAATAAAAATAAGCTTATATGAAATAGTGTACATATATAAACCTAGAACAAAGAATGACTTTTTAAACATTTATTCCCAGTATTACAAAAGTAAGTTCTTAATTATATAATGAATTATATTTTAGCTATTTTATGTTAGTCTTCATTTGATAAGGGACTGTATGACATATTTCTTTAAGACATGTTATACTATTTCAATATTCTATGTTAGAATATTAAAAAAATGCTATTCCCTATTTTGATTTTCATCTATCATTTATCACAAATAGACTTAGTTATTTTAGAAAAATAATAAAGAAGATTATCCAGAAGGTTATTTAAACCCTGAGGAAATTTTCACCCTTTGTTACATAAACAAGGATAGTCTTTGATTCACTTTCCAATGTCCTTGACTTGTCAGAGTACTGCCACTCTTTAATTTTTTGTCTTCTTTTCTCTGTTCTCACTTGAGGTGACTTTGCCATGTACATCTAGATTCCCTACCTTTCCTGACTACCCTATCTAAAACAACATCCAGTCATTCTCTGTTTATTTATTTTTTTGATTAGGTTGGTTATTTATGTCCTGTCTCCTTTATTAGAATATACTCTCCATGTGGAATAGTCTCTGTTTGCTATACTGCTCTAATTTAATCTCCTAGAGTAGTGCCTGGCATGTGGTAGTCATTTAATCCACAGTGATTTAATGAATGAATGAATGAATGAGTGAATTTCCAACCCTAATTCTACTTCATGCATGATATTTATATACCCAAGGTTTGCTAGATGTCAGTCACTTAATTTCTCATAGACACCTCAAACTTAATTTTTCAAACCAGTATATTTTTCTCAGTCATATTAGTTTAATTTATTTCTCCATTGCAAAGCAAGAAGCATGTAAGTCACACTTGATCTCTCCCTCACCTCTATCCCTGTATTCAGTCTATCAACAATTATATTAATTTTTTCTCTATAATATCTCTAAATCCATTCACTTCTCCATGTATACCTAGATCAGAATCTCATTTTGTATCACCTGAATTATTACAATGTTTTCCCCTCCTTGGCCTTATCATCAGTTTTTTTGTTTGTTTGTTTTTTGTTTTATTTTTTTACTTCTACTTTCAGCCTTCTATTTATACTTCACAGAGGACCTGATATGGTCGATTTAAAGACTAATTTGGCCATGTTGCTTCTTAGATTAAAGGCCTTCCTTCAGTGCTTCCTATCTTCTACATGATCAAGCGTGGACTCCTTAAATTGGCTGGTCCATGGTCCTGCCTGATATGGCCTCTTGCCTTCCTCTCCAGCCTCATTTCTAACTGTAGACTGTCAATAATTTTAAATCTAGTAAAATTTTAATGCTTATAATTTCCTTTACAGCATTCTCCTTTTTCATTAATAGTTTTTTTCCCCCCTGAACAATATTTATTCTACCTTCAAATTTCATTTTAAATGTGACTTCATCTAGAAATTTTTTCCTGGACCCCCAGTACCATCCCTCAATGTTTCTTTTCCCATTTTTTAAATAAGATTTTTGTGCATGTTTTTATCATTGTATGTTTACTACATTTGATTATTAGAATCTACTTTTGTGTCTTCTTCACTTGATTTTAAAACCCTTGAAGATGTTTAGGTTATCAATTGCTGCATAACTAACCCTTCTGAAATGTAGTAGTTCGAAACAAAAATATGTCATTAACCCTCATGGTTCTGTGATAATTCTCACCTGAGGTTTCTTATTCAGTCTCAGTCAGATGGAGATTAGAGGTATCTCATGGCTAGAGTTGGCTAGATAGCCAAGATGGCTCACTTTCATGGCTGAAGTTGCTGCGCTCAGCTGGTTGCTCAGGTGAAGTTGCTGAGTAGATCCCCTTTATTTCCTCACTCTTTGTGGCTAGTATTTCCTATAGCATGACAACTAGATTCTGAGGGAGCAGCCCAAGAGCTAGTATTCTAAAAGATGTAGGCAGACATTGCAAGGATTTTCCACTTAGTCTAGTAAAGAGAAAAATGAAATAATTCAAAACAGCTAATTATTCAAAACACGTTTATTTGAATTTGTTATTTTTTCTGTGTGTATGTTTACAATAGAAAATAATTATAATACGGTTCAAAATGGTAGACAGAACATAGGAGTTTATTGCATCTCCCTATAGTGATCCTTTTAAATATATGGACTACAAATTTTCTTTTAAGTATAAAGTAAGGGAAGCAGAGTTATCAAAGGAAATTGTGCAAGATAAGAATTAGGGAAAAGAGTGTTAATGATGGAAAACGGAGGAGAGAAAACCTTAGTCTTTGAGAGGAAACTGGGAACATACTCGTGTTGACTGAGGGAGCTCTTCTGCCTCTTAGAACTCCAGCAGTGGGTGAATATAAAAGGGTTGCTTTCCTGTTCCTTTCACATACCCCTGAAGCTAAGGAGCCTGATACTGACCCTCAGATAAAAACAAACAGAAAAGATTGTTCTCTTGAACATCCAAGAAGCATCTTGAGAGAAAGACGGAAATTAACAGGAGTGTTGACAGAGCAATTAAAGCCTCCTCAGTTTAGCCCTTCACACTCCCCTCCCCTCCCCCACACCCCAGAACACAGCCCTCACATTCTCGCTCTAGGTAGGGGCTGTTATATACAGAACTCCAAGTTTTCCTACTTTCTTATTTTTAAAAATGATTTCATTTTAATGGAACACTCGATATGTGCAAAATGATAAATACAATGCAGATAAACAAGGTACAACGAATAATAACAAGCCAAACACACATTTACATAGAACATTACTATCTGTGTTTTTTATTAGTTATGTCTTACTCCTCTTTGCCCCAAGGGTACTTACAATTCTGAATTTTGACTTGTTATATTTCGGGTTTTCACAATTGTTTTGTTACTTTACTAGTAAAAAAGGTATCAGGGATTTTTCTTAATTCTGTATAACTGGCAACATACTGCACATATTGTTGCTGCCTTCTTCACTCATAAATATTCTATTTTTTGAGATTCTGGCATACTGCTGTGTGGTTCTGTAATAATCCCTTTAATTTGAATTATAATTTTCCATTGTATGAATATGTTGTCAAGTTGTCATTTACCTATGATAGACATTTGTATCTTTTGAAGTTTTTGTTATTACAGTGCTGCTAATGAATGCTTTTGTACATGTTTCCTGGTGTATTTGTGCAAGTACAAGAGGCATGAACTTACCGGTTCATGTGAAATGACTACTGTCAACCACACACTATAACGTCAAATGCACTGATATGTGCTTCATTCATTCATTAAAGTGTTAAATTAATATTTATTAAGCATAAATTATGTGCCAGGCAGTATTCTTAGACCTAGAAATAAGTCAGTGAACAAAACAAACCCACAAAAAATCCATGCCCCTGTTGGAGCTCACATTCTGTTGTCCAGTAGTAACATGTAAAAGTTTCTGATATTGTGGAATTGTCTCTGTTTTTATTTCTTTGTCAGTATGATTAGTATAAAATAGTATTATGTGTTTTTAAAAGTTTTAAATATAACTCTATTCAGAAAAAAGTAACGTGCCTTAAAGTACACATATTTGAAGTGTACGACTTAAAAAGTTTTAACATAAATATATGTTCATAACATCATCATCACAAATAAGATAATGAACGTATACCTCCCCCTTTTTATCATGTACCTTTTGATCCCTTCAGGCTGACTTTCGTTTCTCTTAAGCTCACATACAACAATTGATAAGCTTTACCATATCTCAGTGTGCATACCCTGGTGTGATATGTAAATGGAATCATAGAATATGTACTCTTTTCTGTCTGTATTCTTTGACTTGGCATGATTATTTGAAAGCTACCCATGTTGTAGCATGTCTTAGTGGTCCATCTCTTTTTATTGCTGAATGGTATTCCATCATAGAGATACACCAGTTTTGTTTTTCCATTTACTTGCTGATAAACATTTGAGTAGTTATCAGATTTTGTGTATTTGTATACAATAATTAATAGCAGCTTTACTGGTAATAGGCCAGACAATTCTTTGTCATCTGGGGCTGTCCAATGCATTGTAGGATGTTTGGCAGCATTGCTGGCCTTTACCTCTTAAATGCCATAGTAACCTTCCAGGAAAGACAACCAAAAATGGATTCAGATGTCCCTTGAAAATCAAAATACCCTTGGTTGAAAACCACTGGCTTATTTGAACATGCAAAAAAAAGCACATAAAAACTCCAAATATGATTGTTAGATATTTATATTATTTATGAAGTGATCCCTCTGATTACTCTAAACCCATTTGCCTCTACATACAGCCATTACGATACTATTAACTATAATCCCTTTGTTGTACTCTATGTCCTCATGACTGTTTTGTAACTACTAATTTATACTTCTTCATCTTTTTACCTTTTTTACCCAGCTGCCCAACACCTTCCCCTCTGGCAATCACCAGTTTGTTCTCTGTATTTGTCAGTCTGAAACTAATAAATAAAATTAAAAAAAATTTTAAGTAGCAGGGTAAGACTTTCTCTATCACTTTATGACTTACTATAAAACAGAAGAAATAGTGACATTGTGGTATTAACACAGGAATAAACAAATTAATCAGTGGAATAAAATGCAGTGCTAAGAAACTCAGACACACTAAGCTCATTTGTGACAGAAGTGGCTTTTTTTTGAAGGTCAGTGAGAAGTATGAGCTTTCTGAGATACGTAGATAAAGACAATTGTCAATTCATATACAGAACTGAAACAAAAGGAAAGGAATTAGTTCTTTATGCTATATCATTATAAGGAGGCTAAAATTAAAAAAAGAAAAAGTAAATTTTTGTAATTTTTGAAAGCAGTATATCTCTGCTTAAATTATTCAGGTAAAAATTATCTCTGATTTTAATATTAATAAAATAACTATCATTTATGAAGAATTTTTTATGTGCAAGTACTTTTCATTACTATTTCCAGTCTTCCAATAATATTTGAGGTGGGAATTCTTATCCTCATTTGGAAATCAAAATAACTGAGTTCTAGTGAAAAGAAGTAACGTGCCCATAGTCATCCTGATGGCAAATGTCCCAGCAAGATTTTGATTTCATGAATGCTTGCCTTGGAAAATCACTTTCTTTGATAATTAACACATAAACCATAATCTCACCAAACTTCCTATCATTTTTTGGGTGTGTTTAATTTTTACTCCTACCTTAAGCCCATCAATTGTCTAAACTTTGGGATTAATTCTTACTACAACACATACTGCATCAGAATGTCATTGATCAGGTCAAAAGCTTGACTAAGAAACAAATTACTCTCTTCTGCTAGTACCCTCATGGATACTTACTGTCCTGAGTTTCTTATCCCCTAAACATAAGATTTCCAGCTTAGGTTTCTTACGTGATTACCCTACCTTTTTGCTCCTACTCCTGGTTATAGTACCATTACCATTTTTGTTAGTTTTTAACTTTTTAGTTTTAAAAATTTTCTTAATGTTCCTGCAGTCTGTTGTAGTCTGCTTGCCATCCAGCCTGGTGTCTCCTGGCTCCTTCTAAGCTCCTTCACTAACATACGACTCCTGGTTGCAGTCCTACTGTGTTCACCAATTTTAGGCTCTGTGTTCTCTGTAGACATGGACTAACAGATACCGATGAATTCCGGTCCAACTCCAGATTTGCCTTGATTCTTCACTTGGTTTTGTTCCATAGCTGTTTTCCGTTAGTGTCCTTTCGGTTGCAGAGTATGCCAAGAATTTGCTTCAGCAATGGTAATAGTCGTACACAAAAGGGAGGTAAATAAAGATCCTTAGAAATAAAAATCAAATTGACTAAATTTACCACAAAATGGGTCCCCATTGGGGAGCAGAGTACACAAAAGAATAAACTACTTGTTTATCAAATTAGACAGTTCTTAATTTAAAAAGCTGTTCTAGCAGGTGAGCAGAATGTTATTTAGTGCATCAAGAATTGTAATTAAGTTTAAAGAGACTGTAGGCCCTTGAAAGTGAATGCATCTCCTGATATTGGGCAGGCTTCACCAACATCAGTATCCCTTCTAGGGTCTTATGACTTCCACTTATTTGAATTCTTAGCAGCATTATGCTTTGGTTGTGTGTGTGTGTGTCTGTGTGTCTGTGTATTTATTTCAGAGTAGAATTGAGAATCATTACATCAGTTGACCCCCGTTAATGCCATATAAAATGAGCAAGGATTAAAATGAAAAGAAAATAACCTAACTACATATAAGATATGTTATTGCTTTTTCTCTGTGAAAATACTTTTTTACAACTCAGCATTCTGAGAATTAAGTGCTGTTATAAACCTTTTTGCTCGTGCCTATTAAAGTTGCCATTGATGCTGAAATTATAATAATTACTTATTGACACTAGCTGGGGTAATTGCAGTGAACAGTCTTGCTATGGGCCAATTAAGCTGGAAACACTAGATACGGTTGAGGCTTAGACTCTCAAAAAGACATTAGAAACAGAAATAAAATGACAAAGACCAAGTAAGAAGAAATTCATTGACCAATAGAATAGTAAAGGGCATGTTATAATATAGGCATATGAGTTGAAACAAGCCATTTTATATTTGAATTCCTCCTTCATTTATGGTGATTAGTTTTGAAATGTAGACTTCAAATAATGGCAACTAGAGTAGTGTACGATGAGCCACATAGACATTGTACGTTTATAGTTGAGAGAGAGGGAGAAAGAGTGAGTGAGAGAGAGATTGAGAGTAAACTAACTAAGAAGATCTGAGAATGTTAAATCGCATTTATCTGACAAATGATGACTTATATAACCTATAGCTCTAATTTGTGATTGAGCAATACAGTTGACATTTTCCTGGTGACACAGAGCTGCTGATTTAGAAGCAGATGCTGTCCACAAAAAATTTCAGAGATTTTGTTGTTATTTAACTTTAAATGATAATTAAAATTAACTGACTTTTTTTCTCATTAAAAAGGCAACAAATATAGAAGTGTAGAAAATCTAGCAAACGTCGTATTAAAACAGAGGAAAAACCTTGGCATTCAAAGAATACTGCTTTTAATGTAGAAGTACAATTTATATGTCTTGTTTCTAAGTACTTTTTACATACACACAAATTTAGGTATCCTAATTTTATACAAATGATAAAAAGAGCTAATATCGTTGATCGATTTTTGTGTCAGACATGTTATAATCATTTTATATGCAATATTGCATTCATTGCTCATTACAACCAGATGAGGTAAATCACATGATTTCCTTCATTTTACAGACAAGGAACCTGAGGTACAGACAAGTAATCCACCTACCCAACATCACTGAGGTTAATTGGGATTAGGAATTAACTAATGGTTAATTAACTAATTAATTGGTAGTTAATTGGGATTAGGAACCCACTTCAGAACCTAAATATGGAGTTGCCATTTAAGTTACATTATATTACTTCCTATTTAAACAACCTTTAAAATCTTTTACAAATGCATTTTCATGTATTTGGTCTGATATTATGAATTAGTGTATGTATACCACAACTCACCTAACTTTGTTATTCAATATTTTGGCTGTTTTCAATTTGGCACTATTATAAATAATATTTCAACAAGAAAACTGGGCAAAGAGTTTTGTCAGCATTTTATATTATATAATAGAGGATGAAATACAAGGGTATAAGCATGTTTAGAGTTTTAAAAACATATTGCTGAATTGCTTTCCAAACATATTTTATTGATTTAGGATCCTGCCAGCAAAGTGTGTGATTTCCTGTTTCTTAGCGGCTTTATCAGCACTTCGGTGCAATTTGAAGAAGACTAGAGATCTTTCTGTTTCTTCTTTGTGGTGAAAGGGCATGATTTTTTTTCCCTCCCTATTTCATAAATCTTCAAGTTCCTACAAAAAGCTTAGAAAAGAAAGGACATGCAAAGCACTCAAGAGTATTTTTTTATTTAGGGGAATGCTAACTAGATAAAAAAAAATTTTATAAACTCTGATTTTCAGGAAAAAATAGACTCATGTTAATTAGTACTTATCCCACAACATTCATCACTCTTTGATATACAGTTTGAGATTTGCAAGGAAAATTAGTAATTAGTGCTGAAGAGTCATGTTGCTTTATGAAGCTGATTGTGTTTTTGACACACTTATCCCTGTGGAAATGGTGACTTTCAGTTGTGCAGAAAGTAGTAATGCCGAAAAGATTATGAGACGATCACAATGGGTAACTAGTATTTTTTCAGAGGTCAGGGTGTGCTCGTCTGCAGTAAAGCAGGTTTGATCTTCTGTGGCTCCCAGACAATGATCTTTACTGCGCACTTCCCCACCTTCGCCCTCCACCCACACCAAAGATCACTCAGAAATTATAGAGCATGGAACGAAAGACACTAATTCTTGGCACATCCACTGGTGTTTGCAGCTATGAAAATATGAAGATTCAGTGTATATTTGAGATTGTTAGAAAATGTTAAGCTGTTTTATCTTGAACAGTTTTCTCATTTTAAGATGCTCACAACTAATGTCCTATTTTGGAGTACAGTTGGACTAAATGTAGAACCCTCCAAAGAGGAAAAGATCATGAAAATAAATTATAAGGTTATGTTTGTGGGAAATGATTGCCGCAAGTGGTAACCAGCCACAGCTTTTTATTGAGGACTACTCAGTGCCAGTCTCCATGCCAAGAACCTATGGATGTCATCTCATGTAATCATGGTAGCAAGCTGGTATATATTACATATGTTATATATGTACAAATAGAGATTTAGAATGGCGTGTGACTAACACTAGGTCTAGGTTCCATGGACAGCAAGTGGCACAGTGGGGATTTGACCCTAATTTAAAAAAATTTTAAATATCCTGATATTCGGACTCCCACGAGAGAGTCTTCATTTACAAAATTATGATCTATATCTGACTCAAGAGCTCATATATCTTGAAATTGCATTGAGTCTGAAATAAATGTGTTTTGTTATATGCAATTTTGAGAGAGAGCATGAAAGATGCCATGAGCTGTCATAAAAGCCTAATAGTTGAACTCCCAAAGGCTCGAAAAAGAAAGAAAAATCAATGCTCTTTCCCAGTATATTTTTTCTTTGTTTAAATAATTTATATGTCCTCTTTATTTTATGTGTAACATTTTATAACTTTAGACATCTGATTTCAAGTAGATTTCATTTTAATTGTCCTTAAAAAATTATTTTTAATTCCAAGCAAATAGTGTTGTTCTCAATATTTATTTTATGCATGGTGGACTTGTGCTTGTGCTGGTAGTATTGTTATTTTACATCTTCCTGAATCAATAATCAGAGGTTGAATACGCTTATTTATTTATATTCATATTGTTCTTCAAAATGACTTCTACTGAAGTTGTCATCTTTTACTAAAAATAGCAAAACATAAAGGTGTGTTCATGTTTTGAATTTTCCGATGATCTTAGTCCCTATGTCAGTTGATCATCGTATTTACTTCATCAGCTAATATCTATCTTTTACATTTTATTTATTTAAAATTTGAACTAAATGTAACTATGTCTACACACCAGGACAATGATGGAAATTAGGATTTTAACTGTGTACATTGGTTAGTTTTAACTGTCTACATTAATTAGAACATTGGTCTATTGCTATATAGAGTCAACCTAGATAATTTAAAAAAAACTCAGAATGTGATTATATTTTTTGTAACAGACAACACTTTCAAATTGTAGTTTGTATTAATACTCAGTAAAATTAGCTTTATCTTCTTGAAAAGTATATTTAGGTAGTACATTTAAAATACTACATACCATAAATATACTGAAAATTCATGCCCTTAAGAATTATCTTTTATTTTTATTTTTGAAAATATAGTCATTATAGAGATGTTATTGCTTAGAATGACTTGTTAAACTAATTAGTAAATGTTTTATTAAAGTCTATTGAGTTGAATGTAATCAGTGGACAGAGGAGTATATATGACACTCCATTTCCTGCATGGATTTAAAGAGATTCTTGATTGGGTGCACTTAAGACAATAACTGCTAGCTTTTATACTTGCCTGAAAATCAAATACAAAATAATGTGAGGACACATAAAGAAAATTCTTTTGAAATTCAGTTTGTGTCTGATTAACTTAACTGGTCATCATACCATAGAGCTCTTGGCAGAAAGTCCTGATCTTGAATCTTTGTGGAGCTGTTGATTTTACTCTGTTTCTGTCCTTTTATTAATGAGGGAAATTTAAATAAGCAATGCATATCAGTACACTGTTATATCTAGGAAAAATGAAGGCTGCTCAGAATTATTTGGAATTTAGGCAAAGCAACATATGAGTTCAATATTCCTGGCAGAATGATTGTAAACTGACTTTTAATTGGTGTTTGTATATTTTAATGTGCTAACACATTATACATATAATATATTGAAATATTATATAATGTATTATGTTTATATCATATCAAAATTACTAGGCATCTCAGAAAGAGAAGTAAAATAAGACAATTACATTTACGATTACATATAAATAATGAAATACCTAAGAATAAATTTAACCGAGGAGGTGAAAGACTTGTACACTGAAAACTATAAGACATTGATGAAAGCAATTGAAGGAGACAAAAATAAATAGGAAGACATTATGTTCTCATGGATTGGAATAATCAATATTGTTAAAATGTCCAAAACTACCCAAAGCAATCTACAGATTCAGTATAATTCTTATAAAAATTCCAATGGCACTTATAAAAGAAATTAAACAAATAATCCTAAAATTTGTATGAAACCAAAATAAAAAAAAAAAGTTTAAACAAGAGATAACCCTGAATAGCCACAGTGATCATAAGAACAAAACTAGCAGTGTCTCGCCCCATGATTTCAAACTATATTGCAAATCTATAGTAATTAACACAGTATGGTGTTGGCATAAAAACAGACACATAGATCAATGGAACAGAATAGAGAGCCCAGAAATAAACTCATGCATAATGCTGAATTTGTGACAAAGGAGTCAACAGTATATAATGAGGAAAGGACCATATTGTTAATAAATGCTGGGAAAACTAGACAACCACATGAAAATAAATGAAACTCAACTACTATCTTAAATCATACACAAAAATGACCTTAAAATGGATTAAAGTCTTGAATGTAAGACCCAAAATCATAAAAGTCTTAGAAGAAAACTAGTCAGTAAACTCCCTGACATACGTTTTAGTGATATTTTTAATCTAACACCAAGAGCAACAGAAGCAAAAATAAATAAGTGATTTACATTATTCTGAAAAGCTTCTGCACAGCAAAGGAAGCCATCCTGTTGAATGGGAGAAAATATTTGCAAATCATGTATATACTAAAGGGTTAATATCCAAAATATATAAAGAACTCATACAACTCAATAGAAAAAAAATTTTTTTAAGTGAGCGGAAGATATGAGTAGACATTTTTTCAAAGAAGACATACAGCTGCCTAACAGGTACATAAAAAAATGGTGAACATCATTAATTATCCAGGAAATGCAAATCAAAACAACAATGAGATGTCACCTCATACCTGTTAGAATGGCTATTAACAAAATGATAAGAAATCACAAGTGTTGGTGAGGATGTGGAGAAAAAGGAAAACTTGTACATTGTTGGTGTGAATGTAAATTGATGCAGCCTCTAAGGGAAGAAAGTATGGAGCTTCCTCAGAAAATTACGTACAGTACTATCTTATGACCCAGAAATTCCACTTCTGCATATATATCTGAAGAAAACAAAAACCCAAACTCAAAAAGATATATGCACCCCCATGTTCATTGAAGCATTATTTGTAATCCCTAAGTGTCCATTGATGGATGAATGGACAAAGAAGCTGTGGTATTTACATAAATACAATGGAATATTATTCAGCCATAAAAAGAAGGAAATCTTGCCATTCGCAACAACATAGATGGACCTAAAGGATGTTATGTTAAGTGAAATAAATCAGAGAAAGACAAATACTGTATGACCTCTCTTATATCTGGCATCTATAAACAAACAAACAAACCAAAGTCATAAATAAAAAATAAATTGGTAGTTGTCAGAGGTGAGAGGTGTAGGGGAAAGAAAAGAGTGAAGGGAGGTCAAAAGGTAAAACAAACAAACAAATAAGTAAAACAAAGATTTAGGAAACTCCAAGCAATCAAAACGGATATTAGCAAATCCGTTTCATAGAAAGTCCTTAATTTTAATTTTATTTCGTATACATTTCTAACAAGTTTCGTTAACTGTCGCCTAACCTATTGTAAATTACTAGTAAAAAAATTATTAAGCATAAATCTTACCTTTTTTTTTTTTATAGCAGCACCTATGAATAAGTGGTCATCTGTCTTTATTTCTCTGGTCTGCTTTGAGGTTGAATTATATTTAAATATGATGACATATCTCATTTGGTATAGTGACTAAAACAGTTTGTGGTATTCTGATGCCATTTCTAAAATGTTTATATATGAGGTTTCTTTCCTATGTCATGGTGTTTGAGGTTTTGAAAGAGAAATAGAGTTGTGGTTGGGATTTGACTGGTTATAAGGCTGTAATCTAGAGAATTTAACCAGAAAGAAAATACTTTTAAATTATAAACTAGAATAGAAGGAGCATGGTCAGCACCTTATTTGAATTTGCTTTGCTCGCTGTTCATTATAGGAGATTCAAAAGTGTATCTAAAGGATTTAAAACCTCAAAAACCATATGCTCAAACTTTTAATTTCTTATGACAGTCAGAAAAAAAAAGAAACTTACTCCAAGTATTATTTCTGAAGTCCAGTAGATCAGGCTTCTTGGTTTTTCTTTTTCTTTTCTTTTCTTTTTTTCCCCCTTAAGGCACTAATGAAACAATGAGGGCACATAGGGCATTTATGAACTGTTAAACTTTAATATCTGTCTGAATGTTTTCTTTTTGACTCACTTCTGAATATGTGTCTCTAGCTACCCCTCTGTATCTTCATCTCCAGTCTTTTTAGATGTTCTTGTATCTTTCTCACCCACAGGAAATTTAAGCCAAATAATTTAGGTTCATGAAGGGTAAGACAGCATCAAATGAATAATTTAGACATTCAACTATTCATTTTTTTTTACCACCAGTTACTAAAGTAAAATAAAAATATCGCAAATATTTCTTAGTATTATTTTATGTAAAACACTGCAGTAAGAATTTTTACTTTAGGCCATAATGGGATATGAAAAACTGAATTTACTCTTCCACTTACACAACAAGAAATCTAGACAAAACACATGAAACAATAGTTCTCAGATCTTGGACAGCAGGCAGCTCAGGGCTGTGCTCAGCGAGAGAAGGGAAAGAAGCTAAAATTACGATTGATCAATTACTCCAACTTAATGCCTAGAGCTGGTTTCCAGTTAGCAGTGCAGGGCAGGAGAACCTAAACAAATCTTGGGTGCTTGGAGTAGAGCAGACATCATCTAGCCTGAAAAGGACCAAATTGATTCCAAGTAACTTAATTGTGGTCCAGAAGAAAACACAGCAATATTTAAAAGAATACAACATTGAGTGTGCAACAGTGTTAAATTTGCAACATTTGGTAACCAAATAAAATATTATCAGGTATGAGAAGCAGCAGCAAAGTATGACCCACACATAGGATAAAAGTCAATCAATGGAAATGGACCTAGAAATGAGCTTGAGATGATGGAAGTAGCAGACAAGAATATTAAAACTTATCTGAATATGTTCCATATATTCTATAATGTGAAGGAACACACAAATATAATAAGGAAAGAAATGGAAATTGCATTTTAAAAAAGGCAAATGAAATTTCTAGAGATGAACAAATAAAATATCGAAAATTAAAAATATACTGGATGAGGTTAAAGCAAATTAGACATGGCAGAAAAAAGATCAGTGGATTTGTAGAGATAGCAATAGACGCTATTCAAAATCAAACCCAGAGATGAAAAATACTGAAAAAAAATTGGACATAAGTGAATCATGGACAATGTGAAACTGGAAGCGGCCAGAGCAAAGCACTGATAGGCATTCGGCTCCTCTTAAATGCCAGATGCTGTGCTGAGCACCTCACATGTATTATCGCATTTGCCTCCCGGAGGCGGGTGTTGCCTTTGTCCCAAATTTTATGTGAGGAAAGTGTAAAATTACAAAAAAAAAATAATAATAATTTTAAGAAATGTTAAATCATGAAATAGAATCTTTTATTTGTAAAAGACTTAAAAAGTTTCAGATTTTATTTTCTTGTTATAAATCTAAATGTATTTTATTGAAGCTCAGATAAGAACTGGACGTTAAGCTGAGAATTATTTATTACAAACTATTAAGTATGTATTTAAGGTCATATAATTAGTAGAACCAAGAATCTGAATCAAATATTCTAACTATTTCTTATTTGCTGTTCCATTACTACAGATCCTGCCCTTGTCACAGCAGGTCAAACAAATAAACAAACAAACAAACATTTTACCTAAGGCCAGGAAAGCCTCACAGTTGAAGTTGGATAAAGATCTAGTTTTAAAACATAGATCAGAATTCCATAAGCAAAAGAAGGTGTATAACCCAGTGCAAGGAGAGAGAACTTTCAAGGAAAGGCACGAGAGAGAAAGCCCTCCAGGTTTAAGGGGCAACAGATAATATGCAGAAACCGAGATTTCATAGAGGGACAGATCACAAAAAAAGCCAGGAAAGTAGATTGAAACTAAATCACTGAAAACTTTAAATGTCGCAAAATTTAACATAGAAGTATAGGCATTTAAATCTTAATTATTTGAAGTCTGTCTTTTAGGACCTTTAGGTCCCAGGAAAACCTCTGGTCTTAAAAGTCATCCCAATAATCTCCCTGAACACCCAGAGAGATAACTGAGCTCAGTTGGCAAGGTTTTATTTATGTCTGATAAGATTTGATGATCAGATAAGAAGGAAACATGCACTCTGTTTCATAGAGTATAAAAAATTCCTCTATTTTACCTATAAACCAGAAAGAGTGAGACAAGTGACACCCGCAGGAGATCCAAGCATGAAGAACTGAAGAGCAGAAGAGACGTCAGACTGCTAATGGCATTAACGGAAGCCACATTGGGATCGGCATTTATGAGAAACTGATGGAGGCTGTAAGCAGAGGATGAGCTGATAGCAAAAAAGAGAAAATGTTGTGAAAGGACGGACATGGAAGAGAGATGGCAGATATGCAATCACCTACCTTTCATCTATTTTAAAATTCGTCATCGGACCATTCAATCAAAAATGTAGAAGTGCTGTAGAATGTCAGCTTTTTTTTTTTTTGTCTCATAAAAACACAGTAGGAAATTGTCTCTTTCCTGGTTTCTATCCAAACTCCAACTGAGAAAGGTCATATTTAGGAAAGATTTTTTTTAGACTTAATGTGATTTAATGTGCTGAGGTATTCTTTCATCAATATGACCACTAGGGGGCTACATGTACCAATCTCGATACCTTAACTCCTAGCACAATTCCTTTCTTTGTAACTTGTGCTGCTCTTGGGTATTATTTTCTGTAGCAGCAGCTAGCTGGGTGGACCCCTGTTATCTTGTCCTCATGTTCTCCTCAAGAAAACTTCTACTACCACTCAGTATTAAAGCAACAGTGTTGAAGTAACAATACGAGCCAATTTTCTTACTTATCCACATAGGAGCCATTCCATCAAACTTCTTTCAAAGGTTGGAACTTTCAACATGCTTTAGAATTAAGTTTTGACCTTAACAAATATCTACTACCACAGAATATATTTTAATCGACTAAGACATTTGCTTATGTTTTAATGACTCAGTGGAGTTAAATCTGCAAATCAGTTACTAATCATTGAGATACAAATTTTCTATTTAAAAGGCACTAATTGAAGTGCCCTTTCAGCTCTTCAAGTTAAGGTGGAATTATTTTACCAAATTTTATATTAGTCATAATTTTATTTTCATATTTGCATTCTTGTCCTACTACCCATTCAGTCTGTGGAATTCTTAAGGTTACTGAGAATTAAAACCCCAAGTAAAGGCATTGATCATTTTTTATCTATACACAGTCTTAGTGTGGAGGAGGTAGGCAGTTTTCCTTTGTAATCCTTCATTCTCAGGGATGTCAATATGAGGTTAGAGTTCCTTTGGAGATTAGTGGGAGCTCTGAATCTAGATGAATTTCATGAGAAAAGGCAGAATGTACAACCTTCATGGATCTATTTTTCAGACAATGGGATTGATTCTTTCCTACCCTCCTGCCAAACCAGTAAATTGAGTGTTGGTATTCCCAAAGAAGTTCTTCTTTCTTTTAAGATGATGCTCATTAAGATGTCATGTTTCATTAAAGAATGACCTTTGTTGCTTAAAGTATGAAGTATGAAGCATTCTCTTCTTCTACTGATGGATAATATGACTTGACAATTACAGAGCTTTTCTGGGGCTCTAAAAGTTGGAGCTGCTCATTAGTTTGGACAATTCGGATTTTGAAGATGGTGATTTAATTCACAATTCTTAGAGTTTCATGCTTCAGTTTTCATAACTTCAAATTAATTTTAAGTCCTCCTCACCACAATCAAGGTCACTTAATCCGTACTTTGCAATGCTGTATCTTCCCAAATCCTGTAGTTAAGCAAGTAAGATGTAAGGGGCTTTAAGTCGATATTCTAAAACCCAGAGTAGTCACTGTTGTCACGCTTCCAGAAATGATCTTTGAAAAGGAGTTGTAATACAAGAAAGAAAAGAATCTGGCTTGAAGACAGGTAAACGTATTTTCAAGTGCCAGTTCTTCCTTTCATTAGTTGACCTTGGACATTCCACTTCATTTCACTTCTTTTGAATCTGTTTTCTTATCGAGAAAATGGTAGCAATAATACCAGTTGCACAGAGAGTCAATTAAACATAATAGCTGTAATACATCTTCTTTCCCATTTCGGTCCTATGGATTGTTCAAGTCTGTAATTTTAGACCCCACATAAAATCTGTCAGCAAATCACGTTGGGTCTGCCTTTCAATTATACCCATTATTCGATTACTTCTTATTGTCTCTGCCGCTACCATCTTGGTCCAAAACTTTTCTTCTCTCACTAGATTACTGTGATAGCCTCAATATATTTCTCTGTTTCCCTGTTCCATAGATAATCTCTTGTCTAGACAACAGAAAAAACTATTAAAAAAAAAAAAGTAAGTCAGGACAAGCCACATTTCCTCACAAACTCCTCCAGAAGCTTCCTGTCTCACTTAGAGCCAAATTTCTTAAAATATACTTCAAAGCCCAACATGATTTGTCCACATTATACCTGGCCCGCCCTCATCATTCTATTTAAAATTGACTCACCCATGTCCGGTGTCTCTGTCCCCCTTTCATGCCTTATTTTTGTTCCATAGCATTTATACAGTTCATTTTATCTCGTTTCTTATTTACCTTTCCCTCTGCCACTATTGCATGCCACTTCAGATTTGCTCAACTGTTTTGCTTCCCACCTCCTCATTTCTACTTCCTGGCTTATACTCCTCAATAAATTACTTACACTTCAATTTCCATTTTAGGCTTTGTTTTGTTGGGAAATTCAGGCTAAGACAGTGGTCCCCAGAGTTTCTGAGAAAGCTGAAATTTTGTGGGTGGATCACTATTCAGCCATTTCACAATAAGAAACTTATTGGTATTAAGTAAATACTGAAAAACTTTGGGATAAACACCAGCTTCACAATTCTTTTAATTCTTACCTATGATGGATTGGGATAAAGGAGAAATAGAAGGTAAGGCTTATATTACATTGTAACTCTAGTACTTTGGAAGTATAGAGGCAATACATATTACAGAGGTTATGAAGAGGTCGACGTTGGGATCATTGAAAAAAGAAAATTATAGTCTAAATTGTATAATCTTCAACTGAAGACTAGAATGTCTCTATGGCAATCTAAGGAGAGCTTCATCTCCTACAGTTTCAAGGCAGGCTATGGAAAATCGGGCCAGGATCTAAGTGTAAGGGAGACAGAATTGCAAGGAAGATGAATCCATAACCTCAACAAGTGTCAAGTTTTCTTCTGCTACTTCTTTTTCTTCAAGACCTTGATAGGAAGTGTAAGATTCTGAGAACAGAATGGGAACATTTGGTAGATTATTCTGTGAAACTTCAACCACTAAATTTCCCTGAACTTTGTATATGTTGAAAAAAAGTCCCTGCTCCTTCACAGAGAGAACCTCCCCTTCCCTAAAAACCGCTTAAATAACTCAACTGAAGCAGTGCTTTGCAAAAATGCTTGAACTCCTCAGCCTTCACCCCTGTCACCCCTTCATTATTCTAAACCAATCACCCAAATCATATTTTAGCACAGTATTGGGGGAATATAGGTGATGCTCTAGGCTTAAATTCGTGATAATTCAAAGGTTCAATCAAGAGCTATTCTCATCTATTATCTGCAGTCTGTGGGAAATGTCAGCTAAAGTATACATAGAAGCACAGGCAAAAGAAAGCTTACATGTCCCCTGTCAGAGCAAACACTGTGGATTGAATGAGAGTTTAAGGATGATCATTTTGTAGATGGCTGCAGTGATATGAGAGAACAGGAGTCTCCACTTTAACCTAGTGGCTAATTTTTGCCTATGCCACGCTCTTTCTTGATAAAATAAAGGACATAAACTTTTCAACAGTCATGAAATCTTTAAGCAAGATGGTCGTTTAAAACAGAGTCAGTTAGGTCTAAGAGGTCATTTATTGATCTGTCAACATATTCAGATAACCTCACTTATTGCCAAGAAAACAATTATATTGTGGTTCTTGTTTTGGTTATAGACTTCTCTCTTACATTCAAAGCACAACTAGACTGAAAGGGGTGATTGGTGAGACTGTCTCTATTCTCCATCCTTTATGCTAAGAGTTCCCAGCCAGAGTGATAAAGCTACTTTGACATTTTTTTCTAAGTTCAACAACTTACTAAATCACACAGAAAAAGCATATTTTAATTATTTCAATGCACTCTTATTTATTATTGTCCTTTATGATTCTTTATTTACATAAAAGATGTCCAATATTTTAAAATAAAATATTTGAGGAATTATAAAACAATAAAATAAGATCCGTGCTGGCACGTCAGCTGAAAGCATTTATAGAGATTTTATTTGTGAACAGAAATAAGCTTTGCAGTAGAGCATTTCGGAAATGAGTCCTGATGGCTTGTTTGAAAACTAGTTAACAGACATGTTTTCTGATGATTACAGATCTTGGGCACAGGTTTCTTTCAGCATATTCGAAATGGGAACACCTATACTACAGTAAACAATTTTTGTCTTGTCATCAGTTTACTAATTAAATGTCAGTCCCTTCTCGGGCTCTCATGCCTGATCAACAAAGCCCTACATAATTTACAGCTGCTGCGCACCCATCATGGCAAGCATTTCCCTATCTCAGTCCTGTGACTGACTGGCTTGGAGCAAAGTGTGCCACTTCTGCTAAAAATCCAAGTGACACGAACCTTCTGAAAAAAAATTATATGAGATGATCTATATGAGAAAAATTATTTGCATATTCACATTTTAATGAAAACAGTGCTTGTGGTTTGTTACTCAGATCTCATTGAACGTTGCCATATATGGCCATATCATTTTGGAGAAAATGTGAAGTATTCGCCAAAATTTTCTTCTTTTAAAACATGATTAGCCCTCTGACCTTGGAAATAGAAGAACCTTTAAATTGGTCCATGCTTTGCACATAAAAATATTATGGCAAAAGTGAAATTATGTGAATTAATGGCTTTTAACTCTTTTCTACACTTAAATAAATTTTAAGCTCGATTTTATTAAAAATTGCCCATTTTAACTGTGTGCAAGAAGGTATAGATCTAAAATTTTTTAAATGCCTTGAATTTTTGGAAGGTGTTTTCAGGCAATGAATTTTCATGGAACACCTAATATGTACATAGGCATGGACAGATATTTTTATCTGCATTGAGAGAATTTCTTGATGATGAAAATAAAATAATTTTGAAAGATGCTAATTTTATATCAAACACAAACTTGTGTATTTCCTTGAATTGCTTAAAATCTAAAAATATTCTCCTGAATATATGGAAACCTCTAGGTAAAATAGAAACACTCTGTAGGAAATATTTTTTGTCTTTTAAACATTATGATTAAAGTGTTACAAAATAGTACCTGGGTCCATTATTCATTTCTTGTATATGATAATTAACCACTTGGAAAAGAACATTGTTTCCTCTCAAGTTCCCTGTTATTAATATCTGAGAAAATACAGAAAATGTATTTCTGTTTTGATTAAAAGAAGCAGAGGCAAAGAACTCAGAAGCTAGGTCATGCTGTGTTGATGTCAGGCAATGTCAGACGTCTGAATTAATATATATTCTATTTGGAAGCAATGTGAGAGTATAACAGTACATAATAATAGATCTCTCCACTTTTATATTTCATAGTTGATGTGGAATTTGCTGCAAACCGTAGTAATTCTGTAGAGAAGGCGTTGTGTTCCTAAATCATATAAAATTTTTATTGCTTGTCTTGACTAATATTTCTTTTGCTCTCAAAACACTATCAGCTTAAAAACAAGAAAAGAACTCTGCACATTTCTGCCACCATTGATATTGAACATGGTCTTACCTAAGGGCTCTAATCATCCTTATTCCAGTAGAATTCCTTAGGTGACTGTAACTGAAAGAAGTGAAATACACAAAGAAAATCATTAAAAGGAAGCATCTTTTGGAATTATAATTAAATAGATTGGTCGTGCGGAATAAATTAAGACCAAAGGGAATTAAAATCAGTATAACGTAGGGGAGACACAACAGAATAAAAACCATGAAATAAAAAGGTAAATACTCTTGATCCTTCTGTTATATTAGTAAACATGTATTTTTCATAGCAATTTGCCTTGGAACATTTCCACATGATGGAGAGTGACTAGCTTCCTTGGCCACATTCTACACAGAAGGGGATTGAAGAAGACTGTTTTTAAGGAATGGACCTATTCTAGTTTCCCTATTTTAGATTGGCTGCAGAGTTAGCAACGCAGAAGCTATGGGTTATTTAAAATGCTTCCTTACAACTGGAAATTGGTTTATCTTTGCTGTGGCAAGCTTCATGCCTTATTCAGCACCCTTCTCAAATGCTTAACCTACACCAAGGATGGAGACAGGAGCAGAAAACAATGTTTTAAAGACATTTCTATACCAGCGTACTTTCCTACAGCCTCACTCAAGAGTTTGTTTTGTACATCAAAAAACATTCTGTTTTAGATTAATAGGCTATCCAGTTTTATATTGTATCTTTTGCAATAAATCTAACAAATTCTTCATGGAAATATTTATTGATGTTTTCCTCTCATGTTCTCAACCTTAAAAGAGGTACCTGTGAAATTTGTAACCTCAATTGGTTGATGCTGGGACTATAATTTATGAATTGGTTCAAGCCCTACACCCTTTTATGTAAGGTAATAAATCCTGACAATAGTATTAATTTTATTATTTTAAAAAGTTATTTTATTAAAATAGATTAACAGTCATATGACAAGTGTTTGTCTTGTCTAACAAAATCATCATAAAGGACTTATATTGTACTTTCTTACACTGTCATAAAGAGAAACATTTCTGGGTTATTGAATTTTGGAGTTGGTTTATTAGTCCACTTTACCCTTCCTTTCTCTATCATAAATTTACATATAACTTCATGTACAGAATTATATTATAACTATCTTTGGCATATTATTTATATTAGAGGCATGTCAGAGCAAAATGTATAAAGCTATTTGGATATTTATTGTTTGTCCCTCTACTGAAGTTCTTTAGTTTTAAAATACTGTGAAGATGACCTGAGGAGATTTCTTGCTCTCTTTTAAACACATGGAATGAAATATTCATATGACCCACATAGGATGTCTAAGAGGAAAAGCTCAGGAATACTGCATTTCAGTATCATTAAAAATCTTTTTCTCATTAATTTAATTTTCTTTTGTAAAAATGTTTCCACTCCTGCTGAAGTAACCAGCCTTGCAGATCTACGAGCTATTTTTATGTGAGTATTGTCTTAAAAGATAAAGCATCTTGATATATTGCCAGGTAACTCTTCCAATTTCCTTTAAACGCCTGATTATCTAACACATTAAATTATTTTTAATTAAGTAATCATATTATCATGAAACTTTTTGTTATGAAATGAGAAAAAATTCTGATATTTTCTAAATGGATAGATGTGAGAAAGTATATAGATAGGAGATACTATAGAAACTACTCTTACCAATTTAAAAAAAAAATAGGAAGACTGGGCTAATTAATCTCTTACTTTTTAGAAACACAACCACCAATTTCTAAAGAAGTCCCACATTATGGTCCTTTACCAATGACTGTAAATGAATTCCATCGGCTCAACCCAAGTGGAAACTTTTTAAAGAATTCTATTATAAGTTTAGCTTCAGAGAGAAAGAATAAGATACATTCTCTAATTTTAATTGGCATGTTATTACTCTCTGGTTAAAAAGCAAAGCAGATTATAAACCAAATTAAATAATCAAACACAAAACTCTTGGTTTGAGATTTGTGATCAAGAAGATAATTCTTGCTGCTATGAAATTGCCACAGAATAATTTTGGAATAAGGAAGTAAAATAAAGAGTTGAGATTCCTAAAGTGGAAAAATATATTCTATGTTAAATTCTGAAGTGAAAAACAAAAAAAAGACAATTGTGCTCTGTTTGCTGTTTGAAGCTATCTCTGTTCTTTGAGAAAATGAGAGTAATAACAGTATGGGAGAGAAAAATGAAAATACCGTCAAATTCTCAACAAAACTCTAAAGTTTGCCACTGCCTTATGCACTAAAAGAATTATCAGTGTAAAAAACTTATCCACATCTTGAAAATAAGGCAAAAAAGGTGATACATTTCTTATCAAATATAGAGAAAAAAAGACGATATACGGATTGTCTAGTGAAAGTACTAAATTAATTTGTTTGCTACTATTGTTTGGAAGTCTTATATATAGTGGAGTTATTTGTTAACTTGTAGATTTTTTCCAGTAGAGCTGCAAGTAATTTCTACCCAAATAACTACAAATATTTATGACCTGTTGTACATTAAACAGTGTTATATGTAGCTCAGCAGTCTTATTCTAATATTCCCTTTGTATATTGCCTGTGAATACCCTTCTTAAATGGTTTGAACCAGTAACATCTTCTTGGTTCCTTCAGTAATTGACAAGTTAAATCAAATCTAAGAGATGAAGAGGAAAGCAAAAATGTAAAGGCTTTTTGATGTATAGAATAAAGGTGATATCAATTAATAATTTAATAGCAGGAATTTTAAAAACACATTTTGTGATACATTGAAATGAATAACTTTACAAATGATTATGGTTGATTTTATATGATTTCTAACATCACATTTACTTGACTTCTAATATCTGCTGTATTCTATGGGGAAATATTCGGGTGTAGAAAACATGATTTTAAAATATAAGTTCTATAATCCACAAGTAATGTTTACAGTTATAAAAGATGCAAAAGTATTTTTTGAAATAGCATTTAAAAAACAAAAACAGATCATTTAATTTTCTAAGCATGGTCTGTTATTCCAAAGAGGAGATTCTAGAACATTCTTCCTTAAACTGCTTTCAACTAAACCAAAAGTTACAGAAACTCTAATCATTGGAGCTTCACTTGGCCGTTTAATTAAAATTCACTTTTTCACAAAGCAAAGTCATTGATATAGTGAGGCCTTTTTTTTTTTTTTTCTATTTGAGGTGTCCGGAAAAATATATGGCCACCATAATTGTTGTTCAAACCATTTGTAACATTGAATGGACCAAGTATTCGAAAAAATCTTAATGTTTTCAAGTTCAAACCATTTGTAACATTGAATGGACCAAGTATTCAAAAAAATCTTAATGTTTTCAATCAAAAAGATTAAAAGATAAATTATTTTTGTAAGAAGAGCAAAAACTATTGAAGTTGAAGCTTCCTAAGTGAAAGATACCGCCTTTCAAGAACATAGTTATTTTTTATCTAATATCTCTGTGGTAAAAACCTTTGTATTTTTCAAAGTTCAGATCTAATGCTATTTCTTAATGATTTCTCTGATTTTTTTCCCTTCAAAAGGAAGGAAGAAATAAATCATGGATATTCCTATAATAAAATGCTTTTAGCAATTAAAAATTTTTAAGATGCTGGGATCATATGAATGAACATGAGTAATTTATAAAATCATAAAATGCATTAAATTGGGCGAGTTGCACATTTAATTGTCACTACAGCTCTTATTATCACCATTTTACAGACGAGAGTATTGAGACTTCGAATAAGTGATATTTCTAAGGTTATTGCAGTTTTTAAGTGCTGGAGTATTAAAGCACAGACAAAAATATAGGAACACATTTTTATTATCTCTTGGAGAGCACGTTAATTATATTGGAGTTAGGGAAGAATTTCTTTAAAAATATAAATACACAAAAGGATAAGACAAAGATTTGAAAAGCTGTTTAGTCTTCCTAATAATCAATGAGATACATATCAAAGTGGGGACACATTATCTCCCAGTTACCAGATTTTCAGAAACCACATCTGATGACATCCAGCGTTCACTCGCGAGTGGGGGCAGAAACTCCAGCGCACTGCTCGAATAAGAAACAGTTGGCCCAACCACTTTTGAAATGAGTTAACCACAGCTAGTAAAATTGAAGCTTATGTATTCTGTGACCTAAAAAGTTTGTTTACTGATAAGAAATTCTTGCGTGTATGGCCAAGGTGATGAGTAAAATCAAGTAACTTCTGTCATTCTTTGTCCCAGAGTAGAAAAAATGAAGGCAAGTAAATGTTCCTCTGTAAGGGAAAGAGATAACCTTTGATTTAGTCATTCAATTCAACTAGATATTCAATTGCGTAATCAACTTCAATGAAGAAGTTTAAATAAAATTAATCTATATGTATTAATATATAACATTGCAAACATATTAAAGATCAACTTTTAAATTACAGTTCAGAAAATTGCACTGATCAAAACTTTGATTACAAAGTTAAATGATGGTAATACAAAAGAAAACTTCCATTTATTTCATTTTTCACTTTGCTTTCTAATGATCCTTCTTTAAGAATAATAGTGATTCCTAATTTACGTATTCTTTATTTGTGCTAATCTTTGTTGCATCATCTTATCAGATTAATCATTGAATAGTATCTGCTTTTTAATATATGTTGATACTTGTGAGTTATTAGCCTCTGTAGATTAAGTGAGGAAGTGTCGACTTTCAGTATACTTCAGATAGAGATAACAAGACTTTCTAATTGATTGGCTGAAAGTGTGAAAGAGAAGAAGCCTATGATCCCAAGTTTTCTGCTTAAGCAATTTATGTTAAAGTTGAAACTGCTTACTGAAATTGGAAACACATGCAGAGAAGAGAAGTTTCTGAGAGACAATTAATATTATTATGGTTTTGCATGTCATAAGTGTGTTTCCTAGTAGACATCCGAGCGCACTTATTTTGCAGAAGGTCAGATATGCGGGTCTGGAATGGAGGGTGAGGGCCTCACATGGGCTTAGATCTGGAAGTCATTACCACTTAGTTGGATTTAAAGTCCTGGGATGGACTTATTCACCCAGCAAATGATTGTAGTTACAGAAGGGAAAAGGTTCAAGGAAGGGAGCACTAAGGTCATAAGAAAAGCAGAAAAGTTTAATATCTCAGAAGTCAAGTGAAGGAAACGTTTCCAACAGGAGGCAGTGATTATGATTAATTTATTCAAATGATACTGAGAAGATGAATAATTGAATATTAAATTGGGTAATGTAGAGGTTATTGGTGACATTGAGTAGAGCAGAAAGGTATTAAAGTTCGGGTTGAAGGTGGAAAGTGTCTCTGGGAAACTGTAATTTCTCCTCTCAGAGAACAACCCTCGTAACTTTAGATTAGAAAACGTCAGTCAATTCCCTTTGATTTTTCCCTTTACAGATGTCTTTGTGGATTCTCAGGAGAAATTTTCTGCCATTCTTTCCAACCTTAGCATTTCATCTAGATGCCTTCTCCAGAGGATCTTTCACTTTTTGAAGCTGTTATTTTTTGCATTGTTATCTTGGCGAGTGTGTGTGGGGTGGCAGGGGAGAATTCTCCTCTCAGCAGCTGTGTGGCATTATTCTTGGATGAGAAGAGCTTCATAAATACAGTTCTCATCACAGTTCTTCCTTACGCGAACAACCTCGTGGCCCCCTTGCACTCAGATTCATTGAATCTCGAGTTTGAATTTTTTCCAGAATTGCATTTACCTTTATACCATATTTTAAAAATATGCATTTTAGGCTCTAGATTTCTCTGAATTTGTTCTTCTATGAATTCCATTCATTCTGTTTTCTATATTCATGGAACTTATCAAAATGGAATTTACCAAAGCCATCTTTACTTGCTATTCTCTATTGTTACTATTGATTTCTGTTTATATTATATTTTATGACATTTTGAGTAATTTAATTAGAGGGGAGAAAATATCCTTTAAATTCTCTTTTAAAATTCTCCTTTAAAAGTAGTTTATAAAATAAACATGGTATTTACAAAATTTTGACTTCTAGAAATATATGCAACACAATTACTTTAAGTGATGAATAGATTATAGCTGAAGCTTTAATCCTCATCAAAAGCGATGTAAGGGAATCATATGAATTCACTTAAGCTGAAAATATACACTTACTGATGCCAAACAATAGATTTTATTTAGATTGGTATTGAGAAGTCAGTGGGCTCTGAATACAATTATTTGTATTATATGCAATCGCATTGAATATGAGAAGCAGTATTAAAAGATGCAATTCTGATTATACAGATTATAGTTAACATTGATGATGAAATAAAAGGGAAATTTTTGTTAGCTCTCCAATCGGGTCAATGTTAAAGCAATGTCCTAAAGACATGCCACAGAGTATTAGAAAAATGTTTGATAGTCTAGAATTGTTTCAGATATTTTATAATAATGTCTATTATTTGTGTGCGAGGTCAACAAAACACAAGACAAACTTGTTTTATTATATATAAACAGTTAAGTGTAAAAGGGGGTTTAAAAAATGTTATGCTTGAGTAAACATGAAATAGAAAAATGGCTTGTAGTAAAGCCTATAATGTTTATATAAAATAATGATGATGCCTTATATGAAACATTATATTACACCCTTCAGTTCTCACAGCACTTTGAGATGCGTCATATTGTTATTCTCATTTTTAAAGAGGAGACGGCTAAGGTATAGAGCAGTTAAGTAGCTGATTAGTGTCATAAAGGTTACCAGAGACAGAAATGATGTGAAGCAATCAAGCCTGGCTCTAGAGTTCATACTCTTCTTTCAGAGACTATATGAAGATTCTTTATACATTTTTTTTCTTTTGTATTTCTAAGCAACAGTCTTCATCATTACAATAGAAAAGATAGCGTGATGCTCAGTTAAGTGGTAAATACACGGAGAAAGTGTAGTCATTCACGAATCAGTTTATATGTTGAGACACAGGTGAACCGTACACCTGAGTGCCGAAGGAGACTTTCAGTGTTGCCATGGCAGCATCAGTGTTTATCTTTGAGAAACTATATATATATAAAAAAAAAAAAAAAACAATTTGCCAGACTCGTCTTTTAAAAAAGAATCAACAAAATCAAAATTTGTAAACTGAGAATATGAGACAAAACTTTGATCAAAATCTAGGCTTGTCAGAGAAACTTTCTGCACTTAGGAGAACATAACATGTCTGAAGTGTCACTATAAATTCACAAAAAAAATAATGCCATCCAAAGAAAATAATTTTAATATCATTTATTTTGCATTTAATGCTATTCATAGGTAGACCAGAAAGAGCATGTTATGTCATTAGTTATGTATCTTGAATTTTATAAATTATTATGGTTAAACTTATGGTTATTTTTCTAGTCATGATAAAAAAATTATGACTCATATTGAGAGTTATTTAATATATTTGCATTTGATCAAGCATAACCAAAATATATGATAGGTTAATAAAAGCAGTTTCTAGTGAGCCTTCACTTTTCAACATTTTTATCAATATCTTTGAGGAAAATGATTCTCATTTTTGCTTAATTTGCAAATTTGACTTTAAAATAAATCAAGAATCGGTGCTTTTAGAAAAAGTGTGTGTAAAGGAGATAGAAGAGGAATCTGTATTCAACCCAATTTATGACAAATATCTATCTTCCTCAGTAGTTTGGGATAGAAGAAGGAATGTCCCTACTTAAGCGTCTATACTGTTGGGGGACTTGGCTGCGTGCAGTGTGAGAAATGGAAGAAGGCCAAGAAGTTCTTATCAGCCAGGGAATCGGGGGGTCATTGATAGTGGAGTCCAGATACAGGGCACATGTCAGAGAGACAGAAAGTGGTGGTTTCTTGTCGTCAGGTAGAAATCTTATTTCAATGGAGGGCAGTTCGGAGCAGGTGGTAGAGTGAAAACAAAGATGGCAGATGTTCTTTACCCAAGAAGTCGCTCAGCACATAGCAAGGTCTTTGCTCCCTATCAATTTCTTATACCCAGGATGGTTTCTTTATAAGTCTCATTTGTCATAGAGATTTAACTTATTGTTTTCTTCTTTCAAGGGTAAAAACAACACATTTTTTTTCACCCTGGGTTTCTGTCTTTCCAACTATAAAGTCAAATATATTTTCTTAGTAACTTTTTTTTTTTAAATCCCAGAAAATTGGAACATAGGCTGGTCTTCTTTTCAAATAGTTTACTGCTAATTATTGTCATCCTGGCTGTAACACAGTAAGTGCATGGCCTCAGACAAGGGAAGAGGTGGAGAAATGAATTTCCCATAGTTTCAATTTTGCCCTGGGTAGCTCCTGTTAATATAGGCCTCATGAGCAAAATAATGGAATTAATTAGTCATATAGTCATTACATGTTTTTTCATCCCACTAAAACACATAAACAAATCTTGGAATCTCTTTAGATTTTTTTTTTTTATCAGGTAAAATTAATTTTTTTTTTGTAGATATTCTAGATTATTATTAAGATGACATGCTTAAAAATACAGGACACTATGTTCTTTGTGTTTCATTTCAGCCTCATTTACTTTTTTCATTTCTAAAATTTCAAATAAATTTTTCACATTTTTTGTACATGAAGAGTTTTTTTTTTCATTTAATTAAGTACAAGATTTGTACCAAATTTCCCTATAATAATCACATATTTCTGCTTAAAAATTTTAGATGCCTTTCGTTTCAGTTTTTAGTTAATACAGAGATGCTTAGTGGGTTGCTAAAAAAAGATCTTTAAAGAAACCACAAGAAATTTAAATCAGCTCAACAATTGGAGACCATTTCCTACTGCTCCTTATTTCAAGATTTACAGGATCACATACATATGTGCATATGTATGTATGTATACAGGAATACACGTGAGTGTGTGTGTGTGTGTGTGTGTGTGTGTGTGTGTGATGCCATCAGTGTACATATGCACAGATTCGAGCTGAAGTTCTCCATCATTGTTAAGTACCATGGCTGATCTTATTGATAATATAGGTGACCAATACAATTGATAAGCAGAAAAATTTTAACACAAAATTGATTTAATGGCAAAATGGTTTCTTTTATTCATCCTGACAGTGTTTCTCAGAATTCTTTCATTGTCTCCAGCACACAATGGCAAGAGATGTAAGTGTAGAAACTAGATTTACCAAGTAACACAGGGTTATAATAATGACCTTTTCAGTAGCCAACCAACAAGAATTTATTGAATGCCTAATTTGGATCAGAACATCTGAGGTATCTCTCAAATAATTGAAGTACATAATTAAATACTAATTTCAAATTTACTTAAATCATATATAGAAGTTGAACCATTATTTCTTTTAAAATGTCTGTAGTAAGTTTTGTGAGATATCAAGTAAACGGGTGGACCTGCACTTGGAGATCGTTTATAAAGGTACATCACACATTTCTGAAACACCCATCATGCTCGTAGTTCAGGGAAAATCATTGGGAAAATTTTCTTTATAGCATGTGAAATTTATAAGAGAGCTTCACACTGGATGAATAAGAGAGTGGTAGAGTTCAATTGTTAAATAACAATCAGACAAAAATTTACAAATGAATGAAGTGAAAATTAGGCAAATTTTTACATAACTGAATGTTTATGGATTTATATTTCAGTGAAGAATTCTGGCTTCGATAAAATCTTTAACCACCAAATCTCTTCTTTTATTAATGGGAAAACCAAATTGCCCTTGATTTGATTGTTTACCTTGTTCTCCTTCATTTTTTATCTGAATTAATATTTATAGGCGCAACAAGGAAGAAAAGTAAGAATTAGTAGACAACTGTTTTTGTGCCAGGCTTGTGCTGTGCACTTTGTTTACATTATGTCATTATATTTTGAATGCAATGCTATCTACATTATTAAACATCATTAAGAATAAATACCTAAGTTACTGATGGGGTTACAAGTAGCTATAAAATTCAGTATCAACTATCAAGAGGCCTATAATATGTATAGAACAGGAGGATATTGACATAAAAACACAAATAATACAAATTAGTACATGTAAAGTACTAAAAGAGTAGTAGTCAAAAAAATAACAACAGCGTTTAAAGTTATATTTACCAAGGTCAGGGAAGGATTCAAAGATCCACTTCATGTTTGCCTTAAGTGCAATAAATTCTCAGTTTTCAGCCTGATATTCTCCAAAATTTTCTGGAAATTCTTCCCAAAGTTCTCTTGAGCAAAATGTTTTTCCTCTTGAGGATTTACCACAGTTTCCTAATCTCCATCCACTACCTTGCTTCTTAGGCCCCAGTAAGAGTGACTCACAGAGTAGTAGCGAGATCACCTGTTTCTTCCAGTCAGTAAAACATGTGCAGTTCATCATGCCCTTTCTTGCTCTTGGCCATGCGACTTGCTTTGGCCATTGTGATGCTAAGATATGATGCTAAGATATGATATGATGAGGCTTAAAATATGCTTGCATGTTTGGGTTTACCTCTTTGCATTCCTGTCTTTTGCCATGAGGCACACTTGCCTAGATTAGCCACTGATCCAAGGAGGCTGAGACAGGTAAAGCAGACCTGGATCTAGTCTGTGTTTTTGTGCCAATCTCATTTGTGCACAGCCTGCATCAGCTGAGCCCAGCTCATCCATAGATGCAAGAGCAGAAAACAAATGCTTATCGTTGCGTGCCACTAAAATCTTAATGTTGTTTATTAGTGCAGCGTTATTGTGGTGATAGATTATTGAGGCAGCCCGCCACTCCATTTTAAAATTATTCTGAGCACAGTGTCTTTCTATTCTATCTAGATAAAATATACTGATGGTGAGTTATTGCATATTATATACATGCATTTAAATCATTCTCTCGAGTGTTAAGTAAAAGTATCTAAATACCTGTTAATTATATCCTGTTCTCAAACTTAACCAGTTCAAAATTGAACCAATTATTTCTATTTCCACGGCTCTTATGAATCATCGTCTTCACAGTTTCCCATCCCAGTTGGTATCATTTCACCCATTGCCCAAACCAGAACCATGGGAGACATCACCAACTCATTCCTTCCTGGATGTCGCTTCATCTAATTATTCACTAATGATTCTGTTTGATTCTTTTCCTAAACATCTCTTTAATCTTTCTCCTTTGTTCTTTCTACATTATTGTAGACTCTTGTCATATATCTTCTATCCTTTGCCTCTTGGCCCACTCTATGTGACCCTCCAATCATTTCTCTTTATTGCTGCTTACAATTTTCTGTAAACCTAAGGCTGATCATCTCATTGTCTCTGCTGATATCCTCAGTGACTCCCACCCCAAGTCATGTTAAATATGCTCAGCAAGTCTAAGGCACCTTAGCTTGGCATGCTAATAGCGCATAGGTAACTAAGCCTAGCTTTATGGCTTCTTGCATTATTTGCTTCTGCCATCAAGAATTGCTTACTCTATTTTAAGTTTCTGTGCTTCTTTAATCTCTTTAAGCTTTTACATATGCTCTTCCTATAACATGCTTCTAAATGATTTGATTCGTAGTCTGATTATTATTAAATATTTTTAAATATTCCAAAATCAATTTTCCAAAATAATCTTATCAAAATTTCTTCTTTAAGGAAGATTTCTCTCCGCAAACCCTTTCTCACGTCCCCTACGATCCTGACTTTGTAGAAAGTCAGGATAGTGACCTTTCTGAGTGTTTTCCTATCTCACTTATCTTCTTGTTATTACCTTCTTTATTCTAATTATTGTATTATATTACCATTATAATTTTACGTTGGTTTATTATCATAGCACCCAGAGTTTCCTTTTATTCTGATTCTCCTAGTACCTACAACAATGACTGGCACATAGCTGGTGCCATGAATGAATGCAGAAAGGGAAGAAAGAGGTTGGTAATATATGAAAAAAGTCATCAGATTCGTCCCTTAATTTCTTTAAATGGTAGTCGTTCACATGCGTTTCACCTGCAGGTTCTCCTTACAATTAAATTGTCAGTATATTGGAAAAGAAAATTTAATTCCTTTTGATATATTCTGCCATTTTGCTTAAATATAAAGTGTCAGATGTTTAGTAAAATAAAATTTTGCCTCTGACAAACATGCAATTGATATAATAATACTGACAACCTAAGGATAGCAGGGGAACTCATAGTTGTGGAGTGTCTGTTATATATCACATGGTTTTTAACAGAGGCAAATTTTTACTTTACCTTCTTAGAGGTTTCTTTTTGGACTTGGCCTGAGAATTAAATTGACATAAAACTGATCAATAGGAGAAAGACAGACAAATTCATTTAATACAAGTTTTGTGTGACCTGTGGACCTTTAAAAGGCATGAAGACCCAGAGAAATGGTGAAGCTTACTTGCTTTTGTATTAGGTTGAACAAAGAGAGGCAACTTGAAAAGTAACTAAATTATGTGGGGAGGCTGACTGATGATATAGATTATTTTAACAAGGTCTATTTCTATAGAATTCTCTGTTCTCAACTTTCCTTCATTGATAAGAATGTTACTTTTCTTTCTGCTATAAAGAAGGCATCTTTCATAAGGGAATTTTGTTTCCTGCTTTTTTACAAAAAGGAAAGTCACAGTGTTTTCATGTATTTGCTGTTTATTAAGTTCCTTTAAGTCAAAATTGTCAAAAGGTCACAGTGGCATATTTTGGGGTGGCATGTTTGCATATGGTAAGTATGCATAATCCTTAAATAATGTAGGATAAAGTCAAAGTCCACATTTAATATAAATAATTATTCAACGTGGTAGGAAACTGGAATGACAAGGCGATGTGTAGTAAAAAATGAAGAGAAATTCTAAAGAACATAGGAATGTAAAGCGCAGTCACTACCCCTTGGGCTATGATAGAGCACCCATCAAAGAACCTTGCCTCCGGGGCTGAGATCAGAGCTTTTGGTGAGAGTTCTGCTCACTAAAAAGCAGAGAAATTGCTCTGGTGACATGGTGGTGGAGCGTGCTGGAAACATGTCCTTTAAGGTGCTAGGATAAACCATTCATGGGGAGGTGTCTTGCTGGAGACTCTTCTGTAGGAAACTGCCCAAGGGGGTGCCAGGGGAAGATTCTGGGTGCTGACGGCCACCACGCGCTACGGGAGCCCAGTGCTCGTAAAGGTGCATGCACCACAGCAGCTAGCCACGCAGGACCCGCACGTGCTGCACGACCCTTAGCCCAGAGGCACCGCAGAACCAGTGAGCAAACTCTTCCTACAATCTCTCTCCAGCACCCTTTCCTGAATGGCGAAGGGAAATTATTTAAGGAGCCCAGTTCCATTTTCCCAAAGCAGGCAACTAAGAGTGAATTTGGAGGTGAGTGAGAGGCAGTCAATTAATAACTAGCACAGTAGGTATGTATCACCATCTAATTTTTAAAGATGAAAGCAGTGGGTCTTAGGTGTAGAAAAGCTCCAAACTCATACATCTTTGGAACTAAGGAAAGATGGTGGGGGGTGAGGGATATAGTTTGGAAAATTACATACAGGACATTTGTTTTGAGATCTACAAAGTGATTCCTCATGTGTGGAACGCAATGCCTTCTTTATAAAAGACTAATTTGCTTCCCAACAAGAATAGCCTGTATAGTGGTACCACATTACCTTAAGCGCAAAAACCTCAAAGTAGCACTATTTCCTTTGATGAATAAGCATTGTAGGAAGTTTGTAATATTAACTACTATAAATTAAATTCACTTATTCATTCAACAAAAATTGCTGAGTAATGATTATATAACATGTTATTTTGCTGTTTGTGATTTTATTTTTGACATTTGATAAAAAATAGAATTAAAAATATAAATATCATGTTTTCAACTTGAATTCTAATTCTAAGACTCAAACTTTCAATAATAGATGTCATCATTTTGTATTCTGGATGATAAAAATGCAAAACAGAAACAAGGAAACAAATCAGAATTCTTCCATTTATGAGGTCTGTTGGTATAGAAGGTAAGGGTTGAACCTACTTTGAGATTGCATGATGGATGATTGGAGTTTTCCCGTTTTGTTTCTCACAATGTTTTACTTTTAAGTTTTTGATAATTCATTTTTGTTTTGAGACTGTGAATATGTTCAGAATAAATGAAGTAAATCTTTATCAAAAAGATTAAGAATGGCACAAAATACAGTAAATCTCAGAGTACAGTATTCTAAATCGGTTTAAAAGTAAATGATACCTGTGACCAATACAAATTTCTTTATCTTAATGAGGAAGTTATTGAGGACTAAAATATTTTTTCCCATGGGGAACTTATATATTCTTAATAGATTAGAATTCACTCAAATTTCTTTGAAATACCTTTTTTCCATGAACAGTATAATTATTTTCTGCCATTTATAATTTTTAAAGATAAGATTTTTATTTTTTTAACTGTAGACATTTGGTCTCCTTTCTTAGAGGGTGCGTTATTTCCTCAACAAAATAACTATTGGTTGTGCTTGCACATTTTATAATAGAGAGACTAGTAACAAATGTTCCATTAAGTAAATCTTGTTCCTTGTCAAACTGTGAATAAGGTCCTGATAGTTCATGTGATTGAGCCAGAATTATCATTTAGATGTGTCATTTTCAAAAGGAATGAAAAGTTTTCTGTATTTTTTCTATTCCTGGAGCTTGTCAGTCACGGGTTATATTATCATTTTAGAAAGTAAAACTTTTGATAGCTGCAAAATCTACATAGTCACATGAGCCCGTGGCATTTGGCACAATGTATCATTTATACTACAGTACTTAAATTCATATAAAAGGCATTGGGGAACTGTAGCTACTCTGAAAGTAGCCTTTTCTAGAAGTTAAATGACTTTGAAGTGTCAACATTTATAATAAAAGGTAGCATCTAACATTAAGGATCATCTGAATTATCCTATCATTTATATGATTTCAGGAATAGAATCTAATCTGTAAAACTTCACTAGGATCCTTAAATGTATCTTAAAAATTGGAATGTATAATAAGTATGCATCAACCTTTAAGAAGAGTGGTTTCCTAAGAAGCCATATATTTCATCTGTATTATGGATCTACAATATTCATCAGATATGCTTTTAAACTTCCCTTACATTTTAAAAGCTTTCTACCTATTTTCACCGACTTCCCAGATACTCAGTAAAATATTACAATTCTCATTAAAAATGGTCTGCAAATAGAATGTTCGTTCAAATATACTTGTTCTACGTGCCCTTATTTGTAAAAAACAATTCCTTTTCAATATACAGGATTTAAATTCTTTCTATGTTTATTCTCCTGTTTTATGAGGTATTAAATTGTATAATTAAAATATTTGTAATACTTAATGCATAGTCACACTATTCCGTATAGTACCACCTTTTTCACAGCAATTTTTATAACAGTCTATAAGCATATGTTTTTTTCTAAATTTCTAACACAAAAAAATCTCTTAGTGAAGGTGCATCTATTAATTATATGTTCCCTAACATTTAGTGCACAGTATCTGTCCTCGAAATAAATGATCTTACAGCAATTATGTCATAGTCATTATCCACTTCCCAAATTATCCAGAAAGCTGCCCAGAACTTGGAGTAACAACAACAATAATAATAACCCATCTATATAGCCTCATGCTAACTGAAAGTCTATGCACTGAAACTCATACTCTTCATTTAACAGAAAATCTAGTGATTGTGAACAATTAATTTCTTTGCTCAATTCATAGTAGAACAAAGTGAGCAAGTACAACGGAAGGAGGAGAGTGAGGTGCTGTGGTTTAGAATCATAGCACTTTAAAGGCAAGAAGCATCTTAAAGATTATCTCACCAAAAACCCTCACTTCACTGCTAAGGAAATTCAGGCCTACGTTGGGTGTGTTCCCAGGGAAACAGGTGTTAGGATAGAGATTTGCGTTACTGATTGCTCTAGAGAGGACAGCTGTGAGTGGATAAAGGCAGCAGGATGAAGCAGAGGGAGATTGGGCTGAGATGCGGTTGTAGAGGAGTCCTAAGCTGGCCCCAAGGGGAGCTCTGGAACTGCAGAGCTCGCCGGAGCTGCTCGGAATTGCGGTAAGTGGACAACACTTGGTATCCTTGATCAGCTAGTCACTGGAACCAGAAACAGAGCCTATTCTTGGGTGAGGAAGCTCCCTTCTGCAGAACCCCACTCCCAGACTGAGTCTCAGCTATGAACCAGCAGCAGTCTGCACTCCTGGGAGAATGAGTGCCCTACTTAAGCAGGGGATCTGGGCGAGCCCCCCAGCTGTCATTAATGAAATGGGACTGCCTCGTAAGCTACATTCCTAATGTGGATGTCAGCACAGGTGGCATAATGGCACCTAGGAGGAAGCTCTCTGCACCTGCTTTGCTTTCGTCCCTTCCTAACCCTTGGAGAATAGAAGCAACAATGCAGAAGGCCCTGTGTTTAAGACAAAGAATAATGAATGGGAGTGTTAACCACAAATATTTTCATGCCTAATGGAACATGAGAGTTTAGCAGTTGGAAATACATTCACCGAAACACTGTGAGTCCCCTGTTGATCTTTTGAGAAGACTGTAATCACTCTGGATGTTCTAGCAGAGGGAATTCCAACACCAGCTGATTTTTCCCCAAAAGCTTTTTTTTTTTTTTTTTTTTTTCTCCTTTGACATAGCCAGGGGAGCTGGAAAACAACTTGTAAGCAGAACAGGGAGCTCCCAATAAATAATTTTGTGACTGCCGTTCAGAGCATTTGAGGGTTTTTATTTATTTATTTATTTATTTTAGATAGGCATAGGAAATATAACAAGTTGATATTAATTTTAATTTGCTTTTATTTTAGTCTACTACCCAAAGGGAATTTTTCATGATTCGGCTTTTCTAATTAAACAATACCATGAGCACTGTCTCATTTAATAAAGTTTAGTATTTTGATCGTAGACCATGATAGCATTTTATATAAATAAGCACGTGCTTGGGAACAGGTCTCTCTCTTTCTCTTTCTCTTCCTTTCTCTCCCTCCCTCCCTCTCTCTTTCTGTCTTTGGTTCATTGGGATCCAGGCTTAGCATAAAAGAACATAAACAGTCCTGGATCACAGAATTTTTAACTTACTTTTTCTGTGTGTTGCACGCATGCTTTCCCTTCTACTCCCCAGTTTAAATGAGATATAATTGACATAAAATATTGTGTAAGTTTAAGGCATACAACATGATGATTTGATACATGTAACTATTGTGAAATGATTACCAAAATAGGATTAGTTAACACCTCCATCAGCTCACATAATTACCAGTTGTGTGTGGGGGGCAGGGCGGGGAGTGTGAGATCATTTGATTTACTATCTTAGCAACTATCAGACATATAACATAGTATTGTTAACTCTACTCACCATGCTGTACATTGGATCTTCATGACTTATTTATCTTAAAACTGGAAATTTGTACCCTTTGACCAAAATCTTTCAATTTCACCTACCCTTCATCCCCAAGCAACTGCCGTTCTATCCTCTTGTTCTATGAGTTCTTTGGATTCCATATAAAGTGAGTTTTTATCGTTATAATGCCCTCCAGGTCCATCCATGTTGTTGCAGGTGGCAGAATTCCCTTTTTCTCATGGCTAAATAATATAACATATTACATTATGTTATATTACTTACATTATATTATATACCACATTTCCTTTATTAATTCATCTGTCAGTGGACACTTAGGCTGTTTCCATACTTTGTCCATTGTGGATAACGCTGCTTAAATATGGGAGTGCAGATAACTCTTCAAGATCCTAATTTCATTTCCCTTGGGTATATACCCAGAAATGGTTTTGCTGGATCATATGATAGTTTTATTTTTTATGTCCTAAGAAAGCTTCATACTGTTTTCCGTAGTTGCTGCACCAATTTACATTACCACGAACAACGCAAAAGGAGTTCCTTTTCTCCACAGCTAACACTGTCTCTTGTCTTTTTAAAAATAGCCATTCTATGAGGTATGAGGTGTTATCTCATTGTGGTTTGATTTGCATTTCCCTGATGATTAGTGATGTTGAGGTTTTTGTTTATGTTTTTTTTTTTTTTTTCATGTGTCAATTGGCCATTCGGATGCCTTCTTTGGAAAAAAAATTAATTGGATTATTATTTTTTTTGCTATTGGATTATTTGAGTTACTTATATATTTTGGATATTTACCTCTTATCAAACAGATATTGGTTCACAAATATTTTGTCTCATTCCATAGGTTGCCTTTGCTTTTGTTGATTGTTTCTTTTTCTATATAGTAGCTTTTAAGTTAAATGTAGTCTCATTTATTTTTGCTTTTGTTGCTTGTACTTTTGGGGTCATATTGAAAAAAACCATTGATAAGTTCGATGTCAAGAAACTTTTTTCTTATGTTTTCTTCTAGGAGTTTTATGGTTTAGGGTCTTATATTCAAATCTTTAATTCATTTCAAGGTAATTTTTTTTGGAGTGGTATAAGGTAGGAGTCAAATTCCATTCTTCTGCATGGGATTATCTGGTTTTCTCAACACCATTCATTGAAGAGACTGTCCTTTTCTCATTGAGTATTGTTGGCTCATTTATCAAATGTTAGTTGACTGTATATGCAAAGGTTTATTTCTGGGCTCTCAATTCTCTTCCACTGGTCTATGTGTCTATTTTTATTCTAGTACCATACTGTTCTGATTACTAAAATGTTGTAATGTAGTTTTAAATCAGGAAGTGTGATGCCTCCAGCTTTGTTCTTTTTCAGAATTGCTTTGGCTGTTTGGGGTCTTCTGTGGTTTTATACGAATTTCAAGATTACTTGTTCTATTTCTGTGGAAAATGCCATTACAATTTTGATAGAGATTGCTTTGACTCTGTAGATGACTTGGGAAAGTATGGGCATTTAAAAAATATTAATTTTTCTGATCCATGATCAAGGAATATTTTTTATTTGTGTCTTCTTCAATTTCTTTCATCAATATCTTGTTTGCAGTATACAGATCTTTCACCTCCTTGCTTAAATTTATTTCTAAGTATTTTTTGTTTTTGATGCTTTTCAAATGGGATTGCTTTCTTTGTTTCTTTTTCAAATATTTGTCATTGTATAGAAACACAATTGATTTCTGTATGTTGATTTTGGATCCTGAAACTTTATTAGTTTATTAGTTCAAACAGTATTTGTGTGTACATGTGTGTGTGGAATCTTTATAAAATTTTTTTTTTGTATAAAATAATATTGTCTACAAACAGAATTAAGTTTACTTCTTCCTTTCTGATTTGGATGCCTTTTATTTCTTTTTCTTGCCTGACTTTTCTGGCTTGGATTTCTAATACAAAGTTGAATAGGAGGGGTAAGATTGGGCACCTTTGTCTTATTCTTGATCTTAGAGGAAAAGCTTTCAATCTTTGATCATTGAGTGTAATGTTAATTGAGTTTGTCATATATGGTGTTTGCACGATGAGGTAAGTTCCTTCTTTTGTTATGAAAAGATGTTGTATATGTTCAAATGCTTTTTCTGCATCTCTTGAGATGATCATATGATTTTTGGTGTATCACATTTATTAATTCATATATAATGAATCATCTTTGCATGCCAGGAATAATCCCACTTTATGATGTATAATCCTTTTAATGTGCTGTCAGTTCGATAATATTTTGTTGAGAATTTTTTGATTTATATTCATCAGGTATATTGGTCTATAGTTTTCTTTTCTTGTAGTGTCCTTATCTGGTTTTGGTATCAGGGTAACACTGGCCTCAAAATGAATTGGGAGTATTAATCTCTCCTTTTGAAGTTCTTGGAAGAGTTTGAGAAGAATTGGTATTAATTCTTTAAATGTTTGGTGGAATTTATGTATGAAGCCATCTGGTTTGGGGGTTTTCTTTGTTGGGAATTTTTTGACGACCTATTCAATATCTTTAGTTATTATTGATCTGTGTAGATTTTCTGTTTCTTTGTGATTCAGTCTTGGTAGGTCGAACGTTTATAGGAATTTATCACTTCTAGTTTGTCCAATTGTCATATTTTTTTATAGTAGTCTCTTATGATCTTTTCATTTGTTGTATCAGTTGTAAATTTCACTAAATGGATTTTTTTTAAGCGAGTCAAATATATATATTTGGAAGAGAGAAAGGAGTGTACGTCAAAGGAGGTAACCATTTTAATTAGAGTTATCTTGTTGATGAATAATGTCAAAATGATTTCATGAGAGAGTATTTGCTCTAAGAAATCCCTTCTTAGCTTTGATAGGCTGAGCCAATTATACAACTATGAAAATACAATAAAAAATATATAAATAGGAAGAGCTTGTAAAGGAGGCCAATAACTGATTTAAGAATGGAAATGGTATGAATTCCAAAGACATTGAAATTGATGATCTCCACTTCCAAATATCTGTATTCTTGGTTTCTCATTGCAGGTTTATTCTGAATATCACTATAGAAATGCCTCACTTTAGTTTAAAATTTCAAAAGTTAGATAGTATTTCTTTAAATTTTCCTTCATATTGCAGTATACGGTGATGAGCATAGAATTTAATTATGTTGTTCAGCAAGTGGCTAAAACTTAAATGGTGGTTTGGAGAAACAAGGCATTAAAGAGAGAATTCATCAGCACCAGATGTTTAGGGCTTAGATTATTGAAGTCTGATTTAAAACAAATCCACTGTGAGTCATTTCTCTATAGTATCTCACTAAATGAAAGTTGCTCTGCCCTTTCCAGCAACATAAAAACCACTAGCGACTCCTTTTAATTCTCCAAATTCTAAATGTAATAGAAATCCTTCTATTCCTCAAAAGTGCCATAGAATCCATTTTTAGCTAAGTTTTGTAAAAGAAACACTGCATCGAATGGAATGAAACAAGCAAGAAAGACTTTATTCAATATTATTGCAACGGGGGTTCGGGGAGGGGGGAGATTAAGTTCAACTCACTGAAACAGAAGGCAAGAGGATTTTAAAAGCTGTAATGAGCTAATGGAAAAGTACTAGAGGAAGTTAAATGGGAGATGGTCAGTTATTAGCCCATCTGTATTTGATAGTTATTCATTATCTAAGTTAGGCTCCTATCCTCCCACAGAGACTGGGAGGTAATGGTGCTATCTCCTTCGACGATTATGTTTCAGAGGAATGGCTCCCAGATATTTGAGACAGACACACCTGATTTGTAAAATGGGCAACAGGCAGTTAGATTTTATAAAGTGCTCTGAGGAAAGGTATATGTCAAGAGTCAGGAAAAAGTCTATCTAAAGTGTAGTCAAGCTGAGAAGGATGTTAAGGCCATCTTGGGAGGTTTACATATTTTTTTTATCTTCTTCAAATACATTTTCCCTACCTGCTACCCAGCTATATCTTACTCGTTTTTCAGGTTTTGGCTTTGTTATGTTCCTTTCACAGTTTATCTTCCTCATCTCCAAAGCTAGGCTAGATCTTGAGTTATACTTTCCAATCGCGTTTCCTTTTGTTTTGTATCCTTCATTATACTCATAATTGTTCAGTTGTTTTCGCTGTTAGATTACAAGGTTTATGAAGGCAAAAATCATGGCTTTCTTAATTTCTGTGTAGCCTGAGGGCCTAGCAAATTGCCTATTATATTGTAGTTATTCAGTGAAGCAATAAATAAATGTGTGCAAGAATGCATTCCCTGAGTCTGATACCAGGAACATAACGGCTCGAGTGATTGTAAACTTGTTTTGCCTGGTTTATGCTTGGTGTCCTTAGCATCTCGTAAGTGTAACACTTGTCCCATGTCCTTTTACTCTCAAAAGGACCCCAGTATAGACAACATATTATATTGAGCTCTGAAAACAGCTTTGCCAATTCTGAGATTTTCTGTTTCACAAGAAACTAATGCCCACTCAGATTAAATCAATACTCAATGAAACTGAACCAATAACCTATAAGTGAGTTACAGATCTCCCTAATGTTCTACTCTTGGAGAAATCTTAAGCACTTGACATGCTAAATATTTGCTAATTGAAAGCGAGCACTAATGTCCATCTTACTATTAGGAGTGTATTACCTTGTTATCCAGGGAGCATACCCAGGTACAACATGTTGGGCATCCTAGGTAGGGGAGAGTGAAAAGAAATTAATTAGTTCCAGGTGACCAAGGGACTGTAGAGATTTCTAGTGAAAAAGACCCAAATGGACATAGCAAGTTCAGGTGCATTTGGACTAATCTCAGAAACCTAAAGTTGTCTAATGTAGTTGGCAATGGCTACCACAATCCTCTATGGAACAGGTAATAGTTGGGTAAAAAATAATATCATGGTTTCAGACAATCTTTTCACTCACTAGAAGGATGTCTGTGACTAGGGCCACAGCAGATTAGAATGTGCTGGACGGGCATCCCTGTTGTTGCTCGGGGACTAGGATTAGTGGCTGAGTTGTAGTCTATAGTACCTGTCTTAGATGTTACAGGTAACAAAATATCATATTTATAGATAATATTAATATAGATGTTACATATAATAAAATATCATGTTTATAGATAATTCTGTTATTTATAATTGGTTTATAAATAACAGAAATTTATTACTCACCATTCTGAAGGAGTAAGTCTGAAGTTAGAAAGCCAGGATGGCCAGGGGAGGGCCCTCTTTCCAACTAGATTTCTTGTTTCTCACATGGTGAGAGAGGCAAAGGAGCTCCTTCGGGCCATTTTTCTTATAAGGCCATTAATCATTCCCAAATTTGTTATTCTTTACATTGGGCGCTGGGATTTTAACATAAGAATTCTAGGAAGACTATTTGGGGAACTATTATAAACATTCAGACATTCAGAAACTAAATTTTTGGATAAGGAAAAAGTGAGAGAGATTGTAAGATAAGAAGGAAAGATATAAGAAATGTTTTACCCTATCAGTCACTAAATCTAAAGGTGGCATTTATTGTTTAACTGTATCTGGACTGGCTCAGAATGTAATGAATTTAATAGTTCACTCGGAAGACACCAGCGACTCCAGGTAGAAGAGACTTGGGGAAAGCAGAGGCTCATTCTTTCCTGAGATTGTGTAGGGAGATTCCCTTGGAATGTTTTCTGCAAATTGTGCCTCCGTCATATGTCTTATAGGGTTAGATTTATTTTTGGCAATACTATATCCTGATAAAGTTTTTATCTAAATATCTGTTGACCGATGATTAAATCATGTCTTCTTTTAATAGTTGCTATCTTGGGATTTCAACATGGTTTCTAAATGTGTAGTATCACAGGCAGCAAAAGAGAGCACCGTGCCTTGGGGACCTAGTGCTCCTGTATGTCCCCTGCTGCTGTCATCTGCCTGCTTGAAAGGGAGACATGTTCTGGAAGGGGCACCAGCAAACCAGATTCTGACCAAGAAATGTGCATTTATGTTCTTCCAGGCTCTTTTCTGTGTATGGATTTGAAAGTTACACTTTTTTATTTTTTATAAAAACAGGCTCTGTCCATCAATGAAAAATATTAGCAAGGAGGGGTTGCAAAGATGCATGAATTTTATGATTCATTTTCTTATTCCAACTAAAATTTAACGCCTCTGATGGAGAAGTTTATACAACAGCATTGGAACCTGATGCTTCTGCTCGTTCAGCATGCATGCAAAGGTCTTGGATTTCCATTTGATAAAAGAAGCATGATGTCACTGAACATTAACAATGTCCCAATTTCTAGATAAAAAGAAAGATACATACATTAGGAAAATAATGGAATCTATATTAAATATCACTCTAGACCTCAAAGCTATTACTCACCGCATTCCACTTGTTCAACCATGACCTTCATGGCTCTTTTATTGTACTGAATTCTGATCACCCATTATGCAAAGCGTAATTGCAACTCAGGAAAGTAAAATAATATCAATCAGGGATAACATTGCAACGGACTTTGACCCATAGGTATAAATCTAATAAATGTATAGGGTTTTTTTTCCCCCATAACATAATGAGTTCTTCCTTATATCATTACTCATGGGACCAATGTGAAATCATAATAGGAATATTTGAGACAATTAATGAGACAGATAAGAAATGATTGTATGGTTTTAATTTCCTAATTATTTTAATGCCCCAAATTAAGGGTATACATTAAGATATATCCATTAAAGCTTGCTTGTCGTATTCCCCTTGAATAATGTGATAAAAAAGTAAAAGCAGAGGAAATCCGATAAAATTAAATTTAAAAAAATATTAGGCTGACTATCAGAGAAGCAATATCCAAATGATTAAATCAGGTGATTGGTGAAACAGTCTATTAAGTGAAGTGGTTAGAAGTGTCATCTCGTGGGTCATAAAAATAGACTGCGCTAGACGTTTTACCACCAGGAACCGTTCCTCAGTGTCTGGACCAGGGGAGCACGGGTCACCTAGGTTTCTGATTCCAAGCAAGCAGCCCTATCATCTGTCCCTTCATTTCTGGCATCCATTAATCATTTGTTCAGTAATCTAAATTCAGATCTTTGCCAATCCATATTGCTTCTGCTCCGAATCAACCAATTTTAGTAACAGGAGTAAAAATACTTTAAGCAGACCCCCCACACATACACACACGGAAAAAAGTTCTTTTGAGAAACTTATGCATTCAGACCATTTAACTGACATACAAAATATTAAATAGTGAAACCAACTGATTCATAAAATCATGTTATCATTTAGAAGAAAATATTTAAAAAATATTTTTAGCCTATCATATTGTTTTTCATCATTCATTTCCAGTGGATCAATCTATGACTTACTGTATCCAAATTTAAGAGGCTTATAAGAGCCTGGCATGAAATAATTTCCTAAATAAATTGTCGAGGAAAATATAAAAGTATAGGTATCCAAGAAACAGATTACTGTGATTTCTTTTGGGGATCAGGACTGAGAATTATGGATATAGGATAAATTGGATCTTATTTTTTCATTTTATATTCTCTTATGAAATTGGTAGTCCATATAATATGCATACATTATCTTAAAAATCTTTAAGAATGGGTATCTAATCATGAATAAATGTGCAAAAAAATCCTTAAAAGACAAAGAATTTAAAAAAATATACTTCCTCAAACTTAAAGGGAATTCAATTAGGAATTCTATTTATAGAAACAACAAAATAGAAATGAAATTGGTTGTGAGCAATTATTTGAAGTGAGAAGTATCAAGAGACCTTGACTTTTCTAATAAAAATACTTTCATGCAATAATTGTTACTAGTATTTTCACTGGCATTTCACTCAACTGAACATCAACATCAGAAGCTGACTTCAATCTCTTTAAAGAATCTAAAAACTGAGATTATCATTATGAACATTGCTGTTGATTAAGTATAACTCAGCCTCTCGAAGCATTTGTTTATTTCTGTGTGGCTATTGAGGATATCTCTCAAAGTGGTTAACGGTTTCCCATTTAACTTTCTTCATTATTATCTTGTCTTTTGTCAAAGCAATTTGGTAAGTTAATATTTAGGGTTATATTCACAAAAGATCTGGACACCATAGAATAATAAATAAGTGGCTATCTATCATGGCCCACGGCTAACACTATTGATGGTTTATGTTTTTTTCTCCCTTTTATTTTCTTTGATGCGGTATTGACATACTGGGTTATGCTCTTTCTAAATTTTTCCTTTTTTTCTATTGCATTTTGGACTAGGGAATTCTTTAGAAATGTTTTGGATATGAAGTAAGTGACTGGAGACCCTGGAGGGTATTCAGGATGTATATTAATAAGTGATAGGAGGCTTTCAAGAGTTACTCACTGGCTATTTTGTTCATAACTGTACCTGTAACACTCAGCACATCATCTCACATCTCTTAGGTGCTTAATCAATATTTTTGAATGAATAAATAAAAACTAGATTATTAGAGTATTCTAGTGATGCACTTATATGTCAGATATGAAATAAAGCCTTTAAAATGACAGGAAAACTTTTTTTGGTTGTTGCTTTGTTTTTGTTGTTGTTATATGGAATTGCCAGCAAAAGAAGTAAGAGGAAGGAGAGACAAGATGCTATTATGCAGAATTGGGAAGTCACACCAAAACCTTCTAAATTTCTAAACATTGAGACGGTGTCTCATTTCTGTTTACTCTGCTCTTAGATTTTGACTTCCTGACATTTACAGTTTCTACATCCTCACCTGCTTACACTCTTTACTCTCTGCCCATGACTTAGCTCCTCAAGACTGCGAATAAAACCATTGTCTACTCATGAAGATCTGGTACTGACCATTCATTACCTGCTTAACCCCCGAAGTAAACTGTACCTAACTTTAATCTGCTAACAACCATTAATTCTGGTTTATGGTATGTGGGAGATTTGGGGTTTCTTTCTGCCCCTTCATTTCTGCCCTTAAATTATTGCCCCCTCTTCCAAAACCTTGCTTTTAGCTGTTACGTACAAAAGGAATTAATGGACTCTATTAGAGAGCAGGGACTGTGTATCTCTGGAATCTAGAAAAATGCTGGAAAAATAATAAATATCAGATATATTTTTGCTGAAAAGGTAAACACTTCTGACAATTTTCTTTTATCTTTTCACTTAAGGCTCTTCTCTCTGCAACTATAGGCAAAGATATCACACCCTGTTTATAGCCTATATACTTAGAAACAAGTAGCTGAACTCCCTGCTCACCATTAGTGATTTGACCAAAACAATAAAAAGTACCTATGCTTTCTACCTGTTACTGGGCTTCTCGGCATATATGCTTGGGGCAGGGCAAGGCTTAAGAATGTCACTCTGTTTTTTTGGCCTTAACCTCTTACAACACAATGGCTCCTCCCAGCGTTTTAACACTTAATACATTATTGGCAAGAATTTGAGTAGAATTCCTAGACCTGTGCTTTATATTGTTTATTTTTATTTTTTGATTTTCAATTATAGTTGACTTTCAATATTATTTTGTATTAGTTTCAAGTGTACAGTATGGTGGTTAGACATTTATGTAATTTATGAATCGATCCCTCCTAATTAGTCTAGTACCCACCTGACACTGTACATAGTATAACAATATTATTGACTATATTCCCTGTGCTGTACTTTACATCTCCTTGACTATTTCATAACTACCAGTTGGTACCACTTAATCCCTCACCTTTTCCACCTAGACCTTCCTGTACTTTTGACTGCCACAGACTGGTACCCTGTCTGCATCATTTTTTCTACTGCCATGAGTAAAATGTTTTTAAAAGAGAAATTCCTTAAGGATCTTATGCTCTCTGCTTTAATACTAGAAACCATGAGTCCTCACCTTGTGTGAAGCTATAGAGTAACTCCTATGTTTTCTTGGCAGGAAGCAGTAACATGGCTCCCTCTTATAGCCAAAAGATATAATAGGAGGAGGGTTATAATAAGGTCTTCAAACTCTATTAAACAGTTTGATTCTTATTCTTTTAGCTACTCTGATATTTCAGAGTGCTCACAAAGATGATGGTTTGGAAAGTATTCAGGGGTTATGAGAGAAACTGTTAAGTAAAATATCAACATTTTCAATTCATCACTATATACTTTAGCATTTTAGATTTAATAAACTTCAGTCTGAAACTAGAAATGTGAAAGTGCCTATCACCTCCTTATCAGACCTTCTAAACTGAAGTGAGAAACTTATTCATGCTGCAAGTTAACTAACCTGTCTACCTGTTGACAGGTGCAGTACAGGTATGCTTCCAGGATGTTGAATTGTATTAAAAAATACACTTCATTATATTTTACATTGGAATCCTTGACAATCAAGTCAACTCAATGAGTATGAAAAGCTCAACTTTTTTACTTATTCAGATCATAACCAAGAATGTTGTATTTCTTATTTCCATATAGTAGTGAATCACTCACTGTTGTAAGACATTGAACATAATTCAGCAGGAGTTTGTCCCAAATCTGAAGCAATATTTTTAAGTATCTGCTCTCTATGACAAGTAACCTCTGGCCAAGAAATTTCTTGGAGGAGATTGAAGGATTGTTACGTGCAATCTGGACCCTATCTATCTGGAATTCCATCACACAAGATGCTGGAATTATCCAGGACTTATTGTGACTATTTTTATTGCAGATGACAGAAACTCAACTAAACCACCTAAAAACAAATAAACACAATAAATGTATTGCTTCACATTAGCCTGGCATGGTTAAATCCAGAAGTTCAAATTGTTCTTGTCAGGATCTTCTGGCTCTACATAGTTTTATTCTCAGAATGATGGCAGTAGTCTTCCAAGGATATAGCACCTTCAGAACTTATGATATTTGAAGAAAAGCAATTTGATCTCTTTGACATTTATATTAAGCCTTGAAAAATAACAGTGATATGCTTTGCCTTGGTCATGGCTTCGCCTACAAAAAATCTTGCTAAGAGGAGGAGGGTATCTGATTGGATCCTGGAATACAGGATCATCACTACGACAAGGAGAGTTGCACACTTAATGAATGGAGGAACAGCTCCCAGAAGGAAGGGATGAGGTCAGACCATGGAAGAAGACATATCTACCATCATAACTCATTCTAGTACCGAAAACCATATTGATCTAGTGGTGGTAAATTACTACCACTGTTACTAGCACTTTGTTCAGCATCTACAATCAAAATTTTAATGCATTTCAAAGGATAGAGGTACTAGTTTATATTTCACTTCTAGGCACCATATCAAGCTTCAATCTCACTTTTGTGTACTATATATCTTCCCATTCTCCACTATGTAATAATCAGAAATAATTAAATAGTTGAATACCTCTGCTCTATTACTACTGACCACCAACACAGCTGTCAGGTTTTTCTGTAGTTCCTGAAATTTATCCACAAGAAAGTTCCTGTCTATAACAAACATGGCTTTCACTTCATGTCCCTTACCTGGGGAACTATAGACTATGCAAAACAATAATTATGGTATCTTATAAAGTGCTAAAGATGACTCTAACTGGAATTAAAATGTATTCCATAACTGAGAAGCGAGGAATCAAATAGAAGTTGTCCAAATTTCCTTCAGAAAAAAAGATGGAAATGACAATACCAATCCTTATAAGAAGCTGAGGGGAACGTCTGGTGCCATCTAAATCAAAGGAGTTGGCAATTCCATGGCAACTCTTCCCCGTGTTCAGTTGCTCTGTGCCGTACTGGCCCATTGTGATTTTAGTCTGCACCTGTGTGGTGTGATGCGCTGTGCCCTGGGTAGAATGACTTAAAGAAGTATGAAGTTTTTGAAGCAGTGTATTGCGCCCCAGTGATCGATTAATTGCCAAGTCTACAGGAGTCTTAAAAGCAGAGATCAAAAATTTAAGTGCTGTTAGGGACCATTGGGTAATGAAAACGAGCAAAGCATATCTTATGTAACATAATAGGAAGGAATGAGAACTGTAGTAAACTTGAAACCATGTCTAAAATGATCAGCTGTAGCTTGCTCTTTCTAACTGATCATATGCACAAATGCAGACCACTCGTTTCTGGATATCCTACTTCTCATGATATACTGTAAGACTGGATTTTTCTGTATAATATTCTCAAATTAAAATACTGAGTCAAACACAATGTATCTGAAAGTTGGATTCAGTGTGGAGCTGCAAATTTGAGATTCCACTACCCTCCTGAAATAGTTGAGTCTTCTGTGACTTTTTGGTACAAACTCTGCTCTTTCTCTACCTGAAGTTAGGGGGATGGAGACCCTCTGCTTGCCGCATCTTCCCGCATTATCCATATGCAAGCTCAGGGTCTACACTGAAAGAAAGCCTGTGTCAGGGTTTTCCTAAAAGTTTCTTGAGGATCTGTTTTTGACTTTCACATCAGTTGGTCTTAATTTTGACTCTCAGAATTGGCAAACTCTTTCTGTATTCTGTTCTTTTTCAGAGATTTCCTTCGTTAATTGTTTTTCTACCATCTATCCTTCACACCCTATGATCAGCAACTGCTGGTCTGATAACTCAAAGGAAGTGAGCAGGATATGGTCCCCTGGGATTAATTGTTCATCCACCTTAACAACCTTCATGGCAAAGGAGACAGATAAGTAGCTCAGTCTGTGCATCATATGGGCTGAATCCATTGATGGATACCTCATGCTGTCAATTCTGGGTTCACGGAAATAAATGAAGAATTAAGCACGGTGAAATGAGAGGCACCTATTTTGTGAAATACACAAAGCTCTTAACCTATTTTGTGAAATACACAAAGCTCTTAACTGATATGTTCTTAACCTATTTTGTGAAATACACAAAGCTCTTAACTGATATGTTCTCTAAACTTTATATGAGCACTATATCCTATCCATAAAGGAGATAGGATATTGTCCTTGCTAACCAGTTTCCTCAGCTAATTTTGAACTCCAAAGCTAAGATTCACTGTTTAAAAAATAGAAATGCAGTTTCATGGGCGAAAGCCAAATTCTCTCTGCTGCTTCTCTACCAATTTGATCCAATGGAGAATTCAGTAAACTTCTGATATTTCATTTAAATTAGTGAAAATCTTGAGGACCTTAAGTGGCTGTTTACATGTAGTCCTTTAAGTCAGGTTGTGAAACAGTGAAAATGTGTGCCTGGTGGCGTAACAATACCTGTCTAAGGTTCAACTTGGTTGCCATAACCCTTGCCATATTGACTCTATTTCTTATAATTTTCCTCTGATTCTCTGGAAGCCAAGCTTGTATCTCAGCAACTTGCTATCTCCAGGGGATTTCCTTGTTTTAGTAATTCACTCTCCCTGGCTCTCATTTCACCGTGCTTAATTCTTCATTTATTTCCGTGAACCCAGAATTGACAGCATGAGGTATCCATCAATGGCTTCAGCCCATATGATGCACAGACTGAGCTACTTATCTGACTCCTTTGCCGTGAAGGTTGTTAAAACTTGAGATGTTGCTCTGAATTTTGTGAAACACCTATTTTGTGAAATACACAAAGCTCTTAACTGATATGTTCTCTAAACTTTATATGAGCACTATAATGAAGATTATTATCTCTATTAAAGAGTGAAGACACTAAAAAATACAGATGTTAAGTGCCTGTGGAATAGATAATCTAGCTCTTCTCTAAACGTAGCTCTTCTTCCTGGGCAACCAGGTAACTGTGTTTCTCAGATTCCCTGCATTTAGGAGTAGCCACACAACTGAGATATGGCTGATAAAATATGGTTAAAAGTGATCTCACTACTGTCAACATCCATACCTTGTCATACATATTAATTTACCCTGTTTCTTTGGCTATCTACAAAGGAAACACAGGAGATTGAGCAGTTCTATGCATATATGATTTTCCAGATATCTAGTTCAATTGTTTTTCATTCTGAATTAAATGTAAAATTTTAAAAACCATTTTGACTGTCTTAGATTGAAAAATTTAATTCAACTTTTCATGCTAAATCTAAATGTGAAATTATTTCTCTTTGGTCCTTAAAGAATTGTTTTAGCTTAAACTTCATTTAGAACATTGTCCTTAGCAAGTATAATTCATCAGGCTAATTAGTATCCTCCATGTATATTTAAGCAGGTGTGTCTTAGAGAGCTCATGCCAATCACATTTCTCTATGAATAATAAATGACTTCCAGTGTGCTGTTCATTTCATTTGATTTCAAAATATTGTATCATTTTCTGTATGTAGTGAATATAAGAAATTATAATATTGTTTCCCAACTTTAAGTGTTCTCTATAGATTTCAAAGTCAGTTGTAAATATTGTTAATTATAAAGTCATGCTCAGTGAATTTTCATAGTTTATCTTCTTCCTCTGTGTGTAGTGTTGCAAATGACAGTAGATTTTTTTAAGGTTAAACAGTTAAACCAATGTATTGGTATTTTTCAAGTGGCCATATTTTTAGTGTATTTTTTAAATTGTCCCCTTATCAAATGTGAATGTTATAACATTTTTCTCCCACATTCACTCAGATTAATTTTTTTATATTGGAGCGAATTTGTAAATTCCTAAATTTTTGAGATCATCACAAGTGTTTTAGATTATGAAATAAAATTCCAAAGAATGAGTTGAAAAGATTAATATTCACATTTACGTTTGGAGTACACGACTACAAAGACACTTTGGATATTATGTTGATTTCCAGTCTGAGGGACTTTTGAACTGGTGGTGGAATTCGGAAACTACTTGGACATCTGAGTAATTTAAGAGAGATTTCAATTGAAATCTTTACAGATTCCTCCACCAACAATTACCTATAGTAACCTAGATATGCCTATTTGTTATGATGACATTAAAACCTCAAAACAGACTAAACGATTCAGAAATGTCAAGTTTATAATACAGGCAATCCATCATAATAGTCTACGGCTATGCTTCTTCATTCTTTCCACTGCTACAAAAGGGCATTGTACTTTACAAGACACTGGGCACATAAATGATTTTTCTCTGGAGTAATCTTTCTAAGAGTTACTTAGACATTTTTAATTGAAACTAGAACTAATGCTGAAATCTACCTGCCATGTTAACACTGGAGACTTATTATTTCCCAGTCATAATTCCAGTTTGGTTCTGAGCACTTGTGAATTGTAACTCTGTTGTAAGATTAAGCAATATAGGGTACTCATACCTGGATTATGAAATTGCCACAGAAAAATTTCGGTTAAGCCAGTTATTTCAGTGGGCCAACTGGAGTTTGGGGACAAAGAGATAACAGCCTCCTATTCTAAGTAGGAGTTTCCTGTTGCTGTTTTCTAAGGATGTTCGAAACTAGAAACATATAGCATTTTCTGTAGAAATCTTTGTTTTGATATCCAGGGACTGCCCCAGATGTTATTTTTCGAGATTCCTCACTTCTTTAGGTACTTCTGGTTGGGTGAGGAATCACAGAGTGAAAATCGTATTTTTTTAATGAAATATTTTTTAACAGAAGTAACAACAATTGTTTTAGAGGGGATTCAGTTTTAGCTATCTTGGTGGACCACGTATTCTTTTAAACTATATCTAGGTCTTGGTACAACAGCTTCTAAAACTGATAGAGAAAAAGAACTCGAATTACTATAAATGAAGAGTATGAGACCAAGAAGTTCACTGAAGTGGAGGTTCTCTTGATGAGGCAAATACTACTGTACAAACTATTGCAGATGAGAGGGGATGGTAAAGCAGGGATTAAAATGTGCCATTCTCGTGAGAGTGCTCCCTGCCATTAGGTGTTGTAACCTGGATGACGTATACATATATATGTGCATGTATGCGTTTAAACGGGCGCGCGCGCACACACACACACACACACACACATGTTCAGCTATGAAAAATTAGAAAATTCTAGTATTTGTGACAAATATGTATGGACCTTGAAGACATGCGGGATAAGCTGAAATTATTGTGATAATCGTTGGGTAGAAAATCATTGTGCTGTATGCCTTAAACTTATATAGTGATATATGCCAATTACTGCTCAATAAAACTGGAAGAAAAAACACATTAAAGATTTTTTAAAAAAATACCTGATCTTTTTTTTCTAAAGACAGAACCAATTTAAAGATGAACAAATGGGGAAGACGGGCAGATAGCAATCAGATATTCTCTCTATTACTAATAAAACAATAGGAGAAGTGTGCCGTAGATGGTAACCAAGTGGATTTATTAGTATGTCATCCTACATTGACAGCAGTGCCCATCCCTGCATCCTGTACAAGTAGAGCCTGTGCTTATGAGTTTATGGCACAGAGGAACAGTGAGTACTGGTGAACACGCAGAAGACGGCATGCTTTGCAAGGAGAGGAAGTGCAGAGTTGAACATGTCCTTTTCAAAACTACCATTCAGGGAGTTGTGTGAAAAGATTAGGGAGAAAGGATACAAGAGTTACTCTAGCAGACATTTCTCATCATTTAAACAGGGGCCCAGGGAAGGCATGTTCTGGGCGACAGTGTAGTATTTGTTACGTGTATAAACTGCAGTTTTTTAACCATCTCGCTGTCCCCTTTGTTGGGCATTTAAGTTGTTTCCAGTTTTTCTCCAAAATAAATAGCATTTCAATCACAACAAGTGCACATGCATCTTTGTGTCTATCTCTAATAGATTTGCAGCTTGATAGAGAAAACAGAAAAAAAAAAAGCGTGAGTTTTGCAAATGACTGTCAATAAAACTGAACAGAGCACTCTTTCAAATTTAAGATCTCATCTGTGAAGCATTCCGTTTCAGATTCATTCTTGTCTAGCAAGAAGTCACGTGTGAAATAATTTCAAACCACGTTATGGAAAACAAAGCAACCTATGTATTTGATAGAGATTCTGTTTTCCTCACATAGCATATGCTCAGGAGTAGATTAAGTAGTCAGCGCATGCACTGACATGCAGAAATGGAGTCGCGTTTCTCAGTTATCGCGGTACACAGAGTTCATCCTGCTGCCGTGGTTATCAATTCAGTTGGCCAAAGTACCCCTGTTGGTGAGCTTCCCACCACAGCATCTCATCCTCCGATCGGTTATCTTTTATATTCCAGCAGCACACAATGAGACCAAACAGATTCCAGCACACTTTTCTTTTTCCTTTGTGAGAGTACAGATTTCCGTTGTTGAAAAATAACTGAGCATCAAAAAAGGTGCCTTCCTTTGATATCCATTTATCCAGTCATCTAATATTACTGACAGAAAGAAGACCAGGTGGTCCATAGAAGATGATGAATCACTTGTAAAATGACCACGATTGTCAGGCTGCCAATTTTCCCATTGGCAGTTCTGGGATAATGCCTGACAACACCTGGCTGGATCATAGGAGTGGCTACTTTATTTTTGTCCATGAATGCTAATTTTTTGAATTTTTATAATCCATTCTGATTCAGCCTAAAGAATCTTCATGCATTAGACATTTCTAGATCAGAGGAACTCGAGAGGACAGAGACAGTAGAGTTTGGCTACAATTTTGGGATTACTCTAGCTTGACTGTATGTGGGATGAAATAAACTCCAGGGGCTCAATTGACTTTGATATTACAGTTCCCCTTTGAAGAAGAAATGCTTCAAGATCCAAATGGATTTCCTTGGGTCACCTAGAACAAGTTTAGGCTAACACGACTTTTACCACGAATGCCATACAGAGTTCAAACTGCATATCTGGTCCTAATTGCAAGGGACTTCTATTTTAAAATATGTATTTCATACCTGTGCTCTTGGGCAGCCAACCTTCTATTGATATTATTTTGTTCGTGGGTAAGAGTGTAAATCCATTCTGAATTTTCTAGCAAGGCAGTAACTTGAGGATAAGTGTCCAGCTGCCTTCTGCCACCTACCTCTCAACTTCCTTTGAAAAGTGGTATCGTGGTCCTGTAGAATTTTGTCCTCAGATCTATTTTTAACACTTCCTTTATTTGGCTACCTAATGCAAGGTCTGTGTCAAGGGATTTGTTGATTCCCGCAGGCTGTGTTTCTCAGGTTCTTGTTTCAACAAATTCTTTGTTAGGGTCTCCATGGAAGCTCCTAGTGAGAGATGAAGCACAGGAGAAACCAGGGCATTTCTTCCCCCAGTTTTTGTCTTCGGCTTCATTTCCTGCAGCTCCTGACAGGTGTGCTGAAGTGAGGTGCAGCCATGCTAGTTGGATTTAAGTGAGAAGTCAGGAAGTTAGAAACCTTTATCTGTATGAATTTGAAATCAGTAAGAATTAAATGAAGAGCAGAGTTGAGGAGAGGGACATAAATCTAGAGTTATTTGAAAAAATGGGAAAGAGCAACTTGGGTGATGACTATAATAGTTGGCATATTTTGACTATGAGAATGAAGCTGGGCATTATTAGGGAAGGGAGGAGGAGAATATTCTAGAAGTAATGATAAAGAGCAATGAAGAAGCATTCCGTAGTTCCAATTTCAAGGGCATAAAGATAATGGAAGATGTAGACAAAATCTCCTATTGTAGCCATTATACCTATGGTTCTTGCTCTCTCAACCTCCCCAGGGAAAAATTAGACACTATATCTCGCATTTGGCTATTTACTGCTAAGTTTTTGTTTTACTCATTTTCATCTTCCTTTCACCATGAAACTGGAGAAATGAATGAATATATAGTTTTCTAGATAAACTGGAACTAACAACACAAAAATAAGAGTTCAAAAAATAGTTCCTGATTTAAAAAGAGAGAACTTAGACTGAAAAATTTAAAGACTTAAGAAAGTTCTTTAAATTTAATCAAAAGAACTTTACTACATTATTATAGTCCTTTGGAATTTTCAGGCTACAACAACAAAGAAAGAAATCTCCAATAATAAAAGAAACAAAAATTCAGTTTGCAAACAAAAGAAACAAAAATCACATTGTTTTAGAAGAGCTAGAAGTAATGGAACAATAGAGCTTCAGAGCTCTGGTGGAAAAAAAATGATCCAAGAGTCCCAAATTTAGGCAAATTTACACCTTTGAATAGAAATTCTGATATTCAAGAGTTCAGATAGTATAATGCTCTGGTATAAATCACCATAAAAAACAATTAAACAAATGGGAAAATAAAAGGAAAAATCATAAATTGTGACTCTAGTTACTAGTGAAAAAAAACTTGAAATCAGTAAATATCATGTATTACCAAATTTAAGGGAGGTATTTTTTCTCATAAAATTATCTAAAGTAGAAAATTTTCATTTTAAGTAGACATTTAACAATATTCTATACATTGTCAAATCTCTTTGTATTCAAAATGGTGAAAAATATCACTGGGATCTTTTCCTGAAGAAAATGTAGGATGTCTTTATTTATGGTTGTGTTATGTTCAAGAATAAATGTTATAATTTTCTATCTATTTCCAATTATGCTGTTTAATGCCTTCTTTAAAAAATTTGTTAGCAATTTCTCAGATTACTCTTGCCATATATTCAAGTATATTTAGTATAAAAAGATTGCATTTGATATAACATACATTATCCCCAGATCCACATTTTCAACAACCAAAAAATGGATTAAAGTATTTTAAAAATTTAATTTCCAAAATGTAAGTTACATTTATTGTCTTCTTAAATATTTGCATGTATGATTATCAAAGTGAAATATTATTTACAAAAATGGTGTTATGAGCACTAGTGGAATTGAATAATAAAGACTAGGAATGAAAGTGCAAGCAAACAAATCATCATAGAAGGCATGACAGATAAAATCAAACAATAGTTATAAGAGGAAGAGAGAGGGAGGGGGAGAGAGAGAAAAGAAAAAAAGAATGAAAAGAAAAAAAGAATGAAAAGAAAGAAAAAGGAAAAGGAAGAGAAGGAGGGTAGGAGAGAAGGAGGGAGGGAGGGAGGGAGGGAGGGAAGGAGGAAGGAAGGAAGGAAGGAAGGAAGGAAGGAAGGAAGGAAGGAAGGAAGGAAGGAAGGAGGAGGGGGAAGGAGAAAGGGAGAAAAGGAGGAACGGAGGAAGGGAAAGACCAACAAATATAGTGATCGATACTATCTTTCATTATCAGAAGGCCCTGAATTTGAATGTTGGCTCTGGCACTAAGTGACAAATTATTCAATTTCACTGTGTCTCATTTTTCTCAGGTGTGTGATTTATTAGCATTTAACCACTCTGAACTTTGATTTTCTGTAAATGAAGATAGTATTACCTACCTCACATTTTTTATAAGTATTAAATGTATAGTCCTTATTCCAGTACCCTCCTTAAATGTTAGTTATCTTTCTATTAATTCTAACATCAATCATAAAATTATCATAGAGTGTTTTTCTTCAAATGATCTTTAAATTATACCTTATTGATTATTTGCTAACTCTGCCTTGCACACTAAATTTGGGTATGTAAAAGAGTATACACGTGTCATAAAGCACAAAAACTTGTGGTCAAGGCCCAGAGTGCTGCCGTCTCCTTGCTTAGTGAATTAGGTAACCCACCTCATCTACAACAATCAGTAATAACCTCTTTAATATGGTCATTATAGATCATTCTGTTAAGAGAATGTGTTAAAGAATTGTCTACATGCAGACAATTTGCACATCACAACTGTTTTTAGCTTATGCCAATGTGTAGGGCAGAGCGTTTGCTGGCATCCTCTTTTCCATGCAAATCACTCCTCCACTGGAAGATTACTACTACTTAGGAAAAAAGTATCATTCTCTAAAGTGGAATGTGTATATTCATGAGGATCTATTTTGGTTTATGCTGATATCTCATGGGACACAAACGTTTGAGTTAAGAGATTCTTTTAAGTGAAGAAATGTGAGAAGTGAGACCAGGGATTTGAAGCTATTAAAAGTTGTGGAGAAGTAAGGAGATAGAATCTTAGAACTAACAAGACAGCACAAATTTCCTCTGATGTGATACAGAAGGTGGAAACCTTTGCTTGATTAAAAGAAATCAGATGACAATTATTCTTATTTTACATGTGCAGCTGACAGAACTATAGTAATTATCACAAAGGGAAAAAAATGAACTACCATCATGTAAAAACAACTGTAAAAATTAAACATGAAAAATATTTTTAAGTGTGCCACACGACAAAGAAAGCTATATGTCATGCATGATTACGTTATAATTAGGTGATATGGGAATTTAGGGCAGGGAGACACCAACTAACATAGGAGTATATGAGAATATTCCATAGGTAGATTACTAAGTTCTTTGCTTTACGTGAAGAAAAAAATGCAGATGATGAGTGGAGAAGGTAGAGGTAAATGCATGAAGTATTTTACTTTAATGGGTTTAATGGCTCTTAAAATTAAATTCCAGCTCTAAAATACTGCTTCCAAAACCATTGGAAATACCACTTTCATTCTGGAATGGATCCAGGTGCAGATAACAGAAATATAATGGACAGCATTATATCTTAGATGGAAAAAATAAATAAAACTAATTTTCAGAGAGAAAAGAGCTGGTTCTATCAAATATTGTGTAATTTTAAACTTGCTGGTGAGAAAGACAAAGGCGGAGGAGAACCATTTTGAGTGTGGACAGGAAAGAGACTTTACATTTTAAAAAAAGCTGCTGATTCTGTTTCTAAGCTTATGAACTTATCTAAGACAAAAAATAAAATCACACAAATGTTTTAAGATCAAGGACCGTCACATATGCATTTAACTCATCAGGAACTGACTATTGAAATAATCAAATAATAAAAAACTGAGAACACGTTTTTGGCCTTTAGAAGATATCATAAGAGAAACTATCAAATTTATTATACTCAGTATCAGAATAGACTAAGCTGTACATTATGAGGACACATTAAAAGACTAATCTAGCATTTTAATTTTTTTAAAGATTTTTATTAAAATATAGCTAATGTGCAATATTGTATTAGTTTCGGGCATATACCATAGTTATTTTGCATTTATATACCTAAAGAAATGATCATCACGATAAGTCCCAGCAACCATCTGTAACTGTACATGTTATCACAAGGTTATTGACGATGTTCCCTCTGCTGGACACCGCATCCTCATGACTTACTTGTTTTATACCCGGAAGTCTGACCCTCTTTTTCCCCCTTCACCGCCCTGCCCTGCTTTTTTGGTTTTTCAATTATAATATTATATTCGGTATTATTTTAGCATTTTATTGTTCTTGAAACAAAATATTTTAATTTAATGAGTTATTTTTTTCAACCAGTTCTAAAGATTAGTCTTAATTTGTTCATTGTATGGCAAACAGTGTAATGACTCATGAGGTGCTGGTCTATATTCTACCATCATAAAAATCTCAGTATAGGATGTTCTGAAATCTATTATGTATGATGTAATCTGTTGCTTATGACAGCTATTGCAGCCAGTCTTTTAGTCATGAAACAAGTTATAAGGGTTGGAGCAAGTTATCATTAAGCCTTCCTGAGCTTCGGTTTCTCTCTGTTATATTGCTTAATTATATCCCAAGGATATTTGAAGGATTAAAATAAATTGTATGCTGTTAACTAATATATAAGACTCTATTATATAAATAGTTACTGCTACCACTGTTGATACTTATGTCATTAATAATAATACCATATGTGGTTCTATCCTTTTGTCTATATAATATCTCTGGGTATTTTAATATTTTATGCACTATATGTACAGCCAGGTACATTATTCAGGCCATGCACATATTTGATTTTATTATGACAACTGATTTCTGTAAATACTCTTAGAGATTTAAAAAAAAAAATCTCTTAGGTTCTACCTGGAATGGTACAGAAAAACCATGAGTGTAAATTTTTTACACATTTTACTCCTTGGTGGAGTAGAAAATAGGGAATGAACATTATTTTCAAAGTGAAGTAGACAGGCAGAGTCACAAGAAACAACCCTTCAAAAATATTTCCTTAGACCTTTCACCAACTGTAACAACAGACCCCAGGTCTAAGGCACAAAGGGATGAGCCACTTTTCTCTAAGTAATAAGGCCCTAGTAAGACTCTCATTCACAGTGAAGGGAAGGTTTCTATCCACTAGAAATATACTGAATTAGAGATTAACTTTGGTTAACACTCTTCTTTTGAGAGACAAATTTTTATGGCCAGCCTGGCATAACTCTGAAATTAGCCCAATGTCTAACACATTTAATGCTCCCAAAATTTTGTTGAATAAATAAATCATCACAACCTAATAAAAATTTGGATAAACAAGGACAAGATAATTTTTGGAGAGGATTCTTTAAAAATAGAAAAGTTAGTTTGATAGTGACGATGATAATGGTAGAAGATAATAATTGCATAAGTATAGCATAAATGTCCCAGATACAAGACACATAGTAATTATTTAGTTAATTGTTTTTCGAATGAATAAATGGGAGAAGAGTCAAGATTAAAAGGGTATTCAGAAATATAGTTATAATTAAATATGAAAGATTTCCTTGTAATTTCACAAATTAGTATTGAAGGATCATTTAGAAATCTACGCTTTTCATATGCCCAGTTTCTCAAGCTTATGGTGACCTATTTCAACAACAAATTTTTAGTGGAGGCCAGGTAAACCTAATCCATCTCTTCTACTTAACTAACTGAAAGTAGGTAATGGAATGAAATAAAAATATAAAATAAAAATATGTACAGGTTGACACTCCAGCTCATTTTCAGTGTGGATCAGCTACAGATATCTATTTTGTCATCTGTGTATGAAAAGGAAGATATTTTACAAATAAACAGGAATGAAAATTATATCTCTGTCTGCAACTTTATGCACAGTATTCAAGGTGCTAAAACAACACAACTCAATTAGTCTGCTTTTGTTATTGTTGCATTCACAGAGATTCTAAGAGTAATTCCTGGTGTAGATGTAGTGTCTAATTATAATGTTTTTGACAATAGCTGAATGCGAAAATTTCCATATAGAAAAACAATATATTTAAAATTACTTTATTTTATTCTTCTTTCATATTATTTTAAGGAAATAATGTGGACTTATAAAAATGACGTGTGAAGCAGTAACATCCAAGAAAAAAGATTACCTTGTTACTTCAATAGAGTGTAAGTATACAATTTGTTAATAAAGGAAGCTAAGGTTAATCTTATAGTTTAAATATCTCTAAAATGACAAATACACTAAAGCAGTAGTTTTAACTACTTGATTGTAAATTAGAATCACTCTCCAAAACCTTGATGTCTAGTTCACCCCCAAGGCCAATTAAATCAGAAATATAATAAGATGGCATTTAAACATGGGATCATTCAACCATCTGTAGATAATTCTCTGCCAAAGAATGTATACGAAAGCAACCCCTCAATGGGGAATACACCATAGCAAAGTGTAATTATATTTTACAATATACTATATTTCAGACGTCATTATAAATCTTCTTCAAATTATCCTCATCTGTGTGAGCCCTCCGTCTTCTGTTACAACTGTAACATGTATGCCATTAATTCCACTGCTGCTCTACAAAGGCAGATACAAAGTCTAAAAGGAGGAGGAGTCGGCATCTTGATATGCCTGATAATTACTTGTCTTATAGAACTTACTTTCCACTCTAATTGGCTATAATTTCCGTTTTAGGGCACTCAAAGGCTAATGGGATATTAAGGCTTGAAAAAGCTTGAGAAGTCATCAGGTCTAATTCACTAATTTTCTAGATGGAGAAACCAGAACGGAGTTTGTGTTTCCAACCTTGCCTGCAATAGTTGGTTGGCATTGGGCTGCTCCGACCCACTACTGTCTGGCTTCTCCAATGCAACCATAGCCTCTCAAATGGTCTTCTCTCTTCCGCCTGTGACCACTATGAGCTACACTCAACTTAGCAGGCAGAGTAAAGATCACTTCTTTGCTCAAAATCTCCCAACATCTTCCCATTTCATTATGACTTAAAACCAAAGTTCTAGAACTCACTACATGATCTACCCCCTACCTATCTCTGAGACCTCCACAGTCTTCTTACCATTTCTCTCTCCTCTTTCTTTACCACCTTCTTTGTTTCATAGGAATCCTATGTGTGTTAAAGCCTTTGCACTGGATTATTTCATGGTTTACTCCTTCCCTGGTAGTGAGATGTCACTTTATCAGTAGGGACTTCCTTAACCACTCTATTTAACATAGCACCTTCACTCGGGTTACATATTCTTTCCCCTTGTACTACTGTATTTTTTTTAAATTTGCCATATTAATCATCTTATATAGAGTATATTGTATTTAATAAACTATTAATTCCTATTTTTCCCTATTCAAATATAAGCACAATAAAAGGCAGGAATATTATTTTTTTCTCTGTTTTATTTATTATCAAACCCCTAGTTTCTATAACAATCTCTGGCACATTAGAGACAACTAAATAAATGTTTCTCGAATGAATAAATAAAAGAATGAATTACATAAACTTTTGTATGGTGGGATAGTCAATGCTCATAAACAATTCTGTGGTTTTACTGGGATGTTTGTAAACACACACAGACTCTGAGGATCTGGTTCAATCTATTATTTTCTGTTACCAGCAGGATCACTACTATTCTACTACATGACAGATTTAACTCTATAATACCAAAGAATTAAAAAAAAAAAAAAATCCCGGATTTTCTTGGATGTAAATTTTTTTAAAAAATCAATCAGCTGAAATATAATCAAGCAAGAGAGACTGTAGGTTACATTGCCTAGTTACTTACCCATAAATTATACCTGAATATATTGGCAATAAAATAGTAGGAATGCAAATCGATGTCGACTTTCTGGTTATGTATTTCCCACACTTACCATTATGTGTATCTAATTAGGATATGAAGCTTGTATTACAAAGAGATGACAGAGAAAAGAAATATATTTTGTTCTCCAGGAGAAATGCACAGGGATTTATTTTCTATTTTTCATTACAGAGTCAGAGATTTATAGTGCTGCTTGTTGCATTTTGCAGATCAGAGGATCAGAGAACAGCATTCTGCTCTTAAAGGTTTGCCTCGTGGAACCAAAAAACAGCTACTAGTAAATATTTTGTGCAAAGTGGCAGATTCTGGTATTCATATACTTATTTCCATTTTGCTCTGTAAAGTGGCATCTGGAAAGAAACCTATCATCTAAAAAGTGTTTATAAATTCTCCTTTTATAGAACTTGGATTTGTCATATTTTTAAAATTTCATAAAAATGTGTCTACTTTTATCTTCCTGCATGACAGCTCAACAGAATCTCAGAAATTTAGGAAATGGGGCCTTTGTTTTGTTCTCTTAACTTTTTTTTTTTATTTTGATGTTATTTAAGACCCACAGAAAAGTTGCTAGAACAGCACAGAGAATTCTGTATAACCTTCAACCAGATTTCTCCAAAGTTAGCATTTCACCATATCTGCTTTTGATTTATCTTTCCCTTTTTCTCTTTTTCTCTCAACCTGTATGCATGTGTACACACACACACACACACACACACACACACACACACACACACACAGTTTTCTGAATCTACCATGTTGTGGACATGATGGCCTTGTATTTGAACCTTAAATTGAAGATTAAATAATCAAGGTTGTGAGGCAGGATAAAGTTTAAGGATTAAAAAGATAAATTTTTTGTTGATTACTGTAAAGGAGAGTACAATAACATCCCTGTTAAATGTGCATGATAAAGATATCAATATGGTATTTTTTATATGAAGATAAACAAGGATAAATTTTCGATCATGTCTTCTGGCAAAGTCCTGTATTACCTTCCTCTCCACTCATCCTTTGGGAAGTTGTCTTTTCAGGCTCTCATCGGATAATTATTTATTTATTGGATAAAATGATCATCTGAAAATCATGCTATGCCCAACTAAAAGAGAAAAACCACACCCGGATGAATGAAAGTGTATTATCAAGCACCCCATAGGACTTCATATCTTCCTTTGCTTCTTGCTCTATCTAATCTATCTCTAAGCTTTACGTGGTGCCAGAAATAAAAGAAATTAGCTCTAATTTAGACTACCAAGTGTCCTTTATTCAATTCTTATTAGCACTGTTTGATATGTTTGTGGTTTTATGACCTGCTGCATATCTCCCCAGAGCATTGTTAAAAATAATGTTGGTAGACAGCCTAATCTGAGTTCCAAGTTATTTTTAGTATTTCAACAACATACGGCATCGATAGGCAAACAGTCCATTAATATGGATAATGCTGAATAATTTTGATTTATATTAAAAAACAGCATCATATTTGAATTAGCAGAAAGTCCAAATTGGTCAGAATTTGATTGTACTAAAATGGTCGAAATATCATTTATTTCCTTTAACCATTATGACCACCACCAAAATCATAATGTAGCCCTTTCAAAACATATTGTTATTTTTTTTAATGTTGTATTTGAAAGGTATCTGTGACTGGAGACCAGTGTATGTAGAAGGACACAATGTTGAAGAGGAACTCTGATGAAAGAATGTGTTTCTTTCAAAATCGTTGTGTATTTTACATATGTAAGAACCTAGTATGTACTATACATGACTATTAATGATGGAGTAGCCCCACATGCTACAAACTCTGTGACAAAGAGAGTTACATATCATATCTAGATACCAAATGAAACTCTTAGACATGGTTTTATAAAATGTTTTTCAATTTTAATTTCAGTTGGTTCCTGTGTGTTTTCAGAAAAATTATTGGATGTGGACTGATAATAGAAATGGTTGCTTTTTGTAATCTCTAAGATAATGTAAATGAATAAAATGTAGCACATATTAATGGAAAGTACTACAAGAAGGTGATAATAATTATCACATTTAAGTACAGTAAGTAAAAAAATTACACATAATTATGTGATCTATTTTGATTTAATATAAAATTAAAAGTAGTCTGAGGGAGAATAATAACCAGAGAATGAGATATTGTTAAATAATTTTTTTGACCAGATTTTGAAAACATTTAGGACTTCAGCTAGCTAAAGCAAAAACAACAAAAAAAATACGTTAAGTGGATACAGGAGCAATAGCAACATAGAATTTCAAAACAGATCACATGCAGATAAAGCTTCTTGGATTGTTCATAAGATGAATTTTCATAATTTTAAATGTGACCTAATTATATAACTAGAGTTATCTCCTAATATGGTTGATAAACAATAGTGAGAGGATGCAGATATTTAAAATGCACAAGTAAAAACAGCAACATGAGTAGAACTGCATTTTAGAAAACTTCATAATGACCCATAAATTATTGCTTATGAAATGTATTATCAGGATTTCTTACTTTGGAATAGCAATAGTAGGATATTTGTTCAATGAAGAATTAGAATCTTTGTGAGAAGTGATCCTTCCTAAAGAAAGAAGATATAGAACCAACTTGGTCTATGGGAAAGAAGGAAAAAATTTACACACAGTATATTTTTACTATAACCTCATTGTTCTGCCTTACTTGCCCTATTCACCATTCATCTTAATGGGCACATGCCAATACTCTGGGAATTAAGAATTATAAACTCTCTTAATAACCTGAAAGAAATATTTCTCTTATTAAAATATCTTTAAAGAAGTAAAACTAAGATAATAATATCTGCTATAAAATATGAAAATAAAAAATAAAATATCTTTTAAGTCAGATAGTTAAAAACTACTTTATAATGTCCTCCACCCCTCCTCTAAGGCGTTTGCTGTCTAAATTTATTTTTTATATCATGGAAGAGGTTGGTTAATACTACCATGAAGAGATATCAGTAAACTTCTGTTCTTTTTTTCATGAAGTTAAGGTTATAGTATTCAATATTTCATCAGTGAAATGAATTACACTAATAGGCTTTCAAATATGAAGCAAACATTGCAATTATGGGATAAACTTCATTTGGTAATGAACTGGTTTTGTAGTGCTTGATTCTGTTTGCTGGTATTTTTTATGCATAATTTTGGGTCTGTTTTGGGTTTGATTATGCTCCTTATTACATTGATACATGCTTCTTTGCATGTCTAGTAAATTTTGTTTTTATGCTTATTATTGTCATAGTATGCATTGATTGCCTAAATTTTGTTGTTTTCTTTTAGAATTTATAATATTTTTTGACTGGCATTTATTTGTATAGCAGCTTGATCTTTCCCAAGCTTGATTTTTTAATTTATTTTTTTCATGGATATATAACCAACATAGCATAAAATGTACTCCTTTAAAGTATAGAATTCAGTAGATTTTAGTATATTCTAAAGTTAAGCAAATGTCGCCAATATCGAACATTTTTATTATCTTAAAACAGATCTCACAGCCATTAGCAGTCAGTCCTCCTCTCTCCCCTAGTCCCTGGCAAACACTAATCTTTCCATTTCTATATATTTGCGTATTCTGTATACTTCATGGAACTGGAATCATACAATATGTAGCCCTTTTGTCTTACTTCTTAACATATTATGTTTTCAAGGGTTATCCATGTTACATCATATATGAATGTGTCATTACTCATTATGGCTAAACACATTTCATTGTAAGGATATACCAATTGTGTTTATCCATTCATCAATTGATAAGCATTTGGCTTGTTTGTGCTTTTTCAGTTATTACAAATAATGCTGCTATTAAAATTTGTGTGAAAGTTTTTTTGTGTGGTGCGAGTATATGATTTTGTATTCTTGGGTGTATATGTAGAAGTAAATATGCTGGGTCTTATGCTAATTATGTTTAACGTTTTTATGTGTGGCCAAACTATTCTCCAAAGTGGAGGCACCATTTTAGTTTCCTATCAGCAATGTTTGAGTATTGCCATTTTCCCACATCCTCATCAACAATTGTTGTCACCTGTCTTTTTGATCAAAGCCATCCTAATGGGTGTGAAGTGGTATCTTATATGATTTACATTTCCCTAATAAGTAATGGTGTCGAACGTATTTTCATGCGCTTATTGATCATTTGCATACTACTTTGGAGAAATATCCATTTAAATCTTTTTCCCATTTTCTGACTGGGTCGTCTTCTTTTATTGAGTTGTAAGAGTTATTTTTTTTTATGTATGTTGTAGATAAGAATCCCTTAACAGATTTATGATTTGCAAATTGTTTCCTATTCTCTAAATTGTCTTTTCATTTTCTTAATTGTGTCCCTATCTAGAAGCTCCAGTAAAGTGTTGAGTACGAGTAGTGAGAGCAAATATCCTTGTCTTTTTTCTGATCTTAGTACGTCTATTTTCATTTTTTTTTTTTTTTTTGCCATTATGTATGATGATAGCTATGGATTTTTTTATAGATGCCTTTTATCGGGTTGAGAATATTCCTTTATATACCTATTGTATAGTGTTTTTATGAAGAGTGTTGCATTTTTGCCAAATGCTTCATTGATGTCTGTTGAGATAATCATTTATTTTTTGTTTTTTATCCTACCAATATGGCATTGATTAATTTTTATATGTTGAAGTGACCTTGTATTCCTAGAATGAATCTCACTTGGTCATGACATGTAATGCTTTTTATATTTTGTTGGATTTAGTTTGTTTATGTTTTGTTAATGGTATTTTTGTCTATAGTCTTATTGGAAGGACATTTGTCTGTATTTTCTTGCTTTTTATGTGTTTGGTTTTGATGTAAAGATAATACTGACTTCAAAAAATTAGTTGGTAAGTGATCACTCTTTTAGAATTTGAAAGGTTCTTCCTTAAATGTTTGGTAGAATTCAATAGTGTATCGGCCTGGGCTTTCCTTTGTTGTAAGTTTTTATTTTACTGATTCTGTTTCTTCGCTTGTTACAATTCTTTCACAAATAGCTAACTTTTGGTTTTGTTGATTTTTTTCTATAGTTATTTTATTATCTATTTTGTTTACTTCCGGCTAAGTTTTTATTATTTTCTTTTTTTCTGTTGCTTTTAGTTTAGTTTACCCTTCTTTTTATAGTTTTTTTTTTTTTAGGATGGCATATTAGATTATTGATATAAGATCATTCTTCTTTTTCAATATAGACATTTGGAACTATAAACTCCCCTCCAATCAATATTTTAGCTTTATGAAATATATTCTTGTATGTTGTGTTCTCCTATTCATTTGTCTCAAAATATTTTCCAATTACCCTTAGAATTTTTTTGATACATTATTTTTTTAAGACTATGTAGTGTAATTTCCACATATTTACAAATTTCTCAAATTTCTTTTTTAGTTATTATGAAGTCTACTGATTTCTAATTTTGTTCCAGTATGATTGATAACCTACTTTGGTTTCAATTCTTTTCAATTTAATGAGCATTGCTTTTTATAGCTTAATGTATGATCTATTTGGACAATGTTCCATATATACTTGAAAATAATGTATATTCTGCTGTGATTCTATATATGTGTACTCTGTGGGGAGTTTTATTCATGTCTTTAGGTCTAAATGGTTTCTAGTGTTATTCATATCTCCTATTTCCTTATTAACCTTTTATTCATTGTTCTATTTCTCATGCTAATTCTGTCAGTTTTGTTTCATGTTTTGGGGCCTTTGTTGTTATGTGTTGTTAGGTTTACTATTGTTATGCCTTCTTGATGGACTAACCCTTACCATTTTATTATTATTAATTGTCTTTTTTTTTTTTTTTACTATAGGAATGTTTATTTTCTTCTTATGTCTGTGTTGTATGATATTATAGCTACTACAACTTCTTTTGGTTACAATTAACACAATTTGTCTTTTTTCATTTCTTTTTTATTTTCAAGATTTATGTTTCTTTGAATCTACACTGTATCTCTCATGGACAGCATATAGTTAGATTGTGCTTTTTTTAATTAATTCTTTTTATGAAATCAATCCCAATTACCACCTTTTTTGTGTGTTACATTCTGGTTTATGCGAATTACAATTAACTTCTTAATTTACAATCTAATTCTTATTAATACTAAATTAATTGCTACCTCAATACTTTACAGAAATTTTACTCTGTATAGCTTCATCCTCTCCTCTTCTGGACTATTATTGTATATATTATATCTTTATCCGTTGTAGGTCTATAGACATATTTATAATTATTGATTTATGTAGTTTTATTGTTTATTTTTAATATCTTTATTTTTAAAATAGGCTGTTTTTCAGAGCAATTTTAAGTTTACAGAACAAATGAGCAGAAAGTACAAATTTATAATTAAATGCTTTATGCAGTTGTCTTTTAAGTCAGAGAGCAGAGAAAAAGTATTACTAACAAAAAATACATTGCACTGTCTTTATATACCTGTGCTCTTTATTTCTTTATATAGATTTAATATATTATCTAGTATTCTTTAATTGCAACCTAAAATATTACAATATTATATGTCAATGATATTTCAATCAAATAAATAAATAAAGCATATGTTTGGAACTTAGGACTAGTCTACATAATTCTCTGTACTCTAGGAAAACAGAATAGTGAATGCAAATTACCATATTTAAGTGCTTATGTGTTTGCTGAATAGATCAGTAAATTATTTCATGACACTTTCAGCTGTAATTGATGATTTGGGAAATTCAAGTAAGGACATTTTATATATGGTTTATATGTTTATCTTGTGCAAAAAATGTTTAGTTAAAATAAACTCTGAAATTATGAACAGAAAAACAGAAGGATGTATAAGTAAATATGATATGTAACAACCTTCACATATCTGCGGCAAGAGTCTGATAAATTATAATAATATATTTTTAAATGACTTCAAAATAATATGAGAAGAATTTTTAGAGATGAAACACAATGACTTTAATATTTTGATATTGACAATCTACTACATAAGCTATTTTTGAAAGTATTTCAAGAGATTCAAATAATATAAAATTACAAGTATAGTGTAATAAAGTAACCCTCAAAATTGCAGGTGAAATTGGAATGGCCAATTTGATGTCATCAATTGCAATTAGTTGGGATTAATTATGTAGCTTTGTAAAAAATCAATATGCTATTTTATAATCTTAAAATGAATACACTTTTAATGTAGCTACTGCTTTAAGGTCAAAGCTTAACCGAGGTATTTAATTGGAAATGTTGGAACATGTACCTTCAATACTTGGTACAATATTGATCTTAAACCCTTTAATCAGACAACTTTATTATATAACATAATTACATAATAGTATATCTTCCTAATTTTCTCAGGTCATCTAATTTCACTTTTCCTTTGCTTTCTCATTCTAAAATTAATTTTTCACACCTTGAAATTATTTAATTATCACATCTTGAAATATTAAAACATTTTTCTGAAGACACTAAAAATCAATAACTAATATAAACTACGTAATTTAACAGCATTTCTAGTCATATGAACTTTGGTCATAAATAAAAGTATTAAGCTAACACCCTAAATAAGTGTGTTTAATGTATTTAATATTTGCCACCCACTTCATCCCCAAATTTTTCACAGTTATATTACTACTGAAGAGGAAGATTATTTAAAGACATTCTAATGATTTAAACTGTCCCAGTTTTTAAAGACTAAGGGCTTCACCTGAAAGTCGCAGTCTTTACAATCGACCATCACAGTATATGAACCTGCTTTCCTCAGGTGATGAAATGGGTTTCCTTCTGAAGGCCTTATTTTCCTGCTGTCTGTTACCTACTGTGTGAACCCCATACTTTGGAACGCGCCCTCATTTACCAGACACGTGGCCTTGTTTCACGGGCACTCCTTACTCCAACCTTTTTTTCATGCTACATGACCATTAGTGTTCTAGCTGTCACTATAGCATCTAGATATCTGTACAGATGTTAAGAACCTGACTTCGCATCATTATGAGGCCCCAACTTTGGCTCCTGCTAAGATTTTCTGGATCAAAACTCCTTGGCATTAATCCCCTACTCCAGTGTTCTTCCTCGTCTCTACTTTCCTTCAAATCAACTTTAACCAAGGCTTTAACCAAGGCCTTCTGCTTCTTACCATCCTACGTCTTCTTACTATCTTCTCCTTGCTGTGGAAATACAACTGTAGAAATAAATTTCTATTATTTAAGTCATATATCTTACTATCTAAGTCCCATATCCCATCTCACAAACACAAATCTCTTTCTCAGTTTCTTCCCTGAGTGTTTGTACAAGATGTACAAACTGTATTTCTCAGTTCTTAGATGCACAAATGTAACTGTATTTCTCTCTTCTTATTCCCGCTTGTAATTTTTCAGAAATATAAATGACATAATGAGTTTATCAATGTATATTGAATAATAATAATTTGACCGGAACTGTTAGAACTGAGAGACTGAAGTTTAAGGTGTGAAAGTTAAATACTAAGCAAGTGTGCTACTTTACTATATTTTTCTTTCTCCCTTTACACCAAAAAACTAGTTTTGGCCACAAAAGTACAAAAGCAAGCCATTAGATTGTCTTAAAGTGGTAAATATTTTCATGCATGTTATAAACCAAGAAACACTATTAGAGTTTACTATTTAAAATACAGTAATATTTACCCAAGGTTATAACTAAAAGTTTACCTGAGGGGAATATCACTTTATTGGGGATAATTAAGTAGAGATTTAAAATCATGCATTGTCTCCTTAAAAGTTATGTGACGTTTATGAAGATAAAAATATATGAATAATACAAAACATGTACATTACTTTTATTTAATATATATGACTATTTTAACAGTTGTATCAAGAAATAGCATGAATAATAGTCATGCATATTTTAAGAAACCTGGTTATTTTATATAGTTCTTTAGTTCTTTTTTTAAAAAAAGCGTGAGTGCTTAATATGTTACATACACACTTCTACATGAATTAATGGTATGCAAATTATATTGGGGAGCTTTAATTTATTTTCACATTCTATTGAGAAGGAAACTAAAGTGCAGCGAGGTTAAGTAGTAACACGTACGATAGTTACAAATAAATAGAAATACATAACTATGCTTGTTAGAGGCAGAACTTGTTTTAACTAAATATTTTTTTGGACAAACCTGATTGTTTTATCTATTTCACAGTCCACATATACTCAGGAACCAAGCTAGGGTTAATACAGTTAAAACTGAACGAGACCATGTGTTTAATTTGATATTTTCTAAATTTGTGTCTGTAACATTAATTCTATTATTTTGATATTAGAAGTACTTCTCTATAAACTGTGAAATACAGAATAAATTTTTTTCTTTCTCATTTGGTTTAAGTTATAGCCATAAATTAGTAATCATGTAATATGTTACTTTTTAATATCTCAATTTTTTTTCATTTACTGATAATGCAAAAGTTAATTTAACTTAGCCCAGTTTCTTTACATTTCATGTCTAACAGGTAAATGAAGAATAATATTGAATTCGACATATTATAAGCCTATATCCATACAGAGTAAAGAGAATAAGATATGGATATAACTTTTTAAAAATTTCTTCTTAAAGAGAAATTCTAGCTTTAGCATTTGATATTCTACAATTCATTTCCATTTTCCATTTTATTTCAATTTTTTTTGCTTTGGTTATTATTATTTAACTTTTGACTTGAAAATGTATATTCCTATACAAATATTTATCTCAGTTGTATCGAACTACAACTATTATTGGCCCTATTAGATGCCATTGTTCTTTCTTAATTGTTCTATCTAAAGAGGCTTATTTTCTGATTGATATTCTACAACATGCTTCAAATTGTTTAGCGTTTTCTTTTTGTTCCAATATCAAGTCCTCTTTTTTGCCCAGGACATTCTTTCCATATGCTTCCTTGATTTCATCTTGTATATTACCATCTGATATGTATAATTACATTTTATAACTGTGACTTATTACAATATGCTTTCCTCTACCAAACACTTCTCTACTCCTGCCTTTATACATGGCACAAATAATGTTTCTCTTATTGTTTCATAATGAATTGTCTTACACCCTAGTAAAATAAATGTTGAGTTTCTTCTCAGTACGATAAAACATTGTCTTCTATAAAATAATAAAAACCTTATTGATTATTTTATGAGTGAGAGTTTCAAATTTTACATGTAAATATAGTTTCTAAAAATTATATGCCCTAGTTAATCTCTTTAAATATGTTTGAACATTATGTATCACTTATATTTGCATAGTATGGCTCAAGTTAATGCTACATTTTTGACAATACAAACTGTCTTGCATTTCATTTCTATGCATGTGCTCCACTGCTTTTTACAAAATAATTATAATAGCTTAAGTGTCTTAAAATCACATATAGCATATTTTATTCCCTTGAGCAACTTTTGTGTACATTTTAAAATCTTTACTTCATATTTATTTTATTCTTAACATTTACAATGAACTTTCTTTTGAAATAATACAATTCATACCATACTAAAACTTCCTGATGGCGTTCTGTAAGCATTTTTATAATATAAGGAGGCATTAATAATCTATGAAAAAGAAAATTATGGAAAGCATGGAAGGATGATGAAAGTAGATATTGTATTATATTCTATGTTTCTTTTATGTTTCTAAATGTATCATATCTACCATATCTATGCCTAACACCTTAGAGAAAATATTGTTTTGTAAATTAAGGGAAAAATCAACACTATAAGAAAAAAATGTGTTTTTGAGTCATTTTCAGCTAGTATAAATTCATGTAATGGACTGTATGTAGCATTATACCACAATTTGATCAAAGGACAAATAGATTCTATTTCATACAGTCAATGAATAAGGATATAGGAAATTTTCATTAAGACAGTGAAGTAAATGCTCTTTTCTCTGAAAATTTTCTCTCTGAAACCAGCAAAAATGTGACAAAAAGTGAAAAATGGACAATAACATTTCTTAATGAAATGCAGTCATGTCCCCTAGTCACTTGAATAATATAAAAAGGTACTGCAATTAAATTGAAATTTAGACCAGGTAGGGAGAAAAAAAAATTAAATCTACCTCTGCAGATTTTGAGCAGCAAGCGATAGTTGTAGAAAATGGGCCGCACAACCATGAAGGATCCAAACAGTGATTATTTTTTCATTCACTTGTCATTCATATTTTCAGGAGCAGTGGGATTAAGGGGCTAAATGACAGTGGCAATGTCATGCAGCCCTGTCGAGTACCAGAAGGTATGAAGGGGGAAATGTTGAAATTGAGAGAAGTAGTGTAGAAGTTACTGGTGGTCATCGCATTGACATTAAACAGGGGTGGTGGATGACAGTCACCTCAGCAGCAGCTTCTCAGAGTCAATATGTGAAATAAAAGACAATTCAAAAAGGATGAGAATGGGGAGCTTCTATGAGATAACTTATGTTCTTGCTTGCTGTAAAGGGAGAATTATTCAGTGTAGGTAAACCATCTGTAAATATCTTTGTATTTAATCTGGTTATTTTTCTGTTGCCATTTTTGATTTTGTTTGATTCATCTGTTTGTAGGAAACCTAATCTGAAGGGGTTTTGTTTTATCTTCACTCTCCTTGTATCTGGTGAATATTTAAGGAGAATTTCCATAGCGTACAAATGAACACATAGACCTCGAAAACTTCCTATCCAGTTTAAGCTGGCCTGCAGACTAAGGTTTGGATGTTTTATTAGATTGGTGAACAACAGTGAAAAGTGATTAGTCAGTCTTAGCTGTGAACCTTCATGATAACACTACTTGACTAGTTAACTTATTAAATAAGCTCACTTCATTTTGTTCAAGGTCAAGGGCCCAGAATGATTCAGCCACTGAAGCTGAAGTCCTTTCTTATTCCTGGAATGGCTCGGGATCCCAAGATACATGTTTTTACAAACACATACTTTTGACTGACATGGGGCCTTTTGGAGCCTTTTCCCTCTTTGTCATAGGTTTATCTATTTCAAAGCTGCTACCTCCTCCTGGAAGACCTCACACTTACTGAATGAAATCTCACTATAATCCTAAAGTCGTTTTGGGAAAGCACTCTAGATATAAACTTACCATAACATTGGCCATTATGTGGAACTTTGGACATGTTAAAATCGATGAATTTAGAGGAAACCCAGAAATTTGATGAAATGGTATTAAAAAATTATTCCACTTTTAAAATTGGAATGATGAAGCCTCTAAACAAAATGCTTACCCCAAAGTAGTGTTTCTCAAAGACTGAACTGTCTGAACCATGCCATTTTTAATATAAGCCTATCTCTACTCAGCTTTACTTTCAGTAGCCAGTTTTGCCCTTTCTCTTCCTTCTACTTCTTCTCTGGCCTCCTGAATAAACGACCTCTTTTCTCAGAAAATTAAAAGTTATCTCGCATAAATTTTTCTAAAATTAGTCAAACTGTCTGCAGAGCTCATACTAGGATTTTCTTTAACTCTGAAGTTAACAAATGCAGTCCAGTCTCTATTGCTAAATAGAAACAAACATCATTTTTATGTAGGTGATTAATTATGAACATTTGTTACTTTCTTCTTTTCATAGTGCCATGTGTTTTTATAACATTTTCAATCTGCTAACTTTCATACTCTTACTTATTAGAAAAAAGCTCATAATTATGGCTCTGTGGTTTAAACATGTCTTAAACAGAGCTTTTGAACACTTTAGTGCCATTCTTACTTTACAAGTGTTTATTGATGGATTTATATTAAAAATGAAGATGGTAATGCCATAAATAACTATTGCATATTCCTCTGTAGAGTGAATCTCATCCAGAAGTTCAATCGACTTAGGTGGCTACAAGGTCGCTGTAGAAGAAACTGTATAGAAGTTAGGGGAAATGAGTAGCGGATGATTATGCTACACAGGCTTCTTTGATTTAATCTTGTACAAAGACTTGCAAAACAGAAAAAGAAATTCTTGGAGACTGTCATAAGAATTCCATCATAGATGAACAAAACTTGAAAAGAAAAGAAAATGAAAAAAATCAGAATGTAAGAGTCGAGAGGTTAAAATTTCATAATCCCAGGATGGTCATCTGATAAACGGATGTTAGATAAAATGCTCCATGAGACCACCCATCAAAGTAGAAAAAAAAATTGCCACAATCTGTAGGAAAAAGTTGCATGTAATGGCAGGGAACATGGACTGGTTGTGGCAAACTTGAAGGTAAATTTTTGTTGTGATTCTAGAACATAAATTGTTATGAAATGCAACATTGTGATTGAAAGCAATATTCCTAATAAATTATGAAGCCTATAGAGCAGAAATGTACTTGATATGGAAGGTATCAAATCTATGATCACATCTACACAAATTTTTTATAATATTCTACCAATAAAACAGAAGTTGTAGTTGTTGAAATTTATAACAATGTATACACAATTCATAAACCTGTTAAATTGAACCACAGTATTTTGGGATGAAGTAACATTGAATGTCAAATAGAAAAAAATGGCTTTTGCAAGTCAGTATGCACTTTTTTCCCTGTCATCATATATTAAACTTTAGAGATATCTCAGGCTTTACTGAACTACTTTATACATCCATCTACTTTATATATTTGGTAATATAAAATTATTTTATACTCATAAAGACAAATGGAGTGATGATAGTTTTTCACGTTTCAATGCCATGTTCAAGTTCAGTAAAAGTGCTCTTTTTTAACATTAAATTTGAGGTTAGAAGATTCACACAACTAATTTTTTTGTCATTTTAAGTACTTAAGCATTTTTATGAGTTGCTTTTTATATAGATAACATGATATATATTTCACAATTTACTTAGCTTGTTTTATTATTTCTTAAGCAGAAAAAAAATTATAGTACTAGAGATAATGTAAAAGGAAAGCTGTTACTTAAGATACTAAAATAAACTAAAGTTAGGATGCTGGACAGCAATGCCATAGTAAACTCCATAAAACTTTGCTTGATGCCAAGTTGTTTTTATGACCTACACAATATAAGTGTAGGTGTAATGGATTCCAAAGCATATTTAAATTGCTTAGAGAATAACAGACCTGGAGGAAATTTTCTTTGTAAAGCTTTTATAATTCTAATGCACTTCTCATATTTAATGTGGTTTATTTCCTGAGTAATAAACAATGGTCTGGGCTGGTTATACTGATCTCTTTTTCTAAATTATAAATTTATTAATGATGCCAATCAATCTTATTTTAATATTTTTAAACCAGTATATTAGCATTTATATCTGTTTTTAAGCAAGACAAATATTTTAAAATGTTTACTTAATAAAACAAACTATATATAGATTATTCTGTTGTCATACAATAAACGGGTGATAAAAATGCTTTGGACAATTCCAATATATATTGTTAGTACTTAATTTTAACACCATAACAAGGCAAGTTCTATGATTATCCATCATAATCATTTAAAGTAGATTGACATCTGAATTTGGCTTCACACCACAACCTCACAAACTGTTTTCAAAGTTCTTCCAAGTATTTTTCCAGAGAATGTTTATTTAAACTTAAATGCAATGTCTTTAGTTTTAATATTTCCTTCCCACATTGGGTTAAAAATTTTTAAAAGAACTAAACAGAATGTGTGTGTACACATAAGTGTGTGTTTAATGGTACACATTAATAATTAGTGTTTTTTTAAACCATATTAGTGTTTTTGTTCCTTTATCCTTTATACTCTAAAATTAATCATATGGGGTAATAATAATAGCTAAGTGATACTGCGATGGTCACCATATTTTGGAAGTGTACAAATAAACTATTAATATTGAAATGTACACTTGTGTCTTAGATTATTATTACTTATTTTAAAAGGCCTTAATGCAATGAGAAATTGAACAACTCAGAATAACTTAACTCTGGCAAATGATTAAGTGCCTCCAAACATAACTTTGATGCAGAAACATTAATTAATAAAGCCATACTGAAGGAAATTACATTTCTTATCTTAAAAGAAAATTGTAGACACGGGCCATTATCTAGACTTTATTTTTTTGTACAACAATTTAGTTTTAAACATTTAAATAAATATTTGGTAGTAAGTAAGATTCAATTAATAGACATAAGTAAAATACTGAGCATCTACCAACATCTATTCTTCCAAAAAAAATGTTTAGGCGGGGAATATTTCTGTTATTGACATGTTGATTTTGAGTTACACACTTAGTGACTAAGTGATATATTAGTTAGAATACCCAGGGATTTGTTGGAGAGAATAAAATCCTTCATTAGGTGTCAGATTTCATTAAATGATGCGTTGCCCTCACCATGTAAAACTCATAGACACAGACAACAGTTTAGTTGTTACCAGAGGGAAAGGGTGGCGGGGGTGGGGTGGTAGATAAGGGTGAAAGGAGTCAAATATATGGTGACAGAAGGAAATTTAACTTTGGGTGCTGAACACGCAGTGCAATATACATATGACATATTATTGAATCGCACACTTGAAATCTATATAATTTTATTAACCAATGTCACTCCAATAAATTTCATAAAAATAAAATAAACTCATCATGTAATCCTGGCAGATATATTGATTCACCTTTTTGGATATAAACATGAGAAACAGTGACAGATTTCATTAACAAAATATATTCTCAAATATTGCTATAAACCATTTTAATATACTTCCACTTTCATTGTATGAAATTGGAATTTATGATGTTATTTTATATAAAATTTACAATAAAATTTTGGCTATTGGACATTATTTTTAATGTAAAATTTACTATTTATAGATATTAAATCTATTACTTATGTATTTATGCTATATTAACTATCATATATTTGCTATAAAATGATGCCATAAACACTGTATTTTTTGATATATTTTTATAAATTATATTTCCAAGTCAAAGACAGCAATATTTCTAAGTCTATTGCTACCATATTTTAAACTTCTTTTTTAGAAAAAATTTAAAAAATGTGATTCTACAAAAAATTAGGGAGCATTTCTTCAAACACAAACCACATACATACACTGTACATAATACATGTGTATTTAAGTACATTGTTATAGTTATTTTTAAGTTTCTTTATTTTCTTCTCCTTCTTTCTCTAAGATTTTTATTGGAAACCCAAACTCTTTCTAAAGTTTATTGATTTTTGTTGGATAACTGTCATAGCAATCCTACTGTTTCTCATATTTCTAATTTACTTAATAATGCTTTTAGCATTCTTATTCTCCACTTACTACCTACTGATTTTTGTCTATCATTTTTCTAAATAATTGAGTTTAATTTATACTTAATTGTTTATGCTGTATGGTTCTCCTTTATTTTTTCCTCTGTATCATCTTTCCAAAAATAACATTTATGTTTATGGATCACTACTTGGTACAGAAAATAACTAACCTACAAGTCGTTATCAGCGTTCTCCATTTTATTATTTAATAAGTCCTTTGTTATTTTTCATTGACTCAGCAGATGTTTATGGTGGTGTTTTTGTTTTGTTTTTTAATTTTCAAGTGGTTTTGTGTTGGTTGTGGAGGAGTGGTAGAATTTGCTCAAATGTTTTCATTACCATCTGGTACTATTGTATTGTGGTGTAAGAGTACATTCTATGTAATTTCTAATTTCTGAACCATGCCGAGCTTTTTGGGCTAGTTATATAATAATTAAAAATGTGTTTAGTGAGCACTTAAGAAAAATTTCACTTTCTGTATTTAGTAAAGATCAATTAATTTGTCTTATTCATTTTCCTTCCTGCCTAGAACAGGGATCCCCAACCACAAAAAATGCTACGGTCTGTGGCCTGTTAGGAACCTGACTGCACAGCAGTTGGTGAGCGGCTGGCGAGCAGGCCCGTCAGGCCTCCTCTGTGTTTGCAGCCGCTCCCCAGCACTAGCATCACTGCCTCAGCTCCACCTCAGATCATCAGGCATTAGATTCTCATAAGAGTACTAGTCTCTGGTGCCAAAAAAGTTGGGAATTACCTTGGGACATAGGAGGCAATTGATAAATAATTGTTGCCTGAGGGAAGTTTGTAGTGAAAATATTACTGTTATTTAAATTTATAATATACATGACTATATATCAAAAATTTGTAAGTGGAATAACAGATTTAAATAAAATAGGGAAAAGAAAACCCTGCTAGGAAGAATATGAAAACTAAAGGTTTACTTAATTTTATTAAGAACAAACACAATTAATGTACAATACTTCTACTTTCTCCCATCTCTCTGTTGATAAAAGTTCATTTACAAGGAAAATTAAAATTGTGATGGAGTCAAGTTTAAATTGACATCTTGGTTGACTATTCAAGGTATATTTCTTACATAGAAGGCTTATCTAGAGTTATTGCACTATAGTTAATTATTTCCATGACATATTTCCAAATGCTGAAAGTTATCTATTAGTAATTTCAAAATATTAACATAAATCTCTTTATGTTTTTTAATGAAGCATTGTCTACTATGATTACTAATTTGAAAAACTATTCCTATTTAAACACAATTTCCCTTCTATGGTATGTATTCTTTATCTTTTTTATCGTTTATGAGATAAATTCAACTTAAGTAACTTTTTGAGATGACGAAATATATCAGTGTTGACAGAATTAATAACTGAGATCTTTGGGTATAGGACAAGAAGTTTTACTAGAAATAATAGAAGTTTCTAATTCTCTGTTGAAATCTGTGACATTATATATTTGCCAAAGCAACTGTCTGTGCTTTTATAAACATGGCAAAATGACTTCAATGTAGGTTTAATAACAAAAAAACAAAGGATAAACAAAATTAAGAATACTTTAAAGATTCTTTTAATAATTTTTTATCAGTAAGTTAACATCAAATACTTTTTCAAATATAAAATGTGAATATACATATGTATATATGTATAAGTAGATGATTATAAAATACATAATATTACCTGAAAAACATGGTTTTCAAAGTCAACATCTAGTAAAATAATCACTGAATGTTTTATTTGTGAATGACATTCGTCAAAGTTTATTTAATTTATGAAAGAAACATACTACTAATAAAATATTTACTACTAACAAAATATTTGAAAATGAAAAATGTAGACAAGTACATGGTTCTATTTACCCTCTATAAACCTCAGCTTCCCCAGCGGGGGATAGATCCCCACCCAATAAAGATTGAGAAAAGCAAGCAGCCTTCTGGTCTCAGAAGTGGATCTATTATTTTATAAAGAGATGATTGTATCCAGAGTTCAACCTACCTGGAGACAAACCCTGCATTAGGGTCCGGAGGGCAACTTTGACAACTGCTTTCCTTGTGCAAGTACCAAGGTAATTCAAGAAAAGTAAGTCCAATATGATTTATTAAAAAATCTGGAGGAAATGCTGACTGGCTCTGCCATGTAAAGAGCGTGAAGTCATCATTGCTCTCCTAACAATAAAAAAAAAAGTTGTAGGAACTGAAAATTAGTGGCTTTTCTTTAACTCATCATAGGATAAAGGTCCCAAAGTAAAGTCACCTTGAAATCTGGAGAAGTAGGCAGAGAACCAGAGTTCAGATCGCTTTACCCAGAGCAGAAGCTATAAAGGGTTTGAACACCAGAATAGTAATATTGACAAATCAGTGGAGGCTGTGTGTGGACCAGGGTGAAGGTGAGAATCTCCTTGAGGCCAAGGTCTTAGGGAGGGTCTCACTTTATGCGTTTTACCTCCATGAACCTTACAGGTTTACACTGCGTGGAACCAAAACAAAAATTACTTTATATCTCTGGCAGTGGAGTGGCAAATGAATCATTTTGAAATAAATCCAGAACATTTTTCATAACAAAGGTCACCTCTCTTGGGAAAAATATCTTCTAGAGAAAAAGTATTTCCCTGACTCCAGCCCCCTCTAGCCTTCCTGTTTCTCCTAAGATAGGGGGAAAAAAAAATCAAAGAAACTCGCTAAAGATAACAAACCAAGCACACAGACAAACAATAACTAAAATTAAGATTATAGAATGCTTCCCCACCTTTCTTCTTATCACCACATTAACAGGACTCTGGTATAATAATAGTAGATTACATCGAAAAGAGCTGCAAGGCTCAGTTTCTATTTTTAAAAAGCTTCTCAGGAAAACCAAAAGACAACATAGGAGACAAAAACAAGGACCCTGGGTGAAAATGAAGTCCTGGCACCTACAACTGGAGCAAACATTAAACACAGCCTAACTGCCAGTTAAATTAACACAAACCTCAAAGTAAAGGCTACTTACCTCAGCTTCTATTAGCTGATATATAACTCCCACCTTTCAATTCAAAAATTTCAAGTCATGCTGAAAAGCTAGAAGAAAATGAAAAAGGCCTGAAGTAAGCATCAGAACTGAACTCAGATATGACAGATTTTTATAACTGTTAGGGCATTTAAAATAACTATTATTAATATATTAAGGTCTCCAATGGAAAAAGTAGGCAACATGCAAGAAAACATGGGTCATGTAAGCAGAGGATTTTTGTTGAAGAACACATTGCAAATCGATATTAAAAATATAAATTTTAAATGTAATATTGAGTTAGGAAAAAATTGCAGTACCCAATTTGAAATTATAATGAATATAATCAAAATGATGAAAATAATGTTTATTGCTTTAACAAACTAGTGAAATGACTCGAGCAGATTGGGGAACGACAGCAGATATAGTAGAAGAGCTATATCCTCATTTACTGATAGGACAAAGTCAGTATATTATGTTTAACATGTCTTTTATGTCTTAGATAATATGATGTTATCGGGCCAGATGCATAGGTTAATAATTCTGGGGAGTTTAAATGGGCTATGTTTGCGTGTGTGTGTGTGTTTCAATTCCTTTCTAATTCACATACTTTCTACCACCATAACAAATAATGTCCCCAATAAATATTTTTGGCAGTTTTCTGCAGATACAGAGGGAATAGCTTTTGAGGTTTCTTGTTGGGCAAGTCGCATCTGGTGCTCTTTCCATTTCTGTGGACTGTGAACATTTTATGAGTTACAGCACCTGTCAATTAGCACTGTAAAATCCACAGATGGATTCTGGTATTTCATGCATGTTATTGCCAAGGATATGCTTTAAATTAATATATTAATATATTAAACATATATACACGGTCTTCAACAACCAACATGCTCCCTCCAAAAGAAAACTATTACTTTAATTACGTATGTAACCAAAAGTGAAAAATCTCAATGCTAACTTGCCAACACAAGGGAATATACAAAGCCCTAAGAAAAAAGTAAAGGCCATGAAAAAATGCTAGAGAAGGTGTCACAAATTATAAATAGATGATCATATAATTTGTCATCTTAACTGAGATATGTTTGAGAGGAAAACAGAATGCCATCGATTATTAAGCCAGTTAACAGACAAAAATTGGGACTATCTTGCCAGCCTAATTTTAAAATGTAGTAGAGGAGGCATTGTATAGTATTAAGGGACCAAGGCCAGTGATGAGAAGTTGAGTGAATATCAAATGCTTGTGGTCTCCTTACTTATTCATGTCGTAAATACATTTAGGGTTATTAAGACATATGAACGTATGCTTGCAGTGAGAATTTAATGTTTTCTTCTCTGGCATCTATGCACCTTATTTCCATTAGAGCCTTATATTTTGTTTGTTTACCAATGACTTTATCCAAATAATCCGGTAGAGCTTCACTCCAAATTTTTAGAGGCTAAAGTTGTTTGACATAGCAGAAACATTATGCACTAGAATAATTTCTATTTCAATGTTTTTTTGTTAGTTTGTTTATATCTTACTGGAGAAATGGCAGGTAAAACATTTTGCTCATTATTAATTGAATGAATAGGGAAAGGAGAGAGTTGGTAGGGAACTTTGAAGACATCAAATCCAATTTATTATTATATTTTTACAAAGTCCCTCTCATTTCTACCAACTGACCATCTATTCATATGTAGTTCAGTATTCTGATGATAGGGGACACCATGAGGGCAATAAACCCCCAAATTATTTTGCTTTCTTTAACTGAAAAGTGCTGAGAGCTTGGCTACTGTTATTTATGCCTGCAACTCTCACTTAGACACAGAAATTAACATCAAGCTCATATCTATGTCAAGTTTGATTTAAATCTCTTTTGTAATACTTTTTCTTATTCCTGACGTTCAACATAATATCCTGCTCAAATTGACTTCTTGTCATAAATTATGCAAGAAAACATGGATCGGTTTAAAATGTATTACATTTTATGGATAAAAATAAATAAATTACCCATTTACTACTAGGCAAGAAGTTCATGATTATATCAGTTGGTGACATAAAATACAGCCTAAAATTCTTGTTCCATCAACTTTAACTTCCACTACTTAACACAGTATGTGATTGTATTTTCTAAAAGTCTTAACCGTATCACTTTTTTGTTCGGTTGTTAATATTATTTTCCAGTTCGTGCACTTTAAAATGCTTATCTTTATCAAAATAATAAATATGTGAAATTCGTACTTGTAATTTTTTGATAGAATTAACTGTTAAAGATAACTGCCATAAAGAATTATGGACTAAATCAAGCATGCTAAAAATACCGTTTTTATTCTGAGGTTATGAATACACATGTCAAAACAACCGACTGAAAATGTGAAGTACGCAGTCAATCAACCAGTTATGTTGTCTACATGATGCCAAACAGCAGGCTTGATTGATATTTGTTCGTAACCGAATAAATTGACTCTATAGAGCCATTGAAGTTATCTTTATAAAGAACAATGTTGATCATGTCATATCTCTGATTAAAAAATCTGTCCATAACTTAGAGGATAAAATCCGAAATCACAGCTTGACCAAAAAAAAAGGCCTTTCATGATCTCGCCACAATTTGCTTTTCCGACTCTGTCTTCTGTGAACCTTTTCACCTTCCCTAACCATTGTGCTGTTGAAGGTTATACTTTCGCTCTCACAGCCCAGGCACTTTCATCATTGTCTTCTGTGGACTTTTCCTATGCCAGCATGCACCCTCCATTACCGGCTGTGCCCACCGGCTTGGCTTTTCCCCTAGAAATTCTTTTATCACTCTTTAAATCAAAGCTGAAAGGTCACATTGTTAGTTTGACTTACCTTGCACCCCTGCCTCTGCTCAGTCCTATTTGCTCTCATAAAATTTTTATTTGGAACATAGTAAATAAATGATTAATGTTAGTTAGATGAATATATGAATGAATAAATTAATAACTTGTCCAGTAATTTACTTTTTTAGTATCTGAGTCAACGTTCCTAGGATTAATTATATGTTCATTGGGCCCTTTTCATTTTATTTCATTTGGAAATGTGACATACAACTTCAGTTTTGTAGGGGCAGGAGGATTGTGATTCTAGTGGAAGCCTCCACAAAGAGGTCAGCAGTATTATAAAAAGGAATCTGGAAACCAGGCTATATTTATTATTTTTGTTAATGAGCATTTTTACTTACATCCGCATAAGCTTTAACATACCATTAATGCTTTTCTTCTTGAGTCTTGTTTCATCACCCTCAATTTTCTTCTACAGTAATTCTAGTGCATAAATGGCATATGGAGTACCAGACGTAGTTCAGTGTCTCGAAGTTTAAGAAGATGGAGAACAAGTAAATTGCATTTATTTTTCCCCTCTTGGGTTTAGAATTATTTTTCACTGGGATTTGAAGCACCAAAGTCTCCCAATTTCCTCCTATTTCATTGGCTACTCTTTAAATTCTCCTTCGGGACTTTCTTCTCATTCCTCATACTTTTTAACACGGGTATGTCCTAGGGCTTAGTCCTTGGACCTTTATATTCACACTCACTCTCTTGGATCACATCCAGTCTCACAGCTTGATAAATAAAATATTAGGTGCTGATAGCTCCAAAATTTATGCCTTCAACCTGTATCTCTCCCTGAACCTCAGTACCCACTGCATACAATACATCGCTACTCATATGAGCAGTAGAAATTTTAAAGTCAACTTTAAAACTAAAATTCAAAACCGAACCTTTAATTGTTTCTCCTCCTTAATACCTGTGCTCTTTTCCACCTTAATTAATGGTGACACCAATCTTCTAATTGCTTAAGAAAAATAAGTAAATAAGTAAATGAAAGAGGTTAGATAGATAGATGATAGGGAGGTAGATAGATGATAGATAGATGACAGTTGATAGATATATGATAGATAGATGATAAATAATAGATAGATAGCACCCTGTTAGCACCCAGCTGATCGAGAAGGGAAGTCTTCGGTGGTGGGACGCCCAGTTGGAAGAATGTACGAGGGGCTGATGTGACAACGAAATGGTAGGCGCCAACTTTATTGCGGGGAGCGCGCTTCTGTTGGGCGAGCGCGGTTCTATTGTGGGGAACACACTCTGCTTCATTATTAGGGGACCACTTATATCCGAGTACAATAGTGGCATTTTGTCACACATGCATGATGCAGTAAGCTGAATTATGTTTACCTATGTTAGGTGCAGGTGCCCTACTACACTCATGTAACATTCTAAATCCCGGGTCCTATCCTCGCCCAGAGCCTGGATCACAGCCAGATCTGGGAGCAGCCAGGCCTGGGGCCCACGTATCTCATACATGAGTCATTGAAATATAATATATCTAATAAACTACAACTTTATACCATCACTATATGGACCTTTACCCTAGGGATGAAGACATCATCCTTTGTTAGCTATATTCTTTCAACACCTTTTTAACTGGTTTCTGTGCTTGCACTTTTACACTTCTGTAGTCTATTCCCAACTTAGCAATGAGACTATTCCTTTTGAAACACAAAATCAAATCATGTCATTCTTAGTTCCTTTAGTTGTTCCCCAGCCTCATTCAAAGCGAAAATCACTGCACATACTATCATCTCCTTGGATCTCCATTATCTGACCCCTCCCACCACCAATTTCCTCTCTGACCTCTTACCCTTCTTGTCCACTTTGTAAGCTCCACTCCAGGTACATTGCCCACCTTACTGTTACTCTGATATTCTAGCCAGGATCCTGCCTTAAAACCTTTCTACTTGTTATTTTTTCTACCTGGAAAGCTCTTCCTCCAGATATACAAATTGCTTGCTCTCATACCATTTTCTAGTTTTTGCTCAACTGTTGCATTCTCAATGGGACCTTTTCTGGATATGCTGTCTATAAAAGCAAACCTTTAACCCTCATCTACATATTCCTCTTCTATGTCTTATGTTTATTGCTGGCTCCTATCTCCTTCTAATATCTTATATAATTCTCTTATTGAGTTTATCACTTGTCACTCTCCAGCAGAAAGTAAGTTCCACGAATTAAATTATTTTTGTCTGTTTTGCTACAAATCAGTCATATTTGTTTTTCCTACAAAAGTTGAACTAGAATATGTGAAGTAGAAAATATAATCTTTAGCTAAATAGACTTCAACTCCAGACCCCAGCATTCAAGCCTAAACCAAAATTGCCAGCTTCCCTTGAAGGAAAATAGTATCAAAATTAACACGTGTGAAGCATACCAGAACTCATCCCTTTAACAGGTAGATTTGAAAATCCAAGAAAAAAAAAAGGCACATGCTCATTTCCTTCTCCTGAACATGTCATTTCTTCACCCTACTAGGGAACCTGGAAGAGTTCCTGCTACATAAAAAAAAAAAAAAAAAAAAAAAAAAAATCTCTTCATAGAAATTCACAAAGTGAAAAATCAGTGCTTCTCTCTAACAGGTTTGACCATTAAAAAAAAAAAAGCATAAGGTAAATTTTCCAATTTTCAATTATTTCATGCCCCAAAACACAGCACTTTGGTGTTTTCAAAGAAGCGTGGTCATTGGTTGACCAAGCGTGCATTACTTGTATCAGTGATTTCCACAGGGGCCTTGTTGCCTTTTGGAAGGGAACAAATTCCTCTTTGAGCACAAATTTCCCCCTTGCTGCAAGTTACTTTGTATCTCTGGTCCTAGCCGCCGAATCATAGTAACCATGTCTGTTCTTCAGTATTGTCAATCACAAATGTTTCCTCACATTTTCAAAAACCTCGTAGGTGGGCAGTGAAATACTGATTGTCTAAATAAATCTTTTAAGAATATTACCTCAGAATGACATGTCTATTCAAATAAATCAGTGATGTCAGTTTGCCTCATCAGCAGGTACTACCAGAAAATAATTTATTTTACTGCTTTGAGGTTGATCTGAGTCGATTGCCCTAACAATTCTTGATATGACAGTACACATTCATCTTAGGGTTTTAAGGAATTTCACTCACACCACAAGCTATTTAATCAGAACCCTTATAATTATGCTTTGACAAAGCTGTTTAGTAGAAAAAAAAGGAGTCTTGGGATTCTCTAATGTTTGATAGTCAAAATCAGCATGCAATATAATAGGTTAAGTTATTTCAATGACAGTATATACTTAAAGCATATGCTTACTTATTAACAAAGAAAATGGACTGCTCCCAAGATTTTACAGCAGGGATAAAAATTAGGAAGCCAAATAAAGAAAGGTAATTAAAAATAGCAGGAGTTAATCATCTAGAACAAATTATTCATGGTATATTCTAAGGAAGTATTAGAAATTTAGTATTCATATTCAAATAGGCCAGAAAAGGATGGAGAAAAATAATTAATGATAGTATTGTTTTTCAGCAAAAAGGGCTTCTTAATAGCAGTACAGACCTTATTAGACTTCTTTCAGTTACTTAAGAAGAAAAATTTTTCAAGGAAAATGTTTCATAAATCAGTAATACATAAAATATGTTACCATTAATTATTAATATGCTATGCTATTAAGAAGAATACTTGAACATATTTTGTATTAATTTAAACTTTTTAAAAACAGTGAAAGAGTTAACAGAACCCTCATATTTTCTTTAAAGCAGGAAACAAATTTTAACTGAACAGGACTCAAAAATTTAAATATTATAATAGAACACAGCATCATCTTGTATCTTGGATATTAAGAATTTTCTAGACAGTAAAATATTTGTGATAAAGTAAAGCAGCAATGTTTCAAATTATTCTATAAGATGGGCTCCTGAGTTGGTGTTGGGTGCTTATAAGCATGAAAATATACATGCATTTTGCTTTTCTCTTGTTAATACTTGCAGGTATTGACATAAATCCGTATTAAGAATGAAGATAGCCACAGGAGGTGTTGATAAAGAATGAACTTAATTTTACTGTGGCCAAGATGTAGTAACAGGGTCAAGATTTATCCCTGTATCTGAAAACAAACAAACAAACAAGATAAAATATAAATCAAGACTTGGAATTTTATTTTATTTTTGTAAAGGGCCAAATGGAAAATATTTTCAGCTTTGTGAGAGATGAAATTTCTGTTAAAGCTATTCACCAATGCTATTATATCTCAAAGTTGGTCATAGGCTTTATGGAAATAAATGAGCATAAATAAATTTGTCCTGTTGCCATAGCTTACTGTCCCATGGAGTATATAAAATAGTGGTTTTCAAAATACTGAAAACCAAGCAACAAAAGATAGTCATTCCTGAGAGATGGGAAACAAAGAAAGTATATTTTATAATTTCCCCAGCTTACTGCCTTTTCCTGGTCATAGTGGAGTGGAGGAAAATCCAGATAAGAACCTGGTGAGCTCTTGAATTGAAGGTACAGGGTGAATTATCCAGAGAAACGAAGCAGAGTTTGGAGGACAGGATCCTGGAGAGAGGAGAGCTAGACAGAGAACACTGGAAATCTGCAGACTCCCCCACTCCAGTAATTCACAGTGCTGATCACAGATACATGTGAGGAAACTGCTTGATGCCAAAGCAGGGAGAGGGATATCATTTGAAAAGAATGAGGGACCAGAGCCCACTTAAAGCTAGAGATAGTACCGGTTTTTCCAGGACAGAAAGGCAAGGTCATAATTAAAGGATATTCAATAGAGTACTCAAAAGGATCTTCCTCTATAGTGGGAAATAATTAGGTCTAGGCTGAATGCTAACAAAGGAAGGACTAAAAGCAAGATCCAAAAGAACCCATTTTTCAAGTAACTTAGCTGCAACCCAAATTATAACTCAAAAATATGAATGGAGATACAAAACATATCCAGAATCCAAAAGTAAAATTCACAATGTCTGACATTCCATCACATTTTACTAGGTATACAGAGAAGCGGGACAGTGGAATCCATAATTAGCATAATATAAAGCCATAAAAACAAACCTAAAAATGGCATAGATTAAAATTAGCAGGTAAGGGCATTAAAAAAGTTCTTATATTTCATATATTCAGAAAGGCAGAGAATATGTTAAACATGTTAAGTAGAGACAAAGAAGTTTCCGAAAAGACTCAAATCAAACTTTGTGTTAGTTATCTGCTGAGTATAATATGGAATTTATAGGCCCCTTGTTTCTGAAACCTGGGAAGTTTAGGAATAAAATTATCTCATTTTATCATTTTATATATCAATGATGATATATAGGATGGATAGAGATGATAGAAATATGATTTTATTTCCCTCTGTTGACAACTTGAATTTTGTTATTATTTTAAAAGCTAATAGAAGTGAAGGAATACACAATTCATAGGAATATGAAGGCATTAGGTATGTATTATAATAGTTGTTTTCAGAAATAAAAAAAATAGTGGACCTTATAAGGGACTAATAAGAAAGTAAGCGATTACTCAGTCCTCAATTTATTTGTAGAATTTAGATTTTTTTTTTTCCAAAAGTGGAAGAATTTAGAACATGGGTTGACAAACTATAGTTTGCAGGACAAATCTGGTCAACTACATATTTTTGAAAATAAAACTTTATTGGAGAACATTTATTTACGTATTGCCTGTGGCTCTTTTCATGCTACAGAGGTTCATTGTGACAGAGTGTACAGCGCGCAAAGCCTAAAATATTTACTATAAACTATTTTTTATTATTTCTCTCTCTTAAAAAAAAGATACAAAGTCATTGTAAAATGCCAAGAATTACAGAGAATATAAACTAAACAAAATTTCATACCCTTTAAGTTATTTGAATTCCCTGGCTAATTGGAAAATTTCATGTGAAAATTATGTTACTCTAAGCCAGTGAGTCTCAACCTTAGCGATACATTAGAATACCTGGAGAACTTTTAACAATTTTAATTTTTAATCCATACCTCAAACTAATTAAAAGAGGATAAGCATTATATTTAATTCTCCTGAGATGATTGCAGTGTGAAGCTAATATTAGGAAACACTTCTTTAGGCAGAACTGACTCTTTGCTCTGCCTGTAACACTTTGGTCAAGTAAAGGCAAAAGACATAGCTAAAATGTGGCAACAAAGAGACTTCATATGCTTCCGACAGCTCTTTCATTTAGGCGATATTGTATTTTAAATCAGTAAATGCAAAACAGAAGTAAAACTACACAGAAAAGTATAATGAAAAGTAACCCTTCAAATTATAGAGCTTGAGTTTGAAAAAGAAACTTGGTGGATGTATAAAAAAGGTGCAAACAAAGACTTTTTTTACATTTATATTGTTTTATGTTAATAATGTTTATTTAGGTAAGAGTCTCAAAATTATTACTCTTTCAGCATAATTTAACTCAGTATGAAAAGCAATCTTTACTAACCTATGTGTAATATAAATTGACACAGAGAAAAAACAGTATTTTCCTATTTTTATTTTATTCTTTTAACTCAAGATAGTATTCAAACAAAGGTATAAAAGCAGCAAACCCTGAATTGTCAAGATAAAAAGAAACTCCTCGGCACTTCTATTAAAAGATGAAAGTTCAGACGAAAATAATTGTCTTTCTAACTTCATGGAAATCAGAGAAGGCAGTAAGTGTTAATTATAAAATTATATTCTGACAACTAGATGAAAATCAGACCATAAATCTTGAATAAAAATTGCTTAGGGGTTTATTAATAGAGAAACAGAATTCTGATCTGAAAGGAAAAAATTATATTATGTATCTCTAATGAAGAAAGCATATGCTTTATTGCCTCCCTGTTGTTCTTAGAAAATAATAAACTGCAGGAATAAATTTAGAAAATAATAAACTGCAGAAAAAAATATATATCAGGTTGAGGCTAGACTAGTACTCTTTGAGGGCCTTATGAAAGTGAGGGTCTTATGAAATATATACATAATATTAAAAAGTGAAAAATTGTAATTAATATCAGAATTTATTTTTCTGAACCTCAAGAAGAAATAAGATAATTCCAAATTGAATTGGTTCCAGGGGATATTATAAAGAGTAGACAATAGGATGAGGATTCAAAGACTTAAAACAAATAATAATATTAATGATATTAATGCTAATTATCACATTATTAATAAAAAAGAAACCAATAATAGTTTCATAAGTATAATTTTACAAAAAATTGTTCTTGAAATTGAATTAAATAATAAAGAAAAATAAATGTTGAAAAAGTTTATGCTATCAACGATGAATCACATTTTAGAATACCCAATTTAAATTGGAATTACAAGTTGTATGTACAGAAATGGCTTCATTTTTTAATAGCTGAAGTCGATTTACTTATAGAGAAAATGCTTCAAAGTCAAAACTGCCAGAGCTTACCGAAGATAAGTTACTATGCTGTTTACTAGTATTATAAACTGGCAAAGAGCTTAAGAAGAATCTATTGCCTCATGGGTTTTACGGGTACAAGTACAAGCACACGTTAGTTGAACCCTCTGCTTAGGGTCTCACAATGGGGCAATCGAGATGTTAGGACTGTAGTTTTATCTGAGACTTGACTGGAAACAGACCTGCTTTCAAGTTCACTCACATTCTTGGCTGAATTCAATTTATCATTTATAGCAGTAACAACAACAATAAATATCTTAATAAAATAACAGTAGAGAGCAATGTGCTTTTTAACAATGAAGTTCCAAAAAATTATTTATTAAACATATGCTACTTGATTGGGAATTATTAGAAACATTCTCTTTGTATTAGAAATGAATAAATAAAAACATGAATGACCACTAACACTTTTTAAAAATTAAACTACTGCTGAATGTCTAAACTAGCACAATAAAAGGAGACAATAATAGAAGCATTAAAATTGGAAGTGAAGAAATAAAACTACTATTATTCTCATATAGTATGATTACCTACATAAAACAAACAAACAAAAAAAACTATTTATGGACAAACTGTTCGAATCATTTAAAAACTTTAAAAATTTGCCAGATATGAAAACATCAACATATAACAATAGATTACAATTTTAACACTAGCAATATAAAATTAGAATAAAATTTCAAAAAGATACTGTGTACCTCAGCAGCAGAAAGGCAAAGTAACTGGAAAAAAATTACAAAGTTATATTAAAACATTCTTAAAATTCTTCACTAGGATTCATAAGTTTTTATAAGTCAAAGTATTTTTTGTTTCTTTGTTTTGTTTTTTAATATGACTCCAGACCAGGAACAAAAAGAAAATTCCTACTTCCAAGGACTAAAGAATTTTCTTATCTAGTTATTCGAGTATCATAACATATTTTTGACCATCGATAAATGAATACCACATATTTCTGAGTATATTGAGGAGCATCTTAAATTCTCTTTCTAAATTAATGTCATGTTCTTTTATTTACATATAAGTACTATAAAATGATACACAGTTTCTAAGCTTTGCAAATAATTATGCTTTCTATAATAGGTGTGGAAATGATGCATACATTTAGTAATCATAGCTAAATTTTTATAATTGTAAGTGACAGATGTCTGTAGCTTGCAGTCATTTTAGCTTGACATTTTCGATTATTATAGCTGTATTGATGAAGGAAGATTAAGGAGTTCTCAGATGCCAAATTCCATTATTTCAACTTTATGTGTAGCCATCAGGGCCTAATAATTCCAAAAGGAGATAACTGTTCTTTAGTAAAAATGCATAGGGAAGGTCTTCGTGGGAATGTGAAATGGAATGTAACTTCTCAAAATATATTTTTAAAAATGCATGTAAATCTATTTTTTAACTTTCAATTCTCCTTGAGAATGGTACTGTGAACTTAAAATGAAGCAATAATCAACAAGTAAGAAGATATTACTTAGTAAATTTTAACAATGCCATGATTTGCCCTAAATTTCTTAATAAATGTTTGACTTGGAGTATATAATCAAGGTTAGAGATATTAGCTTTTCTGAATTTGTAGACATTACTATCCTGTGTAATATTTTTTTTCCTTTTGTTTAAAATTTCACTCAATCATTTGCAGCCCAGGCCTTTTCAATTCATTTTTGAAGGGAAATGATTCATAAAGTATCACATTTGGGTCTTTGGCTCTTGCACAGAAACATTGTTTGTACCGCAGCATATTTCTAACCTGTTGAAGATTATTATGAATTGCCTCTCTTAAAAATTAAAAAAGAAACAAAACTCTAAATTTATCCAGTTCCCTTTTTTTGTTCTCAAATGTGTTGTGTTTTGAATAGGGAGATAAAGCTAAAAAGAAAATAAATTTCTTCTCTTTACTACTGAGCAGATTAAAAAATTCACATGAACTGTGTTATTAATATTAAATATAAATGAGATGTGTTTAGGGTTGGGAGGTAATAATTTATTACTTTTAAATATATTTTAAAAATTTAATATCATCTTCCAATTTTTGTTTGATACTTTCCCTATGATTTTCATCTAAATACTTTTTAGAAACCACAGTGTCTCACAAACTGTCAATGATCAACTGAGTCCAGTATTTCTTTCTCTGTTCTTGACCTACCTGCCACATTTTTGAAACATACTTTTGAGATATAATAGACATACAATAAACTGTGTGTGGTTAAAGTATAAAATCTGATAAATTTTGACATATGCATACACAGGTAAAATCATCACCATAATCAAAATAATACTATATTTCTCACTCTCAAAAGTTGCCTCATGAGTCTTTGTGATACCAACTCTCCCAGCTCTCTCCAAGTTTTCTCTCCAGATAACCCCTGACCACTTTTCTGTTTCTACACATTAGTTTGCATTTCCTAAAATTTTCTGTAAGTGCAATTAAACATAAGGTATTATTTTAACCCATGATATTTAAACCAGTGTACATTCGTGATAAAGATGTAAGAAACAGGTTGTATTTGGATGGTTAGATTAGGCTTCACTGAGAATGGAATATCAAATAAAGACTTGGAATGGTGAGGGTATGAGCTATCTATAGATCTGTGAAAAGAGTATGTGTTTGCCTTGGTAAATGCAAACACTCTGAGGCATGCTTCAGGTGTTTTTGGAGGAGGAAGGAGGCCAGTGAGGTTGCGACAAAATGAATGATGTGGAGGATAATGTGCGATAAAGTCAGAGATATAAAATGGAGTCTTAGCTTCCTGCGACTGCTGTAACAAAGTGCCCAAAGTTGGTGGCTTAAACAATAGATATTTATTATCTCATAGTTCTAGAGTGTGTGAGTGTGTATGTGTCTCTGCGAAAATATCTCCTTCTTATAATAATACCAGTCATACTGATCGAAGGACCAACTGTACTCCAGTGCTACTTAATTCTTGGTTAACTAATTACAACTGAGGTACTTACTACAAGGTAGGACTTCAACATATGAATTTTTCAGGGACATCGTGCAACCAACCCATAATAATAATTCAACTTATAAAATGGTGCAAACATATGGAGAAGAAATAATGCTTAAACTAAACAAATTATTTTAGAAAACAAAGAAAAAAGGCAACAGTTCTTTATCTTATGAGAACATTATAAACCTAGCACCAAAATCAGACAAACGTATTGCCAGAAAGGAAAATTATGGGCCACAACCCCTCATGAAAACAGAGAGAAACATCTTTAAATAAATTTTATCAAAGAGAATCCAGCAATATCTAGAAAGGATAATATATCAGGAACAAATTGAATTTGTTCCAGGGATGCAAGTTTAATTTGACACTAATGAATAAATCATGGTAATTGATCAAAGTAATAGAGAAAAGGAGAAAAAATGTGAATATTTTAATAAATCAAGTAAAATTTGGCAATCTTACATTTAAAAAGTCATTTAGAAAAGTATAGATTGATTAAATTTCTTCATTCTGATAAAAGACACTATCACCATGTAAAGATACTTAATAGTGAGACATCAAAACATACTTAATAACGAGGCATTGCACACTCTGTCACAAAGATTAGAAATAAGTCTAGGATGCACACTCTTAAATTTCTGTTCAACAGAGCACTAGAAGTCTAGGCCAATACAACACGGCAATAAAATAAAATAAAATAAAATAAAATGCATAATGATCTGAAAAGCAGCAAAGCTTTCATCTACATAAAGATTTGTATATGACAGTTTAGAGTAACTTTGTTAATAATATTCTCAATCTGTAAGTTATTTACATGTCCATCAACAAGAGAATATTAACCAAATTGTGGCATATTTATATAATGGAATATTTTGGGTCAGTAAAAACATCATACTACTATGAACAAAATGATGTATTATATGCACATCATTCTTAGACAAAGATGCTAGATGTAAAGTGGAACATAAGTCATAATTTTATTAATCTTAAGTTCATGACTTAAAAAAAAACAGTCAATGGTCATACAGGTCAGAAAATTGTTGCCTACATGATAGGGGAAGCGATAAGGACAGGGACATAGGCAGACTTACTGGGATGGTTGAGTTGTCTTCATCTTAATTCGTGTTTGTTACAAAGATGTCCACAGTTGTCAGAAGTCATGTAACCAAACACCTAAGAATAGTCCATTTTATTTCCTGGAAATTATACCTCAGCAAATGAATGAATGAATATGAATAGATACATAAATCGCAAACGACTGTCCTACATCTTTCTATTCTAATAGTCCTCTCTCTCCTCCAAAGGGAGGTTAAAAAATCCAGCCTGAATGAACATTTTTAATGATAAGATTATTCTAGATTTTTCATATGTGTTAAGAGTGGAGTGAAATGTTAGTGATCACTGTCCAAGCATTATATTTTGGAGGAAGAAATTAAGGATCCACAAACTTCAGTAATATACCTAAAATCACTCAGCGTCATAATTGTAGGGCTGGTTATTTTAGCTTGTTTTACTAATATCTTAGCTAATGATTAATTTTTATAATGATACAGTGTTTTAATGTAAAAACAACTAAAAGATTAAGTATTCAAATTAGTTTGTCTTAAGATGACTTATAACCTGGAGTAGATTATTCTTAAAATGTATGGGAATAGTATCAGAACTATGACAGGAACCCTCACCTACTATTCATAAGCCCATTATTCTTTCTTATAAAGGATATTACCTATCAAAAGCATTGATAAAAGACACCAAAATAACACCGAAGATATACATTTTTGGTGAAAATTATCTTATATGGGTTTAGGTTAACTTTAATCAAATCATTATTATATTTATTATTTTAAAAATTAACAAATAGATAAATAAATTTTTAAAAAATCTACTTTAGTGACATATTTCCATGTCATTGCTCAACAAATCTGAATCTTGATCATAATTATGGTTACATCGTTTTTGTTTTGTTTTGTTTTGTTTTGAGTAACCCCAGAGGACTCTCATAGTTGGTCTACAGGGTAGCCTTCCAATTCTCTGACGTTGTTTAGTGGTAAGGAAAGTGTTCTGCTCTTTTGAGTGATGTAAGATAAAGTACTTAAAGAAGTAATGACTTCTGAAAAATCATACTTTTTCTCCTTCAAAGAAAACACACACACACACACACACACACACACACACACAGAAAAATAAAAGAGAGAGAGAATAAAATAATTAAATAATATCTCCTGGCTGGAGTTTGGGAAGATTTTGTTCTGATATTAAGCACCTTCAGTTTTCAAAAGAAAAAAAGACTAAAAGGGGAAATGAAATTAAATGCTACTCCAGTCCAAATGTAGTCTCATGGACATTTACTTCGTAAGAGTTCAAAGGTTTTTCAAGGTTCCCACCACATCTCTCTATCTCTGTCTCTCTCTCTCTGTATCTCTGTCTCTCTCTGTCTCTCTGTCTGTCTCTCTCTCTCTCTTTCTATCACACACACACACACACACATTCATCATTGAAGAGATCTTCCAGTTTTCTTATGTTCACGCATATTTTTTTATGTCACTCTAACAATGTTTTTCATTTTCACTTTGACAGGGGGAAAAATTAAGAAACTCACTATCTTTCATCTTGACAGTTACCTGACTTCTAGAAGTCCAACATCTGTTAAACCATGGCTTTGCTCTGATTATTTCATGCCTTGTGTCACTCTTTATTCCACTTAAATTTGTAGACAGCAAATTTTCTGGAGACTCAATAATTTGTTAGTATGAATTGTTGAAAGATATTCCCTGCTTTGTGTGATCTAATGAGCCTGGTGGTTCATTCTGAGTATCTGTGTCTAGTGAAGATAATAAGCCTGGCAACTCTTTTAGTCACAGATAGGTCTGCGGTGAAGGGTGCAATGAGTTTCAAGTTTAAAATAGATTTTCTATTTGAAACACGGTTTCAGACACTCATCCTGGATTTTATACATGTCTGTTGACATGTATAAGATTATATAGAGAATTCAGAAATCTGCTATTTTTATTTTTTAAAAATTATTTCTGTCTCTTTCCTTCAGAAAAACAAAAACAAAACTAACAATGTGTATTACTCTGTGAAACAGAGATTGTTAGCCCCAGGATCCTTCAAAAATTAGCATTTGTTTTAAAGGTAGTATGTAGAAAGTTTTCTTAGTTGGGGCCAGAGATTGGAAACCTAAATAGTTAAGCAGTAAGCAATACTGAATTTTCCAAGGTCTATTTAAATATGTTCTAAATATATGGTGATTTGTAAAATTTATTTGAGAGCAAAACATAAGATTTTAAACATTGCTTTTCTAAACAGAGTATTTTCTAGTTTTTGCATGTTTTTTAATGTCCTGAAAAACCGTTAGCTTGGTGACAATAAAGTTCATCTCTTGTCAGATTCTAATTATGTTAGAAAAATAATTTTCATTTTTTTTAAAGTTAATCTGTAACATTTTTGGACTATTAATCGAGGTTAGTGTTACATCAAATACATTATTTTTAGTCCAGATCAGAAATGCCTTTCTCCTATAGAAAAGTAATATTATAGATTTTAAAAATAACCTCAAAATGCTAATTTTATTTTATGGATGATAAAATGCTAACTTACTTTGTTCTTGAAGTGGATATTTTACTTTAATTCTACCTTTAAATGTCTCTTTTCTAATGACTGATAAACCACTAGATTAAACACATTTGAAATGCTGTTTTGTATGTTGGTAAGAATCTTCAGCAAACTCATGAAAGTCAGTCATTTTTAATGCCATTTATCCAAGTTTGTTTTTAGTTGTTTCACATGTTTACATTGTGAAAGTGTAGTTCATTTTCTTATCCAAGACTGTTTAAGCATATGAAATATTGACCTTTATTTTCAGCAGTTTACTTTGGGTGGGTAGTTTAATTATATCACCAATTCAATGTAGTAACTTATAAATTAATACATATAATCAATTCAGTATAATCCTTTATATGAACATCTGTTCAAAGATCTTTATTAGTTCATATGGTCTATAACAATAATCTTCTAAATTTTGCTCATGCCCTTTAAAAAAAGTTGAAACCTATGTATTTTCTCTCATATGTTAAATTGATCAACTATTTTACCATGATTAAATAAAAAGAAATAACACAAAATAGCACACATTTTGTGTGTTGTAAGAAATTAAAGTTAAAGTTCTATAAAATTTCAAAGATATCTAATGGAGTATAAATACCATAATAAATCAATTCCCATCATTGCTCATTTACAAATTACATGAACTGATTAAAATAAATTTCATTGTTCTTTTTTATTCCTTGATCTGATATTCTACTTTCTACTGACCCCACAAAATTTTCTTATACCATATTTTTATTCTAGAAATTTATTACTAGTATTTTAATCATGTTTATTTATAACATTTATCATATTTATGTATAACAGAAATATGAAACTGAGTTGTTTTAAAAAAATCATTTCCTGAAACTATGGGGTTTAGCGCTGACTTTTTTTTTTCTGGATTCAGATGTTACTACAATTATTATTACTGAATAATTTAATAAAATGTTAATATTATGTAATTTGACAATCTTTAAACATAAAAAAAGTAAAGTAATATCCGAAGTGTTTCTCCACCTGTTTGCTACCTTCCACCTCTACCCCAGTTCTTTCTTCAGCTGTCCATCCTAGCCCTGTCAGCAGTATAGCCAGGAGCCTCAGGCAGCTTGGGAGCGTGCTGCAGCTCAGGCCACTGCTCCCAGCCTCCCAGCACTCCTCTTTAGTCCAAGGTTGTACTCTCACAGGGAGACCATGAAGCTGGCAGTAGAATAACTCATAGTGCTGACCATCTACTAGGCAGCCTACCCGGCCTCCCTGACTGCAGGTGCGCACACAAGTGTACTTGATTCTCACCCAAAGCAGCCCTTCCAGCAACTAGTGACAGCAGTCCTGCGCCCAGCAGCTTCCTAGCACCTCGTGAGTTCTGAGGCTCAGCACTTTCTGATGGTTGGTCTCCTTTGGCATCCTAGAGGGCGGATTTTTATCAGGTGTCACCATTCAGGCACTTCACGGACTTCCCATCCAGTGCCATTTCCAATGAGGCTGGGGTGTTGGGCTCTGCCTCAGCTGTGCAGGATGGGGCTGCCCCTTCTACCAACAATTCCTATATTTTTTAGAATTTTCTTTTATTCTCATTAGCTAATTCCTTCTTACTCCACTCCTTTTAATAATTCATTATATTAAAGAATAACTAATCATTTTTTTTTATATTAAAATGTTTCTGTTTAAATTGTTGGATGATGTCTGTTCCCTAATTGGACCTGACTAATCCATTCATACTATATTTTAAACTTGCTCAATTGTGTAACCTTAAACACACTTACAAGAAATAACTACCCACTAAAAATATCTATTGAATGTGTGAGAGATCAGAGGGCAGGATGAGATGTTTTCAGTTCTGGCTAACCAAAATTAGGGGACTATGGATCCACTGTCTGCCATATTTTTAATCAATAGCATGATTTTGGGAAAGTATACTTAATTCTGTAGGTCTCATTTCCCATACATAAAAGAGAAAAAATAATACTAGTTGATATCCAAATTCTGTTTTACTTCTAAAATGATAATTCTAAGTCACAATAATTTCATAAATTTCTACTATAACCATCTTTTTCATTGGCATCATAAATATATTTTTTAAAAATACAATATTCTTTATTTTGGTTGTAGAATATTAACATCAGGCACATTTTCTTACTTTCGAAAGGTAAAACGATCATAGATTCTATAGTATTATTTAGCCTAATATTTAGTTCAAAACCTATACATATAAACAATTATTTTAAGCAAATGGCTCATATTAAAAATTGTTGTGAAGATGAAGAGATGGTGGGAAATTCTGTCTAACTTTTAAAAATGAGTTAGAGGTCTTAAATAGGTCTTCAGAGTACTAATACCTTATTGTATCTATATGTGTATGTGGAGGGGAAGGTATTCTGTTCTTTAGCTTAAAGGAAGTGCTCACTCCCCTAAATATATGTGTCTTATAAAACAATATCTGTATATCTCTGTCTCCATTTTTATCTCTGATACATGCAGTTGTTCCCTTTATCCTGCCTTAGGGAAAAGACATATGGAGAATTCAGATACTATCATATACACTTTTTAAAAACCTCTTATTTCTGACAGGATATTCAGCTTATGGGGAACAAAAAGACTAATAAACCTAATAAACTAGCAGAGCAATGTAAATTATTTAAAGAAATCTAGCTTATATCCTACATGCATAGGTTACAGTGTTGGAATACATTCATTGCTTCTTATTTATGATCTGTCCCATCCCGCTCCATCTTTTATGTTAAGATGCATTTCTTTTATTTTACAAAGATACTAATATATCCACACACATGCTATATCTCCATAAGTATTCTTTAAAGTTTCTGAAAGTCAGGTCTTTTTTGTGCTTACTTTGTTTCCCAGCAAATAGTTCCATGGCATCCTGGTGCTATGAGGTCAGGAGGAATGTTAATTCCAAGAGCCTGAAGATACAGATATGGCCCTCCATTAGACCACCTCATCTTGGTCACATGTTTTGCACCAATTGAATAAATCTATAAAATTGAAACAGTTTCCAAGGCTGAATGAAAAATGTGCCAGAGAATTTTTTTATTCATTTATTTGATTAATAAATCATTCATTTATTGACTTTTTTTAATGAAGACCCTATGCCAGTATTATGGGACTCAAAATTGAAAAGATGCATAGTATCTATCTTGGAAAAGTGTATATACTAGGAGAGGCCACAAGCTTGGAATTAGTTGGTACTATAGAATATTGCAGTCTGCACCAGAAAGGTGTATGCAGAATACAGTGCTGGTATTGACAGCCCACCTATGAAAGGATACAGGTAAGAGGGAAGTAGGATCCAGATGAGTCAGGATCTCGTGTACATGCTATTGGGCTTTATTTTTTGAGAAGTAGTCAGTGAGGGGTTTTAATCAGGGAAGGAAAATGATCTGATAATCATTAAAAGAAAAAAACCTGCCTGGAAGCAATGTAGAGAATATATTGGAAGTGGTAAGCTTTGATGAAGGAAGATCTTGAGGCCGTTATAGCAATGGTGCATAAAAGATAATGAGGAATTAAATTTAGCAACATGGTAGTAGAAATCTTGTTGAAAGGGCCAGGTTGGAAAGCTATTAATATGGTAAAATTTATATCGACACTTGACCCATTCAATTGGAAATGGTTTGAAATGAAAAGAGATTTGAAGGATCACTTTCAGGCTTCTGGCTCTCCTGGTATCACTATGGAGAAGGATAGAATTAATTAGATTTATCAAGGAAAAAAGATTGCCTTTCACATTTCGAATGCATCTTAAACATTGAATTTTTAGTATTCATTGATTGGCCTGTGAGAAGTCGAAATGCATGTTTATTCTGAATCAGGCCAAAGCACTGAAATAAATAAAAACCCTTCAGAATTGTGATAGAAAAGATTGTATGTAAATATATTAAAAACTTTAAGTGGACATCCACATCGCTTATTCTATATTTGTAGATAAATTCAGAAGAGTAACTGCTTTAACATTTTTGCATGACACAAAAAAGACATTTATCTTTGTGCACAGTGGTATTTTATCAGCTGAGTAATTTCACTTACTCTAGTGGAAAATAAGTATGTATTATATGGGTATTTATGTTTATATTTTGCCTCAGCAGCACAGTAATATTTGACAAAAATATAACACGATGAAGAAAATACATATGTCTTCTAATCAAACTTAAGAATCTTCGGACATCTCATATGCCATAAAATCTATTTTAAGTCTTTTTCTGTTGTAAATGACATATTAAAATAATTTGGCTTTTCTTGAAATTTATTCTTGATATTATAAGTGATATATTTTTCACAATAAAAGGAAAGAATTTTTAGGTATGGATTACATCAACTATGGAATTGGTTGTCTAAAATTAAGCAGTTTTTTTTTAAGAAAAAGAATAAAATGCAAAATCTGAGATGGTAAAGATACATTGTTTCTTTGTATAAGCAGGGTAATGCGATTTATGTTTTATTGCCATTGAGAAGAAATAAAATTAACTTAGCCTTATGTTTCTAATATAAATTAAAAAGTGAAAAAAAGGTTACAGGATAACATTGAAATAAATAGCCATTTCCTATATTTTGTATTTATAAACATGAAATTATTGGGAGATAGCAATTAACAGGTAAACTACTTACATCTTAAAGCATTTTTTAAAAATTTACAAGATTCCTTTTGAAATATTATTTTATTGAAATCTGACAGCAAATGACAAATATGCTCAAAGTTATGACTCAGAGCACATGTAGAGAAGGGCAAAGCCAGTATCAAACGCAGGGCTCTGATCCCTGTTCCTGTTCCAATTGCATCACAGAGAGCTGCCTCGTTCCAGTGTTTACTGGTTGTCCTTACTCGATGGGCTCCCACACCAGCGCCCGACTCGAGGACTCTCATGCTTCATTTCATTTTCCAGCCCTGCCTTCCTTTCAGCCACACTGGTCGACTTTTTCCTCCTCTTTTGCTTCATCTTTTCAGCTGTTCTGCAACAGCCACCTTTTCATTTGCTCTCTTTCTTTAGCACATTACAGACAGGGCTTTTCAAATATTTTCCCTTGTTCAATATAGGCTGTTGTTTCTTCACCTAAGAGAGAGAGAGAGGCAACATCGAAAACAAATTTTTTGAAACTAAAAAATTAGAGATATGTTACAAAAGTCTTGTGATACATTCACCTTAAAAAGGATCATTATAATCAAATGTTTTCTCCTTCTTTAATTTTAATTAATTGAATTCTAATATATTTTCATCGCTAGAGAGTGGTTTTCCTAAAACTGCTATTGCTTCGTGTTACCCATTGGGCAGTCTTCTTACAAGAATGTCTTATTCTGATTGTCTCAAGAAAAATTAATCATAGGAATCATACATTCCAGATGTAACTTAAAAACACATATCTGGCTGTTTTCCAGTGAATTTGATAAAACTGTTGTTGAATTCTGATTCCCCAAAATATTACCAAACAACATGTACATAAGACAAAGCTGAGCTTATTCTTACCCTGGTTAGAGTGAAAACCATCTCGACAGTCTTAATAGCTAGCTTGGAGGTTGGAAAGATAAGATCAAGTTTATGAGGTTTTAAAGTCTGGTTTAAGGTGGGTCTTTCAGTGTAGGTATTGATTAGGACTGAATAAGAATCATAATAAAAATTGTTTAAGATTGTTGGGCACAGCAAGGAGAGAATTTTGAAGTGAGGGTTTTGAAAGCTAATTTCTTTAAATTATTTATTTAAAATAGTTTCAAGTACACAGTACATTGATTAGACATCTATCTAGTTCATAAAACAATCCCCTCAATTGCTCCTTCCCTCCCCGGCGCTCCACCTAGCCATCATATTAATGCTAACTGCATTCCCTCTGCCTTGCTTCCCATCCCTGTGACCAACTATCAACTACTAATTTGTCCTCCTTTAACCCTTCACCCAATTTTCCCAGCCCCCCAACCCCCCTCCCCTCTGTCCATTCCCCCCTAAAAATGTGTTCTATAGTTAATGGATCTTTCAAAAAGTTCCTAGAATAAACTTTTATCTTTTCTACAAGAGTTTCCAGAAATAGAAGTTGGTGAAAGCAGCGGAATGTGGTGGATGGGTGTGGTTCTCGCCATGTATTTAAAGCAGATAATACATCTCTGCCTCCTCTGCCCCCAATTTTATTTCTGTTTGAGGCAATGTCTTTGTCTATCTGCATTTAAGGAATTAGTGAATGACTGGAGAATCTCTTCCACATTTTGGCACTCTTAACATTTTTGTGTATTAATGCTATCTATTCCTTACTGCTATCCGGGTCATTATACTCTATATACTGCATCCGAGGCCAGGGAGGCAGTAGCAATGTGTGTATGTAGATGTGTATGATATTGTGGCCTTAGAGAGAAGAGCGCGCAATTGGAAAATAGTGTCTATCAGATTGCATTTCTAACAATTTTTATATATTTTCAGAGTATATGTTTTCTTATTCAGCAACAATATTCTTAATGCTCACTTTGTGGATGCAAATAAGTGCTCAATAAAATTAATTAAATAAATGGATTAAGTTTACTCAGACAAGCCACCAGCTCTGCTTCTAGTTACCTGGGAAGCTTTGGACAAGTTACACAACTTCATCTTAGTTTCCTCATCTGTAAAAAAAATAGTAAAAATAATAAATAATAGAAACTAAGTTTTAGTTATAGCTAACATATAACCAGATAGCACATTAGCTATTACCATATTTAATACTGTTTTTAACATGTCTGTATAATGTGAAGTTTATCAGTTCTTAATATTATTCTTCTCTTGCATATTATCTGACAATAATTAATTATGCAGGTTTGTTCCCAAGAGTTGCTTTTTCTTTTCTTTGTGGTTCTGCAAGTTATTTGTATTAAAGCCGTAGTTTATCTACATTTTTATTCTAGTAAAATTTAGAATCCTCTTGTTCTGATGAAATATTTCAAGTTAATTAATATTTTATAGGAGAGTTTTCTAACTAGTTTGCATACTCTTGGTTTGAATATTTATTAATTGAAGTGAGTTTTACTTTAAGTTACTTTGTAGGATGTTTTCAACATGGTAGAACCTGAAATGAAAGAATTCAGTAAAAGTGAGTGTTGGAAACAGGAATGCAATCTGCAGGTAACTTGTACTTTGCATTACATAAATGTCTTGTTATTTGGCATGTTCTATCATTTGTCAGCACTTAACTTAATTTATAACAATAATGTCATAATAATTGCAATGTAATGATGATAATAAAATTAACAGAACCATGCTCCCTGTACTTGAGGTTGAGCCACACAGGCCTCTGAAACTTAGAAACATTCATCTTGAATTTTCTAGACCTAGAGCCCAAATAATCTAAATATGTCCCTAAGATTATTATTAATTTTTAAAATAGTATATTTCCATTATTTACCTCTGCTTCTTCACTCATTAAATGCTGTAATGAATTTACAAATTAGAGTGGATGTATCTACAAGCAAAATCATATTTCATTTTATAGGGCATGATTAATTTGCATTTCTGTGATTCAAAATCAATTGCATTATTAACAGTTTTCTACAATTTATAGAGTTTAAAAATAGCTCAAAGATAATGACTTAGATGTCTTAGAAGAATGTGCTGGACAAGAAACCCATAATTTTATGTATGTATGTATGTATGTATGTATGTATGTATATACGTATTTATTTATTTATTTATTCCAGTCTTTTACAGTTTTTCCTTATAATATCCCCTCTTTCCCACTTTGATCTTAATAATCTCAAATATTATTTTTTTGTCCAAAATATTATTCTTCACTAGTAATTTAGGCTTTACTATCCACATAGATTCAAAAAGAATACTGATTAATCATGTGTATATTCTTGAGTTTACTTTATAAATCTAGAGCATTGTAGCATTGAACAATTACTACATCCATAAAATTCAGGAAGTTTTCATAAGGAATCTATGATTGGACTTTTAAAAAACTTCTATATTTGTTCTTCCAAGGCTAGAAAATCAAGTCGAAGAAATACTCTGCAGTATTTCACCTATCATACCACCAAATTTGAGTGCATCCCTCCCTTTTGGAGTCCCCCAAATGCCAAGGTTCCAGGCTTGTCATGAATGCCTTCCTTGATGACCTGTAGCTTGGGACCCTAGGGGCCTAAAACCAGACTCGTTTCTCTGGCAGGGCTTTGTAGACATAGAATCCATAAATAATATTGCTTCAGATTCTTAAAAGGGGCTGATAATACCTAATTTACTACAAATCGTTCTCAAATATGGAATTCTAGGGAATACCTGGATGGCACAATCAATTTGTCCATTTATGGCCTGGCAAAAGGGAGAATAGATTCTTTTTCAGTCTTTAAAAATAAATGTATTTAAAAAAAAATAAAGGAGACTATTTCAGAGAGGGGTCAGTGAAAATCTGATGTCATTTTAAAATATTTTAAGTTTTCTTGTATGTTCATGAAATAGAAAATTAGCACAAACCAAATATATTCCAAACATAAAACCAAAATGAATTTTTTCCCATTAGTTCCTTTGGTACTGTGTGAAATGTTTCAGAGTTAGCTTCTGTAAGACCTTTGTTTTTAATCTGGTACATTTAAAGTACATGGAATTTACTATTTCTTATTTTCTGGGAATTTTAGCAATATTCAGTATATTTGTTCCTAAAAAAAAAAACAAAAGTTTAATTTAAAAAACTGTAAATGGGAAAATTTCTCACACTCACACAAAAGAAATAGAGGCCTTCATGATTTAGAGACACATAGACCTGTAGATACATAGAGAGCTTGTAGCTTCAGTCCTGTGATTCAGTAAACACAAGAATACAAAAACTCATCAGTCTGCATATCAAAGAGCTGTTTTCCTTCCTAGAAGGCATGAACTTAATGGTTTGAAAATTCAAACCTCAAGTTAATCAGACATACAAACCACTAACAGAATACTAACAAAACAAATTCTTTTGCTGGCTGTCTCCCAATAGCTTATATATCTCTGTAAGTATTAATCTGTTACACTAATTATTGATTATTAAATGGTCAGACCATAACACCAAATTTCCAGTCACTGTTGCCACCAATATAATATTAGATATGTGAGCAAACCAAAACCTAAAGGAAAACACAAAGTCAGCAGACAGGGAAAAAGGAAAGAGAAGAAAACAAATGAACAAAAACCTGAGAAATATCAAAGTTAAAGTTCTTATATCACTTGGATTTCACCCCTGAGAACCAAGAAAATAACATGTCTGGGCTCAAATTGCTCCTAAGAAACATTTCTCTGATAACACATTTAGTCATTCCTATCGAGTGAATTCATCAGGCATCTTGGTGGGTCATTTCCAGAAATCATGTACAAGAAATTAAAAAAAATACATATCAAATATTTTACGTAGCATATAACTTAATAAGGAAACCAGTAAGATGTTACAGCTGTTACAAAGGAAAATAAAAGAAACATGTACAGATAGATAAGGAAGCTGAAATTAATTTATAAATAATGCAAAATGGATCTGTCACTAGGGTAACAATTAAATTTTACTGATAAATTTAATTTTTATGGGAAGTATAATTTGCCTTGTTATCAGTTCTACACTGACAGTGTTGTAAAATATCTCAAAAACAAAGAAAGACTGAGATAAACAGGAAGGGTAACCTAGACAACCCATCCATGATCTTTTTTGGTCCATTTAAACTTTTTCACATTTTTTTCCCTTTGCCTCTGGTACCGTGGAGCAGAGTACCTGTTTCTACATAGTTAAGGGTTATGATGAGGTTTTCTCTTATAAACCAAAAAGCTAAAGGATAAATAAATGGGATAAATAATTGTAAAGCTTAAAATCTTATTCTAAATGTTGCTGTGCTTGAAGATTGTCTCCAAGCTCTGAACATATGATGAATCAAGAATTTTCCCCATGGCATGAGAAGTCTCAAATCTTTATTCTTTTCACTCCTACTTGTTTTTCACTCTGAAGATGTTAAAGGAAAAAAAAAAAACCCACAAACACATATTTAGTAGAGTAAATGTCAGGGATCTTTGCAGAGAAAAAATTTCCTTGGCTTGTTGAGTAATGTTACCAATTAAGTAAAACCAAAGGTTATGAGATGTTATTTTGAGAAATACTTAATTAGAAGATATAAAAGTCTGTATAAAATATATGCATTTTTACTAATACGTAAATCTGATGTACTATTAAGAATTAAGTCTAGAGTCGGAAAAACATGGCGGCGTGAGAGACACCCCCAGATCTCTCCCCTTGAAACAACAATAAGCTGGATATCTAAAACTGAACAAAAGACACCCAAACTGCACACCAGCATGTCTGAGCATGGGATCTGCGCATAAGAGTTACCACAGGTCAGAGGTCCCTGCAGGAGGAGGTGGAGGGGAGAAGCTGTGGCGACTTTCCTGACCAGCCCTGCCTGGGAGTGCTGTGACTTCCACACAGCCTGAGGCAGGGCCCAGTCATCAGGACAGAAAGCAGAGAAACAGGACAGGACCACAGAGAAACAACAGTTGATTTTTACTGGCCACGGCTGCAAAACTGAGGCTGAACCACAGCCCCCAACTTCCAAACAAGAGGACCCCATCCCCATACCTTGGAGAATGATCACCGCGGAACCCCAGGGGAATCTAAGCAAACGCTGCCAACACTTTCACTGACACAGACAGGGATTGAAACTGAGGGTAGCGAGTGTGATTTAACATCTATAAAAAAATTAAAAGGCATTTTTAAGGTTTTATATAAAGCAGGGATCCAAGGTACTTAGACGCCACCTACTGGAAACCAAAAGAAAAGTGCCTTTTTTTGCAGCAGGCTAAAGAGAGAACTTTATATAATAAATCTTTCTGGAAAAACAACAGAATCCATTTACATTAATGATCAGGCAGAGAAATAGTCCAATAAGCACCATGAACAACCAAAGCAAAGAGGCATCTCAGAAAGAAAGAAAAATCTCTAGAAAATAAGCGTATAGACATAGAAAATGTGACTTAAAGGACAGAGAATTCAGGATTGTACTTCTGAAAAAACTTAGTGAGTTCTGAAATGAGTCATATTAACAATTTCAAAAATTGAAAGAATAACTAGAGAAGCAGAGTAAGGAGATTTAAACTCTCAAAAAGAACCGAATAGATCTTCTGGAGATAAAACAAAACGAAACACTGTAAGAGTTGAAAAATTAAATAGCAAGCCTGGAAAATACAGTTGACCAAATAGATAGAAGGATTAGTGATATCGAAGACAGAAATCTAGAAATAAATCAGAAGGAAGAAGAGAGAAACTAAAGAATGAAAAAAATGAAAGAGAAATACAAGAACTAGCTGATACCAGCATGAGAGAAAACATAAGAATAATGGACATTATTGAAGGCAAAAAAGAGGAGCAGGGACTAGAAAGCATTTTCAGACAAATAGTGGACGAGAATGTCCCAAATCTAAGGAATGAGCTGGAGCTTGGAATTAAGAAGTCAACAGAACATCCAGTTATCTCAACCCAAAAAGGCCTTCACCAAGACACATTGTTTTATAGTTATCAAAAATCACAACAAAGAGAATTCTCACAACAGCCAGGGAGAAGAAAATGGTAACTTATAAAGAAACACCCATTAGATTATCATCGGACTTCTCAGCGCAGACCTTACAAGACAGAAAGGAATGGAATCAAATATTTAAACTATTAAGTGAAAGGAACTACCAGCCTAGAATAAAATATCCAGCCAAGCTTTCTTTTAGATATGAAGGAGAAATTAAGACCTTTCCAGACATACAAAATTTGAGGGAATTTTACACTAGAAGGCCTGCACTAGAGGAAATACTGAAAGGGGTCAGCTCACCTAAAACAAAATGACAAAAAGAAATAAATATATATAATTAGGAGTATCAGGCAAATAGAAGCAGAGGAGTGCAATTCACACTGAGAACAGGGCATTGTAAGCTTAAATAATAAGAAGAGAATTGCTATAACAAGATAGTAATGAATGTTCAGCATACATAGGGACAAATAACAATGACTGAAAAGGGGAAGATTCAAAGATCCAAATTCGCAAAGGGGAATGGAGATAAGGCACGTGCAGGAGAAAATGGACGACCGTGTGTGTGTGTGTGTGTGTGTGTGTGTGTGTGTGTGTATAAAACTATCCTTTTCATATTCGTAATGGTAACCACACAACAAAGATTCAGAACTGAACTATATAACATAAAACAAGAAGAACCAGAGGGAAAATCCACAAAAGCCAACCAAAATAAAAAAAAAACAGAAACACAAGGACAAGAAAGCAATGAAAACACCAAGCTACCAGAAAGCAAAAGATAAAATGTCTCTAAGAAGACCTAATATTTCAATAATCACCCTACATGTAAATGGACTGAACTCACCAATAAAAAGGCACGGAGTTGCAGAATGGATCAAAAAACAAAACCCATAAAACCAAAAATCATATGCTGCCTCCAGGAGACACATCTCATTTCCAAAGAGAAATATAGACTAAAAGTGAAAGAGTGGAAAATGATATTTCAAGCAAATGGCATTCAGAGAAAAGTGGGAGTAGTGATACTATATCAGATGAAATAGACTTCAAAATAAAAAAGATAAAGAAAGATACTGAGAGACACTTCAGACTGATAAAGGGAGTCATACACCAAGAAGACATAACTCTTATTAATATATATGCTCTCAACCAGGGAGTCCTGAAATATGTAAAGCAATTACTAACAGAACTATAGCAAGAAACAGACCAAAACACTATTGTAGTAGGGGATCTAAATACCCCACTGTCGGATATGGACAGATCATCCAAACAGAAAATCAATAAGAAAATAACATCCTTATATGACACATTGGACCAACTGTACATAACTGAGATATACAGAGCCTTCCATCCTAAAACAGCTGCTTATACATTCTTCTCTAGTGCACATGGAACATTCTCAAGAATCGACTACATACTGAGACAGAGAGATAGCCTCAACAAATATAATAGGTTTGAAATCATACCAACCATATTCTCTGATCATAATGCTTTGAAACTAGAGATCAACTACAAAAAGAAATCAGGAAGAAGCACAAATACATGGAGATTAAACAACATGTTGCTGAAGAATAACTGAGTGAGAGAAGAAATAAAAAGAGAATCGAGAGATGCATAGAAATGAATGATAATGATAGTACAACATATCAAAACATTTGGGACATGGCAAAATGGTCATAAGGGGAAAGTTCATATCATTGCAGGCCTATCTCCAAAAACAAGGAGCCCAAATAAACAACCTAATACTTCATCTTTAAAAACTAGAAAAGCAAGAACAAATGATGCCTAAAGTCAGCAGAAGGAAAGAAATAATTAAAATTAGAGCAGAAATAAATGAAATCGAAAACAAAACAATACAAAAAAATAAAAAAATAATAAATGTAAGAAAGAGCTGGTTCTTTGAGAAGGTGAATAAAATTGACAAGCCCCTGGCTAGATTCACTAAAGAAAAAAAGAGAAAGGACACAAATAAACAAAATCAGGGATGAAAGAAGGGAAATTACAACTGATATTGCAGAAATACAAAGGATAATACAAGAATGCTATGAAAAAGTATGTAATACCAAATTTAAACTGAAAGAAATGGACCAGTACTTAGATAAATACAATCTTCCTAGGCTGAATCAAGAAGAACCGGAAAATCTAAATAGATGGATCAGCAGTATGGAAATTGAAACAATCATCAAAAACCTACCAAAAGTAAAAGTCCAGGACCAGATGACTTCACCAGTGAATTCTACCAAACATTCAATGAAGATTTAATACCTATTCTCCTCAAACTCTTCCAAAAAATTGAAGAGGGGGTAATACTTCCCAAATCATTTTATGAGGCCAATATTACTCTGATACCAAAACCTGGTAAAGATAACACAGAAAAAGAAAACTACAGACCAATATCTCTCATGAACACAGATGCAAAAATCCTAAATAAGATACTAGCAAACCTAATATAGCAACATATTAAAAAGATTATACACCATGATCAAGTGGGTTTCATCCCAGAGGCACAGGGATGGTTTAACATACGCAAATCGATGAATGTGATACACCACATAAACAAATTAAAAAATACGAATCATATGATCATCTCAATAGATGAAGAAAATGCCTTCAACAAGATACAGCATCCATTTATGATCAAAATACTTAACAAAATCGGTATAGAAGGAAAGTACCTTAACATAATAAAGGCCGTCTATCACAAAACCTCAGCCAACATTATACTTCATGGTGAAAAACTAAAAACCTTTCCTCTAAGATCAGGAACAAGGCAAGGCTGTCCACTATCACCACTGTTATTCAATATAACATTGGAGGTCTTAGCAAGAGCAATCAGGCAAGAGAAAGATAAAAAGCATCCAAATAGGAAATGAAGAAGTCAAACTGTCACTATTTGCGGATGACATGGTTCTCTATATAGAAAACCATAAAGACTCCATAAGAACACTACTAGAAACAAGCAAATACAGTAAAGTTTCTGGATACAAAATCAACATTCAAAAATCCTTAGCTTTCCTATACTCTCATAATGAAGTGTCAGAAAAATAAGTGCAAAAATAATTCCTTTTGCAGTTGCAACAAAAAGAATAAAATACCTAGGAATAAATTTAATGAAACATATGAAGGACCTATATAATGAAAGCTACAACACCATATTAAAAGAAATCGAAGAAGATACAAAGACATGGAAAGATATTCCGTGTTCTTGGATTGGAAGAATCAACATAGTTAAAATGACCTTATTACCTATCAAAATCCCATTGGCATTTTTTAAGAAATAGAACAAAAAAGTTTCAGATTTGTATAGAAGCACAAAAGACCCCTAATTGCCAAAGCCATACTGAGAAAAAGAACAAGGTTGGAAGCTTCACTGTGCCCGACTTCAAATTATACTATAAAGTGACAGCAATCAAAATGGCATGGTATTGGCAGCAAAATAGACACATGGATCAGTGGAACAGAATCAAGAGTCCAGAAGTAAACCTTTATTTATACAGGCAAGTAATTTTTGACAAAAAAAGCCAAAAACGTACAGTGGAGAACGGAAAGCCTCTTCAATAAATGGTGCTGGGAATACTGGAAAGCCCTGCAGAAGAATGAAACTAGATTGTTGTCTGTCGACACACACTAAAGTTAACTCGAAATGGATTAAGGACCTGAATATAAGACCTGGAACAATAAAACGCAAAGAAGAAAACATAGGAACTAAACTCGAGGACCTTAGACTTAAAGAGAATTTTATGAATTTGACCTCAGAGATAAGGGGAGTAAAAGCAAAAATAAATGAATGGGATTACATCAAACTAAAAGCTTCTGCTCAGCAAAAGAAACCATCAACAAGGTAAAGAGACAATCATCAAAATGGGAAAATATATTTGCAAGCAACGCCTCTGATAAGGGGCTGATATCCAAAATATACACAGAACTCATATGACTCAATAACAACAACAACAAAAACAAATGATCCAATCAAAAAATAGGCAGAGGACCTGAACAGCGACTTCTCCCTAGAGGATGTACAAACGGCCAATAAATATATGAAAAGAGGCTCAACATCGCTAACTATTAGGGAAATGCAAATCAAAACCACAATGAGATACCATCTCACACCTGTTAGAATAGCTATAATCAACAGGACAAGTAATGACAAATGTAGAGGATGCAGAGAAAAAGGAACCCTCATGCACTGCTAGTGGGACTGCAAATTAGTACAACCACTATAGAAAACAATATGGAGTTTCTCAAAATACTAAGGATTGATCTACCATATGATCCAGCAATCCCTCTACTGGGTATTTATCCCAAAGACTTGAACATTCATTTCCGTAAAGATACCTGCACACCGATGTTCATAGCAGCATTATTCATAGTGACCAGAACATGGAAGCAACTGAAATGTCCTATAATAGATGAGTGGATAAATATCTGTGATACATATATACAATGGAGTAGTTCTCTGCCATAAGAAGAGATGAAATACTGCCATTTGCGACAACATGGATGAACCACGAGATAATCATGCTAAGTGAAATAAGCCAGACAGAAAAAGTGGACAATCACATGATATCACTTACATATGGGATATAAACCTAAAAGCTCCAAATGAACAGGACAAACAAACAGAGACTCATGGACATGGACTATAAACTAGTGGTTACCAAAGGGCAGAAGGTGGAGTAGGAGGGGGAAGGTAGCAGGGTAGGGGAGGGTGAATTGGGTAAAGGGGATCAAATATATAGTAGCTGAAGGAAACTGGACTTTGGGTGGCAAACACACAATAGAATATGCAGATGTGAAATTATAATGTACATTTGAAAATTATATAATTGTATTGATTTGTTTCAGTTTGATGTCAAATGAGAGTAGATAGATGACTATTAATACTTTACATTTTAAAATTGCTTTTGTACATTCTTAAATTATAATTTAAATTTTAATTCCAGTGCTTTATGGTTATAAGTAACAGCTTTCTTCTGGTTGCAAATATCTCTGTTTCTTGGGGGAGAATATCAAGTCAAAGCTTATCATTTCAAAATGCATAATAAAAAGAAATCGAAGCATAAAAACATAAATCCACGGTATCTTCTACTAAGCCTTTAAAACTGCACTGTGTTTAAATTTAAGAGGTAATGGCATTTGACTATATGATAAGTAAAAGTGTGAGGGATGCCTGTATTTAACTTCCTTATCTTTAAAGATGCTAGAAATTGGAATTTTCCCTTAGGAGAAAGGATTTACAAATAATTTATTTCTACTTGACAGTTACTTGAATAATCTTACCTTTATTGAACCTACACCAGTGCTTGAACTGGGATTCTGTTCTAACTTAAAACTAATTATGGGAATTTTTAACTAGAAACAAAACACAGAAACTCCATACCTTATTGCCATCCTGAGAAAACCATACAGAATCTGATTTCTGGTCTTCTAAAATGATGAGTTTTTAAACTTTTGCAATTCACTGTCATTACATATTCTACACAATAAAGCACTGTGTAGAAGAAGATGAGAATTAATTAAAACTCAAAATACAAAAGTTTCGGAATTAAGATATTGAAAATGCATGCAGTTACTTTAATGGCAAGATTGAAAGGAAACTGGAGATTCTCCCTTTTAATTTTAGTAAAGCTTTTTATTTGGGAATAATTTTACATATTTTGATGATGTAAAAATAAAAAAATAGTTCAAAGAGTGCTCATATGCTTGTTTCTTCTCCAGAATCATCAATTTATAATTCTTTTATGTTGGGACAAATTAAGATCAGTAAAATATTTTTTTTTAAATGTGAGCGAGACATTGCTCAAGTATTAGATATTCTTGAATTTTACCTTACTATTTTTTCTTTCTCTTTTCCTCACATTTAGTATTTCCAAAACCATTCTTATTCTAGGCACACAACTAGATCTAGATAATAGTTGTCATACTTAAGTAATTTTAATTTTGCCATTATACATAAAGAGAATAATGGCTAATTAAGCTACTGATACCAAATATGGCTAATTAAGCTACTGATACCAAATCAATCCCATGAAAACGGTTTATAAATTCTAGAAACATTGAATGAGCTTTTTAGTAATGTGCTCAGGGTAGCATGATATTATCGGAATATAGATTTTGCAATTGCAAATACAGTTTTAAAATGTCACAAAATTATGATGAGTTGTCCACTAGCTCTATGACGAGGCCCATGTGGTAAGGAATGAAGGCTTCCTGCCAAAATTCAGTGAGGAAGTGAGGCCTCCTGCGAAAGCCTAAGTGACCATTATGGGTTGAATTATCCCCTGCTCTGCCCCATTCATTTATTGATATTGTAACCCTAGCACCTCAGATTTGTGATCTTATTTGGAAATAGAAGATACCATTGCAGATATAATTAGTTAAGATTAGGACATTAGGATAAACCATAATCCAGTATGAGTGATGTCCTTATAAAAGGGATTAATTTGAACACAGAGACAGACAATCATAAGACATTGTGAAGAGACAGGAAGAAGACGTCATGTAGAGACCAGGGAGGCAGGAGGGAGACCCATCCTGGCCCTGCCGACAACTCAGTTTTGACCTTCTACTCTCTAGAACTGTAAGACAGTACATTTCTGTTGTTTTAAGCCACCCACGCTGTGGCACTCTGTTACGGCAGCCCTATGAAGCTAAAGGGCATTAAGTAAAATGATAGTTTCAAGGTGAGATAAATTTACTTGAATGCACAAAAATGTACATTTACATTAGTGATTTTGAAAATAATTTAACTCTAAATAAAAGTCTCAGAACAAAAATATGTCTTTTCTCTGTTAGGGCTCACATTTTTTTCTGACACAATTAATGTAGAAAATTCCTTATATTTTATCTTCATTTATTTATGTTTGCATTTTTCACAGAAGGGAATAATTGTAAACAAATGGCATTCAGAATATACAAAGAATTGAGGAAAATACTTCCAAGTTCTTGTGCATGAAATAATTGTGCTCAGTAAGTAGAATTAAATCTTCCTTAAAGGAAAAATATTAGGCAATGGTAACCTTCAGCAGTAGCAATTTATACTCAGAATTTATGAGTTTCTTACTGACTATTATTTGGTGAGCAAAATCCATACTTGTTATAGGAACCTTTGTATTCATTCTTATTTAATAAATTTAGAAGAGATTGCACATCAATGCATTGTGATATCAACCAGGAAGGCTCTTTTAAAATAGATTTTATTCTAAAATGTATATCATGCATTTTTAATTCAATTTAGTAAGCAGTTCTTGAGGATAAACCTTCAGTAATTTTTTTTCCCAGTTTCAGTTTCAGGTATAGTTAGATAATATTTTAGAAATACTAATTTTGTTTAACGTCTCATTTAAGTTAGCCTTCTTCCTATTCATGAAGCAACTGGGTTATTTGACATCGTTCCCCTTAAAAGGGGGATTTATTAGCAGAAAGCAGAGGAAAAAAATAAGCATCCCCACCCGCTAACCCTTGACTTGAGAAAGCCTACATTCTTGGATAAGAAGAAAAGGAATCATGACATAGACAATATGCTTAGAAGGATAAGAATGGGCAAATATAAAGTACTACCCTCTTCTCTCCCCACTGCACCTGAATTTAGGTAAGAAGAGGCTCTTACCGTGTTTAAATAAGTTTGAGATGAGAGAGGTAATACTTCCTGTTCTTGTCCCCCCACCCCCAACCAAATCAAAAGATAAGGAACTTGAGATTGACTTTAAGGAATTTATTGTGACCGTTAATTTTATATTCAAATTTTAGATCTGTCACTAAGAAGAGCTATTATATAGTCCTTTCCCAGTCCTACTCCCCAGATTGATGGACCTAACTTAATTCTTTAAATTTAATCATAGTTCATCGTAATATTTTATTATTTTTCTTCAGTGGTACATGATATATGATTGATAGGCCCGACTCACCATTGGGAGCTATCCTATAGTTAAGAAGTCAGCGTTCAACTATCCTAATACTTGACTGTCTTTATGCGGAGGAAAAGAAAGACATGATGAAGATGCAGAAATATAATAATAAATACCCAGATATTACAGACTTATTAAACTTTTGGTTATAAAATGAATGTCCTTGACCTTCAATTAGAGGTTCTTGAAAGTATTTCCTTCCCTTGGTACCTATGATGAAAAGAAAACAACCAGACAAATATTAAACTTAAAGCAATTTTAAGAAACCATTTGACAGAGGACATTTTAGGAAAATCAATATTAATTTTCAAAATATTTGCTATCTGAAAACATCTTTCATATAGATAAAATCCTTTGTGTGTCTTTCAACGTTTAGAGTGCAAATATACTGATATGCGTTTTCCCTTTTAGTTCTTGAAATGACTTCACAAAATATGACCATTGATATTTTCAGCCAAATGATAGGGAAAGTGAGCCTTGCTGAGGTTGTTAATAGACTTGAAAATTGGAAGAGGAGTGATTCTTTTTGTTCTGTAAGCCATTTTCTGAGTTTCTTCTTTGTGCTAAGTGCTGGGATGCAGAAGTGAATAAGATGTGATTTCCTGTCATCCCCCACTTCAGACCACATTTTCAAGTACTTGAAAGATCGCTTTTTCCTAGAATTGAGGAGAGTAAGACTAGTGGAAGTGAACAGCAAGAACTGGGTCTGCACCAAAGCACCAGTCGAGAGGTCCAGACCCAGGGCGCTTCGCTACTCTGCTCTTCTCTTACTGCCGGTCCTGGAGGCCCTAACCTGTTGTACAACTCAGATCTGAAAGGTAGAGGGGCCACCAAGTTCATCTTTTGTAGCAGTATCTAATTTAGTCAAGCTTGCAGACTCCCCATCTAGATCTTGTGAGCTTGGAAATAGTGGTTCCAGAGTTATCCTTCTCCTCATGCTTATTGCAGGTTCTCCCAGCCATTAATGCCTCTAACGGGCTGCATTCAAAATTAAAGCTCAGACTTCAAGTGCCTCCTCTCTTTTCTATATTATAAACTTTTGCTTTCTGGTACGTTTGAGAGAAAGGACTAGAAGTCTATGGCACTATATATTATATATATATATTTCCATTAGAGAAAGTGAACACTAATCATGAATAGGGAGAAATCATCCTAAAGAGTCTCACCTGTGCTTTTTGAAACATCTAAGCATTTTTGACATTGGCGTGCTTGTCCAGAGACTTCCCGGGTGCACCTGGTCGAGTCAGTATTGATGAAACATGTCACAGTCATTTTCCAATTCAATGTGACCATCCTGCTATTGCCCCATTCAGTCTTGTGTAACCAGCCTTATATGCTGTCATATTTTTTTCACCCAAGCAGAAATAAGCTTCTCTGGGAAAAAAAATTGGGGCATTTTAAATCCTTTCAAAAAGTCAACAGTATTTTTTTTTTTTTCAGCAGCTTGAACTGATGCACAGTTCTTAGTTCTGGTAAAAAAAATATTACAACACAGCCTTGGCCAAGAAAGACTGTAAAATTGCCCACATTTCTAATGAAAATGTAGGATCAAGGCAGCAAGATTTTTCTCCAGAAACTCCATGTTTGAGCTCTATTGAAGACTACATAGGAGAAGACAAAAATAACCTGTAGAATGTGTAGAATCTATAGAATCTTTGCTGTTATAAAGTTATAAGCTGTAAAGAGGGTGAGAGAGAATATATATTTATATTTATTTATTTAAATTTTATTGTTTTCTATTTCTAACTACCAATTTGTACTTAATACTTTCTCCCTTTTTTACTGACCCCCAAGCCCCCCACCCTCAAAATATTTTCTGTATCTATGAGTTTGTTTCTGTTTTGTTTGTTTGTTTCATTCTTTAGATTCCACATGTATATGAAATCATATGGCATTTGTCTTTCTCTATCAGACTTACTCCACTCACCACAATACCGTTTAGGTCCGTCATGAAATGTCTTTTTCATCTTTTTACTTGCAGTCTATGTCTGTGTGTGTCTTTTAATCTGAAACGAGTCTCTTGTAGGCAGCCTCTGTAAAAGTCTTGTTTTCTCATCAATTTGGCCATCCTATCTTTTGATTGGAGCATTTAATACTTTTTTCATTTGAAGTACTTGTTGATAGATATGTAGTTATTGTCATTCTTTATTCATATTTTGGATACATATTTTTTTCTTCTTCTTAAAGAAGTCCTTCCAGCATTTCCTGTAATACTTTTTGATGTCAGTGAACTCCTTCAGCTTTTTCTTGTCTGGAAAGCTCTTTATCTAAATGATAGCTTCGCTGGGTAGACTAATCTTGGTTGTAAGTCCTTGCTTTTCCTCACTTTGTATATTTTGTGCCAATCCCTTCTGGCCTGCAAAGTTTCTGTTGATAAATCAGCTGACAGTCTTATGGGAGTTCCCTTGTAGGTAACCAAGAAGGATCCAGTTATTCCACTTCTGGGTATTTATCCAAACAAACCCAAAATACTACTTTGAAGGTACATGTAAACCCATATGTTCATTGCAGCATTATTTACAATAGCCAAGATATGGAGGTAACCTGGGTGTCCATGAATAGATGAATGGATAAAGAAGAGGTGATACATATATACAATAGACTATTAGTCATAAAAAAGAATAAAATCCTACCGTCTGCAACAACATGGATGGACATAGTGGGTATTGTGCTGAGAAAGACAAATGCTACATTATTTCACTTACATGTGGAATCTAAAGAACAAAATAAATGAACAAAACAGAAATAAACTTATAGATACAGAGAATCTTTTGATGATTTTTGGATGAGTGGGGAATTCAGGGGTGAGTAAAAAGTGGAAAAGGATTAAAAAGAATGAACTGGTAGTTATAAAATAGTCATAGGGATATAAAGTATAGCATAAGGAATATAGTCAATAAGATTGTAAATACTATATATGATATAAGATGGGTACTAGATTTACTGGGATGATCACTTTGTAAGTTATATAAATGTCTAAATCACCATGTAAATTTGAAACTAATGTAATCTTGTATGCCAACTGTAAGTGAAAAATATTTTTAAAATATTTTAAAAAACAAAGAGAAAACAACAACTGGACTTGGAAATGATCAATCCTCTCTTCCTCTGTGAGGTAAGGTGGGGAAATTCTATAGTATTTTTCATAAAACCAAAATTTCAGTCATCTTTACTTAACCTTTTTCAAATATAATCTTTTACTTACATAAACTACATTAGACTATGAAGATAGTATCACGTGACAAGTTTGCCAGTTCTCCAGGAGAAGTTTCTGGCTTAATTTGGAAAATGGAAAAACTTAGTTTCCATTTTCCCCATATTTGTTGCTCTAGCTACAATTTGAATCAACCTAAAAAGTCTCAAGAAAATGATTTTCTACATCTATGGAAGGTTTCATTTTAAGTCACCGTTCAACAATTATTATAATTTAGCTACCTCATTTTAATGATAAATTAGTCAATTAAACTTTCAAAATGTATTTAGCATGATACTGGGTTTAGTGGAAAAATACACCATGGTGACTCACCACTTGGAGACTCAATATACCTATAATTCTACAATTACAGAAAAACAAAGACAAGCATTATAACTGCAGGCATACTAAGTATAAAAATAAGTGGTTTTTGATGAAAGGTAGGATGGGTGTAGACTGGTATAATCACAGAACTATTTGAAGTTAGCCTAGGTTCTAAAGGAAGCAGAGGACATGGGCCAGAATAAGGAATGTGTTAATTTGAAATAGGTGGAGAAGTGAGGTTGGCAGTCCTGTCATATGGATGACATTGAGGAAAGTCGCTTGATTGGATTCCAATAAGAATGTTGAAAAATCGTGGGAGATAGTTTTGAAGAGGAAAGTGTGAGACCCAGTGCAGAAGATATTAATTAGTACAAAAATATCTTAAGAAAGCCATTATAGCACTTGACTTGTGGGAAACATAGAAAATAGTTTTGAAGAACGATGTGCTAATTTTCTAGGTACATTTTCACTAAATTAAGAAAAAACTAAGTAAGCATTTAAAAACATAATTATCATATTCTGTCGAGCACGTATTGAGTAACAACCTAGTGACAGATATAAGACCTAATGAAAAATATAAGGTAATGACTCTGCCTCCAATAAGCTTATATATTGTGAGTTATTGATAAATAAGTGCTTCCCTATTAATGTGACAAAGTCCTGAGATTCCTAAAAATACTAGTTTTGTGCTATTTCATTGTGAGGGCAAGAAAAATAAATATCATGTAGAGTGCAAGGTGTTATTATGAACCGTTGAACACCAACTAATTTATCAAACAATTGTTAAGTACATGCTTTACTAGGAAGTGTTTTACTATGGCAGAACAGGAAACAGCACCTCTGCCCAGAGATAATTCCATTCTAATGTGGTGGTTAGCAGCAGGAGACATATAACAAGTACCTCGGGTGTGTGTGTGGCGGGGGGCGGGGGGGGGGGGGGGGAGGGGGGGTTACTCACGCAGGATAAAGAGGACCCAGAGTACCAGGGAAGGGAAAGGGGAGATTGTTGTTGTTCTAATTTAGAATATTCAGAAAGAAGTTAAAATCAAATTTAAATCAAATTTAAGCAGAGGCCTTAAGGAAATATGGTAATGAGTAATATAGATATGTAGAAGAATTACATTGTAGGCAGAAAAGAATACCAAATACAGAAGCCCTGATACAGAAGCTTGCTGAATACGTGTGGAAAAAAAAAAAAATTAAAATCATTGCGGCTGGAGTGAAGTGAGTGAGAGAAAAATAGAAGGCGAAGGCAGAGAGAAAAGTGCCAGGATTCTGGTCGATGTGCATGTGTGTGAGAAGGCTGGGACAATGTATATTATGCAGGGCCTTGTAGGTCATTTGCTTGTATTCTGAATGGGATGGTGAGATAATTGGTAGATTTTAATCAAAGGAATGACCACAGGGAGCTCATTGCTAACAGGGAGATTTTGCAAAGGGAAGTCATTAATAACCTTGACAAGTACTGTTTCGAATGGTGAAAGGGAAAAAAGCCTTGTTGAAACATCTTTGGTGAGGAAAAAGATGAGAGGAACAGGAGAAAACACAAATAGATGACTCAGAATTCAACTCACTGGAGAGCAATAAAATAGGAGAGTAGTTCAAGAATGTGGCTTAACGAGAGGGCTTTTTGTTTTGTTCTGTTCTGTTTTTTTGTTTTGTTTTGTTTTTATTATTTATTTATTTATTTTGGTACATTGCTCTAATTTTTAAGATAGGCGTTATTATACCAAATCTAAATGCTGACAGAAATGGAGAAAGGGGGTAATACTGGGTAAATGTTACTGAGTGGGCGAGAGGAGATAGATTTATTGGACAAATGGAGATGTTGGCCTTAGAAAGGAACACTGCAAGTTCTTTTATAGTAACCAGAGGACATGAAGAATACATATTTACAGATGCATGTTGGTTAATAGATGTGGGAACATGAATTTAGGATGTGGCAAATAGTGCTATCAAATCCTCTTACTTGAAGACTAGCTGTTGTTTAATCTTGGAAACCTGTATATAATGGGTTGTATCTGCTTGACTATATAAAATGAGATTTCTTTCTATCTTTGCATTCTCTTAACAGATTGTGATGCCAGTCATATTCCAATTTAATACTTATTTAATAATAAAACTGTTTTTTAATACTTATTTAATAATAAAACTGTTTTTTTTTAATTTCACCTTTGTACAGACGTTCCAGGGTTAGTAAAAGAAATTGTTTTTAATTATATTTCCCGAACATCATGATTATTAAACTTAAGGAGAATCATAACTGTAAACCATGATCCAAAATCTTCTAGGAATGAGGAGCGACCTAGGACTCCATTAGTGATCAACAGAAACACTAGGAGTGAGTACAAACACTTGAGCTTCAAAGGTGTATTGCATGGATGCACATAAGGGCTAACATGTGATAGTAAAATTGATATTTTATATGGTCATTATCAAAATGATTTAGGATTCAGTGCCTATAATTTTGACTACCTGGCGTGATATGGTTAAAATATAGAGATAGACATTAAGAAATAATGAATTAAGAAGGTTTCCCACATGAAGAATTAAATATCAATAACATAACAATTCAGGAAATGTCACAAGCCAGTACATGACTGATTGCCAAATGAGCTGAACAGACGATTTGTGCTGTAAATTCAGAAAAGCAAGAGGTCACAAATTAAATGAGTTGGGAATATTTTTTAAAATTAATATGTATGGAGTGTTCTCTGTATCAGATCAAAAGAATCATGTTTAAACTAGCTTTCAAGTAGCACCCAGGATGGGACAGACATCCCATGGGGGCTCAATAAGTGTGTTAATTATCATAGTATCAAACGGCAGGAGGCACCTCATCTAATCCAGCCCTCAGGCATCAAGCTTAAAGCACCCTCAGTAGATGAGAGGATGTCTAAGTTTGAAACCGTTCCTTGAAAAACCTATTTATAATCATTTTTGTTTAAAACTATTCCTTGTTTTTAAACCTAATCATATTCTCTGTGCAATTACTTTCATTATATTTGTAGACAATTAAATCATGAAGGTTAGCTAATACTATCTTCTAATTACTTGTGATTCCCTTTGATAAATTTCTTCTTTTTCTCATGTCATAGATATCAGAATTAGATATAGATAGTGCTCAAATAAAGCCCTGGGATTCATTCATTCATCTATTCTTTTATTTACTTATTCAATATGTATTTTAAGTTAAGTATTATGTTATTTATTGCTACATATTAAATTATCTCAAACTTAGTTGAAAATAATGCATTTAGTATCTCATAGTTTCAGTGGGTGAGGAACCTGGGAGCAGTTTAGCTAGATGGTTCTGACTCAGGGTCTCTCAAAAGACCTCAGTCAAGATCCTGGCTCAGACTACAGTCATTTCAAGGCTTAACTACAAGTTCTACTTCTAAGCTCACTGACTTGTGCGTGTGTCAACAGGTTTCAAAATATCCCTCTTCTAAGTTTATTCATGCGGGCATCTCCATTGGATGGCCTCAAAATATGCAGCTGGTTTCATCCAGAAGCATGTAACTCAAAAGAAAATGAGCACGAACATCCAAAACAGAAGGAACAGTCTTTTTTATAAATTAGAAATGACAGCCCATCACTTCTGTATTCTATTTTTTAAACAAGAATCCTTAAGTCCCTTATAGCCAAGAAGGCCGAAGTCAGTAGCAGGCCACAATACCACAAGTATTTTTCTGCGATTTATCTAATCAACAGTACAACCCAAGCAACATGATGGGGTGGAAGGACAATGGGCTTTGAGTCAGACAGACCTGAGCTGGAAATTCATGCTGTCCTTGCCCCCTCTGGTAAGGTACTTAATCTCTTAGAGCTGTAGCTTTTCATCTACATAATGTCACAAATTGTAGTTATTTTACTATGTCATTCTACAGACTTAATGTTATTGAGAGACAAAGAGATAAGACATTAGAAGTGACTATTGAATTTAATAAAAGGGACATAGAAAAGTTTTGCTGAATGAGAAAGGTTAAATAGGATACACGGAGGGTAGAGATACATGTGCATCCAACATTCCAAAGAAAATAAGAGGAGGTTGGATTTAGGACACAGTAGAGAAGTTAGCTTTTCATCCCAGCAGGAATATTTGATTAATGGGATTTTTACTATGAAGTATGAGATGGGTTCATCAATTAAGATATTGGCTCCAGCCGCGATCAGCTGTTTGGATGGAAGCATGAAATAGACAGATAATCAGGTATGCCTCATTTGGAATTTTGCTAAACAAGTGGAAAGGAAAAGGGACAAGAGGGTCAGGGTTTTGCAAGTGAGTGATTATAGATCTGAACCATGGAATTTTAGCTGGAAAATGGAAAAATAAAAATAATATTGAGAGTAAAAGTAGCTAGAATTCTAGTTCTTAACCGACATACTACACATATTATGTTGTACTAAGAAGAAACATTATTTTCATACATGTATGCAGAATAGAACAGTATAGATGATGAAAATAAATGATGAGATTCTGTAATATAGCAAAATACATTATTGAATATTATTCATTTGTACAGCAATAAAAATAATGCTTGAGTAAAAACATGTCTTGCATAACATTTAGAAATGGTTCTGTTTCTAATTCACCATATATTCCTTACATATAAATGATAAATATCAATACTTGAAGGTTTATTTAATATAATTTATGGACATTATTTTTAAGTACTAAATATTTATTTACATAGATAGTCCATTATCTTAAAATATTTGAGAATGTTCTGAGCTTTACACTAGCCTTAAATGTTTCTTGCATCCCATAAATGTTACATAAAGCAACACTAACAATGCCTAAATTAAAGTTGTTTGAAGTCCTATCGCATAAAAATATTTGATTTTGTTGTGTTTGGTCAATCTTTTTTAATAGTATTGGTTTTAAAACCCTCAAAGTTATGAATTTAGTCACAAATATTTTTTTCTTATAAGTTTAATTAATTCCCTAGTGTTACTTAAATATATTTCTTTACATAAAGTTTGAATATAAATATTGTATGTGAGGTCAGACGTTATAGAAGCCAAGATTAAAAGCAAAAAACGAGCTCAAGTCTTGTGGCTGTTTGAATATGCCGCTTATGTCCTGAGAAATCTCCTTTAATCCCAAATGTTATATTCTAATCAAATAATAACAGGAATAATAAACTAGTTATGGTTTTGAGATTAGAGATTAGTTTACTAGAAAATAAGATACACTTAAATTAGTTGCTTCTGTCCACAGTTGTAGTTCTACATTTAATAGATATTTAACAGATAAAAAGATAAACACTTTGGGACTTACTTACTCTTAGAAAATGTTTTGCAATATTGTGTTGTGTAGGGATTGGACAAGTGTGTAAATTAGCTTGATAGAAACCCAATGAAAGATGATTACGTATTTTAAACTGCAATACAAAATGAAACCCAGAGTTTGATTTGATCACTGTAATAATGCTTAAAAGGCGGCAGCCTTAGACTCTGGTTTGTGTCTAGGCTCCAGCACATACTAATTGGATAAATTTGTCAATTTACTCAATTTCTGTAAACTTTAGTTTGCTAATCTCTAAATTTGAAACAATGATAATATCCATCTTGGGTCATTGTTCTGACATTTAAATTAATATTTCATATAAACTGTTTAAGTGCAATGTCTAATTCCTAGTGAGAATGCAATAAATGAAAGCTGTTTTGGTTATACTGTTTTAGGGTATACCTCAGGGATATACCTAATCAAATAAATAAAGTTAATTTCTAGGTCATAGACGTTGACCTGGCATAGAGTGTGAAAAAATAGGGCATTTGTTGATGTTGTCTCAAAATTTATTATTAATTAACCTGTAATATATGTAATACCTCAGTGTGTACTTATAATAGGATTTTTAAGAGAACTGTTATATTGAATAGATTAAAATAACATTTCAAAAATTAAAAAAATCTAGAAATAGAATGTTACTGTAAACTACAAATTTATTGTAGTAACATTTAAGAAATCTTCTTATATCTCCTTGTAATCCATAGATTCTCTAGACATAATACACATATCATGCTAATATATTTTTGATATAATTTACATATAAAACTTCAGCCTAAATAAATGTACAATGTAATGAGTTTTTAAAAATGAATACAGGCACATAACCATCATCACAGTTATACACACCCACACACATATACAGTTTTATCATCCCCCCAAAATTCCCTGTGCCTTTTAGAGTCAATCCTCTCCCTTCTGCACAAGGTCCTGGAAACTAATAGTAAGTTATGCTTTTTAAAACTTCTCTAAATGTCGAGATAATTTTAGCATTACACCATGCTGCAAACATAATCCAGAGTTCTGATATACCCCTCATCCAGCTTTCTCTCAGGTTAGCATCTTAAATAATCATAGAACAATGAGCAAAACCAGGAGATTAGCCTCAATATAATTCTAAGTAGATAATAGAACTTATTGGAATTGCACCAGTTTTTCTGCCAGTGCGCTCTCTTTAGTTCACAATCTAATTTCCAGTCTCACTTCGCATCTACATTATTGCTTGAGGGAGAGGTCTTGGTGGCAAAGATCTTTGAGGCAAGTGTTCTGCTTCTGTGGAAACTTCCACACATTAATTTTAGCAACCATCAGTAGGTCTAGCTCATGGCAATCATGGCAGTCATTACTGTGTGTTTCACAGTGCTTTTCTGTTTTCCTTATTCTTTCCTTGCACTCAAAGTTTCATTGAGAATATAATATATTTCAATTTTATTAGCTTTACTAAACTAAGAAATATCTCATTTTATACACTTACGTAATTTTTCATTTAACTTTTACAATGTATCAAGCAGTTTAAAACTCTAGTGATTCAAAGCTCTAAATTCAGATCAGCTCAACCTTTTGCAAATAAGTGAGCGGAATAATCTGCCATGTTGTTGTCAATACTGTCAATCTATCTTGTTTCCAAAGGAGGGGGGATTTATATCTTGCAAGCCCTAGTTTCTGCTAATCACTTATAAAAATGAAAATGATTCCCATTCATTGAATGTATATTAAATGTCAAACATCACACGTGCTTTAAATGTATATTTTTTCCATTTTATTCTCATAAGATACAATTTATGAGTAAAAAATATGAGGCTTACATAGATAAAAGGGTTAGAACATGGCCTGTAAAATTTAATAATTATAATGCAATGCAGTTCTGATATGAATCACCTGGATTTAGTGCAGACCACACCAATTAAGAACAAAATCCCCAGGAGACTATCCTCACTTCGGAAGAGTTTGAGTCTCCAGGCCACCCCGTACCTCTGACAAACTGGATATAGTAGCTGGTTCCCACATATTATAGAACCATTCAAGTTCAATACTAATCATTGTCATAATCATAATTGTAATTATTATAATTAATATTTTCAAGGGAATAATTTGTAACAGGTAAAAGGAGGAAAAATTTCAGGGCAATTTATATTCTAAAAGAAAAGACATATAGACACAAGAGGAAAATACCAAGGTAGAAGATGAAGAGCACAAATCAGTGGTAAATTGATCACAGCCTGTTTGTGAAGTTGTGCTGTACAATTAATTGTTAATGAAACTAACTTGGAGTGAAGAACAGTTATTTGGTCACTCAGTCCTCCTTATCCATTCTTCTGGAATATATGTCCTGTTTTGGGGAGACCTATTTTGTTTCACTCCTCATCCAAAGCCATATTATTATTTTTAAAATTTGCCAATCATCGTCTCTTACCTCCCAGCACTAAAGCTTGGGCATATTAATTGATAAACATTATATTATGTTCATTATATTAATAGATGCAGAAATAGAATTAAATAAAATTCAACAACCTCTCAAAATAGAAAAAAATGAAATAGCTTTTAATTAGAAAAAAATAGAAGCTTTCTAAACTAGGTAAAATAAATGTTTCAAAAAGACCATGAAATATTATAATGATGCATGCAATTTACTGTTAAAAACAATAAAAAGAAGCCCGCTAACAACACTTCTGTTTAACATTTTAATAGAAGTTCTAGGCAGTGCATAAAGAAAAGAAATGGAACTAAATAAAATAAACCATTGTCATCTTTTACATAGAAAAAATTAAGAAGAAAATAGATAAATTATGCTAAATCTTAAGAAAGTTCAATAAGTTTACAAGATATGGAATTAATATGTTAAAACTAATAGCACATTTTACAAGAGTAACAAAGAAACTGTATAAATAAAGCATTTATAGTGGTACGAAAATTATGAAATATATAAGAATTAAAAAAGAAAAAGGAAAAAGTAGGCTGAAGAACACTTTTTAAATATTAAAGATATAAAATAAAGTATAAATATGTAAATAGGACTTCATCCTATTAATGGATGGGAAAACATTGTATAAAAATGTCAGTTATTTCCATTTGATATCAAAAAATCACTTGTAAGTCAATAGATAAAAGAAGACACTTTAACATAATATGGACTGGTTGACAGATATAAAACAGTTCTACACACGTATATACAATTGTAACAAAAAAATGGTAGCAATCATTGGGAATGGAAAAACAATGGAAAAACGAAATATCTGTTCATAGAAGTTGTCACATGTGGCCAGGAAAAACTTGACTCTTGAAACCAAATGCCTTTATTCACTAGCATTCTCAAAATAAATATACAGATTAAGAAGTGAATCTATTAAAACAATTGACAGAATTCTTTTTTTTTTTTTTTCTAAAATGTGATTGAAACTGGGGTGGTATTTTCTTAAAAGAAATACCTGAGTAATTTTCCTGTTGCACTGACAATTGTACTTAAAAAAAAAAAAAGAGAGAGAAGAAGGCCTGTTACTTCCAAAGGATAAACAAATTCTAAAGAAATAAAGGGTTCTTATTTTATATTAGTGCTTGTAATCTATATAATCTAAATGTTAAAAATCCATTCCCAGCAAATTTAATGTAAAACATGAGTGTAAGTGCAGCTGGGCTTTATTTCTGTAATTATAAGAACAACGGTAAAGATCAGCATTCATGGAAAACACCTGCTTTTTTCTCTGTCCATAAAAATTAGCACTTTGTGAATCATGGCTAGTTACAGTAATGTTATACTACAATACAAAATGCTAAAAGAAATCTTTGGAAATGCATGCTTTCGCTTATTTAGTGCATATCTTTTAAAATTCTTTTCTTCCTGAGTTGTAGCACATTTGGTTCCTTCTACACAGCTTTTCATCATGTGGTGGTCTCATTGTGCCATTTCCAGTGAATGAATATTGAATAGCAGTTACAAAGCTATTTTGAGGGAGTTCTAGCTTTGACCAGACAATCCCTAGTAAAATGCGCTATTACAATCTCAGAATGAATTGAAATGGGAATATCTTTCACATTTATATGTATTTAGACAATCTTCAGAATGTCATGTTACTTGTGGAGAACTAAGGGAGTGAGAGAAATGATTATAAAGCAGAAAAGTTAGAAGAGATGATACAGACTCTTTGGGATTTTGAAGAGAAGTCCACTGCTTTTAGAAGAAATATAGAAATCACTTAAGTGATTTTAAACAATAGTAATTTTAAACTTATAATTGTATTCTATGAAGGTGAACAATTTTAAATTATTTTTTCCGGTGAGATTTATGAAATGAAGTGTCAATTCGACATTTATATCTAAAGATATGGGCAGAAAAACGAGTTTGATTTTTTTTTAAATCTCTAGGAATATGCTTATATAAATATGTGAAACTGTATTTGGTATATGTACTTTCATCTATGTTATCATTTATTACCATTACTATAGGAAAACCTATAAAACAAATAGGTAAGCAAGCTTATATTGTCTGATTTTAATTGCACCAGACAAATTGTGGATTATGTTAAGTGAACTAAGTCAAAGACAAATATCACATAATTTCACTTATATGTGGAATCTAAAAAACAAAACAAACAAAAAAAGACTCATAGATACAGAGAACAAACTGATGCTTGCCAGAGGGGATGGGTGAAAAGGGTGAAGGGAGTCAAGAAGTAAAAACTTCCAGTTATAAAATAAATAAGTCACGAGTGTGTAATGCACAATTTAGGGAACATAGTCAATAAGATTGTAGTACTTTGTGTGGTGACAGATGGTTACTAGGCTTATTGTGGTGATTGCTTTGTCAACTATGATGAATTACTATGTTGTATACCTGAAACTAATATAATATTATATGTCGACTATAATTTTAAAAAAGATCTAGATTTTCAACAAAATACTTCAAAACACAAATCCTAGAATGAGATGGTTGTACAAGGGGCTTGTGGACTCAGTCTCCTTTTTCATGTTCTAAATTGTTCCATGTTAAAGCAGCAGCATTTTAATACATCAGAGTCCTGCAAAATATTGACCAAGGAAAAGGAAATGTAAAAACATTTGGAAAACATGACAGTATTTTTACATGTCATTGCTCCACACCCGCCCTGCTGTTGTAGTAGTTTTGAAAACCAGCCTGCATTTCCAGGCCTGGAAACAGTTCCTAGTATCTGCAGGGAGGAGAGTAGACCATGTTATCAAAGGCTGGTGTTTTTATGAGCAAGTCAGGCAAGGCACTTGTTTTTGTTTTGCCTAAATCAAAACTCAGCTCAGGGTAGCAAAGTATCCTGATCACTCTCTACTGCCTTTAAATAAAATTTTTAAAATTCTATATTCTTATCCTGCTTTTTTATTTGTTGTTGATGTAATGATTGATCTGACATAAACTACTCTGTTATAATCAGAAACGGAAGGTCACTGTCTCCCAAATGCAGAATTTAAAATGAGAACCTAATATCAGGATGTGTAAGAGGCAATACTATGATCTCTAATTTGGCAAGTGTTAATGAAATATTCTTTTTCTTTTTCACTAAATACATATCTATACACATATATTTAATTTATGAAAAGTGGGTAGGTTGTACAGAAACTTCTGATTTCTGAAGCATGGGAAATAATTGTTGAATGAGTGTAACATACTGTGATCTCTTTTTGGTATTTCCACCAGACTACATACTTACATTATGTGTCTATAATAGAGGCATGCATATGCAGCTTTTAAAAACATTCTGTGTAGTCAGATCACTGTTTTAATTAGCATTCTTAAGAAAGTTTTTCTGACCCACTCAACTTAAAATTATGATCGTATATTTGACAGAGAAATTCTTTTAATCAGAGCACATAATATCAGTGGCATCATGGCAGTCATTTAAATTGGTTACTTTGGTAAGACTAAAATAAAGGGAGAAAGATATGCTAAAGTAAGAAGAAGAATAGCAGAACACAGACAAAAATTTTTGCAGAAGAAATCTTGTATATTGCAAGATAGCCATCAGCATTAACATCTTTTAACATTTATTGGCTTTTCTTGAAATTTAGTGCTTTGCAGTCATTGTAAAATTTAATTTATATAAGAAACTTAGATGTTAATGTTAATTATTAGTAGTATAGATTTATTAGTGAAGAAGCAATTTCAGAGACTAACAAATAATACATGGCAGAGCTGCCATTCAAACATGGTATGACTGTCTTGGATTCAAGGCACGTACTCTTTTTTATTTTTTATTTTTAATAGTAAAATAAACACTTAAATACAACATCTCCCTGCAGAAGCTGCCTAAGAGTTTGGGTGTAAATGAGTCCTAGGAGGGGTTTGGGAAACAGGCAAAGTGCCAATTAAGGATACTGGGTGGGTTTTATCTCAGAAAGGTAGGACTGGACAGTGGTTATAACTGAGAAATTTTAAACAACAATCATTCATTTATTCTTTGGTGTTTTTTTGGTATTCCTTGCTATGTAAGGCATATATTAAGCATTCAACTAAACAGCCCAGATTTAGGTACTCAAAGGGAATATTTTTCAAATTGTTAATAAAATCAGTAAAATTAATTTGAGGAATTGCGAGATCTTAATGATTCTTAATTTTTTTAATAAAAAATAATAGAATGGTATTATTATTAATGAAAATAATAGAATTGATAAAATAGCATAGAATAAAGTATATATAAGCTTATATCACCTAGTAAGCTCATTATGTGTATGGTGTATGCGTGAGTAAGCCTTTGCTAACATATACACATGTACACTCATACATATATGCTGCACCGTGATGTAAACGTATATTTTTGTTTCTCAGTTAAAAAGACTGAAAGACACCATTGTTTCAAGGAACACTGGAGAATATTTACTTAAAAATAAAAGTTAACAAAATTTAACGTTTGTGTACTTTATGTTACATCGTAAAATATTTTGAAAATTAGTACCTTAGAAAGTAAGCAACAACCTGATATCATATAAATTTCCCTGCTATAGTCTAAAAAACAAAGTTAATTATATAATTTTTACCTACTTTAATAGTCTGGTATCAAAAACAGAAATTTTAATAACTCCTTGTTTTACCTTTGTTTTTTATAATTACTAATAACAAATATTTGTTACTTTTTATGGAAAAAAGTCCTAATCAGGCAATCATTTCTGCTTTCAGCCTCCTTCCCAGAAGCCAAGGACAAGTTATCATAGATGGAAGCTATTATAGATGAGCCATCATAGACAGTTTAAAATAAATTTGAATGTTATCATCTCTTTTCCAAATATTTTGCCTTTCTAAGGAGTCAGTGAAAGAATAATTTCCCACTGTTCCAAAGCTCCCAATTCATACTACTTTTTCATACTTGTTATTTGGGATATTTGAGATTTGAGTGATTTCTAATTAAAATTCTTCTGATCAAAGTTGACCTTAAAGCTTGATGGCTAGCATATTCTTTCACAGACTTGCAACATTTCTCTAATGAGTTGTGAGTCTTGGGATAATAATGTATTTATTGGGACCAATAGTCAAGTAGTGACATCATGAAAAGTTTTTATTGCATGCTGTTTCTGATGCCACAAACTTTTTTAATTTTTAAATTTTTTTGCTTTTAAAGTAGGAAATAGTTGTTTGCAGCAAGACTTTGATGTAATACTACTTTCATTTAAGACACACATGCTATATTATGAACAGTATTTCATCTGATTATAAAAATATTGAACATTTAAAAATATCTGTCTTAAATCACAACAGAATTCATGACATTTAAGGGAAACTTTAACAAAATAAATTATAATACAACATAGTCAAAATGTTAGACTCATTAAAAAAGTGGAATGTAAGTGGAACTGTGTGATTTATTGGTCTAAACAGAAATTATTGAAAATACTGTTTCACATAAAAACACTTAATACAGTTACTAATGTTGATCTCTCATCAGAACATAGAAATTAAATAGCCTCAAGTTTTGCTTTTGTTTTTAAATAACACACTTACATATATCTTATAATATTTAACATAACTGTCAAATTAGGAGTGGCTTGAAAAGTTTCATCTTACTATAATTCTTGAACCTGGATTCTCTCATCTTATGAGCAATCACATGTGGTTTTGAGAACTGTGCATTGCACAGGCACCTAGGGTAGGGAATGTGGAGGTGTTGTGTAGGTGTGGGATGAAACCAAGCTTCCCTTTGATGAAAGAGTAATTTCTTTTAAAATTGCAAAAAACAATACCTATAGGCTGATAGAAGCCTTGCACAACATCTTTTCCCTAGTCTGTATGCTCTTCTACCTCTGATCTTGTATAACCTATTGCCACATTTTTTTTAATGATAACATATGTCTGCCAAGTTGTCTTTCTTGCTGTTTTTTTTTTTTTTGTGATAATAATTACTAGTTTAGATGCAGACCTTACATCCTTCGAAAATTAATTCAAAATCATATACAGGTATAAATGTAAAACTCAAAATTATAAAACTCCTAGAAAATAACAAAGAAGAAAAACGAGATGACTTTTCGTATGGTGATTCCTTTTTAAATACACCAAGGCATGAGCCATGGAAGAAAGAATTAATAAACTGAGCTTCATTAAAATTAAAAATCTATGCCCTGTGAAAAATAATGTCAAGGGAATTAGAAGACAAGCTACAGTCTGGGAGAATATATTTGCAAAAGACATATCTGATAAAGGACCATTATCCAAACTATACAAAGAACTTATTAAACTCAACAATAAGAAATAACCTAATTAAAAATTGGTCAAAAACTTTAACAGACACCTCACCAGAGAAGATATAAAGATGGTAAATAAGCACATAAAAAGATATTTCACATTATGTGTCATCAGAGAAAATTAAAACAACGTGATAACAACACACACCTATTATAATGGCCCAAATCCAGAACACTGACACCACCAAATGCTGATGAGGATGTGGAGCAGTAGGAATTCACATCTATTGCTGGTGGGAGTGCAAAATGGTACAGCCACTTTAAATACTGTTGGTTTCTTAAAAAACTATGATTCAGCATCTCACTCCTTGGTTTTTACCTAAAACTGTTAAAAAGAAGACAGTCTATGGTTTCCTTTGCTGTACAAAAACTTTTTAGTTTGATGTAGTCCCGTTTATTTTGTTTGTTTGTTTCCCTTGCCCGAGGAGATATATATCTGAAAAGAAATTCCTGTTATTAATATCAGAGAGTTTACTGCCTATGTTTTTCTCTAAAAGTTTTATGGTTTCAGGTCTTACATTTAAGTCTTTATCCATTTTGAGTCTATTTTTGTATACAGTGTAAGAAGGTGGTCCAGCTTCTTTTTTTAAACATGATCTGTCCAATTTTCCCAACACCATTTATTGAAGAGACTATCTTTACTCCCTTGTATATTCTTACATCCTTTGTCATATATTAAGTGAGCGTATATGCATGGATTTATTTCTGGGTCCTCTATTCTGTTCCATTGATCAATGTATCTGTTTTTATGCCAGTACCATGCTGTTTTGATTACTGTGGCCTAGTAATATAGTTTGATATCAGGTAGTGTGGTACTTCTAACTGTGTTCTTCTTTCTAAAGATTGCCATAGCTAATCTGGGTTTTTATGGCTCCATATAAATTTTAGATTATTTGTTCTAGCTCTCTGAAAAATGCCATTGGCATTTTGATAGGGATTGCATTGAATTTATAGATTGGTTTGGGTAGTATGGCCATTTTAACAATCTTGATTCTTCCTACCCATGAACAAAGTATATGCTTCCATTTATTTGTATCTTCTTCAATTTCTTTTTTCAACGACTTATAATTTTCTGAAAACAGATCTTCTACTTTCTTGGTTAATTTGATTCCCAGGTATTTTATTGTTTTCGATGCAATTGTAAATGGGATAGTTTTCTTAATTTCTCTTTCCGAAAGTTTATCATTGGTATATAAATATGCCACTGACTTCTGAATATTTATTTTGTAACCTGCTACTTTACTGAATTCATTGATGAGTTGTAACAGTTTTTTTGGTAGAATTTTTAGGGTTCTCTCTATACAGTATCATGTCATCAGCAAAACAAAAAGACAACTGACTGTTTCAGAGAAAATATTTGCTAATGATACATCTGATAAGAGGTTATATCCAAAATTTATAAAGAACTTATACAACTCAACAGCAAAAAACCCCAAACAAATCAATTAATAAATGGCCAGAAGACCTGAACAGATTCTTCTCCAAAGAGGAAATATAGATGGCTAACAGACATATGAAAAGATACTCAACGTCGCTCATTATCAGAGAAATGCAAATTAAAACAACAACGAGATATCACCTCAAACCTATCAGAATGGCTATCATCAATAAATCAGAAAACGGCAAACGTTGGCGAGGATGCGGAGAAAAGTGAACCCTCATACACTGTTGGTGGGATTGCAAATTGGTATAGCTGCTATGGAAAACAGTATGGAGATTTCTCAAAAAATTAAAAATGGAAATACGTTTTGACCTAGCAATTGCACTTCTAGGTATTTATCCAAAGAAAACCAAAATGATGAATTGTAAAGACTTATCTGCACCCCAATATTCATGGCAGCACGATTTACAATAGCCAAGATATGGAAGTAACCTACATGCCTATCAACAGATGATTGGAAAAAGAAATTATGGTTCACAATGGAATATTACTCAGCTATTAAAAAAATGAATTCCTACCATTTGCAACAACATGGATGGACCAAGAGATTATTATGATGAGTGAAATAAGTCAGACAGACTCACAAAGATAGTGGACAATTTGGTGACAGATAGAGGGGAGGGGGTTTGGGAGGCTGGGAGAATGGAGTGAAGGACTAAAGAAGTACAAATTAGTAGTTGATAGTTGGACACGGGGATGGGGAGCACGGCACAGGGAGTGCAGTTAGCATCAATGTGATGGCTAAGTGGAGGGCCAGGGGAGGGAGGGAGCAATTGGGGGAATCATTTCATGAACAATATAGATGTGTTACCAATGTACTGTATACTTGAAACTAAATAAGTAAATTTATTTTTTTAAAGAGAGAAAACAGTTTAAAAGGACTATATACTATATGATTCCAAGTATATGAACTCAAATTTGTGATCCTGCAATTTTATTCCTCTTAATCAAATAATATTTAATAGATCATTTAAAGGTATCTATAAATAAAACAAATATAAGCCTAGTTTACCTGTTTCCTCTCAATTTCCTACTTTAATTATTATAATTAGTAGATCTCTTTTCTTTTTAATGCTATACAGCTGTAACACGTAACCTTTGGCCATTTTGATTATCGCTATAAAATTTTAATGATTAAAACCTATTTTTCTATTTTGTTATCAAATTTTTGAGCATTCTGGTTTTATAGAATAATAATTCCAATAAATTTTTAACCTATATGATGCTTATAGTTACTGAACTCAGAAAAGAAGAAAATAGTGTTATATGTACCACTGTACTGCTTTTTCCTCATATTTCTTTTTCTCTTCATTACCTAGGAAAGGAATGAATAGAGGTTATAACTGGCACAAACTTATACTCATGCATTCATTAGGTTAAGCTATATTTCCATTCATTTTTGTACAAGGTGCACAAAAATATTCGCAGGCCCAAATCTTCTCACACCTTTTTTTAAAATTTTTTTCCAATTGTCTATTAATTTTCAACTGGCATTTTTTTTCCAAAAATAATTCATCTAGATAGAATACTAAAAATATCTTTGGAGGAAGTTTACAAATATAATTTCTTTCATACAAAATGCTATGCTGTACAAAATATATTTACATTATTGTCTCATTTTAAGCTCATAATGACTCTATATTTATCAGGACAGAAGAAAAAAACAACAAACTTGAATAGATAAGGTAATTTTTCAACATTCACCTTGATGTTAGTGGACATAAATCACACCTTAAAACTAGATATTTTAATTAATATCGAATGTCCTTTCCAATGTACTATGTTCCATCTTTTTTTTTTTTTTTACAGAAATTAAAGAGACTGTGTGGCTGCAATGCAGAAAACATTTACTGTCTTCCTCCTTAATAAATGGGTTAGTCAATTCCTGTTCTGTAGCAAATGATATGATCAAGCAAACTCCAATCCAGGTTTATTTGCCTTCTCATAAATTTTATAACTTCATTAATACTTCTCTATACTCTATTGACTGCATTTGAGCTATACATTTTGGTATAATTTGATCAAACTTTGCTTACTTAAAATTTTGAACAAAGTTAAATTTTCATAATGACCCAAAATATAAAGAAACCAGTGAACTTTGCTAGACTTCTTGTTCCTTACTGAATGTACTATTGGTATCTGCAATGAGACTTTGTAAGCCACAGAGGAAAAAAGCTATGAGCTTGTTATGAGGAATAGAATCAACTAACCAAAATTAAAATATAAAAATATTAAATATGAATCTCAACATGGTTATGTGGAAAAACTCTTATTTTGAGGAGATTCATGCTGAGATTTTTAAGGTAAAATCTAACCGTAGTTTACTTTTGGATAACAGAAAAAAGCATGTGTATGTGTGACTATGTATGTATATACTACAAAGATTAACATTTTCAATCTGTAATAAGTATATTTGTGCACATGGTAATATTTTTTTATATGATTAGCATTTTTATGAAGGAAAAATTAAAAGAAAAAACTTTTTGACAAGACCTAAACAATATACAGAACTTTGTGAAATTTCTCACAGTTAGAGACACCACTGTAAATGACAGTCTCTTGCAATTCATTTGAGTTTTATGATCTTTATTCAAGACAGCAACAGCTTTGGCCCAAAGGTAACTGAATAAAATATGCCATTCTCTATAACTGCATCATTAGAATTATAGACTCCTTGTCCTAGTAATTCTAAGTCTATACTCTTCTCATTCTATAAAATGAGATAACCTGGCTGAGTAATTAACATAGGGTTTTCTCTAATGAATCAGAGGGCATGGGTTCTTGGGCAAGTCTCATTTCTCTGAGCCTCATTTTTATTATCAGTAACATGGAATCCTATCCTGCAAGATTGTTATGAGGATCACTGTCATGGTGTCTACTGTTTTAAAATATTTTAAAATTACATTTTTTAGGTAAATGTATGTTATTAATTTTTTCACTAAAATGAGTGGGGCTTGCTATATTATTTTATCTATATGAGAAGATTATCTTCTAAAGGTTTGCACAGCTTTCTGAAATTATACCCAAAATGTAGGTTAGCCCTAATACTATACATATTAAATCTTTGTTTGTCTTTAACACAATGGACATGTTCCAGAATTTAATAATATCTAAATATATTTATTATATATGTCAGATATTTTAGGTAACTAAATTCCAAAATTGGCATTAAGTCTATTTCATCTATAAGATGAGTGGATTAAAAAGATTTATTTCATGTGAGTCATCTCTCTAAAGATATCTTCCTGAATCAAATAAGACAACTGTCTCCAATCTCATTTATCATTACATTCTTGTAATGGTAAATATAATCCCACTGGGTGGGCAGAGGGCACATTTCATTTACCATCTATAACAGCACTATTAACTTTTAATAAGCAGTTACTCTTCAATTGGCTATGCTAAACAATATTGAAAGTGATGGTTTTCATACTTAGTGAGATTTTTATTCTTTACTGTCTTTCCATCTTGTTAGAATATCATACTAGCTAAATAGCTATCCCACTCTAGCAGTAACTACTTGCTAGGTCCTCTTCTGAGTCTTTCATATTATTAAGTCATTTATTTCTCACAACATATAAGGTGCGTACTATTATTATTCCCACTTTCTGAAGAAGAAACTTAGGTAAAGAAATATTAGGAAACCTGTTCTAAGTCACACAGTTAAGAAATGGTAGAGCTGTAATTTGAACCCAGCAGGACGATCTCTAAAGTTTGTGCTTGTATTATTGTGTTATACTGCCTTTCGACATCTCAAATATCTGAAATGCAGAACTAATGAGAATGCATAGATTATAAATGGGAATAGATTTTGCTAGCATCTCTATAGGGGTAGAAAATTCATGGCCCGCTAATCACATTTCATCTGAAAGAAGGTCCCACTCAAAGCACAGGCATTAGTTGCTTAAGGCTGTCCCAATAAATTACCACAAACTTGATAGGTTAAAACAACAGAAATTTATTAAAATTCTGGAGGCCATACAGTCAGAAGGCTCTAGGGGAGACTCCCTTCTTGCCTCTTACAGCTTCTGGTGTTTCTAGGCATTCCTCAGTTTATCAAAGCATCACTCCGGTCTCTGTCTTCCTCTTCACAAGACCTTCTTCCCTGTCTCCTGTGTCTGTATCATCTTCCCTTGGCTTCTCTTATAAGGACACAGGATGATCGCATGTTGAGATCCTTAATTACAACCTAAAAGTCCTCCCCCGCTTCCCAAAACAAAATCACCTTTATAAGTTCCAGGAGTTAGGACTGTCTTTCTAAGACTACTATTTACCTTACTACAGTACATATCCCTGGGTCATAAATAAGCGAAAACCTACCTTTCTTTTAACCAACTTCTAGGCATTTGTTTCCTCTGAAACAAACAAAAGAATCCTGGGTAACCACTTAAAATAATTTTTCGAAGCAATTTCAATTGAACCCAAAGATATTTAAGTCTCAGTATTTCAACAAAATGGTGAAAGTTGCATGTTGAGATATTAAATTAAGCTTGCATTAAGGTTGAAACAGGTGTTGTCTTAATGAGAAGTCCGAACAGGAAATAATCCTAAATTTTATTTTAAGGAAAATATGGAAGGGGAGTGGTAATATATTACAGTTTATTAACCATTTTTAATTTAAAACAAAACAAAACAAAAAAAGCCCTTCCTTAGCAAGAGCCAAATTTAAGAAAGAAGGTAGGCTGACAAAACAGAGATATCTTCTAAGACTCATGGGAGAGTCCTTGAAAAATCTCTTAGCATAGTTATGTGGAAAAATTATTATTTTGAAGAGATTCATGCTGAGATTTTTAGGGTAAAATCTGACTGCAACTTACTTTTAGATGCCAAACTGTCTCAACAAAGGCAGAAGGAATTACAGCTGCTCAAAATTTTATACTTTCTGTCTGGGATAAAGGCAGCGAGAGAAAATGCAGTTATCATAACCACAGAGAGCTAGTTCTTCCCACAATAAACAATAACTGAAAAGTACTGTGGACAAGAAACAATAATATACTGGGTTCCCCAGAGAACAGGAGTATGAAACAAAGAGACACACTGAGTGCTCCAGGTGAGATTCTCTGCTCCTATAATGTGCTAATAAAAACTGTGTCAAAGCCTTTGGTGCTCTAAGTTTTCCACTGTTTGAACTCATGATGATGATGAAGGATATGATGTAGTGCTCAATAATAACTACAAACTCTCTCTAAGGTAAGCATTGGCTACAAAGCTTCAAGCCACATTAGGAAATTACCTCAGGCTGAGGGGTGTCAATCCATTGTGATAGAATGTACCAATATAACTGGAATGACTCATAGCATAAAACATGTCAAAAGGAAGATCATAGTCAGATTCTTAAAAAGTGGTTTATGCCCCTGGATTCCAAAAAGGCAGATTTGATACAACTTACAGCCCTCACACTGTATCGAGAATCTGGGAATGAAATAATTGCTTTTATTTTATTTATTTATTTATTTATTTATTTATTTATTTATTTATTTTTTGCAGAGGGCTAACTAGGAAGCTGAGAAAAAAGATAGTACTTTAAACAAGAGTCAGATTAAGAATAGCATGATAATTACACAAAAATATAAAAATAACAAAAATGACAAAAACTTATATGGTTTGCAATGGATGATGAAAAAATTCAGGCTATAAGGAAACGTAATCCAAAGAATAAGATGCAAAATAATAAAAATGCTTATTTTCATAACGTGTTATATGCTGTAGAAATAAATTATTATAATCCAGAAGTCAGAACAAGAGCTCAAAGATATATTTAAGTAAAATAGTTGAAAAAATAAATCGACAAGATAAACAGTTTGAGGATTATAAAGCAACATGATTACAGAATTATTATTTACTTTTAAGTGTGGTAAATATGGCTGAAACCAGAATTCAATGGAAATACTATAAAGGCAGAGAGAGAAGGCAAAGGTGTCTAGAGAGGATAATTAAAATGGAAGACAAAGGAAATGCAACATTGAAGTTATTTTTATCAAAATAGAAAACCCAAAAAATGCAACAGAATTTTCTTCAGCATTCCAGCTTCTGCCTGGTTTGGTTCATGCCAACAGCTGTGCCAGCTCATGATCCCTGTTCCTGACTTTGCTACGTTCTTGATCCTAGAGAATCAGACGGAGGGAGGCAAAGAGGATCAAGAGCTGCCAGACTGAAGCGGATTCCCCATTCCCTCCCACAGCATTGGCTACGGAAGGTTCACCATGTCTGCTCCCTCTTTCAAGCTTGCATCTTAGTTAGCGAACATCGACACTGACTAGTCAAAGCCCAAAACCTCAGACTGAACACCAGTGCTTTCATTTCTTTTTTACTCCCAGTTTTGTTGACAAGATAAACAGTTTGAGGATTATAAAGTTTTGTTGACAAGATAAACAGTTCGAAGATTATCATCACCTCACATAATTACCGTGTGTGTGTGTGTGTGTGTGTGTGTGTGTGTGTGTGAAAACATTTACGACCTCTCGGCGATTTTCAACGATATACACAGTGTAGACATCACGCTGAATATTAGATTCTCACAACTTATTCATCTTATAACTGGAGGTTTGTAACCTTTGACCAACATCTCCCCATTTTCCCCAAACCGCAGTGCCTGGCAGCCACCACTGTCGAAGGGTTTTATTTGCTTGTTTATTTAGTTTTCTCTTGTTCTGATTCCACATATAAGTGAGATAATATAGAATTTTCCTTTTTTTATTGGACTCTTGTCGCTTAGCACAATGTCCTCAAGTTCAATCCCCATTGTCTTACATGGCAAGATGTCCTTTTCTATGACTGAATAATATTCCATCGTATATATAAAATGTGGCATATAAATAAATATATTATCCATTCACCTGTTCATGGACACTTAGGATGTTTCCAGATCTTGTGAATAATACTGCAATGAATGTGGGAGTACAGATATATCTTTGAGATAGTGATTTCATTTTCTTCAGATATATACCCAGAAATGAGGTTGCTGTATCAACTGTTACCTCTACTTTTAATTTTTTGAGGAACTGCCATACTCTGGTTTTCCATAACATATGTTATTTTATTTTATTTTTTTTAGAATAGCTGTTCTAACAGGCGTGAGCTGATATCTCATGGTTTGACTTGCATTTTCCTGATGATTAGTGATTTTGAGCATCTTTTCAAGACTTTTGGCCATTTGTATATCTGAAAAAGTTTTTATTCAGGTCCTTTGTCCACTTCTAAATTAGATTATTTTGGTTTGGTTTTGATATTCAGTTGCATGAATTCCTTATATATTTTGGATATTATCCTCTTAGCTGATATATTGTTTGCCAATATTTTTTTCCCATTCTATAGGTCGTTTCTTCATTCTGCTGATTGTGTTGTTAGTTGTTCAGAAGCTTATTAGAATTTCCTGAGGCATGGACATGACTGTCTCCTACCTGGTCCCCATGCCGGCAGGCCTGCTTATGGCCTGTGGCTGGGAGGGGGCCGTTTATAGTGCAGGGCCCTGTCAGAATCTCTAGGGGCTCAGATGGGAGTTTCTCCTGCTGGGTCCCTATGCCCTCACAGACTACGGTTGAGAGGGGCCTGGGTTATACATAGGGACCTTTCAGGATCTTGGGACTTGCAGACAGGGGTTTTGCTAAAAACCTGGACTGCCAGGACTGCTGGCAGACTGGAAGGCCGGCTGTGAAGGAGCTAGAGCCACATATAGGGCACTTTAAGCCCTGAGGGAACAGATGGTACTATCTTTCGCAGGGTCCCTACGCCAGCAAGATTGTTTATGGACTGTGGCTGGGACAGGAGCCCAGTTACAGGGCCTTTTCAGAATCTGCAGTCTGATCGAGTTTGGTAGGCTTCCCTCCAGGGTCTCCTGGACCGTGGCTAACAGCGGCTGGAGCCAGTTCATAAGCCAGTTTCAGGGTCCACAGCCAGGACTGAGGTCTGTGTGCCTATTACCTGGTGCATGGTGAGCCTGACTGCTCCCAGGTCCTTTGACATATGGTGCCAATGACAGGACCAAGCCAAATGAGGGTGTAACAGAGTCCTCAGGGGAGTGGAGCTGTTTCCAGGTCTGTAACTGGACCACAGGCAGTGAGGCAGCTGCTGGGGTGCAAGCCTGTGTCCTCAAAATGGTTTGCCTCGGTCTCAGACTGCCCTGGGGTTTCACAGGCTCCTTCCTGGATCCCGAAGGTCCTACAAAGGCACTTTTGTTCTTGCATGGGTGCCAAATTATTGTTGCTGAAAGGAGGGCACATGCAGGCGAAATATTCAGCCATGTCACTGACCTCATTTCTCCAGATTGGTGCTTTTCTTAACCCAGTCCAGTTGCATATATATCTTGTTGATTCTAAATAGAAAACAATCTCCCTGTTAACATCTCAATCAGTACCTCCCCATCCCACACTTATTTGGCTATTTTTGAGGAAGTCAATCATTTACCAACATCTCCAGTGAGTGACATAATATCTGTTCAACAAAAGACCGTAAATTATTTAAGACTTATCAGTATCCTGACCCTGGGAAAATTAGGAGTAACCTTGAGTCCACATCAAGGTTATTTGAAGGATCTTGAAGGTTAATTGTTAGCAAAGAGAAAATTCTGTTCAGAAAGATACTGAATTCTGGAATTTCAGTTAAATATATATACAGGAAAAAATCAGATCTGTTTGTCTGAGGGAGCAGGTGTTTTGGTTGGCTACTGTTTCTAAGTAAGCATATCCTTAGTGAATCTGTATCATACAAAATTTTTTATTACAGTATAACCTCCACACTGCTATGTTTTAAAAATAAATTTCCAATAGAATAATACTATTCTCCTACTTGGAAAACATATATGATTACTCTTTACAAAAAAGAGCATTTCCTCAATATATTTTCAAAAATATATCAAACACTGAAATACTCTTCATTAAATGAAAACCTGTCTCTCTCAATCGGCACATAAAACACACAAAACCCTTAACAGTCAACAATATGGAACTTCAACATTTGAAATGTTTTCCAGAGAATTCAACCATTAATTTAATAGTTAACTTAGCATTTTCCAAATGCTTATTTGAGTTAATTTGATATTTGAGAGAGTGTATGACAGACATATGTCTTTGTTTGGGCTGCTGAAACAAAACACTAAGGCTGAGTAGCTTTAAAACAACAGAAATTCATTTCTCGCCATTCTGGAGTCTGGGCGGTCTGAAGGCAAGGCACCAGCATGGTTATGTCCTGGTGAGAACTCCTGCTGGTTCACAGCCAGTGCCTTCTTGCTCTGTCTTCACGTGGTAGCAGGGGCCTTGTAGGGTCTCCTCTGTAAGAGTACTAATCCCATTCGACAGGGCTCTGCCCTCAAGACCTAAGCACCTCCCTAAGAGACCTACCTTTTGATACCATCACCTTGGGCATTAGGATTTCAAAGTATAAATTTTGGGGGGAGAAAAAAAATCAGATCACCTCAACATGTTAGCTAGTTATTGCTCCAGATTATCCAAGATCTCTTTATTAAGGTACAAAAGGTATATGGATTATAGTGCACTTCTCATCAGAAACACTACTAAAATGAAAATGAATAGCATCTTCAACTTTTACAAGATCAGTTTTAAAATGTTATTTGAAGAATGTTACCATCTGATATTGTTGAACTTTACTCAAGCCCTGCGATCCTGGAAGACAGCAAAGGATAAAAACTCGCCCATCCTTTGCGTCCTGGAAAATGGCTTACTGCTAAGACCTACCCGTCCTCATATGTCTCAGAAAATAATCGCAGATGGCCCTTCTTGTTTACTTATGACAGGCCAAAGACTCTTCCAATTCCATCTTTGCCTCACAAATGATTAACTGAATTGCTTGATCAATGGGAACAAATTGTTTATTAATCCAATATTATATATGCTTTTCTCTTTCCTGCTAATTCCTGGATTTGAGCCAGCACGTAGCCCTTCCAGATAATAGGCTGGCCTCTGGATAAAAAGTTCTCCGCTCTACTCTTCAGTCACTCTACTCTTTCATTCCCCTTCCCCACACTGTTCCTTTCTAGCCTTTTTAGTTCTCCCTATAAAAGAAAAAAAAATGTATCCAACTCTTCAGAGGCTGGAAGCTCTTAGGTCTCAGTATTGCCCTTATTGCAAGAGGCCCTTTTCCTCTTTGCAATTGTCCTTTTGAATCTAGTCTCTACTTACTAAGTCTAGATTTGTTTTATATGTTTTTTATTTGACAGTATTTCTGTATAAACATTGGTTATAAAAATCCTTGGTCACCAGATTTTCATTATTAAAATACTTAGGGTTAACTTTTTAAATTCAGTGCCATTAAAAATGTTTACACTAATAAATTTCCGTGTTTTTACATTTATCAGGAAATAAATACAAACTTAATAAACCCTCGAGTTTCCATCATATATCAAAAAATCACAGCAAAATTTAGTCTGCGATTTTACTAATGAAGGCCTTTCGAGCATATATAGCTTAAAATCGCATCTATATTTTGTTATTTTTTCTTTTATGAACAATAAGTTTTTGTGTATAATTTTACAGAAACTGAAGATCTACAAACTGCAAAAAAAAAAAAAACCCATAATATTAAGAATGTTATAGTTAATTGATTTGTATAAGCCTGTGTGTGCACATTATGGTATGTATATTGTGAAAGTGTTGAGAATAATTATGGATCCACTTTAAACCATAGTTAAACTCTCTATAAAAGATTAGTAATTGGTTTAATCATTTTAGTGGCCGATTTGCATACTAGTAATTGAAAGACGAGTTATCACTCTGTTAAAATGACTGGAGGAAGGAGGTTGATTGGGAAGGCAGTTGACATTGCTCCTTCTAAAACTAGACTCGGTTTAAGGAAAACATTTTAAATAAATATACAGCTATTTGGAAACAGTAAGATAAATTATGTTTTCCTATGTTCTCAACTTTAGGAAACTTCAAACACATTTTTGTATGTGATGTATCATTTTCAGAATTCGTTTTACACATGATTGATAAAATACAATATGGTTTTGCCGATGTCATCCTTCCATGAATAGTTATTCAATCAGTGAGGATGGGTCTGATGAACTGAGGTGTCCAGCAAGGACGAGAGGAGCAGATGCCTAGTGAGTGCTTGTTCTGATCAGCTGTATCATCTGCACAATAACTCTCCTGAGGGAGCATGCTAACAAGCTGCCCAGTGTTCTAACTCCACAGGTCTGTTCATTCCACTGCCCCAGTCTGCTTCCTAAGGTCCCAGCTCAGAGACTGAGGTTCACTGACTGTTTGGAAGCATAACCAAAACACAAAGCTAATGCTTCTCTTAAGTCATGCTACAAAAGAAAATCAGCTAGGTACTCTAGGACACTGACTATAATTTTTTTTGAGGCTCCCAATGATATTTGTACACAGTAAATGTTCATTTTTTTCTAACAATTAATGTTTTTGTTAATACTAAGCCTTCTCATTTTTAGAAAATTATAGCTCTGCTCTGTGTTATGGTGCATCCAAATATCCTGCTCAGTGTAGGCTACCGTTTTCCTCAGCCATGTATTAAGTACATTAAGGTGAGCCTTTGAGAATGTCAGTACTGCTTCTACATGATGTGGTATCGGTGGTCATTTCAGCTTCCAATAGCCCCAGGCGTTCCCTGACTTGTGACAACCTATGTCCAAAACCTGCCTCCGTTTTCACATGGCCTTCTTCTCTCTGTCTCTTGTCCTCTTATAAGACAATTATGGTCCAGTCTGCTTCAGTATAACCTCACCTTAACTAATTAGATCTGAAGAGATTATATTTTCAAATAATATCATATTCTAAAGTACCTGGGATTATGACTTCAATGTATACTTTTGGGGAATAAAATTCGACTCAGAACACCCCTCCCATAGCCAAAATACATGGATCTAGTGGCCAGGAAAGCAAAAGGCATTGGCTGTTGCTATTACATAAAACAACATACTGAAGTTATTTTGCTTCCCGTATGGTGATCTTAAGCGTGGCGAATTGTATGCCCTGTGCCCAAGAAAGAAAACTATGTAACCCTCTCAATAGCTCCATGAGGTAGGCTCTGATATTATTCCTACTTTAAAGAAGGGAACAGCAGCCCAGAGAACTTTAATGAATTGTTCAAGCCACACAGGTAACAAGCAGTAGGGCCAGGATTCTAACCCAAACAGTTGCTTCATGAATCAATTTCCGGGCCCCAGAGAATAATAATTTTTAGAACTCTCTATTAAAAATCATGTTCATTAACAAGTACATCAGAACTGGATTCACCTGACACCCCTTTTCAGTTCATTACACTCTGATTGTTGTAAAACAAAAGGGCCCTATGACCTGAGCTGAAATAACCATAGATACAGTTATTACACATCCCAGGGATGTTTGTCTGCATCGCGTGCACACCTTAGACTGCTTTGATATATCTAAATGTATTATTACTTGTCTACACAACCACTTTTCTTTCTGCATATAAACCATGGAAATTGGCCCAGGGCTCCCACGTGCATAGAAATGTGCGAAGCAAGGGAAGAATAGAATGTGGAATAAGAAATGAGCTTTGTCAGTAAAACTTTATGTTACTTAAACATTCATAAACATTCATCTTTTCTCCAAGCTGTTTTTCAGGTAGCCTGGGATTTTTTGTCAGTGTGAATTTTAAGGCCTTGTTCGGCACATATTTGTGTATACACACACACACACACACACACATCCCACGTACTTGATCGCTCTGATCCAAGCTGAAGCTCCTTTGAAAACTACAGTCCTTCCTGAATCACACAGTGACAGGTTAATGGTTCTGTTCCACTACTGTTGCTGTGCCAGGATGATGGATGATATAATGTGCAGGCGTCCAACTGAAAAAAGCCACTGAGCCTTGCTGTGAATTTAGGTGTTGATGAAAGATGAGCTCTTGCTTAAAAGAACATATGTTGTTCATGAAACCTCTGGAGAAACTATTAAAAACACACTATTCATTTTTAAGAGAGGTTTAATTACTGGTTAGACAGCATATCGCAGTATTCCTATAATCTTCTCCTTGCAGTCATTGGCGTAAATGATCAGGCTGTGAAATATTCTGTATATTATTTCAGAAAACTGGAAGTTAGTAGAGATAACAGCCTCATTAATCTGTCATCAGGGAAACATAGGGGGCCTGGCACAGTGCGGAGGCCATCGTTTCATGTCACTGTTTGATGTTTAGGAAAGTCACAGCTATCATCTGGGGCACCTATTATTTTTTGAATAAAAGGCAATGTAAATATATAGTAAATAAGAACAATGGAACATTTTAACTTCTTATGGCTACTTCAAATAAAGTGTCAGGTGAGCTGTATAGATAAGATTTTGCTGGTCAGAGCTATAGAATTAGCTACTGTGGTCAGTAGAATGCCAGTCATCTGGAATAAAATGTAGCTGATCCAGACAAGATAAAACTGGTCAAGAAATAATACTTCTTTGGGGCTGCTTCTTACAGCACTAGACTCTTTTGAAATACAATAAAAGAGTCTGTCTAGTCCAATTAGTGGAAATGGTGCTGTAGGAATCATTTAACTTTAAAGAAACAACCCAAGAATTGATTGAGATATGCTAATGAAAAATGATGATGCCTGTTTCTTTGCCTCAACTGCATCAGTTTCAAGACACACCATTCATTGTTAATTGCAAATAAAATTAATTCGACGTATTTATATATACTGCTTTGTAATTAATAACATTTTTGTCCTCACAATATCATATCTCCATCTCTTTAGTTTCATACTCAATGTTTGAATCTAGTCATTCTTTGAATTCAGATATTAAAGATTATTTTGTGTTACTAATGGCCACCTGAACTTGTGTATAATATCACACGGGCATGTTGTTTTGTATCATCCATGCTTGTTAATCTTGATCTCTAACATTTTTAGCATTGATAATACTTTAGAAAATATTGAACATTCTTAAAATTTTTTTTGATTTCATGTTTGAAACTGTCTACTTCATGGGTCCTCAACCCGTAGGCTGTGGACCAGTACCAGTCCATGGCCTGTTAGGAACTGGGCAGCACAGCAAAAGATGAGCAGCAGGTGAGCAAGCGAAACCTCATCTGTATTTGCAGCCACTCCCCAGCGCTAGCATCGCTGCCTCAGCTCCACCTCAGATTGTCATGCATTAGATTTTCATTGGAACACTAGTCTCTGGTGTCAAAAAGGTTGAGGATTGCTGGTCTACTTGATTCACATGATTTTTCTTTCTCTCAGATGCTCCATTATGTAAAGTTGGCAGGGTTACATTATATTGTTAATAGAAAGACTATTCTCTACTCCAGATGTAGCCACTAACTAAAATTAGATTCTTTAATGGACATAAATATGAAGAAGACCTATTAATATGTTCCTGGGATACTCAGTTTAGTTTTGGTGGTGTTATTTCACATCAGGTTTTGAATAAGCAACCTATTTTGGATTTGAAATTCAGAATGGCTGACATGTTGCCATCAGAATGTTGGAAGTACGCAAAGGGATAACCCAGTTTTTATTGTTAATCTTAATTTAGACAAAAAGTTGACTGCTGTATTGAATCATGTCAATTCTGATCTCTCTGAGATGAACACTATTACCCATCTCGATATATTTTTTTCTATCCAAAGTTTAGTGAGTGATTTCAACAAAATTTGTTGTTTTTCTTGTGGCTTTAAAGCTTTTTAATATAAATATCTCTTGCAAAGTTAAGACTGTAAGTTTATATCAGTCATTTATATTGTCTGATATTGATTTTTGTTCTTGAATTGAGAATATGGTTGGACAAGAAGAAGAGAAGGACAAGAACTAAACTATAATGCAAGTTGCTTAGGAATAAAGGAAGTATCACTAATGGATGGGAAATAAGAAGCTAGAGACTTAGAAGAAAGCATAAACTCCCTTTATTTAACGATTTTGTTCAGGGCTGGCCCAGTTTAAGATTCTGTAAAGATGACTCATAGAACATCTGAAACAGCCTCGCAGATCCTTAAGCAGAGAAACCACTGGTCGAATTGTTTTTAGGTTTTGTTTGGTTTTGTTTTATTTTGTTGGCACTAAAAATTTACTAGTATATCCTTAGCTGCTCTGTTATAAAAGATAGAATGGGTTTCGGAATTAGTTCTGAATTCTGTTTTTGCTGTTTACTTTCTTCACGACATTGGATGAGTAACTTGTCTTGGTTTCCATCCTATAATAGAATTGTGTTGTGAGTTTAATGATAGAGTGTATGTGAAGAGTCGGGAATCACTGCCTTGCAGAGAGCAAGCCTGGAGGAAAGCAGGAGCAGGTAGCAAGACAAGACATGGAGACTCTACTCCAGCTCTGAAGCTTGACCTACTCAGATGCAGTACAGCTTAGTAGAGCAGCTGAATGAGTGCCTGATTCCTGTTGCTCCTGCGTATAGCAGAATCCTAATGAGTCACTGGCTGGAGAGAACGAAGTCCTGCCTCGTCTCCCTTTATTCTCAGGTGTGGACTCTTTGAAGACTTTCTTTTGTATCAACAATTTAACTTTTTTATGTAACAATTTCCTTATCACATTTGTCTTTTTAGGACTTTGCTATACAAGAACTGTGCTGTCCAAGACATCAATTAAAATAACATATTTCCTACAGACTTAATAAAAAAACAAGCTTAGAAAAACATATAAAATTCAATTCTTATCATTTTCAACATTTAAGTTGGTTCCATATTCAACTTTTTATTTAAGACTTATCTAGACATAAATATTATATATTTAAAGTTTTATTGTAAAAATTATAAACTAATGATTTTTAAAGTAAGATTCTAGGACACAATTTATAAAATAATCTTATGAAATTGCTTATTTTTTCCATCTTTCTTATTTTTAACTTACAAAACTGGCTTCAGCTCCTTTTACCACTAACCTCTATTAAAATAACATTGACGTCCTCTGTTTGTAATTTTTTAAATTCCAAACATAATTCTATTAAAATATTATCGCCCACTGCAATATGTGCTAGAATATTCAGGCACACCTTTTGAGAGTTAAGCCGAACTACTCCATAATATTGCTGCCTCTCTTCTATTTTGTGTGGCCAAGTGGCTTACAGAGGTCTTGAACCGACAGTAGCACCTCCCGGAAGCATATCTCTAGAAATAGCCAGAGTCATCAGTAAATGAAAGTTCCTATTTTGATGTCCCCAGCCGCCTTTGTGATAAACGTTCTCCATCGCCTGGGCCTTGCCACTTATGCACCCTTTAGTTAAGACGCCAACAAAATGATCACAACCCCACTCTTTTAGTTTGAATTGACCCATTTGGCCTTAGCCTGGGAACACCAAAGCACTTCACAGGAGGACCTGAATACAGGCGTGTGCCCCAGGTCCTGCCCTGCTCTTTCTGCCTGCATCCCGCCCTGATCTTCCAGGTGGTTCCTGAGGCCTGCACCTAAGTACTTATTACCCCAGGATCTCTGAATAGTAAACTGCTCTCTGTTTCAATTCCCCTTTGGCCCTTTGTTGAACCATCTGACACCTGAGGGCTCGACTTAACAAATGTTAATTTAACAAAGTCACAATGAAATAGAATTACTAAATAATGGAAAAAAAGGTTAGTTATAATCCAAGGATACGCTACTAAAATTACTAAGTCAACAGATTTAAATAACATTTAAAAAGTTTTTTTTTTTAAAGTTAATAGTATTGGTAAATCTCACATTTTCTCTTTTTTGATATCTTTTTATTTCTATTTTTAAATATGCTGCCCAAAGCCAAAATCAGACTACATGGTCTCAGCTCCCATGCTTCTGGAGCAGAGAGGAAACCTGCTCCCCTAGCCTTAAATTCTTCTGATTCACCCACGACCATTGATAACCCACCACAGCCTGAAAATCCACTTTTACACGCAAGGGAAAGAATTGGTATCTTGCTCTTATCGAGAGGCGGTTTCATTCAAAACTCGCTCTCCACAACTTGCCATTAATGCCAATTCTTGTTGCTTTAGGAAATCTTCTGTGTTTCTCTTCCCAAGAGGACAATCAGAGGAATGTAGTCCATATCATGATACTAATACATTTATATTTATGAGAGCTTCGGTTTCCACCTATGTCAAATGTAAACTTAAAGACAATTTCTCAAGATTATTGCAAAACAGTAATTAAAAAATATCGAAGAGGCAGCATTTTATAAACAGGTGTCCCAGTCGGCCGGGGCTGCCATAGCAAAATACCAAAGGCTCGGTGGCTCAAACGACAGACATTTATTTCTTCACACTTTGTCCATAACATTCGTTACAAAACAACATTCAGTTGGCAACAGCCGTTTACAAATGACAACTAATAGCAGGAGCTATGACATTTTTCATGTACTTTTCCATTGATGGTTTAGTTGGCATACGGGGAGGTGTTTTGTTTTGTTTTGTTTTGTTTTGTTTTGTTTTGTTTTGTTTTGTTTTCTCTGTAGATTAATTTATATGCAAACTGAGAATTAATTTTAGATAAATAGAAGTTTGCATGGCATTCTTGTAATATATAGATAGAGTCCAGTGTTTCCTAGATTTTACCCATTTTAAAACATCCTTTAGGAATTTCTCACATTTATATACTTCTACCATTATATGCTTAACATTTCCTTTATTTGAACTTTTATTGAAGTAAGGGTGACTTAGATTCATCGTACACAAAATGTCCATGGTATCAAGAATTTGTTTTGATATATATTGTATTTTATAGTTAAATTTTACAAATACTAAAATTTAAAGAAAAAAAAAAGTCTATGTATGTATTAGTCAGGGTCCAGCTAGGAAAGATAAATCACACCAGTAATTTGAACTGAAAAAAAAAAAATTGACATAAAGAATTATAAACTAGTACATGTGGCTATTTACCAAAAGGGGTAAAAGAGAACTCTAAGGTATTCAGAAATGGCAAATGCAGATATCAGACCAAAGAGAAGTGAATAAGGAGAGAAGTAAGAACTCAAAAGAAGGAATTTTCTACTGAGGCTGAGATTCAGACTTCGTTGAAGAGGGTGTGGGGCACAGAGACAACAATGTGCTATTAGCAAAGAAACTTGACCAAGGCCTGGGCCATAACCAGTAGGCAGGAATGTCCCACTGGATAAACAAAAAACTCAAAAACTATTGTAAGTAGGCTGATGCCTTAGCAGCTGTGCCAAAGAAATAAAAGCACAAAAGTACACTGAAACCAAGAAGTTAAGTCCCTTCTTGTTATGGCCTCACAATGTCCCTCTGTCACCCTCTATGACAAAGCCTAACGTTGGACCAACTGGCAGAGCAGAAATATAAATATAATATAAGCATAAATAAATAAGTACTAGATAGATTCCTTGATACAGCTCTTACTTATGGCTCTAGATTACCACAGGCGACTTTTATCTTTTTTTTCTCCTGTTCCAACTCTGGATTTGTATAGTGAGGTTTGTAGCTGATACCCACGGATGCCAAGGACCCCTGTAAAGTTGTTTTATTGTCATGACAGATAATGGCATAGGCTCTGGCATCATTTCCTCTGCCTTTATATAAATGTTTCACTGAGCTGAGCTACTAACATTGGTAGTACTTACAATGGGTTGTTACGTGCTCTTCTCTGATTAAGTGGGCACAATCCATCCTTGTGTTATATCCTCTTGTAGGTATTGCATAAAGACTATTTAACCTGTACTTATAGCTAATTTTCCTCACATCATGAAAGAAGCTGGGGCCTGGCCATACACTGAATTGTTCGGGGTAAACGCAACACATACTCTAGTGACTGGAGCTTAGTTTTTAGATAAATCTCATTTTCTTTGATGCTTTCATGCCCCACAGTAAAAACTTACACAATTACATTAATAACTCAGGGCACACCTCCTATGTGTCAAGCAAAGTTGCAAAGATACATCAGACAATGCCTCCTTTCTAACATTTTATGACCCAATAACGAAAAAGTTATACAAAAACATTAATACAATAGCATGTGCTTTAATTGAGGTAATATAGAGTATAGCAAAACCCAAAGGAATCATTGCCTTCAACTCAAAATAATTCTTATATCAAAGTGGTATATTTTGGGGCAGCATATTCTGCTACCCTTCACAAATCTACTTCTCAATACTGGGTACTGCTAACAATACTAGTACCCTTATCAGAACCATATGCAACAATGTAGCCACTTATGCCCAGGAGCTAAACCTCCTTCCTGCCAGAGCCTATCTCATTTTCCTCAGTTCACTCCACCACAAATTTCTGATTCAAAGTCTGGGCTAGATAGATTCTAGGTTATATACATATGTGCTAATGCAAATGAGGGAGAAGAGGTGAATATCTGTGAACCTCAGCTTCTACAGTGGCTTGATATTCTACTAAGATTCATAAAGTGGGTAACACTTCAAACAGTACAAGAGTTCAGCTACTAGGTAGTCAAAAAAAATGGCTAATTACCTCCAAAATGACTCACATAAACATTCATAAAGTACTCAAATGCCATTGGAAAAATAGTGGTTTAGAAAATTATTTTACAAAAATTTTTGAGGAAAGGGTTTTGCATACAGGCTTTATGTGAACACAATGAAAACCTTTGACATTAAATTTAAGAAATCAATCCAATTACCAGGATGCTCAGTCTTAATATTTAGACACTTTTGGATATTTGATCACATTTGAACAAAAATCTGAATAATTGACACAAACATCAGTGCTTTATTATGTTCTCTTAAATATATCCTATGTGATATGTTTCTCATGCAAAGATTAATTTTCTATTTTTAATATACTTTAATAATGACATTGTTAAATTGTTAATGGATCATATAGTATAAAATTGTTATGAACTTGGAAACCATGAGTGTAGTTTTGAATAACTTTTAAAACAATCCTAGAAAATACATTGAGATGACTTTGTTATTGTCAGATAAGTGACAGAATTTTATGATAATTTTTTCCAGAATAACTGTATTTCTGTATATTCAAAATTTGATTGTATTCTGGAAAGTATATTTAATTATTTTTTACACCTCCAAATTTCTGAAGAATATATTATTATTCCAATTTTATAATCATAAGGTTTTAGTAATTATGATTTAAAATCAAGTATGAATGAATATTTATTTCGAGGCATGTACATCAGTGTTTTTAGGAATAGAGACACATATAAGTTAGTTTTATTCCAAAAACTTCCTACAACTAAAAATTGAAGGTATTGGAAATAGTCTTTGGAAAAATTACTAGTCTCTAGATTTCAAAATATTTGGTAAACAATGTAACCTATATATATATATTAAAATATATGATTTTTTTTTTACTCTGACAAATATTATCTAAAGAAACTAAATATTTATCCTCAGCTTATGCCATTCCATTTCATAGTGGATTGGAAGAATTGCCGAGCTGATCCTTATCAACCCCAGCTTGTGAGAAATAAGTCATCCCTGTTTTAAGCCAATAAATTTTTGAGTACGTTGTCACTCAGCAATAGATAACTGAAATACACATATTAAAAAAAAAAGATTTTTTTCTAATGAAAGTTTGCATGTTCTTATTTTAGGGCATTGTCTCACCTGAACTTATTTAGTGGAAGAGCAGAAATGTGTTTCTCTATACAAGCTTTCTTTAGTATGCTAGTAATGGTCTTCATATCTAATACATAATATTTTATTGCTCCTTGGAGACTTGTTCAGAAATGAGAAGTCCTGCAGGGGTTCCATAGTTATTTTTTTTTTTAAGCGTGTGGCTATAAATAGCAGGGAAGAATAAACCAGCAGTGCAATGAGACTTTTAAGTCAATTTCAAGCAATCCTTAAGGAATTTCCCACAGAGATGCAACTGAAAAACAGGTTTTCTGAGATGCTGAACTGATTAAAACTTCATCAAATTCTCAAAGAAATAGACTAGAAATCTAAAGAAATTTAGACTTGATACATGGATTAAATGTATTTATTGACTTAAGTGTGTTGAAAGTTATTGTTTTTATTTCAGAAAGGAAAACGCATTTTGGGGGACTTTGAAGTCATAAACATATGTTTTGTGGAATAAAAAACAAACATGGGAATTTAAGATATATTTTATGCATACTTATAAAGCCTTACAAATCTGCTTCGATTCACATTATCTTTGATTGAAATGCAGAAAATGAATAAATGTGGACTGAGCATATAGAAAACTGTAGCTTATTTCTAGAAATATTGCATATGATATTTAATGTCATCTGTGGGCCAAATGTTTTATTATATGAGGCCACGATGTGGTGTTCACATTTCACAAGGTAAAATCTGATCTGTCCACTTACTTCCTAGGCTTGCTATATTTTTCCCTTCGAAAGGGGAGAGGGGCCGTTTTTTTCTAATTTCGAATGACTTTGTTCTACAATCAATGGAATTTAGGTGAAGCTACACATACCAGAAATTTCTCTAAGACCAAGAAATTGCTTAAAATATCTTTGTCCTTATTCTGAAAGAGCTCACTTCTTTCCTCCAAAGAATTTTTCTACTAATTTGAGGAATCCTGAAATAAATCTACACTAGTGCAAGACATGCTATTCTTATCTGTGATGTTATTATCATTTCGCTATAGTATATATTGAGTGAGTTGTATTGAACAAAGAGAGATTACATGGTTTTGGGAAATGGTAAATGGCTAAAGTCTAATAGAAATAAGATAGTGCAATTAGTAAATTTAGGGGAAACTGTAAAGGAGTAAGAGAAAGGTCTTTTGGTTAGAGCGAAACAACAAAAATCAGCATACTGTGGATTTGTTTGAATTATATAAAACTCAGGAGTGATGGTAGTCAATACCACAGAATCAAAACCTCATGCTAAATATTCCACTCCTATCGACCTAGCAATAATACTTTCTTATGGAGATAATTACATTATAAGGAAAAATTCTACATGTAAATAACACTTAACAATTATATAATCTAATTAGGTCTACTTGTGGAAGTGTCTATAGGAGTATTTAAGACAAGCTTATGCTGTAAACAGAAAATGAAGTCACAAAGAGGAATATGATGTAAATAAAAGGATTAATTTGAGGTTTGGTGTACTTCTGGTATCTGTATTCTCCCAACTATTTGATTAAATTCAGTAATAAATATTAAAGTAGGTTTTAGTGTAGCTATATTAAATTGTCTGTTCTTACACTATCATTGATGTTTGGAAGGAAACATCATATACTGAGATATTTGATTTGGAAGGGAAAAATGTTTATTCTCCAAATGTCCTGTGTAAAGATGAAGGATTCATAGTAATCTAGGCCCCTGGCTCTTAACATTACCTTTAAAACTGTGGTTTTCCAGGGAAATTGTGCAGAAACAGAAGAAAGAGTCAATATTATATTTTAAAAAGCAATAATTTTATAGTGGCACAACTTAATAGTTACATGATTGTGAACTCATGAAGTTTTCCATTTCAAAGAAGGAGGATAAAAGTACCTATAAAAACAGATGAAAAGATTCTGAAGGTTGGTTCTGGGGACAGCATTGTTTACCAGTTTCTCCAAATTTCATGTAAAAATGAACAGAACAACCAGAAAGCAGAACAGAACGAAACAAAAACAATGGAACACATTTACAACTGAAGTAAGTAACATAAACCCCACAATCCCAAAATTTAAGAAGGAAGGGACAAACTTCCAATAGCCACAAAATTATAGTATACCATTATCTACATGAGAGGACAAAAGAAGCAATATGGTATAATATGTTCAGCCTGAGAAAAGAAATCTTCAAAATAGCCAACAGTGGTTCACTGGGAAGCATAGAAAGCCAATTTGGGAATAGATGCTGAAACCAGGAGGAGTTTTCCCTCCCTGATATGAACAAGGCAAGAGGCTCCTCATAAGAGGAATGAGCAGTCTAGCTCCTGTACACTCAAAAACTTGACCCACCAGAGTTCCTTCGAAGAATGAGGCACAATGAAAACAACCTTTCACAGTGGGAAGGTTCTGCGGAGAGTGGAATTTAAATTACCTGACAGAGATCATAGAAACAAGAAAAGAGAAAATGAGAATGAAAGAGGTGTAGATGAATAGAGCCGAAAAATCTCTAGCAGTTGTGTTTTTGAACACTATACAAAGTGGGCAAGAAGTTCTCTGAAGTTACTGAAGTTGGCCTAAAAAATCAGTGAAACTAACTGTACATAATAAATAAGCAAAAGTTTATCAACATCAAATCCCATAAAAGTTATTATAAGGATAAAAAAAATAAATAAGAGTAGAATAATATCCATTCAGACAATGAAGTTTTGCCAGAAGCTGTACTCAAAAAAGATGTACAAAAAAAAATCAAAGGTATCAGAAGCTAAAAGACATTAATGAAATGGAATAAGGCATGAGAATATAGCAATCAGAAGTAAGAAAACTCAGAGATGCAGTGATAGAACTGAGGAAAGAATTAGAAATGGGAAAAAATTTAGAAATAAAAACTAAACTAGAAGGAAAACTAGAGCAAATAAATACAACACTTAATACAATAAAAGAAATAGAAGATACATGCAAGAAAAATCATATAAAGCAAAAAGAAATGAAGAAAAAAATGGATTAGAGAGAAAATGATATATTGAACACAGGCAAAGAAGACTCACAAATATCAGGAATCATTGAAGAAAATCAAAGCAGGAGAACAAAGCAACTGTTAAAAACTACCATTCAAAGAAGCAACAAAACAAAACAAAAACAAAAGACAAAAAAATCTTACATTGAAAGAACCCATTGAATTTTTATTAATTAATTAATTAATTTATTTATTATGGTGAGATTGATTAACAAAATCCAATAAGTTTCAAGTGTACAATTCAATGATAAGTCATATATGTATTGCGTTGTGTGTTCACTGCCCATAGTTAGATTTCTTTTTGTTACCACATATTCAACCCTTTTTATCCCATCTACCTCCTCCCCTCCCCCTTTCCCCCTATGCTCTGATAACCACTAGTTCACTGACCAAGTCCATGAGTCTCTGTTGCTTTTAGGTTTATATCTCACATATAAGTGATAAGCAATTTTCAACTTTTTCTGTCTGGCTTATTTCACTTAGCATGATTATTTCAAGATTCATCCATATTATCATAAAATGAAACACACTGAATTTTTAAATATATTGACCTGAAACAACCAACATCAGGACTTATTCTAATAAAATTCCTGAGTCTTAAAGAAAAAGAAATCTTTAGGACACCAAAAAATAAAAATAAAAATAACACAAAACTTTAAGGAAAATAGAATTAGATTATTGACAGACTCTCTAACAGTAATGCTTCATGAAAGAAAAAAAAATGGAATAATATATTCAAGATACTGAATTAGAGTATAATCAAAATGTTTTTATCCAGAGAAACAAAGTTTTCACAAATAGTAGTCAATAGGGAAAAACTTAGGAAATGTTGTTCTAATGAATGTTTCTTGAGGAATCTACTAAAGTACAATATTAAGATTCCTACTGGACCAAAATGGAATACAATGAACTATAATAATGATAATAACTGTAATAAATTGAAGCCAATCAAATATCTGTATACCTATGAGTTCATGATGATATTAATAGAAGAATTAATAATCTTTGGAAAATGATATAAAATAACTTATTATTTTTAAACCTGGCAAATAAAAAGAAAGAATCAGGTATCCATCCCACTTTCCTTATATAAACTATACGATTAAATACCCAAGTACGATGTAAGGAAAGTGTATTTTATAAGTATGACCAGAAATTGAATAAAAAGTGATAGTTTTAGAATATTAACATCTTTCACTAACAATGAATTAATAGCTATAGACATTAAACATCAATGACTTCTTATATCACAAAAATAGAAGCATCCAATGGCCAAGTCTACAGGAGATTAAACCTTAAGTCTCATACATTCATTGAATTTGCTGTCCATTGCAGGGAACGCAAAGGATATTTGAACATGTTAATTGTGCCATGAGTAAGCCATCAGCAATAGACAAAGTTCTTCACAGGTAGTGTTAAGAAAAAGAAAAGAGGGTGGAATAAACTAGATTACAAAAGACAAAAGATGCAGTGTTTTAATAGCCAAAAAATAGATTGTGATGTCTAAGGGTGAGTGTTGGGCTAATAAAACCATCAAATGCACTTAAATTCATATTTCAAGAGACAAGATAACAGTTATTTATTGGCTATGAACAGGATAGCCATTGGGGGATTCTTGAAAAAACTAACCAAAACAACATGAGAGATAAATAGTAAAGATATGATATATATTTATTTTTTAACCCCCGTACAGGGAAGGGAAATTAGCTAGGAGAAGGACATATATGCAACAAAACACAATGAATGAGAACAACTTTTTAAAAAGCTTTTCAATTTTATAAACATTATTTCTAAACTTGAGCCAATAAATGAATAAGAAAACAAGAGGACAATTCAAATAAACTGGCACTGTCATAATCACAGTTTTATTAAGTACTATGTATTATTAGGACCATAAAATAGTTGGAGGTCATCATGATGTTATTTCAATGTATTTCTAGATAAGCCACCAATAAGAAGATATATTTCAGACATTATCACAAAACTGGAACACATAATATTGATAGATATACAACGATTAGGGAGCACTGAGAAAGCCAGTTTAGAAGAGGAAGGTGAAATTGAAATCTTTTCAGAGGGAGATAATGAGAAGTAAGCAATTTTCCTCAAAAGGCCTCGTAAAATCTTGACTGCCAGGAGTAGAGAAACATTTTCAGGATTGAGAATTGAAAGAGAAAAGTATTTTTAACTCACAAGCTTCTTGTTTCCGAGCTGAGGAATGGGAAGTATTTTAACATTAACTCAGCTACTCAATGATGCAAATTCAAATGAGCACTCAAAAGTGGACTGAAAACTCATTTTCCTCGTCGTATCTAAATATAACATTGAAGTTTAAAAGCTAATAGTAGCAAAATATATTCAGATGTTACAATTTATAGAATAGTCAAGACTGTGGAAAATTAACATTTTTTGAGAGTCCATAATATATATGAGGTAAACCTATAAGGGAAATAAGTCGAATTTCATGATACTGGTTACATATGGTTGTAATAAAGTATGATAGAATGAAAAAGAGTTTTCAAGAGTATTGATAATATTTAAACTCCTAAAATGGATGACGTGTAATGTAATCTACACATTAAAGTTGATTAGTTTTTAACCTTATAGAAATGATGCATATTTAATAATATATAAATGTTTCATAAAATAAGCAGAAAACGAGAAATAGAATGAATAATTTAAGTATGTAATCTACGGTGTGGTTTTATTAGGCCAACAAATTTGTTTATAAAAAAGGAACAGGTAAAGAAAAATCTCATTAGTTCTTGACTATAGCTATGATTCATTGCATGACTTACTATATTTATTACTTAAATGCACATTTAATTCTTTTCAAAATTGAGCCTGTATTACTTTTATTTATTTGGAGAACGGGTTCAATTAAAGAGACTATCATTTTTGAAAAGATATATTTCACAATTGAGGTAACATATGTTACAAAAACCTTCAGTTAATCTAGGTAGTAAATTATTTAAGTCATTTGCCTCTCATTATATCCTATTTCATTTCTCCTTGTAACTACTCCCAGGAGGACATGGAAGAGAAGGCAAGGAAGGTAAAAACCCAGAATTCTTCAGGTTTAAAAATTAACAATGATTCTATCATTACTGCTTAATCCCAAACTAGAAAATGATCCATACTCTTTTCTTATCTGAAAAGAGAAAAAATATGTATTTCTGGACTACGGCCAGGCTTCTATTTGTAACTACATAACCGCTTGCAATGATTTCTGTGTCACTGCAGTTTGAAACTCTTTCCCACAGATGTTGATTCCCGCTTTCACAGACATTTAAACCAAACTATGTCTTCCTAATTTGCATATGCTGTCAACCAACTGCTCAGGGTTATCCCTGCCAGAGCTTTCTCTCCAGCAAATAGAATGGTCAGGACTGGGCTTTATTTCAAGTGTGTCACCCAAGAGCTTAACTAATTACCCTATGATTTAAAATAATTCTTTGATGCACCATCTTAAAGAATTAATATAGTATGAAGGAAAATCACTTTGAAGAAGATGGCTTTATTTCATTCTGTAAGGCTCTGAAATCTGATGTGCAATAAGCTGACTGACAAATCATTAGAGAGCCAGCAGGAATGACATTCAAAGCAAGCATTTCCACAGCCTCATCAAAAGTGTGCTGCAATGGCACCAGTGAATGTGTATTAGAAGTTTAATTTAGTCTCCTAAGTGACCTTGATCATTTGATTGCGTGATATCTGAGATAGTGTTTCCAAGTATATTTATGAATGCCTGAAGGAGGACATGGGGGGAAAAATACTTTCAAACATCTACCCCTGAAGATTTCTTGGATTAGAAAAGAAAATGAAAAAGACCAGTTTTGCTCATTAATAATTCAACATCTTTCTGATTTTAAAATCCCCTCCAGTCAAAATCTTGACTTTCTTTTATCGGAATATTCTTATTAGTGCGTACTCTAAGGCATTGGTGAAATGTTTATAAAGACAGTTTCTTCCATTTGTGCTAAAGTTATTCTTTTCCCTTATGTCCCTTCAAATTCGTCTGAAAAAATCTAGACTGTCCAGCACCTGCACATAGTAGGGTCTTCTCTTATCAGTTTTTCTCTTACTTGCTGCCAAATTGTTGGTTTTCTAATGCATGTTAAGTGGCTCAGATAAAAACTGTATGTATATAGCCTATAAAGAAATCACGTAATTTCAAAATAATTTTTTTCTATTAATAAAGCTATCACCTAAAATATTTTAAAAACATTTTTAGTTTCCTACACTTGTAAGAAGAATGAACCCCTATATTTAAACCATCTCACGATAAAATACAAATTTTATTGTATTGAAAATCATGAGTACATCTTTTGCCTTTACACTTTTGATCTCTGAACATGGGTGTGACCTTTATTTTAATATACATATAATAGAGTGCATGCAAATTTGAATAGTGAGGTGATTGTGTGCATTGCACACATATCCTTATAGACAATTCTAAAAAGTCCCTTTAGTCAACAATCATTTATTGAGCACTCATTATGTGCCAGAAACTGTTATGCACTAAAGATTCTTTAATGAATGGAAAGTAGTCTCTGCCTAGAACGAGCTTACTATCTAGTGGTATTTCATAGACAAATTAATAAGCCACTATGGACAATTATAGGATGTTACATGAGCCAGGTGAGAATTCAACACAGTCTTGAGGAGTGAGCGCAGACTTCCCAGAGGATGCAGTGTCTGCACTGAGTTCTGTGAAATAATTAGAATCAGATCCAGCAGTATTTTGCAGGTTTATGCTTGGGAATAGAATGAGTTTATCATGGGAATAGACTTCTGAAAAGAAGTAACATGTGTGTTTAAGAATTCTGAAGTGATAAGAGATCATTTTGCTTGTGGGGATCTTCCTAGCATTTAATAATATACACTTTTATTTATGTGTAAATATACAAGCCTAAAAAGATATATAGCGCATTGCTAAAATTCAATAATTAAACAAGGATGTAGTTCAGTCAGGGAATTGAGGCTACAGAGCTGGCTTTGAACATGAAGGTGATACAGCTGTTAAGAAAGACTTTAAATGTCACTCAAGGAAATCCATCTAAAAGTTGCTGGTAGTTCTCACTTCCATCTTGTGCTGTAATACCTGGCATGAGTGTATCTTCCCTTCAGGTCACAAGCCTTCTGAGGGTACAGTCCATATCTACTCCTTTTTTGCTGGTCAGCCTGCCCGGCCCAGTGTTATATGCAGCATAGTGATACATATGTAGCATAAGGGCAAGCATTTTTGACATGCATGTCAAGTAGATATTTCATATTTTTAAAGAAATTAAAGCTCACTATGAAATACATTTTCAGATGAAACTTTCATTTTTTTTTAATTTACAAAAGTTTCAGTAACAGATAGTCAAAAGATATTCTTACAATTTTTTTCTTCTTTCTTTTTTTTTTTTTTTTTTTTTTTTGTTACTTAGTACCTAGTTCTTCCTAATTCCAGAGGAAGAAGCATATCTCAGCAGCATATTTGTGGTAACTACTTCTAATTCATGGTTTCCCTCCGCATTAGATATTATAATCTTTTTTACAGATACTCAGTTCAGTGCAGTCTGCAGACAAGTCCAGGCTAACAACAATGGCAGATTCCAATTTGTTTTCCTGAGCCAACTGGCTCTCTGTTTGTGCTTAGGGCATAGAGCTTATATCTGAGAAGAGGTAATCTAAATCTTTTGAAATGCTCTCTTTATCTGTCAGACTCAGGTATACGCACAAATGAAAAAACACAAATAACCACATATATCACAAAGTAATACCTCAACTGACAGTTCTGTAAAAATTGGCATTTAAACAACCTTCAAATGGGTATCTTGATGATACCATAATATTTCTGGATCAGTATACACTATTGAATGACCTAAAGAAGTGATTTTTTTCCTTGTAATTACTTGATTATGAAAAGTAAAAGCCATAATTCCTTTAAATGTTAGGTATAGGGCCCTTTTAAGGAAATATTAATATGTTTTGAAATATTTTAATACATAATTGAAATTTTCAAACCTAATGCTTTGGAGGGGAAAAACCTAGAAACTTGTAAAAACAAAAACAATTCTAGATATATTACAGAGGTGGGTGTTCTTAAGGAAGATATTTTTAAGTGCTTTTATTTCCAATTACTTGATAATGCAACTAACTACAGTTTTAAGCTCCCTGGAGTTTTCTACATTTCACTTACATTTCAAAGTCTCAAATAAAATATAAAAGGCTATGGCTAGAATTTTATAGAAAACAGATTTTCGGGGAATGCCCAGAGGATGATAAAGATTCAGCCTAATTTCTCTCACTGCTCTCTATAACCTAATGGAATAAATATTGTTGCTATGGATGATAACATGTAATTACCAAAACTCAGGAAACACTTACTGTTCTTGGGTGCACTGTACATAATGAGGAGAACATTTCAGTTTCCGGTGAGAAGCAACTTCTGAACGTACCTGCCTTGGGATCTCTTCTGTGAACTCGCACGGCAGAAGCTTGCTGCCTTCCTGTCATAGTGCCTACTGCATCGCATTATTTTTTGTTTTCCCTCTTGCCCGAAAGCCCCTCGAAGCAAAAAGAGTATTTTATCCAAGGTTTTCATCTGCGGTGCCTAGCGTAGTGCTGGAGAATAAAAGTTAAGGAAATGTTTAAAACATGCATGCATGAAATGAATGAGAAAATAAGAACATTAAGATAAAGTTAAACCAAGAAAATTCAGTCGACTAGAATGTCCTCATTTTCCAAAGATAGAAGTCATTATCACACCCGGGAGTGTGATGCCATGATTTTATTTTCATCTTATTTTTAAACTTTTTTTTTTTTTATTTTTAAGCACAAAACCCTTATAGCAGGATATGGTGAGGCACAAAAAAATGAATAGTGGTATTTTAAAAATTTATTTCAATATATTGCCCTCTTAAGTCATATGATATCATAAGTGAATTTTAATATTAGATTAATGTTTTTCATTATTATGATCACTTCAACATCATATCGATGATATTTATGCTTGCAAGTCTTCTAAATCTAAAATACATCCTAATACTTGGCCTCTGGATAGTTAAAAATATAACATAGATGAAATGAATGGCTAAGAGCGATAACTCCTTTTTTTATGTATTATCATTTTATGAAACCCATTAGATATTTATAGATACTTGTACATTTCCCATTAGGTGAATAAATATAATATCTTTATTATTTTTTGCCGTTACAAGGTAATACACATTTGTTATAGAAAATGCTGAGAGGTAAAAAAAAAAAAAGAAGAAAAAAGTACACGAATACTCATGAAAAAAAGACACTGACCAACATGGCAATCATCCTTTCACTCTTAACCATGTAAAATTTGGCAAGCTTTAAGTCATAACACATTTACACTGCAAAGCAAATATTTTCTCATAATCATTCATTCCTTCAGCAGATATTTTCTAGCACCTACTGTGTATCAGGCACTTTTTCTGGGCCCTTGAGATACATCAGTGAACAAAATGAAAGACATAAACCTCTGTGGCCTATAAAAATATATTTTTAAAATAGATAATTAAATTATATAGCGTGTTAGAAAATGCTATAAGGGGGAAAAAAAACTAAAGCAGAGAAAGATAGGAGAGCGGAGAAGGAAGGTCAAGTTTAAATATGGTAGTTGGAGAATGCGTAACTGAGAAAGCTACCTTTGAAAATAATTTTGAAGGAAATGATAGAATGAATCTCAGAGAAATATGGAAATAGAAGAATAATGATTGTGAAGAAATGGGAGGTTAGTGTGGCTGGAATAGAGGAGACTTGGTAGATTGTTTTGAGAAGAAAATAAAGTAAGACAAGGGTGAGAACAAGAGGGCCAGATGGGAGGCTATCAACATAAACCAGTGAGAACATCTATTGGTGTAAGCCAGAGGGAAATCAATGATGGCAGGGAAAACCAATTATTTTGAAAATATAACCATTAGAATCTGTTGACGTTAAAAATAGAGTTTGAGCCTATGGCTGTGCCCCCCTGAACATGCCCGAACTCATCTGATCTTAGAAGCTAAGCAGGGTTGGGCCTGGTTAGTATTTGGATGAGAGACCACCTAGGAAGACCAGGTGCTGCAGGCATTTACTAAATAAATAAATAAATAAATAGATAAATAAATAAATAAAATGTGTGAAAAAATGAGCAACATCAAAGATCACTGTCAGATTTTGTCCCAACTAACAGGGAAGATGGAATTGCTCTAATTTAATTAGGGAAAGTTAGAGCAGATTTTGTGGAAAAGGTTAGATCTTTAAATTGAAACTATTAATATGAGTTGTCTATTACATATTCACACATATATTTGTAAATGAAGATTAATATATAAATTGGGGGATAAGCTGGAAGGTTAAGGATGAAAATATGGGAATCTTATGGTGAAACAAGGAAAGACAAAGAATTCGATTTTGTACCCAGGGAAATAACTGTAATGAACGATTACTCATGGGGTTTAAGATCGGTAAGGAAGAAAGCGAATACATGAAAGGTTAGAGAGAGAGAATGAAAATGTTTAGGATCAATAAATTTTATGTTTCAGTAGGGTCATAGGATTGTTGGGTTCAGGCTTAAGATTGAAGAAACTGGGAGTGCTCTAAGATAGTTAGACAGTGTGATTTTGAAACAAAGATCTTGATGGGGGTACAGTAACGCCGTCGCTTGTTATTTGAACAATAGGCCATAGGCTCCAAACTGCCTAGACACACTACTTCAACTTCATGTATCACTTTCCCTCACATTGTTTGCTATGCTTCAGTCATACTGGTCAATTTTTTTCTTCCTTCAACGCACAACCTTCTTTTCTCTTACAGACCCTTGCCCTTACTTTCTCTTAACATGGAGTACCCTATGTCTAAATCATTTAAATGACTGGTTCAAAGAAAATCACAGACAAGTTTTCTCTGACAGCTGACTTTGGGTTGGTTCCACTCAATTCCCCTTCTTACATATGTGTGCATACACACGCGTGCACACACACATTATTTTTGTCACTGTTTTACTTTATTTGAAGCGCTTGTAATGATCAACATTTATCGAGGATATTTATTTACTTATCATGTTCTGTCTTTCTTTCTATATACTACTCTAAATAAAACGTTAGCCTTTAATTAGCAAAAGCCCTGTCTAATTGACTTTTCTCTGCGGGTGACTAATAGAGCAGGTAGGAATGAATAGAGAATGTAAAAGTCTGAAAAAGTTTTCTCTCCTGCCCAAAGTAAATGTGGATGTCCATTTTACCACATCCCTGACATAGTTTTCCATTTGTATTTTTAAAACTGTGTCTACCTTAGTAAATAATAAATGCTATCATGTTGTTTCTGCATTTAATGTATTTTTTGTTGGCAGAAATATAAAATACCACCCAAATCCAGTTGTAGTTTGAATTACCTGAAATATTCTTTCACATATAGACACATATTTATTTCATTTCATACAGTGAGATGTTAGGATTACTTCATGATCCTTCTAAAAATATTTTGCATTATTGGTAGAATTGCTGTCTTTCAAATATGCTATGTTATATTATTGAGCTCCTACCTGGGATACATTTGTAGCTTATTTTTTTCTTGAAGTATAGTGTAATATGAATCTGGTAGAACTCATAGATATCTTTTTTTCCTAAGAAGAAGAAAATATTTATTATTTTTGGATCTCACCATGATTATTTCATTTTGATGCATTTGTTTTAGAAAAAAGAGAGAGTCTTTTATAGTCATTATTCACAGGGAGAGATGAGTTTGAGAGTAGGTTTTTATTACGCACTTGAACTTAATGGATTCTAGCACATAGAATGAAATCGAGTTTACACTGTGTCATTTACATTGGCATTAAGTTGGGAAGACTCACAGGACTCTCCTCTAATGGTTTTGCTTGCCAATATAAAATATAATCTTTGGTTTATGTCTGGTCTGTTACCGATTGTGCCTAGATAAAAATTCAGCCTTTCAAACTAATAAAACCTCGTGGTCTGGACATTAATGTCTCATGTCAAACTGATAATGAGGGCTATGAAGTGGCTTCTGAGAAACCCTTAGTTTTCATTCAGACCTGGTAAATATTGGGTCAGTTTGCTTACTATTCGAATTATGTTGGTTGTTTTCTGATGTACCCTCTTATTTTGCTAGAGTTTGAGTCAAAAGACTTCATGATCATCAACTATGTTTATATTATGAACCCGTAAATTAAAATATCTTTGTTTTAAAATATAGAAATTGTCTTATAATACTACTGTAATTATCAATACCAGTTTGTAAGCGCATGATTTCAGATTAAGTATTTAAGAAACAGTTTGTCCAGTATTTGGGAGGAAGATCTTTAAAATCATATCGAGTTCATGCAATGACAGACAATTGTAAAGCAATTCATTTTATCATCATAAGCTTATCTTATAAATTTGTTGAACATATCTTAAAGGAGATTATAATACTGTTGCTTTTATACTAGACACTTATTTTATGATTTTTTTTTCTTTTTTTTTGCTTCATATTGGCATCTAGAAATAGACTGTTTTAAGAGGAAATTCTCTGCATGGTTCAAAAAAACTTAAAAATTGTTCATGAGTTTATGTGAAGAATGATTATGATAATTTTAATGAATCAAAGATAATAGACTACACAAGATATGAAACTGAGTTGAAGAAGCCACGCATTTTAGGTGAATAGATTGAAAAAAAGGGTCACCATTAATATAAAGATTAATTAGATTTGCTTTCTTTCAGAACTCAGTCTAGTAGGAAAAAAAGGAACAGGAATAGATAATTAAAACACAATGTTAGACCTCTGGTCCAAATGACAGACTGGCAGCATGAAAGTATTTATCTCCTGAGTTCGCATTCAAATGATAGCAAAAGTATTGTGTTTTAGTATTAACTCGTTACTCTGATTACAATGAAGGGAAGTACCATGGGATTAAATATATCTACACAATTTGGAGGAAGAAAAAGAAAAGCAGTATAGTTCTATAACAGACAGAATTTACATGTTACCATTATGGAAATATTACCCATCTAATTTACATACTTTTATATAATCATTGTTAACACTTTTAATTGTTCCAAAAAATATTCAAGCCTCATTTAACAATTCTCTTTTAAGTTTTCCTGGAGTTCTCCCTCTCATTGCTCCTCCCACTTCCAATTTGGAATTGTGGTTCCCTAGGCCTAGTCCAAACACAAAAACAGCATAAATATAAATCTGAAAAAGCAAGACAATGTAGGGATATAACATAAATATATAAATAATGTAATTAATAACCTGGAGAAGTAAGAGTATATTGCACCTATAAAAAAATAATGTGGTACCTTTGGGGAATAATAAAATATAAAGAGCTTTTATAAATTATATTATATATATATGTGTGTGTGTGTGTATATGTATATATATTTGACAAAGTAGGAGAAAAATCAATAGATGATTTGGAAGAAAAGTTAAAGATATTTTCAGAAAGTTGAACAAAATCCCAGGACATTAAAATGTGATAGAAAAAAAGACAGAACATCAGTCTCCAAAGTAAATGCCCAATAGAATTCAGCAAAATTGATAAAAGAGGAAATGGGGAAGAAGAAATGAACAGAACTATATTACAAGAAAATTTTCCAGAAATGAAAAGTCTCACCCAATTTTCACTAGTGAAAAAAAAACCATATTTAGATACACTCTGGAAAAAATTCAAAATGTCAAAGGTAAGAGAACATCTTAAAACTTGTAGGGAAGAAAAGAAGCAGATCAACTACAAACAAAGACTAAGATCACCTCTGACTTATTAATAATAATTACTAGTAGGAAACAGGGAAGGGAGGCTTTCAAAGGGCATGGGGAACTTTGTTTCGTCGTTTTATTCCTGGCCAACCCGGAAAATGGAATCAATCTTGTATGATAATGAAATAAATGTATTTCATATGATTTAAACTCTAAAAATTTACCTCCTTTAATCCTTATTTTTAAAAAAATGGTTTAAGTTTATACACCAACAAAAAAAAATGAGGGGGGCAGGAGAGGAAAGGAAGTAATCTAGGAAGATAAAGACGTGAATATCCAAACTCATCTGTGAATCTGCCTAGTTGAAGAGTAACATCCTATATCAGAATAGCATTTTTCCGGAGTCTTACAATGCAATCAGCCCAGATTATAAGGGAAAAAAGACATTCACAAATGAAGTCTCATACAAATATTAAACATAAACGGGATGATGAATTCCTTTGAAAAACATGAGGATATGGTAAAGAGAAATGGTCGAATGAGTAATGGAAAACTCATTCAGCTATGACTACTATAATGTTCTGTTTGAGTTATACAAGTTCCTGATGTTTCCTCTATAGTGAAGGAAATATAAAAATAGAATACTTCAATGTTCATTGAAAAAAATATATAGATGAATCCATTTATATGTGAATTACAAGGATTATCAGTGGTTATATAATGGCATTAGATTTGGTCAACTTTGACCAAATACAAGTTGTAGGTATAAATTAAGTTGAGAAATACCATTGATTAAGGAGGATGGAGAGGACACGTGAGAACACTAGTGTCCTTATCTCATAAAATTGGAAGATAAAAGATATGGTCTATGGTTGAATAAAAAACAAGTCTAGCATGGTATTTGAAGTTGCTGGTGAAATCAGTGTAGTTGCCAAGAGTAGTATTATAAATAGGTTTACCCCACATGGTACCACCTATCAGCAGTCTCTTTTACTCTCAAAGAGTACAGATTTAAGCAACATATAACATGATACTTTAGTTGTAAACTGAAGTAGAGGAATGAATAATACAGTTTGATACAAATATTATTAGTTATAGCAGAAATTTAAACTGCCACCAGAAAACTGCCAGTAAAAAGTGTAGAGAGCTTAAACAAATGTAACTGTTGAAATTGGATCCTTTTTATTTCATTATAATTCAGTAATTTTGCTACTTCTTTTGCTATGTTTGCTATCTCTTTTTGTTATTTTGCTTTTTATCCAGCGTGATTTTAGTTTGTTAAAAAAATGTGTGATGATAATTGTCACGGATATGGAGCAAATAGAATCCTCAGTTGCTGTTGAAAAGAATGTAAAATGGTGTAACCAATTTGGAAAATGCTTGGTCAGTTTCTGCTAAGGCAAAATACAAATATATCTTATTTCCCAGAAATTTCACTCCTAGATATGGAAAACAGATGAAATGGTACGGGACATGAACAAGAGTATTTATTGGATCATTTTTTAATAGTTAAAAGTCCATCTACTTCAGAATACAAGATAAATTGGTATTTATTCATTTTATCAAACATCATCAAGCAAAAGAAGAAGGAGCTAGAACTGTGGTTAACAGTGTGGATGAATATCAAAAACACAATGTTGAGTGAGAGAAGCTACACACAAATGTTTATATGATATATTATTCCATTTCATAGTTCAAATAAGCAAAAATAATATATAGTGTTATACATTACAGTATGTTTCCTTTCAGAGAGAAGGTAATGATGACTGGAAAGGCTCACAAGAAGAGCTGATAACATTTTATTTCTTCTTTATTTAGGATTTACATCAATATTTTCATGATGTGATAACTATACACTGATGACTTCCATGCTTCCAAGTACATATGTAAACACCAATAAAATATCAAAAATATAATATAGTAATTTATACATACTGGGATGAGCAATGTTTTCAGACAGAATAATAAATAACCAACTAGAATAATGTTTGAGTGAATGCCAAGTAGAAGTGTCCCAGGAGGACAAGAGAGGAAGGGATGGGCCACTAAGTAGTGGGAATCATCTTCAAAGAGAGATCAAGAGACTACTTTTAAGTCCTTCAGAGTATCAGTGGCTAAATTCTGGTCCACAAATCAGTCTGTAAGAAATCTAAATGCATCTTAACTGGAATTTTTCCAGAAAATACATGATTCAGTAATTTAATGTGTTTTATTATTTATGTGTTTGTTTGTTTGCTTGCTTGCTTTTTTTGGGGGGGGGGTGATATGAAGAAAAATCAGAGATGGGTTTTTAAGACTATTCCATAGTTTACCGTACCTAGTCTGAAAGATATTACTGTCAAATCAGTTAGTTCTTCACTGTGATCCCTTCAGTGGGTCAGAAGTCTGTGTGCAATGAAGCAGAGAGAATCTTGGCTCTATTTTTCACTAACCTAATGAGGTGAGTGATAGACTCTGAAAGAGACCAGTCCGCTGATTTCCTGGCAAGCAGCCATTAGCAACTCCTCATTAGAGTGTCTCACTCAATCTTTCCTAAAGCGAGGGGATCTAAACATGTAGTCTGACAACTTATAAATAATCTAGTCATGGATTGCTTATGACTAATGTTTCTCTGTTTCCTCTCTTCTTGGTGGATTACTGTAATTATGCGGTATATACATCTGTATTTCCTACAAAGGATAGTTTTCTCCCAGGTAAATTTAATGTGCAGTATTTGTATTAGCAAAAATGACTCAAGAGAATTCTTTTTGCTGATCATTTCTGAAGTTTTGGATGTTAGAAAAGAAATCTTGTGATGAACCAGGAAATTGTAAAGGTGTAATTATTTCCTCCTTCTTATCAATTAGTAGCTTGTTTATCCCCTGTATGGCGTTGCAGTCTTATTCAGTCTGGCAAGTGAGACTTAAAGGAATACAGAGGGTTATTTTAATGAGAATTTCTTATAGAGCTGATGTGTTACCTCCAAGAATCTAACAATTATTAACTCTTTCGAATTCATGTTTTAAGAATATAAAAATTATTTTTATGTGATTTCTTACTTTTCTGATAGAATAGTTCCTTTTACCAACTCTCCTCCCACCCCAAATACTAACACTTGCAACAGGAAGGTGAGAGGTAGAGATGCATTTACAGAGGTGTGGATGTTTGTATTTTATTGGCCTGGTTCCTATATTTCTAATTCCTTGTTAATGACAGAATAGATGATTTTCTTTTCAACACGATGCCTCTCTAAAATAATGCAGTTTCACTTTTGTTGGAACCAAATCTTCCTCAAGATTCACTAGTCCCGTGGTAACTTCTCCTAGACGTTTTAATGAGGTTTGACCTTCTCTTTTAGTTTCTGTACTAAACTATTTTGTAGTGCTGCCAGAAGCAGTTTAATAACAGGTGAGTTTCACCCCTAGGCTGATTGTATTTCAGTAGAGGTTGAAGTGATCTCTGTATGTCAGGTTGTTAAATCTGTAAAATGCTGTGCGATCTTTCAAAATGAAAGTCAGTACATCAAGACAATATAGTTCTCCTTTTTCTTTTTTATGGACCTCTTTACATCTTTGTTCTGGACAGCTCCGAAATACCAAAAATAACTGCTTTTTTCCCCTACTTATGTATGGCTATCAATTATGCAAATACAAAAATTGCCCAAATAAAATATTCTTAAGCTTTGCAACTTTTCCAAGGAACTTCATAATTTAGTGCCTCCATATGGACCTATGGGGGATTATTAAACTGTGATTTCAGTACTTTAAAATTTATTTACAGTTAGCGATGTTCTTGAGGTCTCATTCTAATTTGTTTCTTCAACATCTACCACAATTCAAGGTACTTTTTATGTATCTTAGTGTGTGTGTATGTGTGTATATATAATGTATGTGTACATATTACGTATATACACATACATGTGTACACACATACACACACACATACTTTTTTTAATCCAAATTCTTTTTCTAAATCTGAATCACTTCCTACCTCCCTCAGACACCTACTTAATATAACTCAACATTTCAAGAAAGTTTCTCCTTATTTCCTTATATTTTATTTTTAAATACATAAAGCCATTTTGTTCACTAATTTGTTATGTATTAAATACAAACTATGTGCCTACTCTATACTCAGTTAAATAATTGAAAAAGGAACTACCTTAGAATAGTAATACTTTCTGTGTTGTTAAATTGCCTTTTTTAAAAAAAATTTTCTAATTGCATCACTCCTGGAATGTATGAGATCAGAACACCATTATTTTTTATATTCGATAAGGACTGCAATCCCTAAAGCCAATTCTATAAATATCAATAGATTATCTGCCTTTCTAAGTTATGATTCTGTGGTTCGGAATAACTTAAAAATCTTCCATATTACTAAAAGTTACATTTAGTTTCCAGATTGCATAGCTCCTTGCTGTTTCACAGGTTAGTTCTTTATTATCTTATAATTGAATTATTACAGAGGTCCCCTAAAGTATCCTTTAAATTTCATTCTCTGAACCCTGGTGCAAGGGACATTAAAGTTGGTTGACCAGCTGTTTTATTCTACCTACCTGCCTCACCCACAGAGCTGGACTCTGGGGCTTGGTCCAGCTGTGGACACATGACACAGATTGGCCTATCAAATTCTCTTCCTCAAGAATGTTGAATGTAGAGATTTGGTACCTAAATCACTTCTAATGACAGTTTATTAGAAAGTCATATTTAATTCTTACAGTTGAGTTCTTCGCAAATGTCCTACCTAATTTCTATATCTCCTAAGACTTAGTTTTTCAGATCATCCTTGAATTATGTAAGATACCCCAATACTTAGCCAATATGTCTTTTTATTTAATCTAAAAGGAGTTCATTTCCATAGATTAAATTAAGATAAAAATCCTTGACTCAAATGTATTCACCTAATATTGCCATCAGAGTGATTATTGAGGATAGTATTTAGCAATCAAGACTTCAGATATATTTGGACAATTTTTTAAATACATATTTTTTATTCTATCTTTAGAGATTCTGATTTAGTAGATGAGAATACACCATTATTCTAATGTGCATCTGAAGCTACCTATCAACCACAATGTAAAATATAATTGTGATCATATCACTCACTGCTTGGGGCTGATTTCAATAATGGCCACAAATCTTTGCAGCCCGGTCCTTCAAGATGTGAATTTCCCTTCCAATCAACCAACGCATGTTTTGTCTGTTATTGGGACTTGCTTTGACCAATAGACGATAGTGTGTCAATGTACATACATCATGCGCAATGATAAAAATCTAAGTTTTTTAACATAACATGAAGAATATTCATTATTTGCCTTCTGATTTTTTCTTTAACTTCTTTGCCCACTATTGCTTTATGCTTACTTTTTATCCTAGTAATATCTGATAGCTTGTAATATAGCGTATTTATATCTTATGCTGTTTTATTTAAACTAACGTTCCTTCCAACATTAAGATAGCTGAATGTTACACATTTTTTAGACTCCTTATTTTATCCATAATGCCTCATTGAAAATGAACTTAAGTTTTGGGCCTCTTATCTGTTTTTTTCATATCACATTTGTCTATTTTCATGTTAACACTTAATAAATTCTAGTTATTTTTAGGGGTTGGAATCTCCAATTCAATTTTAGCTCTTTAAGTACAGAACTTGGCCCAAAGTGAATTATGATAAATCTTTGTTAAACGAAACTACTATGGAATTTGGCAATCTGTAATCTAAGGTGTGAAGACGGGAAAAATGGAGGAATATATTTACACTGATTGAGCCAGGAAGTTTTGTGGGACTTTTGTGCGATACCGCATGTAGAATTAATATTCAGGCAGTTCTCTATATGTTATATGGTAGAACAGCTTAGCTTCAATTTTCCCTACATGTTTCACATGCACATACACTATTATTTCCCACAACCCTGCTGACTGTGTCCTAGAAGCCCAATGCTTTTCATGGGTCAAAGCATGTTAAGGTACAATTGATTAATACACCAAGAGGCTGGCAAGAGCAGTGACAGTGAGTTTGTGTCTATTGTACTAAAGGCCTGGAGGAGTTAGCTCCTTCTGCTGCTCGAGTCCCAGGAAACTTCATCGAGGGCTTGCATGCTGTCTTCAAAAGACCAATTTGAAGTTACCTTGAATCTGGAAAGGATGGAGAAAAGAAAAACCATGTATTAACTGTTGTTGTTCATTCCACGTTAAAGTGAGAATTGTATTTCCTGTGTATTTGTCACACACACTGATAGATGAGACCACGTAAACGCTGAAAGCACCAGTGAGAAATCTAGGAGGCTGCTGGGGTGACAGGCTCATCCATGAGCGGGACCTGGCCTGGCTGCAGCAGGCAAATGTGATTGTGACAGAAGTGACACGGACCTCCTGGGTGTAGGCTGTGGGCCTGGCCAGGCTGTGGCCCTCAATAAGTGAATCCTGTGCCAGTTTCACCCATAGTCTTGCCAAGAGCATTAGATGATCCAGGGAGCAGCAGATGGCTCTGGGTTCCAGATGTGAGACTACAAAGAAGGAGAGGTGGAGGTCGTGCCGGATCGACACTTTGAGGCTGATGCTCCTGAGCAAGTGGCTGTCTCCCCGAGCAAACTCTTGACTTAACCTCACTTTATTACATTCTACTGATCCCAGAAAACAACGACAATAACAACAAACAAATAATCTTTTTTGGCTTATTTTACCACTTTCACTTATTACGACTACTACTACTACTAGTAATAGTGGTGGTAGTAGTAGTAGTAATAATAATGATAAACAGTAAAAAAAAAAAAAGCTAAACTGGAAGATACGCTGGGTGAAAAGCTCTATGCAAGGGCTACCCAGGCACATAATGGTCATAGTACGCGTGGGTGCATTTTTAATAATCGATTCTCTGTGTCTGTGAGACTGTTTCTGTTTTGTATTGTTTGTTGTTTGAGGGTGGAGGCAAAGGCCAAAAAGCTGAAGGGGAATAAGAGGTCTAAATTTCCAGTTATAAAATAAATAAGTCACAGGGATGTACTGTACAGCATAGGGAATATAGTCAATAATATCGTAATAACCTTGTATAATGACAGATGGTTACTAGATATAGAGTGTTGATCACTTTGCTGGGTACATTCACGTTGAACAAACACACCGTACACCTGAAACTAATATAATATTGTATATTAAGTAATAAAAAGGAAAAAATTAGTAACCAATTTCTAACAATAGTGATAAAATAAAGGAAATGGTTAAAAGTGTAAAATTCATTGATTTATTCTTCAAAATCTATTTCTAATATATCCTTTCATAAATTCTGAATGTATAAAATTTCCTAAAAACAGGTAATTCTGGTAAACACATTGGCATTAATTGATTTAGGAATGAGTATTCATTCACTCTCTAGGGCTGAGATATGGACAAGATATCAAATTGGTCGAAGGGCAATATTAATCTAATCTCAAAAAAGTATGGTACTATGAATTACAGATCGACAAACACTTAATAAAAGTTTACCACTAAAATATTTTAACCGAATTCATATATTTTTTACTCAGCTGCTAGAGTAAGTTATAAAATCTTATTTTTTTAGGGATGAAAACTTGTGAATATTTTTCCTAAGAAATCAAAAGTTAATTTGCCATTTAAATAATAAGTATATTCTCAGTGATTATTTTGTTTAGAGTCTCGAAAGTGTTGTAATATCTTCTCTCGAGTTAAATACTATTATTGAATGTTTTACATCTAATTGCTTGTGTTTGCTTTAGCTTAAATAAGCATGTTGTCTCTGCAAACAGTGTTTTCACATGAGCTTCAGTATTTTGTTCTTGGCCAGTCGCTGAGTATTTAATAATGTGTAACACACTACATCTCATTCTCTTCATCTCTGAAATTAAAACAAAAATGAGCGCAAGTACATTTTACTTCTACTTTTATGAAAATTAAGTAAATTATCTCTGAATTCAATACCTGAATTGTACATTTAATAGCAATCAAAATATCTGTATTTACCAAATTAGAAAAGAATATGAATTCTATTCCATACATCAATTAATATTTAAATTGTGTATATATAATTTTAGATCTGCAACAATGAAATATCACTAATTATAACAATGAGTAATTAAAAGTAATTTCAAAGATAATCTTTTAGTGTTTATGGAGAGTTTTAAGCATGTGAGAGGCACAGTATATTACAGTGGGACCATTGGTGTATTAATCTGTGATGTGTTCTGAAAAGTAAATCTTTTCAATGTTCTTATATTCATAAAAGTCTAACCAAATGTGCAAACATCCTTTGGAGAGAGTCCAATTGAGAATTCATTAACAATCTTTGTCAGCCAAGGTCTCTATATCTTTTCTATAACTAATTGCACACAAAAAGTCATGGGTTGTATTTTTCAAACTGCAAATCAATAATGATAAAAATAACTGTCTAATAACCATAAGTGTGGAAATATGTAGCTATTTCTTCTCAAAAGGAAATATTTTCAACTTGCCTATACAAATTAATACTCCCTAATTTGTGTTTAAAATCTGTACATGTAATTTAAGTCCTCAGGCTTTATGTCCTAGAACGTAAACTTGCTTATAAATTGATTTATAAAGCACTAGAGGAGGATCCCACAAAAGTTTTACTTCCAAGAAGCTTGATAGGGAAGCTTGGTCAAGAAACTGAATCCTGAGAGGATCTTGGGGGGAAAGAGGGAAAGGGATCGAGGAACATATTCTGCAAGAGCATAAGACAGAAAAATGAATCAGTCACTTATCTCATGATATAGACCAAGGTAGGAAAATGTGAGCAGTAATAAATGGGATCTAGATTCGAGTACTTGCTCCATAACTAATTCAAGTATTGGCTTCACACAATTAAATGTGACTTGAATTATGTATTTCATGGTTCCAGAAATATTTTCTAATGTCATCTGTGTAAATTGAAGAAGTGGCACTTGATTTATGTCTAAACTCCCTTCTAGCAATAATATTATCAGATTCTGTAAAACAAACATCTCTTACTATATAATCTTTGAAATTATCTGCACTGTATGTTTAGATTTATTGACTTTTTTGTTGCTTTAATTTGTCTGAACAAATTCATAATGATAGTGGATATTTAAGTGTTAGATTAAATATATATTTTAACCAAACACTATGAGAACATTTTACCTTTGTCCTCCTAGTTTTATAAAACAGAAAATTACCATCAAATCTTTATACGGTACAGTTCTTTATTAAATAAAAAGTTTTGGATATTTCTGGAAAAAACCTTCTCATGTTTCACACTCCAGTAATGGTTATCTCTGTAGCTTCCAGTCTCAGGAGTAACAAAGAGAAGCCTTGTGGAAGAGCCATATTATTAGTTATCCAAATCCATAATCTCCTTTCCATAATCTACTTTCGCTTCCTTCCCTCCAATCTTCTTCTCTTAGTTTCCCCTCAGCTCTTTCAGAATCAGCAACAATATAGCTTAAGTACCTAAACCACTGAAAGAAAATGCTGTGGTAATTAATAATAATAATAATAATAATAATAATAAATGAGCTGTGATATTTTTAAAAATAAAATAAAGAATTCAACTCCTTAAGATTTTCAATTTCTGTTGAGATATTTTCAAACTAGCCAATATTATTAGGCCTACTCTCATTTTCAAAACATATTTGTAACTAGATGGATAACTATTACACTTTCTTTATTATGTGGTGATTCCATTTCCACTATGAGAATTCAGTGCCCATCGAGGCTAGATCTTATTTTAATTGGTTATTTAGTTAATTATTTATTAATAATAAATAACACAGCTTCCAACAAAGTGTATTGCTATCATATTCCTTCTGGGATCACAGTATTCTATTTATGAATTGATAGATTCTTCGTTAGAGAATGCAACACCTTAAGAAATTTTGTGCAAGTAGAAAATAAAAGTGAGGATGGTGACTTGACATTACAAAACTTCTTTTGTGGAAGACATGCATAGAAACAAATCCTGGGATACAAATTCATGATAAGTGCTGTAAGGGTTTTGGATGAGAAAAAGTGCTGGAGTGGAGAAGCCTCCATAATAAATAGGGTTGCTACTTGACTGAATCTCAAAATATGACATTATCAAGTGTTTTTAAAGAGGGGATATAGAAAAAGAATAGTCTAAAAAATGGAAAAAGAAATATCCAAAGACACAATGGCATCCAAAGTAATGATATTTTAGGACACTGTTATTTTGGCTATGTGTGAAATAGTAAATAACCAGGTGGTAAATGTGGCTGGGATGAGAATCTGAAGGGCCTAAGCAATCATACAAAGAAATTTGGACTTAATCCAGACATCTGAAAGCTATAGGATATTTTTAAGCTGAGTTGCGATGCAATTTAATCTTTGTTTTAAAACTAAGATTCTGATAGTATGGAAGATGAGCTGAATAAAGAAGCAGGTAGAGAGAAGTCTGGCTAACTAAGAAGTGGCGACAGTAATTCCAGGTGAGAGGTGGTGATATAGTCTCACAGGCTGATGAGGAGAGTGATCTGTTATATAATCCTACATTTTGAGCTTTGGTATGATAGATGTAGTTGCCCTGGATCAAAAATGGAAATAAGAGAAAGTCAGAATTGTAGTCAAGTTTTTCATATCTGATTTCTGTAATGAAGACTCAGATATGTTAAGCTAACAAATAATTTTATTTTGATAATAGAACTATAGTTGTAACTTTAATTCACTAATATCTAATGATTTCTCTCTTTTCCAGTATAACCTGTCATTACAAGCATGCATATGCTAAATAAGAATAGCATGTCAAGTGGTAGGAAGGCAGTAGATGTGTGTCCATGTTTTAGTTTGATGGATCTAGAGAAGTTAAGACTTGTATTCTTTACTCTTAGGGACTCAGTGTCGGAGTTTCATAAGGAGCATTTGTCAAGTCCTATTAGGCATTATCGCAGAGTAAAGAAGAGCATTCTTGTGGTTACAAAAGAATGCTTTCTTTGATGTTTAGACAGCTGAATGTGCTTCAAGTGTCATAGTGCATTAACAGTCTCTGAATCTCTGGGAAGGGGGACACCTTGTTTACATTTTCTAGCTAAGTGCCCCGCTTTGCACCCAGATTCTTTTCAACAATGTTCCCAAGAGGAATGAAAGGGAGAAAATGAAAAAGGAAAAGAGAGGGAGTGCAGGAGAAAGAAAAGAAGGAACCGACCGGGGGAGAAGAGGTGGATGGGGGCTGTAATTTGGACAAGGTAGCCATTTGTAATGGAGACTAATTGTTAAACAGGGTACTCTCTATCTACTTGATTTTCTTGTTCATCATTATAAGCTGTGCTTTTTTATCTGACTCCATTTGAACAACTACCTCAACTCGGTAATTTCCAAAGAGTAAGCTTAATTCAATAGATTCTGAACACTTCACTTATTAATGTCTGTAAATCTTATTAAAGAGTTTTACTACACTGCCACATTTCAAATTTAAATCCTCTTATAGATATAAATGCAAAAAGTCATAATCTATTTCAATTACTTCCTTAGGCTATAATTGTTAAATAGTAAAATATAGCAAATTTTCTTTCTTATGGGAGGTGGTTAAGCAGAAACAAAGCTAAATAATGTCATTATGATCTTCCTTTCTGGCTAATTCTCACTGCTAACAAATGCACAGCCTTTACCAACGTTAGGCCAGAAACTTCTCTTACATTTTCTCTGTGCTGAGACTGAAAGCCACCGAAAGGCGAAGTGGGAGAGTGAGTTGGGAAGTCTACTTTCACCAGTGACCTCCAGAATATCCTCGGTCAGATTATTTTAGTCATCCATCCAGAACCACACCAACTTTGCACTGATGAGAGTCTCTTAGATCTGCCTTAAGAAAGGCATTCAAATAGAATAGCAGTTTGTGACTGAGGGGCATTAGAGAGAAAAGGTGTGATCACGACATGAGGTTTGCTCTGCTTCACCTCAGAAGTTCTAAAATGGATTTATCTGGATGATGGAAAAAAAAAGAAGACAGCTTTAACTGCTGGAAGAAACCAACACCTATATTTTGAGTATATGTCAAACTCTGAGAGACTGAAGTTCTTATTTCAGCCCTTCATTTAATGGGCTATAGTTCATGAAGCTCCGCTTTTTTTGTTTGTTTGTTTTAGCTACTGCTTTTAAAGTTTTCTAAAATGATAGCTTTAACAAAAGGTATCTATTAGGGGTGCAGTGTGGGTGCTTTGCCTCACCTGGACAGGCTTGTTTGGAGTCCATTTCCTTTGATGTAATGCTAAAGGAAGATTTGCCTTTAATGGGAATGTGAGATCTGTTTTTTTGTGCAGAAGCTTTTTTTAATCTCTTATAAGAACAATCCAGTGTAAAGAGTTGAAATTTGAAACTTACTATATTAAAAGAAGACTTATAGCTAAGATATTTTAGAAAGTTTTAAAACCGAATTTTATGAATTATTTTAGGCAACTTGGTGGATATTTATGATGAGATACTATAGATGTGAATTACCTCTTCTCATATAAATATTAGAAATGTTATCTATGTAAGAAATTAAATCTTATATATCTCGAATATTTATACACATATATATACTATATTAGTACACATAAACTGCATCATATATATTACATTGCCATGTATAGAAATGTAGCATTTGTATGTATGCGTGTATAGTACAGTATAACTATATACAGCTAAGGCCACATTTTTAAAATACTTTTCTGATATTATTTCTCTAGGTTAAGAATGTCTCCTAACACTCTCTTTGTATTTCTTAAAAATACTTTCTATGACATTACAGGATTTTTGTCTATTTTTATGCAGAGTGGCTTTGGATGCCAAAGACTGGTCTTCTTTCCCAGGTTCTGTGTCCCCAGAACCCCTCTCAATGCTTTGTCATTTCCCAGGGCCTCAGTAATAGCTACTTAAATGTATGAAAACATAAAAAATAAATGATTTGATAAATACAGAGTTTGAACAGTTTTATATTTGTGTGTGTCTAGTGAAATAGATTCTTGTACCATCCATGCTTATATATATAGAAATAGGTGAGAACGAAGAGAAATGTACTTATGTTTAAAAGTTTATATTGGCTTTTAAAATGGCTTTAATCAGAGACTAAAATTTATTATTTAATTATATTTACTGCTATCAATGCTTTTGCATTAAAGACACTATCAATATGATATCTTGTTCCATTTTTAAAAATCCATTAAGGGTTATCAAGAAAGAAATCTTTTATATTAAAGCTTACCCCTTTACAGACCATCTTATTCTATAATCAGATTTAAGCTATATAAGGAGCCTATGGTATAGTTTATCAATAAGTACGATTATCACAAAGTATGACAAGACCATTCAATACGGAAAGAAGAGCCTTTTCAATGAATGACATTGGGAATATTGGATATCCATATTAAAAAATGAATTTGGACCCTTAATTTACACCATATACATAAAATAACTCAAAATGGATCAAAGACCTAAACATAAGAGTGAGATAAAGACTATAAAACTCAAAAGAAAACATAGGGCAAAAGCTTTACAAGATTGGAATAATCAAGGATTTTTTTTTAATGTGATACCAAAAGCACAGTCAACAAAAGAAAAAATAAGCAAATTGAATGTTATGAAAATTAAAAACTTTTGTGCATCAAAAGACAATACCAACAGAATAAATTAAACCCACAATATTGGAGAAAATATTTGCAATTATATACCTGATAAGTGATTAATACCCATTATATAGCACATACTTCTAATTCAACAACAAAAAAAATCAAACGACCCTATTCAAAAATGAACAATGAACTTGAATAGACATTTCTTCAAAGAACATATACGAAAGGCCAATAATCACATGGAAACACATTCAATATTTCTAATCATTAGAAATTTCAAATTGAAATCACTAGATATTCCCTTACCTGCATTAAGATGGCTACTACTAAAAATAAAACAGAAAAAAAACAAGTGTTGAAGAAGATGTGGAGAAATTGGAACACTTGTACACTGTTGTTGGGAATGTAAAAATGATGCAGACATTGTAGAACTAGCATTATGTTTCAGCAATTCTATTTTTGGTTACATACTCAAAAGAATTGAAAGCAGAGTCTTGGAGAGGTATTGTGTACCTATGTTGACAGCAGCATTATTCATAAGAGCTAAAGAGTGGAAGCAGTCCAAGTGTCCATCAACAGATGAAGAAATAAGCAAAATGTGATATATACAATAGAATATTTATTATTCAGTCTTTAAAAAGAAGGAAATGCTGACATATGCTACAACATGGTTGAACCTTGAGGACATTATGCTAAGTGAAATAAGCCAGCCACAAAACGACAAATACTCCATGATTCTAGTTCTGTGAAGAACATAGAATAGTCAAATTCATAGAGACAGAAAGTCAAATAATGATTGCCTGGGGCTTGGGGAAAGCAAAATGAGAAGTTGTTTAAAGGGAATCAAGTGTCAGTTCAGCAAGATGAAAAGATTTCTGGAGATGGATGGTGGTGAAGGTTGCACAGCCAATATGAATATTTTTTAATACTATTAAACTTGTACACTAATGTGGTGAATTTCATGTTATATGCATTTTAAATAATAACAATTTTGGGGGGAAAGCTATATTATCTCCTTGTAAAATATCGCTCTGGGTTTGAAACCTGGTTTTCATTTTTGAAATAAATGGTTTGGTCATACGTAAGCATAATTCTGTCAAATCATTATTTTCATTGATATAATGAAGAATATAGTGTCTTGTCAAGAATAGCGTGTTGTGATGAGATAATTATAGGATCAGAAGTCAAAATACAGGTATGCAGTTTCTGAATGACTAACCGGTCATTTGGTACCTTTGATTCCATTGGTTGAATAATGATGAATTTAGACTTGAATTAATTTTAGTACTCCCTTTCAGATCTATATTACTAGGTTATGTCTAATTTTTTAATTGGACTAGATTAAATAGAAAATAATGAAGGGTCTTATTCAGAATTGAATAAATCATAGCAACACAAACAAGAAGCAATGAGAAAAATGGTCACTTTATGTATATTTCCAATTCAATCCATTTGTAAATTACACAGAAACTAACACACGAGAGGTATTCTCACATAAAAGTCTAGATGCAATATAAAGAAAGGGGAGATGTGGGATTCTCTCTGCATTTTCTAGCTCATTCCTTCCCACCCTTAACTCTAAGTCTGCCTGTCATAAATTTTATTCTGCCCCAGGGCTTATAACCGTGAGTTGAAATCAACTAAAAAGATAGAATTTTCTCTTCGGACCTAACTAGAATAGACTTTACTTGGCAAGTCTAGCCACCTGCTTGATTTAAAGTTAAAAAAAAAGGACTCCTTAAATTAACAGTGTAATATGTGATTCAGTGGACACCTACTCATCATGCACTTTCTTTCATTTGTTTAACCATTACATTATCTTTGCAGTAAATTGGCCTTTGCATTCTTAATTCACACATGAATACTCTTTAAAGAAAGTTTATTAAGTTGACTCATTGCCTCTATGATTCTGATAATTGCTGTAAATTAAAGCTTTGCAACATCTCTCTCTGACATTACCTTTTTCTCTGAAGCTAAAGAAAGGAATAACCATAGTATAAGTCACGTGCTACTTTTGTCCCTTTACAAAATGTTTTTTTTCTGGAATATTAGTCATTTTTTCAAATTTTTCTCTAGCTTAAACTTTTGTTGGAAAACTTGAGATATATCTAGAAATTGCATGTATATAATTTGTATGTATACACATGTATATGTATGTGTAAACATACACATATATGTAGATATATTTTACACACATACATATATACGATAAGGAATGTTGGCTTGTGGTTAGGTGATGAGAGATAATTCATTTTTATAGTATTTTTATCTATTATCTGATCATACAAGGCACTCTATGGAACTCTTGCCTTCATCTCTTACTTCTGCCGCATCCTAGTTTGCCTCTTTTCTATATACTTCTCTGTGACCATATCTAGAGCACTGTTCTACGTGTGGTTTATAAATATTCAGTAGAAGTTAGTCAAAACACAGATACTATATCATAAAAAAATGTATTCATCTTATTAAAATTCATTCTTTTCTCTTTGGAAAGTCTTTAATTCAATATAGTCTGACTGTATAGTAACGAGGCAGATTGAATTAGACCTCACCCTATAGGCCTCAATTTTAACTTAATTATCTCTTTAAAGGCCCTATCTAGAAAAACAGTTGGATATGAATTTGGAGCAACACAATTCAGCCCATAACAATTAGACAGAATATTTTATTTACTAAATTATTCCATTCCACTGGAATAGGGAAAACAATCTTATTTTGCTATAGTCATAATTTGAGACATTGAAAATATGTTTCTATTATTAAATCCTAAGCCTGCAGTTTTTTATTCAAATGGTAGACCTATTTATTTGATTTCTAATATGCAACTTAACCCTTAATTTTGTGTCCACAAATATACGAACTCAATATAAAATACAAAGAAAATCTGATCATATCATACTATTGCTTTTTTCCACTGTCAATATTTATGAAACATTTCAGAAGCTCAAACTGTGAAAGCATTTTAAAGCCAAATAAAAGAGATTTTTATTGACCGAATTGGAATATTATTATATTACTAGGCATGGGGTCTATACAATATTTAGTATAAGGTTGTTATCTTCAAGTGTTGCTCAGGGTATAAAGAACAGATCACTGAGCCACAGAGGATTACTCTCAGGCCTTGAAGCCTCATGAAATTGCCACACCCAATTACAAATTAGCTTTAGACTAGTAACCCCTTTATTCCTTTCATTTTCTTCCTTTCAGAATGAGAAGGTCCATCCTATGGTTTGTCCACTATTGTATTTTAGAATGACATGCATTTTCTGATTTCATACGTCTGTGGATGAGAAGAAATTTTACATTAGGATGGACTATGCGGAGAACCTCATCCATGTTTGATTTAGATAATGAGGTTTGAGACTTTATAGAGTTGACATTTAAATTTGGGATTTATGGTTGATGCTGAAAAGGGCTAAGCATTTTAGAAGTGTTGGAATGATGAGAATGCGTTTTTCAGACATAAGAGATGTGACTTACTGGAGATTAAACAGTGGATTGTTGTGGGTTGAATATTGTCTCCCTAAAATTTATGCTCACCTGGAACTTTGGAATATAACTATTATGGAATGAATCGTCCCCTCAATCCCTAAAAATATGTTTAAGGTACCTATGATACCAGTGAATAAGTGAATTTATTTGAAGATAGGGTTTTGCAGGTATTAATAGTTAAGAAAAGGTCATACTGGATCATGGTGGGCCCTAATCCATGACTGGTGTCCTTATACGAAGATGAAACAGATTCAGAGAGACATACAGAGGGAGGGCAGCTATGTGACAATGGAGGCAGAGATGGCAGCTATGCTGCCATAAACCAACGGATGCCAAAGATGCTGGCAAATACCAGAGGATAGTAAGAGACAAGGGAAACTCTGGGGGAGGACCAGGGAGAACATGGCACTGATTTCAGATTTCTAGCCTCAAAAACAGTGAGACGATAAATTTTTTTTATTTAAATTAGTTTCAAGTATACAGTACATTAGTTAGACATCTATATCATTCATAAAACAATCCTTCCAATTGTTCCCTTCCCCCCCTGGCCCTCCACCTAGCCATCAAGCCACCAAGTTTGTAGTCCTTTTCAGAACAGCCTTAGGAAATTAAGAGACTGTGTTATATCTCTGACTTCATCTCTACATCATTCACTTTGTTACAGATACACTGGTCTTCTTGCTGCTCCAATAACACGTAAAACATGTTCCTGCCTCAGAATATTTACATTTGCTAAGCCCCGGTCCATACCATCCTTTCCACAGATATATAAATAGTTCAGTCCCTCACCATTCCAGGTCTTTACTCAATATCTCATTCTCACTGAGGCTTTACTTGACTGCTAAATACATCCTCCATCTCTAATATCCTCATCTCCCTTCTAATTTTTATTAAAACATCTGTAAGTATCTAGCATACCATATAGTTTATCTATTTCTCTTGTAATTTGTCTGTTTCCACAGTAGAGTGTAATATGCTTGAAGAACAGGGATTTTTTCTTCTATTTTGTTCAAATGTTTGCCATGCAATAATTTCTCTGTGGGTATTTATAAAATAAATTAATTATGCTACAAAATTGTATTAGCCTACTTAAAATATTTTTACCGAAGATGTATGTGTAAAGTTTTCACTAACTCACTGGGTTATTGGATGGGTTAAATTACAAAATACATATAAAGTCTATAGCAATCACTCAAAATGTGTGGCTGTTTTTTACTCAAATGTGAACTTGACTATAGTAGCACATTTTAAACATGTTTAGTTTACTCAGCAATTCCTAAAACCTCACCTGCTTCACAGCAGATTCTCCATAAGCATGCGTTGGATTAATATTGGCTATAAAATAAATAAAAACAAACCTCAACATGCCAAAGCGAATATTTCTTATAGGTATTTCAAAGTCACTGAAAATTTTTAAACGGGAAGGTGACAAAATACACTTTAAGTTTTGGAAATGTCGTATGGCTACTATGTAACTAAGGATTGCAGTAAGTCATGAGTAAAATAAAGCTAAGTTAAGAAATTGTTCTATTAGTCCAAGTGAAAATTTGAGGTTTAAATAGAGGAAGTATATATGGAGAGAAGTTGAAAAAATGTAATATTCTAGAGGTATAATAACAGTGATTATATATGGACTAAAGAAGAATGAGTTTCATTTTTCTGCCTTGAGAAACTAGACTGATGATGGTGTGATTCGGCAACCTGTCAAAGACTAAGATATGGGTGAATTTGATGGGAAAAACTGATTTTAATTTTAGACGTCTTAAGTTTGAGAAGCCGGTAAGGCACTAGGTGAAGGTGTGAAGAAAGCAGCTGGGTAGTTAGTTAGGTCTGGAGCTCAAAAGTAGGTTTGTAGGGAAGATAAAAATTTGTGAGCCTGAGATATATAGATAGTTCCTAAAGCTAAGACGATGAAGAAAGAGAGATGAGATGAAAGCTTAGAACTCAAGATATCAGAGAGATATGGAATTATTAGCAAAAGTAATGGAGAAGAGGCAGCTGCTGGAAATGTGGGAAGAAAACAAGAAAATAGACTGTTAGAGAAGCACAGAGTCTTAATAGTAGCAAGAGTCAACTAACTTTTCAACTCCTTTTTTATTCCGAGGCCAAGCTATGACATCACGATAGGGCCCTACTGAATTACTTTTGGCCCATTCATCACCTGTTTGTGACTCTTTATGTAGAAATACTCTGGTTTTCCTTGGCCAATCAGCTCTACTCTACATTCTCAATCTAGCTATGATAATAATCCTGGTTTTACCAAAGCTCACACTTTAATTTAATTTTCTGTTTCTTATACCTGTCTACTCAAAATTTTCAGTTATTCGCATCAAAGCTTGTGTTAATATCCTAATCGTCCTCTATTATTTCTTTGTGCTGTATGTATTTAAATATAAACAAAAACTAAGAGGCAATGAGTGTTAAAAAAAAATAAGATTCAAAATACAAAATAAAGCAGTTTATTTTGTGATGGTTTTCATTGTGTTGTTGGCCATTGTACCTGAAAACTCTCATCCTAATAATACAGCCTATAACTAATGTATTAGGTACATCATTTTATGGCATTTTATAGGAAGTAAAGAATAGCATTTGAATCAAATGAAAAGTTGGACATATAAATGGCCCACAATTGTTAATACACAGACCATTTACTCCAAAAAAAATTAGGTATTTTGAAAATTTTTTACAAAACATAATGGTTATTATTCATGAGACTATGGCTGATTTAATTGACTAATCTAAATGGAGGAATTCCTCAGTCTGCCTTAGAAATAGCCTTAGACAGTCTTTGTAATACATTTCAGAGAAAGATTGTATTTGAAATGACGTTGAACTCTGCTCTTTCTCATGTAAACGACTGTCCTGTAAGGTGAATTTCCTCAGAGATTTCAGCGATTTTTATTTGCAGCGAAAGATTTTTGTGACTCTGGAAGACCCAGTTCTAACAACCATTTTAGTCCCTCTGGCAAGATTCTCGAAACTCTCTCTTCAAGTGCCTGAGGGCAGAGAAGTGAGAATGAATAAGTCTGGAGATTCTGGGAACATGGAAATCACAAAAAATCTTTGAAGGCTTTTTGTTTTATCAAAAAAACACAAGTAAATTTTTAATTTTTATCATGTTTGTTCCATTATAAAGTAGTGTTCTTCTTTTCCTACCCTGTAGCAGTAAAATCTATGCTTCCAGAAGACGGTCAATGTTTATCACAGAGAGGGCTCTGTATACTTCTGGAACATTCTCTGGGAGGCCTAGAAACATTAATTTGTAAAAATTAAAGAAACATTTCACAAACAGGAACTGAAGAAAAAGAAGGAAAAAAATCAGAAAAAAGCTAGAGAGAAGAATATTACAAAAGAGATTACAGCAAATATAGGACAAGGGTGTTTGACATAAGCCCTCCTGCTCTTTTTTAGGTATATTCTCCATGGTTTTCTTTAAACCTCTATCTCTCGCTTCCACTTTTGTTTAAATTTATTTATGATATAAGAAAAATGTTACAAAAATGATTTTTATCAATTAATATATATATATATGTCCAGTTATATTTTATGTGAAAGATATTATTATTTGGACAATAAAAATAAATCAATAGGTAATTTTTCAAAACCTAAATGAATTTCTAGTGTGTAATTAAGCCTAAAACTTATGATCATAGCTACAAGCTGGTTTTATAACCCCATCACATGATCAAGCTCTAAAATAAAAGTTTATTACACATTTTTCTCCAAATGTTATAGACTTTCTCATGTCTAATAATAGAAAAATAATACCAAGGAAGGAGAAATAAAAATGACATCATTTAATAAAACAATTAATGTCTATGCATCAATATTTCTACTCTATCCCAAACACCTGCTGAATACAAATACTAAGAAAACAAAATATTCAGGAAAAGGTAATCATAAGTTCTCAGCTGAACCATCTAAGTGAAGTCATTTAAACTCTTCTAACACTAAGTTATTCATTTATAAAAGCAGAACAAAAGTTTTTATACCAACTGCCTGAAATTAGTTGTTCAAGTGAAAGTATTTGATGGCTTTTTCCTGAGTTTATGAAGTTCTAGAGAATTTACTTAAAATTTAATGTTTTAGAGAACATACATTTGTTCTTATTTTTTGTATCATTTGTATACACTAAAATAGAAAATTTGTGACAGTACTCTGAAATATTACCCATGAGCTATTTTTAATGAACTATATGCACGTATATCTATAGATACTGAGAGGATAAAAATGTACAAGCATATACTTAAATACTTCACAGTGTTTGGTCTTGTTTCATGAGAAGAGTTATGTGAAAATTAAATGTCAAGGCAAAGTATGTAGCCCTGAAAGGTAGAGATACCCAGAGAACTCCGTATGACCTACAGAACTGTTTTGAAGGTGACATGAGATAATGCGTATGGAGGTGCATGAATTATAACTGATCCAAGGCAAAATGTCAGGGATATCAGTTTTCTACTTTCCTACTAAAAAAGCAATTAACTACAACTAGCTGAGACTCATCTTGCTCTTTCTACCTAGACAGATCATTAGGAACTTGACTGACTTTCTTGAAAGAAGAAAAGTGAACTCTCAGAAAAATTGCTATGTACAAAAGCCTAGGTCTAGCAAAAGCAAAATCTTGGAATTTCTGATTGAGATCGTTACCGTTGAATGATATAGTGATTTGGAACAGCGTTCTCAACACATCCATTTGTGGCTGAATGGCATTTCCATCATTTATTCTCCTTCTAGTTTCTATCCATTTTTTTTCTTCTTAAAAGTCTTTGTTCACTAACTTTTTTGATTTTGATTGTTATATTTTGCAAGTAGATATATATCAGCACAATACCATTTTTTTAAATTCAATATCTGAATTAAATTTGTTTTACTATAATCTATTTCTTTAAGTCTCTCCTTGGAAACTTCCACTTACAGCATTCCATACTTTTCTGAGATAATATCTGTTTATCTCTGCTGGCAATTGCTTAGGTCCATTTCTTTGATGCATAAGTTAAATCAAATTTTCTTAAGTCATAGATGCAACTGAGGTTTATCTGAACACTCTATCACAATTAAATTATTCATTTAGCATGTACTTTTTTTTTCTCTATTTGCTTTAAAATGTCTGTCTCATCTCTGATCTTCATTTATTAAGAAAGTGAAATGAGGCTCCCCCATTTCCTTTTAATTAATTTTATTATCAGTTCACTTAAAACATTTAATTAAAACGTATACACACATATGGTGATGAAGTGATGAGATATTGAACACAAGCCAAGTATAATGGCATTTTTATTTCACTCAGTGTAAAAGTGTAAAGATTAACAGTTCTTTACCTGGGCATATACATTTGAGATTTAGATGATACATACTGTTTCTGAGCAAAAAATATACATGATTATACTCATCCAGTCTTGCATAAAATTGTAAGAGATGCACATATCTTTTTGAAGCATATCCCTGGCTTTTGCCCTCACATTGATAGGATCACAACATAATGACACACACACACAAAAATGAGCAGCAATGTCATGCCACAAAGAAGGTAAAAAGTAATGTTTTTGTTTCTGTTGTTAAAAAGAGGCATGATCATAGCATGGAATGTTGTGACAATTCAAATTGAAGGAACAGTGAGAAGAGAAGCCTCTGAACAGGAAGTACTATAAAGTACAAAAGAGACTGTAATAGCTACATTAGATAGAAATGTAAATAAACTCTTACAATACCCAGAGAATCGAAGTTAGATTGTCACTATGTGATCTGGGAAGTTAACATTGAAATGGACAAGAGTCTCCTGTATAGGGAAATTGAGAAAAAATAATTCCTCATAGTTTTAACAAGAAAGACAGAAAATTGGAGACAAACTATATGAACAATAATAATAGTAAATAAGTAGCACTTACTGTGTTGTAAGTGCTTTATACATACTAATTTAATCCTTACAACAATCTTCTTCAATTGATACTAGCATTAGTAGCATTTTTGAGATGAGAAACATGAGGCAGAGAGCTTGAGTAATTAACCTGAAGTCAATAAAACTAGTAAGTAATGGAGCCAGATTTTGAACTCAGGAAATGTTGAAGGAGATCAGGGAAAAGAAGTGACTACTTGACATCAATCAGAGGTTCCTCATTTCTTGGAATGTATGGTTCTGCTCTCTGTCTTCATAGCTGGAGCTGTTTCAAGGATGCAATTTGAGAGAATAATGTGTTGTCAAAACCATCTGGGCTGTATATGTGATTGAATTCTCTGAAGGTCTCTATATAAACTTTAAAGATTCTGGTAGGGGCGTGTAGCAATCTATTGCTCTTGCAGTTGCCCAAGGCAAGCCTTGTGCATAAGTTTATATTCCCACCTACCAATGAGGAGTGATCTCCCTCTTTCTTTGGTCTCTCAGTCTTTCATTGCCCTCAAGGTACAGAGATCATTTTAGAATGTCTCTCAAGGAACCCTCAAGGTTGTGATCTCTAACAGGAAGACTGGCTCCAGATCTGTATTCTTAATCACTATACCGTTCTACCTCCATAAAGCAGACTGTAGCATGACTTGATTCTTGGATGAGAATAGAAAGCATGTAGTTGGAATACTGTCACTCTGCACAGGGGTGCTATTGACAGACTTTGGCAATCAATATTAGTATACCTTCTCACTCAATATCAGATTGCTTAAATCAGCACACTACAAATCATTCTCAATAAATCAGAACTGGCTTGGAAGTTGAAAACCATGTGGTATGTTTGCTAACGCAGTAAATACTCCTTCAATGTAAGAATGAAATAGGAGGACTAGGAGCTTCATTTTGGGCAAATAACATTATATTTTTGGAATAGTCTAGGCGAAACAAAGAAAACAAATCAATTTGGGGAAGTAATAAGAGAATTTCAGTGAAGTAGAAAAATGCATCACAGAGACATTTTGCAACTAAAAGAAGGGCGGACCTGAACTTTGCACCTGTATAATATGACTTTCTCACTCATAAATTTCTTACTTTTATTAAAGAGTAAATATTCCACAGAAACTAATGTGGTTGAAACTTAGAAGTGTATTATAATTTTTTAAATGTATTATTATTTTACCCAGATGGAGAACATGATAATATCAAATGCATTAAGGATGGTGGGCATTGGGGAGAAAAATCACTCTGTTCTAAGTATTACTAGTTTTAGAGTGACCTGTCATATCCGTAATCTCCTCATGAGATTCTGAGAGAAGAGCAGGGAGCAGGAGACTGTGCAAATAATTAGAACAGTTGTTTCCCCAGTTAAACCATCTATTCTATTTTATTCCTTCATGATTGGTATGAATGGAGAGGAAGCAGGGGGATGTAAGGTAGAAACTTTGGGTCAGCAGAAAAATCATTTCTTCCTTGTCCTTTCTGGGTCTTCACATTATGCAGAGTCCCTAAACAGAAGTTGTACAGTCTATCAATACTGTGATCTCAGATTATCTAATCAAGTGTTCATAATGTGTGTGTGTGTGTTTTATCATTTTAGGTAAAGTTTATAGTTGCTTTGTATATTTATAGTTGCTTTATTTAATATCATTTTGCCACTTGAGCCTTGAATGTTTGGTAAATGCATATTCTACTTTCTTTTCTTTTTACTGAATGTGATATAATTTTCTGTACCTAAACACACATCCTAAATTCCTTCACCTATGAATAAAAATCTTTAATGAGCTCTGTGCATCTATATCACAGGGTATAAGTTGTATAGTTCCGTGTATAAATATTTGAATTCTGGAGTAAGAAAGAACATAGCATGTATTAAATTCTGTTTCTTTCAGAGTTAAACTTAAACTAAAAACAAAATTCAGCTTAGATGTTTCAATAAAGGGAAGGTAAGGAAGAGATTATTTGTAGAATATGGGCAGGGTTAAGAGGCACAGCAAGGACTATTGAAGCATCCTAGACTAGCATTGCAGCAAGCCACTAATTTCCGTGGGAAATGGAACAGAGGAAGAGCAGGAAGAGGAAAAAGAGAAACTGGAGAAAGAGAAGGAGTTTGAAAAGAGGTCACCTGACAACAACTTTGGTCATGGAGAGATGATGCCCCTTCCTAAGTCTTGAGAAGGAAGAAGCAGGAAAGAAATACCTACAGCATTCTTTCCTCTGGTACTCTAATCTACCTGTGGCTTCCACTAATGAAACCCAATTAAAGGAAACTGGTAATGAAGATGCATTCTGTAGGGGTCGACTTCTTGAGGCACAGAGAGCAGGGTGGAAAAGGTAGAGAACAGGTGTGGATGTGAATGGGGAAACTATTATCAGTTGGCAATCCTTGAACTGTGTACTAATATCAATGAATCTCAGTTACCACATCTGTAAAACAAGTACCATATAGTACCTATGGAACAGATTCGTGATGATTACATACAACTAATGTATTGGGCACAGAGAATGTGTTAGGTGTTCAACAAAGGAAAGCAAAAACTTCTAGGTTGAAATAGCAGCTTGACTTTTATATTTATTTCTTCTCATACTCAGGCTCCAACTATAATTATTGTAAGGAATAAAAATGTTATAAAGTTGTAAGTACAAAGAGAAAGGGTTAAGGTTCATTACTTAACTACAGATTTCAACAAATGTTTTACAAAGTAGGTTGACAAGTGGTTACCAATTTAGCTGAGAATAGTATTTAATGAGTTGATGAAGGCATATGTCAAGTATAGAGCTCAAAACAGGAGAGTCACTTGAAAAATTGTAACCATCAAACCAGAACATCTCTGCTCTCAAAAATGACACCAGCCACATGTATGTATCTGCGACAAGGAACAGGAGGTTTATTCTCAGGAGAATTGAAGAGGATACACTTAAAACTAAAGGTAGTGGATATGATGATTTGGGAGGTTTGAGAAAAAGAGATTTAAAAAAATTTGCTAGCAGATCACCAAATCTTCCCCTCTGCTTCTGATGATGAACACCAGGAGCTAAGCAGGAGAATAGAGTACTGATCTCTCAAAAAAATGGACAGCACCACAGAGAAGAAATCCACAAACTGGTATTTGGAGTTTCTTTAAATAAATAGTTTACTTCTATACCTAAACTTGAATGAAACGAGTTTTTTTCTCAGCCATCCTAAAATCAAGTCTATAAATCCAACCAGTTATATTTTAAGTACTACACTCTTGAATTTGAATGGACAAAGATTCCCAGACATATGGGAAAATCCTGCAACACAAAGAAAGGAGGTTAAGTGGAAAGGAAAGAAGAGGGAGGAAAGAAAGGATGCTAGAGAAAGAAGATGAGGGAAAGGAGAGAGAAGAGGCGAGGGACACCAGAAGAAAACAGTAAAAAATTTATTTTTCAGAAGAAATAGAGACTATAGAGGAAGACCCTAGAGAAGAAAACAAGAGAAAAATGTTTTCACACTCAGAGATGTAAGAAGGTGTAACGGCTATCTAACAAGAGTAGGATGCTATTAAAAAATAGAACACTCATATAAGAAATATATTATAAGGAATGTAAGAATATAAATTTAGAGAAATATATACACATACATGTGCATACATACATATGTTTGATAAATATATTATTTGTTATTTGTAGCCCATACAGTTATTTGAATTATTTGTATATTATTCAAATAATCAAAATCAGGTTCACTAATAATGTAAACTGATATCTTGTGCTTGCTGTTGTGATGCATTAAGAGAGATTCAACATCTGCCAAAACTGTTTAATCTCAATTTAATTATAGAGAAATAGTCACATATACGAACTAAGAGTATCTATAAAATAACTGGCATTTAGCCTTCAAAATTACTATGACAAGGTAAAGAACCTTAAGACTGACCTAGATTAAAAGAAAATAAAGAACTTTGGATCCCTCTGAAAAAAAGGAAAAGAAAAATTCCACCTTGAGGATATTAGGAGAATTTGAATATAGACTGTCTATTGAGAAATAATTTTATCTAAATGCTCTAGAAAGTATTAAAATCAAATTACTTATGCCTCCAAATGGAAATATTTTAACTTAGAATTCTATACTCGGCCAAACTATTAATAAATAGGAAATAATGATAAACTCATTTTTTAACACACATTTCAGGCATAGAAGAACTTAAGTCTTACTTTCCATATATACTTTCTTAGGAATTCACTGGAAGCCATGCTTCCAACCACTGAGGTGCGTGTGGGGGTATGTCCCAGAAATAGAGGCAAAGAGGAGCTTTTATACCACATAAGCATCTATCCAAATGGCAGCCAGAGCCCAGAGAAACCTATGATGATCTTCAGCGGGGGAAAATGACATATTAGAAAGACACCGAGGTACAGTTACAGAGCACATAGAAATAATTATGGCTAGGAGTGTACAAAATTATGCAAGTGAAAAAAGATAATTTAAGGAGATAAAACAGCTTTTTCAAGAAAGAAAATGTAGAATATGGTTTTGGAGTGAATAGTATCTACATCAACGTGGAGCTGTAAATGGTGATTTCTGATTTAACTAAAAATAGTGAAGTTGATATTTTAAGAAGATAGGGAAGACAATTTGGGGTTGATTATGCATGTGAATTAAAATTTCATTTCTGTTAAATGGACCGTCAAAGAAAATAATTATAAGAATATCATTGGGGATATGGAGATAATCATGAAAAAGAAGGTAAATAAATTCAAAGTTTTGCAATTGAGTATCAGGACTGACAATTGGGCATTTAAAAATATGTATAGTGCATATTATTTTGATGTTCGTCTTAGCTTGCTTTCCCTAATAGCAGAGCCTTAGACAAAAGGCTTATATGTAATTTATTTATAATACGATCCCAGGGACAAGAATGAGGATTAGTGAAGTAAAGCAGGAATAGAATGACAGCCAACACAAGGATATATCATTGTTGTTCTGTGTGATTGGTAACTAGGTGCTAAATATATATCCAAGATGGAAAAATTATAGCAAGATACAGAACAATTAGTATTTCAATCAGAACTAAAGTGAGAACCCAATGTTAAAGAATAACTTTGCTTGTTCAAATAATTACTTAAAAAAAAATAGATAAACAAATGGGAATCAGAGATACTTGAGTCTAGACCACAAATCTCCTTGAGCATGTATCTTCCTGGCCCACATACAGAGTCAGCCCCTCTCTCTACCTTCAACTGTGTGTTCTGCATATGTTTTGCCAATTTCTTTGCATTGGCATAGAATGAAGTCAAGCATCTGGGCTTCTCCATGTTTGTTAGACTCTGTGTGATTTTTAAAAGTAACAAAATCTCTCAGAGTTTCAGCTTTCTTATCTGTACAATAAGCAGATTAGATCACTTATAACCTCCCACATGCTATTACTCTACCAGCTAAGCAAAGAGATGTACAGAGTGCCTTCATAGAGGGTCCACAGCTGTGAAGTCACCTGAGCTCTGTGTAGAATTGCTCGTTTGAAGAATATCATGCAGATGTGTTTTGGCCACAGCTGAAGATATCGTTCCTGAAAGCCGTTTTGAAAGCAAGGCTAAATAGGACTTCCATGAGTTTTTCTTTTCCCATTTATTTTCTTTCCAAACAATGCCAAAACTGACAAGCACAATTTGCATCATTTTTCTCTCCACTGGACACTGCATCAACAACATAAATTAACTAAAAGGAACACAAAGCAACATCAAAATTTTGACTTAATTTACAATTTGGATGACTTCCTATCAGTACTAGCCAAACTTAGTAGAACATTTAGCATATTAATACCTAATAGTTTTGTCTGGATTTTCATTTTTAATAATTCTGTAATGTGCACTGTTCTCGGTGCAGTTGCTTCCTTTGCATCTATTTCAATATATTTAAATGTTTCTAGCGTGACTGTCTATGTATAATTGTGTTTTGACCATTAATAGAGGGTAAAAAAAAATTGGTCTCTTTAAGAATTAAAGTTTAACAATGATTATACTGGCTAGAATAAAGAAAAGTCATAAAATATTAACTAAAATACTGGCTAATGAAAAAAAGGGACTGTGGGTGGGCTCAATAAAAAGATCAATATAAATTAAAACAATAAGATACCACTCTATACTATTAGAGCTTCTAATTTTTTAAGAATTGACAATATCGGTATCAATTACTGACAAAGAAGAGCAGCAACAGGAACTCTCATGCAATGCTGGTGGGAAGGCAAAACGCGCAACCGCTTCGCAACACAGTTTGGTAGTTTCTTACAAAGCTAAGCATAGCCTTACCACAGGATCCAAAAATCGTGCTCCTAGATATTTACTCAGTTTATTTGAAAAGTTATATCTATACAAAAACCTGAATTTTCATAGCAACTTTATTTATAATTGCTAAAAACTGGAAGCAGCCATGACATCCTTCAAGAGCCAAATGGACAAACAAATTATGGTACATCCGTACAATGGAGCATTATTCAGCGATAAAAAGAAAATAACAATCAAGTCATGAAAAGACATGGACGAATCTTAAATATACATTGCTAAGTGAAAGAAGACAGTCCGAAGGAGCTACACAATATATTTTTCCAATTATATGACATTCTGGAAAAAGCAAATCTATAATAATGATGAAAAGACCATTGATTGCCAGGAATCAGAGTTTGGGCAGAGAATTGATTAGTTGAAGTACAGAGGATTTATTTTTTAGGTCGGTAAAGCTATTCTGTATCATACTATAACTATTGTTCTGTGATATTAAGCATTTGTCAAAACTAACAGAACTGTACAGCACTAAGAAAGAACCTTAACATAAAAAATTTAAAAAATCAATTAGGAGGTCGATGGATCCCAGCACGGAATGTAGAATGTAAGAAAACAATTGACTTTTGTTACAAATATGAAACAGCTTCACTGGTGAGAGGAAATGATGCTGACCTAACCTTGGGAATATTTGGGATTTGTAGACTAATGGCCAAAAAAAAAAAAAAAAATATATATATATATATATATATATATAAGTCCTACTTGATAAGGAAATTGTCCACCAGCGGCTCTGAGGTAATAATTCTAAGGTCATTATACTTATATACTAGAAACTGACCAATTACTAAAGGAATGGCAGGTGGTGGGAGCCAAGCTTCTCACAGTTAGCTTACAAGGTTACGACAAGCAAGGGGAGAAGTCTCAGATCTATATAGTGATGAATTCGAGCTGGAGATATTATTAACCATGTTTAGCTTCATATAGATGCAGATGTTTGCGTATAGAAATACATATAGATGTGTGTCTATACATGGGTTAATATAAATCCACATTTATCCTAATTTTGTCAGCTAAAAATGGCCTGCGAGCAATGATACCCCAGTAAAAGAAGCAAACTTGGGCCCAGATCTTATTTTCTAATACCATTCTCCAATAAAAGGGAACCAGGATTCTTTAGAGAAATGAGTGATTCTAGAACTGGAGTAGTAAATATACAAGAGCCTATAGCTTCTTTTAGTAACAGAAAGTAAGGAAGCGTTAAAAAACAACAACAAAAAAAACCACAACACATTGATTGGGATATGTCAAGAAGACACAGGAGTGAACTCAAAGAGTTTCCAGTAGCCAAACTGTAACAATTTGAGCAATAAAATAAATAGAGGTTGAATCATATAACTCAAAACAAAATAAATATCAATGACTCTATACTAATATATATATATATATATAAATTATTGGATATAAAATAAATAAAGAATATACAAATATTCTGTGAAGGTGAATTTCAAATAACTTATGTAGATATTCTGCTCTCAGAGAGGAAGAGTTATGACACCCCACTTCTTAAGCAGAGGTTTCAGAGAGTAACTTCCTTTCAAAGAACAAAGTGTGGAAAAGGGGAAAAGACTAAGTTTAATGGAGAAACTTGAACTACACTGTATCAGCCAGATGATAAAAATTAAAACCCGCAGTGCTAAGTCATGTTGATAGTATGTAACCTTGGTATGATGAGATAAGAATGGCACTTTACCTCTGGGGTCTTCCTGCCAAAAACACTTAGCCCCAGTCTTATCATGAGGAAAAACATCAGGCGAATCACATAGGAAGGGTATTCCAGAAACATAGCTCATCAGTCCTCTTTAAAACTGTCAAAGTCATCAACAGCAAAAAAAGTCTGAGAATCTGTCACAACCAAGTGGAATCTGAGGGGACATTACAACCAAAATTATTGTGGTATCCTAAATGAGACCCTGGAATAGAAAAAGAACATTATGAAGAAAGTAAGAAAATTTGAGTGAAGTATGGAGTTTAATAATAATATATCAATATAAGTCATTAATTGTTACGAATGTACTGTACTAATATGAGACATTAATAATAGAAGAAACTAAGTTCCAAGTATGTGAGGGTTTCTGTACTGTGTGCGGTTTTCCCGTAATTCTAAAACTATTCAAAAGTTAATTTAAAAATGTAATGTTCTGTATGCAAATTATCAATCATTCAGCAGATATTTATTGAGTCGTTTTGCTTGTAGAACTGCATAGCCTTTATGTTATAGGGAAATGGAGCCACCGAAGCCAGTCAGAAAGGAATCATGGTGCCTGTGTAAACAACGAGGTAGAGGTAAACACATTTAAAATCTACAGATACCGGAAATATTATTAGAATCTTTTAGATAAAGGAAAGTGAGGTAGTAACAGGTTGAAATAAGAACCTAACAGAAGACTTTGCTGTGAACAATCATCCACATCGCTCTAACACTGAAGTTGGAAGCAGGAAGGAAAATGTGATTTAAATAGATAGCGCATTCTTAAGAATTTGATTCCAAGCCTCTATGGACCAGACCATCCCAAACCTCATCCTGCCAAAACCTCCAGCTCTTAATAAGGTCTTCATTTGGAAGCTATGTGAAAAAGTTTAGAAATTTTTTTAGAGTGTATTTGCAAACTATAAAAATACTGAAATTCCACAGATAAGGAGTGTTAAACTTAACAGACATGACTTTATTCATTATTTATTCTTTTAAATCTTGACCCTAACTATGTCCCTAGGCTATCTGGCTTAATTCTATCATAAATAATGGTGACCTATTAAAGATATGCCTAAATGATTCGTCCTCTCTTTTATTTCATATCACCATTTATACATTTTTAAAAATAATTGACTCTTTAGAGAAAGTTAATAATTAACCAAGCAATATCTATTAATGAAAGTGGTATATTGTTTTCCTCTTTGAAAGGGGCATCTGTTTTAATTAGCATCTTATATTATCCAAGTGACAGCTTGGGTCACAAGGTCTTTAAAATGCTGAGATAGGGTTGCTCTGAAGTTCCATGCCATCTTCATGATGGGTCCAAGGATGTCGCTTTTATTTACAGAATTCCTGTGGTGCTGCTGTTACCCACCAGTCCTTTCCTGCTGAATTCTGACTTCGCTGCACCGTTTCTTCTATTTGCAACTTTTTCTATGTCCAGAAATCGATATAAATTTGCAACCTAGCTCCGTTCCTTCATTTCAAAGAAAAACAAAATGCTCATGCAAGCCCTTTGTGAATGTAACATATTACAGAAAGTTCAGTGTGGTGAAGGGGTTTATGAGTTACAAATATAAAATTGAGTGTTATGTATAAAGATATGTATATAAACACAAAAGGCAAAACCAGAAATAAATATTCCTCTCATCTGAAGTCTATACTTTTCTATTCAACTGCTTACATTAAATATTTTTTGGGTTGTCTAAGTCCCTTCAAATTTAACATGTCCTTAAACTGAATGATTTATTTTCCCCAAATCTTTACCTACTATAATCTTCTCTATATAATTTAAAGTCATCGTTCTTCCTTTCGAAACCCACATCTAAGTCTACAGCCATGCCATCCTAAATGTGCCCAATCTCGTCTGGTTAGTACTTGGATGGGAGACCACCTAGGAAGACCAGGTACTGTAGGTATTAAAAAAACAAACAAACAAACAAACAAAACCCACATCTAACTTGTCAGCAGTGTAACTTTCTTCAGTTAAAATAAATCCTCAGTCTTAACATCTCTCATCACCTCACTGCCACCATCTTGTCCAAGCCACTGTTGTGTCTTCCATGAGGAAGTCCTTCCTTACAGTTCGTTCTGCATTAAGCAGAGTAATCTTTTTAAAATGTGAGAAAGTATTCTTTCTTAGCTTAAAACCCCTCCAGTGGATCCTAGTCTCACACAGGGTAAATCCTAGATGCTTACCATGATTAAAAAGGTTCTGTGTAATTAGGCTATGTCTTCGCTGTTTCTCTGATCTGGCCCCTCCTGGTTCCTCTCCTGGTTCTATTGTAGCCGCAGCAACTCCCTTGATATTTCTTGAACAAATCAATATATATAGGCATCAAAGCCTTTTCACTTGCTGTTCTCTAGATTTTTCTACTGCTTTAGTCTATTTAAGTTGCTTCTAAAATGGAGCCTTGTTAATGAGGTCTTGTCCAAACTATCTAAGATGATACACCTACCTCTTTCTCATCCTTCCTTGTTTTATTTTTCTTCATAATATTTTTTAAATCCTGTCAAATTATGCATTCCTTTGCTTGTTATTTTTCTCTTCTGGCTAAAAGGAAAGCTTATTGTCTGGCATGTAGAAGATGCTATTTATTTAATTTGTTAATCATTTCTCTTCAATCTTTAAATTTTTTTGATTTTTAATATTTAATAAAATATATATGGTTATAAACTCATAGAAAGAAAATCTCTGCAGAAAGAGCATGGATAGATTTTTATGTCTGTTTATTCTTTTCTGAAGAGACATTGACATCCTGAGATTGTGCCAAAGTTTAAACCATATTTCTCACTGTGTAAATAATTAATATTGATGGTGGGGATATATTTAATTTGGGTTGGTAAGTATGTTACCAGTAACCTTACTCCCAATTAGGCCTGAAAGAAATTGGAGAAGTATCTTCTCTTTCGAGTGAAGAAACACAGAGGTAGGCCTTCTAAAATAAAGCAAAGGATAGAACAGAAGTCAAAGAGCAAAAATTCACTGCTTCTTACTCCTATTCTTGGTATTTTCGTTGGGGCCATTAACTTACTTCCTTTTTCACAACTCCTGACATTCAATCATAGGCCTAAGGAACTTAAAATGTGCTTTTATCGAGATTACTTTCATTTAACCACATAATACATGAGATGCAATCCGAGAAAATTTGGGACAGGAATACGATTTCCTTGATAGTACCACACAGATTTAAATGGAGCAGCCGATATCTAGGTTTAAGTACTCTGGAGAAAGTCCTCAGAAAATAAAATGCCACCTGAGGAAACTGTAAACCAAAAGAAACAATTTCTTACAATGAGTTCACCTACATCTTTTCAACTAAGTGTTGTGAAAAAGAAAAGATTCTCAGAAGAAAAAAAAATAGGATATTTTCACTCTTCTATTCTGTAGAGAACTTTCCTCATAAGAACGAGTTACTTATCTTTTGGGAAAGACAATAAAATTGCTTCTCAGAAGTCTTAAATATTCATGGAATAGTATATATGACTAATATAATTTGGACTCATTTTTAGTGTTGATCTTTTTTCACATAGTAAATTTATTCAACAAATCTCAGTCCCATTCCTCTACACATAAAATGTCTGTTTCAAAATTCCCAAAGGAATAGTTTAGATAGATTCATGTAAATAATAATAGAAACTTGAGTAGAGAAGAGAGAGCTGAGGTTTACTTAACTAACTTCAGGACTATATATGTAACTTTTCAAATCATATCTAAACTGGCCAACTCAATTTAGATTGAACAAACATTCATTGTGATAAAGCAATACACAAGTAAATGTGAAAATAAATGTGATATAATATTTGTCTTTGATTAGCTTATGATTTTAATTGGAACTACTATGAATACACAAATCAGAATAATAATAAGGAATATAAATGAAGCATCGTTAAATATGTGCACCATTAAACATAAATATTAAATATGAAGAATGGATCATAGTGGTTCAAAGTAGTATAAGATTATAAAGATAAAAAGTTTTACAGTTTTTTACGTTGTCATTATAAAGATCAAGTTCATCTCTACTTAATTCCACATTGGGAGCACCTACTTATTTTGAAGTACTGCCAAAAATGAAATAAATGTTAGGCAAATTGATAAGTTTTAATATACATATTCATTTTTTCCTAAAACTAAATGTGAGATTTCTTAATCAAAGAAAATTATTTCCTAACACAATAATTGCATAGCTTCCTCTTGCCCTAATCTTCCCGTCCTCTTGTTCTATGTAATGAAAGCCAGATGGACAGCTCTGTGCTAACAAAAGGGTCTCCATCACAGGAGAGGAACCTCAAAATACAAATAAGGCAGTCTAGATATGTTGCCCCTTTCCCTTCCTGAGAGAGGGAGATATCAATTCTCCTTGAGAGTAGAATAAAAAGATTGCTGGGTTTTTACCTGTTGAAATATAAATAAGTGTGTACAAGGAGAAGCTAAAACAAATGTCTCTGGATTTACACTCCTGTAATATTTCCATTATTTCTGGTTTTACCTCTCTTTAAATGCAAACATATAATTTAATATAGGTAAATGTCTTCAGAGTGCTCAAAACCTATTGAGTCATCTTTTAATTTCTAAGTTTGTCTATTAACCCAAGTTCCAATAACATTTACTCGTAAAGCACTAACCATGCAGAGACATAAAAATTATATTCTCTATAGAATTGCCAATATCTAAAATGAAAAAGAATATCATTTTTTTTTTCTTAGTGATCAAATGATTATTGGATCTTATCAGATATCTTTTAGGCCGTTCATGTTATAAACAAATTTGTGCCACAAAGAGAAAAATAATGACATGACATTCTCTCTGTCTCCATTTATTCTTCTGTATTTACCAGTAATAGTTGGAACTTCTAAAGAACATTTTATCCTTTGTTTTTTCATTTAAAATTATTTTCCTAGGTTGTATCATGCACACTCATGTCTCATACAATTAATAAAATTATATTCATAAAATTAGATCTTTAACCCAGAGCTTTATCCTGACCAACAGATTAATGAATACAACCGCTTACTTGGTAAACTTACTTGGATATCACCAAGATATCTGATACTCAAAAAGCCTATTATTTAAATCATTATTCCCACCCCCAAGTTCCTCTTTTCAGTGAATGTCATTAATATGATTCCAACTATGTAAGTCAGAAACTAGCAAGTTATCCTGATTCTTTCCTCTTTCATCTTCACGTCTGAGCCATAATTGAATCCTCTAAAACTTTACCTCATAAATTTATCTCAAATCTTTGTTTCTTTCCATCCCCATTGTCAAAGCATAATCTGAAAAGCTATCATCTCTTGCTTGAATTGCTGACGTAGCTTTTCTTCACTGCTCATTATGGTAGCCTCTAGCCACACGTGGCTATTTATATTTAAATTTAAATGAACTAAAATTAAAAATTCAGAGCCTCAGTCATGCTAGCCACATTTCAAGTGAACGGCATGGATATAGAACACTTACTTCATTGAAAGAATTTCTGCTGGGTTTCCCTATATCTAAAATCTTCTGTCCAAATATGCTTTATTTCCTATGTAATTAATTATTTATATTGGACACAAAATTAGATTTTTTAAAAACAATTTTAAATAAACTGTAAGCCCTCCCCCCACACACACACTTTAAAACGTTGTATTGGCTTTCCTTCTGCTTTTACATTAGACTGTAACCTACCATTAAATGAAATTAATTACTTTAGCCAAAAAAATATTGCACCAAACCTAATGGCTCCTGATTATTCTGTACCCTTATTTCTCTAGGCTTACTCTGTAACTCATTATAATCTAACAATATTGACCTTTGACCTCTTTTAAAGTTCTTAAATGACCTCATCCTTTAAGGCATTTGAATAAGCAGTGCCAGGATCATGGAATACTATTTTCTCCCCACTCTCTTTTAATTAATTAATTAATTAATTAATTAGGTTGATCATTCAACCATTAGATTTCAGATCAGTTGTAAAAAACTGACTTCTTTTTCCAACTCAGAGAAAGCCTGCCTCAGGAAAGCCTTCACTGACATCCTTGATCAGGTCAAATCCTCCTGCTTTAAGTAATCATGTATAATGTATCTCTCTTTCAAAAGATTTATTATAGCTGCAATCTTACATGTATGACATTTGATTAAAGAGGGCAGAGATGATATCTGTTTTTGCTCAATTATGGTGATTAGCTCAGAGAAACAGCTTATATATTTTGGTTGAATGAATTAAAGACTCCTTTTAACTTCACTCTGTAGCTGTGTTGTAATGACAGTGATTTGACTATCATCAAAGACTTATGCAAGTTAACACGCTTGGTTAGAAACAATGAATCTGACTCTGACTGTTGCAAAGATCATATGGAAGGATATTAAGGAAGTCTGAAGACCAGGAAAGGGAGCTGTACCCAGCAAAGAAAGCAGCCGATGTCACGTCCTTGTCAGGCACAGAATGCTGCCACTGGCCCCGCCAACACTGACCTCCCACGACTGCTCACAATCCTGGACTCAGCTCCCCTATACTCGAAGTGAATAATCCTCCAGCTATTCCTGCTTTACCAGTCCCTGTTGAGGGCATCTGACTGGGAGAACCTCATTCACAGTCCAGTGCTTCACCTGCCAGAAGTCAGCAAGAGAATTACAGAAACTTTGGGTTTCCTAGTATGAGGTGATACCTTGCCTCCCACCAAGAATCACACCTCACTGAACACTCCTCCCAAAGAGGAAAGAGGTCTAGATGTTGAGCGAAGTCTATGATGAGGGTTTATTTCAGAACTCTTCTATTTTCCCTAACCCCCAACCACCCAAAATACAATTTCGTTACAATACATGAGGACACGACTGTTTGCTTCATCAGTTTATTCACTGCTAGAACTTAAAACAGTACCTGTAATATAGGAAAGAGGATGAGAACTACGCAGACTGACCAAATATTAAACCAGGTTGTATTCAGAGCCTGCCACGTGCTGGTGGACATGGGAACCTGTCTGATCAGCACACAACCAGACCACGGGGAATGCACAGGAAAGTTCCAGCCAAGAACACTAACAGTTGCTTCCCCATGTCCTTAACGCTGCAGACCCACACCCGGAAAGGAAGACTATGTATGCACTGAATTCCTCAAGCACTCGGGGTCTCACTCTCAGGCTTTGAGAGGAGGCCATGACTCTGTCTGGGGAGCATTTTTCCTTCTCTAACAAACTGTCTTTTTGTCCCTAATGCTGGCTCGTGCTTGTATTCTTTCCTGCGCTCAGTCAAAAACCCTCTTTCGGCAGGCGGAGTCCCAACACGGGGAGATTCACCCCCTCACGATCACCTGGCATATAAGCATGCAGTAAGTATTTATTGAATGATTATTAGTAAATATTTAAATAACGACAACCCTTATATCAGTGTTTACTATGTGTATGACACTGTTGCAAATACTTTAAATATATTAACTCGATTAAATGTCACCACAGTCCCATGAGGCAGATCTTGAAGATTATAAAACCTTAGAGCAGGGAGATAACATAATAGTTAGTAGCAGAGCCTCAATTATAATTATTGCAAATTATTGACATGCTTACATAACTACTATACCAAGAGGCCTAAAACAGTGACTCTAAAATTTGATCTTGTTATTTTTAAAATATCGAATTAAAAATGATTGAGTAGAAAGTCTGTGATAGTATTACAACACAATTAGATTGTCATTTTGAAAACTCAGCTCTGCTTAGAAAATATTAATAACTCAACATTTCCTAGTACCATCTTAAAGTTTTAAGACGAGTCTTGCACTAGTTTTCTGTGTCTGGCACACTGTTCACCACTGATAGTAACTTCAACTAAAGGGAACAAATATTTTGCCACCCCCCAGGCTGCTTTTAGGGATGTTGATTTTAAGCTGTGGTAATTAAGAAACAAAAGACTCAGAAAGAACTTTTGACACCGCCCCCCACCGGCCCCCCTTTTTTCTGCCCAACAGATTCAGACAGAAAAACCTCCTTCAGGAAGGAAATCTCCGAATGCTGCCTTGACCTAATTTGAAGTATGATAAGAGGACATCTAGCTGTCAGGTATCTGTTAGCCAGATACCCTGTATGACCCGTTGTTTCTGAGGTACCCAGCAAGAATTTGCCTGCCATATGTATTCGGCGTGTCTTTGATTGCCTGTAAATCACCCATTTTCACTTCTGAAAACTAATATCCTATCCTCCACCTTTTTTCTCTTTTGTCCAAAACGTTGTATACACCCAATGTTACCTCGCTGTCTGGAAATTTCATGCTTATGTGAATTCCCCATGTGCATATATTCAAACTTTGATTTTTCTCCTGTTACTCTGTCTCTGTTAATTTGCTTATTAGCCCAGCTAGAAGAACTTAGAAGGCAGGAGGAGAAGTATTTTTTTAGCTCCCACACTACTTCTCTTACTATTGTTGTTATTACTCTAATTGCCCACTCCACTTCCACGTGCACTCCTGAGTTCTAATCATTCTTTGGATATATGTATTTATGGAAAAATCTCAAGAATTTTATACACCATGTGTTGTGTTTTGGCAGCAAAGGCAAAGGCAGCAGTAGCAGCAGCAAACACATTTTGCGGAGTCCTAGTGAGTCCTCTGCTTTTAGGAGTGTGGCTCTACACTCACCGCCCCTCTCCCCCCCCCCACCGACCCCCGCATGGTAATTCTGCCTCTTCTACAGAAGTGACCACCTGATTAGCCCCTACATCGCAGTGTCTCATTCTTTCTCCTGAACGCTCTGCAGAATGGGGCCCAATGCTTGGATGAGAACATGCAACCAATGGTCACAGCATAAGAGCCATGCCCCTAAGTCTAAAGCCAGTCATTCCTTATGCCGGAATTGAGAGCCACAGTTTAATCTGAGACACACAGATAGACGCAAGTAGAGATAAGCAACCCAGGGCCACTTTAAGAAGGGCCCCAGTGACATTCTCCTATTCTTAAATACCAATTATCAAAATGTCCTGCTTTTATCTGTTAAATCTGCAGCAGAGGTTTGGCAGGATTTGGGGGATGCATCACGAAACGAGGCAGCACAAGGGAGCAGAGGCCACAGTGAGCTTGCTGTCAAGCAACAGCATGACTCAGTGGGCGCTCCAGCCAACAGACAGAAGTCCAGGGCGCGTGCGCTCCAGAGTCAGCAGAGCTCACGGACAGGCCAGGGTTAGAGAAGAAAGACCCCCAGTAACTCCCGTCATCACCCAGACACCCTGCTGACAGCACACACTGTTAGCATCTAGCATATATTTGGGGGGGTGGAGGGGTGACCAGACACTATGCTTTTTCTCTTATAGGCCCTACTGTTTCTTGTATCTGCCTTTTGAAATCCAAGTTTAATTAGCATATCATGAAACCTTTGCTAAACCCACCTGGTGAATGATCTTCACTCTGCTGAAGTAGCACAGTACTGTGCATGTGACATGGATATGGCATTAATAATTGTGTATAGGGGAAGTTATTGTCCTGACTATACTAGAAGTTTTCTTTAAGTGGAACAAGGAGGAAAACGTTTTATAAATATTGTCACTCTTGATGCACATCTCACTCCTACTAAGTAGATCTCAATGACCTTTGTTAAATTAAACTAATGGCCATGTTACAGACTGGATTAGCAAATGCTTTTTTTATTACCAATGCCATATATACTCTATGTCACCCTATAGAAAATATTGACATTAATATGTTAGCAATAAAAAGAAGAATCAGGTTCCATGGTTTCCCAAAACTTTATTATAGGTTCTGGATTAAAGAGAAAGACAGAAAGAAAAGAAAAAAGAAAAAAAAAGAGTATTTTTTTTTTAAATAAAAGAAAGAAAAGGAAAAAGAAAAAAAATGGTACTTTATAAACCATGAGAAAGCTAACCTTTCTAAAGATGGCAAGATTTTTGACATAGGCAATTTTTTATTTTTACCTTTGTGCCTCCAGTAATGACCAAAAAAAAAGCACACTTTTTAAACAGTAAAACAAGGTTTTGAAACTGTCTCCTTGGAGAAAGTCAGTAAGCTCAGTTCTATTCTCAGCTTTGCTTCTAAGAGCTTGACCTGGGGCAATGCAGCTAATCTGATTTTGCCTTAATTTTAGTCCCTGGGAGAAAAGACAGTGGTAACTGTCTCGTAAATTTTCATTAAGATGTAGGGATTAATGAGAAAGACCTGCGAAGGGCCTTGAGTTGTTTAGAGAATGATTATTTATAAATAAAAGCTCCTTTAACTATGTTGGAGCCACACTTCAAACTGGTAATGCCCAGTTTTTTTAGAACTGCATCCCGTGATCACAATGAATCATTACGGCATCCTTGAAAGGAAGATATAAACTACATGTAAACTTTTATGTTCTTACTCTAACAACAAAGAACAGGTTTTAATATAAACTCATATATACTCAATCTGAACACATAGTTTGTATTATTTCATTAAACAGTTTTACATTTCTATGAACAAACAAATATGTTAAATTTTAATCCCGTAACTCCACAGTCACCTCTCTATGAGAATCATGGTGCTATAGATGCAAGTAGTTTTGTCATATCTTTCTGAAACACATTATGTGAATACTCATGAGTTCTGAGTATTTTCCCACTTGAACTTGGACAGCAGACTGGAATCGAAGAGAACCTTAAAAGCATTAAAGCTCTGATTATAATAAAACGGCCTCCACAGAATCTGTAACATAGCAGACTGTGCTGCTCAACAGCAAAGAATAAATCAGCTGCTGAAATGAGCAGAGAACATTTCGCCTCACCTTCAGATCCCTGCTCAAATTCTTTTACAGAGCAGCTGCACTTAACCAGCATATTAAAAATAGCAGCAACTCAATCTTCCCGTCTCTCTCTGTCTTACCGCGCTTCCTTTTTTTCTTCACAGCACTAACTACACCTGACATGATGCATGTTTTGTACTGTTTTCTCCACCAAAATACAAGATTCGTGAGAGCAGGGACTGTGAAAGCTTTGTTCTCTTTCTTGCGTCATCCCCAGAGACCACACAGCACACAAAAGGTGCTTAATAAATATTTGCTGAATAAATGACTGTATTATTTCAATATAATTAAAACATAGGGCTTCTTTAGGTAGTAAATTAAAAATACTAATCATAGGTAAATATTTTTATATTTTGGCCATTTCTACATTCTGAAATAGTTGATCAGTCAATATAAGAATTTAACATGACCAAGTATTATAGAAGACATTTTTTTTAATGTTTATTTATTTATTTATTATTTTTTTATGGTGACATTGGTTAATGAAATCCAATGTTTCACCTGTACACTTTAACAGTAAGGCATAGATATATTTACACTGTGTGTTCACCTCCCATAGTTAGATTTCTTTCTGTCGCCATATATTTGACCCCCTTTACCCTGTCTACCTTCCTCCGCTCTCCTCTCCCCTACCCTCTTGTAACCACTAGTCTATTGTCCATGTCCGTGAATCTCTGTTTGTTTGTCCTGTTCATTTGTTGCTTTTAGATTTATATCCCACATATAAGTGGTATATCTGGCTTATTGCACATAGCATGATTATCTCGAGGTCCATCCATGTTGTTGCAAATGGCAGTATTTCATCTCTTCATGTGGCTAAGTAATATTCCATTGTGTATGTACCACAGCTTCTTTATCCAGTCATCTGTCATGGACACTTTGTTTGCTTCCATGTCCTGGCCACTGTGAATAATGCTGCAATGAATATCTGCGTGCAAATATTAGAATAATACATTTTAAAACTCGCGTACATCAGAGGCCATCTGATTGAAAACAAGGGAAATTTGTGTAGCTCTGCTACCCCCAAACCATTGCAGCGATAGCTATTATGCTTATATTTTTCTCATGTAAAAATAAGTTTCAGTCTATCAATGGGTTTTGTAGCTTTAGAAAGTTTAAAACTACTCATACGATACTAGTATATCATTTTACAAATGACTGTAATTAAATATAAACAAAAATAGTTATTCTGAAAGTGCTATATATTCAATATTTTTCTAGGATTTAAAAATAGAGAGTACTGATTAATAAAAGGTTTAGCTTTATCTTTAAGGATTATATTGTGTAGTTGTACATTGGAGAGTCAAAATTAATATTCATGTGATATAAACAATATAAAATATGGAGTTAAATACAAAATTTAATGTGTTGCATATGTCATATGACTTTGAGGCTGGAGTATATTAAGGAAGGTGGACAAAGAGAGAAATGAATGAGGAAAACTATACATGATGTTTCAGTTAGTCGTTGGGGTCTGAATTAAATGATGAAAATGAGAACGTTTATTTAAAAATGATTCAAAAGGAAAAATGGAAAAGCTTAAACTATGTTTAATATACTCTCTTTAATAAGGTTTGAAATACATGAGAAAAAATTTTAATACTTAAAATGGCTATATTAAGATTATTTTGCACTTAAAATGAATAAATTATGTTATCTGTAAAAATTGTGTAATTCTACCATGATATCGAATGAATGAGATTCTTTTCCATTTTCTCATGTATTAGACCGTCAAATTGGACATTACAAAGTGATGCATTAGAAGTGGGTTTATTTTTCCTGTGCGAACCATGAATAAAAATTTATATTTACATTTACTTATCATTCCAGAATGAATATGCAATTATTTCACTCTGAAGTATATTTCGAAGGGCATTATCCAGTTTAATTGTTGAACTGAGATGTTAAAGATTTAAATTCAAGTTTTATGATTATATAAAACTGTATCTCTATTGCCATGTGATGGACAGGATCCTGAGGTTGAGCTTTTTATGATACGGCTGCAGAAACACTGACAGTTATATACTTACTGTTTGTTTTCTATGGTCTTAAAGCTATGTTATGTTGTATTAGAATTTATCAGGATTCATTTCTTTCTTATCCACAAAGATCCAAATTATAAAGATTGTCTTTATTTTGTGGATATCTAGCTATGATTTTCCTTTTTTTTTTTCTCTAGCAAAATGAGACATCACAGGGATTTAAAAAAAAAAATAAAATTAGCACATACACACATATCCTACTTGTAAAAATTTCACATATATCAAGATAATTATTTAATTCAGATTTTTAAAAACCTGATGCTTTGTATCTGTAAACAGTTAAGTTTTGACTCAAGATACTTTTTAATGTGTTTGGTTCCACCTTGGCCTCTAATATATCTACACGTACTTTTTGAAAAAAGAAATCAATCTAATAACACTAAATTTTTCAACCTTTGATCTGATAAGTACGAATTCAATCATCAAGGGTTCTCTGGGAGCTCCAACCCAAAGTCAGAGTCGCACATGGCTGCGCACCGTAATGGGAGAGTGAACTGCTTGCTGGAACTGGCTCAAATGGGTGTTTAATCATTGCTTCACATGCTGTGAATGGCATAAAATTTTAAAAATAAATAAATGAAAACACCAAGTTGAAAGTGATTCCTAAAATGTTCAAGATTCAAATATTTAGTATAAATATGATAGTATTAAAAACACAGATTATTGGCAACTTCTGCTTAAAGGGATTTACCTTCAAGTAGAGATTGATACTTAATACTGAATGGTCAGTATTAATACTGGATAATGCATCATCTACCTTAAAAGGGCAAGAGATGTAAGAACGGGGAAGTTCAGACGTATTTAAAAAGTGTTTTTAGTATGGACGTCATAGTTTCTGTACGACTTCACAGTGGAGGGAAGGGAGAAGATGGGAAAAAAGAAGATGATCATCCTTAGAATTTACATATGATAATAGCAATGTTTTCTCCTGAGCAAGTTCAGAAAGCACTGATGGTCAAAAGACAATCTCAGTGGATTGTTTTTTATTTCTTTAAGGATAAAGTCCTGAATCATTTAGGGATGTAGTGAGTGGAAAGACTGGTACCAGATCCACAAATGCCGAGTTCATGTCTCAGCAACCTACTTAGTAGCTGTATGCTTTTAGAACGGTTTCCTAAGCACGCTGAGACTCAGCGTTCTTATCTATAAAGTGAGTCCAGTGCTTTCTGGCCTTCATAATATTCTGAATGTAATTTACAATATTGTAACTGCTTCAAAGATTTGCAAGGACATGTGCCCAACAATAGTAGGTTTTAATACTCCCAAGTAACAGCACGTCGGGTAGGAATAATAGGCACTCGAAAATACATTTAGATCTTAAAGTAAATAAGGTAATGTAACAGTAAGAATTTTAAAAGATCATTTACATGTAATTATTATATAAGTCTGTTAATACAAATGTTTGCAATCATTGTGTTATAGAGAGTTAACAAGGAAGAATGATTTAAATCACAAATTCTCAAAACAGACTGACTCCCAAGATGGATCCACTTCTCTGTAACTCTGTGGCCTTGAGCAAGTTATTCTAATTCTCTGTGACTCAGTTTCTTCACCTGTGGGAAAAAAATTGTACCTACATCACAAGAGTGCTGTGAAAATGAAACACTTAGCATAGATCATAGTACTTAGTAAGTATAATAAAAGTATTAGTTATTTTGGTTGTGGATTCAAATTTACAAAAGATTTATTAATTTCAAGAACATTTACAACATATGTAATTTGTTTCACTGATGCCTTTATAGATAAGTACATTCTTTGGCATAATACTCGAAATAGAATAAATATATTTTATACAATGTCTAGTACATTGTATATGGTTTGAATCAGAAAGATGGGATAACTTCACGTTTGGTATTTCTCTGAATTTTCTGTTAGTAAAAGAAATGTTTATTATAAAATGATCGAGATGTAAAAATAAAAGAAAGAGCAAAAAGAAAACATTATAAAGTCAACATTAAGGAAAGTCAATATTGGGGACTATTCTTTTTCACAGTGCGTAAAAATAAACTTCCTACAAAGAAAGGTCACTATTGTTATTAGCATGCTATTTTGTACATTGATCTAGATTTCATCAACATTTAACTTTCCCATAGTGTTCCTAGCTCTGCCTTTTGGAGTGATTCACACTGCCCACAACGTACTTTGTTTCATGGGTCCCCTCTGGGCAGCCACCGGACTCTGTGAGACCTATGGGCTTGAACAGGAAATGAGGAGGAGCACGTGCTTCTGGACCAAGGGCAGGCTGCCCCTGACCCCATAACAGCTATAACAGAAGAGCTTCTTGTGGCCTGGCGGACAATTTGAAGTTCTCTAAAATGAGGACATCCTGTCCCTCGGACTGGTAAAGGCAGAGATGCAGGTCGAGGCTGGTCCCTAAGCACAGTTGGGAGAGGCACTTTTGCAAACAGCTAGTTGTATCTTCTTGGATCTACCGACAGGGACAGTGCCATTCTAGCTCCTCTCCAGAGGAATATCGAGACCCCAACCCTTGGACTGAGCCGGGTAAAGCATTAGATAAAGTGACTAATGTCAGGGACATTATATATTCCTGCCTCTTCCCAGACTCTGAAGGACACAGCCACCCTACTGAAAGAGTCCTCCAAACCAGGGACTTGTGCTGGGCAGTGCTCGCAGTAGCTTCTCGGAGAGAAGGATGGAGTACAGACTCTGGAGGAGGATGAGGTGGTGGGGAGCAGCCCGTGAGAGGAGACAGAGGGAGGACTTTGGAGAACAGGACTACTGCCCCTTTGAGGAAAAAGGAACATGGCTTTGCCACAAGATTTACCTTCGCTGGTAACTACGGGTGAAGTAATAAAAACAAAAGACAAAAGACAAAAGAGGCCAAGAAGGAGAGGCAGTTCTCCCTGGGAGGAGGAATTATGTGTCTCCTCTCTCACCCTGAGGTCCAGTCTGTCCTTAAGGACCTAGCCCATGAACCAAATGAAAAAGGGGTCTGTGCACCATTGACACATCTTGCTGCATGTGAGCAGATAATAATCACTAGGTTTGACAGGTAGCCAGGGCCACACACTAAATGGGCCACGGTATCGCCCTGCTGGCTAGGCAGCTGTAACAAATCAAAGTCCGTACCTTCTCTGATCTTTTCTCCTGGCTTTTCTCACTAAAAGGGCAGGCTGCCTGTGACTGAGCATTAAAATCCTACTTGGCGCTCTGATAGGATTCTGGGCCTGGAAATGCTTTATGGCCAGCTTCAAATTCAGGCTCTACGAAACAACATACACTCTAGATTATCAAACAACTGGGGAGCGAGGATAGATTGTTATATAAATGAGACAAAAAAAAAAAAAGCTTCTGTATATTGGCCCCCAAGTTGTTTGTGTCTTCACTGCAGGCTGCGACGCATTAGCTCAAAAGATATCTAGTGCCAAACTAAAATATTTATACATTCAGTTACTTTGAAAATAGCCCAAACAAGCAGATTTTTAGCTGTTTGGAACCTGCCTTCATTGCATGCTCATGAAACCTCACCCGCATCTGTTAACAGTAGATAGGATAAGCCTGGACCATAAAGACCCCAAGCCAATGCTGCCCCTCTGGAGTTCTCTGACATGCCATCCATCACCTGGGACTTCCGTTGTCCTCCTCCTCTTCTGAATAGCAACCCCCCATGGGCCTCTGGACAGACCCCTGCACTGAGAGACAATTCCCGCCTCCATACAATACAAACTCGTCAAAGTGTCACTCAATAAAGCTGCCATCTCATTTACATACTTTTCTTTGATCAGCCCCCTGAATCCCACGAACCCTCTATAAATATGCCATATGCAAACTAATTAAAAGAAAACTGGAATACCTATATTAATAGTAGATAAAGCAGACTTCAGAACAAGGAATATTATCATAGGTAAAGAGGATATTATATTGTGAAAAGTCAATTTTCTAAGATGATTTTAAAATCCCAAATGCATGTGCATGTAAAAGCTAAGCTTCTAAATATGTGAAACAAATCTGATAGAATAAAAAGGGAAATTTTTTTCGAGTCCACATCATAACTGTAGACTTCAATATTCCTCTTTCAGTAAGTGGATCAAAAAGCAGACAGCAAATCAGTAAGAGACAGGAGACCTGAAAAACCTATCTATAAACTTGACCAAAATTATATAATCCTCCACTTGATGACAATAATATAAAAAAATTCTTATCAAGTACACATGAAACATGCACCAAGGTCCACCATATTCTAGGCCATAAAATAAATCTTAACAAATTTAAAGGAATAGAAATCATACAAAGGACTTTCTCCAATAACAGTAGATTATATTAAAATCAATAAAAGAAAGATGTCTGGAAAGGCCTTCAAATATTTTTCAATTAATCAATACACTTCTGTGTAATGCATGAGCCGAAGAGGAAGTCTCAAGGGGAGACTGTATTAAAAACTCTAATATTAAAAAAAAATTTCCTGAATGAAAAAGAAAAAGGCATATTGAAATTTATGGGATGCAGCAAAAGCAGTGTTTATCACATTAAATGCTTGTATTAGAATGTCCTAATTAATCGTCTGCCTCTAAGTCAGTTATCAACACAAGAGACAGTATTTTCTGCATGTGATTAGATCATGTTACATCTCTGGCTCTCCATCTCACATGAAATGAATTGAAAGAGCTCATCATGGCCTTCAAGGCTCCAGGTGATACAGCACCAGGATACCACCCTGAGCCAAAAGGTACCTCCTTGCCTCCCACCTAAGGCCAGTGCTTAAGTGATTCTAGGCCCTGATCTTTCTCCAAAACAACAAAAATACTCCTTCCAGTTCTTTGCAATGGCTTCCCCCTTTGGCAGTTACACTCTGCTTTTGATGGACACAGGAGTTAACCTCGCCCTTCATTAGGGCTCCTGGCTCACTTTGTTAGAGAGGCTTCTCTAACCACCCTGTGTGAAATGCCACTCCCTTGCTTTGAGTAACTGCAAAGGTATGACACATAGACCTGAACACAGCAGAAATTTGTATTTTGCCCACTGAACAGTGAGCATGCCAGCATATATCAGTGGTATGACTCTCCTCCACATCTTCACTCAGAGACTTGTGACTTCCAAGCTCGCCGAGGTCACTTCCATTCCTGTTAGTCAGAAGATAATAGACCATGAAGACAGAGAGAGAACAGCAATTGTTTGTGTTTATGGGCCAGACCCTAAGGAGATACATGTAACTTCTGCTCACATTTCAGTGGATGAAATTCCATCACAGGACTATATTTCTACTTCAGTGGAATCCGATTGATAGAGTTTAGCTACTTCTTCGGGTAACAAAGAAGACAGTGTGAACTTTGGTAAAAAATTAAGAGTCCCTATTAAGCTGTGCCTTATTTTTCATTCTAGCATTTACTATCTTCTTCCACACTGTGCATCTGTTTCTTTCTTGTCTGTCTCATCTAAATAGAATGGAAGCATCGTGAAAATGATCATAAATGCCTTATTATTTTTACATTTAGATACTTAAATAGACTTAGCTACTGCAGCTTTTACAACAGAATTATGGTGATATTGAATGAAAGTAAAAATAATTAGTAACATTAAAGATCTATTAAAATGGTTTTGGGAAACAGAAGGCAGTTAATGAAATTACTCTTAATTCTAAAGCACTTTAGGTATATTCTGTCATTTTAATTTCTTATTAAAGAGCATATGTAACAAGAGACATAGATAGCTCTTTATCCAGTATATTCTTCTTACACTTCCTGCTACTGACTCTTGCAGGGGAGGAAAGAGTTTTTCTCTATCCTCTTAGGGTCCTTGGTGGGGTGGGTCTGAAAAGTAAATGAACGAAGACAATTAACAGAGCAAAGCCTACAAATATATTTAATATAAGTTTTATATGACATGAGAGGCTTCATAAGGAAATGGAGACCCAGAGAAACATAGACCTGTGCATTTTCACTGGGTTTGATGAAGAGTGGGCAGTTGTAGAGGAATAGGATAGGATAGAGGATGAAGTAATTGTGGTAAACTGGAGGAAACTTAGCAAGACCTGTTTGTTAGGATGCTTCTTAGTGAGTTTTTGTTTGTTTGTTTGTTTGTTTTGTCTTCAGAGATCAGGCCGCTCCTTTTCTCCGGGCAGGAGGGACCACCTCTCAATGAAGGTTTTATAACCTGCTTCAGAGAAGAAAGGTCAAGTCCAGAGAAGGCAGTGACCTTCCAGCTTATGCTGTTTTCTCGAACTCCTTAGCTTTAAATATTCAATATACCAAAGTGTCATGTTTTGAGGTAGCACGTGCTAAACCATTACTCTCAAAAATCCAGAAATTTACAAAATAATTGCTGAGAAGTCTTCAAACCAGAGTTAAAGTCATTATAAATGTTTTCTTCAGTAAAATCAGACTTCAACAGGTGAAGCTAGTCCTCCATGTCTCTCCCCACCACAGTAGAAAACATAAGTACCACTTCCTGTGTGACAGCAACTTGACATTGCAACACAGGCGTGCAAAGGATGGGGGAACATAACTTACATGAAGTCAATTGCATCAGAAATTTTAAAAAGTACTTTTTGTATTATTTGTGTCACGGTGTTAGGTAGTTAGGTAGTCATGACAGGAGCGAAGGGCCAGCTCTGTAACCATAGTAACTTCCCTTAAGGACCTCCCCAAAACACTTATTTTATAGTTATAAATCACAAAGGAATAAAGGGCCATAAACCAAGAACTGGTTAAAACCAGACACTAATGTATGCACGTACACAGAAAGTACTACCCTAACCTGTGCGCAACCTCAGCCTCATTCTACCATCATTATAATATTATGCCTATGACTAGAAGTTCATGAATCTAAATCAGACTGAATTCTGGGTAAGCACACGTGCAGTAGGTAAAGAGTTATAGAACAGCCAATAGTCAATCGAAATGACCTCACATGCCAATCGTCTAGGACCATACTCGTAACTTCCCACCACAGCCCAAATATAAATAGACCGTCCCACTTCTGGGGGTTACAACTCTTTGCTGAAATCCACCTCTCCCTTGGAGGATCCTCTATCTTTTGTCTTTTCACCTCCCGAATTCCAAAGGCTTCCTTGGTATGGTCCGTCTCCTTCTAAAAATATATTTTCAATAAATCCTTTTTCTAAATCTTGCCGAATTGGTGAGGAAGAACCAAGGACCCCCCAACCCTGGTTTTATCAGAGCAACGCCAGATTTCACATCACCCTGTGTGGTAACAATAGAGAATGTGGTAACTGCTTTTACAAGTCTATCTAGATGAAAAAAAATAATAATTTGTAAATTTCTGAAAGGCCAACCATTAGCAGGTGAAGTGGTGGATGGTAGGGAATGGTTGGCATAGAAAAGGGCAGTAGGGCTTAAAGCTAAGAAATCTCAGTAAAGCCCAGCTCCTGGTTCCCCCGGTGGCATTAAAAATGAATATATTCCTTAACAGAAAGTGCCTGCTTATATAGTAACATGCTTAGAGTAAATTTCTTTTTCTGCTGACATCACTAGAATCCCACCTACTCTTATGTGATCATATTTGCCTGATTTGGGTAGAAAAATTTCTAAAGAAAATTGAGACGTTCTTAACAGATAAGAAGAATGTAGTGGTGAATACTTCGCATTAAACAGAGTACATATCTTTGTTTTTCTTTTTAAAAATCAGAGTTTAGAGGTACATATACAATTACTATAAAACTTAAAGTGTAAAATTATATATTTATATTTTATTTTATATCCTAGTGAAAGCAAAACATTTTTCTTTGTAATTGTCATATATATGTCCTCGAAATGGATCTGTATTTCTTTGATGTGTTGTTTATTACTTGCAGACTTCTATTGAGTCTTGTGGCCTTCCAAATGATTACATACCAACATATACTATATTTCAGATACTTTCTATCAGTGTATCAGTATATATTTATTAGTATATCTTATTATTTTATTGTATTACTTACTTATGGCTTCCATAACAAATTACTATAAATTTGGTAACTTGAAACAACACAAATGTATTCTCTTACAGCCTGGAGGACAGAAGCCTAAAATCAGTTTCTCTGGGCCTAAATCAAGCAGGGTTATATTCCTGCCAGAGACTAGGGGAGGATCCATTTCCATGTCCGTTCTCGCTTTCCTTGGCTCGTGCGCCCTCTTCCAGCATCAAAGCAAGTAGAAGAGTGTCCCTCTCTGACTCTGCTTCCCTCTGCCTCCCTCTATATCCATCTGCTTTGGTCACATGGCCATCTTTCCTGTGTCAAATAGCTCTCTACCTCCCTCTTATAGGGACACTTGAAATTGCTTGAACTGCCCACCCAGTTATTGCAGGATATCTCTCCATCTCAAGATCCTTAACAATCACCTCTGATAAATCTCTTTTTGCCATATAAGGTAACATTCACAGGATGCAAGGATTAGTATCTCCATACCTTTGGGGGCATTATTCAACCTCTCACACTGCTCAAGACACTTTAGATTAAGAATTATTAGCCCAAGATCAACGCAATAGTAAAGTTAGAGTCAGTTTTTCATTTCTCATAACAGTGGCAAGCTGGTTAGTCTGAGATTTTCAAAATTAACATTTTTTCCCCTGAAAGTTAATGATGATCCTAAATCTGAATTATCTATTTTTTCAGAAAAGGTCCATTTACTTTAATTTACCACTTAAGAATCCTGCAGTTAGTGTCTTAAAGTTCTGGTGACCTAAACTGGTAAAGAGTTATACATCTTAAGGAAAAAAAAAAATGTTGTTGATTTTTCTACATTCTAGGAAGCAAATAGTCATCATAACTACTTTCATTAATCAAGAGGTAAAATAATAGTGGAGAAAATATTACCAGCTTTCTTTTCTTTATCATTAAGAAGATTTTATTTTGGGGTCTTTTTGTTTTGTGTTTTCACATTAAATACTGTTTTAAATTTATACAGGAAGAAATGCTGCTAGAAAGATGAACATCTGCAAAGGTTTTAGGAAATTCATGTGATTTTTGAGTGCATTCCATAAAGAGTTTTTAAGACTGATAAGAAAAAAAATAAATATGGTGTTACCTGAATCACCTAGGTTAGCACAGAGAAATATTTAAAAATAAATGTGAAGTTAAGTTTAAACATAAATCAAACTGCTACTAGCCATATAATCATCCTTAAATATTCCATATAATATGTGACTATGTAAAGGAATAATCTACATGCATAAGCTTCAGAAAATTAAGCTTCCCGAAGCACTGAGCTGTGCTACAGAAGGTAGACAAATAATACTCTTTTTAATTTAAAAACAAACTTCCTTTTCTTCCAAAAGCTTATTAAAATTCCAATAGGGCTATTACAGCAAATCATCTTACCTAGAAAAGAACATACATAAATTTTATTTCACAGAATTATTTTTCCTTTTGGAAAGTAGCCTGAGAATGAAGTGAATCATTTTGTCTCATTATCTGTTCTCTATTACATACAATTTGAGGTCTGGAATCACAAGTTTTTTGTTGTTCAGTCTCTCTACTATAACATATGTATTTATGATAATATCTTAATAAAAGTACACATACAACAAATTCTGAAGGACAGATATTTTCACATTTAAGCATCTAATGAAATTAAATTTGCTTTGAAGCTAGATAGTGTAATGGAAAAAAAAACTATAGGTTAAATATATGTGAGTTATAATAGTGACTCCTCCATTTAAGAGTTACTTCAACTTTGGGAAAAACACTTGAAAATTCTCACAAATATTTAGAATAGAAAAGGCACATTTGTTCATCTCAAGACTATTGGTGCTACAAGCACCAGTTAATTGGAGCTAATTTGCATTCGTTTATTCATTTATTAAACATATTTTTTCATATTTATTAAATTACTTCTATGAAGCATTGTTCTAGGAGCTGAGACTACCTCAGTGAAAAAAAAATTATAAGCGGTGGTACCTGGAGCTCACACTTTTATCCTGTGTCTGAGAGGGCAAAAGAGACAACAACAATAGATAAATAAAATAAATAAAATAATGGTATATTAAAAAGTAGTAACTGTTACGGAGGAAAATATTGCACAGCAGGAAGACAAGGAGAATAAGAAACCCAGGGTGAGGGAGGAGCTGTAACATTTAAACGGGGGAAAGAACACATCTTAAGGAAATAGCATCTTTGTCAAGTCTTATGGAAGGAAAAAGCAGCAACTCATAGCTATCTCAGCAAAGTGTGTTTAGTTCAAAGGATCTCAGCCAGACTGCATAGGAGCAGAGGAAGGGGATGAGAAAGATTCAATAAGATTGGAGTTACAAGAAAGAGAGGTGCAAAATAATTGAAAATATATGCAAGGAAGTGATTACAATAAAGTGGTTTCCTGTGGAATTTATCTCAGTAAGGAGAGAGTTAAGTATATAAGGAGGCTGAAGGCACTTGCTCTGTTGGTAGGTTTAGCTTTGGAAGTCCCTGTGGAGTTAAAAGATTGTCAGAATCTTGTGCCAGAAGGGGTTATCTTATGAAAAAGGATGTGGTGGTCAGAGAGAGGATAATTGAAATTAAGTGCATGGAGGGGTTATAGATTTTGTGATGGCAAGATCTAGGGGAGTATTTAGTGGACGACTGGCTGAGGTTGGTGTGAAGACAAGAGTAAGGACAACAACCTCAGAGAAAAGAAGTTCAAAGAACTGTGACACTGGGGTATTAGAGCCATCCTAACTACAGATATAGGAATGATCAGGAATTAAGACAGGAGCAGTGTCGAAGAATGTGAGGATAAGATAGAGTTAACACCCTGAGTGAATGAGAGAGACCACCTGAATGTGTGCATAGATGACTAAAAACTAAAAATACATATTAAATGAATATTATTTTATTGATGTATTATATATTTGATTTTTTTTCTATAGTATTATCGTTCTTTTCTCCTGCTGAGGGATGGTCTTATTATTCTGAAATGTTATAGAAACCATAAGCTAAGACATCAGCTATCAGCTGAGAATACAAACAGGTTTCTTCTCATTGGTATCAAGTTGAACTTGAGAGCCAGTGTGGCTGATTCCCCTTCAGTCCAGCATTTTAATATTTGATGTTCTAAATTCATCTCATGTGGTACATGCTGAACGGGCCATTTGTAACAGTAGAAGATTATGGAGAAATTGTCAACAAGCAGAACTATATTTATTTGTGCAATTTTTTCAAAATTCAGTACCTCTTTAAAAAATATTAACCAACTTAATGTTTATCAGTCATCTTTGCTAAAGACAAATGTTTGCTTCACACAAGAAAAGTCATTAAAACTTACAAATTAATTGCCCATAACTTAAATTCATATTGTGTCCCAGCTGGCAGGATAAACATAGCATTTTCAATCAATTAGAAAAAAAAAATCTCTGTTGTAGTAAGACTTACTAACCAAGTATTATTGATTTAAAACAGGTCAGTGTTGCCAACTACTGTATGCTATCTATCACAGTGGGAAAGAATGATATACAACATAGCAGACCTCAGCAATCAATGCAGAAGCTTATAAATTTACATCATTGGCCTCTAAAACACAATTAATTTGTGCATGTTTTCCTAGCAGCAATTAGCAGCAGGCAGGAGTTTTAATGAAATAAAGTTGTGATTCCCACAGGGACTATTTATAATAAACATTACAAAACAACAAGAGCTTCAAACTGTTTGCATTAAGAATTGATTAATAACAAAGCTATTAAGCTACATATTAGGTTACATATTGTGCCAATTTAGGGGATACTGCTAATTAAGTAACCATAATCATTTGCATGTGCCATATCTAATTAACTTTTTATATCTCTTGGAGTTTTTCCTTCAGGACCAACAGCATTCAAGTGGCATTAGCGAAAGGAACATTTAGGCTGTTTCTTGGAATATTGTTTTCCAATAAAGTAGATTTCTATGAAAACACTTAGAGAGTTTTAATCAGAGTAAGTGGCTTTTTCATGACAATTACTTTGGGCTGCACTAAATTTATTCTTGAGGGAGTGCATTAACATTAGGTTAGGGTGTAGTATTTTAAAATGTTTCTATGCAAATTAAGTTTGAAAGAAGTTTTAAAACTTCTGAAAAGAAGTTTAACACTATGGTCTTAATGGTAAAAGCCTTACCATATCTGATGTTTTTTATGTGTGTAATATAAGAATGCTAAACATACATCCAGAAAGATATCTAATTCTTTTTATCTTGCTATAAGGGAAGGCTTAATAGACTTTTCTTCAGTATCTGCCTCGTAGAAATTGATATACCTTCAAAGTAGTTCTACCTTAGTTGTGGTTCCATAGTGTAGCAGTTAGCACGTCTGCTTTACATGCAAAAGGTCCTGGGTTCACATCTCAGTGGAACCATAGTCCACAATACATGGCCATGCCACCCTGAAAAAGCCCAATGTCTGATCTTGGAAGCTAGCAGGGTTGAGCCTGGTTAGTACTTGGATGGGAGACCACCTAAGAAGACCAGGTGCTGTAAGCATAAATAATAATAATAAAATATTTCTACCTTTACAGTAAATTTTATAATCTATCCCTATTCAAACTAATTTAAAGTATTATTTCATTGCCAAATTGTAGCTTCTATAATTAATTTTCAAAAGCCTCAAAATTTCATATTACTAGTTCTGAAACATTAACTATGTAGTAGTATTTTACATTGAACAACAATTTAGCATACTGTTCACCATAAACCAGAATAGCAGATTTGATTGTTAACATTATCAAATCAATTACAAGATAAAACCAATTTGTTGTTGATGATGGTTTCTTCTCATCACTGCACATATGCAGCAAATGTCCTGGAGTTTTATGACAAATTTACCAATAGTTCAATCATAATAACTGTGCAAGACATTAAATGTTTACTGATGTTTAAAGTACTGTACTATGTTTTAATGCAGATTATTATGACTAATGCTTAATCTAGTAAAATAGGTTTTACCATCATCGTTTTGCAGATGAGAAAACTGAGAGTGAAATGTTAAATAACGTTTCTAACTGAAAAACTAGCGGATGGCAAAGTCAGTACACCAACACAGGTCTGTCTAGCTCCAAAGCAAACCTAAAAAGCTACATCAGACGTTACCTGCAGCCATTGTTTTCCCTTTTATTAAAAATAGTGAAGAGTCTTTTGAATATTTTACTAAAACAATATCTTTTTTCATATGAGTGTTGTGGCTGATTGAAAATATTCATAAAATTATTTAGCATTTCTTTAGAACCTGAAAGAGCTTGGTTTTGGTCAATAGAACATAACAGGAGCAGTGCTGTACCAGTTTCTGGAACCACTTCCTGTCTTCTGGAACCTCTCTTTGGGGATTTGGACTGGCACGTAACAATGATGGAACTGTTCATTGGTTCCAGCAGTTCCCAGGCTTCCTGCTGTTACCATCAATGTTTTAGACATGTCATTGAAGCCATTATTGGACCCTCCATACCAACCCATCTAAATGTTGAATTCCACCAGGTGACTTCAGTTCAAGCCAGATGGAGTAGAAAAAAATCTAGCTAAGCTCTGCCCAAATTCCTGACCTCTACAATTGTGAGATATCATGAACCATACATGATTTTGTTGGGAAGATCTGAGCTGGATGCTATAATGATATGATACTTTTGGAAGCATCGGATTGTTTTACATGGAGAAAGAGAGCTGTTTACTAGAAGGGTCCATTAATAACCAAGGTTCTTATTACGAATTCTTGATCTCGCTCCATCATTCCAAAAGTAATGGTGATGTCACCATATTTCTATAGAATAAAGGAGTTAACAGGGATACTCTAGGAAATTGGTGTGTGTGTGTGTGTGTGTGTGTGTGTGTGTGTGTGTTTTGGTGCGGGGGGAGTTGGTTTGTTTAGGTTTGTTTTTAACACATTAAGGCCCTTGGAAAGGGCTCAAATATGTAGACTCTAATTGCAAAATAGTGCTGAGATTTCCTGCAGGAGATGGTCAAGTTCAAGGCAGTAGAACACTGAGGAATTAATATGAAGCAAAGCATATTTTATCTCCTATACAGTGGGATATTTCCCCCACTTTCTAATGAGTTTCTGCATTTCTTTACAATAATAAGGCAATTTGCATGAAATCATATCATTTGTGACAGAAATACAGTCACAGATACAAGTAGTGAGAAATAAATACCTAAAAGTATAGCTTGCTATTTATAATTTTGTATTATATTTGCATGTGATTTTCAACAAGAAAATTAATATTCATTATTTGATTTTAATTTATATATGGAAAACATTCAATGATTCTCAAGTCATATTCATTTTAGCATAAAATTAATATCGAAATTTGGTTTTTAAATAATATTTTCAAGATTGAAACTATTTGTTTTTTCATGTTGAAAGTGTAACAGGAAAAATGTTCATTAACATATTGCTATTGCTTATGCAGACTTATTTTTTAAATTTTATTTCATACATGTAAGATGTGCAAGAAGTCAAGAAAAATCTGGGAAAGTCATGAGCATCAATTCCCATGTGTACTGAAATACTTAGAATGTCAGTTGTAATGAGCCAAAGTCAAAGTAATTAAGTACAAATGGAGAAAATCATGGAACTGCTCATTACAGTTATGCTATTTCCCACCCAAACCTTCTCATATCTTTAGATCTGTTTTAAATTTTCTATTTATATGTAGTTTATGAAACTGTGGTTTCTGATTGCTCAATTTCCATTAGATACATATTCAGGTGCATAATTATTACATTTAAGAATATTTCTGCAAAATATATTAAAATTCAGGAGTATTTTTAAATAGGTTCTGATGTGTGTGTGGACCAGGGATTTCTCACATAAGCGATTCTTAGGACACCAGCTGGGCATTCTGCTATTCAACTCGATTCTGACACTTATCTAGCCCAAGACAGGATCAGATTCCACAGGTTAAGTGTTCAAAATGGCTCCCCCCCGCCCCCCACACGCACTTCAGAAGCCAGTTGCAGGCCCAGATTGTTACTTGTACTATACATCAGAGGTTCCTAAGACCAAGACCATCGGTTTCGATTAATTTGTTAGAGAAGCTGACAGAACTCAGAGAGATATTTTACTTACTAGGTCATCCATTTTATTATGAAAGGAGATAACTCAAGAATAGCCCGGTGGAGGAGATATTGAGGGCAGGGCAGGAAGCTTCTGTGTCCTCTCCGGGAGCCACTCTTCCAGCACCTCTACATGGTTCACCAACCTAGAAGCTCCCCAAACCTTGTTCTTTTGGGATCACATGGAGGCCTCATTACACAAGCATGATCGAGTAAATCATTGGCTATTGGCGATTGATTAAACCACTAGTCCCTTTCCCTCCTTGGAAGTCAGGGAGTAGGCCTGAAAGTTCCAACTCTCTAATCACAGAGTTGGTTTCCCTGGCAACCAGCCCTCCTGTATCAGGTGTCCTCATCACCAAGAGATAGAGAATTTAGAGCTGAGAAGGCTGTAAGAACAAAACTTGCTACTTCCTCACTAATTCACTACTGTGCAGAGTATAAAAAATTGAGGACTTTTTGGACTTTACAAAGTGGACTCCATTGGGAGCCCCGGCAGTAAATGTCACCTGGTAAACAACCAAGTCACATGATGGGGACACCCTTAAAGTATGACTACGATGCTGCAAACCACAGATACACCAGCCATGACTGCAGGAGCCAATAAGCAAGAGGATTCCACCCTGTAAACCCAACACCTTGGACAGACGACGCTCGAGCCTAACCTGAGAGCGTCACGAATGGGTGCGCAGAGAGCTGAAGACTGTCCTTCTGCCCGCTGTGGTTGCTGGCTTGGGACTGACCCGAGACAATCCACACTGCCCGTCAACAGACTTCGCTGTGCAAACACTAAGGACTTTTATCTCTTCGCTCTGTCATGTAGGACTCTGTATCCTCCCCTCTGTGTACTGTGTGGGAACCTGTGTAGGTACAGATTGGTTTACCTGAGAAGGTTCCACTCAATAAACCTGGCATTGTGGAGAGACACAAACATATCCCAGAGTGTTACTCTGGTAGCTGCTTTCCTTGTTCGCAGCAACTAACCCTCGTCCAAGCTTCGTTGTCTTGTCAATTCTTCACAAATATATTGTTTCTTTGTTTAAAAGATGTAAAGACTGTCAGCCGTGGTCACTTCTCTGAGTCTCATGTTTTAATGGGCTCTCTTACACATAAAATTAAATTTTGTCTTTCTCCTGTTAATGTTTTATGCCAATTTAGTTCCTAGACTAGGCAAAAGACCTAGAAAGGAAGTCTTCCCACTGCCCCCGCAGTATACGATTAGACTTAGAGCAAACGCAAACACTGCCGTGCAATTGCATTTTCAGGAGATACCCAATTATAATTGGCTAGTGGGGAAACAGGGTGGGCAAGGTCTGTGTCATCTTTCATTATAGGAAAAATATTTGGAAGGCTACGTTATTATAATTTTGTTTCATATAGCATGTAATTACTTGAAGATTCTGCACTTTACATGTGGCTATTTAGCACTTGAAATTGGCTAACATGGTTCTAAGTGTAAAGGATATATGCTGGATTTTGTAAACCTAATAAGAAAAATAGAATATGAAATATGCCATTGATCATTTTTATATTGATCACATATTGAAGTGATAGTATTTTGACTAAATAGTTAAAACAAATATATTATTAAAGGTAATTTTACTTGTTTTCTTTTTTTTTAATTGTAATTCAACTGCTAGAAAATTTAAAGTCTGTGTGTAGCTCATATTGCATTTCAATCAGACAGCTCTGAGTTCGATGTTTGAAATTCCTGTATCTAGGATTGGGTTTCAGAGAAAAATGGATAATTAGTAGAAGACATATTGAATTAAATCTGTATCTTCTAATGACATCCACTGTGTGAAAGTTGCCTTAACATTAGGCCTAAGGGAGTTATCTGACACTTATTTGCGACAAAATAAAAGTGATGAGCACATTTCTCATGTCACTTTCAGAGTTCATATAAGACCAAGTTTCTAGGCTGTGGAGTTCTCCCTCGTGCAGAAGCACTGCTTATGTTTATGTGAACCCAAAAGGTATTTGGATAATTGAGCTTCTAAGATTAATAGTTACTCTTTATGGCCAAATTATCTTGATAAATTGGTCCTAGAATTGATTACAATTTTACCTTTAGAGGATGCCAGAAGATAAGATGCAGATGAGCGACAGGTGAACCAGTGTACTCTTCTTTTTTTACTTTTACATGTTCCTTATTTCCAGCCTACTCTCCCATATCTGTTGATATATGTGGTTGTAATGAGACTTTATGTTCTATTGAACTTTCTATTTTTAATTTTCAAGCCATATATATATATATATAGTATACATACATACTATATTTTTATATCTAGACTTAAGGTATATATTGCATTGTCTTCGTTACTTGTGGCAGACTGGAATTATTCATGTATTTAATTCACTGTGATGACTCTAGATTGCATTTTTATATTCTGTCTTTCATGTATTTTGGTTTCTTATTTAAAAATAAATAACAAAAGCAAAATTATACATGATAAAAAATTTTAAAAACACTTTTTAAAGCATTTGTTGCATTTTATCTGCTTGAACACAGTATGTGTATAAATAAATACTCATGAGAGACTGTAAATTGTGCAATCATCCTTCAATTAATAAAGATGTAATTATTATTAGTAGAATGACTATTTACAAATGAGTTATGAATTAGGAGTTTTAAAAATTTGCCCTATATAGAACTTATCGAATTAACCAATTTTAACTACCAGAGCATATCAAATACCAGTTTTAAATTAAACAATCACTGCTTTGTCTTAACCAAGTAGGTGAAAAAAATAAATAGCACAAGATGTTTCGAAGGAGAGAAATTGTAGTGACCTTTCCCATCTATGGCAGAACCTAGATAAAAATTGTGAAATAAGCAAAGGCGTTTTATTTAAACCTCTTTTGACCCCTTACAGTGAATCTCTAGGTAAGGGAGGGATGGATCCCCGGGTCTGGCTGCACATCACAACCTCCTGGCAAAGGCTGCAATGAGGAAAGCTCCTTGGCCCACCTGGAATCAATCAACACCTGGTCTGAAAGAGGGGCACGCCTCTGTGCTGTTTCGAAGTTCCTCAGGTGGTTCTAATGTGGGCCAGAAATCCCGTATTATCTCTCAGTTTCCCACCATTCTGTTACTGAAGCCTAAATCCTCTGCATTTGGAATGAACCTAAAACTGGGCACCTGGTCCTGCCAATTTCTCACTTCTAAACATCACTACAAATTTGTTTTGTATTTTTGAAGCCTCATTAGGTTACTGGCCTGCTAATTACCTGTCCCAATTCATAACAAAGCTCTAAGAGGTGAAAATGACTTAATGTGTGCTATCTTTCTAATTAATGAATTTGCTTTTTAACCTGGCATTTAACATACCCTAAGGCATGAATGGGTAAATAAAATGTGAAGTTTAGTTCTTCCCATACACCATTACAGTGGGGCATTCGGCATTTCTTAAGTATTTCCATATAAGGATGATTTTAATGGATGCTCACTGTCCTGCTCCCATTATTAACACAAAACCGAGAGAAAGGAAGATTAGAGGATGAATACGAGGTGACAGTCTTTAAGGAGAACACCTTCAGAGGCAACTAAGTTGAGACCTCAGGCCATCTAATAAAGGAACCTATACTTGTCACTATGAAGTATTTTCAAACCACATTTCTACTTTATTCAAAATCATTTGATTGCCTATTTATGTATAGCACTGTGATAAATAACATTTTTAAAAACGTACAGTCTTTTTCCTGAAAAAGTATAGAGGCTTTGTAGAAAAATAAGACATAAATTTATAAGATAACAGTGCTAGAAAAGTCAAAATTTACTAAATGATCAAAAGTCAAAAAATCCAATTTATTAAATTGATAACATTACTTAATCGCAAAAGGGGTAGACCACGAATTACAATGAAAACATGGAAAGTCTCCCTCCCATTAAAGAAATGAAAATGTATACAAATAAGTGGAATTAATCTTTTTTTGGAATTTTCTCATAGTTATTTTATTATAAAAGTGGCATCATATGATGCCACTCTAACAGTCATTTTCTTTCTAGACTACATTTTAAAATTTAACTAATGCATGTTAGAAGGAGCGATTGTTATGTTTTCAGGAAATAGGCGAGAATGTTCTGATGACAGCGTTTTTTACTCACTGCTACGAATGATTGGAAAAGAAAGTACATATATAATTAATCGATTAGGATTTTTCCACTAGTGCTAAGGAAAGAGCTTGACCATGAATCGTATTAATTGCGATTGCATGAGAATAAAGTTGATATGAACCGAGTTTAGAGACACTCACAAGCAAAAAATTTTCTTAGGAAGTGAAATAGTGATGGGATTAGGAAAGTGGGCCCAAAGTTACAGACTCTGGTTTCAAAAATTCGGTTAATTATTTCTTAGTAGTTGACCTTAAGCAAGTCACTGTTTTGTACCTCTATTTGGTCATAAAATGAGGATCGTGTTTATATCTACCCTACTGGTTTATAGTTAAACAGAAGTATTTAAATAATTTCATGTAAATAAAATTTTTAAAAGGAGCTTGGGACATAGTAAGCAATACATAGGTATTAATTATTATTATTACTAGAGATATGCAAAACTCATAATTTTTATTTTATCTATAGTTATATTTATCCACAAGCTATTATGGTTTTAATTGCCAGTCTCTCTTGAGAATTTATAAGAGTTCAGAATTTCCCAGTCATTTTTTCCTGGCTTGTGTTAAGACATCGCAGTATTTTGTTAAACTCATTTTGAATCACTTTGCCTTATCCTGTTGTGCTGATCTGAAATTGTTTATTGATGTATGTCAAAATGTTTCCATCTCTCTGGAAAGCCTACCTGTTAACCTTTGAAAGTTACTACAACTTACTTGATGTCCAATCCGTTAAGTGTTTTTCAGCTGATATTTTTATATCTACTTTACCATCATCCTTAAAAATACGAGTCGGATAAATATACTCTCCTGTTGTAGATGCGGAACCTCTAGTCACACAGTTCATTACATGTCTGAGTCAGAATTAAACTCAGACTGACCTGTGCAATCCCAAAGTTTATACACTGTTGCTTTGATCTTCCGAGGTTTTCTCTTAATGCTCTAATTTCCAGCTATTACTGAAAAGAAACCAGTTTGGCTGTTTACCACTCGAAAGCCAATACTCGAGGGACATGCGTTGGGTGGAGAGGGAAGGTTGCTTTGTTCAGGAAGCCAGTACCCCGGGAAGGTGGCAGACTGATGTCCAAAGACCATCTCCAAAGTTCCAGACCCAGTAGAAGAGCCCTTCAGGGAACAGAGAGAGAAATCTGTGTTTCTTCAGTCACAGATAATGCTTTTTCACACCAGACTCCCGAGTGCCAGCGTCTGGTGTAACGACCTCAGAGACATTCTTTCCTTCTGCAAAACAAACTCATAAATTCTCCTCCAGACCCTGGAGTTATCTCCTCCTGCTTGACAGAGAAACAGCAGATCAGCAACGCAGAATTATACTGTGAGAACGAAAGGAGTTGAGCAAGAAGAGAGGTTAACATATGAACAAAGGCCCAATTAAGAGTTGAATTATTTCATTCCAGCTGCCAGAAATGCTAGGAGTTCGGCTACACAACCACGCTGTTCTTAGTTTGCTAAGATGTTTCACCCCTAACTCTTGCATTTAATTGCAAGTATGAATCAGTGTAAAAGTTTTAGCTAGGCCAGTACATAGTTTGGCTTACAATAGTATTTTATGCCATTTAGATGTACCATTGTCTTGTGACTTACCTGTAACATGATGTACATCATGGAGCTATAGTTTCTGACTAGTAATTTAGAGAACAAGAATTATTCATAGAGAACTGGCAAGGACTTTTAAGAAAATCATTTTGATTAAGAGATGTTGGAGCAAAAAAAGACTATCTGTTCTACTGAGATATATGAGGGCTTATTTTCAAATTACTTTTTATTGTATAATCTACGGATCATATCTGCTTTAAAGGCAACATACATAATGATTCAGACCTAAAACTCTGAAAGCAGCCTGCCTCGTTAATCCTGGGGATGTCACTGATTGTGTGACTGTTGAGCAGGAGGATTTAGCTCCTAATACAAGTGAGAATTCCATTGCATGGAAGACAACAAGGGTCACAATACCATCAGCCACCGGAAGCAGGAGCCCACAGACCTGGCTCACTGCCTCCTCCATGCCTTTAGAGTAACCAAGGAGGACCCAAAGCACTGGTTGAAACAACATTTTACTCCTAGAAGGGAGAAGAGACACAGAAAACCAGCATCTGTAGTGTGTGCCGATTTCCCATGGCCAACGGGTCTTTCCCAATGCATACGTCCCTCTTATGCGGCAGGCGAAGACTTCTTTTTCTTCTATCTGGGATGGGGGCATATATACTGTGGGACTGGCCAGATGCCATATAACAGAAGTCCCCAACCCCTGGTCCTCAGACGGGCATCAGCCCGTGGCCTGTTAGGAACTGAGCCACACAGCAGGAGGTGAGCAGCGGGCGAATGAGCAAAGCTTCACCTGTATCTGCAGCCGCTCCCCAGCGCTGGCATCACCACCTCAGCTCCACCGCAGATCAGCAGGTGTTAGATTCTCATAGGAGCACCCATCCCTGCTGCCAAAAATGTTGGGGACCGCTGCCACATCACATACTTGCTTAAGTAATACAAGGAAGTTCACAGTGTGTCTAGAACAGGGGAAAGTTTCTCCTAATAAAGGAAGAAGAATCCACACCAAGCAACAGCTCAGCACCTGGTTTCAATGGTGGGGAATGTTTCAGGCCCAGGGTGCTGGTTGGGCAACCCCAGAGAGGGGCTACAGGGCTACACTCCCAAAAGTGATTATGGACAAATTACTTGAACTCCATACAGCAAATTGGGAGGCATGGTAATTTTGTCCTCATAAGGTGTTGGGATGATTAGATAAGTTAAAATATGAAAAATACCTGAACAGGACATTGAAGATAGAAGCACTCTATTAAGTATTAGTTATTTTGGTCTGGCTCTGGTAGCTTTAAATCATGACCGTATAGTGTTTGACACCCCTCATTGAGTGGTGTGGTCCAGGTCCATTCCCCTATACCTAAGTGGGCTTATGATTGCTTCAATCAAGAATATGGCTGAAGTGACACGATGTGACATTCTAAATGAGGTCATGAGTGACCATGCAACCTCTGCTCTCTTTATGGGAACATTCACCATTGGAGCCCTAGACAATGTCTGTCTGGGCTGGGAATGCCATTCTGGGTAGTCCCACAGAGACACCATGTAAAGATGCCTTGAAACTACAAAAAGCAAGACAGAGATGCTCAACAAGTCCCACAGTTCAGGCCTTCCCAGCTGAGGCCCCAGACATCATGAATCAAGATTACTCACCCTCCCCTTTCTCATCTCAATTCTGACTCTAAGGATTTGCAAGCATATCCAGTTATTGTTTTATATCACCAGATTTTAGACTTGTTAAGCAGCAACAGATAATCAGAATATTACCCTATTTACTTTTGTAGCATCTATTAGGATTATTATCTCAGGTTTTGCCATGTAATTGGGCATACCGTTTTGTCTTTACTCTCTTACTATTTTTATTAACATTACTCTTCCAGGGGTTCCCCAGTAAATCAAGCCATTAAATTCAACTCGAATATAATCAGCAACCTGAGTTCTTGGTTTTTCACTCTGATTAATTTTTTAAAAATTGCATAACTATTACAATTTGACAGTTGCTAATCTTTCCACAAGTTTTTCAGGTCTCCTTACATGTCTTCCTACGCGAGGCAAGTCAGCTTTTCCTTCTAATGTCTTTTTCTCTTTCTTGCTCTTCTTGACCAAACTCCTTGGCCACTTCCCATCATTCTGCACCTTCTGACTCATCAGATGGCCTTCGCTTCTGCTTCACATAGTCATCAGGTCAGGACTGTGTTCCTTTCTCTGCCCTCACCTGCAAAGTGATTGTCAGCTGTAGGTAACCAATCTTTTATCTCCCATCCTTCACCTTTATTCTTTTCCTCTCCTTATCCTAATTTAGTGGAAAAGTGATAAAATAGTCTTCCTCCCATCTAAGGTAGAATCTTAATACCTGAACTTTGGAACATATCATCTCCATTTCCCTGGGGGGCACTTTGTCTACTAATGATCTAGAAGATAGAGTCATATGTAAATGTCTCCCATTCAGGTAAAATGAGTCATTCTATGCTGATGCGGATGAGTTAATCTTTTAACTTGTCTTTTGTATTCTGTGCATTTTTTTTGGAATTTTCTAGTGAATGCATGTTATATGTAATCAAAAATATAATGGGGTAATTTGATAATTGGTCTGATACAATTGTTCAAGAGTTTTAATGTGGTATTAGATTTTACGTTTTATTTTATTAGTCATCTTTGGTTTTATTCAACAGTCTGCTATTTTTAACTATTTTTCATATATTCATTTTAGATATTAGATAATAAAATTGAGCTTACTTTTCGAGTAACAGGAATAAATTTGAGAAACCATTAATGTAAACTGGTGAAGGATGATTTTTATTTAACATTCACTTACATAGGGATAGTTGCTAGACTGTTCTACTGGCTCATCAAATTTTCTGTCAACTTCCAAAGTTGTGTGCTTCATGATTTTCAAATTACAAAAATTGTATGTAATGTATGTACTCAGACAGTCTTCTTAAGACTCCAGTTCCAAAATAAGATCAAAATATCAAAGTAGAAAAAATAATGGTGTCATGTCCTCTGCTGCGATTTATTTTAAATTAAATTGGGTTAAATATGTAACTCAAGTGTTACAGTGAAGAAATGACTATTTTAATGCTCATATATCAATACATATCAAATTTAATGATGATTTTTCAAAATCTTGAATAGAAAGGTAATTAATAATGGGTTATTAGGGAAAAAAACATACTGTCAACTGTATTAATAATACATGTACATATTTAGGTAAATTGGATATGTAGACAAAAGGGAAGTAACTTAATGAAGAAACGAAGATATATATTTATTTTAATTTAGTCATAACATTTATTTCATAAATATTTGTTAGGTTTTACTAATCACTCTTTTAAGTTCTATGCACTGAGGGTACAATGAAAAAAATAAAACACGCAAAAATTTCATTCTTCATCACTTCAACCTTTTTGGACAGTAAGTGGTTTCTTTCCTTCATAAGAATGCAGACAGTATATTAAATATCTCGGAATAATATAATTTGTAAATTTAATAACCAAATCTTATTACACGGACTCTGGTTTTAGCTCAGAGAGATAGAGAGCTAGAGCATCATTGTCACCCTTGCAACAAGAGAACAGAGTTGGGCAGATTGCGAATTAGACTTTTCTTGAACTTCCTGGAGAACTGGAGTGCCAAGAAAGAAACTAACTCAGTATCTAGAGAGAGAGAAGCACTGGCAGGACCCAAGCGTTGGTTACTGGGGGCAGATACCACCAAATGTCATATAAGCCAGTAAAAAGATTAGGTAGACATTTTAAATCAATTGCTAAAGGCTGAGCAGGGTTAGTGTGAGTGAAGAACCCTTGGCGACTACAAATACAGGAGAGTCATGTTCCTTTTGCAGGGTGTTTTCTCCAGGAGTTCCACCAGGTGTTCAGAGAAATCAGAAAAGTGTCCTCCATGCTTCTGGCTAGGGTAGCCAAGGCCAAAACTTCACCCAGACCCATCTCTGTATCTCCCTTATGGAATAAGAGTTGAATTTTTTCTGCATAGGGTTCTGGGGTGGGAGTGGGTAGAAAGACAATAAATTGTAGCCCAGGGACAGTGGTGGAAGCCTGTTGCAATGGGAGGGGGTGGCGAGGGGGGAGGATTGGTGGCTACCACCCACCCCCATCCAGATGTGTCCCTCCTATCTCAACTGAGGACCCAAATCCTTAATCTCCAGGAATTGGCTTCAAAGTTGCAAACTAAGGACATTGGTACAAAACCATTGCAATTAAAATAGTGAAACCATTTTTTGTTTGTTTTTTTTTTGTTTTTGTTTTTGTTTTTGTTTTTGATTTGTTTTTTTTTTAAAAATTGAAAGCTTATATGTAGAGGAGGGATGTGTTAGCCCTGGCTTTGCATCTGGAGAAGGGACAGTCACACCAATGAAGGGTACATGCCTGAGATCGAAGTGCAGGTTAGGTTGTCTGTTTAAGACAAGGCTTATTAGAGCATTGGAGAACACTCTTACCCAAAACTCTACCAAGTCAGCAAAAACCTAGTAAAACCAACAATGGAAGACATCTAGGCGAACTATAAAAAAAACTGGCGCTCTCTGCTGAGAAGTGCAAAGGGAAAACTCAAAACTAACTGGAGAGACAAACAAAAGATATTACTGGAGGAATTTGTAGCATTTGATCCACTGAGGCTAACCAAAGCAACAACAGACTTCAAATGCATCTCTTTGCAAAAGCCATGATTATCTATACAGATAATCACAAATCATCTAAAAAGGGCTCCTAGAACTTTAAATATGTGAAATTCTTTTTATGTCAATAATACTTCAATAAAGCTTTTTAAAAATATGAGCTAAGAAAGCACGTTAACTAGTTAAATGGAGTTTTTGACTTCTTAAATATTAAAATTTACCACCTAAAATTAATTTTATTCTTTATAAAGAATATTAATACACTTTTTTCCCAAACAAGGAATAGATCCCAGAATCCTTTGTAATTAAATTATTAAGAGTATATGATTAGTTGCTAGGAGTATACTTTTCTTATTTTCTGTAGAGTGGGACTTGAATCTACATAAAGGTAGTATCACCCCATGGATGCAAGCATTTAAAATAAAGAGTTCTTAACTATGTTTCAGTTCTTTTTTATACAATTCTATTTTAATATAATTTTCTTGAAGAATGACTAATTTTGTTTATTTCTCGACATGCCACTGATTTTAGGAATTTTATATTCATTTGTATACGGAATTTTCTTTGAATTTGTCTTATGAGTACATGACTTGCATCCACCTGTTATAATTATTTCAATATGATTTAGTCCCTTTTCCATGAAGTACTGGAAGTTGCTTTGTATATAGTGCTCTAACCTTTAGTAAAATCTACCAGGATTCACTTAGGGCTAAGAAATCAGCTTTGCTTTTGAATACCCAAATTCATCAAATAGATATCGATAGCATTGCTGTAGAACATGTGTCCCATATAGATATTGTCCATTTTCTTCACCAATAGTATTAGTTTGTAAAGATCTCCATTTCTTAAGAGAAATTGTTAATAAATAATGTTTACATGTTTGTAAAACTATTTCAATAATACTGCTCTGCTTCACTCAACAGTTAGTCTCATGCTTTCTGAACTTTCTAGTGGAACATAGAAATGTAGTTTTTTAAAAAAATAGCTGGATATATGGGCAAACATCAGCACATCATCATTAAAAGTGAATTGAAAGATATATTCCCTCCTTATAGTATTGGAATATTCAAGAATTCAAGTGTTTCCCACTTAATTTTATACAGCTATTGGCCATCTATTGTCTGTTGCATAAACCACTTCCTTTTGGGTCATTGAAATTATTAAAATACTCTTTTCTGGAGTGGCTTGTCTCACTTTCTCTTTTTGAACATAACCTGCTTAGTCAGAGGAGTGAACATAATTCTTAAGGTGAGTATAATAATTTTATATACTCTGAGCAAGCTAATTTGAAATAAACTCTTGAGCTTAGGGGGAACAAATTGTTCATTGTGTCTATTAAATTTTTACCTGATGGTGAGCCATAGATATGCCTGTTCATATCTGTATTTCTCCTCAGCAGCTAAAACATCATTGTCTTTCACAATAAACAAACCCTGAATAAAAATTTACAGTATCAGTCTTTCCTTACATAATAACTCAAATAGTTTTGTGTTTGAAGTACTTTTTGTCTGTTAGTATCACAAAATATCAGCCCCCAAATTGCGAAGCCATGTCTTTAACCCACAGTAATGATACAGTAAACCTGAAAGAAATGCAACACTTATTCTTCTCAATCGTCTCAATTTTAAATTGCAGTTAAGCCAGCTCACTAAAGATTTAAAATCTAGATGTTTTATTCCCTTGTTAAATTGGTTCTACAGAGCTATGACAATAATTGTTAAGTCTGCACTAAAGAACTATAACAAACATGTTGCTATATTTAAGTATTTAGTGACCATTTAAGTAAATCAGTACATATTCATTGGATAACTTCTGTGGGATAGACAATAATGCTATTCACATTACACGAACCATATCCAGGGACTCCTGGGGAGAAATTTTTCTAAGTAGTTTTCAGAGACTGAAAAATATTCGTTTTAGAATATATGCTGAGCTTTATGGCTGAATACAATCTGATAAATATGGTTGATTTTGTTTCATTCTTTTTGAGGATGTAATTTGTGACTTACCACTGGCTATAAAGAATGTGACAATACGTATCTCTATAGTGATCTTACCCCTGGCTGGCTGGCTGGCTTGCTATATTTATTTATTTATTTGTTTGTTTGTTTGTTTGTTTGTTTGTTTGTTTTTACTCTTGTTTTTCTTACTTCCTAAGTATCTTCCTTCACTCAAAGCCTGATGCAGCTCTGACTTGTCTGGTAATAGTGCTATTCCTCCACTTCAAAAGGGTGACAGTAAAAATATGAGATGATATCAGTATGAAATTATCAAGCTTGTGACAAGGAGCAAGGGTTTCTATCAGGAGTCTAAAGTAAACAAATAATGGAAGGGATTGGCAAACTCTGCGATGTAGACTCTCAGGATCGTACATAAACATATGAGCTGCCTTCAGCTAAAGAGTCCAGGGTACGCTGTTCCTGCATTCTGTTAGTGTGGCTGAAGCCAGAGTTACCATACTTTTACTATTTTTATGTCTGTATTTTAGTACAAGATGGTGTGGCTTGGGGAGAGGAGTCCCCTCGGGAAGTATGTGCCTAAAATCTAAAATGTCATGATCCCATTTCCTACACCGTCAGATATAAAGTCCCCAGAAAAAGTCTTAGTACCCTTGACAATGCAACTAGATGTTTTCACCTTTATTTTTCTTTACCTTCTAAATATACCACGCTCATTTACTCTACCAATCAGTCCCTTATTTATTCATTCATTTATTCAATTAACATCTGTTAATATTTATTAATTTTATAAGGTCATGGTTATAAAGAACCTGCCGTTATGCATATAAATGTAACGTTGGCAGCAGTGTTCCTCTTCTTTATTATGATTTAGAGTAAAAAAGGTTAACGTCCTGAGAAAACCAGTAATGCCTAACTCCCAGAGGACTGACTGGTAGTAATCCTAGAATCCCAAATAATTTTATTTTTATGCTAATGAGCTATGATAAGAGAAGAAAAGCTCAGGAAATGCCAATGTACTTAATTTATAAAGGTTTTACAATATTGCCATTTAGAATGCATTTTAGTCAAACAACTTTGAAGAATTGAAGTTAAAGTTCATTCAGATGTTGCTCTGGGGAGTTATTAATAATCAAGTATATTACCTATGTCATATTGAACGGCACTGATAACCAGAATCCACACTTCCAGTAAGTTAGGCCACATGTTTGTATTTTGTGAAAATGTGTGAATCTTCATGTTAAGATGTTCAGAGGGAGCCTCCCCAAATTTTTTTTAAAGTATAATGAAATGAGACTAAGAATTGGAAACTAATGATCTAGTCTTAGCTCTTCAACTAACTGGTTGATAGGGTTCTCTGTCATCGACTAAGTTGGATTAAATAATTTCAAACTCTCTTGAATTTAACTAAGAATTTTTGACAATTATGTGATACTTTTAATTATTAAAGAATGTGACATAGGTTTAAGTCTAATCTATAACTTCAATATTTGTAGAGAACCTAGCTACAGAAAGAATAGTAAATGTAATATGATGTTAATGCCAAATTAAATAAATTACTTAAAAATGAGCTTCTGCTATATCCACATCTGGTTTTTAACACTCAAAGAAAACATGTCTCACTTATTTATAATCATTATTTCTTTTTCAGACTACTAAGTTATCAAGAGATATAACATGATTCTGAGAAATATAGATTGAATTAGAATTCTAACCTTGTAAGAATAAAAGAATTATCTCTTGTGGCTCTCTTTGAGAATAATATTTTTTTCCCAGAAATTATTATTCAGAATATATATAATATTTTTGGTCAACATAAAATATCATTATTAAATTGACATTTTCTTCTATGCTATGTGCTATTCTAGATATATTATATACATTCTGATTGACCATAAGGAACTCAATTGTGTTATCTTAAAATGCACATTTGTGCATGTGTGATATTGAAAATTGATAAGAGGCATACACAGATAATACATTCATGAAACTGTGATGGAAGGATGGGGAAAAAAATCAACTCAGATTTTCAGAAGGAAAAATTCCCAATTATACATATTATTGTGTAAAAAGATTAAAAAAAAAAAAAAAGGTACCATAAGAGTAAAGCTTCTGTTAATTCTCTGCTGAATTATATTTCAATTGCAATTGATTGGTAAATATTTCAAATTCATAATTTATAAATCAAATTCACTCATTAAATATTTATGATTCAGATATTGGTTTAAGTTGTTGAAAGTAAAACTGTCAAATCTATCTTGGTTATGTAATCATTTCAGTGAAGTAGTTTCATGCATCCATAGCCCCTTTGTCCATTATAACATAGAAGCAAAACATTAAAAAAGTAAAATAGAAAACAAACAAGAGGAAAATATCTCCATAATAAAAAAAGGGCGTTATTCTCCTAACCTCCTCCTGCTACAAAAGTGGTTTTTGCACCCTCCACCTAAGAGGTGGGATACTAAGATGCTTGTCTCATGTTTTTCCTTTCTTCCCTCCAAGTTTGCATGTAGTTTTCCAACCAGTAGAGCTGGAAAGGTCTTTTGGAGTGCTGCAAGCTTGTTTTCATTTATGATCCCAGCATATGTTTTATGATTGCCTCTCTGATTCCCACTGGAGAGGGTGAGATAAACCAACGGCATCTATCCTTGACTTTAATGGAAAGATTTTAAAGTAGAAATACAGAAACCTGGATGTGGAAGAGACTTGGATTATCCAAGACAATCCCCAGTTGTGTTTTCAAATTCCTCCTACAATATTTATGAAAACTTGTCATTGAACCCCTCCTTGTACTCTATTGCAATACTTTAATTATCAGTAGTTCTTTAATTATGCCAAAATCTGCCTTTGTTTTCCTTTTAGTCATTGGATATATTCCTGCTGGCCCAAATCACAAATAGGTCTTCTGCCTGCTCAGCCACAAAACAGCCTCCTCTGTGTGTGTGTGTGTGTGTGTGTGTGTGTGTGTGAGAGAGAGAGAGAGAGAGAGAGAGAGAGAGAGAGAGAGAGACTTTTGGGGCACCAATTTTTTTATTCTACACTTATACATTTGATATTTTTGGTTTTGCATTTGTATTGAGTTATATATGTATAAAAACTGTATATTAAAATGGATGTACTTTATATATTACATGAAATAAAGTACATCCGTTTTAATATACAGTTCTGTACTAACAAATACATGGAGTGCGTAAGCACTACCATGCTTACCATAGTCAAGATCCCGAAGGAGTATCTATTACCCAGATACTCCCTCATGCTTCTTTCCACTCATCCACTCATGCCACTCCTAGCAGTTGATGATGAAAAAGACTCTCTCCTTGACCAAACTTAAGTCAGGCTCCTCTGAGCTGTTTTCTTGACTAGGCCTCAGCCTTGGGTTTCCATGTTCATCCTTTCAGAGTCCCTTTTTAGCAAGAATTCTGCTAAGTCAGTTTAGAGAAAATTCTCCCACCTTGCCTATCTGCTCACCCTGTCCTGCCTTCAGTTGAATCCCATTACCTTGGTTTAGCGGGAAGTCCGCTCTCCCTTGATGGCTCCTCTTAGTAAATTTCCATTCACTCACCCCCATCCTCCTCCTTGGCTATATATTCCGCATGTCTGTTGTATTTAGAGTTGAACTTGATCTCTCCCTGCAACATAATACTCTTGATACTACACCTATCACAGCAATTCTGAATAAAGCCTTCCTTACCATTTTTATGAGTGTCAGAATAATTTTTTCTATAACATCACGCAGAATAACCATTCTGAGCATTTTGCTTTGAATTTTCACAGCTTTCTTTTTTCTTAAAACTCAGATATCTACTAACTTTTTTATAAATCGAGTGCCCTGCATTCCATGACAGTCCCTAGCCTGCCTTTCACTTTACTATATATTGTAAATATATTTCGGTAGCCAATGTTCTTATTACCTTTGTTATTAATTATTTATATATTCTCTAGCAGAGCTAATTCACTCTTTTAAGATTCCATATCATATTAAATGTAATTAGGTTTCTTAATTTCATTTTATCCTGTAATATAATTCACATGGTTGATTCTAATATTAAGTTATAAGTTCTTTGAAGACAAAACATGCGTATTTTCAACTTTATCTCTTACAGAGTGAAATGGAAAATGACTGAGACTTAAAGGATAGAATTAAAAACAATTTTTTAACCCTGCACTGAGGCCTCATTAGAACCTTACTCTTAAGGAGTAAAGATCACAAGGACATCTGTTATTAAAGCATCAAAAGAGAGAGGGATTTTTTTTCCACGTTGCAAATCAGACATCTTTAATCTAGTACAATTTTGTAGAAAATGGAACTAAGCCTCAGAGAATTTAAGTGTTTATCTAGGTCAATTTAATGGTTATTCATCTAATCCCAGTTAGAATTAACAAAGAATATTGCAAAATATGTGCAAAATCTTGTTTTATGTATATTTTTTTGATAGAGAAGGCTTACACACCCACACACACATACGATCAAAGTCCTCAAAATATTGAAAGAATCGTTAATCCATATTATTCCAAACATTTTATAATCAATAGATAAATTCAGCACTTTTGTCATTTGCTTGTTTTACTTTGTTTCCCAAATGACTTCAGGTTGACAAGCAAGGCTTCTGGGTAGAAGCAAAATAAGGTCAGATCTTGCAATTTTTAATTTAACCTTTTACTGTTTTCATGTTTGTGAATTTTGGATTTATATAATATTCTCTGAACTGCTTTTTTCAAAGAACTATTTTTTTTTTTTATAATGTGAGAACTGGGTATACACGTACTTATTTTCAATCCATGATAGGATAAGTGATTTCACTAATTTTAATTAGCTGAAAAGTACACTTAAGGGTTAAATGTTACAAGAAAATATCTAAACGCATCTCTGTGTGCCCCTTAAAAGAAGTATGCCTTTCTTTGCTTGCATGAGTTCTCAAATTATTCCTGACTCACACTGATGCTGAAGCATTTGTCTGGCATCTCCTGTGACTGAGATTGCAATGGGTTATCTATGGCCTGAAGGGCTCAATCTTGCAAGCAATCATTCATGTCTTATAATTGTAAAGCACTTTTGTCTGGGTAGAAACATTTATTATGCAACAATGCTTCATCAAAAGTAGATTATAATTATAAATTAAAGAATTGAGGCAATTTTCCAAATACTTTGGCACTTCGAACTGAGTTATCTGAACACCTAAAATTTGGATTACTTAAATATTTACCTCAGCTTCTCACTTGTTAACCTTAAAAATAAAATTTTTAAAAAGTGAATAAAACCATCTATTTAAGATCAAACAATAGTTATTATGGAAGCACTTATTTAGGCAGAAACCTAAATTGTGTTCTGATTATGAGGTGAAAGCAAGGGGTATTTATGAGAAAGGGAAGGAGAATAATTATATGAATAAAAGGAAGGAATTTCTATTGGTGCTAATTAGCCATGGAAGGAATTTTTATAGGTGCAAATAGGCTAAGTCATCCTTTAATTATACATGGAGATGATAGTTCTAAAGAATGTCTTTAATTTTCAGTCCTGATAGTCAAGATGTCTGCTTTCCCCTTAGCTTTACAGATAGCTGTTTGGAATGCAGTGTTGGTTTGGCCCAGTCCAAAGGTGATTTTGCTCAGTTTGAACATTCCAAAAGTTCAAGGAGTAACACGCAATGCAGTTCCTCTGGAATGGCTGCCCGACTCTGTTGTAAAATGGCTCTTCTTATCCCAACTTTGCATGAGTATATACAGTAATATAGTGCTTAAAATAAATTATGTGAGAAGTGTGAAATTTCTTAGAACTCATCTAGGTCAACGCTTCTTAACTATTTGGGGAGGAGGGGCCATGAATTTCTTTGAGTGTATGGAGACATGGCGAACCTTATTACTTAAATTAGGTAGCCGTCAAAAAGTGTTTATTTCCTGCCACCCAACTAGTAACTTAGGTAAAAACTTAACCTGTTGGTCCTCAAATTCCTCATTAATGAAATGAGTGTATTGAGTTCAGTAAAACGTTCATGTCTCATATTTCTAGTGATCTATTCTTATAAATAATGCATTAATTGATTAAATATCAGAAAATATCTAAAGATGTTATATCAATGAAGTAAATTTATGAAAATTATATAAGAACTAGACAATTCATACAGTCCCAAGTTATTATTTTCAAATTATCATATTAAACATTGAGAGTTAAAAAGTTAATCCTTTTGTTCAATGAACTTCTAATCTCATAAACAAAATATTGCACAAAATTATTAAAGATAGTATGAAAGTAGTCATCATCTAAATAGTGAGCTAAAATTTCATTGGAGCTATGATTTTGGATAAAGACAGTTTTCCAAGAGCTGAACAGAGAAAGAGGAAAGTTTCATGGAGTCTTATGTAATGTGAAGAACAGGAATAGAAAGAACATTATATCGAAATTTAAATATTTTAATGTGAGTGTTGTTAGAAGTGGTCTTATTGACTCCACGCAGATCGTGATTCAGTTTTGCTATCCCTCTCAGTCCCAGGTACTACTGCTTAGTAGAGGAAATTTTGAAAATTAAGTTTGGATCTTAGTGCGTCATTGAAACTGAGTCAATGCAATTCCACCTTCAAATGTTCTGAGCTGCAGATTTTTTTAGTTTCCCAGATAGGTCCTGGCCATTGAAAGAGTCAACTTTCAGTGTTCCAGCTTCTCTAAAGTTGTCATATCAGAAGTAAGGATTATATTCTTTGGTTTGCTTACTTTTAAAATAAGAAGAAGTGGGGTCATTACTATTGGTGCAATTTCTTTGTTTTATTTATTGATTCAAGGTTATAGATTTAAATATTGAATGATCCAATGTATTATATTCTTATGGCTAGACTTTAAGGTGAAAATGTTGACATTCAATTGAACATGTGCCCCTGGGAAGCGGTGATGGCGGAGAACCTCTGCCTCCACTTTGTGTTCCAGTAAATGACATTGCGAAGACTCACCCCTTCCCTGTTTGTTTTAAATAAGAATCACAGATGATCCCCTGGTCTACCTATGACAAAGCTAGACAAAGACCCTTCAAATTCCCATTTTTTGTCTCATAAATGATTAGCTAAATTGTTTGTCTTTACTGACTAATCTGAACAAAATACCCTCTAACTGTGACTTGACAAAACTTTAATCGGACTTCTCTACTTCTCCCAGCTGCCTGAACTTTGGCTCACTCTTGATTTTAAGCAAGATGTTGGGAGCCTCAGCAAGTGTGGGTACCCCTATTTTCTGCTCAACTATTTTATCACCCCACCTACTTATGCCATTCCCAAATATCCTGTTCTTTCTATCTTTATTGAATCTGCATTTTCTGCCTTTGAAATGCTTACAGATCTTGCCAGAGGAAGAAATATTCTTTCTATTGCAATAGTCTACCTTCCCCTATTGTAATCATCTTTTGGAATAAAACCTCTTCTTACTTAAGTCTAGATTTATTTTTTACTCAACAAATACAATGCCATTTGTTCATCGTGCTAGATATTCAAACCAAATGAAATTTATGCTTAATAACTAAAAATACGGAGCATGGCTTTTACATTTCAAAGAAACAATCGCGAAGGTATTTTTTAGGAAATGCTACCTCCAGAATCCCTCGCAAACCAGGTGACTTGATCCTAACTTGGACTCAGAGCAGGGCTGGGTTCACCAGGACAGTCTCAGTGTTTCCCTCAGATTCATTAAGCATTAAACAGGCTTCTTCCTAACTCTAGACCTTGATCTCCCTCTTCTCAGAGCATTTTCTTCAGAAAGCTTGTGGTTGTAAATTCTTCCTTTCTCCCTTTGATGTGCATGTAAATTTTTTTTTTTAAAACGCCTCTTGCAAGTATTAAAACCAAAGAATGTTTTCCACAAGAACCTAGGAGCCATCCCTTGAACTGCAAACATCAAGGAACGGAGTTCCTCTATCTCCTGTGTCTGTGGGAGGGTAGCGGCCTAACTTCCATAGGTGCCAATTAGCAAACACAGATGTTTTAATCACAGAGAAAACGTTTAAAATTTTAGAAATAACTCAGTGTGCTCCACGGTACCATTGATCATCCCCTGCCCCCACCCCCACAGTGTACGCCTTTTCTTTTTTCCCAGCTCAGACTGGCACTTAGAAACCCTCCAACCTTTCATTTCAATGGAGTTGAATTCAGAGTGCATTCTGGCCTCTCTCTGTTGTAATAGCCTTGAATAATTTTTTTTCCTTGCCTGCTTAACTTTACCCAGTACAATTTTTCCTTTGACAAGAGTTGAGGAATTGAAGCAAATACCACACAGAATTATCCCCTCTTCTTTTGTCTCTCACAGATAAGTCGCCCAAATATAAAACTATACCTCCTTATTTCCAATTATATTCAGAGCTAACTATTACTGTATTAATTATATTCAGCCTTTTGCATAGATTTTATTATATTTTGTATAGTTAGTAATATTTATTATATATTTAAGGACTATAAGGAGTATGGAAAACTGGAATATTTTAAAAACTGATTATATTATTCTTTAAAACATAAAACATTAAACAGGAAAAATATTTTCTGTTTACTATGTGTTTCAATTTCTTATTTACTCAGCTATATGTTAATTGTCCTTGCAGGTTCGTCACAGGTATGAACTGCCCAATTTGAGAGCGGTATTTCCCAATGCATACAACCCCTGAATATACTTCAATCATAACATTTCATTCTCTGTATTACAATCATTTCTCATCCCCGATTCTTCTTTTCCTAAGGTATTATCCATGTCCAGTCCTCCTCTGTAGCTTCCAGACTGTATGAAATGCTCTCTTCGTGCCCTGTATCCTGTCATCACATATATGAAGGCAAGTTATCCCCGCATAAGAACACCTATAATCCACTCACCAAGCTCTGCTCCATGGCGTCTCATTGTGTTTGCAGAAGACATGTGTTTTCCTAATTTGCATGAAGATGCATAGGATACTGATTTCCCTACTCTACATGCATCATGATAATAATACTTATAAAACAGAATTATAATTTTCTGCTTCCCATTATTCAAACCCTAATAATTTTGAAAGCAGAGTTTATGTGTCTTGTCGATATCAGAATTCCAACATTTAGAACAGTGTCTATAATAGAAGGTGATAAATACATATTGGTTGGGTAAACAAACAAATGTGTCTAGATCTTTTTAAGTGTATTAATTTATATATCCCTACTTTCCCTCAAAAGAACAAATATTTTAACTTTCCTTGAAGACTAAGTTTCATCAGTAGACTTAATAGCTGGTATTGCATAACACAGTGATACTCTCAGGCATATGATATTTGCTTATGCCTTCCTTAAGTGGTATCAAATACCTACAACCATGGATATGCGAGTGTTGTTTTTATCGTTTTTTTCTCTTTTTCCTCGTTCTCATGATGGCATGTCTCATGGACATCAGGGCACCTAACCCATCGGATCTTCAGTCAGTTCTCTAATATACTTCTAATGTGATATAGATTTGAAAACCAGAAAATAAAACTGCGAGTGATTTTATGGATGTTACGACTTTCTCTCTAAATTTAAATAGAAATATTGTCTGCTCTGGTTGAGGTACATGAGATATGGTGATAAAATAGTGTCACTTGGGGGGATGTCAGTTATCTTAAATAGTCCCTTTAAAAAATAAATATATGTTGGTTCTGTCTTTTTCTTTGTCCTATTTATCCTTCTCATCTTCATCCTCTTCTTCCCTCTTCTGGTTCATACCAGGGCGATTGTTGAGTAGCTAAGTTGCAGATATGTGAATTATTGAGCCTTTAGTCTACTTCGGTTGTGGAGCAAAATGCGCTTCATAAACCACCTTCAATACCAAGTAAGGCCACTTTCCAATTATCCTCAACCAACATAAAACCATGAGAGAGTTACAGAAAGCAGATCTAGATTATCTATATCAGTGATACAACAGCTATTTGGTCCTGAATTTATATTCTTACCATTTATTTTATAAGTGTTCTCAGATTCAGTGCATTCAAATAAATTTATATTCTTCCTGATGAAGCAGGTGACCCCATATGACTCTATCTGTATTTCTGAGAAGGGTTTTTCAATCTTTACTAGCTTTTATATTACCTTCAGGGAGTCTTTTTATTGATATGTGCGTGTGTAGTATTACAAATGGGATTGCTCTTTCCTAATCCTTTGAAAGTTGTAGTCAATGAATATACATAATAACAAAATTGCAGGCCTGGCTGCATCTTCCAGAAACACACATCTTTCAAATAAATGACGCTCTCGTACAGATTTTCTCCACCGTCTGAAAGTAGAGTGTTCCTGTGAAACCTTTCGTAAGCCTAAATGGCGTAAAGCGAAGAGGCAATTACTATTAATTTTCTGGAAAATCTTTGAGCATTGCCACCCTCCACAAATAACCTACCAAACCATGCCAAATAAAACACATAAAACCTAAAATAACATTAACATAGAGTAAAAGCAGGAATGATATAAATACACGCAATGCTTGTGCACCCATCAGGCCACTCAAGGAATAGACTTCGCATTTTATCTGTTACTGGATAACAACTAAAAGAGATCACCAGAACCAACAGTAACTTCGGGAGCTCCGAAGATCTTTTCTAAGTGTAAATAGTACGAATAGCACTTAGGTGAATTTAGCACACATACTGTGTCTTCATTTCGTTCACCTTAATTAAAACAATGATGTCCAGTTTTACACTACGTGTAACACCCTTAGGGGTTTCTGATACTTTAAGACGCATCTTGCCAACAGATGCCCCAAATAAATTGGGATAAAGCCCAGATGCTGACAGACATGGTTCAAAGCTGTGGTGGCTTGACACAGAGATGCCAGTTAATTCCCGGGGGGAGGCATTGGTCCCACCACCGCTGCTGTCGGGGAGCACCTGCCGCTACACTGGCTCCCTGCAAAACCAACGCTGAAAGATCATTTTGCTTCTTGACTTTTTCCTAAAAGCAAAAATCTTCTTTGGAGTTCTTTCGATTAGCGAAAAAAAAGGTACTAATGTAGATATCTCATGAAAGGGAAGTAGCATAAGGTGAACTTTCGAAAAATGAGGGATTCCTGTGTATGGTCGTTGTGGGTTATAGTCCACTTGAATAGCCATCATTTTTGCATTGAGATGTTTACTCAGAATGTATGTTTGTTGAAGAGGAACTTTCTGAAATTAGTTTTATTTGTCTCTTTAAGAACTAGTCGATTCTCCAGAGAAATAGAAACGTTCAGAGTTATGTCTGTTGGGAAATAGTGTGGAGTAGTTGAAAGAATGTGCCTGGGTTATATGAATCTGGGTAGAAACTCCTACTCTGACAATAGCTCTGTGACTTTCAGCAAGTCACTTAATCTCTCTGCTCTTCAGCTTGTTTATCCTTAAAATGGCTCTTGTTTTATTTTATCTGCATAGGAACATTTCAGAGTTTCTATGAAAAGAAAGTGAGATGACCTTTTAAGAACTAACTACAGGGTGTGCTTTCAACAATACAGCTTTCCTTTCCTCCACATTTCTTTAAAGGAATCTGTGGACTCTGATGCTAAAGAAACCTGATTTGCAAACCACGTTAGACTGGAGCATTCTCAATGGCTAGCTCTGAGGATGCAGTTAACAGGAAACTCAATTTAAGGGCCTGAATTATCTGTGATTCAGAATTCCCTATTGTATTATTTAACTTAAAGTAACACCAGGTAGCTGCGCTAACAAATCAGCAATGAACTCTCAGTAGCTAAAGAAACTGGAAATGTATTTCTCACGCGGGTAAAGTCAACAGAATAATGGGGAGCATTGCTCTGTGCAGCTGTTCATGATTCAGGCTAATGGAGGATCTGCCATATTCAATCTGTGGCTTCTAAGCTCGCCCTTGGATCGATATCTAGACAACAGATGGGAAAGATAAAGTGAGTGAATGACGGATTTGAAGGTTTATTAAGCCTAGAAGTGATAGTTATAACTTCTGCCTATGTATCACTGGCTCCGCCCAGAAACAAAGGCAGATGGAAAATGTAGCCAGTCTGGGAACCCTCAGTGAAGCAACAACTCTACTCAATGGCGGGAGAGAGTACATACATCACTGATAGAGAGCTAGCTACTGCTTGTCTACTTGAAAAGCATTGAGAATTGCCAGGGAAAGCCTGGTGCACCCTATTAGATAGGAGTGACTGAGCAGTGTTATTGAAGAAAACTCATTCTCGTCTAAGAGAATGGTGAGGAGCATAACCTTGGCCAAGGAGAAGTAATTATTGTTGAAAAGAAAGGATAAGTTTGAGTCTAGCTGGTACAAACTGATTAAAATTTTACCTACGCCATTCAAACCTGAAAAAAAAAAGTCCAAATTCTTTAAAAAGAGAGTTATAATTACAACAGTAAATGAGTGAAGCAAATACATGGATCTATAATAAATACAACACCATGAAATATCTATACAACTCTAGGAGCACCAAATAAACCTATTTTGTAAAACAGAGTTATCAGTTAAACAGATAACTTGGCTAATCAAATTTTATTTATAAGTGTGCATTTTTGTTGTTTTGTAATGAGACTAAAAATGTATTTGTATTGTCTAAAACAAATTATTATTTGTAGGTAAGCTTACAATGTACTTATATTTAGAATTATTAAATTATTAAAATACTTAAATTTGTTCTATCAGCAAATAAAAATTTCTTGACCTCGATAAGAATGAGGACCCAAATGTTAGTGATTATTGTTAATCCATATGTAATGATCATCCATCATCGTAGCCCTGTTTTCTGTCCTGAGCTTAAACCAGTCCTTATCCAGCTCCTTATTGGATCCCTCCATTATGTATTTTACTTGTATTCCAAACTTGACTACAGTAACCAAAATAGCCAAACTTCAAACTATATGCTGTGCTGGACTCCACACTCTTTTTAACCCCTTGTTTCTAGTCAATTCACACATCTTTTGTAATATCTCAAGAAATTGTCTCTCCCTCTGCACTCACAGTGTTTATTGTCTCGTAAATTATCCTCATGTCCAAAATCAATTAATGTGCATCTTTTCTGCTTTTCACTCTTATCTTCTCCTTATCAGTGTTTGTTGTTGTCAAAATCATGTCATAGATTTATGATCCAATCGGATAAATTATTTATATGATCATGTCATATTCTGCTTTTTATTAAAACCATTCATTTTTTACAAATGATCTCCAATGTCTATAGGACAAAGTTCAATCTTCTTAGCAAGCCAAACATTTAAATTCTAGCCTCTGTTTATCCCTCAAAACTCATCTTTAGGTTTTTAGCAGTTTAAACAGTTATAATAGCTATCTTCTACAAAATCAAATTTTGATGAGTCTCTAAGTATTTGGAACAGTAAGTTTGAAAATGTTACACACCATATTTTATGACAGAAATATTGTATAGTATAATTATTTATATCAGGAAAAATTAGATGGTATCTATTTAGGAATGTGTATCACACAAGCATTAAAATAGTGAAATGAAAGAACAGAAGCTGGTTAAGATTATGTATGTAATTTGATTTGATTTTGAACAGATGAAATGAAAAAAAAAAACAATAAGTAAACAAATCTGTTGTACAAAATGATGTGTAGGGGATCAGAACATTCTACTCTAAAATATGCTACGTTGGCATATTGGTTATTTTCAGCTGAAGGCACTTGAAAATTAGCAAGTGCATCCAGGTGCTATATGACTACCTCTTTGCTCCCTAAAAGAGTGTCATAAAATTTTTCATGAGAAAGATGCATTCTCTTTAGCAGAAAGAGGAGAAACATTCTCATCACCAGCGACTGGGAGCCAATGCCAAAATGGATCTGTACACACCTACTAAAACAGCCCTTATCTTCCGTTAGTTTCCCCCATATATTTACTATTCACTGTCTCACAATTTACTGTTCCTACTCTAAGCCCCTTTGTTTTGTCACACTCTCCTAATTTATCATTCTTTGTTTAAAAAGCTACATAAGTTTTAGGGCCCGACAGCTTCTTCAGATCTTCCTTTTTCTTTGGAAGACTCCAGTGTGCATATAAAAATATTAAGTAATATTTGTATGGCTTTCTTGTGTTAATATTTCTTATGTCAGTTTAACTTTTAGGCTCACCCACAGAACCTAGGAGGGTAGAAGGCAGATTTTTCTCCCGTATAGGACATATCAATAAATAGCATTGAAAAAGGCATACTCTGAAACTGAGGAATAAATGACTGTATGGTTATGATTATTACATGATGTCTTTATTTATTAGAAGGACAAATACAATGGCCTCTTGCATCTGTAGGGAAGAGGGACCTTACTCTCTTAAGAGTCTTCTCCCTGAGATGCAAGCAGGCGAGGCCAAGCACACATTTACTTTTAGCTGAGTGTCTTCAGCTGTTGCTAGACATATGCATATAAGTTTATGACCCTGAACCTCTGTGTTTATCTTTAATTTAAAAAATGGATTTTAATGAAAAAAGAAAACATTGTTTGCAAGATTGAAGTGCAAATCCAGTGGGATAATATTTATAAAAATTTTTAAATATTATGAAGCACAATACAAGTTAGCATCATCCCTATGACCAAGTTGATATTCTTATCACACAATTATTTAGCTGTCTCTTTAAACAGAGAACTACAAGGCATTATATGTGTTTGACATTATGGAGAAATTAGAATAATATTCTTGCCACTCTTTCTTCACTGTGGATTCCTAGCCATTTGATTGCCACAGTATTCTCTTGCCACATATTGATGATATGTTTTAATAAAGAGTGAAACAAATATATGGCTAAAAGATTATATGTGTAATTTCAATAGAGAAATACAAAGTAGAAAATCTTGGCATTTATAGCAATGGATAAATTGTTATGGCTTGACTTGGAAATTATGGGATCAATTTACAATTCAGACAGTATTTCCAAGGACAGTAGAAATCTGTAGGGAATTTTAGAAAAATCTGCAATAAATTATGCTTAGACTAGAGATTTAATTAGAGATTTTTATCTAAAATCTATTGGAGTTTTGCCAGTTAGTCATTAGATTTGATCCCTGCTTGGAAACCATCCTAAAATGAAATGCTCTGATTCCCCATAAGACTGACATTCTAAACCTAGGATGTTAAAGTGAATGGCAAAGATTTCAAGCACATTTTTCATATTTTAAAAAACTTTGTAAATTGAATGGTTAACAAACTGTCATCAAGAGCACTGTTCTTTAGTCTTGCCCCTTTTAAACATATTTCACTCGGAAGTTATCATCCTACTCCTAGCAACAATGTCTCACTACGCATTGCTAAAACAGGTCTCATCGCTGTTTCGTTTGTAACTCTTTATATGATCTTCATCACAGAGTGAACTCAAGACAGTGCTATTGTGTCCAAAGCACTTCTATTTAAAAAACAGGAATCTTTTTCTGGGTGTTTTTGCAAGAATTTTATGTTCCCACCCTTGAACTATTACATTAGAATACTTCAGGATGACCCAAGAATCTTTAGTTTCAACAAATTTCTTCTGACTTTTCTACATTCCCATAGAGATTTAACCATTTATTCCTGAGTTCCCACTGCCCTTGATGTATGTGATATCAATTGTATAGCAATTATTGTTTATAGAACTTAAGTCATTTATGCAATGTCAACTGTATTGTAATTATTTGTTTACATAATAACTGTTTATGGCTTTACTAATAGACTATGATGTATATGAGGGAAGAGGAAATTTTATTAATCTATGACTATTTGAAACATAGTAAACCCAGGGTATGATACAAAATAAGCTTGTTGAAAGATGGAATTAACTTAAATAAATATAAATCTGTAAAAAATGACTGAGAAAAATTGATTTTTTTTGAGGACCATTGTATATAAAGTATAGCAGAAGTGGTTATAAGACTGATATAAAATGATACAAGCAAAAAAAACTACATTGTGTTAGGAAATCTGTGTTGAGAGAATAGTGGGAAATATGCTTGGAATAATAGGCAGTGTTAAGTGAGATTGGGAATAGCTTTGAATGCAATCTTAGAGAATTTTAACTTTAACCCATGCACTAAGAAACTTTATTCAGGGAGAAAATGATAGGTCAAAAATAATATCATAGGAAAAAAATCTAATATGGCAAAAATACATCAAGTGTGATAGTGTGGGATAAATTGGACACTGAAAAATAGTTAAAAGCCACCATAAAATACTCAGGAGTAAAGAAATGGCAAAATACTGATGTCATCAACTCAGGTGTCGTTCATTACATAGATTTTTAATGGAATTGGATGTGCCTTATTGAAACAAGTGAATAAGTAATCACACGACAACAAAATAAGTGATAGCCCAGGAGAAAAGATAAGAGTTAAGAGACAGGAGTACTTCTCTGATAACGTTTCGGAAATAGAGATAATATGCTGACTTGAAATGCTGGCTATGGAACAGATTCAGGTGAATATCGGATCCCATTGTCGTTCCACTGTAACTGACTCAATTGGGAACAGTCTAGAGTTGTGGTTAAAGAGGTAAGAGGACAAGAGATTAATGGTACAGAGTCATATATCAAGTTATAGAAATTACAAGTTTCTGTAAGCAACTATTGTTTTATCCTTTTAACCTATTTTAGCGAGTAGAATACTTAACAGAGCCGAAATGTATCTTAACTATCACTTAGTCTGCCATACATACAAAACGGTTTGGCCTTCTGCTCATCAGATTTCCCTAGAGGCTATGCTGTGAAAATTTTCTGTGCAAGTGGGCTTAACTGATTGATTTAGGGCTAGAGATTTCTGAATCAAGAGAAACATGGACAATTTCTTGCAAACCTAAGTCTTTAGTGACGGAACACAAAGATTCAGTGGTATACAGCACTGAAAAAGTTCATGATAATACTTGAGAGAGAAGTCTATGAAAACTGACTGATAAAGCCAGTGTGTGTTTATTACTTGCAGCCAAAGGAATGATAACATAATCATTTATAATAAAATTTATATATTGTGATTCCTTTTAGCAAGGGAATTGATGCTTCAATAATTAGAATGGAAACAAAATATGTAAAGTTTATTTAGAAGAGAAATAGCATTTATTAAAGGTTTATTTTACAATGAATAGTAGATTGCCTACTACGTGTTAACAGTATCTGACTCTAAGCCTCTGTGTTTTTCTTTGACTTAGAAGGATTCTGAAAATTAATTTATAAATCCATCTATCAAAGTTAATTTATTAGTTTTAGAATAACAAATATCACCCTTAGAAAACACTTTAGGTTGTGCTGTATGATGGTTACCTTTAAAATAATGTAGTGCTTAAAAATATGAATATTTGATAAATGTATATGTATATTTTTATAAGTCTGTCTATTTGAGTATAAATATATACTATTATCTTGCATAATGGTGAGAAAAGTAGAAATACAAATTTACATTCGAAGCTCTCAGCATGGGACTGATCTCATCAGTAGAAACTTCTCCATGCTCTCTGACACACTGTTGACATGTAGCTTGCTGGTGGGCACAGATCTATTTGAAGAGACGGTTCCTCAGATGAACGTATGAACATACTGAGCCAAATTTCCGGTCTGTAGAATACAAGGTATTAGTGAAAGATTTGCCTCTGTAAGAGACTGGATTATCTAGGAGTCAGAATTCTGAGCACTTAAATGACTACTAAATGAAATTCTGAGAACTAGAGGGGTGTTAACTAACAAGATAAAAATTAAAGAAAATAAAAATCCAAAATCAGAATGACAGTCAAAGAAAAGTCAGTTACTTGATCAGAGACGTGATGAAAAATTTTCTCTTTGAGATAATAACATTTGGTCCTGTCCAAAACATCTATTGAGACTTTTTTTTTTTTTGGTTCACACCAAAAGGCCTTTGATATTTGGTACTCTCCAAAATATTCATGGAGACACTTGGAAGGTAAATGTTTTTATTACACAGAAGAAGGAAAAACCTTAAAACTTACTTCTCTCTCTGTACAAAAATAATTTTAAAATAGATGGTAGACCTAAATGAAAATCTGAAACTCCCTGTCACCTAAAAGAAAATGTAAGAGAAAATTACTGCCATGCTGGGTAAGCAAAGCTTTCCCCAACCAGGACTAAAAAACAAAAAATTTAAATGTTGAATTATATAGCAATTATTAAAACTTCTGATCTTTAAAGACACCAGTAAATATGAATAAGCAATCTGCAGATTGGGAGAAAATATTTCTCAGTGTTTATATTTGACAGTTTATATCTGAAATATGTAAAGACATTTTAAAACTCAGTAATAAAATAAATCATCCATTAAAAAATGGCACGATATTTGAACAGACACTTGATAAAAGAAAATGGCCAATAAGCACATGAAAAGATCCTCAATGGCATAAGTTTGCTGGGAAATAAAATTAAAACCACAGTGCAATACTGTTACACATCCACAATACCAAGTATTGATGAGGATGGGAGCAAGCGAAGTGCTCACACATTGTTGATGGGAATGTGAAATGACACAATCATTTGGGAAAACAATTTGGCAGTTCCTTACAAGGTTAAAAATATACTTACTATATGACCACAGAGACATTTACAAATGCATTACTATAATTGCCTAAGAGAAATAAAAACATAAGTCACACAAAGCATCTGCATAAACGTTTATAGCAGCGTTATTCATAAAAACCTCAAACTGGAAACAATTAGGATGTGCATCAACATACAAATGTATAAACGGGTTGTGACATATTTATACAACAATATGATACTACCTAGCAATAAAAAGGAGCAAACTCTTTATACACAAAAAGCATTGATGAATCTCTGAAATAGTGTACTAAGAGTCCTGTGGCTGCTAAAATATGTCTAAAAAATCTTTTTGACACCCCTGTTAAAAAGCGAAAACTAATTCCAGCCAACAGCCAGCATTAACTACCAGGTCGGCGAGTGACAGAAGATTCTGCCACATATGCATTTATAGAAGAAAAATTTCTGTCCCTGACGCTGCTGTGCTAGATGTTCCGTGTTCTTCGCGAAGTCATGCCTTCTCCTCCGTGCCACCATATATTTTTCTGCGTTGTGTTTTAGTGTTAGAGTGACCAACCTTCCTGGTTTGCCTGAGACCAAAGAATTTTCCTAGATATGGAATTTTCATTAAAGTTCTGGACAGATTGGGATATTTTGTCATCCTAATTCTTATAAAGTGGTCATTGTCATATTAAGTTGGTATTAGGCAGTTATTTTAATGAATTAATTTAACTAATAAGAAAAGGCTCTAGACTTTAGAATATATATACTTAGACTTTTTTCTTGAATTCTATATTTCCCGATATATCAAATCAGTCACAAAATTCTATCATATAGTTCAATTTTCTTGTTTTAATCCTATCCACTTCTATTAAATGCTTCAGAAATACTCTTATGTGTTAGAAAAGAAGAGGAAGCATGTTAAATACTTAAAATAGGTGAGTGAATTTATTAGAGAATATTTACCTGGTCACGTCTGTGTATATGATTCTCCAACGATTCTGTTATAGTGAGACCTGACTTCCTAGGGTCAGATTTAACCCAATATCAATTGTTCTTTCTCCATTCGAGATCTCATAACATTTATTCTTGAAAGGGTGGGAGAGAGTTTTATATTTCTTTTTCTTTTATGCACTGCCTTTTGTGAGTCATTGCCTTGCCAGTCACCACTTAAAAGGAAAAAAAAAACATTACTACTCAGTGCCAGCAGGGGGCACTGTTAATCAGTTGGAACAGAGAACACAAATGCAACAGGTCTCTCTCCTTCCTAGCTCTCCACTCACAACCTATGTGCTTCGTGATTACAAACAAGCATTACTGTTCTTAGGAAAAAGGGTCATCTAAAAAGGAGGACTATGAAGATTCCCTGAATGGCCAAGATCCCTAAATTCAATATGGTAGACATGAGTGTGGCCTAAGGTTTACCTGCCCCTCCACCTCGCCTTTTCCTACATATTGTAAACACTGTCCTAGAGGACTATGAATTCACAGAAAACATAAGAAAACCACTAAGGAGCATATAAAAGGAAGACAACAAACAAGAACTCTATAACAGATGAAGACCATGGAGCAGTAAAAATAATTATACCGTGTCTACAGAATTTCTATAATCAATACATGGTTCTGCTCAACTTTCTTTTTTAAAAACATTTCTTTTAGTAATTCTTTTCTTTCTGAGTCAGATGTTAGATGTTAGGGGGAAAGGAAAGTATCGTCTATTACCATGAAGAATAACATCAGATGCCGGCTTCCAACATCCACTTTATCAGTTTGAAGAAATTCCTTTCTATTCCTAGTTAAATGAAAGTTTTTGTCTGGAATGGATGGTAACTTCTGTCAGATGGTTTTTATCTTCTATTAGGATAATCATATGGATTTCCTTTTAGTCTGTAAATATGGTGGATTACATTAATTATCTTTTGAAAGTTGAACCATCTTCAAATTACTCAGATATACTGCATTTGGTTTTGAAGTAGTGTCTTTTTTACATATGTCTGTAATTGCTAATATTTCATTAAAGAGTTTTGGTCTATGCTCATGAGGGCATTGGTTTGCAGTGTTCTTTTTGTTTGAATATATCTGATTTGGGTAGTAAGGTAATGTTGGCCTCATAAGTATGAGTTAGGAAGTGTTTCATTTCATCTTCTGTTATTTATTCATGTGTGTGTGTGTGTGTGTGTGTGTGTGTGTGTGTGTATAACTCTTTTTATAGATTGATAGATTTTGAACAGGTTCACTCAGAAATTTTTTGGCATTTCACCTATGAAAAACTTCCACGTTAGCCCATTCTGTCAATGAACCCATTCTTCTAAGCTGATCATTAAGCTTTTATTCTATGCTTCCTGTATAAAGGGATCCATGATCAATTGCACATTATTTCACTCTATAAAAAAAGTATTGTTTTCAGTTTTTCAGTATCTAAGACCTGTATTGACAAATATAATCATTAGGTTGAACGAATTTCCTAAATATTGTCTAATATTTTCTGTATGATATATTTTCACATGATATTGTTTCTGTATGATATTGTTTCACATCAACAATTACTATACCTATTACAAAAGTTTGTTTCCCTTATTTATATATCATTGACTTTAATGTTTTACCACTGTGGATTAGAATTATTGCAATACCTTAGAATGTCCAAACTTTATTCATTATAACCAGATGCAATGACTATCAATAGTGTAGTGAAAAACTCCTCCTACATTTTTATTCTCCTTCCCAAGAGTAAATGCTGATGCATTTGGTGTAGTTTTCCATTTTTTTGGTAAAGCGATTTTTATTCTGGGTCATGTACCATCTTGACATGTAAAACAATTTTTATATTGAGAAAATAGGATTTCCATAAAACAGCGCTAAGCAAACACAAATACAGAGAACGTTTAAAATATATTGAAACTGTCATAAATCTTCACTTTTAGAAAGGTAGAAATCTACTTCAATTTTCATGTTAATGTTTTAAGCAAATAACAGTGATTATTAACATTGAGAATTGTAATCAAGAATCTGTCAGTGTGACTAAAAGCAAGAACAAACTTGGCAAAGTACAAAATGTACTTTGCACCTTTAATAATTCAAATATTCATTTCCATACACTTGGACTATTTTCAGATTCTAATACCCGAAAGATTGTGTACAGTGGCTTATATTTCATCAGAATAGCAGGTATGCTTAGCAAAAGTCATAGAGATATAGCAAAGCCTATTCTTGTTCAACAAAGACAATTTACTTTTATAAGATTTACTTGAGATTTATTGTTCAGTAAGTCAACTATATTTACAGTGTGCAAAAAAACCATATATTTTTGAACTGACAAACTAACAGCATGTATTTCTATTAATCATAATATACCTAGATATAAGTAATAGTTATCTTGCCATGTTCTATTTTGTGTCCAGGATGCACTTAGATCTTTGGCACTACCAGAATCTTCATAAACAGGCTAGTACACTTGTAAAGCAAATTATGTGAAGACACGAACATTATGTACAATCACATGTGCTTAAAAACAGGCAAAGACAAGCCAACAAAATAATTATTTCGTATTTATCTATACAAAGCATGATATACTATGTAGAGTTTGGATTAAAGACCACTAGAATTGTGGCAAGTGTATATTACACATTAATCATATGGAGAATGTACACAATTTTCCATTTAAACTGCCTAAAACTACTGACCAACTGAATATATGAGCTTCCATCTCCATTAATGTTACATGGCTTATGAAGTGGTCTTTCCTATGTATAATTAAACAATATAACACATTTTTCAACAATATAACATGATTGAATCACTGTAGTTCTTGACATAGTTTAGAAAGTATACAGATGGTTGTATAACACACTTTAGAGAGTTCATCACTGGAAGTGGTCTACAATAATATAGATAGTGACAGAATGACAAAGTGCAAAATTGATTCAGGGTGTTTTTACTCTTAAGTCTGGTTTTACCATTGTAGCTTAATTTTGAGAAGAAAATCAGTCATAAAAACTCTCTGTGAAGCATTTGCCAAAATGGAAACAGTGTGAAATTCACCACATGATATAAACTCACTTTAGTAATACGTGCTCCTATATACAAATGAGTTGGTTAATAGTTAATTGTGGAAGAAATAAAACTTAGACACATTTAAATTCTTTCTTTTAAATGACTTACACAAATACTCCTAACATGTCTCTAAAGCTCTCTAGTGTACAGTAAAGAAACTTTAAGAATTATGTGACACTTTAAAAAAATGAGTCCTTTAGGTCACTCACCCTATGAGTTTGTTTTCAAATAATAGACTTCATAAACAGGATGGGAATTTGAGTTATCTAATTTTTTTCAAGTATGATTTAGGATAGATAAAAAAAATTCTTATCAAAGCTTTAGAAAGGCTTATTTTAAAAATAACACATCCTCTCTAAATTTTGAATTGAATTCAGAAAAGAAACCATGGAGATATGAATGAACATTTCCATGAGATTATACGTTACTGTAGAATCATATAATTAATCCTCCGTGATGGACTTGAGTACATCTGATCCAGCCCTTTGTGTTTGTGCAAATATGTAGGCTCCGTGATGGCATTGCTCTCCCCTATGTGTCCCTCATGTGTTTCCTTTTCTGATTTTTCCTCCTCTGTCTTTGCCACACTATTCTAAGTTCCCTCCCCAAACCCTTTATCACTCTTAATAATCTGTATCTGGCGTCCTCATCCAGTCTCATAATTTCATAATTTTCACTACCATTTATATGTGCTTGTTCCAAAACTATATTCCATCCTAGAATATATCCCAGAATTGCAGACTCATATCACTTCTGAAATATATTTACCATGATGCCTCACAAATATCTCAAACTTTGTGTGTCTGAACTTATTTTATTCTTCTAACCAAACCTGCTATTTCTCTCTCTCTCTCTCTCTCTCTCTCTCTCTCTCTCTCTCTCTCTCTCTCTCTCTCTCTCTCTCTCCCTCTCCCTCTCCCTCTCCCTCTCCCTCTCCCTCTCTCTCTCTCTCCCCTAAGCCTGCAATCCAGCTTCCAGGTCAACTCATCCCTCATCCATCTACTACTTTAATACCTCAAATGACTCTACTTTTCTCTCACTTTTTCAAGTTTTAACTATTTTCTCTTATTTTCGGTCATTTATTCACATTATTTAGCTTGCTTTATAAATTTCGAATGGTTTCAGAAGCTGTGGATCGACGAAAGCAGCTGCAAAGCGATATGCTCCTTGCGAAAGGTTGGATTTTAAAGCCGGCGCTTGGATGGAGTGCTGGCACGTCGCCTGTTCCTGAGGAGGCCCCGTTTGAGGCTCTGTTAGCCCGTGTCCTTCTCAGGTTTGCATCACTCTTTTTCTGACGGCCCAGTCACCATCCTTTAGGTGCGTGTACAACCATTCTGAGATTTCAACTTAATCCCAGTGAATTTAGTAAGGTTTGTCTAACTTTGCTGGGTCCGAACTTTAGTTTCTGTCTTCCCCGTCTAGAATATTCTAAAAATGAATACTCAGAACTTCAGCCTCTCAACATTATGCTCTGTTGAACTTGCTGGAATCTTGTCCTCACCTACGAGGTTAGGAGTGAATGACATGAATTAAAATTGGACACACATGTTCAAGCTCATTTCTCCAAAATTTCCTCTTCTCTGGAATAAATGAGCACATTTGCTCCCAAGGGAAAAGATGTTGGAACAGAGTCAAGTTTCTCCCCTGTTCACTTCAAATTCACCAACTGGATATGTCGCTCAGCCTATCCTAGAGAAGAGCGAGGCCAATCATGTTACATTAATTGAGTTCCCTCCATAGGGAAGGAAGAACTGGGGATGAAAGGTTCCTTTCAACAGAGCTAATGACACAGGATGAGGGCTGTCATGATATTATACAGGCAAATTTCCATTTTCATGTAAACCACATCTTTTTATACAGCTGTCATCAACCCGTATACTAGCAAGAGTTTCCTAAATGAAAAAATTAAACATTTATGAGAAAAATTGTTAACCTGGGGATATAACTTTATAAAAGGTATGTCTTGTTCCGAAGAAAGTTTATAAATATAAACAGAGTGTGCTTTGATATGATCGTTGCATAATAGAAGACGTGGATTTTATTCAACCTCTGAGTCCAAAATACTAGTTTGGACTAGATGAACTTTGTAGAGATCTGAAATGAAAAAAAAAAAAAAAAAAAAAGGCAAATGTACTTGCTCTGAAAAACTAAAGTTGAAGTCATTTTTAAAAGTAATTTGATATCACAGTGAGGTCTTATTGGAAATTACATAAGAAACAATACTTGGGTGACAACTGAAAGTGAGTTACAGTTACAGTCTGTAAGATGGCAGAATGAGAAAATTTCCACTGTCAAAAATATACATAAAACTAAAATGATTTTGTGGAAATAGGTAAAGCTCTCTGTATAACTGCTTAAAATTGGCTAGTTGACTCATTCAATTAATGTTTACTGAACACTTCCTTTATGACAGGCACTAGGTGCCTGGGATTGAAAAATAAATAATCTTTCTTCTTATCTGTGAAAAATTCTGTTATGTTATGTAGTTATGAAATATATTGTAAATCCTTTAGGTAATTTTAAAATTTGTAATTGTGATAATGGTAAGAGTAAGTTTTAAATATTAATAAATACTTATTTTATGATAGTAGAAATAGATTAGGGTATAATGGTAAAAGGTTGAGATAGCATAAAGAATAAATGTTTAGGAATTAATCAGAAGACAAATCTACCTAGAGAGGTAACTACTGGACTTTAATGTCATACTAATGGTTTATGCCAGATTTCATCAGTTTCTAGTTCCAGTAGCAGATTATATTTCAGAACAAAGGTATGAACCTAACTAATAGGTATATTTCATAGAGATCAGATGTGGACATAAAAGGACACCAAACGGATAATCAGCCAAAGATAATCATTGCGAAGCCATTTAAAATGTATCCTTTGCAGAGCTTGTACTACTATAATATAATAAGTACTTAGTATGATAGTTAAATTGTTCTCAATTTCTAGTCTTCTACACATCTGTTTTAATTTTAATTTGAGGGTGTTGTATGGTATTCATATTTCACTCCATGGTGGGGAGAGTCATTTGAAGCTTAGACATTAACTCATAAAGACTCAAATATATTCTGAATTTTCATAATATCCTGAATTGAACAGAACAAAGCATTCAGAGAGATGCCATTAATAAGTAAAATCATAGAAAGTTACCTTCCAGAATAAGTAGGAAATCTCTGTAGAAACCAGTTGATAAAGATTTGTTGCAATATAGAGTTAGATGCTTAAAGCACATATCGATAAATCTCAAACTCAAAAAGTATCATGTTGCTATAGTTATTAAAATGTCCTGTAGTTCAAGAATTATTAGAACTAACAAGAAATACCAGAAGTTTCAATATAAACTATAGTATTAGAGGATTGAACAGTGTCGTGTAGTTTTGCTTTTAAAATTTCAGTTTTATTTAATCATTCAACACGTATTTACGAACATCCATTATGTGACAAGTTGCAATTTAGAACCAAACTAGATGCTACCTTTAAGAGAATGTCAGCAGAGAAGAAACTAAATACGCGGCACATTAAATGATGACTACTAAATGAACCAAACAATTATATAAATACCAAATAACAAACCATGATTTTATTCTAAACAAAAATACTAAATATTATGAAAGAAATGACAGAAGGTCTCATTTTTATTGAGGCCTCAGAAAATGCTTTTGAGGAGAAATGATGAGGCAAAGCTAAACATTATTGAGTGGGAGCGTGTTTTGGAGCATTCACTGAAACTAGGAAATAGAGTGTCGGTTCGAAAATCTTGATAGGTTTGTAAGAAATTGAATGTTGTTCTTTTTTTCCTAAATAAAATAAGAATGTACTTAGAGATTTTGAAAAGAAACATGTCATGTTCCAATTGTTTTTTTAGATTCATTGTTACTACTGGGTGAAAAATGAGTCTGATGCAAGAGCGAAAGCAGGGAGACCGGTCCATCCGTGCCGTTCCGCACATTTACGATGACCATGACCTGTAAGACCACAGTGGCAGCAGTGTTGGAAAGAGGTAGATGGAAACAAGATTTTTTTTTTTTTTTTTTTTGTGGAATCACTGGGATTTGTGATGGATTAGCTAGGGAAGAGAGGAAAACGTTGACAATGACTCACAGGTCTCTGGCTTGAGCAAGTAAGCATGTGTTTTAGCCAAGTGCAGTTTCTGGGAACAAAGAAGGAAAAGCAGTCTAGAGCACAGAGACTCGTAGAGGATTAGTCATTACACTTTGACACTTAAGATATATTGAAAATGATCAGTTCAGAAATATTCAGCAGGTGGTAGAATGCACAGGCTTGGCACTCAAACAGGCTGGGTGTGCAGGTGTACAGAGAATTGTGATGGGCTGTAGGAGACTCAAGGCTGGAACATAGAGAAAGTCCCATAAGTACAGTTTGGGTAAGAAAGAGCCAGTTAAAGGATTTTAAGAAGGGAAAATCCAAGAGTTAGAATGAAAACCAGGAAAGCCTGATTTCATAGAGAGAGGCACTTTTTATCACTGTTTTTCTAAAGTTCTCAGCAAATTTTGATACAGTTTCTTCTTTCCAGAAAGGGCTTTTAAAAAGGCACGAGATGATGAAATTAAGATTACCAATAAAAGGATTAGTAGTCTTTAGGAAAATGAGGCATTATCCATCTGAGTCCTTTTGAGCTGCTATAACAAAATACTGGGTAGCTTATAAAGAACTTTATTTCTCACAGTTCTGGAGGCTAGAGGTCAGGGAGCGTGCGCCGTCAGGTCAGTCTCTCTTCTGGGCGCTAAAGTCTCCGTTGTAACCTCACCTGGCAGAAGGGGCTACAGATAGCTCACTCTGGGGCTTCTTCAATAAGACACTAATCTTATTCATGAGGGTTCTACCGTCATGACTTAAACAACTCCCAAAGACACCACCTACTAAAACTATCACCTTTGAGGGTCAGGATTTTAACATATAAATTCGAGGGGGGTATATAGTCACTCAGATCATGAAACCACCTCATTGATAATAGATAAAATCAATGGGTGCTGAATGCACAGTGTAGACTTAATGGTGGGAAAATAAATCCTGGAGTGGCATCTGTTACTTTGCCCTCCGGGCATCCTTCCTGATTACTTTGGCAACAGCACTCCTTGTAGGAGGGACTGGTCCCCATTAGGAGATTAAATGGGACTGTATGCCCTCCATCTGACATGAGAAGCATGTGACTATATTTCGTATGGTAATCAAATTACCACACACCCCTGGCTATATTCTCGATCTACATCTATAAATTCAGTGATTTTTTTTTTCTGGTTTTCAAGAAAAATATTCTAGTTATCCATCAAGTTTGGCAACAATCCATAGCCCATCAAACTTTCCGCTCCAATATTCAGACACTTTTTCTTTCATTCAGCTTCCCTGCTTTCTGTTTCAATTTCTGCTCCTCCCAGCTACAGAAGCTCAGAGCCTGAACACATTGTGTTTCTCCGTGGGCTTCCCTGACCTTCCTCCCAAGGAAAGCTGGTCTCTATTCAACAAATTTCACATGTCACCTTAGTTAGTGAAGTCCCAGGGGGTCAACACCCTCAAGCATTTAACAATAAATGAATATAGAGGAACATAAATTTATGCCCATCTATTGAAGTTTTTCCTATGTTAATTACAGACTTCAAAAGCTATTAATCAGAATCTGTAATTCAAGTTCTGTGACTGTTCATTAGAGGCCAAATAGAATCAAACCTTTATCTGATAGAAGCAACCTAAAATTACATTCCCTTCTACTTACTATTAACTTAATGCGAGACAAGCATGGCGAATTGAATCCAGTGTGGTCAATATGTAACAAATAATAAATATGCCCTTTTCTATGACTCCGTCATTTAAATTCTCATAACAATCTATGAGGAAAGGTTTTCCTATTTTTCAGATGAACAAAGTGAGACATTGAGAGATTAGATAACTTTCCCAAAGTTGTCTACCTATTAAGTCAATCATTAAGTGATTTTGAAATCACTTAATTATTTATTAATCATTGATGTGGCTAATTACACAATGTTCAGGGGAAAAAAAATTGATTTTAAAACTTAATGCCTCCTAAGTGAATTACTTGACATATCGGCATATGTTCCAATATTAGAATACCAGTTACAAGTACATACTTATATGTTGAAGATAAAATCATGGGGCAGTTGAATTAGTAAAATATGAGTTTTTACCACATAAAACTGGTACAACTTGAAGAAAATAAAAAGCCTTCCTCTCTGCTTCACCAATTGTTGATGGCCACCAGGAGAGTACTTATATTTGAATTACAGCATGTCAGCTTTACTTTTTAAGTTGTAGAAGAACTGTATGTTTTAATTAAGTTTAAAGAGCCCAGCAGGAACAATAATGTTATATGAGAGATGGCCAATAGCATGTTAAGAAACATAGCATTTAGCCACTGTGCCCATTTTTATAGCAACTCAAAAAATAAAAAGTAAAAAGTACTATGTCGTAATCTATCTCTCACTGGTTGTAGATTAATTTCATCTTTGCATATGTCTTTAAATTATAATGAGCAATAGACTGGATACATTCACAATAAACATTTAGATTAAATGAACAATAATAAATCAGTAATAATCATGATGACAATATTGATGATTATGATGATTTTATTGGAGGCAAAATATGAGGACAGTTAGAAAAAATTTTTCATAATTCTGTTTATTGTTTTAGCCTAATTTTTAACTCAAATACATAATTCTGATTTCTGTTTATGTTATAATACATGGAAATTTTGATATGTACAGATTTTATAATACCAGGGTCGAATCATTTAGGTCTACCTGATTCCAGATAGAGGAAAAAAGTGTTTTTCTTCTCTATGTAAACACTGTCGAACATTTCAAACTTTCTTAAGATTTAGAATAGAAAAAGGAGACCATTTAAAACAGTGAATCTTGAATTATTCAGTTATAATTTGATGATTTTCGTATTCATTTCTTTGGTTATTTGCTTATCAATTCAATCAGGACACGATTATGGTAACATGCTGAAACTAGACACGCTGCTTTTGCCTTGAATAAAGTCAAGTTGTCCTGAAGAAAATCTGACACAAAAAACAAACATTTTGACTAAGAAGATAAGTAGTAATATATATAAGTATGAGACCAAAATATGACTCAAAGAAAGAAAAATCAGCTCTGTCTTAAAAAAAAAATCAAAGGAGATAATATAGAGGCAGTACCTGACCTGATTATTAAAAAGTGAATAGGAGTTGGACACATAGTTCAATATATAGCATGCAAAGAATTCCAATGAATTCCAAAGAATTCATAAATAGTTCAATTTAGTTCAATAAATACGTATTGAAAGATTTAATTTCATATTTATTGAATTTTTATTTCAGGAAATACAAAGGAAAAAAACAGTTCTTACCTTTAAAAAAATTCAATCTAAAAGGTTAACCAAATAACTAAAGATAATATGGAAAAATTATAACCCAGGACTATGCATTACATTGAAATATAATACTGAAGAAGAAATAATAAAATCTATATCTGTCAGGAATAAGGGAAATATTGACGGCTGAACGTAGATCACCTTGTGGGTCAGGAAAGGTGTTCCCAGAAAGTAAATAGGAGTCTAAATTGTTCTATATTGCTGGAGCATAATATTTAAGGGTAAAGTGGTAAAAAGACAAAGAAAGTATGATAAGAACATATAAGTCCTTCCTAAGAAGCTTTAAGTCATTAGCAACCTTTTTAGGAGTCTCTCAGTTTGAATGTGCCCTCTCAAGGGACTGTGCAGGATAATTCTTTGGGATGCCTAAGAAAAATATTGTGTTTTGATTATATTTATCTTATTTTCTAATTTTTGTGTATTTTATAATTCCTGCAACATGGTAGTTCATGGATATAATTTATAAATAAGTAAACATAAATATCTTAAAGACAGGTAAAGAGGATAAGAATAGAAGGTTGCAAACTATGCAAAATGTGAAGGTGATAAAATCAGATATTTGCTTCGGAGTAATGCTTTAGAACATTTAAGGACAGGGAAAAGGAGGCTAGTTATACTAGAAGAGTAATACAGGAGAGCTAGCCAGGGCCTGGAGTCATTCAGTTTAATAAAGACAAAGCATCAAATTCAAGAAATAATTAGGAAGGGAATGTAACATTCCTGTTTAAAAAATATATATATATATATTTAAATTAGTTTCAAGTATACAGTACACTGATTAGACATCTATATAGTTCATAAAATGATCCCCCCAATCACTCTCTCCATCCCCTGGCCCTCTACCTAGCCATCATATTAATGCTAATTGCATTCCCTCTGCCATGCTTCCCATCCCCGTGACCAACTATCAACTATTAACCCTTCACCCCATTCCTTGATTAATTGGATGGCTAGCTTGTTTGCTGATCATATATTAGAGACCAGATAACTGTGGTATACGCCTGACATCGCTTACGTAATCCTCACAGCAATGAGGAGGTGATCATTCTTCTTCTTTTACTTATAAGAGCAAAATGAAGCTTAGAGAAATTAAAAATTAATTAAAGGGCACATAGCTGGAAAGTGGCAGCACTTGACTTTAAAGCCAAGTTAATAAGACTTTAGAGTCAAGCTGTTAAACTCTTGCCTCTGAAGGAAAAATCAAGAAGGAAAGGAGAGTCAGGAAGCTGATTCAGAGAAGGATTTGAAGAGAGCTGGTGGTTTGCCCAAGGTTTCCTGTTTGGTATCTTGACCCATGGCGTTGAGTGATAATGAAGCACATTGCCCAATTGATAAACATTTTCACTCACTCCATAGTGATTTTCACATGCATCAAATAATCCAGGCCATTTTTAAATTCTATCACATCACTTGTACATTACTGACAACTATGAATTCGGTAGCTACTTCTATCACAGATCAAAAAAATGGTCAAGAATGTCATTCAGACTTCAATAATATAGCAGTTGAAATTCTAAAAATTAATTCTATTTTCAGAAGCACAATCTTAATAAAAACAAATTATTAGAACATAATTTGACAGATGTACAATTATATCATAATTTTCAGTTTGGTGGAACTTTAATAATTAATACAAATATAAATTAATAATAATATATCACAACCTATCAAAATAGATCCACCATTATTTTCAAGCATAATGCTACGACTTCCCTCCCTTCTGAACAAGAAGACCAAGCAGAATATTGGAGTTATTTTTATTTGCTTTTATATTAAAGTTTTTTTTCATTTTGCTTCCAAAAAAAAAAAAAAACATTTAAAACTATTCTAAGATTTTTAAAAGATGACCTGATAAACTTAGCAATCATTATCATTTTCTTCCTCAAGTAGGTATAATTTTCAAGTTGAGTAAGACTCTTAGGGATGCTAATAGTGGTGTTTTGTTAGGAAAGCAAGTTAGTGCTATTCAGAGACCTAATAATCACCTTTCTCCTGATTATCTTGGGCTTTCAGCCCTTTGATGTTTCTATCTTCCTTGAAGAGGATGACTGCTGCTGGACGGAGATATGCAGATGTGGCTGGCTTGAAGGACTGAAATCACTCTCAAAGGAGGCTGAACAAAAGAACTTCCTTTAAAAGTGACTTGTGGTTTTTGATGAGATTTTTAAGAAACATCCATGGTATTGATCAAGGCAAAGATATAGATCTACAGAGTATCTTAGTTTTGGTGTGTACTTCATAAAAGGGAAAAAAAAGCATTTATTTAATTTTAGAGACAATGAACAGTTTGAGTAAACTCTGACAAATAATGCAGGCAGACACACACACACACACACACAAACACACACACTGCCTATGTGTGCGTGTACATCACTATTTATCATTCTAGACCCAAAGGCAGAAGAATTGAATGAACTCTTTGTTTCACCCAGTGATGTATATCCCAGAAGACAAAGATTACAGAGGATAAGGAAGCCCTTTATCTTTCTTATTTCACAGATATTAAAGGTAAAATTCTATTAAGCATGGTGCAGGGATACTGTATCATAACAGCAATAATATTCATACTTCTACTTCTCTATTTGTGCTTACTTAATACTTCCAAGCTAAAAAGATAGATTTGTATCCCTTTTAACACCATTTCTTGTTATTATTTTGTGTAATTAAATATTAAATAACTTGAATTTGCACTAAACTCACCAATAGTGACATCTATTGGTGAGATGTAATTATAAAATAGTAAGCATTTTTTAGCCCAGATATCAAACAGTTCACTTTATACATAAATTAGAATAATTTTTAAAGTTTTGATGTTTATAGTGTCATAATTAATGGCTGAAATATAAAGAATACTCAAAATAAATGTCAAAATGGTCCAATTCAATTAGTTTAGATATATTTCTAAGCTTTAGTTTTATCACAACAATAAAGTAGTGTTTCTTTTCTATCTTCTTATAGGTGGATTAATTGGATAACTACCTCGTTTGTTACTACATATTAGGGGCCAGATGCTATGCTACATGCCTCGAATACCTTGGTTATCATTCTTTTTATTTTATTTACGAGCAAAATGAGATTTGACAGAGTTTTTTCAAATTTTCTAATTTTTCCTTGGAATAATAATTTCTAAATGCAAGAAATCATTACTTTTATTTACTCGGTCTGGATAAATGAATTTGAAAATAACTCTTCCCCAGTGATGAAATGCCCATACAAAAGACAGTTTTCTTTCATTTCTATTTCAATCTCAAATATAAATAAACTCTGTTACTATGGTTAGGTTTAAAACAACAACTGTTGTAAAATGCACTGCACGAAATCTGTATGAAATGCTATGAAGACATGAACTACTATCTGTACACTCTTTTTTCTTTTTTCTTTTTTCCACACTATCATAGTCAGTTATTCACTGTTTACCTGCTTGTCTCCTCTGACTAAAGATACGAGAAGTCATTCATGCTTGACTGATTAAGAACCGGCACTTAGCCTCATTTATAAACTTGAAATTTAGAATGATATATAGTGGATTTTTGGTGTATATATAAATAAATATGTGCAGTCATTTCAATTGTTTTAATGTACATCTTTTACCAGCATTTAAAAATTATTTACAAGGCCAAATAAAATAGTGTCAGATTTCTGTGTTTGTGCTTAAACATCATGACTATATTTGTTAGTCCTCATCTATTACTTGCAGTCTACTTAAACAATTTTATTATAAAAGAAATTTAGAAGATACTTTCTGGAGCTCATAAAAATAGTAGGGAATGGTGAAATAAACAATATCAGGCATAGGTTGTTTATGGGATTATGATCACAGTGTTGTACAAAATTATATTCCAAGCATTACACCCATTTCCCCCTAGTGTATTTAAAGAACTGTCTTGCCCCTTCAAGACAGTTTTCAAAATCGGCCATTAAATCTGATAGCATTCCTAGATTTGACCTCTCTCTCACATGCATTTTTTTCAGAACATACACCGCAGCATATTCAGTGAGAAACTATGCAATATTTGGTTATTGATGCCTCACATACAAGAATATTGACCAAAATAGCTGAGTAGCACCACCCCAATCTAGAAATCTACCTCAACCAATATTTCTGGGGATTTCTCAAGATTTTTGTAAAGATAGCACAGTGAGTACTGGAAAGTACTAAACCAACACGATAGGATGGGGGCTTTTCAGTTCAACTTTATATACTTGTATATGAATAACTATAAAATTTACACAGCAGAATTCTGATTTAAATATTAAGTTTCTCCTCTCAGAATAGCTTCTAATCTGATCTGGCCCAGATGCCTCTCGTTCTGTTCTACCATCCTTATTTCACTTTGATTTGAGCTAGCAAAACCTAGTAACTTTTTATAAAAAAAGTCTTAAGAATTTTTGAGAAATTACTACATATTCTTTATAAGTATATAAAGCTTATAAATATTTTTATAATCTTGTTGCTATAAAGGCTTTTCCTCCCTCAGATAATTTGTAAAATGTTTGACTACCTGCTTTCCTTATTATTGCAGGGTTCTTTGAATAAAAGCCACAGAAAATAACCTTGTCAAATTTAAAGCTAAAGAGTTGCTCCCCTAGTAGACCGAGAATGTGGGTATTGTATTGCTCTTGTATTCTGAATTGGTTTGGGGAAAATATTAGATCCCAATTAGCACCACCCCCACCAAAAAAATAATACAAACAACCAGACCATTTTTCTGGGATCATGTGCTACACTCCATCTCCCCACCCTCTCATAAATGGAGATCTTGTTTTGACTATTTAACCAACTCTGGGATTGCTTCTGGTTAACCCGCAGTATGGAAGCTCTTGCGAGCTGCACAACCCTCTTCAGTGGCAATAGAAATGAGTGGCAACCATCAATTTCACATCAAGCCTTACGAAGAAGAGAGTCAATCGTTTTAATATGAGGATTAAGACATATATTTAATACTTAAAAACTACTTTTAGATTAATTTTCTAACATAGTAATTGCGAAGACTCTATGTTGATTTGAACAGTACTGTGGGTGCCCGTGTTGTAGGCTGAATACCACCAGGTTTTTCTTCCGTTCCTCCATAACCCTGTTTGTTCAGATACCTTCTCATATGTTAAGCTGTCTGCAGTATGTTAACTTCTGTAAAGTGATTTCCACTAGCTTCCTTTCTTCATTTTACCAACTAGTCATACATATCTTTATTTATTGAATGCCTTCTGTATTGTATGTTTTTAGCAACTTAACTAATGCCACAAGAATAAGAGCGACTAAGGCATGAAATGTAGCTATGATAGAGTCAGAATTTATTTAACGATGTAAATAAACAGAAATGATTTTAAGTCACTGTGAATATCTCAGTGATATGAGCCTTTCTCTTATTTAGTCTTATCTAGACAACTCATAGAAGCACTCTGTATCCCATGAGCTTTCAATAAATATATTAATAAAAAATGTAATAAAAATACAGTGTCGTGAGTACTGAAAGGGAAGTATGTAGTCAGTTTGGGAGCACCGAAGAGGAACTGATGAATTGCCTAAGGATGTCAGGACAGTTTTCACTTTTGAGTTGAGAGATGAAGAGAAGTATAAAACAATAATGGTAGATATAGGGAAATAATGAGTCCCTGAGTTTAGGGCACAGGCGTGTCCTAAATTGCTAGATCAAATAAATCTTAAGGTACAAATTTTGACACTATGCCAGAAATATATTGTCTATCAGATAGGATGAGGAGAGTCTTAGCCAGGAGGTAAGTCGATTCATGACTAAACATTTCTCTAGATAACCATGTTTTCTGATGCCCAATGACAATTAGCTTTTTGATGTAGCATGCAGTGAGTGAGAGAAAATTGAGTGGAAATGCTCGTAAAAACTCTATATTTGTGTTTTTGTAATAGGTTGAGAAGAAAATTAAGAATGTTATCTGTGATTTGACATTTTTAAAAGCTTAGGTTTTGAAAATATTTATTATATACTTCTTCTTATCCAGATTTTAATACATATAAATCTGTAATAAATACATGTTAAGCTATGTTTTAGCCCCTTTGTTGAATATGATTTCTAAATGTTAAGGGAAAATGATGATGGCCTTATAAATTAAGCCTCATAAATGTGATTTATGGTTTGAGATCACAATTTTTTATTAAAAATGGAGAACATTTCTTTTTATCTAAGTCATACAGTCTAAATCTCAGGGTGAACATCTGTCTTAGTAACAAAATTGAGAATAAAATGTATCCTGTGGGTTTATAAAATCCCACATCACTGATTTTCAGATGTTTAATTTTACCAGCTCTAAGAAGCAAAAGGAGAGTGTATAAAAAATAAGACATCATTATTTGTAAGGAAAATGTCAAACAGAAGTGAAAATAAAGGTGGCAAAATAAACATTTGACCAATTCATTTTTAAAATACAGGATGATATAGCTGCCCATGTCATTTTGTAGTAGCTAAAAGTAGCTATTTCTTAAATAAATAAATATAATCCACAAAAAGGTATAAAAAGACTGGGTGGGAATTGAAAATGACTGAGGTATCACATCTCTCAAGGCGCAAGGATTATTGAATGTAATTTTAACTCAACTCTCACTGTGTGAGAAAGGCAGCTATATAGCCAGCAAGAGGTTTGATATTAGAAATTATGTAACTGGCAGCCACACTGTAGCATTCTCAAAAAGTTTTGAACAATTTTTGGAATCCTATGGACTGATTTCTTGTATGGCTACATCCCATGGGGTTACACAAAGTCTCTGAGTGAAGCTGTGGTGTTGCACTGAGGAGTGAGAATGGACCCGCCAGTGATGACATCTTGATTATAATCAACTATGCAGGCAGCTACCAGGAAACATGGTAGGCGAAATGATACTCTTCATTTAAGTTACATCCTTTTTTTTTCCAGAAAACACTTAAAATAGCTTAAAAACATGTATGTACAATGCATTTGAAAAAAATAAATGAAAAATCAAGAGAAAATAAGAAGATTGAAAAGAATCACAAACTTGGAATCAAAGAGGTTAATATGTTAGTTCAATGACCACACTGTGTCCTAAATTTGGCTCTGAGTTTTTTACCAATGCAAAGGAGCATGTGTTTACTTATATGATTCATATCGTCATAAGATTTTTAAGGCCCTTTTTATCAGAAGCAACAAAAACATTCTTAACACTAGTACTTATACACATACTTCTCATATGAGAAAGACTGCAATGCACATTGTGAAGATTCTTAAAATCCTTACAGTTCCAACAAACAGGAGTAAGATTATGCAAAAAAGCAAAGTGACATATTGGTAGATTGTTTAATAGGTGGTCTGGTGTTAGTGTTTGAGAGAACACCATATAAACTAGTTCTAGCTTATAATATATATCTTAGAGAATATGCCCAGGTCATTACAAAATTAATTTATGTGTGTATAATCATTAAAATGGAAAATATGCTTTGTCAATATATTTTTGCACTAATTAAAAAATAGCAGCTCTGGAAAAATAAGCTGAGTTATGGTCCAAGCTCAATAACAAACATATTAGAATCACGGTCTTAAATGAATACGCATAAAAATATTCTTGAACTTATGTTAATAGATTAGTAATGTTAATTTTTCTGTGCCTGGTACAAATCTGCATATCCCCCACCAAAAAGGCCAAATTTTTTAATCTAGATGTTTAAGTCATTACTTGTGCATCAATTCTTTTAATAAATGTTTATGAGTGTCTACTGAGTGCCAGGCACTGTTCTAAGAACGTGGGCTATAGCCATGAAGAAAACAGGTAAATCCGTACCTCCTTGGATCTTACATTCCAGCAAGGGAAGGTAGTCAATAAATAATAAGTAAGAGAAGATTTTCGATAAGAACTATGGAAACAGAAAATGTAGAGCAGAGTTAGCAGTGGGGTTGTAACTTTAATAGCAAGGTGATGGGGCAAAGACGGGAAGAAAGAAAGAGGGAATTCTGTTAAAGAACATAAAATAGATTGTGATAAGGCCTTAAGGTAAATGTGCCTGTATACTTAAGAAACAGCCTGTGGTCCAGTTTGTTTGGAGTTGAGTAGAGCTTAGAGTAGTACTTATACTCCTTACATGTCCCAAACATTGCATTGACACACTTATATTTTTTAAAACTTTATCTGATATTAAAATTTAATCGAAATGCAGTGTAATCACCTATCACGCGACAACAGAGTTATGTTCCTAGAAACATGTAGTTAGGCAATTTTGTTACTGTGCAAACATCATCGAGTGCACTTACACAGACCTGGATGGTACAGCCTGCTGCACACCTAGGCTGTGGTACAGCTTTCACTCCTAGGCCGCAAACCTGTACAGCGTGTTACTGTACTGAATGCTGTAGGCAATTGCAACACAATGGTAGGAATGTCTAGAGCTAAACATATCTAAAGACAGAAAAGGGACAGTAAAAATATGGTATGAAAGAGAAAAAATGGTAATGGTGCACCTGTATAGGTTACTTACCATAAATGGATCTTGCAGGACTGGGAGTCGCTCTGGGTGAGTCAGTGAGTGAGTGACGAGTGACTGTGAAGGCCCAGGACATGACCGTGCACTACTGTAGACTTAATACACACTGCACACTTAGGCTGCACGTAATTTATAAAAACATTTTTTTCTTCAGTAATAAATTAATCTTAGCTTGCTGAAACTCTTTACTTCATAAACTTTAAAATTTTTTTACTTATAACACTTAGCTTAGAACAAAATCACATTGGACAGCTGGACAAAAGGATTTTCTTTATCTCCTTTCTCTAGAAACTCATTTCTATTAAAACACTTTTTTTTTTTTTTTTACTTTCTAAACTTTATTGTTAAAAAATAAGACGCAAACACACACATTAGCCTAGGTCCACATAGGGTCAGGATCATCAATATGACCTTCCGGTTCCGTAGCTTGTCCCACTGGAAGGTCTTCAGGGACCACAACATGTATGGAGTTGTCATCCTATGATGGCATCCCTTCTTCTGGAATCTTCTTGAAGGACCTGCCTGACGCTCTTCTTAAGGAGATGTCATTCTTTTCAGAAATATGCTCATGGTGGTTTTCTTGGTTTGTTTCTTTTTTCTTCATAGACTTGCTCATAAACAGGTAATGCACTGTGAACATTGTTCTCTTTTAATGAGAACCTTTCGATGGTCTACATTTTCAAACTTTTTAAGGGGCTTGTTGAGATCTGCAAAAGCTTCTGCAAAACCCTTCACTGTGAATTTTTTTGGAGGTTCTTGTTTTTTTTTTCTTCTGCAATTTTATTTTTCCTCTTGCCTATTCTTCAGCTATGTGTTCTTGATCCAGTTCTAAAACCTCCTCATTATTCAATTCCTCAGGAACCGCTTCTAGGAAATCCTTTATGTCATCCCCATCCACACCCAGGGTAAAGTCTTTTGTCATCTCAACCACCGCCTTGTTGATTTTTGCAACCTCGTCATTCTTGGCACATCCTTTGAAGTCATCTGACATCACCCTAAACACAAAAAACATTCTTGATGCAATTACATTGTAATCCTTCCAGAACTGTATCAGTATCTTCTCAGTATCTTCCTCAGTTGCAGTCATGGCTGGGGCAAAGGCCCTCTTCAGGCAGTTGACCTTAAAAACTGCTATAACTTCTTGATCCATTGGTTGGATCAGAGAGGTGGTGTTTGGAAGAATAACATATCTTTCAAGATTTTGCTTATCGTTGAGAATGCTCCAGAAATCCTCATCCTGTTATCAACAAAAAAGAGGATTTCTGGAGCATTCTCAACATTAAGCAAAATCTTGAAAGATATGTTATTCTCTAAACAGTACTTTTTCGTTTTGTTGGTGTAGCAGTTCAAGTGGGCTTCTTGAAAGAAAAGCTCGATCACCCATGACTTCCTATTGCTCCTGGAGTACCCTGGCAGTAAGTGCTTATGGATATGCTTGAAGGCCCTCCTGGTGCCAGGTCACAAAGGATTTCAATTTATAGTCTGCAACATTGTCCTCAAGAAAGACTGTTATCCTTTTCTTAAAAGCCTTGAAACCTGGCATTCATTTCAAAAGGTGAAAGTCCTTTTATGCATCTATTTCTAGAATAAGGACGTTTTATCCACTGAATATTTGCTCTGCAAGTAATTTTCTTCCACAATCACTTCTCCAGAGTTTCCAAAAATTCTTCAACTGCCTTCACATAAGCATTTGCACATTATGTAATGCACAATGATTCTTGAGTAATTAAGCCACACAGGGCTAGCAGTAGATTCGACATTGTAGCTGGGTCCAGACTTTTCTTTCAACACTGTAAACAATATTTTTCTTTGGCCGCGATTGTCACGGTGTTCAGAGGGATACACTTCTGATTCTGATCTTTAATCTAAGACATTAGAAGTTTTTCATGCCTGATATAGGCCCTTCTTGAATTGTTGTTAGTTTCATTGCTTTCAATGAAGCAGATCCTTTAACTTTGCTCTTGTTCCTGTCACTTTGCTCTTGTTCCTCAAGATTGTTACTGGGGAAGAATGGCACGTGCCTGACTGCTAAGCGAAAACTATCGCTGAATTTTCCACCTTCATAGTCCTTAATCACTTTAAACTTTTTTAACAGGTCAATCATTTGATGTTGCCTCTTACATGGCATGGTCTCTTACGATCAAGAGATGTGGTAAACGTGAGATGAACAAGACTGCTGTCAGCATAACACAGCACACTGTTTTATCACAAACTTGTTTTTTATAAGTTAGGAAGAGCACACTCAAAAACAATGATAAAAAATATAGCATAGTAAAAACATAAACCAGTAATATAATTTATTATTATTATCAAGTATTATGTACAGCACACAATTTTATGTGCTATGCTTTATAAGACTATCAGAGCAGTAGTTTTGTTTACACCAGCATCACCACAAACACATAAGTAATGCATTGCACTATTATGTTATGATAGCTCTGATAATAGGCAATAGGGGTTTTTCAGCTCCATTATAATCTTATGGGACCACTGTTGTATATGCAGTTCATCATTGACTGAAATGTGTTATGCAGTGCATGGCTACATAGAATCAACCCTAGGTCAGAGGAGGAATGGGGATGGGTTTAAAAGATCATTATACAGAATATATGAGTACCCCTTTACATTTAAATTTATACCTTGTCTTTCTATTATTCAATATAGCCTATAGTATGTGAGTACATACAAAAAAAAAGATATATAATTTGTTATTAGCTTGATATAAATTTAAAAACTTCTTTAAGATGCTCTAAGAAGTTTTTTCTGAACTGCTTAATAAGTGCTTTGGAAAAAATATTTTAGAGAGGACCCTTAGTTCTGTTTCAAAAAAATATCTTACGTGGTTTAGCTATAGAGTTAAAAAATGAGTGATACAATTTTATTTTAAAATTTCTGCAGGTCAATATTGTACTAAAAACTTAAGAGAGAGTTATTTTATGAGATATATTTATATAATTAGTGTTAAGGGGACTTAAATTTTTGAAGTGATATGTAAAAATAGCACAATATCAAATCTAAAGCATCATAATTTTAGTTTAAATCACTAAGGTCATTAAATTAAACATTTGATTACCAGCAAATTATTAACATATATCTCATATAGGGTAAATGTGTATAATAATATATAATACAAACAAAATCAAACCAAAGAGGCCCACACCAAGACACATCATAATTAAAAAGACAAAAGTTAAAGACAAAGGATCTTAAAAGCAGTGGGGGTGAGGGGGGCGGGGGGAAGGGAGGGGAGAGGGGCAGTTAGTTATCTACAAGGGAGCTCCCATATGACCATCAGCTGATTTCTCAACAGAAACTTTGCAGACCAGAAGGGAATTATTATAAAATGAACACATCTGTTTATCTACATTCGAGCAATAAATAAAATATTAAAATAACCCTAAAAGTCTTTCTTATGACCTCTCATAAAGGTAATCCCTACTTTTTAATATGACATCAATTTCACCTGTTTTTGAACAGTATATAGGTGGAATGATATGATATGTATTAGTTTATATCTATTTTCTTTAGCTTATATTAACTTGTGAGATTCACGCACATTGCTTCATGTGACATAAGTCTGCACATGTTCAATGCTGTAGAGTATTCCACTGTATAAATTAAACAGTTTATTCTAGTTTTCATTAACTATTTGGTGGTTTCTAGATTTGAGTAGCTGTGGAGACTATACAGATGTGTTGGTCCACATACATTTAAATTTCTGTTGGATTTGTGCCTAGGAATGAAATTTCTAGGACTTAGGACATCCATTTTTTTCAACTTTATGAAATATGCCAAATATTATTTGGAAGTACTTGTCCAATTTTAAAATCACACAGCTAGTGTCTGAGAGTTCCAGTTATCTCATATTTTTCTTAACACTTGGAATCTGCATTTATTTAAATTTGTTTTTGCCTGACAACTAAAAAGAATCTCTTTATATTTTTTTTTTTTTTTGACATTTGGGTATTCTCTTTTGTAGAATGTTAAATAAAGTCTGTCGTGCATTTTTCTATGGTTGCCTATTGTGTCTTTGAGTTCTCTTCTTGTCCTGGCTTTGAGCCCTTAGTAGTTATATGTTACCAAAGTCTCCTCCCTTGTCTTTTATTCTCTTAATTAAGTGTCTGTTAATGGAGGGTTTATAGTTTTAGTGTAATGTAATTTCACAGTTATTACTTTACAATCCACGCTTTTTATTACCTGTTGAGGAAATATTTTTTTTATCGTAAAGATATTTTTCCATATCTTTTGGAAGCTTTGTTATAATCATTTAAGCAGATGTGTGGAAAAGTTAGAATGTATTTTTCCCATATTATTCAATTGTTTTATTATCGTTTTAAAGAATATCTTTTCTACTTCATGTGGAGTTGCATCTTACTTATAAACCAAGTATCCATAGATACGCGGATCTCTAATCTGTTCTAATTCAGTCATATAATTTTACTTACCCTAATATCTTTTTGATATCTGATTGAGCATATCTTCCTAATTTGCACTTCTTCAGGATTATTTTGAGCATTTTGGGCACTTTTAATATATTTATAATTAGCTTATCATTTTTCCAGGAAAAAAGATTGGAATTTCAAGTGACACTAGAATAAATATATTGATTGATCTAGGGAGAGTTGATATCTTTAAAATATCAATCCTTTCAACTTATTAACATGAATTATCATGCATTTAATTTAAGTCTTTAATTTTCTTCCTTATATTAGTCACTCCCTTTTTAAAAAAATTTTCCTGTCTTATTGTACTGACTGTAACGACCAATATAATGATAGAAATATGAAAGGGGTCATTCTTCATCATATTTCCTGATGACAGAGGTTTTCAGCATTTCACCATTATGATGCTGGTTGGTTTTGTTTTTTAAGTACCATCAGATTAAGAAATATGTTTTCTTTCCTAAATTGTTGAGTTTTAGGATGATGATGATGACAATGATAGCTGTTAATCTTATCAAAATGGTTTTTAAGGATCCCTTTAAAAATTTTTTTCTTCTTTATTCAAATGCACACTATTTTAGTAATTCCTTTTTATCCCCAAATATAAATATGCTATTTCTTATTTAACCGGTTTTTTGAAGTTTAGATTGACTTGGTATTTTTTATAGCAAAAAACACTGCCATTGGCAGTTCCACGTAGTTTTGTTCACCTTAATGTTTTCCTTTAAATATTTCTTGCCATAGACATATTTAGTCAAAATATATATACTCTTAATTTTTTAGATAAGTATCACAAACCTTCTCTTAATGACAGTTATATCAACTTACCCTTCAGCTAAAAGTATCTGAATCTATTTCTTCTTCTTACACTAGTTATTGTATTAAAAGATATTTTTGGTGTGGTATGTGTAATTGCTATCACATTTTAATTTTAACTTCACAATATTCTTTTTAATTGGAAAAAATAGACATAGAAATATTATTTCAAGCTCTATTAATACTAAAGCTTAATTTATGAATAAGATAAATCTGAAAAATAGGAGATAGAACAGCTTATTGCTTTAACATTCACATTAAAAATTTCTAAGCATCAAATACTTTCAATTGGTTCCAGATCCAAGTTTGTTCTTGTTTCATAAATGATTGCACAATTTATGAACTATAGAAATAAAATTTCTTTTACTCTGTTCTTAACCAATCTGCAAATAAAATTACATCATAAAATTATATTTGATGTACAGAAAATGCCCATCTCTAAAACTAAAAAACACTTCAGGTAATCTCTTACTTGTCATAGAGGACCTTTGAAACTTTAAACATTTTGTATACAGGGGCTAAAAGACCTACAAATGATGTACTCTTTACATTTATGTTAACAATAAGTTGTTTATATCATTCACACACTCATTCTTGTCCATGCACCGTGAAATGCTTCAATTTAGTTCTTTTTAGATTAGCATTTATTTCTCTATTCTCTGTCACTTTTGCCATTACTTCATAGATGATTTCACAACAGAAATGCTTAATAAGCAAATTCACCTGGCCTCTACTTGAACTACAAATAATTTCCCCAAATCATTTTACATTCAGCGTTAAATGTGAATCTCCAAGTGCAATTTTAATCACTCCACCAAGATGTAGAAGGATAAAGTTGGCAATTTATGACTCCTTATATATATAAAAGAATATTAAAGTTTTCTAAGCTATATAAAATGTTAGGGGTGGTCCACAGATGCTAGCTTTACAGTGATTAATATAAATCATTGTAATATAACATAAAATTTATTGCAGGGGATTAAATTGGTTTTGCTACTGTTGCATTTAGTTGAGAATTTTTAAAAGTGAAAAACAGTTATTAGTCACTATGTGAAATACATAAAGAAAGATTGAATCTTTTATTATTTTTAGGTACTCTGTTGAATTTTTTTCTTTCCATGAAATACAGGGCCTTAACCATATGATCATATTTTTTAATGGATACACTTTATAAAAACAAGCCAATAAAAGCTTTGGAAATAAAATACAAAATTTTCCTCATATCAATGAAATTAAGGTGATTATGATAAGTGATCGACGCTGGACTGGAATTTCTTTATCATACTTTTGGTATTCTCCTGTGATCTGTCCCTAGAGGTTGATAAACCTGTCTCAATCTCTTGATGTGTAATTTTTTGAGCCTCATAAGAACACAGTGCTAACTTGTCTGCAGGCATAGTCGGAGAATATATCACACAAAGACATACAGAGGACCACTCATGGGCCTTTGGCCACGGTGTAGTAAAATCTCCATATGATTCACAAACTGTTGAGATAATTCCTTAGTTTCCTGGATGGATAGCAAATGACTATTTCAGACTCTGCAGTACACACCAAAGCACTTCAAATTATTATCACAGAAGCCACTGGCAGTACAATTTTCTGAGGTTTTAGTTTGGTTATACGACAAACGACTTTAAAGGTAAACTTCTACTAAAAAGTAAGTTTCCCAGAAATTAATTGGCACTATGCCAGTGTTTATTTTTCCTAACTTAATCTCTATATATTTAATGCTTAAAGTTTTTTGGCCAAATTAGTGTATACATGTATAACAAAAAATAACATAAACAAAATATAATATAATAAAACAAAAAACCTTACTGGCATATGGATGGAAATTATATTGAATCTCAAGATCAATTTGAGAAGAAATAACAATTTAATAATTGTAAACCAAAACATTAATATAGGATTCAGTCTTCCTTAATTTCTTTTCTGATTCATCTCTTATTATATATCCATAGTTATTTATTTTTCTACGATTTTACGAATGATGTTTTTAAACTCTTGTTTATAGAATTATAATTCACAGACAACAAAAAAATTCACTCTTTTTAAGGATACACTCTGAAGTGTTTAGACAAATGAATGCAGTTGTGTAATAACTGCCCCACTTGAGATACAGAATTTGTCCATCACACCAAAAAGTGTCTTTGCATCTCTTTATGGTTAATCCCCACTCTGCATTCCTGGTCCATGATAACTACTAATCTGACTTCTATCTTCACAGTTTTGCATTTTCCAGAATGAGATACAAACGAGCTCATACAGTTTGTAGTCTTTTATGTCCGGCTTCTTTCACTGATACATCAGATACATGATGCATGTATCTGAATTTTTTCTTTTTTATTGCTTAATAGTATTCTATTCTAGGAAAACATGATGATTTATACATCCATTTTTCAGTTTGCAGTTTCAGGCTATGATACATGAAGTTTCTATAAGCATTCGTGTGGATATATGATTCCTTTTTCTAGGTCAGATAGTAAGTAAATACTATATTACTTTAGGTAATCAACTGCTTGCTTTCTGCTGCTTTAAGATTCTCTCTTTGTCTTTCATCTTTGTCATTTTAACTATAATGTGTCTTGGTGGGGCCTCTTTGGGTTCATCTTCTTTTGGACTCTGCACTTCTTAGGCTTGTGTGTCTATTTCTTATTTTTATTTATTTATTTACTTATTTTTGCCAGGTAAAGGAAGTTTTCCATCACTGTTTCTTCAACTAGATTTTTAATTCCTTGCTCTCTCTCTTCTCCTGGTACCCCTGTGATGCAAATGTTGATATGTTTGATGTTGTCCCAGAGGCCCTTTAAACTAACCTCTTTCTTTTTTTGTCGAATTCTATTTTCTTTTTGCTGTTCTGCCTGGGTGTTTTCTGCTGCCTTATCTTCCAAATCACTGATTTGATCCTCTGCTCTATCTAATCTACTATTGATTCCCTTTATATATTCTTCATTTTGCTTATTGTTTTCTTCATTGCTGATTGTTCTCTTTTATATTTCTATCGCCATTTTTATGTTTTCTATTCCTTTGTTGAGGTTTTCACTGAGAGCATTGAGCATCCGTATAACCAGTGTTTTGAACTCTGCATCTGGTAGATTGCTTGTATCCATTTTGTTGAGTTTTGTTTCTAGAGCTTTGTTCTCTTCTTTCATTTTGGACATACTTCTTTTTTTCCCCCCATTTTGTCTGCCTCCCTTGTGTAGTTTCTGTGTATTAGGTAAACCTGCTATGTCTTTCAGTCTTAGTAGAGTGGCCTGATGTAGTAGATGTCTTTTGGGGCTCAGTGGCACTGTCTTCCCTGGTGACCTGAGCCAGGTGCTCCAGGTGTCTCTTGTGGGGATCTTGCGTGCCCTCCTGTTGAAGTTGAGCCTTGGTTGCTGATTGCATGTCAATGGGAGGCATTGATCCTCAGGATGATTGGTTTTGAGTACTGATGGTGACTATAGTGGAGGAGCTGTTTTGCAGGAGCTGACCCTATGGGACAGGACTCTTTATTTTTATTTATTTTTCTTCTTCTTCTTCCTCTTCTTCCTCTTCTTCTTCTTCTTCTTCTTCTTCTTCTTCTTCTTCTATTATTATTATTGTTATTGTTATTATTATTATATTATTATTATGACATTGGTTAATGAAATCCAGTAAGTTTCAGGCGTACGATTCAACAATAAGGCGCGCATGCGCGCGCGCGCGCGCGCACACACACACACACACACACACATATTGCATTGTATGTTTACTGCCCATAGTTGGATTTCTTTCTGTCACCACATATTTGACCCCTTTTACCTTATCTACCTCCCCACCTCTTCACTCCTCCTCTACCCTTTGGTAACCACTAGTCTATTAGAACATGATTCACTTTATCAGGGCTGTGGTCCCTGCCTAGGAGGCACTTTGGGTGTGTCAGTTGGAGGTGGTTGGGTGATCTCTGGTATGGTCTGAAGCTGGCCATCAGGCATGTTGGTTCTATAGCTTCTTGGGGCGGGGGTCGAGACTCTGGTGCAGGGCAAGGTTAGCTGCTGCCTGTGCCCTGCCCAGAACCACTTGGTATGATCTACGATGTGACCTGCAAATGTTTGCCACTTGCACTGGACTTGAAGGTACCTGGGAGAGGCTAAACTGCATACTAAGTAAGGCCTGCTGCCTCTATGCTAAGTGCCTGGCTTGCGGCTGCTTAACAAGGAGTCTGGGCATGCTGAGGCCAGATGCTGTTGTTTGGGGTTTGTGATCCTTTGATTGATTTTAGGAAAGTCTGCAGCACGAGACAAAACAGGTTGTTTGTATAGAAAAGCCACTAGAAGAGGCTTGAGTGGGCCCACAAGTTAGGTGGGACTGCGTCTCAAAGAATCACCAGTATGGGGCCAACGGTGTAGCTAGGCTATTGGAGACTCAGATACAGTGGACACCTGTTTATGCATGCTGGGTGAGGTAGGGCTCAACAAAGGAACGGTATCTTTTGCCAGCATTTCTGTCTGGGAGAAAGCTGCCCCTCTATCCCTCACTCTGAAGCCAGACAGTTCAGTTCCTCGTCATATGTCCCTGGTACCTTTTGAGCTGCTGCCCCAGCGCTGGAGCTCAGAGCGAGTGAGTCCATCAGTGAGTGAGTCTGCGCACGGGCCCATTATGAGGAATGTCTGCAATGCCTCCAGCCTTCTGTCTCAGCGACAATCTCTACTAGTTTTCATAGCCAGAGATTGCGGGGACTTCTCTTCCATGCACTAGAGCCCAGGGCTTGGGGGGCCCCAGTGTGGGGCTGGGACCCTTTGTTTCTCTGGGGGAACCTCCACAGCCAGGATATCCTTCTTGATTTTTAAGCACCACAGATGGGCGTGGGACCAGCCTGCTCTGTATCTCTACCCTTTCTACCGGTCTGGAGGTGGTTTCTTTTGTATGTCCTTAGTTGTAAGACTTCTACATAGCTAGACTTCAGGTGATTCTCAATGATAGTTGTTCTGTAATTTAGTTGTAATTTTTATATGGTCACAGTGCTTTCCTACTCCACCATCTTGACTGAAAGCCCCTTAAAATGTATTCTTAAAGGCACGTTTCTCTGGCATATTAAAATGGATTTGGGTACATTGGCTCACTTTGTTTTATTCTTCAGTAAACACATCACATTTATTCTTAGCAAAGATTTATCATTTCTGAAAGTCACCCAGGTACATAAATCATAGGCTCAAAAGAGTTTTAAAAAGTAACTAGAGATAGACTGTGACCTTTAAGATGGTGAAAAGACTTATTTTTGAGCCATATGGTCAGCCTTAGGCTTAAAGCTTTAAAATTGAGGCTGGAGGGAGTTCAAACTCTGACACTGATTAGTGCATATGTCCCTAAGTTAGATGCACCAAAAGACAGTAAGAAAATCTTTTATGACAACTTGTCTATTGCCATTAGTACAATTCATGCCAAAAAACAAGGAATCATTTTTAGATATGTCAATGTCTAAGTTCGTTAGAACTACAAAAAGTTGCACAAAGTCATTTGAAATACAATTTTAGGCAAGATTTAGAAGAACAAAAAACTGAGCAGATCACAGTTTTGGGGACATTTCTGATTGGTTTATCACAATATATACCTGAATTATCATGTTTATCTTCTTCTGATATTAAATACCTCTATATTCATTCTTGGGGTGTTTTCCATAGGACAAAAATAAACTGATTTACTGAATCCTTGCCCTCAAGTTGTGATATCCATGATATTTATCTAGATACTAACTTACTAGACCTATTTAGTTAGTTAATTTTTAGAAGTTTACTTTATTTCTGGGTATAAAACAATGTAATCATTATTTTGTCCTCTAATTCTTATAGCAATAAGGTAGAGAATTCTTCCTTCTAAATAATATCTGCTTTTTCTGGCTGAAAGGATATTTATACAGATGGAGAATGACAAATAGATGTGACAGCTTGTAAAATTCCATATTTACCATTTCTTTTTCCACAATTTAAAGTTGGAACCATGATGCGAATTCTCTAACACTATTATCTCACTTTATTACCCCAGGCTTGCAAGTCTAGGGGATTCTTAAATACTGGCTGGAAGGAAGAATATCAAACGCACATTATATTCGTGTTTTTAGTATGAAACAAATATGCTTGGTAAGACTCCTGTGGTCTATATAGCATATTATATCAGAGTAATAAAATATTGTTTACAGTACCATGCAATATTTATTTTCATTACTATTTTCTTTATAATCTATTTTCAAAACCGAGGTAAAATGTAGCTTTTAAATTGGCCTTGGATATCTAATTTTTGCAAAGTAATTGTTAAGCATTAGAGTTGTCTAACTAATTCTGGTGTGAGCCTACTTTATTGACAATGTATTTGAGCAGCCAAACAGTGTCCTGGCAAATTCAACATTGCTAATATAATATGCTATTGTATGATGATGAATACTGATGCAAGAAGATGAAATATAAAAATATATATGCAATAGATATAATATATAAATCATATATATGTATATACATATGCATACACACGGATAGTATATATTATAAAAAATATATGCAATTTTTCAGGAAGGTTGATTAATACCCATCAGGAAGGAAATCATTGTCTCAGACAACTTTTGAAAAAGTATATGTAGAGCACAATGGATTGGCAGTCCAATTCAAAAACAGTCAGATGCTTCTCCCGAGAAGACCTACAAATGGCCAACAGACATATGAAAAGATGCTCAGCTTCACTAGCTATTAAAGAAATGCAAATCAATACCACAATGAGACACCATCTCATGCCTGTTAGAATGGCCATCATCAACAGGACAAGTAATAACAAGTGTTGGAGAGGTTGCGGGGAACCCTCACACACTGCTGGTGGGAATATAAATTGGTACAGCCACCATGGAAAACAGTATGGCGGTATCTCAGAGGACTAAGGATAAAATTATCATAGGACCTAGCAATCCCTCTTCTGGGTATTTTCCCCAAAAACCGGAAAACATTTATCCACAAAGATATATGTTCATAGAAGCATTATTCACAGTGGCCAGGACATGGAAGCAACAAAAGTGTCCTATGATAGATGATTGGATAAAGAAGATGTGAGATGTGTGTGTGTGTGTGTGTGTGTGTGTGTGTGTGTGTGTATAAAATGGAATGTTACTTGGCCGTAAGAAAAGATGACATACTGCCATTTGCAACAACATAGATGGATCTTGAAATAATTATGCTAAGCAAAATAAGCAGACAGAAGAAGTTAAAAATCATATGTTTTCACTCATATGTAAATTATAAAACTGAAAACAACAAATAAATACAACAAACAATTAGAGACTCGTGGACATGAACAGTGGATTAGTGGTTACCGGAGGGAACAGGGCAAGGGGTATGTAGATATGGGTTAAAAAGTTCAAATATTTGGTGACAGAAGGAAATCTAACTTTGGTAAACATACAATGCAATATATGTATGACATATTGCTGAATTGTATAAAACTTATTTGATTGTACACCAATTTGATTTTATTAACCTATGTCACCCCAATAATTTTAATACAAAATTTTTAAAAAAACAAAAAGTGTATGTAGTAGTCAAAGAATGAGATCTTGGATTTTACACGAAGAACTGTTAAGACATTTTTGAGTGTTTTATAGCATTTGTGTTCTCAGCTGTTAGTCATAGCCCTTGTAAATACACTAAGGGTATGTAAATCTATATTGCCTCACTTGTTCTCAGGCCCTCATGCCATACAAGGAAATCTTAGAAGAAGCAGAATAAATAAGTGTGCATATACTGATGCTAATATGCTCTTCCTCTTTTTCACTAAAATCCAAGTCGGTTGCTGGTCTTGTCTGGTTATTCTTTAACCAGGTGACATTGGTTAATAAAATTATATGGGTTTCAAGCACACAATTCAGTAATACACCATTGCATTGTGTGTTCACCACCCAAAGTCAAATCTCCTTCCATCACCATACATTTGACTCCCCTTACCCTTTATCTACTTCCCACCTCTCCCCATTTCCCTCTGGTAACCACTAAGCTGTTGTCTGTGACTATAAGTTTTTTGTTGTTGTTGTTTGTCTTGTTTGTTTGTTCCTTTTAGATTGAAATCATATGGTTCTCAACTTTTCTGTCTAACTTATTTCCCTTCGCATGATAATCTCAAGAATCATCCATGTTGTCACAAAATAGCAGTATTTCATCTTTTCCTATGGCTGAGTAATATTTACACCTACTTTACATTTTGATTGTGTAATCCATCTATACTGAATGAAGTTCCTTTTGAGCTCATAATAATCTAGTCTTAAATCTAGTCATAATAAATTAATCAACACTTTTTATGTTATCACTGCCCACAGTAGCCATATTCGTTCCAAGCGAATCTACCTTCCAAACCAGAGAAAGAGAGTGGACCAAAATGATACATCAGGTTGTTTCTACTGTGAATTTGCAGTTTGGATTTTAAGGTCTCAGGTTGTTGGTCTCTTGGATGAAGAAAGTATGAAACACAGAAGCTGTAGCATGGTCTTCATCGGTGCTTCCAGACAGCCAGTCAATTCCTTCTGCTAAGTTATAAACCAACAGAGACAGATAACAGAGATAAGTAGATGAGATAAAAATATCGATTGATATACTGACGAAATCTAAATTGGAGAAGATGGCTCAGTTTGATTACTACTATAGTATTTTTGATACAACACCTTGATACAGAAGCTTTTCACAACTTCACAGTACAGCATTGAAAACCAGAGGTCTCTAATGAGCACAGAGTCCTTTTGCTTCAAATAGAGAAATGCCCCCTTCCTCCAACCAAAAATTTCAAATTCACCCGTAAGATAAGTCATTCATTCTTCCCATGAAATCATGAGGTGGTCAGAGATAGGACAAGAATATTACTGTGACCAATTCTTCACACGGAAGGAAAAATCATGAGTAAGAAGTGTGATGATAAACAGAGAGAAAAGAATGAATAAGATATTCGTAAAATACCCGAGACTACCTAGATTCCGCACCTAAAAAAGAATTCATCCCTTTTCTACTTACCCCATCTAATCAATCACATTTCTTAATTTATTTCATTTTTCTGTCACCATTTAAGTTTAAAATTGTGACTCTATCTTTAATATAAAGTTTTATCTTGTCTTCTCTAATCAACAATTCTTTCTTCACCAAAGGAAATATTTCTAAATTTTTCGCTCTCCCCATCGCTACTATTCTTCATCACTTAAAATCAAACAGCATTTTTGAGAGTATTCTGAAAACATTGGCCCTCTGAGAGTCTCTTCAAGGAAAGAGACTTTCTATGATTAACTATACTTTAGAAATGCCATATGCTCTTTGCCTCATTGTAGAGATTTAAAACGCTCATTAGCAGAGATGTCTTCCAAAAAAAGAAATCTCTTTGACTTGTTTCATCCAAAATTTCCAATCTTGTTTCAACACAGCAACTTTTTAAAAAAAATAATATTTCTATAACCTCTAAGAACTAGTGTTCTGTGAAACACTTTGAGAAATGCTTTTTGAAAATATTTTAATGATTTTCTAACTAGTTCCTTAGCCTCAAAGGTAGCAAGCCAAATTAATAAACACATATTATGCTATAACTTCCTTGTTTAAAACATTCTATATACCCACTGCCTCTTGGACAAAAAATAAGTTCAAACTAATATTTAAAGCACAATTTTTCTTCAAGCTATCTTTCTAAATGAAAATGCCACTATTTTCTAAAACAAAATTCTTTCTGAAGGCAAATATGTTCTCATATTGCTCTTATAAAAGACAAGTAACTTAAGTTCTCTAAGTCTCAATTTCCTCAAATCCTATCTCATAGAAAATTATATGTCAAGCCTTTCCTGACTCATACACCCTTGCTGTACTCCGAAACTCACCACTACATGGTGTGTGCACTTGGATTCATCTTGTTTTTTTTAATGTGCGTTTTATATATTTTTGATATGTTTTATTTTACTAAAGGGCTCAGAGAAAATATAATGTAACAATTAAGAGCTGTGGATCCACATCCTAGCCAGTTCATTTAATAGATACATGACTTCAAGCAAATTACTTATTCTTTTGTGTTTCTCTTTCTTCATATCAAAAATATAAATAAGTATTACTTAGCAGGATTTTCATAAGCATTAGACGAGTAAGTATATATGATAAAAGAACTTCCTTATAGGTAGCTACTGAATCATATTAGATTAAAAATTCCTTCATATTAACATCCAGCTTTTATATTTCTTTGTAGTATCCTCATTTTGTTTACAAGGGGCTTTGCTCATGGAAAGTATTTATGAAATATTTCATGGAGTCAAAATATCAGAACTTGGAAGCTGACATACTGAACATGTAGTTTACTTGTCCAGTGTCACACAGTTAGTTGATAGTACATCCAGGAATAGTCCTCTGAACCAAGACCTATCAGATCCAGATTTTCATCAATGAAACCTAAATGTTCTTATTTTCTCATGATAACTAACAATAGTTCTAATTTTAGGTCAGGGCTGATTGACGGGAGGTTAATGCTTGTCAAGTTTGATGTACCTATAAAATGGAATTAAGCTTCAGTTTTTTTCTTCTTGTTAATAATGACGTGTGTATGTAATGCCAAGTATTTGGCAATATTGATTAATCAGGGAATCCATTGTGAATAATTAAATGCACATTAAATATATAATTTGTAATGCAAGCTCTGGGCTATTAGTGTGTTTTTGCTCTAATAAGTTAATGTGTTTAACTTATTAGAGCAAATGATGATATTAAGTTAAAGTTATTTTAACTTTCAAAGAAAAGTGTTTTTAAAATAATCATAGATTTTCCTTGAAAAACTCATTGTTTTTGTAAGGGGGTTAAGGAATTGCTTCGTGCCTTGTAATTAAAATTTCAAAATACTAACAAAATATGTGATATGAAATGACCAGTATAATCACAGAAAAAGGCCGATCCAGAATTTGTTCAAATTGGAGATCGAGAGGGGCAGCAGGAAAAAAACAAAAAACAAAAAAAAATTTTTTACAAGTCATGGACAAGCTGAAATATGACATTCAGTAGAATAGTAGTTTGGCTTTGTTACACAAATGACCCCACTATAAATGCCTGTAGAAGAAAGATTATTTTATCTTCTTGCATTCAGTTCAAATAGGTAAAGACTATGTCACTTTATAATTTGAAGTGCATCTGACATATAAAGCTGTTTTAGGGAAAAACCTATTTCTTTTAAAATTTCAATATCATCAGTAAACACCAGACAGAAGTAGCTGTCAAGATCTGAGTTTAAGATAGTCTGATGTGTCAAATCTTGTGAGTTAATACTTTGGGATTATTTTTTTTTTAATCAATTCTTCGCAGTAGGAAGGCTACCTGGAGATAAAGAAATAAATATGATCTGTCTTGTCTGAACTAGTAATTTACAATACCTAACAAAATGATATTTTTAAGCTTCTTTACAAATGATAGATCAAGGGCTTTCTACAGAAGCTAGAGCATATTTTCAAAATGAGCCTTCATTAAGTATTGACAAAATAAAAGAGCATGTGAAGATTTTATCTTTGTTATTGTCTTCATTACCATCATCAGGACGATCATCCAAAGTATTTTTCGTCATATTCATCTAAAGCATTTATACTCAGTGCCTGTCAGTATACAGTGCTTTTCTGAACATTGTCCTAAACAAGATAATAAAGTTGTTATTTCACTTTCATCCATTCTAAGACTTGTCATTTCTATCTGGCTTCAAAATATAGTAAGTGTGGATGACAGTTTTGTGACAAAAGTGGAGAATAAAATAGTAGAATATACTAATTTTCTTTTCAACTTTGACAATTCACCTCTTCGTACAGATATAAATAAAAGTGGTACTTCTTCAAATTTGAATAATAATCTTCCGAGGAAACAAGGTATTCTATACTTTTACTTTTAACATTTTTTTAGAGGATTGACTTATATGATGGATATTTATCATCTAATCTAATTTCTACCTGAAAAATTATGTAAAAAAGTAAATTTTAGTCATGAGAGATCCTAGGTTTTTTTCTTCTCGGTTCCTATAAATTAAAATGCAGTATAATTTATTCCCAAATAACAAATGCCAATCTTATAAACAATCATTGTATTCAAAAGGATTCATAATCACTACTCTTAAATCATCCTCTTCACGATGTAAGAAACATATATTTTAAAAGTTATGTAAAAAAGTTGACAATTCTATTTTTATATTTAACTTTTTAATAGGTTAATTGAAAATACATATAAAGTGATGAAATATGGGATTTATATGCCTGGAAAAGGAAATGTTTTGGTTTTAATATTGTAATTGAAAGGTATTTCTCATATACCTGACTGATATAAGACAGCTGGCAAATGCGAAATTACAGTTATTATTTTTTTTTCTGGGAAGGCAATGATGCTGAGGGGCAGCAATTTTATTACTTACTATGTCTATTATCTGAAGTCCAGAATGAACTTTGAAAAGCATGAATTCCTGGGGATGTGAAAAAGCAGAATGGCCATTCTCTATCTTGTTGAGCAACTTTCCTGGAAAGTCTTTCCACAATGGGGTGAGTTTTCACCTTTCTTATACGTGATGAAAACCTGCCTCTTAATAGGAAACCGAGATATTTGTAACTAATGGATATTTTAAATGTTCTCTAAGATCCACTCAGTTAATAAGCAAACAAAATGCTTTAATTATTTTACTAGACAAATTCAAGTCTATAAAGTTTTAGAACTGGCACCGAAGTGTTAAATATAACTATGTAGTGTGAAATACAAGAGGGAAAATCGTGAACTGAATGTGAGACTTCTCAGAGGTGTGGAAGGCAGGCTCAGTGAAGCGCTAGAAAATCATCTATGGCAAACCATGAGATATAGATTAGGTAGATGAACAGAGGCCTGTGGAAGATAAAAATGCAAAGAATAATTTCCAGAATAAAGTTTCCCACTGAGTATCCAGAATAAGGAGGTAAATATATAAGTATTATCAATCACATCAACAAAAAAAATCAAAATATTCATAATTAGTGTTGCAAATTAGCAATCCAAAAGAAAATGATAGAGGCACTAGAAATAGGAATTACTTCAAAAAATATATGAACTAAAATTATAAATAAAGGATATGGTCATCTGATGCAACATCATGGTGGACTGTTAAAGGCAAAGTGAATTTTAAATGTGAAACAACCTTATAAAGAAAGAAGTCACAGCTAAGGTTTTCATTATAATTTAGAGAGATTAACGAATAGAAGTAATAAAGTCCTTTGGCTGGGAATCACATTTCATTTTTCTGTTTGTCAAGTCGATTTTTAAATTTTTATGCTGTAGGTCCTAATAAACATCAGACTCATGAAATAACAATAATTTTTGGCAATGCTTATATATCTACAAATAAATATATTTATGTAATTTCAGAATTTGATATTTGGCTTTACTGTTTCACTACAAATACAGGTTTCTGTCATCTATATGCCATATATGTAGTGTATGATATATAAAGGAATTATCTTCAATAATTTCACAATCATTCTAAATTTCAAAACTGAAATTCATGATTTCTTATGCATTCTTTCAGTACTTGAAATTTATAAACTATTTCTGTAATTGTAAATTCAACTTATTAATAATTCCATATCAGAAATTAGTAGAACACACCTTTTTTCATAGACCTCTCTTTAAAAATCACATCTTTTCATAAAAAGAATTATAAGACTATTTGGCAGTGGTAAGAAAAACAAATTCTTGTCTTTAGTAATTTAGTAAATTTTGTTCAGTTAGAAACAGTCATGAAAGGAAGCCAGTGAGTATAGAAAAAAAAGAATAAAAATTATATTAGCAAATAAAAAGTTTACTTAGTTTATGTATTTAACTTATTTGCCAATAAACAACTAAATAGTAATCAATTTGCCCTAGGCTTTTCCACCTTTTTGATGAGAAAGTGGTTTAGATGTCTTACTAGACAATTTTCATTTTTCTTACTGATTCATAAGAAGGATAATGAGGAACAGACTGTGAGTCATTATTTAATGTCCTGGAATTGTTTATTCTTTATATGAGAGAAATACTATGTCCTTGAGGGGCAGGAGTCTGGACTTGTGTTGTTCCTGAATCACTTGCGTGGTTAGATTTTTTCAGAATTGTTCATTCTCTGGACAATAAATAGAGACTAAGACAACAAATAAAGAAAGAATCCTAGTTCAGGAAATGAGGAAGAGGTCAAAGAAAGGCAGAGGAAAAGCAAGGAGATAAAAGCAGAAACAGGAAAGAAGTGCCTGTAGCAAAAGGTAGGAAGTGTACCACTAGATGGACCAAGGACATTCAGTTGTCCATCCTTAACTGAATCTCCCTGTGACTGCTTCTTATACAGACTAGTTGACATTCTAAGTATTATGCAAGAAATAACTGCTATATAACCTAGCAAACCTTGACTGATTTTGATTAAATCTTGCAAAAAAAAAACAAAAAATATGAATTCTAGTCTAAGTACCTACCTTATTTCTCCCAATGTGAAGATAGTTTAATATGCATTGTTAAAACTTTTTGTAGCTTTGAAATGTTTTTAATATTTTTGCAATAAACTACTTTTATTTATTATTATTTTTGGATTTCTTCCAAGTAACACAACTTCTAGCTGAATTGCTATGTATTAATATTCCTGTAAACTATCTGCTAGAAAGTGCATAAATTAAATTGTGGGGCCATTTAAGATTACCAGACTATTTCCTTCCCCACATTCTACTCCTGGCTAAATTTAATGGTCTGAAAAATTTCAAAGTTATTGTTAAACACTTTACTAGAGAGGGAATTGAAATGCATGGCTTAATTCAAACAAACCTAAATAATGTAATGCTCAGTCAAATATTAGAATACTAGCTGCCATTCCATATCCTTTCTTTCTTTTTGCTTCAGAAAAAATTGTTTGTGTGAGGAAACAATATTCTCAACTTAATATCTCCATTTTTCAGGGTTTTTTTTTTTTTGCAATGAAGGATTTCCACATTTCTAAGTTCTGGACAGAGGTGTGAGTGTTACACAGGCCTTCAGGAAACCTGGTTAATAGAATCTGGAAGTTCTTGCCGCCATCTTGGACTGAGTTTTTCCTAAGGATATCTGATGACTTCCTTAAGTAGCCATATCAGCCAGAGAATGCTTACCTTCAGGATTCTTTTAAGTAAGAGGGTAAAACCTTATACATATAAGCCACTGTTAATACATTACATACGTAAGCCACTATTGATAAAGTTCTGAGATTGCCACTTAGGAGAACTGAACTAATACTTTATATATATCATACATTTATTAGAAAAAAATTATGTATTTTGTAGAATTAATAGCTACCAATATATACTTTAATTCATTTTCTCTGATGTATCTTCATAAAAATGTAGTTAATTTTGTGGATAAGGAAGTCAGCTGATATTTTTGAGAACCTTGAAATATAATTTGTGTAACATTTTTTTCAAAGACTTTCTAACTAAATGTGATGTTTAAATAGCATAAATCTATCATTATTACATAACATGAAAAATAAAGACCTAAGGCACTCTTCTACTTATATATAATACAGAATTTACTAAGGAATATCAATCATCAAAACTTTTTTAAAGTATATGTTGTCTCATTTGAACATATAATGCAGTAAGAGAGTCATTTATTAATATAACTTTTGTACATATGAGATTAGGGTTAGATTTCAAATGGATGCAAATAAAGCCCTTATGTCAAATTTTATTACCTCAATATTAAAAAAATATGAATACATTCAGGCATATATGGTCGAGCAGATTGTTTTTCTCCTTTTGGTCCAGATTTAGATTCCAATAATTAATTCTCAATGTAGAAAAGGTAGGTTAGAGGAAGAAACACAAGTTTAGTTACATACATTTGAATTTGAGGTGACTTCAGGACAGCGAAGGTGATAAAGAGACAATTGCTTAAACATGTCTCAGGCCTTGAGTGAGGACAAAGACTGACACAGAGATCTGAGAGTCATTAGCATATAGATGAGAATGATATGGTGATCTAAGCAGGCTGTAAAGTTGAAACAACAGTGGGCTAAGAATGGTATTGTAGGGACTGCAGGTGAGGAGATGCCCGTAAAGAAAAATCAGCTTGTGCAGAACAGACGAAGGAGAGTAGGGTCACCTAAGGCAAGAGGGCAGAACCCGTCTAGAAGTGAGCAGCCTGACAGCATTAAACATGCCAGGAGGTCTAGTAATACAAGGGTACAAAGGGAGCATATGGAGCTGAGACAGTGGAAGCTCAAGGGGAAACATGCTGTGCTTGAGAAAGGGTGAAGATTAGGCAGGGTCAAAGATTAAATGCATGATGAGAAAGTGGAGATATGCAGTTGATCCTGTCACCAGTAATGTCAGTGTTTCTTCTTTATTTCTAATTTTTATAATATATATTTACTGTTCTTCTATGGATGGCTGACTTCAGCATAATACAAATAAAAGCGTTTATATCCACAAATTTTGCTTTTTTAATCCCCCCACCCTTCCCTTTGGCAAACATTAGCTTGTTCTCTGTATCTATATGTCTGTTTCTATTTTATTTGTTCATTCTTGTGTTTTTTTGGTTTTGTTTTTTTGTTTTTTTTAGATTCCACATATAAGTGAAATCATGGTATTTGTCTTGCTCTGTCTGACTTAGCATAATACCCTCTAGGCCATCCATGTTGTTTCAAATGGCAAGATTTTATTTTTATTGCTGAATAATATTACATTTTATATATCATATCTCTATCCATTTGTCCATTGATGGACATCCAGATTGCTTCCATATCTTGGCTACTTCTATTTCTAGTAATATTATTATTTTTTTACATTTTATAAACTCCCGGATAATTCTTGGACTATGCTGGTAGTATAAATTCAGACACAGCTTTCTGTCATAGTGAAGTTCTAGAGTTGTGTGTTTTCACATGAAATTCATAGGAACTGATGAAAAAAAACTCAATATTTGCTGCCTGCCATTCATGGGCACAAGGCATACACATTTCTGACACAGGAATTTTCTCTTTGTTCTTTTATGTATGACTATATATTTAATTTATTATAGTTATATTTAATCCCGTACTTCCATATTAAGACAGAAGTTTCTGAATTATTTTAATTTACTATGTTTCTCAAACTAGAAATACCAAATATTCCCTCCTAGTCTATTTTCTGTGAATAAACACACACGCGTGCACACACACACACACACACACACACACATACTCAATAGATTATCTGTATAAAAACATTTTCCTGTATGATTATAGGTTTTGACTGGCTATAGAAAATCTCCTTGCCTTAGGTTCAGTCCCCAGAAGCAGATCCTGAGATAGGATATACGTGCAAGTGATTTATTATAGCAAGATCCCAGAAGAACTTGGTTGAAATAATAATAATAAAGAAGGAAAGAAAGGAAAGAAAAAAGTCAAACAACTGTGAAACTTCAGACAGAGTCTCAGCCTCAGCTTGATCCCGTGGTGAACTCTGGAGCATAAATTACATCATATTGTTTGACCTGCCCAGTGCGAGAGAGTTGGGCCTTCAAATTCACTCACCAGTTCCTGATTAAGGGCCATCCAGAGGGACATAAACTCCCAACCTGTCAAACACTTTTCACTCTCTGTAGTACAAGAGAATTCCTCTAAAGAAAGGGATGATTACAAATCTGGAAGGGAAGCCGCCCACAGAAGCAAAGAAGATGATTATAGAAGCAATAAAGGGATCTGAGTGGATCTAGCAACGATAATGTATGATTGATAAATACATACCTAAATTTTATAGACATATATATATATATATATATGTACACACACACGTGTGTTTGTGTGTGTGTATGTGTGTGTGTGTGTGTGTGTATGGAGCTCACATTTTCTAACTAAAGAGACTTTAAGAGGTCTTAAGCCAATGAAAGGAAGAAATTGGGTGTTCTTATTTATTTACTTATATAATACAAATTACAAAGCTGCAGTGGTAGAATATAACCACATTAACATCTCTTTAAATATAATCTTTTATCTCTTGCAAAAGATGGAAGGTTATATACAGAACAGAATGGGAAGTTTACCGCAGTAAAACATATACAAATCGCAGATTTTGTACATAGAGGTGCCTAAGGAGGACAAGATGAGCACTAGGGCTGCTTGGATGACTTTGGAGGATCCCAGGAAAGTCAAGGTGGAGATATCAGAGATTGATAGAACTACGGCTGATCGGTGGTCTACAGACAATTTTAGTCAGAGTTCAGAAGCAGTGGTGAGTAGTTACCTTGGTGTCGCTGAGGTAATTGCAGGTCCAGACCTATCTGTCCAAGTAGCTGAATTTGTAGAATCAGATCATCATTAATTGTTAATCACTTAAAGGAGTCAACAACAACTCATTTTGGCTCAGAGTACCTTTTCTTTGTGCAGGATTTTAAATTAATATGGTTATTACTACACAGACACATTCAAGCACACGTACATACACATGCATAAACTTGATAACTTAATGAAATTTAAAATTAACAAATAGCATTGACCCAATTGCCCTCTGGAAATTGTTATTTATACTTGTTCTAGAAAAACATTTTAAAGAACATTCTCCCGTAATGAAGTTGTATTGAGAAAGAAAACTACTTTGGTCTATATTCACCAGTATTCTTCCAATGTGTACTAATGAAGTAAAATATATTGAATTTTCTGCCATAAAATTAAACATAAAATATCATTTAAATTAAGAGTTGAAGATATTAAATGTCCAAAATATCAAATGTCACCCTCCTCCCCCCCCCCCAATTTAACTTTAAACTCAGGTTTTTCTCTAATAGAAATACATGTTTCTGAAAATAGATTACATGGAATAAAACATTAAAATTCTAATCTCATTTGCCAATTCCCCCAAAGTTTCTGAGAATTAGCTCTTTAATAATAAGAAAGAATAGGTCATAGTATTTTTTACATGTGTAATTCTTTAAAATGAAAATCGTGTTTTAAAATGGGACAACTGAGAAGACACTGGTGATTTTTAAGAATAAAGTCCTAACAGAACCTTTCTTCCAAGGTTACTCAAAATTACAGCACAGGAAGTTAGAAACCATATTTACCGTCTTAAGAAATCTCAGAGCAGATTCCCGTCATCTTCTTTGATGTAGTTCTATAAAGCTGCAGTGCCCCCTGGTAGCTATTCCAGCCACCATTTCTGGCCAGCGTTTGAAGGAACTGTTGAGTCCCTGTCTGGTATCACTCTCTGAAATACTTTTAATCCTGCCTATCAGAGAAGCTTTCCTAAATTGAACATGTTACATTGGCATGAACCCACTGGGATTATGAATGTTTTAAAAGTTGGGAGTTGTTTTATCATTGTAACATTATATCTGACAATTGTTGGTTTGTTGCATTTCCATTGTTACGCATTTTTTTATTTATTGTATTGGAGATAGTTGGCTTTAAGTTTTGGGTTTTATCAGGACAGTTGTTTCCCATTACTTATGATTTCCGCATATGGGTTATTTCCATATTTCCAGTATGGATTATTATAGGTTTTTGGACACAATAAAAGCACTGATAGTTTTCAGAATAATTCATTTTTTATTTTACCTTAAACACCTCTCTATATTCCTAGAACACAAGAAAGATCAACATCACAAACAAGAAGTGATGATATGAGAAAGTTTATCACTTTAAAGTTGTGCATTAAATAGTTGTATTGCCAAACAACAATGATACAGTAATGTTGTCCATGAAGCAAACAAATAATAAGTGGACCATTAATATGAATGACATTTTAATTGACAGAATTTGAAATTAATAGGGTTAACTATAAAGGTTATTTGAAAATGTGCTAATGAATTCATCTTATTTTGCATTAAGAGAAAAAAAGAAATAATAGAGGAAAATTATCGGATGGGTTATTGTGTTCATTTTTCTCATTTAATAAAATATTGCTCATTTATTAACATCTCAGTAGGAGGGATAGGAAAAAGACCATTTCAGTAGACCTTAGAAAAACAAGGACAGAATAAAGAATCTGTGCAATCTTAAAACTATTCTCACACACACACACACGCAGAGCAAAACAAACTGTAAAGACAGAATTCAAGAAATGACAGGCAAAGGTGGACTGTGGATCACTGTCTCAGGGACACCTACTTGAAATTTCAAATTTTACTTTCTAATATATGTACCCAAGCAAATCAATATTGTCTTTATATTTATTTTGAATATGAAATAATAATAATGAGCAAAGTTGTTTTAAAAAGTGTAAAATAGTTCTATAATACCATCTTTTTAAGACCTTAGTAACTTTAATATCAGTTTCTATAACAAATTAAACAAAGCATATGCACCTCTATAAAATTACCACACTTCCAGTCATAAAACAGACGAACCAAAATCCTAGTCAATGAGCCATGCTCTGGAACTTGTAAATCCTTTATTGAAATATGTGCAATTAATCAATATTTAACCAATGACATGGATTAGAAATATTAATGAGAACAGCAAACATGCAAAATATTCTTAGTTATCTATTTCTAGTAGATATCGAAGTGAAGGATTCTAAATGAAATAATTAAATACAAATAAAATGATTCACCATAAATCTAGAAACTCTGACTTTCTGTATAACCTGAAGCAATTTAAATTCAATTTTATAAACAAATATTACTATGAACAGTTAGCATATTCAAAAAGAAAACTTCCTTTTTGAAACATCCTTTAATTAATATTCAAGCCCTATTCCTGAATGTTGTATTTTCCTCTAGGGTTTCCTTCGGATGAAAAGGCAGTTGTTAAACAAAAATGCTAACAAAGTGTTATGATAAACCCATCTGTGAGAATTCCTCAGTTGCTAGTACAAGAACAATTAGGAGAGCTCATGCGAGCGGCTCTGCATCACTTCTTGGTTGCAACAAGCAGCCGTGCACACAATGTTTCAACAATATCCTCAGAGGGAGTCACTTCAGAAACAACTGGGAAATATTCACCGAAGATGAACGTCTGGCAGGGAAGTACTCCAATTCAGGAACTCGCTGCTTTGGACTCTGAGGCATAAAACATTTTCGGGACATGTTTGATTGACACTGTGGCAACAATAAAAAGTGGGGTAGGTTCATGCCTTCGCCATGTCATTCATGGTCTCCAATTAAGTTATTCTTTCTGCTTAGGTTGGAAATCATTTTTAAATGCATACATAGAATAAGAGAAGAATAACTCGGTAAATTCTTTATTTTAAAATGCATACATAGAATAAAAGAAGACTAGTCAATAAATTGCTTTTCCCAAAAATCAAACTCCAACTGTGAAACGGATTATGCAGAGTAGTGGTACGCTTAGCAACAATGGATGTCAGAAGTGTAATGAAGTGGATAAAGCGGTTTTTACAAGTGAAATGTGTTTATGAGATGATGTGGTACAGAGAAATTAATGCTTTTTCTTCACCTGAAATACTTCTGCTGATTTTTGAAACTATCATTAAAGTAGTTAATCACACCCTCGCCCCATCCCATATGTCTCTCCTCTGGAATTTACAATTTGCTAGAATCAGGAATACCATCACCATAATCATAAGGTGAAAATAATTTCATTTCACAGAACGTAGTAATATACTTCATAGAGGATAAAGTACAGGGTCAGTTTTGTGTTATATCATGAAGAGAAAGACTCATAAACTCATATAATTTGAGATTGAAGGTCAAAGCCAGTATAAATGAATAAGACTGAAGATGCTATAATGAGCTCTGAGGTGACCAGAAATATTAGATTTGCCAATTTTTTTATTATAGTTTTAAAAATGATCTAGTAATAAAGCCAGTCTGTTATATAATAACTTATAAACATCAAACTCGGTAGATGATTCATACGAGCCCAGCTATTTAGGTCAAGATCATACTCAATATTCTTGATGTTTAATAACTCAGACCTCTTAGTCAATAACCAGTATTACAGATAAGGGAATAGCAAATTTTAAAAATTATGGATCTTGCTATAATGAATCTTGTGTGGCTGGATTCCTGAAATGTTCTTAATAAACTGGTACATTTGTTTTTCACCGGAAAGTCCATTTAGATTATATTTTATCCTTTATTTGCATTTTTTCGTTTCTATGATAACTTCTATGCCCATGTGTTTTCTTTTGTTGGCCTTAGCTCCCCTCTCTCTGGTCTCTTTTGATGGTGGATTAAGGGAGCCACATTCTTAACAGCAGTAAGTGCTAATGGCACTTGAGTGCAGCTTTAAATGAAGATAATTACCTGCAGCAAATGCAATGCCTATGTAATCTGCAGAGCAAGACTGTCCTAATGTTTCAGACTGAAATGAGAGAAAGCATAGATAATTTCTCTGCAATCCAAACCAGGTAGACCTGACTGACTCATCTTAGTGTCAGCTGAAGGCATCATATTATTATTTTGGTTAAGATGACATTCTTAAAGGCTTACTGCATCCAATATCCCTAACTGGCACTCATGCCCATAAAACATAATTTTATCTCTCGATTTTAATGTAATTTAATTTATTTCCTGTAGCATATAATTAGTAATGAAAAGACATGTATTACACATTTGGCTTCTAAGTATTTTCAAATCAAACTAGATCTCTTAAAACTACTATAAAAATGTGTCAGCCAGATTGTGAATAGTTTGCACAATTATTTTCGGTATGAACTAATAATTCAATATCTTCATTAAATCAAGATAGAATTTTGACTTATCACATGTTCATCACAAAATAATTATAATTCAACCTTCGATAAAAGAGTACAGAATATAAAAAAACATGACTTTGGTTTATATCAGTTTTTACCCCCCAAATTTTATTTTGTAGATATACAGTAAAAAATAATAGCTAGAGGCAACAGTCCTGCCAATCTACAGGGTAGGTAGCTAAACATTTGGCTACCACTTAGCTGTAATGGTATCTGGAGACAGAAGTCAGAAGAGTTTGCTGTGGAGATTACCATCTAAACAAAGATTTAAAATATAATATAACTTTAAAGAAAAAGGAAAATTCCAGCAGTAAAAATATTGATGCATTGTTTTCTTTGCTAGTGACTTTTGCTATGACTAAAACTACCAACTCAAAAATAGAATAATTGATTATAAATATTAAGTATTTCAGAAATATTAATATTACACTATTCAAGTGGCAAATGATAGTAATTTTTTAAAGCGTGTTGCTGGAGAGGTCATTTTATATCGGGAAGATATGGAGAACCAATTTCGCAGCCTTATTTTTTTCAAAGTTTATTTTAAAAATGACTTGGTTACCAGTTGGTATTAGTGTACATTTCATTTCATTTGTTGGATATGATGGTTCTTCAGAGTATTAAGGAATTGGTCAACAGTCAGTTGTTTCTTAGAGAAGAATAAGTTTAGGACATTAACCAGATTTCTATAGAGGTAAAAAAAAAAAAAAAAAAAAAAACAAGGTGCAATCATACAGCTAAGATATGAAAGTATGTTATAAAACATTTAAAGAAAATCAGCAAGGCAGGGAATATTATTTGATATTTCTAAAATAAAAAAATTCTCTAACTATATGAGGTAATACATATTAACTAGACTTATTGTGGTGATTATTTTATAATATACATAAATAACAAATCATTATGTTGTACACTTGAAACTAATATTGTAATACCAAAACTAATACTATAATGACACTAATCTATATTAACAAAATAATACTATAATATTATAATGTTATATATCAATTATACCTTAATTTAAAAAAAGTTAAATGTAAGGATCTTGTAGAGGAGGATAAATAGGACTAAATTTTATACACACTTTTGAAATCATTTTTCGATATAGTGTGTAAATGTAGGTTAACTGGATATAGCTTGCATTATGTACAGCTCTTTGGAATGGGCTAAACATTCTAAAGCTACTTTATATGTATTCTAGGATTAAGAAAATAAATAAATACTTTGTGGATATGAAAGCCAAGATTCGTAACGTTAGAAACCTAGTTACAAGTATGGAAGGGAAAAAAGACTAGAATAAATAGTGTCCAGCCAAGTATTCAATCCCTTTCCGATCAAAGAAAAAAATAAAAAGAGACACAGAAGTCAGCTTGAAGGGGATCCTATTGGTCAATTCTGGGGAATTTGAGCAACGAACATAAATAATTATAATTATAGTGGTGTATTATAATCCATAGAACAAAGTAAGTATATGTGAGTTTATACTGATACAAAAAATAAATGGGAATAGGGAAAACTCTTGTAGAGAGCACAGTGGAAATAGAAGATTGTAATTGGGAAACCAACAAAGAAATAATTATTCGGAAGACAACCATCAATGGATGCTAAAATTAGTTGGAAAGGGTATGATGAAAATGGAATATTTGCATAGCTCTAAAGTATCTCTCCATAAGATACTTATTGATAACAGGGAAGATAGTTATTTTACATTGGAGAGAGAGGGCGGACACCAAGGTAAAAAAGCCATTACATTTATTATTAATAGTGATGGAGCAAATCTACACAATGTGCCTTTTGACATGATGAGCTGGAAAGAACAATGAATCCCTTCTGTGGTATTTTGGTCAATATGCCTAACCTGAATATAATTATAAGGAAACGTCAGACAAATTTCAGGGCAGTCTACAAAATAACTGTTCCGAATTCTTCCAAAGTGTAAGGTCATAAAACACAAAGATATGTAGAGGAATTATTCCAAATTAAAGAGACTACACAGACAAGAAAACTAATGTAATCTTCAAATAATTGGTGACATTTTAATAAGGCCTGTAGATTATGTAATAGTAATGTGTCATTATTAATTGCCTGAGTTTTATACTTTTGCTGTTGTCACGTAAGAGAATGTCCTTATATTTTAGAAAATCACATTGAAATATTTAGAGGTAAACATGTTTGAAACTTACTTTAAAATGTTTCAGGGAAAAAAAAAGTCAATATCTACTGAGAGATAAAGGATGAATGATAAAATGAGTGTGATGCCCTTCTAATATCTTTGATGACATAACAAATCTAAAAGGACCAGAAATGTTAGATAAAATATATAAAGGGCTATGATAATAGAGATAAATATAATTATTATTTTTATATTCAACATAAGAATTAAATAAATACAGAAATAGGGAAACAAACAAGACCTTGATACAAAGATGACTGACTCAAGGAGGGAGAAGGGGTTTTGAAGAGGTTAAATACCCACTCCTTTAGAATTACCAATTAAGATAAAATAACATTTACCTTAATTTCTCTTATGTAAACTCATACTATCCTGGGTTTCTGAAAGAGCTCAAGGAAAGACAAAAGCCAACCTGGCTTACAGATATGAGAAACATTATTAATCTTAGCATTTCTATCAAGCTCATGGAAACAAGCTATTTCGAATGGCTCTATTTGCATCTGAGTTCAAAGACCACAGACTTACAACTCTCAGTTCTATTTTCTTTCGCCTTTCATGGAACTCTGGCTGTCGGAGCAGGAGTCTTCATATTCCGATGCAAGATACAAAATGGGAAACGGGCCTTACAGTTTTTCATCTTCCCACCTCAGCTCTTCATCTTAGCCCAGGTATCTCCAAAGTCGTAAATATTTCTAAGGCAGAATAGGTGACTGTGAGGTAAACATCAGAATAAGTGCCCTCCAGATATTAGTTTGAAGGACTTATTGATGACTAGACTTAGCTGTCAGCAAGAACACGGGGAAGATCAAGGAATACAGGCTTCTCCCTTGCCGAATGGGACTGCTGAGCTGGCTGGGCATGGGGACATCATGCTATGATGCTGATTTCTTGATCTCAGAAACGGAGTAAACAATTTAATATAAGATGGCTTGTTATTTCTCTCGACTTCATAATATCTTTGTAGACCTGAGCAACTCTGACCATGTATTGATTAAATTGATATATGCTCATCCTAATAACTATTACATACTTAACTTGCTCAAATTGACATAATTGTAATGCAAATGGTTGGATTACACATTCCTTATCTAGGAGACATAATAGCATTTTCATGGGAGAGTCCAAACCAAACACGACTCCCCATAAGTTTCTAAAAATAGGAGTAAAAGAAAAGTTGTGTGACTGGAAAATAGTCAATGACTATAAAACTTTTGACCTGAAACTGGATACAGCTCAATCTCACTGAATTTCATTATTTCTTGTATATACCTGATAATGTTTATGTGCACACATACACATACGCGCGCGCGCGCGCACACACACACACACAATCACACAAGCACACATGACTTAGGGTTAGCATTAGAGAACTCTGAGCAAAGGAAACTTTTGCTCTATCTCACTAAAACCAGACCTCTCACAGGCCTTGTTAAAGACAAAAAATCTGCTCCAAGATATAGCAACTGGAAATAGTCCCCAGGATCTCGCCATTATCAGCTTTTAGCAGCAAGTTATTATCAACATAATTTGACCATTTGGGAGATATGTTATTACTTAGCACTCTTTTCTTCTTTGATGCCAATTCTAGCAGCCAAAATTTGTATTAACATTATGTTAATGTTATTTATGGCAATGTTATTTACAAACTAGAGTTTATTAGATATTCATAATAGAAAAAAAGAAGAAGTGTCTCACTCCCTAGCCTGTATAAGACTAAATTATTTTTATTTTATAGAAATCAGACCTGTTAGTCTGTCCTGCTCTAATATCTCGGCAAATATTCACCAATGCCCAGACCTGAAGGCATCCTGGTAAATGTTTGCTAATTGTCATTTCAAATGTTCTCACTTATAAACCCTAGGCTAATTGTTCTGTATTTCCTAAAGGCATGATATTCCTCTTCTTCATTTTTTTTAGTTCTCATTTTTCCAATTTCAGTTAGAACCACAAATTCTAACAGCCTCCTTGTTCCTCTCTCACTGATAAAGTATCAAAAGTGGGAGAATATGACTCATTAAAAGCAAACATTTAAGAGCTTGGTAAAGCAATTTTTTTTATTTTTTTCACAAAAGTTGTTTCATCTAGGTGTATTACTTAGTGATACAGCAGCACCGTGAAGCTCTTCCTTCCAAGATCAATAGTGTACAGCACATTTGGTGACCTTCTCCATGACTCGTATCAAACATCAATAGAGATGGAACATGGAGCATTATCTAGTTGTGACAGTTGGAAAGTGGAACAGGTGATAATTAGTGCCACTGCGGTCATTCTTTCTTAGGCTGAGAACCTGCCCGATTCCTAAGAGTGTTGCTAATTCTTAGAATGTTCAGGTTTTCTGTCTGTTCAGGTACAGAGTTATTTGAAACCGAAGATTGCTATCCAATAAATGAGATGTGAATCTATCACCTGAACAATTAAAGACACCAACGTTTTGTAGAACATTTAAAATTTCAGAGGTAAATGTTAGGTTTATCTCTAAAAAGAGCTTATCTTTGGAAGCGTAATTTACGAAGATGCATGCATCTTGAGCTTTGACACCCATTTGTATACCTAGGAGCTAATTAATGGAAATAAGACAAATGAGTTCCAGAAAAATAACGCTATTTAATGTAAACGCAATACAGAGGTCCACTCAAATATATTGGAAAAAATTTCCACCCCCAAAAAGTGCATCCAACATTGGAAGTAAAATTATAATGAGAAATAGTTATTTCTGAAATTATGTAACAATATATCCTTGTTTTGCTTGTAAATAAAAGAAAACACAGAGCAGTTGATGCTTGTTTAAACTTTGCATACAAATATGCCGGATGCCAACTGGATTCAATTTATTCTGTCTTAATTTGAATTAACTTGACGAATCTTTTGACACATGCTGAACAGACTAATTGTTGCTTATTTGGGTGCACTGCATCAGTGAACGTGGCAATCAGAAACCAAGCAGATGTTCATAGTTTCTGTGATTGCCCAGAGCCTGAGGGTGGAGGAAGAGGGAGAATTATTTTGCTGATTTACTTTTGTTAGTATCTGTCAGGGCACAGGATGCATTACAAATACAACTGTTAGAATAAACAGATTCTGCTAAAGAGTTGTAAAGAATGGATATGAATACTAATTATAATTTTACCTTTTGGCACATTTGAACTTATGTAGTTCCCGAAATCAGAATTTGGCAATGGTAAAATTGCGACGGCACATTTATCTTCATCTAGCCATTTTTTTTTTTTTTTGGAAAGTTATTAATTCATTATAGCTAGTTTCCAGAATACTGAAAACCCTAGAGTAATAAGGCAAATAAAAGTGCACACACTACCATTATTGCCTACTTTGTCAAATCTTGTGTTGGGTACTGTTTTTTCAGGACTGGAACATTATCGATTCCATTAAATCTTCCTGCGAAGAAATGGGAGAGTTTGATCAACTCCACACATCCTTTACATTTCTATTTCATAGCTTTGAGTGTTATCATTTACTGCATAAGTTAAAAAAATAACGAATTATATTAACAAAGTAAAAGAAGTCTAGTTAAATAGTTCAGAAATTATAAAGTGACTTCTCAGAATTGTCAGAAAACCATTTTATCCCAAATTTCCTGTTCAACAGAATAGTTTTTTATTTTTTCTAATCGCTGCCACTATATAAACTGCAATATTTTTTGTATATTATTTTGTTTGTGGTGACCTATTATAGTAATTTTACTGTGGACTTATGATTATCTAAGTATAAAATCACATCACTTCTGATAATAAAATTTATATCTTATTCTTTGTCCATTTATTCCTTCTATCAGTTATTTAATTTGTCTTTGCTGCTCTGCTGAGGAATCTCAGTACAAGAATAAATCGTATTGTATATATGCTTTGACAGGTTAAGCAAAATCCATTCCATTTTTATTTTGCGACAAATTAATATTAATAGATCTTGAATTTACGCAAAGTGAGTTTTTATTCTTCAATGAGGAGATCAGATGGGTTTCACCTCTAATATGCTAATGGTATTGATGCAATTGTTGATTTTAGATATTAATACAAACTTGGACTCATGAAATATTATAATATAATTTACTGTACAAAATATTTTTGGTTTTCTAACATTTTATTCAGGATTTTGCATTTGTATTTTTAAGTAAGATTGACTTGTAATTTTCTTTTTTATGAGTCTCATTGCATTGTGGTATCAAAATTATGCTAAGCATTTTAAAAGTTATTTTTATATAAGTTCGGAAGTTAGAGCTGAATAGTTTGATTTAATTTGGTTTATTTGTTATTTGACTAATCAAAATAACATATATGGTCTCTACCCATCCCCTAATTCCTGATACTGAGTTCCTAAGGCCTTTGCAGTTTCCTGAGTGATGGCGTCTCACACAGAGTTCCTGAATCCCTTGGAATTCCAGGGCAATAGGAATGTCTTTTGTTCTGATGAGGCAATATTCTCGGTGGGCTCCTGGGTGTGGGCTGGTCACTAGAAAGACCAAGTCATGACTGAAAGCTTGGAATTTTCAGCCCTAACTCCCATTCTCTGGAGAGGGGAGAGCAGCTGGAATCAAGTTAGTTATCTATAATTCCTATATGATGAACCCTCCATAAAAATCCCAGAAGTATGGGGTTCTGACAGCTTCCAGATCAGGGAACACATCCTCATGTCTAGAGGGTACAGAGCCCCAACTCCACAGGGACAGAAGCTGCCGAGCTCAGGGCCCTTCTGAACCTCACCTCTGAGGTGTCTGTTCACGTGGCTCTCCTCTTTGTCTTTTACGAGGTCATGAACACCGAGCCCTCACGATGAGTTCTGCGGCCTTAGAAGAGACAGCAAGAGCAAGTTCCCTCTCTCTACCACGTGGGGGCACTGTGGGAGGGCAGCAAGCCAGGAGGGCCCTCACCAGACACCAACCATGGTGGCTTCCTGATCTTGGACGTCTTGCATCAGGACTGTGAGAAATAAATGTCAGCTGTTTTAGCCATGCAGTTAGTTTATGGTATTGGAAGCCGACTTTTACTCATATGAGCTTTCTCTGGTTATTGGACGCCTTCACTATTTTGGCTAAAAGAGTGTAAACCATCTCATGATATAATCTCTTTTATCTCCTTGCTTTGTCTTTTACCTCACATGAGATCTGACTTCCCTTCCTTGCTGTCTGGGTAACCTTCCCAATTTCTTCTGAATGTATTATCATTAATATGAAAAAGGCCTTTGCTTTGTTCTAGACAATGAATTTCCTCTCTGATCAATATCTCCTCATCTCTATTCTCCCTTGCCTCTTCTTGTTCCACATATAAACCCTGGGTTTAGGACTTAACTGCCTAGAAGGGCCAAGCCACATGAAGCAAATGAGATGCAAACAAACAGGGAGGAGGGCTAAGGGCACAGCAAATTAGAGAACGCATGCCCACCCCACCTCGCCCCCCGCCACCAGGAAAGATGCACCCGGCACACAGTTACCAGATTCTCCAAATTTTCAAGAGAAGCCAGAAGTCAAAGTCGTTAAAGGTTAGCAACTAATTTAAAAATATCTTTAAAGGATGTGGATGAGCCAACATTATTCAGGCCAAACAACACAGGTCTTAGGGCCAGGTTCAGCTCCTTGGTCTCCAATTTAGGACTTCTGCTATAATTTCTTTAGTGACTTCTTGCAGAGGTGCTAGGGGATATTATGCAAATGGTTCTCCTGGTGTTCGCATTAATATGCCTCACATGGCTTTGGAGAGCGAGCCAATTTCAGGCCGGCCTATGGCGGAATCATGTCTCATGTCTTTTTTCGGCTCTGTCTGGAAAACAGATTCCCCTGGCTCAGAGAACCATTGCCCAGCTGACGGCTAACAGTAGCGTGGGGCCCCCCAAAAAGCAGAACATGGGCTAACTGCCAAAATGACTCCATCCTAGGGACGAGTCTGTCTATATTAAATAGTTTACGATGCCACGTATATAGCTCTGCAGCCACCTCTGCAGGGGCAGCCTGGTGCATCTGTCACAGAGAATCGGCAGACATCAATACTGTTGTTATCTTAGGCACTGGGATTTTATTTTCCTCAATACTTTAGTTACTTCACTGACAATATTGAATTTTCTTCTGCCTTAGTTGGGCTGTGAGACTAAATTATCAGCAGGCGCTTTAGATCCTGCTCTTGATGATTGCTTGTTTCTATTTCTGGTATCGTTTTATCTCTGACGTTCTGCTTTGGATTTTCAATTTGAGTGGTCAGACCTGTATTTTTCTTCACTGCAGAAGTTTAAGCGAATCTCTGAGGCAAGTCTTTCTATTTTATTCCTTGTTCCTAATGTGTCGGGTCAGGTTGGGCAGCAGCCTGAGGGAGCTACAGCCTGTTTCACAAAGTTTCAAAACTGCACCAGAGAACCTGGTATGGTAAGAAAAGGAATAAACATTAGACAAATAAAAAACCTTTTTAACAATACTCCAAAAGAAAAAGAAAAATGCTTAGTTAATTTTTCTGCCAAGAATTTTTTTTGGGGGCCTAGATTTATGATATGATCGTTATCCTTACTTAAACACACTTTCTCTCTTTCTCTGTTACTGAGATGGAAAATGTCTCTACGTTCTCGAGTCATGTACTGAAGGCCGTTTACTCAGGTATTTTTCTGGACTCCCAACCAAGGTTAGAACCCCCTCCACAGATTATCTCAGCTCCCTATATTTCGCCTATTACAAAATTACTTATTATTATTGTTATCGTCAATATTATTATCCATTTTTATTTTGTTAATATATGGCATGCCTTTAAAGTCCGAATGGTGAGGGTTCATGTGTCTGTCTCATTCATGGAGAAATATGTAATGTATGTCTCAGCTGAATCTATTATACTGTTATACATCCTTATCCATATTTAATTTTCAATTTCATGCAGTTCATTAATTCTTAGCCCATTTGCCAACCACTATTTTGCAGTTGCATAAACTCGTTGGTCATCTTTTTTCTTTCCCTCTGTATGTGTTTCTTCTCATATAAGATAGATTTAATTAGTTTAATGGTCAATAGTTTAATGTTGAATAGTAAACACTGGAAGAAAAATCTCTTGTTTTATATATCGTGAACGTGTGATCCAGAAATTTTTAGCCCTAACAATTCGGTCAAAATTTCTCTCATCTAAGAATATAGAATTATTAGATTAGACTGAGTTTTTCATCTATTCAATTAATCGAACAAAAATAAATATTTATTTAATACCTAGTATTTGTTTGCTAAGTGTATTCTACAAAAACGAACTGAGTGGTTTAAATAACAGTTTATTGTCTCACGGTTCTGGAGGCAAAAAGTGCACCAAGCAGCCGGGTCCTTCTGAGGGCTGTGGGGGAACCTGTTCAGGCCTCTCTCCGCAGCTGGAAGATGGCTGTCTTCAACCTGTGCCTCTGTTCATTGCCTTCCTCCGTGTTTGTCTGTGTTCAAATCTCTCTCACGCTCGCTCTCTCTCTTTTTTCTTTTTTGGTAGAAACCTATCTTCATTGTGGTGTTATTCATAAACTTGAGTATTATTAACCAATAATTAAATGAACATCAAGTTTTCTGTTTTCTGGCATAAGCGTTTCATGATTCAGTGATTCAAAATCACTTGGCTGTATCTTTAGAAAATATTTGCTTAAAAACTCTTCCCACCCCAGGCCCCTGGCTCAGCTCTTCGCTCTCCCTTGTCCTCTCCTCCCCCCTGCCTTTTTTTTTCCTCAGGGGTTGAGGGAGTCTCCTGCATAGAGAAAAAAACTCCAATAAGACTTTTACTGCTTGACAAAAAATCTAAACTAAAAAACTGACTTAGTCATATTACTTTTCTACTTTTAGTTAAATAATTCATTCCTTTAAAGTTTTTTTTCTTGTTATTGTTTTCTTTTTTTCCATTTATTTCTCTCAATAGTGATATACAAATCTCTACAGCTATGTAGAAATAACTAGGTAATAATGTAAATAATATTAACGTGTGAACTTTGTTACTCTCTAGATAGGTAAAAATCTTTAGTTACATAAAAATACAATTATAAAATGCGTTTCACCTGCAGGATGGTAGCTATGATCATTTTTACTCAATAATTTCATTTTCTCGAAATAGATCAGCTGTCTAACCCTGTGTTATTAGGGAACCGTTTAGACTTTTCCACCATGCTGACCTGAGGGATGCACAAAGCAGTGTCTTTCTTAGAGAACTTGTTAGTTGTGTTTAATTCAGTCTGGCATCCTGCACAGAGTTGAGCACAGAAGTGGTGTCATGTCAAGTGAAAGTTTCCTTGTGCCTTAGAAATAATCATTTTTCTCAGTGAGCCCCTAAATAGCTGGCGGACATCTTATTTACACTAGAGCTTAATGTAATGGTGCATTAAGCTAGTAGACTCATTAGCTTACTTTTTGCCCTGAGTTGTCACTGGGATAAGATCTTCTCTTGCGACATAGGGTTTGCTTTTCAGGTTTGACAAAATGGAAAGAAAGCCTACTTCTTTATGTCTTTATAGATATATAGAAGTAACTTAAAAATGGGTATCAGTATATTTGTGCAACTTCATGTGAATAGTATTGTAGGTAGAAATGCCACTATAGGGTTATTATAAAACAAGTCTTAGTTATAATAACATGAAACATTTCTGAAATTACTTCAATTTACATTTTTAGAAGGAAAGAGTTAACAGTGAGTCTGTAACTCTTTTCTCTGTGTTGACCCTGATCAATCTTCTTATAAATATTGAGTGATGAATTTACTGGATAGAAAAATAAATGAGGATCCTGAAGGGATTGCTATATACTGATTACTGAACCTGCAATGCTTTTAGCAGGGTATTTTTCAGAAAGATTTTAAATTGTAAATAATTCTGCATTCTCTAGGTCTCTGAGCTGCAGCTGCACCGAAGAATCATTCATTGTATCACCACTACAGAGATACGGGACCAGCAAAGTATTAAATTTGAGAGACCCTAAAACCTACTGAACTCATCCTTCTGGAGAAATGAAGCACATCCTGGGGAAAGGAGACTGGTGAAGTTGTCTGATGAACTTGGGATTCCTGGATATTTACATAGCCGATGTTACTGTTCTTTTTTTGTATACTTTGTGAATCATTTATAAGCTTGTCTTTTATGTGAGTCCGTTCGCTGATTTAGGCCTCCGCAATAGTGCAGTTTTTACAATGTTTTATTTTCTTTTGATTAAATCTTTATAAAAGTTCTGTGAGGTAGATAGTACATGTGTTATTAGCTACATTTTAGAGAGGAACTTATGCTGTGATGATGACAGCAGCAGTAAGAAATTTAGAACACAAGCAACTGTTTATTTAGCCCTTAGTGTGTATCAGCGTGCTAGGCTCTTGATCAACTCATTTATTTTGCAATTATTCAGCATGTGGAAGACTATTTACAGTGACACTAAAAAACCTTAAGCTTCAGGATGCTTCTCTTTCACAGGTACCATCTAAACCCTTGCTAGAGCTCCTAAAATAGGTTCACATAGTCATATGATTGGCCAAATTTGCCAAAATAGGATTCTTTAACCATGAACAATTAAGAACATTATCTTTTCACTCCAGCTTCTCTTTGGCGTTTTTTTCTTGTGTTGGGTGGTATGGAAGGAGCCAGCAAGGAGTAAAGTCGAATTATTTATTGGGGGTTTGTGGACTATATTTACATGGCGGGATATAATTATATAGCTTGCAGTTAATATTTAGGTATAATTAGTGCCAGTAATCCTAGTATAGAAATGGCTGTTCATACTGCTTTATGATAAGGAAAAAGGCATGAGGACAGAAGTTGTGCCATGACATAGATGCGTCTGTCTTACATGTTCAGAACCTGAAACACATTGATAGTGGAGGAGAAGCTACGTAGAAAATATAAAGTATCAGAAGCTGGTCTGTAGAGAATTCTCACAAATTTATACCGAATATATGAAAGAAATAGAACAGGACTTTTCCTAAAAATTAAAAAAAAAATTTTGCCAATGACAATGTGATCTGAAACATCACTAAAAATTAAAAAAAAAAATTACCTAAAAATTAAAAAAAAAAAATTTACCAATGACAATGTGATCTGAAACACCACTAAGCTATGGATAACCAGAAATATTTTTTAATCTAATGTGCTAGAGAAACTTATTCTTTAAGAAATTAAATTATACAATTCTCATAAGGAGAGGCAGAGATTGCAGTCCCAAAATAAAAATAAAAATAAAAATAAAAAAGATAAAAGTATTGTAGAAGTACTTCATGGAATTAATAAAAACATTGATATTTTCTAGGATTTTCTGATATTTTGGTCAGGGTCCAGTTTTTAAATTAATTGTTGTAACGTCTTTACTCATGCTAAATAGCATTTTTTTGTTGTTTTAGTATTGGTAATTTTGTATTATTTTTCTTAAAAAGAGACTAAATTTTATGTGTATCAGGACCAGGATCCACCCAATCCTGCAAGGTCAATATTATTCTCCACATATGACTAACATATGTGGGACAGGACTAGAATTCCATATAATATGCTTTTTCTATTCTACTGAGCTTCCTTTTATCTGTGTTAAGTCAATTATAAGGAAGAGAAAAAAATCTGATTCTATGCAGAAGACTATCTCCATACATAAAAGGAATAGGATAGATGATTCAGTTATTTATTCATTAATCCCACTGAGTGCCAAATTTGAGGCTATTTTGTTTACATGGACAAATAATGCAGCTTCCCCAATGCAGATTAATATGCAAAATAGTCTCTCTTATTGCTATACATTTATTAAAGTAAATTGTTGACATGTGGACCCCTTCTTGATAAACAATATTATTTCATCCGTGATCTAGAGACTATAATTCAAATAAAAATTCTGGAAATACTTCTAATGTTGAAATTCTGAACATATGTTTTAGAGTTTGTAAAATGTTTAATAATGAAAAATATCTTTTTGAAACTTTAAATATAACCTATTTTTATTTTGTAAATAGTGTATTAACATGTGGTGATTTATTTTAGACATGTGGAGAATTTAAGCAATTTAGAAGGATAATTTTCAAAAATGTAAAACTACTCTAATCTGGATGGTCAAGAAACAGAATTGAAAGTCTTTTCTGCAGTAGAGTAATTTGAACCCTATTTAAGAAAGAGAATGACCAATCCAGGTAGACAAGACTTTAGTTTATTTATACGATTCATATCTCCCTTCTTGAAAGGACATTTACAAACTTGATTTCAAAAATAAAAGAATTTCTGAATGACAAATGTTCACGTTTTAATTTCAATATTACAGGTATGCTCTTTCGTGATAAATTATCAGTTGAAAATGTTCCAGTGAAACTGGTATCAATTAATTTAACACTTCATATAAGAAATAAAACATTTATTTTCAAGTCTTACATATATTACTTAAAATAGATACAGAGTTCAATTTGTAATTTTTAAATTTTACTGCTATTTCAAACTACCTGGAAGGAAATACCTTAGTGGGGAAAAAAAGTTATGATTGTTTTTAATAAGTATAATTTTAAAACAAGCTCTGTTAGTAACAGTTCACCCATATGTTATTTAGCAATTAGGTAGGTCAAATAATGTATGATATTATCCTGAAAGAAAAGAAATAATATCTGTTGGGCAGTTGCAGGTAAAATAAATTTTGGAGACTTATAATATGTAACTTAGAATCAAATCCAAGAAATTAATTTAAAAGTATGACATCGAACATATTCATAAATAATTGCTTAGTTTCCAACTTTTAATATTAACCTGCATGATTGAAGCACACTGAAAACAAAGAGATGAGATAAGAGTAAAAAATTGTACATTTGTCTGTTTGCTTGATGGAGGCATCCATTTGTTAAAATAGCTTTCCATACACATTTTCCTGTCCAAAAATATTAACTTGCTTATTTTCCATATATACAAGCATCCTGTAAAATCCTGGACTCTGAAAAGAAAAAGATTGAGGTATAGCACTGAAGAAAGCATCAAAAATGCATATTTTTGGCTGAAATTCATCAAAGTTACTCTCAGCAGAGCAGAGTTGATCGGAGTGTGCTTCCAAAAATCTTCCAGGTTTTTGCCCTCTGAGAAATTTGTTTGCGACATCGAATAATTGAACTCTTCAACATCAATATATACAAAGGCATTTTATTATTAATCAAAGAAAGGGAATTAGAATCATCAGAAATTACAACTTTATTTTTTCATAATACATATATTTATTGCCATCATAGTTTTGCAATTGTCATAAAATTAGAGTCAGAGTTCAAAGGCACGTGCAAGTTTTGGAAACGGACACATAGATAACAGTATAGAACTGTACATATAATAATTACAATTTATTAAACACACTGTTTTAGCACATCCTTCATGGATGGAAATGAGCACCATATCTTTTATGAATATATATTTTTCTCTTTTTTTTTTCCCTACAGCACCAAAGAAATCCAAATAGGAAAAGGAGAGATGACAACTGGGAATCAAGAATAAGGCCTGTTTCCATCTCAGCCACACTATCTCTCTCTCTCTCTTATTTTTTTTTCCTTTTAATCATTTTCGAATCTTATGTGATTCTGTCCCCACAAGGGCATCAGTATTTCCTAACTGGTACAATCATATGTAACAAGTTGTTTTCTGTACCATCCTTATTCAAAACTTGCATGTGGCATAAAATGGGTTGGTGGCACCAAGGTATATTTTCTGTCAATTTCATGTGTTCTTTGTCCTAATCTTAGCCAAGAAAACAAACAGGACCAACTTCAAATCCAAACTTCTGATTCTGATCACCAAAGTCATTAATCATTACATCAACGATAGGTACTTGATCAATTTTTGGTGTATTGATTTCAATCACAGTCTTTTCATAGCCTTTTCTGGACTGTAAAGTTAAGCAGAGATAAAAATGTTATGCAATTATTTTATGTTTTAAACATGTATGTTATTTTTTAAGCTTCTGAATGGTGATAAGAAGGTAAAAAAAGGAAAGCAGTAGAACAAATGTGCTATTATCGATACAGTAGCTTTTACTCTTGTTATCACTGATGTCACACGTGGCTTTACATTTTGAATGTTGACAACTACATTTAATATTTAGCTGTAATTACCCAACGATAATACTTTAATATATTGCATAACTGAAGAGAATCTTATTGAATCAATAAATATCATTAAATATGAAAATGGATGTTGATATTGGGTCACACCCCTAAATAAATAATATAGCTTTACCATTATAATCATAATTATGACATAAATAGCCACATTTTCTTTAAAAATTGAATACAATATAGGAATTATAATGTAAGAGGTCAAAAGTCAAAGCATTTCTGCTTGTATATATTAATTTTGTAAATAATTATTAATACATTGCTTTTGGGAAATCCAAAATACTTGCTTCTTTTCGTTTGCTTTATTTTCTATTCTTTGCTCTGTGTGTCCTCTAATCCCTTTGTTGAAGGCACGGGCCTGTTTATTTGTAATTATGAGACTTCTCTTCATTCATGGGCTAAAACAATGAGCTTTTTAGGGTGCTCTATAAGTCATTTCCTTGCATGGAATTCCCATATGTGTGAAAAAGGTAGTTCCAGAGGATAAAAATAACAAAAAAGATAATAGATTATCTAAACTAGTTTCACATAGTACCAATCAATAAATCCCTTATCTATGGTATAAATAGTATAATGATAATTCCTTTATCTGTCATTCTAGAATCATGGATTAAGGAGGCAAATGAAATTTTAAAAAAATAAGTTTTTTTTTTAATTTCAAGAATAATTAGCTATAATAGTATTCAAATATCAAGAATAATTCCACAAAAATAACACATGATCCAAGCTTACCTTATGTTATGGCTTTAAAAATGTGTCTATATGTATGTTTCAGAATTCCTGTGTGTATGTATATGTGTGTGTGTGTGCGCGCGTAAATATTAGTGGTTTCTAATATACTGTATTTTAATATGTCAGTGTTAAGCATCAAATCTTAACTGATATCCATTTCATAAAATATATATGACTTAGGGCCAAATTGATGGTTACATGCTGCCTCTCTCCTTTGTGAATTAGGCAAGTAGAAATTATCCTCACCTCACAGCCATCGTATAGTGCTTTGATATAAGGGTTGTTGTCATAGGACATCTCCTCATCATTTGATCCCAGGAACCGAAGTGCTTTGTCATAGCTCCCTGATGACATGTCGTACCAGGCTGCTGACTGATGACAGTGGTAGGTGAAATTTTGCCGAGCAGAGGCAGTCAGCAGTTTCAGAAATGTCATTTGCACCATATTAATGGAATTGCCTTCAACATCTAAATATGAAAGCTGGGAATAAAAGGATAAAAAGACACATAAAGACTCTTCTTCTCTTTTATGTTATAAAATAATAAAATCACTGTCGAAAGTAAACTGATTCCAGAAGCATGTGGATGAATCAACAGACCCATTTTCATTTAATGGAAGAAAGTGTACATTGAGCATCGGAAGACCCAGAGACAGGATTTTATGAAATCAAGATTGCATCCAAACCTGAGTGAATGTAAGCACTGCTTATCTTTGAAAACATCACTTTATTTCTAATCTTCAGTTTCCTAATCAGTAAAAATTGAACACACAAAAAAAATTGTTTTGATTTCCAGGAAATCTTTCATTATATATAAGTGTGTGTCTTTTTAAATAATAGAGTGATAAAATAGTGAAACAATGAAAACAGGAATCTCAGTGCAATGTTAAAGTTAACTATTTTCATGTTGTTTTATTTCACTTACTGCTTAAACACTTCATTGTATATCTACTTGATCCAAATAGTTAAATAGTTTCCTGTATTTTTCATTTTGGGGCCATAGTCTTCTGAGGAATTTTGGTCTTCTGGGTTTCAACATAGACCTGCCTGTCTGTCCATTCTTAGATGACCTACTTATTCGTCATTTTATCTTCAGCACCAAGCATAATGCCTAAGATGATGCAAGTGGATATGTATTGCATCAGGAAACATTTACGTTATATTTAGACAAGGAAAATAATCTCTAATGCAAATTATTAAAAACTATCTTTTTTTAAATCAAATTCATGGACTGTTTTGTGAGGTATAATTGACATATCTGGGGTCAGCTGAAACATATAAACTTAGGTTTTTAAAACATTAAGAAATTCATCCAGGTTAGAGATTAAGTCAATGGAAAGGAAGTTATCTATGACTTTCCTTCTTAATGTTGATTTTACTTAATCCTTACTGATTAACTGTCAGATGATGAAAATCCTTGTGAGGCTGGAGGGGAGAAAAAGCTATTTAGGAAATGCACTCTAAGGGAAGCAAAACAAAACAATAAAAAATAAAACCACACAAACAGTTCTGTGTATGTATTTTTAAATCATTACAGATAAGAATGTAACATGGACATTTAATATGTAACCTGAGGACTGAATTAGAGAATTATGTCAATTGGAGAACACTAAAAGTTAATGTGTATATTTATATAGAATAATAATTATATAATTATCATCAATGGAAGACAATAGTTTTTTTAAAATATTAATTGAAAATCTGAATAAGTGATTAACTTTAATTTGAATATATTCTAATTAATATTTTAAACACACACGTACATACATATATATATTTAAACAGCTTTTAAATACAAATTTAGTTTTGGCATCTAACCTTAAAATCTCTCTAGAAAATTAACAGTGCACTGATAATTATATGAAAATATTTAAGTAAACTTGAGCTATAATACAAATAGAGGGTCAAGTCAGTTTATTTTAATTCCAAATGTAACAAACAAGAAAAAAAACACATTCCAAAAGTTCTTATCGAAATAGAAAACAGAATAAATTAGATTTTAAGCAGAAAGAAAATGAAATAGTTGGAATCAGAGATACTAAATAGATATTATATTCTCTATACCTGAGTTTTCTAACATAATCCATTTTTATGATATCTATCTCAGGTACTTAATGAGAAGCATACTTTACTTGATCATATTATTTTAGTAAATTTAGTATGTTCCATTTATTTTGATACAGAAATTTTAAACTTCTCTAAAATACCACACTGGTCTAAGAGATATAGGTAGAGCAAAGTAAAGAACATATGGAGCCCTGCTTAGTATAATTTGACTTTCATAGTCAGGATCTAGAGATATATAATTTGTGCTTCATTTATGAAGCTCCAGATAAACCATTTCATGTTGAGATAATAACATACCAGTTTTCCTCTCTTAAATTCACTAAACCAGCTTCCTGGTTTCTCTTTTGGCCATGATGAAATTCTTACCTGTTACAAAGGAGCAGAAAAATTAAAAAGTAGGTAAAAATAATCAACAGTACTATTTATGTATATCTCAGTAATTTTCAGTGAGACTAAGATGCTAAAAAGCTTTTTAAATGGTCTACCCTGAATTACACAAAGTGAGATAAAGAGCATAATTGAAGATGGATTCTGTGATTTCCCATTTAGTGAAGACTGAGTCATTTTCTTCCTGTTTTCTTTAATTGCTCAAAAAAAAAAAAAAAAAAAAAAAAAAGAAGGGTGGGGGAAATAATCTGGCAAAGGCCTACTAAGGGCTGTAGGGGACATTGGTGGCACTCTTAGATAACCCCTTGAAACAAAACCCTCACAATACCAGCTGGCATCAGCCATCAAGGCTGGTACCATCAGCCAAAGGAGGCATCCTGAAAGTATCCAGCTTCAACTAAGAGCAGGATGCTATGGAAAAGTCACTGGCAGAAAGCTAGGCTAATCATTCCCTGCTGGGACGAATGTTTAAAATCCTTTACAAATCTACATTTATTGTTTTGCTTTGCGAAGATCAGCAAAATATCAGGGTATATAAGGCCTCACTATAGGGAATTTGTGTAATCAGTGTAAGAGGCATTTTCCATTTCTCCACTTGTCTCTGGGGGCTAGAGGCATTTTGTTGTGCTTTGCCACAGGCCGAATGTGGCTGGAAGGTTTTGTCTCCACCCCTGTCCCCACCCTTTACTTACAAACTTAACTTCTCTCCTAAAGAGATTAGCCACACATAAAGCTACTTGTGTCTCTGTATGCTCACGTCATTTGTTAAAAGAATGTGATTTATTTAAGGAATACAAATAAAAGCAAAATTTCCCATCTATGCAATGTTTGAAGAATATAATCATGCTAGCGAAAAATCTTTCCTTATGTTAATAATTTGTCTTCAGCTTTAAAGATAGAACTCAAACATATTGAAACAGCTACGTGAAAATCAAGAAATGTGTTTGAAGAGACGAAGCATTTAAAAAGTACACAAGTGTAAAGAATACTCTTATGTAAAAAATTAATTCTTTATAAAATTGCATATTTTCAGCATAATATACAGCTGTGAGTTCTATCATGTGGTAATTGAAATGAAGAATATTATACACGCACTAAAATTTGAGAATCAGCTGTGCTGTGTCATGGGAAGTCATAGAATTTTAGAGGGTAACCAGGTGCAAAAAGAATACATCTGGGCAAAAAATAAAGAAGAGAAGTATTTGTTAACTCTGTATATTACTTTGGTGCCTTATTCATGTTTATGCAAATGAAATGCTCTAATTACCTTGTAAGAAAAGCAGATAAATGAAAATATGACAGTATAATTTTCCTGTTTAGTTCAATATTGCTAAAACATGGCAGGTACTGTCAACAGTCACCACCAAACAGGTTGGTACTTACTCCCTCAGATTTTTTGTCTGGATAAATGCATGTTTCACCACCAGATGTGAAATTACAGTAAACTTTGAAGGAATCTCCTGAGCAACCTTGGTTCGGATCAATCCAATATTCACCTAGAAGCAGGGAAAAAAATATATGTCATAGACAAAAAGCATTTAGATCAAAAATCAAATGCATTATATATCAAATTTTATTAAAAAGAGGAATAAAATAAAAAAAATATTCATAGGTTGTTTTCCACAGAAATTTCTTTCTTGCTTTTGGTCATTTTGGGGTATATGTTTGAATAGTTGAAGTGACCCTTTGTCTTGTCCACCTCAAAGCCATGCAAATGCCCCCAGACACCCTGCTTAGGACACTGTTTTTTGTCTTTATCGCGCTTATTACTTTTAGGGGTCATTTTCAATGTCACCTCAAATATTAACATTCTATTTATTTATGCGTAATGAACTGCATGCACATTAGAATCAGATATACTGAACCTTATGTTCCACATTTATTATTTACTGCTTAAGTCATCTGAGAACAATAACGAAGAGATTTGTAACAATAGAGGTGATAGTATCTACTTGGCCACAAGGATCATACGTTTACATTACTTTATAGCAGGAACTTCTTCTTGTAGTAAATGAACTCAGGAAAAAAAATAAGAGATAAAAAGAATCCAAGATTTTAACAACCAGAATAACCATTCTTAATCTTTGATATTTTTATGGCTTTTAGGAATATGTAATTCTGAATTATGTGTTAAGCATTATTTTTATTTTATTCAGTTAACACTGCCATTAAGTATTTTTTTCAAATAACATTAATAGCATAATTGCTAAGCTACCTTTATTCAATAAATTCAGTATATTCTAGATACTATGTTCAAGTAATATCTAACTTATTCATCTCTCTTTGCTACTGTTACATCCCTTAATCAAGCCACCATAATCTCTTGCCTAGATTAGTACAAAGCTTCTTAATCAGTCACCTTTGATTCCATCTTGTTTCCTTCCAAATTGCTTCAAGTCATTTTCTACTTTGCTCTCTATCATTCAGCCATAGAGACCTTCTTTCATGTTCTTGAAGACACCAAGATCTTGTCTTCTTCAAAGCCTTTCAAATCTCCTCTATCCTCTGCTGGCAATACCCCTTAGATCCTTTGCATGATTGGCTATCTCTTTAAGGTTTTGGCTTAAATGTCACCTCCTCAAATATTAACATTCTATTCATCCAAAGTGGATTCGTCTTTTAGTTATCTAAATATCCCTTTTTTCATAGTATCTGTCATAATATGCTATTATTAATACTTAGGTTTTTCCCATCTCCATCATTAGATAATATTAGCTCATGGGCATTGTTCTTTCTGCTTCTCTGTGAATCCCTGCATGAAGAACAGTGCCCGACACTGCTAAGTAAATACATAAATATAAGAATAATAAACACATCAAAGAATTAATAAAGTAGTTATTATATGGAAACTACGAGGAATTATAGTTCACAGTGAACTTTCCATTCCCAGAATTTACAAAATTTTTCTTGACTGCTCAGGTTCTGATCAACCATATATTGTGATGGTGTCATTGTTTTCATTTGATTTTCAAATGTATATGATTACTTTAGTTAGATCAGAAGTAAATCACTGAATTAACATTCAACTAAACATATCCCTCTCAAATAAACATATTATAAATAGGACGACCTGCGTTATCGGTGTGTGTAGAATCATTAATAACTACCTGTGTTTTTGCTTTAACGGGCTCGATTAACATGGCAGGATTTCATGACATTCTTCCATCATGCTAATAGCAGTTTCTGAATCATATTAAAACTTTTTATCTGAACTGAGATGTTTAGATTTCAGTTAAACATTAATTATATGATTGATAGGAAAAAATAGTATTGTTCTGAGAGTAAAAAGAATGGCAAGGTTTTTCCACATAAAGTGAGAGATTTAAAAGTAGATAAAGGTCTATCTCTTGTTAGTTTGGTAAATGTGTGAATTTAGTCAGATAATTTAGGATACCTGAAACTGTTTCCTTAGAATGGGTATGTAAAGGTTTTGTCAAATAGTAAGTGCGATAAATTATCCCAATTATTATTACAAATAAATTGTTCACAGTCCTGGTTATTTTGGATCAATGAAATAAATTTTTACTCCAAGCTATCCTAATTCTTAAATATTCTATTCACCAAATCATTGCTAAATTGATAGGTCAAATATGATTCAGTTATGGTATTTGATCTTATTAATTTTACTGCTTTTAATGTAAAGTAAGTTTAGATATATGATATAATCATATAGTAATACACACATGTGTGCACATATAACACCCATTCTATGATAGTAATTACAAGGCAAAATGCCTCTAATCATCCAAAAATGATCTTGTCATAATTTAATGGAACTTTATTTAACAGACCCAGATTTCCCAAAGCAGATCTTGCATTATGCTGTGTAATTGATGTTTTTTATCTACGAGATTGGAATTACTAATCGTTTGCTTTAGTTTTATTTGGAGACTATATTAAACATTTAACTAGAATTAATGAGCTGACAATGCACCTCAGTAACTTAGAGGCTCAGTACATTTGCTTTGTCTTGTATTATTAACATACCATCTGGGAAGTCAGGATGGCTGAGTTGCAGATCTTTGCAAGTTCTGGCTGGGTTGGTCTGAGTACCCATTGGAAACTTCATATGCTCGATGTCTTGTTTCAGGGAATTGAGGGAACCAAATATTTCCTCCATTCCATCTGAGTAATCAAGGATATTATCACCTGCATCTGCCTGCATGCTTTCGGTATGTCGTCTTGTTTTTTTGGGTGACAAAATTGGTAAAGGCTGAATGACTTCACCAGGTGGACCCTGTAAAAGAGATGATGTGCATGTGATTGTTTCCTAAGGTAAATATTCTGCGTATCTTATCACCAGTATGTCATAAATTATCGTTACAGCTCTTCAATGTTTTCTCTATTTTCACTGTTTTCTGTACTTGTTACTATATATATTCTATATTATAAAATTTGTAAGTTCTTTTAAAATGTCTAGTGGATATATTGAGGTAGGCACACAAATCAGATGATTTCTGGACCTTTTTCTGTACAAGAAACATAGTACAGATTTGTGTGGACATATGTTAAATGCATTGTTTTCTTATGTATTAATTAGTTCTCATATACATGCCTTATCATCACAACTAGATTTTGGTCTCTGAAGATTATAATGCCATTTTAAGGTTCTCGTGTATCTAATGAATTGTCCACTATGCTTGATAATGATTTATATTATGATACATTAAACTTTCAAAAATATACATTAGCTTATTTCAAATATATATAACTTAAATCCTTACAAATTAACAAATAAAAAAAATGCAACCGGACTTGAATTTACATGTGTGTAACAGTGGAACTACACTAAATAGTTAATCCATATTGTTATGGGCTGAATTGTGTCCCACAAAACTTCATATATAGAAGTCCAAAGCCCTGGTACCTCAGAATAATCCCTTATTCGAAACGGGGTCCCTGTAGAAATACTTAGTTAACAAGATAAGAGGGCATTAGCATGGGCCCTATTCCAATATGACTTAGGTATCCTTATAAAAAGGGAAGATTTAAGCATAGAGACTTGCGTAGACAAAAGATGATGTGAAGAGACATAAGAAGACAGCCATCTGCAAGCCAAGGACAGAGGTCTCAAACAGACCTTCCCCCCACAGCCCTCAGAAGGAATCAAGGCTGCCAACACTTTGATCTACGACTTTCAGCCTCTAGAACTGTCAGCCAATAAGTTTCTGTCATGTAAGCCACCTAGTTTGTGGCACTTTGTGACGGCAGCCCTGGCACATTAACACACATTTAATTTGGAAACAAGCTCAGGAAAGGAGACTAAAGTTTTTTCACATGGATCTATCATTTAATAGATCTGTGAAGCCTGGAAAATGTCAGTAGTAGTAGTGGTAGTTATTATTACTTTTATTATTATCATTATATGCAGTAGTTATAAAATGCCAAGCCTCTGAACTTTTTTCTTTATTCCTAGTGTCAGATAAAAATGTAGCTTTGCGGCATACAATCTGTTGCTTTCAGGAAAATGTGACATACAAAATATAGTTTCTCCAAAAACTAATAGAAACAAGATATAATTAAGGTATCATTATATTCAAAGAATGAAACCAATTAAAAGACAAGTCTCGGCATGTAGACATGAGAACTTAATTAATGTAGTTGCTATTTCCTGGAAAATCAGCACTTTGACAGAAGGCACCTTTTCATCTTTCTTATGACTTCAGAGAACTCACTGGCAGTCTCAGGCTGCCAACTGCCAGGACATCACTCTTGATGCCATGTACCTACCGGAGGCCCGGGAGGCCCTGGAAGACCACTGTCACCCTTCTGGCCAGCAGGTCCCTGTTTAAAAGGAAAAGGAAGAAGATAAATAGAGAACACGTCATTTAAGGAGACTTCCCTGAAAAACAAAACGCCAACGGGAAAGGTACTTACAGCAGAGCCTTTGGTGCCTTTTGGACCTTGAGGACCCTAGAAAATGCAAATCGAATCGAAGATTAAAATGTGGAGAATTTATGTCTCTTGGGCATATTTATAAGCTTACTTTGTAGAATAACTTTTTGCCAGTACATACCGGTAAGCCTGGAGGACCAGGTGGACCTATGGGACCAGCAGGACCTGGAATTCCCTGTGGAGAGAATCATCCAAATTAAAGAAGCTTCCTCAGCTGCTCCATTTTCATGTTTTTAATAACAACACACATTGCAAATTTAGAAAATGCAAAAAGACCTGAGAATAAACTGACTATTTTTTTTCCATTTTGCTTCAATATCTCTATATATTTATATTCCTGCAGCCTTCAGCATAAAGATTTGAATTGTTAGAAATTCAATAATTGTTTGTGTAATTAACTACTGAATTGTGATTTTTTTTTTATTCTAACTCAAGCCATATATTTTTAATTTATTTAGTCTCAGGTTATACAAATTTCTTTTTGAAAACACCATTGACTTACGGAGATGAGAATAAAAACACTCTAAATCACTTTCTTGGTGAAATTTAAAGGAGTGTGTGCACATGTCTGTGTGTGTATAGAGGGGAAGAAGTAGGAAAATATATCTTTCCTCACCCCGTCACCCTTTGCTCCTGGAGTTCCTTGAGTTCCAGGGAGTCCTCGGTCACCCTTCTCACCTTGTTCTCCTGGAGGACCGATCAGGCCTATTAAACCTGGATGTCCCTTTGGAAGGCAGAGAGAAAAAAATTAACAATATGTAAATTTTAACCATATATTAAATTATAGTAAAAAAATAATTGCATATTAAGTTTATAAAACATAAAAGTAAAAATTTAGATAAAATCTTTAACCTTTCTGAATAGAATATAGGGTTAACAACCTCTTTCTTAACACCTAAACAGCGCTCCCCAACGTTTTTGACACCAAGGAGCGGTGCTCCTATGAAAACCTAATTAATGCCTGATGATCTGAGGTGGAGCTGAGGCGGTGATGCTAGTGCTAGGGAGCGGCTGCAGATACAGATGAAGCTTTGCTCCCTCCATCTCCCATCTCCTGCTGTGTAGCCCGGTTCCCAACAGGCCGCAGACCAGTACTGGTCCATGGCCCTGGGGGTGGGAGACCCCTGATCTAACAGGATCATTTATTGCTTACATTAAGTAAGACCTTTACTAAAGGTTGGGAATATTATGGAATAAATGCTTTCTAAAAATATCATCTTCAGTGTTTCATTTATTTAAAGGGAATTCCCTCAACTAAAAGACTAGTAATGACCATTTGTAATATTAGTGAAATAAACAATTAAAAATTCATTGTTTTAATAAGCATCCTATTTTATATGAAATAATTTCTATCCTTCAGAGACCTTGCAGTTTTAAGAGACATTTGGAAGCTTAAAAATAATCCAAAAAATATTAATGCCATTCTAAACAGGCTTATTTTCTTTAATCATTTGATGCAACTCAGCATACTTTATGGGAAATCAAATTACTATTTGAAAGATAATCTAGTTTAATTTTTTTATTTTCATGTTTAAAAACACTTTTTAAAAAAATGGGAATTTTGTCATTCCCTCTGTTTATTTTCCAAATAGGTATTGTAGTGTAGACATATGCTTTCTCTATAAAGTTCCTACAGGAAGACATTGAGAAACTATGACTCTGGCACATTTTCACTATTACTTTGTATATTTTCTCTAAATTTATCTGGGAATCTAAGGATTGACAGCTTTTCCTTGGTAAAAAAAAAAAAGTGAAGATATTCTTTGAAATTTCCTTCCAAGTGATCTTAATCTGCAAAATTATTGCCTCTGCTATTAAAATATCAAAATTGTAATAACACGATCTTTTTTTCTCACCTTCTCACCCTTGGAGCCGGGGTCACCCTTGAGACCTGGTAATCCAGGAGGTCCCTAAATGGTGAGAAATAATAAACATAAATAACATAGGTATGTATTACAGAATCATATTACTATATATAGGGCAGGTTTGGTTTTGGTAACACAATAAAGTTAAAAAATAACAGTGGTCAGTGTTTATATTTCAGGATTCTAAATAATTTTGTGCATTTAAAATTCCATGGTTTAATATTAACCATAATAATAAAATATAATAATGACAATTTTGATTAAATAAATATAAAGTCAGAAATAGAACATAGTTTATATGATTTTTCAGTTGAGAAGGATCAATTTTTAATTGCACTAATTTTAGAAGGCATTACCAAATTATATATCTATTCAATCACATATTTCAGTGCTAAACTCAAATTCAAAGGTTACAATATTTCCAGTAACATTAAAAAAAAAGTCAATACACTTCTGATAGTCGAAGGAACTTTGGTAGCCACTTCTCCTACGTAAACTTTCAGGATAGTAATTTTAGCTATAATACCTAAGCTGATCTAAAAGATTTGTAAATTTAATAAGGCAATTTACTTTTTTCATATAATCCTATCTCTATTTTAATAATTTAACTTTTTTTATAGTCTAAGAGTAAGGCATTTACTCATTTATGCTAGCATATTTTTATGAAAAGAATGGCATGACTTCCTTAGTCTTGACCCCTGCCCATGGAAATATTCATGTTGATGATTTTCTAACAAACGTGTTTATATTAAAATCTGTTTACACCAAATTGAAGGTAATGCAAAATAAAATACTTCTGAAATTACAAGTGAAACTATGCAGGCAACAGATTCTGTCAGAGGAAGTGTAACCAACACTAAAAGATGGTTTGTAAGTATGTGGTTGATGAAACAGGGCCAAGATAATGCTACAAAATAAAGGTCACTACTGCCTACAGCAAGTGATGCATCAACAAACAAAGACAAAATATTCATATAGTTTCTCAATGAGTTTGAGTTCTTTAAATGGTGTTGAATTATTTGAATTATAATTTCAGTAATAATTTTTAATATGTCACTTAGAAAGGGATTGCTTTAACTTTTACCAAGCTACATGATCATGAGTCTTCCCTACCATGTCTTCTACATGAGCAATATTTTTCCCATCTATCTAGATACTTTGAGTCTTCAGTATAAAAGACTACATTAAGTCCCAGCCCATCATTTTTGTGAATTTAAAGTGTTAAGAAACATGATGTAATATGAAAAGTGTGGGTTTACAATAGGATAAACTTGAAATAGAAGCCAGTCTCTCTTATTAGTGATTTAAATTAGCTAACCAAAAGAGCTTCTGTTTTCTCATCTATAAACAGGAGGGATTATAATTTCTATTTCATAGGATTACTGTGAGATTGAGTAGACGAGCCCTTTCCATTTCATTCTCAAGTCTGTTCCTCAAAATGAATTCTTGAACAACAGGGGGAGGTAAGAATAGTGCTAGTATAAGTTAGTCCTGTGTGACCATTGTATCTAGGGCTATTGTTAGATACATTTACATTTGTTTCAATTCATGAATGAATTTGAAATTCTCTAAGTATTGATATAAAAGTGGACAATATTCCTACATCTTTCTATAAACAACAGGTAAAAATTATTTTCATAGAAAGTACGTACAATTTTAAATGTGAACACACATAGTAGTATTGTTCTAAAAAGGAGAAAATTATTAATCCTCAGATATGAATTTATGTTAATCAGTTTAGATTCTCTTTTGTATAAAAAGTCACGTACTTTGTTAAATTTCTGACAGACAAAAAGGAAATGAAAAGAAATTACCAAGTTTACTTTCAGGTATATTCTAAAGCTGGGTTTTAACCCTAGACTCTCATCTAATTTACTAATACCCTGTCTAGTGGATCTCAAAGTGTGGTCTTCATACCAGCAGCATAAACATTATCTGTGAATTTATTAGTAAAGCATTCCTAGGCCTCATCCAGAACAACTGAATCTGAAATTCTGGAGTGAGACATTAGCCATCTGTTTCACAAGTTTGATACTTATTAAGGTTTGAGAAACTTGGCTCTGCAGAGTTAGGTCCTAAATCCAGTTAAATCAACATGCAAAATCAGAGCAACGCAAAGGATCTCATTTATTTTAAAATAAAAACAATACCTATTTAGTCATACTATTTTAATCATTTTAAAATTATGAGAATATATTTTGCATCTACTTTTTTCTGAGCTCATCTGATATGCCTGATGAATCATCAGTTAGAAAAATAATATTGTCCCATAGCACATTTTAAAAGGAAGAATATAAGTGAATAATGGAAATGATCAAATAATTTCTTGAGGTCATGTCACCATCAGGATAGATGCCAAAGACTTTATGTTAGAACAGAGTAAAAAAGCATTAAAAAGTAGTTCTAATAAAAATGTAATTGCATGAAAGAACTATATATTTGAACCACTAGCAGAAACCATTTAAGAATATTGGTTAAAACTGACCTATGTCAGTTACCAAAAAAAAAAAAAAGAATACAAAGCTATTTAAAGAGGCCAGATTGTTTTCTTTCTTCACTTCTCATTTTATATTTAAACTCTTTCAGAAATGTTACATACTTTACAGAAATTTGGCTTTAAGTGGGCAAATTGATAAGGATGCTGCTCGTTGGGCATCAATACTTTAATCACTGCTTCATTCAGTCTCGAGTCTCCCACTCATTAGTTGGGTAATTGTAGATCTATTATTATCTCTGAGCTTTATTTATAAAAGTATTCTAATAATAATAACTGTGTCATAGTATTGTGATAATGAAAGAAAAAAAGGCTAAAAAGAGCATTGCATAAACGGTGAAGTATAATGTAAATGTTAATTATTATTCATTTTTGATAAGCTACAGACAGTTATTAATCAGCTTTCTCATCATATTCTAATAGTAGGCATTAAAATGCAAAAAAAAAAAAAGAAGGAATACTAGGAATTCTAATTGCTTAGGCTTAATGAGAAATATACTAGACATTATTTGTGTTTCTAATGAATTTTAAATCGTTTCTATAAATGTTATTCATGAAGGAGTTAGAGGAAATGATTATTAATTCCTCTAAGCTACTAATCTCTTATGAAATTACAAACTATATCTAAAAGGAATTTGCCAAGCAAAATCAGGTTCTTATCATTTTCATCAGCTGGAAACAGAAATTGGTGAAGTTATGATATTAATAGCAGCTATGAAAACCCTATGAATCTAGAACATATCAAAAATATTAACTCTGCATTTAAAAATGTTATTCCAAGTACACATATTTTTTATTCCCCCTTTAGGATATTGTAAATTGAAAAACCCTAGGGAAATACATAATTCATAAGTAATAAAGCGAAAAAGAAAACAGGAATAATACATTCTTAAGTGTCTAGAATACACAATCGAATACTTTCCCCTGTCGTATTATGCTTTACAGAATATTTGCTTTGATATAAATCTCAAAACTGTAATGTATTAAAGTTTAAATAAACTGCAGATCCTATACTTTATTCAGAATGTAATATTGAGAAATAATATTTAATTTGGTGCAAAGCAAATGCTTTGTCGTTTAAACCTGCTTAATCATTATGGAATGCTACATAGATCAACCTTGTTTACAGATGGTTTAAATATAGCATTAAAAAAATCAAACTGCAATGCAGTAACCCATCCTACCATTTATTCAGGCATTTATGGTTTGAAAAATAAACTTATCAGATTATTTACTAATACGTGAAAAAAAGAAATGTATGATAATACTAACGTAAATTTGTCCAAAGTTGAATACTGGAACAAGTAGATTTTTAAAATGAAAGAATATAAAACAAAGCAAAATAAAAGCTTAAAACTAAAACACATGCTAATCCTGTCTTTAAAAATAAAATGAATTCATTTAAACTTCATAACATTCCATAATAGATGCTATTAATCTTCTCATTTTACAGATGAGAAACCTAAAGCTTAGCAAAATTGAATAAGTTGAATAAATGTCTCAAAGTCATCTAGGAAGCTAGTGTTAGTGCTTGTTTTTGAAACGAGGAAGCGTGGCTTGAGAGTCAGTAACTTTAACCAGTAGGCATGATATGCTAGTTCTCGCTGTGATCAAAAATTAATTGTCTACTAAAATAAATCTCTCTTAGTTGAGTTCAGAAGATCATTAAATTGCCATAAAAGACATCCCGAAGATGATTTCTCTACCCATCCCACCTCATGAGGACCAAGTGCTATTTTCATTAAAATTAGATATCATAATCAAACTGTTTGACACTATGAAAAAGCTACAATATGTTCTTAAAACAAGCAGCCAGACAAAGGAATGGCACCAATGTTTCTCAATTCTGATTTTCATTTTACTCTGCATAAAAGGATTTGAGTTGTTCAGACCCTTCCTCGCTCAGCAGACTCACGTTTACCTAAGAGTAAGAAAAATACAGTTTTGCAAGCCGGAATCAGGTGGTATGCCTGATGGTTTTATTTTTAATGTTAGTTGAAGGAAATCTCCAGCGTAATGTTTTTTATTTCATCTGGAGAAAGGTCAGAATACTTATTGGAAAATCTGAAATAACAAGGAAAAAGTCTCTGGCAAATTTTAGGGTGACATTAAGGCAAAGTACTTTCTTTTTCCAGGCTCTGTCTCTGCAGTTAGGAGTTTACCATATTTAAGGAGAATATTCCATAAATAGTGGTGCAGACATAGGGCTAACCTATTTTAGCTGGGCCACTGCTCCTGGGCTGATGGGGTCATGTGCAGATTTGATAATCTCTTGCTTGAAGTCACTCAAAATTTGAAAACTTTTATCTAGTTACTAAAATAAGTCATCTTTAACTTTTCAGAGAAAGTTAAAAAAAATAATCTCAATAACACTTATGAAATAGTTGGTATGTTAGAGGAAATTTTTGCGACATTTTTACTATATGGAATCGCCAAAATTATTCCTGAATAATTTATTGTGAATCTCAGTTTTGATGGTTTTCTGAGTATGTATATATGTCTGAGATAATGAAAATATTCATGATAAGCAGTATTTCTGTAAAATTTAAGTTACCATACAGAGGAACTTAACTATTTAAACCAGTATGTATCACACTTGCATATTGGTGTGTGTTTCATTTGCTGTTTGGGTTAATTCCTGTCTACATAACTATTTTTGGACGATAAAGTTCAAATATCTCTAACATAAAATAGAATCTGTCACCTAGTAAGCAATGATTTTAAAGATGAGACGTGGATTCTCACTTTCTGCCCAAATTTTGTAGTGAGGATAGCCTTGGCTCCTACAGCAGACTCTATCTATGAACATTACGCTGGTCAACTAAATGCTTTATCGCGTTTGTCAAAGATGTTTTTTGCACGTGGACTGTATGGTAGTAAAGAAGCTTCGCTGCTGTAATAACTATACCTCTCTTCACAAATGGGGGTTTAATGTGTTATCTTTCAGCCTTTATGACTCACAAAGAGAACAATTTGTTTGGTGAAGGAATCGCTGTACTCTTGTGCCAACATTATTCTTTTAAATGGAATGCCAGGAAACTAAGTGCAACTGCATGAGTTTGGGGGAACTGTCCACATTTGGAAAAGAACTGGCTAGGCCATTAGTGACATTTTATTCAGAGTGGAAATACTTTTTTCATCCAAAGGAAGAAAGATCTTTTGATCAAGGAACATATTTTCCAAATAAGCTATCACTTAGGATTGTTTTCCTCTTTTTAGGTCTGAGTAATAAACTTCCTTGAATACTGTACAAAATATAAGCCAATTTATAAGAATATTGTAGGAATTCCAACTAATAAACAATTTTGTTCCTGGAATTCTCCCTTTTTAAACAACAGAAAAGATGCCACTCACCAGAGGACCAGGTGGCCCATCTTGGCCTGCAGCTCCGGGGAGACCTTGTTCCCCCTAGGGAAAAATAAATGTGATTATTTTTTTTTTTTAATTAACGAAAGCATACGTATTTCTTTTTTTTATTATTATTTTAATTTTGGAAACACAGAAAGAAAAAAAGCAAATATCATCTATGATTCCATAACATGGAGAATATCTACAAATACTGTAAGCAGTTTTGAGTCTTTTTACTTTGTGCGTAGTCATCTATATGCACAGAAATACACATACATATATGTATAAAATTTTACATCTTTGAGATTTTAGGGTTCAGTTTTCTATTCTGATGTTATAAGTTAAAATTTCACTATGAACTTATTAAATAAATGGCAGAACTTAAATATTTTAAGATTTTAATTATTCCATATTATCTCCTGAATTCCCATAAAACATCCATACTAAATTTATAAAATAATGCTGAAATAAACATTTTCATCCACATATATATTTTTTTAAATGAACGTTATTTTCCAAGTGGACTTTTTTTTTTTTTTTTTTTTTTTTTTTTTTTTTTTTAAAGCACGCATGCTCACCACAGGGCCAGGGATGCCCCGAAGGCCTTCTGGACCGGGCTTTCCAGCAGGTCCCTGAGGGCCGACTGGGCCCGTTTTTCCAGGAGGACCCTCAGCACCTGCTTCTCCCTATTATAAAATGCAATATATGCACACATTAATAATGAGGAAAGACATTGCATTAAAAGTATTCATACAGATATGTGATGCACGCATGAGCTTCTCGTACACAAAACCTACAAAATATATTTTACCTTAGCACCTTTTTCACCCTGCCTTCCCTCTGCACCCGCAGCTCCAGGAGGACCCTAGAAATATAAAATCGCATTTAAAATATATATTGCACATGAAAGTAATGTAACTGAGGACTTATTTACAAATACTCCAGTTTAATTTGTAACAGATCCTAATAACTTGTGCATTTATTTCTAGAACTATTGAGTTTAAAACACAATGAGAAAAATAAAAACCCTCTTTCTGTACAAACTTTCAGTAAGAATATTAAAAATATATGAAGTACAGATTGTATAGCATATAGACAGACGTCATATCAATGAGAGGAAAAAGTAAAGATAAAACTTTTAAAGAAATGCTGATGACTTAAGTATTTAGTGTATTAAATACTTAGATATCATTTATTATGTTTTATAAGTAGAAATTAATTGAAGGTGTCATATTTCCCCTCTATCTTTATATGTTTTAAGACTGCTCCTGTCTTAATCTTAGAACATCCATACATTATACCTTCTTATGGGATTATCTTTGACTAGCAAGCACAAGATGTAAAATCTTGACAGTCAACAGATATTGTATTTTCATTTTCTGGAACTATGTAATTCACATAAATGAGATTAAAAAAGTATCACTTTTTAAAACCTAGTATTAGAGCTGAAGAAGAAAAAAATTTCTTCATGCTTCAGACATCATCTAAAAGCTTAAGGGGATATTCCAGTGTTCACATGACTTTTGTATAGGTGCATGAATTGCTATGAAAAAGTGCTAATTATTATATATCTATTTAAAGCTATTCATCATATTGTTTCTTGCATGTGTGTATGTGTTTGTGGATAGGTAGATACACGATAGATAGATAGGTAGATGATAGATAGATAGATAGATAGATAGATAGATAGATAGATAATAGATTTCTATCTTTGTAAAGTACCGCTTTACCTTATTTTCTTTCTTATTAGCCATGTGACTTTTAACAAATTATTTGTATTTCTGAACTCAGTTCTTTCATCCATAAAATGTTCTCAATAGAAGTTAACTTGCTATAGACTTGTTAAATTTAAATACCATAGCACATTTAAAAGCATTCGGGGAACTTTCCAGTGTAGCAGTATCAAATACAGGTATGAAATCTGGTACAAAAAAGCATAAAGCCTGGACTCAGACTGCCTGGCTTCGCATCCTGGCTCTGGCTCTATAGCGCACTGAGATCTTCAGCAAGTCACACATCCTGTCAGTGCTTCAGTTCATTTCTCTGTTAAATGTGAATAATAATAGCAGCTATCTCTCAGAGTCAACACGGGAAGTCAAGGAGTTGATAAAGGTAAATGGCATATAACAGTGCCAGGGACATAAAAACTGTGACAATATTAGCTATTGTTATTCTCATTACTAAAATTATTCGATATTATTGTTGTGTATTAAAGTATTTTACCTATACCTTGCACCATGTTGGCAACCCAAGAATCGAGTTAAACAAAATAGACTTTCAAAATACACTTGTAGACACCATGCCAACAAATTACTTATTTCATATATGCTGTTTATAATACCTAAAAAATATAAATTCCATGTTTGAAATTTTTTTAATTGGAAAATTGAAAGTTGGCTAAAAATATATTGTATAATATCTTGTAATATGTAACCAGATCTTGAATTTTGATATTCAGATTTCCTTCTTACACTTATATAGTCATCCATGAAATATAAAACTTGATACTCCTAAACTTGTAGCAAAATGTAGAAAATAATTTGTTACATAACATAATATTCAAGGTATCAAAGAAAGCAACAATTTTCAACCTAGAAATAAGGCATTATAGTACCCATTATATTTAAATTTTATTTCTAATAATTATGCTGGGCCCTTGATATCTTCACTATGGCATTTTATAGAAACCTTTCAAATCAACACATGTAGGGCACTGGGTTTGATAACCCACTACAGTAAGAGTACTTTTAGCCTGCAGAGCTATGCAATATATATTCATAATAAACTTAGTCTAAGACTATAATCTATAATTTTATTTTAAAATTGTTATTTCATTTTCACTAATTAAATCTTATTTATTAAGAATCATTAAGATTAAATTTGCTGCTGAAATTTTCTGCACAAGTTCAGACACAGTACAGAAAGTTTTAAAAAGACACTTACTGATCTCTAAGAAATTGCATTCATTTTTCCCAGGCTCTCTTGGTTTCCATTTGTTTACTTCAATTTTTGCAATGAATTATGCACAAAAACATGAACTGAGATTGAGGTTGGAGGTTGGGGAGAGTAATGGAGATGGTGAGAAGAAGATGAGGCAAGAAGATGACTTTCTTTCAGATGAGTTATTAATATTCTAATGTTGAGTATAGGCTAGTCTTTCATATGGTCTTTTAAATCAGCATTTAAAGTGAATATCAAGCACTTCATCAAACTCAGAGTTCTGTTGAACTCATTTAACTTTGAATATAAAATATATATCATTAGTAATTATTTTCTCAATATCATCATCGTAAGTTTATATATTATTAGGCGTTCATTGTGCCTCCACCCAAAGTTAAGAATGTATAAATTCTCTGCAAACGGTTTCTCGAGGCAGCAGCGATATGTTAACAATAATATATGAATTAAAACTTAAGTGTATCTTTTTAACTTCATTCTATATATATACAAGGATTTCTGTATAGAGACATAAGCTCCAAATATTTTCTAGTGTTAACATGTTGAGTCATAAATTATTTTGGTGTGACGCTTAAAATATTAACTTATGCAAATGGATAAAACAACCATAATGACTATGATTTGGGGAATAAAAATTATGAGATTCAACTGAATAGTGGACTTTTCCTTATTCTCTGAAGATTTTTTCTTAAACAAGTGACATAAAGGTACAGGGTCTTAAAGTCAAAAGATTGTACTTACACACATGAACTTTATAGTATAGAAGATACTATAAATATAAATATCTAGCTTTTAAGAAAAGCAAGTCATCAATGTAAAAAAAAATACTGCTTTTACTGCAATGGAGACAAGAGAATCCGAATTTGAAGAGCTTAGAGAATTTAAACACAAGTAAACTACAACACAGCCATAAAACTGTGATTCAAAAAAAGGCTTTCTCCATCCCAAATGATTTCTTTCCTCTCCGAATGAATGCCTGATGTCTGTCATAGTGGAAATCTATGTTAAGTAGCTTTGCTGTATTCTTTACCTTATTTTTTTCCATTTTTACTTCTTTCTTATGTTTTTTCCAGATGGCACAAACTTTTTAAGAAAAACTAGAATGAAAACAGATAATTTTTTTTTTTGTAGGAGAATAGAAAGTTTCCTTTGGAAAAGAAACGAATAATGCCTATGGACAAATTCTTGTCTTAGTCATTCATTTCTCATATATCTGTACAAACAAAGGGGTAAGAATTTAAATCTAGTGAACTACTTGCTGTACTTTCATAAAATTCCTCATAAACTATAATACAATATGAGTCTAATTCTCCATAGTAGTCACTATTAGAATTTTCCTAGCTGTTGAGAAATATACTTTATACAAAATACACAATATAATCTTCTTTTCACCACTCACACTTCACAATATTTTATAATTTGCCCATCCATCCATTATGTCACAAATATTTATGCCAGAAATGTACTGTGCACGGAGAACATTAAAACAATACATGTGAAACTTTAAGGAGTGTACAAAATTTAGTCGTGAAGACAGACATCAAAATGAACAGATCCAATACACTGTGAAATATACAAAAATGAAATAGTTATACAAAATAGGTGCATGGATCTAGTCTGGTAGTAAGGAAGGCGTTCCTAAGAGCCTATTCTCTGGTCCTGAACCTTTGTGTGTCTATGTGGGAAGGATGATTACCTTCTTTCCATTCACACTCATGCACAGAGGCATTGGGATGGAAAGGATACAAACACACACACTATATGGTACAGGTGGATATGTAGAGATATGTATATGTTTCCTCAACATCTATAAGTTAATAATATAATATTTTAAATTTTTTACTGTAAACTTTGGCAACAGAACTGGACCTTTTAAAATTCCATTAAATATGTGTATTTTCAGGTTATAATGTTTAAATAATTTTAGTCAGCTCCAGAATTATTTTCCAATAAAAGGGCATGGAACCACCTCTTGGTTTCAGATAGCTATAATGATAACTTCAAGTGTTAAAACTTCACAGCTTATTTACACAAACTGTCCAATCTTCTAGTGCCTGAAGGGAATGTACATTTACTCTCAAGAATTATAAATGCATAACAGAATATACATGTACTACAAATGACAACTTAATTTTCTTACTTGTTCAATAGCTATTAGAATGTTGTTTCTCAGTATCAACACCGCTCGCAACATTCTGATCAATATTCTATCAGGAGGGTTTATTTGTAAGATTCAGTCATGAGAAAAAGTGATAATACTTTTGAACACATTTCTAGTCGTTGCTACTTCTGCAATGAGATGTGATAGCAAAAATTGTTACTGGTCTCCCTTTCTGTGTCTCCAATGTGGCGAAACTAAGCATAGGAAAAATATTAACTTTACAAAATGTATACAAAGCTTATTTAAGATTGCACGTTCTAGATGGACTAACAGGAAATGGGTGGTAAGGCAGTTCTGTATTCAGTCAAATCCTAAGTGTGTAAATCAGATATTATAATTATCGCATAAGAACATGTTCTTGTTTTCAAACAAAGGTGATATTAAGTTGTCTGTTGCATCAAAGACGTTGTTGCCTGCTGACTAAACACAAATGCTGGTGGAGACAGAATTCTTCCCATCACTTTTAACTCACAAAATTCACTCTGCACCATATTCCTTTAGGCTCAGGTGCTTTGTGTTTATAAAGAGAGGGATCTCACAGGTGTGTAGTACATTTAAGTTACCAAGTATTTCCTTCTCAATTAACTCAGTTTAATCATATATTTCTTAAACTATTCTAAATTCTCGTTTGGCAAAATCACTTTATTAAAATTACATGGCATCATTGTGAATTTAATGTTGCCTTTTTTGCCAATACTTCTCATAGGAAATTATTTTACAATATATGTAACATGATTTTACAGTATTTACACCAAAGAAATACAATTTCAATAGAATCACAGTATGCTGTACTTTTAAAATGTAATTAATTAATATTGTACAGACTTTTGTATGTGTTACACAGTTAATTCAGTATTGATCACTGAAAAACTCTAATGGCAAAGCAAATTCAACAATAAAAAATTAAGTTACTGTTTAGTTACTATGAATTTATTGCTAATAAAACTTTCATTTTAATTTATGTAACTCAGAAATTAAAAAATATGTTTTTATCTTTATCTGTATATTTAAGTTAATATGTTTATTTCACTTATAAATGATGCCATAATTAAAACCTGTATTTTTTTTTTTTTTTTAATTCTTTAAGGTGAGGCAACCCTTGGTTCACCTCACAGATTGTAAGGACCTTGTCAGTTTACAATCCCTTATTTTAGTTTTTATGCCTATAGCACCTGGTCTTCCTAGGTGGTCTCCCATCCAAGCACTATCCAGGCCTGACCCTGCTTAGCTTCAGAGATCAGACTGGATTGGGCTTGTTCAGGGTGACATGGCTGTAGACAGGAATCTGTATTTAACTTCTTAATAAGAGCATCTTGTTTGAGCTCCTGATAAATCCAGATATTATATTTAGTGCTTTCAATATACATTTTATTAATTTAATTTAGTCTTCTATCTGGTATTGAAAATGAGATATGCCCAATTTATAAATGAGAAAACTGAAACTCAGAGATATGGGCTTAACTCAAGTCATAATTCTAGGTAGCAAAACAAGAATTTGAAACCAGATCTGTTTGATGCTAATGCAACAGAGTTTGGACTATGGCTGACAGTAATCCATAAAAAGTGCCGGTTTACAGGCTGAGAAAAACCTAATAAATTGTATCTTTCAGCTAAGCTGTCAATTTTTTTAGGTTTAGAACTCCTGACTAAATTAACTAATCTGGTGGGTTCTAACTTAAAAGAATACAAGCATAAATTGCTAGCGTTAAATCAGAGCAAAGTATATTTTTAATTTTATTAAATTTATTGGGATGACATTGGTTAATAAAGTTATATAGGTTTCAAGGGTACAATTTTATAATACATCATCTGTATACTGCATTGTGTGTTCACCACCCAAAGTCAAATTTCCTTTCGGCACCATATATTTAACCCTCTTTTAATAATAAGATTCTTGACGCTAGAGTAATCTTTCACAGCACTAAAAATGTATTTTACTCTGAAGAAAATATATTGCGTAAAACAGAGAAAGCCAATTAGGCCTGCCAGCTTATCCAAACTCTATATAGCACACAATTCAATTTGTGTTAAATGTGTTTCAGGTTAGATTTAATGATGCCACATTTAAAAAAAAAGGAAAACCTGCATAATACTGCTGAGTTGAGCTTACCTAAGGTTGATTTTTCTGTTCTATCAAAATGGATGTAAATAGCTTTATAAGCAATGCATAGTCATCACCATTCTCATGTCATTAATAATTCATGGGTACAAAGTCTTCTAATTTCGTCCACAAAGTTACTAGAGTGGATTAAAAATAGCTCATCATATTTGTATAAATTGTTATTTAAAATGGGAGGCTGGAACATGCCTAAAATTTTTGATAAGATTATTTTTAAATAATTCATCAAAAATCAAAAATGGAAAACCCCACTATAGAACTTTTTAACAATGTTAAAGAAAAATATGATATAGGAAGTATCTCTGTAATTTAATATCCTAATATTTTAATATCTTAGTCTCTCAACATATAAATGTATTATTGCCTATATATCACAACCCTTTTTATCTCAGAGAAATAACTACAATCTTAAACTTGATTAATCGTTGCCTTAATTTTCTTTGTCATTTTACCACTTATGTTTGAATGCTAAGCTTGTTTTTAAAGATTTTTTTTTGCACATTTCATAAATAAAATCATATGTATCTTCTCCAGCTCAACATTACACATAATTTCTTCTTAACACCAGTTATTTAAGATTCATCTATGTTGATTCTAACATCTACAATACATACATTTTCATTACCATATAATATTTTAGCTTACGAATATATCTCAATGCATTTATCTTTTTTTATATGTCTTTTGGAGAAGATGTGTCAGATATCATCTGGGGCATGTACCTAGGGATGGAATTACAAGTTGGTAGGAAAAGTTCATGTTAAATTCTACTGAATAACATAGAACAATGTTCCTTAAAACAGTTGTACCAAGTAACTCACAATAGCTGTATATAATAATCCTCATTGCCTTTTTTTTTAATGTACCCAACATTCGGTGTGTCAGACTTAACTTTTTGTCAATGGATCGATGTCAGTGGCATCTCAATGCTACTTTAAGCACACATTTCCATGACTTCTGCACATCTGTACATGTGTTTCTCGAGAATTTGTGCCAAATACTTTTTCATACCTTTTGCTGCTTTTTTCTATTCATCATTTTGTTGTTGTTGTTGTTGCTGTTGTTGTTGTTGTTTTCTCAATTTGTAGGACATACTTGGATACTCTGGAAAATTTTGCTTTGCAAGTTTTCTATATGTTGCAATTATTTTCTCCTGTTTAAATCTTTTATTTTCAATGTCTTTTCAGTATTTTTTATATAAACTGAAACTTCTAATAGTAATATATTTCAAGCATCAAACTTTTCCATTCTGATCCCATCAATGTGACCAGAATTTATGACTCCAATAAATTCTCCAATAAATTTTGCTAAAAGATTTCAAAATTTCAAAAATTTACCTCACATTAATATTGTAATTCAATTAGAATTACTATGTTGTAAATGAAGAGGTAAAGTCCAATTTTTTCCATACAGATATTCAATTGCTCCAGCAGGATTTATTCAAAAGTTTATCCTTTATCCATTGATCTGCAATGTCTAATTTGACTTTATTCTCATTAAAGAGATAAAGGAATTTAAAATCAGGGATTAACTAGTATTCTTATGGTATTTATATTTAAGCAGCAAAAACAGAGAGGTTCAACATAGCTGTGAGTAAATAAGAATGTGAATACATGGGCTTACCACTACATAATGCTGCCTGATATTGTAGAATAAGGTATAATCTAAATCTCTGTATATGGGTAGACTTTTCTACTACCTTTTATTAATTCTTCAATTAAGTAGAAGTCATTCCAGAAGTTTATTTGAGTTAATCATTAAATTTATAATTATCAGTAATTACATATCCCAAAGTATTCACCACAAATATGTTTAAAAATCTGTTAAAATAAAGATGGAGATTTTGATATATTGCATTAGCAAGATTTAAAAATTAGTAAATATAAATGGATATTTTGAAAGTATTAAATAGTACTAATATTAACTATTGTATGAAATATTATTTCATATATAGCTTAATAGATTTTTGAAATATTTTTAAATAGTTTTGTTATAAATTTGTATGTAAGTTTTGGGTTACATATTAATCAAACAGGGCATGTGATATACTGGTTCACACTTAAGTATCTTTTCTTTTTATTTGGCATGTCTTCATTCATACTCTATGGTAAATTATTTTTATTTAATTATTCTTTTTAAATTTCAAAATCATTCAGTTGTTTTCAAAATTAGTAATCCATGTGATCGACCACTATATAGCTAAAGAAACTAATTCATTCCATAACTCTATCGCCATATTAAGAGAATTCATCCCCAATACCAAACAGTACTTAGTTGAATTTTTCAAAGATGGTAAATGAACAATACATTTGACATATTTTAAAATGAAAATAAACTGGATAGCACTTCCTGTTTGAATAAAGAAATAAACTGATAAGCTGCCTATATATAATAATATATTTGGATTTAGATACACTCTCTCCTCTTCTAATAGCTACACACTTTAAAAGAGGTTTAATTCTTTCTGCATCAAAAGCATTATCATTTATAACTATAAGATATTAAATTTTGTGCCCATATTCAATAAGTATTTCATAACTAAGGACTAAGACACCAACAATTACTCTGTAAACACATATTATTATTTAGGCATTATATGAGTTATCTTATGGAGTATGCCCTCTCTGAAAAACAAGAGAAAGTAAGTTGCCGAGGGTAAAACAGGAAATAAATGACAGAGCTGGGTTAAAAGCCAGGTAGTATGACTTCATTGCCTTCTTAGCCACTACATTAAATAGCATCCCATCATTTAAGGCTGGGAGAAAGAAAAAAATAATTTCACGTTTTCTCAGGAAAGATTTCTCAAAGACATTGATACAATCGTTCTTCTGAAAGGTCTGACATAATAGAACAGATGCTCATCCATCTGGAAAGCTTTAAGGGCACTCTGACTGCGGGCAAAGATAGACAACGGATCTCAAAATCATGCTACACTTTGTAATTACTTTGAAGACTAACAGCCTGGTGGTTTTAGAATACATTTTTTATTTTTTATCAAGACCATGCTTTGAGGCTGCTAACAGAAAAAAATAAAATGTAAGAATAATAAGAAGAAGAAGAGGAGGAGGAGGAAGGGAGGAAGGGAAAAGAGAGGAGGGGGAGGAGGAGAGGTTAGAAACCAGACTAAAAGAGGTGTAGGAGAACAATGTATGTTGATGTAGGTGCTGCAAAGCAGGTCAACAGATTGTTTTATTATGAAAACAGTAAATCAATAAGAAAAAAGACAGTAAATTAAATCCCCTAGTGTCTGCTCGTAGCCAATATTTTGAACAAGATCTATTTATTTATATTTTACTATATTCCTGTGTTGTCTGCCACTGTCCAAATCAGAGAAGTGTGCTTCCTAAGCTCATCCTATGGGCTTCACATTTAGGTTTTTATAGTGTTTGTAGGCAGCACTGGGCTTTTGGTGTCTCGTCTCCCTGTGCTGCACCAGGGGCTGAAGCTCAGGAAACCTTCAGAGTATTATAACTGCCCACAAGATCTGTACAGAGGGGAGATCTAAGCACAGAGAAGTGGGAACTACTTCTCATTGTGACAGATTAAACCCGTCAGTTAAAGTTGTGATCTATTTTAAGAAGCATTTTGATAAATTTAAGAAATTACCCTGTTCTCTAGGACTTACATCTTTCAGCATCATTATAATGTGCTGCCTATAACTTATATACATTATATGAATTTATCCACATAGTGAATAATGAATGGATGTTTCGAGTAAAGAATTTAAAAACTTACTCTTTTTCCAGGAGGACCTGGTGGGCCAGCCTCACCAGATGGACCAGGAGGACCCTATAAAATGTGAAAAATACCTTGTAAGCAATCAAGTATTGTTTTATCGGCCACAGTACTTTTCAAAATCTAGACTGAAACCAATCGTCTTCTTCATTTCCCCATATCTATCTTTCCTGGAAAATTTCTGCCCTATTTCACAGAAAACTAACCTTCCTCTAGATATCTATAGAGATGGTAAATTCATATTGAAAACTTCTTCATAGTTGGAAGAAAGTGAATCAAATTCTTTCTATATAAAACTATTTTTAAAAGTGCTAATTTATATCTGAAAAGCATCTAGTAGGCATACTAATTATAGACTCATGGTTAACAATTCTATTCATGTCATCTACATTTGTGAAACCATAAAACTATAACCTCTAAATTTCTTCTTGTGCAACACGAGCATTTTTATGTCAAGGAGTATGACACATGCTGCGGCATGACTCACAAGTCTTATCTGCACAGAATAAGCCTATATCTCTTTGGCTGCAAAATACCCAGTGAGGATAGCTCTAGAGACAGTTACATGTGGTTTGTCTTTGGCTCCTACTGCATTTAGTATCCTCTAAACAGCCACATGTGATGAGAGCCCACTGCTATGTCATTACCACATTGGGAAAAAAAAAATGCCAATAAAATGCTCAGTTGATTTATGTCAGTGATGAAAATAATTCATGCTAACAACAGATTGATAATCTGGTTTTCTTTGCTTCAGCCTGTGATTTTAAAATAATTTTTTATTTAACATAAATTGATAGATACTGAATTTGATATACTCTGACAAAATCATTAGAATGATATAACTACTTTTATTATTATTATTATTAGGAAGGCTGTGCTTATATTCCTTAAATCACATTAAGTTAGAAACATTCCATATATGTAAGTCTGACTTAACTGGAATTCAAATATAATTGATAATTCTTTCAGAAAAATGTGTACAGATATAGCTATGCTTTTGAGAAGCTGATTATTTCTGATTATTTTTTAAAAGATTAAATAAAAATAGTGCTTCCTTACCGGTTGCCCGGGATCTCCATCTTCGCCCTTGTCACCACCAACACCATCTTGACCCTGAAATATGCAACAAAAAATGAACCCAGATATTCTCACTTTTAATTCACTTTTATAAGGGAAAAAAGTATAATATACTAGCTTAGTACTTGAGAGAAATTATTAGCAGATGGACAAATAGAGCATTATTGCGTTTTTCTCAGTTTTTTTTTTTAAGAATTTTGGTATCTCTCTTTCCATAAAGGCTTGTGAAATTGTTACCACATCGAATTTAAAATATAGAATGCTCTTAATATATGCAATGGAAGAACATGTGATTAATATACAAGGCTAGTTCATCCTTCCACCATAAACAAACATGGTATAGTTCGAGATAGGATTTGCATTACAGAAGAGACTGAGATAAAAGCAAAGATCTTGTAACTTTGGAATAATAGTAATGCTGCTATTCAGATAGTTTGTAAAACCCAATAAAGTCCAAAAAGCTAACCCAAATGAAGAGAATTACCATGCAACATAAGTCTCCAACTATATGGATTTACTGTTGTAGTTTTGACTGTAGTCTACGTTTTATTTTTCTTTCTATTTTTAGGGGTTTGCTTAAATAATTAAGAATTTTCTTTAATTATTAACAATAGAGAGATGCTGGGAATAGCCCCACCAAAATATTTTTTTCATTTTTCCATGATACTTACTGAAGGGCCAGCTTCCCCAGGGGGACCAGGATCTCCAGGAAAACCAACAGGACCCTAGAATGATGTTTTTGAAGGAAGGGAAATAAATGAAAAGTATCTTTTTTTAAAGTCATAACATGTTGAAGTTTAAGAGGTAAGAGTCATGATAAAACGATATGGGAATATTTCCCTTCTGCTAGAAATTTTTCTAAAAAATGAAATCGATTGAGAATGCTTAAAAATATACGAAATTAAAAGTCAATTTCATCAGCTATGAGCCAGAGTCTCATGACTTCTAATCTATGAAAAACTCCAAAGTGGTTTTGACATAGATGCCACTTTTAAGGAACCAAACTCACTTACCGGGTTGCCCTTAGGGCCATCGTCACCTGGTGGTCCCTTAGCACCAGGAGGTCCAGCAGCACCAGGTGGACCAGCTTCTCCTTTCTCTCCTCTTTCTCCTTTGGGACCCTATGCAAGATAAGAAAAAGCATAATTATCCTACAAGCTTTAAATCAGAGTTTCTCAACTTTGGCATATTGGGTCAGACAATTCTGCAGAGGACTATCCTGTGCATTGCGTGATGTTTAACAGTACCCCTCGTTTTTACTAATTAGATGCCAGCAGCTACCATTTCTTCAAGCGTGGCAACCAAGAATGTCTCCAGACATTGCCAATTGTTTCCTGGGGGTCAAATTCGTTCCTGGTTTAAGTCAATCTAAATTAGAATAATATAATCCTAATATAATTCACAAATGCTTTCATTTTGATGTAGCAGGGTTTGTTTGTGTCTGTTGTGGACAGTCCACCAAAAAATGTATACAATAAACAGCTCAAGTTTGAATGCTCTAACTTATGCAAATGTAATTTTTGACATTACTATATTAATCAAAATATTTAGAGACTATGCAAAGTTATTGAACAAAAAGGTTCTGCATTTGTGATTATTCTTAATGGGTTGGAAAGGAAAAGTGAATAACTGAATTTTAGCTAAGGATCAAGTTACATGTTTAAAATGTTTCAAAATAAGTCTCTGAACAGCACATTGACAACAGACAGTACTTACGCCTGTTCCTGCTTCCCCAGGAGGCCCTGGGTTTCCTGCTTCTCCAGGTTCACCCTATGAAGAAGATATCGAATGAGTATCAGAACACAGAAATTATGTTTTACATTTGTAAAACTGCCTTCAATGATGATCATGACATTTTAGACTTGCTCTTAAATCATTAAATTGTTTAAAAGGCAATGAAAAACTTCAGTAAGAGGAAGGAACTTTTCCTATTACTGACCTTGATACTTCTATTTCTCAAGTAAGGAGATAGAACCAGATAGGCCGAATGCCACCATTCTCATTAGTTAGTTAATAGCCAGAGCACTGATCCAAATTACCACCAAACTATACAAAACACACAGCTGCATGTTTCCTAACAAATGATGTATTTGTGCTGCATCAATATTCATATCATAATTAAGTTTATTGATTAAACAATTTCAATAGTTTTTGTACTAAATTAAGAGTTCAATTTATCATTATCATAACAAATAAGCAAATAATCTACTAGCACTTTGATAATCCTATAAAATATATTTAGCAGAGGTCTAAAGAACATAGAAAACCACTATAAGATACATAGAGATACTTACATACTAATTAGAACTGCTCCTTTTGAGGTTAAACATGTTATAATTTTGGTAGCCATTATGATCTTCCTGTATAAATATGTATGGCTAGTTCTAGCTTAGCAGACTAATAAATAAACCTCCTAGACTAGTAGGTTTTAGTTATGAAAGTCTGCTGCTATTTCTTTATACTTAGAAATGCATGCAAACATAATATTCGAATCAAGTAATCATCCAGTGAAGTAATACATTAGTACGCTCATGTATCATGTTCCACACAAAATCAGTGATACTAGAAATTCTGAAGTGAAAATTGTTCTAAATTTTTTAAAAATATGAGGCCTAATTTTTCTCTAATTTTTAACTCTACCATTTCCAATATTACTGGCACAAACCCATTGCTCATAAATTGGTTTGCAATGTATTAAATATAAACATAATTCCCAGGTAAGACTACTTTGTGTAAATAAATTTAACTTTTTGAATTATCTGCAAAATGATGAAAAATATCAAGTACTTTCTAGGAATTTGTTAGAAGTATTATTGTGTGTAAATTATTTTCTCTCTCAAGATAAGAAGCAAATATCTCCAGTTATCTCTAATAAACCTTACAAGTAATATATTACATTTACATTATTTACAAAGCAATGAATCATTTAGCTGAGGATGATGAATGATATATATGATATTGTTATCATTATTCATATCTTTAAAATAAAAACTTTAGTAGTTTGTCATTTAAATCAACTGTGAAGTGTCCATGTTAAGTGCTTCACATATGGAATATATAGAGTATACTGCATGGTCTCACAATGTGAAATTTAAAATAGCCAGCTCATATAAACAAAGAGTAAAATGGTGGTCTTCAGAGGCTGGGAGTGGGGGACATAGGGAGATGCTGGTCAAAGGGTATAACATTTCAGATACACAGGATGAATAATTTCCTGAGATAATGCTCAATGTGACAATAGTTAACGACACCGTATTGGATGCTTGAAATTTGTTAAAAGAATAGATCTTAAGTATTCTTACCACATGGTCAAAAAAAGATAACTACGTGATGTGATAAATATGATAATCAGCTTGAGTGTGGAGATTATTTCATAATGTATACACATATCAAAACATCAAGTTGTATACCTTAGATATATAGAACTTTTATTTGTCAATTATACCTCAATAAAACTGGGGGGAGGGGATGGAATATATATAGGATCTCTATTGACCATGCACAAAATGTTTTCTTAGGTACCATATTAACCTTTGGTGATATCTCAGTAGTTGAAACTATGGAAGAAATAACTACATTTTTTTTAGTCACCCTCTGTATATTTTGTTTCATTTCAATCCTAGTCCACTATTAGGTTAAACTAAAGTAGATTCATAAAGGATTATTTCTTTTTTTTTTTAATGAGGGAAATGAGGGTAGTAAATGAGTTTGAATAATTGTCAAAATTTAAAGACAATTTTTCTCTACCAAGTCTCTTCATTTTGAGAACAAGGCATCAATATTCATTTGTCTAAAATACATACAAAAATTACCTTTTAAATTCTAGAGACAAGTGTGCACAATATAAATAACAATTACTTAAGATAAAATTAATATTATCTAAAATGTCCCATTTTAAGTCTTATGAAAGGAGATGGGATGCAATTAAAAATAAATAAAATATTGCAACATGATCACATTATACGTGTTAAACCTGTATTTCTAGTATCAACAAGATTACACTGTATTCATTCTAAAGAATAACTGACATATAAAAATATAAATTTTGTGAAGAACACTGGCATTTAAGGGAGATGCTAGATTATAAATTTATTATTACTTATCACAAAACCATTTTATCCCATTCTATAACATACTTGTTCAGATTAAAGCTCCCTTCAGAGGGGATAGCAAATTATTCTGTATGCCTAAAGTCATAAAATACACATTTAATCTTAAGGTCCTGTTCTGATATACAGCTCTGTTTTGAGGAAATGAGTGAAGTGCAAAATCTATACCAAATACACATTATAGGGAAAACGGGTCAAACATATTTAAGCAAAGCGCAAAATGACTAAAGGATACTAGCTTTTCTTTTTCTTTCCATTGAATTAGTGAATGTGAATAAATTTTCTAAAATAGAAATGGAGAAGTATTAGCCACAATCAAAGCTGATATGGGAAATCTGTAATCTAAAGAAAATTTTATTACCTCAGATTCTGGAGAAAAAATTAAAATTACAATAGTTTTATTTTTATTCTGTTGTCACATAGAAAATTTTTTTATAATAAAAAACTAAAACTTTATTTTTCAGTGTAATAAATTAGAATCAGCTATATTTTAATCATAAGAAATCAAATCATCATCCTGATTGACCGAATTATTCTCTTGAGACACAGCTGGCAAGGCGTTATCAGACAGGCTTTAAGCAAATGGAATCATTACAGAAAGGGAGTTTCACAAAACTCCAAGCATCTGGTGTCCATGTTTGTCCAAGAGTTACACAGAAGATAAAAAACCATAAAGAAGCAACTGAAATACTTAAAGCTGTTCCCACTGCACCCAAAAGCTTTAGGAAACGAGTGAGGTAAGCTGAAAAGGCTGTTAAGTGGTGTTAGAATGTGCTACATGGGCAAAACTAAAACTGGAGACTAATTCTCATAACTGTCTAGTCTGCATTAGAGCCAAGGGGGCTGAAGCTAAGGGCAGAGGGAGGAAAGGTGTGATGCTGTCCTCATCTGTCTAACGCAGCCGGACCGTCAGAGTCGTCTCCTCTGCTATTCTTCCTATGACGACCCAACAGAAAATATTCTTTCAATTCCATCTCCAGCTCATCTGTACCTTTTCAACACAAAACTTTGAGTTTAAGAATATAAACAGATAAAGAAAAAAAAAAGAAAAAATATAAACAGTCTACCAAAAAGGACTGTTTATACAGTAAGAATTGGATAACTTTAAAATGTTCCAAATTTAGTAATTAAAAAAAACTATTTGAATAATCATATGAAGTTAATCAAAATACTAAAATGTGGGTGTTGAGCAGAAATCAAAGTCAAAATCCTATATTCCAACCTATTACATCGATTTTTCTGAGTTAAATTCTTTAATTCAAATAAATGAATTTAAATACAAAATATGACATGTTGAAATATTTTGAGAACAGAAATTTTACAATTAGGATAAGTTTATACTTCTTACATCATTTAATTAATAACTAGAAAATTTAGGAAATTTCTACATTGTTTCCACTGTATAAACTTTTATGGTATGAAATTTAATTTTCATCCCTCAAAACTGGCAAATATTTTTTTAACAAAACAAATATAAATGTCAATTTTCTTAAAAAGTCTATTAAAAATTAGCATGAATGATAAATAAACAACCAGAAATCATTTTGACATTTTCATAAAAAGGAAGAACAGATATTTTAAATGAAATCGTGTTCATAAGAAAAGCTATTCTGAACTCAGATGTTATGGCACATGCCAACTATTTTGAAAAGTACCAAAGACAGGTCATAGTATTAGCAATGAAAATATAACTCCAAATATGACAAATGAGTGATTAATTCTTCTGTAATTGAAAGGATCCCTTTTAAGTCAGTTAAACCACTTGATCTCTTCTATTTCTGGTAATGAGTATTATTAGAGACACTTAGTCTATTCAGACATAGATGGGTTAGAGTAGATCTCGACTTATTCACTTTCTAATGACAAAATCTTGATGTCATTAATGAAATTCTCTAAGCTTTAGCTTTCTCAGCTTTCATATATGGATAATAATAATACCATCATCACAGAGTGGTTGTGTTGATTAAAGGAAATAATCCATGTACATCGCTCTGCACAATACCTGGCAATCCAAAACATGATATCTCAAAAATTATTTTACCTTTAATTATTTAACTACTAGAGCAGATGAGCTGTAATCCATATAACTATTCGTAAAATGCTTAGAAAGCCAGTACTGTTAGAATCACTTAAAATATTAGCCAATATTATCAAAATCATCAATTATTGCTATTTCAAGTTGTTTATCACTACATTCCATACCTTTTCTCCAACACCACCAACAGAACCAATGGATCCTGGGGGTCCTTGTGGTCCCTACAGTGTAGGAAAAGAAATATAGTTATCTATATTCTTGTAATAAAATAATAAACTGATATATATTTATATATTTAGTTGTTCTCAGAGAGAAATATATGCAAGTATACCCTGTCAATTGAAAGATGGGACAAAACGATGCCCTTTATTGAGTTATCGAATTGACTGGACAGCAAATATTCTAATTATATTAAATCAATTTTCATATTCATTAGAAAAGGCAGGACTTCTCAGCTTTAGTCTTGTCAGATGATGCTCAGAACATAAATTCAATCTTTCTGATCATTGAATATGTCAATGTTAGAGGATGATTTTGCAGATCTTTATGGTGGACAAAATATGACTCCGGTTAGGAATGATATAATTCATGCCTCAAACAATATAAACCATCTCTTCACCTATAAATTACTTAAGGGGGATTAAAAACTAACAGCTCTTTTAGTACATCTGCTCCTACTCCATTCTGCTGGAATTAAAAGCAAGCATAACACAAGAGCAATAAAGACAAAAATAAATGATGTATTCAATGTGAAAAGGTGAAGTCAGAAGGAGAAGTTACATCAAAGTCTATAAAATTGTTAATGGTAGCAATAAGATAAATATGGCTTTACGTTTCAAAATTCTATAATATTGGAACAGTGAGTCAATTACTAAGCTTAGGGGAGATCGTTTTTATATAATTGAGAGGAAATGTTTTACATGGTAAGAGGTACACATATTATTGTGCATATATTACTCTAACATATTTGATAGAGTGAAAATACAAAATGTAAAACCTTTAGATAAAAGTCACTGACAATAGATGCATACATAAAGGACATTTGGAGTACAGACCTGGGCTAGTACAATCAAAGCCGATTATGAACCTTCTCCTCAAGCAATTGTCAGAGATAAAGGTTAAATTCAGTGACATGGAAATTATAGGTAAGGCACAGTCTTAGTATGTTGAAAAAACAAATGTGGTTATTATAATATATCTAATATTTCTCATTCGCCAATAAATATATATTTAATGTGAACTTTTTACCCATTTTATATTTGTGGTGATTAGTTCTCTATGAAGCCCATTACTTTTCCTGTAACATGAAATGGAGTGAGATGATCCTTGAGCTCTTGTCCACTTAAACTTTTAACAGTAGTGTAACTATCTGTCACTCGGCCATGCTAACACCTGTATAACTTCGAAATAATTAACTTGTATTTCACAGTTCTTACATCAGCTCCATTGGGACCTTGAGGACCTCGAGGGCCTGGAGGACCAGGTGGACCCTACAAGAGATGAATATTTAGGTTTATTAGGACCAAACCAAATGCACTTCTGATATTTTCATTTTGTGATTAAGAAAACGAAAAGAAGCTTCAATCTATAAAATTATAGTCAGTAAAGCATATCAGGGTTATAAGAAATTCTTGATGGATATAACATCATATTAGCAAATGAATTTTTACACATAGCTACAGGGAAATTAGGACTGCAGGGGAAAAGTTTAATTAAAAATTAGAAAAGTCTATTGCTACTATGTGCTATGATGAATTCATAGTACAACTAGAAATTTTTATGCTAGAATGTGCTCGATGCTAGAATATAAACGGAACATAAAGTTGGGACAAGAAATAGTGCTTGAGTAGATTTAGAATTCATTAATTGTGTAGAAAATTTTTTATTTGTATTTTTCTGTTTTTTGTTTTTGTATCAGCTCTCACTTTGAAATAATGTTGCTTTTTTCTTATTATTATTTCTATGTGTGTACATATATGTTTAGGATTGAAATAAGATTGACTAGTTAGTTGCCTACCTAAAACAGTGGTTCTCTCTCCTTTAATTACAATGTTGTGCATTATAATTACCTTGGACTTTTTATAAAATACTGATGGCCACAATCCCTTACTTTAAGGTTGTGATTAGTCTGTAGTAAATACCAATGTGTTAGTATTTTTTTAAAGGTCATAGTTTATTTTGATGTCATGGTTGAAAAGATTGTCTGCTATTAGCTATTACCATAGGTTAGGGAGAATGTATTTATATGTAGGAAACCATAGCAATCATATCTAGAAAGAAGCTTGCTATGTATGTATCTGATGCAGCTTTGAGTATTATTAGTCAGTTATTTGAATCAGCAATGTTTATTATATTCCCTGTTTTTAAGTTTATTATGATGATAAGAATTATTTCTTATTTGAAGAAAATAAAACCCAAAATGCAACTGTTAAAGTAGCAAACATATTTAAGGAAGTAAAAACTAGAATAATGTTTATTGAAAGAAAAGAGCAATTAAGAAATATGTTAATTACATTTCATTATTAATTTCAATTACTTTGCCTAATTGTTTCCTTACACAATGAACTATTAGACTTAGGGCAGAAAGCCAGAATCAATCAATGAAAATTATTATGTCATGGCATTCTAATTAAGGTGGAATTCCTTATAAAATTAAGACTTTATTCCAAAATATGATTAATTTTTAATACTGTGTTAACATTTGCTAATATCCAAATCCTGGGTGACTTATCTATTCTTTACCTGTTCCATATCAAAGTCCAGAGCTAAGTGCTAATAAATGACTGAAAATGACTGATTATATATACCTCAGTAATGTACACACTTAGAAATAAAAAACATATAACATTATTTCAAAGTGAGAAAGAAAAAAAACAGATTCAAGATGATGGAAGAGAGTTCAACAGTGGCAGATGCAGGTTGGGTGGAGGAAAGGGAAGGTGTCAATCTGAAAAATAATGGCCTTTAGAACTATTTTGCTTCTATTAATAAACCTCAAGAAAGATATTTTAATGTGGAAATTGATAATGCCCACCGAATACTTAAAAATAAAAACTTACCATGGGACCGACATCCCCATTTTCACCTTTTTCACCAGGTGGGCCTGGCAGGCCCTAAGGAAATACAATAGAAAAAAATAATAAAAGTCACTTTTATTTAAAAGGAAACCCAATTGCCTATAATAGTGTAGGAGAGGTTCTTGTGCTACGGAATAAACCACAGAGCAGGCTGTGCTCAGATGTCACCCGGCCGCGTCTTTACGGGAAAATTATTTTACTTCCTCTGGATTTTCCTAACTAGTCCCCCATGCAGAATTGTTTATATTTCCTCCTTTCACAACACCACTCTGTACACACTTGAACTGTTTACGTAAAACACAATTATGACACCATTTTATGTATTTATAATCACTTTGCAGCAGGGGTCTTTTTAGGTGCCAACTTTTTAATCTCTAACAGCTAGCAGAGGGTCAGGCAAAAACTACGATTTCAATAAAATGATGAATTAATGTTGATGAATAAAAGGAAACAAATTCATAGAAAAGCTACATGCAATACAATGTTTCTTGTAACACTAACCCTGATAGTTAAAATTCTCACTTATTCCAAATAGTTAATCATAGAAAACATAGCTAAAAACATATGATTATATAAACTAAGGAAAAATGACAGGACTATGGATATGATACTTAACTAATAATATATTACATATGAATAGTGTATAGATAAGTAATAAAATATAAAAACAAATTAATATGTATAGTATAAATTTAACTGTCATATATATTTAAAATAGATATGGTAATTATTGGATAGAAATACTAAAAGTGGTCATAGTTTTTAAAATAGTAGGATTATGGAGTGCTGTAAGTTTTTAATGTTTTTAATGTTATTATTACTTATATCTTATACACTCTTTACATATTTAATATTCAATGCCTATACAATAGTATTTCAGATGTAACCTATTTAAGAAATAAAAAATACATAATATAAAAGTTCTAAGTTCCTGCTGGTACTTAGAAAATAATTGACTTGGTACTATACTGCAGTGGCTGAAAATTATTTGACAATGATCCAAAGTAATAAATACATTTTAGTTATTATTCCCTAAACATGCACATGCAAAACAGCTAAAGTATGAGTTTTAAAGTAATATTTACTCTTAATGAACAGCGGATGATCTTTGATATGTTTATTTTGTTCTACCTATCCTTTTATACTTCATTTTTTTAAGAGGATAGTAATAATCCACTAAATTGTTTTTATGACCTAGTAATTCCACATAACTCTCAGTTTAGAGAGAGTGCTTTATGGAGTATATGCATAAACTTTAAAAAAATTTTTGGCATATATTCATTTTTATGAAGAAATCTTAATTATTGATTAATAATGGGCTACACATACCAGGATTTCCTTTCTTTCTCTCTCAAATATTGGCTAGATGTCTAGGAAAATTGTCTATTATATGTATTTCTTAGACAGTTACCATCATCTGATAGAAGCTTCTAGAACTATTCAAGAGGAACTAGCCAGATAGTGTTTCAGGTTTTCATCTGCCTAAGAATTATCTGGGAGAGATTGGTAAAATTTTAGATTCCAAGATCCACAAGCTCAGAGATTCTAAATCATTGCTGGAGCAACTTAGACATAGGTAAGTTCCTGTAAACACCATGTAAACTAACATTCACAGTCCCTATATTTTGCCCAGGTTTCCACCTCTTTAGTAGACAGTGCATCTAATTTAGGATCCCCAAATTGAATGGTATGTAGACATTAGTTCACAGCTTTCTTTCATTTCTATAACAAGCCCAGCTTTGCAATGCCATCTTTTCTCTATGCATATGGTTATTCCTAATATTATTTCGATAGGAACCTTGCAATAGAAATTGAAATATTTATTTCTTTTTGATGAAGTCTGATTATAGTTTGAGTTGATTAAGACAGAATGTTCTTATTACTAAAATTATTAGAGACATCATGAGTCAAATTCTCTTGTTGCAGAGAATTAAACGTGCTAAGTGGCACTCCAGTGTTAATCGGTTTTCATATACCCTAACTTTCTCTTAGGGAGCAATTTATACATGAAGAGATTTCATTTTAAGGTCTGTTAATTTAAAACCATTTGCTACTTAAGTGAAAAAATTAAAAATGAATTTAGACCAAGAACTCTCATTCTATATGTCTCCTTCACATGCAGACGAATAGTAAACATGAAGTAAAAAACAAGTCATTTAACCAGAATACGAGATTATTACTATTTACGTCAATTATAATAGCTGATATCTATTTTGCCGCGAAGACCCATTTAAAGGATGTAGATCAATTGTGAATGTTAATTACATTTTCATTCCTGATTTAAAGAGATAGCTGGGGAAAATATAGTCAATTTTTTAGTGGCTTGATTTCTTGAATCTTCATCAAAGAGCACATTTCTTATGTACTGGAAATGAAGATAATTTTTATTTAATATTTCATAAATATAAGCTACAAGGCATTGTCTTTAATCATGAGAACAACATTCCTAAATTACAACCTTACAGAATTCAGAGTAATCAATTAAATCAAAAGGCAGAAAATGAATGGTAAGATACCCATTGGTGATCTAATTTTTAATGCTTTGTTGTTGTTTTCAAATATGTGTGTTTTTCATACTTATTATATCCAATACTCATGATTGCTTATTTGTTATTGTTTAATGAGTGTAAAAGAGTTAAATTTTTGCATTTTTCAACTAGAAAAGAAATTATTTTGGCTTTAAAAGAAAATTAGAAAATGATAATATCATATTCACTGGTAGACATTCATTGAGTCTTAACAATTGTAGTTATGAGAATATAATTAATTATATTGTTAACTTTTAAGTACTAGTGAAATAGATGATTTAATTTGAACATTCCTAATATTTCTAATGTGGTATAACTAATATCCATATGGTACCCAAATATTATTTTTAAAAATTTTATAATATTTTAGAGGATCACTAGGTAGGTACAGAATGAGCAAGTGGAAAAGGAAAGCTAGTATTTCCAGAGTTCCAAGGAAGACATGAGCATCCCACGGAAGTGTGGAAAACAACCCAGAGTTGATACATATTATGCAATGTTTTGCCTAAGAATCCAGTTGTAGCACATATTTGAAAGTAAATTTCTTAGCTTTACAACTTTATACTTCCTCTCCTGAATGTGCTTTATAAAATACAAATTATAATCTTAAATAAGTTATTTTAAATGATCAATCATTGTTAATTTATTTTACCTATTATTGTTTAACATTTGCTATTGGCAGTTTGCTATTTCTCAAAATGCTTTTATTTTTTGCTAGCCATTTGATGTACTGATTTTCCTGTTATGAAACCTGTGAAACAACCCTTCTAACATCTTTACTTTTAACTATCCGACATAAATAAGGTTGCAGTTCATTTTTAAAATAAAGAAAAAAAAAAAACATAATACCTAAGGTGAGGCTAAATAAACCCCAGAAATAGAAACCAGGGCAGATATAGCTTCAAAAAAATGAATAATAGTTGATTTTTAAAAAGCGGTTTAAGTTCAGATATATATTTAAGTAAATCAATCCTTATGATTAAACATTGTACCAAGTTCCTCCTCAGAAAAAAGGAACACTGCTTTGTTTTACATCAAATGGAAAACCTGGGATGAGAAGCAGGTGGAAATAACAAGAGTACACCAGGCAGACAGCACCTTACCTGAAGACCTATGGGACCAGGAGGTCCTGGGAAACCTCTTGCACCCTCATCACCTTTTTGTCCAAACATCCCCTGCTGGCCTCTGGGGCCTGGCTCGCCATCACCTCCCTAGAGGAGAGCAATGAAAGTGATCACAGACTGGAAAAATTGTGACTTTGATACAAGTCATTATAAATACGTAGCCATTTTTAATTTAACCAAAGCTGATCCATTTAGAAGTAACCAAGTAAAAAGTAGATTACATTTCCATTACCTACTGCAAATATACTATTATTTGTTTTGCTTCCATTCTTTTTTTCTGGAGTGTGACGGATTTTGATATTCTTATGTATACCAAGTAAAGTGAAAGCTTTCTAATGAAGAAGAGATAGTGTTCAGAATTTACTCCAAAATAAGTACTTCTCAATTGGTTATTCTCTGATTCCAAATGAAGTCACAGTGGTTTTTGTTTATAAAGATCAGCTTGGTTAGCTATATTAGATAATTGAAATTTCATTCAATGTTAAGCATACAAATAAACTTATGACCATATGAAATCAACTGGTTATGTGACCGTTTATGAAGTTAAATTAGGAAACTGTAAGGATTTAGATTTGGTGAACAAAGAGGAATACTTACAGCAATTCCAGGAGCACCAACTGGACCCTGAATACCTGGGGGACCAGGAGGACCCTGCAGTGAGATAAAAATGAGTAATTTTGAAACTGAAGCCGAAAGAGCCTCAGCTATAGAGTGTGAAACGTTTGGCTGATCAAAATTTATTTGGCATCCCTCCACTTCTTTGGGGAAAAAGAACCTTTTGTACTTAGTGCAGTCAACCATTATTTATTTTACTCCCTGACACTTGGACATGCATATTTGCAATCAATTTTAAGTTGATAGTTATTGAAAGCACTCATATCTGCAATGTTGTGGATATTTAAAAATGGATTTCTATGTTAACGCAAATAATGTTGAAGTTTTACACTTGAAAAATTTCAAAATACCAGATTTTTTTAATGCAATATGTACAAGTCAGAAAAGGCACATAAAAAAATTCATCTATATGTTATCATTTAAGTGACTATTAGGATGCAGAGGATTCTATATATACAGAATGCAGCAATATGTGAAAATTTAGAATTCTTTATGTGTAAACACATGTAAATCGAGTGTTATCTATTAAGTATATCAGAACTCCTTATTTTGAGAAGTAGATTTTAACAGGTTTTTGAGTCTTCCATGCATAAATAGTTCTTGTTATATGTCTTTTTAAATGTGTAAGCAACTGATCAGGCACTGTATAATATCCAGACACTGAATTGAATTATGTTACTCCTATCATAACTGCCACATGTTGGGAAAAAGTGCTTAAGGCAAAGGCTCTGAGTGAGTCTATGGACCGCTGGGTACCTGAGACCCCTACAGGTTTCCACGAGGTAAAATTCTCATAACACAAAGACTTCTTTTGTCTTACAACCATATGGAAAGATGAACTAATGATGGAAGGTAAATATTTTGGTGACTTGGTCTCATTCTGAGACTTTTAGGGTTGGAATGACTGCATATCTTTGAATATACATGGCTTTGAAAAGAGGTTTTATTAGAACTGACCAAATCCCAAACCGAATAGTTTCCAATATATTACCAGAGGTAATACAGTATTGATATTATAATCTTCGGATAGGTAACTAAGTTGTACTAATGAAAGTATCCATAGTTAATAGCAAAAGGAGTTAAATGAATAATATCCCCTCAATAAAAAGTAGGAAACTCACATTTTCTCCTTTGTCACCCTTGCTGCCTTTTTGTCCTGGTTCACCAATTTCGCCCTGTATATGAAATTTTGAGGTAAATTTTATCTCTAATGTCATACCTGCCATTTCATTGTTATCACGATCATCTCATTATTAAATTTTACATTAATGTGATTACATATTAGCACTTGTCACCGTTCAAATTGTAAAAACCTAGGTTCCCTCTGCTTCTCACTTTCTACTATTGACTAGTTCAGAGACGAACAAAAGTCAGCTGAACTTTGATGAATACTGCAACTGGATTTTTAATTCACAAAATCATCTTGGTCTGAAATATCACCATTGTAAACTGATAATGGAAGTACATTGATTTACACAAAAATATAATTATGCATTAATCAAAAATTACTTTATTTTTTCTCCTAGTTTTCCAAACGTTAAAATGTAGCACATTATCAGAGCAGTAGTTCACAAATTTTTGTTATTTCACAATAATATAAGAAAATGTATTCAATTCAAACACTTAAAAACACAACTATACATTCAGAATCGAGAGCTTTGATTTTTACTATATGTTAGTAAGATAGAAGCACAGGATTATCAAATATGTATGTAGCTCATTCTTAAGTCTTACTCTGCAGTATCGAAGACACAGGGCTAAATGTATACAAATAATTAATTTAATTAATTTCACATTTACTTCAAAAGCATATATATTTAAAAATAAAAACATTTGGCTGTTTTTTCTCACTATCGTCATTCTTGTACGAGTGCTTTTCTTGTTTACATTACACATATGTCATGGGAGAGATACCAATTCTCAACCTCCAAAATAAAACTTTTGAACCCATGGGAGATGTAGGAAACTTTGAAAAAGATATCATTAGATTTCTCATCTAATCTTAAAAAAAGATTAAACTAGGATTCTTGAAAAAAAAAAAAAAAACAACCAATGTATCACAGGATGTACTAACATGAAAAAAAGAACACCAACCTTATCTCCATCTTCTCCAGGGGAGCCAGCGGGCCCAGCAGGCCCTGGGAGACCCACAGGGCCTTGTACTCCATCTCTCCCAGCAGGGCCCTGGGGACCTTTTTCTCCCTGTATCAAAAACCCAGCAGATCGTTTATTTTGTTATAAGAAATCTACAAATTACCTATTTGTTACAATTTTTAAAGTGCAGCTCTGTCATACTCTGTCTTCCATTTTTGATGAGGAAATTGCTTAATATTGCTAAGAAAAATAATATTTTCAAGTAGTAACTGACCATACGAAAGATCCCTACATTCTTTTATGACCAAGAATACTATCCTCATTAATAATATATGAATCTCAAGCTATGGTTCATAAAAATAATGAAGACTCATAGAATTTTTCTTTCAAACACACATTTTCTAATCTAGTATTATATATTGATAAATTGGATGCTTATTGTTTATAAAAACATTCTGAGCTTTCACTCCTTAGTGATGCTACTAAAATAGCAAGGTAGTGGCTATTAGACCCAAAAAAAAATCATCGAAAATGAATTTGCCCAACTTTAAACGTAACCTTTCTATATTTTTAACAAACGTTTGATGATGTCCCTAAATTTTGCTATTTTAACTCATTGTTGCTTTTACTATTCAAAATTACACTGCTGCTAGCATTTATTTGTTTGGTGGTTATTTTTTGACAATGGCATTATTTTCTTGTTTTAAAATTCACCTGTATTGTATAATTAAAAAAGAAAGAGCACCTCAATAATGAAGACAAACCCTATTATCAGAGTTTAAAAGGAATTATTTTCTAAAAGTCAAGATTTCATTGGTTTTCACTAGTATATTTCCCATTGCACTCAGTGGTTCTGTCTTTTCTCCCGTTACACAAGCTGAGGTCCACAAATCATCAGCTCCTCCAGCCTTTGCATTACCCTGCTCCCCAGTCCCCCTCCCTCGCCACCTCCTGTTCCTATAATGAAATTTTTTTTATCTGTTCTCCTTAAACACATTCACCGTCACTTTCCCTCCACTACCAACACCTTATTCCAAAATACTAGTAGCCTTCCTCTGAACTACTGAAGTTACCTCCGTCCTTCCTCACATCTGTTCTTACTTCCAAACTCTCCCCTGGGCTATAACCAGAGAAACCATCAGATCGCCTTACCAACATTTACCAGTCAGTTTACTGTTTTGGCTTTCCAAGCCGTCAGTGTGGCCTACCCTTATCTGGGTCCTACGACCCGCCCAGCTACATCACGCCTCCCCTTTGCCCTCGCTTTTTGCATTCCAACTCCTCTAGACTTTTTTTCAGGTGAACCTGATTCCACAGCCCTCCCATCATTTGGCCGGAGCATATTCTTTTGTTCCCTTGGCCTGAAATGCTCCTACAAAGGCCCTTCGCCTAATTAATTCTTCCTCATCTTTTACGTTCTACCATCAGCGTCCTGCCCAACGAAAGGCCCTCATTCCAGCTCAGGTCCCTCTGTTCTAAGCTGACATACACTGGCCCATTTCCTTCCTATCACTAACCAGAGTTTGTAATTATACATGCACTTCGTGATTCTTTGCTTATTATCTAATTGCCCATCAGACAATAAATAAACCATGTAAGGGTGGGAACTATCTGATTTTTCATTCCATTGCATCCCTCTGGCCTGTGGCCCAGACTAGCCACTTAAGGAAATTTGTTGAGTGTGTTAATTAATGACAACAAAAATAACAAAATGTCTATAAAACAAAGTTAACTTGTTAATTCTGATTTATTATTTTCCTGGGCTCCATATGATCTTATTTTTCAGAACTATGTCATAATTATAATTTAAAATATACCCCTGACGTCACCCTAGAGACCTTTTATTTCCTTTAAATGAAATATTACAATATTTAAACTTATCTATACTCATAAAATATGCTGTTATTCACAGTGAAATTTACTATCACATCAGCAGATTCTGATATTTCTTCTTCATTTTGATTTCCTTGTAAGCCTGAACTCCAATAATCAATTCTTTTATATGAGAGTATCTGTAAATAAGACAGATTAATTTGTATCTGCCTTTATTTCAGTACATATAATCTCTATTTAAGGATCACCTGCCATTTATTTCTTCTGATCTTGGTCTGTGTGGAGTAAGAAAAAATCTTTCAACTGATCTACACCACTCTAAACGTAGTTTCTTCATTTACAACTCCGTGAGAAAACAAACTCTTCCACCATTATGTATCTCTTGGCTCTCAACCTACAGTACTATCAGAAACATCACCCATCTCTTCTTAAGTAGTCTTCATTAATATTAACAGCTGAATCTTACCTTACAAAATTGATAGAAATTAGCTACTCATCTCCATGTCCCATGTCTCACTGGGCACAATCTTGTATTTAGTCTATACTCAGACCTTCAACTTTTATTACAATCCACAGAATCTATCCCACCTTACTCAAGAGCCAATTTATGCATTTATTTTCTGGTTATTAATTCATCTTTTTTTATGACATCATCAACACAATGCTGATGATGATAATCATTTACTGAACAATTATTGTCAAGAGTCTTCAAAGTTATTTAGAACTACAATTTCATTTAATCTTCACAAAATATTGTGGTTATCATCTTTTCACAGATAAAGAAAAACAGAAGTTTTGAGATGTTAAGTAACTTAGCCAAAATCATGAACTAAATTAATGATAGAACTGAGCATCCAACCCAATTCTAACAACCATAACTTCCTCACTTCTCACTGATTCTTTCCTTGTTATTGGTGAAATCTATAAACATACGTGCACTACAGTCATAATAATGAGGCAGCACCTTCAATTTTGCTAGTACTTCACCCTGCTGCACCACTGTTCTCTGAACCCTGTTTACGTAAGTGGCTCTACACATACCTACGCCACCTCTTAATTGTGCACCTTCTTTTTGAATCCCACTGTAATTACCCTAAAGTCATGAATGCCCAGCTGGCCAAATACTGGTTCTCTCTCTCTCTTTTTTTTTTCTCTCAGCTTTCAATATTCGTGATCTTTTACAACATTCAATAAAGGAGAGTCTTTTCTCTCTTGGCCTGCATGACTGTGTGCCCCTGGATGAATTTTCTATCACTCATGGACTCTTTTCCTTTCTCTCTTTTACTGGATCCACCATTACGATTCTCCCTAAAGAGTGAATCCAGACCTCTAATCTCCTGCAACATTGCATCACATGGGAATTCAGCAATATTGTTCCCAACGTCACCCTCCCTCTAATCGATTCCCAGATTTACAATCGTGACACTGATCATTCTTTCCGCCTTTTATACACATGCTCTTGAAACTGTAAATATTTTTTTCTCTTATCCTCAATTACTATTACCTAATCAATTTGTGGTTAATACACTGCGTTCACTGAGTTTTTGATCCTCCCCCCCCCCCCCATTTCTACTGCTATCTCTTAGACAGACACATTATCAACACAGCTTCTTATCTGTAATCCTTGAATCCGGTACCTCCCTAATTGAATTAGTAATTATCTTCAACAATTGTTCTGCCCATGTCAGAATATTTCTATCAATGTAGTAAGTTAGAAGAGGTTTTAGCTCTCTTCTCCTTCTCTGCTTTCCAGTATCTCCACCTTCAGAATTTCTAATTCGATTGACTAATTTGGAGGTGCATACTAGGCCTCGGTTATTGTTTTAATTAGGTCATATGGCTATCAGTGACTCTTATTTTCCACTTTCTCCCTTCCAAGGAAGGAACTGGACTGGTGGGTAAGTGGACTAAGGTCTTGCCTCCCACGATCCCCACTTTATCTTCATGCAAGCCTTAACATGCTGATGATCACAAGCTGCTCAGAGGAGTTAAAATGCAACATTTATATCTGGGTTGAGGAAAAGGTAATAGGTTGTTCTTAATATTTTTGCCAATGTTTCCACCAGTTTTTACAAAAGCTCCACATGGAGGTCTATGAGTACTTTCACCCAAGAATTTTATAACCATTTTAAGCTACTATTCCTAAATAGATACCTTCTTAGAAAATACTGCCTAATACAGTGTCTAGCATTTAGTTGATCTCAATACCTATTTAGTGGATAAAAGACCAATAGAATGAACAGCTTGGAATTTTTTTGGTGGTGGGAATTGAGAGAGGAAGGCTGGGCAGAGTATTCCCTTTTCTCTTCCTTGTCATAAGTATATCATCAATCACAACTAAAACCCAGGCCCACATCTTTGCTCTTACAAGGCCTTCTGTCAATAATTTCTCCTCTAGCTCACCGAGTTTATTTCGTATTATAACTTTCAGTACTTTTCCATATGCTCACCTGTTTCAATATTTTATTTCTTTAAAAGTCAAGGTGTTTAACCACTTTAAAATCCATCATTTGATATATTATCTTCACAGAATTCTTGACTTCTCTAATTAGTATAGTTTCGATTTGTATAAAAAGCAACGTATATCCTTTTATCTGTACACATTCCTCGCTGTATTGTGCCAAAATATGGTTGCCCCAGATTTCTGAATGAACTTATATGACAGGGCCTGAATCTATGTCTTTTCTACCCCCTTTCAGTATACACTGTACTATAAAAGTTTTATGGATAAATATTTAGTTTCCAATTGGAAATTATAGAACTTGTAAGAGGGAGGTAAATGATAATTTTTTTTCATAGTTGTTTATTTGTCATTTAAAAAAAAATTTTAACTTCAAAAACTGAACCAAACTGACAACAAACATGTCTAGAAGCCAGCCCTCATGCATGGAAGCAAGATCTCAAATACTCCTTATAGTTTATTACTATCTCGGAAAACAATATCTAAATTTTCAACTAATTTACTAACTTAGAAACCTATTGCTTTAAAAATTTATCAGTAAATAGATGTGCTTCGACTGTCACCCAAGAATTCTATCCACAGGCGGCACAGCCTCATTTTAATATTTTAAATGTTTCTGAAAGGTAATAGATCACCTAAAACAATCATTTTAATTTGGAAACACTTGGGAAATATCGCAAAGAATAATGAGAGAAAATACTTGCTATATGAAAGCAACTTGCTTAACATGAATCAACTTGAAGAAACTAAAGTCTTAGTAATAAAAAGTATTTTGAAAATTATAGGCTAACTGGATTATATATTTCAAGACTTACATGTATTCCAAAGTATTAAATGCATGATTTTGTGAACGATGGTCAGCGATTTTTATCTACATTTATCTACACTTACTAAATAAGTTGGTGTTTTAATCTTGGAAGATGAAAGAATGATTTTTTTTTAAAGAAAATTATCATGATTAAATTGAAAGCAGTAACAAAAACAGGGAAGAAATCTTGACAAAAAAAACATAAACTTAATGAACAGAATATCGTCTGTGATCATTTAAATATGAAATTTTTAAATCCAATAAATATAAGATGAAATAATTGGTCAGATGTTTCCCATCCTAGTTCGAAACTCAAATTACATGAGAAGAGCACCCACTTTCTATGGGTTTTATTTACGGACTATGAAAATGATTGGAAATAAAGTTGTATTACAAGAAGAGTGAAAAGTGCACACATTTCTAATATAAAACAGCAAAGTATATTTTTAATCAAAACTCCAATTTTATTTTTTAAAAGGAGTAAAATCAGAAGGTTTTTACATTAATAATACCAAACTCCCTCACAGGTATTAGGGTTTCATACAGTGTGGAAAAATGTCATCTCGTTTAATTGAATTTGAAATTTCTCTGTTATAAATATAAAAAGAAGCGTGTTTATATGCCGGGCACATATGCAGTGAGAATGCAATGGAGTATGAAGAGCTAATATCCTTGAATAAAAAGTAATAACTTGTGCAGGGTAGCAGTATAATATATATTTTTCCTTCGAATTACTTACAGGAGCACCTTTCTCTCCAGCTGGACCAGGAGGACCCTGGGGTCCTGGACGCCCTGGCAATCCAATCGGGCCAGCTGTACCTGCAGATCCACGTTCTCCTGGTGAGCCCTGGAGCATGGGGTAAAAAAGGTATTTTGTTATTGATGATGGAAAAAGTGATACTGGATTAAGAATCACTTATTTAATAGTGGAATCTATAGTATAGCAAATAATGTAAAAGTCACTTTTAGATAATTTTAAGATCTTAAAAAAGAACAGTTATACTCATTATTTGAAAAATTAATTTCTAGCCCCATATGAAATGCACATATTGAAGTCAAGAAATATTGATAAGAAAACTTCAAAATTGTATATCCTTAATATTTTAAAGATGTTATTTTTTCATTTAGCTGTTCACAATTGTTCACAATGCTTTACAAGACATAATTCCAAAACATAACTTCCTATACTATTTCCTGTTTATTTTGGATTGGCTGAATACACTTTCTAGACTAGTATTTCTCAAAGTGATTTCTGGGCTTCATCTTAAACTTGCTGAATCACAATTTTAAGTGACTTTGGAATCTGTCATTGCATTAGGCTACAAATATAATTTTTTACATAATAAATATTGGTAATCACTATCCCAGAGTTAGGACCTTTTCTCAAAAAATAAGTTCTTAAATTTAATTTGGAGTTCTGTAGGATCTTTAGTTTTTATTATGAAAACTGACAAGATAATTAATATTTGATTATATTCATTTGATGTAGCCTATATATTTTTCTACTAATTTGCTTTAAAAATACCTAACGCATGAAATTAAAAAAAAAATAGTATGGATACTGCCTTCATATTTATTACCTCTATCAATAATTTAAGAAAACACTACTTAAAGTAACAATATAAGTAATGTAAAGGTATATTTACTAAGTCTTATAGAACTCAAGTATAACCTATTTATTATTTCCAATTTTATTTGATACAAGATAAAAAGGATGTTGTCTTTGGATTAGATTCCTAAATTTGTCATTAAATTATAATTGATCACTTTCATAATTGAACTAAATGTGAAATATTAAGAAATATAATTTTTCATAATAATTAAGATGTTTTACATAACAACATCATCATCACACAACTCATAAAAGAAATGATTTATAAAAGCTAGAGAATGCAATACTCTAACATTTATTTTCTAATATTATACTTCTCATATTTTAGAAATAATTTTATTATTTATTCTCTAAGGAAGACATCAATGAATCCAAGAGGTTATTTAATTCAAATTTTTTAAATTTAGTATCTACTCAATTTTATTAAAATATTAAATGATTACAAAGAATTACAAGAATATTTATTACCTAATTTCCTGGCAATATTTTTCTTGCTAAATTTACAAGGTACATAGAATACTTTTTATTTAGCCACTTATTGGAATATTAAAACAATTAAAATGAATGGAGAGGATTTAGATTTGAGGTTACAGGGAATAAATAAAGAGTAATACTAAAAAAAGTGATTTTATCTCTCATTTTCTTTGTTTTCGGACTAACTGAACCACTGTTATAGTTTTTTAAATTATAGTTCACCTTAAACTTAGGATTAGAAATAATTATGAGAAGCTTTACCAAAAATAAGGTGAAAGAAGTCATGAAATTTGAACTTGATATAAACAAAAAGTGGTATTTTGGAGCTATAATAAATATTTAAAAGTAAATCCAGTAATAGTTCCTCATATTACATAAGTAATCGAGTTGTGTGAAAATTAAATTTTTACCAATCCAAAAACTACAGAATAATTACAAAAGAAATTGCAGTATTTTTTACACAATAAACATATATCCCCTGTCAAACTGTTTTTTTAAATTTCATAATATTAAGATATTTTTATTAAAAAGAGTCCACCACAAGTGGTTTAAGTGTTAAACAGGTGGCGGTTTTTGGATGAATGATCCCAGAGGCCAGTGCAAAAGAGAAAAATAAAAGTAGTCTTCCGAGCGTCTTACATTTAAGAAGTAAAGCCCAAGAGGTGAAAGATTTGTCCCTATTTATTAGAAAGAGGGAGGTCAGAGGAAAGCTGCAGGAGGAGGAGGAGGACAGAGGAAGGGAGGGAGAGAGAGCTATGGGCATTGAGAGACAGACAGACAGACAGACAGAGAGACAGAGAGACAAAGATGAGAGAGAAGAAGAAAGAAGGAAGAAGGAGAAGGAGAAGGAGGAGGAGGAGGAGGAGGAGGAGGAGGAGGAAGAGGAGGAGGAGGAGAAGGTAGGATTCGTAGAGTTCTCTGACATGAAAGAAGAAGAAGAAAAGGGAGTCTTCTTCGTCATTCTCTTCGATTCGGAGGTTTTCTCGGCTCCTTCGTACTTCTTCTTCCTCTCGTGCTCCGTCTCTCATCCTCCTCCGCCTCCTTTCGTTACTCGTTTCTTCTCATTTTTCTTCGTTGGAGAGGCGGCTAACAGAACAAGGACCCCAAAACTGAAAGGAATGAGGAATGCGAAGGTGTTCCTTGAATTACAAAAAAGAGAGGAAGAAAAAGTTCAGCAATGAAAATACTCTTTTCTTGGTAATATAAAAATGTCAACAGAAGACAACATATAATGTACCTAGGGTGTTTTTGTTTTATTCAGGTTAACACTAACATCCCTAAAGATAAGTCTCTAACACTGATTTATTGAGGATGTGTCCACACAAGGTGACTGTATTACACTTGTTTTAACGCTGTACTTGTAAAATCTCAGAAAAGTATTACTACCCACTAGTGTCATCAAATCTAAACTAAGCATCCAATTTAAGTGCTGAGATATTTTATTTATAATTGATGATACCAAAAAAAAATGCAAATTTTATGTCAGGCCATCAAATCTTTCTCTTTAATCCTGTTTTAAATTTACACTCCAACTGTTCAAAGACTACCCAAGGAAGCTATCACAGTAGACTCCGTTGAGGTTGACGGCTTTGAGGCTGGCATGACAAAATGACAGATTCGCTAGAAAGCAGAAGCATATATTAAGAGAAGTTATTATTTTTCAATTATTGTGCCTGCTAAACAATTATTGTGCTTAGGTACTTTGTGTATGTAATGTAATTTCTTTCCTATACAATTTCTTTATTTTTCAGGTGATGGCCATGAGGCCAGCCGATATACGCTCTAACCTGCACAAAGATTTTTCTGAAATGCTGAGTACTTCCTAAATGGTAAAAAGCAAAAACAAAAACCCTGATTGTTTGTTCCACTAGAATTTGTACATTTGTGCTAAAATTTAATAAGTAGAAGAAATATGGGCAGTAAGACCACATCTACCAGACCAGGCTCATATTGGTTGAGCACTCTATAAAAAGAGAAAACTTCAAAGAATGGATGGCAATGCTCATTTCCTTTGCCCAAATAGTCATACTCTGTCATTCAAAAAGTTCATTTGAATTGTGCCATACAATTCATTAGAATCTTTACAACTTTATTGCTAATTTTCAACAACAAATAATTGTTTAAAAATTAAATATTTCTTTCTTATATGGAGAACTCTAAAACAGTTCGGAGTACTGCATCTTTTTGAGAATATATTTATCCTTGATCTTCCCAGAAAAATATTCATATACACATATTCAGAATTTTTTTACTTTATATTTTAATATTGTAATGTGAAAATTATTTTCTCCTAAAATATATCTCTCATGGTTTCTCTAACACAATATGCCCATTTTTACCTCTGAATGTTTGGTCACACTTATTTTCTACCTTGGGAAATCTTTGAGCTTGTCCCATACTATTTAAATCCCAGTCATTTTTTGGCCCAGGATAGCAACAACCTTTCCAAAAAGTCATATTATTATGAGAATTTAAAGTATGAGACATTCTTCTAAATATCCTTCACACATTCTACATAATACTCTAGTGTTCCTACCATTATTTATTGGAGGAATTAATGTAGCATTTGTCATACTTAATTTTGTCTGTAAACAGATCTGATGTCTTCTTTAATATTTTCAAAGCATAAAATACTTAGCGTATGCACCAAATGGTTATAAATAATAGTAATAAATATAAGAACATTATAAAATTAGATATATGCACTGGTATTTTTATAGAGTATGTAAATATGATGAATATATTTAAAAATATAGGATTACTCATTTGTAGTGAATAAAAATTACCCTAATTTGTAGGGAAAAGAACATCAATTAAATGTATATTTTCCTTAGAAGCTGTGGTGTAAAATTTAAGACAAATATATATTTCCTTAATTAGATACATTATGACAGTCAGATACATGAAATAACTCATGGTTTTTACTTAAGGAAAGAATGCTTATTAATTTTATAGTGAAGTATGTTTAATATTTAATATTGATCAAGTACATATTTTCATGTACATCAAGTAGAGAAGGAATGCTGATTTGAATCAATGATAAGTGTATATTTTATAGATATTATATATTATTTTTTATTACAAAGCTTAATTTAACTATTTTAATGGTTTTTTAGAGCATTAATAAGATTAAATTTCTGGTTGCCATCTTGCTTGTGGAATCTGCATTAAAATTAACAATAAAAATCTATTACTTCTCCATAGTTAAAATACTGTTATGATATTGTCACAGCTCATTAACTTCAAAACAGTGGCTGAAAATAAGAAGAGACTTTTTGGTTATATATTTATTTTCTAAAGTGCAGCTGCAAATTTCTTTCCCATTGATTATTTCCAATATTCTGTACATCTAGATATTTTTAATAACAGTATGCTCTGGAATGATTTTATTTTATACATCTATAAATGAAAAGTGAAAATCTCTGATGATACCTATTAATTAAGCAAATAATATTACAAACTTGTAAATCTTATTAAAATATCTCCAGGCTGACTTTGAAAAAGTTAACCTCTAGTGCCAAATGAATCTAGGAAATTCCCATTAAAACAAAAAAAAAAAAAAAAAAGAAAAGAAAGAAAAACGTAAAGAAAAAAAAAGAAAGAAAGAAAATTTAAACCCAACTTTAAAAAGAGAACCCATTTACACATTCAACAAAAATATAATGAGAATTTGAGTCTTGTGTGACTGGGAATACGAAATGTATAACGGTACATATCGGCCCTTGAGAAACTCACATTACAAATGCATTTTTTTCCCATCAAGGGTAGACATTTATCGTAATAGAAATTCTTGCATTGCTCTATAACTGGATATAGTAAAGAGGGCTTTATAATTGTTGGTTAAATAATTAAATCTAAAACCAATATGTTTGGGTTTAAATATGGGTTAAATAGATAATGATAAGCTTCACAAAAGTAAGATTTCTGCTTTTTTTTTTTTCCTTAAAGTTTTCCACTGATCTCCAGCAATTCGAGTAGTTACTGGCAAATTGCAAGCCCTAGGTAAATGTGTCAATTGTATGTGTGACCTTTTCCTTTCCGGAACTAGAACCACAAGCTTTGGCATCTTGAGCAAACTGGTTAACCTCCTTATGGATCATTTTTCTTACCAGAAATAGTGTGTCTTCAGGATTTTGTGATGTTTAATGTGGTGGTACATCAAAAGTTCTTTGAAAAATGTCTATCTTAAAGTATGAAAGCAATAGATGTTAGAGAACTGTATGTAAACATTTCAAAAATAGACATACAATCTGAAAAGATTGTAAAAGTGAAATTTCATAAAAAAACTAAGATCCAGAAGGTTATATGGCATAAAGTCATACTGTTAAAAGAAGGGTGGAGCTTTTCTGACAGCAATATCTGTAATCCTAATTTAAAGTGCTAGTCAAAGTTTAAAAGGGGCCAAAGGTAAAAGGAATAAAATTAAAAATAAAGTTGTCCAGCTTTTTACGTAATGGTCTTAGTGGTTGTTCATGATCATTGCCTATATCTAAGAAGGAAAAAAAAAAAACAATGAAGCAGTAAGCTTGAAATAGGTATACGTTAAAGGTGTAAAATATATTGGCCTCGACAACTCACCAGTGACCTGAGAGCAACTGGAATAACAGCAGTAATTGGAACAATGGTTAAAGGTGATACATAAAAATATTTTAAGTGTAAATTAATTAAGTATAAATTGTCAACACTTAAAAATATGGTGGTAACAATTAAGCCATAGAAAGGTTAATAATAATAAAACCTGTCATACCAACCTTATTTACAAAAAAAAACCCTCAAAAAACTATTCGTATACTCTCCTCTTATCATACTCGATGACTATTTTACACATCAAAAATGCTTAACTGGAAAGAACTCACAGAAATGGGGGCTAAAAACTATAGAAATATCATTTTCCAAATTTGTGTTTTATGTAGCAATGGACACGTGACAAATTAAAAGTTTTCCAAAGACAATTGTATGTGTTAAATTACATGAATTTTAATGATCTTAATATCAAAAAGTACTCTATTATTTTAATACTGAACATTAACTACTACAGGTCACTTGTTTTCAGCTGAAAGGTAGACATTTACTTGCTTTTAAAAGGGAGAAATTTACATTCATCTACTTAGTTACCTTTCTTTAACTTTATGTTAGCTTTATTCTCTTCTGCAACTCCTCCCCCTAAACCTGACTAGTAATGAAACCCGAAGCAGTAGCATCAGTTTCTTTTCTCAGAGCATCACGCATAGGGGTTCTTTCCCTGACTCTTCACACAGAGGAGAAAATCCAGATAAAAGCTTTTATTAGATGTTTCACATTCCAAGGCGCATTTGTAAAGTAAATGAAATAGGTAACTATCTTCCAGAATTCAGTTAAAAGCCAGACCACTAGGGAGCATAGAAGCATACACAAAAACACAAAACGTTCTTATGACCCAAAGCTATCCAAGAGAAGGCAAAAAAAAAAAAAAAAAAAGACTACCCATTTCTTAATTTTTTTTTAAGTTTTATTTTATTATTAGTTTCAAGTATATAGTACTCTGGTTAGACATTTATATAGTTTATAAAATGTTTCCCCTAATTGCTCTTTCTCTCCTCTGGCTCTCCACCTAGCAAATATATTAGTGCTAACTACATTCCCTATGCCATGCTCCCCATTTCTGTTACCATCTATCAACTACTAATTTGTATTTCTTTAACACTTCACCGTAGTCTCCCAGCCCCCCAACTCCCTCCCCTCCAGCTGGCACCAGATTGTCCTCTGTATTTGTGAGTCTATTTTTGATTAGTTTATTCTTTTTATTCCTTAGATTCTGCATATAAGTGAAATCATATGGTATTTATCTTTCTCTGTCTGACTTATTTCACTCAACATAATAATGCGCATTTCTTTTTAAGGCCTAGTAGATTTTTCTGGTAAAATTCCCACAAATAAGATAAAAAGTATTTGGATTAGATAAGCTAAAATTCAGATAAAATAGCAAGCATTACCAGAATTTAAAGCAAAAATCTAAATGATTAACTCAAAGTCCTACAATATCTTAATCTTTGGTCATCCATCACCATCTCTACACTTTGGTCTCCCCTAGTTAGATGTTATAATATCCTGCTGAGATCTACCTGGGTTCCTGGGCTCCAGTAGAGAAAATGTGCTTTATCTTAAAAAGCATAGCATATGACTGAATTAGGCAGTAGGTTAAATCCTTCTAAAAACTTGCCAACTCCCTTGTTTGAAAAATAAATAAATGGCAGTGAAAAGAAGGTTCTCTGGAATGGGATGTAGAAAAAAATTAGAATTAATAGGAATTATGATAGAAAGGCTTTATAAACTCCTAAGGAAGATACGACAACAGGAAGAAATTAGCAAAACATAAAGAAGAAAATGGAATCATTGGGGGACAGTTATGAAACAGAAGTCGCAGGAAAAGGGATAAAGACGAATGTATTGCATAATTTCAATAGACATTTCTCTCTCAGCAGCCATGCATCTGATCCTCTCTGATACACTTTCTCCATATTAAATCCCACTCCTCCCAGGAAAAAAAAGAAATGTGGTTGTAAGAATAGGGGTCTTTCATTAAACACACTATTATATTTCTTTAATCGCCTCATTTTTAGAGAAATAACTGTTGGCAATGAGAGGATTTCCTATAAGAAAAAGAAAATACATACAAGAGAGATTATTTATTGAATAAGTTTTCTTTGATTTTGCTTTATAAAAATATAGATTGTAGGAACAACCTGAGAATTCGTTTGCATAATATGTTTGTATATGGTGTGTGTTTACACAAATATAAAACATGTACTCGGTTTACGTTCAACATGAGAAAAATGCTGCTCCTCTCTTGCTGTTTAGTCCCTTGTTGCTTTCTGCTTTGTGTCTGTGCATCAAGGCAGGCACTTAGTGAGTAAACCACCTGAGATCAGAAAACATGCCTGTGCTTTGACTGGCATCTATTACCAGCTCTTGGATGCAACATCATGAATACAGTAAACACTTGCTATCTGCCAGACTTTAAAAGCCCAGAGTCACAGCACCCTGTTGGAATAATTTTGTTTGTCTTAAGTGGGAGAGTTAAAAAATATTTCTCAATGTACAGTCACTCATAGTTGCAAAGGCTTTAGAAACTATGACAGTTCATCAGTTCTTTGCTAAGGTGATTTAAATAGTGATGAGCGCTTTGAGACTATATTTAGCATTCAAAAAAACTTGTTTTTCATAAATAAAACTGATTATTTACAGGTCCAACTCCAATATAATTCATTTAGGCAAAAATTACTTTTTTCACCTGTCTTCTTTGTTCTGTATTTTATTTTTGTTTTTTTCTATCTTTTAAAATATCATTTATTATTTGTTATTTTATCTACTTCATAACTGTCTTCCTCAGTAAACTATAATCTCTTTGCAGGAAATGTTCATTTAATAATTGTATATAATTTCAGTTTAATAGATTGGTATATTCAGATGTTTACTGAATTATAGTTTTCCACAAGAAAAGACTTATAGCAGCTTACAGTGAAGATATAAGATATAAGAGAATATAAGTAAGAAATAATTAAGAAAAAAAATAAGCAAGAAACATTTTATTGACATAAAATAGGACCAACAATATTAGTAATCTAAAAATGTATACTGAAGACCAGAGTTTTTCTCAACAGCAGGCTATGCTCCATTGGTGGGTTAAAATATCGATTTAGTAAGTCTTGTCTAGCATTTAAAATATTAACTAGAGTAAAATATAATAGGTTGTATTCAAAAAGTTACAGTCGTAAAGTAAAGAATTGTCTTCTCTATGTGTCCCAATTTTGCCCCCATGATTTCTGTAAGCCAAAGCAAAAAGAAAAATCTAATTTTCATAATTTATGAAAATATAAACCAGATAAATGATCAAGAAATTGCAAATATTTCTCAAGCTGTGATTAGAAAGGGATTTCTTCTGCAAATATTTATAACGCGGGCCCTGCATAAAATGATCTCCTGTATCCTCAAACAGGACCTTTGGTTGATGCAACTCTACACGTGATAGTTGGTCTAAACACAAGCCAACGGCATCACAGTTAGACTTAGCAGAGTTCAGTAAACTCATTTCTATAGGATGTCATAGCAACATGATACAAACAGCCTGGTCTATGTTTCTGACTGAATGGATTATAAAGAGAATATATGTCAAAGGATTCAACCTCTCCATTTGTTTAAGCAGTTTAAACTTTGATTTATTCAAATTAAGCAACTGTTACAAAGAGCACATATAGGAATATTAAAGCCCGGTAAACTGTAATATTAGCTCCTCTAACTCTCTTCCTTTTGACATAATTGTTCACAGGAGCAGAGAAGGACCAAGAGGACTTGGAAAAATGAAACAAAAGAGGGGTTTGGAGAGAACATAATTAAGCAGATGTTTACAGTGTGAGAGATATACAAATCTGAAAATGAGTCTATGTCATGTGCTATTAAGGATTTTTGTCTTCAAAGTGCTATATACTTGGGCAAGTTGTTTATCTTTTCTAAGCCTCAGATCTCTTGCCTTTAAAAATGGAATGATAATACCTACCTGGTCAGGTTGCAAAAAATCAAATGAGGTAACGATTACAAAGTTCCTAGCATTAAGAACTGAAAGAATAAACACTTTTAATATTATCTTATTTTTTATTTCCTTTACTATTCACATTTTTTATTCACATTTTTTTCTACTGAGAATTCATCACTTTGATATTTTTTCCTTCGTGTGAATAACTGCAAAATCTCCATCCCTCTCTACTCCTGTGAATCACATTCACTTACCATCATTTAGTCAATATCCCAAAGGTAATGTTAATGTGAAACTAACATCAACTCAGACTGATCTGTCATGGAATCAAGGAGTTCTACAGGATATTCTTATCCTTTATCCATTATGACTTACAATTTCATTCTCTCTCACCAAGTGGCCAATTATTTTCCTCTGATATTTCAACATCATCTTTTTTATTAAAATTGCAAAATAGAACCTGTTATCTTTCTTGACAAAGTAGTCGCTACTCCTGCTTCTTTGTTTTTAATATCAATTTCAAGGTAACCCATAACAAGCCTTGTGCCTCAAAAAATAAGGATTAACATGAAGAAATTTTCTGGATAAGTTACCGTTTACATCCAGAAACAACAGGGTTTTTTGTTGTTATTGTTATTGTTGTTGTTTTGTTTGTTTTACACTTAGTCATTTAAAGTTTTTCAAATCCAAATTTCACATGAATGTAAGTGCCTTAAATGAGGTAAACCGAGGCTGTTTGGCACTTCTTATGGAGAAGTCATCATCATGAACCTCTTCACTATATTTGCAGCAATTGCAGCAATAGTGTAAGGAACTAATAATGTGGATTTTTTCTTTCTTTTTAGTAGTTCCTCTTCCATCCACTTAAAGGAAGAACTTTAATTAGTTGATGCCTGGATATATAAATTTATTTAATTAAATATATAAATTTATTATAAGAATAAGTGTTAATTCCAAATAAATGAACTCACCGTGGGCATCTGAGGAGCGTTTCTAATAACAAAATATAAAGGCCTTTTAAACATCTTTTGTGACTGCTGAGAGGTTTTGGATTTGTCCTGAGAGTGTTTTGTTTTTGTTGTGGTTCCTCGCCAGGTAAATTTGCTCCAGGCATGGAAGGCTTCACTAAGCTGTCATTCCCACAAGGACACAAGCTTGAGGTCATCGTTCAGCTTTCATCTCTCCTCACTGTCCATATCCAATCTTAGTAATAAATTCTGTTATCCTGCCTTCCCAGGGTTCAGTACATCTGCAATGTCCTACCACTTCCCATTGCCCTAGTCATCGGCTCACTCGTATATTATGACATTGATCACTGAACTTTTATGCCCATCGAGTCTCTGTCGTCTGTGTTAACATATTACACACTAATGATAATTTTTTTCTTAAAGCTTTATTTAAATATTTTGCTCCAAAAAAATCATTTGAATTTTTCTTCTCCTCTTGTTCCCCAATCCTAATTGCAACTTGCCATTTTAGAGTCTTGATAATCATATACCATATTAAGTAATTGCTTTAGCATCGTATTATGTAAATACATGTGTGGGTCCTAGCAAGAATTCATTGAACTTTAGTCCTCCTTCCAAGGTGCTCCACTTTGATTGGACTGGATATTCCCTAAATATCTTATACCTTTCCTAATATCATTTTCTTGATCTTAAATGATTTTGTAATCCTCTGCCCTCTGTGAAGCCAAGTTCAAGGGCTACCTCCTTCATGACCTTACTGCTGACTTCTCGTCTCTTCCCCCTGCCCTTGAAAAATTAACATTTATTGTTTGTGAATCATTAGTCATTTAATCACTGACTGTTTTATAGTGCTGTTTAATATTTGGTGTGTTCCTTTTCAAAATTGTTTACATTATGTTAAGTCTCTTAAAGGGATATCTTCCATGGAGCTTAATTGTATACAGGCAAATAAGCAGTAATTGCCAAATAAACTGTTGTTAAACCAAATAAGTAAACAAAATATTAGATTTTTATATTATATTTAGTATGCTATTCTATATATGTGTAATTGTTGATTAATATCCTGTTAGAATGTATCTTCTGGGCATATTATACACTATAAATACATTCATTTCAACTGTTTCAAAGACCTGAGATAGTGTTGTTTGCTTAGGACCTAAAAATAGTTTTAAACATTTGATATTTATAGTCATAATTCAGGATTCACAGAGGCAATAACCATTAATCTTGCAAAAAATATCTAAAATAAGATCCCTTTAGAACCTGAAGAACTAGTTAAATGGTTGTGCTGTACTAAAAATTTTGAAGATTCTATGTTCAAATAAGAATTTTTGTTTTTCAACTGTCTTTCCTGCTAGTAGTACCACCACTACTTTATGAGGATATCTTAAAATGTTCTACATAATTTTATGTTTTATGAATATAGAAAGCCAAATACAGTTACTGAAATGTCATATTTGTATTAAAAAAATTTTTTACCGGATATCCATACCCACCTTAATCACTATAATATGACATTTGTGTAATCTACATATTAAATACAATGTTAACCAGTCTGCCAAAGGTTATATTGCTGTGTTTGCAGTGTTGGTTATGCTGTATGCACTTTTCTCCGATATTGGGCTTTATGATAATTCAAACAGGTAACTATGAAACGATCACTGTGTCAGGTACTGTGCTGTAAATGCAACCAAAATAATACAGGAAACTCAGCCTCATTAGAGGGACAACCAATCATATTCTAATAGAGCTTCTAAAATACAAATCACAACTAAGCACTGAAGTGAAGCAATTTCACTAATAAATGAAATGAAGGTAACTGTATAGAGATTTAACATTTAAGCCTGATCTCTATGAATGAATAGAGTTTTTGTCAGGTAGAAAAAGAGAAAATAAAATTTCCTAGAAGTATAAATTATTCTCTCTACAAAGTATAAAAGATCATGGTAGTTTGAGAAGCAAGAAGTTCAATGTATTAGATTGGGTAGAATTACAGGGCAGGCATTAGTGACCAAAAAAAATAGACTTATGGCGATTAGGATCAAATAATAAAGATAACTTGTTGGTCATGATAAAGAGTTTGGTTTTTGAAGGCAGAGTGGGATTATGAGATATGCATAAGTAGATAAATGGCATAGCTAAAAATGTGTATGAAAGCATAATTCTAGAATCAGTGGGCAAAACTGACTGAAGAGGGTAAGTAAATCAAATTAGGGAGATGTGTTAAGATACTATTAAGCAAAGAGAGAAAGGAAAGGGTCCAAACAAAGGTGGTGATCATGGAAATGAAGAAAAGAGGATGAATCAAAGAAACACTTTGAAGGTAATATTAATGACTCAACACATTGTGCAAGAAAGTTGAGAGACAATTTAAGACAAATTTCAGCTTTTTAGATTGGTGAAATAAAACAAAGAATGAGAAGAGGCTGCTAAAATTGGCTCTTTGGCTGTTATTAATAACCTTTCAGAGTACAGATAAGAAAAAGGTGAATTTAAGGGTAAAAGTGAAGGTTGTATTTGATTACTTTCTTAGAGATTTATATGAATCTCAAAAAGTTGGGCAAAAATCTGATTTTCTCAATTGCCAATTTTTTCATAAGTTTACATTAAACAAATAAAGCAATCTAGATAACATATAAATAAATAGCAGTAATTGGAAAGAGAAGAACAAATAGCATATAATTTCATTTATATGTAGAATCTAAAAAGAAAATAATTGAACAAACAAAACAGAAACAAACTCATAGATAAATAGAACTGATGGTTGCCAGGTGGGAGGGAGTTTTGGGGGGCTGGGGGAAAAAGGTGAAATAATTAAGAAGTACGAAATGGTAGTTACATAATAGTCATGGGGATATAAAGTACATCTTAGGTAATGCAGTCAATAATAGTGCCACAGATATATATGGTATTAGGTGGGTGCAAGACTTATTGGGGGATCACTTTGTAAGTTATATAAATGTCTAACCACTATGATGTACACCTGAAACTAATAATATTGAATGTCAACTGTAATTGAAAATTTAAAAATATGCATATGTAAATAAATGAATATATAACTTTTATACATATTTTTAAAAATAAGCATTGATATAATTCAAGTACTCAGAATCAGAAAAATTAAGATTTATTTTTTGGGGTATTGTATGAGGCAATTTACATCTTTTTACATTCTGACAGCAGCAGTGGAGTAAATATTTTCAATCGTCTAAACTCTTCTGTTTCTGCACTCATTAGTGCGTGCAATTAGTAGAAACCAGGCATTGACTAACTTGATTGACATGTGTTTATTTTCTCTTCCACACACTGCAGGATCACAGCATGAGAATAATGAAAGAAGAGCTGTAATTTGCAACCAAGTATAGCATGGATATTTATTATAATCATACTTACAACTGGACCTGGTGGGCCCTGGGGACCTTCTCCTCCTTTCAGTCCAGGTGCACCCTGGGAAAAGTGAAAAGGCAAAGAAAATGAATTGATGTGAATTGAATATAAATAGGAGGAAATGTGTAATTGATAAAATGAGAATATTAGGAAGTATTTCTAGACATAAATATACATTGCTATAGGATTTTGATAATCAATGATATGGTTACATATTTCCCCTTAATAACTCATGAACATTTATTTAGTACACTAATAAGCAGTTTCATTCACATGTTTTATCTATATGTTGACTATACCTGAGCTCCAGGAAGTCCTCTTTCACCTGGGAAACCACGGAGTCCTGCTGGTCCATCTTTCCCTGAGACACCTTGAGGACCTGGGTCGCCCTAAGGAATATAACATACACTCAACAGAGAGAGTAATCACTACACACATTTCCACAAAGTTATGACCACCCCTAATCCACTATAAGTAAGCCTGAATATTATTTAATGATGAGAATACTATGTGGAATGCCACATACATTAAAATAAACTAACCACTACCTATATTTAAGAATGTATGTAAATGGATGGTTTGATGGTCAATAGAGTTAACTTCTTATATTATTGTTCGGTCATGCTTTAAGGTGCAATAAAGTGAATATTTTACTGACATAGCTTTCTGGCATTCATTTAAATGCTATGCTAATATTTAGAGAAGCTATGGACAAATGGTAAGAGGATATAATGAACAGTAACCAGATATGTTCAGCCAAGAAAACTCCTTGAGCAGTTCGTACCTTTGCACCTTCCTTTCCTGCAGCTCCAGGGAGACCTTGCTCACCAGGAGGGCCAGGGGGACCGGGGTGTCCACGTTCACCGATTGGACCTGTCTCACCAGTGGGCCCCTAATTTGGAAAAGCAAAACCTCATTGAATTGCTCTTTTATTTTTAGCAAAGATAACACAAACCCAAAATAAATATTTCTTTCTTTCACAAAAGTTTATCATTCTCATGTATTTTCATGACAGCCTGCAAAACGCTTCGCATAAAGCACTGGAAGTAACATGTGGTAGGAGTCTAACAATTATGTATAATTTTAGTTAGAGTCTGAGTGTACAAATGAAATAATATAGCTGTTTTCTTTGTTTAATACCAGAATCGCTTCAGAGTGAGGCCCATCCAACTATTGTTAAAACCTGTCGTTTTTAACTAGAGCTTTTTGTTCTTTTACATAAGGTGTCAAATTAATTTAGGAGTAAAAGAGGCATTGGTGGCACATTGGTAGCTACTCAATGAATCACTGCTGGATAATAAATGCAGGTTCTCTGGAACCCAAACAACCACAGTCTTGGAACTCCCCTGACAGGACACCTCCCTATTGTTAATCTATATTCCTTTGATGAAGTCTAGAAAATGTGGCAGGGGGATCCTGAAGGCTAAGAGTTGGGCTGGCAGTTCCTCCCAGCCAAAGGCTATAACAAATAGCCTACTGCCTTAAATAGCTGCAAATGCCAAAGTGAAAAATGTCAGGTCATTTACACGTCCCCTGAGTGGTGCCGTTTGGTGGTGCTAGCCTTCAATGAGCTTTCAAGTGTAAATAGAGAATGGAGACCAGTTGCTAACTCCACTTAGAATAGAGCAAAATGAGGAATTTAAGTTAAAGATATATAGAAAGAAGTTGCTACAGTTGTTAAACAGTAGAATGTATTATTGAAGTTTCTTATGAATATCATTCTCTATTATTTTTCTAAAAATGCAACAGATTCTCAACTTTTGGTCTTGGATAAAGAACCATCTGCCCCAGATTTGAGCGTGCATTTCTAGATTTGAATTCCTTTAGTTGCCAGAAGTCCCCAAGTTATCATTAATGGGCAAACATTTTCCCCAAACTGAAAATTTCCTTAAACATTTAATCAGGGTTTCAATAGTAAGAAATGTAAAATTGATCTCAATTTAATGACTATCAGACTATCACCATGGAGACAAAAATGAGTGATGATTCACGTGACTGTGTAAGGATTGCAATCAATGTTGCTCCTGTTAAACCATTCCCTTTGTCTTAACATGAAAACATGTTTAAATTTGAAATAGGCAATCGATTTTTTTTAAAAGAGCCAATAAAAATAATCCAGTGAAGGTGTGTACTCAATAAAACACCTGCTACTCTTATGCTTTAAGAAAGGAGACAAAAAGAACATGGGTCTCAGCAACCAGCTGTCTGCATTAGACAGTGATGAATTTTTGAAAGGTGTGAGGTCTCAAAATATTCAGTTAAGCTCCCTGATATTTACACTCTAGTTGGACTTTAATTCTATTTATGTTCATAAATATGTAATGTAGTAGGGATCATTCTTTATTTTTTTTTTACATAAAATTGTTGTAAAGTTGTTTGAAATTTTTTTTAAAAGTATTTTTAGAGAAAGTTAATTATTGGAGGAATATTTCTTTTTTTAATTAAAACTGATAAACAGTTTAAAAAATATGTAAACACACAAAAGTATGCAAAAAAGGTATCATAAATACTGTTTTCATTGTAAAGGAGCAAACAGCATTTCCCTTGGTTCAGGATTAATCTCTGAAATAAAATGATCAAGCAATTTAAGATTCCTTATTTTGCTTGTAATCACACATATCTCTAGAAAGAACATGCAGTGTTTTGTTTCTCCGGGAAAAAAACGTGTGTTTGGATGTGTGGGTTTGTGCTATAAAATATTAAGGACTAATCATAGGCTGAGAAAAGATGATTTTAAACAAATAATTGAAGCACTTATCCAACTGCTTTTGCTTTTGTGCTATAATTTATTGCTAGTAGGGATAAAATTCCAGCTGAGTGAAATAAATGTGCCTTGTCCATTCAACACTCTTTGCCAGGATAAAAATATTATTTTCAATTCTCATGTATTATATTCTCTATAGGTATATAATTCAGGATACTACATCACCTTTTGAGATTCTTTCTGCTTCCTATCTTGAAAGAGCTACTTATTTGTCTATATTCAAAGACTACAAAGTAATACTTTATTGCTGATGGGAATAATTTTTATGAAGGTGAAAATCATAAGAAACAAATGATGTATTCAAATATTAAAATTCAGAACAAAATTATGTTCAAAGTTTTATATTTCTAATATATCATACTTCTAAACCTAATTTAAACTCAGAAAACTAACATCATTTTGTAACTTGAAATTCTTGGAAATGATGGCCAACCTATATAATAAAGCATGTTGGGTTTTTAGCAAATGGTGCCATGCTCAGCCTTTCGTGTTAACTTCTTTGCGAATTTTATGACTTATTTTTATTCTTTATTTTTCTTTTTTATTCAGTTCAGTTGAAAAATTACTTTAACTAAGTAACAGTTTGCTGCAGTTCATTTGATGTAGGCAAGTTGCATATATTAATATGTGATCCAAAATTTTATAATATATTATTTTCAATCATAATAAAATGGGCATATTTTATACAATTTAGGAAAGGTGAAAATACAAACAGAAAAATAAACCTTGTTAGGGAAATAAAGTGATAGAATGTACCTGTGGTCCAACAACACCCCCTGGCCCAGGAGGCCCAGTCTTGCCTTGAAATCCCTAAGGAAAGAAAGCATAATCCATGAAAAATCTACAGGATGCAAATCTTAAATTAAAATTCTCTGAAATACTTATATAACTCACATTAAAAGAAAGTCACCTTTTGGCTAAAATACTTATTTTTAAATGCTAATGAGTTGTTATTTTCTAGTTCTTTTAAAAATTCAAAAATATATCACCTTCATTAATTCGCATTACAGTCTAATGATTACTTTTATTAAACTTTAAAAATTTTTTAAAAGATAATGGGATGAAGCTGAAGCAAAAACATGTTTTTAGCCCTCTTCCACGAGGTCAAACAACAAAGATAATTTTAACGTAGCACTGTTTATGCATGAAATAAATGCTGATTTAGACATTCTTTGAAACCGTCCACTAGTTCTGTACACAGAGATATATCTATAGTCTATTCCTGCATTCCAACAGTCTCCTAAAATAAGCACAAAGTAAAAAGAAATTTATGAAAAGAATATTTTGCATGATTAGTAATCATTTCAGCATTTTATCAGTGTTCTTTCTTAAAACCCCAAAGAATATATTTACAAATGTACCTTACATATGCAGTCATTGAAGTAAAATCCGGTAGATGTCAACAGTATGTACTCACTAAACAAAGCCTTTGGGCATATATTCTGGTATTTATATTTCTCTGTACTTGTGGGTTATTCATTCTGCGTGTCTGTACTACGACTGGTGAATTTCTTTCTCATGTCAGTTAAATTACATTTAACAATTGGAGAAATAGATTCAAAATACTTAGAGGAAAACCTTCCAAAAAACTGAATTAAAGCATATAATATTTGCTAAAGTTTTATTCTCTACAACTTCAGACTGGAAATATTAAGGTCAAAAAGCAAAAGGCAGAAACTGGTAGCCCCATGTCTGTATCACAACCTTCCAGACTCAGTAAAAATGTAACTCTTATTCTAATCATCTCCAAGTCTATGTTACATGCTGTTGAGTCAGCTCCAACCCCTGGTGACCCTATGAACGTCCACAACGTCCTGTCTTCAAGCCCCGCTCAGCTCCTGTAGACTCAGCCCTACGGCTTCTTTCACAGAGTCACTCTATCTCATATTGGTCTTCTTTTTCTGTGCCTTCTTTTTTTTTCCCCAGCATTACCATCTTTTCCAAAAATCCCTGCCTTCTCATGATGTGCCCCAAGTAGGACAGCTTCAGTTTTGCCCTTTTTGCCTCCAGTGATGTCTCAGGATTAATTTGCTCTGGGACCCACTTGTTTGTCGCTCTGGTAGTAGAGCTCTCCTTCAGCACTGTATTTCAAACGAATCATTTTTTCCCCTATCAGCCTTCTTCACTGTCTAGCTTTCCCAACCATAGGCAGTAATAGGGAGTACATTGTTGTGAGTGATCTCAGCCTTGGTGTCTAATGACACGCCTTTGCTCTTGGTGACCTTTCCTAATTTCTCCACTGCTGGTCTTCTGAGTCTTGGCCTTCTCTTGATTTCTTGGCTGCAGTCTCTATTTGAATTAATGACTAAACCAAGGTAAGCAAAATCTTTAACAATTTCAGTTTCTTCATCGTCTACATTAGAATCAATGCAGGATTTGGCACTGTGTGTCTGAGACAAATTCGGGTTGTTTCAGTATAATAGAAACTATTTCTAATTATTCCTTGTGGCCTTAAAAAGCTTTGAATTGTAAGATGTCAGAATGAACTTTCAATAAAGGATTTCTGACTGAGGACAAATCTCAAATATAACACAAGAATATATCTATTTTTTAAATGAGGTAGCGAAATACAGCTGCTCTAGATTCTGACTCTTGGACAAGGCAAACTTTTGAATCCAAGTCAGCACAGAGCAAGGTGAGAGTTTTCTGGCCATAGGGGTATTTGTTATTGCTCTTACAAGTGAATTGAAATCAGAAATACAATTTTCTAGAAATAATCCCAGCCTTTGTCTACGAGGAACTCTACATGAGAACATCAATCATAGAATCAGTTAATATGCTATTTTTCCTCAGTTTAAATTTAAATGATATATATAATATGGTTACTTTGGCTAGAAGCAGAAACTCTTATTAAACTGAAGACAAAAGAGAATTTATAATGGAAATTCTCTAGGTATCCCTTCCTTAAAAGATATTTGGGAAATATTCTAGAGTGATTCCCATGAAGCTATCTAATGACTTAGATAAAAATCATTAGGTGCAAGATTGAAATAAGAATGCATTTGCAAACTTGAGTGTGGATTCTTCTTTAGAGAGTTTATTTTTATGCTCTTCATGCAGCTGTCATTCCCAGGAAAAAACCCAAAGATTTTACCCTTGAGTCTCACTAAATCATTCTTGATTCTATTGTTGAAACCCAAGACTTTGAAGTTTGCAATATGACTAAAACTAAGTCATCACATTAAGAATTGTCTCTTGGTAAGCAAAACAGAAATTGGGTTGCTGCTGATGAATTTTTTCTCCTATTCAGAAAATCATCATCTTTTCAGATTTATTATTGTGTACTATGATGCAGCTCCAAATATGTCTTCATGCTGGTAGAATACCTTAAAATGATTTGGCGCTACATAGTCAAAAGTAGTCTGTGTTGTGGTCTTCTTAAGAAATCTGGATAAAATTAATCAATGGTGAGAACCCAACATTGATTCCAAGGAAACATGCTAATCCATGATCATTTCTGATTAGACTAACATCCCCCTGGAAGAGCCAGATGCATGGTTTTGTAACAGTGGCAGAACAAACAAACAAACCTGCCAGAATTTAACCCATAGTTGAATTGCTGGTTTTGTTTCCTTTGTCCAAACCACTGTTATATGCATAAATTTTTCAGAAAGTTTATTTAATATTATATTCTTCACAATTTAAAAATAAAATGCAGTCACGTTTCCATTTACATCCCTACTTGAAGCAAGAGGATGCATTTGACATCGTTCCAGACCAATTATAGCCTTATGGTTCCAACATCAGAAGATATTGCACCCCTGAGTTCTGGAGAGAAGAATGTATTATCTGCATGGCTTATTTTAATGTTTCCTTTAGAGAGTAGAAGGGTGACACAGATGACTGGAATACATCTGTAAATAAAGACTTCAGCGAAAGGGTCAAGGTTAACCACCTTTTGGAGGTGTCCAAAAGATAATGGAGTCTTTCCCATCAGCCCATCTTTAAAATGCTATTATTGACAATAAGGACAATCAGTCAACTAACATTTTGTATCTTCAAGTATATTCATTTAGGTATTTAGATACAAACACGGCTCTATTTATGTATTTTACAATATATTTAGATAGAAGTTCCAATTTTTAAATTTCTGTTATCCTTAACCTGGTAATCGAACTGTTAATAATAAAGCAGCTCTCTGTGATGAGGCGCTAACAACGGAAAACCTCAGAGGTGGTCACTTACCGTCTCCCCACGCTGCCCAGGGTGCCCGGGCAGGCCATCCTTCCCTGGCGGTCCCTGCAATCACAAACGCCAAACACCACATGTTATAACTACTTCTCTAACTGATTTTTGGACCAAAATGTAACATATTAGACAATTCTCTTATTCTACTTTCATTAGATGTCATTTTTTGATGTTCTGTTGATTTTACATACGGTAATATGTATACATTTCTTTTTAGTACAATTCTATCTGTAACTGAGATCAAGAGAAAATTGTACAACTCTATGCTGAACATTGTACATTTAAATTGTTCCATTAGCATCTATCTTTTAAAAAAGAATATTCATATATATTTGTATTTTTATTTTTGCAAAAATGTTAGTTCTTCGGTCCATGACTAATGAGTATTTCCTCCTCTTTTTGGTGATCTGTTCCTAATTCAACTTCTGGTGCAGCAAGACTTGGATAAGAGAGAAAGAGAGTGTCCTCTAGTGGTGGTCTGAGATTCTAAATGACAAGAATGAAAAATACACTCAAATAATGGCGCTTTACCTCTCAATTGCTTCAAATAAAGAAAACAAGTTCTTATGCTCAATCTTAGAAGTCATCAGGACCAATTTTTTTTCCCCAGTAGGTTTACTTAAATATCCTCTTGGAAACATAATATTTATTAAGCACTAGAGAGCAAATCTACCACACTATAACATTTTTTAAAGGATGCTGTCTTTGTCAGGACTGAAGAAATAAATGAAGCAATTTAACTAAGTACGTAGAGTAAACAACTCAGTGAGGTTCTTATGTTTTAGATACTTAGTAGAAATAGATTACTTCTTTAGACTGCATTATGAATTATTCATCCTACTCAGAAATCATTGAGTATCAAGTTCAAATTTCGAAACGTGTTTAATAGGTATGGCAGAAATATTCTCATTCTTCAGGATAAATGAAATGATTATTTTAATGACAACATTTTAGTGATAACAGATACACTTAACCTCTCATGAAATGTTAATTATTTAAAATAAAGTTTATTTAAACAAATACATTACTTACATAAATCTATTTTTGATGTCAATTTTTTTTAATATATTGAATTAAAATAAGGGATTCATGCCAGAATAAGCTCGTTTCGACGGCAGTTTTCTTACGCTGGAGTGAGCCTCATGCTGACTTCAGGAGGGGGTGCCTGACCTTGCCCAGCACTGCCTCTGCTCCCCACCTCATCTTCACTGACTCGCGGGTTGCCGTGGGAAGTAACAGCACCAACCAAAGACGGTCTTACTATATTTCACAAATGCATTGCTTGCTCGGTGATTTGCTCATGCCTTCTGAAACCACCTCAGTGATTCTAGGGCCGTCCTCCCCAAAAGACTGAAATCGGAATGTCTACAACCAAGGCCCCAAATATTCTTAGACATCATTTAAACCTTCCTTCTTTCAAAAGCAAATATTACATATGTAGGTATTAGGCACTAGGTGCATAGTAATATAAGATATAGCTAGCTCTGCCTTCAGCTTAGAGATGAGACACAAAAAAAATAAGTAGTTAATTTCTAGAAAAGTTCGTGTAGTTTCAGTATTTCAAAATAAACTATTTTGATTATATATATAATTATATGTTATATATTATATATCATAAGAATATATACAGAAGATGAATAAAAGTGCTACCAGTTTGGGACAGTAGTAAAAGTTTTAACTAAAAACAGAGGGTCACAAATACGAAAGTAATAAATATGAGTCAGGCTTTTTTTCCCCCACCATATTAAAATGCCTCTCAAATGTGTTTTGCATTAAGCATAAATCACACATATTTTCTAACGAATCTATAAAAATAAAAGTCAAATACCTCAGTATATTTGCTGGTGTGAGAAGTACAGATTGCACTTCTATTGCAAAATATCATAACCTTTAAAACAGTGATATTAGATCTAAATAAAGTCACCCTGAGATGAATGCAACATAATTTTTAATGTCTTTCCTAGCTATCCTGAGGGAGCTATATTAACAGACTACATAAAGAATTCATACCAGTTTATCATTTTTCTTGATTTAAGTATGTATCCCTAGTAATAATAATAATAATAAATTATAATGGCGCCACACTACTATTCAATAAAATAAAACAGATTAATTACCAAATAATTTCATGACATTAATCTAAAAATAACACTTTTATTGATCAAAATTGGCTGCCTCTTTGATGTAGTTGGTGAAGGGCTATGGCAACAAATTCATCTAAATGAGGGTGTGTATACACAGCAAGGTGACCTCTGAAAAGACACTTATAAATAAATGTTAAGGATATTTTTCCACTTCCCATCGGCACTGAGTTTAGACTTTTCCTCTTCTGTATGTAGAATATATCTTCTAACAGTCAAATTATAAATGCTCATCACCTCAAGTTAAAATTTTTCTTAAATGGGATACTTTAGGCTGATACTGGCATGAGATTAACAGACTCTAAACATGAGTATTTCAAGCATTCAATCCATAATGCACGCGTGTTGTGTCTGTGAACGGCATACATATACAGATACAGATATGTATTATGATATGTATCTATATATGAATATATATCTTTGTATATCTATACATATATATCTTTAGCTATATATCTCTCTGTATATATACAGTATACATTTCTTGATTACGATGAAAATGAATCAATTAATCTTCAGAAAGAGAAACCTGCTCTATCCTTCTCCCCAAATTTCTTTCTTCTATATCAAAGAGGTAAAAATATTTCTTTCCTAAACATTATAAAAATGCATACCAGAGAAATGAAAGGTATTTTTGTTTCATGCCCTGATGTTTCACTTGTCAGAGAAGCAGAGTATAAAAATCATTTTGTTTAGCACTGAGAGCAATGTTCCTTAGCAGTGCCATGTCTCTCCAACTAGACTGCATACTTCTTAAGTGTAGGCATTTATTATACTTATAATACCTCTTAGAGACAAATGCATGCATGATCAATGGCTCTAAACTTACTGAAAGATACTTGAGAGAATGGACCAAAAAAGCCTGAGGAAAATGGGTCAAATGGCTTTCTTTTACAATAAAATTACATTACATGAGGGAAACAATTCTTATCAATATGTACAAATATAAATGGAATGATAAGGTCAAAGTTATACATATCAATAGTTTTTATGTTACTAAACAATGATCTATGCACATGGCGTCAACATATTCCTGAAAAGAATCTTATGTGTAGAATCATTTTGGAACTGTATTTTCACTTAACTATGTGTGAAACTTTGCATGATTTAATATTACATTTGGAACAGCCCTGAGATAGTAAGCAAACAACATTATACACAGGAAGTCTTGTTATTACCTTGTTTGTATTAATCCTTTTATAATACTATAATAACCCACTCTTGATATGTTTGCAATAATAAAGCAAAACTGTCAGCGTTCAAACAATATTTTAAAAAGTGTCTAAAAATTATTGCAAACAGTAAAATTGCCTTAACATTTATTATTTAAGTCAGTATTTCATGATAAATAATTTATTTTCTAAAGATGTGAGCTAAAGTCACACTTGAAAGTAACTAAAACAAAGGAGTATTCAAATTCAATAAAAATTGTATATTTATTTATTTAAAAATTATTTTCACTGTGTTGAAAAATATAATGTAACCAGATATAACATTTATTTAAAATTTTAACAACTTAATTTAGAATTTTCTGAACTGTTCCTCTATGCAAGACTATTCTTGAACCCACCCAAGACCTACTAAATCAAAATCTACATTTTTAACAAGATACCAACATGATTTGTATGCACATTAAAGTCCAGACTAGAACAGTAGTTAGCAAACTTTAGCATGCAGCAGAACTACTTGGAGAGTTTGTTCAAATGCAGTCTGCGTCCCTCCCCCAAGTACTGATTAGGTGAGGAAGGTGGGGATAAGACTGTATTTCCAACAAATCCCAGGTACTGCTGATGCTCTGGTCCAGGCATCACACTTTGAGGTGCTGTGGTCTGAAACTTTGTGTCACTCTAAATGCATATGTTAAAATCCTAACCATCAAAGGTAATATTATTAGTAGGTGGGGTCTTTGGAAGGTGCTGAAGTCAGGAAAGTAGAACACTCATTAATGAAATTAGTGACTTATAAGAGAGGCTCCAGAGAGCTCCCTCACCTCTCCTGCCATATGAGATATAATAGTCTGCAGCCTATAAGAGGGCCGTCATCCAGCCATGCTGGCACTCTGATCTCGAACTTCAAGCCTCCAGAATTGTATGAAATAAATTGCTGTTGTTTACCAGATACCCATTCTGTGTGGATTTCTTACAGCAGCCCAAACAGACTAAGACAGTGGATAAGTTTATTCTAACTCTCATGAACTGACTGGGTTGCTAAAAATGAAAAAGAAAACTGAGCACTGAGCATAGCCTATAGACCCATGAATGTTTAAGTATAAAAATAAAGAATTTTAAATAACTTTGTGAAGATATTTGATGAAGCTACTCAAAGAGTATTGCTCTAAACAAATTTTTAAAAAGAGATATGATTCAGGAAGGGTTATCATTACATTTTCTAAGAACAGTGTATTAAAGAGACAAAAATCATAAATAAAAATAAATAAATTTAATGTGATGTAAATTATATTAGAAAGTTGGAGGGTGATTGGGAAGTGATTTTTTAAAAAAGAATAACCCATTTTCTAATGGAAGATAAAAAGGAAATTCTCATACACCAATCATTTAAGATTCAGTACCAATTTTTAATGCCATCAATAATATTCACTGCAGTAAAGGTGGAGTTGAGATGGTAATATTTCATATTGTTCTAGTCTCTGATATACTTTGAAAGAATATTTAATAAGATATTTAAATTACATTCAGAAACAATAAATTTCATAAATTGAAAACATCCATATTGTTTGACATTATTAATTAAAATTTTTTTATTGGAATTTTTATCAATATTCGTATCTCAAAATGATTTAAAATATAAGCTTTGACTCTTAAAAATTTTAAAGCATTGTTGAATGAAGAAAAGAAAACTATGACACTTACAGGAGGGCCTTTTGGTCCAGGGAATCCAACAGGACCCTGCGGTCCTTGAGGGCCCTGAAAATAAAAGGCAGTAGAGATATTTAGAGATATGCTTAAAAGACACATCTTTATACTTTGCAGTTTATTTCTACAGCTAAAACACAATATAGTGTACAGTTTCTTCACCAAATGACAAAACTATGGCAATACAAGATAATTTGTGCTGATTTAAGAGCAAAATGGATGATTTTTCACACTATTCAGTTCTCAAAACAGCAATATCAATGGCCTTAACCCTATAAATATTTAGAAATCATTTTAAAAGTGAATAGAACATAGATGCATCAAGAAGTTCTTCAGAGTCTCTGTTTTCAGCACCAATTAGGAACAGCCATAGAAGGAAGACATTTTAATTCCAAACCCACTCCCGAGGAAAAAAATTACTTAAATAGTTGACTCTATAAAATTCTGGCTCTAGTCATATAAAACTAAAAGTAAAAATAAGTGATTATATTGAAAAGACCATAAAGAATTCTTTTCAATAATTTCTATATTTAAAATGTATTTAGTTTTGAAGATGTTAATATTTCATTTTACTCATGTATAAACTTCTTTTGTAGATAAGATGAAAAGAACATTATTGCATAATTATTCTCATTAACATTCAATCCAAACATACATTTATAAATCATTTTTGACTTGATGCTTATCTATATTATTCAACATTCACATTTACATATCTTTAAAATATATAAAGTAGACTGCGTGACAGTGACTATCTTGGTGGCAGCAAAAAGATTGGGAAAAGATAATCCTTTATATGCCCAGAACATAACAATTATATTTCTAAAAGGAATATATATATATATATATATAAAATGGAAGATAACATAAATAAAATGTCTAAAGTAATACAATTAAGATAAAATTATTATTTAAATAAAGAATAAAGTTTACAAAAGTTGGTCTTTAGTAGCATTTACTCTTTTCAATTTAACTATTTAGCCTTCCCGAGAGAAATAGCATTACCATTGAGAACAGTTTGTGCTTTAAAGAAAAAACTCGCTGTGCTACCATTTTTAAAATGTTTCTATTTAATAATTTAACCATTTTAATTAATTTAACTATATCTTCTTATTAGGATGACTTTGACCAAAGAATATTCCAAATGTGTATATTATTTATGAACTCAATACATGTGAGATGGACTTAATTTCGGGATAGATCATTAAGAGTGAGAAAATTTGGTAGAAAGTTTAATTTAATTATATATAAACCAAAGTGTGACACTTCTGTACGTATTTATTCTTATGTCCCATCTACCGATATTTCTGCCACAAATAAAAACCTTATTCCAAAAAAATTACTTATCTCAGTTTTAAGCTCTACATCATGAGTTGTTTCTGTTTTACTTTTTGTGAAACATCTATTATAAATTTCAAATAATAATATACAAAAATGTATTAATGTGACTACATAATATTAAAAATTATTATAGAATATTAAGAAATGAGTCTAATTTCTTTGACAGTATTACAAATTTTATACATAAATTCTTTTTAAAGAGGATAGCTTTCAAAAAATCTGGCTACAAACATGCTATATTTTGCCAAAAAATAAAATAAAATAAAGGGCATGCTTACTCATGTGTATTTAGCTTTATTTTACATCAACTGAAAATCAATTTACTAAATAGTTTTTCTATTTACTGGAATAGATGTTTTATCTTGATTTGAATGTATATTGATTGTGACTTAATGGCTACCGGAGGCTTGCATTTTACTAGCATAATGCTGCTGCCAGCTCCATGGACAAAATGAGCATCGATATGCAAGGTAAGAGGAGCGAAGGAGAAGGCACAGGTGTTACACACATATTTAAAAGAAAAAATATTTGGCTTAAGTTTAAGAGTGGCATCGTAGGACTATTGCACACATTATTTCTCTCATTTCTATAACAAAATTAATAGTGCATAACCAATTAATCTTTTTTTGCAGAGTAAGATAAAAAATAGGAATTTTAAACACTGACTAGATTTTGTGCATGACTATAACATATGCGTTGCAGACACATGTACCTTTTCCCAGAAATTAAAACGCTTGCAGAATATTACTATTTATTTTGTATCGTGTGACTGTATCATTCTTACTCTTTCACCAGGAGGGCCAGGAGGACCGTCACCGCCAGAAGTGCCCTGCCAACAACAAAAACAAAAACAAATTTTAAAAAATCAGTTTTGATTCTTATAACATCTGTTCTCTGGAAGAGAAGTTTATAGAAGCCCAGATGGAACAGGTACTGATAATACCTTTGGACCAGGTTTCCCAGTGGGACCTCTCGCACCCCTGGAACCTCGAGGACCCTGCATATGAGAACAAAAGACAAAATTGTTCGAGTGCCAACAAACCCAAACAAATAAAATCAATTTTTATATTTGAAAAAAAGTATCTTGAAATTTTAAATCTAAATTTAAAATGAAAACCAAAAATCATTATTTTAAATCAAGACACCCACCGTTGGACCACGCTGACCCCGAGGGCCTGGTTTGCCAGCTACACCCTGCCAAAGATAGTTCAGACAGTTTCAGTAATTAGATATCACGTAAATTGCGTCTGGCTGAGAGACAGGTACTCTCGCGAGAATATCTACATTAGCTAGTCCAGAGCAATGTATTTGTATTTCGTACCCGTGCACCTTTCTCTCCATTGGCACCAGGAAACCCAGGAAACCCAGTGGAACCCTATAAAAGCAAAAATAATAAACGATGAGTATAGCAACTAACATTTTTAACCACAAGCTGTAAGTCTTTTAAAACACAGTGATTTCTATAAATATTTAAATCAAGAATATAATTTTAAGATACCATACAACTCCCATTTATGTACTTAAAAATGAACTTACAGTGACATCTGAAATCCTGAAAGCATCGAAAGCATGCGTTGATAAAAAATTTTAGATTTTACCTTTAAGTAAAGTAATCAAATATATCATTTCTGATATTAGAAAATGGTAATTAAAGGACATTTCATGTAAAATAAATTTTTGACTTAGAAGTCTTCCTACTTGCCTTAAATCTGAAAAAAAAATTTCTATTTTTCCAAGTATAAATAATCAAATATTAAAATAGAGATTTAATAAAATATTTTTTATGAATTAACATTACTGTCTACTTAGCATTTTTTGTTGAATATTTTTATGCCTTTAGAACTGGATCAAATTGTGAAGTCTGAAAATCTCCCTCCCTCATCCTTTTCTGTTTAATGTTTGAATGTGGTTAGACCTAACCAAGAGTCTAAATCCGATGGTTTAGCACTGAAATCTTTATGGAATTTGAAAGACATAATTCAAGACTTATATTTGTTATGCATTCACCTAAATAAGTTGAGTGCATTTCTTATTCTCTTTGAGCATAGTTTTTTCTCCTGAAAAATGAGGGATTTCATCCATGTGTTATAGTTCCTATGAAATTTGTGAGAGATTGGAATAAAGGAAAGCAAGATGCAAAAATGATAATGATAGATAACAATAAATAATGCTATTTACAAATGTAAAAAGTATAGTAAAAACATCATGTCATTTCATCCACAGCTGCATTTTATAGATGGAATATAATACAATTCCCCCATTTCACCTTGTGCCTATAACCCTCATTTTCATTTGCTCAGATTCCTTTGAACACAATTGTGATTGGTTTGCCTCATCATTGTATCATATAATAAAGGAGATTAGGGTTCAAATCCTTGCTCCTTAGCTTGCTAATTACAAGACCCTGGGACTGGTGGGGTAGGGGCTTCCAAATACTCACCTTTATTATTTAGTCCATTGAATGGATTAAATGCAATGATATGAAAAATGTCTATCAAAGAGTACCAGATGTTCAGATTTGCCACTCTTCCTTGTGCATTGAGGGAACTATAACAAAGCCTTTTTTTACTCAAATACATTTCTTGTTTGTTTTTACTCACTCATTTGGATTGAATTACCCTTTAAAGTAATGTTTCTCCTAGTGATCAATGGCTCCTCTGTATCAGAATAATCTGGAGTGACTACTAAAAATATGGGTTGTCAAGTCCCACTGCAGACCTTCTGAGACAGACTCGCTGGCAGTAGGATCCAGGAATCTGTATCCTTAACAGTTTCTCCAGGTGATACGTACAGAATAGATGTAATTGCTTTATATTTCTTACATAAGTCAAAAAAATTGTATGTGAAGCCTTATGGGAGATGATGGTCAAAACAACAACCCAAAATATGCACTGCTAAGCTTCTTTTTATGACGCATTTCCCAATCTACTTTATACCTATAGAGATAACTATGTTCAACCTGAGGACAATTGTTAGGACATATTAATAGTCACATAATGAGGAAAAAATGGTGCAAATTACATTTTAGAAGAGCTTTCAAAGCCTTTTCTCTTTCCCTTCAGAGAATCAGATAGTTATATTTGGTAGGGTATCACTATATGACTACTCTAGAAATTTGACAAGTGAGTATAATATGAAAATACTTTACTGCTATTAAATTTTATTTTGGAACAAATATTCATTTCTGTCCTGAGAAGACTAGATAAGTAACACATTTTAGAAACTCCCTTAAAAATTGCTCTTATACATCAATTTTATTTTTAATAAATTTTCTTACGTAGTTTCTGCTCTAAGAAATTTATGGGAAACAATAAAACTGTCCAATCCACCAACTAAACAGTTTGTAATATATTGGTATATCATTCTTCTATTCTTACATAAGGAATTATCACCAAAATATACAATTTCCATGAAAAGCCATTATCTACTTTTAAATGGAAAAAACAAATAGCACACAAAAGGCCAATTGTCAAAGGTTAATGGTGAAATTGGCTCAGTCAGAAAGTGGGAAAAATAATTTTAAATGTTGTTTTAAATATAAAAGAAACCTATCTTCATATAGATTTTACTTTTTGAAATAGCTATAATTTTACAGTACACATAGTGGTCTATCTTTCTAAATACCTATTATGGTTTATATTGCTAGTGAGATATTAGCTAAATTATATTGTCTAAATATAGTCCTTAAACTGCTTGAAAGAGATAAGCAGATGAATTTCATTTTTAGTACAAAAAGATTTAAATCTATTTGAAATTTATTGGCTCAACATAGGAAAATAATGTGAAGCTCTCTTTGATCATTAACGTGCCAATCATTTTTTTGTTGAGAACTGAGAAACATAAATAGTTTTTGATCTTGGAAAAACAATTATGAAGAAAACTTATATAAAGATCAAAATTTCGGACATTTAGGTTAAAGGGTAAAAGAAAATGTTTGATTCCTTTAGGAAGAAACGTTTCTATCTAGTCATTCTAGTACATGTTGTTAATTAAAAAAAAAAATCTCAAAGGCTATTGAACAAAGGATGACTTAGAAAAACAAAAAAAATAAGAATGTCAAACAAACTCAGAAGAAAATCGTGCTCATTCAAGTACTATGACAGTTTTCTGTTTTTAAATCACAAAACCACTATAATAACTGCAATTCAACTTAGTAAATAAATCAAGAATTTGTTGAGAATCTATAGCAAAGGTTGAAGGTTATATAGTAAATGTCTTCTTTTACTCATAATACTTGTGAAAATGCTTGACACTTGAAAGGGAGGTAACAGGAGAGAGGGTAGTGTATTAGAGACAATATATAAAAAGTAAAAGTTACTTATCAGTGTTCTAAACGTAGCCAGAAACATTTAGATAATACCTGTATTATTTTTAAATCATGGATGAAATGATTCATTTTACAAGAACTCAAAGCACTATGTTTACCTCCTACTATACAAGGAAATATATATTATAATATGTATTTTATGTATTACATGTATTTTCCAGAAAATAATCTTTCTGTAAAAAGTATAAGACAAAATCATATGTCAAACCTAAAATAGTGTCAACCTGTAATGAGTGAACAAAAGTGCATACAGTTCACTTATGTTGGAAGGGAGGACATTTTTCTCTCATTATTTGTGAAACATTAATAAATGAATGTTTTAGGATTATTATATAACTAGGATTTATTCCTAACTATTATACCTGTCAAACCTGAATAGGTCAAACAAGGACAGATAAATGATACAGATGAAAAAAAGATGATAGATAGATAGATAGATAGATAGATAGATAGATAGATAGATAGATATGATAGATAATCCCATGTACATATAATTACCTTAATAGTAATAACCAAAATTTATATATTAATTCATTTAATCACTTTACTATAACTAATCGTGCATCAAGTGCAGTCTTAACAATGTTTTATGATTAGCTTAAGAAAAAGCTATTATCTATAACCTGTCATCCACTTTATTTTTATAACTTCTAGATATACCAGTATTCTTCCCTGGAATAGTCCTTATTCCAATTATAAAGAAGTAGTTAACTAGTCCTCTCTTTTATGACCCTATCTCCTTAAATACTCCAATCCATAATCACTTAGGCCCCTAAGCTCCTTGAACTTGAGGCGTCCACAACCCTATGACTTTTCTTGTGAAATTGTATTTTAAAGATTCACCATCTCTGTTACAAACTGAAAGGTAACCTAAGTGATTAACTTTATTTGTTCATACAACATATTATGAATAAACTATAAAAATCAAGTTAATTGTTTTACCTTTGGACCTTGTCTTCCTGGGTATCCTGGTAATCCTGGAACACCAAGTTTCCCCTAAAAAAAAAATAATAATAATAAATTCTAAGTTGAATTAGGTTTAAATGATAATTTAGCCACTTTTCTAGAAGTTAGAACCACATATTTGCACACTCAAAAGGAAAATTTACAAGTTTTTACCACACTTCATTTTTATTATATTTCTTCATTTGAATAGGGAAAAGATGTTGCTTTACTTCTAATGCTATAATGTTCACTAACTTATGTAGGTTGTTCAAGTGGCAGTATCCTCTTTGGGGACTTAGATCCCCAAGTTAAAGAGAATTCTAGGACTCTGAATCCTTAAGCAAACACCTAAACTTAAGAAAACACCTAAGCTTTTCAACATTAAATTACACTTAAAGTTATTGATTTAGTTAGAACTACATTTAGATCTTACCAGTCCAACCAAAGTTAACCTTTTTGGCAAAATTATTTTATTTTTCTCTGTAAATATAAAGCAAACAATCACGTTATTAAACTTTTTTCATTAAATAAAGTTAAAGAATTATACTAAGAAATTCTGACCTAATGTTGAGCAGTTTCTCTTCTTTTCCAAATATCTGGGTTAATAAATACACCGAATGCTGAGAGCAATAACTAAGTAATGATTTTTGTGGTGTGTTAGTTTCTGCAGGTGGCCACTTGCATGTGCAACTATTTTGTTCCAGTCCAATGAAATTACATTTCAATTTGAAAGTGCTAAACGAAATGATAAATTATAGTGGAATACAAAGATGTGTAATAAATACTAAGAGGTTTAAAAGGCGATACTAAGAAAATCGGCCCCCTGAAAAAGCATTAATTTAAAAACACAGGTAGAGAGGATATTAAACTAAGTGAATTGAATAATAATATGTTTGCAGGATTTTCATTTTCCTTAAAATCTTATGAAGCATACTTTATATATAAAATTATTTATCAAAATATTAAACATTAGCAAGCATGTAGTATCAATATTTCTCATGTATATTTAAATTGAAAAAAAAAGTCCAAGTTACTATATACAATGTTAAAAGATAAGTAGTACTTTATCAACAAAAGTAAACATTTTATTGAATGAAGCAAGGCAAAAAAATTAGGAATATAGTTTATGACTCTGTCATTATAGATCGAACTAAAGAGTTTTCTGATTTAAAATCAATGCATAGGTAAGCAATCTTCAAATGGAAAATTTGCAAACAAGCCCTAAAAATCATATTTATAATGATGTCCTCTTGGACACATTAAGTTACCATAGCTTGTTTTATACCATTGATTTCAAAGGTTAATGAAATTCTCTAATTATGATCACAAACTTTTGTGTTCTATGTTAAGTACTATATTAGAATATATACTCTTACTCATTTTAGGGTCATGTTAGGGTTATTTATATTTTCAGTATGGTGATAGGCAATTTCAAAAAAGGAGGAAATACTAATGAAATGTTAAAGAATTGTGGGGTAGTGAAGTCTTGATGCTTCAGAACAGTTTGTGAGACCACTTACACAGCATAGAGTGGGTCTAAGAAGAGATGAAGGTCCCAGAAGAGTCTTAAACTATTGGTGAGTTTGCAGTTTAAGTATAGGCACCCTAGGGCCTTATATGCCCGTGTTTTCCCCTAGTTCTTTCCTTCCTCTGCCTATGTATGATCACATTACTCCCAGTTCACAAATGGCAACTGCGAGTGTAAAACCAGAGAAGAACTACTACACGAGATAATTCATAATGACAGGAGGCAATGTTTTTACATTTCTCTAGTCACAATTCCTATGTAATCCTTACACAATGTGTTTTCCTCCCATCCTTTATAGGATGGTAAAGGAGGAAATTACAATTTTCTTAATTAGCATGGAGTTTCCATATTTTGTAGGATAATGGCATGCTTATTCTAGAAAATTTGGACAATAGACATACATATAAAAAGAAAGCAAATTATCTGAATTAAACCAAGAAGTAATTATTATTTATATTCCTTTAGTATACATAATAGATTAACATTTGTCATAGACATTTCTAGTTTTTTCTTAATTTAACACCATAATTCATTACAAGATATTCACCAAATCACCATATTATCAAATGTCTTATGAAAACATAATTTTAATGTTGCCTAATGTTACATCTAAATGTTAATGAAATGGATGCAAATATTTTTGACAATACATATAGCCCAGTGGCTCTTAAGCCAATGAATGTTAGAATTATCTGGGGATGTTTTAAAACATACTGATGCTTAAGTTAACCCCAGATTACAAGTTAAAGCTCTTAAAGTTGGGCCTAAACATCACTATTTTTAAAAAATTTGCCCTGAGAAAATATGTGTTGTGTGGAAAAAATAGAAAATCTATATTTTTGAATGAGGGGCAAAAATAATTCTATTTATTCCAAAACAAGCAGACTAACATTCATCAATTCTTTCATACTTTGTTAATCACACTCAAATTCTAAATCTCTAACATAGAAGAGTTTTAAGAGAGGCTGATCTTGTATGGCCAAAGAGAGCAGAAGGGATGAGAAAATAGGAAAGGCTGAAAAGGATAAATGTATGCATCTTACGATGCTACTTCTAAGTAGCACAGTCACGCACTGCATGGGGACCTTTTCGTCAACGATGAACTGCATATATGATTGTGGTCTCATAAGATTATAACGGAGCTGAAAAAGTCCTATCACCTAGTGACATTGTATCTGTTGTAACACTGCAGCACAAGGCATTACTCACGTTTCTGGTGATGCTGGTGAAAACAAGCATATACCTACTGCGTCGTTGGTATAAGGATAAAGCACGTACAATTATGTACAATACATAGTACTTGATAATGATAATAGATGACTATGTTACTGGTTGATGTATTTTCTATACTACACTTTAAAATATACTCTTTCTACTTATTAAAAAAAAGTTTGCTGTAAAACAATAAGCCGTGTTATAGCAGCAGCCTCATACATCTCATGTTTACCACATTCCTTGATCAAATCATTTTCTCTTGTGCTTGATTTAATCTTATGTTATTTTGTGCAGCACCATGCTGTTCAGGCTTGTAGCCTTGGAGCAACAGGTTACTCCATACAGCCTAAGTGAGTAGCAGGCTATATATCATCTAGGTTTGTGTAGGTGCATTCTATGATGTTCGCAGGACAACAAAATCATCAAATGATACATTTCTGTTGTTAAGCAGCACATGAGCATATAATGATATGCTTGAAATTTAATAGAGTCCTCTAGATTTCTGACATAAACAATAAAAAATATTTTTAAATTACCCTGAAGCATCATCTGTAAGAGCATCCGTGAATTTAAAGTTGTTCACTGACCTTCTCTCCTGCTTGACCAGAAGGACCAGGGTCTCCAGTTGGACCTGCTCGACCTTTGGGGCCTTCAGGGCCATCTTCTCCTCTCGGACCTAACTGACCAACTTCTCCCTAAAACATAGGGTAACATCTTTAAAATATATTTGAGATATTGCACCTTAACTATATTAGAGATTGAGTAGCAGAGATTATAGTCTAGCAAAAAGTCAGATTCTTCAACTCTTGATCTGTTTATTCGTTTTATTTATGACAATGTGACTTAAAAGTGTTTGATTTCATCAATCTTCCTTTTAATAAACAAAAAATTGATTATAGTTTGATATTTGACAACCTATAGAAGCCTGATATTATTGTGTAAATTAAAATTAATTTTAATGCACCTATGTTTCAGAGAGATAAAAAAATAAGAATCATGATTAGATAATGTAGGGTGGCAGAATATGCCACCCCAAATTATGCCACTTTGGCTTAAAGATTATTTTGAGCTAAAGGAAAGAAAAGTTCGGTGCCCAAACCTATATGCCTGAAAAAATGACCTAGATTTGCAAAGGTGTCCTTCCTCCAGTTTCTACCAGATAGGACAAAAGTTAATCACTAGAGATAACCAGGCCCTTATCAGTCTGGAGCTAAAAGCAGACACTAGAGGAACATACAACAATGAATTTTACTAACTAGACTTTATCTATGATTAATTTCCCTTATATCTGCCTTAGAAACTCAAAGCTGCAACTCAAGTGACAAAACTTTGTCTTGTCACTTCACTAAAAATATATAGTTTCTTTTCTAGGCAGCAGAGCTCACTATATATGAACAAAATTTAAAAGAAACTTATATTACCTTTTCAAGCAATTTGATCATCATTTTTGAAAATGGTTATAAACAATAGTATCATTTATATATATAGATATATGTATATACATATATGTTTGTATATGTGTGTATTATGAGACATGGAAATTTAGTATAATATCTAAAAGACAATTGATACTACATTATCTCCACAAAAATTAAAATGAAAACCAAAGTGAGCAACAGCCTCAGGTAGTACAAACATTTTTATCTTGTACCTGTGCTTATTATATTTAAATGTAACAATACACATACATTACATATGTATATATAATACACCATCGTATAGACTAGTGTAAATTTTTATTTTTTACTTACCCTGTCACCTTTAAGACCCATGTCACCTTTGAATCCTGGAAAACCATCTTCACCCTAAAAAATATAAGTAATAAAATAGGTGTTTAATTAGTTTTTTTGGGAGATGAAACTAAAATATGACTATATATCATATGAATACTGATAATTAGGGAAAATTGTTTTGAGAAATGTAAATCCTAGTTGTGAAACCTCTTTCTCCCTATCTTAAGCCCTATACTCAAAGTCTTCCATTTTTCCACAGTTAATAAAATGATAAAATAATTTTTTAAATTAATAAAATACAATAATTTTTAAATAAAATAATTTTTAAAATTAGGAATTATTTTACAAACATGTCTATTGAATTTTCTTTGTCTAATGGATATGACTTGCAGAGCTTGAGAAAAGGACATTTCAGGCTGAGTCTATGAGAACAGAACTAGAAAGATTGGCGCATAATATTTCCACACCCTCCTGCTCCAGAATATATCATGTAATTATGGGTATACATGACCTAATCCTGGAAAAGGGATCCAATCTGGTATCCTATGTAAACCTAAGAATTCTGACTGGTGTAGAAGTTTCCTTTAAGACAAAAACATTCTGGCCATAAAAATAGCCTTGTGGATTTAAGATTCTGTTTGCACCAAATGCAACTGGGCAAAAGCGGAGTCTTAAAAGCTGAAAATGACCACTTAACTTTCTATTGACTATTGTCTTCATTACCTTTTCCCTAGAGGGAAAGGTAATTACACAGTTGCCAAGTTTAGTTTTAAAAAATACTACACTCTATGTCTAAAAATCACTAACAGTTTTTAGGACTCTTTTCAGGCAGAGTTTTGTTTAAGAGGAAACATAGGGAAATAGATGCTACTTCTGACACATCTTTGTTTTCAATACATTCACAATTAAAGAAATAAATTAGATGACTCTTAAATTATTAGGTACATCCTTATAATAAATGACCTTTTTTTAAAAAAAGCAAATGACATTATCAAATTCTAAATTATTCCAGTCTTAAATTATCAGATCTGAATTAATCTTAAAACAAAGCAAACAAACAGTTTTAGAATATGTGTAAAAATGAAATTCACCTCTGCCACTTGGTTTATTGGGCTATGTTACTCGAAGTCTAAAGAAAAAATCTGAGTCTAAACAACAGAGAATTTCAATCTTAGGGTCGTAACTTGTTATTTCACCTTTGGTTAGCAATTAATGTTGTTATATGTAAAAAAAAAAAAAATAGTTTTGACTTTCATTTTCATCCCTTATGAGATAAATGGTTGATTATAATACACATTTAGAAAAAAGCCAAATAAATAATATATGTTAAAATTCATTAGAATTTAATGATTCTTTACAGAGTTTAGAAATAGGAAGAATTCTTATCATTATAAAAAAATTTCCATTGAAATTTATATAAAATTTGTCAAAATCTAGGTAAATAATACACTAGTAGATTAATATATGGTATGAAATAAAAAGTATAGCTGAAAAATACCTTAGAAATTTTTTTAGGACAATGTTCTCATTTTACAGTTTTTAAGTCTGGGAAAGTAAACAATCTAAATTTAAATGTCTATTTAGTATAACTAAAATTAGAACTCAGAACTTTTAACTCCCAATTTAAAATATTTATTCTTTCCTATGTGTCTGCTCGTTACTTTTGAGACCATATACCATTGAATGTAACCAATAATCTTAAATGTTTTCCTACATATAAACAAAATGTATTTATTTTTTCCTGTATGAGTTTCTCCTCACACATATCAACAATTTTATTTATACCTGTCATTTTGCAACCACCCCTCTTTCCAATAAGTTCACAACTTCCTCACGCTAATTAAATGCCTTTCCTTTAAATACTGCTTTCCTTAAAAGTCCTTGGCAAGCACTAATTTCAGAGAAAAAATTTGATTGACACATATTTTAATGAGAAAAATTCCAAACTGAGACAATATTTTTTTCCACAAGCTACATGCAAATAATTACAAGCTCAACACTGTTGAACCATCACTGTGCTCTATTGCCAACTCAATAAGACACTATACCCTGCAGTTCATCTGTGATAATCAAGATGAATTGGGATTCAAATCCAAGTAGCTGAGTTAATTTAAAATGCATGACACTTCTCATATAGTATAACTGACAATATAGTTCATACCTTGACAATGCGTCAGTATGTTAACTTTTTAATTTTTTTCTGAAAAATAAATTATCATGGATATAATAAGCCCGTCCCTTCTTGTCAATATTCCTTATCAATATCAAATCCACTCAATGTGCTTTTGATAACATTATGACTAAGGGAACAAAGAGTTATCCTTGAAATCAAAATTGATATTCTGTATATTTCTTAAGAAATCTACCAACATTTTATACAAAACTTTATTTTTTAAAATGCAGTATTAAGAATTAATACAAAACTAACTCTGAAAAATACCATTTGATTTCAATGTAAATGTTGAAGGATTTGGGTATGCTACACTTACATTAAACATTTACATGAAAAAAAAATTTCAATACTAAGTTTTTTGTCCAAAGGCAATAAAGCTAGAAATGTTTTATAAAAGAATTCACATTCTTTCATCCACCTCTGCCTGGTTTTAATCTTTATTTCTTTCTTATTAAGACTTTTGCTTTGCATGCAGTATCACATATAAAGACTTCTTCTTCTCCCAATTGATATATGGTGCTTCTAACTTTCATATTTGTACTGCATTTCAATTTATGAACTTGGAAGATTTAGGTAGAGAAAAAGAAGGGAATACACACTCCTCTGCTATGCATATAAGTGGATATTGAACAACCCTTGCAGCAAATCTATTTTCCTAATGTCAACCCTATGATTTACAAAAGTTAAACACATGTAAGAAAAAAAGGAATGCAGGATTAATTCTGTTTATGACAAATCTTGCTTCTGTTCTATAATTTAGTCCTCAGTCCAGAATATAAAAATATATTTTTTAAAAAATGTCTAAGATACAGAGTACAAAATTAGATTCACATTGTCTGGTGTATAAGTAATCACTTAATATATTTGGGAAATGAAATGTCTGTTAAATAAATTTAAATTTTTGATAAAACAGATATATGTAGTAATTAAAGTTACCTAAATAAATTATATTTTACCTTTTCACCTTTGGAGCCCTTGAGACCTCTGACACCATCTGCTCCCTATGGAATAAATTAGAAAGATTAAATGATTATGACATTTTACATTGAGATTAAATAATGTGGAAAAAAATAACATTTACCTTTACTCCTCTGGGACCAGGATAGCCAATAGGACCCTGTGGACCAGGAGGACCCTGAAACAGACCCATTGCAATGTAAATACACTGCAAGTGCTACTCAGTCACATTCTACAATTTTGCCAAATAATCTACCAGAATGTGTTATTTTTATACTATTGATAAAGATTTCTTGGGTCGGTTATCTTTTTTTCTAAAGTCATATATAACAAACAAGCCATGTGACTAGTCCTACCTACTCCAAACTTATACCATATATTCATGCTAAAAATAAGATAAATATTGTGTATATATAAAATAATGTATATAATCATATAATAACTAAATTTGACATTTTTTCTTAAACCTGAAAAATTCTGATGTCCTTGATGCCTACAATAGGCACTGACAAATTAACCAAGATCAATAATTTGTAACTAAAAACTGGCATACATTTGTAGCATTCACATGTTACAAGAATATGAATGAAATTGTATATTTTCACAGTTGGTTTCATATCACTAGTCTAACTAAAGGAAACAATATGGCATATGTAATATACAATTTCTGCAGTATTGCTATTTTAATAAGAATCCCAAACTAATAATTCTAAATAAAAATGATCCTACTCTTTCCTTACTATGGTAATTCAATATAGTATTAACACTGAATAAATTTTATTTAGATATTTTGATAAATGTTGCTCTTATAATTCAAACTACTCTTATTTAAAGGTTACCAGAAAATAATAAGTAAAGATGAAATTCAAGTGACATAAACAGTTTAATATTTAGTAGTTCTTGTCCACTTTCATTATTATAATTTATGACCATTTATTGCATTTATATTACATATGCATAATGTAGATTTATTTCTGATCATAAGAGTCTATTTAAGAAACAGAAAATGCAGTCTAATTTATAAAGTTGCAAATACCAAATTAAAAGTTTTCTAAGAAATGTTTGCTTATTATATCCATAACAAAAAATAATTCTAGGGACATGATTTATATTTAAATGTTTGCGAAAATTCTTTTGAAAGTAAAAACATATCTACAAGTAGAGATGAATTCTTTTCTGGCATTTATTTTCTAATATCCATATCCCTAAATGATCATAGAAGAATATTTACATCATAGAGATGATCAAAGTTAGGCATTTTCTCTAAGATATAGGTGACAGAACATTTAAATGGATACTTCGTAACATACCAGAGCACCCTTATCTCCAGACTGGCCTTCTTTTCCAGGATGACCCTATATTTAGTAAAAATATATACCAGAAAGATGGAATATTAATAACAGTTTATAATGCTATTAAATTATCCTCTCTTCTTTTTAAAATATTGAGATCTTACTCCTTCTATTTCAAAACAAACTGAATATTTTGCATCAGTGTACATAGCTATAAATAACATTGGAAACTGTAGCATTTAGAAGGAAACATAATGAGCTTATATTGAACGGATGTAAGTTTTATCAATTACACAATATATTTGAGAGAGCTTAGGAAAAGCACATAAAATAATACATACTAATATTCATCAACAATTCAACCTCAGTCTCAGTTTTACATCAAATATTTCAATCTGACTTCTATTTGGCATCTTGATCAAATAATCATACATGTATCTTCAAAAGGGAGCTAAGGCATGTGGATGGGACATTTGAAAATATAGCAAGATTATAGTGTTAATAATCAAGTTCTCGGGAGTCAATAAATAAAAATATGCCGCTCTATCGCAATTAATGCTGAATAAAAACAAGTAGAGACAGAATAAAAATAATTATCTTATTGATTACTGTGCGATAGACTATAATTAACATTATTATATTTCTAGGAAAAGAGATAATCCCTGAAGGCTTAGGAATTTTCATGGAAGATGGCTGAGAAAATATACCAGTTGTAAGGAATTTCACCTGGATTCTCAAGAAACATGTACTTTGAAAGGAAAAGAGGATAGAAAAGTACTTTCCATGAAAAGAAAAGAACATAAAGAGAGGTATAACAATGGATAAGTTTAGAGCATGCTGAGAAAAAAGTGAGCGGTGGGAAAACATGAGATTCTGGCCCAGAGAGCCAGAATGAATTTATCCAAAGACCACTGTGAGCTCATTAAAGATTTTGCAATTATGGAAGCGACATGAGAAAATGATATTATAGAGAGTTCAATGTTTAATTACTGGCTTAATTTGCTTTTATTACTGAATTCATAAAATCACTTTCTAAAACACATGTAAAATCTATATCTGAAGAAAACACACAGAAATTTTAATGACCAGGTAATTATTACTTACAGGAGGCCCATCAGCACCAGGAAGTCCGGCAAGCCCTGATTTTCCTTGTGGTCCCTAACCAAATAGAGGAAGAGAATATTTTAGTTGAAAAAACAAAAATAATAAAAAGTCTGACTTTATATGTAGGAATATACTGCTAATAAAATTCTTAACTTGAGACACCGTTTTTTATATATAAGCCACAAACATTTAAATACTTTTAAATGTATCATGTAGAAGAAATGGCATAGAAACACAAAGGAAAGCCAAATTTAACATATGTCAAAAACATGTTAATTTTTTGTCTGCGTAATAGCCCTAAATGTGTGTGTCTCTCTCTTTTTATTGAATTTATTGGGATAGAACAAAAAAAATCATCATATTTGTATGGAATCAAAGCAATCCTGAGAAAAAAAGAATAAGGCTGGAGGTATCACGTTGCCTCACTTCAAATTATTCTACAAAGAGACAATAATTAAAACAGCATGGTATTGGCAGAAAAATAGACACAGAGACCAACGAAACAGAATTGAGAGCCAGAAATAAATGCAATTTTCAACAAAGGTGCCAAAAATATACAATAGAGATAAGAAGCCTCTTTAATAATGCTGGGAAAATTGGAAAGCCACATGCACCATATACCAAAATTAACTCAAAATGAATCAAAGACTTAAATATAAGACCTGAAACAATAAATTACGTAGAGGAAAACATTAGGTACTAAACTCCTGGACCTTGGATTTAGAGAAAATTTTATAAATTTGACCTCAAAGACAAGGGAAGCAAAAGCAAAAATAAATAAATGGGACTATATCAAACTAAAAAGCTTGGGCACAGTAAAAGAAACCATGAACCAGAAAGAGACAACAAATCAAATGGGAAAAGTAATTTGCAAACAATGCCTCCAATAAGTGGCTAATATTCAAAATACCTAAATGTGTCTTTTTAAAGTAACAAATTAGTTTTTGCATACCACAATAAAGTAGGCTTTAGAGAATAAAAAGGAAAATAATATAGCTCAGAAATACAGTGATTTATATCACAGAAGAAGCAAACATTGAATATATCCATCAATGATACTAAGTGCCAATTCAAATAATTACATTGTAACATTAATAAAACATCAATATTTATTAAAATGTTTTAAGAAATATGGTATAGTATGACAGTTATTCATGGGACATGAAGAAAAATAAAACTAATATTTTAATGTAAAATGATGTCACCCAAAATGCAGCTAACAAACAGTAACCAAGTACTATTCAAAAGATGATTCTAATTGCTTTTTAACCCACAGAGGGCTTCCAATCTCATTTCACTTGACCAATGCTGAGGATGGAACATGGTCAGAATGATTATAACCAAAGTAGAGCCTTACTTGGGTGAAAAATTGTCATTCTTCTGAGAATAATTTCATCAAGTCCCCAGAGCCCAGGCTATTATTGTTTACTGATAAAGTTATTAACCAGGATTAAAAACAATCAAAAGGGTAAGGATACAGCAGCAATCCTAGATTGTGGGCATAGGTTAGGATTTTTCCATTCTCAATGAGTGTTTAGAAAAACCATTATTTCCTGTAGACTGATAGTATAGAGTTTTACAGGAGAGCTTTACTTAAATCATTATGAAACAACAAAAAAATAAAGATAACCTCTGACTTGAACCATTTAGATTTTATACCTGAGGTTAACTGCATCTCATTGAAAGGATTTAAAAGTTTCAATTCCCTTCACCACTCTGCAAAGTCATATTTAGTCAAGTAATCTAAAATTATGTAATAATTATTATAAAACACTAAATATTTAATAGCACTAAAACATTAAATTTTGACTGTTACTTAAATTATCTTTTGCTATTAAGACAATGGTTTTATTTCTTAAAAACAAAATCTAGAGTACTAATGCAGAACTATTTCATTAAGTATCAGCAGATGTAATATTTCTACCACACTGACCTTGTGGGCAATACTACATGAATATTTTGTTGTTGCTGCATATTTAAGGGTAGACCATAAATATTAAAACTCTTGTACTATAAGGTAATTTTTTAAATCAGGTTAAAATCATTCCATCTTTCTTAGAATAGAAGGTCCATGGATAGTTCTTCTGCTTTTGTAACTACTTGTTCTTATCCAGGAGGGGTGGGAATAAAGTTCAATGAATGTATGTTATACATTTTTGGATTTTAATAAAATAGCTAACATTTATTGTTTTTATGTACTATGTTAAGCAATAAATATATTAAAATGGATCATATGTATATATATTTCATTTTAATATTCCAAGTCTCAAACAATTCCATGAAATGTTATCATCTAAGATTTTGGGTACATTAACCATTAATATGTGACAAAGTTGCAACATGAACGAATCTAGATACATATCCATGTCTTTAAAGTCCTTGACTTTAACTAAAATTTATTTTGCGTCTTGCTACTTCATGCTTAGTTCATAGAGTTATACAACACCATTTGTTTTTTTTGTAAAGCAATTAATATATGAGGGATATAAATTCTGAAATCATAAATTAAATCACAGGAAGTATTCAGCATATCTGATATCAACATGGTGGAAAAACATTATACTTATCTTACCCCTTTTAGTTGACTAACTTAAGCCGTATAAAATATTTTATCACGAATGTAACAAAAATGCATCCTGTAATACCTTAGTACAAAATATATAAATTATTGGTAATTAAAAATGTATAACATTAGTTAAATTATATTCAATTATTATATTATACCATGATCAAATTGAAAACCTTATTCACCAAGTCTGGGAGACAGGCTTTGAGCCAAAATAAATAGATCCTAATAAGTATATCATAAAGAAAATAAAAACAATATAGATGCCATGTAAAGTATATACCATATATGCAATAAAAACAATACATATTTCTCTTTCTCTTTTCAATGAAAAGACACTGTCTTTGAACCAGCAAGCTGGATATGTTCAGAGCAGAGAAAGAAGCGGCTTATGCTTAAAATAGCTTTCTTTTTACCACAAGGAATGCAGTGAACCTGATCCCATATTTTACCTTTGGCTAAAGAAAGGGAATTCAGATATATCAATTTTCCTTAAGAGGAATTCTTCTTCAGAATCCAATGCATAGATGATAAAACTATGGTAGAAAATTTAATAACCACATGCACTAGATAGTGTGATTTATTATGAATATAGTATGGTTATGATGAGCTAATCTAAAGTATGAGCAGCCCAGATTAAAATCTCTGTTCTAAAATAAAGATTTAAAATCACCTATGAGACTTAACATCTTAAATTCATAAGCCATTTTCCAATAGCACTCATATAGAAAACATGCACAGAAAAAGTATTTTAAAGACCACTTAAGTTTGGTATGTTATTTCTTACAACTTAGTAATAGGATAAATAACAATTAGAATATTACCAAATGACTTGTATACATATTTTAGAAAGATATAGAAAAAAGAAAATATAGAAAATGGCCAATAAGCACAAGAAAAGATGTGCAATATTACTAGTGATTAAGAGAATACCAATTAATATCACTAGAGATACCATTTGACACAAACAAAGTGACCATAAGCAGAAAAGGAAATAACAAGTATTGGTGAGGATCTGGAGAAACTAGGATCCCCATACATTGCTGATAGGAAGAAAATACAGGACAACTGTTTTAGAAGACAGTTTGGAAGCTTCTTAAATGTTAAACATAAATTTACCATATCACCTAGCAATTCCACTTCTATGTATCTACTAGAAAGAAATGAAAACATGTCTACCCAAAGACTTTTACACAAATATTCACAGCAGTACTACTCATGATACCTAAAATATGTAAACAACTCATAGATCCATCAACTGCTAAATAAGTAATCAAAATGTATATTCAATCAATGGAATACATTTTAGCAATAAAAAGGAACAAAGTACTGACATATACTATGACATGGATAAACCTGGAAAACATCAATCTAAATGAAAGTAGCCAGACACGAAGGTCACATATTATATTCATTCATGTATTAAATTCATTCATATATTTCACTGACATGAAATGTTAAGAAAGACAAATCTATAGAGACAGAAAACAGACTAGCAGTTGCGTAGGTCCATGGGGGAAATAAATGGGGAAATAAATGCAAACTTGGCACAACGTTTCTTTCTCGGGTGCTATAAATATGCCCAAAATCTGACTGTGGCACAACTCTGTAAATAGACTAAAAATCATTAACTTGTACACTTAAGATGAATAAATTTTTATTGTATGAAATTACACTCCCATTAAAGTTGCAAATGTTTTAAATTATATGTTCACAGAAATCAACATAAATAAGGAAAAAAAGTATTAGAAAGAACCAGCTAACATTGTGATTAACTACAGGGGACAGGAAATATTACTCAGAGAATTTGGCAGAGAAGATCAGAGAAATAAAGACATCACTTTAATTAAAGATTTAGTCTTCTTTTGATCCAGACATTGGATTATTAACAAGGACATCATTTGTCATCTATATGTAAGAAATGGTGGCAAGGATAACTTAGCAATTTTCCCTTAATCAGATCTTGCCACAGACCTTTTGTAAAAAGCAAACCTAATTACATTTTTTTTTAATAATGAGAAAGGAAAGAACCAAAATAAAAAGAAAACATTCACTCATACTAGTACCTTTCTGAAATTAATATAGCTAAGAATGTCACATTTGGAAGCTACCCAAGTGAGAAATTTTATCATTTACTGTTCAGGAATGTATGAATGTCTTCTCACACTGTACTCTCATAGTTTAACCTAAGATTAATTCCTTATATGCTGAGCCATCTAGACATCCTATTAAAAACAGAAAGCAGGCCTTACACCTGCCAAAGGTTGACAACCCAAACTTGTTCACCAGACAGTACCAGAACAAAGTAACTTACTTTTTCACCAGGAGGACCAATCGGACCTTGTGGACCAGGAAGACCCTATATTAAAATAATTTATTTTATATTTCAGGAATCACATCATAAGAACACACTTTTAGAACAGTAAATTTTAGCTTTCTATTTCACATGAAATGAGTTATGGGAATCTATATATAGCCCCTGCCTTCCCCAGAAAGTTCTGGAACACTATGAGCAGTTTTACACAGTTACTCTTTTGGCAATGGGACTAGTACCTTTCTGAAATTAATATAGCTAAGAATGTCACACTTGGAATGTCGCACTTTGACAAAGGTATTAGAAATGTGATCCCATTCAGAACCCTCCCACAGGTGTGGCTGCTCGTCTTGACATTCCATGAATATTGAATGACTCATTTTTCTCTTGGAAGAAAGAGGCCTTTGGACATTTGCTCAATTTTTTTTTTTTTAAGAATTATCTTCCTACTTTCACATCACAAACATATTTAGCTCTACAGAGAAAAATTTGAGGCTGTCGGTTTTCTCATAAAAAGATAACTCCTTACCTCATTATCTCAAAGAAGCTGTGGTGGCTCAGACTTACCTGAGGTCCTGGGTTCCCTTGCTGACCTGGAGGTCCAGGCTCCCCCTGGGGGCCCTTCCAAAGGAAAATATAATGAGTCTTTAATGGAGCTATTTCAAATAATAATTTTTTTCTTCTCAGTTGAAAAGTAGTCCCCACATTAGTTTTCCCTATAGAAAATCGGGAAAATCTTGCAAAATATTAATGCTAGCAGAAGCTAAGGTACTTATTAGCAAATGTGAAAAATCTTTATTTTGTATTTAGCAACAACAATTTGGAGAAATGAGGAGTTATTTTATTAATATTTTCCACATACCATGTTTCCTTTGGGTCCTGGAGGGCCATCTATACCTGCAATACCCTTCAATAAAGAAAAAGAAAAAAAAAAAATATATATATATATATATACACACATACATACACACACACATACATACATACACACATACATACATACACACACACATGCACACACACATGTTTATAAGTTTAGAAGCTACAACAGAAAATCAAAAAGACTAACCTCATAATAGATTGACACTCATTAGCCTGGGATGACTAAAAATCATTTTAGGATTTAATGAAAATTAGGAAAAGAGCAAGATGTATACTCTACTATCCATGTCCATATTGGAGACAACCTAGCAGCATCTTCCACTGTGTTGGGTATTTGACAGGAAACATTAAAATAAATAAACTCAAAGGAAGAGAACAGTTAAATTGATAGGCAGCATCATGAGGTCTTAGAATATAACAAGGCAGTAAACACCTGGCTGTCTATAGAAAACTTTCACGACCTCCAGCCTTTCATGACCTCCAACAAGCTTTCCCTAGAAAATCTTGGATATTTTAGCAATACTTACAGGCTGCCCTATAGGTCCTGGAGTTCCCCGTGGTCCTAGCAAACCTCGTGGACCCTAGAAGGAGAAGAAGAAAAATGCTTGTCCTAATAAAAAACACCTTCAAAACATGTCTCTTCCTGTAAAAAACTTTTAATGTAATGTTTAAAATTAAAGTTATCTGTACATCATCTCTTAACACACTGTAAGTGATGTTTAAAATACCGTTTCTTTGTAACACACATACCTAGTGTTTATATTAACCCAAAAGCCAGTGAATCTATAGTACAGAAATCATGTATCTTTGAATCTATAGATTTACACATGAATCGCAGAAAATTTTAAAAATAGGAGATAGTTTAATACTTTAAATATGCCAATTCTGTGTCATTTCTGATTTGAACAGTAACACTGAATCCTATTAAATCTTATTATTCAATCAGATAGACTATGTCCTGATTCTCATTTGTTTTACATTTCTGTTAATTTCATTTGAGAGAATATTGACTGAGGGAATGAAACTAACAGCTGGATTACTATGTATGCAGATTTAGAAACCATTTTCCTGAGAAAAGCTTTTTTTAAATTATGTTTGTTTAAACTTAATTGATTTTTCCTCTTCTTTTCCCCCCTCCTTCGCGTGCCCTGCTTTCTCGCGGCTTTCTTTAGAAAAGTCAATACAATAATTTACTGTCTCTCATATTCGCATGAGCTATTATTTATGTCTTTGAGTTGACAGCCTCTATAACGTGGCAAAGTAGGGCCGGAATTATGAAACATGCTTCTAGTCTGATTCTTTGATTAACTAGCTTTGGGTAAACCTTACTAATTCAGTTTTCTCATTCGTAAAATTCGGTGGAAAAATAATCTAATCTAGAACATTTTATCTTTATACCTGGCATACTGAACACCCCATTTTTTTGTTTCTTCTGGTAATATGATCAATTTATCCTAAAAACAAATTGATTCTGGAGTTACTGCTGAGGTAAAAAAAAGAAACAAAACTCAGAAACAACAACAAAAACTAGTAAAGGTTTTCTTGTCTGACAAGATGTTATATTTTACATTTCTTTTCTTAATTGTCAAAGACTTCCTCTATAACAAGAAAGCTCAATGTGTCTTTTAAATGTTTTTTCATATAACAATTACCTGGTTAGCTTAGGTAAAACAGCAATAGTCACCTAAGTTCATTATTGACTTTATATGTGTAATGTTAGTAACTATTCCTCCAAATAATAAAAAGAAAGAAAGTTGCTTACAGCTTCACCTGGAAGACCCCTGGGTCCTATTTCTCCATCTTCTCCCTGTCATTTCAAAATAAATGGGAGGGTAATGCAATTAAATAATGTATTGTTTCAACATGCTTATGTTCTCTTATGTTTTAATTTTAAATATTTATTTTAAAAAATGAAGTTTAATGTACCCTCATTCCATCTTCGCCAGGAGGACCAGGAGGACCTTGGGGACCTTTTTCACCCTATTAAATGGATAAAATATGATTCGAATGTGAAATAAAATAGAATTTTTAGAAGTCTATTCTATAGCTTTCTTACCAAATATAACAGAACATTTGGCAGGAAAAACATGCTTTATTTGCTCTCTTCAGAATATTTCACAGATAAATCATAATTTCACACTAACCAGCTCTACATATTAATATATTAGAAAAATGTTCCCTAAATTAAAAATAAAAAGGTTTAAATTAAGTACCTAAAATAATTTTCAGACATCAAATTGTCACAAGCTAAACCATTAAAAACTATTTCGCTGAGGATTGTTATAAACATCAATACTACACTTTGGTGATTTTAACTTATTTTTTTCCAATTCTAAAATAATTCATATTAAATCAGCCAACTCTAGAAAACTAAAGGAATTTTTATTTTTTAAAAAAGCAAGCTTACATATTTTTCTTGTAAGCATACATTAAATAGCTTGTTAGACATCTGTAGGATTCTCTTTCTTTTTCTTTCTTACTTTTTTAATTCTCCAATTTACCTAAAGGTTATCCTACCTTCATTTCTAATTTAGCCTCTGGTGTCTCTAGTTCTCGGAACCATCTAATTTAGTATAATAAAATACAGTGCCCAGCTTATATTGATATCACATGTGTAATTCTACTTATCTTTCTTCAAGTATCTAGTAGATTTAATAATTTACTAAATAGATTGACAAATAGTTAAATTAACTTTCTTCTTCTGATTTCCTAAAGTGTATAAGGTCTAAACTATTTCATAATATTCTTGTATTATCCCTGTATAAAAAGTAGCAGAATGGTATATCTTACCCGATGACCTTTATCACCTGGCAATCCTGGAAGTCCATCAAATCCTCGATCCCCCTGTAAGATCATCATCATCATCATCATCATCATCCTCATCCTCACCACACATTTCCAGTCTTATCAGTACTGTTATATGAACGTGAGATATTTTTTTTTTCCTATTAAGAAATGTGATTTTAAAATATAAAAGTTTCAGGGGCGAACTGACATACGTGGTCAGACTATATGAACATGTGAGCTCCTGACCTTTGCTCCAGGTTCTCCTGGCATCCCTCTTCCACCATCGGCACCTGGACGGCCCTGACAATGCCAAGAACAGGTCTGAGCAAAAGGCATTCCTGCTAGTACAGAGTAAAAACAAAACAAAACAAAACAACTGATGATTTCAAATGCCCTCAAAATACACAATGAAAACCAACCATACCCTTTTTCCAGGTTTTCCCGTTGGACCAGGTGGGCCTTGAACACCGCGAGGGCCCTATATCAAAACATCATAATTAATTCATTTTACAAAATTCTTGATCAATTAACTCAAACCACATTGAGAGAGATGGTCTTAGGAATTTATATCCTCTTAGCTTTACTTAATCTTTTTAACACAACAAAATTATTTCTTACATAAAAGCCCAGATAAAACAGAAAGCAAGAGAGCCAATTTTTCTAAATGGTTTCTTGCAAAAAGTGAGTCATAATATTTTATTAAGTTCATACAGACATGTGATTTCATTTAAACAAAAGGAATACAAGTAACATTTTAAACTTTAGAAATCTCACTTATTTTATTCTCAAAATGAGGTTTTATACATCCTTTGACTGAAACATTTTTTACCCATCCATCTTATTTTTCTTTCTAATCCATTGGCCTTCACCTTTCCCTTCATATTTTGGAGGTCCTCTCTTAAATATTTATTCTTTCATTCGTTTATTATATTGCATTATAATTGCCTTTTTTAACAGTTGAATCTCCCATTACACTGTTAACTATTGCAGTTTTGGGCTAAGTCTGTCTTTTTCTACATTATGCTTCTATAACTTAGCACAATGCTTGGAACATGGTTTTTCAATCATCTAAAAAATGCTGGAGGATGATTTGGCAATCCCTACTGCAAATTACTGACTGGCATCATCATGCCAAGTCAGATTAAAAGTTAAAGATTCTCAATATGTTTCTTTCTTGAATCAGTATAATACAATGTTATATCAACATATGTCTTCTGTGGAGATTGATACACACGGTTTTTAAAAATAAAATTACACAGCTAATATAGATCAAATATATTTCCAGTATAAAATTATATAAGCCTTTTTATTTAGTTAACTATACTCTTTTTAAGTTAATTTTAACAGCACACACATAATGAATGTGGTAGAAAATGTAACACACATTTGAAATGACAAATAATTTTTATGATCATTGTAAAATGTTGATCACAGAGATAATGAAATGAAGATTATCTAATAATTAAAGGTTAAAATATAGCTTTAAAAATATATACACACACTTAAGTGTGTGTATACATATATGTGTATATAGATAAGACCCCAGCTGGAAGGCAAGGGGCAATTAGTAACAGGGAAGATCTTGTTTGTTTTTAATGAAAATGATCTCTCATTTGATATTGCACCTCTTTGGAATTAAGGAGTCCAGGACAACCGCAAGATCCATTCTCTGTTTTGTAAAGAGGTGAGTTTCATCAAAAAGTTCTTAATCTTTGCAAAAGATTAAATTCCTTAGATTTTCAAGTAGTTATTTTAATATTTTTATGCAATTCTCAGTTAAGTTGCAAATGCTTTCCATTCCATTATGGCGATTTTAACCAAGCATAAAAAGAAGGGCACCCACCTCTGAATCACCCAAATATCTTTCTTAATTTTCTTTGAAATATTTTTTTTCTCATTTCAAACTAAACTGTGGTGTATCCATACCGGGAAATATCACTCAGCAACAAAAAGGAACAAGCTATTGACGTATTCACCAACTCTGATGAATCTCAAAGGCATTATACTGAGTGAACGAAGCCAGAATCAAAGGTTACATATGATTTCATTTATTTGGTAGTCTTGAAAAGATAAAACTGCAGCAATGAAGAACATACCAACGGCTCTCGGGTATTAGGGCTGGGAGAGAAAGTGAGCGTAAAGTGGTGACACCAAGAAAACTAGGGGGTTCTAGAAGGTTCTCCATCCTGATGACTGTGGTGGAGACTATAAAGAACATGTGGTGCTGTTAAAATTCAATTGTACATTTTAATATTTTAAAATAAAATTCATTTAAAAGAGGGAAAAAAATAGTGGTTGGCTACTTTGGAGCGCCATTGCAATCTGAATTTATACTTATTGAGCATATCAAGAAACATTTTCATCTAAAAATGAATGCATTTTAAATATACGTTGCCTTTTGTTTTTGTTTTCTAGAATAAGTCTATTTCACAATATGCATCTATTGAATTGCTTTATTTACTTATTATTAAAGGAAAAGTAATATTTTTAATAAGATACCATATAAATGTAATCTAAGATCTTTTTTTTAAATTTTCAGCTCAAATGTTCTCAGTTTTTCTGAATTTCCTTAACTTTACAGACAGTTTGAAGTTGTCTTCTTTTTAAGCATGATAAATATCCTGTCTGAGAGAATATACTAGATTTAGTCTCCACGGGAAACATCCCGGGCTCGAGGGAGAGCCACTGTAAGTACAGCTGTACCAGTTCCACTCTGCTTTACACTATCTCCAATCAATTCAATATTCCAAAGGGCTGATACCATTAGCCTTTTCCCATCCTGGTTTATCTTTCTTTAACATTGTTTAAATTAAGTTATTGGCAGTCAATCGATCACTAGGAATTTTTCAGGGAAAGGAGTTGATGTGAGCTTAAAGGTAATATAAGTGATTTCTTTATTCATATGACAAATGTCAGATAATTCAATTACCAGACCTGATAAAGTTAAAATAAAATAAGTGATAGAAACTACTTTTTTACCTGAGGACCAGGATCACCACTCTCGCCTTTGGCCCCAGATGAACCAGGCCCTCCCTGTAGAGAAAAAGCAAGGATATAATCGTTTAATTTAGCAATTACCTAACTATCTTTATCCTACCATTGTTGCTTGAAATAACTAACATTATTCAAAATGTAATTCATCAAATTTGTATGATTTTATTAATTAATATAATAAAATTGTCAAGTCCTTTGATTTAAAAGCATCTCCTCTCAGACTTTGATTGTATTCCAGTGTGTGAGCTATAGTTAAAAAAGACTCTATTTTATACAGAACTACTTGGAATCCAGTTTCACAAAATCACATTGAAATTTCTTTAATATGTGTACCATCAAAGCACTTCTGATGATACACAAGACATTACTTATTATTACACCATGTGGGGTAGTATAAGCAACACGATTCAGTGAATCGGGTATACTGAATCTATTCGTAAGGCAAGGACTTGACAAAATGTTATTCTTTTATTCTCAGACATTTATCAGACACCAAATTCTATAGCAATAAAATGTCAAAAACAGACATGATTGCTATCATTACAAGTGTCCTGAAATACTGTCAAAGCAGTTTTTTCCCAGATTGATCTGTGTTTTCCTATGAGAATAAATCCTTATGACAAACCCTTTACGAAGTTTAAAATAATTCAAAAAGTGCAACAAAAGCCTGGCACATTAACTGGAAAAAATATCAAATCATTTTAGAAAGGTGCTGTGAGTTTTAAAAATAAATACTACTAGGTCATTCATCCCCCTTAAAAGATTTAGAATATTAAAATTGAACATGGTGATAATACTTACTTCATTCTGCAGAAACATGCTCTATGTGTTTAAAAAGTTTCTGATTTATTTAAATAAATTCATAATCAATTAAATAGTGCATTAAATCAAGTTACAAAGAGTAAAATTATGTTGTGAAAATGTTAGATATCTAGAGCCTCCTGGTGGTTCCAAAGTGAAATAACAATTAATGTGACTCCCAAGAAATATGGCAAGTCAATAACACAATATTCTAATCTTGAAAAATGCAAGAATGATGACTTTTAAACTTCTAATTAAGAGTTCTTGCAACTAAATTTCTTCAAGAGAAAAACTTGGTTTCCACATTAACTCTGGTTATTAATCACTGAACTGAATGCAATTACAAGACAGTCAATTAATTTTTAATTAATTTACTGTATTATATTCTCTGTATATAAACACTACCAGATTATAACTGCTTTCTCCAAACACTTATTCTAAAAATTGTCATGTAATAATTGACAGTAACGGAATAGGGGGAAAAAACATTTTCTACTTTTCCTGCATATTTTATAATCTAACCCTCCACTTGTCTATAAAAGCAATTAGAAAAACAAGAAAAGGAATTTTTCATTAGAAAATATACATAAATATGTCATAAAATATTGATGTAGACTTTTTTCTTTTTAAACCCTCGATGTATAAAATACTTTTTAGACTCTAGCATTAACAGATATTTGAAAGTCTGTAACAATTTTGTTTAGAGAAAAGGAATGATAGGAATAAAAATAGTGAAAATAAGCAATATAATTTATTTTCTATCAATACTTACCTCTAATATTTAAGAGGGCTAGTATTTTCCATACCAATGACTTAAGTAGTAAAATATATCTTGGATATAATACTGAGAATGTATATATGGTTGTCAATGTTTTCTCTTTACCAAAATGGTGTGAATGGCTGACCTTTAATAATTGCTTGGTGAAAACAGGAAATGCTAATTTTATATGCTTTCATTGGTTCTACTCATCACCGCCCTCACTCTCTACACACCCACTGGGCTTGTGTTTGTCAGGAGGATAAGTAGGAAAATTCCCTTTAAAAAATACAGTATTAGAGATCCTACAGTAATATTTTTAGATTAGGTAATATATGTCAATGTTTCCCAAACATTTGTGACCAAAAGAATTAGCCTGGTGAACTCACTAAAAGTATGATTTGCCAGTTCCTACTCTGAACATGCATTATCAGAACCTCAAGTTTAGGGCCCCAGGAACTTTTATTAAAATATACACGTAATTTTTCTGCCCTTAATTTTGTAAAGCACTAGCATACTTTCCTTAGTCAGGTAAATTTGAGTTATCACTAGCAATTAAATATCAACTCTATTTCTTCCTTTGTTAAGTGACATGAAATCTTCCATGTTCCATATTATATATTTGAAAGGCAGAACAGTAAAAATAGATGACAAAACTTGATAATGTACTTAGAATCACATTTAATTTGAATTCAATGAAACATATTGCCAGAATATATGTTCCACATGAGCTCATATGATTGAATTTCAAGACTGAATTACTTAAAGACAAATTTCTGTACAATTTTATAACAAATTCTTGAATAAAATACATATTTCTCATCCTAATAAGAGTAAAACATTAGTTAGAAAATGACTCGATTCAAATTTGAATAAAATATTTTGCTATAAGTGTCTACTAAGTAATTGAAATATAAGATTTTAATATTCAGAGTAATAATTTCTATAACTATCACTATTTTAATAAAGTATATTGAAAGCATATAAAGTCATATGAAAACACAGTAGAAACACATTTATTACCAAAACAAATACTTTTAATAGAAATGATTTATTCTATTAATTGTAAAATTGATGAGAAGCTCTGTTGGGATCCTACAAAATTTACTAAGGACTAAATTGAAATAGATTTTTTAAATGGAAACAAAAGCATAGGTAGGTAAATGTACCCTAGCTTCATCAGCCAGAGACACAAACAATGCTCGGCCGAAGTTACACAAGGAACTGCTATTATAGGAATTTAAACATACGTTATCTTATTGGTAACCTACCACAGGACCTGGTCTTCCTGTTAGACCCATTGGGCCAGGTGGACCTCTCAGAGCAATCTAGAAAATAAAACATATCAAACTCAGGAATGCTCTACTGGAGTAGCATATTAAACCACAATATTCATTTGTACAGGTTACCTTAAGTAACAGATGATCCAAACAGGTATAATATCTATATGCTAGAAAAAGTGCCTGATTACTGAAGAATTGCAAGTTTCTAGAATGACCAATGATCTAAATAAGTATCAGATATTTTTTTAAACTGTTGTAACTTATATATAATCTCATACTATATATAATTATGATTTATTCAATAACAAAAGCTAAAATAAATTCTAGAATAATAAATCTAATGTACAATTTTTTTCTACTCCAAAGTGTACTTCAGAATAATGTATAGACCTCTCTTAAATTTATAAGTGCAGGTCTCATTGAAAACACATTTAGTGGTGAATAATTTGAGGTGATTTAAATAAAAATTTTCTAGCAATATTTTAGAAAAAAAAGATGACAAAGCCAGATAGCAAAAAGCAAAACTGATCAGAAAGTGTTACAACAGTACACTTCCTTTGATAAATCTCAAATTTAATATTCTCTAAAAAATACATTTATTTTGTGTAATCATAGGCATAAATAGATTGATTACATGCACTATCGATATTTGAATATTAGAAATGTGAAATTAGCATACTTGAAAAGCTGGAACAAGTAAAATTCAAAGGGTAAATATTTGACAGATGTCAAATTAATATAGTGTGCTATTTTTGAATATTAGTGATTCTAAAGATGAGTACTTAGATTATCAAAACAGGTATCAAAAATAATACTATAATAGAAATATGTAAAATTATATTAGAAAAGTGCATGAGATAATAACAGCAGTATATCCAAAGTTCCACTACTGATTCCATGAGATTTTTGACAATATACTTCTTAATCCTTGAGATTAAATATCTGAAAAATTGGAATTATGATGATTGCTACCTATTTCCAAATAAATTAAAGGACTAACAAAATAAGCTCAAATAATTACCTTAAATTTGTTCAAAGTAATAATTGAACAAGTAATAATATATAAGATAAATTCTAAGAATCATTAGTAAATTACTTTAAGTACTTTTAGATTTACAAATGCCAAGGTCTAATAAACAAATATTTAAATATTTAAATATCTCATTGTCTTTATACATGAGATAACCAAATAATGGCTTCTGTCCAGATTAATACTTAATAAACATATAAACAAATATTGACTGTGAATTTAAATTTCATTTATATTTTCAGATATTTTATACACTAATAGATCCATGATGATGAATAAAAAGTTATCACAGACATGATTTACATCACTTAGAAAATAGGTACATATAACCATATCAATGGTAAGTCCTTTATTTCCTTTTTCCTTAAAACAAGTTAAACTATGACTAAAAGTATTACATGAGTTTCAACTCTTTATTGGTCTCTTCTTTTGATTTTCTTATGTACATTTTAACAATAAGTCTAATTAAAAATACATACAGTTATATGTTTTAAAAGTATACAGACAGTGAAAGCTTTCAGCTGACAAAGAATTATAAACAATGATTTTGGAAAAATTGTACAGATAACAAGATTAGAGCTTAGAATACATATTTGAAGGTTTCTTTCCTATACAAAAATTCCTAAACAAATTGATTTTAGGAGGAAAAAATTACTTCAACTTTATTCTCTTTATTAATTAATTATCTCCTGATGCCTTACTAGAGAAAAACTAGATGTAAAAGAGAGTGTTAGGTATAAGTCCATCAGAACTCTGAAAAAAATTAGGAAATGTGTGTGTTATGGTTTGTGTATTATTAACAGAATTATATGTGAAAATATTGCAAGGGTCAGTCATTTAACTTTAATATTCAATTAAAGAAAATAATCCTATAGATAGATATAATCTTAGTATCTTTTTTCATATAAATTCAATATACTATTCAGAATTAAGTATTTTGTTCATAATAGTAGCGCCCTCCAGATGGCGCATGCGTACAATTTAACATAGGCTCAAGTTCCCTGAATTCTTTCTTACCCGAGCCTGCTGGAGAATCGCCTGGGCCTGAGCTTCCTGAGCAGAGACGGTTGGTCCTTTGGAACCATCACCACCATAACGAAACTAAGGAAAAGAAACATAAAAAAAACTCAACCTTAGCTTTTGTCAAATAGTTGTCTTAATTACTAGATAAAAACCACTTACTTAAAAGGGTGGGATTTTACAAAAGTCCACAATAACTCCATCATGATACATAATACCCAGATTTTTTTAAAATTCTCCTTCTGCCCATTATGCAAATTCTCTGGACCATGTTTTACCATTTGTAGAAGAGACTAGAGATTCCTTTCTGATTTTAAATTCCACAACTTCTGAAAACTCTATAATAAGTCATCCTGAATTTTTGATATGCACATATAATACCCATTTTAATCATTCATTTGCAAAAATTCAAAACGTACCAAGTTCAGTGGTGGTTATATATTAATTCCTATTTTGTTGAACAAAACTTTTAGAATTTATATAAACACAGAGGAAATCCTTGAGATGTTTTCATTTTGTTTACCTTTTCTTAAATAATTACACCAAAAAACTGATCCTCTATATTTCTCCATAAAATTCTAAAGTTTTTTAAAAAATTTTAACTCAAAGTGCAGCATGTCAATTTCTCACTCAACATAATTATTGCTTGAAATGTTATTACGTTTATATAAATAAATCTTTTTTTCCCTAGAAAACTAAGGCAATGTTAAAAAGAAACTATGTTAAAGCAAATAATTTTAAGCAATGAATAATGACACTATAGATAAGATATATATTTTTTAAGAAGTATTAAATATTGTCTATATGGTGGTAAACAGTATATTAAAATTACATTGACACATGAAATGCATGTTAATTATATGACTCAGAATAAAGCACATGACTGGAAATATTTTTAAAAATCTCTAAACTTTGTTGTCAAAAGTATAATCAAGTAATAAAACCTTAGCTCTAAAGGAGAGGTTGATATTTACCAAAATTTTATTTTGGTAAAATTTCTCCTAATTTCCAAAGGCTGCTTGATTTCAAGTATCTCTACCACGTACAATGGTTTTTAGTTGATTGCTCTGCAATATGGTTCAATAATATTTTTCAGCAATAAGATGACAAAATATCAAGTCATCTTTATGACAGTAAAAAACTTACTGGTAACATTAACATGGTACCAGGAGGACCAGGTAGACCATCAGCCCCTGGTAAGCCAGGACGTCCTGGGGGACCCTAGAAAGTAAATAAAATCATCAAAATCAATAAATAACCAAATTTATTGAATAACTTTTAATACATCTATATTATTTAGTTTGCATTTGTCCTCACCTCTTTAGTTAATCTTCTTTTAGTAAGTATACCTAGGAAGGGTTGTAGTTTATTGCACTAGTTTTATAATATTTTAATAATGCAGTTATTGGCTACACAAGGACGGCAAAAAAAGGTAAAGGGATTTTATAAGAAGGGTTTAGAGAGACTTAACACAAAGGATCTGTTTCATCATGTGACCCAAGCTATGATTCTCAAATTAGAATTTAGGCTTATTAACTCATCTTATCAGCATCCAATTAAATATCCATGGGAGTTCCTGGAAAATGTTTGAATTCAAACTGAAGAACTGAATCTAAAGCAATAGATTCACAGCAACATAGAAAGCAACTAAAAGTAAGGTTGTTGTTTTTGTTTTTTGGGTTTTTTTTACTAATTATCTCATAGATAAAATGCACATTTTTTACCTTTTAAAATTACACTTAGAAAAGCAGACTCTCCCCACTCTTAGTGAGAAGGATAACATGTTTACCTTGTAGAATACATTTTAATTTTTTAACATAGGTTACATTCTTTTGTTAGGAGGAGTACCTTCACTTACCCTCTCGCCAGGGTCACCAGGGGGTCCAGAGGGGCCTTGTAGACCTGGAGGACCCATAAGACCCTATAGAGAAATAAACCATTATCTGAGTCAGATTCCTGATCTCATTATGTATTCAGGCAAATTCAAATCAAAGGGGAGCTCATTTATATTTCATAAATAAACAGTTGTCTCCCAAACAAGTGCCCTATTTATCTTCCTATGAAAAGGCAACATATAGGGAACACTTTGTAGCTATCTCAACTCTTGCTCTATGAAGCTGCTCCCAGAGTGGAGGCCGACATTCCAAGAAAAAACAGGAAAGAAGAACTCGCCAATGTAAAGTCCCTGAGGAAGAGTCTGCTTCTCAACTCTTACTGAAAAAATGGTAGACTAATTCGATTAGAGAGCAAAGTTTAAATGTAGAAATCACTTAGCTTAGAGGCATTTTTACATTTTCTTTTGAGGGTAAAAGTATTTAAAGGCATCAGTACCAACATACTTATTTCAGATGACAAGAATTTAATTAATTCCACAAAAGACAGAGGATTTCTCACAAAGCCAGATTAGTACAACTACCTGAGAATAAATAAAGCCATACTGAGTGACATCAGACTTACTAGAAAAGGACAATGGAGCCGATAATCACTCCATTCAGTAGCACAGATAAGGCAGTTACAGTCTACTTAGAATTCTTAGCTCCATTCACTGAGATAAATCTATACCTGTTTACTAAAAATAAGAATTTTTTTTTTTTACTTTCATAACTTTCAGATAGAAAGTTGAAAATGAGGTTAGAAGATGCAGATGTATTAAAGCAACAAAGATATTTAAAACAAAATTTAATTCCACTGCTCTCAAAAGAATATCATCATCTCGAGAGCCAAATCAAAAAGCAGTTCAAGGCCATCAGGTCCTCTGAATACATATTTGCCTCTATAATTCAATACACAAGTTGGTGTAGAATGTATAAATTCAAAAACGTAATAGAAATCTTGATTATAAAAAAAAAATCTTAAAACATTTACAGACCTCAGGTCCTGCTGGCCCTGGTGGTCCTTCGATAAGCATACCCTGTAATAATAGAAAGATGAGGAATCGTTACTCGGGAAACGTAACTCCTAATCTCTTACCTAAGAAAGCACCATGTCATCACATTTTAAAAAAGAAATTCTCCATTCCTATGATGAAATCAATTACAAACATTTTTGCATGGGGGAGAAAATTCAAAATTATAGAAGACACAGACAGTCCCTGTCCTCAGAGAACCTGTGAACTAATTATGAAAGAAACAAATATTCAGATAAGTAATATTACAAGGAGAATATGCCAAGCTCTCCCAAGAAAGGCAAAATAGACATTGAACCACGTTTTCCCTAACGCCCAGAATAATGCTGGCCATGAAGCAGGATTTTAATAAACGTTGGCCCACAAAAGATTGGAAGTAGCATCTAAGCACTTTAATTTAGAAAAGGGGTGAAAAGTCCATACGACAGAATTAGGAATAAAGATGAGATAAGCTCTTAAGTAGAGAAGAGAATATAGTACTACTTCAAGATAAGAACTCAGTTCTAAAAAGTTTATGATTCTGCTGCTGAAAACTGTTTTATCATTTAAACTTTGGTTGTAAATTTTCAAAACAAAGGCATTTCATATTGAAAATATACTTAAAGCTTTCGGTGAGCACCCTGGCATGCTTTCTCAGATTTCGTAGTAATGGAGAAGATAACCAACAATGTCCTTATAGGGGTATCTTGTTAATTCTTACCTCCCCTCCCCTTTAAAAAAAAAAATTTATGTCCTTGTAACTTCTGAAATGATTTTCATGACTTTGAGGGAAACGGTTAAATGTTCTACTTTAGTTCCAATGCAATGGTTTTTCCACGTTGCTGATTAGAGAGAGCAATAGTAAAGCTGTTTCCAGGAAGAATTTGCTTCTTACCAGTATCTTGAGAGGTAAGAACATTTATTTAAAATTTAAAAATCACTTTAGAAATGATTTGGAGCTCTTTAAATGAAGCATAAGGAAATGACTTTTAAAATAATATTTTTATATTATTTTATGATACTATTCAGCTGTGACACAGATAAATATGTATGTCAAAGAAAATATTTCTAATAATGTGAAATCGTAGAAATGAGGAAAAAATGATCGGACTGAAAACAGGAGCTCAAGTTTGGTTGTATCTCAACCACTAAACACTTAAATATCAGGGGAGTTACTTAAACCCTTTAAATCTCAGGTTCTTTAGTTGTGAATGAGAGAAATAGACTAGACAAATTTCAGCTACATGCTAATTCCAGAATTTTATACCTCTATATTTTGGGGGTTATTAAAATTCCACTTGCCCTAGTAACTCACTTATTTGTCAGTTACCAACTCACTTATTTGTGACAAATTATAAACATTCGGACATCAGAATTTTTCATGGTAAAAATGAGCATACGTAATAATTTAGAGTGATGATGGCTCATAATATAAATGAAGTAACTGTACCAATCTTTACAACGTATTCACATCAGTACTTACAGGTTCAACGACTGCTGGTTCTCCTTTTTGTCCTTTTTCTCCATATGCACCATGGCCATTTATCTGTTGAGTGAAAAATTTAAGTAGTCTGTCTTTAAGTAAATAATGCCACATAAATATATTTTTTAATAAGGGAATTTCATCATCTAAGTGCATTTAAAACAACCAATTAAAATATTTTTTAAATAGAAACCTATTAAAAGTTTAAATGCTGCAAATATAAAAAGAAAACATAATGAACATTAATATTGAATGAGACTGAACAGTTGCTTCTTAAAGATATATTACAGAAAAATCAAGACATCTGTAGACTTTAATTATTATTCCAAGGCATTAAGCAAAAAAACTGTCGCCAAGTTAAATTTAATAAAATAGAGGAGGAGAGTAGGGAGTGATGATATGGGTAAAGGCAGGCAAAGGATTAAAATAATAATAATAATAAGTACAGTGCATTACTGAGCATCACCAAAAAATATTCATTACAAAATAAATCTAAAAAGCAGAAATTAGATTCACCACAAGAATAATAATGACTATATTTCAGTCATATCAATAACAAGAAAATTTGAGTGCAATTTTTTTTTTTTAAGATCATACTTTCAAATGAAGACGTCAGTAGTGTTTCTGGAAATACAACTGCTGAAATCTCCATGAAGAAGAATTGATGAAGGTGCCCTAGTTGTGATAAGTATTCATAATGTTTATAAGAATACAACACATCTTTTAAACAAGAAAAGATATCAAGATGAATATAAAAATGCTGCAAAATTAAGACACACAATAACACAGAGCGTAATACTGACTTACGCTTGTTTCTGTGATATCTGTTTCTGCTGGAACACCTGGACCAAATTCTTCATTAGTGGGGCTTGTTTGTTTATCTTCATATTCTTTATATTCATAAAAATCATATTCTCCTAAATCTCCATCTACCGGAAGATCAGAGTCCCTGCCGTCTATTTCTTTGTTTTCATATAGTGTATCCTCGGAATTTTTCCTCTGGGAATCATAATCCTCTCCAGTTAGATATTCTTCAGTAAACACTTCTTCAACTGGATTTGGCTATTAAATTAAGTTGCAAGGAATTGGAGAACATGAATTCACTGTTAGTAAAGCAAGGTGAGCAATTTGCAATTACAGTTTGATGGAATGATGGAAAGCAATGTGAATGCTACTCAAGCAAGTCTGAAGGCCAGAAAAGATGGCCTTTCAGAATCATTGAAAGAAATAGTTTTGTACATTGATATGTACAAGAATATATTGCTTTCAAAACACTTTTCCCAATAAACTGCAAATATTCACATGGATTCAACATGTGTATTTGCTTTTCCATTGAAAAAAAACTTGTTAGTCAATTTGAGATTTCTTGTATAGTTTGATTCGAATAATAAAATATGCATATAGTTAAAGCTTTGCTTAATTTCCAAAACTCGTAAAATATCATTATGAAATCCAATTGCTTACCAGAAAAGCCATGTAACTTTGACTCTTGATCCCAAACATAACATATTAATGCCAACACTGAGATTTATCATTGCAATATTTACACAGAATATCTGGCATGTAGGGAAGTATTTTATATACCACTAAAGAGTTCTTTAAAGCAAATAAAATATAAATCATAGTTCTCAAAATGTAAGACAATAAGATAAAATATATCACTGTACAAGCTTATAAAGAATAGAGAATATTCACCAAAAGTGAAAATTATGTCAATAATACTCCCTCTGAGATACAGAAAAACAAAGAGTATAATTTTCTTTTTCTCATAAATCCTATTATAAATCTGAATCATATTTATTATGCAATGATTTGCCTTATTATATTTTGATGAGGTTGAAATTAAATAATTTATCTTGCTACTTTTTCAATTTCATTTTTAAGTAGCTTGTTTTCTATGACAGTGAATCTAAGTGATAAAGTACTATTGAATAAGTAAATAGTATTATATAAAATCATGTGAATAAAATTGTGGTTAAATAATTAGCTCATAGCTCTGAATTTAGGGAAATAAATTAACATCTTGAAATAAGATACCCATTTTTGGAAAATGATTATTTTAGAGTAGATAGAACAAAAAAATCTGTTCTCACACTAAAATGTAATTATTCTAGGTTACTTATTTGCATGGAATGCACAACTGAATTCATTTTCCTATTGAGACACATGTTATATAAATTTTCTAATAACTAAATGCTCAGATATTCTTCATACCAGGTATGACAGGAATTAACAAAGTTAACTGAATTGTATACTCATTTTTTCATGATCAGAATATATATATGTATAATATGAAATTCAGGAAGATCTATACCTATGAGTAATTAAACGTTTTCATAGAAAAAAATAGAACGGGTTAAGCTATATTATTTTAACTATAATTAACATCACACACCAAGCAAGTGTGAATATGTAAGTAGCTATTAAAATCCACTAATACTGCATTTTCTCAGAATGTTTACTGTCATAAAAATGCATGATTATTCATCAGATGGAATAAATTCTAATTGTATCTTTCGATGATACAATTTTCACTTTAGAGGAGTCTCTTCCTCACAGAGGACCATGTTGTGAATACCCTGCATCACAACATGTTAAGAAGCTTGCTCAATCCCAGAACGATCCAGAAAATGACAGCAGCCAATTCAGTTTAATCAATGTAGCATTTGCATGAAGCAAAGAGTCATGCAAAACATGAATTGACATTGATTTTAAATGAATTGTTTTTAGTAACAGTGAACCAATACTATTGTTTCTCCTATCTCAGTAAATGAATAAAAGTATCAAACTTTCAGAGGTTACAGATTCTTTCAGAGTGAGGTATATCAAGAAATATTACACATTTAAAATGTCGCGCTGTGATTTAATACTATCCGTGAACATTACCTCATTCGTTCCAGATACACGCCTGGGAGCTTCTGTCTGGTAACTTTCCACTGTTCCATAGTTGTATTCTTGAAAATCATCAATAATATTTGCCTAATAATAAATTCAAAAGAAAAGTAATTAGTAAAAATGTAAGGTAATCCCAAACTTTGGTAAATCATGATTTAACTGGGTTATCATATTAGCCAAATGAGGATTTAGCTAATTGGATTGGGACAATGACTCATCATCAGAGATCTTCCAGCTTATCTGGGAGAGATCTTGATTGCTTTTTCTTTGCTACCTGTACCCCTAGTTTGGATTTTGCCGTTGCTTGATAACTTTTCTTCTTCTTGGATGCAAATTTTTCAGATTTAAGGGGTGTAAACTTTTTAGACTTTTCCTTTGAGTTAGTGGCCACTGTCCTCATCTTCTTTTTGAAATTGGATTTCTTTTTCTGTAAAATGTGGTGAAAGATGGAATGGAACACATAAATAAAGTGAAAAGGGAAATAAAAAGCACGAGTGAAAGGAAGAATAAGCAAAGCAAAATGAGCATCATTCCTTCAGGACAGCAACTGTCAAATGAAAATCACAGTCATTGCTCCACAGAAATCAGATGGATGAAAGGTTTATGATAAGTTTGAAGAACAGTGGACATAAGGAACCACAGGATGACGAACGGCAGGGCACCATACACAAAGGTGCTACTTTGTTTTTACCTCCGTTTGTGCTATTGTCTCCTCAGCTACAGTAGGTCTCTCTGTTACACTTTCAGCCTCTTTATATTCTGCTTCCCCATACTCATAGTCATATTCCATTATATCCTCAGGTGCATACTACATTACAAAGGAAAAAATATCAAGCAATTTTGTTAGTTGAAGGTAATACTATTAATAAAGTAGGAATCCTCTTAACTTTTACTTAGAGTAAAAAGTTAAGAAACAAGGATATACTGTTACTTAAATGTTATTTTGTATTCATAGAAGTATTATACTGTCTTATTCAGAGTATAATAACATAGGAATGACAAAGCAGGTTTCTGAGCGCATAATAGCAGTTAAGATGGTGAGGAAATTAAGTTTGAATATTAATTTAAATGTTTAATTATTGAATATTAATTCAAACAAAGCAATTATGTATTTGGACATAGCTGCTAAATATTCATGTTAATTTTGGTTTGTGAAAATTACTACACAAGGCTTCTTTATAAGAATTTTACAAGAGTTTCAATGCATACATTTTTTTTATTAAGTTGCATATTTAAAAATAAAAATATGGAGAATAAACTTCCCAAGTATGAAAGGGTTTTTGTATCAATTGTGAGATGAAAAGAAGGAGAGAAAGGAATGCAAGGAACATGAAAGGAGTCTATATTCTATTTGGAATAAATGAACCAATGGAAAAATGAAATTTAAAATTTATTTGGAAATCTCTAATTTGCTATAGACTTAAGATCCAAATGAGCACAGAATACTTGTGAAGTATTAAAAGATAAAAAATCAAATTTTCTTATATTTAACATAGTATTTAAAATGTTAAATATACTGCCTTTTCATCTACGAAAAAAAAAGAGCATACCACTTAAAATATTTAAATTGAACTTACACTGGAAAATAATATTAGATACTAGATTTTTTTATTAAAAAAGCTTAGTTGAGAAAAGGGGCTTCTTAGTATAATTGTGCAAGACAATTATACATATTGAATGATAAGGAAAATAATTTGTCCACCTTCGAAACTAAATATTTCTATCAAAATTTTAAGTTTAAAATAAAAATATAGATATTATTAAACATATATTAATAATATGATTTAATTAAACAGAAATACAGTAAGGTATAGCATAATATATTAAGCAACAAACTCAACAAGCTAAAACTAATACAGTACATATTTTTTAATGCTAAAGGCAAACTATCTGGAATTTCTTAAGTATTACATTTAGTAAAATTTCAATTATGTTCCAACTAAATGTCTCTTGACATTTCAACTAACCCCTTGACCAGCAAAATAACCGTTGACCCCAAGTCTTTTAGAGAATTGTGATTACTGTGCCTTCAAATAAGCTCTATAAGCAATAGCAAAGCAAATGAGTAGAAATTTCACAAAGACATGTAAAGGGACATGTCCAAAATGAATCCACTGGCAGTATTGTACATCAGGTCTTTAATGAAACAGGAATGAATTTTCTAGATGATTCAGCTGTCGGTCATATTAAAATAGAAAAATAGACATGCCTTTAGCATTCTTTATAATTATCTGAAACTCCAATTGGGTTAAATTAATTGAAACAAATTAATAATTTTATTTCTATAGCAATAGCTTCATTTTCAAAAATATACATTTGAAGCATTTCAAAAAAACTTTATTCTAATTAGAATTTGTATTGAATTTGGTAAAATAGAAAAATGCGTGTATGTAATACTTTAAACATTTTTATTTCTTATGCCTCTGCTAGCAAGATATAATGCCAACTGTTTCTAGGAAACTTAATGGAAGCATTATTAATAATGTCATTAAGTTAATAAAACAATTAAATATTAAATTTAAATAGATATTAAATAGACATTAATGGAAACCAAATATTATCTAATGAGTAATATTTCTATAGCTAGTCACCCATGTTAAAATAAGAAATTCTGGGCTTCTATAATTACTAGCTACCAGCTGGAACTAGAATGACCAAAAAAACATTTGCCAGTCTACTTTATGCTTTAGAGTTTTAAAATTAAGCATACTTTTTAAAATCATGTGTCTACAATAAATTGTAAAAAAAAAAAAAAAAACAAATAAAGGAATAAAAGGACAATTCAATTTAAATGCACCATAAAGCCTGGTATTCAAGTATTCAGGTATTCATCTTGAATATATATATATATTTTATAAATATATTTCATAATATATGTAATATATAATGTAATATATAATATAATATATTAATGCTATATTATATATAATTCCATGTAATATATTACTTATTACATATATATATATATTCGGAGATATATATGTCATCAATTGCTTTTAATAAAAACATATATTGTGTGTGTGCCAAAGTAGCCAATTATCTCTATACCATGTGTTTTTTTTTTTTTTTTTTGTAGGAGGACACCTCTTCCAACTTCTATAATTCTCTCCTCTATTTGAACTCTTTCCAAATGAAGACCAACCAGATTGGCTGTAATTATGGAATAATGGAAGAAATAATATGCTCACCACCTTAAGTATAAAAGTGCATCTTTTTCTTAGTTATTCAGGACTCAGTGAAAAGAAACACTGCTTTTGTTCTCATTTTTATCTGCACAAAATCCACCTTTTGGTGGTACGGAGTTTACCTAAGGCTTTGCTGGTCTATATGAAGCTTTACAACGTATTTTTGGAGATGATTCTCCCTTCTCACTATGGAATTTTGAAGATGCCTTAAAGACAGGTAAAGAAAAGAAAACTGATTGTAATAAATCAAATGAACATATGCAAAAAAATAGGCAGCGATGGAATGATTTCCACTTTGATCTGTGAGGAGCCTACCATAAATGGTACTATGTGAGGAGAAAGGGTCTTCTCCTTTCTATTGTCATTTAATTTGTTAGAAAATAGTGGTTTCGGTAAATATTTACACTTATGAGAATAGAATATATGATAAATATTAAGTGATAAGAATATTAAGGTAATATATTTGGTAAAGTCAATTTTTTAAAAATTTCTAATGATTTTTTCTTTGCTTTATTTTTCTTTTTTATCTTAATAAGACTGTCAATTGCCTACTAGATATGAGAAATTATAGTCTGTGTAATACATTAAGAAAGAACCATATGTAGATTTAACATCTAATTTCTTATAAGAGAGGAGAATAATCTAACTTGGTGTGAAAATCCAAAAACTGTCATAATTTAACATTGGTTACCTTTCTATATAAATGGTATTGTGTAGTTTCAAATAAAATTAAATTTTGATGACATTTTCACTATATATAAATTGATCTACATTATGCATTTTTCACTCTATGATGATGATACACTTTTGTCAAATGCATAAAAAATTGAATCCTAGAAAGGAATTAGAATATGTTATTTAGAGGGTCATAACTAAATGCTATATAAGTTGGGAAAAGCATACTTCAGTTAACTTATTTAAAAAACTGACACCTTTATTAGTGAAAATTAGAATAATAAATATGCAATGTCACAAATTTATTAATGGAAAAGTAACCAATATAAAAAGTGCAACGTGTATGCTTGATGCTCTATATTGCACGTAATGTCTTTATTTACTGGCAAATAACATGCATTCCTATTTTATACAGGTAGAACACCTATAGATCAATTTTTTTAAATACATATTTATAATAAAATGACATATTAATAGCCATAGTTCAAAATTAATATAAGGATTACTTACAAATTCATTTAACCAGTTTTTTATATACTAGTACAGAATGGTTATTTTGTTATCGAAGCATCGATATAATTTAGAACTAGGAAAAATATGTGAGAACTAATTTTTTAAAATAAGTCTTCATTGTGACATATTCACTGGTGAGAAATGCTAATACTGCATTGCCCAACCAGATTTTCCTGCAGTTTTTATTATAGGAGTATGTCGTTTCCTTCATCAATCACTTTTAATAAAAATAAATTTGACGTCTCAAAATGTTAAATATATTAATAAGTAAACTAGAAAAAGGCAAGTTTACTTTTAAATAAACTTAAGATAAAAAATGGATGAAAGTCATTTTGATTTAAAATAATTCCTCCTACCTAGCTAATAACATTAAAACATGAGAATAAAGCACCTTGAGGTAATATATAAAGAATGCATACCTTTATTCTTTCAAAAATGAGAGCCATATTTTTCTTTAAAAAAAAAAAAGACTTTTCTTTCATAAAACAAGAGCAAAATAAATTTTATCAGTCTTGAACATGTATACTATGTTATAAATTTTAATGTAGAATTAAAACATTATTTCTAAGATATAAATGCACTAAACCTGATGGCTATTTTACCTATCCTCTTGGAATTCCCAGAAATCTGTTCTAATAAATCATGAGGGAGTAAAAAGAATGAAGCACTTGAGAACTGTGAAACAAGCAAACACAAATGTCCAAGTAATTTCTCTCTTGTTTCTCATATTTGCTTTCCTGTCAGCTTCTTAAGACTTTGCCTGTTTTAAAAAAAACATTAATATTAAGTCATGGAAAAGATCAGTGCAAATGAATTCACTATCATATCTAAAAAGTAATGTTAATAAAAACATTTCAAGCATTTAAATTGTAATATTTGAATTGAATTCATATGTGAGCTATTAATAAATTAAAATGAAAAGATGTTATCTTGTCTTAAATAGTAAAACTCGAAAGTCAACACGAAATAATATCCTTATAAGGCAAGAAAAATGCTATTTGAGATATTTTCAAACATAAGGACAGTCTCGATGTTTTCAGACTTCTCTCTCTTCCAAACTTTTTTTCATCTTGAGCAAAAAATCACAATATATAGTTTTACTACCAATTAAAGACTAAATTCCTTCTAGTTAGCGTACTTTTTAATTTCCAGAAAATCCATACCAAAGTATTTTACCTAAAAATCTGGATAAAAGGTACACTGCATTATATTTTTTGTTTTGGGGGATAGTCAAGTCTGAAAAAAAATTGCTTTACTAACTTAGATGTATGTATTTTTGGTCTGAAACAGAATAAAGTCAAATTTTACAGTGGTGAATTTACTTGCAAAGATAGCCTGGTGCAATGGTTTCACACTCGAATTTCAACTAAAGTGATATAACATTAACCAAAGTATGTGATTAGTTTTAATTATTACAATCTGCTTTCCATTCCATTGCTCTTTATATTAAATTTTATGCAAGGAAACCGATATATCAATGCAGCATAATAAATAGAAAAAATAAATAGAAAACATCCCTCTAAATATTCAACACAGCCTGAAAACTTTAAGATAGCTCTATTGTCACTCTCTCATCTGCGTGAATTTCCAAAGGCCTGGGGAAATGGCAAGTACACCCAAAAGATATGTCACCCTTACCTCGAGACTGTATTAATTAATTAAGTGGTAAGGACAAAATTATAGCTTTTAGAAATTATCTTTTTCTTCCTCTCCAAAAAAATGAAATGTGCTCATATACACAGTATAGGAGTGAGGTATTTCTATTTAAAGAATTTTAAGTTATAAAATGCTTAAACGAGGTGGGGGTGGGGAGGTAAGCACCAAAAATCATCTTTGAGTGATTTCTTCCCAGAAATAGTAGAACACTATTAAACACAAACTACACTTTAATTAAAATTGAATATGTAGAAGTAAGCCTCCAAACTGAAGGATTGATTATGTCTGTAGCACTGCAATAAAGAAACCAGCTCTAATCGTATGGTCCCCACCTCATCGACCTGGGGCTCCTGCGCCTGCGCGGGCTTGGGCGCCGAAGAATCACAGTCTGGACTGTAATGCTCACAGTAGTCATACGCGGCTTTGGGGTCACCTGTGATCAACAACTGCTGGATGTCCCCCTGCCAAGAAACAAACATGGATATGGTCAGAATATTCAGATACACAGATATTTAGAGCAAGACTTATTCAAGACAATGTGTAGTTTATTTTTAAATATCTGAAGAAAAATCACTTACATTTCATTTTTAAAAATAGCCTTACAGGATAGGGGGAAAAACTCAAACTGGTTTTACAAATCTGTTGTTAGTACAATTGACCCTTGAACAACATGGGTTTGAACTGGGTGAGTCCACTTATATGTGGATTTTTTTCAATAAATATGTTGGAAAATTTTTTTGAGATTTGATATAATTTTTAAAAACTCGCAGATGAATCTTATGATTTTCTTAATAAATTTTCTTTTCTCTAGCATTCTTTACTGTAGAAATACAACAAATAATACATATAGCATACAAAATATGTGTTAATCAATTGTCTGTGTTATCAGTAAGGCTTCAGGCGAACAGTAGGCTATTATTAGTTAAGGTTTTGGGGAGTCTGAGTTATGAGCAAATTTTTGACTACACAGAGGCTTGGCACCCCTAACCTGGCATTGTTCAAGGTTCAACCATATTCTGCTCTGGAAGCAATGTGACTATTTTGCATGGGTCTAATTCAACATGAAACTAGTTTGAGGTAAATCTGTGGATTATAACCATATTAATTTAGAATTATACTCCAGCCCAGAAGAATGTCTGAGTTAATAATATTCATTGACTTGGAAATTCAAGGCCCTGTAGGTCTGAGCACATGAATCTGTTTCACAGATCTCCTGATGTCATCTTGAATAATTTCAAGGTTTTCCAGCTTTCTCTGCATTTTATTGATAGTTATTATTAAAGTCCTAATGAAAATATTGACATTAAACATTTTAAATCCCTAACATTGAGTACTAAGAAGCAATTCTATCTCCTCAAACATGCATATGGTTTGCCATAGTTTGCTTTTTCCGGATTACAAGTCTTCTGCTTTCTGAATAAACTTGTTTGTGCTAGCTAAAGACCTTATTATTTCATTTCTAAGGCTGACAATACCAACTGATCAATTTAGAATGCTGAGTAGCCACAACTGAATTATTATAAATAAATAATCACAAATAACAAAGAGAAATTTGAACACAGAATTCTTCATTAGGCTGTTCAAAAAAAATAACGAGGCATCATTGAGTACATCACTGAGTACTTGCCTCATTAAGGGTTTCAATTAAAAACCCTGATTCCTTAATTTTCTCCCAGCTTTGCCATTAACTACTTGCAATTATGCAAGTCACTTATCCGGATTCATCATTTGTAGAATGCATGCATTCAGAAATCATATCTAAGGTCCTCTCTAAGACTAAAAATTCTATAATTCTATAATTACAGGAAATATAATGAACCAAGTGAAGTTATTACTGAAACAAAAAAGTTGTCTATCTCATATGCATATGGTATTTTAAAAATAGTATGTTTTTGAGAATTATGGTTTCCTACATACTTACTATTCTAGTTAAGGCACTTAACTTCAATAAATGGAATCCTGCCAACCTTTCCACTATAAAGTCTTATTTCAGGTGCTAAATATTCAGCCATAAAATATACTACTGGAAAGAAACTGGAAAATTCAGTTAAAAGTCTACAGTACTATTTCCCCGAGAAGGCATCTGACAGTGTTTTTATGTTAATCATATGACACATTGTGAGACAGTATGTAGATAAACAATGACAGTTTGAGTGAACTATAAATATTTAGATTTGATAGTCACAAAAATTGCCACAGCCGAAAAAGAGCGAAGTTACCAGGTAAATTTGGCATCCATAGCATACGAGTTATGAAAAAAGCATCCTGCTCTTCCTCTCATGATCTACAAAGCTAAGATTAGAGTTGATGCAATTATCTTGCCTTTTACAGCTGTGTCATACTACGATATTTGCCTTTAGACAGGATGAATCTGGGGGAGAGACGCAGAGCATATGTAAGAAAACCTATTAGAACCTGTCTATACAGATGATGCTCTTGTGAATATCACACATGCTGTGAAAAGTTCCTGCCACATTTTTATTAGACCAATTATATGAGTAACAGCACAGCATAGCCTACTCTCAAAACTGAAATATAACGCACATATTCTAACAATGTTCGGCTGGTTTTTATTTTTATTTTATATAAATATACAATAACTCTCTGCAAGGCCTAGCTATTTCTATTTTCTGTGATGTGAATATAATTATATCATGCTCTAAATACACAAGTTAAAACAAATGCAGCTTTTTTTTTTGCATGTGCAATAAATCATATTTATTGAAAAAGTGTGGTATAAGATTGGTCTAATGTTTTAAGGTTAAACGTCAATGTGTCATAGTTAAGTGTCTAAATTTTCGGATTCAACTCCTCCTATGTGAAGCCACCCCAGGGCTTGGTTGAGGCCAGTTCCCGGCTTGAACATCCACTAAATTGTGTAACACAGCAGCTTATTCCTAAGAATGAGCAATGGAAAACCAGGCTCTGAACAGCTGTACTGTTCAATTCCACATGATCAAATAAGGTAGCCTGTGAATGGATTATGTCCTTGGAAAAATTAGGTTCACAAGAACAGCAGAAGAAACTCAGACATAAACAAAACAGCTAATGCAGAGGGTGAATCAATGTTCAACTATAACTGTTCAAATAAACTATTTTTAAACAGATTATGTCAAATATTCTCTCTTGAATGTCAATCTGTCACCTAGTAATTGTACAATCCCATAAGGCATTCAATTCCACTGTGACTCTTGAAAGACAAACTAATATTAAAACTTGTGTGTTATATTCAAAGTGAATAATTTGCTTTTAACAATATCTGGAAAAGGAAGATTCCAAGTATCTAGCGACTATGTATCTTTCTGAATTTTACAAGTTTCTAGAATTAGAAATACCATGTCCCCTAATGCTGGAGTAAATAATGTAACTGTGAAAAAACTTTACTTCTTTAAAATGACCTTTTTCTTCTCTGTCTGATGCAAACTGGCCTTGTCTAGTCTCATAGCACCATGACTCACTTCTTCTCTTTCCTTATCCTTGCACCTTGGCCCCTGCTGCATGCCCACTCCCTCAATCATTAAGCCCTTAGGACATCGGGTTCTGGTCAGCACCAAACAGTCTTAGGAACAAAGCCTCGGGTCTGTTGACCACAGAAACTGTTTCAGTCAACCTGAAACACAACTTGGCCTCAGTTGCGTTTCAGCTCCAGACCTGAGATGGCAGAACAACCCTACTGGCCACAACCCTTCAAAATCAGACAGAATGACACCATGACTGACATTAGGAGCTGACGCAATGATCAACTGCCTCCTACCCTAGCCCCGAGAGCCCACACCCCAACTCTTTTAGCTACCATGACTAATGAGTGTTCCTCTATATACCCTATCCCCTAGAGCATCAGTTCCCAACCTTTTTGGCACCAGAGAGCAGTGATCCTATGATTATCTAATGCCTGATGATCTGAGGTGGAGCTGAGGTGGAGTTGAGGCAGTGATGCGAGCGCTGGGGAGCAGGTGCAAATACAATGAGCTTCGCTCGCTTGCCCATCGCTCACCTCCTGCAGCGTGGGCTCGTTTCTAATAGGCCACGAACTGGTCTGTGGCTCAGGGGTTGAGTGCCCTGCTCTAGAAGCCATCAGAGAGCCAGGTCTTTGAGCACTAGCTCACCTGTGTCTTTGGGCTTGGAGCCGTATCCTTAAATAAACCCTGACTTTCTTTGCTGCAAACTGCTTTTCATGTTTCGTTTGGCTTTGATGCGTACAGATAAACAATCCCCCTTTAGTTCACTAACAATAACACAGCTGCAATTTTGTTCAATAAAATCATCTAGTCTCCAAATTTATTAGGGAAAAAACCCTGTGAGATTTGGAGACTGAGGATGGTGATGGTGGCATGGGAAGGAATGGCAACGAGAGGCGGAGGAAATGCACTGGAGGAGTGTAAGGTGATTCTGTAACTTATTTAGTGAGCAATGGTAGGATGGCAAAGCCATTTACTCGGTTAGGAAACAAAATAGGAGGAAAAAAAATTGGGGTACAACTTCTTAGGTCTACAAGGTGAAATGATAATTAATGATTCTTTCCAGAATAAATTCAGTTGTTCTTTTAAGAAAATTGCCTTCACTTACTTTGAATTATGTCCTTCCTTTATCTGTGATGACTAAAGCCAAACCGAGTTACGAGACTCAATAAGAATCCGCAGAAAATTCTGCTTTAATCTGTAGCCGATACTTCTTTCTATAGAAACCTATACCCATCTTTCACTAATAATCAAGGACAAAATGAATTCCCCCAGACATAATGTTATGGGTTAAAACGTGCTCCCTCCCATGCCTGCCTAATTCATGAGTTTAAGACCTAATATCAGATAGGAGATAGGACCTATAAAGAGGTAATTAAGGTTAAATGAAGTGATTGCAGTGGACTCTAACCCAGTATAAGAAGAGATTAGGATGCGTACACTACAGAGGGAAGACCATGTGAAAACAAAAAAAGATGGCCATTTGCAACCGTTCCTGGTTGTATCATTAACTCCATACTAATGAAATTACATTCTAGTTCTATTTCATGTCAATAATAAAGAAGAAAATAGAAAAGAAAAACAACTCAGAATTATATATATGTATATATATTACAATGATATATTTTTCCTTTGTTATTTCATTTTATCTGTCTATACTAATATAAATCAAGAGTAAAACATATTTAGTTCTTTATTCATTTAAGAAAACATACTGAGATGATTCTTAGATTACAAACTGAATCATTTCAAAATTTCATAAAATAACGAACAATTAAAATATGAATCATCGTAATTGATACTTCTCCCAAATAAACTCATCAGATACTTTTTACAAATGTCTATCATCGAAATTAATTGAAAATAGCATTTTAAAATCTAAAAAGAGGATTTTAAAACAAAATGGAAATTGTTTTGAGACCTTATTTTTAAAAGTTAACTTCAGAAGAAAAATAATCATATGCAAGAAACAAAAGGTATATTTAATATTTTTAATTTGTATTTTAACACAGACTCAAAGGACAAATTTGTGTAATTAATATTCGCATAAAGATAAAATATGGCCTTTGCATGTAGGTATGACTTTCACTGCCTGTCACACAAAGTTAATGGCAGAATTTGACATTTATTTTATATTTCATGGCCTTTAACTGGCCAATATTTTGGATTTATTTTTAAAGTAATGATCATCTTTTGAACATTAAAAGAAAACTTTTTTTGTCATTTTATTAAGAGGTTAACAGTTGAAGTGGCATATTTACTCTTCTAACCAAAGCAAATGAAGGAGATATTTGGGGATTGTTTTCTAAAAACATAATCTCATCTTTTTTATTCTCATTTTTAAGTCTAGAGAAAATGTTTATCCATGTATGAAAAGAAATCATTGGTAGTAACATTTCTATACATTTATTATTCTAGTTCTATATACAATGATACTGTTGCAAAAAATAATCCCTTTTAAACATATTTCCTTATTTCTACTCTGTTGTACTTCTCTACTATGTAACAATGAATGACACATTCCCTTCAGAGAACTGAAGTTTTATTCAATCAAAATTGGACATTTTGTGAAACATATAAACCTAAAAAGATTTTTAAAGTATGCATATAAAGGATACGCCCCTTTGATACACCTTTTTCTGTTTTTTTTTTTAACTTTGAAAAAATGTTTTAAGTGTCAATGTGGAGACTTTGCTGACTATAGAATATGAACAATCCATACATATGTCTATTAAACAGTGAAAGGTGGGGGCATGCTCTCAAGACTGAAATCCAGAATTCTCCATTGAAATGAGAGTATTTAGAAAGAACTATATTTTTGTTGAAAAAGCGAACTTACTATACAACATTCCTAACTTTAGGAGGCACTGTATACCTTACAATTTTAAGACCAGTTACATTTTTTCCCCAAGCAAACTATTTTCCTTTTTCACACATTAGCACAATAAATAATTTTTCATAGGCACATTATGTCAGAGAATAATTGTATTTCTTCTATACATTTTACTTGTAACTTACACAGAAATTTAACAGCCAGATTATATGAGATAATTAAAGAGAAAGTGCCTAGTTTTTCCTTTCTGTATGAAGATACTTGGTATTCTTTACGAGTCACCAAATCCTAATTATTCACATTCCCTTCTCACCTCTGTGCCCAAAGAATCTGCATCATCAAGACCTTCCTGAAGACAATGAAAGTTACCACCAGGAATTCAGAACATAGGATGAGAAGGAGGTTGGGTAGTTTCCCCCGACTCTGTCCTGGCTTATCACAGAAGTCTGGTACCCTGACCACTACCACCACTGTGGAGAGCACTTTTGCAGGGCTCCAGCTTTCAATGAGCTCTGCCCCTCTATTTCCGTCCCTTGTCCTTGAGTCCCTGGGAAAGAAATGCTCATCACCAAGTTCCTCAGCCTCCATGTTTGCACCTCTGAAATCTCTGAGTAGAAATCTGTTTCCTGCTGGAATCCAGAGTGAACTCACAGGGAATGTGTGAGAAGTTAGAGAAGGACCATAAACTTGAAGGCCCCGAAATAGCAATGATCATCTTCCTTGTTGCATATACTAAATTTAAGGATTCAAATAATCAGTATGTGTCACTTGCCAGGAAAGTACATTGACAATAGGCACAGTTTATGGCCTGCAATCCTCTACTTTATCAGCCAATCTATATTGTTCTGTAAAATTCACTAGAATATAAACTTTATGAGAGCAAGGAATTGTCTGTTTTGTTCTCTAAGCTTTCTACAGTTCCTGGAACAGGTCTTCACATAGTCGGTACACAAAAAATGTTCATTCAATAAATAGATCTTGGACAATTAATTTACTCACCATTACAAGTCTCTATTTCAACACCCGAAAGTAAGAATATTAGTATTTGTCTTGAATTTCTTAAAGATTCTTTAAAATAATATGCACTTAAGCAGTTTTTAAAGTGTAAAATGTACACAAATATAAGGTATAATTATCATAGCATTTAAGGGCAATTAAAGAATACGACTTTGAGTGCCAAATTTCTAGACAATGTGTCACTAAAATTTTAAAAATGCTGCTGGAGAATCCATTTGTGATTGTTCTAAAAATAAATTCCAAAAGAGTTGAGTTTCAGGAGACTTCAAGTCATTATTTTATAAGTAAAGTCTATTAGGAAAAATATAATAGAAGAGAAAAAAAGTACGTTTAGCTAAGCAGTTTCCAGTATGTGCTACTGTAAAAGAAATAGCTTAACAAAATTCTAGAGTATTTCCACAAGTTACCCGCTAGACACTAAAACTTCTGTTCATGTTCGATAACAGAGCTTTATTAAAAGTACGATGAGTCTTGGTAGAGGTTTCATACGTATATTTAGGTGCAACACTAACACTAAATCTTAAACATGGCGTAAAATTCTAAAGAAGTAACTATCATTATCAGAAGATTAATTGAAAGCCTATGCTTTCTGTCTACTCAGACTTCTGGATTAGCCAAAGCATTAGCTCTCATCGCAATTCTTTTTTCGAACATTCCATATAGTTAACGATTCTTCTCAACTATTTTGTGTGGAAAAAGAAAGCTGCCAAAATGCTTAGAATTTTGGTTTGACTGAAAAATGCATCACAGTTTGCACTGAATGAGGAAAATCACATAATCAGAGACAGAACCGCTACCCACACAGCCTTTATATTTCACAGTGTCTCAAAATCGGCTTAAGAAATCAATTTTAAGAAAATGAGTAGTATTCCTACGTTACTTGAATGTATTACTAATCTAACAAATATTTTCTAAGTCATAGAAAAAATGCCCAAAGTTTAACAAAACACTATCACAAAAAGTGCACATTAATCTTAGACTTTCTGTCAAGAATTCTTACTGAAAAATAACTACCAACACTCCATCCTACCAAAAATAATAAACAAACAAACAAATAAATAAAATGGTTTTTTTTAAGACAGTAGACCTTGCCTCCTGTTTTCCCTTGTTTGCATAGATAATCTATACCCCTCGCATTAGTAAGTGCTAAAAAATATGTTCATTCATTCGTTTAAACAGTAACAAGTGTCAGGCACTATTCTAGACACTGTGAATACAGCACAAAGACCCTGCCCTCTTGGAGCTTACATTTGAGAGCGGGGTAGAGAAAATAAGCAAAATGTAGTACATTAGAAAGTGTCAAGTTCTGTAAAGAATACAGAGCTGAAAAGTGAGATGTATCAGAGGGTAGGATGCTATCTTACCAAATGTGATCACAAAAAGTTTCACTGATAAAGTGACACTGAGAGAGAGGTATCTAAGACTGAGGAAGTAAGAAATGCAGATATTAGGAGGGAGCCATCCAGGCAGAAGGACTAGCACATGTCGAGATGCCAAGGCTGGAGCACGCTTGATGTGTTCAAGAAAGAAATGTCCCGTGGATCAGAAGGAGCAAGAGGGAGGCAATCAAAGAACAGGGATGAAGTCAAAGAACAGGGATGAGGTCAAAGAACAGGATGAGGTCAAAGAACGGGGGCAGAGGGAGTGGTACGATCACATAGCAGCCTGCAGAATATTGAAAGAACTTTAACTTGTACTCTAAATGATATGGAATGCTACTAGCAGGTCATATGCAAAGAGGTGATATTGTTCATTTACTCCTTCATTCTTTCAGCTGAGTGTTATTTGACAGGAATAAGCTTGCTATGCTAGGCTTGCTGCTTAGAGAACAGACTGATGAGAAAGAAGAACGGAAGCAGGGAGATCAAATAAAAGGTTCATGCAATTATTCGGGGAACAGATAACCCTAATAGTTATAATAATGGATAAATACTAAGGTGATACTTACTGTATATACCTGCCACTTTTCTAAGTACTTTAAATAGTCATACTGTAAACAGAAATGAATGAGGTCATGCTTTAAAGAGATCTAGTTTCCAAAAAAATACTTACTTAAACAGTATTCTAAATCTACCACATTCTTATTATCTCCTTTGAGCTAATAATATTATTACATTAACTCTATGTTTACTATAAAATTCAATAAGTCTTGAAAGATGTTAAAACAAGATTATTTTGTCCAAGATAATCCTATAGTCTTTTAACCAATTTAAAGCTTTGTTAAAAGCACATTAAAAGTTCATTTTAAAAAAAAGAGAGAATTAAAGCCTTTTAAACTTAGCTAAAAATCCAAACACTTCATATTTGGAAGAAGGAAATATCACCTATTTACTATCTGTATATCAGTCTAGAAATCTGAAGTATTAAGTTTCTCTCTTCCTAAACTGCACATATCCAATCGGTCCCCAAGATCTGTCGATTCTACCTTAAATACTATCCTAAAGCAAGACCCTTTTCTCCATTTCTTTTGCTATTGCCTTGCTTTGCTCCAACTACCTTTTATTTGAAATAATGTGTCAAAATACCATATCTTTTTTTCTTTTTCATGAGGTCCCAATTCTACCCTAACTTTCACTGCCACAAAAAGAATATTTTTAAAATATGAATTTTTATTCCTTCTACTTAAAGACATTTCTCATGGCCTTTGGTTTAAAGTTCAACCTCCTCAGCATATTGTAAAAGACTATCCACAAGTGAGCTCTAACGCACCCAACCATGTCCCTTCCCAAAGGCCCCCTAATAAATCTAAGAAATCACATTTCTTAGATTTGCTGTGCTTATTCCAAACTTTCATTTTTTGTACATATGTCCTCATCTTTAACTGTCCTTTTATTTGTCATCGCTTTGGAGATACTTGTTATTCCCTCTCCTGAACATTTCTATATCTTTATTATGGACGTAATCGTATCTTATTATAATTATTTATTTATTTCTCTATATTAATTATTTAAGCACAGTGTTTGGCATATTTAAGCACAATGTTTGGCATTCTGCTTCAACAGGAAATGGGCATTATTTACTAGACACTTAACATTCAAATGATGCTATCCTATCATTATCCCTGCTCCTTCTCCCTACAGACATTTCTAACAAAGCCTTCACCCACTTCCAGGTACAGCACTCATTCATCCTTTTACTTCTCTTCATTATAAACACAAGTGCCAAACTTCATGCTTGGCGTTGCTGCTGGATTACCTAAATGAATAGGAAATAAATCCCTCTCTCAAGGAATTTAGAGTGTAATGAGAAAACTATACATTAATAGATATATATAAACCAACATGGTAATAAAAATATGACAACAAGAATGCAATACAAGATGGCTTACTCTTTGGGAAGTTCAAAACTTGCCACAGACTAACGATAACCCTGAAAAGGGAAAAAAAGTAAAGTATCACCTTTCACCCAATGTAATCCATACAGATCTAAAATTTGTAGAAGGGACAAAATAAAATGTGTGACGCTTTATTGTGCGCTGTTGGCAGTAGATAATACAGTGATGCACTAGTCAAAAGTAGAGAAATGAATCCAAAAAAGCAAAGTTCCATTTAGAAAACAAGCAATATCTTGTATACATTGGTACTTTGGGTTTTTTATAGAGCTCTGAAATCTGAATTCACCTTAAAAGCTACATGGAGTTTTTAAAAACATTTCGAACCATAAATCCTACTAAATATGAAATAATACTAAACTATAAAGTCCCCAAATATAGCCCATTATCTGACAATTTCTAAACTGTTACAGTAAGAAAAAAAAATTGTTTTATATAACAACTGCTAATACAAGGTACTCTCATGTAGATATATGGGTCTATTTCTGCATGCAAGTCATAAGATCTTCTTTTAGAAATAATTACACAGACACACACACACACACACACATATTCAGAATAAATTTTTAAAAAGCCCCAGAGAGATCGTCAGAGTGAATGAAAGAACAAAGCCCAAGTATATATTGTCTACAAGAAACCTACTTTAAATATAAAGATACACATAGATTAAAAGTAAAAGGACAAAGAAAGGTACACCCTGCCTTCAATAAACAAAAGAAAGCAAGACAGAGTAAATTTCAGAGCACAGAAAATTACCCAGCAGAAACAGAGATATTATTTAATAAAAGAGTAAATTGTCCAAGAAGAAATAGCAACCTTTAAAGTGTATGTACCTAAGAAGAGAACATCGAAAATATGTGAGGTGAAAACTGAAATAACCCTAGAAGAAATAGGTTAATCCAATATTATTGTTGGAGATTTTAATATCCTTCTATAAGAAATGGGCAGATCAGACCACTAATGCAATCGGACAAGAAAAGGAAATAAAAGATACAGATATGGAAGGAAGAAATAAAACTGTTATTATTCAGCGATGACATGATTGTCAATGTAGAAAATCTGAAAGAATAGACTAAAAGAAACCTAAAAACTCCTGGAACTAATCAGAAATTATAATAGGTTGCAGGATACAAAGTTAATATACAAAAGCCGATTGCTCTTCTATATGCCAGCAAATGAACAAGTGCATTTGAAATAAAAAACAATACCATTTGCATTAACGCTTAAGTCCAATGCCTTAACCACTCAGCCATCCTGATGCAGGCACCATTAGCACTTAAGAAATGAATTACTTAGGTTAAATCTAACAAATATGTATAAAATCAATATGAAGAAAACTACAAAACTTTGATGAAAGATATCAAAGAACTAAATAATTGAGACATATTTCATGTTCATGGATAGGAAGACTCAATATTGTCAAGATATCAGTTTTTTTCCAACTTGATCTATAGATTCAATACTCCTAGTCAGATTCCCAGGAAATCATGTTGTGGATATTATAAAACTGATTCCATAGTGTATAACAAGAGGCAAAAGACCCAGAATATCCAGCTCAATATTGAAAGTGTGTGTAGAACAAAGTCAGAGGATAAACACCACCCAATTTCAAGAGTTAAGACATTGTGGTAGTGGCAGAGAAAAGAAAAGACAAACAGATCAATGAAACAATATAGAAAGCCCAGAAATAGACCCATATAAGTACAGTCAACTGATTGACAAAGAAACAGATGCAATATGATTGGGCAAAGACAGTCTTTTCAACAAATGGTGTTAGAATAAATAGACATGCACATAAAAAAAGTGAGTCTACACCCTTCACAAAAATTAACTACAAAAATTATTGCATCTAGTCATCTAAGTAAAATGCAAACCTAAAAAACTCCTAGAAATAACATAGGTGAAAACCTAGATGACCTTGAGTATGGCAATGACTTTTTAGATACAATACCAAAGGCATGATACATAAAAGAAATAACTGATAAGCTAGACTTCATTAAAATAAAAAACTTTGCTCCACGAAAGACAATGTCAAGAGAATTAGAAGACAAGCCAGTATGGTAAAAAGTATTTGCAAAAGACACATCTGATTAAGGACTGTTATGCAAAATATATATAGAATACTTAAAACTCGATTATAAGACATCAAAGAACCTGAAAAATGGGCCAAAGATCTTAACAGACACCTCACCAAAAAAGATACACAGATGGCAAGTAAGCATTTGGAAAGGTGTTTAACATGTCATCAGTGAAATGCTAACCAAAACAAAAATGAGACTGCTACACACCTATTAGAATGGCCAACATCCAAATGTGGGTGAATGGGAACTCTCACTCATTGCTAGTGGGAATGAAAATGGCACAACCCCTTTGAAAGATAGTATGGCAGTTTATGCTTTTTGCTATTTACCCAAAGGAGCTGAAAACATGTCATAAAAAAAAAAAAAAACACTTCATAGAGATGTTTCTAGAAGCTTTATTCAGTTACCAAAATTTGGAAGCAACCAAGATGTCTTTTAGCAGATGAATGACTAAGTAAACTGTGTTACATCCAGACAATGAAATATTATTCACCACTAAAACAAAATGAGCTATTAAGCCATGAAGGACATGGAGGAAGCATAAACGCATATTATTAAATGAAAGAAGACAATCTGAAAAGACTACAAACTTCATGATTCCAACTATATGACATCTTGGAAAAGTCAAAACTATAGAGACAGTAAAAAGCTCAGTGGTTGCCACAGTTTGGGGATGATGGAGAGATAAGTAGGTGGAACACAGACGATTTTTAGGGCATGAAACTACTTCATAAGATATTACATTAGTGAATACATGTCATTATATATTCGCCAAAACACATAGAATGTACAACACCAGAAGTGAACCCTAATGTAAACTATGGACTTTGGCTGATAATGATGCGTCTGAGTGGGTTCATTTGTTGTAAAAAATGCACCACTCTGGTGGAGATGTTGATAGTGGGGGAGCCTGTGTGTGCATCTGCACAAGGGTATATGGAAACTATATCTTCTGCTCAGTTTTGCTGTGAACCTAAAAAGAGCTCTAAAAAAATAAAACATATTAATAAATAATTTTAAAAAGAAAATAAACAAATGCCATCTGAGATTTCTGTCATAGTAGCCAAGGCAATCTAATGCAGGAAAAGAAAGTCTTTCTAATGAAGTTATGCCAAATGAACTGGATAGCCTTATGTAAAAATAATCCACATTGATCTTTCCCTCATACCACACACGAATACAAACTCAAAGTAGGCCATGACCTACTTGTAAAATCTAAAACTACATTTCTGATAGCTGGAGAAAATCCTTATTATCTGGGTGTAGGAAAAGGTTCTTTAGAACACAAAAAATATAAAACATAACAATAAAATTGATAAATAAAACTATTGAAAGGAATAGCATCGCACTTTGAAAGACACTATTAAGAAAATAAAGAGGCAAGCCACGTGCTGGAAAAATTATTTGTATATAGCTATCAAAGTGTATGAAGGAGATATAAAAAATTCTTAAAATGCCATAATTAGAATATATCAGCCAATATTTTTTAATGGGCAAAAGACTCATCACAAAAGAAGATGCACGAATGGCCAATAAGCACTTGGAAAAGCACTTAGCATCTTCATTCATAAGGAAAATGCAAGTTAAAACCACAATGAAATATGACTGTATAACCACTTAGAATGGGTATAATTTAAAAGACTGACCATATCAAGGGTTGGCGAGGAAGCAAGGCAACTGGAACTCTCATTCACCTCTGGAGGGTAAAATGATTAATGACATTTTGGCAACAAGTTGGACAGTTTTTTGTTTGTTTGTTTGTTTGTTTTTGAAGTTAGACATGCACCTACCAAAAAATCCCAGGCATTCTACCTCTAGGTATTTAACTAACTAAGAGAAACAAAAATAAACGCCCCTACAACATCCATACATGGATGTTCACAGCAGCTGCACATGTGGTATCCAAAATCTGGAAACAATCCAAATGTCCACTAATAAGATGAATGCGTGAACAAATTATGGTTTATTCATATACTGAAATATTGCTTAGCAATTTTAAAAAGCCAAATGATTTTATTGGTAATGAATACAGGCATATGGTTATTCTAATGTTGTTTTCCTACACATTTAAAGCATATTATCCAGCTAACATAAACTAAGGTTATTGATTAGGATTGGTTGGATGTTTTGTGCCTGCATGAATGTATCCACTCAGACCATGGTCCACTCACCAACGTAATACCCAGGTGCTACCACCAATCTCCACGAGGCACCTTACAAACAAGCAGCAGCCCAGGAACAAAGCATCTTATTTACAAGACAAAACAAAGTATCTTATTTACAAGACAAAGAGACCACTTAGATTTTTCGACTGATATATGGGGTCACTATTGCTCACTCATATCAAAAATGTATAAGCAGCCAACAGTAATGTGTAGAGCCAGAGGAGAGAAAGAGTAGTCAAGGGATCATTTCATAAATTATATAAATGTCTAACCAATGTACTGATGATACTTGAAGCTAATAATAAAAAAAAAGTATAAGAATATTTGAAATGTCATAGTCTTGAGATAATAAAGAACAGAAGAACAGAAATTATAACAATGATTAAGAAAACTACATATCAATACATAATCAACATATAATATATAACATATATGTATATTCCCAGTATTTTAACCATTTTGCATACATAAGCTCATTTTTAACATAAATACTTCTGAGAAAAGTTACATTATTATTCTCATTTGAAGAATGAGAAATTAAAACTTACAGAAAGTAATTACACAGAGAAACATAATTAAACTAGATGCTGAGGTTCGAAAATCAGGTTTTTTTCATTCCAGAATCAATTCTTACATTCATTCTGCTATAATGAAATTATATAATCTGAATTACAGGTTCATATATTATTTTGGCATTTTCATATAAACTAATTTGTTATACTTTTAAAAACATTTTCAGTTTTGCTTTTATCTGTTTAACATTGAATTTCTAAAAGTCTTCAGAGTGCAATTCGAATAGGGCCATGTTTAGCATTTTTGCCATAATAGTACCATTCCATAAATGTAGGGAAGTAGGTAGATAAAATTATATACACTAAACAAATCTGCATTTAAATCAGAATGACACTATTTCCAAGGAAGTGACATCTCCCTTTTTCAGATTAATGAATCACTTGTGTTTTTATATCATCTTCATCATTATTACAACTGTTTATCAAATGCTAAAATGATGTGTACATAGTACCATTCATATCTTCTGTTATTTTTAGTATAATTTCTACACATTCAGTTGCAAACAATCAAAAGTCTAAATAGGTACCATAATGCAAACCAAAATGAAAGAAAAAATATTTGAGTAAATTTAAAGGGAAAGTTATATTAACATCATATTCAAATAAGATGAACTAATTTCATAAAAGGAATCTCAAATTTTTATTTTGATTTAAAACTCTGTATGTTTGACTAATTTATTTTTTTCATATTCTTTTTCTTCAAGTGACAAAAACTAAATTAATTTTGAAATTTTATATACCTATACAATAATACAATTTAGGAAATAAGACTTGAAATTTATGTATAAGGAGTGCTTGAATATTTGAATTAGATAAATACAAAATTTCATCAAATTCAAAGATTCTAAAGCCTTCTCAATATTTTATTAAATAAAAATAGTTTCCCTATTTAATTGGTCAAAGGTAGTACAAGATAAATCTGTTAGTGAAAGTTCTCCATTCATTTATTTGTTCAAAAGTAATTTAATTTCATATTAAATAAATGTCTTATTTAAAGATCCATGGGGCTTCGTGAAACTAAAGAAGCAAAGCAGCTTAATAAACTTATTTTTGTTACTCACTATCATACTCACTAAAAGTTTCAATAATGAGTCTTTTAAAAATTATTTTTCTTAATGGTTTAAGTTTTTCCAAATAAACAGCTGGAGTTATTCCAGGATTTAGAATGTAGTATATGGTATTAGAAAGTTAAGAATTAATCAAAGAAAATAATAATAACCTTTGCTTCTAGTAACTTTGTCTTTGGTAATTTACTAGAAGCCCCTTGGCCAGAGGTGTTTTGATTAGCAGTAGTTTAAAATGCATGGAAATATTTTCGAAAATTATTTTTACATATTCTAGGAGTTGATACCGTAATCGACCCCTGAAACACAGAGGCTTTTATTACATATTTTTAAATATGTAATATCAGGTTAAATCATTTATTTTTTAAAAAGAACTTACCGTGCTAGTATGAAACTACAATTCAAAAACTCTATGCTGGACCCCAGTGAGAGTGTAGTACATAGGAAAGAATAGGGAGTGCAGTTGGGCAGGGGTGGTGTGGAGAGAGCGCAAGAAATTAAATATTAACGTAGAAGTAAGTTCAGGTAAAAATACAACTCTTGATGCTATGAAACTCTATGAAAAAGAAACCTAATCAACGTGTACATATATCAAATATTATCTTTCAGAGCCAGTAAATTTTAAGAATTCATTAATTCTTTCATTCATATTAATTAATGTTTCATATTTTTCCTATTTCCTCTTTATATATGTTAGTTATTTATGATGAATAAATTTTACTCTTAATTTCTATTATTTAATGAAAAATTCCACAGGCTTTGTCACTATGCATAACTGATTAATCTAATATACGAAATGAAACCATCCACTGATACAGTTCTTCCATATTACTCATTCATGTTCCTAGAAAATAAGGTTGTATATGCATCGCAAAAATAAATTTAGCCTGTGAAACTTATGTTCATAAACAGTTTATTAAAATAAAGCTTCATGAGATAGAAATTAATTTGTTTATAATATTGATTCACCTAATAAATATTTATTTATTATCATTTGTGTGCCATCAATGCATAATATTAGAAGATCTGAGAGTATATTATATAAGGTTTTAATCAGCTTATGATTTCACTAGATACAATATGTTAAAACATTTTGTTTAGAGTCAAAGTCTTGGGTAAACACTAGTGGAGAAAATTTAAAAAACACATAGAATCCTAAACAATATGAAAATGAAACAAATGTAAATTATTATTAAAATTATGCCATATGTATGTAAGTACAGGAATTCTACTGGCACTGAATTTACATTGTTCTTTTTATGAAACTACATACTATCTGTGTGTATTTGTAGATATATATGTGTATTTACATATGTGGGATATATAAACATATCTTCACGCATCCACAAAATACAGCCAATTTTCGATATAAAACTTGCCTATTAGTCTGTATTATTTTATACTACCTTGTTACACTTTGGAAAATAAATTACTCGGAAACTATAAAAAAAATCATAAGAGTAATAAATAACGTCTCAGGAGTGCATCCCTTTATTGGATCAAAACCCAGATCTGTTTGTACTGTTGATAATTGTCTAAAAATTAAAGCATGAGTCATAAGGTCCAATGATTGAAGGATTAAAAGAAAGAATGTGATTCTCATAATTGGGGAATTATAGTTGGAAGAAAATTTTTATCATGACCTTCACATTACTAAAAAAGTGATTTTAAAAACTTAAAAGTTCATCTTTGCAATATAATCTCTACCTTAGAACCATTTACAAAGAACAAAGAAAGGCAGAATATCTGACTTGAATAGTTCTCTAAATTAATCTCCCAGAGAAGGAAGTGAAGAAAATGTTCTTTTCTCTGAAGAAAGTAATACAAAGTACTAAGAGTAAAGCCATTTGCCCTTCCCAGGAGAAAAGCTTGCCTGTGTTCAAATCAACCAATCTCAGAAAACGTTTCCCAGCCGTTACAGTCGCCACTGTCTACTCATTCTCTTACTGAACAATAGAAAACATCACCACTACACCCACAGGGGAAGAAAGTGGGTCAGCCTTTAGAGTTTTATACTTTGCTTTTAGCATATATTGATTGATACTATTATGAACTCACTTCATCTAATTCAGCGATATTCAGCTTAAAATAAAGGTTGATTTATTTTTACCTCAAAAACTTCTTCATCCAAAATCCTTGTTCCAAAAACCGTGATTCCATTGGTGTCGACAATTGCTCTCTCACTTCTATCAAGTGGTTTTGTGGTTTTCTTCTTACAGTCAACAATCATTGTCACAGTTTTCTTCTCCACGCTGATCGCTACTCGATGCCATCTAAAAAAGCCACGTAATTCTTTTGTAAGTTTCAAAGACATTGTTGCCAAACCATTATTCACATTAAAATAGGAAGTATTTGAAATTGCAAAAGAGAGCTGAACCTGCACAAAATGTAGGCTCATTAATTAATCAATCAGTGGACAGGTGACCACTGTTTACCCAGAACAGGTCTAGGTACTCAAAAGGATGCAAGCCCTGTAAGATGCGCAGCATGATTGGCTCTCTGTGCTGATAAGGAAGGGCCCATCTTTTGCTTCGCTTTGTGTTGTTGCAACAAAAGCTTAATCTCAGCGTGTCCTGATGAGGGTATCTGATAGAGATTAGGGGCAGGATATGGGGTAAGCAATAGTTTCTAAGTACGTAAATGCTTTCTTCCAAAGTGGAATTCCACTTTTGAAAAAAATTCTGCTCGGGAGCTCCCCTGAGATTGACTGTAAAAGGGTCTGTCTACTACCTGAATGACTGCTCCATCTGGAGCACTTGAACGTTCTAATTGTAAAGCACAATGTGCTTCTCTGTCTTTATTCACATTTATTTCAAGTGCTTTCGTTTTTTTTTTTTTATTTTTCCACTTTAATTTCAAAACAGTTATAGATCACTACTGTGGGCAGGATCCAAGACTGAGACACAATATCTCTCCTTCTTTCCAGGGTTGGCAGGAAGTAGGAGCACCAAAAGAAAGCATAGTCAGCGCATGCGTGGAGAGTCTCAATGTGCTCAGAAGCTACTGCTCCAGCTAATTCAGGACAGTGACGACAGGCTTCCTGGGGAGATATGGCCAGCCTTACCGAACTAAACTGGTGGGTTTTATTAACAGCACCTGGTGCTAACAAAACCATAGGTGAAGCTCACTTGGATTTTGCAAGCCACTCTGATTTATATTTTACCTTTTTTTCCAAAGGAAAAGTGCTAGATTAATATTCCAGATTTGTCTAGGACTAGATCCATAAAATAAAGTACCCAAAAAGTTGCAGGAGCCTTCCTAAAATGTCTGTTTCATGTGACTTGGCATGGCTACTGATGAGGACAAAGTATATTTCCATATACACTTAATCTTTGGTCTTTCCATAGCACATTCAACTAGCATAGGCATCCGCTTGGTTTGAACTGAGAAAAGATTTATGTTAGGAACCACTTAGTACTGTGAGCGTAAAATTTACACATATTTATTCCAAGAAGCCATGTCTCTTCATGAACAGAAAATAAAAATTATTTCAATCGTTAAAAGCTGATGAGGACTCTAAATTTGCTATTTTTGTTGAATTAATTTAAGCTCTGTTAATAATTATGTGTCAAACTACAGTATCATATGTAATATTCACGATACCAAGTTAACACTTAGTTTTAGAGTCATTCTTAGTTATTCTCTTTTCCTCATACTACATATTCAAATCATCAGAAAATCATGTTAGTTCTTATATTCAAAGTACATATAGAATCCAGGGTCTCTTAACTTCGTCCAAGCTGCCATCTCTCACCTAGATCCCTAATTGGCTCTGCATCCACTCTTATGCAACCAGAACAACCATTTAAAACAAGTTAGATCAAGTCTCTGCCATGCTAAAAACCATCGAATACTCCCAGGAACAGCTTAAGTCCTTACTCTGCCTCACAAGAGTGTCTCCTCGCCCCCTCTGACCTCGTGTGGAGCTCTTTTGTTCCTGACTCCTTGCACTCCAGCCACACTTCTGCCTCCTCCTTCCCTACATGTGTTCTCCACTCCTGCAGGAATGCCCTCCCTCCGTATCCCAACATGGCTCACTCACTCTCTTCCAACATGTCTTTGCTTAATGCAACCATATCAAAGATTCAAACTGCCCTTCTAAAACAGTATGCCCTATGTTCCTTACCCTGATTTATTTTCATTCATAGACCTATTATCATATGAAGTATTAAGGATAATAATATACATTAGTCGTGAAAGCCTCGTGTTTTCTGGCACTGAGAAAAAGTTTTCTGAATGTCCCTGACAAGGATATACTAAGTGGGGATATTTTTTCCCCATCTGCACTGCTATTTCCTTCTTATGACTATAACCAAATGTCATATCTCAGATAAATCTATTTTGAGAAGCCTAGATTCAGCAATAAAATGCCAAGTAAATTTAATAAGCATTTATTTATATTTAGCTGCTCCTTAAATGAAAGACGGTATTCACGACACAGAATTCAGCATGATTTCCAGAAGGATGTAGGGTTATGATAGAGTCTGAGTACCTGAGTTCAAACTCTGTCTTGGCCACTTCCTAAAGATATGACCTGTCCCTACCATTTTCCAAATATATGACTTCAGGCAAGTTACCTAAACTCTCTGTGCCTCAGTTGCCTTATCTATAACATGGGTTACTAACATTACTTTCTCCAAAAAGTTGTGAAAAATTAAGTGATTTAATTATGTATAAAGTGTTTAGGAAAGTATATAGCACATATCAAGTATTATAGAAGGTTCTTTATGCTATATTAATATGATTAGTAAATATTGATTTACTAATATTAAGATGATTTACTAATATTAAGATGATTTACTAATATTAAGATATTAAGATGATTGGTTAAAGGTAAGTCAAATGAGATCATTCCTTGGCTCAAAAAGTCTACAGTGACTTCTTATTTCACTCAGAGAAGAACACAAAGTGCTCATAACCGCCTACAATGTGTTATACCATCTGGCCTTCCACTGCTTCTCCATCCTCACAATGCCTCTCTGCTCCTGCCACGCTGGCACCCTTGACGTTGCATAGCCAAAACCCTGGATTCTCGTGTTACTTACTTTCCATCAGCGATGTTAACAGTTCTGAAGAGGGGATAGTCTTCTGGGGCAGGTTTTCCAGTGTGGTCTTCGAACAGGAAAACCGGTGACCTACCAACCTCAACACCAACTTGCTGAATTCCATGCTCATTGTATATAGATAAAAGGAAAGACTGAATCCCTTTTTTGGGTTTTACTGTAAATAATATTGAAAAATCTTCTGGAAAAGTTCCTCCTGAGAAGAGAAGGCCAAAGAGTCAGAAATTCCAAGTTTCCAAATTACTCCTGGATCACCCTATTATTTTTGAATTTTTTATGTGGCCTTGATATGTCATCATATCAAATTCAAATAGTAATAACAATTCAGATTTTTAAAAAATGAGGAAAAAACTATTAAGCTTTTTCTGCAATAATTGTTCAAACTATATTCAAAGTTCAAAGCAACTCTTTTAAAGCTCAATGACTATGTGAAATTTAAAGTTAGGAAACAGAATCATGGTGCCAGTACAATATCAAACACACAGTAACCATTTTTGGTGAAAGATTTGTATTTTTAACTTTGTTTAATCTGTGGCCCATACATTCTCTCTTTAAAAAGGCACCATAATGACACAATATACGAAAATATTCTTTTAGTCACCCCTTCAAAAGCTAGAGTTTCTGATCAGTTTTCCTATCACACAATGCAGTTTTACTAATGAAAAAAAGTTTATGATGTTATAAATCAGAGCTATTAGATACTTGCCTAATTCGATTGTAAATTCAAGGAGGTAGTCTGTATTTCCCTTGTCCCCCTAACTATCATGGGCGCAGATCTATATCCAACATGGGGGCAAATCTACATAAGTGCTTAATAAGTATTTATTAAATAAATATATTACTTAAATGAACAGCATAAATATACCTCAGATAGTAAGACAAAGATTACCCATATATTTTTATATTAATAATGTATATTCAATTGTGGGTTTTATTTTTCAAAAATAATTTTCCTTATATATCCAATTTGATCCTCTTACTACCCTGGGACATTAGTAAAATAAGCCTTCTATTTGAAGGATGAGATTATTTTCATTCAAATGTTCATATGCAAAACTGGGGTATATGTGCATGTGTAATCAGTAATATCTCGGCCAACACCAAGAGCTTCCATATTTGACCCATTTGATCCAAATTCTATTACACACAGCACTGTAAAATAATAAAATTATTACAAATATGACTACCATGGATTCAAATTCAAAGGATGTTAGGAGACTATCAATTTCACTTCTAAAAATATTGAGGTGAGACGTATGCCTGTGTGTAAAGATATTATGTTAAGTCAATTCATCAGAACACTATTTGTAATCAGAAAACATTAAAATCTCCTGCAATGATTGGGACTGTTTAAGTAGTGAAATCCTATGCAGCCACTTAAAATAATGCAGTGGAAATATGTTTTATGAAATGGAAATTATTAAAATGTTGTGGAAATTAAATAAAGTATGTTACAAAGAAAGCAATCAATGAATGTTAACTATTCAGTTCTAATCTATCTATCTATATCTACATAGATAAATATATAAATCAATAGATAGCTCTAAACTAAAAAGTATTTAATTTCTATTTTAATTTTCAATTAAAATATTTTTGATATGTATTTTAATTTTTTAAGTAATTTATCAATACAACTTTGTTATATAACAAGTAGGTCATCAAAGCTTTGCTATCACAGCAAAGAAAGTAAACATGTGTATATACTTTTATACATTTTAAGTCACAGAGACATCTAAGTTTATATTTATGCAAATCAGCAGAAAAAATGTGTAAAATGAAAAAGAATTTCAGAAAATAGTTTATTCATATAAGATTAAATAAATTACAACAAATTTTAATTAATCATTCAATTCCTACAGCACAACTTTTGCATATTGTCAACTCCTAACTACACTAACATTTCAATTATGATATTTAAGCTATGACATTTAAAAAAGATTTAGTGTTCTAAAAAAGCAGGACTTAAATGATATATGTTTTGAAATGCATAAATACAAACTAATAATTAAGTACCCTCTCTGTTAATGACTGCTGCTAAAGAAAGATAAATCATATATATGTAATAATAATCAGAATTCACTCCGAGTAAATCACATTCAATAGTGGTTTTTAAAATAGGCTTTTAACATTAATAGAGATTGCAAACATGAACAAATTACATATAAAAAAGGCACAAGAACTTTAGCATTTGATTTTAATTTTTAAAATTTGGTTTATATATTTCCACGCAGCACATGTCTCCCTTTAAATAAATATCCTTCTGATGCAGGTTAGTCGTCAGTAGGGTTTTGAAAATGAGTGGGGAAGGCCATTTTGCAGTGGGAAAAGCCTACTTCATTCTAAAAGAGACAAGAGCTGTCTTTCAGCTTCACGTCATTCACCGGTTCCGTGATTATATTTAAATACTTCACATTTCTAATTCCTAATCCATAATTTGGGCTTAAATAGTCCCATTTCCAGATAGTTACGAAGATAAAGATCAATATACACAAACTTTCTTGCAAAGTATTTGTCCCACAACAGGTGTTCTAAAGAGGGCAGGCAGAATTTCCAAATCACAGCTTCTATTCAGTTCACATGCACAGAGTTCTCAAACATTTAAATTAAAGGTCTCAAATTGAGATTTTGGAGGACACTGTATCTTAATTCTACAGACTATTGCAATGATTAATAAACCCCCAACTCCTGCCCCAGTGCTGAAATTCCCTATACCACTGCTTACTTTATTAATTAGAAAAGAAGTTGGTGTTATGTCTTCTCATGATGAAAGGAAGAGTATTCCAAATCAATTTTCAAAGATCTCTTTTATTTATTTAATAAAGAATAATATTCACATACTCACTGTTTGTGTTTTTTGACCATAAATATGTTATTGGTAATTTTTATTAATTGCCATTTAGCGTTATTTGGCCGGAAGCTCTACCTTGTATGAAGGTGAGCTTATAATCATTCACTTGAGGAAAAAAATGAGGTCTCTATTATAGATGTCTCTTTCCATCTGAAATACTCATTATTAGACTCAATTTTGTGACAAAGGAAAGAAAAACTTTGATGTAAAGGAGTTCTGTCAACTGGCATGGAAGAAGACCCTAGAGGCATGTTTTATATTCTTTTTCTATGAGTAAAACAATGAAAATGATCAAATTAATCATATTAACTACCACATTTAAAGGGAAAAATATTGACACTGAGATAAAGAGCCAACGTGTAAAAGATTACAAACTAACTTCTTGAGTATTTCTAAAGCTTTTTTATTAATCCATTTTTCTTTGTTCTTCTCTCTTGAAAATTCGGTCCCTTATTTTTGCATTAGAGTGCAGATAAATAGAAAAACAACTTAATTTTTACTACCTAAAACTTTTAAATTTGATTTCTAAAATATTTTATAGATTTAATAACTAATTTTTTATTTTCGAAGTCAGAAAAATTGCGCAGACATTTTTTATATTTGCAGTTTATTACTTTTGTCCACTACAAATTATTACGACACAAGTAAATGTGTTTTCAAAAATACCATCTTGTTTTGTAATTTTCAGTCCCTTGATTTATAATTATCCTATTGTGAGAAAACAGTTTTCTGTGAAAATAGGGAACTCAGTTTCCTTCAGGGAGAGACAATAAAAGATGATATGAAGAATTTAAATGATAAATTGGTTCTGAGAAAATCCCAAAGGACCAGAAAGAAACACACCTGAGAATATACACAATATTGGCTTTGGCAACAGACAAGACCTGGATTAAATATTGACCCCACGTAATTTGGACAAGTAAGAGAGCCTCAGTGAAACTCAATTTCCGCTTGTTAAATAAGGATGAAGATTCTCAATTTAGTAAAGTTAAAAGGAAAAATAACTGGCATGTATCCAATAGTAGGCAAGTACTTGCAACAAATTAACTGCTTAGAAAATGTGGTGCCCAGAAACTGTCATTTCACCACGCAACTCTCTTTTCCTATATTATCATGATTTCTAGATAACTAGTGTTAGTAAGTCAATTAATGCTACATGGAAAGGTAGAAAATATTCACCAAGTACTTTTCAATACCATTGTGTAAACTTTCCAGGTATAGAGTGACAAAATCTCTAGTCCCAGATCTCCCAATAACTGTGATATATATGACTAACTTTTATGATTTTTGAGATGTGAACAACAAGATTCAAATTAATACAGAATCATGTTTTATAAAATCTACTGAAGAAATATTTCTGTCAACAGAAACTTATGTTAATTTTAGAAGGACACTCATTAAGTATGTCCAAGTCCACGTGCCTATTAAATCAACCTGGGGAGTCATTAGGGTGAAGTTGTCACATTCTCCCCAATGAATAAATTCTACATGACTATATGCCAAAATGAGTTACACATAATGTTGTCTTCAAGTTTTGTCATCTTGAAACAAAATAATTAATTATTATTTTTTGTTTTCATATCTTCTGTGATTGTGTTGAATTAAAATTGGCAATTATTAAATCATTAGTTATTTTCATTAAATTACCTTGGTGACCACAATCTGTTTTCTGATATATAAAAAGATGATATTATCCCTGATAATTGTGCATTATATAGCATGATAAAAAGATATAATGATTAACAAAATAACAGCAATCATTGTAATAAAGTGAACATACCTGAAAATAGCTGTTTTGTTGGGGCGCTGAGTTGTGCTTGCTTTGAAACTCTGTAAGCAGTATCTGAACCTTTTGAATTCTTTCTGTTTGTGCAAAAGCCTGTTGTTTTTGATATTCCCTCTGGAGAATTGTGAAAATCTAGAGCTTTTAGAACATCAACTGGAGCAGCTGAAAAATAAGTTAAAAATAAGAAAAACAATTGCATAAAAAATCTAACATAAAAATAAGTATTTTTAACAGAGAAAATTGTTTGTTGTTCTACTTCTCGAATCTATTTGTTACTTGCCATGCTCTCCTAACACTTGTGTGAGGTCTGATGAGTGGGGCAGCAGGTAAAATATAAACCATAACTTTCTCAAATACAAAATTTCCCAATCAGGATTCAAGTTGTAGAAAAGCAAAATGGAAGATTTGCTTCTGTGTGTGCGTGTGTGTGTGTGTGTGTGTGTGTGTGTGTGTGTGTGTGACTATGGTATGTAGAAATTTAGAAATTAATGTAGCCTATATGTGAATTTGTAAACTTTCTGATGTATCTCAATTCCAATTTATAAAATCTTTAATCGTTTTAAGTAATGGCATTATTTGGAATCAAAATGAAAACCAGCATCTGTACATATTCCATTAATTTTTATTTACTATTCGATAATTTGTAACCTAAACAAAGGTGATTTTGAAGATTCAAGCTCAATGAATGTTATGCATAAATATTGAAATGTGCAGTTACTAAAATATATTGTATGCACGAAGGAAGTTTAAAAGTGTTAAAAAGAATAGATAACAAAACGCAATGCCCTTGTTTTGAGTGCTTTCCTATCTTAGTTATTTCCTATCTTAGTATCCGTAAGCATATTGGTGTGTGAATGTGTGTGTATCTGTGTATGTGTGAATACATGTATGTATCTATGTATAACTTTAAAATTTTTTACCCCTTAAATTTGCCAGAGTAATTTGATAGACATTGCTTCACACTTCATGATTTAGGATGAAATTCCTTAGAAATGAGTAATTATATCCTTCCCCCACCCCTTTGATGTAGACTTAGGGTGTCTCACATAGGACTGTTTGTTGGCGGAAGCATGCATTTCCCAAACCAAATCCATTCCAGCTACCTGCTGTTACCATGAAGTGGTCGATATAAAACATGTTTGGAACCTTAGACTTCCCTTTGTAAGTGCAATCTTTTTATGTTTTAAACAGCTTTATTGGAATAGAATTCACATATCATGCAATTCACCATTGAAAAGGTACAAGTTATTGGTTTTGGTATATTATACTACATTTTTTTAAATTGTGGTAAAATATATACATCATAAAATTTGCCCTTTTAACCATGTTAAAGTGTACAACTCAGTAGCATAATTATATTCACAGTGTTGTGCAACCCTCTCCACCACCTAGTTCCAAAACTTTCTCTTCACCCCAAACAGAAACTCTGTATCCATTATGCAATAACTCCCCGTTTCTCAACTCTGCCTAGGCCCTAGTAACCAATAAGCTACTTTCTGTCTTGATGAACTTGCCTATTCTAGAATTGTTTTTATAAGTGAAGTCATACAATATTCCTCAAAGTACTAAACATGGAAGTACCAAATGACCAAGCAATTCCACTCCTAGGCATATACCCGAAAGAATTGAAAGCAGGGACTTAAACAGCTATGATACCTATATGCCAATGTTTATTGCAACATTATTCACAATAGCTAAAAGGTGGAAACAACCAAAGTTTCTTCAATACATGAACAGAATGCAGTATATACATACAATGGAATATGATTCAGCCTTAAAAAGAAATGAAGTTCTGATATGTTATCAATGAATTTTCAAAACATGACATTACATGAAATAAACCAGACATAAAAGGAAAAATAATTTTTTAGACCCTCAAATTCCCTGGTCCATAGTTAAATTTCTATTTAATTCACTAAGCAAGTCAAAACATGAAGCGTGACTTGTAAACATGGTTACAAAAGCGGAATTTAGTATCCACACTACTCTACATACTTGCATTCATTCTATTGGCTCGTTTTCTTTATTCAAAAATAAAAATGTTCAGAGTAGGCCCTGTGTTGGCCAATGCATTACTGAGCAATTCTGAGACATAGTCCCTACCTCAAGGATTTAGATTCTAATTAATAAGCACTAGTTATACCCCAATGAGTATGTAGGAGGCAGTATCTGTATTTATATGGATGCATACGATACTACTTTGTTCAGAGAAAAAGAGATCACTTCTGGCCGAAAGTGAAAATGGATATCATCGATTTGAAAAGTTTCGGTTTTTAGCTAAAAAATAAAATTGCCATCAAATTTCAAAATATGTTGGGTTTTATAAATATACTGTTTCTGGGAGGAGCTAATGAGAATGAAAATGAGACAAATGTTAGAATCAGGAAATACCATCACTGCAATTTATCACATTCCACACAGTAGAGTGACATGCAAGAGTTGTTCTTTGAAAATTATAATTTCGACTAATATTTTTTACAATAACTATCAGTTTGTATATTTTAAAGGTATAAATGAATGATTGAATGAGTTGCTTGTGAGCAATATACATCTGGTCTTTTCCTTAGTTCATTAAATTTTAAGGGTACTGACTTCAGCGTATATAAAAATATGTAAATCAAGCTTTATGTAATTTACGTTTTACAACATGACGAATGTATTTTCTTTTAATAACAAAAACTTTGTCCTCTTATTTCTTCAAGCTTCTGAATGAAAATTAACATACCATCTATAGAGTACACATAGTTCCAAATTATTAAAAAGAAAAAAAAACTTTTTGGAAATCAGACATTTCAAAGGGATCGTTAACTCTTTCAAATATTAAACCCCTTAGTGGGTTCCAGGCACAGGGCTAAGTCCTTCACAGGCTTTAACTCTCACAAACCCTGCAAGGCCTTATCTCCCCTGTGCTGATGAAGGAATAGAGAACCAGAAAGCCAAATAAGTATACTCTTTCCACTCCACCGCCCTCATTGCTATACTCCAGAAATATCCCCAATTTCCATAAAAACCCTGCGAGAATAATTTAAAACATAAATATAATATACTAAAATGATCTCGAGCCAGTTAATTGATTCCAAACGTTTACATTTGCTTTAAATTAAACTCAATCCTGAAGGAGGCTGTTTCTAACAGCCATAGCATTTTATCTTATCTTCTTCCTTTGAAGCCATGAGGATAAGTACATCTGAACAGAGTAAAGACTCCAAGATAGACATGTACACAGCTACAAAGGCTGTGATTATTCTGAGAAGAAAAGGACGCAGCCCCCAGGTCTTGGTCTCAACTGCACAGGGAAGTGTACTACATAAAATGGACCATGACTCTTCTTCTCGCCAAACTATCTCTTAACAGGATGACCTTTTCCAAGAGCACAGGTTTTGTCATATTTGTTCCTTTCTACTTGAAAGTAATGTGACGGAAACACACTCCATCTATAGAATTCGAAATAGGGTTCTATTTTTAAAGCCTCACAAAGTTCTTTGCAGATATAGGATATGGAATAATGATTCACTCTTCAAAAAACAATTAAAAATAGGAACATCTAATAAAGACTTCAACTAGCTTTTTTTTCTAAAAAGGCATATCAAGTTACAAAAAAAAAAAATGTAAAACTAGGTTAACCAAGTCTTAAAGTTTTCCATTTCAAATAAGCCAATATTAATGGCTCAGATCATGACTGGCATTTCAGATGTATACGATCAGCACAATATTTTGTTTAACAATATTTTTCCTGGCTTTTATCATATATTTAATGGGACACTAAAATATCAGAGCTCAGTGCATTACTACAATAGCCATTTAACTGTTTTCCATTACTTTTCTTATTAATCTGCATACCACAGCTGAGTGAGCTTCCAAAATTTCAGGCTTGATGTTAACTTGCTACTTAAATTCCTTCAGGGAAGCTCACAAACTTCCAGATGGTATGCACATAACTTGCGTACAAATTCTTGATGATCTGGACATACCCACTCACTCCAGTTTCACCCTACTGTATCTCTATCCTTTTAACTCCTTACCCCCAACTCCTTCCGCACTCGGTGCTCTAGCCATTCTGGACTCAGACTTCCTAGAACCCACCATGTTCTTTCTCCTGCCTCTGGGCCATTATACATCCTATTCCTCCTGCCTGGAACACTCAGCTCTCCACCTCACATAAGGATAAGCAGGATACAACTGATGTGGAATCGCCTCCAGAAAGCATTACTTATCTCCCACTGTTGGGTTACATATGCTCACTTCCATCATAGCACTTTTAACTCTTGGTTTTAATTACTTGCCTGTACTTAGCTTTTTCCCTCAAACTAGAAGAGATCAGGTATGTACACATACACACATACCCTGCCACACACACACGGACTATATAAAATATTGACTGAATATGAAACACAATAATGTAAAAATATAATAGAAGCAACTTCCTTGCAGTCCATAAGCTCTCTTGTCTTGGAACAAAAATATCTGAGGTCCTAAAACTGCTTTCCTATTGTCTTCCGTTGATCTCTTGCACACCTCCACTCATTCATTAATTAGTCTGTCCTAGGTCTTTAATCCTTTCTCCCTCATTGCCTCCAGTGTCTACATGGATTACTGATCTAATGTCTCACAATGCTTTGACTGTTTAATCTCTAATTAATTCCTCCTCTCAACTTCTTCACACACAGTCCCAGGGCCAGTAAGTAGTAAAGGGGGCAATTGAGGGGAGCAATACAGAGTGTTGAAGAGCCACAGTGTTTCTGAGTCTCACCACTAGGACTTAGTATTTGGGTGATTTGAACACATTACTCAACCGCTTTGTGCCTCAGTTTCCACATCTGTAAGATGAAAATAATAAAATTACCTAAAAGACTTTTTGTGAGAACTGAGTTGATATTTGTAGCAATGCCTTAGAACAGTGGCTTGGAAAACTACGCCTATGGGCTAAGACCTCCTTGCTGCCTATTTTTGTATAGTACATGAGATAAGAATGATTTTATATTTTTACATGGTTGAAAACAATTAAAAGGAGCATAATATCTTGTGACACATGAAAATTATATGAAACTTAAATGTCACTATGCAGTAATAAGGTTTTCATTAGAATAGAGCTACCCTCATTTATTTACATATTGTCTGTAGCTGCTTTCGCACTATGACACAGTTCTGTAGCTGTGACAGAGACCATACGATCCACAAAAGTTGAAATGTCTACTATGTGGTCTTTTTAAGCTGAGTCCTGAAAGATAGGTAGAAATTCATCAACGAAGAGGAAGGCAATAGAAATATGGTAGCGCAAATAGATATAAGACGGCACAGAGTTCAAGGAAATAAAAGTAGTCATGATTGCCTGACAAGGCATCAACACTAAATATATTTGAGAGGTCTAATTCTCCATGGGCGTGCTCTTGAGAATAATCACATCACCTCTATAAATATTCATAAACCCCAAATGAGATGTCTACCTAACTTTTATTAACTTCCCCAACCCCAAATTTTATGCTCTAGCTGAAATAAATTTCTTTCACTTTCTAAAAATGTGCTGTATTCCCCTTATTGGGGAGGTTTTTTTTTTTTTTTTTTTTCAATCCTTCCATAACTGGCTAAAGATAGTTGACTGAGTTTTCAACTCTGTCATTAGAATCTCCTGGAGAACTTTTAAAGCACATGGATGCCTGGGTCCTACTCCAAAACTAATAACTAGAAGACTAGGGTGAGGGCCAGGCATTCATCACATGTTTTTTAAAGTTCCCAGATGAGTCTAATGGATAGCCAGAGTTGAAACCTGATGGACTCAGACTTAATTAACCTCCTGATCTCAACTTGAGCATGACTTCCTTCAGGAAATTATTGCTTATCCCTCCTAGGCTGAGTTATGTGACCCTCTCAAATGATCCCAAGTGCCCCTATATTCCCTGCAGATAATGCCACATTCTATTTTGTTTGCATGCTTAGTTATCTCATTTTCACAATAAGCTGTATGTTCTCAGGCACGGCGTACATCTAAATTATGGTTGTGATTTCCTTGTTACTTACTTACACCACCTAATAAGTGATCCTCCTCTCTTTCCCTCCCTGCCTCCCTTTCTCTCTCTTCCTCCCTTCCTCTCTCTCTCTCTCTCTCTCTCTCTCTCTCTCTCTCTCTCTCTCTCTCTCTCTCTCTTCCTTTCTCTCTCTTTCTCCCCTTCTCTCTCTCCCTCCCACTCTCCTAAGCTAGTAATTTATTATTTAATGTCTGCCTCCCCTTCTGAAGTGAACATCAGCACAATTGCCATTCACTATGGGATTCAAAAATAACTAAGCGGCTGACACATAGGAGTGCTACTGTGTTTGCCTGGTAACAGGATGTAGAACTGACAAAAGAAAGAATGAGAGGCAAGTTGACTATTTATTATAATTTGACTACTATTAATGCCCTGCTATATTTCAAAATCACGAGAGCTCTTAATAACAAGTCTAAAATGTAGAATACAACAAGTGAATAGACAACATTTAATAACTCAGTTTCTGGAGCTGGAATTTTTCAACTTCTAACCCAAGTTTAGCATTTATTACCTGTATGACACTGGGTAAGCCACTTAACCCTCTAAGACTTAGCTATTCAATTTAACCTCATTTTGAGAATTAAATGAGATAAGGCATTTTAACTCCTGAGGAGAGTTAGGGTCTGACATATAATAAACATTCAATAAGAATAATATCTAAAAGCATTTATTTCCTCAAAATTTCAACCTTTTTTGGACATCTCTGCTAGTTCCAGTGAGCTCCACCCATGTTACCCCAAAGTTATAACTCACTTGCTTCTGGTAATTTGTTTCCTCTGACGACCCTGGGAAATTTCTTTACTGTGGAGCAGAAGACTGAAGAGTTCTCTATCTCTAATGGTCCATTACATGCGATCCATGAAAATCATTTAATGCTTAGCAATCTCCCCAGCATGGTCTTGTGTTATTCTAGATAGTTAAAACCCCAGGAGGTTTCCTAGAACATTGACAGCTTAAGCAACCAAATGAGTCTCTAAACTATATTTTCATGTTTAATGCTCCATTACTACCCCGTAGCACAACTTGACATTAATTCATTGATGTTATTAGCATTTTCTCCCTTAAATAATGTTTTCTTTGCATTGCATAGACATTAATATAACTGCAGTTTAAATACAGTAACCCTGATGTGATTTATTAAAAGGTTTTTTAAAAACTAATATTTTAGTGTCTTTCCTGATACTATTCCTTCATTTATTTCAAAATGCTACATACCAACCACGTGTTATAAACTAACATGAAGTATTAGAAAATAAAACATATTAACCTAAGTTCTCCAGTATGTAAAGAGTTGAAAGTTCATCTTTAAATAACTATGTGGCACAAATAATGTCATGGAAATAACATAAATTTCTTATGTCCCAACACAACCTTTTCTAGCTGAAATTACTAGACTTTTTGTATATGTTTTGTAATCTAACATTTGCATTTAAAAATGCAAAATTGGAGGAATAAATTGCTTGAATACATTTTAAAAATGTATATATATGTTTAAAGTTGTACAGTTTACATTAAATCCTCTTGGGCGTGGCAAGTGTTTACAGTTTATTTTCCCCCATGGAGTTCTAAAATAAAATTAAATGTTTTGCTTATATTTAGAGAATATATTTTCCTACAAAAACATGAATAAAATAAACATAAACATCTCAAGGCTCAAGATTTTGATGGGCATCTTGAAAAAAATGTTTTGGATTTTTTAAAAATATTCAAACAAAGAATAGTCTCAATTGAGAATGACATGGACAAAGACATTATAAGACAGTAGCCTGGAGTTTTAGAAATTTTATAGTTAATTTCATCAAACCAAGCACCTAATAAGCCTATTGGTCCTAGCATTTCAGAAAACAGAAATCCAATATTCAAATGGAAATATACACCTTTACAACTCTGTAAAAATACCAGTTTAAAACAAATAGTTACACAGTGAAATTCAAAATTGGAAAGATTAGGGAAAAAATACATAGTGAAATATTCTGAAGTAGAACTAATAAAAAAAAATGTGACTCCCATCAAAATCAATTATATTTACATCCCCCTGTTGACTGTTTATTCTAATTCTGATCTATCAAGTGGTTGAGAGAAATCCATAAAACATAGGAGCTTAGATTTAGCATTGATAAGGGGGAATAAATAAATTTACTTTGAATATCCGCATGCCTTGACAGTATCTAATCTGCAATTGCTTTCTAGCTCTTTGCTGGGAATACCTCTTTTCTACTTTCTAGATAACACATACTGTTCTCTGTTAGGCTATGAAACAAAGTACAAATTCCCATTGCCATTTTTATACAACTAAACCCTCTTAAAACAACCGAATCTATGAGCATGGTATCCATCAAATAAGTAAAATGTTTTATTATGTGGAATTTGGTGGCCATATTGACTAGGTCTAAATATGTAAAATAAAATTTAAAACTATGGAAATTATTTGGCAATATTTGTACTCCGAAATGATCTAATTCTACATTTTATATAAATTTAAATAGTTTATATCTTTTTATAAATGACAAATATTTTATTAGTACTAAGGTAAAAATTAAATAAGTAACTAAGTATAGAGAGAGATGAGGAGGCATGGATATCAAATAAGAAAGACAGTGAAGGTCTCAATTAGAAGGTAGTATTTGAACATAGTCTAGAAAGAGATAAGAGACTCCTCTGTCCTGATACTTTTACAGAATGGCATTCTAAGCAAAAGGAATAGCAAGTGCAAAGAAACTAAGAAAGGAGTTGGCCCCAGATGTTGGAGGAAACAAGAAGAGTCAAATATGTCTCCAACGAAAGAAATAAAAGAAGTGTAAAAGATGAAGTCAGAAAAGTAAGAGGAGGACAAGTCGAAGGCAGATTGTATAGGTCTTGTGGGATCTTAAGGGAGCTGGGATTTTTTTCTAAGTGAGGTAGAAAACCACTGCAAGTTAAAGGGAGAGAAATTACATGAACCAACTAATTTTTCAGACCAGTGTGGCTACTGTGTTGAGAACAATCTATATGGTCAAGGAAGTGCAATCCAAAAGCAGAGAGAAAACAATTGCAATCCCCTAGGTGTAAAGTGTTGTTAATTTTGTTATTTTGGTCTGAAAAATGAAGAACTAGGTCTTATTCTAGTTACATTCTGAAGACAGAGCAGACAGGAGTTGCTGATAGTATTAGAAAAAAGAGGAGTCAAAACTGACTCCAAGATTTTTAGGTTGAACATCATGACTGATTGATTATGTTACTGTTATCTGAGATGGTGAAGACTGTGAGAACAGGTTTCAGGAGGGGAGTTCCACAATTCACTTTTGGGCAGGCAAACTTCGAGGTGACTTAATAAATGCCATTGGAAATGGCTGAATAGGTAGTTGAGTCTGAAATTCAGCAAAAAGATTTGTGGTAGCATTAAAACTTTGGGAGTTGACAGCCTATCGATGTTATTTAAAGCTATAGTTAAATTAATGGCATGGTTATTTTAAAACTTTATTTGATATAACTTTTCCTGAAAGAAATCATTCTGACTTAAAAATGCTTATAACAAATATTTTGTTCTCTCAGCTAATCAAAATAGATATCTTGGTCCAATATATTAATCCTCAGAAATAAAAATCATTATATACCATTTATGTTCTAAATCATATTATAATTTGGGTAATAACAAGAACAGTCATATTTTAAAGTTTAAAAATATTAGGCCATTTCTTTGTCTTATAACAGATTTTATAAATATATACACACGCTTGCTTAAATACCCCCTATAAAATAAGGTTATTCATTCATATATTTTTCAAGTCTATAATGACTATAACTCCATATCAAGTGCGACTTAAATGTATCATTGAGAACTACAAATGACTTTACAGTGGATTGGCTATTCCAGTACAAGCAGCATGATCCCAGTTGCCTGGTTATTTGTCAGATACAATGATTACAATCAACTGGAACCGCCTTGTGTGAATAGATATCAAAGTATGCACTGACCCTGCCAACTTAGCAGCCTCCCTGTACTTTTTAATTTGTCACATGATCCATGCTATGCAGAAGAATATATCCATGCGGTCTTGTGTTATGTAGCCCCTGTCCACCTCCCTAGCCTCAGCATTTTCTTAATAACACACATACTCCATCAGAATAGACTGGCTAGCTGTCTTTCTAGTCACAGCACCTAACACAGAGCATTGAAGAGAGTCATTTAATTTTCAACATTATTGAAAAGCCTCAATTCTGAACTTTCTCATATAATAAACACTTATGAACTGAAAATTAAAAGCAGAAATATCACAGCTGAGGAGGGAGTGTGATCTTTGAAAAGTATGGAATTTCTGATTTATAAGTAGCCAAAGTTATTAAAATATGTTTATTGTAAAACTAAAATTATTTTCAATACCATCTTTCAAATTTAATGTTTAAAAGAGCAATGTTTATCAACATTTAGTTTATTACATGCTATGTAGAGGATGATATTTTAAAAAGTATCTATATCACAATCAGCTAATCTATTTACATCACTTTTTGCAGAGCCACTGCTGTTTGGCAATGGGGTATTTATCAAATGTTTTGTACAGAGCAGATAAATAACCTTTCACTTGACTTCCAGTCCCCTGTTACACAAGCTAGGCACATTGCCATTTTTGCATATATTTATTTCCTGTTATAGAAGGTTTATAAACTCTTAGTTGCAGCTTTATGAAACGCCATGCTTGGATGGCATAAAAATCTACTCAATCAAAATCCACAGGAATGAACTGAAGATGATTGTGATGTTAAGCAGGGCAGATTACCCCTATCTTCTTGACTTTAATAAAAATTTCTTGCTAATGAGCTTATTAAATAATTTAATAAATATGTATTGGTCATCTGTTATGGTACTAGGTGCCAGAATTTATGTAGATAAAAAAGATGCATTCTTTGCTTTCATTTTAGAATAAAAAATGTTCTGTAATATGCATTCAAGTTTAGAGTAAGTACAGTGTGCTTTAGGATGCTATGCAGGGTCAACTGGCCCAGTCTTCAATTTTGAGAAGTATTCCTAGAGGAGATAATATCTAAAGACTGAGTAAAAAGTAATGGTAAGCAGAATCAGAGAGTGTTCAGGGTGAAAATCTTAGCTTGCTTGGAGGCAAAACAGAGACTGACATTCACAGAAAATCACAGTGATATCAGCAAAAAAAATTTTAAAAACCCTGTTCAACATACTTCTGTAGACACTGGCAATAATTGATATATATAACCTTACATCAAATCCCAGGTTGTCGGTTAGGTTGTTGAAGAGCAATTCACTAGAGCTACAACTAAAACCTTCACTTTATTCAACAAAGATTTATAAAATGCTTTTTTTATGTGACAGGCTCTGTCCTATGTACTTGGGACACACTAAATAAAGATACCTATCAGTGATTTTGATGTATCTAAAATTGTAATAGATAGAAATAGAATATTAAAAAATATATAAATTTCTTCCAAAACAGTTCTACAACTACTGTCTATCAATCATATTAAGCACTTGAAATGTTATATACTCCTTGTTTAAAGGTGGTACTTCATAACATATTTAATAATATTTATAATAATAAAAATTAGTTTCTAACCTGAAGAAAAAGTTTACTAAAAATGATCATAACGCAATAAATATAGATTACTCTTTTTAATGGTTATTAGGAGCATGAGCAAACTGTTTTCCAGATGAAGGAAGCTAGAGAGAAATCCCAATCCATTCACTTTCAGAGAATGAGTAAGAAAAATGGAGCAGGGATCCAGTTACCACTGTTGACATGACATGAGGTCACTTCACACCACTCCAAGTTAGCTAGATTTTAACCTTGTTCCAGTCCACTGGGCAAAGTGTGAAGATAATTAATAGTCTAAATAGTGACTACAACAAATAATGTGCATTCTGGCATCTCGGTAGACATTGGGGACAGAAATAAAATGAAATCACATTCATTACCGCCAACAATTCTACAACAAGACTAACACATAAATGAGTAATTTTTCTTGCAAACCATTATCTTTCAGTTACAATCTCCCAGCAGATAAATTATATCTCAAACAGCTTTAAGATAATCAGATCTGACGCTTTTATACTAAAGGCATTAAACATATGCCCATACATCAATCCCCCCAAATGGAATAAGACCTATTGTTTCTTGCAATGGATCCTTATTAGAATAGGCAGCAATGTGAAAGTGTCCTTATTACTTAATGAGACTAAATCCACCCTAATCTGAATGTTGAAAGCCAACAGATATAGCTGTCATCTTCTCCTTAAATTAGTCAAAGGAAACAAAGTAACATTTGCTGGTTTACAGAATCTCCCCTTTGGGTTTTCCACCATCATTAGGACTTAGGTTTGTCCATAAAATGGTAAGAATGATCAATGGCTTCCACCACAGAACTTTAGTGCAGGGTGAAGAACAATCTATATTATAACATCACCTTTTACCAGGACATCTTTATGTATCTCCTTAGTGTCATTCAAGTTAATCACACAAATGACATAATGTTCACTGTTGCAGCTGCATGATTTGTGGATTAAAAATATTAGATAGGCTCCAGGGCACCATATCATAAGGTAAATCAGGCAGGCTGTGTAGAAGCATTAGAACAGAGAATAGAGTACATATGGACAGCAATCAAAGGCAAGGACTCTGGAGCAAAATTGTCTGGGTTCGAAGCCTGAATCTATCCCACAGTAGCTGTGTGCCTTAGGTGAGGTAACTAACCTCTCTGTTTTTCAATTTCCTCATGGGTAATATGAAGATTTTAATATTAGCTTACTTCCAGGGCAATTGTCAGAACAAAATGAGATTCTGTATGAAATAGTGCTTACAACAGGACCTGGTATATCTCGAGCATGCATTCAGTGTTGGATCTTACTAACATATCTGCCTGGCAATATGAAGCTTGAGCTCAATGAAGTACGAGAAGGCAATTGCTAGATGGAGGAGTAGGAAACAGCTATTCCAGGGAAAGAGAGGGGATGCTATGCATGCGAAGTTTAACGTAGCTGAAGTACAGGGTAAATGGGAGTGAGATTGAAGCAGGTGCAAAATGCTGGTCATGAACCCGGACATGCAGAGGGGCCACCTCCTGAACGGGACTCACTCTACATCATGCTAAGCCACTGGACAGTACATTTATCTTCAAAACCACTGAAGAATGTTGAAGGCTCATCAGCGATCGAAAGCAAGAGTGACAGCAAGTAGTGAGTTGCGCTCCACTGTTAAGACTAAAGAGAAAAGTCAGGGGAAACACCACTTGCATGTTTCTGGGTCTTCTTTCTCTGTAGAGCTATCTAGGAGCACACAGTAGGAAAGTGTACTAGAACTTCTTATTAGCTTTGACAGGAATTGCAACTACTGCTCTGTCTGGCAGTCATCCTTTCGGGAAGTTGTTTATGAAAAGCTGAGTGAGGAAGGAAAGCCAACTACCTCATACCGTCTAAGGTTCACTCCTTTAAGCCCCGGATGTCAGCTTTCCAGTCAGACAGAGGAAGGAAGCTTCCACTGACACTCTATGCGCTCAGGTTCTATGAATAGAGACCTTCATTTGCCGGTACAGTACAGGGCCATTCAAGAGCAATTAAATTTGGTTGAAATAAGAAAGAAATGCTTTTTAAGGAAAAAAAAGAAGGTTTGAGGGGATTGCAAAGTTGATTGTGCTAAAGCACTTTTACACAGGTTTGTTTTAGTTCTCAATTGTCAAGTCGTATTTAAGCTGGTCTCTTACTCTGAAATATGATAACCTTTCTTTTCTCTGAGTTCTTTCTCCTAAATTAATAGCACTGTCTCTAATTCCACGCGCAGCAAGCAAAGAGTTTATTTTACCAGATAACAGTAGGTCTGGTGATCAGCCAATGTCTAAGGAACCACTAGCCAAGTCAGTAGTAGGCCAAAGACTGTAACTGATAAATAGATATTACTCACTAAATCACTTTAAAATTGACTTTCATCTTCTCTACCAGTTAGTATTATTCACGTTGAGTTCTAACACAATTGAAAGTAGAAAAAGAAAAAAACTTACCTATAAAAATTAAATCGTATCAGGATTTTGAAAGAAGGAAAAATAAATATATGACTCATTATAATATAGAAGTCAGTTTTAAAAAAGAATATTTTAGGTTCTGAATTAAATTGCAAGATAAATTAGAAGAAAAAAGTCTAAATGTAGGGAAGTCATCCTAATATACTAAAATCTACGCTGAAAACTGCATTAAAAGTTGACTCTTCAATGAGAATTTAGGGAACACTGTGACATTTTATAGCGTGTCCGTATATTCCCTTTCTTTTTTGCTAAGGAACAAAACTTCAATTGGTCGAAAAAAAAAAAAAGTTTGCTTTCCTCTCACCACTCCCAACTCAGGTCACATTTCTCCAGCATTACAAGAGGGAAGTAGAGGAGTAAAAGCAGAAACGCGGATCAGATCTCAGCCTCCACTTTGCGGTTGCCTTGAATTCCTAATAATTTTACACATACATATATATGTATAGTATATGTATACGTATATATATAGTATATGTATACACTGCATATAATTACATCTTTTACTGATATAGAAAAGATAAGACATATTATTATATATAGTATATATATAAATATCATCCAATCAATCTAAAATCAACATGAAAAGCATATAAATTTGACATTATTTGCCTTATGTTAATAAACATATAATTTTCTTTGCTTCTTGAAAATTCAAAGTTGTGCCTGGTCTTCCATTAACAACTTTAGAGAGGATAAAAAACTATGTTCTTAATCCAGCCACAAATGTATACAAAAACTATCTTCCAACTATTATTCTTCCTATTCTGATACAGATAACCTTATAGAATCACATAATTAAGTATATTAACAAAACTACTAATCGAAAATTACCTTTTCTAAACTTAGGAAATGGAGGAATTTTTAAATGCCTTCTATAATTCTCCTTCCTATTCAATTTTTTTTAAGTCAGTCATTTTCTCTTAACTCATCTTCTCGCTAGTCTCTCCGGGACATACATTTAGGTAATACTTGGTCATTCTATATTCCATAAGTACATGTACCTTTCAGTAATATTTGGTCATTCCATAGAGTCTTGGACTACTATTATTTAAAGTTATTTTTATCACTATTGCAGATCTTCACCCTACTCACTTAGAAAAACCTTTGAATAGTTTTATGTTTTTACAAGAAAGTATTTAGCTGATAACTCTCTGTGCCTTAGTTTCCTCATTAGTAAAGTGAGAAGGTAGTATACAGAAGCAATTTTTATAATTTCTATGTCAAACATTCTCTTAACAAATTTAAACACCTTTTCTTCCTTTGAAAATTTCAGATTTTCATTACACAGACACTCAACCAAGCTTGATTTGAGTCTATTTGTTAACATTAAATAACAGTAAATTGACCAAAGTGAAGAGAATTTGTTCCAGAAAAGAAGCACATTAAAAAAAAAAAAGATGAATAATTAGATATTTTTTTTTCCAGAAATCCTGCCTACAAATCTGAAAAGAGGTTCATGATTACCTTGATATATTTTAGGAATAACTTAACTTGAATAATGTGCTCATACTAGTTTAGTCACAAAGTGAGGCAAACACAGAACCTACAAAATTAATTAAAAAGAAATTGTAAGCAATCCTATTATCTAGGTATATACAGTTCTAATTTTGCAATTTCATACTTTTGTCCACAACTATGAGAAGACCACTGAGAGAGTAATTTTTATAAAGTAAACTCTGTTAAATATTAATTATAAAGCAAATTGTCACTTTAAGATATTAACAAACAAGGCAAAAGCCATAGACAATCTAGTGAAAGCATCTATAATAAACTGAATATACAGGTGCCACCTAAACCGAGGCTATCTGTATAAAACATGCAGAAAGATGCTTCTCATAAGATACTTATTTTTTTTTATTATTTCTCTATTACAGATTTTGTCGATTTTGATTTGAAAAACAAATGGAAAGATGATATTGATAATTCCAGTGGACACTGTGTTTCTTATCAAAAGCATATCTGATCTTTTAACTGATTTCTGATTAAGTAACCACAGGGACAAACTTGATCTCTTTGCAAAGATGGATGAAGCACATACTCTGGAAGCCAGCACCATTTCACCTGCAGATCCCGGGCGCTCAAAACAACACTCCAGCAGGGCTCACTACCAATTGCTGACAAGCTTTGAAAGCTTCAGACAAAATTAATCAACTTTTTGCAAAGATAGTATTGGCTCAACCCCCAAAGGTTAAATGTCACTTTAATTAGTAAAAAAATGATTCGGTTAGATATTATTTTCCCCAGTACTCAGTTATAGCTTAACTCATTTAAAAAACTCTTAAAACCATCTATCTTAACACAAATATAGTGTAGTCTCTATAGAGTCCAGGTAAATCTCAGGTCCTATCTATAATAGGTCATGGACTAACTGATAGAGAAATCCATAAATTTCTAAGATAAAACATTTATAGGCAAGTATATGAAACATAAAATTCAAGTTAATGCAAATGAACATATTATGAAAATAACACTTTTATGCTAAATCTTAATAAATACTAAAAATTTTGACTAAAGATGTGAAAGTTTACCAAGCTGTAGAGTTTAGATTTGCAAGGTAAAATAATATGACTCTGTGTGAAATTTTAAAAATTTTTTAATTCATTCATTCCAAGAACTTTTCTCTATAAGGCTAGATGCTTCAAGATTCTAACTATACTTTCTTTAGAGTCTAATGTATTATGAACTCATAACTTTTTAAGGTTTTAATATTTTTAATTCCAGAAATACAAATTTTAGATGAAAATAGGCTGTTTTAATTTATCTTTGGATTTAGTAATCAAATCACACCACTGCATCTCAGTGAAATCAGTACATTATAGTGTAATGCTAGTATTATAACGCTTTACCTAGAAACTGGAATAAAATCTTACTCATTATTTTTTCAATTGCAAATCTAAAGGCTAGTATGAGAACCGGACACTGGGTTCATTTTTTCCCTTGTGTGATGATTCAGGCCAGTGTTTCTTTTTCAGCATTAACACACTATTATTTCCTTTCTAAAGTTTATACAGTGGCAAGAATGCTTACAGGTAGATGTAAATAAATATCTAGGTTCCCATTAAGCAACAAGCACCTAGCAACTTGGTTGAAAGAAAACCAAATCTTACAATATGACTATCTAAACGATCACAGAACTTTCAAGACACTTCATCAGAAAAGACAAACAGAAACAACATATGATCCTTACATTGCTATTTCTCACATTACTTGGCTTTATGATAATAGGAAAGGTTCTTTTTCCACCATTTATTTGACATGGGACTAGGATGTTTCTTTAAAAGTGTTTCAGTTATGTAGTTAGATTGAAAAGAGAAGAAATATGAATCTCTTCAGTGAAGTAATCTCTGAATGTCTGCAATGGTGTCTCTTGAGTTTATATTTCATCTTTCATTGAAGAAAGTCTGAGTTTCTATGTTTTTAAATAAATAGTTGCCATTATGATATTTTTGCCGACATACGTGTATGGCACGGAAAAAAAGAAGCGGAATCTCTGTTCCTGTTTAATTGAGTGTACTTTTCCAGCATCACTGTGGCTAAGATTTTAAAAGGCCTCATTTGCTAAGGCACATGCTTGGATTCCAAATAAAAAACAAAACCAGCAGAGGGCAGAACTGCTGACAGAATTGACCAATCCATCTGGTGACCAGGTACCAAAGGTAAAATGCAAACTTTTGATGAATTCCACTTTCAAAGACTACTATCTTTCCTTGAAAATGTAGACATAAACTAATCCATATAATTAGCATAACTTATTTCAAAATTCAAATATAGTCCTATTGAGGCTCTGACTGTCTTCACCAGGAAAAGTCACACAGAGAAATAATCCGGCGCGGCCTGCTTCCAGGGAAGGTGAAAGTCACTGAGTTTGGGGAAGGAGCAGGGACCTGGCTTCGCAGAGTTCGGCCCCCGGCCCCGCTAACTCCCATTAGGGAGAGCTCAGATCTTGGCATCTACCAGGGCCAGACTCGGGTTTCTGCTAAAGCCTGCGCACTTGGAGTTGACCATTTCTTTCTCTCTGAGCCAATGCTTGCCATCTTCCTTCTTACTGCCACTGCTCTGTGCACGTTTAACAGAGCATGCTTTTCTACCCTAAGCTATCTGGGCTCCCTCAGCTCCAAAGTCGTTCTCCCGCCAGCCGTGTCTACAGCACCTAACGGACCGCTCCAGCCAGATGCCTTTGCAGGAATGGGCGGGGGCAGAGGAGAGAGGAGGCGGAGGGAGGAGCGAAGTCGCTCTCCCTCCTTGGGTACTGACAGGGCTTCAGTCTTCCCAACAGGTCTGGTCATTGAATATTTGGTGGTGCCACGTAGGAACTTTTCCTTACCTCTCTCCTCCCACCCAATCCCAGGCCCCCTCTCCTTCCCTCCCAATTCCTCTTCCTCCACTCCCACCCCATCTGCTTGGCCAGTTTCATCATTCTCCATGAAAACTGCACGTCCAACCTGCAAGAAGGGGCGGGGGGTGTCTTAGTGGGGAGGAGGGACTAAAATTCAAGGAAAAGTGTTTTCCCTATCTTCAACCCGTTCCTTATAACCTGCCAATCTTTTCCACTTAAAATCTCTTCAAAATGCCACACACACAAAGTGTTCTCAGTCTTCTAGATTCATCCCCCTGCTTTCTCTTAAATCCCTTAAAAGTAAAACAGCCTGGTTCTCACTTATTCCAGACAAAGAACTTTATCAAGGTTCATTTTATACCCCTTCTCTATATTTTCTCCTCAGTTCACCCTTCAAAAGATATTTCCATTGGCTAGAATCTGAAGAAACCAGATGTGTTAAAGGGCAGTCTAAGGACTGATCCTCAAACAAAAGCTTTGTACAACTGCCCTTGTGTTCAAAGGAATATTTTTCCTCCTTTCAAAGACGCTGGAAAGTGGCGAGGGGCATTTCAGCAGGCTCCGTGCCTGACAGATCTTTTTTCCAGCTACCTTTTCTCCCATTACTGTCCCGCCTACTTCCATCTCTCGCTTTCCAATCTTCTCTTCCAACCTGGTGGCAGCTGCAATCTGCAATCTGGATTTTGTTTAACAGATTTGGGGTGCGGGGGGGGGAGGGATGGAGGGTAGGCACAGAGGGGGAGGGGCACAGAAGGAGAATGACCGACGGCGATCTCCCACCTCCCCAAGTCCATTTTTTCTTACCTCCTCTGACCTCTCTAGCCTGGAAGAGGGAAGTCAGTGCGAGGGTTGTTATGGTGAGGTCCCAGAGCCACCGTTTCGTTTTCCACCTAGAGGACCACCGCTCCATCTCCGAGCCCCGCACTCACAACTGGGAACTCAACCCACGAAATTGCGATGACAGACCAACTTCGTCCCTTCCAAGGTATCGTCGGGGATGTTTGCTACACAGCCATTGGCGAGGGAGAGGGGGAAAAATCAAATGCCTCTTTCTTTTAAATTTGGTGGCTTGCTTGCTTCCTGTCTCGCGCCCCCTCCTCTCCCTCTCGGTTGGCCCCGCCGGCCGGGACCCTCCGATGCGTCCTCTGCAGGGCCCTGACTTCAGACTGGAGGCAGATGAGGGGCTTCAACCAAAAATCTGGGAGGACTCCGTGCCCCTAAAGGCTTCATGCCGTCAGTGGGCCGGACGAGAGGCTCCGGGCAGCCCCCTCCTCCGCCCACTCCCCTCGCGTGCCCCCCTTACCCCGGGCGAAACTGACGAGCCGGCTGAGGGTCAGACCCAATCACGCGTCTCGCGGGCCGCGCGGGGCCCGCCCCCCTCCCGGTGCCCAGGAATCGGGACTCCCGGCAAGCCCAGCCCACCGACCAGCCCCCACCTCCCGCGCCTCTGCTCCCTCCTCTCCTACCCAAACCCCCGAGAAAAAATGGGAGGGAGTTACGGGGGGCGCGTGCTTGGCTCCTGCATGTTGGGAATGAAAGGAATTGCAGGAGATCCCGGAGCCCACAGAGTTTTCAAGGAGCTTCTGTATTCAATAAAAACAGCTACTTGTCTGCTTGCACCCGTCTGTGAGCCTCTACTTCGTCGGCGGGGGAGGGAAGGAGCCCAGCGACTGATCCTCCACACCGCTGGAGTCCTGGGCTGGCAGCGGTAACCTTATCCTTGTGCAAAAATCTGCTTCTTATAGCAGACGTAGAACGAGCGGCGGACTCATTGCTCTGCCTGCTCCAAAGTTCTGTGTGTGTGTGTGTGTGTGTGTGTGTGTGTGTGTGTGTGTGTGTCTTAACCCTGGAACTAGAAGAAAGGGATGAAGGTGAGATGGAGGGACTCAAAAGGTCAACACCTATGATCTTACAGGGGAGCTCTCCTTGGAGATCTGAAACTGACGGATTTTTCTTTTAAGTGTTCGAGTTTCGCATTAGTTTCATTGGGAGGCTCGTCTCTTAAAGAGCTGAATGTACTCTAAGGCAGAAGAAAAAGAAATGTATGGGAACTGACATTCTGGGGTTGAGTAATTTAATTTCCAGCTGATTCTGCCCTGACCCCGGACGAGAGAGCGAAGTGGGAGGAGAAAAGACTAGGAAAGCAACTAGCAGAGATCTCCAAGCGGCCCCAGGCCCACAGCTCATAAAGGGCCTCAGGAGCTGAAAAATGGTCACTCCACAGTGAAAATAATTGAGAGGCAGGGTTCTAAAGTCCTTCCATCCCCTTCCTCAAAGTAATTCACTTTAGCCTGGAATATGGATTTCCTGGTCACTTTTTTCACGTTTAAATTATTCCCTACTGTTATCTCCTTTTTATTTCTTAATATTGCCTAAGATGTCTCTCTCAAAAATTTTCCAGAACAGAGCCCAACAAGGTGGCAGCATACATTAGGCCTTCAATATAGATGTGTTGAGTGAATGAATACATTTTCCAGTTGACAAAGATTGGAAGCTTTAGCTGGGACCTACGCTAAATGGTTAAGATACGTCAATGCTTGAGAGTTCTCAACTAAGTTTATGAGGCACACTTGTCCCCTAATCTTTAGAAACTAAATTTGCTATATGCCTCATGACCCATCAGGTTAACCAGATATTCCATTTATGTGGTTTAAGAGATGGAAGGTATTCAGAGACTAGATTGAGGCCCAAGATAGAATTGTTTAACAATGTATATAAAGGCATGTAGAATGAGGAAAGCAACTAAAAAATACCTTCAACATGATGGTCCCTCTCTGTGACAAAGAACCATTCCCATGTCCAGAAGTTTACATCTTAGATAACAGGTCAAAAAATATTTTATATTAGTAATGTTGCCGGCCGAATGTTTGGGATCCCTTATATCAGCTACAGAGAAATATCACCAGCTTTTTAGATGACAATCTCAAGTTGTCGATATAATTTAATAAAATAATTCAAGATCTTGTGTTTGAATGTGGAATGCACAATTAAAAATTAGCAGAAATATATGTATAGGTCAATTACCATCTTCATTATTCTCCATATTTTCAAAATAAAAAAAATTTTTTTCAGTTTCCACACTTCGAAACATGATTTTTCTATCCAATTCTTGTTCTGTAGGTGTTCTCATAAATGTCAAATAGTGACATTAATATAAAGTTTAGAAATATATATTTGTGAAAGTGCCGGAATCCTAAACCAATTCATGCTAGAGTTACAGTGCTTGCAGCAGCATGTACAAATGGTGTTCCAAATTGTTTCTCAACAGCTTTCATGATTCATTGAGAATTTCCTGGCCAGATACTGTTCTAGAAGGTGAGAAATGATGCCATCAGTCTAGCCAGCCCCATCTTCTGGTCACATCTCAGGCCTTCCCACCATGGGGAAAGAGTCCTTCCAGGCAAAGTGTCGAGTAAGCAGAGTTATTACTACCTCATGCTCTCTCTACTCTGTGGTCTGAATTCCTTTGCCCACTGCCCAACCAGGCATAACCTGGAAGGAAATATGTAGATTCACACTAAGAAATATTAATTATGTCTAACCCCTCTATCCTGTAGCTAGCTGCGAGATCTAGAGCCTCCCAGAAACCTGCTCACGCATTTACAGAAGATGAATTCGGTGAAAGGAGGGAAGCTGGAAGAGACCTCATGACCTTCGACTTTGCATGGAATAAGTTCCAGGGACATAGTTTCTATGCCGCCTTTCAGCCAGTCTTTCTTAACTGTTTATACATAGATTTGAAATATAATAGACAGTATGACAGTTTCCTGACATCGTTTTTAATTTAGAGCATACTATTAGCTATATAACCTTTCTTATCTTGTCATATTAAAAAAAAAAAAACATGTTTAAAGATATTTCTTCAGTTTGTAGAACTCATTCTGATTGCAAGCCTTTCAGAAACAAGATGGAAACAGTTTAGAGGGAAAAAAAATAGTCATTTCCTCGGTCGCAGTATTTTTAATTGATTTGTCCATCTTGGCTTGTCAGAGAATCTGAGATCATAATTTGATAATTGATTAGAAGGTCATTTTAGGAAACAAATGTTCTAGACAATCTTTAAAGTTCATGGAGCTGTATTAAACATTGTGAAAAGCTCACAGATCTCCCTTAATAACTTCACAAATCTCTAGGGATCAGAAGATACAGATTCAGAACCAATGTTCTACATATTGAGATCTCGATAAGCAAACTGGGACTGAAGAAACCTTGTCCATTGCTGGATGCCGCTAGTACAAACAGCGATAGGGTATTGGAGGTAAAGAGAACCCTGTAATAAGGAATACATTACCACAGGTAGAATTAGGGGCAAGGAAAAATTAGATGTAGACAGATACATCATATTTTAAATCATCTGGCATTTATTTATTTTTCTTGAACTCATTATATATATATATATATATATATATATATATATATATATATATATATATATAAATCTGAGTTAGCTTCTTGAACTCATTAACAGACCAAACTTCTCATCTAAAAATTCTATTTTATCATTGAAATTGGGCTGACTTTGGATTCCTCTAAGAAGATTCTGTGTTATTTTTGTATGTTATTTTGTTAAACAGAAAGACATTTTCTCCAAACCCTTTACTATAACTGAAATCATAGCATCAACTTTTACTTATTGAATGAGAAATAATCACAGAGGTGGGAAACTCTTGCACACATCAGAAATACTTAAAATGTTTCAAAGAAAATTGCTGTTGAATGTAATCCCTCTCTTACTGTGCCTAATGGTTTGTCTTTCTTGCCCTTTTCTGAACTTAGGTCAAATATTTTAAGAAATGACTAAGCAGTTTGACATTTATTTTACGGTTTTTCTAATACATCAGTGTATTAGTCTCTGTTTAAAAATGGAGTTGGTTGCTCTTACCTCACAGACGGACTATTGTATTGTAGAAAGTGGGGTAGGGAAAGGAAAGAGAAGTTTACTTCCATAGTGGAGCCTCACTCCTCAGTTACTCCACAGTGATGACTGGGTGTTTTTCATCATTTTTACTGTAAAATAACATACAAAACTTCAGAAGAATCCAAATTTAGCCTAATTTTCATGATAAAACAAAATCTTTAGGTGGAAAGTTTGGTCTATTGAAGTGCTGAAAGAGCCCACCAAAAGATGAGAGACCCTCCCTGTTAGAAAATCAATTCTAAAAGAATCCCAACAAGCAAGGGATATGGCCTTAAACACTCAGGTACATTTCTCTTAAATACACCCTTTGGTTAGCTATACTTACAGGAAGCTATTGTAGTCCTTTATCATAATTGTCCAAAATTAGAAGGAAGGAATAGAGAACAGAATAATTTGAGGTAAAAACTTAGATATTTTTTTGGAACTTTGTCAAGATATTTTAACTCTCTGTATTTTTTTTTTCTTCTTAATTGAATGGATTCAGTCTTTATGAAGCTCCTGTGTGTCAGCAAAGATACAACAAGACTTTTTACAAAGTGGTGCAGAATATCACCGACATCTCTATCTGTAGAGGTAGAAGATGGAGTTTTAAACATTTTTGATGAAACGTGCCACAGCCAAAGGAAATATCACCCAGAAATATAACCCAATGAGGTTTCACTGTATAGAGCATCCCAAGTATCATGTGAACAGTAATTGCCTTGATTCGCACTGGCTATTCCTAATAAAATATGAGGTTGCTGAAGGTAAGTATTTTAGCTACTTTGAAGGGATTACTTACTCTTAAGAATTTACTCATAACAATTTTACAACTACTTTTTAAAATTTTAATTTTAGTAGTAAAATGAGAATATGCAAATAGTTTTTCTTTGACACATTATTTCATAATATGACTAATAAAAGGCAAGAAGATGGCCTAATATATCATTGCACTTTCTGAAAGGAGTCAAATCCTGTTTTCCAACTCTACCATATCTTCACAGATTGATCTACCCCAATAGCATTCGTCAGTATTCTTGACTTAGAATAAATATTATTTCCAGACAACCACATGAATTTGTTTTGTGCATCCACCATTGGTACCAACTCATTTAATTTTGAAACCAGTGCACGTGCTTCAAAAATCTGAAAGCTCATTTATACAAAATAGGTTCCTAAATTACATGCAATGTTTCTGTTATTTTTGTATGACAGTCTTATATATTCTCTTGATGCCACACAAACACCAAATATAAGATTTAAGGCTGGTGAATATGATTAAATATTAAAATTATCTGATTTTTAAAACATCTGGGACGAATAACTGTAACTTAATTTGTTTTGCAGATACTCAGTATTTAATAACCTTCCCAATATTATATTTTCTGCCAGTACCAGTATGGTCAAATTATTGCACATTTAAATGCTGGATAAACAATGGATCCTATTTCAAAAGTTTTTACAATCTAATCTATAAAAACTGAAAAATTATGTATGGATTTAAATGGTTGCAAAAAGAAGCAACATTTAATATGAAGGTATACTTTTGAAAGCAAAATAACTTTGTCCTTATGAGAACTTTTTTATTTAAAATACTTAATGGGTTTGTTTTGTTAGTTTTCATAACATCTTCATGAGGTAGGAATGTGGCAATTTTAATAGTTTCATTTTAAGAATGAGGTAAGGGGCACTCAAAATTCAAAGTAGGAATACAGACACCGAATATGTGAAAAACATTTTATTCTCACATTTCTGCTCTTATTATTAATCCTTTCTTTATAAGTAATGAGTTTTTAAATTTTTTTGTATTTTATAATAGGCACATTATTTCCTCATAGATTATCAAAATGAATGAGATCCTTAGTACTATAAATTTTAAGGAAAGGTAGTGTCGGTGACTACATTTATAGCCTTAAAATATATAAATATTAAAAAATCTTTAAATACAATAAAAGTATTACATTTTTAAATACATTTTTAAGAAATTTAAAAACACCTGTTCTTAAAGATAAACAAAGATGACTTATTTTTATCTGCATGCCAACCTTCAGGTTTTACTCTCCTCAGGGATTTTGAAATTATTTTTAACTTTATATGCTTCTAAAAATAGAAAACATTACTGAAGTTAACCTCAAGTTACTTTATGCTTTCCAAGGAGAAGAAGAAATAAAAAGCATTCAATATGTCAAAGAAAAGAAATATAATAATAATTAAATCAATAATTCTCCATACTATTTAAAATATTTATTTTTAAAAAGACTTAAATATGAACAATATTTGTTAAATCATGTGACAAATGAATTAAAGAGCACCTGTAGAGAAATCAATATTCATACAACAAAGATTAGAACCATTAAATTACTATTCCTCTCTATATAATTAAACTATAATGACAGTAGAATTCTGAGAAAAATTTACTACATTGGCCAATTTGGTATAAATTGATATTTTACTCTGTAAAGTGGCATTTTAAGAATAATACACAGCTGTATGATATAGATGTACCAACATATGCCTGTCTATCACTAATAAAAGAAGTAATAACCAGCCAAGCTTAGTGACAAAAATACTTTCTACTTACAAACATAAGAGACAAGGATGTGTACATAACTTCATGTAAGACAACAATAATCTGCTTTGGTTTTATTGATAAGGAATTAAGATAATTTTGAAAAAAAATATTGTCTTAGTCTTTTGGGTTGTTATAATAAAAGTGCATAGACTGCGTGGCTTATAAACAATAGAAATTTATTTCTCACAGTTCTGGAGGTTGGAAAGTTTAGCATCAAGTTACCACCAGATTCGAGGTCTGGTAAAGGCCCACACCCTGGCTCCTAAACTGCTGTCTTGTCGCTGTAACCGTACATGGCAGAAGCGCCAAGGTAGCGCTCAGGAGCCTGTTTTATAAGGGCACAAATCCCACAATTAGTTGTAGATTTTTCAAAATAGTTTAGAAAAAGCTCTAAACAAATAGCTAAAGCTGTCAGTAAACAAAACCCTGAGGAAGGTAAGAATCTTAGGCACAGAGTTGCTACATCATAATATACAGAATTTCTAATTTCCAACTAATCCCAAAATTATAAAAAGGCTCCACCCTCATGACTTAACCACCTCACAAAGGCCTCACCTCCAAATACCATCACACTGGGGATTAGATTTTAATGTATGAATTTTGAGGAAATAGTTTAGTCGACTGTGAATCTCATTCATTGCACCTAACAGATAGCAAGGTAAGCTAGTCACATTTTGGTTCTTATGTAGAATATCACTAATGACAAAGCTTAAAGTTATTTCAATTATCAAAGCATGGTAAATTAACTTCTCTATAATTGAAAGAAGAAACTCTAGTTTTGTGAGTGACATTTAAATTTTCAACTCCATTTGACATTTCAAATTTAATAGTTAAAAACAAAAACTCAAAGATCGGAGAAAGTCAGCAAAAATGGCAAAGGAGGCAGATTCAAGCATCTGTCTTTCTACAGAAATACTGAAAAATCAAGCAAAATGGTTGAAATCAAGTGTGAAAACTCTGAAAAAACTAAGCTTTACAGCAAAAAGAGAACACTGAATCAAGAAAAAGCCAACATAAAATAGTTGGAAAGATTTATGGCATTTTTATTTATTTTTGCTCCACTGCCGTTGCTGGATCAATAGTGGTTTAAAAGACCCCAGGCTACATTCCCAATATGTGACCCTGGTGTCAGGCAGAAAAAGCAGAGCATACTTTATCCTCAAAGAATTCTCAACTGTCTGGAAGCTAAGTGAAAGACTAATGCAAGGTGTTTGTCTTTAGTTTGCCTAATTCAGAGGTCACACTGGTCAGAAAAGCAGCAGACATTCCTGAATCACATTGTAAGACATAAGAATGACCTGAAGCTGCCTGGAGCAAAAGTTGAAACTTGAGGCACGCAACAGAGTACCCAAAGCGCGGGAGGAAAATCTAGGGAGTTTCTTTGGGAAATTAAGACATTTCAAAACATCCCTGTATATGGCAGAAATTAGAAAGCCACTGCGCATGCTCAGGGCAAGATACATGCTCAGTCAAAACCTGAAAACCTATAGCCAATCTCTAAGCTCAGTAAAAGCAGGAAGCAAAGGCTAAGGCAGAGTTTTAAATGGCCTGCCTAAGCAGTGAGGGCATAGCAAGCGCAGAAGCAATCTGCGAAGCCTGGCACAAGCGGTTTTTAGAAATTATATTTTTTCCTTCTTTCTCTCTCTCTTTCTTCCTCCGGCACTCTCTCTCCCTGTGGTTCCCTCTTTCTGCCTTTCTCTCTCTTTTTCTCTCCATCCCCATTCTTCAATTTCCAGGAAATTGCTGTTAAAACACTAGGTAAACACAAGCTAAAGAAACAGAGATTTCAGAGACCACATGTGAACAAGTTGCAGGCTTTTAAAAATAGTTTTAAAAAGGCACTAAACAAATATCTAAAGCTTTCATTAAACAAAATGCTAAGAAATATATAAATATGATTTACAAAGTTGCCACATCATAATATACAAAATTTCCAATTTGCAACAAAAATTATAAAACAAAAATTATATGCAAAGTGACAGAAAGGAATGTGTTAGTCACAGAAGAAGTGAACAGGAACTGTCCCTGAAGAAGCACAGACATTGCACTTACTAGACAAGTTAATTGTAATCCACGTAATAACCAACATTTACTTATCACAGTTCGGAAAACTGGAAAGTTTAAGTTCAAAGTGCTGGCAGATCTGATGTCAGGTGAGATCTTATTTTGTGGTTTATAGATGGTCATTTTCTTGTATTCTTACATGCAGAGAGCAGAGAGGAAAAAAACTCTTCTGTCTCTTCCTGTAAGGGCACTAGTCCCATTCATGAAGGCTCCATCCTTGTGACTCAATTACTTCCTAAAAGCCCCATCTCTCAATACTATCACACTGGGGATTAAGATTTCAACATATACATTTTTGAGGGGAGATATACAAACATTCAGCTCATAACTGATGGAAAGTCAATATTAAATGCAAATTGTAACCAAAAGAGAGATGGATTGGCTGTACTATTAGCAAACACAATAAATTATAAGCCAAAAATTGTTACAAGAGGTGGAGGAAGATATTATATGTTGGCAAAAGGGTCAAATCATCAAGAAGATATAAGAATTTTAGACATATAAACCATAAAGCAGAGCCTCAAGCTAGATGACAATAGTGACAGGATTAAAGGAAGAAATAGACAATCTCGTAATAATAGTTGGAAACCTCAATAACCCACTTTTAATAATGGATTAACTATCTAAACATAATGAAATAGAGGGCTTGACCAACATTCTGAAACTACTAGACTTAACAGACATATATAGAACCCTCCACTCAACAAAAGAGTACATATTCTTCTCAAGTGCACATGGCATACTTTATAACACAGACCATTTTTCAGGACAAAAAACAAGTCTCAAGAACAACACAAGGAAAAATAGGTAAGTTAGATTCCATGAAGCAAAATTTTTGTACTTTAAAAGACACATGATAAAATAAAAAGACAATTTTCATAATAAAAGAAAATATCTGCAAACATTTATATGATAAGGGCATGGTATAGAATATATCAAAGAACACTTATACCTCAAGAACAAAGACAAAAAAACTAATTTAAAAATGGTCATCCTTTTGAAAAGACATACAAATGGCCAACAAGCATATGAACAATGCTTAAGAACATCAGTCATTTGGGAAATGCAAGTTCAAACTACAATGGGATATCACTTCACAACCACTAGAATAGTATCGTAATTAAAAATGAAAACAAGTGTTGGTGACAAGATGGAGTAATTAGAACCAACCCTCATGCTTCGCTAGTGGGAATGTTAACTTTTTAAGCTGCTGGTGGGTCCTTGCAAAGTGAAACACAGGATTCCCACATGATCCTGCAATTCCACAAAAAAGAACTGAAACAAGTACTGTAACAAATACATGTACACACTTGTATATAGCAGCATTACTCACAATAGCTAAAAGGTAGAAATAACCTAAATGTCAGATAAATGGATAAACAAATTGTGATATATATGTAAAACTGAACATTATTCAACTATAAAAAAAAGAACAAATTGCCAATACATACTGCAATACAGATGAATCTTAAAAACATGCTAAGTAAAAAAAAAAAAATAATAACATAAAAAGTCTCATACTGTGTGATTCAATTCTATGAAATACTTACAACAGTTAAATCTATAGGGTCAGAAAACACATTTGTGGTTGCTGTGGACTCAGGAGAGAGAATAATGAGGAATAACTTCTTAAGGAGTATGGGATATCCTATTGTGGTGAGGAAAATAGTTTGGAGCTACATAGAAATGGTGGTTGTACAACACTGTAATTGTGCTACATCCCACTGAATCGTTCAATTTGAAATAATTAATTCTACATTATGTAAATATTGCCTCAATTTAAAATAATTTCATACCATTGGGTAATTTTTTTTCTTTCTTGTTATAGCAAAAATAGACCTAAATATACTAGCAAAACAATATGACACAAAGACTAAAGTATATTTATTTAATAGCAAGTACTTTAGAAGATACAAAAAATATTGCCAATTATTTGGAGAAAAAATCAAGCAAATTGCATAATACCAGAGAACGTTTGTTGAAAAAAAAAAGTACAGATGTTTCTAACATTTCTCATGTTATGATTTGGGTAAAATCTGCCTCGATAATAAAACAGAAAAAACTTTTTGTGTGTGGTCAATAAAAGAAATATGTACTGGAGATGACGTAAAAAAATCCTTTATAAAACTATTGTTTCTTGGAAAACCATTATAAATATAAACATTTTAATGTGCCTGCTTTTAAAGTAATAAAAAACGATTTTGAAGTTATGTTCAGCAATATTACTACATGAAATATTTATTTCCAGAAATCGTTGATAGAGAAACCACTGTAGTAAAGCAATTGTAGCTAAAAGGGCACAACTCTGGAGAGGGCCATAGACTAAATTTAAAGAGTTCTATACGAAACACATTAAATCAAATTGACAAAAAAATCGGAGAGAAAGAGACACTTTAAAGCAGCTATTAAAAAGTGACTCGTTATATACAAAGGGACCCCCAGAAGCCTCTGAGCAGGTTTCTCAGTAGAAACCTTGCCGGCCAGGAGAGAGAGGAATGATATATTCAAAGTGATGAAAGAAAAAAGTGTCAACTAAAGTCACTAAACCTGTCAAAGCTGATCTTGAGAAATGAAGAAGAGGTAAAGACTCCTAGACAAACAAAGCTGAGGAAGTTGATCACCACTAGACCTGCCTTACACAAAATGCTAACAGGAGTTCTTCAAGTTAAAACGAAAGGACACCGATTATTAATATGAAAACATATGAAGGTATACACTCACTGGTCAAGGCAAGTATACGATCAATTCAAAATGCTCTAATATTTTAATGTTGTTGCTTAAATCACTTGAAACTCTAGAACGAAAGTTAAAAGACAAAATGATTAGGAAATTATAGCAATAATTAGTTTGTGAATATACAATATAATCATATGCTAGCTGTTGATGTAGTGTGCATATTGTGTTCTGAAAGATGGTCCTTAATACATGTAGAGTGGTTGGTGCCTCAGTTATTGTCTTCGCAGCTCTCCTTTACTGTCTCAGGCCAGCAACTTCATTGCAATATGCGATGGAACCAGTGGATTCCATTACCGCCTGTTCATTGTTACACTTTCTTTGCTGCTGTAAAGTGGATTTCTTGGTGTGATATAATGCTACATATACTGTGTTGGCAGATGAAACATTCCATAATCTGGCTGAGGCCAGGTAGGCAGGAAATATAAACTCATACCTATGCATGTGAACCTGTCCACAGAGAGTCTTTAGTTGTGATTATACTAAATATTGTAGCATGTGGAAAAAGAACAATTTGTGCTGCATTTCTTAGAAATAAAAATGACCTTTCTACTGGAATAGCCAGGTACCAGCATTCCAAATTTTTGACAAGCTCTTCCAGAGACATTTATAATAGAACAGAATCTGTGGCACTCAGGAGACCTTCCTGCTGAAGTGAACTCCAATGTCTATTTACGTATTTTTATGTAATCATATTAGCATTTAAATATAATAACTCAGTATATACCTATAATTTATTTAATATGTATATTTAATATATATATGTTACATTTACATCTACATCTATCTAGGTTATGTCTCCTCACTAGAATAAATGCTCTCTAATTATAGGAACTGCACATAATCCAAACAATACAAAATGACTGAGTGCCACACACTATAAAAGTGATCATTAACTCTCTGCAGATATAATAATAATTCTTCAGAATTATAAAGCAGACACTTTGCTAACTTATGATTTTCAAATGACAATTAAGAAGTAGCTATGATTAGTTTATCACTTTCAAACCAGGGTAACAAGGAACATCCTTTGGGTAACTCAACTCTGATTTTTCAGGTGGGTAGTTTTCTCTAGGAAGAAACTGAAGGATTCCAATGATGTGAGAGAAATTTAGCCTGTTGACTTCAACAGATTGAAATCTGAATAAGAGACTTTATTTTATTCTACCATTTATTCAAACAAATGAAAATATTTTAATGAAGATTTAAAATGGAAACATTTCTCATCTCTGTAAACTCTAATAATGTGCTCCAATAATCTGAGAATCTTAATTTTTTTCCCATTTACAGCCGCTAGTGTTCAATTTCTTAGGGAACGCCAATTTTGTGTGTGTGTGTGTGACAAAACTTACACCACAAAAAAGTAACTCAGTTTCCCCCTGTCTAAAGCATTCAAGAGCCCTTAGTATTTTATAGATAAGAAAAATAATTTGACTATGTATGATCTTTTCTTTTGCAATGTGTCAGAATCATATTCATTTTTGATTGTGATTATTCAGCTACTCCAGCACCTATCCTAAAGCTCATTTAAAATATTTTATGGATTACAAAATAAAGACTTATTATAGAAAATACAAAATAATTGTACGCAATAAAATAAAAATTATTTTATTTTTGAAGTTTTATTTTCCCTCAAATATAAATGAAGTACCTATTGTGTAATAGGCAATATTCAAATAATTTCACACTATATACTATTAACTTTTTAGTGTATTCTTTAGTATTCTGTTTCTACTCATATTTTCTCATGATATAGCATATTTTCCTTCAATAACATTTTAATTACTGCATTTTATTCTATTAGTCTAATGTATCAGGATGTATTTAACCCATATATTATGGTATAATGGTTCTTTTTTCAATTTTATAAAATATCGTCAACAATGTACTTCTAAAACCGAAGTTCTAATTCAAAGGGTAAGATTATTAAACAATCTTTTGTGTTATCATTACGAAAGAGTCCTCCAGACACACACCAAAAGGGTGACTACCACCAGTTATACAAGATAGAGTCCAGTTCATTATATTCATAGCAAAAGTGACTATGGCCATGCATTTATTAAGACTATTTACCATATTTGTGGTATAACAAAAAGTAACTCATTATTGTTTTAATTTAAAAGTCTTTGATTAGCAGTGAATTTGACAAACACTGGTATTTACATATTTATCATCTGTAATTTAAATTTAGAAATTGTTTCTGCTTGCATCTATTGTCCAGTTTTTTCTGAGGCACTGGATCTTTCTATTAATTCTTATGTTTTTATAAATTAAAGTTATTAATCTTTATTCTTCCCTAAATATATATAAACATTTTCCAAGTCTGTCATTTGTTATTAATTTTACCCACAATGTCCTTAATGGACTAAAATTTTTAAATTTTATATGATCAAATCTGTCCATTACATTTTTGTCTGTGGTTTTGCTCAGAAAAGACTATCTCACCCCAAGATCAATGTTCACATATGTTCACTTTTTCAGTGGTTTAACTAAATGTTTTTCTCTTTAACTAATAAGACAAAGTGAATGTGATTTGAGAGGATGATCTAATTAAATTGGTTTTGAAATAATTAGTTTATTATCCAAATGTTTTTTATTATGTAGTTTGTCTTTGGTTTGAAATGCAATCTCTGTCGTATATTCATAACTTGAATATGTGTAGGTAATTTGAGGCTATAATTGTGTTTTGTTTCTTTTTTGTCTATTTTTGTTCCTCATTCTCTCACTTTTATTATTCTTCAAATATAAATTAAGTGTCTATTGTATAACAGGCATTGTTCAGAGCTTGAGCAAAGGAGCAACATTTTTTATTCCTTGGGCTATTTCCATTCTGGTTTTATAACATAGTAGAAAATTTGTTAGTGCTTAAGTCTTAATGTTGGTAGCCTATACTGTATCATTCCTAATTTTCTACCTATAGGTAATGATAAAAGCAATTATATATAAGTATAAAGCAACAAATCACCCTAAACAAAATTTGCAAGAATTTATAAACCAGGTGAACATTATGTAAACACAGACAAAAAAAAAAGTAATTGCTTAAAAGATATTTAGTCTGTGTGGGAAAAAAAAGTTAAAAGAAATCCACTGATCTAATCTACTCAGTAAAATACAACCTTCTAAAGGATCAAGTAATTTATGAAACAATTTTATCAATGTTAGTGACAATTGTTCTCCATCTTCACAAAATATAGGACAAAACAATAGATTTCAATTTAGAGGAAACTTTACATAAAAGTTGTGAAGCACTAGAATATGTAAAAAATATATGAACTGTTTCCTAGAGATCATGAAGTGTTGGTTAACAAATATATTACTGAAATTATTTGAACATAAAACGTAAAGAATACAAATTAATGGACTACAAGTTCTTTCAATATTTAAGTTATGATTTCAGTTACATTCAATGTTTACTTTCTTCTAATTTTTGTCATAACTCAAATTAGTAGTTGTCAAGTATTATAAACTCTCCATAACTTCCTACCCACCATTCAGCTAACCATATTTACAATCTAATAAGGCAAGTTGTGGATGGTATGTTTATAGTTTTGTTGATGAAGTTAAGTTTTCTTTCTTAAGATAAAAATAATAAAGATAAAGATTAGTTTTGAAAATCAAGCCTCTCTAAACATAATTTTAATTAAAGAAGTTGACACAGAGTTAATCAGATCTCCTCAATAAATCCGCACAGATGAATAGTCAGTCTTCCTTGGCTATCTGTTTAAGATTGGGGCTAGAGTTGACATCTGAAAGAAGGGAATGTGGAGGCCTCAACAACATAATAACAAGCAGAAAATGGTTCAAGAACTTTAAATAAACAAGGTTATCTAATCCTCAACTTTGATTTGAAAAACCTAATATTCCATAGAAAATTGCTGATCATAGCAGGAAATCGGGTAGTGTCTGTATGGGAAAATACAATAGTTAGAAGGAGGTGTCCCACCTACTCGCCACCCCTATCCATTCCAAAGATATTGGAGAGTAGTTCTACTTTTCCATTGTATGTACAAGAAAGATGGGAGTACTAGTTTTTGCATATTTAAATATGAGGTCCCTACTGGAAGCCTTGAGAACTTTGGATTATACTGTCATCTTGATTGTGCTACGTTTTAAGTATAATAAAATAAGGTTATTATGTATCGCTTAAGGTTTATAATCTTCAAACAAAAACAGAAAAATGATTCATAACAACTTGTATTAATTACTTGTGTTAGAACATAGTAATTGCAACTTAAATGAGGAATTAACTGTGAGTACACATGAAAGAATTCTCACACTCAGAATAAATAAGTACTTTTGAAAATCTTTTAAAATACTAACATGATGTTAAAACACATACAATTATATATTAACTAAACAATAAATTTCAGCTGAAAAGCTTACTTTTGTTTTTTTGCTTTAGAAAATTAATACTTGGAATAGTTAATTCTCATCTAATCCTTCAGAGAAGAAGCAGAAATGAAATTATGTTTATAGGATATTCAAAGTCAAGTCTTCCCTGGTAGTTTCAGAGAAGTACAGTTTCTTGGATAATAATTATAAATTTGGGGAATTTCAATCATATTTTTCAGAAAAGCACTACTCTTTGGCATAAGTATAGCTTAAAAGATTTACTGTATATTTATAATATAATTTGAGGTCATCTTTTTCCTTTTGGTCAGATACATTTCCAGGTTAATAACTGATGTCAGTACCTCCTAACTACATTTAAGGAAAATCATAAATTAACTTGTGTACAGTGACATTATCGATTTTTCCCATCCCTTTTGCTAATATTTGATCAAGAAATTAAAAACAAGCTATAGTAGAGACAGATAGGGAGAGACATGGTATATGCTCATGCATAGGGCTGGAACTACCAATATCATAGTTATTTTTAATGAGATTAAGAAAAAAGATGGCTTCTTTCATATTTGCTTTGGCAAGTTTATAGATGTGTCTTGGACTGAAACACTGATTTACTGAAATGGGGGAAAATATGATTTAACAAAAAAGTAACTATATTTCTTTAAAGTTTTTGTCTCATATGATCACTAGAAAATGTTTTAAATAAAAATAAAATTTATTTAACTATTTTTCTTATATGTTTATGTGTGTTTGAGATAAGTTTATATTTGCTTTGCTAGGCTACATGAAAGAGAAGGAGTCTTCCCACTACAAAATATAGCTAACATGTTTTAAAAAGTTTTGGATTCCAAACCAGATTCATCAATGTATGTTGTTTAATGAATTCAGGCAACACCATTAATTATCTTCAGTTCCTCATTTATATAATAAGTTGATTGAATTTTTAAAATCTTCAATATTTCTTTTATGTCTGATATTCTGTAAAACAATATGCAATGAAGAGCATTGTAAAATATCAAATTTTTTTCAACACCAAATTTTGTAGGTATGTTGATTTTTTTGTTAAATTTAATATTCTGTAAAAATTTAAATTCTTTTTTTCCAATATCAACCAGCACAGTGAGGGTAAAATGCTACCTTTTCAAAAATGTTTATTTTAAAAAATATATAGAAACTTTTTAAAATTTATGATTCATTCATGTATTCAGCGAATCTTTGTTTCACATTTACTATACGCCTGGAGTTATCCTAGAGATGAAGTGTGGGAAAACAAACTCATTGTTTGTCGTTAATGAGTTCACAGTTTATTGCTCTCCTGCTTGGCAAATTAATTTTACTATTTTTAGAAAATCCTTGTCAAAATGAGTCACAGAGAAAAAATATTATAAAATTATAAACAACAGTGGAGAAAGTATTAAATTTGAAAATTAAACATATCCTTATGAATATGTAAGACTTAAAATTAATAATGTAGCAGTTGTTAACTAAAAACTATAGAATCCAAGCAGGTGAAGGGATATGGAAAATTCCACTCAGGATGAATTGAGTCTAGAAATCCAGTTTTATGGCTTCAAAATCAGTTATTAGGGGACAACCTAAATATGGGAAAAAATCTGATCATGAAACCAAATTGAATCCTTTTTTTGTGACTAATACTCTATTTATGGAAAATATGCATTTCAAAGCACCACGAAGAGTTGAAATTATGAAAGAGGAATTCAAAGGTTTGAAAGCTCAGCTGGTCTGAGGTGAGGAAAAGAATGTGGGGTTTGAAACACCAAGGCAAATTACACCAGGCATGAACTCTGGGAAAATGAGGGCCATACCCTAGAATGACCCTCTTCAGGTTTAGGGTTTACTGAATATTATTCTGTGTGATTATTAAACTTAAATTTCATACCTTTATCCTTTAATCAAAACTTTTTCTCTTCTATATTAAATCCTTTTTGGATGAAAATATTTAGTTTGAAATGACTTCATTATTTTTCAAAAAATTTTATTACAATTTACTATTAATGAAACTCAATCATATTTAGTATTAGCATAAGCCTATTTACTGGATTATGATATACGTTTTAAAAATAAAAGCAGCAATATGCAATGAAAAGCATTTTAAACTATCGGTCTTTTTGAACACCAAAATGGATTTTGTTGGTATGTTGATATTTTGTCAAAATGTAAAGCTATATATTTAGTCACTTATTTTTCACTTAAGAATTCAAAATGTGATAAATATGTGACCATACAGAATTTTATTGTGAATGCTTCATTTTCAGTCAGACGACTATTTTTAATTAGGTTCCAAGATTCAAATCGTCTAATTTAAATCATCATCATTAAAGTTATCATCTCTGTCAGGAAAAAATTAGCACATCTGTAAGGCAGTGCAGCTCACCAACTCCCACTGTCTGCAGGCAGGCTGCCCAAACAAATGAAAAGCAAATAAATAAAATAATTAATGTCACTTTTAGCCATTTGTGCTGAAGCACAGTACAACTCTTTGCTTCAAGGGTGCTAGTGGAAGAAGTTCAAAAACAGGAAATGAGGAAAAAAGAGGTTCTTTCATGAATTACTGAATCTCCAGACATCGAACTGCCTTTACCTCTGAATTCTCTCCTTGTAAAAATGATCATTTATCTTTACTCCAGAAAAATAAAAAAATATGATACAAATTAATAGTCTGATATAACTTAACCTGTAAAAGTTAGTTTCATCTTTTTGATAATCTTTCCTCATTCGAGTTTGTCTAGCTAGAGAATCTGAAGAAAAAAGGTCCTAATTAAGAGTCCCTTTCTAAAAGGTGGTATTTCTCAAAGAGAAAAATAGTCTAATTTCATGTACAGATGAAAAGTTTCCACATTTATTTTTTAAGAGCTTCAATATATATTTTTTAAAAAGTACTGGAAGTAAAAAACTACATTTTAGGTAACTAATACATGAAATTTCTTAAATTATCATTTTTTTTGTTTAATTTCAAGGTTCGTAAATAGAAGGAAAAATGCATTTTTAGTTCTTGGACTGTTTTTAATTTTTTCCACCCTACTTCAGTTGACTACAAGCATGAAAAGAAACCAAGAAACTATTTCACACTAAGTGTACTGTAGGAAGGGAGTGGTGCTAGTGGTTAGAGAGTGGGACTTGTAGCTCAATTTTTCGAGTTCTATTTCTGGCTTAATCCCTGGCAAACCCTGTGGTTTTGGGATAGTTGCTTATATGGCCATATATGGGTTTGCCTATCTGAGAATTGGGTATTGTGAATTCCCTGAACTTCTAAGAAAGTAATATTAAATAGATTCAAGTAATGTTCAATACATTCAATTCCCTACACCATTTGAACTAAGTTTATATTTTAAATTTGTCACCTGATCACACCTCTCGTGATATAACCTTTAAAATGTTTTACTTCAGGTTCATTCTCAAAGAGTTCTTTTATGCCTATCATGTCTAACATCCAAAAGGTATTTAAATATGCCCATCCTTTCATATCTAGCCTGTATCTCATTGTGTCCTACCTAATTGCTCAAGTTCATTTGGTTATGAGAAATAGAAATCTCCTCTGGCTAGGTTAGGCCACAAAGAAAATTATTTGAAAGTTTTCATCAGTATCTCTCTGAATCAAAGGAGAAATTGATTAATCAAGCATCAGGGAATATGAGAATTGGAGCAGATTCTAATCCTTAGCAGAAAAAAGTCATGAATTGGTCCACTGAGGAGCTGTCAGTAGTAAGATTCGGCTTCCATGATTGTCCTTTTCTCTCAGTTTTGTACTCCAAATGTTCAGGGAAAGACTATGAAAGGCATAGTAATGTGGGGAACCCCATCTCTGAATTAGTCCTTTGTGCCCTTTGATTGATTGATTAATTGATTGACAGATTGGTTGATTGATTTAGCAGAATGACTGTCACAGTGGCCATGTATGCATGAGAGCAAAGACAATTCTCAGAAGTCATTCTGGGGCAGATAAAATTTTAGGTCTCCACTATGCTCACTATTCGTCCATTATTCAACATATCTATTGAATTCTTATCATGTAGCTGATACTGTGGGAAGGGCCTAAAATACCAACTTATTATAATGGCATCTCTGCCTTTTAAGAATGTCCAGTCTAGGTGGTAGGATGATAAACACCAATACATTGTACAAATACCACAAGACAGGTTGGGAAAAAATGGAAAATTCCAGAAATAATCGATTTCTAAATTTTAAATTGCATGCCATTTTGAGTAGCATGATGAAATCTCACACCATCCAGTTCTATTCTCCCAAAGACGTAAAATCCCTTTATTCAACATATTCACACTATATATGCTAAGTATCCATGAGAGAAAGCCCTTCGCACAACTTGTATTACAGTATATTGCTATAACTGTTTATTATTACTTACTGTTGTTAATCTCTACTGTGCCTAATTTATAAACTAAGCTTTATCATAGGTATGTATTTATAAGAAACAAATATAGTGTATATAGGGTCCTGTACTACTCTCTGTTTCAGGCATCCACTGGAGGATCTTGGAATACAAACCCGGGTGAAAAATAATGGAATCTTGGACTGGGGTAGTAGCAATAGAATGAGAGAAGTCTCAATCAGCAGAAACATTCTGAAGGTGGACAAGATTCTTAAGGTTAAAGATTCTAAAATTACTATAATATGATACTAGAGACTGTTGCTTTAATAAATTAATTTAATTGATTTTAGTGTGATAGTTTATTTGAAACCTCATTTTATGTAGATACTAAAACAAAAATATTTTTTCTCTTTTTGATAATTATAGTGCTCAAGTTTAAAAGATTCATTGATTTTTATTAGGTTTGAGGAATAAACATCAATTTATTTTTTGAATGAATGAGCCTCCAGTTTCCAAATGGAAAAAATAGGGAAAATGTCCATATTTTTTGTGTGTTTTTACAAAACAGGAAAAGAAAATCATTCTAAATTTGCAGTGGTATAAAATCATATTGTTTTCTTCCAAATTTCATTACCAATTAATGTGTACAACTTATGTTTTAGTATTTTGAAAGTTTCTTTCATTTATTAAGTTTCTTGTATTTGTTATATTAGTAATTGTGGAAGTAAAGCTAAAACAAGAAATATGAATAATTTCAAGTTACAGTATACCAAGCTTAGACCAATTATGTTCATGTATTCTTTTACTTTGAAGAAAGTAAAAATAATGATGCCGATACCAAATATTAAATCTATTCTTTATTCCCGTTACCTGATAACATGCATGAATAAATAACAAGTATCAATAACGACAACAATAAAAAATTTCACAATCTTAATATGTTGAAAAAATCTTAATCCAGACTTGTGAAAGGCCTTTTCAAGCATATTGAAGCAATAGCCAAATGATAAGTGTCACTTCCATGAGGCTGAAATCAGTACCAACAAGGAATATTAATATTCATCAGCAACAGAATAGTTTCTACTCTGAGCTACACACTCAACCAACCAATCTCTGGGTGTCCATGAATTTGCAAAAGAAACATTGTCAGTTCCCTATGGAGCTCGCAGTCTGTTGGAGGGGAGAAATCAGCCTAAAATTACCACACAAAAAATGTAAACTTTTTTGGTATATGAGTACTTTGCAAGAGATGTGGTTGTTATGATGAAAGCTAAAATTAGTGACATTTAAACTGGCCAGGGTGAGTTTCCCTAGGAAGTCATATTTGAAATGAAATCTAAGTAGGAGTTACCTAGGCAAAATTAACAAGGAAGAGAATTAAGTGGCTAGAGGGAATAAAGAGGGTATAAAGGACTGAAAGACAGGTATATCTCTAATGGAAAGAAAAAGAAGGAATGTGAGAGAAATAAGGCTTTTTGATACCTTGGGCTGAACTACATGAAAATTCCTTCACCAAGTTATTTTATGAGCAATGGGAAGCCAATAAAAGATTGTAGAAAGGGTATAAAAATTATCATATTTGCATTTCAAAGACTTTGCCGTGGATGTGCTGTGGAGAACAGATTGGAGGTGTGCCAACGTGAATGCTTGGGGACCACTTAGCAGCAATGGAAGTATCCACTTCAGACATAATATGAGCTTGAATGTAAGTGGTGGTGAAAATGACTGCACTAGAATAGACTCGAGAGATGTTCTGAAGGCAAAATTGATAGTTTTAACTTATTTTATATTCACAAGTTAGTGAAGCTGTTGACAGAAGAGTTGCACATATAATTTAATCTTTATGGAGTGATGCTTTGCAGGAATATGTATTTCCCAGAATATCTCGATTTCAGTACTTCGTGGAAAATAAAGGTTGTAGGTATGAAATTTAGGACCAATATAGGGTGTATTCTAGAACAAATTCATATATAATTTGGGAAACATATCAAAAAATACATGAAAAGAGATGGATGGAAAGACGGAGAAAGGAGATTTTGTAAAACAGTTTTTAAAAAATTAAAAGCATAGGATTCAATATCAAAGGATTCAGAATCAAGTTCTTTCTGCTACTACTACTCTTAAGTCAGGACAGGTCTCTTAACACCTGGACTTTCACTCACTGGCACCGTAGGGCAGAGACTGAGAACGTGAAGTCAGTGTGTCTGGGTTCAATTTCTTGTACCAATAATGTTTAGTTAGTAGAATGTCGAGGAAAATGTTCTTTAAAGCTATTTATTGTGAAAAATGATGAGGACATTATATTGATCTCAGCAAACTGTCTGTCTCATCTATCTGATTTTAAGATTGGTAGGCAATTGAGTGCAAACCCGTGCTTTTAAGGACAAATTTCACTGGTCTAAATAAATTCAGATATTAGTATTTTTAGAGCATAATGTTTAAGAATACAGGTCAAAAACAAGTCTAATTTGTTTTAAACTTTGTATTTGCTAATTATTGTCTAGATGATCTTGGAGGAGATACTTAAACTCTGTTGGCCTCAGTTGACTGATTTACAAAACAAAGAAAATAATACTACCTCATACAGCTTCTGTAAGAATTAAATTAGTTAATAGATGTAAATCACCTAAAAGACTGCTTGTGTATATATATAGGACTCAATAAATCTTAACTCTTACATATTATTATCCTTAGTTTCCTTATCTGTAAAACTGATGTAATGCCCACTCACAGATATGGTGATGTTAACTGATGTCATTTGTTTACAAATTTCAAAGGGCCAAGAATTCCTTGGTCAGGGTGTATAACCTGTATGCATCATTGTTAATTATTGCTAATATTCAGCCTATAACTTACGATACAGCCTGATCCTTTATAAATAGATTGCTGATTTTTAGTCTGGGGGCTCTTAAATTGTCACTTCTTGTTTACTCTAGAAGCATAAAAATTATTGGGGAATTTCATCACTAAAATTTGTCTCATTGCAAAAAACAGCTGAATAATTTCAATTGAATATTTATTATTTTCTAATGAGCTTATCTACCTCAGACTTATCTAAAATATTTATTTCTGATTGAGCATTTCTATCCCAAATTTACTTAATATAAACTTCAGTGAAATTCTCTAGCTATATCTTTAATTTCTACAAGCCAATGTAAAGGATATAGATTATATCTAGGTTTTTTTACAATCATATTTTATGCAGATATTAAAGTTTTTAAAAATATGTCAAAAATATATGCATAATTTTAGAGAAACATTCTGAGCATAAAGAATGTTGTGCTTTATGAGTATTCAAGAAAAGAGTGAATCAGACATGAGAAAAAAAAAAGAGAGAAAAGGCTTTTGGACAAGGAATACTCTGTAAATTAAAAATTGAACATGAGAGTCCGAACAAAGAAATAATTAAGCTATTTTCTTGGAACCATCTTCTAACTCCAAGTTGCCATCTCTAACTGACTGTGTACTTCTTGAAATTTTATTTGGTAAGTAGTACAATCCTCCATTACAAATCCTGATACATTTGTGTTCTACTATCTGTGAATATAATTTATTTTCATCAGGAAAATGCATACATTTCTAAGAGGATATATTTTTAAAATGTAAAGTGGGCTTACATAAAGTAAAAGAAAAGCTTGTTGAATACATTTATTACTAAACGTGACGGCATTAGAGTGATTAGAATGTATCCTCTGATTTCGAAAGGTAATTTGCTATGCTTCTCTTGACTTTTGCAAAGTGATTGATCCAAAGATTGTTAACTGCTATTTTTGAATTTTATATAGCAAAGCATGAAACTTTCAAGGCCATTGCTGATTTAAAGGTTAGTTGGAGATCTATTGCTGCAAATGAATCATCCCAAAATTTAGTGGCATAGAACAATAACTATTTTATTATGCCTACAGCTTTGTGGGTCAGAAATTCACACTGGGCACAGCTTAGGTGGCTTGTCTCTGCTCCATGATGTCTAGGGTCACAAATAAGAAGATTAAAATGTTTGGAAGCAATTTGACTTTCTTGACACCAGAATGATTTGGATGAATTTTTACTCATTTATCTTGTGCCAGGGCTGGGATGACTCAAATTTGGGTTTAGGTGGAACTGTCAACCAGAATGTCTTTTGGGAGCCTTTCTGTGCAACATGGGCTTCGCCACAGCATTGCAACCTCGGGGTAATAAGACTTCTTACATAATGCAAGGCTCCGAGAAGGAGTGTTCCAGATAATAAGATGAAGTTGTAGGACCTTTTATGAGCTAGCCTCAGAGTCACATACCATCATTTGCAATTTATTTTATTGCTTGAAGCAACCACAGCCTTGCCCAGATCCAAGAAAAGGTGACACAGATTCTAAATCACGATGGGATAAACGTCAAAGAATTTGTGAACACAGTTAAAACACAGAGATGAATAGCGACATTAAAAGACTATCTTTTCCACTTTTGAAGTGTGTTATGTTGGCAACCCAAAAGCTATTGTGAAACATCCTACAGCAGTTTTTGAATTTAGATTTTGGTTTGCTTAATGACTCAGGTCCATCCATTTTAAATTCCAGATTCATGTCCATTTGAATTGCCAATGCTTGGGGCACTCTCAATTACCCTCTTGGAACACTGAGACCAGGAGATGCATCTGAGCATATATTTTAATCTAAAGTAATAATTCAAAGTATAGAGTATGAAATAATTTTCTTTTCTTTAATTATCTGCTATGCCTAATACTTTACTTAAAGGACAAGGTTTACATTTCAAATACCACTAGGAAGACAGAGATTTCTAAATACATCTTGTGAACAGAACTTTTCATTTAATACAGATTGCTGTATCCAAGTCAGTAAAATAGTATTAAACTGTCCTCCTCACTTTTCATGTGTTTTGGAACCTGGGAGTATTCTCTTTTGGAGAATTGGACATTACAATGGTATTTGTTAAAATGGAATTTCACATACACTTCAAAGGCTGACAAAATGCTGGAATGCAACATGTAAATGGAATGAAAACAGAGCTGTGTGTTTTGCATTAGTAAGTTTCTTTTAAAGGTACTACTTCTAGGATGGAACTTCATATTTTACGAAGGTATACAAAGAAATCAAGAAAAAAAATGTTTAAGAAAAAAATAGCATTATTCTTAAATTCTGTAGAATATTTCCCTTAAATACTCTTATGTTTATGTACTATTTTTTGCTGTATTCAAATTATTTTTATATGTGTAATCACACTCAATCTTCACAAAACGCTAAGATATTTTACATATCAGAGAAATGAAATCAGACAGACAGTGCAGCCAATAGATGGAAGAGTCAGGACAAGAGTTTTACACGGGATCACGTGACATTAACTTCACCCTAAAGATTAAACAATTATGACCCTTTTAAGAATTCAGAAAAATAGTGTTTGTGTCACAAGGTCTCCACAGCAAAATAAATAAGACTTTTTACCTCTAAGGGACAACAATAAAGTTAAGAAAAAATAATTAAATGCTATCGAACCATTTATGTTAGGTCAGTATATACAAACTAATTGGGACTTAAAAGAGTATAAAAACACTTATAATGTTTCAGAACGTATATTTCTAAAGACATGTTTGTAGGAATTTTTACTAATCCATCTTTCCTCCTGAAAATTAATTTAAATGAGAGCAAAGGGAACAAAATAGGCATAAACCTACAAGGACGAAGGGAGTAGATGTAACAGCAAGCATGCCATGTCAATAAAATTCTAGAAGCCAGAAAATGGATGGAAAGTAGAAGACTGGGGAAAAATGAAGCCCAGGTCTGCGGAGAAGAAGGCAGTAAGAATTTCATGGCACAGAATCACTAAGGCTTAAGGCTTAATGGCACCAAGTACCTCTGGATAAGGGATGGTAGTCAGTTTTGAAGTCTGGAAGAAATATTTAGACCCTCTGGGCCTTGCTCCTGTTTGAAGAAACTGGTAAATTCTGTTTTCAGAGATAAAAAAGCAAAAACTGAGAATGAGCATGAAGTACTGTTCTTAAAACAAAACAAAACAAAACAAAAAAAAACTAGATAATTAAGTAACTGTTAGTATGAGTCTTTCCACATCCAGATTCTCAAAAGCCCCCATTGCCCTATTCTGTGGGAACTGAGGCTTGAGGAAAGTGCTCAGGAAAATGATTCTCTGGCTACTGTTATCACTGTGAGTAATAAACGGTGCTTTTTCTCTGACCTAGTAGTGTTGTGTCTTCTGCCAGTGAAAATGAGGTATGCTAATGTGTTAGCTTGCAATTAGGGTAGAAGTATCAGCCCCTTCACAGTTCTTGGCAATCACCAAATACAAATCAGAAAATGAGGCTCAGTGAGGTTAGGGGATAAGCTCAGTGCCACACAGCTAATAGAGAGCAAAGCCTGGATATGAACTGTCCACGTGACTCTTAACTTCAACAATAGAGCTGCTTTTTGAGTTAATCCTTTTGAGAAGGGAAACCTGGTTTAAAAAGATTGAGGAGCAGCAGATTATCTGTGTATCATATTCATGTGGGATACGTCTGCCTTTCAGTGTCATGGCAATTAAGAATTATCTGTAAATTCTTCAGAAGGGTAAGTTTTACCTTCCTTTAAAGGGAATGAAACTCTAAGAACGCTCTTCTTTAAAATCAGCAATGGACCCTCAACTGTAAACTGTTATATATTTCTTCTTTTGAGAGATTTCTGGAATGCATTAATTATAACTATGAGGTATTTAAGCTATGTGATACTAAGGAACACTGGCCTTTATGGTACTTAACTTTACAACAAGAGTGGCAAGCGTTTAGGCCAAAAAGACAATAAAAATCAAACTGAAAAAAAAAACCACAACATGATTTCAAACATGTGAAGCTGCTGCTGCCGACGAATGGTTGGCCTTGACCAGCATCTGTCTTTCCCACTTCTTCTGGTTGCCTTCCAGCTACGGGAACCACAGGAATGGACTCCGGGCAAACAAAGCCCTGGACTTGTGATGGTAATCTTTGCCACAAAATAAATGAACTGGTCTGGAAAAACTTCACCTTCGGAAGGACACTTTCATTTTGCTAATATATTGTAATCTTTTCCTGAGATACCTGCTAAGTAGAAACCAGTAAGTTTATATAGTGGGCGAAAAAGAAAACACCTGAAGAAAAAAGTTTAGCTATCAAAAAAAAAAAAAAAATTAAAAGTTCAAACCTATCTTGGAACCGCAAATTGTACCAATCTCTCATAGCTTCTCAGAGCACTTGAGGGCGTCCAGCAGCCCCAGGGGTTTGATAGGAGCAAAGCAGTGATACTTTCATGCTGGTCTCTCCTCAGCCTTTGGGACTATTTTACAGATGTGAAAACTGAGGCTCTAGACATTTGAGTATCAAGATATGCAATTAAAAAGTGGCAGAATCTAGGTTCAAATCCAACAGGCCCTAACCTCCAAACTGCAATATTTCTATTCCTTTATGTTGGCCTCGCATTGGAAAATGCCTTAAGAGGAGATGAGGACAATGAGCACTAAGATGTAATAAATGACATCAAAATGCAAATTTTTCTGATTTTGGAGTTTTCCATGGTTGACTTCATGAAGTACCAAAGACTCGAAAAAATAATAAAAAGTAAATAGAAATCACAGGTTTTAAAAGAACAAATTAGAGCCAAATCATAAACTTTAATATTACATTTTTATCTGAGGTCTTCTTTAATTATCTTTTTCTCACGAGAAAAGTACTGTGCAAGTGAATTTATGAATTATGCCTGTCCATGTGTATTAGCATGTAAACACCACAAAATCAAGCTATTTGTTGTTTACTGGTATATCCTCAGTAATTCAAATGGCTTTATTCAACTAGTGAATTATCAATATTAATGTTAAATATGTGAATAAATGAAAGAATGTTTTAATCGTAATTATTATTTTTTGTCTTCAAGTTCAACTTCAAATAATTATATCTATGCACTTATTCCCAGGCAAGTATGTGGGCTAATCCATTTCTTATCTGGAAGTATATTAGAAATTCTGTCTTCACCAGTGTGTAAGGTCTAGAATGAACCTTGTGGCCTTACCTAGGTGCACCAGGAACTTAGGATTTGCTTTTAAGTCACCCTGAGCCAGCTAAGCAACACATTTCTACTTTAATCTCCACAGGGTAAGTACGGCCTATATGAATAGATATGTACGAGGATCAGAGATCTGTCCTATTAAGCTCTGATCTCTGGTCTAGTCCTATCTTCTTTCCACAAAGGCTGGACTGACTCTATGTTCCAGCAACTGATTGGTTTGCTACCTTGCTAGGGATACCAACTACCACGACTCACCTATCATATCAAATATGTTAGAATAACATGCTGAGATTTATGTTACTTAATGTATATAAACTTTTATCTAAATTTTACATTCTTCAAAAGAAATTATTTTTGCTTTATTTAATCTTTATATTGAATATTCTGCTATCATTGTACTATATATTCAACAAATGCTTGTTCATGGACCAAACATTGGCTGTTCTAGCATATCTACTATGATATGCAATATGATAGAACTCATATGGTAGAGAGAGGGAGAGGGAAGGAAAATGAGAGAGATCTGAAATTAGCGATTAGCAAAACGCTGTTTACTGGACACATCGGGCATCTTTCAAAGGAAGTGTGTTTTATTACTCAAGAAGTCAACGGGAAATAGTTTGAAGAGCGTTAAATCAAGGAATTGTTTAGAGGAATGTGAGGGTTTCAGAAACCAACAAGTGTGGGTGACTCGAGCAGGGACTAGCAGTAGTGGAAAGCTGTTACCACCACTTTGTTGATGTGGCAACGGGGGAGGGATTGCTGTTACTGTTATGAGAACACAGAGAGAGACATAGCCTTGGAGGAAGGCCTTGAGATGAAAGCCACAAACACAGAACAGCTAAGCTACTGGCAAAACCATTGCCTGGGAAGGGCTGGAGTAGCTTTAAGTATCCAGACCACTTCTCCTTCTGCCTCTCTTCTATCTCTTTTGCTTCCTCTGATCAATACAGTGCTTCTCAATAGGAGCCATTTTTACATCCCTCTCCCCTAATGACTGGAGACATCTGATTGCCATGAAGAAGGGAGGAGGTATTATTGGCATTTAGAGGCCAGTGGTGCTGCTAAACAGCTTGTAATGCACAGGACAGACCCCCACCCCCACCCCTACACACACGACAAGAAATAATTCAGACCAGAATGTCAGGAGTGTCCTGGTTGAGAAGCTCTGTTGAAATAACCACATCTAATTGGAAGTCAAAGGTAAGGGGGCTAAATGATACAGCCAATTGTCATCATCACCCTCTTGTGATACAAAATAGTGCAGACAAGGGCAGGGAAGGAATCCAGGGGTAGGTGGTGTTAGAAGATATTGAACAAAATATATTCAATTTTTCTACATATTTGCTTTCAAAATATTCAGCTAGTTTGATGGTAATTTGATAAAAATACGACATGTTTAAAATGTTTGCCGTGCAAAACAATATGCCATTTGTTGCAACATCTCGTAATTTAACATATTGATTTTAAAAGAGAATAAATTTAAAGAGGTGATCTATCTTTAAAACATCAAAAGCCTTAATTCTGTAGTCAAGGAAAAATAAGAGAAAACCACTATAAAACATTTTTGTTTCTCTAAGGAAGTGGCTCAATAGCTTATTGATTGGTTCAACTAGAAAATATATTTAATATATTTAACTATTTAATTCGGTTTTACATTGAGAATGACTATGATATTAAAAACCTGATATTTTTATTTCAAATAGCATACATAGTTAAATATAAAGGAATATATATATAAACATATAAGAAGGTGAAGTCAGGTTCCTGGCCAATTTAGAGTGGCTCACGGCAGTCCTGGAAGGGGGCCTTTACTCTCTCACTTGTATTACCTCGTAGTTCCTAAATTCTTTCCTATTGTGACTTAAATCAAAATTATATGACGGTCTTTTGTTACGAAGTTTTTGTTTTTGTTTTTGTTTTTTTCTAGGCCGTGTCCAAGCGACACTACAATGAAATGAAATGTCAATTATCTTTACTTTTTTACAACAAAGATTTGGAAAACATCTGGATACACAGGAGCATGCATCATCTATCAAGAGCTTCTGTTTATTTGTAGATGTTTAGAATCATGGGTATACAGTCATTGTGTGACTAGACTGTCATCAGAGCCAGTTTTAATCAGCATATACAGAAGTAGTAACATGATTTCCAGGACTGCGTGTTAAAAAAGTAGGCCAGAATCTCGATATTGCACTGGTGCAAAACACTACTTTTGTAACAATAGAAGTGTTATGTAGCTAAAAAAGGCACTACTTTTGTAACAATAGAAGTGTTATGTAGCTAAAAAAGGAGTTTCGTAGTCTAAGCCAACACACTTTATAATATATATATACAGTTCACACTGCTTTACAGCCAGTAATTCCTTCATATATATTTAATTTTCAGAAGGTTGACTGTTTGACTGCGCCTTCACCTCAGGTGCTCTGAGAACTGAAGCAGGTGGTGCTGAACCCAGCAATTCGATCATTACAGCCCTGAAATGATTTATTTTATACCCTCAAAACAAACGCTTCCAGCTCCCCAATTGTGCTTTGCCATGTGTGAATGCAGACTCTACGAATGACTAGTGATTTAGGTGCAAAAGAATAACTATTATGGCATTTAGATCCTTATCATTATGTTTCATTTCCTGTGCTTATTTTGCAGTAGCTGGGAGACCTGCTCTTATAGCAGCTCATTGAAATAAAACCTCCAAAGGTATCAATTCGAAGCTTACATGTTTGGTTTTGTGTGTAAAGATGAAGTCTGTTATAAATCCTTAGCTTTCTTCAAGTAAGGTATAGCGCCAGCCTTATGTGTGATTGTTGTTTAGACAAAGTGTTCTCATACTACACTGGCTGCTCATTTCCCTCCTGTCTCCATATTACGAAAGACACATTTTTCCTTGCATGCCATGTAAAGACATATCTGAAATACTATGCACCCTCGTTCATTTATATTCGATATAAAAAATGATTGATTTAAATAGTGGTGAAAAATAAGTTTTTCTGTATGGTATACAGTGTAAACTATAATGCTTTATATGTATTCATTCTATTATAACCTCAGCATAACATTTAGCTCATTCAATTCATAGACAATGTCACCATATAATCCAATTGGCAAAGTCAGTCCTCATTGTCAAAATTAGCCAAATCAATTTTGCTTTTGGTAAAGAAAAATCAGACTTCATTTTTAATACGATAATTATATATATTGATATATCTTCAAATGAAAACCTCTTCACTTTTAAATGCCAATCCTAAAATATATAGTTATGGAAGAAATTGAGTAATGGCGTGGAACCTTGTCCAGAGTGGGTCATGAAGATGAAACGAGGCATAGACCTTATTAAGCTCTCTTTTGTGTTGTTTGCATTGAGAAATACATTTCTTCGTTTGATTCCCTGGAGATCTTTGGACCCGAGGGCTGAAAAGATTCTCACTGGGTAAGGAATAGATAGGCCTTCCTTTGAAATGTGGTAGAAGGGCAATTATAAAAAGTAAACCGAGATAAGAGAGCTGGAAGACTAGAAATGCTTTTCTAAGAAGAACAATATTAGGAAGTGGAGGATTTGAATATAATTTCCCTTAATGCTACTGATACCCACCATCCTCACTGAAAAGCTTTCACACATCCCTGGGGCGTGTGCATACTCAAGTTTGAAGAGCGTTCTAGATGTCAATGCTCTTTGATTTTTCGAATTAAAAAATATATATTTATATGTATATAACATGTTATACATATGTAACATATATAACATACATATGTAACATATATTTTCCATTCTAGATCAATTGTTATGTTTTAGTAATACACATTCAACATACATTTACGTAGCAGACGTTGTTCCAGTTGCTTGGGTTATGTCAGTGTGGTAGATCTTATTATGGTTTCGTTCTCCACTCCTGTGTGAGAGAATTGTCCATGCTCGGACTTGCCGTGTATCCCTCTAAGTGTACTGTAATTCCTCATTCCACTGTCAGTTTGTTCATGTGACATACTCTGGCAAAGGATAGTGTGAGCCTTTTAGGTGCCTCATGCAAGCAGAATTTGTTAAAGCTTTATGAAATATACTGCCATACACACTGCTTTCTACCATAAGCACATCCCCTAGAATGGCTACCCTTTCCTGTACCTCCTCAACCTGGCCTCAGAAGATACAGGCAGCTCAGCAGAACCCAGCAGGGTCCAGCAGAGCCTGGGATGACCCATAGCTTTCATGTATCCTGATTAAGAAACAACTGTTTTTGTAGCTGCCACTGACATATGTTAGTTATGAAGCATTTTTTTTTTTTTGCAACAGAAACTTACTAAAGGAACCAATGAGCAAAAGAGACAATATTCCAACTCTCAGAGAAGTTATGTCTGCATGTGTTTAGTATACACAAGAAAATAACAATATTTGACCAGTAACTGATGATTAAAAAGTTCATACTTATTCTTTTTAGTTTATGTTTCAAAAATACCTTCTTTTGTGGTGGTCTTTTCAAAGTTGCAAGAAACAAAAGCAGTGCATGCATAAGATTGACAAAACTTACACTTTTGATTTCTATGTACTGATCATACCTGTACTTGAAGCAAAAATAGTGAACAAAGAAAATATCATTAAACAAATGATTTCTCTTGCAGAGAAGAAAAGGATGTATTCAGAGAAAGAAAATGAGAAAGAAGTTTGAATTGGGCATAAAACCCGTACGTAAATCTAAATTATGAATGAAACCATTAAACTGAATGAAATTTTTTATAATGTCCTATGCAATGTCTGAGGTTGTTTTAACCTTATTCTAGAATTTTCCCTTTTCCCATGAACATTTATCTCTTTAGTGTGCCAAACAATTCACTCAATTTGCACTATTGGGGTCTTTGCTGTACTGCCACCATTCCCATAAGGCCCTTCTCCTGTAATCACAAGTTTCAGTGGGTTTTAAATGTTTTAAATACACACACACGCGCGTGCGCACACACACACACAAGTTCTATGAAGTTACTGCTTCAATCTTAACTCAATTTTAATATTATAAATTTCAGGAATAATTCATTCAAAATGAACATTACCATGTGTCTGGCATTTTGGATATGATTTAGGAGGAGGAAGAGGAGAAGAAAAATAAGAGCTTTTGTCTTTTTACTGCTTGCATTTTATAAGTCAAGGGGGGAAGAGAAGTAAATGAAATAAGTAAGTTTTTTCAATTTATGCACATACAGAGATAATAATAACTTGAAATTTTTAATTGATTAGTTAGCAAAGGCCTAGCTAAGAAGGTGATAATTGAGTGCCCAAAAGAGGTGAGGTAGCAAGTCTTGCTGATATCTATCAGAAGAGAATGTTGAACAGAGGAAGCATCATATGTAAAGGAACCAAGGTGGGAACTACGTGACCGTGACCGAATAGAAAGGAGCCCAGTGTAAACAGGAAGGAATGAGCAAGGAAAAGAGTAAATGACTTAGAGATCAAGGGCTGAATCATGTTGGGTCTGGAAGGCCACTGTGTGTCTGGCTACAACCAGAAGAAGCCACTGCAGGATTTTAAACAGGAAAGTGGCGTAAACTGCCTGATGTTAACCTAACTACTCTGACCTCTGTTTTGAGAAAACACTGCAGGGCAGCCACGACAGAAGACGTGAAGACCAGTTAGGAGCCTCTGGATAACTGAAGTGAGAGAAGGCACTGGCTTGGTCCAGGAGGGCATCAGAATCCATGACATACTATTACTTGGAAGTGACTATACCATGTACTTTCTCTTTGTGAACATATACTTTTCATTTCAGAGATAGGCAAGTGGGATAAGTGAAAGGTTAGTTATGAAATCATTTATAGGCACATATAAAATTGAAACAAATAAAATATCCACTAGAGGGTTCAAGGGCCCATAATGGACATGTAATATAAGGCATTCCTTTAAATTATATAAGAAACGGTGGTTGATTTAAACATTGAAAAAATGTATTTTGATTAAATTTTAAAAATTAACGATATATAGAAATTTAGTTCATGGCCCTGCATTTTACCACTAAAATTATCGTTGAAAATGCACATTAGCAAGAAGGCTCTTAGTGTAAGGTGTGAAAGAAATATCAGTGTTATGATGTTATACTTTCTGATAGTTTTAACTATAGTGACACATTATTTTCTATATATTTTAGCACATGTATGTGTTCCATAACAATACACGGCTTAGTTTATTAACTTTATTTAAATTATATCAGAAAATATGTGCTCTGCTATAACTTTTTTTCTGACACTACATTTTGTAAGATACAGCTCTGTTGATATATTATATAGATGAGTCTCTTTTATTTTTCATTTTATGAAGGTTGGATTCAACTGGCATTTTTTTTACAGCTAAGAATACTTGACATATTAATTGAATCTCTTAACTCTAGATTTTGGAATAAGGCAATAGAGCAAGTAAAATCAATAATTTTGCTTTAGGCTAAAACAAATTAGAGATCGGTGAAATCCATAGCTACAGATATAATACAAAACTAAAATATCACTTAATTTTAATGGTCACTTGATTTGTTTCAGAACTATGAAAATAAAATTCAATTTAAATTTTTTAAAAATTGTGTATACCATGAAAATTGGATCATCATTTATTCCAATATATCCAATAATCCATTATGTAATGTATCATTTCTGTGCAAAATAAATAAAGACTGTGTATAAACTAAGCCGACTCTTGTAACACAAAGAATATCTACTTATACTTAAACATATGCATTTTAATAGAAAATAGATTAAAACTGGAATGAAACATTTTCCACTAACAAAAATGCTATTTTAAACAAAAAGAGATGTAACTGTATATTATAACTAAGCTCCGCATGCCAAAGTTTATTATTTATTCTAAATCAAACCGCAAAGTTTAAAAATTTACACCAGCAATAGGTCAATCTCAGAACTCACAATATTTTTAATAAAACCTTCTACTTTGTGTTTGCAATTGTTTATGTGGCTTGTTCATATGGTCAGCAGCTGGGAGTTATGCAACGTCAAGACGACGAAATGCCATTCTGCATAAGTGCCAATGCTATCCTTATGCAGAATCATACCGGTAGCAGAGTTATGAATTTGAGCCTTGGATAAATAATACATTTGAATGCATTCTGAGAGAAATGACTTTAGTGTCCCACAACAATACCAAAAAAACCCCTGAGGTATTCACAAGGGCTCTAAAACTGAGTGATCGAAAGTCCAGGAATTGGTGCTAAGGGATATGAGATGCCAACTGACACTGTAGGCTGTACACTGAAAAGCACACATTTTGGAACAGCCTTGAGTACGTGTCTTAATTCTTCCTCTTACTGTGGTGGGTAGTTTATTTTAATCTATAAAATAGGACAGTTAATATTAGTCTAGGTTAGGCTGTAAAACAAACAACCCCGAAACCTAAGTAGTTTATAAAGAAAAAGGCTCTTTCTTACTGAGGTTACGTGTCTGACGTGAATTGACAGACTCCATTATATCTGCTCTCCATCATACCTGCTCGTTCTGTGGCAGTCTCCTAGAGAAACCACTACTCAAAAGTTGTGATTAGCTGAAGCAAAGGGAAGGCCTCCAACACACAAATAATTCAGTCTGGAAGACACACATGCCGCTTCCACTCAGTGCATTCGCTCGCACTCAACTGCAGTAGAGTCTAAAAGAGCATTTCTATCATGTGCCAGGAAAGCCAAGATCCAGAAGGACTAGATGCAGCATGAAGATGACCACAGGGTTTTAGACAATTACTAGTATTCTGCATAAAGTTTCTAGCATAATGAAATAAAATAGTAGATATCTAGAAACATTCTTCATTAAGGGTCATTACCGAATATACAACAATGGTATTAGAAACAAAAGATGAAACGACATCATTTATTAGAAGAATTTGTTTATGCTCACGTTATAGTCTATCTTATGTTATGTTTCTTTGGTGAATATATTTTTAAAATATACCAAAAATGTCCTTTTCATTTTAAAATATTTAAAATGACATTACCATTGTCACAATTATCCAGATAATATAAAATCTAAAATTTAGTCAGAAAACCAAAGATATTCTTTAGATCTTTGACAAATTTATTCAATATAGCAGGAATTTTTATATATATACAAAAAGTTTTAATGATTCAAATGAAGAGAATCAAGCAATAAATTTTATAGTTCAACCCTTTAAAAGTTTTTCAGGAAACTAGACCCAGAAAAACATTTTTTTTCTCCCTAGGGAATGCAATTATTTGTTGGTGGAGTTGGGGGAAGGGCTGCTTCATATCTTCTTACTTTATCGTTGGGAGAGAGAGTGACCACAAACACATTCTAATTTCTAAAAGTTCTGCGCTTCCTAGTTGTTCCACGCAGAACAGTATGTATAGTATTAAAATTCCTCTAGTGAACAAAGAAAGTTATCTGCTGCATTTCTAAAAATCTGCAAGACTATGAAAAGCACAGTTTAATTCCATTTGTCTTCATTGAATATTTATCATAAGTAAAAATAAATATAGGTTCATATGAGATAGCAAGAGTCTTGAAATAGAACAAGACAAAAAGAAAAAAATTATAATTATGTGTGTAAAAAGTCTTGAAAAAAGATTTTGTGTTCCTATTTGACCCCCAGGTAACATAATCCAAAAAAGATAATCACATATTATTTAAAAGGTATTTAGGTTACAGGTTTGTATTATCATAACTCAGATATTATATTCCAATTCTAACTTAGCAAACTTCCTCACAAATGTAATTATTTGTTTGTCTGTTTACTTTAGTCATAGTGCAGTATATTTTATCTCCAGAACATATGTGTTTTAAAATTGGAAATTTTTACTTTAGGCTTTTAAAAACATACCTTAAAACTATGAAAAAAGAGAGAAGTTAATATATCGTTTTAAGGTATTTTATTTAGAACCAAGGAATAACTTTACCTTCTAGTTGAGGAAAAATGGATTTTAAAACCATAACTATATGTGATACTTGCCGAAATGTGAAGGTTTGCTTACCACTTACCTAAATCATACATATCTCTGTAAACTTGAGGAATATCTGTAAATTAAAAAACAAACAAACAAACAAACAAAAAAAACTGAAAACACATATCTACTGATTCTCCAATAAAATTATGTAGAAAGAATTTTTGGAAATTGCAAACAACGCACAGACACAATAAATATGTTTAAAGTACTTAGAGAATCTTTTCAGTGCATAGTGACTTTCATTTACACTATAAGAAATTCAGAGGTAAGAGTTATTTTTTCCATTCTCCTACCTTTCAGCCTTGGATAACTGACCAAAGTTGGGTCAAATATATTGCATTTCAACCCTTGCTATACAATATTACTCAGGTAAGGTCAACTGCCACAACCTTTCTCATGATCAGAAACTAATTCTTAATCTGTCTTAAGAGATAAAGCTGGGTGATTAAGTTGTAGAATAAATGCAGAAAGATTGACTCAATAATCTACACTCTTAACCCCTCTACTTTATTGCATTTCATTTGAAACCATCAGTATCAGGAACAGAATGAAACTACAAGTTTTGTCAGGAGGCAGGTAAACATTTACTATCCCGACATCTAAAAGCCAGGAATAAGAATTCTTAGCATTTGTTATTAAAACAGATGTAAGGCTGCTTATAGTAACATAATAATCAATAATTAAAAACTAGTTCAAAAAATAGTAACATATAGCTAACATCATACATATTGTGAAATACTGAATACATTCGTCTTAAAATTAGAAAAAAATAAGGCAAGGGCATTCACTCTAACAACTCTTATTCAACATAGCACTGGAACTACTAGACACTAAGAAGAGAAAATGAAAACTATACAAATAGGAGAGAAAGATATGAAACTTTCTTTATTTGCAAATGGCATTATAGTCTACATAGAAATGCCCAGGAATCTACTGAAAACAAACAAACAATCAAACAAATAAATAAAAAATCCTAGAAATAATAGTGAGTTCAGCAAGGTCTCAGGATACAAGATATTACATTTTTATATAGTAGCAATAAATACATGGAAACCAAGATCTAAAATACTATCTATAATCACTCAAAAATAAATACATAGGTATAAATCTAACAAAACATGTACTATAGATGTACAGTGAAAATTACAAAATGTTGAAAGGAAGCAAAGAAAATCTAAATGAATGAAGCCATAACCATTTTCATAATTTGAAAAACTCAGCATAGTAAGGATGGTAATTCTCCCCCAATTAATCTAGGTTTAATGGAATTCCTATCAAAATTCCATAATATATTTCATAAATATTAGAACGATTACTCTAAAAATTATATGAAAATGCAAGGGAATTAGAATAGCTAAAGCAATTTTGAAAAAGAAATAAAATAGGATGAATCTCTACCCAATTTTAAAACTTACTGTTTGCCAACAGCAGTCAGACAGTGTGGTGCTGACAGAATAGATACATATAGATATTATATGGGACTGAACAGAGGAGATAGAAACAGACTCACAAAAATTCAGCCAATCAATTTTGAAACAAGGCACAAATCTTTTCAAATGAGGAAAAATGGTCTCAACAAATTGCTGGAGAATTGGGTTAAATATATGCAAAAAAAAATCAAAAACAAATTCAAAAACTAAAAAAACAAGTCAACCTAAACCTCACACCTTACACAAATATTAACTCAAGATGGATCAAAGATCTAAATGCAAAATATGAAACTGTGAAACTTATAGAAGAAAATACAGGAGAAAAGTTTTAGGACCTAGGGTTAAGTAAGTCTTTTTGAAAAACGTTTAATTTTAGTTTAGTTTAATTTCAGGTGTACAGAATAATGGTTAGACTTTTTGGGGGGTAATTTACAAAGGAAAGGTAAAGAATTCTTAAATGTTAAAAGAAAAGCAAAAAAAGAAAAATAAATTTTACTTAATCAAAATTAAAAGCTCTGTTAAGGTGATAAAAGAGGTAATCTAAAATAGGAGAAAATATTTTCAAACCACATATCTGAAAAAGAACTCATATCTAGTATAGACATAGAACTCTTAAAATGCAACAGTAAACACACACACACACACACACACACACACAATCCAATTAGAAATTGGACAAAAGACATTGAACGGATATTTCACTTTAGAGGATATATGGATGGCAAATAAGCAATAGACACATGAAAAGATATTCAGCATAATTAACCATTAAGAAAACACAAATTAAAACCAGGATGAGATATTACTACACCAATATTACATGAGTTAAAAACAAAACAAAACAAAAAACAGTGACAATATCAGATCTGGTGAGGATGTGGAGAAATTGCATCATTCAGAAATTCCTGATAGGTATATAAGATAAATGGTATGGCTATTTTGGAAAATATTTTGAGAATTTTATTTAAAATAATACAATTTTTAACAATCCTATATTTGGTCATTTATCCCAGAAAAATGAACACTTATGTTTACACAAAAATATACCATAAAAGTTCACAGCAGTTTTATTTGTAATAAGCCCAAACTGGAAACAACATAAATGTCCTTCGAACAAACTGTGGCACATCCACATGAATTGGGATACACCATGAAATGCTACTCAGTAATAAAAATAGATGTATCAGTCATATACATAAGAATTTGGATGGATTGCAAAAGAATTATATTGAGTGAAAAAGGCCAGTATCAAAAGGTTACATACTTTATGATTCCATTTTTTATAATATTTTTGAAATGATAAAACTGTAGTGGCAGAAAAAAGATTAGTGATTACCTAAGCCTAGGGACATGGGAGAGGGTATGGAGAAAGATGTCTGTAATTAATGAAGGGGTAGCTTGAGGGAAATTTTCGTGGTGATGAGAATAGTTCCGCATTTTTATTATGGCAGTGGTTACACAAATGTACATATGCGATAAACTGGCATAGGCATATATATACAAAAAATGAGTGTATGTAAAACTAGTGCAATCTAAGTATGTTTTAGGGATTGTACCAATGTCCATTTTCTGGTTTTGATACTGTGCTACAGTTATGCTGATGTCACTGCTAGAGGAAACTAGGTGAAGTGTACATGGGACCTCTCTACTATTTTTGTAACTTTCAGAGAATTTATAATTATCTTTAAATAAATAGTTAAAAAGACATTAAGTAAGAATAAAAACAGCAACAAACAAAATCAATAAAGTTAAAATAGAAGTATATATACGAAAACTTCATGCCAGGCAGTGCAGACTGGCTAGCAGTGCACAGGAAATGTGGCCGTAGGATACTTTGAGAGGGTAACACATACCAAGATAATGTTTATAATACCTTAAGGTTAAACTAACTATTTAAAACAAAATAATTCTGCAATTAGCAGAGATTTGTTTCTCCTGGAAAAGAAATACCATGAGCATATCAAATCTTCCCTGTACATTTGGAATCAATTTAATATCATCTCAGTAAAAATAGGAAACTTCAGATAATTCTTTTTAAAGAATCTGAAGGCATATTATTATTAATAATAATATTTACAAAATAAAAAGCACATACATATATATCCTACTTTAGATGTTTTGATAGTTCACAAGAGGTTTATAACAAATCATGTCTCATTAATCCTATCAAAGTTTGCAAGATGCCTTTAACACATACATTGAAGAGTAAATTGGAGTTCACACATTTAGTAAATGGAAAAAATTGTAATCCAAATTTTCTACCACTAATTTCCAGAATTACTCTATTGTGGCACAAGGCTATCCCTTAAAGATTGTTTTTATTTACATTGAATAAAATTTATAATCTTACTACATTATAATAAAAATATTATTTGCAATAAATACACAATGAATTATGTACAATTACTTATAATAAGGATTTCTATATTTACACATGCTTTGGGTTTATTTGGAAGGTTTAATTTTCAAAACTGTAAGTTCATGAAAAAGCATAATCTTTAATGGAACATGGGGTGAATTACTTTGTAACCAAAGAATGCTCACATTTGAAAACCTTTAATGCCTTGTACATCTGCATTTGCAGTCTGGGATCCCAAAGTCACAGAATATAGCATAACATTTTATTTAATATAATAAGTAAAACCATATAAAACATAAAAGTGGGCAACTTATGCTATTCTACTTAAGTGAAAACATCATGAAAGAGCGATAGGTTCAATGATGGCCAGTCTCTCTGAGGCAAATAAAAGAAATAACTGAAATATTCAGAGAACCTTGCCAATTTGAAAATTATTCTCATTGTGTCTTATACCAACTGAATGTGGAGAACAGAAGAGGTTTCTATGTGAAGCCAATGAAACACTGAAAGATGAACTAAAATAAAGTGATAAGATGTGTGTTTACGTAGAAAACAAAAAATTATGGTGACCAAGAAAATGCTCCTTCTTGGATTGGCTGCTCCCCCTTGGTAGCTCCATTTCAGGTCCCACATGACATTGGCTTTATTATGTTATTATTTTTTATTTTTTTAATTTTTATCTTGACACATTATAGTCTAAACCTGCGACCTTCCAGGTAATCTAGCACAGTCAGAATTTATCACCACAAAGATAAGGAGATAATTCAGTTTTTCAAATACTGTTTGGATAAATGTCCGGGCAACCTATCACCAACCTAAAGATTCAAGTGGAGAGCATCTTCAAAAAGTTGTACTTCCATGATATAAAAAGACCATCTGTAACTGACATTTGGTGAGTAAAAGAATTGTGTGTGAAAATTTTTTTCTATTTATAAATTCCACAGTGTGAGTTTGAGATGTAAAAATGACTCAACATTCCAAAATTCATTAAGCCTAGAGAATTATGAATTCATTGCTGGGTGAATTTTTTGTATGTTTACTCCCTAGTCCTTTCTACTGCTCTCAAAATGATGAGTTAATGGAAGCCAGCAAAAGAAAGTGCATCTATATTTATCTCTACCATAGCAAATAGCTACCTAATAAACAACAGAATGAAGTACTAAATTTGGTTCTAAAATTTAAAATTAATAATGAAGGAGGTTAACTTGTAGAGCTAATAAATTATTACTAACTGAGATTCAAGTCACAGTGGTTAAGGTCACACTCATACATCCTTTAGTTTAAGTAGGACAGGATCAGTAGCTTAAGAACAGGGGCTTTGGAAAAAGAATTATCTGGTTTGAGTTTTGTTATCTCTGCCATTCACTCGCCACGAACATGGAAATTTACACTACATTTTCAAGTCTCACTTGCCTGAGCTGCAAAAGTACATAATAAATAAGACCAATTTCATAAGAGATGTTTTCAGAATTAAGTGGCTTATGGTATTAGTGTTTTATAAAATATTTAGTACAACATAAAACTATTCAATAAATTTTAGCTCTTTTGAGTCCTGAATACTCCTCAAGAGGATGGAAAAATGTAAGATTCCCTAACCATAATGAATACTTTGGTTAGTCCATTTCTATTGACAGATATCTAATCCGATGGTTTCTGGGAAAAAATAATTGAGAACAAAATGCTGACGATTTTGTTAAGAAATTAATCCATTCACAAGCAAATCTGAATGGATTATTTTAAAAACGTTTGTTTATAGTTATATAGCTATACAATAATGATTTTTTCTATAAGCAAGTTTGTAGTGGAACTGAACAAAGCATGGGGTTAGGCCCATAATAATGTTTGCTAGACAAACATTATTATGGGCCTAATCAAATTACGAAAATTAGTAAATGCTTTTTGTGGCAAATTGGAGATGCAGAAAGGAGAAAATTAGATTAATTTACTGTAGTTTATGGTCTGTTATCTTTTTAATTTATGTTTTTCATGAGCATTTTCCCATATCATTAAATTATTAACAAAATCCTTATTTTTAACAGATATTTAATGAATGTAATGAATTCTGAAAACTATTTACAAGTTGCTTAGCCTCTCTAAATCTTAGTTTCCTTGTCTGTGCATGGTAATGATAATAACAACCACCCCAGAGGCTTATTGTGAGGACTAAATGATTGTGAAAAAGTTAGAATGGTAAGCTAGACTGCACTATATGAATGTTAGTTAATATTAGCTGCTTGAGCCGATAAGAAGAAGGAGTAAAATATGTGAAGGAATGGTATTGGCAGAAAAAATAAAAGCTTTTACTGCCATTTCATAGCATTTTTCTACTTTAAGAGGAGGAATAGGTTTCATAAGGTTTTTTTAGACTTACTAATTTAACTTACTAATATTGCTACCATATAATTAGACTAAACCCCCCAAAAGTGATAGAAGTTAGAAGAAAAGTCAAAGTCTACAGAGAAAAAAAAGTAAGAAGATGTACATCAAAGTCATTCCTTTTTAATAATTAAGATATTTAATTAATAATTAAGATTATAAATATTAAATAGCATTCATTTGAAAAATTTTAAATATTCATAATTTAATTTCTTGAATGTTTGAGATACATCTATATTTTAGAAAGCATCCAAAAACAAAGACCATCCTTCATCTTCCTCTTACTCCTGTTATCCTTTGATTTTACTAAGTTCTGTATTCAAAATTTGAGGGGAATATTTTAATTTTATAAATATGTGTGATTGTTATAGAAAAGAGTTTGTTGCTTTCAAAAATTTCTAGACAAGGTTACTATCAGAGTAAAATAAGAAAAAAAATTAGGATGGTTTTTGATCTACTATTTTTGAGAAGTTTGCTTCAAAGTGATGAAATATGTCAGAGTGCCACATATCCCGTACAACTTACCTGCTTTATCTTAGTAAAGTTCAGCATGACTAAAAACAATTCTTACATTTCAAAAGTAAATCATGTGTTTGCATTGTGCTGAATGAGTTCCAGGCACCAAATTCTTCTGGTTCTGCTACCTATTTGGGCAATGACCAATAGCAAGCCACTTAATCTTCTAAGCATCAGTTTCTATTTTTGTAAAATAAATTATATCACCATTATTTAACTCTAGCATTATTTTTCTATCTGTACAATCTTTATTGCAATACTAATTTACAATTGTGCAAATCTTTATTTTACATCATTTAAGTATAGGAAGAACTTGCTAATAAAATGCATGGATACAAAGCTAAGTTTTGCAGTAATTTGTCATGTAAAGTAGAATTTATTGTAGTCTTCCCTTTCTTACTCCACCTCAAGCATGAATCATACATATTTTTCCTAATTAATGTTGTCCTCACTGACCTCATCTAAATCTTTCTTGTGTTTCTTTCATCACCATCCTCCTTTCTTTTTTCAAATCTTCCTTCTTATTGCAAAGAGGCATAAAAATGTGTTATAAATGTAAGCTGGAATTGGTTTCATTTCCTGAAAATACAACTTGGCTTTCATGAAGGCTACTTATATTAAGTCAATATCTTTCTGTAGTTCGTGTAGAAAAATCATAGTGAAAGATAAAGAAGATGGCTTTTTTCTTCTTTTCTGAATATTTTAGAAGGAAAAATTAAGGGGTGATAGGATATGAACAGAGAAAATCTGTTGTTCTGAATGTCACGTTGTTTACATTCCATCTGAGAAAATCTGACTTACAGAGTGCAAAAATTAGCAAACAATAAAACCTCACACACAGCTGATGAGTCAACAAGTATTTCTAGAGTGGCTAATAAGTAGCTAACCAGCTGTTCAACTGTGTGGTCTAGATGAGGACTGGTAGGAGTTTCGAGCAGAGAGTACCTATGTGATCCACTATGCTTCCAAAGATTTTTGTTTTAAACATTGAGCTTCTATGAAGAATGCTTGGTATGTTGGCCAGAGACCAAATCTGTCAACTACTTTGAAGACAGTTAGGCTTCCAAAATGAAAATTAATAAAAAGCAAAGAACCCAGGATGGAGAAAAACAGAGATAACGAGTCTCATTAAATGAGAACTCACTCATTGTCTGAATGAGTACTTGTACCTGTAGACTCATCCTAAGGAGACAAATGTAATCGTGCTTTATTTAGAAAAGTCTCTGAGAAAAAGTAGGATTTGAGCTTGGCTTCAATAACCTCATGCTCTTCATAGCTACACATGGATAAAATAATGCAGGGTTCACCATGTTCCTTTTTATCCCTTCCCAAATGACTTTTAAGCCATGTGCTTATTACAGAATTCAAATGATTTGGTTGTGGTTATTTTGGGGACTCTCACATTCCTAAAAAATCGTCCCTTGGATCAATCATCTTGGTGACTTCCACTGTGGCACCAACGCAAAACCAGCTCAGCATCTCCTTCCAGCCCCACTCAATCCATAGACAAGTTAGGACTCCAGTCTACCTGGAATTAAAGAATTTGACAGATTTGTTTCAGGACTGTGATTCGACCAAGTGCCCTATGGAGCTTGAGGGACCAAAGAAAAAAAGATCACTTCCTCTTTCTAACAATTATATGCAGTCCCTAAAGTGTTCCTAAGTAGTCATGTCACAGCATGTCTCAATGAGATTTTATGTACGTGAAAAATAATCTCTGTAGAAGACCCGTAAAAATGGTTCTTTCCTTGTTCTTTATGAACTTAAAAAAATCACTCAATACATTTAATACATTTTCTGATATACTTTGCTGAAATCTTTAGGCTGATTAGAGAACTAATTTTGATTAACTACAGTTTAGTTTTCAGTTTTCGTTATGCGTTACCTCATAATCAAATGGTTTGTTAGTTGCTCTTGTTTACAAGCCATTGCTTTGCATCTTGATTTCTGAACAATACACCTCAGTAAAGCAAAAAATCTAATAAAATCCTACTTCTGATTTATATTCCTTATAAGAAAAATATAGATAATATCAATTTGAATTTTTAGGTTAGATATTTTATCTTAGTTCTAAAATTTATCAAATAAATGCTTGCCATTTTCACAGTCAAACAAAAAGCAAACATTTTTTAACAGTTATGATTATATTTATTGATAGCTTTTCTCACAATTATATTCTGGTATGTGGAACATGTACCTTCATTTTCTGATATGCTTTTATTATACTTTTAGATTATTATTAGGGAGAGAAGAGAAATTCTAAGTAATAGTATTGCTGTTTTAGGAATAGCTACATAGACTGTTATTTGAAAATCACTGGCCTGTCTGCTCCCTCCTGAGTTCCACCAAATATATTTCTAGCAGCCTATAGAAATGTCGAACTTAATATATCCCAAATTAAGCTCATTATCTTTTACTTCTGAGTACCCTATTCCTTAAGTTAGTACTCGTTCTATAATCTTTATTTTTTTTTAATAGTGTACACTATCAATTACAGGCTTTGCATCATCTCAACTCTCATCGTGTTTTTTTAATTCTCCAACATCAAATCAATTAGGAAAAACTATCAATTCAGTTTTAGAATTGTTTCTTGAATCTGGTTTGTCCTACCAATCTGTACTAGTGCCACCTGATTCAAACCACAACTCTCTCTTATATGATAACTTTTTTGCCACCAGAATTTCCTTGAACCTTTCATCTCCGTGGAGCTACTAGACTTACTTTCTTATAAAGTAAATCTCCATTTAATAGTCAAAAATCCCCATGTAATTAGTCAGCCTGTTGGTTACTCTTGAATCTTTTATTTAACAAATATTCAACGACACCATCTCTGAGCTTAAACTTGACTTTGCTTTCCTGTCAAGGTTGCCCATAAGAAGTTTGAGCCATACTTATAGCTCACCTACTGCAAATGTGTAAATTCACTATGAGCAGTTGGTGCATTGGTTTCATTGATGACTCCATTGTGTATTAGATTATATACAATGGAGTCATATAATTATATAGTTATATAACTATATAATTTATATATAATTACATAACTTGTATATAATTATGTATTATGGATAACTTCATAATTATGATTAAGTGAAGTACACATCCATGCACCTTTCTAAACCCAATCTTACTGGCTTTGAAAATTATTCTGGGCTCCTTATCACTCATGAGATAAAGTACAAACACCTTAGCACCTTGTCTGCCCTTGTGATCCTTCAGCATCAAGTTCCACAATCCTGTGTTCAGAAACGTAGATCTTCTAAGGACTAGTAGACTAAGCCTTAGTTTTTCAACTTGCCATGTCTTTATTTTCTTTTGCTGTTTTTTTCAAACATGCTCTAAGGAGCACATTTATTTCACAAAATGCAAATAAGAATCTTCTTGCATGAAAGTTATAGTTTGAAAAGCAGCATATGCCATATTTTTATATTAAACGTCCTGACTGTATAATTGCTTAAACAGTAATATTTTTCAAACTGGAAGATTTTAAGAATCACTTGGGACATTTGTTAAAAGTCATCAATTCTCAGCCTATTTTAAAAGATTTTGAATCATATGTATGAGCTAAGTGTTATGGTCTGAATGTTTGTGTCCTCTCCAAAATCATATTGTAAAATCCGAAAGCCCAATATGATGGTATTAGGAGGTGGGGATTTGGGAGGTGCTTAGATCAGGAGGGCAAAGCCCTTATTAGTGGGATTAGTGACTTAATAAAAGAGGCCCCAGAGAGATGCCTAGCTCCTTCCACCACATGAGGACAAGAGATGTCTACAACCCTAAAGATGGCTTTTGCCAGAATGAGACATGTTGTTACCCTGATTTCACACTTCCAGCCATCAGAATTGTGAGGAATAAATTTCTGTTTATAAATTACCCAGTCTGTGGTATCTTTGTAACAGCCTAAATGGACTAAGACAGTGAATTCATGAAATCTATATTTTTATTATGTGACCTAAAGTACTTTTATAATCAAGAAAATTTAAGAAACATTGCTAAAGTTTCTGAGAATCATGCAGTAAAAATGAAAACCTCTCTTTACTTTCATTTAACCTAGTGTGTGTCAAATATATTTATGTATAAATATCATTTTTATTTGATATCTAGTTAGAAAATTGTGCTTGTTAATTTCTTTACACAAGTCTCTTCCTGGCCAGACTAATTCCTGGACATCCTTCAAGATGTAGCTCAAAACAACTTTCTCCATGAAAATTTTCCTGATCTCTCCTACATAGCCCTACTTCCAGCATTTTAATGTTTATCTACTCACATTATTGTAACAATCTGCTTCTTTCCTCTGTGAACAGAACACATACATACTTTACATGATGAATGCATGTGAATTAATCAACATATGAAGGAATCCATGAATGAATGGTAAGTTATCATCAAGTCTTTTAGAATGATTATGGATCAATGGCACAATATAACCAGAATCAGTGTTACAGCTAAATTCCAATGTTGTTCTTTATATCAATCTAATTTGTTGCTAGGGTATATGTTAATGTGAAATAATCACATATAATCTTAGAAAAACCTATTCTCAGGTTTATAAACTATCACTATGTCAAATTTCTCTTCTAAATTTTCTTCTTTGGTCATATCTTTCCTGGATTGCTTTATCATTAGAAAATAGTAATAGAATCAATCTTTCTCACATTACTATCTTGAGCATTTACCACATTCTTCTTGAGCTAAGAGCTTACGTATACATTTAGGATTTATAACAGAGAAGGAAAGATTTTATGAAACATTTTCTTAAGCAGATATTTTATATAAGTTACAGAAAACTGACTTCATTCTAAGATTATTCTAGTAGTTTCTTAAGGATCTTATTGTGGGCTTAAAATATGGGCCCAGTATTTTTTTTTTAATTTTAATCCTTTGTTTGATTGTTTTGATATTTTTATATGAGTGTTTACTCTATACATCTTGACATAAACAAAGAAAAAATCTAAAAATAAACACTTAAAATTCTGTGAAGATTTTTAGCAAGACAACTAAGATGTGTATTGAAATCAAATGTTTATTCTTGTGGGGTCTATTTTTGTACTATAATTTCCACATAGTTACCCAAAACAATATACGAGTGTGATTTTCTCTTTTCTAATCTGTACTTTAATATCCTATTGTTAACTTCTTAATTTAAAAAATATTTTTAGAATATAATATAGTTTGATCACTAAATGTAGCCAAATGTGTTGGCATTTATGAAAATAATTCTGTTTAAGTTTAGAGACTAAAAACAAATTCAGAATTTGTTTTGAGAAATCAATAATTAACTCTATTACGTGTACTCTTAAAAATGTCACTTTATCTTTTAAGACAATGTGTGCATCTGTTACCGAAAATACTTGAATTAATAATTTCATAAAACTTATTACTGTTTTTCTAAATTAGCAGATCATTTGCTTTTTAATGAAAGACAGACTTATCTATTTTTAACCTGTAGAATTCCTACAACAGAACTTTACATACAGAAGGTGATAAAACTTTGTTAATTTAGTTACCTGGCAATTTCATTTAACTACTCATGAAGTTACCTCTATGACGCATATGAAACTCAACAAAAACTCTATCCTGCTATCTTGATCTATGATGAAGAAAATAACTGGTGAGATGAAAGATTTAAAAGTTTAAAAATATGCAAAAGTTAAGAAGCTAAATGCAGAAGGTCCTGCATGAATAACAGAGACTTCTGGATTATTTCCAAATACCCAAAAGAACTCTTCTGACTAGAAATTCACTGCATTGGTTTAGACAAAAATGTGACTTATTTGTATATCTTCAACAGTATTGTATTTCTCATAAGCCACTTTTGTGCAATGGTAGCCAATACATACACAAGGAAGCCACAGACAAGGAGAGAGAAAAGCCACATTCCTTTATACAAATGCATGTCCTCTTGGCTCGGTTCCTAGAGCAATGTGGGTATACACTGAAGGAAGCTTGCAGAGGTTTGCCAGCACTGTTTCAGTGGTACAGGGAACCACCTGCAAATGGTTACAAGGCTATGGGAAGTCACTGATGGTATTTCTATCAGCATGCTTTAGGTCGCTCGATCTCTGGTTCCAGCTTCCATTCTTCTATTATCCAAGACAGGTGTGGTCAGTTTTCTTTGGTCTTGATTCATTGATTCTTATTCAAGGAAAACTCCCTGGTGTTTTCCCCAAGAAAGAATAGCAATTCAATTCAATTTTAGCCATTTAATTTGTTGTTGAATTAACTGGCATGCTATGTCACAGAGAATTATGTTATTGGATTCTTCAACTTTCTATTTTTTTTCTTTTTTTCAGATGATTTTATTTTAACCTTGCACTGTGTGAAATAAAATAGTTATGTCTTTCACAGGAGAGAGTACACATGTATACAAATGCATATTACATGCTCTATTATGCACATAAATTGGTTCCTTAGAAGCTCTAAGAATAGTGTTTTAATATTTACTATTTAAGAGTATTTATACATTAAATCTGTTACTTTAAGTTTAAACCTACTTTTGAGTTTTAAAAAAAATCCTTCAATATTTACTAATTTCTGCAAAATGTTAGTAATAGTGGTTGTATATTTAAGATGTTTTCTCTTTACGATTCTGATTTTATATTTCTAAGTCTTTATACTCTGCCTCCATGTTTTCCTATGGTCTTTGTTAATACTCTATGTGAGTCACATAATTTGAAACAGACTTGCTGCTGTTTTCAACTATATTCATTTTGTGGGTTAAATATATGAGATAGAAATAACTGTTCAAAATGTGAATTTCTAAGGCTAGACATTCCAGCTAGGCCTTTGCAGCCAGGAATGTGAATTAGTCTAGGCAGGAATGATAAACTTGGGTTATTCTAAAGTAGTAGTCAATGGATGTGAATCCTGAATTTAGAAGCTTATCTATTTAATTTATTTGAAGACAAGTGGACTCAAAGGCCTTGGGATTAAATGTACCCAAGCAAAAACACATTCGGTGTGTGATATACCAAAAGTAAGTGGCACAGAAAGAAACGTAGTTCAGCTTCCTCTGTCCTTGTCCAGTTGTCAGTCTCTGATGTCAGACACTTTATTTTAGTCGGAAAGGAAATAGGATATTAGAGTGAGTGAACATACACATTTAGTCAAAGAAGAAGACTGAAACAGGATGTACATGCTGTGGTTAATAACAGCAAAACACCCCTAGGTTTACAATTCCTGCCCAGACTAACTCACATTCCTATCAGAAGGGCTTAGTTGGAATGTCTCATACTCGTAACCCTGAAGGCAGAAGTGATGGATATTGACAGAAGAATGGCTTCCACATGCTTTCAGTATGGTGGAGGTTTCGGATGACAGATGGATTTCATTGGCCACCCTCAGGATTTGGGTGGAGCACCAAAGGGGATATAGTCTTCACAGAGCTAGGTCTGTCTTTTAGGAGAAAAAGGTTAAATAACAAAACTGAAATGCTGTGGTAACAATAAATCAATGTGCTTCATTGATTTATTGTTACCACAGCATTTCAGTAAGTAGCACATGTGAAAAATTCTAAACAGTACTACCGGAAAGAATACAGGATTGAAATAAGCAAATGAGTTATAGTGTAAAAAAGAAGTCTTTTCCCTAAAGCCACTTCTACTGAGCAAAGAATAACTAACTCTTAGAAAGAATAAAGTGAATAGCATTGCTATAGTTGCATGCTCTCTAACATAGGGACAAATAAGTGTTCAAATGATGTTTCTCAAACCAAACTTACACTAGAACACCCAAGACGGCAAATCTGGGGGCACTGGGGTTTATGTTACTTCACTTCAGAGAAACAAGATGGTTTAATGAGAAATATTTAGCTCAGTGAATCAGTCTACATTTTAAACTATGTGCTGACTCATTTCTTCAGCCACAGAGGTTGGTCTGAGTAAAATTTGGTTTCTAAGGAAGGAAAAGCAGACTGGCTAACTTTATCTCAGATAATCTCTGTTCCTGAGGTTCAGGGAGATTAGGTAACATGCTCAAGATTACATTGTCAGAAGTGTGAAAATCTAGCATGAGAATTCAGGATTTTTACTCCAAATTCTATGGCCTTTCTCCCATCTCACGTATCTCTAAAGTTTCGATTCAATTCCAATTCAGTCACTTACCCTGCTACAGTAATTCATGCCATTTTGGGGCTCCTTCACTAAATTTTTAAGAATTTTTGTTCTATACTTCTGAGTCCTCCTCCATAATGTAGCAGAAACCGCAATATGGTGCATATTACTGAAATGGATAACCCCGGATATTACCTGGCAGTCTCATAATTTATTTTTCCACTATTTCTAGTGTTACACATTTGAAAATATATACCAGCTCAAGAGTGTGGACCAGTGGTTCTCTGCAATGAAGGAGAAAGATAGTATAGATTTGGACTCTGTTCTCATCTCTGTCAATAACTTTCCTATAATCTTGGATAATCCTTGATTTGGGCCAACGTTTATTAAATAAGTGAGAGCTGGAAGCAAGGCAACTATGATAGGCGTGATAAGCATTGGAGGGCTGATGAGCTGTGATTTTGACATTTTAGAAGCTAGCAGCATAGCAGGGGAGATAAGATTAACATAAAAATAACAAATTATACATTACACACAATAAAAGCTGTACAAGTAAAATGCCATGAGCGCCTTGTAGGTTGACCGTGACTTCCTCAATAGATAGCAGGGAAGGCATGCTAGAGTACAAAATAGGAACACTTCTTCTTCACTGCTGAAACATATTAGTGAAGCTTGTTTTTAGTGATAGAGTTTTAAGTAGTGCTACAAAAAGTACAATACAATTGTTATTTTTAACTGCAATAACTATGAAATCGTAGGGATCACCATGAAAGGTATATTTTGTTTTTTGAACTTTGAGGAAACACTGAATAATGAGTGTCAAAAATCATTAGTGTAGGCTTCATATGCAGTCAAATATGTATTTTCCAACATACTTTAGTATTTCACATTTACCAGCCTATAATTTTTGATCTAAGTATGCATATTTTCAAATTATATTTTATAAAATAGCCCTTAACTTATTTAAAATAAAATTATGATATGCCGACTTCTTATAACCTAGACCAAATTTTTCTGCCATTTTTGCCCCTTGAAAATAAAGCAGCTACCTTTCCAGTACTGAAAGAATACTTTCTTTTAAAGCCATGAAGCTTCTGTATTAATAGAATCCCAAACATTCCATAGTGGTGGCTCAACATGCTAAAATGTGAGTTCAGAAAGCCCATTTTGATTTCAGCTGTTTACTCTGATTTTTAGCAGGGGACACTGAACAAGGGTCCACAGTTCAGTTCTTGAAACTGTGGTCTAGGTAGGGAACCGCAGGGAGGTTAGCTGGCAACTCGCAGAATGCCAGGGAGACAGGGCAAAGGGTTGTTCCTGACATTTTTCAAATGACTTTCTACACAGAACTCTTCTATTACAGTTTTTGAAAGGGGGTTTCAGTAGTTGAGAGCGAGATTCAGAGGTGGGGAAATTGCTACTAACATGGTGGAGAACTGCATCTGGTGGGAAGAATTGAGAAAGAAGGAATGAGGAGCAAAGGAGGCAGGGAGAAAAAAAAAAGGCATGGAGTACCAAAAAAATGTGATAAAATTACATTTTTTTTTTATCAAAAGACCTCACTTGAGAATTTACAAAAAAAATCCAAAAGCGCCACATTAATGCAGTGGGTTTTTTAAGGTAAAAAACATAAATAAATAAAAGTAAGTTATAAACAAAAATATTACCTGTGAAACCAGAACAGGGCAGTCACATTTAACGAAGTGGTACAGGTGAACATTTGGATAACATAAATGTCCCTGGAAAAGCTCTTCTATTAATCACCCCTCAACAATACTTCCTTTTCATAGATTAGCAAGTAGTCTTGAGTTGCAAATTTTGTTAAGAACGTAACTGTGTTTTCAGGGGAGGTTTGGATTGAAATAAGTTTTGTACGGAAATTACTGATTCTTTGAAAAGAAACAGAAACTATGCAGAAATAAGTTCTGCCTCTCTTACAGAAATTATTAATCTATCTCACTCAGCACAAGGGAAGTTCCTTTAGAGAAGATCCTGTATTTTATGTTTTAGACGCCCTGACATTTACCACAATATCAAGCACATACCAAGAACTCATTAAGTTAGACCAGTGGAATCGAAATGTCCATACTAGAGCAGAAACTACCTCCATTTAATATCCACCAGCTATAGACGTGGGTGAGACTCAACTTCTTGTCTGAAATGCAGAAGAGTTCCATCTTACATAGAACCTTTTGGGGTTCTTTCTGAACAATATCTGTCTTCATAGTTATATTACACATTATGAAGCTCAGCTGGAGAAAACTCAGAAATAAAGAATCTTCTCTGCTAATTCAACCATGGAAATTCAAACACGGCAATTGAAGAGAGCAGAAGCTCTTTTATCCACCTGAATGACAGGGCATTATCAGTGGACAGACTCATTACCACATGGTTATCAACTTCCTCAAGCCATTGAAAATTTCATGAATACCTAGCAGTTGTGGCAGATGTTAACAGAGTTTGGCAGAGAGATTTAAACATATTATGTATAAGTTTATCATTTCTTATTACAAACTATTTCATTTCACTGATGTGAACAGGAATTGTCATAGTTTTCTCCATTTGTTGTTTACATCAGTATTTGCTGCAAGATAGTTCATTGTTTTCAGTTATTGCCAATATTGATAAGGTGCAAACATGTATTTGGCATAAAAAAAGTGGAGCAGAATGAGAATTTTTATACTATTTCTATCTAAAAATAGTATTATTAAAATAGGCCAAAAATTAATTTAGAATAATATCATCAAAGTGTTCTATACTGAATTTTTAATTGACAATCTATATCTGGGGATCTTTACTGTGGGGAAGAAGTGAATATTATTTTTGTGTTTTAAAATAAACATATAAGATATATATTTAGTTAAGTCAAATCAAGATAAGAAAGTGTATTGTTTTCTACTTTATTTCACTCTCTCTCTGTTTCTCTCTCTCTCTCTCTCTCTCTCTCTCTCTCTCTCTCTCTCTGTCTCTCTCTCTCTCTCTTTTTAAATGTATTTACACCATCTTTGAGACAGGCAATGTTAAAGGGTTGACAATGGAGCAAAGAAACCAGGGTGTGGATACATTTCAGCATTCAGGCAGTAAATACTTGTGAGCAGTTAATGTAGGTCAGGCACAGGAGACATAGCTTTGAATAAAAATTGACCTTGTCACTTAAAGTTGAAAATGAATAAGACAAATATCTCCTGCCATATTTCTTACTTTTAGATTTTTATATCAAATCCCATAGACCAGTATAAATAAGATCAAGGAGCTAATATATTTTCAACATAGATGTAGCATATCTACAATTGATAGATTTCAGTGACTAGTAATAGTTTATATAATAAAAGTGTCTCACAAACTAAATCTAAGGTTGTAATATTATTGGGCCTTTAAATCTAATAGCAATTCTATTTTAAAAAACAAACAAACATTTTTTTTTAAAAAAAATGAGATTTAAATTAAGTTTCTAGAAATACATATTTCCATTTATTGAATAGAAACCAAATTAATGAGGTCTGTACATTATTGTTTTTAAAAGAACTAGTATTCAAGTACTCCTGAATGTACTTCTGTTATAATTGGTATTTATGGCATTTTTCCATGTTCACTTCTAATTTTATAGCTTTTTTTATGTAATTAGGTACAAACGATAATGAGCATTTTTATATTTCCTAGGTTAATGAGCTCTTTATTATTCTCCCCCACTGTGGCTGGCAGACCAGATTATCGATGCTTCCCCCACCTCGCCACCCCCCATGAATCTGCCCCCTGGTGTTCATATCTTAGTGTGAGCAGTATTTGTGATGCCTTCTAACCAACTAAACCAGCAAAGCTGATAAAATGTCACTCTTGTGATAGCGTGCACAAGACTCTGTTTGGACAGCAGGCACACTAGAGACTTTCCTAGCTTCCTTGATGAAATAAGGGACTCTGTGGGAAAGCTCAAGAGACAAGAAAGTACCAGTGGCCTTCATTTGCTAAGGTGCAGTTTCTGGCTGACAACCAGAAAGAACCCAGGACTATTAGTCCTACAACCACAAGGCAATGGATTATAAAAGCAACCTGAATGAGCTGGGAAATATATTCTCATGAAACCCCCAAAATAAACTCTAGATGATAGTCTTGTGAAATCCTGAGTAGCAGACCCAGTAAAACTGTGCCTGGACTATTGACTCATAGAAATTTTGAGAAAATACATGTATATTATTTTAAGCCATTAAGTGTGTGGCAATTTGATATGAAGCAATAGATGATTAATACACTATCTATTCTACAATTCTTGAGGTCTAAGTAAGTATAGTAATATCTGTAGAAAAGGCAACAATTCATTTTTCCATTCAACAAATATCTATTTAGTGCCAGATCCTCTTCTAGTTACTAGGTATGTGAAAATAAATTTAAAAAATACAATTCATATACTCTAATGGAGAACATTTTAATGATATTTAAAGGTTAACATAGAGTAATTACATAATTACAATTGAACTGTAAGAAAATAACAAATGATCAGATATTGTTAGGGGAAATAGGCAAAACTCTCACTGGTGAGCTAGTACATTCTTAACAATAGGTTTTTAGCAGTGGGAAGGGGAATGCATCCTAATTTTTAGCATTTGCCTGTTTCTGTTCAATAAATACTCCCACCATGGTCATTTTTTAAGATACCAATGTGGTATCGTTCAACATGGAGCTGAGAAGAAACAAACATAATAAACTTCTGCAACCTAGTTAAATCAGGCCCCCACACATCACTAGGTTTCCCTAAAAAGATGACAGTTAAACTGAGTGCTGAAGAATAGTCTGAATTAAGTGACAATAATAGGAATAAAGAACATCTTAGAAGAGCAGTCAGCATTTCAAAGGTCCTGAACCTGGAAGGGTTTTGAAGAACTGAGAGAAGAATGTGGCTGGAGCTTAAAGGTTAAGGAGACAGAAATGCCAAAGAGGAGAATAGAGAATCAGGAAAGAGTTGGATGGTTCGGACTGACAGACATTATTCTAGGTTCTGGGGATGAAAGAGTAAACTAGAGACACAAAGTCTCTACCTCATGGTGCTCACCAGCCCCTTTATGCAACATTAAGAATTTTAGAGTTTGGTCCAATAAGAAAAGGAAACCATGGATTTATTACTGTCAAGAAAGTAACAATTTGTATTTTTAAGAGATAACTATTCTTTGTTAAATTGATTTTTAAAATGCATTTGAATGTGTGTAGCAAAACCAGTTCAGATAGTATTACTAACCTGTGCATAAATTCTTTATTTTATAAAATAAAAATAACAATGCCACTTTAATCGTAGCTGTTTTGTGATTAATTTAATAAATATTAATTGTCTTAAGAGAAAGTCAGCACATAGTAAGCACTTAAGAAATTTTAAACATTTTTCTCTTTCTGCATTTCCTTCTTTATAAATATTTTTTCTTATTATATAAAATACAGGAAGAAGTCTGTGATAGAGATGTCATTTTGCAAGTGGTCAGCACATGAATGGTATTTAAAATCTTAGAAGAAAACAATATTGCTAGAGAGATAATGGTGAAAGAGAAAGAGGGCCCAGGTCAAAGCCATGAGAATCTCCAAAAAGTAAAGTTTCACTAGAAGTGAAGGAACTTTTTTTCTTTAGCAGAAAACTTAGGTCATAAAGTATGGAAATGACAAATTCTGTCTACAGAGCTTTGTTGAGCTCACACCTGGATTACAGGACTTATTTCTAAGGTCATCATTATTAGAAGCATGTAGAAAAACTGGACAGAGTTCAGAGAAAAATAATGAAAATGATTAAAGACTTGAGGTTGATGGATTTATGGGGAAAGGTTAAAAACCAGAATGTATTTCAGGGAAGACTAGAGTAGAGGGATGGGTATAATTAGTCTCTTAGAGTTTTAAAAGAGTAGTAACATGGAGGAAAAAAGAATTATTTTCCTCAAATTGAAAAAAAATACAATAAAGATCAGTCTATTAGCCCAAATATCAGAAAAGAAAACCCTAATACTGACATTTATTTTGTGAAAAAAACAATTTAAAGGAAAGTGATAAGAAACTACACTTTGAGTCATTAAAAAACAAAATTGGAAAAATAAAATTTGAATTGAATTCTATAGGATATTTCTGTGTGGGTAAAAATAACATATATATAATAAAAGAATAAATCTGTTGTCTTGACTTTCAGAAAAAACAGAATCCCTATGAGGACAGAGATTGGTCTTTTTTTTCACTTATGTATCATAAATATCTGGAATGTTGCCTGACATAGAGAAGATGCTTAATAAATAGGTGCATTTTTTTAAGAAAGAAATATTTTCAATATTTAAATTTCAAGATTGTTTAATTGAGTAAGCAATGAATCAATGCTTGATCTATGGGTAGTAAATACTACCAAATAGAGACAGAATTCAACGGTGAATCATAATGCTTCTAAACGTCAATCAACTTATGGTAGCCAGATTGCCATAGAAAACAAATTAGATTGCATTTTAAACAACTTTAAATTCACCATAACATTTATCAACATTTATTTATCAACATTTTCATATATTAACAAAATATTATCATAATATCTCAGCAACTCAGGATCATAGTAAAGACAAAAATATAATGAAACAATTTATTTCTTTAAAATAGTATCCATATAAAATAGTATTATTTTAGGATATATTGTAACCTTTTATTATCCACAGTTATAATTATACCGCAATCAAATCAAGAAGATAAAAAATGTACAATAAAAATACTTTCTGGTTATTTTGATACTTCTAAAATGAATAACCATTATTTTCCAAAAGTAACTTAGATCCAGACTTTCACATTTCTCATAATTTAATAAGACCGATCAGCTCTATGACTCCAAATAATTGGAACTTGCCAATATTAAGATTGTTTTGATGAAAAGAACTTTTAACGAAAAGCAAATATTAACTTTTAACTTGAATAAAATTAGCTATATTTTCAAACTACTGTCTTAATTTCATTTATTAAGGTTTTATTTCAATGACACAAAATGTCTGTTAAATTTACAAATTTTTCAATGTTTTTATAGGATCCGTACACTTAAATCATTTAATTTTAGGGAATTAACTCCATTGGATCGCAGCTTAATTTATAATGAAGATTATATATAAAGTTCTTTTAACTGTTTTGGTAATAAGAGCTGTAAATAAAAGACTAAAACCACACACATAGCAATGATAGTAGTGAAGATTTTATGGGAGTAGATAGGTCAATCTGTGTCAAGTTTCTTTCTGATAACTAGAAATAACTAATATAGCATATATTCATCACTAAAAATCTTTTTAAAATTGGAAGTATAAATCACCTTCTATTTATACACTAAATTATGTACTAGTGTCACAGATACCAGAAGCAAAATTAGTAAGGCGATGACAAAGAAAAAGGACCATTAACCCTGATTTAAGAAAACTCTGTCACCAATTAGATGTGCCACTTTGAACTAATTTGCAGAACAGGACATCAGAGAAGAAAGAACTCATCAGGACAGTGGCTCCAGAAATTTGAATCAGGATCCATCAGGGATGCATGACCAGGATAGTATCACCTGTGCACAGGGTGAGAATATGTGCTTAGCAGAGATCTGAATTAAGAGGTGATACAAGAGATCATGCAGTACTGAGAGATATTGAAGATCTTGTCCTGCTCTAATGGAGAGATGTTCTGGGCACTATGGGCATTCAATCAAGAACCCAGAAATACTCTGCCAGTAGGACTAAGGACATACCCTAGAGTAGGGTCTGCAATTCAAAAACTAAGCTCAAGATTGAAATAATAGTAATCTAACAAAGAGTAAAATAGAGTTTGATACAGACAGTATAATCTACAGTAATTTAACTGCCAAACAAGACAAAAATCAATACCCTTTAGAAGAAAACAATGTAATCTGGATGTTCTCCAAAGTATCATCTAGAAATTCAATCTACAATAAAAATATTAGTAGATATGCAAAGTAGTAGGAAAATATGATTCATAATCAAGAAAAAAAAAAAACAGCAGCCAAGGAAGCATACCAGAAGGTGAGCCAGATGTTGGAATTAGCGAACAATAAATTTATATTCCATAAAAATGAAGAAAATGAAAATTATAGAACTGGAGAAAAAAGAAAAAGAAAAGAAATGTACTGGAAGAGCTTAAAAGTAGATCGAGGACTACAGAATAAAAGTTAGTAGTATACTTGAAAATACTTGTCTAATCTAAATAATATGGAGAAAACAATATCTTTTAAAAAAGAAAAAAAGAGACTCTCAGTGACCTCTAGGACAATTTCAAGTGATCTAATATATGTACAACTGGAATCGTAGGAGGAAAGATAAGAAAGAATGAAGTGTTTTTAGATTTTTCTCAGTAATGTTTTGTGGTTGTCATTTTAGAGATTGTAGACTTCCTTATTTATTTTATTCCTAATTACTTTTTACGATAAGGTAAAGGCTTTTTATATTTCTTTTTTTCATTGCTTGCTTCTGTTACGCAGGAACAAAATTAGTTTTTATATTGTTTTTTTCCTGTGATCTTTATGAAATCACTTGTTAATTCTAATGTCTTTTTGTAGGTATTGTCTGTTTCTATGTAAGCAGTCATGTCATCTATAAATAAATATTTCTTTCTTTCCAATCTTTATGCTTTGTTTCTTTTCCTTGCTTTTATTGTATTGATGAAATCCTCCATTAAAATGATGAATAAAAGCTGTAACTGGAGAAACCCTTCACTCTTCTCAATTTTAAAAGAAAAGTTTAATATTCTATAATTATGATGTTTCTGTAGATTTTTCACAGATGCAAATTAACAAAATGAGTAACTTCTTTATATCTTGTTTTCTGGTGTTTTAAATTTTAAATTGGTTTTTAATTTTGTTGAGGTGACACTGAATCTACCAGCACCTTGATCTTGAACTTTCAGCATCCAGAACTAAATTTCTTTTTATAATCTGTTATGGCTGCGTGAATGGACTTAGACAGTAGCTTAGATAAAGTCACTTTACCTCTCTAAGTCTTAGTTCATGTGGATAAAAATGCCATCTATTTCATAAAGTTATCACAGAAACCAAATAGCATAACATATATAATGTTTGAGATGATAAACAACTTATTATCTTCAAATGTTAGTGTTATATGTATTATCTAATAACTTGCTTTTTATAATTAATAATTTATATTGGACAATAATCATATTGTTATATATATCTCTTTTGCCCAGAACAAAACTTAAAAATGAAATTTCAATAAATACATATGAAATAAATTAAATTATTGCCAAAAATTACAGCTGCTTAGAATTTCACAATAGAGCTGAATTTTAATAATGTAAACTCTTTTATTTCTCCACAGTTCCTTATTTTTTTCATGTTTTCATATTATACTTAACTTTGTAGTGATCCTGTTAAACATTAAAAAATTCAGACCCTGTATTATTTATGCACAATATAAATCCAAAGCAGAAAAGCATAATTTGGGGGGATTTTAGAAAAATATCAGGGCAATAACCCCACAGACGTGTGACACATAACACAGTTAAATAGTTAAACATCAATTTATATACGTTATCTCATAAGACAATAGTTTTTTTTTAAATAGTCATTAGGTAGTATTAAACCAGAAAATTGTTTCTTTCCAAAAATTAAGTATTTTATATAATTTCTCTCACCTTTATACTAAAAATAGTTACATCTCTACTTGCACATAGTGAATTTTATAGAACTTGAATTAAAGGAAATCTGTATCACAGCTATGTCTTTGCCTATATATTATTTGTTCACCTGCAAATTGTGTCCTAGCAGAACAGGAGATAAGTCTATAGTTGGGTAATGCAATTAATGAAGACAGAATCATCAGAGTCTTTATTAATTGCTATGCTAGCTATTTTAAATTTGTTTTTCCTGACCTGCACGCCACCTTTTCCGCCCCGCTCTGTGCCCTGGAGGCTGATCACGGACTATGTGGATAGGTTTCCTTGCCTCCTGGCTGCCGGCTGAAGTAGACGATGGGGTGAACTAACAAAAAGTGAAGCGCATGAGGATAGTAGTGGGTCCTTGAGGGTCAGCGATATCCTCGTTGATATCGCTTAACAATGAACACCTCTATAAATGGTCCCTAATTCAACTCCTTTGAGTTACTTCTTCTAAGAATGCTATTTATTTTCTAACAAGGCCCTGACTGATAAAATCGGAGGCAAGAATATATAAAAGTCATAAGTCATTGCAGTTTACTCATTCTTGTTACGTATAAGTAAACAGTGGAAATCAGACAGAAACACATACAATTAGTAGAAGCCAATCTAATGGCAGATATATAACATGGTGATAGTAAAAAGAAATAGTACACACACTATCACTGGTACAGAGAAATCTCACATAGTCTTAGTAAGAAAGTTTTGGTAAATAATATTAAGCTCGCACTGTAATCATATCGATATTTTATTATAAAGAATATCAAATCATATTTGTACACGTAATGTCTATTATATTAGGTAAACAACACAGAGCATACCATTCATGCTGTAATATGTCTTCACTGTTCCTTATCTTCTGTGAAGCTTGTTAAATTTTAGTCTACTCTCAGTAGAGCAGGCAGAGTGATCTTTTTACATACCACTTTTCTGCTCTAAACCCTCCAAAGACCCCACATCTAATTGACAGTAAAAATGGAAGTCCATAAAATGAGTATATTGCCCTGATTTACCTGATTCATACGTCATCTTCTACCATCACCTTTCCTCATTCTGCTCCAGCTACAACTGACCCACCTGCTGGCCAACACACCAGAAGGGCTCCAGCCACAGGGTTTGTGTTCCGTTCCCTCCTGAGATATTCTTCCTCCAGACATCTGTGCAGCTCATTCCCTCATCTACTTCCAGTCCTAGATCAAATGTTACTTTTTATTTGAGGCTGTCCCTCACTACCCCACCTAAATTTTCAAAATGTCCTTTCTTAGTAGTCATCTCTATCACCCTTTTCCCCATAGCACTTATCATTTAACATACTATATATTTGAATATAAAGTCATTTATTTCTTGCTTTTCCACCACTAAAAGAACATAGGTTTTATAAGGGCAGATATTTTAATTTTTTTTTTGTTTACTGGTATATTTTTAATACCTAGAAAAGTGCCTGCCACATTGTAGGAATAGAATAAACATCCATTAAATGAATGAATATGTCTTTGGAAAGGGGGATGTAGAGATACAGATTAGCTTCAAGAGATTGTGTGTGTGTGTGTGTGTGTGTGTGTGTGTGTGTGTGTGTGTGTAACTTATCCTTGAATTTTCTTGCCTCCCCCTCTGAGATGACAAAGCAGCACTGAAGTGGCCTCCTTATCAATGCTCTTAGTGTGGTCTCAGGAAAAACTCAGTCTCCAGGGTGTGTATCTTTAATGTTAGTTGACGCTAAAGCCTCGTCACAGCTGGTTTGAAAGGGAAATTATTTAAAAATAAATCTCTGAGCAAGCAAAAACTGATTCCATTACAGAAAGCAAGATTTATAATTGACCTGACTCCTATTATTAGCTAGGCATAGTAGGCCCAGCTGCAGCTAGTGAGCTGGCTGACCACAAATGAGGGAGCCAGAGCCACATAGTCAGTTTAGGCTGAAAACAGAATTGAACTGAAATATATTTTTGCTTACCTTGGCTCTGTGTAAGGTAAGCACTGTATGAAAATCCAGAAGAATGTTTTCTGCTCTGACGAGTCTGTGTCTGTATCTATACCATGGGCTTGGCAGGATACTTCTGCAGCCACAAACGTTAAATGCTAGGCCTGCGAAAAAGCGCACATGTAAAACTAAAGCGAAGTCACACTATTTAATACTGTTCTTTAGATTGTTCTTAATATGACCTTTACATTGAATTTAAAATGTCCACCCTAAACTCCCAACCATTAAAGATATTTGGCACCGTACCGAATTTTGTAATGATTTAAACAAATAACATAATAAACATTAAAAAATCTTTAAAGGCTCCTCTCTAAATCAAGTGGAATTTTCAGTAGCCGATCTTTTTTTAAAAAAAATTACAATTATTCAATAGCAAGCTTATACTTCTGTTTCTTTAGACATTTTTGTATCTCAAGAAAAAAAACCTATGGTTTTCCAGGATTGTTACAGAAATCAGCATAATTTTATAACATGATTTCATTCTCTGACTGTAAGTTAGATGAGAGAATAGCAGAGATATTAATAAAACTATAAATTTTCTTCAAATTTAATATTGTAGAATAAAAAGAAGTTATCTTTTATATATTTACTACATGAAAATGTTAATTCACAATAAAAATATTTTATTAAATGTAGCTTTACAAATTGTAATATATTGACTTTACCATAACATTTCTGATATTTTAATTGCTTCACATTAATGACGGCTTTTAACTTCAATGGCAATTACCAGTCAACTGACGAAATAGAAATAATTTAAAATTATTTTTAAATGTTAATTAGTTCATTGATGATGATATTTAAACATTAGATTACTTAGCAAAAGTATTTTTAATGTGATAAATTATTCCCCCAACAATTTAAACATGTTATTTTAGTCTATCAAAAATCACAAAAGAAAATTAAAGTATCACTTTGTTATGCTTTTCAGTTTTTCTCTGGTTAATTTTTCATAAACCATAAAATTTACCATTTTAAAGTGTACAATTTAGTGGTTTTATTATATTCACAAGGTTGTGCAACCATCACCACTATTTAATTGCAGAATATTTTCATCATTCATAAAAGAAACCTCATACCCGTTAGCAGTCACTCCCCATCCTCCCAACCCCCAACCTCTGGCAACCACTAATTTACTTTCTGTCTCTCTAGATTTGCCTATTCTGGACATTTCATTTGAATGGAATAATATGATATGTGAACTTTCATGTCTGGCTTCTTTCAGTTAATATAACATACCATTACTTGATTCCTCTGAATGGCTAAATAATAGCCCATTGTATGGACATGCCACTTTTTGTTTATCCATTTATCAGTTAATTAGTATTTGGGTTGTTTTCATTTTTTGGCCATTTTGAATAATGCTCTTATAAATGTCTATGTAAAAGTTTTGTTTGGACATATGTTTCAATTCTCTTGAGTATATACCTAGGAGTAGAAGTCTTGGGTCATATGGAAACTCTACATTTAATTTTTCAAGGAACTGACAATTATTTTTAAAGGGGCTGCACCATGTTATATTCTGACCAACTATCCAGGAGGTTTCCATTTCTCCATGTCTTTGCCAATACTTATTATTTTCCAGTGTTAGATAATAGCCATCTATAATTAATTTTTGACTTTCATGAATTCTAAATTAGAATCGATAAAACTTAAAAGTGGGAGGATTGGAGAAGTCAAAGATGGTTGTGCACTTGTAAGTGGCCAGGAGTTTGGGCCAAACAGTGTTGAAACACATTTTACTTACCTTAGCTGAATGAATGAATGAATGAATGAATGAATGGTAGTGTCATTACAGGAAGCAAGGAGACTGGCAAGGAGAGATGACTTCAGGGAAGAGACTAAATTATGAGACTGTTGAAAGCATCTCATCATTTTCAATAGCAGGATGGAGCCTGGTAATACAGTATAACAGAGCTTATAAGTGGTTTGCAAGCTTTGTAGAATTAAATCATAGACTCTGGAGTCACAGGGTCTGGGTTTGTAACTTTACTACCCGTTTTAACTCCAGCATGACTTAACCTCTTTGATCTTCACCTTCTCCATTTGTAAAATGAGTACTATAATTATGTGTGTCTCAAAAAGTTGCTGTGAAAATCAAATGTCAATACATTACATTTAAAGTACTTAGTAATGTGTTTCTCACATAATAAATGTCAGCTAATAATAAAAGGGACCACATAATTTATTATCTAACAGAACACTTTCAATCTCAAAACTGTCTTGGTTTGGACAATAAATGATCACACTGAGACTGCAGCCATGAAGAGATATTGTATCAGCCAAACCGGAAAAGATGATCTTCTTATTTATTATTACTCTGAAACTTTTTGAGTCCTGAAATATCTTGGATAATGCCAAGAAGGACTGACCAGAGTGTTCCTCCTCCTACGCCAGCCAAAACTTTGGAACAGTTAAATAAAAGTAAGACTGAAATGTGGACATTTTGTTTCTTTGGCAGGGTATTAATCAAAAATACTATATACATATTTATATATATTTATATTTATAGTTAATAATATCAGCTATAATTTTTGATGACCCAAGTATAACAACTCTAAATTATCATTAATGATTAAAATATATATTTATAATATCTATAATTATCCATCAATGTTAGGAAAAAAAATAAAATGTTGATTAGGAGGTTAAAGAAAGTGTATCAAGATGCAGATTAGCAAGTGAAATCTACATTGACTTTAATTAATCTTCCTGCCGTATATAAAGAATCAAAATGAGAGTTCTGTGGCATGGGAATCAGTGATTTTTGGATTATAATTACTTTAGAAAGTGTAGCCTTGGATAGTCTGTTGAGGGCGTGGGTTGGCTTTGGAAATTGAGGCCATTTACAGAATCTGTGCTCTTGTGGGTGGGCTTGAGAGGAGGAATGAGAGCCGCTGACAGCCATAAGCAGTGCCTGAAAAGAGAGAAAGTGGAAAGCAATTAGAAAAAACCTTCACTCACATTGTCAGTTTTTTTGCCCAGAATGCTGGTGAAGACCTAGAAATGATATTGCTAGATACTTATGGTGCTGAAGCTGCCACCAACATGGAAAAACCCTGTGCTCCACTCCAAATACTAGTGCAGAGAAGCCTGTAGTTTGGGCACAAATTTACTGCAGTAATGGTACTGAAGGCCATGTGAGTCAAGACGATGGCATAGTTGAGCCTATTTTATTTTAGATTCTTTTGAAAGGAAAATGGTAAATAGCAAAGGCAGAAAATGGGTGATGTGTAACCATAAATTTTCCTTTTGGAAGTATTATAGTACAATTTTCTTTCCTTTTGCGTTTTTGTTATATTAGTTACAGTAACTAGAGGTGAGTTCTATCACATTTTTAAAGTTTCTAAATCTCTGGCACACAGTAGTTTTTCAGCTAATAATTGACATACATTCTTAAAATGTATATATACATGTAGTTCTTCTACAGACTATATATGAGTATATATAAATATATATCTATAAATTAAATATATAAAAATGTATATGTGTATATGTATGTATATGTATATGTGTATACATATTCATATATATTTATATTTATAGACATATATATTTTTTTACAAAAGGGCCCTTAAAGAATAAACTAAATGTAGTCATCCCTAACTAGTTGTATACAGCATATTGTTTGCTACTCTGGGAGTTCTGAATAGTTATTAAAATATTAAATTGTTTTTTTCATTTTAGTTACTTGCTTCTTCTAAAATATAACACTTATTGAGGTCAAGGCCAAGCTCTTGAAAACCAATATGTTGTTTATTAATGTTTAAAAATAAGTTTTATTGAAGCAGATTTTTCCCAAGTTTGTCCCTGTAACAGATTCAAAGTAAAAATAGTTATTTTAGGGTTTGTGGTAAACACAAAATAGGTGATAACATCCTAACATATATCACAGTAAGAATTCCAAGAATTATTTAAATATAATCTTTAACAGATTTGATGAAGCAAATTTTAACATTAATAAAACTTTAATGTATGTTCAGAAATTTATCCGAATCTTATAAATAAGATTAATAAAATAACCAATATCTATCAATATTAGAATTTGGCCTCCAACTGATTACTGGTTGTTGAAATAGTTTATTGATTATAGTGGTAATTTAAAAATCATTCTCCATCAGTTAAACCTTGAAGAAAAACATCATTTCATATGGAGAAAAATGGAAGATGGTCATTTGGGGTTCCCCAAAAATGTTACAACCCTTTCTCCCCATCACCTTCATCAGGAAGATGGTATTGACAGGGGTCTCTGAAGCTGAGGAATGAAAGAGAGGGAGCGATATGCTTTGTGTTTCCACTAAGTACATATAGGATGATCATGACTTTTTGAGTTTCTCTCACACTTTACAGGCTGAAGGGAAGTCTTGCTCCTCATAAGCGTTTATGTATCATAGAAAAGTCTACACTGCTTGTATAGTAACTTTTTACTGAAAGATTGAGAATTATTTAGATTAATACATCGTCCTTGATACAGGTAGTAACCAGTGAACCAGTGAAGACTATGAGTATACTCTTTTATAAGAAGCCAATCTGTTGCCACATCAATATGAACAACAAAAAACTAAAACAAAACAAACAACAAAAACAATAAAAAAATAAGAAGCATACTAGAACCAGTACAATGAAATTTCTTAGTTGATCCAAACTAGATTTTGCCAGATTCTTAGTAAAGTCATAGGGGTCTTTTAGAATGTGAACCTCCTGAGCATTTTTCTCAGATATTTTGCTTCAATTACACCCAACTTGCAATGCAGTGCTGTCATTTTGCCCTTCCCCCATTACCCTTACACACCACATAGTTCACACTTCCCTGTCTTCTAAATTCTCTTTACTTGGAATTTTCATTCCTTCTCAGAGATATTAATCTGAGCCTACATTCCTTCTTTAATCTAGCATCTACTAACCTGACTTTGAAGTTGAGCTTTTCTCATTTAGACTTTGGCACTTTCAAGGAAATATTTGGCCACATCCAACTATTTCTTTTCAATCAAGTAATGCCTTATCGACTTATAATAAAATGATTTTAGAAGTTTTAAAAATAGTGAAGATATGGATAGTGAAGATATGGAAAGATATTTTAATGGCATTATTCCCATCCATATTTAGGCATAGGGATGTTAGTGGAAATTAGCATTAAGCACCTAGTAGAATATATTTCCTAACACATCTAGATGAGGTACATACCCAAAAAGAAATAAACCTTTTTAAAGGTTTCTTTTAAGTAGCATCTGGTATGGCTTATCTATTCTACGCACACCAAAAACCAGAACTTTAAGTGATTTCTAGTGCTCCTGTCTGCAAGAACATCTAAAAGGAATCTTTATTTTAGATTTCTCTAAGAAAAGATTAAAAGGCATTATGAAATAAACTATACACATTTCTAAATTGTTAATTATAATTCTGTTTCCTTGATTACAATTAAATGATAAACAAAAGTCTTTATCAGATTCATTTATATATTCTATGATTGTAAGACAGTAACTTTTACAGAAATGTAGTAAATCTAAAAATCGAGAGATTCTCTTTCTTCCCTTTCGCCCTATCTGTAAAATGCTGACCATCATTGTTTTCTGTTCTCCCTAAACATAATTAATTTTACATCCCCCTAAGTCTTGCTCTCTTCTTCTCTCTCTCTGAAGCATTAAGGTGGCTTAATACTCTTGATATTTAAAGGGAAAAGAACTACCATGTTAACACATATTCAATAAATTCTGTTTATGTGAAATCATTCATTATAATTTATGTGTGTGTGTGTATTTTAAATATCAGACATTACGGATGATGGTAAAACCCCATGCTTTATTTTTTTTCCTGTTTAACCCTGTCATTCTCACATGTTGGGAATACTTTGAATTTTTTTTCTGTATGGCATCATAAGTACATTAACTTTGAGTTTATCATATAACTATTAACTATATAACTAGTGAGGAAAATGAGGGTAGTAAAATGAGGAATGAAAATAAAGGGAAAAAACATAAATACTGGATTGGAACTAAAAATAAACAGTAAAGAATCAAGGATGCTTGCAAGGTTTTTAGTGTAAATAACTGGAAGTATAGAGATTCTAGTCACAGATATGTGGGTACTAGAAAGAGAAGAAAATTAGAGTAGATGAAGGATTCTCTTATTCAAGTTTGAAATGTTGGTCACATAATTAAGCAAAGTCTAGTAGAACGTCAAAAATATAATTTGAGGTTTGGTGAGGGTAGAATTCCAGATAAGTATTCAAGTGTCATTATTCTAGATCCAATTAGATGTAAAAAGACAGAAAAGACAGAAGTATAGAGAGGTTTGGAGTAGATGCTTCCCAGTTATTTTGTACCGTGGAGCACTTTGGCTTTTCCAGTGAAGCCTGTGGACCTCTTCTTAGAATAATGGTTTTAGATAAAGAAAATAAAATATATGAAATTAAAATAATCAGTTTTAAATAAAGCTATCAAAATAATTTAGAATGTGCTATAGTAATATAAGTGCTTACTTATTAATGCATAGATAATAAGATTTAGCGGTGGGTCTACTAACTGCAATAATTTCAAGGTAATAATGACTAAATATTTTAGGAGATCTGAAAAAGAACAGTAATGTGATGTAAACTGTCTATATTTTCCTGTGGTGCCATAGTTTTAAAGATCATAGACTCTAGTCAAAACAATATCATACATCCTGGAGCAAGTCACTTCACCTCTCTGTGTCTCAGTCTCTTTATCTTTTAATCCTCAAAGCATTATTGTGAGGGTAAATGTTTTATTGTTTGCAGTATGGCCTGGTGCATGTCAAGCACTATTTAATAAAAACCATTTGTCAAATAAATAAACATGGTCGAGTAAACCCCCTTGCAGACTGAGCCATGCAATCAGTTACAGCTTGCCTCTATCTTAAAGGTCTTGAGCCACTGAAAGAGACAAATATCGAGTAGACAGAGAGAAAGGGGAAAAAAAAAATACTAGGAGAGTGCAAGTCACAATGAAATGAGTTTCAAAGGGAGGTCTTTCAGAGGAACAGACTCTACTTGGAGGTCAAAGACTGAGACTGAGAACAGATAGCCGGACTGGGATTGGCCTGCAGTAGATCATTGATGGTCTTCGGTGAAGGCCTAAATAGGTAGATTGAAGCAGATGCCAGACACTAAGACATTTACTGAATAGACTGATAGTGAACAAAGGCAGTGAATTGGATTACTTTCCCCGAAAGTCAGCCTATGAAAGAAACGATATCAAAAGTTTATTAGCCATAGCAAAAAACCCGGGCACAGTGGATGGTACAGGAGAAATAGTCAATGAAGAAAGATTGAAGATGTAAAAGAAAGAGTGTGTCATTGATAGAACCAGGTCTTGAATAATGTAGGAAAGAATGAGACTTATTTAGAAAGTTTTACCTTGGACTAAAAAGGACGCAGCCACATTTTTTGAAGCTGGAGGCTGTAAGGAGAAAAGAATAAAAATAGCAAGTGTTGAGATCAAATTAAAAAGAAGACTTTGAAGGCCTGTGCTGGAGCATCTCCTTCACCCAGGGCTATGACAGGAGATATCTTTGAAACACATAAGGGGTGAGGAGAAAGATGGGAACCTTAGCATGAGTGAGAAGTATTTTTGATCAACTGCTTCAGAAAATGTAACAAGCATCTAACTATAAATGAGTATAAGTATTGTCAAAAAACTATGGTGACCAAACTGTAGTTGGTGTAAAGAGAAATAAGTAGATTTCATCTTAAATGTCACTTCCTTGGGTAAATCCTTATTGACCCAGCTCCCAAAATATGTTTTATTATTAATGTGTGCTGTCATTGTGCCCCACATTTATATAATTATTTTTGCTGTGTGTGACTTTCTCATTGGAGTGTAAACTCTTTTTTTCCAGTTTTATGGAGAAAGAATTGACATACACCACTGTTTAAATTTAAGGGTGTACTGCATGAGGGTTTGATTTACATATGAAACGAGTACCACAGTTGGTTTAGTTAATATCCATCATCTCATATAGATACAATAAAATATATGCAGCCTATGTCTTCAGTGACCACAGAGATCATTCAGCGATTTATTTTATTTAATAAGCATTCATCTAGTACTTACTATGTGGTAGGCATTTTCTTAAGTGTTTTATCAATTGCTTATTAAATCTTATGACAGCATTTAAATTTAATTTTCTTGGTAACTTATGTTAGAATGCTAGACGGTGACTCCCATACACCTTCTTATTAATAATTTAACTTAAAGAAAACATACTAAGAATAAATACATTTATGTAACAATCAAATGCTACCATAGTAAATGTCTTGATATTTATCCATATTAACAGTCTTTGTGAACCTCTCTTGGCACAAAAAGACATACATGAATAGATTCACCAATTAATTTATTCATGGATGCATGCATACCTTCATTTATTCAATAAAATTTTACTGAGTATTTGCTATGTAAAGCAATGTATTCGATGATTTTTAAAAAGTTAATATAAATAAGATCACCTCACATTTAAGAGGTGGAGTTTGTTGAAGCAAAGAATTCAGATAAGACAAGAAATAAAGTAATGACACATAATACATGGAAGCTTGAAAAACAATTTTATAATAAACATAAAACAATTTTATAATAAACATAAAAACAATGCCCAGGGTAGATTTTGTAAGACAACAGAGAATAGAGTGCGTATGCTGAATGGGTGCCATTTGGTAATGGAAGTCCCTACTATTACACAGTCCAAGAGGATGTAGAAAGTGGATAGGCTTCAGCTGGATCAAGATTTTCCTGCATTAAAGTGATGTGCTAACAATTGTCAAGGGAAAATCGTTTGCTAAACTATAGGGAAAATGCAGCCACTTCAGTAAAAGGAAACTTTGTCTACTAGTTTCCAGCTGCAAAATCATCTACCGTTTCTACATTTTTTGTTTGTTTTACTGTTTCTGAACTTTGATTGCTGTAAGAACTAGAAATATATTTCATCTCCAGCTGGCAATAAAGTTCTACCCATTTTCCAAGTTGGATTGCTATATTCTTTCTTAATGAGTCTACCATAGTTCACTCTCCAGAGCCTTTAAGTAGATCAGAAATTAAGCCCTAGCCAGAGGAACAGCAGAATACCATGGTCTCTCCATCCTGATGCAATGCTTTTTTCAATAGTTATCACTTAATTTCTGTTCCAAGTAAGAGGTGTCGTGAAAGATTAAATAAAAGATGAATTTGAAAACTCATGAACCTTGTTTTCTTCTAATTTGTCATATACTAAAAACACTAACTCTGTTCTCAGAGAGGGGATAAAAAAGTGGAAGGTCCTATAATTTTGTCTTGGTATAATCAGAAAATGGCAATTATATTTTTACAGGTGACATCATATGCTGCCTTCTCAGATTACAGCAATATTTTCTGATCTAAAATATTATAACTACTAATAAATAAATTTTTGAACAAGAATGTTAAATGATTAGCTGGGGTGCAGGTTTTTAAATTTTGGGACATTTGCTGCTCTAATAATAATAACAGCGTATGAATGAAAAGATTTTTTTCCTGTGCTTTCAGGAAGTCGTTAATCTTGCATTTCACACAAGCAAGTCCAGTATTAACCACATTCAAAAATAGACTAAAACTGTCATATGAATAAATGTTTCATGACAAACTAGTTAAAATTGATAATAGCCTCATTTTAAGAAAAACATAAGACAGTGTTTGGATTTGCTTGAGTGAAAATCTTCCATGTAGTTAATGACGGTAGAAGGAATGAATTAAAAAACTCATTGTGTATAATTGTACATTTTTTCCCTTATTCAGACACCCAATATAAAGGCTGTTGTCACATTATGCCATTTTTTCACCTATGGCAGTTAAGCAAGTACAGAGTGGAGGTCGTAAATACTAGATAAAAGCTGGCCATTGGTATGGACTGGAATCTTCTTTTTGGAGCAGTTAAATGTGTAGCTTCTAACATTTCAAGTAATTTCTATGCATTTTTCTTCCATGTAAAGATAAAAATTATGTATAGACTATGAGTGTTGATGGTATTTTCAAACAATAAAAAAAAGCAAGTTGTAAAGATTATTTTTACATTTTGCATTTTAGACCTAATGTAGAAGACAAAATTTTCCAAAGCTCACCTCAACAATATTACAGACTCCTGTAATCTGATTTATTTAATCAAGCCCAGCAAAGCTAAGTTATTTGCTAAAAAATAAAACAAAAACAAACAAAGAACTTCAAATCACCTTGAATTTCACAGGAAATTCACAGGGCTAATGTGACACTAAAACTTAAAGCGGCTCATGAATGATCAGTTGGCAAGGAAACTTGCATTGAACACATAATGCAGTTTTAGTTCATATCTTTCATAGCTTATAAAACTTCAAACTTATTCATACAGGTACAGTATATTAACTGTAGCCAAACTGAATAAACACATGTCGAGTATTTTAAATCAATATTAGAAATAGTTTCCAATATTTTTGTTGTAAGGAATGAAAATTTTCTTATGCATATACCTATGTAAAGTTCTCCCCATTGATGTCATGTGTGCTAAATTTAACAAGCTATGTTTTCTTCAGATTTATTAACACAAATTACATAGTAGCCAATCAAATATATGATTCATACCAAGTGAAGTTTTCAAGATTATGTAGCTACTGATCAATAGAATAAAATATTAGCCCTCATTCTCATACCTACTGGGGAAAAGGTGGACAAGAGAAGAATTTCAAAATAGAGATGGAGAGACAAAAAATGAGAAAAATAGAAAGAGAAACAGAAGTGTATCAGAGTTCCAAGATCCTTATGGGCAAGTGCTAAATTAATCCGTGTATTGAAATGAGCCCTGGTAATGATTTCTGGGGTCCATGTATGTGGCAAAGCAGGAAACCAGAGGCGGAATTGAGATTCAGAACTGGTAATTCTTTACCCTGTAAGTCTTAGTGGGAGTTAAAAATTGCTTCTTTTTAGAAAAACCAGTAATGTTCTGACTTTCCCAGCTAGGGCACAGCCATGTGACAAAGCTCCACAAACTACCTGATTCAGGCTTACATTGGGACTATACATCTCCCTCTCTCAATATTTATCTCTCTGTTTCTCTTCTTTTCTTTCTAACTCTCTCTCTCTCTCTCTCTCTCTCTCTCTCTCTCTCTCTCTATCTCTTTATTTATCTCTCCCCCTCCCCGCCCCCATCAGGGCTGCAGTAGCAATTTCTAGAAGGCCAAATTCCATGTGCAGAAGGTTTTGTGATTAATTTTTTAGTTCAGAGCTCACATTCCTTGGATCTTTGTGGGAATACTTTGAGGCCCTGGTAAAAGATGTGTTCCTCTGAGAGGTTACAACACAGACTGTTTTCACAGGCAAAATCTTGGCCATAATACTCTGGGAACTGCTGAGAAATCAGTTTGATTCATTCTGTTAAATTATGCCTTCAATAGGTTTGTATTTAAAGAGCCATTAGCATGGCTTTTCAGCACTTGTGGTGCTGGTTGGCGATCCTCATTAAAGGTCCAGGATTAGGCTTGTTTAATAGTATTCCAAGATGGGAATGAAAAAATGTTAGGCAGGAGGGAACTACAGTTACCAAAATGTACTTTTGGATTTTTAATGGCATTTGATGCTTCTCTGAAGCTTTTTCTATGTTTGGTACATTTAATGGGACTTTTTCTTTCAGTGTGACTTCACATCGAATCAAATGTAAGCTCTAATTGAAGATATTTGCACATGGATTGTGTATCAGAAACCACAAATTCATGTTTCATCCTCTTTTGAGGTATTTATCTTCGGCGAACGTATGTAAGAATTTATTTTGGGCATTTGCTTATGAAGGAAATTACTGGGTCATATGGTGTCTTAATTCAAAAGCTTCCAAAAATGGTTGTACCAGTGTGCAACCCAAGTAGAATGTGATATCCAAGTCGTACCACATCTTTATCAACATTTAGACTTGTCAGACTTTTTCATTTTAGCCATTCTGATGAGCACTAGTGGTCTCACTGTGATTGTAATTCGCATTTCCCTAATGATTTAGGAGGTTGATTGTCTTAGGTTACTGACATTTTTGGTAACTTCAGATAACTTCATTTGTAAAATTCTTATTCATTTATCTTGCCAATTTTTTTATTGGGTTATCAATATTTTTTTTTATTTGGGGGGAGCTTTTTTTACTGGATACATGTTCGCTGTTAATTATACATACTTTGCAAAATTTTCACTATTTTGAGGCTTAATTTTGATGAACAAAATTTGTTATTTTATTTTAGTAAATTGACATATCTTTTAAGCTTAGAAGTTTTGTGTTCTTATTTAACAAATCTTTGTATACCCCTAAAATCTTGAAGATATTTTCTCGCAATCTACCATTTGAGTTCTATAGGGACTATGCACAAGGTAAAAATTTTTTTTAATTAATGTACATATCCAGTTGATTCAGGACCATGTTTTGAATAAAACCAACATGTATACACTACTCTTCAGTGCTACCTTTATCTTAAATCAAATGTTCCTTAAAGTCCTTTCACCCCCGCTCTATTACAACAGTGTAATGCTCAGCAGTCTCTCTTCGAGTCCATCTGGTTCAAGCCTGTTTTATCTTGCATATAGAGGAACTAATTAATAGAGGAATCTGTGTGTGTCTAGAGTTCTACAAAAACAGTCCCTCCTATTTCCCGTCCCCTTGACATAAAAGAAGCCTGAACGCTGTACTTTCTTATGATGAATTTGAGGAACCACGAGAGCTCTCATCTCCTCAGCTGGTATCTTCTCAATCAATAAACTTTTCATTACTCCAAATGCCGATGTTTTGAGTTTTGGCTTTTCAAAGTAACAGGGCACACAGACTTTCAACCGATAATATAAGCAGCACTCTCTCTAAATCCCCACAAAAAGTTAACCAATCCAGAAGTTCTCTAAACCCTGCCCTTTTGGGTTTTTATGAAGACTTTATTACAAAGGCAGAAATGATTAAATCTTTAGACTTTGGTGATTGATTCAACAGGGAGGCTCCTCTGCCTCTCCGGAAATCAGGGGGTGGGACTTAAAGTTTCGACCCTCTCTATTCAGGGTTGGTTCTCCTAGCAACCAACCCCATATTAAGTGTTTTCCAAAATCACTTCATTAACATAATAAAAGACACCTTTCTACTCTCATCGCTTAGGAAATTACTAGGGTTTTAGAAGCTCTGTGCCAGAAACTGGACTTAGACCAAATATAGAGTTCTTATTTAAATCACAATATCAAACCTGCAAATCACTGATTCATTAACTTAACAGATTTCTGAACACAAGTGAGTTCATGCAACTCCTGTTATAAAACTACCGGTGCCTTCTCATTCTCCTCAGTATAAAATCTAAAATTTTTACCATTGGCGAGAAACTTTTCCTGTAAAAAGCTTGCCATTAAATATTTTTTGTAGCAACTGCCAAACTTTGCCATTGTAGCACAAAAACAATCACAGATAATGCAAAAATAAGAGTATGGCTGTGTTCCAATAAAACTTTATTTATAGACACTGAAATTTGAAATTTATATAATTTTCAATATAATAATAATGTATCAGTATCGATTCATTCATCTTGATATATGAACCATACTAAATTAAGATGTTACTTATAGGTGAAATCCTGTATGGGTTAAATGGTAACTCTGAACCATCTTCACCACTATTATATAAATCTAATAATATATGTTACTAAAAATGTACTTAAATTTTTAAAAAACATTAAATTTAGAATTACAAACTAATGATACTATACAAAAGTTTTTAAATTAAGCAAATGCTTAATTCACAATGGAATATTTTGAATACCATTTTGGAGGAAACCATTTTGAATCTTCTAACAGAATATTATGTTATCACCCAAATAGTTTGAAGTTAAAATATTTTTGATATTAACAACATACAAATTTTTTTTCTTCAAAGTGAAATTATTAATGTTTTCAATAATGCTTTGGCATTATCTTTCATATTACCTATAATGTTTAAAGTATCAAAATATTAGAATGTTACAATAAATTCATAATATCCTAAAATTGTAGAAGCTTTTCATTGATTTTCACTTAACTTACTTAAATATTTTATGTGTTCCATCATAGGATTAAAATTTGGTGGGATGCAAACTAACATTTTTTGAGCATTTATGTTCTACCGTGCATTAACTACTCGAAGGCCTCATATCTGTTACCTAGTTTACTCCTTACTACTCCCCAAGAGACCCATAATTTAATATATTTAGAGAGGGGGAGACAGATTCAGTGACTATAAGGCAGTTCTATTAAAAGATAATGAGTAAAGGCAGAGAATCTTCACTGTAGTACTCACTTCTCTATCCCTAGAACCCAGAACTGTGACAGGAAGATAGAGGACCCTAATTAAATAGTATTGAATACATGAATGAGGATAAGCTACTTGTCCAAAGTAATATAATTACTTAGAATAGAATTAGGATGAAATCCAAAGTTATTAGCTTGTTGCCTACATGGCCCTGTCATGAGCCCATCTCATGGCAGTTGACCCTACGATGCCTGAAGGAGAGGTTCTAAAGGAAAATACATGCCTAGGAGTCCACAGCCACCCGGGGCAGTGTCCTGAGGTAGGTACCAAATCATCAAATCTCCAAGGAGAAATTTAGGCAAATTGGGAAAACTAGTCTAGATTTTCTCATTGACTCTTATGAACAAGTTACTCTGCTCTTTCATTACATGAAATGAAAGCTCTGATTTTATAATATATTCAAACTTGTATTTTTCAGAAGCTCATTAGGTCCATTCATTGCATACTGTTCCTATTTACTAGACTGTAAAGTTTTTATAATAACTGTAGCAAAAGAAAAAAAATAAAGTACAATACTGTTGAGTGACTTTACCTACAAACAGCTTAAAGGGAAACATAAAAACAAAAACCCGGATATAGATATATTTTTTAAAAAATACTACATAATTATGAATGAATACAATGATGTATGCCAAGCGTAAAAAACTGAATTCTGTCTGGAAATTCCACCTTTTTATGTACTATGTTTGGGGCTGGGTGAGGGAGAGTTGACTGTAAATATGAAGCCAAAATATAAATTTTATGGCTTAAAATTTAGTAACTTTTAAATTCTTAATATTTCCCTTTTGAAATTTAAAGTCTGTGTTCTAAAGCCATTTTGAATAAGTACCTAAGTATAAACTTCACTGCTTTGAAAATACTAAGCTAATTTATTGTTAATAGCAGTGTTTTTCCTCTTCTCCTTCTTCTTCCTCTTCCTTTTCCTATTCTTCTTCCCTTCTGTTTATGCATTTCTTGAGCAGCTATTCTGTGCCAGACACTGTGTATTAGGCTAAACATACCTCAGATTCTATATTCTTATAGAGTTCATACTCTAATAGAGAAATGGAGGAAACTAACAACAACTAGTCAATAATACTTGAGAATAACAGACTGATAACAGTAATCTCAGCAATAATAATTGCCCATTTTGAGTGTTTAGCCTGTGTCAAATGCTGCGATAATTTTAATCTTATTGATCTCATATTAAAAATTGGAAAAATATGTATACATGGAGACACTGGAGACAGATTTATTTAAATGAAACAACGAGGTGGACAAAGATTAAATATCTTACTAAAGAAGTAAAAGGTAGTAAGTGGTGGAGACAGGATTTGAACCTCAGACAAAAGCCCAGGCCTTTTAACATTCTTATACACTGCCTTTCAAGACTAGCTAACAATTTGAAGTGAGAACAAAATCCCTTCATAAAATACAAAAACTTTATAAGTTTTATTTCTAGAAATATATTATTAGAAAAGGGACAACGGTTATACACTAGCACTTTAATAGCAAAGTGGTTAATAACAAAAATTCTGGAGTTAGACATTTTGAGTTAAACTCTAAATCTGCCACTAACTAGCTGTGTAATTCTGGGCCAATTCAATATTTAACCATATAATATTTAAAAATTCAATACTTGACTATTCTGCTTTTTCATTTATAAATGTTCATATAAATATTAAATGATATACATTTAAGTGCTTAGAAAAGCACCTAATTGTATGTCATAAAAATACATTAGCTATTTTTATTGTTATTAACCTGTACTCTCTGGATTAATCAGAACAGATCTGAAGTAAGTACCTCACTTCTAAGGGACTCTTTCACAATCGTTCCATCTCTCTCTGCAAATTTCAGATTCTTGTCTCCTCCACTACTAGTAAATATTAGTCACTTGTTTATGTGTCTCTTTCTCCTTTATGTCAACGCTTCTCTGCACCCTTTAACCTTCCATTCTTATCCTTTTGTTACATTCTTCAATCTGTATTTTCACTCTTCTACCCTTTTCTTCATCTCAAACTTTTAAATTTATTTATAATTTACACTATAATTTTTATATAATTTTTTTCTTACATTGACCCTACTTCACAACTCCTGCTGTTCAATTGGTATGTTACCATGTTCTACACAATGTTACTTTCTTCTCTTTTTCTAGTTAGTAATGCAGTATATAATTGCCCATTTTTTTCATTTGGTGAATGAGCCTTGTCTACTATCATTTTTAACTTTATATCTTAAGTAGAAAGATGAGGAAGAGTAAACTTCTCTCTATTTACTACCTTTTTCCCCTCTTTTATCTCTTAGAGTCAGGCTTTTTTTTTTTTTTTTTTTTTTTTTTTGCAAGATCCTTATTATATCGTACTGTATTATGTTATACCATATCATGTATCATATTATATGGTATTTATTTCAAAAACATTCACTTTGATTTGTATAAACTCTTTCTAACTTCAAATCTCTCTCTTTTACTGTTCTCTGGACACATTACAAATGAATATGAACATTTTCTAAACTGTAATCTAGTGCCAAGGTGGCGTGGGTTCTTCTGACCACTACATTGTTATAAACAAAACTCACACCGTAATTTTCCCTCAAATGACATCACAGAATTTTCTATCCAAAGCATGAATATCTTTGGATGAGGGAGGCAACCAGAAGTGAAAATAAATGTAGGAAAATTATATATTATACTTTCTAAAGTTTGTGTTCAGCACATTTTGAGCCAACATCTGCCCCTTAGATGTAGTCACACAAACTCTATAAATCTTTAATAATTGGGTACCCAAACATAAAATAATATGAAATGACTGATTTATAATTAAAACTCCTTGAAATTCCATGAAAATAGACAATTTTCACTTCAGATGTTATCAGTTGATTATAATTTTACTTTCGAAATTGAACAAAAATATATTTAATGTACCATCTAGATGATTTACACTAACCTTGAGAACACTATCCTCTAAAATCCAACTTGAAAATTTCTATAACTAAAATTTCACATAAGATCCAGATTTAAGCACTGTTTTAGTAGAAAGTGTATCATTCTATGGGTATTAACTATCACATCAATATTATCCCAGGAAAAAGTAAATGCGTAGGTAGAGGCAACCAGCAGGGCCTTCTCAGGCTGTCTCTGCTTACTGTTTCAAACATGGTCCTTAAACCAGAAGCATCACCATATCCTTTTGACCAATGCTTCTCAAACTTGTATGTGTTTATACTTCAACATTGATTCATAAGTCCTGGAATGAAACTGAGATTTGCATTTCCAATCGGCTTCCAGGTGATACTAAGGCTGCTGGTGGGTGGTCCGCACTGAATTGCCAAGGTTCTAGAAAATCAAGAGTAACTATGTATATGCTGTATTTTAACATCCTACCAGTAATGATGTTATTTTATGATACAATCTTTGCTATATTTATGTGTATTTATGTAGAAATTTGGAGATAGCAAGTATTTATTAAATATATATCTATAAGATTCAATTTAGAAGTAAAAAACTTATGATAGGAAAGAATTAAATTACCATAAGGTTTTCTGAAGCATAAAAATCACCATGGAAAAAAGTCAGAAGAATTTTATTAGACTACTGAAAAGGGAAATGTATTTATTCATCGCAAAATGGCACATATTTTGTTGAGGCCATGATTTATTTCCTTTTCATTTGATATCCTTGTCTTGCCGATGGGTAAAAACAACTATATCATTTCTTGGAAAAGAAACACTCATTTTAAATTGTACCTATTCTTTTTCATAAGGAAAAAATAGCAAAATCAGGATGTTTCACAATTATTAAGTTGTCAAAATTTGAACTCTCTGTGTTAATATATTAAGATTATGCATTTATGAAGTTCCTATCAAGATGGCGGAGTAGGTAAATGCTGTGTTTGCCTCCTCTCACAACCACATCAGGTGGAAGTCACCTGAAGTCTAGTTGAACAGAAGTCCTATAACTGGAAACACACAAAAGGGGCCATCTTGAGACTGACAGGAGGGGCAGAGATGCAAAACAAACTGGTCCCACACCCAAGTGTGGTGGTTGGAAATTGGTAGAAATATCTTAGCTGTGGAAGTCCCCAAGGAAGACCAAGGTTCCAGAACCCAGAATTTCAGTACTGGGAAGAGAAGCCTCAATAACATTTGGCTGTAAAAACCAGAGGAGATGCTGGCTGAGTGAGACAGAGGACCACGGGAGTCACAGACATTCCTCTTAAAGGGCTAGTAACTGGACTTACTTGCTGACAGACTCACTCTCTCTGAGCTCCAGTGCTAGGACAGCAACTCGAAAAGCACCAGGAATATACAAGGAGGAACTGAATTGTCTGGCTTTGGAGTGAGGGATTGAGGGGTAGCTTCCTCCCAGACAGAAGTGTTGACACAGGAAATTGTTCCTTTGTTGAGCCCTCCCCAACCTTGGCTTGCCAACACAGGCAGGTACCATATCTGAGTCTCCATCAACATAGCTAACATTGGTCACCCAATCCCTCTCAATGTGAGGGTTCATCAAATCTTTTTCCAGTGGATTTTCCATACAAACAGCCTGTCTTGGCTCATGCTAAGGACTTTCCTAAAATCTCTAGAAGTTTCAAAAAACCTAACAAGCAGCGTTTGGCCCCGATGTGCCCTGTACCTCTTGCTAAGCAGCCCTACACCCAGTACTAATGGCAGCTGGCCTTGGTTCATGACTTGACCTCTTGAGGCAACTTCAAGCCCAGTGTGGGTGGCAGACATCTATGGATCACTTAGTGGCTCATGCCAGGTGGACAGGGGCAGAGCACAAGCTGCAGCCGAACTTAGCCTGTGACAAGGCCCCTCCTAGGAGGTCCCATGTGCACGCCTGGTGGCCAGCGTCAGTGTGAGTCAGAGCACCACCAGTGGTCACATCTGAGGATGACACACCCAAAAGGCAGAGAGATCAGGCGCCCTGCTAAAGCGAATCCTACTCTATGGGGTCAGCCCCTATACAACAGCTCCTCCACTGGTCACAGCCAGTCATTACAACCAATCAGCCCAAGGGTCAATCCCTCCCTCTGATAAACAAACAGCAAACAAAGCTCAATTACTACAGGAGGGCACACACAACCCACACAAGGTAAATACCTGGAGCACCTACCTCAGTGACAAGGGAAGACTGTGCCACTGGGACCCAAAGCACACATAAGCCCACTCTACTAAGACCAGGAGACATAGCAGCCCTACCTAATATATAGAAACAGACACAAGTAGGCAGCCAAAATGAGAAGGCAAAGAAACATATCCCCAATAAAGAACTGAACAAAGTTCCAGAAATAAAACTAAACAAAATAGAGACAAACAATCTACCAGATGCAGAGTTCGAAGGTTCTCAGGTTATAAGGATGCTCAATAAACTTAGAAGGAACTCAGTGAAACCTTTAACAAAGAGATAGAAAACATAGAAGTGGAGATAGAAAACATAAAAAAGAATCAGTCAGAAATGAAGAATACAATAACTAAAATGAAAAATACCTTAGGAGGAATTAACAGTAGATTAAATGAAGCAGAGGATAGAATCAGTGATTTAGAAGATAAAGTACCAGAAAACATCCAATCGGAATAGGAACAAGAACTAAAAATCCAAAAAAAAAAAAAAATGTGGATAGTTTAAGAGGCCTATGGGACAACATCAACCATGCCAACATTCGAATCATAGGGATATCAGAAGCAGAAAAGAGAGAGTGCACGGATTGAAAACTATTTTAAGAAATAATAACAGAAAACTTCCCTAACCTGGTGAAGAAAATAGACATACAAGCCCGGAAAGTGTGAAGAGTCCCAAATGAGATGAATTGAAAGAGGCCTATATCAAGAGACATCATAATTAAAATGCCAGAGGTTAAAGACAAAGAGAGAATTTTAAAAGCAGCAAGAGAAAAGCAGTTATGCAAGGGAGCTTGCATAATACTGTCAGCTGATTGCTCAACAGAAACTTTGCAGACCAGAAGGGATTGGCAAGAAATATTCAAAATGATGAAAAGCAAGAAATCACAACAAAGATCACTCTACCCAGCAAAGCTATCATTTAGAGTTGAACAGATAAACAGCTTCCCAGACCAGAAAAAACTGAAGTTTCTTATCACAAAGTCAGTATTAGAGGAAATGTTGGAGGAACTTCTTTAAGAAGGAAAAAAAAAAGTTAAATATATGAATAATAAAATGACAATAACTATATATATATATATATATATGTCAACAATTACTTTCAATGTAAATGGATTCAAATGTTCCTGTCAAAAGATAGGGTGGCTGAATGGATAAGAAAATAAGACTTTACAAATCTGACTGCAAGAGACTCATTTCAGATTGAAAGACACATGCAGACTGAAGGTAAAGGGACACAAAAAAAAAGATGTTTAATGAAAATGGAAAGAAACAAACAAAAAGCTGGGGTAGCAATATTTATACCAGACAAAGTAGACTTTAAAATAAAGGCTATAACAAGAGACAAAGAAGGACCCAATTATCCTACTTCTGGGTATTTATCTGAAGAAACCCAAAACACTGCTTTGAAGGGATATGTGAATCCATTTGTTCATTGCAGCACTATATACAATAGCCAAGATATAGAGGCATCCTAGGTATCCATCGATGGATAAATGGTTGAAAAAGAGGTGGTTTATATATACAATGGAACATTACTCAGCTATAAAAAATATTGAAATCTTGCCATCTACCACAACATGGATGGACCTAGAGGGTATTGTGCCAAGTGCAGTAAGTCAAAGATGAATGCCATATATGAAATCTAGAGAATAAGATAAACAAACAAACAAGAAACAAGCTCAAATTGGTAGTAGAAAATAGTCATGGGGGAATGTAGAGTATAGCATGTAGTAGTATTCTAGTAACTATGTATGGTGTCAGATGGGTACTGGATTTATTTGGGTAATTGCTTCATAAGTTATATAAATGTCTAATCACTAGGTTGTACAACTGAAATTAATATAATATTATATGTCAACTATAAATTAAAAAATAAAAATATAAACATTCTAAAAAGATTGTGCAATTGTTTTTGATAATTTCTGATTCTAAATGAAATAGCTGTTTTTACTTCCTAATTGATTTAGTACCTGATAGATGTGACATATCCACTTGAGCAACATTTTCTAAAATAAGATAATGCTATGTAAATAAAATATTTGTAACAGATGCTTATACAAGAAACGTTAAGAACTTTTAGAAACCATCTGGTACAACTCCTTTATTTTAAAAAAGAAAAATCAAAGGTCCAATGAAGCAAGGTGATTTATTCAAAACCCTACTCAGCTAGTTAGCAGCAGAGGTGGGGTTAGAGCCCAAAGTACTTAATGCCTAAGAGATTTTTTTCCTATAATAGTTTAAATTTTTTGGCTTGCTTATCTGAATTTGGTGTTTTAAAAGCCCAGAGAAGAATGATGATGATAATAAATGCATGTAGCATAGAAAGGATCTACCCAGGATTATTTATTTCCTTGATTTGTTGTTTTTTTTCTATTTAAATGAGATTAAAATATTTACTAAAATATACATAGACTATGACAAGAAACAATTTTGATGGTGAGTTATCAAATAACTGTATTCATTGTAAAAAAACATCTTCAAAATTAGAGGATACGGGGTTTAAATTAAAAAACAAAATCAGAAATTCAATGCATATATTTGAAATATACATATTACTTTTCTTGTTTTAAGTAGAAGATAAAAAATAATTTTTACTTATGACAATTCTGGATCTTCATCTGCCTCTCATAACTGGAAATCCAGCCTTTTCTCAACATCCTGAAATACTCCAAGCACTCTAAACTTGCTTGCCTGGATTTGTTGAATTTTTCCTCTTTCCTGCTGACCTGGCTAACATGGCCAGAGACTGAGCACTCAGGTATAACTCATTAAGCCAAATTTATGCAAGAGTTGGATTTCTTATAACCTCTCTTTGTGGTTAAAAATTCTCTAGTACCAAACTGCTCTACTGGCTAAAGTTCAGAGCAGGTCAGTTTTTTGGTGCAAGTCCATAAATGATAGAAGTTGCCACAGAGCTGGAGCTCTGTGTTAGGCAGAAATCAAAGAAACCCAGAAATCAATTTAGCTCTTAGGTAAGGCCTTTTGCAATGCAGCTACTCATTCTCTGGGTAGGGATCCCTCTCAATGTTAGGTTCATTAAGGAGATCCCACAGCAAAAAGAATTACCACAAGCCTTAACTATGACAGCTCTTAAAACACTTAGGACTTTGGTTTTTAGAGCATGTTAAGGTTTGCAGTGAAATTAAGGAAAAAGTACAGAAATTTCTCGTATGTTGCCCTCCGACCCCAACATACATAGCCACTCCCATTATCAACATCACTCATCAGAGTGGTACATTTGTTGTAATTGATGAACATAAACTGATACATCATTATCACCCAAATTCCATAGATTGCCTTAGGGTCCACATTTGGTGTTACACATTCAATAGGTTTGGATAAATATATAATGCTATGTATACATTCTTATGATATTTTACACAGCTCTTAAAATTCTCTGTGCTCTGCCCATTCATCTCCATCATCCCAACCTCTTGGCAATCAGTGATCTTATAATTGTCTCTATAGTTTTGCCTTTTCCAGAATGTCATATAGTTGAAATTACACAAGATATGGACTTTTCAGATTGGCTTCTTTGTCTTTTCATGGTTTGATAGTTCATTTCTTTTTACTATTGAATAATATTCCATTGTATGAACGTACTACAGTTTTATTTATCCATTCACCTACTGACGGACATCATGGTTGCTTCCAAGTTTTGGTAACTATGAATAAAGCTGCTATAAATATATGTGTGCAAGTTTTCATGTGGACATAAATTTTCAACTCTTTTGGGTATATAACAAGGATTGCGATCACTGGATCATATGGTAAGAGTGTAATTAGTTTTGTAAAAACCTGACAAACTCTCTTCCAGAGGGGCTGTCCTATGTGCCAGCAATAAATGAGAGTTTCAGTTGCTCCACATCCTCACCAGAATTTGGTGTTCTCAATGCATTTTGGCTATTCTAATAGGTGTGTAGTGGTATTTCATGGTTGTTTTAATTTGCATTACACTGATGGCATATGATACGGAATATCTTTTCATATGCTTATTTGCCATCTGTATATCTTCTTTGGTAAGGCAATTATAAAGGTTTGGGCCCACTTTTTAGGGGATTGTTTATTTTCTTAATGTTGACTTTTAAGAGATTTATTTGTATATTTTGGATAACAGTCCTTTATCAGATTGGTCTTTTGCAAACATTTCTCTCAGCATGTGGATTATATTCTCATACTCTAGACATTGTCTTTCAGAAAGCAGAAGTTTTCATTTTAATGAAGTCTAGCTTATTAACTATTTCTTTCATGGATCATGCCTTTGACGTCTTATCTAAAAAGCCATTGCCAGATCCAAAGTCATCTAGGATTTCCCCTAGGTTATCTTCTAGGAATTTTATAGTTTTGCATTTGATATTTAGTTCTATGATCTATTTTGTGTTAATTTTTTGAAGTGTGTAAAGTTTGTGTCTAGATTTATTTTTTTGCATGTGGATGTCCATCCAGTTAGTCTAACACCATTTGTGGAAAGTCTATCTTTGCTCCATTGTATGTATGTATATAACTGATATTTCCTGAGCACTGGTATTTTAGGAAACCTCGGGACTACTATTAAATTATATGGGTTTCCTGTAACCCCCTTTCGAGAATTTTGTATTAGTAAATATATCTTCTTCTGATTGGCTTTTGTTACTTTGTGTGACAGTCCCCAGGAATATAAAAGTTGCCACCATGATAAATATTCCTCAATTATGACCATTATATGCCTTCGTTCTCATTTCTAGGCAACATTACTGAGATGGATATACTAATATGGAAATAATTAATAATCTAAAAATGCTTATACTGGCTAAATTTGACATACTTTAGCAGTGGTTGAAATTAACAACCTTAATTTTAAAAAAATGTTAAAGTACTTAGGGACCAGCTCCGTAGCCACAGATATATTCTCAGCATCATCACTGCATTTATTCAATTATCATGTATTCATTCATTTAGAAAACATGAAGTGATACTTATTATATGCAATAAATCATGCAAATAATGACATAAAAGTCATGGTACATGCCCTAAGAGAGCATACAGTTTAGCAAAATAGACTCATAATTGAGAAGGTATTAGAACTTAGGTCAAGATTAAGTAACAAGCACAGAATTTACCATTCTGCTTAAAATAATTAAAACACCAGACAAAATATATGAAATACTAGGTTTCATATATTAGACACCAAACAGCACACACACAAAACAATCCCTTAGAGAGATGAAACAAAGGAGGTGCCCTTAGAGAGTTTAGAGTTTCCAGGCTGAAGCACAAGAAAGAACATAGGTAGAGACTGTTAGTCTCCTTGACTGGAGAACAAAGAATAGGTAATCTAGGAAAGCCAATGCAGCTAGATGTCAAGAAATAGAGAACCAAAAAGGAGAGATGCACAGAGAGAGCCCTATAAATCTGTAAAAGGGTCTGATTGAGGGCATCTCTGAGAAACATACGTTCTAACATCCTAAGTTAATGGTAAAAAAAAAAAAAAAAAAAAAAACAGGAACAAAGTAAGGATGTCTCCTCTCATACGCCCATTTGACATCACACTACAGGTTCTAGCCTGATCAATAAGACAGAAAGAAGAATTGGGGGAGGGAGGGAAGGTATTGAAATTGTTAAAGGGAGTAAATTTCTCAGTATTTACAAACGACTTTATCATTTATGTAGAAAATTCTGTGGAAGCTATAAAAAAAATCTGCTAAACCTAATAAATGAGCTTAGTTATACTGAATGATACCAGACCAATATACAATAGTCAATTGTTTTTCTACTTACTAGCAAATAACCATTCCAAATAGAAATTTAAAATAATACCATATAAAATAACATGAAAAACATGAAATAAGGATAACTCTGGGAAAACATATGCAATATCTATATATTAAAAACTAAATAACACTAATGAGAAATTAAACATCCAAATAAATGAAGTGACATACTATACTTATATCTTAAAGGGACTCAATATTGTTAAGATACCAATTCTTATCTAATTGTCCTATAGATTTAAAGCAATTTCAATCCAAATTCCAGCAAGCATTGGGGTACACATTGACAAGCAAATTCTAACATTTACATAAAACTGCAATGGGATGAAAATTAACAAAATAATTTTTATAAAGAACAAAGTCAGAAGACTTATTATCTAATTTTAAGACTCATTCTAAAGTTACAACAATCAAGGCAGTGTGGTTTTGGCACATGAATTAAAAAAAAAAAAAAACAGATCGGTTGGCAAAAGAAAAGAGAATCTAGAATTAGGCCCTATACATATATTCAATTTATTTTTGAAAAAGTAATCAAGACAATTCAATGAGGGAAAAAAATCCATTTTCAACAAGTGGTGCTAGAACAATTGGATCATTAAATGCAAGATAAACAAAAAAGAAGTCTCTATTCTTACTTCACGTTATAGACAAAAATTAATTTGAATTGATTCATAGAACGAAATCTAGAACTTTTAGAAGAAATCATAGAGAAAACTCTCAATGACTTGAGTTTGATATATATTTCTTAAACATTATACAAAAAAGGACTAATTATAAAAGAAATAAATCACTAAGTTGGATTATTAAAATTGAAAACTGCTTTCAAAAGACACTGGTATGTATAACAATGAAAGGGTAAGTCTTTCATAGAAGAAAATACTTGCAAAACATATCTGTGCAGTAAAAAAGTAACCTTGTTCAAATAAATGTTCGCTCTGTCTGGGGTTGAGTAGTGTCAAATTCACATTTACCCAGAACTAATAAATGTGACCTTATTTGGAAATAAGGTCTTTGAAGTTGTAATCCAGTTAGGATGAGCTCATACTAGATCAAAGTGGGCCAAATCTAATATGGTTGGTTTTCTTAGGAAAATTTGGACACAGAAGCACAAACACACAGGGGAGAAGGCCAATGAAGACACAGGCAGAGAATGGAATAATCCATCTGCAAGCCAAGGAATGCCAAGAAATGTCAGAATCTAGAAGAACCTGAGAAGCAATATTCCCTACTACCTTTCGAAGGAGGCTGACTCTTCCAACACCTTGATTTTGAACTTCTAGACCCCAGAACAGTAGGAAAATCAATTTCTGTTGTTTTAAGCCACCTAGTTTGTGGTACTTTGTTGCCGCAGCCCTAGAAACTAATACACACTCTTAGGTATTTACACAGGAGAAATAAAAGCATATCTTTCCATACAGGTGTGGGAGATTTGTACACAAATGTACATAGCAGCCTTATTTGTAATAGTCTCGAACTGGAAATAACACAAATGTCTATCAACAGGTGAATGGAAACACAAATCTTGAAATGGAATACTACTCAGGTGTTAAAATTAGTGAATTATCGATATATTCAACAACACTGATAAGTCAAAAAAAATACAGAGTGAAAAAAGTCAGAAATAAAATAATACATACTGTTTCCATTTATATAAAATTCTAGACAATTAAGACCAATCCTTCACGATAGGAAGCAGATCTTTGGTAGCCTGAGGCTGCACACATAGAGTGAAGAGGGATAGGAGAAAATACAAAGAGACAAAGAAATTTTTGTGGGTAATGGTAAAAATTCATTATTGAATTGTGGTGATGATTTCATGGCACTATATCTAAAAGCTCTTTAAATTACATATTTGCATTTTATTATATATCAATTAAACTTCAATAAAGCTAAAAGATAAATTTACCGAGATGAATGCCATGAAAAAGAAAAAAACCCTGGGCAAAGGGGGAAGCTGACCTGACTTACAATACAGTTGCATCTGGTACCTTGGCCAATCCTATGGGGAGCTCTGAGCTGAGATGGGCCTTTAAAATTATCCCAATTTGAGCAAAGAGATTTTTGCCTTTGTGTCCCTTCATCAGCTCACCATTGGCCATGGGCTGCCCCCAGTCACCTTTGGCAAGGAAGTTCCTTCTAGCTGAGAACAATTCCTATTGAGGGACTGAGCTGTGTGTGTTCAGCAGCTGTTACTGCTAGAAGCTGGGGGATGGTCTTGAGTTGGAAGTCTAAGCGAAGTATCAGAATATCTGCAGTATCTATAACAATAACCAATTTTAGAATGATAAACCATAAATTAATGTTTATCTTAGTCTTTAGCTAATCAAGTTAGATTGTACGAAAAAAAAAATGCTGCTCTTTAGGCTTTGACCACAAGTACATACATAATGAGTGAGCATGTGCATATATGTAAATGTGTGTTATAATCCATCTACTAAACAAGTAACCTAAAGTTTTTCTTTCTGATAGTTATTAGTGTATAGAAATGCAACAGATTTTTTAAATCATTTTTTCTTTTCTCTAATTAAATTTATTGGGATGACATTGTTAATAAAATTATGTAGGTTTCGAGTGTATGATTTTATAATACATTATCTGTATATTGCATTGTGTGTTCAACACCCGAAGTCACATTTCCTTCTGTCACCATATGCTTGACCCTCTTTACTCTTTCCTACCTTCCCTTTCCAACTTTCCCTCTGGTAACCACTAAGCTGTAACCGATTTTTATACATTAATTTTGTATCCTTCAACTTTACTGAATTCACTAGTTCTAATAGTTTTTTGGTGGAGTTTTTAGCTTTTCTATATATGATAATACCATGTCACCTACAAATAGTAACAATTATACTTCTTTCTTAAGTAGTAACGAATTTGGATGCTTTTACTTCTTTTTCTTGTCTAATTGCTATAGCTTATAATGAATCTGGAACCTGAACCATTTCTCATTTTCCTTTTTGGTGGGCCTATTATAACTGTATATAATTACTATACTATTGTTACTTTTCTTAAGATATTTAATTGTTGAGTTTTTCTCAGGTTCCATGAAGCTTTGACTCATGGCTGAAATATTTGCTTTTCTTATTTTGACATGTAATCTTATAATAATAATAAAAAAAAACATTATTTGAGTTTCCTAAAATGCTTCAATGTTCCTTGAAACCATAAGAGTCTAACTAACATGTATGTCTAGCTCTACTGTGTAAAGAAGTATGATCAAATCTTTCCTAAATTAGAAATCATTTATCTCGTTTATCATGAAGAAAGATTCATAAAGAAGGAGTCCACCAACAAAATAAAAAGACAACCTACTGAACGGGAAAAGATAATTCACAAATAATGCATCTGAAAAGTGGTTATTATCCAAAATGTATAAGAGACTCATATAGCTCAATAACAAAACAAACAAACAAAACAATCAATTAAAGAATGGGCAGAGGACCCAAATTGACATTTCTCCAAAGAGGACATTCAGATGCCCATCAGACACATGAAAAGATGCTCAACATAATGAATCATCAGGAAAATGCAAATCAAAACCACAATGAGATATCACCTCAATTCTCTAGAATGGCTATCGTCAAAAACTTAACAAACAAAAAGTGCTGGTGAAGATGTGGAGAAAAGGAAACCCTCGTACACTATTATTGGGATTGTAAATTGCTGTAGCCACCATTTTACAGTAGGGAGATTCCTCAAAAAATTAAAATAGAGCTGCCATATGACCCAACAATACCACTTTGGGGTATTTATCTTAAGGAAACAAAAACACGAATTTGAAAAGATATATATACTCTTTGTTCACTTGAGCATTACTTACAATAATCAAGATATAGAAGTAAGCTAGGTGTCTATTGATAGGTGAGTAGATAAAGAAGATGTGATATATATACATACAATGGAATATTACTCAGAAATATGTATATTTATAGTGTAAATAACACAATTATATATAATGCAATTAATTATATATAATTGTGTTATTTACAACAACACGGATGGACCCAAGTGAAATAAGTCAAAGAAAAACAAATATTGCATGATTTCACTTATACATGGAATCTAAGAAGTCAAAACAAGACAAAACAAATGAATAAACAAAACAGAAACAGACCCATAGATACAGAGAAAAAGCTAATGGTTGACAACGGGGAGAAAGTTGGGGGAACGGTTAAAAAAAAGGATTAATTACTCTCTGGGTGAGCAGTACCTCTTGAAATACCTTCAAAGTAGGAGCAAAATAAATCTTACACCTGTCGTGGCATTATGTCATTTTGGTAACACAACTTCTCTCTTCCTATTTCTGATTTTTTTTTTTTTAATGTAGGTTTCCATTCTGCTCTCCTGGTCATTCTGATGACTCTCCCTCACCCCATCCTGGGTCTCACTTTTAATTTGAGTGGTCACCATAGTTTTTGTTTGGGGACTGACTTGGAGTCATATATCCTCATGTACTATTGCACAGATTAGATTCTGTTGTGTCATGTGGCCGTGCCTGTTCTAAACAGCTAATGTTAGGGACACGATAGCATGATTCAGAGCATGGCCAAATACGCCAACAAAATAATCCAGAGCCATTTCATCAGTAGGTGGATGTAGGAAGGGCAATTTCAGTTAGGAAAGGGAAAAGATAGCAGATATTATGTAGATAGAGAAATACAATTACATTTATATATTTGAAAAGATTTCTACATATAGACTATTTCTTAAATGCATGGATCTGTAAACACACACAGGAATGTACACTCAAAAACACATCTAAATAGGCTTTAAAATGTATTTACCACCTTCAGTTGTTTTGAATTTATAATAAAAAACATATGGAATAGCTGATGAGTATTGAAGGAAAATAATCTGTGTATTATTAAATGGAAATTAGCAAGAGATTTTAATGAGAATAAAGCAGTTATTAACAATGACATATTCTAAGAAGAGAGCTAGATATGTTGGCAAGATAAAAGACTCTAGTTTGGGTTTGAGGAAAATTTATATTTAAACACCAATTTTAACAAAGATGAACAGTATGCAGACCAGTGACAGAAAGGGTTCTTCTTAAAGAAAAAATTCAAAAGCTTAGAAAATAATTATCTACCATATATATTTTCTCATTATGTGATCATCTTTAAGAAGTTTACAAAACCAATTTTTGAGAAAACCATTTCATGTACTTAATGCGATCACAGCAAATACAACTAAAATTTCGTATTGATGTGGAACTAGATAGATTTTATAGAGCTCCTTCACTTGAGCTTCATGAAAATGATGAAGAAGGCAAGGCGGAGCAAGGGGGTCTGTTTTCATCTTTAAATCTATTGTTCTTGGCAATAAGAAAGTCCTCAATAAATATCTGGTAAATTTGGAGTCTGGGAAAAGGAGAAATAATTTAACAAAGTTATGGGAATGGTGAAGCCAGAAATAAATCTTGTTTTTAAATGTGTGCTTTCTACTCTACCACTTTTTCTTATTTTGAAGGCTAATATTAATCTATATTATAATTCATAATGAATTTTAAAATGCAGTATTAGGGCAGAGTTTAAGGAAATTTTATATTGTAGTACTAGAAAACCAAAGATGTTTTATATAAATATCTTTTTGAATATAATATTTGAATTTACCTAAATGACATATTTTAATTGAAACTCCCTAAAATAGTAAAATATGACACAGGAATGAAATAACTACCTACAGTTTTTTTAAGTGCCGAAAGCCTTTTCACTTTCCATGAGGCTCTAATTCTGAGAGTAGCTTCACAGAGGAAAAAATAAGTTCAATACAGGAAGGCCTCAGGGTCGAAGAGCAGTGTTGGTTCAAAAACTAATCTCTTTCAAGTAAAAGAAATATTAAAAATTTTTCACTCATGCTTATATTATTAAAATACCAAAAACAGGGGATGATATGTTATTGTTCCAGGATTAAAAATTATGAAGAATACATGAAAAGACCATAGGTGGTTTAGGCCAAATTCCCAGGTAGTATTTCACAAACCTACAAGACTAGGATCTCTGAGGATGGGGTGCAGATCATTTTTTAACAGATGATTGAGGTGATTCTTTTAGACTCTAAATTTGAGAATTATTGACCTTAGAAATTCCTGTTTTATCTGCTGCGCATGCTAATATGAACAGAGTTGTTGTGCTAAGGCCAGACATTTGGGGCAGAAAATCAGTGGGACTAGAGAGAGTCTTGTAATGTCACTTGAACACTATGCTTATATGCCATAGAAATCACTACTACCTGTTCTGACCAATGTTTCTAAGTCATAACAATGATTCCCTATTGCTACCAACTGGGAATGTCTTAGCATTTAATAAGCTATTTTTGGAGAAACTATTTTTAGAAGAGACAACATTTTTTAAGTATCTAAAACATATTTTGAACATATTAGACATTTAAAACTGTTTGTCTCACAGAATTACTACTTGTAAATCTATATCAGAAAACTTAAAAATATGAAAATTGTTGATTCTAAAAAAAGAAACCAAATCAATCACATTTAGCATTTTATAAAATAACTTTGAACACAGAAATATAGATATTAAAAAGGCAGTAGGGGATCAATATCTAATGTTTTGGATTGCATAAAAATAAGTAGATGATAGATTTTCAAAAACTGCTGTTATTGCTATGTGATATGATTATGGATAAATACAACTTTAAGCATTATACTTGGATTTACCAAATTTTCCATAATGAACATGTATTGCCTTTGAAATAAAATAAAATGATATTTTAAAAAGATAACTTACAGTTTATTTGCATGCCTAGTAATAAAAGTCTTTTTACTTGATTAATTATGCATTATGTATCCAATAAATTAATATTTAAATGTTCCGAGTCACAGGATTTAGGCTTGGTTCAAGGATGGGGTAGTGAATAACATTCAAGACTGTAGAGCTTACAGTCAAGTGAGAAAATATGGGCAATTAAAACTGGCAACTATGATTTAGTCTGAAAGGTGACATAGGGAATGTGTCCAGAAACATAAGACAAAAACTTCAAAGCCAGACAGAAGGAAATAGGAATACTTCTAGGAAATAGGAATAATTGGAAGTCTAAATGTTAGTAGATGATAATGAAGTGAAAACAGAAACGGAATTATCAGTATGGTGCTTAAAGAAACTAAAAGCAGTTTAATAAGGTTAGCACTTAAAATAAATGTGTTTGTCTGTGCATATATAAGAAGGACTAATTGCATAAGCAAGAAGGACCAAGGGGAAAGATATGATATCAGTAGTGTAATGAGGGCCTACATAATCGATGACCACACAAACCATGCATGCATATTTGGATTCTGTTCTAAGTACAATAGGAATCAAAGAACAGGTTTTAATTAATTTTTTTAAAATCACATTTTTGTTTTTAAAGAGTAATGCAATTCTGCTGTCAAAATTAAACAGATGGGACAGGACAGGTGTTAATGGGACTAGTTAGGAAATTGTTAGAGTATCAGGTGGCATGCCATGGTGGTTGGGACTAATATGGTAGCGATTAAAATGAAGAATAAGAATGGCAAGAATTACTAATTATTTGGATTTGAGGATGAAAGAAAATGAGCAGTCAAAAGTATAGCTTTATTTCTGGCTCTGGAAATTAAACGAATGTTAATGTTATTTGCAGAGGTAGAGAACATAGAAGAAAGCCATTTGGTGGGTGGAGGAGTGAGGGTACGGTGAAAAATTCAGATTGGAACGTGTTAAGCTGAGGTGCTTATGAGATGTTCAAGACAATTTCCAGAAGGCATCTGGATTTATGTGTTTGGATTAGAGCATGGACACGGGAGGCACCATGAGGACAGACAGTGATTGAAAACATGTAAATTGAGTCAATCTTCCAGGGAATTACATAGAGAAGATGGAGAAGGGGGCCCAAGATACAATCTAAGATGTTCAGAACAAACTCAAAGGCAACTTAAAGAAAAATGAGACAGTAACTGTAGAGTAGGAGATAAATTAGACAAGCCTGCTGAAACAGAGCGATTTGGTTTAAGAAAGAAATGGTTAAATTTTTAAATGTTAAATAAAAAACATGTATAAAATAAGGAAGTAAAAGATCCATAGGTTGTAGCAGCAAGAAAGTCAATAACATGTGTGTTATTTAACAGGAGCTTCTTCAGCTGTTTGAATACCTAAGAAATGAACCTAAGCATAAAGGTAGAATGTAAAATACAAAAATAAAGAGGAATAGCTAAATTAGACATTATTTGTATGAAATGTTGAAATACAATGGTTGAAAATAAGGAAAGTAATTTTTATTATAAAATATATAACATGAGGCTAAATTAAGAGGGACGGTTTTTGTACATTCAAGAGGGGAAAAACCCTGCTGTCAGAATTAGTATATATGAAATACTAGTTGTATCTATCACGGCTTCTCTGAAAGATTGGAGAGGGCAAGAAGGTGATTAATTTAGGGAACCAAACTCAAAATAAATTAGCCTTCCCCCCCCAAAAAAGCTCACCCATCCACCTACAGGTAATACACATTATTTGCAGACCAAAGGTTGATCTCGAGAAATAGTAAAGATAGTGTACTCATTTCCATTAGTTTTAAGATCCCCTTTCCCAACTCTTTTTGCTATTCATTGTATCTATATGTAATCTTAAAGCAAAATATGCGTCCTTAACCTCATTTCATTCCTCTACTGATAAAAACTCTTCGGCTAAAGTCCCATAGAATTTTCCATACTTTCCTTTAGGCTTGTTTATACTGTGATTCTGCTAATAAAGGGTGCATTCATCAGCCTGCAACACAGTAGCCAATTCAAAATAATTTGGATTTTTCTTGAATGTAAAAAATATGCACATGAAACTTTCAATATGCACATGAAACTTTCAATATGAGGCGAGCAAGAAAAGTAACTTGGCAAGCCAGTTATTTCTAAAACAGTGACTATAAATATAAAAAACAAACTTCAATCAACTATAATCCTTGGAATCTTATTTGGTATATTAATCAATATGCATAATCATTTGAATAATTATATCTACCATTGAGGTGTGTTTATTTGATTGTAAGAAGATAAAAACTTTAAACATTTTTATCAGAGTATCTGAAAAAAAAGTAGTTAGAATATGACTGATTAATATACTTTTATTTTTTTTCCTGCAGTAATATCCTTCTCTTCAACCAGATCTGGAGAAATGAGGAAAGTGAGGAAACACTATCTTAAACAAACTTCCCCAACCTGCTGCAGAACATTAAAATAAATGAAATAATTAATCATTTTTGGGCGTGGAGTCATATTTTCCAGGAGCGATCTCTTTTTAAAGCAACAGACATGCTAAAACTACTAAAATAGCGCCAAGGAGTTAAATTCTTTCTACATATTTTTTTAATTATATAATTTATTTTGTCTTTTCCCATTGCTTCTTTAAAGAATGTTTCATAATATGTATAAATTTGTTTTGTAGCTAAAGACAAGCTTTGGAACTAGAAAAGACATACTTTTTGGTGATTCTTTTCCTCCTCTGTTAGAAGCTATAATTCTATCTTTGAATATGATTTATCTTCATTCACGTCAAATAAATTACTGCTGTGTGTTAAATTTTGGTAAAACTACTAGAATCTCAGCTTAATGTGGGCAGGTGTCTTTTGGGTTCACTGTTTTATCTTGAATAGATATTGTTTAAATGAATTAGCTTCATTAATTAATTCTCCTCAAAATAACAACAGCCTTAGCTTTAATTTTATGAATTAAAAAATTAAAGTTCAGGGTAAATAAACTTGAGAAAAACTCAAAGTTAGTAGGTGGCTCAGTTGATACTCAAACTCAAGTCTTCTAAAATTTATGACTTTCGACCTTATAAAATGAGCATTTTGGCTACAATTCCATATTCTACATATATTATCACATTTAAATTATGAAAATATGCAGTGAAGTAAGTTTTATTATTATTATTTTTTAAGATGAGAAAATTAATACCCAGAGTTGACACAACTCAGTAAGTGATTGTCTTGAGAATCAAACCCAGCTCCATCAAACTCCAAAAACTCCATTTTGGGATGTGTTTGAAAGATTTTGTCATTTGGTTCTAAGGCTGAAAACTCTTGGTATAGGAGGCAACTATCTTATTTACCTTACATTTTGCTATGTTGATAAATCATATTTTACTATCTGATGTTTATTTCTAAACTATCAGGTCCAGCTTATGACTGACTTTATTTTGGGGTTGAAGGCTCTTAAGTTCTAGTCGTGTATTAAAGAGAAATATGTTGATTTTGATAACTTATAATTTTCTAATTGAACTAAAAGAAACCTGAAAACAGATATTTTGTTGCTCATTGCTGTAAGAATTGTATGGCTGACTTCGCAGATATTAGCTACTGACCTCTTAAATTTTGATGTTTTTTCAGCTTATTTTATCCCAGGAGGAAATAATATGTAACAGAAAGGACTTTTAAAAGAAAGTCTGTCTTAGACTATATCGACTGAATAACACCTACAGTTGAACAGAAGCCTAAAAATTAGGTGAATGCTACATTACTCACCTCCCACCCACAAGGGTCAAACCCATTAAAGCCTAACCCTTGGAGAGTAGGTTGGTGTTGGGGGTGGACTTCAAAAGTGGCTCATTATCTACTGTCTCTTTCTCTAGGGCAAAGAAAGGCCCTAGCATGTGGGTATTGGTTTGTTTAGGGCAATCACCGGGATTTAAAGAGTGTTGTTGGCACCATCTCTTACTACACTTATCACACTTATCGCCCTGACTTCTTCACTGGCTATGGCATTACAATATAAAGAGAAAAGCTTTACAAAAAAAAAAAAAAAAAGCAACCTGAAAAATTGCATCCGCTGAACTTAATGTTGAACTGTTAAACATATAGGATCAATTAGATCATTAAAAGAAGGAAAAATATATATATTTCAACCTGTGGTAGAAAAGGCAAAATGCATTTTACCTACCCTTGCTAGAATTGCTTGTAAATTTTACTCCATTTATGCCTACAGAGAAGTTTCCCAGCTTTTCTGTAGGGTCTATAAGGAGCTTTGGGAGGTCTCTGGGCCTCTGAAACGTGTGCGTTTTTGATTTTCAGGAAGAGGTGGAATTGTGAGGGTGTTTAAGGGCATTGAGTACTGCTTGCTTTAATTTTGCGGCTCAGTGTTGCCTTTTCTTTTTAATAGAAATTGTAATTTCTTTTTAAAACTTAGTTTGAACTTTTCTCGCAGCCTGTGTCTTCGTAACCTAATACAGGAAGAATTTGGAAAGCTAATACAGGAAGTAAAGAAACCTCAATAATTCTTTTAATTTAGTACTCCAAAATAGTTTCTGAGTTTCCATAGGAGAGATTATGTAAAAATGTAAGCTCTTAAAAGTCTCCTGATTATTATTTCAAGACCAAGATAGTACACTGAGGCACCTATTTTCCACTCTCTTTCAAAACCCTTTAAAATGCTAATAAATATTTATTGAAACAACAATTATCAGAGGATTATTCATTTTATTTAATTATCATTCCTCAAAGCATTGCCTGAAGGCTACATGGGAGGACCTCCCCTGTGGAGGGCCAGGGAGGCATGCACAGAGCTAGCTGGTATAAATAAAAGAAAGGAAGCCTGGATCACATATTTAAGGATCGTTTAAGAAATGAATGGAACAATCTCTTATCCTATTCCTGTGTATCAGTAAGTTGATAGCAGCATCTGTTCTCAGCACAGCCTTGAGAATTGGTTTCTCATCAGAGAGAAAGATTTTCCTAATACATGGATAAGGGGCAGATTTAAGGAGAATAATGTTTCGAGGTAATTCAGGACTACCACAAAAGGAGCAGAAAGAATGAAATTAATAGGCGAGCTCTAACCATGCTCTTCTTATTTTCACAATAAATGAGAACTTGAGCTAGTCTGTCCTCTCTCCAACCCAGAAAAAAAAGCATAACAAATAGTTCCTAAGTGCCTAGTACATATCAGACAGTGTTCTAGACACTGGGAATATGGTCATGAGTGAAGCAAAGTTCCTGCCCTCATGGACTTTACATTTTACATTCCAGTGGGAAAATACGCACTAAACAAATAAACCCAGTTGATATACTCTAATTACACATTGCTAAGAGTAAAAGAAATATAAAGCAGCAGAGGGAGCCTGTGAAAGAAATGACGCTGTGGTGATAGGGAGTGGTCAGGAAGGGCTTTTGAGAATGCTGAGGAAGAATATTCAAATCAAAGGAAAACTGTTGTGGTGAAAATTCTGAAGCAAGAGTGGAATCAGTGTTGGAATCACTATTGATTGATAAATAGTAAAAGTGTTAAAGAAAGTTTATATCATTACAGGCCTATTTCAAGAAACAAGAAAAATCTCAAATAAACGACCTAATATTACATCTTAAAAAAAACTAGAAAAAGAAGAACAAATAAAGCCCCAAATCAGCAGAGGGAAGGAAATAATAAAAATTAGAGCAGAATTAAATAAAATTATGAGCAAAAGGTAATAGACAAAATTAATGTAACAAACAGCTGATTCTTTGAAAAGATTAATAAAATTGACAAGCCCCTGGCTAGATTCACTAAATGAAAAAAAGAAAAGACACAAACAAATCGGACATAAAAGAGAAGTTTTGACAGATATCACAGAAATACTAAGGATCATTCATACATGACTACTATGAAAGACTATACGCAACAAAATTCAATAATCTAGAAGAAATGGACTAATTCTTAGAAATCTGTAATCTTTCAATACTGAATCTCAACATATTGATCAACAGTAGGAACTTGAAACAATCATCAAAAGTCTCCCCAAAAGTAAAAGTTCAGGACGAGACGGCTTATCTAGTGATTTCTACCAAACATTCAAAGATGATCTAATACCTGTTCTTCTCAAACTCTTCCAAAAAACTGAAGAAGCAATACTTCCTAACTCATTTTATCAAACCAACATTAACGTTGATACCAAAACCTGTTAAGAATTACACACAAAAAAGAAAGCTACAGAGCTATATCTTTCATGAATACAGAAGCAAAAATCCTAAACAAAATTCTAGCAAACTGAATACAACAACACATTAAAAAGATTATATACATCACAATCAAGTGAGGTTCATTCTAAAGGTGCAAGGATGGTTCAACACATGCAAACTGATTAATGTGATACATCATATAAACAAAATAAAAGAAAAAATTATAAGATCACATTAATAGATTCAGAAAAGCATTTGACATCTATATATGGTTAAAACAATAAAAATGAGTATAGAAGGAAAGTACCTCAACATAATAAAGGTCATATACAACAGATGCTAAGCTAATATCATGCTTAATAGTAGAAAATGAAAGCCTTCCCTCTAAGATCAGAAACAAGACGAGGATGCCTGCTTTCGCCGCTCTTATTTAATATAGTATTGGAAGTCCAGTTAAAGCAAACAGGCAAGGCAAGAGAAAGAAATAAAAGGCATCCAAATTGGGAATGAGGAGGTCAAATTATCACTTTCTGCAGATGAAATGATTCTTTATATAGAGAACCTTAAAGACTCCACCAAAAAACAATTAGAAACAATAAACAAATACAGTAAAGTTGTAAGATACAAAATCAACATATAAAAATCCATTGTGTTCCTACACACTAACAATGGAATTTCAGGGAAAGAAATGAAAAAAATATTTTTGTAGATACATCAAAAAGAATGAAATATCTAGGAATAAATTTAATTAAGTATGTGAAGAACCTATACATCAAAAACTATAAGACATTATTAAAAGAAATTGAAGACACAAAGAAATGGAAAGATATTTTGTGTTCATGGATTGGAGGAATTAACAAAGGTAAAATGACCATATTACCTAAAGCAATAAATAGATTTAATGAAATTCCCATCAAAATCTCAATGGCATTTTTAAAGAAATACAACAACAACAACAACAACAAATTATCAGATTTGTATGGAATCACAAAAGACCCTGATACCAAAGCAATCCTGAGGAAAGAAAAACAAGTCTGGAGTTATCACTCTGCCTGACTTCAAATTATACTACAAAGCAACAATAATCAAAACAGCATGGTATTGGCAGAAAAACAGACACAGAAACCAATTAAAAGAATTGAGAGTTCAGAAGTAAACTCCTATAATATGGGCAAATAATTTTTGGCAAGGAGCCAAAAACATGCAACAGAGAAAGAAAAGCTTCTTTAATAAATGGTGCTGGGAAAATTGGAAAGCTACATGTAATAGAATGAAACTAGACTGCTATCTGTTACCATATACCAAAATTAACTCAAAATGGATAAATGACCTAAATATAAGACCTGAAACAATAAATTGCAAAGAAGAAAACATAGGTACTAAACTCATAGACCTTGAATTTAGAGAGGATTTTATGAATTTGACCTCAAAAACAAGGGAAGTAAAAGCAAAAAATAAATAAATGGGACTATATTACACTAAAGAGCTCTGCATGGCAAGAGAAAGTATTAACAAAACAAAGAGACAACCAACTAAATAAGAGAAAATATATACAAACAACAACCCTGATAAGGGGCTAATATCCAAACTATATAAAGAATTCATACAATTCAACGAGAACAAAAAAAAACATTCCAATCAAAAAATGGGCAGAGGACCTGTACAGACACTTCTCCCAAAAAGAAATACAAAAGGCCAAAAGACATATGGAAAGATGCACAACTTCACTAGCTATTAAGGAGATGAAAATCAAAACCACAATGAGATGTCACCTCGTATCTGTTAGAATGGCTATTATCAACAAGACAAGTAACCACAAGTATTGGAGAGGTTGTGGGAGAAAACTACTGAAGGATTCCCAGAAGCTTATCAGAGTGGACTGATCTGAGCTGAAAAATATAGGGAATAAATTTCAAAGGGAGAAGATCAGAGCATTAGGTATTGTTTTCTATTCCTGCTGAGCAGATAGATTTTTAGGCACACACTAATCACGCACAAACTCAATGAAAACCATAACTAGAAATCAGTTTTCTATAGTTAAAAGCCAAGTCAAGTTCTTAGTTTTACTCCAATGAATCAAATACTATATTTGGAAACAAAAGTGACAGTGTTCAAATGTAAGTATTCAGACTCATTTTGAACATTAAGTAGATTTTAACAAAGTTACCACTAACAAGCATTCTCCTTTTTTATCTGAAAACTAATGGCCATTGATGTGGGAGGAGGGGCACAGAAGCACTTAGAGCAAATAAAAGATATTGCTAAAATTAATATTTCCTATTAAAATTAGTCTTGAAGACTATTCCCAGATTTGGTTTGTTCATTTACTCTTGGGTTCTTTTGCCTTCCTTTATTTCTTTTGATTAACCATATATTGCTCCACCTTCAAAAACTAGAGACAATTTTATGTCTCGCATAAAGCTGTCCTAGAACACCTGAAATTTGTTTTAATCATGCCAAGGTTTGTGATTAAGGTCATGAATCTGTCCATTTTTTAATATACCATCAGATTATCACTTACACATAAGGGGGGTAGGCAGGAGCTATTTACCAGCTGCAAATGATTGGTCACAATGCTGAAATTCTGCCAATAGAAATCTATTCCATTGGAGTAAACATTACTTCCTCTAGTAAGTTCAATTAAAATGCAAATGCGATCAGATGGTACAATACGTTAAATCTTTCATAATCTCCTGCCACTTTCTAATTAGATTGCTTTCATCAATAAGAGTAAAAGCAATTAAAGGAATCACATAATTTTAAAGTATTTTTTAGCCTGGGAATATTTAGCAATAAAGAATAAAAAGAAAAAACTTTGAATTTGTGGATAAAATCACAGAAAAGGGATTTATTTATGTATATCTATGGCAGACCACCTACCTCAAAATTTCACAAGTGGTAATTTTAGTGTCTTACACTGGTCTGTAATTTTATGTTATGTGCCTAACAAAGCTGCAACATTTTGTAAGGGAAAAACTACTGCAAGGCAATAATTTTTCTATAACAGCACTTAGGCACATAAGAATTCAGGATACATGCTTATTATTTTAAAGAGGCTTTTTGCTCATGTTTACTTTTCTATGATATAACCAACAAAATATTGTAAACAACAGGGTAGACGGAGGAGTAGATAAATTCTGTGCTTCCCTATTTCCATGACCACCTCAAAATTACAATCAAACTAAAGAACAATCATCATTAAGAATTGCCTGAAACCTAGCTGAACAGAAGTCCTATAACTAAGGATATACAGAAGAAGCCACCTCCAGACTGGTAGGAGGGGTGGAGACGTGGAATGGACTGGTCTCACATCCACATGTAGCATCGAAAAACTGAGAGGGATATTTCAGCTGTGGAGGTACCCCTAAAGAATGAGGAGTCCCAGCCTCACATCAGGCTTTCTAGCCCAGGGTTCCAGAGTTCCACAGAGAAAGAAGTCCCCATAACTTCTGGCTGTGAAAACCAATGGGGATTGTAGCTGAGTGAGATGAAGGGCTACTGGAATCCCAGGCATTTACTCTTAAAGAGCTCACACTCGTAATTATTTCCTGAGGGAGTACTCACTCTGAGCTCATTTATTCTCGGGGCAGCAGCTTGAAGGGTGCCAGGGGAGAAACTAATTGTCTGGCTTCAGGGCAAGTGCCGGAGGGGCAGCTTTATCACAGACAGACATAATGGCAGTATCCACTACTCCTCTGTTGAGGCCTACCCCCAACCAGCTGGTATGCAGCTGCCATATCTGAGTCTCTATCATCTTGCTATACCACTCTTCCTCCCCTAGTGATTCCCTGAGGTCCTGCACCACCCAACTAATGGGTCCATCCAAGCTGCTTCCAGTGGCTTTTCCATACAAATGGCCTGTCTTGGCTCATGCTGTAGACTTTCTTAAAATCCCTGAAAGGTTCACAAACCTCAAATAAACAGCATCTTGCCTCAGACTGCCCCCATACCTTTTGCTGAGCAGCTCCAAGCCTGGCATTAGTGGCAGCTAGCCTCACTATACAGCTTAGCCTCTCCCAGGTATTTCCAAGCCCAGCACAGTGGCAAACTTCTGCAAATCAATTTGTAGCTTATACCAAGTGGCCCTGGCCAGAGCACAGGCAACAGTTGACACAGGCCTGCACAAGAGCTCCCCACAAGAAGCCCCTGAACCAACACACCCAGTGGCCAGCTTCAGACCACACCAGCACACTACCTAATCACCTCTGCAGCTGGCATACCCAAAATGCAGACTGGGCAGGCACCAGAGCCCTGCTAAAGCAAATCATGCTCTGTAAGGTCAGTCCCTGCATAACAGCTCCTCATTGTAATCATAGTCAGTCCTCAACCAATCAGTCTGAGGGTCAGTATCTCCCACTGATGTGCAAACAGCAATCAAGGCTTAACTACAACAGGAGGGCATGCACAACTCATACAAGTGACACACCTGTAGCACCTGGCTCAGGTGATCAGGGAGATCGTGTCACTGGGCCCCACAAAACACTGACTAGATGAGGCCACTCTACTAAGACCAGGACACACAAAAGCTCTACCTAATACATAGAAACAAACACAAGAGAGACAAAGAAATATGTCTCAAATGAAGGAACTGAACAAAGCTCCAGAAAAAGAACTAAACAAAATGGAGACAAACAATCTACCAGATGCAGAGTTCAAAACCCAGGTCACAAAGATGCTCAATGATCTCAGTGAGAACTTCATTGAAATAAGGAAGCAGAAAACAAAAAAAAAAAAAATTGGAGATAGAAACATAAAAAAGAACCAGTCAGAAATGAAGACCACAACTGCAATAAAGAATACATTATAGGAAATCAACAGTAGATTAGATGAAGCAAAGGTTCAAATCAGTGATTGAGAAGATAAAGTGGAAGAAAATACTTAAGCCAAAGAGTAACAAGAAAAAAAAATTAAGGATCATTTAAGGGGCCTCTAGGATAATATCAAGAATACCAACATTTACATCATTTGAGTGCCAGAAATAGAAGAGAGAGAGCAAGGAATTGAAAACCTATTTCAATAAATGACAGAAAACTTCCTTAATCTGGTGAAAAAAATAGATATAAAAGCCCAAGAAGTGCAGAGAGTCCCAAACAAGATGAACTTAAAGAGGCTCACACCAAGTCACATCATAATTAAAATGCCAATGGTTGAAGACAAAGAAAGACTCTTAAAAGCAGCAAGAGAAAAGCAGTTAGTTATCTACAAGGGAGCTTGCATAACACTACCAGCTGATTGTTCAACAGAAACTTTTCAGGCCAGAAGGGATTGGAAGGAAATATTCAAAGTAATGAAAAACAAGGAACTATAACCAATATTACTCTACCCAGCAAAGCTTCCCAGACAAGAAAAACTAAAGGGGTTCATCACCACAAAAACAGTATTATAAGAAATGTTAGAAGGACTTCTTTAAGAAGAAGAAAAAGGAAAATATTAAAACTATGAATAATAAAATGACAATAACTACATATCTATCAATAACTATTTTCAATGTAAATGGATTAAATGTTCAGTCAAAAGATGCGGTGTCTAAATGAATAAGAAAACAAGATCCTTACATATGCTGTCTACAAGAGACTCACTTCAGATTGAAAAACACAGAGACTAAAAGTAAAGGGAGGAAAAAGATACTTTATGAAAATAGAAGCAAAATAAAACATAAAAGCTGGGTTGCAATACTTATACCAGACAAAATTGACTTTAAAATAAAGGTTATAACAAGAGATAAACAAGCACCCAGCAATTCCACTTCTGGGTATTTAACTAAAGAAGCCCAAAACACTGCTTCAAAGGCGCACGGGTATCCATATGTTTGTTGTAGCATTATTTACAATAGCCAAGATATGAAGGCAACCTGGGTGTCCATCAATAGATGAATGGATAAAGAAGATATACAATGCAATGTTATTCGGCTGAAGAAAGGAATGAAATCTTGCCATCTGCAACAACATGGATGGCACTAGAGGGTACTGTGCTGAGTGGAGCAAGTCAGACAAATCCCATATGATTTTACTTACATGTAAAATCAAAAGAACAAAATAAATGACGCAGCAAAACCAAAACAAACTCATAGACACAAAGAAAAAACTGATGGTTGCCAGATGGAAAGGGGGTAGGGAAGATGGGTGAAAAATTTGAAGGGATTAAGAGTACAAATTTGTAGTTTCATAATAGTCATAGGGATATAAATTATAGCATAAGGAATATAGTCAATATTAATATTGTAATAACTATGTATGTCAGATGGGTACTAGATTTATTGGGATGATAACTTTGTGAATTGTATAAATGTTTAATCATTATGTTGTGCACCTGAAACTAATATAATAGTATATGTCAATTAGATTTGAAAAAATATTAAAAAGAGAGAATGTATTTCTTTGCAATAGATAATTTAATCAATATTGTCTGTATTATAATTTTTTTTTCATTGAATTTTATCTTAGTAATGCTATCACCATATCTTGGCAAAATTGCTTTAAATGAATTTCTCGTATGAAGAGTAATACAAATTTATCAGTTTCATAGACTTCCCGTTAAAATTTCAGTGGAATTTTAAAATTGAAATAAACTATACAGTTTTGTTGCTTGAGAAAAATATACTTAACTAATTCACGAATTTTATTCCATAATTTTTGAACTACTAATTTCTGCAAATGATATATAAAACTAAATGTTTCCACTTACCATTAATGCTTTAATTAAGCATTGCCAAATGCTGTGGCATTTTACACATACCCAAATAGGTTAGCATCTTAAATAGCTCAATATTTTTGGCAAATACAGTTGTTTTTGCTGCATTTGCTTTCTTTACAATTCAGAGTCAAAAACCTTAAAGTCAAGCCAATAAAATATGCATTCAGAAATAGAGTAAAGCATCAGGCCAAACAAAAACTCATAAAGATAAGCTTTCATAGCTACACAAAGGTCTTTGAGAAATTGAAAAAGATTTATTTGGAATCAAGGAAGGAAAGTAGAACTCTGAGGACAATAACCACATTCACATTTTCCAAATATTAAATAATGTCATTAAATATCTGTTCAAAGAAGAGTAGAGAATGTGGGCTATTTAATGTTAGTAAATGGAAATATCTGATTATATTTGTACACAAACTAAAAATTCCGGATAGAAAAATAACAAGACCAAAAAGTAAAGCTTAAGCAGAATATAGTGAGAGAGCAATCCTTTACAATAGAATCAACTTTAAATGAAAGAAAAATAATTTTTTTACTATTTCAAATATATTGTAAAGTAAAGGTTTAGCAGAGATTAACTAGTAGCATGAAATCTGCTATTTTAGATTAATGGTAGATTTGTATTGACCAACCATCCATCATATATACGAGATGTTAGAGTTAAAATGTACTTTTTTAATACATAGGAAATTAAAATCCAGATGGTTAATATATCAAGACATATTCAAAATATCAGGTTTCAGGCTTGCAGAATAAATATTTTCATTCAGCAACCTTCTATTGAATTTGTTCTTGCAGAACCTATGTTCTAGCTAGTGCAACAGACACTAAATAATTATGACAAAATAACATAAATGTTTTGATAGATGTGACTTTCAGCACAAGGATTTTCCAAAGGTGTGTTATTTAGCTGATTCTTCAAGATAAAAAGGTATTTATTAGCCTTGAAAAGGTGGGGGAGAGTATAGTATTAATGAAAATACAGAAATGTGAAAACTGTGGCCTCTTTTGAGAATTGCTGGCATATAAAATGCATTGGTGAAGACCATTTTGTTCCTTATATTTTTGTACTACCACTGGACATCAAAAACGGAGGGTGTTGATATTGTAAAGCTAATAGGACATGCCAGCATCTTTTTCATAGCTCCACTGAGAAACATTCACTGATAAATTAACATTTTCAGTTTGATTGACTCATGTGATGAGAATAAAATATTTAAATCCCAACACAAAGATCAAATGGTTACGAGTGGGGGCGTAGTTGCTCCGGTGGTGCTGAAGGGACCTTGGTTCTTTCCATAACATAGTAAAGAATTACGGATCAGCAAAATTTGGGAAAAGTAAGATTTATTAAAGTACATTTCAAGAGAGAAATGGGCTACTCCAGAGATGGTCATAGCCCCGTAGAATTTGGGAAGTAAACCTTATATTGGCCCTTGATGGGTAGTTTTAAGAGGGGGTACAAGATGATTGGCATTTGTGGTCATTTTGATTGATGCTTGACTGTTATATAAGTCTTTGTCTACTGCGCATGTGGTTACCCACAATTCAGTCTGTTATAATTAGATTTACGAACTTCCGGGCATATGTATATTATAATAACAGTATAATGTGACTAAGGTCAAGCAAGGACAGTGTATATACTAACTGTGCAGGTGTTTGTGGCCATCCTAAACCAGTGGCTATTTTGTGGTTTTTTACTTGCTTATATGTAAGGATATTTTTAACCACAAAATGAATGTTTCTGGGAGGTCTTAAGGGCGGTCCCTGGGCTGGGCCAGTGTTCCCCCTTCGCTCATATCTACCTAACTGCCTAACGGAATATCTACTAATATATAAAAGGTTCCTTTGTGCACATATTGTTAATTTCAACCCTTGTTGATAAACCAACCCGAAGAGTCAGGCGACTAGAACCAAAAACGAGTTTTCAGTAAATCTAGACCCTAAGTACATTCCTGCCAGAATTCTTGTAGCAACCCTCAGAATATATGCTTTGTGTTCATCAACTTCCTTGTCAGCCTAAATCCTTATCAGGATTTGTAGTCCTTTTAACAGCAGCATAAAGGAACTCAGAAGAGAAAGGGACAGCCTTGTGCAAAGGTAGCAGCCTTCCAGGGAATGGGCAGAACACCTGAAATCATCATTCATTTGGATGCTCTGTTATTCTGGGGAATTTTGAAAAGATGCATGAATAGAATCCTATATAATTTCTTACATTTGGGATGCTAGGGGAAGAAAATGGTCTAGTTAAATGATACATTTACTTACTTTATGTTACTTTACTTAGATAAGGCCCTAAATTTGCAATATTGTTATATTTAGGCTGTTACAGCATATGACCTCTAGGAAAAATCTAAGAGACATATGTCAAAAACCCAGAGGTTGGATGTCTGGAATAGCTTATTGAAATAGGACTGATTTTTTCCATATGAACTCAACAAGTATTTATTGAATACATTTGTACAAGAAATTGTTCAAAGTTCTGTACAGACATTCTTGCTCTCATAGAGCTTATATTTTATTAGTACATGTTAGGATTAACAAAGTGCCCTGAAGTAGATAGTGTAACAGGATCATCAATGGCATCCAGGTTTTCAGAGTAAAGCCACGGCAGTTCAACCTCATTTCCCCAACACGGCTCTCTTTTGGAAGGCTCTCCTCAAAAATTTTGACTGAATACTGCCCATTGCAGTAAACTTTCACGAATACATGAGCTTTTTCCTAGTTTACACTGACCTAGCTTATTCTCATAAAATAGAGAAAGTAAGTTTGACACCAGGGTAAAATTCATCCTATAACGAGTAGACTCCAAGATGAAGACCACAGACCTGGTGCAAACATCTTTATAAAGATGGTACAGGCATCGTTAATGCCTTAGCCCACTACACGTCATTCTCTCAAAATCTTAGATGAACTGTTTATTTTGCAGTCTTTTCCACTGTGTTTTACTCTTCCGAAGATAGGAATTGTGCCTTCACACCTCTGTGCCTAACACAAAATAGCTGTCAAATGAGTATTTGTTAAACTAATTTCAAGGAACTATTATAAATAATGTGCCACTTATAAAACATCATCAGTAATGCTTATCATGGTGAAAGATTTTAATCAGTCTAAGTGTTCACTAAGCAGATTATTACACAGCCAATAAAGAGGTGTATATATGTTACATATATTTTCGTATGTTTTTTACTAAAATAACAATAGATTACATATAAAGTATTATACCATTTTAATTTTTTTAATCTAGTTATAAAGTTTGGAAAAGTTATTTTATTATTGATTACCTTTGGGGGTGAGATGATGAAAGATAGTATTTTATTTTTTATCTTATCCTGCATTTCAAATTTTTAAACATCTATAATGTTTATAAAATTAAAATATAAATAATTTTAAAATTTATTTTTAATACCAACAAGTTTTTATTCATTTATTTATTTTGCAGGTTGATGTCTCTGACTTATTAATGACAATTTATTTAACAATCCAATAACTTAGGTTAAAAAATAGAAATATAAGGGGAAGGGAAAAGAAGGTAGAAGTGGTAAGAAAGGCATTTACAATTTATAACTACTAGTGCCTCATTAATAGCAAATCAAATACTTTTCAAATATTCGGCTAATAAGCAAATTTGAATAGTGTTCTCAGAAATATACAAATATAGAAAAGAAATATTTAATTCCTCATATACTCTCTATTATGTTTTATGATATTACTTTCACATACTCAAAATGATAAAAATGTTTTCACTTTCTCTCATTGCTTTTGTAAATTTGGTTTTATGCCAAGAGGAACATCTTCCAGCTGAACAAACAGAATTCTTCTTAGTTCACTGGAGCATTGAAAGGTACACTGAAAATAATTTGAAAATAATTTACAGTTTGGCCCAAACACTAAATAATTATTTTTTAAGTACTAACCAGTTCCTCTTTACTTGGTTAGTCACTTTTTGAAAGCTATATGACTTCATTAATGGATTCCCATTGTTTTCAGAACACACAAATCAAGGAAAGATTAATTTAATTCTTGATATTTTTTGGCATGTACATAAAGAAATTAAGTTATGGGTGGGATCATTATTATTCTTGCACTCCATATCATTTCGGAATGGGAATTCACTTAAATATATAATCACTAGTATCTTCGATTTCAACCCTCAGCCTCAAAATTAGTCCTATTCTGTAATATATAACCATTCTCATAGTTTAAGAAACAGGTTTAGCTAAAAATAAAAAATAAAATGTTTGCCAAAAGTACATCTGGAAACAATGTTAAAGGAGTAGATTTCATATAGACTCTTATAGGAGAGGTAGATTCCTAAATAAAAAAGCACACTTTCAATCTATTGCTGTTCCAGTTATGAATCAATTCTAACTCTCAGTGTTCAGAAACAGTGTAATAATTACCATAAGTTTGAAGATGGCGAACATTGCTATTGCATACTCAAGTTAATTACAGTGATGGATCTTGGATTTCATTTCTTGGTAACATCCAGTTAAGAAAGAGCTAAACGCAGAATGTCAGTTTATGGAAATCAGGAACATAATAGACTGAGGTTTTTTGGTATGTTCCTACTGTAGCCTGTGAAATGCTTCCATTCCTCTCTTGAGTGTAATAAGAGAATACTTTTTGGGCTGTGAGGCTGCAAATGCAAACCTCTTTATTTGTATCTTTAAAAACAACTATCAAATAACTCTTTGGTATGCTCCATTTTTTCTCTTCTGCTCAGAATTTGTCCTTTTCTTATAGGTTTTTATTTAGTTTGGCCTAAAGCCCAATATCTGTCTCCTCAGCTGGTACCAATTTGACTCCTGGGTTCTCCAGAACCATATGTATTTCAATAAGCTAGTTGGCCACAAGAAATCTGATTTTGACAATTTACTGACACAATCAGCTGCTACCTGTCTCATTCCAAGCATGTAGGCACTCCCTCACCTGGGCATTTACATATTGGCAATACTCTAATTTTTTTCTGGAGGGCATTCTCTTCTGATATTTGAAAGAGAAAAATCCCTGATGATCTCGATCAGTGATGATCCAAAACATAAACTCTGTTCTGATTATTGAACAAAATAAAAGCAATGAACAGAATTGTGAAGTACTCTTCCACAGAGTAATTCACTTAAAAAGCAAAGTGGATCACGTCACATCCACTTACAGTCATTATCCACTCCCTTATCATTTTAGCTTGTTGACGTCACACTGTTTGAGGCAAGGGCTGCATGTTCTCTGAACCGAGACAATGCCTAGAGCATAATAAAAGTTACTCAATAAGAGCTTTTGAATACATCGTGCGTATATGCCAAAAATTTTAGACCAAAATTGAAATATATAGTCCATAAATAAAAAATAGTATGTATATGAATTTTTATAAGACATCTCACAAAAGCCAAAAAGTTAAATTACACTTAATTGTATACTCCATTGGAAATAATAAAATAGGTATTTTCAGGAAATTCTGGAATATGTAAACAACATAACTGTACTATAATAAATTGTGAGAATTACTTCTGCCATATTCCTAATTTGTCCATTCTTAAATAAATGGACTAAATTTAACTCATACTTGTTAGCTTTATTCCACTTTAAATTTTGGTTCCTTTTACCATTACTTCTACTTTTTGCTTCTATGATTCAGCCTTGCTCTCATTTATTGAGTACTTTTACCAAAAATCTGTAATTTTGCTTAGTATAGTTAATTAGGCCTGGACCCCAGGCTAGGGACCACTTTAAATAATTCAACAGGCTGAAAAGTAGTGTAAAGAGAGCCAGTACAAAGGCAAACAGGTGATGCTCTGCTGTGTCATGGCAAAATTCCTACCAGCATAAATCAGAGATTAAGAGCATCTTTTATACATGTGTTAGTATTTTAAGTGTTCATTTACATTGAACAAATCATTTCCTTAATTAAATTTATGCTCCAACTATGATTCTGTTTTGATGATTGCAAGAGAAGAGGATTTTCATTAATTCGTACATAGATAAAAATCAACAAACATAAATTAGTAGCCTACTATGATCTAAGCAGTACATTAAACATTTGATAGTGCAAAGATTGTTGAGCTGGGAGACAAATAAATGTAAACAAATATTTACAATGTGATATAATAGTGATACTAGCTCTGGAATCACATATTGCTACCAATGTATGTATAGAAAACCTTAAATTCGTTAATAATCTATTATGGATCTTTCGGTTTAAAAAACATACTTGCCATCAGTACTATTTCTTGGAGTAATAAATTCTATAAACTTATGGTTCACTATATAAATTATCACACTTTAATTTATCCTAAGCTTTTTTCTGGAGCTGTGAACTGCCTATACTAACGTTTGTTGCTATATCGAGTCATAACTATTGACCAGGCACTGGGTTTGATTCTTCAATGCTTATGGTCTAATTCAATCCTTAAAATCATCTTGGAAGAAAGTTATTGTCATTCCTGTTTTGCATATAAGAAACCAAGGATCTAAGAGACTAAATTTAATAGTTAAGGACACTTCAAATTACAAGCATCAGAAGCCCTCAACAAAAATGAATAAAACTAAAAGCATCCCCAGTTCATCTTTGGTCTCTGGCTTTATTGAGCTGCAATGATGCTGCTGTGTTAGCTCTGGAATTTACATCTTCTCTTTTCAAGCTCCATGGGTATTTTGAAAATCTGGATAGACAAAATTCTGTAATCTTCTGTTTTCTGCTATGACTCTGCAGAAGCAAGTGTCCCCTTGTGATGCAGAAAGCATATAATAAGAGGTTTTTGATTATTACTTGCCACCTTGGCTCTGATTGTTAGTTCAGGTAGCATTTCTATTATGCAAAGCCTTGGATTTCTAGTCCCTCATAGATAGCATAGATAGAATGGGCTAAGCAAAACTAGCTTCTGTAGAAAAATTATATTTTCCTTTCCTTCTGCTTTTAGATATAAGCCAATTTTAACTAAGCTTTTCAGTTTCTTATAGGTCTTTACTAAGTGTAAACTGGTATTCCAATATTCTAAATTTTCTACCAAAATTTCTTATCCTACAGACTTAATAGACTCATTGTCTAAATTCCATGATCCAACAGGCAATATTCTAATTACCTGTTTTACTACCAAGAATGAGAATTGTCAATCTTCCATCCTAGGATACAGACACCTCACCACTGTACACACTATTTCTACTCATCTAATTTCAAAATTTTAGAATCTTACTTCTAATATTCCCATATTCTGATATCAAAATCTGAGTTAATAAGAATTATTTAGTATAAGTACTAAGTAGAAGTATAAAAACTAACCCCAAATGGCCTAAGCAAAAGAGGAATTTATTAGTTTATATAACAGGATTCTAGAAACAGGACCCACATCCGGCAGGTGAACACAAGGCACAGACAGTGTCATTAGGATTCTCTTTCATACCTTCTCTCAGTGATGCTTTCTCTGAGTTGACTATAGCTTCAGGCTATAGGTGGTAATGTGGTAGCTGCTATAGCAGGTAGCCTGGTGTCTCTCAAATAAAGCATAGTGACGGAGCATTACCTCTGCTCTACCAATTCCAAGAGAAGCCTCACTACCTCTTTCGTACCCTGACTGTGTCTCACGCCCAGGCCCTGGCCAAGCATTGGGACCTGAAGCAATGTGATACACTGATTAACTCTGGACGATTTCACTTATTCCAACACTGAATCAAGTATGGAGTCCAATCTAAACATGTGGAAAGAGAGTGCAGGAGAGACAAAAGACCAAAGTAAAGAGGGGTTTTAACAGGAAGAGGAAGAGATGAGGTAGAAGTCCAATTAACAGATGGCCACTAGCTAACATGTGACCAGACCGGATGTGACAAAAATAGGATTTGAACCTAAGTTTCTAAGTACACACCATTCTGTATCCCTAAATTCGATGTTAAGTGTTTCCATAACTAAATCAATTACCTAATTCCATATGTAATTTTTATCATTGACAGCTTTATGAGGTAATTAACAACAATAAAACAAAGCATATGTTTAGTTCATCCTGGTGTTTGTCAACTTCATGAAATAGGGCCTTCTTATCTGTTCTGGAAAAGTTTGAAGATTAAAAATTGTTAAAGTATTCTGAAATATGTTTAAACTCTACCAAATCTCCTTGATTCACAGGGCACAAGAATCATCTAAATAAGCTAAGCTCCTGCTCAGAGGAACAAACATTCTCTAAATCCCTAAGCAGAAGAAGAACTGATATTTGTATAAGCATGTCCAGTTTTCAGCACATCTTCAAGTTCCTCGAAATGGTAAATGATATCTTTTATCTATTTTCTAATTTATGATATTGTTTCTACTTTATTCCAAGCATTTCATATTTATGTTTTAAATATATTAGTTTTATATGAAAGAAATAGAATTTTCTAAGATTCATTTTAGAAGCGGTTTTATAATTTGCTCCTAGCATCTGAGAAACTTCATATATATTCTCTTTAAGACAGGTAAATAATTTAAAATCACCTCTAGTAAACATCACTTTAATAATAAAAAACATTTGATAAAGACGATGATAAATTACTTTAAAACAGGTTGGATTGTTCTCTAGTTTTGGATTCCCCACCTGACTGCCTATCCAATACCTAACACAGAGCTATACACATAGTAAATCCTAAGTCAATTTTTGTTAGTCATAATTTAGCAACACAACACAATGGGATAGTAGTACATGACATGCCTCCAGATTTTCCCTTTGTTGTTTGAAGTCATAACATAGGCCAGGGTTTTTACTATAGATAATATAGAGTTACATTGTATGGCTATGTATAATGAAGTAATAAGTACAATGGATTAACATATTAACTTTAATTCCTTCAATGAATACCCATAGAATTTCTGTCATGTGTCAGACAATGTGCTCAGAGCTGGTAATACATTAGTAAAGAGTGCACTCAGGATGTGATGGAATAAGAGATGAGCAATCTCTTAATGTAGTGTGTTAAATGTTTAAAAATGTTTGTCTACTTTCTTATTAATTTTTTTTAATTAGAAGAGAAACCCAGTATAGACTTCCATTGTTTTCCTCAATAGTTTAATTTAGAATAAGCTTCTATTCATCTTAATTAGCAATCTTAAGGATAGAATGTTTCTCTTAATCAAAAAAAAAAAGTTTCCATATATTCATGATAATAATACTTCTGGTATTGTTTCATCAAAAGAATAGGTTGCATAATCATAATAATCACTCATTCATTTAACTAACAAATATTAGTATTGTTGTGTGAATTAAAATTATTTTTCCTATATATCTTTTAGTACTGCAATTATTACCCTAGGAGACCTATATGACTTTTTTGAGTTGTAGGTAAAATGCCAAAATTCATATATTATAATTTTTTACCAATTTATTTGGGAAATTGGCATAGAGAAGAATATTGTCTTATATTTTGCTACAGCTAATCCAAGAAGTTTGAAGCACATAGAATTGTAGTTTACTGTAAAGAACACTGGACTGGAAGTCAGAAATTCTGTGTTTAAGATTCACCAGACTGCTTGCTTTCACCTTGCATATTCACTTCACTGAACTTTTACATCAACTCTATTAATCCTTATGTTTAGTTGCTTATCGCGTTTATATAACACTTTTCTATTAGAAATAAACTAACCTTTTAAAGCATGAAATGTAAATAATAGCAATGATTTTTTTAATTACCCAGAAAATTATAAAAAGAAATAAAAATTGAGTAGGTCACATCTTGAAAAGGTACTGTGCCATATTTTTTATTGGACAGTCTGCTCCATAGACAGAAAAAGAAAAAAGAAAGCCATACCTTTTTTTCTATGTGCTCCCCTCTAAGACATATTTCTAATATTTGTAATGAGGAGACAAGTTCAACATTGAGAAGTCAAATTCTTAAAACCCACTGTCCTAATCCAAATTTCTTTTCTCCTGGGAGTGTTACGGGTTGTGGGAGGAAAGACTAACTATTTGCAGCTTTCTACACATAAGCTGTTTACCATTCATTCCACAAATATTTGTTGAGCATCTTCTCTGTGCCCACATTCTAGCCAGGGAACACAAAGATGAATAAGTAATAGCTCCTGCCATCACGTAGCTCACAGTCCAACAGAAAAAAATAGTTTATAAAACTGTTTTTGAGAGGTTTTTTTAAAATTATTTTTGATTACTGTCTAGAATACTCTTTTGAGTAGAGCATTGCTCTAGAAACTGTCAGGATAGAAAGGCAATGCTATGAGAAGAGTAAGAATTAGTAATATACCAATATGCATGCATGTGCAACACCCCTGAGCCTACATTCAGAAGAAAATTCAGGAAAAAGGAAATACACTGAGGAGGAGCTCATTTTCATGGAACTTCTTATTTAAGGCATCTGAATGAGTTCTTTTCTGTAAAAAATGTGAACTATGGAAAATAAAACATACAAGTTTAATTAAATAGTGATAAATATTTCTCTAATACAATTTCAAAATGTATTATAAAAGTATGGATGGTGGCTTCAGAAATATTTTGAAAACAAAATAAATTGCCGAAATGCCTAAATAATTGAATTGAAAGTGACTTTCCTTAATTTCATTTCACTGGTTTTGATGTTGGAATTCTGGTAACTTTTACATTTGTGAGTTATCTATATTTTTTACTCTCCATTTGCATGAATAAGACTACAACCAACAGACAGGAACAGCTTGAATAGATGTTGGCTGGTGAATGCAGAAAAGGGTTTTGGTTTTTGTGTATATTTGGTTTGGGGAGAAGAGTTTGAACCCTTCTCAGAGAATCAACAAATCAGCTGCTTGGTCAGGAATTATAACTTTTTTATAATGGCTTCGGTAAAGATTTCTTCCTAAGAATCTGGCCAACAATACTCTTCAGTCAGGTATGCTGGATATTGCTGCGAATACTGGGAAATAAACCAAGAAGAATAAATTATAAACTTAAATTGTAAGCCAAAACACACACCAGTGTAAAATACTGCTCTGTAATGTTTGGCTCATGTAAAGAAGGTGTACCCTTTCGATTCACTGGAAATATAGCTGAAGCACATTTTTAGGTCATTTTCTGATTAATTCACATTTCCAGGTAAGGAATAACAATCATAGTGGTTTATCTTTTTCATGTACCTCTCCCAAACAACTTTCTTCCACCTACCTGTGGAATCTCATACCTAGATTCTTAATCTGAGGCCTCTCATTCTCAAGCCTTGAATTCCTGTGTTGCCCTGTTTAGCTTAGAATTAGGTAGTCCATTGTTTTATATTGGGTTCCCTAGACTCACACCCTGAGAGGGTTCTGTGTGGGGTGAGGGGATACTGTTAGAGAAATGAGAAGGAAAGAAGACCATGTAAAGGTGCGGTATTAAGTAAGTCCTGAGAAAGGTATCTTGGACTTGACATTTCAGGGAAACCCTAGAAACAGCATATTTCAATCATACTTCAGAGTTATCCTTACCAGAAGATGGAGAATTATGACTGACTACCTGCCACCTTCTAAGGGCTGCCCCTGGGGGAGCAGTTATTCCCAGGCACATGTGGTTCTCAGGCAGCCTAAGCTGAGTTGGTTCAACAGCCTCAGGACAGGTCTCTAAAAAAGAAATAGTTATGCTGGCTGTTGGGAGGGAAAGCCCACTAAGAACCTGTGCAAGCGAAAGGAGCAAAGGGATCTGAGGGGACATGGTTAGAGTACTGACAGTGTCTACCTCATACAAGTACATGATCGCTGTGCAACATTTGAAAAATAGACAGTCATGTGTCCCATAATGACGTTTTGGTCAACAACAGACCAGATGTATGACGGTGGTTTACAAGACTATAATGGAGATGAAAAATTCCTATCATCTAGTGACACTGAAGCTGTTGTAACATCTTAGCACAAAGGCTGCAAAAATCAGTAAAGCTGTGGTTCAGATGGCAATAAATTTAACCTGGATGTGCATGAGGATGACATAGAGGAACTTCTACAGGTGGATCCTGAGGAATTGACTAATGAGAAGTTGTTGGAACTGGATCAGGGACATAGCTGAAGAAGAGGCAAAAGAAAAAAAATCTGTAGGAGAAGAAAAAAAAGAAAAAGAACTTCCAAGAAAATTTATAGTAAAAGGTTTAGCAGAAGATTTAGCTCCTTAAAAAGTTTGAAAACAGGGACTCCAACACTGACATGTTTTCATTAATAGAAATGTTTATAGTGCATTATTTATTTATAAGTAAATCTATAATAAATAATAAGAAAAAGAAAAAGAAGAAAGAAAGAAATTGAGCCAACCACTATGGACATATTTCTAAAAAGAGTGGCATCTCCTCAACAAGAGAGTCAGGCAGCTCCTTCAAGAGGCATTCCAGAAGAAAGCACCGTTGTCACAGGAGATGACAGCTCGGTGCATGTTATGGCCCCTGAAGGCCTTCCTGTGGGACAGCCTATGGAGGTGGAATACATTGATATTGATAATCCTAACTCTGTGTAGGTCTAGGCTAATGTGTGTGTTTGTGTCTTATTTTTTAACAAAAAATTTTTTAAAGTATATAAAACTTAAAATTTTTACAAGTAAAACAATGCTTATAGAATAAGGATATAAAGAAAGAAAATATTTTCATATAGTTGTACAGTGTGTTTGTGTTTTAAGCTAAGTGTTATAAAAGTCAAAAAGTTAAAAAAATAAAAGTTTATACAATAAAGTTTAAAAGGTACAATAAGCTAAGGTTAATTTATTATTAAAGAAAGAAAAATATTTTTATAAATTTAATGCAGCGTAAGTGTGCAGTGCATATAAAGTCTACAGTAGTGCACGGTCATGTCCTGAGCCTTCACAGTCACTTGCCACTCACTCACCGACTCACCCAAAGTGACTCCCAGTCCTACAAGTTCCCTTCATGGTAAGTGGCTTACACAAGTGTGCCATTTTTTTATCTTTTATGCCATATTTTTACTGTTCCTTTTCTATGTTTAGATAAATTTAGATACATGTACTTACTATTGTGTTACAATTGCCTACAGTACAGTAATGTGCTGTACAGGTTTGCAGCCGGGGAGCAATGGGCCTGGGTGTGTAGCAAGCTGTGCCACCCACGCTTGTGTAAGTGCACTCCATGTTTGCACGATGATGAAATCACCTAACGACGTATTTCTCAGAATGTATTCCTGTCGAGAGACACACAACTGCAATTTAGACTGTCAGGATCTATTCCAGGACCTGTCACTAATTAATGAATATTGGACATTATGTTTACACTCCCAGTTGTATTAGAACTCTTCTAATTTAAGCCAACAACAGGGAAAAAAAAAACCTAAAGAATAATTATCAGTTTACATAGTTAAACCACTGTATTAACTAAGCATAGAGTTTTGCCTTAGAACCAGAGGAACTGTGGCTCTGATATTAATTAGCACATTCTTTATCTCACATGTCTACTTTTCTTGTGTGCCAGATTCACCTTCTTCTGCACAGTAGGTAGCATTGCCTCTGTCTACTCTTGACTTCACTCCTCAAAATTTTATCCTCCTTTTCTTATGGTTCCAATTTTAAATTTCAGGGAAAGAAGGATCCTAACTGGCCAAGTTTCATAAAAGAATTTACTGGTCCTGGAACCACCATGGTCAGAGAAGAATTTATATATATATATATATATATATAAATAATCTCCAGCATGCGACATGCAACCATCTTAGAGAGTTCTCTGTGGCCAGCAAGATGGGGCATCATGTAAGATTATGACAGTTGATTTGGACAGCACATTAGAATGGGCAAAGAGTTCCCCCAGAAAAAAGTCAGGTTCCAGAAAAAAATAAACTAAGCAAAGCAAAAATATATTTCTATGTCATCTGAGCTTTAGTTTCATCATTAATAAAATGCAGTTTAAAACAGTTATTACTTTTATTTCAAAATAATCATTTCAAGTATTAAATAATTTAATATTAACAAAAGTGCTTTACAAATTATAAAGTTTTGTTAGTGAGCATTACATGCCAGTAACATAAAATGTTGAATTTCCTTTTATACCTGTTCATCTATTGCCAGTAAGTACGAGAAGCTGAACTAAGAATAAAGCAAGACTTTGTAAGTAAAATCCAAGATAGTTTCCCTGACAAACTGAGAAGCGTAAATATTGGCAGCATTCAGCTTCCTTTCAAGACAGGTGAATCTTTGGTGTGGGAACAGGAAGTGACAGCTAGTCCCCTTAATATTTTATGCATATTGTCCTAACAGCTAGAAAAAATCATCAGGTCATCAACTCACAGGATGGCATAGTGCCTTCTTTGAAAAAAGAACAACCTCCAGAAAGCTATATAAACAATACCTTTCTTCTGGAAAAAAGAAGAAAGGAAACAAGGAAAGAAAGGAAGGGAAGGGAAGGGAAGGGAAGGGAAGGGAAGGGAAGGGAAGGGAAGGGAAGGGAAGGGAAGGGAAGGGAAGGGAAGGGAAGGAAAAGGAGAGGAGAGAAAAGAAGGAGGAAGAGGAGGAGGAGGAGGAGGAGGAGATGAAGACGGAGAAGGAGAAGAAAATTGTTTTGGACTCTTACTTTTTATACTTCTAATTATGTAGACTAAAACTTCCATATGCCATCAGTCACAATATTTTTTTCAACAACATTTTGTTCAAAAATATCTGTAGGCTTTACCAAAGATTTGCACGCCCTGGCCTTCTTCCGTCAATGCAGACAGAAAAATAAAGATACAGTCCTAACCCTCAAGGGCCTCATAGTTAAAATGAGAGGCAAAATGTAAAGTTCTCCCTTTCAATCTGTCTTCCTTTTTATTTCTATGCTTCACTACCTTTGCTTCAGATCTTATCACATCATACTTACATTATTGTAGTTGCATTCTAATTAGTCTTTCTACTTCTAGTGTTTTCTTCAACTAACACACAGACTATTTTTTATTTTAAAAAAATGAATCTTGTTATTTTTCTTAAGACAAAAACTTTATGGCTCAAAAATTTCAATATGATAATGTTTATTTACTGATCAGATTTTAGAGCTGTGGGGAAGCTTAAAGATTTTGCACTGAATTCAACTCACCTTTGGATAACTACTCACAAATAAGGCCAACAATTAACAAGCAGAAAATTGTTAATATAAAATTCCTAAATGCTAAATAGGAATTGAGGAAGGTCGTAGTCTTTATGCTATAGCACTGAGGAACAAAATTAAATTTTTGAGAAATCATAGAAACGTAAAAACAAAATGAAATAACATTCAGTGTATATGAGTAAAATATTGGGAAATCGAAGGCTGGAAGATCAATTAGGATACTAAAGCAATCATTAGGCAAGAATTAATGATAGCCCCAATTTGAATGGTGGCAGTGAAAATGGAAAGAAAAGTGCAAGTGAAAAAGACATTATGAAAGATAATTTTACAGAGCCTGATCCAAGCCAAGGGAGAGGGATATGTCAAAACTATTTTGAGGTTTTGGCTTTGGGAGGATAGTGATACTTAACGATAACTAGAATAAGAAAATCAGAAAGAATAAATTTGTTGAAGTTTCTTGAAAAGGAATTATGCGTTCCATTTTCAAAACATTAAAGAGTCCTGATTTGGGCATCTGTTGTTCTGCTACCATTCACCATTTGCCTGCTAACAGTATATACATTTTTCTTTGGCAAATCACTGCTCCTTTATCCTCAGGTGACTCCTCCTCTAGCTACAGAATGGGCCACCAGTCTTCCATTGACAAGATTGCGTTTCTCTATACCCAGTGATTAATTCAGGGGCACACCTGACCCAGTTGTAGGAAATTTACAAAATTAGGGTTTTGCTATAATAGTTGGAAGAGAAATTAATACTTTTCCCACTGGCTTCCCAGCAGTTAGTATGGTGAGAATAAAGTCAAGCCCGCAAAAGGCTATGTCAAAAATGAAGTGAGCCTTGTTCCTGATGACAGCCTTTGAACTCTTAATTCAAGTCTCTTACATTTTCAATACATAAGACAATGAATCCCCTTTGGCCTTAAGTTCTGTCGAGATTCCTCTCTGACAATTTTTAAAGCTATGACAATTGCTCTATTGAAGAATATACAGAAATCAGAATTCTTTACCTTAAAAAATAAATCAGGAAAAGAGAGAGAAGTAAATAAAAGAAAACAACAGCTTCCAGGAAATCTAAAATCTTATCTTTTATGTGAAACAAAAATACATATTTGCTCAACATCTGTTGAGATTTTTTTCAACCTTTTTCTCGTGTTTTTAAATACATGTGCCTGTCTAAACTATATCATTACATTTATTTTATATTGTAATCTCCCTCTGAATCCATAAGCAAGTTCTTCTTTGACATGTGTTCTTTCATAAACCCACTAATTACTACTGGAAGGGTAATAGTATATTCCCTCTTTGGAGTTTTGGCCTTTCAAAAAATGCCATGTCTTCATTTGTGCCCTGCCTTTTCCATTAGCATTCCAGGGAATGAAAAGCCAGAATCAAGAGAAGAAAGATGAATGTGTGAGTAACTGGAATCATCAGCACATAGAGTATGCTTCATTTGATACTTCTTTAAAAAGTAAACCAAAATCTACATACATATACATATATATGTATATATATATATATCTCCTAGAATGAATTGAGGAAGAAAAATATTTATTTAAAAAGCTTATGCATATGTATATATGGTCTACTGTTATATATTTTATGTTAAAACAGATTTTCTTATTTATTTATAAAAATGTATTTTTCAAATAAAAGAAGGACAATGAATACAGTTTGATTACTTGTCAATAAAATTAATTATCTTTTGTGTCTTTAATGAAAGTAGCACTTAATTAATATTTATCTCAATCAGGAAAAAAGATATTTATTAAGCCTCAATTTTAACATTATAAGACAATCAGAATAAGTACACTATAAAGCTCCTTCATTACAGCCTTCAAAATTTAGTTAGTAATAGAAAATAAACGGCAAAATTAAGGAGATACTATTAGGCTGAAGGTATGGCATTGGCAAGTACTTAAGCTTAAACAACCAAGATAAAGATGAGCAACTCTGTAACCCTTTCTATCGGCATCTCGGACTTAGCATGTGCAAACCTGAATTCCTGATCTTTCCTCCAATGTTCCTTCCCAACAAAAGCCACCACTGCCATGTTGACTACTTATCCATCCATTTGCTCAGATCCAAATTCTGAGTGCACATTAAAATTTGTTCTTTCTCTCATATCTACAAGTAATCTGAAAGAAAATCCCATTGGCTCCATCTTTAAATGATCCCCATGTCTTGATAACTTCTCACCACTCTTCTGCTCCCACCCGTGGTTCAGCTGAGCCACCACACCTCTCATAGTGTTACTGATGTCATCTGCTAAATGGTCATTTTGCTTCTGCCCTCTTTCTCTTCTGGTCGTAGCCAGTTATCCTTTTAAAACAAACCAGACAATTTCACTTCTCTGCACTGAAAAATCAAAGTCCTCCTGAGGGCTTACCTTGCTCTACAGGACCTGCTATGCTCTGACCTCTCCTGCTCTTTCCTATCTGCTGTTGCTCAAACTTATCAGGTAACAACTCACCTCAGGAAGTTTGTGCAAATCTTCTCTCTTCCTGGAAAGTTCCCCTATCCCCCTCAACTTTAAGCCTTCTTTTTTTTTCTTTTAATTATGATCTATTTAGTAAAGTCAACTGTGATAATTCACTTAAAATTGCATCTCCGGATATTTTCAATCTGCCTTCCCCTGTTTTATTTTTCCATAGCACTACCAATCTTTTTTTTGAATGCTGTATAATTTACCTGTGTATTTTGTTTATTGACTGTCTCTCCCTGCTCTAACATAAGCTCCACATGAGCAAGAATCCTTGCCTGTTCTATTCACTGACTTATTCCAAGAACCTAGAATAGATGCTCAATAAATATTTTTTGAATAAATTAAATGAATATTGTGTAATGCCTGTGGAAGCTAAAGCATAGATATGGAGTCAAATTATTTTACTTTTCATTTAAATCTGACATTTTAATAGTATGTGCAGTCTTATGTAGTCATTACAACAACAACATATGGTGGATAATTTTATTATCCCCTTTACACATGAGGAAACTAAGGCACAAATAACTAAAGTAGCAAGATCACATAATTGATATGTAACAAACTCAGAATCTGAACTCACGTTATTCAAGGCAATAGCTAGGGATTTTTAATGGTCTATCATGCTATCTTTATTGAGTACTTTTGGGTAAGTCATTTATTCACTATGAGCTTTTTTTCTACCATCAGTTAAATGGAGATACCAATGACTCTTGCATGTTATTGTGGTAAGAAGCAGAAATAATATTTGTATTATTTGCCTGACAAATAATTGTAATATTGCAAATATTTATAACAACAGTTTTTCTCGCAAATAGACAGTCATTAAATGAAAATAATATTCTAGTCATTCCATCATAACAGTTACAGTAAGAGGCATCTCAAGCGAGCTCGATCCTTGTAAGGTGCGTCTCTGCCCTTAAAAGACGTGTGGGAATGAGGTTGGCTTAGCGTAAAGGACAAAGAAACTTGCTTATCTAATTTTAATTTATAACTTAGTCAAATGTTTCTCAAAGAGCAAACCTAAGCTCTAGCTAATAATAAATGGTCTATTTTTCCAGAATGTCCTTTATATACATTTAGTTAGCCAGGCAGCCAAGGTCACGGGGACCTTGGGACAGATTCAGTGATTTAGAGAACTCTAAATGGAGAGCTCTTAAATGATTTAGAGGACTCGAGTCTCCACGCCACGTTGTCACTTAACCACTGAGCACCCTTCTGTACATCACCTCTCTGTGCATTACAGACTATAGATGAATCTCATAGAGCTAATGCTCACATAAGTGCTGACTCTGGGCCAGACACTCTCCTTGAATATTGGCTTCTTCCATCCTCCAAACCACGTTCTAGTTATGAAACACCGGGGGTTGGAGGCATCAGAAATGATAACAACGAAGAGCCGATTTCTGAAGGATGGAAAACTTTGATAAGCGGAGGGGCAAGATAAAAGCATTTCCAAAAGAATGAAAGTATTGACTCTGCAAGTTAATAAACATGCATTGAGTGCTGGGTGGCGGGCACTGGTTAATGCTATGTGCATTAGAAATATGTAAGTAAAGCATGATGCTCAATGGAAAGGAGTTTACAGATTTTACAGCCTGCATAGAGAAAAGACAAGGAGACACTTTATCATTACGTAGGGCAAACTATGACAAATATAAAAGAAACTCAACAAAGGGTTTCAAAGCAAAGAGAAAGAAAAGATTCATGGGTTTGTTGTTGTTGTTGTTGTTGTTTTTGGTGGGGCAGGAGAGATTATATTACAAAGTAGATGATGTATAAATATGAGAAACAATCAGGATTTTGACTAATGGGAAAACGTACAGGCACTCCAAACAAAGAAGCAATCTGAGTGTGGGCATGGTCCTGCAAAGGAGCAAATGCCTCAGAAGCAGAAATGCATGCAGTGTACACAGGGCAAAAATGAGGAGTGTGTACAAAAAGATAGAGATTTATGAGTGTTACTGCAAGTCCAGTGAATTTACTGAGAAATCAGTTTAATGAGAAAAATAAATGGTGTGGGGAAAACGTCCTCCTAGTAGTTCAGGAATTTTTAAATCTTACTTTATAAATGCTGTGTGTGTGTGTGTGTGTGTGCGCGCGCACGCGCGTGTGTGGTGTGTTTGTGTGAGAGAGAGAGAGAGAGAGAGTGATATACAGACTTAGTAGTCCTGTACACACAGAAGCATCCCTGAGGGAAACCAAAAGCTTGCTGACATTTTCTCTTTCTTCTCTCTCTAAATTGCCACATCATAAGCACTTCACTTTTCAAGGAAACACATCTAGACTCATTGATCCCACAGTAAAGCAAATTTATTCTTAAAGGACCAAAGTAAATACCATGGCTTTAATCAGCTCTAGGAAAACACACTCAGCATTCCCCTCCTCCCCCTGCCTCAAGTGCATTTGAGGCAGTGCAAGGTCTGAGTTTGAGCAGATAGATTTCAGTGGAAGTAATTACAAGCTGCAACATAATTTCCTTAAAACGACACACATACTAGACAAATACTTATTTGTGGTTATAGAGTGGGTAAAGTTACCATAAAAATAGTAGCACACCTTATAATAGTGCTGTATGCCATAATTTACCTTCGCTATATCTGAAGTGTCATATCTTGTTCCAGACTTAATATTTAGTAACTAACAATTTAATGTACAAATCTCTAGCCTCAAAAGAAGAATAATTAGAAGAGACAACCCCCCCTTTTTACATGGAAAAAATATAGTGTACCATGCAAATGCCTAAGTATTTTACAGAAGAGAGAAGTGATTTTAAGTTATGAAAAATGTAAGACAATTTTCAAATAACTCTTTAAACGGCATGCAGTAAACTCAACACAGATATGCAGAGGGTAATAATGGTTCATAAATAACAACACAGTTCTCTTATGAAAGTAAAAGCCATGAGCATACCTTTATTTTGATGTATATATGTCCTTTAGAAACAATTAAAACATAACATATTATTTTAAAAAATGCAGTCAAATCTGCATCATGTTTCATCCACCACAAGTGAATGTAATGACAGAATATGGTCAATCCTTTATGATTGCTGTTTTGGAGAAAAATGAGCGTTGGGGAAATTGCCCTACTGTTTTCTCACCATCCAAAATAAGTCTCTCATTAAACAACAACAACAACAACAAAATAAAAATATCATCAACAACAAAAACATTTCTTACACTAGAGAAATTTTGGAGCTGTTGGAGTTGATTAAACAATGGGAAATTGAACCAGAATCTCCCAAAGATTTAGCTTTATGTTATAACTTATTGGAAATATTCAATCTCATTTGAGTAGTTTATTTAAACTCTGACCCCAGCTTATGACAGAGCAAACGGTAAGAGTCCAGAATGTAGCTTACTTTAAAATGTCAGCCCTCATAAGTCTCCCCCAGGGCAAAAGTTATTTCTGGCAGTTTATATATTTACCAGTTGGGGCATTGAACGTGACATTTTGTGCACTTTCCCAAGCTATAACATGATTTATAAATGTGTTTGGGATTCACAAATGAGATTCATAGCCTAGATAATAGAAATCAAGTACACACACAATCTATTCCAACATGCCTTATTTTCCATTGTTTCAGCTTTTATCGTTCTGGTCAAAAATTAGAAATGGGAAATGTAAAAACTTAGCTCCTATCACGTGGCCTAGCACACTGAATTCAGGAAGAAGGGAAGGAAGAAAAGAATAAAGGAGTGAGGGATGGAGGGGCAAGAGATAAAAGTTCTACCTAATCAGAGAAATATTTAGTGGGGTAGCACATAGAGATAAATTTGAAACATCCCTCTAAGAATTACAAAATAAGGGAAACAAGATTGTCTTATGAAAGCAAAATATTAAAATCATCCTATAATCTCTAAGAGCAGAGATAAGCAAATTCACTTTAATCAGAATGATTCACCCACATAAAGTCTACGAACAGATCTAAAGTTTCATTAACATGTTTGAAGAAATACCTAATTAATCAGAAGAGCATTTGTAGTCAAAGAATTAATTAAAGAAGAACCTAGAAAACAAACTTTTCGAGGATATGGATGTCCCAGGGGAAGGTTTTGTCAAGGACTTTGATCGTCTTCTACCGAGAATGGGATTATCAGGCTCTTTCTCTCACAACTTTAAAACAGCTAATGAACAAACTAATGAATCCTTTTTGCATCGTCACATTAATTACATTAAATAAACTGACTAAAGTGTATGATTTCCTGGTAGAATTGCTCATACAGATAAATGTGAGTGTGCCATTGAAGCAATGCAAGGAGAGACTCTTTAAAAGGGAGCTCCTCATCCAGGAGTTTCTGACATATACTAAGGTATCAGGCTTCACAACTCTGTGAGGTAGGTATTATTATTGCTTGCATTTTGCAGTTGAAGAAACTGTTGCACAGACAGGTTAAGTAAATTCCCTATGTCTAACAATTAAAAAGTGTAATACCTGGGTTGAAATCTAGAATCCAAGCTCTACTGCTGTATTCAATAGATGTCCCCATTACTATTATTATCCTGGAGACAATATACAGGTGGTAGAACCAGAATGTGAGCTCAAGCATGTTCTATTTAATAAGCTTTATCCACAAATCTAACATGAAAAGAAACCATTATTATTTAAAATATCAAATTAGAAAAGTGAGTGAAACAAAAAATCATATCCTCTTTCTAAATTCTATGGTTACACGTTGTAATAATTTGTATGGCTCATCCCATGTCCACACATTTCTGTACCCAACATCGGAAGATTTGAGGATTTAAAATCCATTGCACCTTTTGTAGGTCTTTCGAGTATATTAGGGGCAACCTATTTTCAACACTGACTTGCTTATTCTTCAACTAATACTTTTGCATTTGGATAAAAAATACTGTTATAAAAATATCCACAATTCCCTTTTGAAGTACCCTGTGATTTCTTAACTAAATTTTATTTACTATTTTATTCTGTGCTACATGTCTCGCTTCCCAAATAGCAGTTGCCATGTACGACTTCAATGGATTCTTTCTGATGTCCCAAAATAAATCAAATTATACAGCAAGCAGGGATATCACCAAAGTCTATGTAAATAAAGACATATAAAAAATTAAATATAACCTGTCATTTGCCTGTGACTATTGAAAGTAAAACCATTCATGTTGTTCCAAATAAAACTCCTGAGGGTCACAATTTTTTCTAAGAGAGTGGTAACTAAGAATGAACACTTTTTAACAGGGAGAGAAAAGATCTTTTGAAGACCTGGTCAGGCCTATTCCCCATGATTCCTCTTTGCTTTACCATATCCCAGACCTGCTCAGAAAGATTACAGGACTTTCTTTCATCAGCCCATATACCACTGACTGTAACTTCAAAGTGAATTGTCACAACAGTGTGCAGTGGTCTGTAAATATATGAAGCATACTGTGGAAGCTGTCCAACATATGGTTTAAAAAGTTTTCAGAGGAGGTCAAAGGCATAGCATCTTAAAGCCTTTTTGTTATTTATTTTTTATTAATTATAGCATGATTTTTCAGAGAGGCAGATGCTGGCATTTTGGAGTCTTCCTTTCATGACTTTATCCATCTCTCTCCAACTTCCAATCAACTAACAAAGTCCCTGGCAAATTGCTTCTTCCATATCACTTCAGTATTTGATCACTATTTCAATTTTGCTTCTCTTCAATACACCCTATACAACAGTAATAAATTAATCCTCTGAAATCTGCATTTTATATATATAGTGTAGAGTCCTTGCTCAAAAAAACTTCAATTGCTCCCCAATATCCAGAGAATAATTCCAAATTTAGTATCCTGAGAGGAGAAATTTGCCTGCTCTCTTAAAGCAATCTTCCTTTCAAATTGGTTGATACATCATTTCTCCTCTCTCCTCCAGAACAAAACCCTACGTACCTTGATAACTTATCCATTTCAGCTCTTCCTGAAGTCTTCCCCCAGAGGGCCAGGCAGAAGGAGTTTTCATCTTCTGATGTCCTAAAGGTTATTCCTTTTATCGATTACTTGGTTATTCCTTTTATTGCTCACTTATTTAGCACCTAACAAATGTTGCTTTTTATGGCTAATTTAATTTTTATGTTTACATTTGCACATCTGAATAGCTTAAAAAGCCTTTAACAGTATGATTCATGTCTTATATACTGTTATAGCCCCAGTACAACACTCCAAAATAGTTACTAAATGATAATTTAATAATGTTAATGATAATAATTGGCCTTGATTTTATCTGTTTCTTGTGTTCACGAAAGTATTTACACCAAAGGCAAAAAAGATCTATTAGAAAATTTTCAGATTGAATCCACCATTATGTAGAAGATGGACTACATGACAATATCCTTATTTTTTCTAATATCCCATAATACTCCATAAATCCATTTCCTTAAAAAGGCTAAAAGTGATAAATCTAACTTTCATACAATTTATACAACTTATTCAATCCTTTAATAAGGATTAAAAAAAAAATAACCAAAACGTTTCTTTTGTACACCTAGCATAATAGAAAGAAATGTAAGTCTAGGTCTCCAAAAAATGTATAGCCTTATCAGAGACATGAGTTATACACACATAAAAAACTGAATGAACAACAACAAATATCATATGTTCAGTATTTTAATATAAAGAAGAGATAAAAGAGTCTTAGATTTGCTTAAAATTTCATAATTCACTGGAACATTAAGTCATAAAATTTGTGTTCCTATCTGAATTTTCTTTTATATTTAAGGACTGATACCTAGTAATCTGTGATTTCAACTTGAAAAATCATCCTGTCTTAGTAAAATGTTGGTGGGGATGTGGAGAAAAAGGAACGTTGTATACTGTTGGTGAGAATGTTAGTTGGTGCAGCCACTATGGAAAACAGTATGGAGGTTCCTCAAAAAATAAAAACTAGCACCATATGATGTGGCAGTTCTACTTCTAGGTATTTATCTGAAGGAAACTAAATCACTAACTTGAAAAGATATCTGTAAATCCATGTTCATAGCAGCATCATTTACAATAGTCAATACATGGAAAAAAACCTAAGTGTCCATAAATGGATGAATATATATATATATTCATATGTATATATATACATATATGTGTGTATATATATAAACATTATATATATAATGTTTTCTTTATCCATATATGTGTGTGTGTATAATGAAATATTATTCTACTATAAGATGGAAGGAAATCTTATTATTTGTGACAACGGGTGAAATTTGAGGGCACTATGCTAAGTGTAATAAGTCAGGCAGAGAAAGTCAAATATTTTTTAAAAAAATGAACTCTTAAATATAGAGAACAGATCAGTAATTGCCAGAGGCTGGGTGTCAGGGTGGGCAAAATGAGTGAAAATGGTCAAAAGGTATAAGACTGAAGTTTAAAGATAAATCCTGAGGATGTACTGTACAACATATGACTATAATTAACGATACAGTACTGTGTTTGTGAGAGTTGCTAAGAAAGTAGAACCTAAAAATTCTTATCACGAGAAAATATGTTTGTTAAAAATAACTGAATAGATTAATACAGCTCTTTATACAACACTAAAAGGATTTTTTTACTAGATGTAATTATACATCTTGTAGAAAAATTCAAAAATTAATATTTTAATAATTTCTTAACATAGACAACAATAAGAAGATTAGCTCTATGACTTTTTCAGTTATATACTCACATGATTGTACTGTCTCACATGTTATACTGTAGAAATTATTGCCCTATACTGTGAAAATACATGTCAAAATTTATCATCTTTAATTAATATCATCTTAATATGAATGGATATCTTAACAAAACAAAACAAAAAAAAGAATAAGGATTAACAACTAAAATAGTAAAGTCTTCCTTCCTTTCTTTTCCACCCTTCCATCTTTCCTTCTTTCCTTTCTTCCTTCTATTCTTGTTTATTCTGATCTAATCTTTCTCTACTTCTTTTGTCTTTCCTACTAGTGAAAACGCTTCACATACACATGCATGCATACACACAAAATGTGTAAGCCATGATCCTGCAAAGTAATCATTTCATATGCCTCTGGAATGTGACTAAAAAGTTTGGATTAATCTAGTCCATGATGAGAGAAAAAGAGTCAAATGAACATTATTTTATTCTATTTTTTATTTTATTATTTTTTAATTAATTAATTTTTTATGGTAACATTGGTTAATGAAATCCAGTAAGTTTCAGCTGTACACTTTTTGTGCCCAAATAAACAACCTAACGCTACATCTTTAAATCTAGAAAAGAACAAATGAAGCCTAAAGTCATCAGAAGAAAAGAAATAATCAAAATCAGAGCAGAGATAAAAGAAATTGAAAAAAAAAACATAGAAAAAATAAACGCTACAAATATGTGGTGATAGGAAATTATTTTAATGTCAGGTAAGAAAGTTAGTTATGGAGGTAGCTAAAATACACTAAAGGAGTTATCAATCAAAAATAATATCTGTGGGCAAAAAGAAAAGATTGATGTGTCATTTCTCATAATCAGATGTCAGAATATGTTTTGGTCATACAGCTAACACCATTTTTTATTATCATTGAAGTTCAAAAGACCACGAAGACATGAAAATCATGATATTTGGTTGGCATATTAAAAGTGCTAAAGAAGACTGGTTTTAGGTTAACTTCTTGCAATGCTTTACTTAATCCTCTCAGGAATGTCCTGAGAGAATCTAATAACATCAGTTATTTTCTAGAGAAGTGAAACTAATAAGCAAATATACCGCCTGAGTTGTCCTTATATATATTGTCTCACGCATAAAAAACTGTCCATTGTTTCTTTCAGTGTGTCTATTCTCATTTTTATTGATGATCATCTCATAAGCAATCATCCTGGTCCTCAGACGCTTATGGTCCAGCAATCTAGTAGGGGATATACATATATACATAATTATATACATATAGACATATATAGAGAAAAGGAAGAGAATAAGATATAAAGACAGAATGGTGGAGTTTTAAAATACATATTATTATGTTATCAATTTGATAAAGAATCAGTATAATGAGAATAAAACTTCTCAGCTTTATTGAGGTATAATTGACAATTCGTAAGATATTTAAAGCATACAGTGTTATGATCTGATATGTGTACATTTGTTCATAATGCCGTATATTTTCACGGGTCAGATTAAAGTAATTTTATCCAGATCTCAGTCTCATTCTAGACTCAGAGGGCAAAACAGTTTTTATCCCAATAGTCCAGTCTCCAAATATTTATGGTCACCAATCAATAAGCTATAGTTAAGCAATTTATGTAGAAAAAAAGGTAAAAATCAAATAGAGGAATCTCCGGTCTATTGGTAAAACTGGCTTTTTTTAGTAATATATAAATAAAAATATAATTTTAAAAATAAAAATTACAGTCTTCTTTTAGCAAAATATTATGTTAGACGTTTTTACCTCACAATAATTATTTAAACAATTACAAATTTTGAATGGCCCATTAATTTATAGTCTCTACTTTTATATGTCTCAATCCAAAAATATATTTATTTCTACAATATGTATCACTCAAAATCAGAATCAATAGTTTAGGCCAGGCTTCAATCCCACATTTACTATCCTCGGATCATTGAAGTTGGAGCTGCTCTTTCTTTCTCTCTTCTGAGCTCCAAAAGCACTTGTTGCCTATACCACCCAACATGTATTCTGCCTCCTATTGCGATTATTTTCTTTTCTAGATTATAAAGTCCCGGGAGCCACAAAATCTGCCTTAAACATCTTATAAGAATCACAACATCTAACAATATAGGTTTATTCAGTAGATAAGCAAATACAAGTGGTTTAAAATGCTGTGTACTATTGTTTATAAAGAAGAGCAAGAAGGTCAAATGTAATTGTCAGTATGTAGATAGTTTCTTGGTTATGCTGTTGTGGTTTGGATACGATGAAAAAAAAGATCACTTTTGTTTTAAAAAGACTGAAGCTAGTTTGGCTTTCTAGAAATGCCAAACTGTAAAAATTAAAGTATTGTATTTCTCCAAGCCTTTTTATATATTCTTTTCTTCTAAATTATATCTGCATCAGAAGAAAAAGCAACATATTTTCTGTAGTCGCAGTAATTTATGCGGAGAATGTTGGTGAAGAGAAAATCAATTTAAAAGCACCTGTTTTAAATATTTACGTGTCTCATAATTGAATTACATTGTTTTCCATTAAAATGTTTTGTTCTTATCTTGAAATATATTCAACCTTAAATTTAAAAAGAAATGAGAATAAAAGAAATATCCAACACACAAAATTGCTGAATACATACTTTAAAATGGATACAAATTCGTATTCTGTGATTCTTAATTAATTTCTTTCTTTAATGTCTTCTTTCCTTTCTTCCTTTCTTCTTTTCATACACAATAATTTATTCCAAAAGCCATTAATTAAATTTGAACAAAGCAGACAGCTGTAAAGGGAGGGGTCAGTGGCACAGGATGATATTTGTACAAGACCGTGGTGTTGTCAGCCTGGCATGGGATATGAGAGACTGAGAGAGGCTCAGAGCACAAAGAAATAGTGGTGGCGATGTGTGTGTGTTTGGTTGGGGCGCGGGAGGAGTACAATGGCAATGATGACAACAAGAGTTTAGTTACATATTGTGGAAATAAGGAACCAGGTTTCTTACTAATAGAAAAAGAAGTTATAAATAAGGAAGGGGAGGCAACTATAAAAAGCCTTGTGCTGCTATTGGACTAGAATTAGAGATATTATTGTGAACTCATGGTTTTTAATGCATAAAGGCACTGACCCACCTCAATGTCCCCACCTACCAGAGAGATCTGTCTCTGAATCTGCTCCCTGTTTTGATTGCATGGTTCTGTCCCCCTCTCTAAATGTGAATGGACCTCTGTTATTGAATTCATCACACTGTATTGAATTTATCTTGTTATTTTGTTTTTCCCTTTAGTGTATAAACTATTTGAAGTCAGGGCTTATATACTGCTTAATTCTGTGCATCTCGCCACCATGAGCAGTAGAGTTCAGTTATTTAATAGGTTTTTCCTAAAAGTTCATTGAATTTAAGTTACTCTCAGGAAGGCTGACTAGTATGATAAATAACTGACGGATTATTTTGCAAACTATATCAAATACCAGTAAATCTGGTCTCAGTGAGATTATATTTTAAAGTGTGACAACGTTTCTCTTTAAAAAGCATGCTTTTCTATGTGAAATTCACTAAGGTATTAATCTTGCCAGTTGCTCTTTGCAGGACAGCTCCTATTGCATTCTAGACTACATGGTTCAAGTAGAGCTGACCCAACCTCCTGGCTCAGGAATTGAGCATGAAATCCAGATTTTTCCAACTGAGGTATTCTCTCTCCTCCCCCACCTCAGCCTCAATTACTCATTGACTCAGGAATGGGCAATAACTCAAGGCTGTTCAATCAAATTCTCCCTGAAATTTCAGCAGGCCGTATGAGAAAAAAAACAAAAAAACAAAAAAAAAAAAAAACCACACTTTTTTTTTTTTTTTTTTTTTTTTTTTTACTAGTACTGCTAGCTGTGAGTTCTTTGGAGTTACAAGGATCATAAAAACTCAGAGTTTTCAGGGAACACTTCTCCTGACATATGCATGCCAAAGACTGTAACTGACATAGAGGAAATCACAACCAAGGCAGAGACAGAATACTCTATGCCACACAACTCCCTGAATATCGTTGGTTAGACAAAGATGGGCATCTATCCTACAGACATTCAGCCTCGAAATGGCCTGGAATAAAAAGCTTCTGGCCAAACAGCCTATGTAGCCAGTAATAGTATCTTTTTTAGGAATTTGGATTGTAAAATGTAAACAGGCAAACATAAATTATTACAAGAGCTAGGTTTGTAAGGATGCATACAAAGGCAAGAGGGGTTATCACAGGCCAGGAGAGAAATTATGAGTAAATGAAAGCTAAGGAGTAAATAGAAGGTACTCAGGGGAAAACATGAAAAGGGCCCGTTTACAAAGGAGAATAACAGAATAATCATAATTGTTAACTAATATAAAGTGTCTATCTTACATCCCAGGCACTCTTCTAAATATTCTAAGTAGACTACTTCATTTAATATGGTGGCCATATTGTAAACATTTTTCCATATCTTTTGCATTTATTTATTTATTTATTCCCGTATTCATTTAATAAATTTCTATTGAGCTTCTATCATAGACCAGGCACTGCTCTTGGTTTTGAAAGTATAGAGTTATTAAAGGAAAAAAAGGGTCTTTGATATCTTGAAGTTTGTACCATATTATTTTTTTATTCCTAAAATATAACACACTACATGGTACGGTAATTAGTATTAACTATTGTAGGATATCGGATAAAGTAAAAAGGGAAGTAATAAATGTTTATTAAACACTTGACCGTGCACCAGAGAGTATGCTGGTCTCCTTGATCTAGCTCTTCTCCTTTAGAACACACAACTGTGCTATGAGATAGGAATGAAATAAGACTTATATGCAACTTTTCTAATATAATTCAAATCCTAATTATGATTAGAGAGGAACTAGAATTGATTATTTAAATGAGAGTTGAAGAGATTACTTCCACCAGTGCAGATTTTGGGAAAGCTTGGGCAATGCCTTTTCAATAGTTATATAAATTATCTTAGTTATTCCTTAAAAAGACTCATGTAGTTAGTTATTAGATGTGAAAATTATTTCTGTTGCTTATCTTGCCCGAAATTACACTTTTTTCCTACAGTCTAGTAATCTAATAATTTGAAAATGGCCTTAGAATTTTAACCAGTTTATAAAATCAACAAATGACTCATTTTATTTTTAGTAGTTTAGATGTCCATTTGCTAGGCTACAATTGATAGGCTACAATTTTATTGTGACAGACTTATGTCACTGTTAAGAAGCAATTTTCTGCAGATTCAGAAATTTTATTTTATTAATACTTGTGGATTTTGTATGCTAAGAGTTTAGCTAACTTATTTTCAGGCAGTAAATTAAATGTCTATTATACTTAATTAAATAATTGTTTAAGTAAAGCTGATTATTTAGTTTTTATTTCATTGAAAACATCATTTTGTAGAGTATATTGAGAAAAGCTCAATAGAAAAATAAAGTCATATATTCCTGATTTTGCCATAAGCTGCTATGTAATTTAAAATTAGCGCTTATCTATATTTCAGCTTTTTGATCTGAAAATTGCAAAAGGCAAATATGAGTATAATTATTTTATTTAAATAATGAAAAATGGTAGTTGATAGATAAATGCCAAATTCTATCATAAGTAGCTTTCCATCTTTTAGAAGTATGTTATTTTAGCAATTATAGTGTTTTTATTTATCATTTTTCTATTAAAAATTTTCCTGTACTATAAGTATACTGTAAGGAACAGCAAAGTGTTGCTATTGTTTTTAGATTTGCTAAATTTTTTTAAAGTAGATTTCTTTATCTGGAGTATAACTTTATACTCAGTAGAATGATAAAACTATTGTTCAAATAGTCCCTTCTCCTATATTCTGGATGTACTACATGTTTATCTAATTCAAGTAAGTAGACATTTCTAAGGAGAGAAGAATGCTTTGCTATTTCAATGGGAAAGAAAGGATCAGGCTTTGCAGTAGACTATACATTCTTTTCAAGTGCACATGGAACATATGTTAGGCCACAAACAAGTCTCAGTAAATGTAAGAGGACTGAAATCATATCAAGCAACTTATCCTATCACCTTTGTATGAAATTACATATCAATTACAAGAAGAAAACTAAAAAAAACTCAAAACATATGGAGGCTAAGTAACATGCTACTAAACAATGAATGGGTTGACAATGAAATCAAAGAAGAAATCAAAAGATATGTTGAGACAAATGAAAATAAAAACAATGACTCAAAATCTTTAGGACACAGCCAAAGCAGTTCTAAGAGGGAAATTTGTAGCAATCCAGGCCTACTTCAAGAAATAAGAAAAATCTTAAACAATCTAACTTTATACCTAAAAGAACTAGAAAAAGAACAAACAATGCCTAAAGTGAGTTGAAGGAAAAAAAAAAAGATCAGAGTGGAAATAAGTAAAATAGAATATAAAATAATAGAAAAGATCAATGAACCAGGAATTGGTTCTTTGTAAAGAAATAAAATTGATAAACCTTTAGCCAGACTCATCAAAAAAAAAAAGAGGACTCACATAAACAAAATAATAAATAAAATGGGAGAAGTGACAAATTACATGATAGAAATACAAACGTTTATAAGAAAATATTATAAACAATTACATACCAGCTGGAAGAAGAAAACAAATTCCTAGAAACATATAATCTTCCAAGACAACCAGGAAGAAACAGAAAATATGAACAGACTGCTAACTACTAATGAAATCAATTCAGTAATCACGAAACTTCCAACAAACAAAATTCCTGGACCAGATGTCTTCACAGGCAAATTTTACCAAACGTTCAAAGAATTAATACCTATCCTTTCAAGCAAGTCAAAAAAAATGAAAGGGGAGGGAATGCTCCCAAACTCATTTTATGAGGCCAGCATTAACTTGATATAAAAACAGATAAAGACACTATTAAAATAAATACGGCCCAGTATCTCTGATAAACATAAATGCAAAAACACTAAACAAAATATTAGCAAACTGAATTCAGCAATGTATTGAAAAGATTATACACCGAGATTAAGTGAGACTTATTCCTGGGATTAAAGTTTGTTCCAATATCTGTGAACCAATTAACGCGATACACCACATAAACACAATAATGGATAAAAATGATATGATCATATCGATACATGCAGAAAAAGCATTTGACAAAATTCAGCATCCATTTTACCCCTTTTTTAAAAAAAATTGTTTAGCAAAGCAGTAATAGAGGGAATACACCTCAACATAATAAAGGCCCTATATGACAAACCCATAACAAATATCATACTCAAAAGTGAAGAAGTGAAAGTTTTTTATTTAAGATCAAAAACAGGACAAAGATGTCCACTTTCATTGTTTTAGCATAGGAAGTTGCAGCCACAGCAATCCAAAAGGGATTGGCAAAGATGTAGCAAAAAGAGAACCCTCCTGCACTGTTAGTAGAATTGTACATTGGTGCCATCACTATGGAAAACAGCATGGAGGCTCCTCGAAATATGAAAAATAGGTCCATCCATGTTGTAGCAAATGGTAAGATTTGCAACTATAGTTCCGGGCATACAACATAATGATTAGACATTAATATACCTTATAAAGTGATCGTCCTGAATAAGTCTAGTACCCATCTGACATTCTACATAGTTATTACAATGTTATTGCCTATATTCCTATGCTATACTCTATATCCTCATGACTATTTTAATACCTAGCAACTTGTACTTCTTAATCTCTTTCACCTTTTACACCTGTCTCTTCAAGCCCCTTCCTATTAACCCCCTTCCCATTTGGTGACCAGCAAGTTGTTCTCTGCCTATGAGTTTGGTTCTGTTTTGCTTTTTCATTTATTTTTTTGATTCCACATATAAGTGAAATCATATGGTATTTTTTCTCAGTAATTGAAAAATCAATTTAAAAAATTAAAAATATTTTTTAAATTAGTGGAATAAGTTACTTCATATATAGATAGAGACAGACACACATAAACACACATACAATATATGTATGCCATATCATAATGAAAATCATATTTATTACTGTAGGTTCAAGTACAAAGAAAGAATTGAAAGCATTCCTCTGACCCTAGTTTCTCTTACCTTAGAACGAGTTCTAACACAGTTTTATCTTAGATATTTTCCATAAAATTTGGCATCTGCATGTCTAGCCATGCCTGCTCAGATAGGAATAAAGGAAATATCATTAACAGAATTGAAGTTTAATGCTACATACATTTGTTAATTTGCCTTATCCATTCAACCTTGTACTTCTGTTTTCTCAAATTAGCATCCAAGATAAGTATGGGACAGATCCCTTAAATAATTGGAATATCTGGAACAATGGAATTATTGCTCAGATTTTGTTTAAAAAAAATCTGTTTAAGGTACTACGTACATAATTAAATGAATGAAATTATAAATTCAATCATTTTTTTGAAAATTTATTTTCTAATAATTTTTTGACTATTTCACTTAAAATGATTAGACATAAATCATGGTACATAAAAGAGGAAAGAAAAGAGGATTATGAAATAATATTAACAGCTTTGATTTACAAACAAAAAGCTGAGTTCTAACCATGAGGAGTACATCACCGAAGATCACCACATTAATAAGTAACCATCATGACTAGAACATCAGAGATTTGACTCTTAGTTCTATCCATTTAAGCTTCAAATTTCTAATAATTAAAAAAAATCTTGCTTATAGATTTTAGTTTTTAACACTATTATTGTCATGTAAATCTAAAAAAAATAACAAAATTTTAAATAGCTAAAATACTATACTAAACCACATAACTTATCTATGTTTTCTGTTACTCTTCATATGAGTTTTTTTATATAATCATAAAATTAAAATGTAATTTTAATGCATAATATGCTAGCTAAAACATAAATGTAAAGAAGAAACACATCAGGTTGTTTAAACATGAGCTGTAGTCTCAGGATAGACTCTCCCAGCTGAAAAATATCTGGTTTATCTGCTCCCTTCCTAACAGGCCTTTCTCGTCTGAAGTGTTAAAGTGATCGGATACTTAACATTTTTTATTAAATGAGAATAAAACATTAATCTTAATGTATCTCTCATGTGCTATTTCATGCTATTTTATATTTTACTTTAAATAGAATTCCTATCACAACTTATTTTTCTTTTTTTTTTCTCTATTCCTGTTTTCACACAGTTGGCTGAATTATTTCATTAAAAAATACTGAATGGAATTATACAAATTTAGACATCTCCAAACGTTTGCTACATGCAGCTGGACTCAGCTAGCACAGACTAGCTTTCCAGAACTCAGACACACATGCACACATACAAACAGGTCATACTGAAATGAATGGAACTATTCATGAAAGTAGAGAGAGAGACCTGTACAAACTTTGAAAGAACTGTTGTTCTCTCTCTCTCTATATATATATATATTCTACCACATTTACCATCTTTGTTTGTGAATAGCAAATGTTTCTGTCCTAAGGTTTACTGAATTTAGACTCTTATTCATTATTCACCATTTCATATTCATTTTTTTTTCTGGGAAATGATAGTAGTTTGAATATTTAACTTTCTCTTCATATGAAAATAAACAGCATAGTTAGTACACTTGCAGACACGCTAAAAGCAGCAATTGAGAGTTGAACTGACAGTTGAATTCATAATTCATTCATTTGAATACATGGTTTTGAGACTCTTAAAACTGGCCAGGTTTTGTTTCTTATGAAAATTCATTTGTGTCAATATTTTGGAATTTTTGTAGAATGGGAAGAAATGTAATATGCTATAGTACAATAATTCCACAAGATCCCAAACAAATTTTTTTTCTAAAAGACTGGATAAAGTCAGTATGTCTTAAATGATTTTAAAATCTGAAGTAACATTTTTAAGGGGATTTTTACTTAAGCATATGTAGGCATTCCTTCAGTAGATTTATTTATTTTTTTTTTTAAATGAAAGTTTTAGTCTGGAGTATTTTTCCTAAATTTAACTTTATTTTGTTTATAATTTTCTGTTTTTCTTTCCACATTCTGACCAACTGAGTAATCAACTCTTAGTATAGCAAGTAAATAATCCATGTACACTGGATTTAAAATCTCAGAGCTAATTACTCCAGTGGACCCATGGCTTTCCTCACCCCCTTGCAACTACTTTCTATTTACCTTTCCAGAGATCCTGTATTAATGAGCACTTTCGATTGTTTCATCTACAAAAATGCTAATTATTGATCTTTTTGGACAGTTACGATCAGATTTTAACAAGTTTTATCTCTATAATGCCACTGATGAAAATATCTTGATTTACCAAATATTACTTGTTCTGGATATTTAGAACTGTATCTTGAAATATAAGGAAGTTTCTCTGAGAAAACAAAGGGAAAATGTGTAAGGAGAGAAATAAAAATGGACAGGTGTCTTGAAATCACAAGTATTTCTATGATTTGAGTACCTAGTACCTGTGTAAGTGGAATCCAGATGCACAACTATTTTATTTTTCACACAGTAAAGAGATGTTTTATTCTCTTATTTTCCACAAAAATAAGTTCCACAAAAGTACACATTGGAGAAACAAGAAATTCATTTCAGTTTAACGACAAACTTACTGAGGACAGGTGAATGAAATCTTGCCTGTCCTACATACGTACCTGCCAAAAGAAAACTGCTGATTCCCTTCAATGCAAAGCGAAAGCATGAGTTCTAGCCAACCTCTGATGAATAAGAACGTAAATACAATACAATCAATTCTTCAGATACAGTTTCTTCTTGTAAGTAATTTACGCCTACTCTAGATCATTCCTATTTCTTCTGGAACTCTGACTAAACTTAAGTTTGGCCACCTGATATTGTCCCAAGCTGTTGAAGTTTTATTTACTTTGAAGTCTGTTTTTGCTGTTCTTACCAAATTTTGAACAGTTTCTATCGTTTTATTTTTAAAGCCTGTTTTGTTTTTGTTTTTAGCAAAGTCCAACATGTTTTTAACCCACTCATGGGTTTTTTATCCCACTTCAGATATTGTTATATTTTCAGTTTTCAGTTCAAGAATTATCTATTGGGTTTTTGTAGATTACACTTCATTACCGATATTCCTCATCTTTTTACTCATATGTCCACATTTCCTTAAAATCTTTCAGCATATTTTTAATAGCTTTTAAAAATTTTTTGTATGTTAAATTCAGTATGTCTGTCATCACAATGTCTGTTTCAGTATTCAAACAAACATATATGGGGGCATACTTTTGGAGGTTCTTCTCTTTTCCGATCTCTCCTTTCTACCCCATATATTATAGCTGCTCAGAAGCTCTGAAATACAATCTCGTCCCCAGCAAGACCTCTCTCTGTGCCCTACATGGACTTCACTTCTGTTTATCATGGTCTAAAAAACTGCTTCTAGACAGAAATCAGATGTGTGTAGTCTGTGTGTTTCCCTTCTTCAGGGATCAAAGTATTAGGCCGTCTGTGTCACAATGTCTACAAACAGTTGCTTTATATATACTTTTGTTTACAGCTTATGGTAGAGATCTAGTCCTGTTCCAGTTACTCTATTGGTTGGGAGTGGAAGTGCAGCAATTTTAATTTTAATAGATATTGCCACTTTACTTTCCCAAAGAATAAAGCAATATATATTTCCTTTAGCATCGTATGAAAGGGACTATTTTTCTAAAAATTCTCTGGTCATAAAGATTATTTGTCCTCTTTAACTTTTACAAAGTCAACACATGCAAGTATAATATTACTTTATTCTAATTTGTATTTCAACATCTCCTTGTTACCTTTTTACTTTACTGTGTATTACCTGTTCATATACTTTACCCATTTTCTATTGAGCTTATCTTTTTCTTATTAATTTATAGGATTCTAACCACTTTCTAATTATTCACCCAATCTTATTTTGAAATTTATTATCTTTGAATTGTCAAAATACCTATTTAGTTTATAGTATATAAAATTTTGTTTAATTATAGTTGTGTGTATTTATACACCAAATTATAAGCAAATGCCATATATTGTATATAAGAATGTGCATTATATTTAATCAATAAATGTAGACTATTAAGCAATTTCTTCTGTTTTATGTGCTACTTCTTTACAAGTAAATGAGATGAGACCTTTTGGATGTAATTTTTAAAAACTGCCATGATAGATTTACTATTAAGTTTACTGTACCTTCTAAAAGAACCTAATGACACTGCTAAGAATCATCCTAGAAAATTGGAAAACTGACCATTCTATATAAACTACTACTAATTAGTAGGTAGTTTTAAAAGCTCGGGATTCACTCAGCATACTAAACTGAAAGATTCGCCTATTTCTTTAAAAATATATTTTAGAAAAACTGGAATGTTGGAACAAAGGCAAAACTAATTACCACAAAAGTTTGCCCAAATTCTGCCATGTGGTAGGTATGAGTTTAAAAGTTATGACATATTTCCATTATTTAGCCAAGATTTCTGTTTTTAATATTTCATTTGATTTTGGAGTGATCTACAAAAGCATTTCTGCTCAAAAGTAACCAATTAAGTAGCAATTTTACACATGGGACACAGGTCAAATAATTAGTCACGTTTTTCAAGAATAATTAAGTAACTAAGTTTTAAGCATATGAGTCTTCTTTGACATACATATAGGACAGATAGAATATTTCAAACTCAGATAGCTAAAATTATGATAAAATAATGTAAAACATAATCATATAATTCAATAAGCAAACTATTGCAGAAAAGCTCAACCACATAACACTATTTTGAAAAGATATATGTACCCTTGCGTTCACTGCAGCATTATTTACAATAGCCAGGATACAGAAGCAACCTAAGTGCTCATCAATGACTGGATAAAGTGGTACATATATACACTAGAATATTACTTGGCCATAAAAAAGAATGAAATCTTACCATTTGTGACAACATGGATGGACCTAGAATATATTATGCTAAGTGAAGCAAGTCAGGCAGAGAAAAACAAATACCATATTATTTCACTTATATGTGGGATCTAAAAAACAAAATAAACAAAACTAACAAAGCAGAAACATACTCATAGATACAGAGAACAAACTGATAGTTGCCGGATGGGAGGGGGATTAGGAGACTGGGTGAAAAAATTGAAGAAATTAAGAAATATAAATTGGTAGTTACAAAATAGTCTCGATGATGTAAAGTACAGCATAGGGAATATAGTCAATAATATTGTAATAACTATGTATGCTACGAGATGGGTTCTAGACTTATCGGGTATCCCTTTATAAGGTATATAAATGTCTAATCACTATGTTGTAAACCTGAACTAATAAAATATTATAAGTCGACTAATTAAAAATAAAATTTTTAAAATAAATGAATAAATAAATAATTAAGAAGTTAATAAAAATATATTTCTGGAGATATATATAAAAATTAAAATACAAAAGCTAAATATGAAATATATGAAGCATTTTATTTCAAAGAAACACTGAGCTAAAATAGTCAATAATATATGGTCCTTCACAATTGAAGCTTATAGCCTGATGAAAGAGACAGATGTGTATATCAATAAAAACAACATATATGGTTTCTCAAGAATATATTCATATATGTCTCCATTTATCGATTAGTGTTTTGGTTGGGTATAGAAAGAGAATCAATTTCAGAATATTTTCTTGTAGCAACAATTTATGTGAAGTTAATGTTTGATGTATAAACTTCGAAAGAGTCATGGACCAAGGTATGCCAAGCTAAAAAAAAAAAAGGAATGATAATATTAAGTGAAATTTTTGAGTACCCATTCTGTCTGCCATTTTTCCAACTGCACCACTCTACTGGAAAAAAATATTTTAATACTTTCCTTAATCTTCAAAAAAAAAAACTGTACAAGAAAATTACTTCTGCGATTGAGGAGGAAAAAAACAGTCTTAGGAAGATCTAGTTAATAATACAAAATTATTCAACTAATAACTGCTAAAACTGGGACTAAACACAAGACTGTCTGCATCTTAGTTTATTTTCCCTAAAATGAGAGCCTAAGAACAGGACACCCATAGGAAAAAGGGAAATGTGGAAAGCAGGACCTGGGGGAGATAATAACGGCATCCACTACAGTGACAGAGATCTTAGGCTCTGGTTAAAATGCCCTTATTAGATCCTGGTTGCTATATTCATCTGTTAACAAATAGAACTGGGAATAGACTCTGAGTGTCAAATGTATTCCTCTCTGTCCCAATTATTTTGTAACAGTCTTACCTCTGCATGATGATTAGGTTCAATTACTCCTGACAGTAATAATTCCTTTTGTTTATTTTATTTTACTGGAATAAGGAGCCCAACATCAACCTGTAGAAGCCATAGTTTTAAGCACAGTGGCACTTTAACTGTGTCCTCTGGCAAAAGTGTCTCTGTTCTAGGAACCGACCCTTAAAACCTTAAAGCCTATAGTTTCAGGGACAGGAAGCACAGATTCCCCCCAAAACACATAACTACGAGATCCACTGGTTCTGATACATATCGTACCACCTAGAGGTGTCAGACCAATAGTATTGGGTAGCTGTGAGTCAACAGCATGTTAAAGATGGAGGCACTAGCTCAGTAAAAAAAAAATCTCAAAGTGGCACCTTTAGCATCCACTATCATCTTAATTATACTTATAATTTTATCTCGATTTAATCCCCTTTTCAAAGGGAGTGAATATTACAAAATTTTCCTACCCTAAGCTCCTCATTGTCTTTCGTGAGTATGGAGGACACTGTCTCTTTAATTCATAGGTCTTCAGAGTGAGAGAAGCTATGCCAAAGGCCTTTTATTCACATATGGACCTGCTCTAGATGACAAGATCTAAGACTACAAGACTGAACCTGATGCCATAATTGGTTGAGTCCCTGGGCATCTTGGAAGAGTGTATTTTGGTTGTGTATTAATTGTGAGCTATTAGGGGCAAGAGGATGAACTGTGGAAGACTTTGATAATCCTTCAGAAAAATCATACCTCCTGGTATTCATATACTTGTATAGTCCCCTATCTTTAAATCTGGACCATATGACGTTTCTATTGCTTTAATCAATAGAATGCAGTGAAAGTGATGCTATGCCGGTTTCATACCTAAACCTTAGGCATTGCAGCTTCTGCTTTTTCACTCACCCTGACTTTCCATGTAAAATCTCCCACAGAGAGGCCATGAGAAATGAGTGAGGCCCTGGACCTATATAGAGATGAACCAAGAAACTCAGTTAACAGCCACACAGAGATCCAAGACCACTGACCCTTAATTAAACTGTTCCAGCCAGCCCAAGCTTTTCAACCTTTCTAGCTGAAGTTAAGACATGTGACTAGAGAAGCCATCTGGGATCTTCAACTCTAGCAGATATCACATTGGGAAGACACTTGCTTCCCCTGCTGTGATATGTCTGAATTCCTGACCCACAGGACTGTGCACAAATAAAATAATTATTGTTCTAAACCATTACATTTTGGGGTAGTTTGTTACATAGCAATAGGAAACCAAAATAAATAGTAATAATTTCCTTTTGTAATGAGAAAGAAGATACTGTGGTGTACCTCAAACACAACATTAGACAGTTCAATCTTGAGAACCAATACTACATCATGACATCATGATATTGTTTTTCACATTAAACTTCAGGTACTGCATTATAACTTCTGTGCCAACATTTTTTTCTCTAATATGTTTTTTAATATGAAATGTGATCAAACGCATAAAATGTATTTCATTTTTAACAGAATCATTTTAGCTATAGAGAATAGAAAGTTTATTTTTTAGAAATTTGTTTCTACTCAGGGATTCTGACTTTCCTTTTGCAAAGCCTTCTGGGAATACTTTTTCCTGGTATGCATTCCAGTAGTCTTTTTATTTCTTGTAGCTGTGTCAAAAACAGTAATAGTAATATGAAAGAATGGAACAGGTTACCTTATAATCTACATACCATATGGTTTTACAGTCTTAATCCCTCCATTGGTTTGGAAATTACTCTATGTGGTAATAGTAAATCGGCCTTCTAATTATTATCCCTTGTGTATGACTATGTAAGTTAATGGATATTACATAATAAAGATGAAAACTTTCTTCTCAAATTTTGTCTTCCAGACTTTCCTATGTTCGTGATATCTTAACTGCATTTCTTAAAATCCTTTTTTATGGCAGGACATAGCTTTCCACCTCTAAAGTTCTAAAGAGTAGCCTTAGCCAGGCTGAGACATACAAAGAGGGCCAAGGAAGCTCTGGCAGAATGAACAAAGAGAAAAGTAGATTGAGTGTGATGTAGAAGAATAATCACTGACAACTGCCGGATTGTTGGCTTAAGCAACCGTCATTCACTCAAATGAGAAGCGCTAGGGATAAATATTTTAGTTTTAGAAAATCTATATTAGTTGTATTCTTTATATTGACACTTCTATAAAGAACTGCTATTCCATTTGAAACTGTAAGAGAGGAACTCTAGCAAAGGAAAAATAACCAACTAGAAAAATCCAAGATGGGAACTAGTCATTGAAGTGAGACATGTGTCTATCAACTTGTCCTCCAGCTGTGGCTCTAAAAGAAAAAAAGACAAAAACAGAAATAAAAAACATTTAGCACAAAGACATTATAAGAGAGTTTAAAGTAACACTTATATTGAATAAATACTAGAGCCTATTTTTCTGGATATATCTTTCTCTATAAAAGCCTGAATTAAATTAAAAAAATATGAGGTATTACAAAAGTTTTTGTAGCATATTGCAAAAGGAAAATGATCCTAAATATTCCAAATAAATACATGTTGCTGCAAATTATAACCTACAGGAAATAAAAATTATTCTAGAAAATATTTATTTAGTATATTAAAAATATGCAAAGAATATGCCTCTATAAAAGATATTGGAATTAATAAGGAAATATTAACCTAGACAAAGAATTATAGTGTAATCAACAAAAATAATGCCAAACTGAAAGAGAATTAAAAATTAAATATCTAAATAAAGCCCACAAAGCAGAATTGACACTGGAGTAAATGGAATCAGTGGTGTTTCCCCAAATGGAATTAAAAAAAAAAAAACTTTTCTGATTTTATTTATTTACATCTTCTTTTTTTTCTTAGACTAACTAAAGGTTGCAACAGATGCTACAGAAATACAAAGGATCATTATAAACAGTTATGAAAAATTATATGACAACAAATTGGATAACCAAGAAGAAATGGAGAAATTCCTAGAAACATGCACTCTACCAAGACTGAATCATAAAGAAATAGAAATTTGAACAGATCAATTACTATACTAGTAAGGAGTTTGAATCAGTAACAAAAATCTCCCAATGAAGAACAGATAGTTTCACTGGTGAACTCTTCCATATATTAAAAGAAGAATTAATGCCAATTCTTCTCAAATTCCCTCAAAAAGAACAATTCCAAACTCATTTCGTGAAACCAGCATTACCCCAATACAAAAATCAGACAAGGATACTGCAGAAATGAAAATTATAGGCCAATATCCTTGACGAACATAGATGTAAAAATCCTCAACAAAATATTAGCAAACTAAATCCAACATCAGTTGAAAAGATTGTATACCATGATCAAGGAAGGTTTATCTGTGGTATGCAAGGATGGTTCAGCATGCTCAAATCAATAAATGTGACACACCACATAGAAAAATGAAGGATAAAAATCATATGATCATCTCAATAAACGTAGAAAAAATGTGACAAAAATTCGATGTCTTTTTATAACAAAAACTTTCAACAAACTAGGTACAGAATAAATGTACCTCAATATAATAAAGGTGAAATATGACAAACCCAGCTAACATCATATTTAAGAATGAAAAGTTGAAAGCTTTTTTTCTAATATTAGGAACAAGACAAGGGTGAACACTCCTGCCACTTCTAATCAACACAGTACTGAAAGTTCTAGCCAGAAAGATTAAACAAAATTTAATAATAATAAAATAATAACAAAATAAAAAACATCCAAATCAGAAAGGAAGATATAAAATTGTTTGTAGATTAACATGATTTTACATATAGAAATTCTGGACTCCAAAACTCTTTGATAATAAACATAGTAAAGTAGTAATAAACAAAATCAACTTACAAAAAATCAGTTGTTTTTATATACTAACAATAAACTATCTGAAAAATAAACAAAACAATCTCATTTACAACAGCGTCAAAAATAATAAAGTACCTATGAATAAATTTAACCAGTTAAAAATCTGTACACTGAAAACTGTAAGACATTGATAAAAGAAATTCAAGTAGAAGACACATATAACTGGAAAAATATTCCACGCTTATGGATTGGAAGAATTAATATTGTTTGAATGTTCATATTGCTCAAAGCAACCTACACATTCAATGCAATCCCTACCAAAATCCCCCTGGCATTTCTCACAGAAACAAAAAAAGCAATCTTAAAACTTGTATGGAACCAAAAAAGACCATGAATAGCTAAAGCGATCTTGAACATAATGAGCAAATATGAAGGCATCTACTTCCTATGTTACAAAATTTTAGTAATCAAAAGATTATGGTATTGTCATAAAAACAGCCACATACATCAACAGAACAGGGGGCCCAGAAATAAACCTATTTATATGTATTTCAACTACTGACAAATGTGCCAAGAATACACAATAATCTCTTCAATAAACAGTGTTGGCGAAACTGGATAGCCACATGCAAAAATTGGACCCTAATCTTATATAACACGCAAAAACCAATGAAAAATGTACTAAAGACTTAAATGTAAGGTATAATACTGTAAAACTTCCAGAAGAAAAAATAAGGGAAAAACTCCTTGGCATTGGTCTTGGCAATAACTTTTTGGATATGACACCAAAAGCACAGACAAGAAAACAAAAAACAAAACAAAACAAGTGGGAGTACATCAAACAAAAAAGATGTTACAAAAAAAAATCAAAAACTGTTGCAGCCATTATGGAAAACAATATAGAGATTAATTAAAAATTAAATAAAGGACTACCATATGATCCAACAATCCTATATCTGGGTATATATCCCAAGGAGATGAAATCACTATCTTAAGGAGGTGTCTGCACTCTTACGTTCATTGCAGTATTATTTACAACACAATGATATGAAAACAATCTAAGTGTCTATTGACAGATGAATAGATGACAATGTGACATATATTTAGCGATAAAAAGAAGGAAATCCTGTCATCTGCGACAACATGGATGAATCTGGAAGGCATTATGCTATGTGACATGAGTCAGAAAGAAAAAGAAAAATATTTTATTGTATCACTTATATGTGGAATCTTAAAAAAAAAAAAGGCACAGTCATAAAAAAGAGAGTAGAGGGTTGCCAAGGAATGGGGAGAGGTAAAAATGGAAATAGTGAGATACAAATCAAAATGTATAAAATTTCAGTTAACAGATAAATAAGTTCTGAGGATCTAATGTCCCCAATGGTGACTACAGTTAGTAATTCTGTATTGTATGGTTAAAATCCGCTAAAAGTAAATCTTAAGAGTTTTTACCAAAAAAAAAGTAAAAAGAAAAAGCTTTTCTGAACTGAAATATTATTTAAGTTTATAAATCAGAAGGACTAACTTCATGAACCCAAAAAAGCAATGAAAAACAAATCCGAAATGAAGCATTAGCACTCAGGCAGAAATAAATTACCTATGAAAGATCAAAAGTTGAGCTGTCCTCAAATTTCTCTTCTGCATACAGAATGTCAATGAAAAAAATTTGTGAACTGAAAATTTCACATCAACCAATTTATTGTTTTAATATGAAAGCAACAGAAGACATTCCTAGGTTCTAAAGACTTGGAAAATATTGCAGCCAATCCCTCTTCTTGGAAAAGACAAAGAATGAATGACACAATTCAAGTGATAAAAACATGTCAATACAAAAATGCTAGTGATGAGTACTGAGATTTCTTAAAGACATTATATTAACAAAATTGAATACAAATCCAAATAACCTCAATAAAAATTGGCTGAAGACCTACCATGTACAGGAACTCTTCTAAGGATAGGAAAAATAAGAACGTGGCTCCAATTTTAGATAGATGGGCTCATAAAAGCATTTTTAAGGAGCAGGGACTTGACTGAAATGAGAGAACAGGCCTTTAAAAGTCTCAGAGAAGAATTTTTGGAAAGTTCCCAGTACCAGAGGTAGGAGAAAGCTTGTCCTATTCTAGGGCATTAGGAGGCAACTGAGAGAAATGAAATGAAAGGGAGAGTTTATAGAAGTTTGTGGCAGAGAAATACTCGGAGTCTGCATAGCATTGGGCAATTTAGTCACATAAGGAATTTTGATTCTGTTCTACGGCAGTTGGAACAGCAATGCAGAGATTTCTCAGGGGAGCAATACGATCTTTAGCTTTGAAAAGAATGGGGAGCAGAATGTTAGGTGGGGAAAATGAAGAGATGTTGGTCAAAGGGCACAAACTCCCAGATAAAAGATGAATAAGTCTGGAGATGTAATGTATATAGCATGGTGACTATGTTAACAATACTGTATTACATACATGAAAGTTGTTAAGAAAATACACATTAAATGTTCTCACCACAAAAAGAAAATGGTAATTATATGAGGTGATGAGGTGTTCACTAACCCTACTATGGTAATTGTTTCACAGTTTACGAGTTTCAAATTATCATGTTGTATACTTTAAAGTTACACAATGCTATAAATCAATTACATCTCCATAAAGCTGGAAAAAAGGATCACTTCATAGTTTTATAGGTAATAGACTGCAAGGTCTCAGAAAGACTAATTAGAAGGCTATTGTAGGAATTGTCTCCATGATCTCACTTTAATATAACAGACTGAAGCATCTTGCAGGAAAGGTGAGACAGGCATTTCAAATTCCTTATTATGTCCAACAAGGCTAAATTTACTGTATTTTGATAATTGGAGAACTACATGTTGAAATACGCATTTGATAAGTTTAAATACAAGTCCTTGTAGAATCAAAAATAAACTGCTTAAATTCCAAATAACTATTGAAAACAAAAGTAAACAGAACACGAGTGCTATTTTCAAGTTCTTTCAGGGGCCAAGCTAATTGCTAAATGGGTTAAATTGAGCCACTAGAGGCTAGTTAAGAATATAGATTATGTCGAACTGGGCAGTGCCCCTGTCCCTCCAAAGCAGGAGAAATTACTTAATTTCACACATGTATTGCCAGATTTCACTATTTATCAAAAGATGGTGGGAATCTGAATTTTTAATGTGAAATATCCAAATTTGTAAAGCACAATACACATTTGATTTCCCCATTGATCTTCTCTAATTGCTTAATTTTAAAAAGGAATAGATTTGAATTGTTGGCTGTCGGTTGGCAAAATCAGTTCCAGATAGTGAACAATGGAAAACATCAACCATTAAAGCAGCACAAAAATCTGAATGCATCAAATAAAGTTATAGAAGTAAGCCTTAACTCTTCTACTTAACATACTCTTCTACTTTTAACATATATGAGAGATTATATTCTCTAATTAAAATAACTCACATACCAAGGCTTTTAGATTTGTTTTATTTATACTTCACTCAGTTTATTAAAATGAGACAATTAAATTTTATTATTTTATTGCTATGAGATTCACCAAAAAACAAAATCAAAAAGTTAAAAATAAAAATATGCTTGAAGTTAAATTTAATGCCAACAAGGCCTTGGAATCCTATTATAAGATATTTTTTATCAAGGTCAGTGAACATTAAGTGTAATTGTTCACTCATCCATGAGCTACTGGATGAGATGATCTTATACTTCTATTACCACAGAACTCAGGAAAAAAAAGAATCTAAAGCATATTATAAACAAATAATACCAGCAAAAGAAAATAATCATAAATAGTCAAAGGAAAGGCAGCTATCAAAATGAGTTTTTCTGGTAGTCCTAAGAATGGTTTTTGTGCACAGAAAGAAAATTTGCAGTTAACTTATCGTTAAAATTAATTATTAATTTATTGAAGTTATGAATTCAAAAAGCCTCCCCCTCATGTGTTTAAGGTTGTAATCGGTTAAAGAACCAACACCCGCAAACATAGCCACATCCTAATCCCCAGAACCTATGACTATGTTATATTACATGGCAAAAGAGACTGTGCAGATGTCATTGAATTCAGGATCTTAAAATTAAAAGACTATTCTGTGTTATCCGGTGGGCCCAATATAATCAAAGGGTCCTTATAAGAGGGAGGCAGAAGGGTCAGAGTCAGAGGAGGAGACGCAAGCACAGAAATACGATTTAAAGAGGAGGATTTGAAGATGCTGTGCTTGACCATGGAGACGAGAGCCACGAGCCAAGGAGGGCAGGTGGCCTATGGAGGCTGGAAAACTCAAAGAAATAGATTTTCTGACCATGAAGGCCTTCCAAAATAAATAGCCCTTCCTTCCTTTCCATACTCTAGGCCTTCCAGGACTGTCTTTGACCAGCTCTGACCAGGTACCACAAAATGAAGAGGAATCTGGAATAGAGTTTCCAGACTTAGTTATGGTAATGCCAGTTTACAACAGATAACCCAGTATACATTGGTAGGATTCATTAGGCTTATTTACCTATTAATTAATATTGTAAATTTTAAATGATATTCTGGGACCCCTAGGTATTTCAAATGTGGTAACAGACGTGCTCTACTTTTCATTTTATTTTTTCTTGTTTAATTTTGTAAGTAGTTAACATTTTTCTATTTTTAAAGCACATAAAATTTATATTTGGTTTATCACTTTAAGCTCCACATTTCCTCTGATCTTGGTCCTAAATAAAATACAGTCAAAGTTTATGACTTTGTCATTGCTTTCCAGTTACCCCTAGTTTGATTGGGTTCACCTGCAAGCAGTTTCCTCAGCAAGGACTTTTGGAAGCAATAATCCCTGAGTGCTTGTGTGTCCATAACAACTCGTATGTTGAATTTTCACTTGAAGCACAACTTGGCTTATATGTTTTCCCTTGCTTGTCACGTAAATATTGCTCCATTGTCTTTCTATGCTAAATACCGCTGAGGAAAATATATAATCGGGATGATTTTTTTCTCTCTTCTAAGTAACTAGATATTTTGGCTTAGCTTGCCAAAGGATTCTTTAAGAACCAATCTTTATCAAACTGTATCTTATTATTATTGATCCTTCTGGTTCAAATTGTCCTGACATATGACATGTATTTTCAAAAATGTAGGTCTAAGACTTCTTTTATTTCAGGAATGTTTTCTTGAATTATATGTTTCTATATTCTGTTCCATTATTTTGGCTTTCTTCTTAGGGAACTCCAATTATGTGCATTTGATCTCCTTTGTCTTTCTTGTGTATCTAACTATTCCCTTTAATCTTTTTTTTTTAACTCCTCTGTATTTGTTTTATTTTGATCACTTTTCTCATTCTATACTCGAGATCACTTTCTGTATGATCTTCAGTGTTTATGCTGCCTTGTTCTCCTTCCAATTTGTTTTGTGCTTTTTTTGTTGTTGTTCTTTCTACTTTTTTCTTGGTTTTTCTCCTGTTTTCTCACCACGTTTGCTCTAAAATCTTATGCTTTCACTTTGGGTCTTCTTTCATAGAAGTGATTCCTCCTCCTCCTGCTCTTCCTCTTCCTCTCCTTCTTCTTTTTTTTAACTTTTAATTCATGGTAAAATATTTGGTCAGAACTTTCATCTGTTATTTCTCATTTTGTGATGTGTCCTTTGGGGAAGTCTTTCCCACATTTTTTCTTCTAGTAGTTTTGTGCCAATTCCAGGTTAGTTTCAGTTTTGCTTCTTAATATGAAATAAACTAAATTTTTCTTGCCCAGCTATTGCAGGAGTTTCTTTTAGAGAGTATAGTTTTACTGGATTTTTAAAAGACATCAACACTTATCGATTGTTCTATTCTGTATATTTTTTTCATGCCCTTTGACCCATTTGTTTTTTCACTTCCTATTTTGTCCTTCCCAGATCCCACAGCCCTTGATTCCTGTTGGCCTTTCCTGAGATCTATTGCTCCTGGATCTCTTTGTTATTCCATTTCTCCTGTGTGTTTTATGCTGCCTTGTAATCCTTTCAGTTTTATGACAATCTCTGTTTCTTTTAGGGTCAATTTATTTCTTGACGTGTGTAATGGATGCTGTGATGCACCACCCAGACTGCCCCTTCATGATAGAGGTGCTTAGTTGGTAGCAGTGTTGACTAATAATGGCTCACAACTAAATTTCTCTTTGAGAATTGCCCTGGACCAATGGGAGTTTTCTCAAACAACATTACATGCCTCCCATTCTCAAGAACAGTTCATATCAAATGACTGGCCTATGGGAGCCATACACAAACTTGACCTCCTTGCCACAATTCAGGACAACTTCTAATGGTCTAGCTCCAGGATTAACTCCCTATGGGATTAGTTGAGGCCTCTGTTCCAACTGCATTATAGTTTAACTCCTCCCTCTTCCTAATCTTGTTTCCCCTGTTCCCTAATATACTTTGTTCCTATGAGTACTTGTAACAGATTAAAAGGGCTACAAATTCTTTGATAGTCTTGCCACTAGAGGTAAGGCGTATGTTTCTTCTCCTTGAACCTGGGCTGTCCTATGTCTACTCTGACCAACAGACTACAGTAGAAAGAACACTGCCAGTTTAGGCCTAATCTTTAAGAGAACTGAGAAATTTAAGAGGTCCTGAGATTAAGTGGAAAGAGGGAGAAGCTCAGCCAAACACAGTCTTCTAGTCCTCTCTGCTAAGACATCAGGCATGGGAGTGATCTGTAGACCAGGCTAGCTGCCAAGTGAATATACCCCCAATGGACTACTGACAACTCCACATGAAGCAGAAGAATATCTCGGCCAAGATCGGTCCACATTCCTGACCCACATGATAACTCAAACCATACTTCAAAATAAATATCTCACATTCGACCTCCATTTCAGGGCCTGTATCCTGAGAAACAAAATGTAAGACAAATTGATATGAGAAGTTGTCCTAAGAAGCAGACTCTAAAAAGGGTTTGTAGCTGGATCCCCAGTGGCAGGCTAGCAACGAAGACACTATCACTTATGGTAAGTGGACAACTGGTGGCTCCTATTATGACGTATCAGTTCCATCATTAAAATTTATACCAGCAGTGAACTGGAATGGGATACCAGATGAAGAGAATGCACTAGCAATTTCAGTATTGTAGGTGTTTGGGATGTGAAATGGGAATATTAAGTACAAGGACTATAAAAACAGATGAGTATTGCTGGGTAATATCGATACATTAGTGAAAGACAATAAAAGGCTAAGGGTTATGAATCACCAGTTAAAGGCAAAGTGTGAATTGACGGCCTTGTTGTCATCATATAAAGAGTCTCTTATTTCTTGTCATGGGAACACAGAAAAATGCCATGGATGAGGCTAAGAACTTAACTATAAGGGTAGCAGAGTTCAAGGAAAGTTAACATTGTCAAGTCCAACTGGTCTGTTATGCCAAGGTCAGATCACTAATTAGAGAAATTTTAGAACACTGAGATTTAGACTAAACTCTGGGTTAATGCAGTCAAATATACTGAATCTCCAGATTCTCCTGATATATCCTACAGAAGTGGCCCACTTTTTCCAATTAAAGCCTAGCATCTTCCATGTTAAACATGATACAGAAAACTTTGCTTTGTAAAACATGTACCAATACAAGCATCTGTTCCTCACCTCTCCTTTTCTTCATTTGATAAATAATTTTGGTTAACTCACTCATCTGGGTAAGTAAAAGACCTTCTAGGGGAGGAAGGGAACAATAAGCCAATGTATATAATGGATACATTGCAATGTATGTAATAGATACTGAGGATGTAATATAGCTTTTATATGGGAGCAGTTTTCTGAGATGCAGGGTGATGCAGGAGAAAACACCTGAGAAGCTATGCTAATACTGTGTAGATGGTTCTTGGAAGCTTGGAAAAAGTAATGGCCCATACTAAGTGATATAGATATACTATAGCTACCATAGCAGGTGATGAAATAAAGGATCAAAAGATTCAGAGAAGTAGACATGTTAGAGTGGATAAGATGCACGAGACAAGAAATTCACTAACCATCTATGTTCCATGAGAGAGCTCCATTTATTAAAATGATAAAGTGAGAAGCCATCAGCATTATTGAGAAATTCAATAGTAGTTGTCATCCATAGCAGGGCTTATTGTAAGTCTGGAATCCTGATACCAGCAGAGATGCTAGGATCCTTAAATAAGAGCCCAATTGATATTAACTAAAGGTCAGAAGCAAGATAATCATATTTATCATAAATAGCAAGAAGGTCTAAGTTGGAATCAGATGTACCTAGAGACAAGATAAATGAGTAGCCAAAAAAGGGTATGGCTTAGTCTATTCAATGACTACAAGATAAAGATGAAAAATCATGAGCCTGTGGAAACTTCTCCAGTAAAATGGCCATCCCTTAAACGATTTCTGAATATAAACCACTTCTCAGTCTGAGAAGTCAATGAATCTAGGAAAGGTCAAATATCCATGAGGAAGAACCCTTAAATACCATGTCAGTGTATTTTAATGATTCCCCAGCACATTCCCAAAGAGAATCCATGACCATTAATTTTAACAACTAAACAATGTGAAAAGATAAAAATTAATTCAAAAGAAGTAAGAAAGGACGGTAAAAGAAAGTTAGAAAAAATAAAATGTTAGAAATAAATTAAAAAATATTAGCGATTATAGCCAATGTAAAATGGACAAAATGTTACAATTAAGTCAAAAATTATCACAATGAATTAAAAAAAACTAAATCCAGATACAGGCTACTTGTGAATGCTACGTTTAAAACATAATATCACAGAAAGTTTGAAAGTAAAGACTTAATTAAAAGATACACCAGGTTCCTACAAATAAAGTAAAACTAGCACAGCTGTATTATCAGAAAAATAAACTTTAAAGCAAAAACCAGTTATAGATATAAAGGAAAACTCCATCATGATAAAAATTTCAGTCTCCCAAGGTCCAAGGTAAAGCAAAAATTACAAACTTGAATATACTAGATAATATGTCCACAAAATACATGAAGACACAAGACAGAACTGTAAGGAGAAACAGATTAATCCAGTGTCATCATGGGAGATTCTAGTATATCTCTTCTCATAACTTGCGTATTCAACAAGAAAAAAGAATAGAAAAGATCGAAAAAATAGTGGTCATACACTACACCCAACAGTTGGAGAAAACATTGTTTCTTAACACTCAAGAAACAGTTTCAAAACTTGATGACAGTTTGGCAAGGAAGAAAATTTCAACACATTTTTAAAAATTCACAATCTCTATTCACAACTTAGCTGAGTTTTAAAGCAATAATCAAAAGAAAAAAGGAATACATTAGGAAACTAATAAGTATATTTCAGAAAAACTCATGGGTCAACAGAAAAATTAGTAATAAACAGGTTACATATCAAAACTTCATCAAGAAAATGAGAGATGGTACAAATGAATACATTAAAAATAGAAACTCTAAATAGTTCATTGACCAGTATAAACATTAAATCCGTGGTAAATTTGCCCGCCAAAAAAAAAAAGAGAGAGAGAGAGAGAAATTGAGAGTAGGACGCTACCAAATATAAAAGGAACACATAACTGCAATTTTTCACAAGCAATTTCAGGCTGTATTTTTTATTTCTTTCTGGTCAACTTACTTAACTCGTGTGCATTGCTATGTTCATCTATAAAATGAGAATTATAATACCACACACCTCATAAATGGTTATGAAGAGTGAATGAATTAAGTAATGTGCTTTCAGGGGAGTTTAGCACATATTAAGCACTTTGTATTTATTATTATTATTATTATTATTATTATTATTGAAAAATCTTAATACGAAGAGTGTGGAAAAGAAACAAGTCATAACCTAATCTCATCAATGAATGTAGATACAAAAATACTAAATAAATTTGGTGAGAGCCTGTCAAAACACCATTAATATAGTCTGAAGACTCCACTTTGTAAAATTGGGGGTTACATTATTGCAAGAAAAAGACCAGGGTTTCCTTGCTGAGAATTCCTGGAATCTGCTCAGTCCAGGTCTGTCCAGGTGCCATGTATAGGTTAATGCTACCTGGTGAGAACCGTCTACTCTACCTTAAATATAACAGGAATGATTCTTGGATCTGTGGCTATGTGGCAGAGATTTCTAGGCCCCAGTGTTGTCTTGGCTCAATCTTCCCAAATAGCCACCAATTAACCAAAAGATTCATGACTTTATACCATACGTAAAAATCAACTTCAGGGAGGTTAATGACTTAAGTAAAAGGCAAAATTATTAAACTTTCAAGAGATAATAAGAGAGAATATCTTATCTCAGGATAAGGAAGGATTTCTCAGATGAGGTTAAAAGTACTTAAAGCAAAAGGTTGATAAATATGATGATGTTAACATTAAGAACTTCTGCTTGACAGAGAGATTATTAGAAAATGAAAATATAACAGAACACAAAATATTTGCAGTATGCATAATTGACAAAGAACTAGTTCTGAGAATATATAAGGAATTTTTATGATAAGAAAAAGACACATAAGCCAATAACCTGAAATAAAGTGAATAGATAAATGAGAAAGTTATAGTATGTATTTTCTTTGGAACATTTTTTTCTCCTAATACACTTTCATTCTTTTTTCTTCTTCTCTTTCTCTCAGGTACTACACGCATGCACACACCCCCAAGTTATTTTTTTCTTGCTATTTTATGTAAAAGAAAGCAGAGAGGAGGCATTGTTGAAATACAGGTACCAAGATACAGTTGTTGGCTGGGCTCACTCACGAGTAAATGGCTATTCTCACACGTTAGCATCATAGCTCATACTAATTAAATTAAATTGGAATTTACTAAAGGAAAAGGACTTTTAGGAAAAATTGTCTAAATAAATCAAGTACATAAATGTAAAAATCCATGGATGTCAACTCCGTATCTTCTTTTTTCAACTAATTTCAAAATATGTTGTAATATACTCTAAGGTTTAGGAAATACAACTTAATGGAGACTCTAATACACAAAATACTGATTCTGAAAAAATATTTTTTTTTTCTGTAACTTGGGGAAAGGTATCCCTCCATAGGTTCATGGCAGTGAGTTCTATAATCTTCATATTGAAAAACTGCAATAAATATTATTGCAGAGGCTAATGACAGCCATAAAGTGCATTGTTATCAGATAATTAAATAGCATATTTCTTCCCCATCATCTCTAAACACTTCAGTAGCTACTGACTATCCATCTGGGGCTCAAGATGCCCAATATCTTGGCCATGATAAGTGGGATATGCTGGACTCAAGACTCGCTGTTTGTGGGATTGGAGTTTATCTCAGTGCCCTAAATCATGTTCTGCAAAAATCCAGGCTTAATTCTTCCAGAAAGCTACTAATTGTCTTTTCCTCACAAAATTTTCCTGGCTTTCTCAGGCACAAGTTGATGTTCCATGCTCAGTGCTGTTATGGGATTTTGTACATAGCTCTGTTGGCACTCATTGCACAGTACTATCTTTATTTATAAAAATGTGTTTGAGTCTCTCTCCCTGAAAATGAACTCAAATAAAGAAGCCCCAGAGAAAGATGAGTTCTAATACCATCTCCAGCTGGGAAAACTAACAAAATCTTGAGATTTCTTACTTAGAGATTGGGAACAACATTTTGTGTTATTTAACTCAAAGGTTTATTATAAGAACCAATAAGATAAGATATCTGAAAGCAATTTAATAACCAGTATATTGAAAATTTATAAACTATTTCATGCCAACAAATGATCTAAAGTTAGCTAAGATGGCATATGTGATGGTGACTTTATTTTTCTGGTGTCCCTTAATAAGATATCATTGTCCTATAGTACCATCACGTTTACCTGGCCTTTCACAGGTATTGTTTTCAGTGCTACTCACTTTATTCTTATAACCAGCGGCTCCCAAACTTGGCCACACACCAGCATTATCTGGAAAGTACATTAAAACTCAGATTGTTGGATCTCATCCCCTATGTTCCTGAATTAGTACTTCCAGGTAAGTTCTGAGAAGAATTGAGTATTTTATGCTGTATGTATAAATTTTATTTAAAAAATTGAATTCACATGAGATTCTGAGGTAACGTTATGAAACAACCTCAAATTTTAATCCTGAAGGATACTTTGGCAATCACCAGATCATAGAATTTCTTGAACTGGGTTTCAAGATGTGGACCAAATACTTTGAACTCACTGAAGGTATATGAAAATTCTGTATATAAGTCCATTTATGCATTTTCTTAGAGAGAGGGTGCAAAACTCCACTTTATCCTTAAAGGGGTCTCTATGACTCCAGAAGAGTAAGTCACTAAGTCATTTTGTTCCTAATGTCACTTAGATTCAGAGAAGCAATGTTACCATAACTACATAGCATTTCTTATAAAACTGGGACTACAGATCAGTTATCCTAACTTTAATGCGTTTTGATTTTTAAGTATTCTTCAATTTAGTTTTCCTAACGCTAGTGACTTTTGAGTGTTAGGCATTCTTTCAAACAAAAACATAGCGTAACATTGAATATTTATTTATTTAAAGAATTTCATAGAAATTCTAGAGGAAAAATGCCATCTAGAACACCTTCATGCTATTTAAAACCACCTCAAAATGAGAATGATTGTGGGCCTAAATAAAGATAGAAATAAAGAAACCTGAATCCTAGTCATTGCTCTTCCATAAATATTGTGACACTAGCTAATTATTTTCATTTCTCTAAATTTTCTCATATGTGAATAAAGGAGTTTGGACCATTAGTTGATTAATAATATCACCTTTACTTTTAAATCTCATAATTCAAAATATCAAAAAAGCACTACATAGTATTTGCTAATTCCCTTGTTCTTCTGTTCTATTTGCTACTTTTGTCTAAATATTTTCTACATTTGCCCTCTCATTTTATACCTGCCAAAATGAAAATTAAAATGGTATCTATGTGCACAGTGAAGAATTAATTCCTCCTAAACTCTGTCCTATGCATCTCTTCCTTTGGCTGATTTTCTATATCCTTTCCTTGCGATAAATATAACCATGAATAAAAGGCTTCTGTGAGTTCAAGTCTTTTCAGCAAATTATCAAAACTGAGGATAGTTTTGGAAAACTCCTGAACTTACAGTTGGTGTCAGAAATAAGTACAGTCTTGTGTCCCTAAGACTCTGGAGGTTGGCTAACTCTGGATACTGTGACAATATATTGCTCTGCTCTGTATCTCTATCCTTGTTAATTTATTGCTGAATAAATAGAAATGAGAGAAAGATACGGTCGGTGTTTTAGTCTTTCAAGATTAAAAAACAGGTATTTCTAAAGTATTGTGTTTTATGTTATCGAAAATTCCTTCTCTATTATTTATGTCTCTAAATTTAGATAAGACATTATAGAAACTTTATGATTAAAAATCAGTTTTTCTTTCTTCTTTAAAATTAATTAATTGGCTAGAAAGCTGTATTCAATATGATACAGTCAAGTGTTGTAAAACAAAGGTGGAAAATTGGAAAATGAATACTTCTACTCACCAACTTATATATAATTGTAATTTTTAAGTATATCAGTTTGCTTTTCTATATAGAAATATGAGTGGAAAGCCATGAAAAAGATGTGCTCTCATGGGTAAACCATAATGATTCTATATTGCTAATTACTGTAACAATAATGCATTCTAATTTGTAAATTTGAAAAATATCTCAGTTACTCTACGGTGTTAAGTAAATAATCAGCACCTCATAAACACTGTGAGAAACCAAACAGTTGACCTTTCCAGGTTGAAATTCGTAATAGGGCATGGACTAAGTGTGTTTTTAGTCCAGACCAACAGGCTGCAGTAAAAGCTTTTGTGAATAATAACAGTTGAAGTTCTTCTCACAGAATGGAAAGAAAAATATGAGTGTTGACTCTGGCAACTAATGGCATATGCTTAACCACTCATCTTTCAGTGACGAGATGGACAGAATCACAGCTGAACATTCCATATAATCAAAACTAACCCAACGTTCTTCATAGCTCTTTACATTGGAATATTTCACTAAGAGAATCATTTTCCATAAATGGAACAAAATAATTGCTACCTAGGTTTCAAGCTGCATAATGGTTCTCTTCACAAATAGGACTTTTCACTTCTTTAAATTAAAAAGCTACAAGAAAAAAAAAATACATTTAATGTCTCAGAAAAAAAATTAAGTGCAAAGGGCAATTCTTTAGATATTTATTGGAAAGCAAAAAGATAATCCTTTTTACTTTATCAAATGATTCAGGCAGCATATTGTGAGATCTCGTCACTGGAGTAACTGAGGTATGCCAGCAAAACCAATACCTCACGGAACTGTAGAAATTCTTATATTTATATACTGTCAGAGGCTACAGTCCAACTAAAGACCAAGTTCATCATATGTTTTCAACAAAATATATTCTGTGATGATCTAATAAACAAGCAAAAGATGTCCTCAAATGGCTCCGAATGCTAAAAAATGGAAATGATTGAAGACATTATTGTCAACTGGCTGAAGCAGGCGCCTGATTTACTCCCAGACTAGGTCAGATAAGGTGATGCTTCCTTTGAGGAGCAGTGTTACTATGCACCCTACTGCTGTCATCTAAACAATATTCAGTCAGTGACTTTCCCTGGAGGATGCTCCTATGGGTTCAAAAGGGGATGCAGGCTTCGTGTGGTCCCCTCCCACAGATTCGGTTGTTTGTGTAAAATAACTGACTTGCCAAAGCCCTCCCTCACCAAGATTCTGATTTCCATTTATAAACAGGCTATGCTATTTTTTTAAGAATAAAATATTCATAATATTAGGAAAATATTTTTAATCAAAGTAGTACAGTAACTCAACTAAAAATAAGCATAAAGTTATACTTAGTACCATGCAATATAACCATTAATTGGCAATAACAATGTATTTTCTCACTACTGTAAAAATACTCCAAAAAGTAGATTAAAGTATTAGGAAAAAAATTATTGAGGCACAAAAATGTTGAATGAAGAAAGTCACTCAAAACTTAATCTCCACATGTGTAATTAATGCATGATTACATCATAAATAGAAGGCTGGTGTTAACTTGAACACCGATTTACTCGAGGGTAGATGAAAGATACAGGCAATATAGAGAAAGGAGCACATGTCTTACAGCCAGCCTACTGTTCATCACTGTCAATGAACAGACATGCTGATAAAAAGAGTTTGAACACTTTAAATTACATGTTGTAATCATTTGAATAATTTAATCAAAAATATATATCACCTATGAAGTAAAAGTTTTATTTAAATGTTCTATAATTTTTGCAACTGTATTTAATTATGCACCCTCATACCACTAGATCTTGCAGAATAAATAACTCACAAAGTAAAATAAACAGACATAATAAAGTAGCTAATCGAACTGTAAGAACTGAATATACCAGATCCTACAAAAATATAGCTTTATCAAGACTGGAGCTGATTTCAGTAAATTAACCCTATAATGATTACTAAAGTTTCATCTTCATCCTCTTAGTATTCAAACATGATTCAATTAAAATAACATTTACTTGCTATGTTGGGACTCCAAAAAAGTAGAAACCATTGACTTTGTTTTGTCAAAGACTTTCTAGTGCTGTTAGAAAAACAAATATTTATTGAGGAACTACAGAGTAGCTTAAGTTATGTTAATTAGTTATATGAAACAACATTGCCAAATTTAATAATACTTCAGAGTATTACTGACCTCAGGGTCTAACATTGTACCCCTAGGAAACAGCAGAGTACCTCACAAGTGTAGTAAACTATGTTAAGGAATATTGTTGCCTATTCATTCATTCATTCATTCACTCATTCACCAATATATTTATTGAACATCTATATTTAGCCAGATACTGAACTAAAAACTATATATACAACAGTAAATAAAAAATAAAAAGTTTACCTTCGTGCAAATTACATTCCAGACTAGACAAGAGTTTTCTTTTTCTCGTATCTAAATCTTCAACCTTTTTCTCCATTATCTCTTTTCTAAATTTGGCAACTAGCCCAGTCTGGGTTCATCAACTATTGGGCAACAATAGTTGGTTCAGCATTATGCATATGACTCAAGTAAAAACAATAAGAAACCTCAGGAATTTATATTGTTATTTAGTTTAGTTTAAGTCAAGCCCATTTAATCCTAATCTATAAAGCAGGTATGTCATAAATTATCATTAAATGGTTAAATTCATAGTGTTAAGAAAATTTAAAGTACAGTCACACACTACATAACAACAGTTCGGCCAATGACGAACGGCGTATACAATGGTGGTCTCATAAGACTACAATGGAGCTGAAAAATTCCTATCACCTAGTGACTTCATAGCCATTGTAACATCATAGAGCAATGCATTACTCACATGTTTGTGGTGACGCTGGTATAAACAAACCTACTGTACTGGCAGTCATATAAAAGTATAGTATATTCAATTATGTATAGTACATAATACTTGACAACAATAAATGACTGTCACTAGTGTACGTTTTTACTCTACAATACTTTTTGAATAGTATTTTAAGGTGTACTGTACTCTTTCTACTTATATAGAAAAGTTTGCTGTAAAGCAGTAATGTCATGAGGGTAGCAACCTCATACAACTCCTGTTTACAGTATCTCTTGATTGCATTACTTTCTCTTATGCTTGATTTAATCTCACATTTTTTTATACAGCAATAAGCTGTATAGGCTGTAGCCAAAGATTAATACACTATACTACATAGCCTACATGTGTAGTAGGTTACACCATGTAGGTCAATTTAAGTACACTCTATGATGTTAGCACAATGACAAAATTGCCTAAAGACACAAGTCTGAGACTGAACCTGTGTCATTAAGTAATGCACAATTGTAAAGATAAATTACTGTAGTTTGTAGCTCAGAAAAAGGCTTAGAAAAAAATAAGTAGAAACTACTTAATAAACATAATATTTGGTAAATGAGTCATTTCCTGCAGAAAAAAAAGACAGAATTCTATTATTTGATGAATTGTTCCATGGGACTTATTCTTCAAGATAGGTAGGAATAAACGGACTTAAAATTTTTAAGAAACTACAAGAAAGAGTAAGTTGTGAAGAACTACAGGTGAGCTCCACGGTCCTTGCTTCTCCTCGTAACTCTTGGGCCAAGCAAAACAGTACTCTGTGCTCTTTCATACACTTCTCCTTTTCAATTTGGAAATTTAGGTTGTAAACTTCATAAGGACATAGACCTACCTTAGATAAATTACTACAAATAATAAGATGTTCTCAGAGACTATCAAATAATTTTTTAAAATACTAAATTTATCAATAGTATTAATTAAGATGTAAATGGTGGGGCTTAATCAACCTACACAGTAGACTAAATCTTTCAGTCAAGGTAATTGAAATTTTTGTTAAGCTCTGTACATTTTACTTTACATATTTTAAAATGTCATTTTAATGTTGTAGGTATTATTATTCACAATAAAAATTACTATATATGTATTTTGGGTCTTCATCAGGAGTCAGTGTCAAATGTTAAATGCAGATTCCAAAGGCCTATTGTAATCAAAAACATGTGAGGTAAATTTAGCATCTTCCTCAACCATCCTAAATAATTACCAGAATTAATAGATAATATAAACTGAACACATTATTTTTTGCTCACTAATCCCTTTTGACATATCTTGAAGCTGCTCCTGAGTCAAGGAAGACACTTTCCAATCAAAAATGACTTTTTTTCAGCAAGCATTTAAGTCACCATGCTCCCTTGCTAAAATCACTATTTAAAAATATTTGATATATAACAGAGCTACATTTCATTGCTTCTTGGTGAACTGGATTAAAATCAATACTCGGCCACAGTCGATGTTTCAAAATCAAATATTATCATCATAGAACAAACTTGTAGATTGAAGGGTAAATATAAAATTTTATCAAGTAATTTAATTTTTATTAGAAATCTGTTAAAATTTTAAAAATTTGACATCATTGTGTAACAGATTGCCCCTGTGGTCCCTATCTTAGACATTTGCCATACTAAATAGAAACTCACTTCAATTGAGGTCAGTAAGGAGCAAGACCTTGTTGTGCCGGCACTACCAAAAGGTATGTATGTACAGGCATACCTTGTTTCACTGAGCTTCACTTTATTGTGCTTCAAAGATATTTCAGTCTAAGGCAAGACTCTCCACCATCAGAAAGATTACAACTTGCTTTAGTGCAGTGGTCTGTAACTGAACCGGCAATATCTCTGAAGTATGCCCATATTTATATTAGCTTTGTAAGATGATGCCACCATTACCAATTCATTAAGCTTTTCTTCCCCTCCAATGGTAACTAACTGAAAGAATTGCATGCTCTTTAACTCCTAGAAATAAAGATTCAGTTAATGGTGATGATGTAGTTTCAGGATGCAATCATGCACATTAAAGATTTATATACAGCTTGAAGAAATGGCTTTTTTTAATATTTTTATATGTAGACTTAAAGCTGATTTTTTTCACTTATAGTTATTAATACTAGTATTTTTTAAGGTACTTCCTTGTTAAAATGTTCTAATGGCTGATTTCATCTTCTAATTAATCTCAAGACACAAAAAATTTTTGAGTAGGATATTTGTCTTGAAAAACTTGTGGCTAAATAAAATTAAATAATTAGCAATTAAATATAAATTCTAAAAATTATTTTTTATTTGGGACAGTGGATGTACCAAATAATTCTAAAATATATATATAAATGTAACACACTAGCTTTGGAGAACATCAAAGCAGCTAAAAATTCCCTTCACTATGATTACTGTCACTAATGCACAGAAAGAGTTCCATGGTGGCCACACTTCTATCTGGTGACCAGCTCACAGTGGCCATCAGATGCCAAAGCAATAGTAGAAAACTGACACTGTTAGTCCAGATTCTCCATCTAGGAACTTATAATTTGGAACTGAGAGAGAGACAGAGAATTTGTTGACACAAGTCAAGTTAAAATTCCAGTTCCAAAAGGAAGTCCCAGCACCTCTGCTGCTAAGGTTTCTGGAGATGTCCTGGTATCAACACTTCCTAAGGCCTTATATCACATGAGTTGTCAATATTGTCCCAATAAGCTTCACTTTGTTCTTGATTTCTGTTACTTTTGACTAAAACTACCTTAAATGCAAAGATTTTATACTACCATTGGCCTTTTACCCCTAACACTTAAGTTTTTCATAATAAATAACATTTAAATAATAAGTTAAAATTTGCGCAGTTATTAAAAGCTGATATTTGGTTTTTAAAGACTTCATGTTTATCAATATATGAAACAATGTAAAATGTCTTAAGATTATCAATAATAAATGTTCTGAAATTCATTATGTTAATGTAAAGAACAGCAAACAGGAAAATTCTTTGGGAAAGGTAATACAAATTCAATCAATAGACAAAGAATAAATATCAAAATTTGTTTTGAAATAGGAACTTTTAAAAGATTTGAAAATTATATATAGGTCTCCCTAGGAATAGAAAAACTTTTTAATAAATGTTTTCCCAATGTAAAGCCTCTTGGTTTTTAATATCCAAATTTCAGAGAATGTACTTATCTCTCAATAGAAAGTTTGTGGTCAACGATTATGTAAGAAAAATATATATTTTCATCCTCTAAACCTGTAAAATATTTTTATGAAAATGATGTGCAGGAAAAGCATTGAATTGCAATGCAAATACAATTGGTAGACTGTCAGAATGACATGTGGATATGGCTGGTACTGAGAATTTCTCGGCCATTGTGTCTTGTCCACCACGCTTTCTACATGACTTTGTTGTGAACTTAGTTCACAAATTTTTGAAAAAGTGTTGAAGAAAATTGTAGAGATGTTAGCAATCGAAGTGAGAAAAGTGATTAAAATGGAAGAAAAACAATTATTAAAAACTATATAAATGCTTAGTGATTAGAAATCAAGTGTTTTAAACATATTAAATCTTAACCAGACAGTTTGTTACTATTAGATAGGTTTGTATTTTAGTTATATTTTGGGAAATTGGTTTGAATCTTAGGGTTCATATGTGATGCGAAATAATATTTTCTTTCTAATATAATGAAGAAAAATATCTTGTGACTATTTTCAGGAAGTATACTTATTTAAAGAAACAGTTAATTTTCTGCAATTAAGTTTTTCCACAGCATAGAGAATGGAAAAAATAATTACAAGTTGTTTATTATCCAGCATAAAACTACAGGCTATTCTTTCTCATTATTTTCAATACAAAGATCATAAATAAAGATTAAAAGTGCATTAAAAGAAAATACAGCAAAAACTAAAACAATTATAATCCATGATTTAAAAGGTCAAATAAAGATCTCCAAATAATACAAAAAAAGGCATTTTAAAATTATACATCTATATGTACTTTTTTAAAGCAAAAACAATGCTTAATGGCATAACATTCCCAGCATTCCTATTAAAGTCAGAAGTAAGACGATCATCATTATTGTTTGAAATTGTTTCGAACGTGCAACTGATGTAATTAGATTTAAAGAAATAAAGTGAAAGCAAATTTTTTTATTATTCGTAGTGATAGTTTGTATAGTTAGAAACAAAAAAAAATCCTATAGTTAAAATAAAAATTCTTTAATATAGCATATTATAAACAGCATAAACTCTACATTGAACCTAATATGTACGAATATATTTGAAATGAGAACTAAATGCGTTATAAAATAAATTAATTTTAAATTTATGTGCTACTCGTATATGCATTTGTGCACATGTGATCTCACACCACAACACCAGGGCTTACAAACTTTCATATTCTATTATTATTTGAAATAAAATTCAATCTACTTTGTGCCTCTACTCGCTTGGCTGGTAAAAAATTCAATATTAGTCCTTTTGGGGTCTCCTCACCACAATATCTCCATGGGACCATACAAAATTCTAGGCTTCTGTGATGACAGAAAACCACGGAAAGTGCCCCCATTTGAACTGATGATTGTTACCATCTTTACTATTGCTCTTTTGGTGACACTGATGTTAGTTTGGAATTCTGAAAACTACCATCTACTTGTGGGCTCTGAGGCTTCAAATAGACTTAGAGTTGGCTCCTAAACTCATCTCCACTTATCTCAGGCTCAGCCCTAGAAGCTTTTTCTACTGCCCTACCAGCAAACCAAAGTAAATGCCCTTATTTCCCTGAAATCTTAGACCATTATCTTTGAAATGTTTCCCTTCTCTGTAGTTGAGCAGTAGCCTTTGCAGGCTTGACTCAGGTTCAGAATACTTTTCAAAGTCTTCTATTCTATGTTGTAGCCTAGGCCACCCTAAGATGATGAACAAATGTGTTACCTAGATACCAAAGTATTGAGATTTCAAGGGGCCTATGGAAGCATATCTCCACATGGCTTAATGGAAGACAAAGCAACAATCAAATCTTCAGTTGCTATATCAAGTTCCCATCTATCAGAGCAGATAGAGTACAAAGTTGGGTCACTAAAATCATCTCACATGCCAAACTCCCTTATTTCCTGGAGTGAACCACCACTTCCTCCTCCTTCCCTTCTCTAATGAGTTTTTAAAGTTGAAAACAGTTGGAGGGAGGGGGTCATTTAGGTGGAGCTCACAGTGGAGAGTTTACTCAGAGCAGTCCTTCCCAGTGCTTATTCATGCAGAGCCTGAGCCACACACATTGGGTCTATGCCTCCTCTGGCCAATGACAGTATCCAAAGTGTCTAGCTTTCAAATCAATGTAGAAACATTTTAACCAGTCCCCTGGTTGGTATTTAAAAAGCTGACCTAATCAGAAACTTATCTTACACTACTGAGACATTCAGCCACAGCACTGAACAATTTTGAGAATCAAATAGCCTCAAACTCTGAGATTTTCAACCCATTTCTTCATTATAGTAGTGTTTCATGACCTCAAATAATTTCCATTTTTCTAATAGTGAACTCTTTCCATATGTCCTCTCAACCAAACCAGAAGTTTTATCTCCTTCAAAAATCATCGGTTTAGGAGAGCTTACCATTTTCTTCATTGGAAGAGCAGTTTTCCCTACTCATAGTCATAATATTTCAGCTAGTATATAAAAATAATATTCAAGAGAGAATTAGAGAATATGGAAATTTCCAGAGACATCTACACAGAGGTCTCCAACTTATTTGATTTGAACAATAGTCAGAAATAGTTTTCAATGTGATCCATTACAAAAATTTATATGTATTTATAGGTATATAAAATACATACCATAAAAGTAAAATAATACAGACTCTAACTACACGTGCTGTCATTAAATATTTCATTTTATTCTATTGTACTTCACTTGATGTTTTAAAAAATGCTTATGATTCTCTAAATTGATTCTATATTTTCTAATGGGTCAAAAAAGGCATTTTGAAAAACACTTTTTGAAGACACTGGGGATATTGGCTAGTGTGTGTTCCTCTTTCAGATAGAAATGGTGAAGTTATTTTTGAAATTCAAAGTCTGAATTCATTTCTATGCCCCCATTTAGCACTGGTCTTTCTGAAATCACAGAGAAGTTCATTTGAAAAGGCTAAATTCTCATACTGACCATTCTGTTAATCTCTACGTATCTTCTCATAGTTCTATAAGCTTCCTTCACACTTAGCCTCATCTAAGTCCACTGGTGTTTCCCAAATCCACAGGGCTTTATGAGAGTGCCCACTATCCATTAATTCTCCAACATGATAATACCCATTATCTAAAAATTAACTGCCCCCAATTCTAAGTATTGTAATTAGCTTCATAAATATATGTTGCACAAAGCTTTTTAACAATCTCCAGTTTTTCTCATACATAACTGGTATTAATTTTACCCCTTAATATTCAAGTTTAAGAAATTTTATATCGATTCATCCTTCTAAACCAAATATCTTCCAAGGTTCTAATAACTTGCTGGCATTAAATTCAATTTAGTCAATATTGGGATTTCCCCCCCATGAAACAGAAAAAAAAAATGAGTTTATATGATGTCTGAAAAATAGTCCATCATTATTTCTACCTTACCATTTCTCCTTTAGCTTCAAATAGCTGCGATTGAACAATGATGTTGACTGCCCCTTATACCCTGGTTCTGACTAAATTTAACCAAACTCAGAGATTACTGTGACCTCAGATCTTTCTACTGCCCACCGTCTGGCAGTACACAACAATCTTCAATCCCATTCCCAATGTGGGGTAAGATATGCCGTCTGGACAGAGGTTTGTTTACACAGGAAGCAGAAATCCCAAACTTTCTTTTGTAAATCTCACGCGACTTCATACTCTTGGACCAATTACATTTCCACTCCCACTGAAAACTCACTTTCATTGTCTATGGGATAATTCAACCTAAAAGAAAAATTCATTTCTTTCTCAACATGTTTCTTACTTATGGAAATTCAGATCTTGAAAAATATGAGTATTTCTGAAGATGTTTTATTCTTTCTTTTTTTAAGTGTCCAGAACAGCAAAGAAAACTAAGATACTAGGGTGTAGGGTGCGTGTGTGTGTGTGTGTGTGTGTGTGTGTGAGAGAGAGAGAGAGAGAGAGAGAGAGAGAGAGAGATGGAACACTCAGCAAACTAAGGAAACTCTTTTGCTTGCTGAAGCAATTCCAATGATCTAATTGACTCCATCTATATTTTTTTCAGTTAGTTTCTTTCATTTTTCGAGGTTAACTTTGTAGTGGTTTTTCCAAGTTTCTGTTTCAGTTTAAGAGTGCTCAGTGTCTTTATGTGACCAGTTATTAAAATGATTAAAAGCATGTTTGATTTTACTATGGATAACAAAATTTTTATGTTTGTGAATGTGTACAAACACAAAGCATGAATCAGAAAGAATGAAAAAAAAGGAGAAAAGGAGGAAAGAAAAAGTTTATCTTAGAGCTAGAATGTATGTTGAGAGACCCAATTGTTCATGTTGGTACTTCAGTTCATTTTGAATACAAACAAAAATTGAGGGAATTTGTTGCCAGTAGATAGTCTTGCAAGAAATGTTAAAAGTTCTTTATAGAAAATGAAAATGGCATAGACAAGAAGCTAATATCCACATAAAGAAAGGAAGGGCATTAAAAGAGAACTAAGTGAAGGAGGAGGTAGTATCTTATGGTTTTAATTAGTATTCCTTTTAATACTATTAAAGGTAATGTTTGTTTTTCCAGATTAATAAAAAAGATAGTCACTAGTAGCTTGTTTACCTTTTTGAATGTTATAAGCAAATACGATTTTTAAAGTTATTAAACAATTAACACTGCAACAGCTAAAATGGGAATGTTTCAACAAACAATGCTGCATCTTTGAGTCATAATAGCCAAAATAAATAAATAAACCTTGACATAAAACCTCACATCTTATATAAAAATTAAGTCAAGATGGATTATAAATTTAATTGGAAGATATAAAATTATAAAATTTACAAGAAAATAAACAAAAAAATAATATTTGAGAACTAAGACTAGGGAAAGAGTTCTTAGACATGACAGCAAAAGCACAATCATTAAAAGAATGTAATTAAAAAGTTAAACTTCATTACAATTAAATATTTTTCTCTGCAAAAGGGTCTGAGAGACAAGTTACAAACTGGAATTAAATATTTGCAAGCCATATGTCTATCATATATAAAGTGCTTTAAAAAAAAAAGTAAGGAAAATTCAAAGGATTCAATTAGAAAAATAAGCAAGGATATAAACAGATCTTTCACCAAAGAAAATATACGGATGGCTAAAAGCACATAAAAAATGTTAAAAATTATTAGCCATTAGGGAAATAAAAATTAAAACACAGTTGAATGTCACTATATACTTCTAAAAAGGTTGTAATTAAAAAATAGCAATAACACCAAAAACCTAAGGATGCGAAGAAACTAGACCTCTAATACATTTAGAGGATGCATTATTTAGAGGTGAGGATATAAAACGCTACTACGGCCACTCCGGAAAACAGTCCAGCATTTCCTGATAAAACTATATACACATTTCATATGACCCAACAATTGCAATCCTACACATTTATCATAGAGAAATGAAAACTTGTTTTCACATAAAGTCTGTATATAAATGTTCATAGCAGCTTTATTGATAACAACCAAAAACACACAAAAAAATCATTTAATGGGTGAATGGTTAAACAATCTGTGGTACATTCATATACTGGAATGCTGTTCAGAAATACAAAGAAACAAACTAGTTATACATGTAATAAATTTAATGAATTTCAAAGTCACTAAAAAGAAGCCAATATAAAGAGGTTACATATTATATTATCCTACATATTTAACATTCTTGAAATGACAAAATGGAATATCTTGAAAATGACAAAATTTTAGAGAAGGAAAGAGATTAGTGGTTGCCCAAAGATAGTGATAGCAGAGGTGGGGTGATCGTAACTGTTAGCACAAGGGAGTGCCTTTGTGATGATGGAAAATTTCTGGATTGTTGTTGTAGTCACATGAATCTATCCATAAACTAAAATTGCATACACATATGAATATATGTAAAAGCTGGTAAAAATCTGCATCATAAAGTCTGTAACTTACTTAAGAGTATTGTACCCATGTCGATTTTCTGGTTTTGAGATTACAGTTGGTTGGAATATAGTCACTAGGGAAGCTAGGTAAAAGGAATATATTATAAATGCTGTGAAAAACACACACAAAATTTTTTGAAGAGGTCTAAATAATGAACCAAAAAGGGAGGAAATGTGGAATTATGTTTTTCACTAAATGGAAATTAAACAACATTTTAAGTTTGGAGATGCAGCTCTATCAGTGCTTAGATTTTAAAAAATTATTAAGCCTATGTGCTTATAATAGAAAGGAAAATAGGGTGTCAAGTCAATGATCCAAGCTTCCAAATTAAAAAAAAAAAAAAAAAAACTAGAAAAATTAAAGCAAACACGAAGCATGAAAGAGAAATAAAAAATTAAGATTAAAGCAAATATAAATAAAATTGAAAATACAAAAACAATAGAGAAAACCAATTAAACCAAAAATTGGTTATTTAAAATAAAATGCTAGCCTGATTGACCAAAAACAAATAAAAAAGACACATATAGCAATTATGGCCAGACCTTGAAAATTGTGCCAGAGAGCCAGTGGTAGTAGAATATGAAGGTTCTGAGCAATTAGTGTCATTTAAGTCTTTTAGTTTCTCTGTCTCTGTCTCTCTGTCTCTGTTTCTGTCTCTGTTTCTGTCTCTGTTTCTCTCTCTCTCTCTCTCTCTCTCTCTCTCTCTCTCTCTCTCTCTCTCACACACACACACACACACACACACACACACACACACACACACACACACACACACATAAAAAATGGACCTAAATCCTTTTCTAAGTACCTAAGATAAAGTAAGTTTAATTCAAGTGAAGCATGTTAGCATATTATGGAACAAACTGTTCATGAAATATTGACTATATATGAGAAATCATTCTGTAACAGGTAGGAGGTGGTATACCAGTCAAAACATAGACTGAGTTGTGTGATATAGTAGAAATTAAAATGAACAGATAATTAGATTCAATATTATGGAAGGCCTCATATACAAAATGGAAAAATTTGAATTTGATGCAGTATTAGGGCTCCTCAATTGTTAATTGTTCTGCCTGCTGTCCCTGGAACATAAATATATGTGCCTCTGGGTTCTGGAAGTATAGTTGAAACTACCTGCCACTAGTTAAAATTACTTTGAAGTCTCATTAGTTATCTTTAAGATTCAGAAGAAATAAGTATGTTAATAATTAATACCAGATATACTTATATCAAAGTATCAAATTTCTGCCCAAATATTCATGGGATAACATTCTGTGTAAAAGTATGCTGAGCTTATCCCATGGCAGTATAGCATGCCATAATGCATTTCTAAAGTACGCACACTACTGTTTCAAAAGCACGGAAAAGGCAATAGGCAGGTATTTCTACATTCTTACACAGAGGTGAAAGTACACTTTTAGAAAGATTTACATGAAAAATAATGCCTCAGATTTTATTTTTGGCAAAGAATTTTCATATTTGACCTTTACATTAACCTATGGCAATATGGCAGAGAAGGTATATTCATGTCCATTTATAAATAGATGAGGAAATTGAGACACAGAGAATTTAAAGTGCACAATTATATATTAGCAGAGCCAAGAAGAGAACATATTTGTGACTCTGAATCCATTGCCAATTCCATAATCTCTAGTCACCCAAGAGCAGAATATGAATATAGTATAAAACCAATTTATCTTGGATCACATTAAAGGGAATTTAGTTGCACCTGTTCTAAAAGGCAGATTTATCCTCATAGGTCATCCTAACATATACTCTGAGGACAGTATTATGTAAGTCTTTTAAAATAGTAAGTTTTCACATAACAAATTTGCTGGGCAATTTCTGCTATGGACACTGAAATATGTTACTCGTCGTACTTAAGAAGAATAAAACTGACCTGCCCAAATTTACTTGAGGAAAATAAAAAAAGAAAGAAAGAAAAAAGAAAAAATCCTCCCTTGCCACGAATCTCTTTGAAAGTAGTTGATATGTCAGGGAGACATTTTTTATAATCCATCTGGGAATTCTCACTGCTATTTCCTTACTTTTCTGAACTTTAATGGCCAATTACTCTAAAGAACCCACCAGAAAGCAGTACGGGCTCGATTGCGCTCTTGCTCTAAGGGATTACTCTCTGGTCGGCTATCTGTAAGATGCTAACCTGCTGTAGCTGCACTCACAGAATTCTATCCTCCTTGCTACCAACTTCTGGCTCTTTCAGCGGGTCCACCTGCCCAGAACTGTTAAGAAGATTTTTGTTTTTTGTTTTTTAAACACACTTATCCCTTTGACTAAAGCCAGAAGCTTTGAAGTTAGTTGTTGATAACAAACCTGTACCTGATGGGCAACCTGGACATTTGATTGAATTTTCTACTTGGACTACCTCAAAAGCATTATCATACTAGTCTCTGGTTCCAATATGGACAGACTTCCTGGAGTATTCTGGATTGGATTCTCTTGGTCTATTGAACACAAAAAATCTTGCCAAATTAGACCTGGATTCCCGGACTCCTAATTTACAAAAAGTACAGACTGGTATATTTGATATCTACAACCTTCTTTCATAGCCACTGATAGCAAAAGTTGCTTGTTTTCCTCTGATCTTATTAGCAAAATTTCCTTTGAAAGAACAGAAAAGGAGTAGAGATGATAATAAGAGAACGAGATAAGTAGCTAACTTTGAAAACAACTCCCAAAAAAAATAAACAGGAGTTTTGGCTCAGAAAGATAAAGCTTTTTCAGGAATTGTATTTTAGTTTTTGTTTTTATTTTTCTTCATAATTAGGTTGGCCAAAATTAGGAAGGTAAGAATTTAATCATTGGTTTCATAGGGCTTAAAATGCCAATTTAGTTTTCACATATTTTTAGTATTTGTGATTTCAGCAATAAAAGTGTATTCATTACATTTAATTTTATGTTTCTATGATCAGGGCTAACATTCACCACTTGATTAAAACAACTAGCAATTTCCAAACTTTGCTCAATATCGGAATCACCTAGATAATCTTTCCCATCACATTCTTTTTAATTCATATGAAATTCAACCCGAGCATCAGAATTATTAAAAGCTCTCTAGTTAAATAACTAGTCCAGTGAAATCAAAACTCTCCTAGAAGTCTAAAGTCCTGAGTTCAAAACTAGTCTCCTTTACTTATTGACTATAGAGATTTGAGAAACTAAGATGATCTCTCCAAACCTTTTTTTCTTATCTGTAAAAACGGGATATTGATAATACATTTTCTATCTCTCTTATAGAGATTTTGTGGAGATTAAATGAGATACTATATAGGAAGTCACTTTATAAATTATTATTAAGTTAAATGTAAAGTGATACATAAACATAAGTTATATATAACATATATTATATGTAACATGTACATAAATATATATATATATAAATTCTTTCTTGCTCAAGGGAGGGTAGTCATTCTGTTCTATTCAGGCCTTCACCTAATTGGATGAGACCCATTCACATGGAGTGCAATCCGCTTTATTCAAAGTCCACCATTTAAATATTATCATATCCAGTAATACCCTCACAGAAACACCCTGAGAAACGTTTGACCAAATTTCTGAGCATTCCATAGCCCAGCTAAGTTGACACACAACATTAACCATCACAGTATTATTATTATCATTTTAAACAAGATACACTGAAAAAGTAAATCCTGCGTAAGAAGTAGACCAGTTAAAAATGGAGTATTGTAACTACTGAGGTGTATTTTTGGCCCTCGTGTTCACCTCAACTTTTCCCTAAATTGGTTTACATGTACAGATGCTCTTTGACTTGTGATGAGGTTGTGTCCCAATAAATACTTTCTAAATTGAATATATTGTAAGTAAGTTGATGCATTTAATAATTTAACTACTGGACATCATAGCTTAGCTTCACTAGTTTCTACTGAATGCCTATTGCTTTTGCACCATCGTAAAGTCGAAAAATCATAACTTGAATCATTGTAAGTTGGGACATACTGTGATTTGAAAGACAACAAACAGAGCCTCTCTCAAATCATCTGGGAAAAGTTATCTTAAAAGAACAAGATTCAACTCTAAGTGATTTTTTTCCTCTTAACTCCAGACTTACGCCTAGGAAAAAGTACCTCAGTTAGATTCCAGTGACACACAAGAGAGGCCATATGAGTAGGTGGCATGATCTGAGAAATATCAAGAGGTCCCACCTGCCAAATATATTTTCCCTTAGGGACATTCCTGGAATTCTCATCATTAGAGATGAAACAGAAAAACCCTTTTAAAATGCACAGAAGTTAGCATATCATGAATTCATTTAACAAGTTCACTAGAACACGAATAAAAATAGGTTTCAAGATGAAAATTGGTTACTTTCTCATCTTTGCAGAACATTTTTCTTTACCAGACAAATATCAATCTGGCTAAATTAGTCCATTTCTTTACCTGAAATCAGATATATCATATACTATTGGTTACTATAGTTTTATTACCTGATTCCTTACTACCGTCTCCATGTTTCCAGGTGGCCACATTTGATAGGACCTACAATAAACTATAGAGATTTCCTCATTTTCTTAGTAAATATTGGTGAGGTTAGGGGAGGTCCTTGTTTTTATCAGTTAGAGAAAGCATAATATTCAGATTTGAACCTAAAAAATGGATACAAATTGTAAATAGAGACCCATCAAATCAATTGGCATATGATAATAGCATTGTAATCTACTTGATAAAGTTGTTCCTGGTAAGGGACAACTCTGAAAGCTCAATTGCATGTATATTGTAATTGAATATTAAATAAATATACGATAGATGATAGGAGACAAGTTTCTTACAGTTGAAATGAAAGATTATAAATAAGCAAGGAGAGGAGACTATAGTGATCCATATGATATTAGAGTTGGAGACATCAGTACGAACTCATGTTTTGCCTAATAATGATACATATGGTTATATAAAGATTTATAAATATATGAATATACAAACATATATCTCCTCACTCTCTTAATTAAGAAGGTCTAGAAGCAATGACACCCCAGTAGCAATGAACACTCTTAGTTCCCCAGTCTTGGGTTCTAATACCATTCAATAACAGGAATTCCTTAGAGAAATGGCTGATTCTAGGACTAAGATAGGAAATATATAAGATGAGCCTGGAGTATCTTATACTGTACACCATCTTGCAGTGTAGAAAGTAAAAATGTGTTTAAAAAACAAAACTTCACAATGACGGGTAGCATGACAAAGAGATATGGAAACCAACTGATGAGTTCTCAGTGGCAAAATCTTGGAACAATTTGAGCAATAAAATTAAACAGTATTGGATTTTAATCCAAAGTAAAAAGAGGATCCATAAGTTCATGCTCATACAAATAAATGAAGAAGAAAAAAACCTCTCATGTAAAATAATTTATTTATACTACCATATGTAGTAATATAGATAAATATTAAAATATAGTAACATATTATAGGTGTGTATATAATTTTTTAGATACTCCACCCTCACGGAGGAGGCATATAACTCCCTGTTCCTTGTATGAGCCTATGTGTAGTGACTGCTTCCAAAGAGTACAGCATGGGAAGGAGGGGGGAAAAAAGTAACTTTAGAGTGGGGAAACCTGACAGACACTAGCTCAAGCCAGGTTATCAAGGCTAACATCAACAGTAATAAATAATATTGATAGTACGTAGTCTTAATATGTTGTAATAAGAACGACACTTTACCTCTGTAGATTTTACACACAAAAAAAATTACTCCAGTGTAAATGTGAGAAAAACACTGGAATAATTCCATTCTATAAAATACCAGTATTCCACAAAACTGCCAAACTCATCAAAAATAAAGTCTAAGAAACTGTCACAACCAAGAGGAGCCTAAGGAGACATGATGATTAAATGTAATGTAGAATCCTAGATCGGATCCTGGATCAGAAAATAAAGGACATTAGGAGAAAACTGATGAAATCTAAATGAGTATGACTTTTGTTAATAATAATGTATTGATACTAATTAATTATAATAAATATAAGATGTTAAGAACAGGAGAAACTGGGGTAGGGTATACAGAAACTGTACTATCTTTGTAATAATTCTGTCAACTTAAAACTGTTAAAGTAAAAATATTATTACATTTTAAAATAGAATATTATTTTAAGAGAGTTAGCTTACACGTAGCATGTTGTGGTTGACATTTATTGTCACCTAAGCCTATCCTTGCTTCCTAGAATGAGGAAAAGGAAACTTTACAATTATTTTGAAGAAAACAAATTATCCCCAATAGCACTATGATATAGCAGCATTATTATCTCCCTCTATAGAGCCACACAGCTAGCTGGTAAATGGTGTATCAGACTTGAATCCAGGTAACTCTGACTCCGAAGTGTATAATTTAAATGATTCTATCATATCTCTTCCCCAAACAATACAGATGTGGTAAAAAAAAAAAAGAAAAAAGATAGAAAGAGAGAAAGAAAGAAAGAAAAGAAGAGAGAAAGAAAAGAAAAAAAAACTATCAAAGATATGTATTCAAAGAGAGTAATTTCTTATTTGATGAATACATGCACACTATTTTACATGTCATATAATTACTATTATGTTAATTGTGTGACATTTGAGCACAATTTTTATAAAGTCTAACATATTTTACTTATCTTTTTTCAGATTAAGAACTGAAGTATGCAGATCTCATTTTTCAAGAAACAACTGTGTTTGTCATATTTGAATTGCTTTAATAACTTTATAAAACTTCATTTTTTGTGTATGTTTTATAGTGTATTATTCTTGGAGATGAGGCATTTGAAGTACTTCTTTAAAATCTTGTAATTTCTTTTTGTACTTTAAAAAACAGGTATTATATAAAAGCTCAAGAGAATAATTTGTTAGTATTATTTTGCTGACTTGACTATAAAAAGAGCTATTTAGCTTTTAGCAAATATTTGGAATACATATGGCTAGATGTTTAAGATTTTTTTTTCCTGAACTATATAGAATACAACGACCCTTGTATTTTAGGTATCCTAAATTTCTGCATTTTTTTTTTTAAATGCTACCAAGTCAAATAAAATGCCAGTTTGGTAACATTGAGTTCCAGTAAAAGAATAAGAACCAATTCCACACATACAGAAGAGACCTTGAAGACAATAAGCCTTATTTTACTCTTTACATAACCACTAATTAGGAAAGGTGGCTGTAAAACAAAACCTAAGACCGTGCAATGGAGAATCTTAATTAAGATTTCAACTCTATTTATCTAGAATAAAAATATTCAAAATATCTTATTTGATGTTTAACAAAGATGAAAAATCTGACCTTCAGACTGACCCACTTCATAAATATAGTTACAGATATCAAATTCTCCCTGCTCATTTTTCGGTACCATGTTAAAATCCTACATAGAATCTAATGTCTCTTTTTAGATTATATTCCACTTGAAGGCAAAGACCTCTGAAACTTGCTGGGACTCACAATCTGCACTAAAACCCAGAAGCCACAGTGAAAATCACTTCGTGAATTGCTGTGGTCATTCTCCAAATGGCTGCAGCTGTAGTCAAATGCCCTAATCAAATGACTGGGCACCATCTATTCCCTATTTCCTTCCGAAAGCAATTTAACTCAAGGCTACTCAATACGGTTTTCACATGGGGAAAAAAAAAATCACAACACCAAAGACTACTTTCACCCACAGAGAGAGGCTGAGGTCATTTCTCTTCCAGTTATCATCAGTTCTTTCTTTATTTTTCTAGACTCAGTGCCATGTCCAAAAAGAAGAAAATAACTTGTAAATGCACCAAATTTTAAAAAAGTAGTTTACAATTATCAATTAACAGGACCAATGAGATAGTAGGAGGAGCTAGTACAAACAACCAGCACTGATAGTCCACAAGCCCTTCTAAGGCACAAGTACAAATTCCATGTGACTATTTGCACGTGATATGTTCCCTCCAAATATTTTTAACAGGGTCCAAAACCCTTTTAGGACCCTTGTCAGTTACTTACATGTTAAAAGATAAATTTATTGTTATTTATCAAATGAAGGCACTGAAATCATGTAAATCTAACTTTGTGTTTAAGGTTACATAGATCTACATCATTTCTTCTTCCCAAAGAAATGAATGTGTCATATTTGTAGAGAAGCGATATATTTATTGACTGAGCTTTGTGATTATCACAGGAAAGACCATCGCCAGGCAGAAAAGATGTCTAATATAAAAATCCTGAGTCACAGGTAAACCTGACAAGTTTTAGGAATTGGAATGAAGAGTAGTATCACTGAGACCATTTGCAGTGGAGAAGAGGTGGGCTAACCACAGTTTCTGACTCCTCCAGAAAAAAAGTCAGTGTCGGAAAAGATATTAAGTAACTGGTACCAATGTAATTTAGCACTTGTTTTCTCAGTTCATGCTTAAGCTGCCAATTGCATGGGGCTGCTTTGTAGGTTCTTTGGAAATTTTCAATCACTGGTATGCATTCAAAGCTTACTCTGTTATGGGATGATTTCACAGATCGGATACTTTAGAGCTTTTCATAGCTGTGGTGCTTCGTTCCTCTGTCTGTGTTCTCCACGTTCAGCTTCTAATTTCCCTGGAGATCCTCTTACACAGTCTCACACTACTGGAGTTCGTTCACAAATCCCCGCCAATCCTCTTGGACAATCCTTAAAGAGTTTCTACCCAGCTGTTTCTTGCAAATGCTCAAATCTGGTCCACTCACACATCCTTTGCCACCACAAGCTCCAGGCAAGCTCTAGGCCAGTCTCGAAGCAGCACCAATACTCTCCTGGTTCTCTACCAAACAACTAGTCAGCCTTTTTTTCATCCTTTGAGAAGACTAAGTGGGTATCCGTCTCCAGGTCTCAAGACCCCTGATGTCAGGACACACATATAAAGCTCGCTGAGGGGTTTTGTTGAAGTCCACTTTTTCCAAGGCCACGTTACTCTTCTGAAAAGAGAAGATGAGTTTTAAAGGACCACTTTCTTCAAAGAGGTTTCCACTCAAAGTATTTACCCTTCTTCACATTCTGACAGGTTTTTATGACCCTGAAACCTGAGGGGTTTAATAATCAAAAAACTAATTTCCTGAATTTTCCTTTGTATATTCAGCAAAGGGGAAAAGTGTAAGTTCTGCCTCATATTCATTTCATAACTATCGTATTATTACTTCAGTAAAAAAAATAGATAAGTCTCAACCATCTGTTCTTCACATATTACATTCTGCTTTGTATTACACATATCTGTGTACATAATGTACATCTTGTGTCCCTTACTAAATTATATTCTCCTTACAGAAAGATATAGTGATTTACTTATTTATATAATCTTCATGACATATAGATCTGCCCAGTAATTAGCTGTTGAATTGAATCTTCACACAGATCAGCAGGAAAAGCTGGCCAAGGGTTAGCGCCTGGGGTCTGATGGGATATGGCAGAGTGTAAGAGTTTAGCAATTAAAAGTCAGATATCACATTGTACAACCTAAAAATATATATTTTTTACTTGTCAATTACACCGCAATAAAGCTGCAAAAAAAAAAAAAAGAATAAAAACATGAAAAATAAAAGAAGAATCAGACATGGATCTAAATTCACATTTCACCATTTACCAGCTAGTTGTGTGACTTTGGTGTTGTGGCTTATACATTAACTGTATGCATAAGCATGGTGACTACTATGCCTAAATTCTTTCAAATGGGATATGGTCTATACTTTCATAAGACTCCTAAAATTATATTAACATTTAAAAATTTTAAATTATAACATAATTAGATCCATTAAAATCACTTCGGAAATGATGCAAGGTAAAATTGCTACATATACATGTAATCATATATGTATGTTTGTATATCTATAGAATATTTTTACTTTGCATCTCTTCCAAAATGACATGCACAAATCAGTAACTCAACTATTTTATAGATTCTAATGTTAACTTCTAATTAAAGAAAAACTTAAATACTAGTCTTCCATAAAACATGATACAAAATAAAACTCAGTTTCTGTGGTTCTGTAGGCTGCCCTTAAGAAAATCTAGAAAAAAAGTTGCAATGTGAGTCAAAGACAGAACACTGAAATTGATTCATATTTCAGAGATCTGCAGAACCGTTGGTCTAGATTGCAGCTCTCAGCCACTAGCCAGCTTTGCCTGCATTTCCACGATAGGCTCTGTCTTCACTTTTTAAAATACTAACAGGCTTCTTGTGGGTGGGATCAAATGACTGCCCCTCTCCCTTCACCTGTGAAATTTCAGAGCCTGTTTGAAAAGGGCCATTGTTTCCCAGGAATGCCAGGCCTAGTCCAGGAAAGAAAGTCTTCATTTCAACAGGAATTTGGAGTCTGCCTGAGAAGGCCAGCCAGTTACTTGGTGAAAACTGGCAATTCATTCACGTTCTGAGCAGTTACTATCCCAGCCTTACTCTCTTACTTTTAACTCTGGACTTTTATGACTAATGTGTTTTTTTCCCCTTAAATCATAGGGATGTGCGTGTGTGTGTCTATGTGTGTGCGTCACAGAAGAAAGAAGTATGTACGTACTACAGCGTGTGCACAGGCAGTGAGCTGATGAAGGCAACCTCTCTCCTCAAACAGGGAGCTGCAGCCATGAATATGAGACATAGGTTCCTCTGTTCTAACTTCTGCCCCTACCTTTATAGCACTTGAGTGCATTCATGTGAATAAGCTCATATGTTTAACAAGCATTTTGAAATAGGTTCCCAATAAAATATATTTGTACAAGAATACAAAACAAAGACACAGTACTTGTATTCAAAATCTGGACAGAAGGCCCCTGTCTGAAGCACATTAAAAATAATTTCTAAGGTAAAATCAGGATTAGAAGCCAAAAGAATACATTGCTCTAAAAAGGAAAAACAAAAACAAAAACAAAAACAAAAACCTTGATATAGAATTACAGAGTCAAATCTTTCCTGTTAGAGTCTACAGGGACTATGAATTTTGCTATCTAAAGTTCCCACTGTCCTACTGTTCAGAGCTCTCTGAAATTTTCTACAAAATGACTTGGAAATTTTCCAAGATTTGTTCATTCTACTAATAAGATATTTAAGTACACAAAGTCCTTATTAAGAAAATCTACCTCTGCCCCTCAAAAATTTCAAAATATTGCCCAAGCATTCCAACTAAAATGTAAAAATTAAAAAAAATAATAATGTCATAATAATGTCAATTAACCTGACAGCAAAGCATCCAACTTTATGTGTGTTTGTTAGCAGAGAAGGAAGCAGTGATGCCAATATAGCTTCAGGATAGGATTTTGTAAATCTTTTTTCAAGGTAAGGGCAAGCGGTTTTGAATATGAACTGACATTAATTGCTTTACTCAACATCTAAAGATTTTAGAAAGCTTTTATTTTATGATTCTTGATACATCATAGATTTCATCTCTCACTTAACAATAAAGTATCATTAATTAATGTTGAATTAATAATTATTTTCCAAAGAGAATGTTCTAAAATTAGAAAATAGAATGAAAACAGAAGATAATCTAATCAAAAGATGACATTTGTTTTCTTTACTTCTCTTTCGTCAGATGTTTCCTGTGATCTTGTGAAAAACCTGACGTTGTAACATTATTAGTCGTTGGACTTTAGGAAAGGGAAAGATGGTGCACAAAAGGAAGCTTGTCCTTTTGAGACCTGGTTTTGAATCAGTTACAGACGACAGAAAAATACTCTTTTGTGGCTGCTAAAGTTCAGGAATGAATTCTGGCAGTCTTACCCAATTCCCTAAAGCAGAGTCCACATTACCAACATCTAATTGGCAGGTTTCGCTTGTAACTCCCGCTAGGGTCAGAGTAATGAATGGATTAAGTGAAGGTGCTCTGAGTCATCTGTGGAGTGGATGATGTGGGCACTGGGCTTTTCCTTATCACCTCCCCAGACATGTCACTCAAGGAAAAGAGGCCTCTGTGCTTTTATAACAGTGTCAAAATCGGCAGTTTTATTAAATTGTAGTTCCAAAGAGAGTTTTTTTCTTAATTTGATCTAGAAAAGCAAAAACAAGCTTAGGAAAGAAAACATATTCTTATTGGATACTTTGTTCCTTAATTTTCATTCCAACATTTTTTATACTTGGCTTGAATATCCAGGTAACTATGGTTGAATTTGACTTCCCCCAGGCCTACGCCCAGCTATTCTTTAGGCAGCGGGAAGAAATTTGGCCCGTTCCTGCTTAGAAAGCAAAGGATCAAGAGTGACCCAAAAGTCAGATCCCCACTGTGACAAAGTGAGGTGTTGAAACTAACATTATGGCATTTCCTTCTTAGTCTCAAGGCTTGTTGTATGAGGGTTTATAGGTGACACTTGAACACTGCGGGGGTCAGGGGCACTGACTCCCATGCAGTAGAAGATCTGCCTATAATTTTATTTGACCATCCGAATTTCTAGATTCCCAAACACAGATCAAAAATACTGTCTTCAATCGCAGTCGATTGAATCCACAGATGTGAAACCCACAGATAGTGAGGACTATAACTATATTTATACAGAAAAATCTGTGTGTAAGTGGGCCTACACAATTTAAACCCATGTTATTTAAGGATCAACTCTACTTTCATTCTGATAGGGATAATTTGTTTATTCCTTCTAGGTCACTATATAGTAATAGCATTTAATATTTAATATTGATTCGTTTTTATGTTAATTTTTTAAATCATTTATGCCAAATTCTCTCTGAAATGTTTTTACATCTGTCTCTTTACCGAAGTTCCACCAGTCTCCGAATCTAGCAACCAAGATTGAATATTGACCACTTCAGTGCCAATAATACTGTCTAGCTCAAATTAGAAGTGTACAAGAGAGGTTAAGAATAAAAATAAAATGGCATCATGACAAAAATTAATGAATGATTTATTAATGTTGGAGAAAGCACTCTCACTTTCTACCAAGACTTATGATAAAGTAATATTATTTATTTTCTTAGCAAACATTTTCAGCACCGATTCATCTTGAACTAATATATAAGGCTTTGCCCTCTGAAAGTCACATGGAATTATGTCATTAGATCCTTTTCATTCTTCACGTTCTTATTCTTCCTCCTTGTCCTAGAACCAACAATCAACACATATACTACATTACAATTTTTAAAGTGAATGAAAAGATAAAGAGGAGTCTCAATAACAAAATCCACATTGAAATGTTAGGTGCTTTGAACTTTCTCATCACCTTACCAGGGTTTCCGCATGGGCAGTCTAAAAGACAACTCAGCAATGTCTGAATGGAACTGCAAACAATGGCTCCTTCACAAGTGGGTCTTTAATTGATTACGGCTGTGTTTATGGAAGCAGAAGAGAATTTACACAAAATGACAGATTCCCTTTATTTTAAGGGGGTTTTACTGGCATACGTGTTAAGGGTGGTTTCTCTATTAACTGGTCCTGCTGTCTTCCCCCACATAGTATACCCACCTGATTACCATCCAACTGAATAAACGTTAAAAGTGACTACTTTATATCATTTTTTACTATAATTATCTGTTTTTTTAAAAAAAATGGGGTAAAATCTACACTTTCTAAAATGTAGCTCATGTTTAGAGAATCCAAACAAGGTCCAGTTTCCATGTTTTTTCACCATATATTCTTATATTAAATATTAGAGAAAATAATTACATACTACAAAAATATTAAAACTCAAGTTAGCAAGGTCCCTCTTTTAATTTGTTTAAGAAACTGCAGAGATGGTAAGTCTTAGATCATAGGGTTTGGCTAATTCATCCAAGTAATATCTACTTTTGTCATTTAATTATCTAATAGTATTGTGATTTTAAAATTGTGTGATACTTTTTTTAAAACATCTTTATATGACATTTAGTGCTACGGTTTTTCTAGTGATTTTAGGCGGACAGAATTTAACCATATTAACCTGTAATGCCAAAAGATTTTTCATTTGTCTGCTTATAGTGACCTCTACAGGTCAACTATAGCAATAGCATAGCATGTCAAGGTAGTTGCTCTTCAGTCAAAGGTTTATTCAATGAAGAACAGCGGTATAATTGTTATATTAAGTTTAAAATATATTATGACATCAATGCCAACTGATATTTTAAATATTTAAATCCAACAAAAATCAACTGGTCTCATAAATATCTTTGTACTCTGATTTAAAAACAAAGTTATACCTGACAAGGTCTTAGCTGATTTATTCAAAGAGAATTAAGAAACTGATAGTTTAGAAGCAGAAAAACCTAAAATATATGTTAACATCAACCTTTTGTTATGAAAAATTAAGGAAAAATATTGTATTATGGCTTCTTTTTCTAAAAACTGTGTGAACATGGAAGCTGATATAAAAGATAAATCTATCTTATCTCAGAGGATTGACAATATCTTTCCTCACTTGCCAAGGGCATCTCTTTAAGACAATTGTGCAAATGAGTAGTTGTGGAGCTTTCTTATTTTTTAGGAATAGATTATATACTTTTACTTTACTAACATGTTATTAATTCATTGGTTTTTAAAATATAATAATTCTGTTAAGTTCTCACGAGAGAAAATATTTTTTTGCAATATTAAATTTGATAAATCTATAAAAATAAACTGGTAAATGTTTCAATATTGCTTAAGTTATATTTACCATTTTGGGTTTTCAAGGTAAAACTCTTCTCTGACTTGTCAGTTAAAAAATTATCCCTCCAATAACTATACTTCCTAGTTTTAGTTGTTTTCCTCTAGCTGTTTTCTTCTCGTTGTTTTCCTTTCGTTGTTTTCCTTTAGATGTTCCATGAATGCCTATAAATTATAAATTAATATATTGCAACTTTCTGACTCTGATCTCCTATTTTTACATCTATTTCCATTATCTTTTATTTCATTGGGCCCTCAAGTTAACTGACATTGCTTTACTTTCCCTGTCCATGGTCCAATACTTCAAACACTCTCTTACCAATATCCTATACTACTTGACTGTATTCCATCTCATGCCACTAGGTGAACATAACCCTAACCCTGAATGTCACTTTCTGTCTGCCCTCTGTAGGCCCACTCTTAAGCAGAGGAGCTTGGTAATTTAAGAATATGTTTAAGATCTATAAATTGTCCCCAATCAATGAAATAGCATCTCTTGAAAATAATGAGATATGGTTTGTTGACAAATGACTATTACTTTGAATAATAAGCTTCTAACATTTGGGATAAAAAATTATTTAAAAACTCAATCCAGTCTTAGCCAGAGCAATTAAGGAAGGAAAAAGAAAAGGTATTCGAAATAAAAAGGAAGAATTAAAACTGTCACTATTTGCAGATGACATGATACTATATATGATACAATACATAGAAATCCCTAAAGACAGCACCAAAAAACACTTACAACTAATAATATTCAGTAAAGTTGCAGGGTCCAAATCATTATACAAAAATTAGTTGCATTTCTATTCACTAAGAACGATCTATCAAAAAGAGACATTAAGAAAATAATCCCATTTTCATCAAAATGTTTCCTAGTTCCTAGGAATAATTTTAACCAAGAAGATGAAAGACCTATATACTGAAAAGGTACATATATATAATCATAACTATAAATACAAATTTTAAAAGGCTGGAGAGAAATATAAGATAATGTTAATCATGGATATCTAAGAATAGTAATGATATCTTATTTAAATGCCCCTTAAAACTCTACTTTCAAAATTTTTAAACAGTATACTAGACATCTTCATCACTTCCTCTTCTAGGTACTCCTTTTATAGAAACTACTATAACCATAGACCCTAGAAAGACAGACCTTTATGACCTTCTTACCCGCCTCATCATTCCAACCATAGATGATCATCTAGTTCAAAACCCATCAAGGCACCGGCAGGCCAAAGATAAATCTGAGTCTTTCAGAAAAGATCCCAAGCAGTCATAATTTAGAGTTGTTGCTGATGATCCTAATAGACATTGTACAAAATTATCTAGAAGGTGTTAAGACCAAAAGAAAGAAACAGAGTAGCTAAGTAGCATATAGAAAGCTCGAAAGCAGACTTTAGAGTGTATAGGGTTCTGGGAATAGCAGAGTAGTGTCAGTTCCTGAGACCCCAAATCCAAGTCCTATGAAGTCCAACATTACTAATTTCCATCCTCTGGAATCCTGAGACATCTGTGGCTTTATAATAAACAACTTTTTACTTGTTTACTAGTTTGACTTGGTTTCTGTACCTTGAAACCAAAAAGAATGACAGAATTAAACAAAACATACCAGAACACCTTAATATACTTCCTTTTATGAAAAATGGAATAGGAATATCAGCAAGCAGTGTACAAGTTTCAACTGTGCCCCTGTGAATTTTTCTTTTTGAGTTACGAAGTTAACATGTTTTATTTATACATGGCTAGTTGAAATTTCACCTAAAGCAGAATGAATCAGAGAGATGAGCAAACGGGAAAGTCCGAGACAATCCAAGCATGAGAAGGATTTAACACACTGATGGTGGTTCTGAGATATAAAAGAAAGTTTCCTCGAGGAGCTAAGAACAACCACCAACTGAGAGCCAAAAAGACAGTGAGGACCTCTGTCCTACAACCATGAGGAACTAGAATCTGCCAACAACCTGAATGAGCTTGGGCATGGATTTTTCCTAGTGCCTACCCATAGGACTGACACTGACTTTGGCCTGTGAAATCTCAAATAGAGAATCTAGCTGAGCCAATCCAGAATGTCGACCTACAAAATTGTGAGATAATAAATTTGTGTTGTTTAAGCCCCTAAATGGTCTGATGTCTTATGGTAGCCTTAGATTATCTACTTCTAATGACATAAAGATAGTTACTTTTATTGACCAATGAAAAAAAACATCAGAAAATTTCATAGACTTTGCATTTAAACATACATATAAATGCATATCAGAAAAAAATCTGAAACTATATGCAGTAAAATAGTAATGGTAATCACTTCCGAATTGTAGGTTAGCATTGATTTTTTATTAACGTTTTCTAATTTTCCTATTACAAATATGTGTAAGCCAAGTTATTTTTACTTTAACTTTAATGAAGACATCTTCCTCTACAAAGAGTGCTCAGAAATACTAAATGCAACAGAGAAATAAATGAAAAGGAAAAAGAAGTATTCACTTGACCTAACACTCAATAGATTATCCATGATTTAAGAAAAAACATTTCATTTGAATTTGGAAGATTCATGAAGGTTGAAAAATTAATAGAAATATCCATTTCAGAGAGATGTCATGAAGACAAGCAAAAAAAAAAATGTGAGTAGAGTTTGAGGAATGCCTGATACATAACAGAATAAGCACTCAAACAATGAATGTCAGTTAAGTTTAGGGGAGGAAGATAATATCCATATTCTAAAGGACAGGCTTTGATCTATTTTATCTTCAGCAAGTCCTTAAGCCTCTCTCAATTTCATGTTTCCTCATCTGTAAATTAGGAGTAGAGAATATCTACATGTATTTTGTCAGTTAAAAATTGAAATTGATAATATATGCAAAGCTCAAGCTCTAAGCTTTAGCTTAGAAATACTTCCGAATGACTGAATAAAGGGACAGAGAGTACAAACCTATACAGCCCTAATGAGAAGCGTGGCTGTGGGATAAAGAAATGTATGTGATCAAGGTCTACAGAACTAAGGGATGGTGTTTTCAAGGCAAGAGAAATCAAGTACATACATTTATTTTCTGAAGAAAAGGAAACAGTGAAGATTAATAAAATAAAACTATGAAGAAAAAAAATGATGATTAATTTGTGAAGCGATATCCTTGAAGAAATGGGAGTAGATGGGCTCTAAGATAGGACAGGCACTTATCTTAGTCATCTTTCTCATAAGACAGATAGTAAGGATAGGTATCAGTATGGAGGACCTAATCTTTAGGAAAATATTTTCTTCTTCTGTCCCACCTTGAATGGGCTTCTGCCTGAAGCTTGGAGAATATTCATTTTTGACCCACAAATTTGGAGGCAGTAATTATTATCATGATCACCATTTATCATCATTTCTTGTTTTCCTTGATGTATTATAAAAGCATCCTTTCTCTCACACACAAAAAAAGGACAAACTTAGAAATGTATTTTATTGAATAAAAAATATTAAAAAATATGAGAGAAAGACATATCCTTACTTGAGCAGTGCCTTATCCAAAGACCCTACCCAAAAATGATTGCTAGGCCCCAGATACCTTCAAACAATTAAGTCTCAGTAACGTGAATTCTCACTTCATATAAACACTGGTTAATACAAGGTATGTACTTGTTCCCTTAGTACTCTGAATTAACATTTTGAACACTTAATTTTTTGGGTCCTGTAAAAGGAACATTTTTAAGGTATTTTTGGCAGGTGCTTTGGCTAGCTTCACTGAATCTATTCATTAGTACAAGGGAGCATTTTCCACTGGTTGCAGACCAAACCTAAGCTAAAACTTACTGGGTAAATATTCCTGTTTACTTGTCATGGTAAATTATTTGATTTATGGTGGAACTAGTTCACTATGCACAATAGTTTTGTTTGATAAATAAATTAATCAATAACATATAGGAACCAAGCTGGATGGTTAGTAATATGTTAAGGACCATATAGCACTGTGAGGTTTTAAATAAAGCAAATTATAATATATAATTTGTATGGCTATATTGCAATCATCATCATTATTATCACCATCATCATTTTACTTTTATGCAGAAGAGAAATTGCTCCTATTTTGGTTATACCCTTGAATTAGGGTTCTCCAGATAAACAGAACCAGTAAGTTGTATATATACACATACAGAGATTTAAGAATTTGCTTACCTGATTATGGAGGTTGCGAGTTTAAAATCTGAAGGGTGGGCCAGCAACCCAGAGACCCAGGGGAGTATTCTCTCTTACTCAGGGGAAGTCTGTCTTTTGTTCTATTTAGGCCTTCAACTAATTGGCCAAGGCCCATCCACGTTATGAAGGGCAATTCACTTTACTCAAATTTCACCAATTTAAATTTTAATCTCATCGAAAAACATCCTCACAGAAACATCTAGAATGTTTGACCACATAGCTGGGCAGCATAGCCCAGCCAAACTGACACATAAAATTAGTCATCATACTCTCTTAATTGCAATTAAGTTCAATGCAACTTAAAATTTGGCTGGAAGGATACACCTGTGAGAAACAGAGCTGAGTTCAAAGAGTCACTACCAGTGAGAAAACTTTCAGATACCCACCCCTGCAATGATCACTTCTGCTATGTTGGATAAATAAATTGTGTGCAAGGCATGCCACCTGCCTGTTTTTTATCTCAATCCCCACCCTCTTACCCACACCTCTACTCCGAAGAGCCACCAATATTAGTCTGTATAAGCCTTATTCTAAAATTCAAGTAAGTGGGATCTTGTCCTATATTTCTTACCTCTTCTCATTGCCTTCTCCTCTTCTTTGCTTCCCTCCTCTCCCCCTCTTCTCTTTAATGGTTATCTCCAAGTCCAGGCAGGGACTCCTCTCACTTTGCCTATGCCCCAATGAGTAATAATAAACCATTGAATTACTTCCTATTACTTCCTCTGGTGAGGTGTGTTTGCCATCTAATACTTTACACGGGAGAGAATGCATACATGACAACTGGCCCAGTCAAGCAAGGGCCATAAGAGCACCAAACTCTTAATCTGACCATTCCTAGACAGGAGAGTGCGAAGAATAAATTTCCTGGTCTCTTAGTTAATGCACAAGTGTTAATGTATAATAACATATATTTTGAATTTTAAAAAAATATTTATTTAAAAAATTGGACCATCTAATTAGAGTAACTCCAATGAGTGAGATATATACTATGCATTTTTATTATATGCATTTCAAATATAGTATTACCAGGCTTAAACAAGATAGAAGTTTATTCTCACACAAAGTAAAAGCCCATGCTGATATGGCAGTTGTGCTATACAAAGTAACCAGAAATCCAGCCTCCTTCTCTCTTGTTGTTTGCCTACCTCTGGCTTCCTAGATGGCTCATAATTACCTATACAAATTCTACCTAGTCGTAAAAAAGAAGGAGCAAAGGAAAGACATTTCCCTTTCCCTTAAGGGTATTACAGGTGACAGAGGTTATGTCTGCTCATGTGCCATTGTCCAGTACAAAAATCCACCTAGCTTAAAGGCAGACAAAGAATCTTTAGATGATTGTGTGTTTGGTACTGTGAGAAGGTAGAACAAGGATAATGTTTACCATCTATCTAAACTTTAGTTTAACAATTGGGTATGTATGTATGTGTGTGATGTTGTATATGTGTGCATGTATACATATATACATATTCAGAGAACCAAGTAGTATAATTCTTAGCTTAAAATTAATTAAAATTAAAACCATCCATCTATTATGCTAATATATCTTTGTCAATAAGGATTTGGCATAAGGGATACTAGATTCATTTTGATCAATTTTGAATAATTGTAAGCTCTGGAAAATTTCTCTATAGATATAAACTATGTGGTTTATTCATTAATTTGTCTCATGAAAACAAGTATCTTCATAGATAATTATCAGCTATTGTCGCAATTGTGCCTGTGAAAAAGCACTCCACAATTCTGAGGCATAAAATAACAATCATTTATTCTTGCTCATACATCTGTGTGCTGCCTGGAGGTTTCTGATTTAGGCTGAATTTGGCTCCAAGCTATAGGTCAGGTCCAAGTCTGTTCTACATGTCTTTCTTAGGGGACTACTAAGCTACCTGAGGTATGTGCTTCACATGACAATAATAGAAGCACAAGAGGGCAAACTTCACTACTGCATTTTTTTTGGAGGGGGGGGCTTCATTTATGTCATGTCTGCCAACAGTTCATAGACAAATGTTCAAGCAGAACAAATCTTTAAGCTCGCCTTCCCTTTTTTCTAGCAGTGGATAACATTTATTTTAATGGGACCTTTGATATAAGAAGGTAAAGTAAAAATCCTATTCTGGAATGAAAGTTTTAAAAAGCCAAATGTTTTGTATAATATTGTAAATATTTCCTTTACTTTGAGAAGAGCTGCAATAATGTTGATTGCTTCTTTTATGAAAATGGATCTTTGCTAAGTTTGGATTAACACAGTGTCTCTGAAAACTATTTGGTGGAGATATGATATCTATGTCTTCATATTCTTATTCAAACAGTTACTCATAAGGGATAGATCAAAACAAAGCACTGGATAAAGGTGAGAAGGAAAAAAATTGACCTCACGCAGTTGGAGAGACTCTACAGGGGCAGCACTATGAGTGCTGGAGCCCAACCTAGATTGTTCAACTGTAATTTCCTCACGTGGTATTATTCTACACTGGGAAATATAACGATATAGAATGATCATTGTTGGGCAATGTTTTTGTTTGGAAGCGAGGTAGTGGATTCACATGTATCCATCTACTTTTGTACTAATACTATATTTTACGACATAATAAAGAAAAATAATAAAGGAGTTAGTCAAATCCATGCACTGAGATTCTATAAAATATGATTTGAAGAACAATATATAATCACACAAAAAAGATATTTACAATACATTATTAAAAATTACAAAGTAATATGAATGACGATATTCAAGTTTTATACATATACGTGTATAACATAGGTAGATAAAGGAATAGAAGGAATTATACTTAACTGTTAACAAAGTTAATCAATAGTTGATGGAGTTATGTTTTTTTCTTCCTTTCATTTTCTAATCAGTATAGAGTTTCAACAATAAATATGCATTATCTTTGGAAAATAATAATGTATTATTAATTTCAACTGTCCCAGACTTCGGGAAAAAAGCAAATTCTTTAAAAAACTAAATACGCAATATTTGTGGGACAGTAATACATTTGAAAATTTTACTTGGAGGATGCATTCTCACTATGATAGCTCAATTCATATGACAGCTCAATTCTCTCGTCAAATATAAAATAATTTTATAAGTCAGGTTTGAAAGAAAAGTTGGGAATAGGGTAGAGGAAATAGAGATGAGATAAAACTCAATCAAGACTCAGAATTCATACTACAAGTTTTCCTATAATACAATAAATCGTTGTCACTGAACACTTTTTTCCACTTTGAATCATTTACCTGAGAAAGACTATTAACATCAGCAGGCAGTATCAGAATTCCTGCCAACAGTGCTGATGGTAGCAAGATCTGGGTTAACTTTTGAAAAGTTGATGTTAACAAATAAATAATTTATATTTCTTTCATTTTAAGATATTCTAATTAAGTAGAGAATTAAGTGGTGATAATTAACTTTCTTACTAAGCAGAGAAACTAAAGAAATCTTTTCTTCAGCAGTTGAAAGAAAATTAACCAAGTTTCTCTCTTTAAGCCAAAAATATGTTATATCAAGGCACAAGGCAAAAAAGAATTTTAAGAAATATGTTATTGTTTTTCCAAGTCTACTTTTTAAGTAGTTGTTATTTTTCAAAAAATAAATAAGAAAATAATTAAACTTTCTAAATATTATTCTAATGAAAACTATTACCACTATCTTAAAGTATTATTATTTACTTTTACATGTCCACATTTTGACTATATTTTGGTAAATTTAATTTACCAAAGCAAATATACAAGTTTAATCAATTTTAATTATTGATATTTATAAAGTCAATTTTCAGAATCCAAAAAATTTAATCATTTATAAGTTATCTAATTTGTAGGCTCTTTAACATTTTCTCTTTTTTTATTCCAGGTTCCTGTTGGTAATTTTGCTAAACAAAGGTGCAATTAGGCACAATAGCATTGAACCTAACATTTTCTTTTCCCAAAATGATACATTGAGAGTTGAAAAAGAACAAAAATGACATGTGCTTCACATCAATTTGAATGACTAATAATCAGAAAAGAAAAAAAAAAAGACAAAGTTCTTGCTCAAGAATAAATAATAGGGAGTATAAGATACCGAGTACCTCAGGTCCTAGCCAAAACCGACATGTAAAGGGTTTGAGGTCGAAAGAATTAGAAAATTCTTGTGAATAATAAGTACTACAAGAGACCTTTCTAAATGTTGTTTTTTAATAGAAAATTATGAATAATGTAACAAGGTGTTAGTAGAATGATAGAAATGCTAAAAATACATCACCACGTAAAAGATCAGCTACTCAGAAGGTAGAGCACGCAATGGAATGAAGCAGAATAAAATATAGGCAAATCTTATTTTATGATTAAACTTTTATCTTCCTATCATTCTATCAGCCTAAAAAACATATATGTGACATTTTCCCTCACCCTCTGCCCTCATTCTTCAGTTTAGGAGGGTGCCTTGCCTAGGACAAGCTTGCCATCTAGTGACAATGACTGACAACTACAGAATATGGGAATGTGTTCAGGGCACACAAACGTGTATAGTTGATCACCTCAAAACTTAAACCATTCTTTTTTTTCCCCCCAACAATAATTTAGAGTTCTTATTATGAGTTGTGGTCTTGGGATACAATGTTGGGGGAAAATTAATATGATTCTGAAAAATTCAGTGAAGATAGACATTATTCAAATAATCACCAATTAGGTGTAAAAATAACAAATATAACAACTCTGTGCCAGATTCATTTAATACTCATAAAAAACCTAGGAGGTACACAGTGTCTTCATTTTACAGATTGGAAAACAATGCAGAGAGGTTAAGTAACTTGCTCTAGGTCATACGGCAGAACAGGAATATAAACACAGTTTCAGTCCCAACTTTGTGCTTTTAACAACCTTTGAATGTAAATATTATTATTGGACAACAGTCATTCATTCAACCTCCTATAATGTGCCAGTTACTCCTATTGGCCTGCAAATAAAGAAGCAAGCAAGGCAGAGACAAGAAAAGACTCTAATCTTATAGAGCTTAAATCATAAACATACACATGCATGCACACGCACACAGAATTAATATATAATTTCGAGGCCACTATACGCCAAGAAAGTCATAAGATAAATTAAATGATTCGTAGGTAAGGAGATGTACTATTTCCAGAGCAGTCATGGAAGTCCTCTCTGAGGACAGGGCACCTGAACAGAAATTGCATAAATGTGAGGGATGTGAGCATCTAGAAGAATGCTATAGCCAGAGATAGCAAAGGCCATTAGAAGAGATTGTATATTTAGTTCTATGCCTCCAAATCACCACCTCCACCCACCCCTGTAGCAAAAATGGTGAAAGGGGAGTGCACAAGAAACAAAGTAGTAGGATATAAGATCATAGAAGTACCAGAAAGGCTTTAGAGAACATGATAAGGACTTTAGATTTTACTCTAAGTGTGGTGGGAAACCAACTGAAAATTTCAGGCAGGGAAGTAACATGATTAAATTCATGTTTTTCAAAAATCACACTAGTTACTGTGAGGAGAGTGGACTGCAAGGTATGTAGAGTGGAAGCAAGGAATCTGATTAGAAGGCTATTCCAACATTTCAGGTAAGAGATAATTATGAAGTCTATAATTTAATCAAATTTACAAATAACTATAACACACACACACAAAATAAGTATCATAACAGAAAGAATAAAGTATATAGGGAATCAAAGGAAAGGTCACATTTGGACAGGGATCAAGAAAATCATCATTAAGGGGGTGGCATATGCAATGTATTTAAATACAGAAACAAGAAAATGTGTCTTCAAGAAAATGTAAATAGTTCAACTTCACTGTAGCATAGGGTGAATACGAATAAAACATAAATTAGTAAAATAATAAAGGGACTCAAAGGATTAGGGAGACTAAAAATTAATCTCTCCTTTACTGATTTTTCTTCTCTTTGCTTACTTATGTAGCTTCGAGGGACTCTTTATAACACTCAGTTTACCTGCTGGTTTCCATCCATCCATGTGATTGGTGTGTCTTTTTAAATGTCTTTGAGAGTGCTGGACACAGAAAAAGTTATTCAGAAATAATTAATAAATCTTCTCAAAGACCAAACTTGACACATCCATAGTCTGACCAAGTTATGTTTATTAATTTGCTGAAGTAAGAGATTCCACATCACCATAACTATGGGGCATTTCACCAAAACAAAGGAAGGAAGGCAGTGTTCTTATCGGTTTGGGGGCAAGATGAAGTTTAAGTGAAATTTAAATGAATAGTTCTTTGATAGACTGAAAGCAAAGCAGGGCTGGTTAGCATCAGGGATGGATTGAGAAGTGTGCTGAGTCCTTTTCCAATGAAAACTACAAAGTTAAGACAAATAGGAAATCCTGTGTCTGAAAACATTATCTGAAACTTTGCACTTGCATGGGAAATCAAGGCTGCTTTGCTGTGTTAAAGTGACTACATAGTCCAGTTCCTCAAGAATTATGGGGATATTTCCATCTCGCTAATATTGCTTGGAAAAGCAAAGTTTCTCATAGTCTATGATTTTAGGGAACAGTTTTTCCGGTGGCATGCCACTGGAGTTAGCAAAAAAAGTTTTTTTTTGCAACTTTACACCAATATAACTTTTAACATTAATATTTGATTATTTTTTATCATATTTAAATAATTTATTATATTTTGTAAAATGAAAATGAAGAGAAAAAAGCAGACCAAGATCTTTAAGGAACCACAGATTACAGTCACAGGTCAAGAAAACTAGTAAATTAGGTGTTTGATACTAGTAAAGCAATGATAGGAGACTAGACTTCGAGTGGCAAGTACACAATGATGTATTATAAAATTGTACACCTGGAACTTATATAATGTTATTAACCCATGTTACCCCAATTGACTTATTAAAACACAATTTTAAAATGCTAGTTTTGCCTTAAATGTTGAAGTTCAATTTAAGAAGGTTATGAAGCAGGAGCATGCCTGTCATGGGCATGAATGAGACAGAGAGAGGAGGAGCTTAGAGAGGTGAGTGGAGACAAACTGCTATTTCTTTAGGCCACTTGTGAGCTGGTCATAAGCTCTGAGCCTTTCTGGAAAGTAACTGACATCCAGGCCAGCAAATCATGGTAGGAGATAGCTGGACTCTACACGGATAGGCTCCTCCTACCCAAGAGAGTTATTTGTTTGGGTGAATGGCTCCAAGTGATTAAAAGCAATAACTGAAGGGGAATCAAAAGTGGTCAGCCGGAAATTGTATCACCAATATCATGAAACTGTATGGCAGAGATCTTGCAGGACCCTTTAAAGGACCACCGAAGTGTCCCACTTATTTGGATGTCATGAGAGAGGAAATAATCAACTGCCAAGATAGAAAGATAAGCTTTGAGCAGAAAGAGGAAATGAAGCAACATAGGAAAAAAAAAAAAAAAAGATTATGCTAGCTTCCCCACTATAGGTTCCCTTGGAGAAAAGTATAAGCTTAAGAAGTGAAATTAGTATTTTAATTGGATTGAAAATGAATCTTAATACAAAATAATGGCTTGTTTTTAAAATTAAAATGAATAAGAAAGTAATGGGTATGTCAAAAATGGGAGATCTAATAACATGTTTGAAGCTGTAAAACATTTTTTAGTAGCACAGGGTGATCCATCTAATTCAACCAGTGAGCTAATTGATTACATATAGATGTTGTTATTTCTATAAGATAGTTTCTACTATGGACTGAATTTTGTTCCCCAAAATTTCATATGTTGAAGGCCTAACCTCCCGCCCCACCCCCAACCCCCAATATGACTGTATTTAGAAAGGAGGCCGTTGGGAAGTAATTAGATTTAGATGAGATCATGAAGATAGGGCCCTCATGATAGAACTAGTGACCAGATCTGTCTCTGTCTCTGTCTCTGTTTCTCTCCGTATCTCTTGCTTTTTTTTAGTTCTTACAAGACTCTGAAAATGCAGACACTCTGATCTTGGAGTTTTATCTTCCAGAACTGTAAGAAAATAAATTTTTGTGTGTAAGCCACTATTTTATGGCATTTTGTTACAGCAGCTTGAGCTGACTAATACAGATTCTGAAAAGCAGAATTGCTGAGCTAAAAGGCATGTTTATATTTTATTTGAATAAATGTTAAGGCTTATTTTTCTGAAAACTCGTGACAAAAATTTGCCCTCATATGAATACCGACGTATGATTTCATAGCTATGTAAAATGTTTTGTTTTCATTTGATCTGGTTTTTATACAGATAATAAATCTACAAATGATGATGGCTGAGATCCACCCATAATCATTTCTCAATAAGTAATATGAGAAGATACTGACATTTTATCTTTAACCAGAGTGATAATTTTGCAATAAAATCTTTCACCTGGTTTCTTAAAGTCATCATTTAAATCCATGAATATATAATCTCTAGTTACCAGCAGAATGTATTTTAATTTCATGTGAGTATAATTTATGTTTAACATTCAGTGAACATTAATTTTTGTAAATTATATTAATGCTTGGAGGGTTCAGAAATGAATATAGCAATTCCTGTCTTCAAGAAGCTTACCAGTAATGAAGAAATTATATACATTCAATTAATTATAATAAAATCTGCAATCATTTGTACTATAAAAATAAATGAGATGAAAACATAAATTTTGCCTTGTGAAAAGGAAAAATCTTTGATACTGATTGTATGAAACTGCTAAGTTTCAGGGTGGTTTATTATACAAACAACCAAAACACTGAGAAGTTTACTTTTCAGTCTTTGGTCTCTGAATACAGAGCAGAGAAGCAGAGATGGTATTGACTGACCATAAGCAATTTAGTGAAATATATTTGAGCACATGAGGAAAGTTAGGGAGCTAAACATGTAGATATCTGAAAAATGACCTTCGCATTTAGCAATGTTAAGGTCACTGATGACCTGGAAAGGGAAATTTGCATAGAGTAGTAGGGTTGTAAACTTGGTTGAAATAGACTAAGGAGAATGTGGGAGAAGAAAACTGGAGACAACAAATATAAACCACTATTTCCAAGACTTTGCTATATGGGTTCCCCCCATTGTCCAAACATGGAGCATCTGATGATACCTTTCCTAAGCTGAAATACCAGAAAGCAAAGAAGCAATTGCTGCTAATACATATAGGAAAAAATTTTGAGCATTCCCGGCCCAAAAATATCCCTACTAAATCACACCAAATAACACATAAAACCTAAATAACACTAACATAAGGTAATAGCTGTAATGAAATGATAAGTATATAGTCTATATAAAGTAGAAATAGTATTTGTATAGTATAGTTTCACTTACCAGTGAGCACTGCCTCTATAACTGCTCATTGTAAAACAAACGTTGACAGCTATCTTCGTGAAAATCCTCTTCGATTTCTTTCGGTTAGCAAAAATAGGCACTAATATAAGTCTTTTGTAAAAGCCAAGTGGCATAGAGTAAACTTTTGAAAAGCAGGGCATATCTGTAAACAGGAAGAAATAGAGTGGTAGCTGAAGAAATAAGTGGAAACATGAAGGTTATTATTATGTAATTGCTTTAATTTTTTAACCAAATGATAAATAATAGCATATTTATGCACTGATGAGAATGATTCAGTAGAGTACATGAGAAGTTTTCCCAAGTGAGAGGTTGGCTTACCCAAGGAGCACAGGTGTTAAGTAGGATTGATGGATATAGAAATCCTCGATTTTTTTCAATGAGATCAAGAAACAAGGTAATCTTCTAAGACTAAAGGTGGGAAGAAGGTTCAAGGTTAGAGGATAAAGAAGAAAATATGAAGTCAAATATTTGCTGGAATCAGGCCAGACAGAAAGTGAGCTAGAACAATAGGCAAGAGGGTGTGTTTTGAAAACCAAGAGAAAATGGCATCTCAAAAAGATAGTGGCAAATGTGTCAAGTGCTGCTTAGAAGTTAAAAATGAGAACTGAAAAAGTCCACTATAGTAAGTGGAAGGTTAAAAAATTGAGAATAATTAATGGCTCTGTCTAGATGTTTGGCTGTGAGGGAGAGGGGAATGCTTTTGACAAGAAGTCAGAAAACAAACTCATACAACTTATTGGCAAAAAAAAAAAAAAAAATCCAATTAAAAAATGGGCAGAAGATCTGAATAGACATTTTTTCCCAAAGATATACAGATGGCCAACAGGTACTAATCATGAGGGAGATGCAAATCATAACCACAATGAGATACCACCTCACACCTGTGAATCTAGTGAACATCTATTACCTGATATGGTTTTGTTCTTATGATGATTTATGATTTTCTTACGGGAGAAATGGGTGTGAGAATGGCTGTTATCAAAAAGACAAGAAATACCAAGTGTTGCTGAAGATATAGAGACAAGGGGTTCTTTGTTTACCATTAAGTGAAAATGTAAACTGGTACAGTCACTGTGGGAAACAGTTTGAAAGTTCTTCAAAAAATTAATAATAGAACTAACTTATGACTCAGCAATCTCGCTTCTGGGTATTTATCCAAAAGAAACAAAATCACTATCTTGAAAAGATGATTGTACTCCATGTTCGTACCAGTACTACTTGGAATAGCCAAGATATGGAAACAACCTAAATGTCCATAGGTGGATAAATAGATAAAGAAAATGTGGTATATACACAATGGAATATTATGAGCCATAAAAAACGAATGCTATCTTGCCATTTATGACAACATGGATAGAGCTTGAGGGTATTATGCTAAGTGAATTAAGACAGAGGAAAACAATACTGTATGATCTTACTTAGATGCAAAATCTAAACAACAACGAAAAGCTTACAGATATAGAAAACAGATTAGTTGTTGCCAGCGGTGGGGGATAAAGAGTGGGAGAAATGGGTGAAGAGAGTCAAAAGGACAAACTTCCAGTTATGAGATGAGTACATACTGGGAATGTAATGTACACCACAGTGACTATAGTTAATACTATATTGTATCTTTGAAAGAAAATCATAAATCATAAGAACAAAACCATATCAGGTAATAGATGTTCACTAGACTTATGGTGGTTGTCATTCACAATGCATACAAATATCAAATCATCATGTTGTACACCTGAAACTAACATAATGTTATATGTCAGTTATACCTTAAATTTAAAAAAAAAAAAGTCAGAAAAAAATGGTATAAACTCATTTCTCTATTTTAGTTCTCAAAGGCCTTCCAGAAACAGGCCCCAGCACTTCTACTGGCTTCATGTGAAAAAAAAAAAATTAGGAAATTTGGAGAAAGAAAGGAAGGTGTAATAACGATATCCAAATATACACATGGCCATGTGAAGACATCTGGAGACACAAACCAAAGGAAAAGCTACAGGAAAAAAAATAGCTACTCCTGTCTGAGAAGGTAATCAGTGACACAGAGAGATCTGATAAAGATGAACTCTAGAAAACTACATTAGTAGAGGCCTCCATCAGCAGATAGAACCAGAGAGCATCAGAGTGAGGGAAAAAAACCCAACAATTAGTCAATGACATAATATTCCCAACCTCCACACTTTCCCTCCTCTCATCCCTCTATAAAGAAAATCAAAACTCAGAAAAAGTTTCACAGTTCTCAAACTGTGTGCTGAGACTTCACAAGTGCCTCATATACCTTAGAGGGGTGCTATGAAATATTTAAAATATGTGATGGAAACAGCAATACTCGCTATTGGCCAGACATTCCATGAACTATCAGCTTGAGATATTGCTCAATTTCAAAATTAGATCCTCTCAAATTCCTTTTGAGAATATTGTATCTTTGCAAAGCTATGTTTTGGGCTGTTGCTCTTACAAAGAACAGTGCCTATTAAAATGCGGTGGCAGAAAACAAGGTGTCACCTAGGGATGATGTGAAAAAATTATTGATGAAGTTTGGGACTCTCTGGACTATATACCAAGAAAGGGAATGCGAAAGATACATCTCAGAGCAGACCACACCCACCTCCACTCAAACATGAAAGAGATGAAACCAAATCGTATTTTCCTCGGGTCAAGCCTGATATGAGGGGAATGTAAGAACTGCGACCCTAATAGAGTTTAAAATTAACATTTCAAACTGACATGGACTATTAATAACTGAAAGTGACCAAGAAATCATGAAATCTGTCTAAGTTATTGTCAAGGGGAGCATGAGGCAGATTTAATTGAGTACAACTAAAAGTAATTAAGTGGAGAGAAAATAAAATTCTGTCATGTTACTATCCCACTAAGTTGTGATATCTCAATTATAGTACATAAGGACCATTAAATTTATCTTGATGTCCCATGTAGCAATTCTTGACCATAAGCAGCTCTGGTAAATATTAAAGTTAATCCATTCATGCATTCATTCATTGAACAGATATTTATGTCTGCAATGTGCTAATCATTTTATTAATCATAAAAGACACAAGGAAAAGCCTGCACAGGATAGTTTGAAGTAGCATGCCAAATCTAATCTTAGTATATTGCTCTACTCTGTCTCTATTTTTTTTTCTCAAAGCACTTATTACTCTCCAAAAAGTAACTCATCTATTTACTTATCTACATGGTTTAGTCTGTCTTTACTACTAGAATTAAGAGCCAAGAGAGAAAAGATTAATTGGTTCTTCCTCTTCTCAATTCTCAATACTGCCATACCCCATGGATCAATACGGAGCCCTCTTCTCTCTACCTACATTTTCTTTTAACCCTTAGATATAAATATTCTATGTTTTGATGCTATATATGTACCCAGCACTGACATTTCTCCAGAATGCCGTACTTAACTGCCTACTTAAAACCAGGAAACTTGAAACAAGGAAACTAAATAGGTACTTTAAATGTAACATGTGCTCCTCCCTCCTCCATCCTCCACCACAATCACTAACCTAGTTACATATTAGTTTTCTCAAGCTCACTGAATGGCATTATCATTCACCTAGATGGTGGACAGTTTGGGGTACAAGGCAAAAATCCAGAATTAATCTTTAATCACTCTTCTTCATCTGCAAGTCTATCAATCCTATTTCAAACTATATCTCAATTCTAATTCCTTCTTTCCATGTCTACTGTTACCAGACCTTTTGCCTGAGCTACTGCAATAGCCCACACTGCAACCAAAGAGAAAAATTCATATCTAAAATTTAATCAACACACAAGTATATACACACACAACCCTACTAAAAATGTTTTTAATTGCTCTTCAGACATCAAGACTCTAAACAAACCTATAGGATTCTCATGGTTTGGTTCTATACACCTGACATTTGGGGGATTTTCCCCATGCATTTTCTAGTTTTTATTAATATCTACCCCTCCCCTGCTGCCCAACTAATGCTTCTTTAGAGCAGAACTTTGATGTGTTGTTTACTGCTATATCTCTAGCATCTAAGCAAGGAGCAAATAGCCATGTGTTGTATAATGACATTTCCATCCATATAGACCATATATACCGTGGTGGTCCCATAATATTACAATGAAGCTGAAAATTTTCTATCACCTAGTGACATTGTAGCCATTCAATTCATTGAATCACGTTTGTGGTGATGCTGATATAAACAAACCTACTCTGCTACGTCATATAAAAGGATAGCACGTACAATTGTGTATAATACATAATACTTCATAATGATAATAAGTGACTTACTGGTTTATGTATTTACTATACTAAATCTTTCATCATTATTTTAGAGTATATTCTTTTAACTTATAAAAAAAAGTTTGCTGTAAAACAGTATACTATGTTATGCCAGCAGTAGCTTCATATGTCTCAAGTTTACCATGTCTCGAAACTGTATCATTTTCTTTAGCTCTTGATTTAATCTCTGGTAGTTTTATATAGCAACATGTTATATAGGCTCAAAGCTTAGGAGCAATAGGCTACACCATCTAATTTTCGGTAAGTGCACTTTATGTTTACACAATGAAATTTCCTAAAGACACATTATTTAGAATGTGTATCTGTTTAGAGGTGCATGACTGTAAAACGAGCAATAATGCACCTTAGGCATTCAGACTATATAGTAGCTGCCCCTACAATACTACTTCTTTCTAGAATCCTAAAGGCCATCATTGTATGGAGTGAGGGAGACATTTCTGACTTTCTTACTCAGATATCTCTGCCTCACTCCATTTAGAAACTAGGCAGTACAGTGGCTCGGAGTATAAAGCTCAGTTGCACTAGAAAGGGTCAAATCCCAGCTAATTTAGTAACTGTGACTGAAACATCTTCGTACGATGCGTGTCCTCAAGTGTAAAATGGAAAAGAGTTGTAAGGATTAAATATGTGAGCAATACATATTTTTTATTTTTACATATTTTACATGTTATATATTACATATGTAATTATATAATTTATTACTGTATCACTCCCCAGAGGACACCAATTCTGTGAAATGAACACCGGCCTGAAAGCACGTTTCTGTCTCAACATTTTGATGGTTAAACTGAGTTCTCCTCACTGCATGAACCCTACTAAGCTGAAGAAAGAATTGACTAACTGCAGGCTTTACTATCCCCAAACTGTAAACTCACATCCTGTGACTTAATCTCCTCGCCAGCCAGTCAAATGAGTTTTCGTAACCCGCTCGGATTAGGAACCTAAACGCGCTGGCGCCACGCCCAGGCCCGCTCCTCTCTCGCACATGCGCAGAAGAGACTCCCTCTGTCCTTGAATTTCCAGCCTCCTTTGCTCTGTTGAGGCTTTTCGTCTCTTTTCTTATTTTAACAACTTTTTTAAGGCTCACACCGCTCTTGGCGAAGTTTTGTTTTTAATACTTTCAACAGCTACCTGGAATTTTAAATCACGTTGCTTTCCCATCACTGTAGAACCTCACACTCAGTCTGAAGAACCGGCCCCCCGAAGAGGAGTCACCCGTCGGTGGCGCAGGTCTCGCGAGAAGGTGACCATCTCTCGCGGTATTTCCTTGTTTCCAGACTCCTTAGCGCGAGACGGAAAAGTACTCATTTATCTATCTCAGCTTCTGTTGACTAGCGCATTTTTCACTGTGGCTTCTTCGCTCGGCCTCCCGGTTGCTGTTTCTCCGAGGGAAATGGCGGCCCCCGAGCAGCCGCTACCAATGTCAAGAGGATGCCAGAGCTCTGTTTCGCTTTCTCCGCCGCGGGGAGACCGAACCCTTCTAGTGAGGCACCTGCCAGCAGAGCTGACCGCTGAGGAGAAAGAGGACTTGCTGAAGTATTTTGGGGCACAGTCGGTGCGCGTCCTGTCAGATAAGGGGCGACTGGTAAGGGCGCGCCCGTCCCTAGCCTCCTGGGAAGGCCCTGGGCGGGTTCCCCGGCGCGTGGGAGCTCTGGCAGAGGAAGACAGAACAGAGTGGGGAAGCAGCGCTTGTGTAGTGGGGGCTTTCCTCTTTGCAAAATGTCTCGCGTGCCAAGTGAAGTTTTAATTGGCTCAAGTGTAAATTAGTCATAGCCATGCGGAAAAGGGCAAGTGAGAAAGGCAAGGCAGAATGGAAAATGACTTAGTTTTGTTCCCTTTTCCGACCCATCCTGAGACTCTCAAAACTCTTCTGAATTTTGGGGTATTTATCAAGGGTACGCACAGAAATATTTAACAAAAGACTTTTTAAAATATTGGTTCTTTTATAAGCCAGTCATTAAAATAGACACGTTTTAAAAATGTCTCTGTTTTATAGTAGTAACTTTTAAGTTACAGAATTTCTACTAGATTTTTGATGAAGTTCTTAAATTTTTTCCAACAGAATTCTTTGGGGAACAATATTTTAAGGCTGCTAAAGTTCGTACACAGGAATTTACACAGTACACGATTTTCTTTGATACCAGAGAACGTTTTAGAAGGATTTCTTTACATTAAAATAATAATGGTGATGTTAAGCTTCTGCGAGATTGCCTTTGATAGGGCAAAACATCAGTGATTTTTAAAGTCTCCCAAATTAGATATATATACAGCTCGAGTTGAGAATTACTGATATGAAAAAAGACCAATTTTGATCCAAGTGTCACTTACAGTAAGTGTTCACTTAAAGTTGTTACTAGGCTCTGCAAACTTAAAGCTAAGTGATGTAACCAATCTAATTTTACCATAGGCTAATTGATGTAAGCAAGAGTTAAGTTCCCCAAGCATCTCATCAGCAGTATAAGGAAAGGACTTTGAACAAAGTGAAGTTATGCAAGGACATGCAGCATACCAGCAAATACAAATGTTCTGTGATTCAGTTTAAGTATACTTAATTAGGTCATCTTGGATCAGATTAGACAAAATTAGCAATGTGTAATGTAATTACTCAACCTTAAACGCTTTAATAAGAATTAACAAGAACTTTTCCTTAGCATAATGATTCATTTACTTTTGACTTATGTTCCTTTTCTGATTATTTTAAAAATATTTACAATTTATATCGAAAAATAGGGTTCTCCCACCAAACCCTTATTACAAAGATAAAACAAAGAAAACATGCACTTGAGTAATGATTTTCTTATGGTGAACATTTTTAAGCTCTGCAGTTGACCGTATGGAGGAAAGTTTAAGATCTTTATAAAATGGGAGATATTTTATTTGTGTGTGTGTGTGTGAAGGGCGGTCCGCTGTGTAGCAGTGGTTTTTAAACTTCTGTTGAAGTTTTTGAAAGTATATATAAAATATGCTTTGTGTGTGTGTGTGTGTGTGTGTGTGTGTGTATGTATGTGTATGTACCTTTATATAAAAAAGGCTACATAGTCTTCAAAGAAGTCTGATCCAAAAAAAGATTCAGAACCACTATAATAAATTTAGTAGCCATCGCTTAAAATGATCTCAATTATGGATCCTTTTCCAATATTTTATTAATGCGTGAAATCACTGTTACCTAGTAAAAGATCAGACTTCCATATGAGAAACTGAAAATATTAGAAATAATTTGTATCTTAATTCTTTTTCAGAAACATACAGCTTTTGCTACTTTCCCTAATGAAAAAGCAGCTATAAAGGTATGACTTTTTCTTTACTAGTTAAGTTAGCAATTTTCTATTATCTAATCTTGGTTCAAAAGTGAAACGTAATGTTAAATTATAGTTTTTAAAAGTGAAAGTTTGTATTTTAAGATATCACCCCACAGGGTACATTTAGTTTGTTATTTGGCAGATTTTAATAAACTGGAAAGAAAATTAAAGTCAATTTATAATCTCATAGGTAATTAAAAATAAGTTCTAAAGGATGCAAAGATTGTTAACTATCTCTGTAACTGTTGCAAAGCGAGATGTTTTAAGTATTAATATTAAAGGGAGAATATATATGCGTATATAGTTTTGAAATCCTGGGGAATCATTTGCAAGGGAGATTACCTTTGATGTAGACCTTTAATGATTAATTGGATTTGAGACAAAACCAAAGGGAGATTTACCTTCCCGGTTTGTAGAACACAATTATAGGGCATGGAAAGTTTTAAGTGGAGCAATAACTATGGATTGAAATGGAAATAGGCCTTGCAGGATAGGTCGAGTCTAAATATAGATAGGAGTTGAGGGAGGAATTGAATTTTCTTTAGTAGATATTCCAAAGGCACTTGATACTTTTGAGCTGGTCAGTGAGTTCATGTAATGGGTTGAATGTAGAAAAAGATTAGAGGTAGGAAGACCAAATGGAAAGTCAGAACAACAGAAATGTTATAAAGGCCATGACAAGAGACAGGATCTGAATAAGTAAGAAGACAGCTAACGTGAGGGGCGGGATTGAGAAGATATTTGCAAAGGTAGGTAATGAATCCAAATGTCATCTGTTAACTTTGAGGATTCAGTGGGCTACTTCTGTGGAAATATTTTTAACACAGTTAAATATGGACTCCTAGAGTTGGGACAAGGTAAAAAAAAAAAAAAAAAAATGGAGTTTCTTCAACTAGGTGAGGGGATATGGTTGCCATAAGGAAGATAAGCCAGGAAATAAGACTGGCATAGAGAAGTTAAAAAGGAAGTAGAACTAGAAAATAAACTATCATGAATGCAAAGAGAAGAGCATTTTAAGAAGGTAATATAGTCTGATGACACAAAATGAGAAATGAACACAATTAGTAAAGGACTTTTTATTGTAAATGATAGAAATGACCCAAATTCTCATCAATAAGGGGAAGGAACACCTTAAATCATAGTATGTCTGTACACTGCACTACAGCTTTTGGAGAATGAGTTCAAATGAATATGTATTAATAAGGAATGTAGCCCAGATAGAGTACATGAACAGAGTTGCAAAATATTATTTGTAATGTAACTTTGGGATTTTAGAAAACTAATGGTATGTATGTTAGTTTATGCATAGAAAAAAATATGGCAGAACTGTATACCAAATTTTAACAAAAGTCTCTCTCTGAGGGTGAAATAAGACTTTTACGTTGTATGTATTTTTTAATGTATAAAATTTTTTTTTTGTCAGAAAAGACTTTTAAAATACAACATTAAGTTATAAATAAAGTATGGTAATGAAAACCACATTGTTTTAGGGTCATGACTAACTTGCAGAAGAGGACATGCAGTCAGTCAGTGTCTTTGACTTGTAAGGGGAAGGAATGAGAAGACAAGAGCTTGTAGGCTAGAGTGCAATTGACCGATCAATTTTAAATAAAACAAGGGAGAGAAATTATTAAGAATAAAGCAAATATCTGAGATAGGGAAATTAGTTAACATTAAAAGTGAAAAATCATAAATCCTTGAAAAGAAGAGAATGCGTGACATTCATTTTGAAAGGAAGAAAAATGATGCAATTCAGCTTACATAGCTGTGTTTCAGATAATCAAAGGTTAACTAGTAGTAGTGAAGAGGTCTAGAGGTAATTTAGGGACTTGAAAATTGTTGAAACATTTTAAAACTTGCTTTGTATAATGAAGGAGTCAAAACATGCATAAAGATGGTAAAATAAAATCGCAGTCCCAGCTAAGGGACTACACTTATATTTGTTCAAAAAAATATGAGGTCTCTGCTAAAATAGACCATAACTAATAAACTCAATAAATTGTTTAATATTTTAGAAAATGATAAGTGCTATGAACAAAAAGAGCAACAGGATCAGGAGTGCTGGGTAGGGAGGGTTAAGTTGCAGTTAACGTGGTTAGGGTCATAATTAACAATTTGAAGGAGGTGAAAGAAGTTAGCTGAGGGAATATCTAGGGGAAGTGCATAACAGTAAGAGAAATAGCCAGAACAAGAGCTCTAGTGTAGGAACATGCCTTTCATGTTTAAGTAAGCCAGTGTGGCTGAAACAGACAAAATGAGAGGGAGATAATTGGCTTTGAAGTCAGAGAAGTAATAGATGCCATATCATGTAAGTATTATAAGGAACCTAGATTTTACTCTGAGTAAAATGGGGAGCCAATGGGGTATTTTGAGCAGAGCAGTAATGTAATCCAACTTAAATATTTAAAAGGATCGCTTTGGCTCTTGTATTGATAATAGATGGAAGAGAGTAAAAATGAAATCTGTTAAAAGATTATTGTGATAATTCAGTCCAGAGATGATAGTTGCTTGGCCCACAGTGGTAGCAGTAGGGGTGATTAGAGTCCAAATATATTTCGAAGGTAGAGATAGACAGGATTTCTTGATAGCTTGGATATGCAATGTGGGAAAGAAAAGTTAAGGATGATTCCAAGATTTTTGACTTGAGTAAGTAGAAGAGTGGAGTCACCATCAACTGAAATGGGGAAGCTTCCAGATGGAGAACATTTAGGGGAAAGGGGATAGATTAGTAGTTACATTTCTGAAGTTTCGTTTTTGAGAGAGACATAAGAGTTTCTATCTAATATTTTAGATATATGTTCCTGGACTTTCAAGACGAAGCTTTGGGCTTAAGTTATAAATGGAATCATCAGCATAGCGATGACATTTACATTTAAGATGCTGGTTTAGATGACTAAGAAATTAGAGAGGACCAATAATAGCGCTCTGGAGTATGCCAATATTAAGAGCTTGAGAAGGCACAAACTAGAGATTGAGGATTAGAAACCAGTGAGCTAGGAAGAAAACTATAGAAAGTATGGTATTTTGACAGCAAATGAAGACCACGTATCAAGGAGAGAGTAATTAACTGTGTTAAATGAAGTAAAATGAAAACTGAGAGTTGATCATTAGCTTGGCAATGCAGAATTTGTTGTCTATAACAAGCAGTGTCAGTGGACTGATTCAAGCATGTAAGTTGCATCGGTAGATGAAAAAAACGTTTAGGATGGGAGAAATAAGAGTATGTTTTAATGATGGGCTGCTGCTGATGATGATCCAGTAAAGGACAGAAAATTAGCAGTGTGGGTAAGTACACCCCTTGTACAGTTCTGGAGAGTGAAAGAGAGACCCTAAAGAGGGTCAGTGGAGATTTAGTATCCAAGTCAAGCAACTATTTAAGTTAAAATATGGATAGTTAATATCATAATAACAGACGGAAGGCAGAATGGGTGGGTGCAGATGCTGGTAGATGGGATTTATGTTGGGAATCTGAAATTCTCATCTGGTTAAAATAGGAACCAAGGTCTTAAGATAAAAGAATGGGTAAGGAATATTGTAAGGTTGAAGAACAGAGAGATTGGTAATAAGAATGTGGCATCATAAAGGTCTACCTCCAGTCTTGTAGTTTCAAATTAAAAGTGAGACCTAACAGATTTGTGGCATTTGTCTTCTAAACCATTTCAGCTGCATGGGTATACTCAGAGTTAGATTTAACCAGATTTAGTTTTGTTAAGTTTATTGATAAGAAGCAGTCTCTTAAGTAGTAAATCTTGGTAGCCTGATATTTAAAATGGTAAGTAATAACCAAGGAAGTGATAATAGTACTAACAAAAAACGTGTAAATTATTTTGTAGATTGTCTCTAACCAATAATTTTTGGTACAGTTATCAAATCTTTTACTCTTTGGTTCTTCCAACTGAAGGCATTGACAAGACTCCATCAGCTGAAACTTTTAGGTCATACTTTAGTTGTTGAATTTGCAAAAGAGCAAGATCGAGTTCATTCACCAGGTCCCTCTTCGGGCACTGAAAAAAAGAAGAGGTATGTAGTTAGATTTTCCTAATGTTTTAAAGTGCTTTTATAATAAATTGTGTTACTATTGGATTATTTTCAGACTAACAAGTAATTTGAAATGATAAAGGATGTATCTCTCTAAATGAATCTGGTATATTAAAACAATGTATTTATTTTTGTTCCTAGTTGCACATTAGGAACCTGAGTATTGATTTAATATTAGGAATTAGTGCAAAGTGGTAAGAGAGTGGGCTAAAAAGCATTCAACTTTATGTGCAGGGAAAGTAGTTAGTATAAAGTCTTTGTTATATGGTACAGAATGAATAGGCATGGCCTTTGAAACCAAGACTGATATTGGTTCCTAGCTATAATTCTTTGTAGTTATATAACCTTTACAAATTTTCTTTACACTAGTGTTTCTTAAAGACTAATCAGACCAGCTACACCCTCTAGGATCTTGATTGGAATATTGTACACCACATAAAGTTAAGGGGGTTTTTTTGTTTGTTTGTTTTTTGTCAGTAAGATCTATCATGTCATCTTCATAGGGTTGATATGAAGAGAACATGAAAATTTGGCATGCTTTATATAATATCTGGAATAGAGAAGGTATTCAGTAAAGGCTGATTGTTTCCCTCCCTTTTGATTGGTGTTTACTTGAGAAATGCGTTAGTTTATTTATTATAAAGCTTTTCATAATGACATGTTTAAAAAGTTATGTTTTTTTCTATGCGTAAATTTTCACTCTATTTCTAAAAATATGATCAACTTTGATTCTGTATATCTTAGGTCTGATGACCCTGTGGAAGATGATAAAGAAAAGAAAGAACTTGGTTGTTTAACTATAGAAAATGGAATTGCACCAAACCATGGGTTAGCATTTTTTGTTTGTATTTTGTTGTTCTTTTGGTTTTGTTGCTCTGGATATATAAATTACAAATAAGATAATTTTTTAAAGGGATATTTTATATGCTATGTATGTTTTTAATCTATTGATTTAACATTTTGAGCTAAAAGAGTTTGTCGCTGAATTTGGTTCCATTACAATGTTTGGAGCTATAAGATAAGTTCTCATACGTAATACCTTATTTTTCTCTAATACAATTAGAAGGCAAGTTTCTTTTTAAACGTACTTATTTAGATCTGTTAGGAACAGGTTAAATCTAAGAGAACTGAATTATTTGAACAGTATTTGTATGTTTTCAGGTTATATAAAACAAGTTACTGATATGAAACTTAGTAGAACATGATAAGCATTTAAAAATTTTCTTTTAGGCTGACTTTTCCTCTAAATTCGTGCCTCAAGTATATGTACCCACCACCTTCAAGCACAATCCTAGCAAACATAGTAAATGCTTTAGCAAGTGTGCCTAAGTTCTATGTACAGGTAAGTAGAATAAAATTTACTTTCCTCAAAATAAATGCTTGTATAACCTGATATGTTATTTTCCATGCGAATTCTCATAATCAGATTGAATCCAACAGGCAATGATGTTACAGTATTTTAAAGGTCTGTTAGTTAGTTTGAGCTGCTATAACTAAGCCGTAATAGGTGGCTTATAAAAAACAGAAAATTATTTCTCACAGTTCTGGAGTCTGGAAGTTTAAGATCAGGGTGCCAGCATGGTTGTGTTCTGGTGCAGGCCCTCTTCTGGGTTGCAGATGGATGTTTTCTCTTTGTGTCCTCACGTAGGCAAAGATGTGAGAGAGCTCTCAGTAGCCCCTTAAATAAGGGACACTAATCCTATTCATGGGGCCTTGACTCTGTGACCTAATTGCTACCCAAAGTCCCCACCTTCTAATATCATCACATTGGGGCTTAGGTTTCAATATATGAATTTTGGAGGATTATAAATATTTAGTCCATTTCAAAAAGTAATGAAATATTACTACATTCAAGTAAATACTTTAATAAACTATAGCAGAGGCATACTATTAGGTTCAGTATTAATAATACTATTAAACATGAGGTAATTTGGAAAATAATTTCTGGTGATTCTTTGTTATTTTAACATAAATCTTTAATGTTGAGATTCTTAAAGGAAAAGACAGTGGACTTCTTGGCACATACTTGAAAGTAGTGATAGTAATAGGATACTTTGAAGTACAAAATATAGATGATGTTTATTTTCATTATTATACTTCTCTGTCACAATAATTGGGAAAACAAATTTTGAGAAGATTTTACATTGCAAGAACCCGACAATTTAATGATGAGAATAATAATATTTTGGAAGTGACAAACATTTTAGGAAAGCTAAGCTGAGATATACCAGTGCCTTGTTTTAGCCCTATGCTGGGATCATAAAGGTAAGAAGTGGGCTGGCCTCTGTACTAAAGTAATAGGGTTATTGCAAAGTTTTTAAATACATAAAATGTATGAGTTGAATCATCATTTTACTATGTGATTTTAAATGCTTTATTACTTTAAGGTGCTTCATCTTATGAATAAAATGAATTTACCCACACCTTTTGGACCAATTACTGCACGACCTCCCATGGTAAGAAAGCTCTTAGAATTTCCAAGATTCAAAATTTCTCCTGCTGAGGTGAGATAATTGAGGCTAAATTTTACAAATGTTGTGCCTCTGATGTTCACTGAAAAAAGATACAAATATAAAAATGCAATGATAGTATTCAACTGGAGAACTGAAAGTGGGGAAAAAGCCAGAACATGAAAGAGATGGTTTGTTCTATAATTGAAGCTGTCATTTCTGTCAGTGTTGTTTAGTCCTTGGATCAAGAACAGGTTATGTCTGTGCTTGCATAATTCTAGTTATTATTTAGCCATGATACTTTTTTAGATAATAACAATGAGAAATTATTTCGAAACCTAACAGTTGCATAGAAAATTTGCTTTTCTTTTGTGTATTGTGGATTCGCTGCTTTGCTAATGTGCATATTGTTAGCTTTGTGTAATTTTTCTTTGTAACCTCAACACCTCAATTCCTGGCACAATGCAAAATATTAGTTAAGATCATGCTAGCTGCAGTTAACCAAAAAAACTCAAATCTTAGTCACCTAACACAATATAAGTTATTTCTTGCTCATGTCAAGTCCATTCCAAAAGTAGTGCAGAATTATCTTCTGCTCTACTGAGTCATTTAAAAGACCTAAGTTGTCTTCACTCTGTGCATTTCTAGGGTGGTGAGAGCATTTCCATGAAGCCTGCAGATCAAAAAGGAAGAGAGGATAATATGTCTGGAAGGTTTTTTTGCTAACATTCCGTTGGCTGAAATATTCAGTTGCATGGTAAAATCTAACTTCAAGGGAGGTTTAGAAATTTAGTCCAGCTAGTTGCCAAGGAAGAAGAAACAAGTGTTTAGATCAGCTACCAGTCTGCCACAGCAGGTGTTCCTTCAATCTGTGTTTAATGTATAAAAAAGGATCATGAGGTAGAGATGAGAATCATGTATCTGAATGGAATTGATTTATTGCATAAAATAATATATTTTTTTGTTTTTTTTAAATTAGTATGAAGACTATATGCCATTACATGCACCTCTTCCACCTGCATCTCCTCAGCCACCAGAAGAACCTCCTTTACCAGATGAGGATGAGGAATTATCTAGTAAAGAATCGGAATATGAAAGCAGTGATGATGAAGACCGACAGAGGTTTGTAATTTCAAAAAATATTTGTTTAGATTCAAAGGAACATAGACTATGCAAAGGAAATTTTCCTGCTCTTCTTAAATTTTGCTGTAATTCTTTGTAATTTGAGGACATTTTAATTTGTCCATCTCCAGCCCCCACCCCTCAAGCATATATAGTATTTCTAGATTAAGACCTGAGACTAGATATTAAGACCTAAGGAAAACTTTCTGGATTATGAGTAATTTTTTAGATGGATGATTATGGTATTATAAAGTACAACTGATACTTGTCATTTGTGAATTCTGTATTCGTGACTTCCTACTTACTATAATTAATCCGTGACTCCAAAATCAATAGTTTCAGTGATTTTATGGTCTTTTGTGGACATGGGCAGGTACGGAATGGTGAAAAATGTGAGTTGCTTGACATGCACATTTCTAGATGAGGTAAAACAGGTGAAATCCTGCCACCTTGTTTCAACTCTCATACTGTAAACAAGTGTTATTTTCATGATCTCTTTAGTCCCATGTTTTTCACATTTTTGTGCTGTTTGTTGCTGATTTTGCTGTTTTTTAAAAATGTTCCCCACGCATAATATTGAAATTTTAACCTAACTTTTCCAAGATCAAGAGTTCTGTGATGTGCCTTATGGAGAAAATAAGTTGTGTTAGATAAGCTTTGTTCAGGTATGATTTACAGTCCTGTTGACTTAAGTTCAATATTAATGAATCAATATATTAAGTAATGTTTTCTTAAATAGAAACACGCGTGTAACAAGATGTGTATTGATCAGTTGTTATGAGCTGAAGCTTATAAGAACCTAATCCTGAATTTCCCCTAGGGGCAATGATTCATTATTTACTAATTTTTTATTTATAGAGACTTTATAGAATATAACTATCTGAAACAACAACAACAATAATACTAAATTATATTAATATTTTTTCAGCTTATTCCCTTGGACTTTATTTACCTCAGAAAAATTTCTAGAACAATTCTCTAGGATTTCATTTTTTTAAAAAAAGCTATAGTCACTATTGCAGATGCATTTTTTAATTGGTTATTTTTGATGATCTGTGTATATTTTGTTTAAAGATTCTAATGAAGAGCAGTAAGTTGTTAATAACGTTCAGGTATCTGATCCACAGTGGAGCCTAGAACAGGAATTGTTGAACATTTTCTCTGTAGTGCCAAAGATTTCTGTTATAATGGAATGTGGCTGTGTTCCAAAAAACTTTCTATTTACAGAAACAGGCAGCAGGCTTGATTTGGTCCTTGGGCTCTAGTTTACCAGTCCCTAGCCTAGAAGGCCTGTTTGGATGAACGATGGGTATCATAAGTAACTATACATCGAAGAAGGCAGATACAGGAGTGATTGACATGGGCAACATATACAACATACACAACATATGCAACCTATACAAATAATCAGCAATTTGACTATTATTGAGTCAACATTCACTTAATTAGTGGCTAAATATATATTCTCTTTCTAGGGAGAGTTAAAATCAAAGTGTAAGTGGGACTGAAATTACATAATAGGGATGAATAGAGTGTTTGAATGGAGACATTTAGAAAGACTAACAGTTCTTGATAGACTTTCATTTGTTGCTAAAGAAAGAATTGTATAGAGTGTTGCATTGGGTTAATTACTTATCCTCTGTAAATTTTACTTTCTTTATAAAAGTAATGGTAGTAAATACAAATGCTTTATTTAGAGTGGGCAAAACCTTTTTTGTTTGTTTTTGTGATATTATTTTTACATTTTGCAAATAATTTATCTTGAGTCATAAGAACAAAGCCTTTGCATGAACCAATTTCTGGTTTTGTGCTTCTCTGTTATCTTCTGGAAATGTTAAAAAGAATGGTCTATTTATTTGTTCAGTGAATATTAATTGGTTACCAAATGTATACCTGGAACTATCATAGAGACTTCGTGTACTTTGGATGAGCAGTTTATGAATATAGACCTGTGTTTTGTGTAAATGGATTTATTCATAAAGATTTTGATAAGCCATAGTTGTGAAAAGGTTTTAAAAATTTGCAGTTTATGTTTACATTTTTCCTAGCTTAGAAAAAAAAATGTGTAAAATTTATTTTAAGCACATAGTTTTCCTTCCCTGCATTTTACTGTGTGTATGTTTGTTTTGCTTTTAAATTATACAAATGTAACTATGGGGAGGTAGAGTTGTAACTACTGGTTTTTGAGCTTCTTCTCTGTGGAAACACTGTGTCTGATCTTATGGAAGATATGAAAATGCCTAGACAAGACCTATTCTAAATATTACTCATACTCAAAATGGAAACAAGCTTTATACAGGGTATCAGTTTTCATGCCTTGATTGTTACTTATAAACTACTTCAGAATATACCGTTTGAAAACTTGGTTTCCAAAAAAATTACTTGTTTCTGTAATGACTGATTTGCAGCAATTATGTACAAAATGCTTTTAATAAAAATACTTCATCCAGGCTTCCTATAATAATTAGAATATGAATCAAAATAATTTTACCGTGTTTGTAAGGCCTTTCGAAGAGCAGTCAAGAAAAAAGCAATAAAGTTATATAGATTGTATTAGTGTACCATGGTCAGTTTTTTTGGCATCATGTCCAGCCATTTTATTTGATGAACTATTAATTTTTATAATAGAATTTATCTTTAAAAGATGCATTTCAATTAAGTAAATTCCCAATTCCTTCAAAATAAAGTGAAAATTGAACAAGGAGATTTAAAGCTTGTTCTTTTGTCAAATTGTTTACATCTTAATTGATGGCTTAGAAATTACACTTATGCCATACAAATTATTTTCTGATTTATACTCTGAAATACATATTTAAGGGTAATAGAAACAGTGGTAAATAGCTATGCTTTTACATAAGGAAATCTTTTACTTTCACTTCCCCCCAATGTAGAATGACCAAACTAATGGAACTAGCAAATCTTCAGCCTAAAAGACCAAAAACAATAAAGCAGCGCCATGTGAGAAAAAAGCAAAAGATAAAGGATATGCTGAATACACCTTCATCTGTTTCACACAGGTAATTTTCTTTTGGGTTATGAAATAAGGGTACTATATGTACTTGTCTACTTCCTCAACTTACATTATTTAAAAAACAATTTTGGCAGAAATTTTACTTGCCTGTTTGCTATGGAATCCTACATATTTTAATATCTTAATTGGATAAAATTGCAATTTTAAGTTCATTTAGTTTGTCTACAGTATAAATTTTTCTTGCACTTGTAACTCAATAAATTGAGAAGGGAGTTTGTTAAAATTATCTTTTTTCCATTTTTAAAGGAATGAATCTTTAATCTTTTTGTCTTTTTAATTTCACGTTAAGTGTAAATATATGTTTCCCACCTGTGTATGTTTTGACATCATAGCTTTTAATCTCTATAGCAACACTGACCAATTAAAATAAAATGAATCAAATTAAAATTTTCAATAGCCACATTAAAAGAATAAAAAGAAACATGAAGTGGATTTCAATATATTTTATTTTACCTATTATATACAAAATATTCCAGCATATAACTAATATAAAAAATTATCGAGATGTTCTACCTTTTTTGTACAAAGTTGTCAAAGTCTGCAGTGTATTTTATAGCACATTTTTATTTGGACAGCAACATGTCAAGTGTTCATTAGCCATATGAGGCAAGTGACTGTTGGACGTCATAGCATTATGATATATAGAATATAATACATAACAATGCTTATATATAGAGTGAACTTTTTTGGCATATCAGTAAATACCCTGAAGTTTAGGTTCAGTATTCAAGTACTGTCTCTGTCATTTACTGAGTGACTATCCAATTTCTTAATGTCTCTTCAATCTCCTTATCTATTTTAACTGGGAATTTAATAGTACTCATATTAAAACATTTGTTAGGGTTTATCGAACTATTAAAATTAAGTTACTTTGTGTAATGCCTTCAGTGTTGTGAGTACTTTATCAGTGTTAGCTTTTTAAATTTAAAATAAATATGTTTTAGAATTATATTTGCAGTATAAAGTAATGCTGTAATTGTTTATAAACAGCAGTTTACATCCAGTGCTGTTACCTTCGGATGTTTTTGATCAACCACAACCAGTAGGTAATAAAAAAATTGAATTTCACATATCTACTGACATGCCAGCTGCATTTAAGAAAGATCTAGAAAAGGAGCAAAATTTTGAAGAACAAAATTGTGGTAAGCATATTTTACTTCTTAATGTACTATGTAAAAATGCTCAATCAACTTTTTGTGTTAGACTTAAATTTTATATGTAATATTTTTATATCAATATTCGTAAACTATATTTAAAATATGCAGTTAGGTCTTCCTCAATATCATGGAACACTAAGCACTTTGAACATTTTTTTATGTAATTGAAACGTGCTTAGCAATGAGGTGGTCAGTATTGTCTTTTGCTTGTAATGAATTGTAGGGTGAAATTTAGGCTGATTTTTGCTGATGTTTACACTAAAAATAGAAGAGTTTTTTGTAGACTTATTTTTTCATTGTTAAATGTTATATTCAATGGTTTTATTAATATGATTGTATTATTGATTAAAAAAGCAAGAAGTATAACTTGTGAGTTATAGGTTTTATGTAAATGTTTTTAATCTAATGGACATGGAAGATTGTTTAGCAATACACTATTCTTAAGTTTTAAGATAATTTATTGAAATTACAGAAATTTTTCTGCTTGTTTTAGACATTACTTTGGTTTTATAATATGGCATTCCTTTATTGTTTAAATCTGAATTTTCGAAATAATACAGAAAATGTAATCAGAACAAGAGCATGTAAAGTAAACATTTTTAAAGTTAACGCCTCAAACCCCACTGTCCCATTTTCCAGTTCTTAGAAATAACCACTGTTAATAATTTGGTATATAGATATCCTTCCAGGCCTAATTCTATACATGTGTAAACATGTTTTCTCTCATTTCTTTTTTTAAATGAGCATCATATTTTACATAGTGTTCATCATTAACTCAGTAATGAGGCCCTAAGTACAAGTTAGACATGGTGACTGATATTTTGGAGTTTAAAGTTTAATGAGAGTAGCTTATTACATCAGAACATAAAAATACACATTTTACTTTATATGGCTGCATAGTACTTCATAGAATAGTTATATCAATCTTTAATCATGTTCTGTTAATAGAAATTGAGGTTGTTTCCATTTCTAAGCTTAATTTACACAAAGGCTTAGACCCATGGTGAAAGGAAGACAGCCATTCCATTCTACATCAATGTCAAGTAGTAAAGCAGTTTAATTTTTTTCTCTTATTGATATCTTCAGGCCATAGGTCTGCAGATATCTGTCTATAAGTTTGTTGTTTTTTTTTAATTTTTCTAATTGAATGAGTAATTAAAATGTGCAAATCTTTACTTGTAGGACCAAGATTAGTATTTTTTTTCCCCCTTTTTGCTGAGTGGAGGTTTAAAAGATTTTTTTAGTATCCTCAAAAAGGAATATATTATTTTAAGGTGTTTATTGTAGCATAATGTGCTAATCTTAATCATTTTAGAGAAGGTTGATAGTTTCTCAGTATTCTGATATGGCTGTATAAAATCTTTATATAAATAATCTTGAATGACCACATTTCATTAGCAGAATTCCTTTGATAATTATATAATTTAAAGAATTGCAGAACTTTTTCACACAATTATTAATATGCCGGAGTGATTAGGTTAAACAAAATACTGATTATTGCCCACAAAACCATTCTACCTATCTACCTATTAAACATTTTATTTGATGCTCCTCTGGCACCTTAAACTAAATATGAACTAAATATGTCGAAAATGGATTTATTTTCTTTACACTTTCCAGGCCCTTTAGTTGGCACCACAGAGCATCTGTCGTTTGGCTGTTTAGGTATTATCTATGGCTGTTTCATATGGCAAAGTTGAATAACCATGACAGAAATCATGTGGCCTGCAAAGCCTAAAATATTTACTATTTGCACATTAACAGATAAAGTTTATCTACCCCTGTTCTAAAATACTGAGAAAAACACCAAATGGTTTTAGCGCCAAAAGATAACCTCAAAAATTAAAAATGGTACACTAAAATAGTTTTGAAGGGAGAGATTTTTAATGGCTGCTATTAATCTTAACTCTTAGATTTACCTGCTACTGAAGTTGATGCATCCAGTATAGGATTTGGAAAAATCTTCCCAAAACCTAATTTGAACATCGCAGAGGAAAGTAAAGAAGACTCTGATGAAATGCCATCAGAATGTATTTCTAGAAGGGAGTTGGAAAAGGGCAGAATTTCTAGAGAAGGTAAATTCATGAAATAACCAGCATTTATTCCATTTTATGTTTCTTCGACCCTTCAGAAACAAAGCAACAAATTCCTCATGTGATTTACTCATAAGGTACATACTTCAAAACATCTCTTCACTTAATGTTTTTGATTCTTAATATTCATATTTCTAGAGAGGAAAGTATCTTTTAATACAATGTTTTCAATTCATATTTATTTAGAAAAAAAATTGTTTTTATCCCTAAAACTTTTATAATGACTAACACCTTAAACAAAGCAGTGTGGCCTAAACTCTGGAGTTCTAAATTCCAGTTGACAGACCACCACAGTACCATGTCTAAGATTCATCCAAAGCAGTTGTTTAAAAATAATAATTTTAATTATTTGGTGATTAGAAATCTTTGTTTAAGGATTTTATATTCTAACATAGTTTTCTACTTCTAAAGGATTTTTTCTGATTTTGTAAATTTTAGGAAAATAATTTGGCATTTTAGATTGACATATAACACATTATGATTTTTTCCATAATAATGAGAAATAGACTACCAATGAGCATTTTTGCAGGAACTGTCAGGAACCATTATCAGGAACATACTATTGACATGATATAGGAGTAGCTGTATAGGAATTCAGGAGCCACAATCTGAAATATTTGATTATTATGTTTGAGTACTTCATTCTTAGATTTGAATATGTTGGTGCCTGATGCTTTGGGAAATTGACTTTAAGCAAAATAGTTACACCAATGATTGATAACATATTAATTTGCTTCAGTCTTTAATAAAGTAACTCATTTAAAGGAGTTTTAATAATAGATATTATATTGGATACATTTTAGTTATTCTAAATGCCTAAAATTTTTAAACTAATTTTTATATTACCAATTCAGATTTGTAATTAGTATTTTTACCTCATTTGTGACATTGCTATTTTTAGTTTTCATAATTTTATAATGCTTATTTTGTCTATTTAGCAGTTATAGTTGTTATGGTGTAGGTTTTTTTTTTTTTTAGTTGATGAAAATGTCTAAATTTTATATCCTTGTTTTGTTTTTAAATAAGAAATGGAAACACTTTCGGTTTTCAGAAGTTATGAACCTGGTGAACCAAACTGTAGAATTTATGTAAAGAATTTAGCTAAACATGTTCAAGAAAAGGTAAGTTGAAATTTATAAATAAATTTTTTTATGTTTTGCTTCTTGTTTTTGCTGGACCTCCTTATTTGTCTTTTTTTGTTGTTGAAATTCTAGGACCTTAAATTTATTTTTGGAAGATATGTTGACTTTTCATCAGAAACAGAACGGATAATGTAAGTGGCAGTCATATTTTCAAATTACATTTTGTTTTTATCTGTTCCGGAGTAACCCTTTTTTATCCCAACATTTTTCTTTAAAGATAAAAATTATATGAAGAAATTACTGTTATGTATTTTGTAAACTTTCAGATGTCTAGATCAGGAGTCAGCAACCTTCTTTGTAAATGAAAAGGTAGTAAAAATTCAATATTTTTATTTACTGCAGTCCATATAATATCTGTTTCAACAACCCAATTCTGTCTTTGTAGAATGAAAGCAGTGATAAACAATACATAAACAAATACTAATGGCTGAGTTCTAGTAAAACCATTTACAGAAACAGGCCTCATAAATTCCAGCCTTAATCTGCAGCTCTAGGGCAGTGGTTTTCAAATTTTAACGTGCATAAGAATCACCTGAAGATCTTAGTAAAACAGTTTTGTGAGTCCATCTCCAGAGAGTCTGTTTTTCTGGGTTGAGGTAGGGGCCATAAATTTTTATTTCTGAAGGGCTCATATATGATACCAAATGTGCTGATCCAAAGACTATACTTTGAAAACTAATGTTTTAATATCTGATCCAGTAATCTATAACAGTCAGGCAAAATTTTTTAGATCTTATGCTAGCAGTAACTTCTTTTACTTGGACTGCATTAGGCAAGGCTCCCAATTTTGTGAGAGTGGAAGAGAGAGAGATGATTTGTAAATGATATAAAAGCTAATGTTTAGAGTTAGAATTTTATTTGAAATTTCATAATTATTTAGCTCCAAAATGTGTAAGACCCTGGGCCATGTAAGTTAGAAGTAGGGATAACTAGTAAAAGTAAGGGGAGAGACTTGAAAAGTAAGTGGAGATAAAATGGGAGTGACTTTGACTAGTTAATTGTGTTTTAATCATCTTAGGAAACCAGTACGCTTAAAGGCTTAGTTGGCCTATGTACCTTTTTAAATAGTATGTCTAAAATGTCTTAAAATTCTCCATTTTACTCCTTTGTGGCAGATACCTCTTTTTATTGGGATATCAAATGTTTCTTTTGCCGGCCGTGGAAAACACTGGTCCATTTTCATGTTGTTGCCTTTGAGTCATGATTGATTATAAGGAAAATAAAAAATATACAGACATATAAAAAATATTTTATGTGTATAAATGCATACATATGTGTATGTGTATACATTCTTTCTATTTCCAGTATTGCCTGCAATTAGAATTTGATGGGAAAAAATAATTATATATTGAGAAAGCTGTACTATACATGACAAAATGATAAATTAATAATTTTTCCCATGGGACTAGCCATATGAATTTTTTTTTAATTACTGAATTTTTCAATATTTTACATACTTTTGCTAGTCCTATATAGACTATCTAAATGGTAGGCAATGCTTTACTTATAAATTACAGTCATTTTTCTGAAGAGTTTTAAATATTTTTTATAAAAAAATTTTGAAAAATAATACACTATAGAATAAAAGAACATTATACTTGGAATAAAAAATCTGATTTGTGTTTCTGTGTCTAACTTTAGCTATCTGTCTGACCCTGAAATGACTGTCTCTGTAGGCATCACTTATAAAATAATGGTTTCGACTAGATAATCAATAAGTCCCTTCTGACTCTAAAATTCTGCGTTACTTTTTAGTGGTCCTTGTCTGCCCTTCTATTCTTGATTTTATAGTTCTTTTTATTGCTTGAGTAGATAGTATTGAATTTAAAAATAGAGATCTGAAATAAAAACATAAGAAATTTGCTTTTATAGCTGCTAGTAATATAATTTTTAAATCACATAAATACATGTAAAATAGCTAAAAAAAGATATAAGCACATCATCAACTTTACATACTTATAGGATCCATTTTAGACCAAATATAAAATAAAAGTTTAGAAAATTCTGAGTAATCACTGTGTTAATTAGATGGTACAGTCATATTTTTTTTTGCTCTAAAATGGCAAAATTTGAATTTTTCAACACATTTCATTCATTTCATCAAATTGTTTGGCAATCTTTGAATCAAAACCACTCTTCTTTGACTTCTAGGTTTGATATACGCTTGATGAAAGAAGGTCGCATGAAAGGACAAGCTTTCATTGGACTTCCAAATGAAAAAGCAGCAGCAAAAGCCTTAAAGGAAGCTAATGGTTATGTTCTTTTTGGAAAACCTATGGTGGTTGTATCCTTTAAATCAGTCTGTTCCAAAGATTATGTAGTTTTGCGGGGAAGGGTAGAATTGAAACTTAATTTTTATTATTTTTTTAGAAATCTCTCAACAACTGGAATTGTAACTTAAGATACTCAATTACAAACATACCTACCTAAGTCAGATGAGTTATTTAGATTTTTATTGAGAAATAAAGGAACCTCAGCATCATGTCCTTATTAAAATTAAGCCAAGTCTAAACAGCACAAAATTACATAACTCATGCTAAGCCTGAGACTTTAGTACCCAGAAATACATTTGGAGCCATTGAAAAAGGACATGGTTCATTGTAGCTTTATTATTTTATATTTTATTGTAATTCATATTTGTATTTGAGAGTTTCCATAACCAAAATATATCATTGATTAACCATTCTACTTTTAGTAGTTAATGCAATTTGCAAACTAGACATCAGCAGGATAGATGACAAGAGTGGAGGTCTAAGTGTAAAAAACATTTACTGTAAAGAAAAGGTAAATTTTTAACTTCTCCCCCAAATCTTGGATAGTAAGTAGGAGGCACTTGGAAAAATATTTTACATGTGTCTGAGGGTAGGAAGATAAATATGAAAGATAAATTAAAAAATGGTACTCCTGCCCAACATTAGAAAGGTCTTGATAATTACTTAGAAAAGAATACTTTCATGTTTGTGAAGGAAACCTTAATTTTTAAATATTAGCAGTTTGCTCGATCTGCTAGACCAAAACAAGATTTTAAAGAAGGAAAAAGAAAGTGTTAAAAATTAGTAAAGGTAAGTGTGGATATAAATTAATAAAAGGACGCAACTTTTTTTGAGATAAAATTAAGGAATAGAATAGTAATTCAGATATCTCCTAAGGTTTTTAAAGACTCAATGGGATCCGTCTGTCCATATACCCATCTCTATCTCTGTCTAACTAGGCGGTTAATTCCCATTAAACTTCAAATGTATAACTACAGAATAAACCCATTTGTATGTAAAAGTTAAGTTTGGAAAATTAATTTTATAAGGGGAATATATTTGTTTTATTCTGCCTAGTAAAACAGTGATTCTTAAACTTTTACATGTATTATCAACAGGAAGGCTTGATAAAACAAATTGCTAGACTATCTCCCCCTTACCCCGACCCCGAGTTTCTGGCTCATTAGGTCTGGGGTCCAGGCCTTGCATAACCAGCCCTTCCAGTTTTCCTGTACCTGACCATTTTTCCAGGTTACCTAACTTTTAGTGCTGAAACTGGGAAACTGTTTACCAAGGACAATTGGTCATCTTTGGTGGGGCCTGAGAATTTGCATTACTCATTACTAATTGCTCACTTAAAAGAAATAGGTGTTTTGTGTGTGTGTGTGTGTGTGTGTGTGTGTGTGTGTAATGAAATCTTTTGTCTTTCAAATATGAACTTTAATTCATATGTAAGTAATTTAAAAATGGTAGAATTAAGCTTTTTAAACTTTAAAGTTTGTGTTACATTGATTTAAGAAAGATGAGTAGAAATATTTTTGTTTTTTTGTTTTATTTTAAATCTGCCTTTGTAAACTGGAAAAAAAAAAATGGGTCAAATTACCAGTATGTTAAGCTGAAAAAATTATATAACTAAGAGAAAATTTGTTTAATGTTTATTCCTTTTGGGAGACACCAAATATTTGAATTTTGTTTTAAAGTGTCTGTATTGGAGTAGTCAGAAGTCTTACAAATACCTCAGCGGACAGTTAACAAAAAATACTTTCAGTTGTGTGTTTTTAAAAAATCATTTATTTGTAAATTTAACGTGAAAAAATAAGAAAAAATTAAACTACATTCTGCTGTTCTTCTTTAGAAGCATTCCTGCGTAAATACTGCTGTAATACTGTCATACAAAGAGTATCCTTTCTTGTTGTATCCTTTTTGGGGTAGTGCTCTTTGGTTTTTGTTTTTCTTAGAAATGTTTTGTCCCCCCACCCCCATCCATTGATTCAGAGTAAGCAATATTTTTTTTTATAATTTATTGAAATGAAGTACTTCTAAAATATCAGTTTTGCTTGAACAAATCTTTTATTTGTTTTTTGGATTTGTTGCTAAATTTCCTATGTTGTCCTTTAAGTTATGTAATTTTTCCAGGGAAAGTTAGTGAATCAGGTCAATTTATTTACTTATAAAATGTGTGCATTTCCTTTAATACAGAATTTAGTCTTGTTCTATTTATGTATTTCCTAAACCTAATTTAGTAACACATGTGTTCTGTTTTATGACATATTTGGTTTAGGTATTCTGTATAATATGTTGTAAAATTTGCTTGGGGAAAGGATTTTTTTTTTTCTTTTAAAAAGCACTTATTTGAAAAGTAAAATAACTGGATTTCTACGTAAATTCCAAATAAGAGTAGCAGACCTCACATCTGAGGTTAATGTTGTTATTGAAATCTTTGAAATAGAGAACAAGTAGAAGTATTTTTTTTTCCTCGTTTCTTTTTCTAAACAAAATGAAACAAAAGAAGAGTAACAGAGGGAAAATACAGAATGTTGACTCAGGGTGTATGTAGTACATTAAGTGAAAAGAAACAATCCTGGTGGATACGTAACAACAGTGGTTTCCAGACTGGTCGATAACCAGAATCACCCAGAACAGGGTTCTCAATCTTGCCTGCACATTGAAAATACCTGGGAAACTTTTTAAAAATACTGTTTAAGAATAAAAACAATGATAACATAACACTAAAAATTATACTGGGGCCTGCGTTTCCCACCCAGAGTTTTGATTTAATCAGTCTGGCATCCAACATAGATATTGGGATTTTTCAACTCTCCTAAAGTTTTAATTCTAATATGCAACCAAGGTCGAGAACCACTGAGGAAGGGTTTTTACACATAAAGACTCCTGATCTCTATATTAGAACTAATAAGTCAGAATCTCTGGAAATGGGACAAGAATCTAATTTAAAAAGGTTCCCTTAGAGCAGTTATTAGGACTGACTAGTTTGGATACTACTTTGTTAGATTAAAATGGTTAGATGCCTAATACCAACCTAGCCATCCAACCATTTATAAGTAGGAAAATAAAAGGTTAATGCTTCTGTATTTTCTCTTGCAAATCCCGCTATTAGTAATTCTGAGAAAACAATTCAAAATCCTATTAATAATCATTATCCTAAAAGAACAAAGAATTATAGGTATTAAAGTTGCTGTTGTTTTTTTCAGTAGGGACAGTTAAGTGTCTTATTTTTTAATGTTATAAATCAATTTATGTATATGCTATTTTAGACAAAATTTTATACTGACATGATTCACTAATTTTCTAAATGTAAATATTTTAGCTTTTAGTTATTTTTAAACTAATGAACTGTTTTATAATCATGATTATTTTTAATGAACTTTTATGGTATTTTAGGTTCTTTTTGAATTCCGTATCTCCTAAGTGTGTTCCACCTTTGAGGAGAAGAAATTGACAACCTGGACTATGGAACTGTGCGTAACAGCTTTTAAAGTGTATTTAAAAATTAAATCTATATGCACTTAAATTAGTTTATCGGAGATATATTATGTGTATTTTAATCATCTTCCTCATATATAATAAATTATTTTCTATCCAATAAAATAATATTCTTAATTTTTTAATGTGTTTTACACATCTAGGAAAGTATAATTTGATAAGTATGTAACTTTATTAAGGTAATTTTATACTATAAATATAAATTTTCTTTTAATATTACAAATATTGCACCTTATTCATTCTTACCTGGATACTAGTGTACTTACTTGCAAAATTTTTTTTTTTAGCGTTATCTTATTTATTATTTCTTGTAATTATTTTAGGAGTTGCTTTGTTTGGCTATGAGTTTTTGTTTTTAATAATGGAGGATTTTTTTCTAGTTTAAGAAATTTGTATTTTTGCTCTAATTTAGGCCTCAATTTTTGCGCCCTCAGAATACCACTCAAAAGATGTAAATGTTTTCCATATAAAATTATTCTGTTCCCTTAGTGAAATTAATTTCAGCTGAATGTAAGTAGGAAAACTTTGATATATAAGCATACTTGAGAGAGATTATGGATTTGGTTCGAGACTAGCACAGTAAATCAAGTCGCACAAATATATATTTTTTTGATTTCCCAGTGCATATAAAAGTTATATTATACAATACTGTAGTCTGTTAAGTATGCAGTAGCTTTATGTTTAAAAAGACAATGTACATACCTAAATTTAAAAATATTTTATTGCTAGAAAATGCTATTATCTGACACTTTAATAAGTCATAATCTTTTTATTGGTGGATAGGCTTACTTCAACGTTGATGGCTGCCGACTTATCAAGGTGGTGGTTGCTGAAGGTTGTAGTGGCAGTTTCTTAAAATAAGACAATAATGAAGTTTGCCAAATCAATTAGATTTCTTTTTATGAACAATTTCTCTGTAGCGCATGATGCCATTTGATAGCGCTTTATCCACAATGGACCTTTCAAAACTGGAGTCAGTCCTCTCAAACCCTGCTGCTGCTTTATTATCTAAGTTTATGTCATATTCTGAATCTTTATGTCATTTCAACAATCTTCACAGCATCTTTACCAGGAGTAGATTCAATCACTTTCTTTGTTTATCTATAAGAAGCAACTCCTCATCTGTTATCTTGAGATTGTAGCAATTTAATCACATCTTCAGTCTCTACTTCTAATTCTAGTTCTCTCGCTATTTTCACCACATCACAGTTACTTCCTCCACTCAAGTCTTAAACCCCTCAAGGTCTTCCATGAGGGTTGACATCAGCTTCTTCCAAACTTCTGTTAATGTTGATATTTTCACCACTTTTCATGAAGCACGAATGTTCTTAATGGCTTCTAGAATGGTATATCCTTTCCAGGAGGTTTTCAGTTTACTTTCCCCAGATCCATCAGAGGAATCACTATCTATAGCAGTTATAATAAATAGCCTTATGGAATGTATTTCTTAAATAAAAAGCCTTTTTTTTTTTTTACCCCTTATACCATGTCTTTTTTTTTTTCCCCACATATTTGACCCCCTTTACCCCATCCATTTTCCTCTCCCCCTTCCCCTCTCCCTCTAGTAACCACTAGTCTATTGTCTGTGTCCATGAGTCTCTGTTTGTCCTGTTCATTTGTTGCTTTTAGGTTTATGTCCCACATATAAGTGATATGTTTTCAACTTTTTCTGTCTGGCTTATTTCATTTAGCATGACTATCTCAAGGTCCATCCATGTTGTCATCCATGTTATTGCTGAATAAAAAGGCTTTAAAGTCAAAATTATTCCTTAATCCATTAGCATGCAAAATCGATCATATGTTAGCAAGCATGAAAGCAGTCACACTGTACATCCCCTCTGGGTGGTGACCAGGTACATTGTCAGTGAGCAGTAATATTTTGAAAGGAATCTTTTTCTGAGCAGTAGATCTCAACAGTGGGCTTAAAATATTCAGTAAATCATGTCATAAATAGATGTGCTGTCATGCTAGGTTTTGTTGTTCCATTTATAGAGCACAGGCAGTGTAGATTTAGCATAATTCTTAAGGGCTCTAGGATTTTCAGAATGGTAAATGAGCATTGTCTTCAACCTAAAATGACCAGCTACATTAGCCCTAACAAGAGAGGCAGCTGTCCTTTGAAGCCAAGCATTGATTTCTCCTCTAACTATGAAAATCCTATATGTCATCATCTTCCAATATAAGACTGCTTTGTCTACCTTAAAAAGTTCTGCGGTTATGTCACTTCTCTCAGCCTTCATAGAATGGAAGAGAGTTAGGGCCTTGCTCTGGATTAGGCTTTCACTTAAGGGAATGTTGTGGTTTGTTGGATCTTCTGTCTAGACCACTAAAACTGTCTGCATATTTACTTTCTTATCATTTGTTTATTCACTGAAGAGCACTTAATTTCCTTTAAAAACTTCTCTTTCACATTCACAACTTGACTAACTGGCACAAGAGACCTAGCTTTCCACCTATTTTGGTCTTTTTTTTTTTTAGTTGAATAATGCAAAGTTTGATTTGAAATCCCAACAGTAGGATTCAAATGCAATTCCACTGTTTAAAATAGATGACCTTGAGTAATATGTTCCCCTCAAATTATTTCCTTATTCATATCATGAAGATGATATTCTTTCCCATATACCATTTGTTTAGGGATTAAATTAAATCACATGTTAAAATGCCTTTTTAAATTATTTATTTATTTAAAATTTTGAATTGCAACTGACATTTTGAATTATTTTATATTAGTTTCAGGTGTAGAGTATAGTGTTTGGACATTTATATAAGGAATCTAAAGAACAAACAAAACAAAAACAGATTCATAGATACAAAGAACAAACTGATGATTGCCAGATAGGAAGGTGGTTGGGGGCACCAGAAAAAAAAGATAAAGGAATTAATAAATATAAATTGGTACTTAAAAAATAGTCACAGAGATGTGAAGTACAGTATAGGTAACATAGTCAGTAATCTTGTAATAACCGTGTATAGTGCCTGGTAGGTACTAGACTAATCAGGGGGATCACTTCACAAATTATATAAATGTCTTCCATTATGCTTTATACCTGAAACTAGTATAATATCTCAACCTTTGACTTTGCCTCCTCACCAAGCTTAATTTCTAGGTTTTGATTCAAAGTGAAAGACATGTAAATTTTGCTAGCCCTTGAAAACTTAGAAGTCATTGTAGGGTCATCGATTGGCCTAATTTTGGTATTATGTCTCAGGAAGTTGGGAAACATGAGGATTGGGAGAGAGACCGGGAATGGCCTGTCAGGGGAGCAGTCAGAACACACACAACATTTGTTGATAAAGTTCACCATCTTATATGGACATGGTTCGTGGAGCCCCGAAACAGTTACAGTAGTGATATCAAAGATCACTGATCACAGATCACCATAACAAATATGATAATAATGAAAAAGTTTGAAAGACTGCAAGAATAACAAAACGTGACAGAGACACAAAGTGAGCAAATGCTATTGGAAAAATGGAGCTAATAAACTTTCAATTCTGGGTTGCCACAAACCTTCAATTTGTAAAAAACGTAATCTCTGCAAAGTGCAATAAAGCAAAGTGCAATAAAATTTATGCCTGTATTTAATTTCTTCTTGTTGATACTCTCCTGTGAGTATGTGATAACAGCGTCACCTTAGAGTCACTGCCCAAAGATTCAGGTCTTTGTTGGAATGCTATTCTTAATCACAGCTTCTTCCCCTTTATTCATAGCATTGTAAAATAAGGAAAATGAGAATTTTAATGATAGGGATGAGAAGTGCGGAGAAGCGATCCCTGTAACATGATAGTGTTTAAATGTCAAGTTAGGTAAGGAATCATTAAAGAAGATGGGATGAATAAATAGAAGCCAAATAAAGAATGTATCTCAAGTAGAAAGGTGCGATCAAATAAATCTGTTGATGATGCAAAAAAGATGAGTTCTGAGGATTGAACATTGGCTTTAGCAACATTTGTACCCTTGATTTTGACAAACTGATTTGTTGGATGGAGTGAGAGGAGGTATTCGAGAGAATGGTAGAGGAATTTTTTATAGTGAGAATCAAAGACAGCTCTTTTAGGGAATCTTGCTCTCAAGGGAAATAGAAAAATGGGCTGTTAATGCAGGGGAATATAGTTTCAAGAAGGTTTTAGCTTTTTATACTGTTTTGTTTTATAAAGATCGTGAACATGAAAGGTTTGTATAAGACTAATCCAGTAGAGTGGGGAAAATGCAGAAAGGAGAGGGATATTGCTGGAGCCATAGATATAGTGTAGAGATAGAAAGGTTAGTTTAAAGATGGACATGCAAACAGCTCATTAATAATATGGAGAAAGGAAAGATTATGTAGGTCTAAGTATTTGTATTTTGGTAGATACAATAGGGTTTCTTAAAGTTTCATTGTCAGTGAAATAGGAAGCAAGATCATGAAGAAGAGGGGAGAAGTGTGGATTGAGGAAAGAAAAGGTGTAAAATAGACATTTAGGAAAGAGGAAGAGGAAAACGACTCATAAAGATTGCTTGACAGTACTTAAAGTGCCCATTTGAAGTCCATGGTGGTTCATTTAAGTGAGACCAGTCAACATGGCTTTGTGTTTTTCTCCAGTTATGTTTAGACTAGGTTCCATCATTGAGTAGACACAGGGTCAAATGTAACCAAAGGCATGATTTTTCTGGGTGAATACAGCAGACAGAAGGGAAAAGGTATTTACATATTCAAGGAATAATTATAAAGAGGGGACATAGAAAGTAAGCAGGATAAAGAGCAAAGTGAGAAAATAAAGGAGGTTGACACAGTAAAGAAATAGTATGATTGTAAATTTCAGTATGCTTGAAGATATGTTTGAGTTATTTACTAGTAGAAATAGAAATTTGAGAGTGTGAAATGAGTAAGGTGACTGAAATTGACAGTATTGGAGACATGCAGTAATTAGTTACATAAGTTCTAGGATGTGAACATGGTAATTGAATGCAAGCAATCATGGAAAGAGATGAAGTCAAGAAATTGAGAAATTCAGGTGTTGCAAGAATCATCTAAGTGGATTTTAAAATTGTCAAGAATTATGATAGAACTAGTAAGCCAAGAGATAAATGAAATTGCTCCTTAGAACATATAAATCTGAGTTACGCAAAAACAGTATTTTTAAAAATCAGCTAAAATAAAACTGACTCTCACCCTGTCACAGTGACAGGAAATTCAGCCTAGTTTGCTGAAAAACTGTATATTGTGGTTTTATAGGCATAGGTTCTAAATTCAAGTCTTGTTTGTATGGCTTAATTACGTTATTGCCTCAGGCAATTTTTTTACCCTCATCATTTTCAATGGAGTTAATAATAATACCTACCTTAAAGTCATTTTAAAGGTGATTTGATGAATTTAAAATACTTAAAACAAGTTTATGTGTGTGTGTGTGTTTAAGTTCCCAATAAACATCTCTCATAATGGTAGTAATGATGGTTTAACTCACCCCAATTTCCAAGGTTATGTAAAAATACTGAGGTCATAGACTAAACTTCAGTTAACTTTCTACCTTGATTATCACTGAGATGCCTAGCACTACTTTTTCTACCTTGTACCCTTAGAGCATGAGACTGTTGGACAAGCTTAAGAACTTTGGTGTCTAGGAATTAACTACTTTATAGACAATGCACAACCATCTCAACCTCATGCCTACTTCATAAATTGAGCATATGCCCCAAGTAGGTCCAATTACAAGGATTTCCAGAGCTTGGTACAAAAACTTTTTGTAAGCTGGGTAGAGCTATGCGTGAAGCTGCTAACCATTATCCTAATAATTACCCTGATGATAGCTCATTATAATCCATGAGTTTTTTTTTAAAGTCATGAAATGGAGAAATACCGATAAATTTTAGCCTATAGCAAAAGCTCTAACAGCTAGTTTATCATTAAATTTTTCAATTACTTTAAACAAGAAGTGCCTTTTCTTTTCTTCTTTTGCTGGAGGGATTTGGTACCCTGACTGGTCAAGTTTGGGCCCAATATGTCAACCCTGAGATAAAGAATGAAGTTTCTCATAAACCACATGAAATGAGAGTTGGGAAAGGGTTTCCTCTTCAAAAGAAAAGCATATGAAATTGAGAGAGAATTTAGGTATTAGGCAATCAAAAACAAATGTTTTATTACAATATATATTACACAAAACTCTTATTGCCATATGGTTGTTTTCCATTTTTGCATTCTATGAGCACTGAGATGAGTATGAAGCACCTAGATTGTATAATTTAAGGAGGCACTCTCAAAATAACACAACTGCTGCCCGCCTCACCCTAGTCATGGCTCTGCCTCCTACTCGCAGTAACATGAACAGAATCATCATAATCCTGATTAGGTAAATCATCAATAGGCGATAGCACTCAAGTTGCTGTTTTAGATGATTTGTAAAGTATTTACTGTGCAAATGAGACCCCTTCAAAATCAATATCAAGAGATATTAAGGCTTTCAAAGAAGTAAAGGGAAAAAATACCTATTAAGCACCTAAAATTCAAAAGACACTGTATGGAATGCTTAGATCTAGTAATTATTTGATCTTTACCATCTTCTAAGAAAAGAATACTTTCCTTTGTGAGTAATGGAGTTTTTTTTAAATAAAATTCAACTGTAAGTTAATAAGAGACTTCATTGCATTTAATTCCTGTAACTAATGCATGTTAAAAAAAAAAAAAAATTACCTCAGTAGGATTGTTTAGTAGAGATGGGAGTTAACCAATGTGTTAGGCACATAAGAGACAGAACTGATATTTCTTAGGAGGAATATAGTTCCCACCCCAAGAACTTAAGCTACTACATGTTTTATTCTGACACTTGCTGAAAGCAAACTAGTATAGGTATAGCATTCAGATAAAGAGAAGCAGGGAATCTAAAATTGACAACCAAGACTCACGAATATTGAAAAGGTGCCAAAAAAGAGACTCTACCCAATAAGCCTAAGCTTTAATGCCATGGGGGAAAACCTAGCAGATCAAACAAGACTTTAGAACATCTTGATTAAAATCAAACATTTAAAATGGGATTATATCTATTAAAAACTATATCAATTAGAAATGAGAAATGTCTTTGACTACACAAGAGGAAATTTAATTTTTAAAATTATGACATAATACCAGTATACCACTTACATAGTACTTATATACCAGGATCTTTGGAAGTCTAAGAATTCAAGAAGAAAATCTGAGCAGCACATTAATTTATTATGTCAAATTTTTCAAAGCTTAGAAAAAGATAATTATTATGTATTATTTATGGAGACATCAAATATCCTACTGTGGAAGAAATGGGTGGAAGAGACAGTGACAATTGTAGTGGGTAGCTCTGTGTATATGGTATTTTTCTTTAAAAAAGACATTTGAAGAATATTTTGGCAAAATGTTAACATCTGTTAAATCCTGGTCTTGGGACATAGAGTTTTTTTTTTTTTCACATTTTTCTGTATGAAAAATATATCAACTAAAATGAAAATAAAATAGTGGAATACCTCTAAACCAGTGTTTCTCAGCTATTGTTTTTTGTTAGTGCCTCTCAAAGGAGCATTTTTACACTTTTGAAATCACCCCATAAGACATTTTAAAACCACAAAATACTGTACATCTGTTTTTGAACTGTATGTCTTATGAATAAGAAGAGTAAGACTTTTCTTCCTTCCCTACCCCAAAGACTAAACAACTGTGAATCATTCGGAAAACACATGATTCTGTATCATGAAACAAATTAACAAATTCAAAACCTAAACAAGTCATATAAAGTATATTCTCTGACCTTACCCTGAATTAAACTACATGCCATAACAGAAAAATATGAGAAATCTCCCAAATTCCTGGACATTAAATAACATAATTCTAAACAACATATGGATCAAAACTAGATTTTTAAGGGAAATTAGAAATAATTGGAATAAAAATGAAAATACAACATCAAAATACAGCTAAAGGAATTCTTAAAGGAAATTTGCTTAAATAAGAAAAGAAAAATCAGATTGATGATTTAACATTCTACTTTAAGGAACTAGAAAAAGAAGAGCAAATTAAAGCCAGAGCAAGCAGAACAAAGAAATAAGCACACACCAATGAACTTGTAAACAAGAAACAGTAGAAAATACCATTGTAAACAAAACTAGTTTCTGAAAAGATGAGTAAAATTGAGAAAGTTCTATCCAGATTGCAAGAGAGAAAAAATAAAAGACACCGCCCCCCAAATTGTAACAAAATAGTACTGGAATATTTTGAACATATATTTTTATAAATTTGACAACTCAGATGAAATGAACCAATTGTTTGAACATGACAAAGAACCAAAGCTTATTTGAGAAGTAGATAACTTGAACAATCCTATATCTGTTTAATAAATTTATAATTAAAAGCCTTCCTGCAAAGAAAACTTATGGCCTAAGTAGTTTCACTGGTGAGATGTGATAAAAATTAAATGAAGAAACCATTCTATATATGAGAACACTTCTAAGTTTATTTTGAAACTTGCATTACCCCAATACTAAAACCAGACAAAGTACAAGAAAACTAAATATTACTATTTCTCATGAGTAACCATTAGACAAATGCAAAAATCCTAAACAAAATGTTAATCAAGTAATATGTAAAAAGGATTATACATTATGGTCAAGTGAAGTTTATCTTGGGAAATTCAGGCTAGTTCAACCTGAAAATCAAATATCAACAGACTGACAAAATTATTCATAAAAACAATAAACTAGGAATAGAGCTTCCTTAATTTGGTAAAGAATGTCTACAAAACCATAGTTATCCTAGTACTTAATGATTAAAGGCTAAATGTTTTCCACCTAAGACTGAGAACATGGCAAGGAAATACTGGTCCTATTCAACATCTCATGGATAGCCAGTGCATAAAACAAACAAACAAAAAAGGCACACAAATTGGAAATGAAGAAATAAAATTGTCCCTATTCAGAGATGACAGGATTGTTTATGTAGAGTATACCAAAGAAAAATTCCTACAACCAAATGAGTTAAGCAAGGTTGCAAGTTTAAAGATGCAGAAACCAATTGTACATCTATATACTAGCAATAAGCAACTAGATATTGAAATTTTTTCTTAACCATTTGCAATAGTACCAAACTGAAATAATCAGGTATAAATCTATCATAACATGTTCTAAACCAGTATGGTGAAAACCATCACTTTTTGATAATAAAAAGTGGAAATGAATAGAGAAAGATAAATGTACATGAGTCAAAAGACTCATGACTGTTAAGATGCTAGCTCTTCCCAAATTGATTAACATTAAAAAATCTTGGCATATATTTTGTTGGTTTTGCCAGACCGATTCATATTTATTTGAAAAAGCAACAGAACTAGAATAACCAGTGCACTTTTAGATTACTTCATTCTGACTTATTTTAAAACTAGAGTAATCAAGATAGTGCAGCATTGGCAAAAGAATAAACAGATCAGTGGAACAGAAAGGTCCAGAGATAGGCTCATACATTTATGGTAAATTAATTTATGACAGGAGAGAAGGCAATTCTGTGGAATAAGGATAGTTATTTCAACATATGCTAGAATAATTGGACATCTGGTATGCAAAAAAAAGAACTTCAATGCATTTCTTTAACTTTACACACACAAAAATGTATTTAAAAATAGATAATAGACTTCAATGTAAAATGTAAAACTAAAATATAAAACTTCTAGAAAGAGCATAGGATAAAATCTGCATGACTGATTAGACATGGAGTATACAACACCAAAAGTTTAATCCATTAAGACAATAAAGGGTAAATTGGACTTCATCAAGTAAAAATATTTTGCTTTTTAGAAGAAAACAAAAAAGCAAGCCACAAACTGGGAAACATCTTTGCAAAGCATATATTTGACAAAGAACTTTCCAAACTCAATAAAGAAAACAAAAACACCCGCCCATCAAAAAAAAAAAAAATGGACAGTAAATTTGAAGACACTTTGCCAAAGATTTACAAATGGCAAATAAGCATACAAAAAGATGCATACCATTATTAGCCACTAGACAAGTACAAAATACAGTAATAAAATAGCACTACACACATATTAGAATGGCTTAAAATAAATTCTTACAGTACCAAGAGTTGTCAAGAATGTAGAGCCACTACAGCTTTCATCCATTTCTGATGGAAGTACAGAATTGTACATCTGCTTTGCAAAAACAGTTTGGGGAAGTTTGTTATGAAGTTAAACATACACACTTATAGGTGACCTAGCCATCACATTTCTGAGTATCCAAAGGAACAAAAAAACTATTCACACAAACCTGTATGTGAAAGGATTCTGGGAACATGGTAGACTAAGAAGCACCAGGAATCCATTTTCCCACCTGGACAATAGCACTGGTAGAAACTGGCTAATGCAACAATTGTGGAACTCTGAAGTCTTTGCAAATTCCAGAGGAATGTTTGAACAGTAAATTGCAGTTAATTTCATTCAGTTTCAGCTCTTAGCATACTAGGAGCTACTTATTCCTCAAACCCAGCCATGTGGTAGGCAGCTGTGCATCTGTTCCTGGAGCACCTTGCACATAGTTGATGGAAGCCAGGGTAGGCAAAAAGGACCTGGACCTTCAAATTTTGGGACTCTGCTCTGATAGCCAATTGCTGCTTTTGATCACAGCTAAGAGCTGCTCAATCGTCTCTGTCACTGGGTTGTTATAATAAATCTAATAAAATAGTGAAAATACTTTATAATCTGGAAATTTTTGTTTAGTTAATATTGATATGTTTAGAAGATTGCAAAAGTAGTAAAGATTATTATTTCCTGTTTTTTCAAATTTTTATGCTAAACAAAATTTTCCTGTTAAAATTTTTATTCCTGATTTCATACACACCCATAAAATATATTTTCATTAATCTTCAATATTCCTTCCTGCAGTTGAATATAATCATAATTATATCTTACATTCATGTGTGTGTAAGAAATCAAAGTGACAATACATGGAAATGCACATTGTAACAATGCATGTTGTTAGTCATTTTTGTATTTTTATTATATTTAGCAACTGTACTGTTATTCCCATTTTCTAAATAAGGACCTAAATGCAACCTGTAGACTTAATGTCTTCTTTAAGGTTCACATAGTAAATGGCAAAGTTTGAATTCAAAATTAGATTTTTGGTTTGAAGACTACTTGCATTCTAGCTACACTTATTTAACTAATTTGACACAATTCTAACCTGTGTCTTTAAGGTTACTTTAGAAGATTTCCTGTAGATTATTATAACTGATTCGGGGGAGGAGGGGAAGACTAGTTGAGATTGGGAGCGAAAATGGAGCAAGAGAAAGAAACACAAAGAAAAAACAAATAACTAAAAAGGTACTGTGTAATTCGAAGATGTGGCTGGTTAGCAAATTGAGCAGGAGAGACAAGACTGGTTTGCTAAGGAGACAGGAGTGATCTGGGGTGATTGTGGAGCTCAGCTTACACATACAAATTAGATCTGGAGAATTAAAACAGTTAAAAGAGCACCGACTGAAAGGAAGAGGATTATAGAAAATCTACAAAGTCCTAAAATCAGCATTTTTTTCCTAATTAAAGAGAAAACAACAATAAATTTGTTGTTGTTATTTTACAATTGAAAGAAGACAACTGTGGATTTGAAAGATTGTTAATTTAAAGACGTCAATGTGGTAAGTTGTGTTAATGTTTTTTGAATATACGGTTTCCCCCATACCTACTTAGTTTTTGTTTTGAAATAAGTGATTTCTGTCATGTGGTTTGATAGAGTTCAAATTTCACAATCTATTTTAGGTTTGTTGACAATTCAAGTTTCAGTTTTCAGCAGCACAGAATGTACTTTTATTTGAAGTACAGCAGCACAGAGTGTATTTATATTTGAAATGCGTCTGAGCCGTCACTCAAAGTGTTTCTCTTATTTCAAAAATCTGGTAGGCATACTTGATTATCTTTCCCTTCTTTACTCTAACTTTCGCATGCGACTTATTATCCTGAGCTCAGGTTCATTTTTTTTTTTCCTTTCTTTTTTATTTGGGTGGGGGGTGCTCATAGGTGATGAGGTACTGAGAAAATTGTACATGAGATTCACTGTAAAATTTAGAGGAATTATGACTTCAGTAAGAACCACTACTTTGACAAAATATTATAGTAATAACACTACTTGAGACTTCTAGAATATTGAAAAATGGGAAATAGAAAAAAATAAAAACACTTGGAGATAAATATAAGTGGTAAAATAACAAACATAGATGTGACACTAAAAGTATTTCCATTAAAATTTTTAATGATACTTTTATTAAATTACTTGCTATAAATATATTTAAATATGAGGCATTTCGACTAATAACTACAAATGACAAGAGTAGACGACTTCTCTTCTTGGTTAATGTTAATTCATGTACATGTTAAAAAACATATTAGTATCTGCCTGAAATGTGAGGCTGCTTTGGATAGGGCAAAAGAACTTTGTAAATAACTGATGCTTATATAGGTAACTAATAGTTATATAGATAAAAATGAATCCGCAGAAATAGTTACAAATTTCTTTACTACTGCTTTTTGCTTAACATTTTAATAGAGCTCTTTGACTTTGGTGTGATTTAAGACTTTTAGCTAAATGACTAAATTTATAATATATAACATGTTAAGAGAAATCCTGAATTTATACGAGTCATTCCCCTATAATGTCATTCATATTGTGGATATTAAGTATCAAATGCCTCTTAAATAACACTGAGAAAAAACACTTGAGAACCTAAGAAACTAGATAGATGTCTGAGCAGAATTTTTCTTACCATTTTTTCTTCTTATCATTGGATATATTGTATTGACACTTTAAATATACTCCTTACGGAGCATTGCTTTGTTGTTAGGATATTGTCATATGCTCTAGTTCATATTTTTTAAGGCATTCCTGTAGCATCTTATTTGGCATATTCTAGTAGTGATTAGAGCTTTCAAATTAATTTCCTCTTTGTAGAGCAATCCAGATAATATGAGATGTGGACAACAGAACACTGATATTAATATTAATTACTGAATATCTTCTCAGAGGTGAACCATTTTAGGAAAACTAATGGGAAGTAGATATAAGAACTATTTCAAGTTCTTGTTTTTTTGTTTTGTTAGCAAATACATCAACGATTTGCTTACAGGTTTTACTCCACAGGAATAAATATACTTTAGTTTTCAATGCTTGTCCCGTAGAGTTCATATCTCTTTAGACTGATTAAGATGAAAATTAAGATTAAATGTTAAAAGCTATGACAATGCCTGACCCTTGGCAGAAGCTTATTATATTTTTGTATATCTCCACCGATGCTGGGATTCTAGTACAATTCCCCCAATTATGTCTGGAGGTTATTCTTTATTTTAATGTCATCTTAAAATGCATTGTAAAAAACACTTATCTGTTATTAAAAGAACAGTTCGGAGTTACCTGATGAGGAGTTATTTTAAAACCAACATGTAGTCTGCCCGAAGCTCTAAAGAGGTTAAAAAAAAAAAAAAAAAGAAAGAAAGTGTGGAAAAAATAGCAGGTTTCTTATAGCCATCTATTCCTCTAGGGGATATGAAGATGCTTCTAAGAAGTAGAAGGTATTATTAGAATTTGGGAAGAATGGAATGGAAAAAAAAAAAAAAAGAATGTCCAAGTGATAATAAATGAAAGTAGGAAGAGAGCATAACTTTATAAGCAATTTCAATAGTACCAGCAGTAAAAATAACAACACAGTAGTAACAAGAAAATTACAGCCTCCAAATATATTGAGCTCTTACTGTATCCATGTACTGAGATAACAGTTTTGTGTTAATCTAATCATAACTCTGTGAGGTACACATTACTTTTTTAGTTTATAGATAAATTTAGATGACTTTCCAGGGTCACACAGCTGTTAAATGGCAAAGTTAGGATTTAAACTAGTTTATCTAACTTCCAAGGTCACGTTCCTAACCAGTACATTTCAACATTTGGAACCTTGAGTCAAGTATAAAGTTCAAGTGATGCTTCTTTAAAGAACTCCCCACTCTTTATCACCATCATCCACTATTTAGTCAGGCTTCTCCCCTGTTCTCTTTCTAATGCTCATCTCTATTTATTTAGTCTCCCACCTTCCTTGCACATTTTCCTTCTTATGTGTTTTGAAAACCTTTCTCTGATAATGAAACTCCTTTCTCTACTGTGAAGACACCTATTTATATGCTCCCTCCGAAATGACCTGTCAGAGACTGATGGGCTTTGCCCAAAATTTTAACTTTGAATTCAGCATATCTTGGTACCTTGTCAACTCTCAGGAGTCCAGCTTGAGATAATTCAGTCAGTGTGCATTGGCCTGTACATACTAGTTGCCTGTGAGTATCACCTGTTCTAATTGGTCAATGTCTGTGCTAACTCAGTTGTTAAATATTTCATGTATAATTTCTGAAACTGTCATTGCTTTTTCCCCCTAAAAATCCAAAGTCTCCACCTCTTTATATCCATTGTTTTTTTTATACCACAAACTCAGTGTATCCCATGTTAATTCTTCAGTTTCCCTAAACCAAGTCTGCCACTAGATGGCACTGTGAATGATAATAGCGTTGTCATTCTTCTAATCACTGGTAACAATTTACTAAACTCTCCTCATTTTCATTTTTACTGCGTTAACATAGTTCAGATTTCCATCATTGCTCTATTACTGCTGCACAAGTTTTCAGTTGTTTCTGTCTTAGTTCTCTTCACCTTCCAATCCATTTTACATATCCCAAAAGCTCTAATCATGTTACTTTTCTGATGGCGAAGTCACTTCCTCTTTTGTTACCCCAATATTTCATACTTATTGCTATCTTAAATTGTTTTCTTCTTATTATTATTATTATTTATTCATATATTTCCTTTCCCTTTCACAAGAATGTAGGCTCCTTGAGAACAAGAATCTTGTCCATCTTGTTCATCATTGCATTCCGAACACCATCCATGTGCTTAGCAAAAAGCACTCAGTTAATATATGTTGGATGAATAAATTAAATTTTCCTACCTACCTGTATTATTATTCTCTTTTACATGATTTCACTTATATTAAGAAGGAAGAGAGACATGAGTTCTTTAGCATTTTATCAAGTACATGAGATTTTTGCTATAATGAGTAACATGCACACGCACTATTGCTATAGCCATGGTTTGATGGAGGAGAAAAATCTGTATTCCTAATTCATAGATATTCAACTCACAAATAGTGTCTTAAATCTTGATGTGGAAATTTAAGTAACTAAAAATTTTGGCTAGAGTGAAGAACAGAACTGAATTGAATATTTTGTTTCTTTTTGAGGTTGAGACATTATAGATATTTGCAAATAGATAGTTAAGGCAATATTTTGAGTATGAACTTGGTTTGCTCTGTTATTTTCTTTCTATCAGTGAAAGACTTTTAAAATAAATTCTAATCCTTAATAGTACATGATTAACATATATATGTATGTATATGTGTGTGTGTATATATATATGTATATATATATATAAAATAATGACAGATGTTTAAAAAGGTTAATATTCCCTTGGTAAGGAAAACATTAAGTTCTAAAAGATTAGTTAGATTGTTTTCCTGGGAAATTTTATGAATGTTCTTCACCTGTTAACACTATTATTGATAATCCTTTTTAGATAATGAATAAACATTTTGTGCTTTGAGTATTTATGTTAACATTGACTTTATAAAATACGTGTCTTACAGGAATGTAAATAGTCGCTAGAAAGAATACTGGCAGCTTCAAGGCAAAATGAAGTACTTTCTATTGCTTGCAACCATTGGGCTCTGCTGGGCTCAGTATGCCCCAAATACCAAACCTGGACAAACATCTATTGTTCATCTGTTTGAGTGGCGCTGGGTTGATATTGCTCTTGAATGTGAGCGATACTTAGCTCCCAAAGGATTTGGAGGGGTTCAGGTTGGTATTGTTCATAGTTTAAATTGCAGTTTGCTTTGCTTATAGTAAATGGTATTATGATCTATATCTGTGAAGCTTGGACAATATTTTACTTCACAAATAAGTAAAACAGTGTTCTGAGGAAAAAATAATTGGTATTCTTGACAACTTTATGTTTTGTTTCTGATATATTCTTTCTTTGGCAGAATATTTCCAATGTACTATTAATAATTTCAAGTGATTGTAACAAAATATGGCTATATATACAAAGATTCAGAAATAATTTTAATCATTATTTTCTAGAGTAGCCAATAATATAAAATAAGCCATAATTTGATACTTAAGATTGTTTTATTTTTAGATCTCCCCACCCAATGAAAATGTTGTAATTAACAACCCTTCGAGACCTTGGTGGGAAAGATACCAACCAATTAGCTACAAGTTATGTACAAGATCTGGAAATGAAGATGAATTCAAAGACATGGTGACTAGATGTAACAACGTTGGTGTAAGTGATTAGTTTTCTTTAAAAAGATTACACACAAAAAAATAACTTCTGTCTTACTCCCATTGAGCATAACATTTTCCATATTTTTTATTTTACTGTATAATTAAAATTTAATTGTCTTATATTCAACTTTTGTAAATCTTCGTATATGTGCCATTTTATCTGCTACTGCTAAAGAAGATTGTAAGTCAAAGTTTACAGCCATTCTTCTCATAAAGCACATATTAACTTTTAACCTTTATAACTATACACATTTCTGGGAAATGCTTTTCTAGTTAGTCATTAGAAATTTCAGTTACTATATTTGCTGTCACTTTTATGTGACTTGTATCTCCACTCATAATTCCTAGATCTTCTTTCGCCTAGGTATTTTGATGGTAAATAGATATAATCTCTGTAGTAAAGAGCATAATGAGAGAGAGTTCACCTTCTTCTCTTTAGATGCTAAGTAGATAAGAGAGGCTGGTAGCTTTCTTAGGATGACCCATGAAAATTTAAAAAACAATAATATCTTTCATCTCAACTTATTTTTACTTTCCCTCCAAAAGAAACTCTTTGCATTTTCTCATAGATATGGTAGATCTTTATTCCATTATTTTGTTATATGTGTGTGTATAATATGATAGAATTTTATATGTAAAATAAATATATATCTAGATGCCTAGATATGTATTTATTTTGACATGTGGCTAGATGCATGCAGATCTTTGGTTCACCTTTCTATTTCCTTTCCCACTTTACTTTTGGTCTTCTAGGAAGATAAGTTATACAATAACAAATATTTTGTAGAGTTATTAACATGGTAAACTTTAATGAATAATAATATAGATTTCTACCTCTATAAATAAAACAAATAGAAACTTTGCCTTTCAGGTTCATATTTATGTGGATGCTGTAATTAATCATATGTGTGGAAATGCTGTGGGTGCAGGAACCAGTAGTACTTGTGGAAGTTACTTCAACCCTGGAAATAGAGATTTTCCAGCAGTCCCTTTCTCTGGTTGGGATTTTAATGATGGTAAATGTAAAACTAAAAATGGAGATATTGAGAACTACAATGATCCTTATCAGGTAATTAAAAAATAAAAACACACAGTGGAAGGTAGACAGAGTAAAGGTGGTCAAATATAGGGTTTAGGGGGAAGATGAAGTGGATAAAAGGGATCAAATATATGGTAGCTGAAGGAAACTGGACTTTGGGTGATAAACACACAATAGAATATACAGATGTCAAATGGTAACGTACACCTGAAAATTATATAATTGTATTGACAAATGTTATTCCAATAAACTTAATTTAAATTTTTTAAAATAATATAAATAAAAAATAAGAAACAATAATCTGAATTAAGATCTGTTTATGCCTTTAATTGTGCACGTATAGCTTATTGATCTCCATTTAAATACTAACTTAGATGCCTTAGGAGAAAAGGATTCTAGGTCTGACTGTTTAGAAATAAGAATCTCGAATCAATATTTAGAACATTTTCCCCAATTTAATTTTTCCCGATTAAAAATCTCATTTACTTTATTTTCTACATTCTTCATTTTTATAATAAAAAGTATTTCAAAGTATGTCCATAATTGACCATAAATATCCCCAGTGCCCAATGCAAAGAAGGCATTATAGAAATACATATTAATAAATAAATGAATGAATAATCAAATGGATTCTCAGGTAAGATGACATTTTATGTATCAGTCACAAATTTTTTTTCTCAATAGGTCAGAGATTGTCGTCTAGTTGGCCTACTTGATCTTGCACTGGAGAAAGATTATGTTCGTTCCAAGATTGCTGAATATCTGAACCATCTCATCGACATTGGTGTAGCAGGATTCAGAATTGATGCTTCTAAGCACATGTGGCCTGGAGACATGAAGGCAATTTTGGAAAAACTGCATAATCTAAACACAACCTGGTTCCCTGAAGGAAGTAAACCTTTCATTTACCAGGAGGTACATATATGTGTATATAAAGATAATGTAATTCATTAGAAAAATAAATGGCAAGTTTAATCTAAAAATGCAATTTCTGTAGGTTAATGAGTGAATCATTTATGTAGGACAGTATTTAGAACAGGAATCATGTGTATAAAACAGTGTTCTTTAACCTTCTTTTATTCAGAAACAATTCTTTATTTCTCTAACTCTTTATCACATGTAGAGAATTTTTTAGGCTACAAACATCTTTGCATCATTTACTATTTCCTCAGAGACCATTAGAGAAGACATAATAACAGTTGTGGTCTTGAACCAGTCTGTCCGAGTTTAATTCCTGTCTATAGCACTATTATTAGCTGTGTTCTTTTAGGCAAATTGATTAACTTCCCTATGCAACATTTTTTTTCACGTGAGGAAAAGATAATGATACTAAATATGTCTTTGTTTTTGTTGGAGAGTTAGATGAGTTAATATTTATCAAGCACTTAGAAATGTTGTTTGCTGATATTGTGAGCTATTGTCCTTACGATTTATGTCTAAGACTAAATTGCGTCAGACTTTTCACAGAACAGCAGGTCACCTTGTCATCATGTTACTTTTAATATTGTAGCATATACTTTAGCAAAAAAAATAAGTAACAAGATGTTTTCTATACAATTTTAACTAGTTAGTTATAATTCTTTAAAATTCTTACTTAAAATGATATTTTCCCTTATATTTCTTCTAGGTAATTGATTTGGGTAGTGAGCCAATTAAAAGCAGTGAGTACTTTGAAAATGGCCGTGTGACAGAATTTAAGTATGGTGCAAAACTAGGCACAGTTCTGCGCAAATGGAATGGAGAGAAGATGGCTTACTTAAAGTAAATGAAATATGATTTGTCCTATGAATTATTTCACAGACTGGTTAATCATATTATCCTAACATGAGTTATCTTCTTAGGACCTTGTTATTTAGACAGATTTCAAGGATTCAATTACTAATAACAAATGTTATACTTTACCAAACTTCAATTGATCATCCTGTTTTTTAAAATGTAAATCACAGGAAAGTATGTCTTGAAACCCAAAACGTAACTTAGAGATGTCAATTTATGTATTATATGACTATACTAGATTTGACTAATATTTGCATATAACCTGTGAAGTCCCTGTTATTGTTAAAATGATTCTATCATTTATAAAGTATCAACAATGTGTCCATGCTGTGGAATGTACATACATTATATCAGCTAATTAATTTTAAATATAAAAATGTTTATATTATAAAAGAATAATATTGAAGCCTTATTTTAGCCCAGTTTGCCATTCTGTGTATTATGTTATGGATGTTGACCCTTCTGAAGTCCATCTAAATTATAGCATACTAAAACTTATAAAAGGACTCTTTTTATATAACAAATTTATACCTGTAAGATAAATGTAATACAAGTAATTTATTTCATATATACATGCATAATATGTATTTGTTGATAAATAGCTATATCTATATAGTTTGCATATTTAAAAATCCTAAGAATAACCATTTAATTAGAGAGAGAATTTCATTTGAAGATGCTATCCTGAAAGAAATACACATTTAAGATACTATGAATCTGTCATAAAAGAATGTATGTGTTTGTATTTTTTGTAATAGAAACTGGGGAGAAGGCTGGGGTTTTATGCCTTCTGATAGAGCTCTTGTCTTTGTGGATAACCATGACAATCAGAGAGGACATGGAGCTGGAGGAGCATCTATTCTTACATTCTGGGATCCTAGGTAGGAAACAAAGTTACCTATTTTTTTTATCTACATTGTAATAACACTAAAAACATTAGTTTCTTCTATGACAATATTGTTTTTGTAACTTTTAGACTGTACAAAATGGGAGTTGGATTTATGCTTGCTCATCCTTATGGATTTACACGAGTAATGTCAAGCTTCCGTTGGCCAAGATATTTTGAAAATGGAAAAGTAAGTTTTGGTGTTGTACAAAATATCTTTTCCTTAAGAAAAGAAAGGCAGTTTTGTTTTAATTTCACATGGTGCTACCAAAGTTATTATTTATTTACTAAATATCTAAGTGTAAACCTGATGTAGGACTTTTAGCAATGCAGTCTACTATTAAAAATTAAATCATAGTCTCTATTGTCAAAAAGTATGCAAACTATTTCAGAAATATGAGAAACATAACTCCTTACTTCCCAAAAACACTTAAAAATAAGAATACAATTAGTAAAATATGTATTTCTCAAAAGTACCTACTTCACAGAGTTGGTATATGGATTACAAATTAACACTTGTAAAGAACTTACAAAAGAACTTGCCCATAGTACAAGCAATATAAATATTTGTTAAATACTTTTTTACAAAAGTTCTATGGAAGGCCAATGATTTGGTTGAACTGAGATTAAATTGGAGATAATCTTATAAGTATTTTATTTGGAAAGAAAATATATATATTAAAGAAGAGAACTTTGCAGACTATTCTGGAAAAGATAAGGATGAGAAAAATGTGTGTAATATGGTAAAGAAATTAATCAGAGGAGAACGTGAAGACTTCAGATGCAGCATTGTATGTAGCACTTCATACCTAAAGTAGAAAATTCTCTTCACTAAAAACTAGATTTTTATCTAGTTTCTTCTAGATTCCTTTCAATTAAAATGCCTATTAGTTTGTACAGCTCATTCTATTGTTTAACAGCTTTAAATTTAGAAGATATTCATTTATACTGAACCAACTTCTATAGTTTCCACGAATTTGTCTTATTTCTGCTGTCAGAAGTCATGGACCATGTCAGTTTCTCTTTTTTCCATAACATTTCCACTTTTCTAAAACTTCTGCATGCTAAAAACTCTAAGTTTTATCCACTGTTCATTATATGATATGATTTTAAGATGAACATGGATAACCTTCTCAGACCGAATGTTTTTTTTCTATGTTTATCTTTAAAAGTACCAATCAGAAAGACACAATTTTAAACATTAGGTCAGATTAGTAAAGAATATTATGATGTGTTGATGAGTACATTTATCCAAAAGGAAAAATAAAGGAAACTAATATTTATTTAGCAATTCTATTCAAGGTATTTTCACATATATTATTTAATTTTTATAACAACTAAGCAATCTTTTTTTACAGAATAGGAAATTGAGACAGAGAAATTATGTATATTGACTAAGTTTTCTTAGCTAGTGTAATAAAATCTGTTTTAATCCTGTCTCTGACCCTAAACTCCTTGCTATTTCAATGATATTGCATTGCCTACAGTGATGTTAAAAGCCATTGCAATTCCTTGTAAAGAAAATGAGAGGGAAAAAAAATTTTACCTTTGAAATATGGCACTAGAGAATGAGAAGTTAGAGAGAAGATGATGTGAATTTGGTAAAGTTATGTCAAACTACTGAAGGAGTTAGATTCTAAATGAAGACACTGCAGAGACCTAAATGAGACAAATTGGGTTTGGCATATTGGAAAAGGAAAAGGCAAACATATGTAATATTAAAAATCTAAGCATTTTTTATTCTTTTTGCTAATTAAGGATGTTAATGATTGGGTTGGGCCACCAAATAATAATGGAGTAATTAAAGAAGTTACTATTAATCCGGACACTACTTGTGGCAATGACTGGGTCTGTGAACATCGATGGCGTCAAATAAGGTGGGAATACTTATTTAGAGAAATCCTCTAATAACTTTATTAACATTTTATTTTAAACTGTTGAAGTATTCATAGCAATTACATGATATGTTGTTTTTAGAAACATGGTTATGTTCCGTAATGTAGTTGATGGCCAACCTTTTACAAACTGGTGGGATAATGGTAGCAATCAAGTAGCTTTTGGAAGAGGAAACAGAGGATTCATTGTCTTTAACAATGATGACTGGTAAGTAGATATCGATTTGAAATTATATTTTTTACTAATATGTTCTTAGTTCTTTTCTTGTTCATTTACTTTTTTGTATTGGAAAAATAGAGATTAGAAAAGAGCTAGAAAAAAAATGATGATGGCTCTTATTCTTTTGATCTCCCCTTTCTAAGCGCTGTTTTATGTAGTTATTTTTTGTGTACCCTTGTATATCATGTGCAGATACAATGCAAATGTATATGCTCACATATACACCTCACACAAAATACACAGAACAGTTAATATAAAGATTGTGAAATCACTAGAAGAACATGTCATAAAGACCCAACTTTTATTTAAATGATAGAAAAATAGTGCCTCAGTACTGAAATAACTTTTTCCTAGATCTTTTTTTCAACTACTCTTATATCTGGGTCTTGGGTCTTTTTCCCTTTACTTCTTTGTCTCTTTGTGACAAATAGTCTATTTTTTAAAGCATCTTATGGTCAGTGATTCACCTCAGGAGATTTTTGGGTTTTACTGCTAAGACTTAGTACTGGTTTTTCTTTTGTGATACCTCCTCTGCCTCTTGGTGTACTGATTCTCTCATGTGTAGAACTATGGCTTAGAAGACCTCTTTGTAAGCAGTTGAAATGTCTCAATCCAAGGGCAACTTCCACTCATGCTTATCTCATTCTAGCCTAAATTATATTTTATTGACAAAAAATATATATATCTTCTTGTGAAAAGAATCCATGGCTAGTCCTTTAATTTTTGTCTTTTGTGGATGGGAGAACCAAAATAAATGTATGAGACAGCTTTATATTTAAAACTACATACTTCTTCACTATAGCCTCTTGAAAAAGATTTTTGAAGATATAATCAAATTTAAATTTTTGAAAGTAATTCATGTGTTTGTATGTTCAGATAAGGACAGATTTAAATATTTGTGTTTACCACAGAAAGTACTTTTATCTAAGGATAGCATTTCAACTCAAATGTTCACTGATTTTCCTCAACCTTAATTTTTTGGTAATATTCATTATTGATTAGGAAATTGCTAAATTTACTTTTGGACCTGAGAAAACTATTCACATCCACTGGAGAGGTCTTTGTTTTGCATTCTCTTCTCACTGAGACCTTGACTGCTTAGAGTTCTACAATACAAAGTGAAGTTGCTTGTTTTAGAGATAGTCTGTATTCTTGTTTTTAATTGTGTTGAACTCAAGTTAAATCTTAAATTTTATTTTACAGGCCACTGTCTTTAACTTTGCAAACTGGTCTTCCTACTGGCACATATTGTGATGTTATTTCTGGAGATAAAATTGGTGACAATTGTACAGGAATTAAAATCTATGTTTCTGGTGATGGAAATGCTCATTTCTCTATTAGTAACTCTGCTGAAGATCCATTTGTTGCAATTCATGCTGAATCTAAACTGTAAATTTTGAATTAAATACATATACATCCAGAGAAATAACCAAGTGTGTTTTTTTCATATATATATATATAAATTTATTGTTAATTTATTAATTTATTATTAAGTTATAATAAGTAGTCAACTTGAAAACTCAGAAAAGTATAAAAAATCACATATATGTGATTATAAGATGATTGCAATTAATATTTTGTTACATTTTAGAAGACTCACATTAATCTATTTGTCAAATACATTTCTAAGAACTCAGATAGGCATCTTAACAAATATGTTTGTTGCCATTAACACCAGTTGCCTAGCAATGTTACAGCCCCTTTACAGTTAATAGATTAAAAAATAAAATTACATTATCCAGTCTAAAATTCTCGCTTATATGGAGCTCATAGGAATGCTTTTCTACTCAAGCTATTTTCTCTTTTTCTTTTTCTTTTTCTTTCTAATGGCTTTAACTTGATGTTGAATGGCTTTTTGTTCTACCTCTTAACCCCCAATATGGTTGAGTGCTTATTTAGAGCTTTTATAACACCAAATGCTCCAGGGTTCCTTTCTGATTCTCTACCTATTCATTCTCCTTCACCTTGACTTTAAATTAAAATTTGTTAAGCCTTTCATCTTGGTCTTTTTACAACTCTGTTATTTTTTTTTAACAAAAAAATATGAGAAAATAGAAGCCATAACTCAGACTCTTTTTATTTCTCTCCCTCTCCCTCTCATTTTTTACCTACAAACCTATTCCTTGCCCCTAATATTTTCTTCTTTCCTCCTATCATAATGAAGAAAGTGCATCACATTCTACCAAAGGTCATTCCCCCAACTTTTGTTAAGAACACCATGCCATTCAATTTTTATCTTTTTGAGGACTTTATTTCTTAGATTAATCTTTCGCTTCTGATTTAAACATCTTTCCCTATCTACTTGATTAGTTCCCTATTAAAGTCTTGCAATAAAAAACTCAGGATTCCCAAATTTTCTTCTAGGTACAACCCATATTTTTGCTCCCCTTCCTAGCAAGTTTTGTGTTTTCATCACAGTTATAATATTTGAATGTTTTAAACAATTTGAAAGCCCTTTACAGTCCACATTCTCAATACCAGTTACTTTCATCGCTTTACTGTCCAGTTTCCATCATCATCATTTCATTAAATCTGCTCTTGTCAACAATTTCAAAGACATGTTATTAGTCCAATGTACTTTTCTACCCTCGTTTTACGTTACTTCAGAACATTAATTAATATGGTGAGCCACTTTCTCCTTTCTTCCTGTGGCTTTTGTGATTCTATACTCTCTTGGTTTTTTCTCTTACACTGATTCCTTTTCTTTTTCAAATATTTTTACTATCTCATCTTCTCTTTGAGCTAAGAACTCATTTGGATCTAATTCTGTTCTCTATAATTTGTCCTCTAAGTGAATATAGTCATTTTTATGGATTTAAAACACTTTTGCATGGATACCTGTCTCTCCAATACAGACCTTATCTTGGACTTTAACCTCAAATTCTCAATAAATGTTTAATATCTCTACTTCAGTATTTCATAGACATCTCTTACTTAACATATCCAGAATGTAACCTTCAGTTTGTTTCTTCAGCAAGCCTTTTGCTACTCCCTACTTACACCTGAGGTAATTCCTTGATTTTACCCCCTTCTCAACACCTTTCCCTGTCCGTCCCCTCACATAAACTTCAGCATGAGCTATTATTATATTTTCAAAATATCTCTTGATTCCTCAAACTTCTTTTGTATCCTTCATCTCTTCATCTAGGTCACCATTCTCTCTTTCCTTGCATTCAAAGCAACCGATCTCTTATTTATAATGTTTTGCTCCCTAGGACTCTGGAATCTTTAGTCTCAGGACAGTCTGGCACAGATTATGTAAGAGCTCAATGATTATTTGTAAAATGAGTTGAGATAATGAAAGAAAGGAAGAAAAGAAAAAATCATTTTTTGAAGAGAATTGTTAGTAAAGATACGGCCTTGGAGTAGAGATATTCTTGCTATTCTTTGATTCTTCCCAAATTTAATTAATTCCTGATCAACCCTGATTTCTCACGTCATAAATATCATGGGATCTCAATAGAAACATAAAAGCATTGATCAAAATTCAACAATTTTTCAAGATAAAAACTCTCAACAAATTAGATATACAAGGAATGTTTCTCAAACATAGTAAAGGCCATTGTAACAAGCCCAGAGCTAACATTATACCCAAAGTGAGAAGCTAAAAGCTTTTCCCCTAAGATCAGAAACAAGGCAAGGATGCCCACTCTCACCACTTCTATTTGACATAGTACTGGGAGTCTTAGCCAGAGCAATTAGGCAAGACAAAGAAATAAAAAGCATCTAAATCAGAAAGGAAGAAGTAAAATTGTCTCTATTTCTTGATGACATGAACTTGTACGTGGAAACCCATAAAGACTCCACTGAAAAAGTGTTGGAACTTAGTAATTAAATTTGGTAAGTTACAAGATACAAAGTCAATGTACAAAAGTCAGTTGTGTTCCTATACAACAAAAATGAACTATTAAAATAAGAAAGTAATAAAGCAGTCCCATTTACTATAGCATAAAAAAATACTTATGAATAAATTTAACCAAAGAGTTGAAAGATTTATATACTGAAACTATAAGAAACTGATGAAAGAAATTAAAGGAGATACAAATAAATGGAAAGATATCCTGTGTTCTTGGATTAGAAGAATTAGTATTATTAAGAATGTCCATACTACCCAAGTGATCTACAGATTCAATGCAATGCCTATTAAATGTCCCATGGCATTTTTCAAAGAAATAGAAAAAAAATTTTATAACTCACATAGAACCACATAAGACCCTGAACAGCCAAAGCAATCTTGTGAAAGACAAAGTTGGAGACATCACACTGCCTTATTTCAAACTATATTACAAAGCTATAGTAATAAAAACAGTATGGTATTAAAACACATACATAGGTCATAAAAACACACACATAGGTCAATGGTCAATTAACTTATGACAAAGGAACCAAGAATAAACAATGAGAAAAGGACATTCTCTTCAACATACATTATTGGAAAAAGTAGACAACCACATACAAAACAATGAAACTGGACCACAATCATACACCTTACACAAATATTAACTTAAGACAAAGATTTAAATGTAAGACCTGAAACCATAAAACTACTAGAAGAAAACATAAACAGTAAGCTCCTTGACATTGGTCTTGGTGATGATTTTTTGGATTTGACACCAAAGCAAAGGCAACAAAAACAAAAATAAACAAGTGGTACTATATCAAACTAAAAAGCTTCTGTATAGCAAAGAAACAAAATGAAAAGACAACTGGCTAAATAAGAAAAAAATATTTATAAACAATGTATCTGATAAGTGGTCAATCCCCAAAATATATTAGAAATCATACAAAGAAATCATACAACTCAATAGCAAAAACAAAACAAAATAAAAAAAACCAATACAATTAAAAATGGGCAGAAGATCTAAATAGACACTTTTCTAAGAAAGGACATATGGTTGGTCAACAGGTACAGGAAAAGATGCTCAGCACCACTAATCATCAGGAAAATGCAAATCAAAACCATAGTGAGTTATCACCTCACACCTATTAGAATGGCTGTATCAAAAATACAAGAATCAGCAAGTGTTGGCAAGGATGTGGAGAAAAGGGGACCCTTGTGCACGGTAGGTGGGAATGTAAATTGATGTAGCCACTGTGGAAAACACTATGAATATTCCTCAAAAAGTTAAAATAGAACTACTATATGATTCATCAATTTTACTTCTTGGCATGCATCCAAAGAAAATGAATATACTAACTCAAAAACATATGTGTACTCCCATGTTTAATATAGCATTAGTTACCATAACCAACATATGGAAACAACCTAAATGTCCGTTGATGAATGAATGGATAAAGAAAATTTGGTATGTGTGTTCAATGAGATATTATTCAGCGATATAAAAAAGAAAATGTGCCATTTGCAAGATCATGGATAGAGCTTGAGGATATTATGTTAAGTGAAATAGGTTAGACAGAGAAAGACAAAAGAATAATAATAATAAAGACAAGTTCATAAATATAGAAAACATTGGTGGTTTCCAGAGGTGGTGGGAGGTGGTGGTGGGGGGTGATGGTGGTAAGTTGGATGAAGGGAATTAAAAGGTACAAACTTCCAGTTATAAATAAGTCATAAGTAATGTACAGCATGGTGACTTTAGTTAATACTTTCTTGCATATTTGAAAGTGGCAAAGAAGTAAATCTTAAAGCTCTCATCAAGTGAAAAATAATTTTGTAACTACGAATGGTGACAGACGTTAACTAGATTTATTGTAGTGATTATTTTGTATTATATGCAGATATGGAATCATTATGTTGTATACCCAGACACAGAAGGTTAGATGAAAAAGTATTCTGAGACAATATATACAAAACAAAGCTGTCACAGCTCACATGGCCAACTCAACCCCAACATATACACACAAAACTTTAGCTGGATTAAGAGATTTACATATAATAAAAATGAGTAATAACCAGAAAGGAAACTATATATGGCCCATGTTAAGTAATTATGTAAAAAGGAAAGGAAGATAAAAAAGAGACATAAAAATTTACAGCAGTACAAAATCAATAGCATTCTTAAAACCACTAAAAATCATTGAGAAAGGTAATTAAAATATAATTTACAATAAACAACAAAACTGTAAGTTACCTAGGAATAAACCTAACAAAATTAGAAATTGACACTACTAAAAAAATACTGAAAATTTTTAGGATACATAAGAATGAAATGGAAATATATTTATACATGAGAATGGGATTCTTGAAGTTCAAGATGTGATAACTGAAATAAAAATTCAATATAAAAGTTGGAATGTGTAATTAAGGAAAACTCTTGGAAAATAGAGGAAAAAGACAAGAGATAGAAAATAAAATAGAATGGATAATTATTCTAGGAATTTTGACATTTAATTGTAATGATATTTGAGGAGGCTATAGAGAAGACAGGGAAGAGGCAATTAGGAGCTCAAAGATATGAGTATATAGATTAAAAGTTGAAATGCTGATAGCAATGCATATCATTTATATTTCAGAAAATTGAAAGGGAGAAAAGTGATTCGAAAAACTTGATAGAGGATGGCTTGTTCTCAGACGGTGGATCAAATAAGATTAGCCCCAGAGTTGCCTGTACAAGACAGTTGTCAGAGGGCAGATTCAGATTTTGACTATATAAGTTATTTGCTAAGTAACCCGAAACAAGCTATTTGATTTCTTTGGGTCTCAATTTCCTCATCTGTCATTAGGGATGATATTACTTTTTTCACAAGTTTGTTATGAGGAATAAATAGGCTAATGCAGAACTTAGCAAATAGAAAGTGCTAAATTAATGTTAGCTGTTATTAGAAAACTTATTAACAGCAAGCAACAGTGGAAGCCTGAGCACAGTAGAAGAATAGCTTTAAAATCCTGAGGGAAATTATTTCCAACTTAGAATTTTGTAACTAGCCACACTCTCAGTCATTATTTGTGGGGAAGAATAGATATTTAGCACAAGTAAAAACTGTGTGTGTGTGTGTGTGTGTGTGTGTGTGTGTACATATATGTGTGTATATAAATATATATGTGTATATAACTCCTGTGCACATTTTTTTTTCACCAAAATGAGTTAGTAAACCCAAAAAGAGGAAAATAAGGTTTCTGAGATAGAATTCAATACAGAAAAGAGGCTAAAAGAATTCTCAATGTAATGTCAAAGGAAGTTTCAGGACAGAAGGGTTCCAGCAGGCTAGAGAGACTAGTTCAGGACATTATGTGAGAAAGGTTATTTTAGAAAAATAAAATAAAGTTGATACATTATCTGACAGGTTTGATCATGTGAATAATTTGAATAAAAGCATTTTAGATAATGAAGTTTTGGGAAGACTTCAACAAATATTTTTAAAATATTAAGCCAATAAAAATAAATAAAAGTTTAACTTTAAGGAAAGTAAGAACTGTTGTTTAAGAAAAGCAATGAAATATTGTTGTAATGCTTGGCTCAGGATGAAAAATGTTAATGTAGACATAACATTGAAAACAGTAAATTTGGATTTAACTAATAAAACCATATCGGGAAGATGGGAAACAGAAAATGTGCATTGTGAAAGATGTATTATACTGCTAAATTGTAATCTAAATTTGGAAGTCAATACATAATGTTTACAACAAAGATGGGAAGGGAAGTGGTTTATAATAGATATCTCCCAGAAAAAAAATAAAGGAATGCATATTGTTCACTTCACATTTATTTTTAAATATCAAAGGTCACCTGCATTCAAGTGCCAAGGCCAGTGGCAGATCCAAACTTTTAGAGTCACTAACTACTGAAAACCAAAGTTATAAGTTCTATATTATTATGCTTTAATGTTTTTCTTTTTAAAAATATCAATATTTTTTTTCTAAAATGTAATTTTTTTCTAGTTCAGCTTTTCTGAAGCCACAAGCATAGATTAATTTGCCTGTTGTATAATTCATCTCAGGTTAAAACCTAGGCAATCCTGGTGCAGCCTCACACTTTGAAAAATCCTAGGGATCTGTGTCCCATTGCACATTGAAGATTTGGAAAAACGTGTTCTACAGCATGACCAACATAATTTTCAGAGTCGAATTTTACTGAGTGTTATAGGTCTACGCTATGGCACTTCAAAGAAACAGACATTCCTACAGAAGGGTAGACTTGATGAGGGCTTAAACTTTAGGAATAAGCTGTGTCCAGGAGGAAACACTGGACAGGCATTCATCTGTCCTGTGCTTTTTTTTAGGACTATGGGGAAAATTAAGTTTGCCGTCTTAGATTTCTCCTCTCCTGTGTTTGACTCTAATTTTTCCTAAACTTCAATAATGATTGAAATATACAGAAGGGGATAAAGGCCTACAGCAAACTTAGAAGCAATGAGATGAGTATCTATATGGTGAGCAATCGAGGGATAGATGTGAGACAACTGTTTTTTTCCATATAACAAAATGGTGACACTGATGTTTGGAGGTATATTAGAATTATCCATATGAGGATTCTATATTCTCCCTTTCTCTCACATCTCTCAAATAACACCTTAAAGCATTTTGTCTTTGATGTAGAAGGAGGTACTCAGGCCAATATGGAGGCCCTGGTGGGTCCTAGTCCATTCCCAAAATCAAGGCTTTCCTTGAACTCTTTAAGAAGTTTAGGCACAAATCAAAATAGGTGTCTGTTGTTTTTGACCTTCTGTCTTCCATCAAATTAGCTGAAGTCGTATTAAATTTTGGAACAGGTTTGTATCATTTAACTCATCCTTGATGGATTATTAAATTCAAATACATATATTAATACATGAATTTTGAACTTAAAAATAGTACCTTTATTTTAAGGAAAAAATATTATTCTTGGAATACTGGCTGTTTGGGGAGTTAAATCATCTGTGTTACATGAATGCTTTACATGCTGCTAGGTCAGGTATGCCCATGCTCTTACTGCTGCCAATTTCATCCTTACATGTCACCCAGAAAAATGCTGACATATTGCCAATTAGAGTGAGTTTTCCTATCTCCCCTGTCCTAGATTTTATTGCTCAAAGATAAACATGGTGCAGGTATGAACCAATATATTATGGGCAATCAAAAAAGCTAAGAAAATATGTTGAAAATAATTGGGAGGAGTCCATGTACAGGTTAGGCAAGGCTGCATTCTCATTATTCGAGAGATTTTGGAGGAAAAAATTTAAATAAGGAGCTGGCAAGGTTTCCAAGGGGGAAAGTATCTGACAGCTTAGAAAAATATTTTCCATTTTTTTTGCATCAATAATATTTTAAGTTATCTAGTTGAATAAATACATAATTTGAAAAAAAAGCTCATAAAAGAAAAAAGTTATTAGGGAGGAAAAAATCTTAATAATTATTCAAATACCTATTTACATTAGGATATATTAAATCTTTATACCTAACATGATGTCCGATACTTCGTCGTAGATTTGATTTGCATTTTCCTAATGATTAGTTATGTTGAGCACTTTTCCATGAACTTATTGGCCATTTGGATGTCTTTTTAAGTAATGTTTGTTAAGGTCCTTTGCCCATTTTTAAATCAGGTTATTATTATATTTTTATAATAGTTTTAACAGTTTCTTATAGATTTTGGATATTAACCCCTTCTCAGATATATGGTCTACAAATATTTTTTCCATTCTTCAGGGTGACTTTTCCTTTTATTTACTGCTTCCTCAGCTATGCAGAAGCTTTTTAGCTTGATGTAGTCACACAATTTTTGTTTCTGTTGTTTGTGCTTCTGGAGTTATAGCCAAAAAATCATTGTAAAGGAGATTTTTCCTATATTTTTCTCTAGGGTTTTTATGGTTTCTCATCTTACATTTAAATCTTTAATCCATTTCAAATTAATTTTTGCGAATGCAGTAAAATAGTAGTCTAGTTTCATTCTTTGCATATGGATATCTGATTTTCCCAATACCATTTATTGAAGAGAATATCCTTTTCCTATTGTGCATTCTTGACATCCTTGTCAAAAATTAGTTGGCCATATATGTGTGTGTTTATGTCTGGGTTTTCTATTATTTTCCAGTGGTCTATGTACCTTTTTTTTATGCCAGTGCCATGCTGTTTTATTTACTTTAATAGCTTTGTAACATAGTTTGAAATCATTAAATGTGATGTCTCCAAATTTGTTCTTCTTTTCAAGACTGGTTTAGCTACTTTGGAGTCTTTGTAGTTCCATACCATGCCAATGGGTCAAAGAAGAAATTAAAGGGATATTAAAAATATCTTGAAACAAATGAAAATTGAAACGCAACATACTGAAACTTACAAGATGCAGCAAAAGCAATTTTGAGGGAGGAAGTATAATGATAAACATCTACATTAAGAAAAAAAGATCTCAAATAAACAATATAACTTTATCCCCAAAGGAACTAGAGCAAGGTCAAACTAAACCAAAAGTTAGGAAGTCAGAGCATAAATAAAATATAAACTAGAAAAACAATAAAACTAAGTCAATGAAACTAAGCTGGTTTCCTGAAAAGATAAGCAAAATGTCATACTTTAGCCTAAGAAAAAAGAGAGAAGACCCAAATAAAAGCAGAAATGAAAGAGAAGACGTTACAACTAATATCACAAAATACAAAGACTCATAAGAGACTACTATGAACAATCATCTGTCCAAAAATTAGATAACCTAAAAGAAATAAATAAATTTCTAGAAAAATATAACCAAGACTAAATCATGAAGAAATAGAAAATCTGAACAGATTAATAACAAGTAAGATTGACTTAGTAATTAAAAATCTTCCAACACAAATAAGCTTAAGACCAGATGACTTTACTGATGAATTATTAAATACTAAAAGAAAATTTAACCCTAATTCTTCTCAAACTCTTCTAAAAGATTGAAGAATGAGAAACACTTCCAAATTCTTACTTCAAGGCTAGCATTACTCTAATACCAAAGCCAGGCAATGACATTGCAAGAAAAAAAAATTACAGGTCAATAGCCCTGATGAACATAGATGCAAAAGACCTCCACCAAATACTAGCAAACCTAATTAACAGCACATTAAAAAGAATCATACGCTACGATCAAACTGGATTTATACTTGGGATGCAAGGGTGGTTCAACGTAACAAATCAATAAATGTTATACACTATATTAACAGAACAAAGGATAAAAACTGTGATCATCTCAATAGATGCATAAAAACATTTGACAAAATTTAATATACTTTTATGATAAAAAAATCTCAACAAATTTGATATAGAAGGAATGTACCTCAATACGATAAAGGCTATATATGACAAGCCCACAGCTAAGATCATAGTCAATGGTGAAAAGCTGAACATTTTTCCTTTAAGACCAGGAACAAGACAAGGATGACTGGTTTTATCACTTCTATTCAATAGAATATTGAAAATCCTAGCCAGAACAATTAGGGAAAAAAGAAATAAACAGCACTCAAATCAGAAAGAAGTACAATTGTCTCCTTTTGCAGATGGTATGATCTTACATAGAGAAAACCCTAAAGACTCTACCAAAAAAATAAATTCAGTAAATTTGCAGGACACAAAATCAACATACAAAAGTTAGTTGCATTTAGAGACTAACATTGAAGTATCTGAAAGAGAAATTAAAAAAGCAATCCCATTTATGACAACATGGAAAACAATAAAATATCTAGGAATAAATTATAACAAGGAGGTGAAAGACCTGAAAACTATAAAACCTTGGTAAAAGAATTAAAGAAGACACAAATAAATAGAAAGCTACCCCATGTTTATAGATTGAAACAATTAATATTATTAAAATATACATACTACCCAAAACCATCTATAGATTCGATATAATCTTTATCAAAATTCGAATGGCATTTTTCACAGAAATAGAAATACAGTCCCAAAACTCATGCGTAACACATGGTTTCTTAATGTGTTGGGGATTTTTCTCAAGGGTGGTTTAGAATGTTTGTTTGATGGGTTAAAGTCCCCATCATGCTCCACCCACATTGTGCTACTATAATATAGTTGAGTAATGAAATCTTGAGAGCAATTACATGCAGCTAATAACCAAGGATGTTTGTAAAAATGCCACTGAAATGATGTAGTAGTGGAATGCTTAGGAGTAAGAAAGTGAAGGATAGCTATAAAAGATTTATAAATCAGTATTAGAAATCAGACATGCTCCCAGAGAAACCAATGTTTGAGTTTCTGTCACTAATTTCATAACATCCAGTTAGTAGTGTAAAGACTCACTGTCAAATGTTTGGCAATATGAGAGCAGGAAGAAAAGGAGACCACTTCATCTGTGTTTGTTCTGGAGAGACTACTATATTTATAAATATTTACTGTTTCTCAGACTTGCTAAGGGAGATAACAGGAAACCATTGTAAAAAATGAAAAGAGAAAGAAAGCATTGTTTTCAGTATGTTTTTATTGAGGTAGATGATTTTGATGAGGTTCGGAAACTAATCAAGGTGTTCCTAGTGAAAAATAGGAAGAATCTGAATATAGACAGTGTTGTGAGGATTGAAATTAGGAAATTATCTTAAAAATATGCAGGAAAAGAATTAAGAGCACCTTCTGATTGATGGAATATAAATGATGAAGAATAGTTTAAGAATGGTCTGTCTCTAAATTTCTTATTAGTTTAGGAGATAGATAGTGTCATCGCTAAAATGGGGAACATGGTGAAAACAAGTACAGAAGAATTGGAGAATAAAGAATTGAATAAAGAATAAAGAATTGGAGATGAGTGAAATGGGATAAAGATGATCATTAACTCAGATTTGAGCACAGGAGTTTCCAGGTAGTGATGTTCAGAGAGCAATATATAGATTCAGCCTTTATAAGAAAAACCTTTGCTGTATATATGTATTTGGTTTTAATACATGTATTTCAGTTTTAAATATATAAATGGTAGTTGAGGCCTTAAGTGAAGTTTTCTTGGTGTTTGCAGAGTGAAAGAGGAGAGGAAGAGAAGAAAGAGAAGAAGGAGGATAGAAAAGATGGGAGTGGAAACAGTGAAAGAATGAAGAAAGGAGCTAATAAAGGAGGTAAGAAATGGCTGTGGAGGTCAGGACTTGATGTGAAAGAAACAGTGGAACTAAAATCAGGAAGAAAGCATAGGAGACCTCAGGGGCAGAAAGGTTGTATAGACAACTGGTAACCTTGACATTGGTGATTTTGGCAGTATCAGTAGAGTGGTGCCACTGGAAACCTCCTAATTGAGAATCATTGGGGGGAGATAAACAATTTTAAATAACCATGTTTAGATATCCAAAGCTTAAATTCAATCAGTACATCAGAGTAATTTGAAGACAATATGCATAATATGGGCATTATCGAGCTTAAAAAGATTTTGTGAAAGAAATGTATATTTACAAGGAGATTAGTAGAGGTTTGAAAACAATGTAGTTTTTATAGATTTTAATTTAATTGTATAATTTTTTGATAGTTTGTGTTTTCACAGTACTGCGGCATTTAGGTTTCTAAGCTCTGCAGAATTGCTAGCTGAATTGAAATAGATAGCTTTAGGTTCTCTGATTTTCATTTAAACGCTCAACAAACCATCACAAAAAAAGTAGTTTTTCATGGTTTATAACAACTTTAAGAGATTTGCAGCTGTGCTATGGATATGTCTAATTATCCTAAATATGACTTTCAAAATTACTTCTTGCTATTACCTGATCAAGTTAGTGTAGAAGGAAATGGTTCGCCTAGATATAGGATGCTAATATATATTTGAATACTCGATATGTTAAAAAACCCTCTGTACAACAAAGTAAAAATTGCAGCATCTATTTAGTACATATGAAACTTAATTAAAAAGAAAATATTGAGTTTTTAGAATCAAATTTTTTATTACAAAGCCAGATATTTTTATTAAGTTGCAGAGAGGTCAGTTACAACTCTCAATATTATCTATTGAATTTTAGATGATTTTGCATATAATTTTAGTGAAAAATTGATTGCAGCAGAAGGGCAAAATCAAGAATTATAGAATATTAGAATAGGAACATATGTTGGCTATCATCTTGTTAGCCCCAAACTCCCGTTTTTCAAGTGAAGAAATTATAGCTTGAAAAGGTTCAAGGAAAACAAAGATCCTAAGAAAGTAGGTCTAAATGGAATGCTTCAGTAGAAGACTTGGAACAACTAGATATTAGCTTCCCATCACTGGATAACTACAGGATATGGGTAATGAGCCATAAGGGGAATTGGGATGTAAAATGAAAGCAAAGACAAATACTATGGAAAAATTGCAAAGCTGTAACAGAAGCAACTCCATTAGCTGCAGGGTGACATGCTGGGAACGAGTTGATGAATGCCAGTTCTTACTCTAGAATCACTTGGATTTTATAATATTTTAAATACTTCAGGTTGTAAAATTAAGGAAAAAAGCATTTAGTATTATCCCTTACTAAAAATAGCTGTCAGTGCTCAGGGAGTTCATTTTCCCATATAAAATTACATATCACTCATTAAAATGCTTCTTGCCAAATTAAGGGAGAATAATCCAAGAATAAATTAGTATAGTTATAAAGATACTTATTATCTTTTAAAATTTCAGTTTAAAGATGAAGAGAATTGAAAACAGACTAAATCTCAAAGAACAAGAAAAAGATGATTAAATCATTGAAAACTACCTTTATAATCACCTGCTATGCAGTCATTAAAAAGAATGGATTCAAAGAAATGTATTATGACTTTGGGAAAGATAAATTTATAATAAGCAGGAAACAGATGACATATATATATAATAAATATAAATGTATATATGAGAAGATAAAGAAAAATTAAAAGTTAAAAATAACCTATGATTCTACTTGTTAATATTGATGCTTTTTTTCCTCTTAATTTCCAACTTTGAAACTCCCTTCAAACAGTGGCTATCTGTTGCTTTTATTATGCTTTGCTCCTGTATCAGTCAAGCTCCAGTCAGGGGACATGCAAGCAATTTCAACAGGGTGAATTTAATGAATAGTTAACCAGGTGAAAGATGGTTAACTACCGAGGGGAGTCAAAGTGAGCTGTAAATGTAATAGGTTATCAAATACAGAAGGCTGTTAACAATCCTAGGACTGAGAGGGATTTTAACCTTGAATAAACGGAATTTCAGAAGGCCCATTCCTATTTCTCCCTTCTTAGAAAGCTGAGATGCATTCCTCTGAGGGGATAGATGGTTCAGTCACTACAAATACACACCTCCCATCCAGATTCCTCCACGCAGTGATGAGACTTACTGGAGGCTACTCACAGCAAACTTGAGAGCCGCCTGCCAAGGTGGCCAGGAAGAAACTTTTTGGTGGTTACTAGGAACCACAAGAGCATCCCCTTGCCACAAGGAATGCTACCACAGGGAATGCGCAGGGGATGATGTTCTTCCAGTCATCTGTTGTTTTGGTGAGGCGGGTGCTGGAAAAATGAGTCATTTCTCCTTCCTTCAGTCTTGTTCTAGGTGATTTAGTATGCCCTTAATAAATGTAGATAATAAGAAAATGGGAGACAAGGACATTTCCTTTTAATTCTATCATTTTTTTAGTATCTTTTAAATGTGTTTTTGTTTTTGTTTTTTGTTTGTTTTTGTTTTTAGAGTAGTGCATATAACCTAGAGTTATACAATTCTAACTAATGCTACCTTGAGTTCATGTCTGGTAGACATCAAATTGGCAACTATTTATACATTGATGTAAATATTCTCAGTCTAATGATTAAGTAATGAATGATTGCTGGCTTTATTAAGACATAATTCTATGTTTCAAAAAAGCAAATCTGCCATATCATACACTGCTTGAAAGTCTTCAGTGATTTCCCCTTGTTATGATAAAGACACAAATCCATAGCACAACTGTCAAGCTCTTGATAATCTTGACCAGATTACTTTTCACTTTTTATTTCATAACGCACTGTCAATTTTTATTTCGGTCACATCGGCTTTAATTTATTTTCTTAAAGAATCATATTTTTTTCTCATTCAAGACCCTCACACTAGTTTCTCCCTCTGCAGAGTGTGCTCATCACATGCCCCCCCTCATCTCATTCCCCCTTCTCTTCTCTCTTTACAGTAGTTGTGTAATTAATTGTTTAATTTTGGCTTTCCGGTAAGTTGGACAGTTGGACGTACCATTCAAACCTAATCACTGTCGTAAATGAAAAGTATTTCATAGTAAGTATTTATCAAATCAAGGGAATAAGTGAATAAATTAATGAGAAAGTGAACAGAATGATGTGAAGTGCGATATATAATGGGCAAAAAAGAGGAAGTAAAATTGAAACAAAGCTTTTATGGTGCTTTTCTCAACCATTAGCATTAAACGACATTATTTTAAATATGTAAAGTAAGACAAAGTAAGGTTTGGGCCATTCAAATGAGGAAATATATTGCCATAAAATGGTTGATGCAGGGCTTTGTCATTATATCAATGTGATTAATATAACAATATCCAATATTTAATATGTAGGTTTAAATTATTGACTAATTTATAAAATTTTAAGTTAAAATTTGTTAATTTCTAAAAAAAAAATTGACAAATCTAATGAAAAGGTACATGGACTTTTTGTCCATATTAAAAAATACTGATTCTTCCATAGAGGCAATATTTATTTCATCTTCAGATTAGTCACACCTTCCTCCACATGTCTTCTTTACTGTCCAAAAAAAAAAAAAAAAGCATTTTTTCCAAAACAGTTTACCCTCATTATTTCTCCCTGTAAATGATAAATATATAGTTTATAGACATATATTTATATAAGTATAAATATATTCACACACTTTCACATAGAATTTTCATGCTTTAAAGTATACTTCCAGTCTTTATTCAACAATATTTTTACTATGTTACTTAGCAAATGGCTTTTATTTTTTGGAAGATGTAGGAAATTTATAAATGACTGCTTTTAATTATAAAAAGTATTTAATATGCTTCAGTCAATCTAAAATATAATTCCAATAACATATCTTAGAGGTTAAGTGGGGTGAATATTTACCTTTTTTTTTTTTTAGCTGGTTAAAGTTTTGTCAGCATTCAGAAAAAACAAGGCACAGAAGATAAGCTATCCTTTGATTATATTTCATAACAGATCTCTTTAGGTGACAGAGCAGATGGTCACCAATGTGTAAACAGAGCACTGAATTAACCAGAAGAATTCCAGCATGCACATAACTCAGACATACATGAGATTCAGTCTTATCATTTAACTCTGCTAATTTCAATACATCCTATTCTATGTCACATAATAAAATTTTTCATAAAAAAAATAATTTAATAATTAAAACTTCATTTATGCTATATCATTATTACATACTGCTTTTATCTTAATATTACTTTGGCATTTTAAGTATGTCCAGAATTACTAACTTTAATTTTATTTTTCTAATCTTCCATGGAATATATTTATATAATCCTATTATATGTGATATATGTGACACAATATATTTTTATAGTCACAAAAGAGAAAAGATTCAAAAGTAAAGAACATTGCTGTATTGTTTTGTCCAGTAGTTCTCTTAATTTCTGTTGCTACATTTGATATGATTTTCACCTTTAAAAATATATTTAAGGATTACATGTGATACATCTGATTGCCTTTTGCTAAATTTTGAAATAGAAATCTAAAATTTTTAATTCTGAACTGCTCTATAAATATTTCTCCACTTCCTGTCTTAAAATAGATATGAAGACAAGCTTTAGTTGATTTCAGCCTTAAATTTTTGAATTTTAAAAATTGGAATTTTTATATGATATATTTTATGGTATAACTGAAAGCCAATAAAAACAAACAAATTATGATAATGGGAGATCCAAATTGAAATGATTACAACCAGTCCTAATTCTTCATCCTTCAGGTTCATCCTTACTGTCTTAGTTTGTATATATATATTTTTTCTGCTTCCAACTTATGTCTTTTATTGTCAGAAGGGAAAATGATCATCAACATACAAATTTCCAGGGGTAAATGTTCTATTTTCTCACAACCTATGTCATGAGGAATTTCTTCTTTAATCTCTCTGAGTTTTCACTTAATCTAGTCTAGGGGAAATACATACTTCTCTTTAAGTTTCAGTGTTAAAATATCAATGGATTTGGGGAAGGAGTTTATATTTAGCAGTTTTTACAAAGGAAATATCCACTTGTATCATTTAAAAAATATGATTAGATAAGAATTACAGGACGGTGCAATGTCTGAAAAATATGTATTTGCTGTAAAAGAATTATTTAGAGGATGAGACCCAATTATCTTTAGAACTAATTGTACTTAAATTTCTTATTGCTAGTGTAATAAAGGGCTCTAAGAATTTAACAATATACTGGGATTAAGAGTATTGATGAAAGAATTTAAAAAATTTAATTCAATGAATATCTATCATTGTTAAAATCTACACAAGATCACAGAAAGCAAGGTGCTCAGTTTTCAAGAAGGTTAACATTTAAAGAAAAATAAAATTTTGTCCAATTTTCTTACCCTTTTACTCTTGTTGATTGCTTTATAATGATGATTTGATTGCCAAATTAGACATTGTAGAAGATTAAATTACAATACTGTTGACTGGGGTAAGAAAGAAAAGAATTAGCTAATGTTTTTACTGGTATTTTTCTCTCTCTTGAGTCTTCCTAACTTAGGGCTCTGTAGTCCAGCTAATAGTGTAGCCTCACTTCAGAGATAAGAGAGTAATAGAGATGAATTTTAGGACAGGGGAATGGGCAATTTATCTTTCTATTAGCGAGAGTTAAAGTTACTTGTACATCAGGAAGACAAATGTACTTATTTCTTTTATTAGTCTAGTAGGGTTCAATACTAATTGTGATTTGAATCAAACCATATGCACTAAAACTCATTGTAGTTTCTAGATCATATTATATAATAATTTAATTACTCAGGAGATTAAACAGTTTCCCTCTTAATATAGCAAATGCGTGCTGGGAGAAAAGATGTACTTAAAAACATTGAAAAAATGTTAAAGCGTCCATTAGTGTACGCCTCCAGCACAAAATGAATTCCACCGTATTGGTCTTTTTAAAAAAATTTTTATAGAAATTTAAGTTTTAAAAAGTGCTTTTTTTATCTTTAGAAAAATGGAGCAGGAATACAGAGAAAAGCCAAAACATGAGATGAGATAAAGGGAACATCCTTCCCAACTAGCTTCTGCTAAAATATTCGTTCCATTCTAACAAAGAATTGTGAAAAAACAGAAATGTTATCTCTTCTCCAGGATATGTTTCTGGTATGAGGTTCTCTAAAAAATGCCATTCTTGGCTATTTATTTATTTGCCAAATGTTTGTTTCTCGAACCTGATTCTATTTTTTTTTTTTTTTTCTGAAGAGCGGTAGTCAGAACTAATGACTATTTCTTTTACAAAGTTTTGAATGGCCTAGGAAAATGTTTTAAATATAGTGACTGCTTCAAACAGCTGATTGTTAGTTTAATAGTTAATAAATATGGAAAATTTACATTTTTTCTTTAATAAGTTATTTTAAAGTGTCCTAAAGAAATTAAAGTACATTCCTTTTGTATTTATATATTTATATTTTATAGATCAACAGAATTGGTTGAGAATAATGAAATAGAGTGAATTATGTTGAAATCTTGTCACAAGGTGGCACTGCTGTTTTAAATATAAGACTATACCTAACATTTCTCATTTTGGGGGGTGATCTTTCAAAATCTTTAAAATATTTTGAAAATATGTCATACTATCACAAGGATTTTAGATCTCCAATAAACTTTTAAAAAGAGGCATCCATAATTAGTGTTGCTTCTTGGCTACAATGTTTACAGTTTTTTGGTTTTTTTCATCAAGGTCTTTGAAGTTCCTGGTCTCAAACATCCTGCTTAACTGAATTTAGATATACAAATCTAATTTAATGCCCTTAGGGAAAAATAAGCAGACAGACCTATTTTAGGCCATAATACTTCTATTTTTGACTTTCATTTCTTTATTAACTTGTTAAAAAATAATTGATTCCATTTTAATAAATGTCATTATTAGGGAGCGAAAATCCACTTTTATCCCTTAGGTTAGTGATTACTATTTTTTTTTTTTTTTTAGAAAAGAGAAAAGAATTAATATTCCAAATTGGTATTTGGAAAGAAGGCAGTGCCATAAGACTTACTACACACGTACAAACATTTCATATGCACAAAGTTGAAATCAAAACCAAGATAAAATAACATCATACACTCTTATAGTCTCTGTGAGAAATATTTATTTAGGCTTATCTTTACTGTACATATAGTCATGGTTTCTATAGCTATAGTTATAATTACAAAGTATCATTTTTTTTTACATGAAATCAGTACTCTCAGAATAAAGTATCTGAACTACAAAAGCCAAAAGGTAAGAGGTGATGCTTATTAAGCAGGCTAGAAACATTAATAAGGATAAAAGTTTGCTAAAGGCAGAGTCACCTTCACAAGTGTAAAGCGAAAAGAATATTACCAAAAACAACCTTCCTGCCTCAAGTTACTGAGATAGTATTAGTTTAAAAATATAGTTTTTAGAAAGAATATCATAACAGCTTTTAAGCTTAGCAAATTGTATGTTCTTAAGGAATAATTAAGTTGGATCTCTAACCCTGAATGAACCTGCTTGCCATATGAAAATAGCTTGTGTGCTTGTCTTCAGATTTAACACATGATTCACTCACGCTAGCATTCTCGGACAGGTTGGCAGTCTTGTAGGTATGTATACCTTCTGCAATGAGCTATTCCTCTGAATATTTTTTTTTATTAGTTACTTGGAAGTAAGGACAAGGAAGAGGAAGAAAGAAGAGAAACCTATATAGTTTTAAGTGAAAAACAAAATCCTCCAGCTAGAGATTCCTGCACTGATGTCACCTTTGCAGAGATCCCCTTCCTTGACTGCTACTCACTCTACCCAGTGCCCTGACATGGCGGATATGGACTTGTGTGTTGTCTGTCTCCATCACTAGACCATAAACTGCATGGGAACAGGATTGTTTTGTCCATTGCCACATCCTCAGTGTCTCAGCCACTCAACAACACATGTTAAGTGTCTCAATGAATGTTTGTTCAATAAGCAAATGAATTTTCATCATTGACATAGAGATGTGATTGCTTTTTATTTTCATCATAATAAGGAACCCATATTAAACATCTATTAAACGTGAATTTTGGGAGCTACTATTAGACAATGCCTGAAATTTCACTTTACCTTTCTAAACTTTTGAATGTCTGATGTTATCTTTCTGTAATCAATCTGCAACATATAACATATAAGAAATATGTAGCAGTTTGAGGAATCAGAATATTTGAGCTGTGGCCACCAAGGGGCATTAACTTGGTCAATTCAGCCTATTTTAAGTCTGATCTCAGCCTTAAACACACAAACATTTAATAGTCTTCTTAGTGGAGATTATTGCATTTTCATAATAATAATTAAGCTTACTCATACTTCTCAAACTGGGCATGCTTGCCCCCTGGAGGCAGCTGGCTGAGTACTACAGCCAGAGTACTCCCATGAGGGCGAGTACAGAAATATATGGGTAGAGAGAGGCAGAGAGCGTCAGCCAAGGTCTAAGCTGGAGCCGGGCTTCCCAGCGTTTTCTCTAGATACTTCTATGCATGGAGATTAGGGATATAGCTTCAAATAAGCTACCTTAAATATGTTTATACATTTTATAGTTTACTTCATAATATATCCATGTTTTGTTTAAAATAAAAATCATGTTCTAACCTTCTTACTCTCAAAAGATGATGCTCTAGATTGCTGTTCTTTCCCGCGACTTTATAAACTACTGACACACAGCCTGTAATAGAGTATACAGCTTGATAAGTGTGGCTTACACCATCATTCATCCATTTATATATTTGGCCACCTATTATGTGCCTAGTACTGTGCCATGATCTTGGGAAAGATAAGCAAGACAAATATGGGAGACAACTAATAAGCAAGTAAGTACAATGTGGTACCTGCAATGATAGAGGTGGACATGGGTTGGTATGGGAATTGAGGAGGAATATGTAGGTGAGCCTGAGTTAGGAAGAATTTTATTAGGAAAAGCTTCCTGGATAAAATTTTCTTGTACCTATAAAAGTATGAGTTAAAAGTGAAATTGCAATAAAAAGCAATAAAAACGTATCATGGAAATTGCCAACTGGTGAAATATTCAAATGGTGAAAGAGAATGGAAAAAATGGACAGAATTGGGAAATAGCTGTTAAGAGATCTGAGCTTTAAAATTCCTTCTATCACTCACAGTTCAGAAAACAAATGTATCTAGGGTTAGCAGGTACAACCCCTACCTCTGTTGGCTACTTTTATCCTTCTCTATTTCCCCCCAAATTAAGCTATGGGAGCTAGAGATCACTGGTATTTAGTGATAACTCAAGTGTGCCAGATATTGTGATATACTTTTTTTCTTACAATTTTTAAAAATAAAATTCTAACATTCACAAAAGAAGAGCAAATTGTATAGTGAGCTGGGAGAATATCTGGCTTCCAAAATAATGTTTGAACTGGTTTTGAATTCTTGGGTAAATTGCTTAACTTACATAGCCTGTGTTAATTAAGGTTCTGTGTATTGCAATGACATATACTAAACTTAGATGAACCAAAACAAAAGAAGACATTTTTTGAAGGATGTTGGGATCTCTAGTTGAATAAACAAGCATTGGGCGGGAGTTCAGGGACTTGGGCTTCAGAGACTTGAGTCCTGATGCTCTCATCTCCATTTCCATCAACTTCATCCTTCTTGTTGCTGAGGGGTTTTTTGTTGTTGTTGTTTTTTGTTTATTTTTTGTTTTTTTACTAAATGACAGAAAAGACAGCTGCCAGTAGTTTTATAACGTAGAGTATATCAAAATCCAACAATCTTCATCAAGATACTAACTTCTGGAATAATGAACTGTAGCCAGAAGTAAGATGAAATAATTGAAGAATAAGGAAGCAGAAATCATGGGGATGGGATGAGTGAAAGCTGGGGGGAAAGGATGTCGTGCAAACAATCATATGTACATCCTTTATGAGGACTAAATGATTTTATCTGTAAAATGAAGTCTTTGAAATACATGATTGCTAAGGTATCTCCTGGTTCCTAATATATACCTCTTTCAAAGTCCCTAGGTATGCCTGTAAAAAGTTTGTTACTTTGGAAGGGCAGGAGAAACTATGAATAAATAATAACATGTCCTGTAATATGAGTTTATCCAAAGGTCAAGACTACAGTGTGTCATTTTTAAGTGTATATTTTAAGGTGACAGGCCATTAATATAAAATTTTAATAAGAGAAGGAACCCAAACCAGACAATTTCATTTTATATTAAATACGTTTTAACTGTGTTGTCATACTGACATTCCCCACCCATAGACATGATAGAAAAGTAAATTAAACGAAAGAACAAGAAAATTTCTAGGTAAAAACCAAGAATTTGTTTCTCATTGCTGCTATTTTATATGTCAAAATCTCCAGTTTATCCATTTTAAACTTATCTACTAAAGTTTCTTTATAGCCTTAATGTTCCCAACATAGCCTAAAAATTTATGGAGTTTTTACCTTGAAATTCCAATACGAATAATTTTTTGGGTGTTCACATTTTATTTTATGTTATTTGGTTGTTACTCATTGAGTGTTCAGTGAATATGTTAGGCTCTGATAAAAATATATATATATGTGTATATATATATATATATATATACTTCAAATGTAGATATTATTCCTCTTTATGTCTTTAATTTTTAGCATGGAAATGTCAAAGATACACAAAAATAGCGAAAATAACATAATGAACCCTTTTATACCATCACCCAGCTTCAATAATGATCAACCCAAACTCTTTCCACCTGCCTGTAATCATGCAGAATCTCTGTCAAAGTGATATCAGGGAAAGCCAGTTACAACAATGGGCTAAATAAAATCCAGGGTCTCATAACATAACACAAAAATGTCCAGGTTTCAATAGAATTTCAGTCATCATACCAAAACTAAGAAAGATCTACATTAAGAAAAAAGATGTCCAGAGATGTCACCAGTGAGATGACAGAGATTTTAGAAATATCTGACAACATTTTAAAGCAACCATGACAAAAATACTTAAACAAGCAACTAAAAACACACTTAAAGCAAGTTTAAAGAAAAAAAAGAGAACACTCAAACTACGTGAAGCAAAAACTAATAGAACTGCAAGGAGAGATAGATGAATCCACTATCATATTCCCTGAATCAGAATTTCTTTCTGCTTTACATACTTTGAAAAGATTTTGCTTCCTGCACTGACAGAACTGATGCGTACTGTGTTATATTTTTCACTTGCATGTTCTTACCCCTACTAGATAACACTGCGTTCAAATAAGGGTAGAATTCATATTTGTTCATTTTTCATTAATTTCTTTATTCATTTATCATACCTATTCTATATTTGTATGTTATATTTGTAATTGCATGTTACTTGATGCAGAATAAATATACACTTAATGAATTAGTAAGTGTGCTATGTTGGGTAATGTGTAAGGTTACTAGAGATATAGAGATGAGATATTCTTAGCAATAATAAAATGATAAATCATATTTGTTAAGTATTTATTATGTGTCAGGCTCCATGTATAGCATTTTACTTGCACTGATTTGATTTTTATTTTTTCGTTGGTTTTATATTTGTTTGTTTGTTTCTAACCTTTGTGTGTTTCATAACATTCTCAAAAGATAGGTACTAATTATTAATTCCCATTTAACATGTCAAACAACAGAGGATGAAAGAGGTTAAATAACTTGCCTAAGATTACACAGTATTGTAGGCTGGATTTAAACCTAGGTAATCTGATTCAAAAATTCATGCTGTTAATCAGTACTCAGGGATCTCTAATACAGTTGGTGAACCTATCCATAAAAAGATACTGCTTGATAGTTCCACAGTATATTAGCAGGATGAAAGGAGGCACATGTCTGAAGGAAGAGAGACTTAGTTACTGAGGTACAAAGGATTAACAGAAGTTAAAGATAAGCAGAAGTGATAAAGGATGCACTTTTGGGTGGAAAGAAGTACACATACAACAAAGAACAAAAGAGAAAAGAGAGCATTGCTGAGGCAGCATGGGGATTATTATGGATGAGGTTTAGTGAGGAGAAGTGAAAAATGGATAAAGAGAGTCAAAGAGAGACGGGCCATAAAGTGTGAGGTATACCTTTCTAGGGAATTAAAGATTTTTTTTTTTTTATGAAGACCACAGGATGTTACTAAAGTACTTACCTTTGAGAAGATTTCCATTACAAAGAAATAACTCTGGAGCAGTGTGGACAGTTTAGAAGATATCAAGGTGAGATTAGAATTGCGAGTAACAGTAACTACAGAAGTAATTCTTATCTTTGTGCCTCCTAGAATTGAACACAAGTACTGGCACTAATATGAGAGCAACCCATATTCACCAAGTTGAACTGAGCCTAACCCGAGGGTCAGAAAGGTTTAATTACTTGTCCTCAAAACGTACCTCGCTATCTGGTAGTAGAACTGGGACAAGAATCTAAACTCATGCTTTCTTGTATCTTAAACACAATCTAAGAAACATTGATTACATCTATACCATTTGAAGTATAAAAAAATTTTGTTGTGTATTTAGAAATGCCCTTAAATAATATACACAGGTATAAAGTTATAGTTAAATCTCATTTCTTATCTTTCCTTATTGTGTGCTTAATTTTCTGAGTCCATGGCCTCAAATATTCAAGTTCTTGCTTTCTAAATGATCTCTGGAGTCATCTTCCTTGCAAGATAGTTCTCCCATTCACAAGTTTCTGTCTTCTAATGCCTAAGGGAAAAAGTAATGAAATAGGATAAGAAATCTGGGCTGGGGGAAAATTACCACCATAACAGCTATTAAAACATGCCATTAGTAACCTAATATAAAATATATATATATATATATAAATTCTCCTCTTTGAAAGACTAAGAGGCAACCTTTTGTTACTGTGCTGTGGTTATTTTTTTTTTTTTTTTTTTTTTTTTCTTTTCCCTGTTACTGTTTTGCCCTGAAAGATAGTTTTCTCTTATGAGGTCCAGAGATTGACATTTCTGTGGACTTATCTGTATGTCCAAGGACACTTCAAAGGTTAAGTAAATTCTATTTCTGATATTGTGGTCATTAAATCATAAATGCTAGTAGCTTAAGGTTTTGATAACTTTGGGCCCTTAATTTTGAATAAAGGTTCTATCACTACTTTGAAATATCAGATACTGCGCATTAGCAATGGGCTATAAAAATCTACAACATGGGATTTGTCAGACAGATTTGATGAGTATTTTGGCTAATTTTAGAAGTAGAATTGACCTAAATATACTATAGCATATGAAATAATATAGATACACTTTGTATATATACTCAGCAAGTATACATATATAAATATATACACACACAAACACATACTCATATATATATGCTTTTGTTTGAAAGTAAACATATAAATTTTAGTGCAATTGCCTTGTTTTCAAAGACAAATCTAGGGCAATTAATTTGGAAAGGAACTTTTATAATTTACCTAAAAATATTCAAGCATATCATTTAGTTATTTTAGTCTTCAGGAGGTCAAGGGGTTGTTTCTACTTAGATAACTGGAATGATTTGGAAATGACAAAACAAAGTTAAAATTGAAAAGAAATCAAAGCACTTGTTATAACTAAACATTAGAGACACAAGCCTAGGGTACACTTGCATAACAATAATTTTTTTTTTTTTGCAATACACACCTGGGTTTTTCTATTTATAGAAAGATATCATGAGTTTAAACACAGAGAAAAATGGCTCAGAAATCCAATAAAATTTGGAATGCACAGCTACTAGCAATATCAGGGGATTTTTACCCAATATATTTGCCAACAAATCAATAACATAAGTAAATCCTCTGCATTGTGGGCAATCAAATGCTCACTAACAGGTACTACTGCCTAAATTAATATAATCCCAGAAATGCTCTGTCTGTGTCAAAGCTAATGCCTTTGAGGCTTAAAATTCACACATGATAAGCTGGGGGATATTTCTTAATAACGGTTTAAATAAAAGGAAATTATGTGAAGATTCTGAATTAAATGCTCTCACACTGAGCAGGCTCAGTTTAAATTTTTCTTGTCTCTAGATGGCATGTTTCCTGCTGTCCATATTTCTTCACATTGCATACTCAAAGAAAGCAGACAGCATTTTTTGGAAAAAATATGACTTGTTTCATTAAAACCTATCACTGCATCTTGTGACTGTTGTAAAGATTGTGTGAGATATCATGGCTCACTGAAATGGCTCTCAACACTCATACTTTTGGACCCAGATCAAAAGTTATCACTTCTCTGAAACCTACCAAGATTCCCCAAGGAAAATCAGTGGCCTTCTCCTTTGTTTCTAACTACTGTCCCATAGTGTTCATCACACTATTTTGTAACCACTCCTTCTAGCTCTTGGGTACAGCATTAGGATCTGGCACATATTTTACTGAGTCAATGTGAATGTCATATTAAGTAGGCGACTGAGCGTATAAACAACATCTGTCATATAGTTTAATTGTAGTATTGGGTTTTAGTTAAATTAAATTTTACTTTGAAGGTCAAGATTTAACACAGAAGATAGCCAATGCAAAAAAGAAAAAAAGTCATGCTATAATGTTATAATCATGTTTCTTTAAGTTGACACATCCAGTTTGTTAATGAGCTAGCACTGTGCTCTGTTCACTAGGAAGATTACTAATACAGTCGTATAAAAATTTTTAAATAGCTATTACCTACTAGGAACAGTATTAGATGCTAGAGTTATATATGAATAAGGCGGAATTATAGTTGACCTTAAGGAAATATCAATTAAACAAAAATACCTACTCTCAGAAATTTTTAAACTTACTCAAAATATATTCTATATGTGTTATTTATTTATTATTTTGTTGACTAACACTGATACTGAAAAAAAAAAAACCCAAAGAAAAACAAAGTAAAGTTAATGCCACATTAGAAAAAAACTGTTTTTTCTTCTTAGAAAGAGAACTGCAATTGTTTAGCTAATGACACAAATTTAAGAACATGGCTTGAAAATATTTATTCAAGAAGTACCAAAAATATGACATTTGAATATTCTTAATAGTCATATGAGAGAGAGAAAGAGGAGAGAGATAGGATAGAGGGAGAAGGAGAGAATAAGGTAGAGATAAGTTAGAAAAGGAGAGCATGAGAATAGAATTGAAAAGACTTAGGAAGAAAGATAAAAAGGGAGAAAAGGAGAATGATGAAAATAGGAAAGAAAAATAATGGTTAGGAAAAGTTTAATGTCAACAAAGGAGGCAAATACAGATACAAAAGCAAGAGGAAACCAAAAGAATCAGCTAAAATAGTTGATTCTAGGGCTTCTGAGGATTGAGAAATGGAGAGGTGGATATATGCAGGGGGCAGTTACATTTGTGTAAAAACCTTTTAGGTTTATATAAATTTTTATAAACTTAATGTGAATGTATATCTAGAATTAAAATGAAAGTAAAACCTAAATTTAAAACCCTACCCTGACCCTTAATTTTTCCATTTAACAAACCTTTCTCTGCTCATTTTATGGCAACCTCCCTTAAAGCAGTTTTCTATAATGTGAGCTTACCTTACTTTCCTCACCCTCATTTTTTTTCAAGCCACTCCAATCAAACTTTAGTCTCCAACAGTCTACCTAATTAATTGGCTTTATTCAAAGCCAATGATGACTTGCATCTTGCCAGAGCCAATTTTTCATTGCGATTATCTTATTTGACTTCTCAATAGTATTTGACAGTTGATCACTGGCTCCATTCTTGAAATATTTTTCCTAAGTCCGTAGTGACATAACATTTGAGTGTTTTTCTCCTTTCCCTCTCTACCTCCCTGGTGGCTCCTCTGAAGTCTCCTTCAATAGTTTCATCTCCTTGACAGATACCTAAGTGCTGAAGGACTCCAGCTCTTGGTCTTTAGCCCCTGTCTTTTCTCATTCTAATCTTCCAAGATGATCTTTCCAGTTTCGTGACTAAACTATCAACCACATGCTAATGACACACTTAAGTTTACATTTCCAGACCAGATCTCTCCTGGGCTCCAGGCTCCTATGGACCACTGTTTACTCAACATATCCACTCTCAGTTTAATAGATACATGAAAGCTAACAGGGCCAAAACAGAATGAATAATTCTCATTTCCCCTCAGTCTGCTCCTGCTCAAATGCACTCCTCTCAAACCTTCCCCATCCCAGGGATTGGCATTATTATCTGCTCTGTTGCTCAGATGGGAAGTATGAGTCATATTTCCTTGTATCTCACAACTAACTATTCCTTCTATATAGCTTGCCACATCTCTTCTGCCAAAATATATTCCAAATCCAAATATTTCTCATTATTTTCACTGTATTTCCATAATACTCTTGTCTGAGATTCTGAAATAGTCTCCAATTTAAATAGAACCTTTTATTTATTCTTGCTTAAATGCAGAATTATTCATTCATTCTTGCATAAGTTCAGTCTTTTCTGCATACAAAAGCCAAAAGTATGTATTTAAAATGTAAATCAGATTATGGCATTTCAGACATAGAATGTTCCAATGGATTTCTATCAGAATCAAACACCCATATTAATTTACAAAATTTATACATTTCTACATAATTTGGCTTCTACCCTCTCTCCAAACTCATTCTTACTCCTAATTCACTATATTCATCCCATACTGGCTGTCTTAGTCCACTCAGGCTGCTATTACAGAATACCATAAACTAGGTAGCTTGTAAACAACAGAAATTTATTCCTCATAGTACTAGAGGCTAAGAATTCCAAGATCAAGGTGTCTGCAGATTCTGTGTCTGATGAGGACCCACTTTCTTTTCATAAATGGCTGTTCTCATATGGTGGAAGGGACAAAGGATTTCTGGAGTCTCTTTTATAAGAACAGTAATCCAGTTCATGACTTAATCACCTCCCAAAGTCTTCATCTCCAAATATTATCACATTGGGGATTAAATTTCTTTCAATACATAAATTTTTGGGGATACAATCATTTAGTGTATAGCATTGGCTTTCTTTCCACCCCTCAAATATTCAAGCTTATTTCCATTTCTGTGCCCTTGGTATTCTGCTTTGAAACTTCTCTCAGAAAATATTTACATCGCTCTTTATCTCCTTATTTAGATCTCAACAAACGTCACCTCCTCAGAGAAGCATTTCATGACCACTCCAACTAGAGGAAATCTCCCTCTCCTCCCGTAGCTCACCATATTCTCGATAGCATTAATTTCATTTTCTCCAGAAACAAAGCACCTGGTTGTCCTAAATATGATTTTTATGTATTTTTTACGTATTCTTTATATGTCAAAAATTTTTATCCTCCCATAGGGATATAAGATTGCTCCCTTCATATGTTAGTGTGTCTAAACAAGTATTTAGCACAAATAAATGCTTAAAAAATACGTTGTTCAGTGCATAAGTGAATCTGCTGTTTTAAATCTGCAGCAGAATTAAAAAAAAATGGTCTTAGGATGGCTTGAGTGCATAAATCTTCCAATGCACCTCCTTTTAATCCTTTTGAAATATTCTGGACCCTCACTATTCCAAAGCTCTTGTAGGCTGCTGAGGTAACATGCTGGCTCATGTCTCTTTACATGTGTACATAGTCGTTATTTCCTTTACCTGAGATTCTTTTCCCTTTACTCTATGAAGAATTCCAACCTGCATTCATGAAAACTATTTCCTTCTGAAATAATGTGACACTTCCTCCTTCCCTACTCTATCACTAGGTTTAGTTCCTTTATCCTCTGCACTGTCATACCACTCTCTATGTATCAGTCTGATTTTATCATTTTTTCACTTTTTGCTATCACTTTCAAGATTGTGATATCATGGAGGAAAAAGATTTTTTATCTTATTTACAATTTTCGTATGACATAATATGTAATTCAGATGTGACTGAACTTCTTTAGGGAGCACATGTTTTCATACAATCTATAACATGACTGCATCAGAGTTCAATAGTTTTTGTATTACTAAATAGTGATTGTGATTCCTATAATGCTAGGGAACTGTTTAGATTTTATTAAAGGTTAAGTGGGAAGGTAGAGGTTACATCATATGGTATGTATAAATTTTTTTCCCAATTCCTCATTATCCATTTCTTCCTGTATTCATTTTGCATGTTGTCCTTATTGGGTTCTTTACCTGTCAAGTCTATTTGACCTTCTATTGTCAATAACTAGTACCAACTAGAAGCATCCTCAGTGAATCTTTGTATTAATTGGGATATAATATATGTGTATAACAGCAAATAACAATGACTAAAATCTTTTCTTATGTAATGAAATGAAAATAGAAGCTAACGGCTGGCTTGGCAGATATGCTCCATGAAGTTTTCTGGGGACCCAACATTTACTATATTGTTGCTTAGCAATAGAGAATTGACCTTATCTTATATGGACCCAAATATATCATCAGCACACTCACATTCCAGGCAATGCAATGGAGAAAAGAATGAAATAAGAAATGCATCTATTTTTCCTTAAAAAGTAAAATTCAGAGTTGCTCACATCACTTTCGCAAATATATAATTGGCTATAATTTAATTGTCTTCTATATTTAGCTGTATAGACATTATTCTTTTCAGCCATTGGTCTAATTACTATTCATTAAAAATAATTAAGACAGTATATTTTATGTTATGTATTTTTTACCTCAATAAAAAAATCTTTGTCCAAGGCAAAGTCACAAAGATTTTATCTTGTGTTTTCTTCTTGAAATTGTATAGTTTTAAGTTTTACATTTAGGTCTATGATACATTTTAAATAAAGTTTTTTCTGTGATGAGATGTATGGGTCAAAGTTCACCTTTTTGGGCTATTGATATCAAATTGTTCCAGCATCATCTGCTGAAATGTCTACACTGTCTACACTCTGGCATTTGTCAAAAGCATGTTAGTTTTTTTTTTTTAATCTATTGCTGTTTAAAAGATGACAATTAGGAAAAAATGTTAATTTTGAGAGTTAATTATTGTGATAGGTGCTACAGGATCTATCAGAAATAATAAATTTTTATTAAAAAAAATTTTAAAACTCGGTAATTACTAAAATATGTTTTATAACTTGCTGTTTCCAAAAGGGAAATCTAGATAGGTAAAATTTATTTAAAAGCTCTGTTCCGTTCTCATCTCTTCTCAGTGTGATACTATACCTCTTGCTCGTTAAGAAGATTCCACCTGCCGTCAGTGTTAAATGCAACTGAAAAGAAGAGTTACCTTTGAAATTGGAAACAAAATTTAAAGAATGAAAAAGGAGAAACACATACTGGTGCTTATCCATTTGCATAACAAATTAAAAAACATTCGATAAAGTACAGAAAGATGAAAAGAGAAAGTGGAATAAGTAAAAGGCCGGCAGGCATTTTCCCGTCAATTCTTTGACAAGTAGTTGTGATACTAGTGAGAAGGGTGAGAAAAAGAGGACCCGAATAATGTTTATTTGTTTTGATTAAGTGACTAATTGGATGAATGATGAAAAATGAAATTAAAAAATGAGGGAAACATGTACATTTTATTTCTTGATTTCAACAAGCCGCTTGACTCTCCACCACATCTTTATAAACAAAATGGAGAAACTTGGGCCAGATACTGCTAACACAATTGGGTATATTTAACTGTTTGAACAAATATACCTAATGGTTGTTGATTAATGGGCTAATGAAAACTTTAATCAACAAGTCTTTTTGGCTTTTGGTCTATTAATTCAGATGAGTAGCGATTCTTGACATTGCATAGCATTTTACAGTTCACAAAAAGCTTTCGGGTGAAGTATCCCATTTGATCCTCATCACAGCCTTATGCTGAAGGCTGGGACAATGTGATTATCTTTATTCAATGAGGTATAGAAACTGATATTTGAAGGGATAAGTGATTTGCCTAAGAACATATGGGAATGCTTATGCTTATTGCTATTTCAGTTATCCCTAAGAGGGATAACTAACGTGTTGGATAAAGTAATACAGATTTAAAAACATCCCCAAAGTGGAAGCATAGGATAAACCTTATCCTATACTAAACAAGATAAAATTTAATTATAATAAATATAAATGTACATAATAAACTCCCCCCCCCCTTTGGAGTATTTACCTCAGTTCATAATTACACACTTCTGCTGCAATTATTTGATTCCTGCCTGACTCTGGAGACTATATGGTCATTGTTATCAATGTGTCCATGCTCAGCAATATATTTGGCACAGCTTGGCACTAGCAGTTACACATCAAATAATTAAATAAATTCAGCACAAAGTTTATTTAAAAATGTCAAATATAAAAGTCAGAATTCAAAAGACCTATTTTAAGAACTTTATACCAAAAAATATGAGCAGAGTTATGGCCAACCAGATCATGTGCAGAAAAGCATATTGAAAAGGACTGAAAAAAAATTTTAAACATTTAACATGAACATGTCTTTATTTGAAATAATTTTTAAACATTTACAGGGGATTAATATGGGCAAGAAACAGATTTAAATGGGTAGTTCCAAGGTGAAACTAGGGTCAAAGAATGGCTAGTCTAAGGAAGTAGGTTTATTCTTTATAAAAATAAAAATTTAATAAGATGTAAAACTAGAACAATTCAGTTGTAGGAAACAGTATTGTGCAATAAGGGAATCTGAGTCACTGGAAGTATTTAAGCAGATCTGAATAAACTTGCCAAAGTCATGACAGGGATAATTCATTTTCTTGAATGAAAATTTATTAGATTCCATTTTATTGTAATATATTCCTAATTAAAGTGATCATAATGTTCTGAATATACAATTAGTATCAAGCACAGGAGGAAAAAAAAATGGATACTATATATCTATTATATTTGTTCCAATTTGACTTCTCCCTGGTTTTTGGCACATTGTATTTGAACTCTTGCCTTTATAACAAATAAGATATGATTTAGTTTTTATTATTGTCAAATTTTAAAATATCCAAGTTTAAACAAAAAAGAATTAGATAACTATTAAGTTAAAATTTTTCAAAATTATTCAACATTTATATATGCATAAAATTATTTTGGAGGACTGAAAGTGGATAAAATAAGTTTTAGTTGAAAACAAAGACAACTTATTCTTCCAGAAAATACTCTTTTCTATAGTTTAGAAATTTATAAAAGGAATTTTGGAGTTTTAAGAGTTAGAGTTATGTCTGTTAGATGTTAGCATTTGGATGTATAAAATGGGACATTGACTCAATACCTGTGATGTTAGCTGTTGCCTTGCCATTTAGAATCATGCATTGCAAACCTGTCCATTGAGAGACTTTCCTAAAGTATATCTAAAAGGCTAAGTGTTTCCTGCTGTGCTTGATACACTAATTTTCATTACCATCTAGTATCTTCCTGTTGGTAATTACCTGCAGACAACCACCTGTAGAAGAGCAGCACTATGTTTAGGTATAAATAAAATAGGCTATATGTGTACTTTTCCACTTTTTTCTGCAAAAAAAATAAGTGTTTTACTCCTGCTGTTCAACGCATTTTAAACATGTGCTGTTCTTTAAATTTAAAGCAAGTTTAAAAAGAAAATTAAATGAGATTCATTTGGCAGCATTGCAAGTTAGTATCATACATTTGGTACACTGTTTCCAAAGGAAAGGAATTCTATGGGAAAGAACTACTTAAAAGTAACAAACAAACAAACAAAACCGAGCAGAGGACAGTGTATTGGAAATTAGATAAAGGTCTGCAATATGATATTAGAACTAATGAGATGAGATAGAGCAAAGGAAAAACCAGACAGAATAAAGAAGAAAATATTCCCAAGTGTGAAGTCTATTATTATGACAAATATTGTCCCAAGAAGTAGTGAAAACTTTGTCTCCTAAATAATTTCAAAGTAGAGTAGGAAATTAGACTGAGACCATAAAGTGGTGGCAAATCTTTATTTTCAGGATCAAAGAAGAAGATGATAAAAGAAAGAAAGAAAGAAAGAAAGAAAGAGAGAAAGAAAGAAAGAAAGAAAGAAAGAAAGAAAAAGAAAGAAAGAAAGAAAGAAAGAAAGAAAGAAAGAAAGAAAGAAAGAAAGAAAGAAAGAAAGAAAATTATAATAGTATAAATTTCTGGAAAAATTTTAGAAATTCTTTAAAGACTTTAACCAATCAAAAGTAACATGATTTAATCTTTGTACGACCATTGGAAAACTAAGACTTGCAGGCCTCTAAGGAGACTGCGGCCTACCTGATACGGGAATATGGCTTCGTCAGAGCCTGACCAGAGGACACTGTTGAGCTGAGCCCAAACTCCTCACCCATGGAAACTGTGAGATAACAAATGTGTTGTGTTAAGTGGCTAAGTTTGTGGTAATCTGTCATACATCCATAGAAAATTAATGTAAGCATTGATGTTTAAAATAATAGAACGCTACTTAAAAGATTTTAGGAAGAATATTTAACTAATATAGTAATGAATTGAAATCAATGCCAGAAAACTCTGCCTGCTTCATCTCATATTTGCTCACCAGTTAGTAACTTTATGATCTAAGACCTTTCCCAGAGCACATCTTTCATTTTCATTCTGCATTCTTTCTCTGGTTAAATTGAAGATGAAGGCTTTCCTTTCGTTTTTTTTTTTTTTTTAAATTTTACTTTAGCTTTGGGGGGAAAAACAAAGGACTAATTTGATTTTTAGATTAAAAATGTATAAAAATTTTTTGTAAGCATAATCGGAAAATTAAGAGAATCTCAGCTTTTTACTTTGTTCTGAGTATTAATAAAGTGTATTTAATGATGCTCTACCAATAAAGGCTATATATGAAAAGCCCAGAGCTAATATCATTCTGAACAGTGAAAAACTGAAAACTCCTCTACGATCAGGAACAAGGCAAGGATGACCAGTTTTGACATTCTAGTCAATATAGTACTAGAAGTCCTAGCCAGAGTAATTAGGCAAGAAAAAAGAATAAAAAAACTTGTAAAGCCTTCCATATTAGCACGGAAGAAGTAAAATTGTCCCTGTTTGCAGATGACATAATCTTATACAAAAAATAACCTAAAGACCATGGGAAAAAATATTGTTACAACTAATAAACTAATTCGGCAAAGTTGCAGGACACAAAACTAACATACAAAAATCAGTTTCATTTCTTTACAGTAAAAATAAATTATCTGAAGAGGAAACTAGGAAAACAATCCATTTACAACAGCACCAATAAGAGTAAAATACTTAGACATAAACTGAAATAAGGTGAAAGATTTGTACACTGAGAACTACGAACACTGATGAAAGAAATTAAAGAAGATACAAACAAATAAGAAGACATTCTGAATTCATGGATTATAAAAATTAATATTTTAAAGATGTTTATACTACCAAAAGTGATCCAGATTCAATGCAACCCATATCAAAATTGCAATGATTTTTTTTTTTTACAGAAATAGTCAAAGACAATCCCCAAATTCACATGGAACACAAAAAACTTTAATAACCAAAAGTATCTTGAGAAAGAAAAACAAAACTGAAGGCATCACACTTCCTGATTTAAAACTACATCACAAAGATAAAATAACTAAGACAGTATAGTGCTGGCATAGAGACAGACATATAGACCAATGGAACAAAATAGAGAGCTGAGAAAGCAATCCATATATGTGGTCAATTGATCTTTGACAGAAGTGCCAAGAATACACGATGGAGAAAGGATAGTCTCTTCATCAAATGGTACTGAGAAAACTGAATATTCAAATGCAAAAGAATGATACCTTACCATTATCTAACATTATACACAAACATAAATTCAAAATGGATTAAAGGCTGAGACATAAGATCTGAAACTAAAACTCCTAGAAGAAAATATAGGGAAGAAGTTTCATTGGTATTGGTCTTGGCAATGATTTTGTGGATATGACACTAAAATGCAGACAACAGAAGAAAAAAGACAAGAGGAACTGTATCAAACTAAGAAGCTTCAGCACAGCAAACAATCAGCAAAGTGAAAAGGTAACCTACTGAATGGGAGAAAATATTCACAAACTGTGTATCAGATAAGAGATTTATTTCCAATATGTAAGGAATTCCTACCACTCAATAGCAAAAAAATAAACCATAAATAACCTCATTTCAAAACTGACTAAACACTTGAATAGTCATTTCTCCAAAGAAGACATACAAATGGCCAACAAGTATGGGAAAAGGTGTTCAACACTAACCATCAAAAGAATGCAAAACAAAACCACAATAATGTATCACCTCACACCTGTTAAGATGGCTATTACAAAAACAAACAGACAGAAAAACACACAGAAGACAAGTGCTGGCAAGTATGTGGAGAAATGAAAATCCTGTGCACTCTTGGTGGGAAGGCAAAATGGTGCAGCCACTATGGAAAACAGTATGGAGATTCTTCCAAAAACAAAAATGAAACTATCATAGGATCCAGCAATTCCACTTCTGGGTATTTACCCCAAAGAAATCAGGATTTTGAGGAAATATTTAGCAATCCAATGTTTGTTGAAGCTTTATTCCCAATAGCCAAGATGTGGGAACACCTTCATTGTCCGTTAATTGATGAATGGACATGTATATTAGAAAGGGTATGGCATTTTGAATTAAAGAACAATCAATGGCAAACTAACTGCCTGGGGCCTGAATAAATCTTATTAGTGGGCTTGGTATAGCCTGAATAATGTTCTTTTAAAAATTTGAACTAATAATTTAAAATAGGACAATCTCACATGAAAACCAAAATTTCTGGTAATGTCAAGCCTGCATTTCAGCCTTATGAAAGTTGTCTAGAGTTCCATGGTGACACCTTTGTTAAAAGGGATGTGTACTTTCCAAATTAGTACAAATCCCACAGAGTGCAATTGTTTCCCTTACTTTGAGGTGGATTGTCAGTTGCCATTTTTCATCAAACATGGGTTTTGCTTTTGCTTTTTCTCATTCTGGTAGAAAAGAGATATTTTGCTGTACTCTATCAAAAATAGACAAATGAAAGATATACTGAAAGAGCCTGTGTTTCAAGAAAAAGGAGAGAAAGCCTATTTTCTTATATTAGATTATTTTTCTGTTTAATATGAGAATGAGATGCTATATTGAAAGATGATGGTAATAGGAGGCTTTCCAAAAGCTGTGTGACCATAGTTCTATGCTTTCTGCTGCTGTTGGTGCCCCCGTCAATACTGCATCCAATCCTCAGGACAATTTATTGCAATGCAGGATGAAAAAGTTAGCTACCGAAAATTAGCTACCAGAAATTAGCTACCCAAAACTTAAAGAATATCAAATCCTACCTCAAAAAACTGTGTTATTATTCTCTTTGAGTCTACCTCACTACTAGAAGCTACCTGTGTTGAATTCTTAGTTTATTCAAGCAGGAAAGAGACAGCTTGGACTGTTCTGAATAATGCTATCCTGATAGTCAACTTTTGTTATCTCTCTTCCTACAACATCAACATCAGAGAAATAGAAAATATTAGTTTTGGAGGAAACACATTGCATGTTGGACCTAATATGGTAGGTCAATCTCAAATTGAGCTAATGTCATTTTAATATCCCAAAGAGTTGTGTAATCTTAGGAAGCATGTGAATTAATGCAGTTTCTATTCAAATAGGAAAGTCTTTGACATGAGCAGGAAATCCTTATCTAGAGAGGTAAGTTTCCTCCCTCCCCACCACTATGTTGGATGTGAACAGGAAGTGATCCCAGAGTAAATGGCGACCACAGGGTAGGGCGGGACTTTTCACCCTCCACTCCCTGACAAACTCCCCACAAGACTCTGGTAGGCTTTCAAGTCCATTTCTTCAGTTTGGGGTGGACCTAGTAACAGGACTAGATGTGCTACCCAACTTGGTTTCATTTAGCATCTCATGACTCCAAAGACCAAGGCCCACATGCCACCCTCTAGAAGCAAAAGAAATGCAAATTTTAATCAAGAGATCAAGCTGAGTTGGAGCTGCAGAGTCTACGAATAAATGTTGGTAAATCTAGGGACTTAGATGAAAGAAACATAGTTGATTTATAAATGTGTTAAATTTGGAAAGCTAACCCTCCAAATTTGAGGAATGGTAAAATCATTTCTCAGTGGAAGAGGTCAAAGCATTTTTTAATCTCAGAAAAATTTTAAATTGAATATAGAAATATTTAGGAGATTCAAACTCATAATATTGATATTTTTTAGAAAGAGGTGCATATTTGCTATAGGTCCCTTTAATGTTGGAGAGAATCACAATAAGCACAGGGGTAAACTATGTTATTCCATTTTAAAATTTCTGTAGTTTCAAATTAAGACCTGTAATTATGCAATCATTTTAAGTTTATACTTTTTCGTTGTTGAAATCTATTTTGTATAATATAAAAGAAAATTTAAATTTTATTTTTTAAATGTAATTTATTAGCTTTATAAGAAATATTTAGTGTTTGGGAAGTTGTCAGAAAACTGAAAAATATAAGGAAATAAATTTAAACTTTTTTTAATCTTTGGTTTAAGATGTTTAAATGTTTGCAACAAATCTTGTAAATGGGACTAGAAATCATTTAAAGTCATTTAAAATAATTTGAGAATTTGCTAGACTTAGAAATAGAATAAAGTAAGTTTAAAAGCTTAAAAATGAACTGTTTTTATAATTATAAATTTAATTAGTCGAATATTTTTAAAGAGCTGAGTAAACTTCTGAATACACACTTCTGTAAGTAAAAAATATCTCTGAGGGAAAAAGACAAAATGAAACAAAAACAAAACAAACAAACAAACAAACAAAAACCTCCCACATAACCCTTCAATATTAGGAATAAAGTACATAGCCATTGGAATAGGGTGAGGATCTGGGTGTCATTTTCCAAGACTTGAAGTCTTTTGACATGTGCTCAGAGTCCAGAACTATATTAGGAATCAAAATTTGGCAAGAACTAGTATACGTAAAGATGTTTTATGAAGATCTTAATAAACTTCTCATGTGACTAATCTGTCAATAATGTTTGGGTTTGAATATGAATGCTTATGCTAAAGCCCTTAGAATCATTAATGTTACCTGGTTAGGATTAGCTTTTGACCTCAGCTCAAATCAGTTCTCCAGAGCAACTGTCTTTGATCACATGTGTTTGCTGCAAATTAAACAAACAAAAAATCATTTGAGATAACTCTGCTTTTTTCCCCCAGACTTAATTATATAAGGTGAACCCATGAATTCTGTGGTGTAACATTTTCTAGGACTTTAATGTTTTAACGATTGAAAGTAAATCATTATTAAAGGAAGGAAAGAACTTTGCTCCAAGTACAATCTTTTCTGTGGCGTATCTCAACTTAGAAGGTTATAAACTAATTAGGCAGCATGTGCCTCCCTATGATTTCACATAACTAGTATTGGTTTCCATTCTTCACTCAACTTGGTAGACATATTCTTTTGCTGTTAAGTTTTTCCTTTTGAAAAATCTCTTTTAATTACAAAATTTAACAGGGAAAACAGCAACGACGACAAAACCTTACCTAGCTCTGAGCCATAAAATATTGCAGCAGGTGGTCATAGCCACATGATGGTCAACCCCACGCAATGTGACTTTGGCCAAGGATTCTGATTACAGTCCTGCTGGTCTCAACTGTAATTCTTATGACAACCCTGTCCTGTAGTGCAAATCAATCATCAGGTACCCTTTGAGCTCTTGGAGACATTTAAGATTCCAAAGCTTGAGTCCCATATACATTTACAGAAGAAGCAGGGAGAGAAGCCACTCACCAGTCCTGTACTCAATCCCAGCATGATATACAATAATGACTTGTCAGGAAAGGAGACTGTGTGTCTTCACACTGTGAAATATCCAGAGGGACTTTTTTTTATGAATTCAAAAAAAGATTCAGCGGGGCTCTAGGCAAGAACTCATGCACACAATTTCAAAAGTGCATTACAATCTTTTAACAATTTTTTTCAGGGGCTATCATTACCTTGGTGCGTTTTCATGTGTCCTTTTAAAAATTATAAAAATAAAAAGGATGGCCTGAAACAGTCTCCTGGACACAAAGAATAGTCATCTGTCTTTTTCAGGGTTTATATTTTTCTTTTTACCTTAGCAGGGTGCTCTTTGCCTTTTAAGCATTCATTGATTTAGTTTTATTTTTGCCCATTCATAATGTGATAGATATTGAATGGTTGATATGTATGCATTTGTTGTGCAGCATTTGTTAGAATTAATTCAAAGGCTAAAGCTAACTACATTTTATCTTCTCTTAAGAATCAGATGGTCTTGAACACACTAGAACGGTGGTTATATTTTTTGGTACAAAGGTCACCTAGGAAAAACCTCTATCAGGAAAATACACATGTACATATACTTATAAAAGAAAAACATGCATGAATATTTAGAGGAGTCAGATTCCTTGAAGCTTTGTATTCCAGGTTGGGTTGGAATGGGGAAACCTACTCAAAGACAGTTTAGCATGCGGGTTTTTGTGAGGAAGCAATACCCACAGAAAGGAGGATGAGGACAAGATTGGGCAGAAGGAGAGGCTGAGCTGCAATGCAGACCAACAAAGCCTCAGGCAGTCACGATCATATGGGAGCAATCACACTCAGGAGCTAAAATGCCCTTCGGAGTTGTCAGGAGTTGGGCTGTATTGATAGTCACAGAGTGTGAGCTACCCGTATGCCACATGGAGCTGAGGAAGTCTCTGAAGGAACCGAGGAAACGTCCTCCCTTCAATTTTAGTCATTGAGGTAATTTTCTGAATTCTATTCTAAAATCTAATTTGAAGACCAATTAAGAACAACAGTTTGATTAATAATAGGTCTTACCTACCCAGTAATATATTTTAGGTATGGTTTACTGAGAGGTTCCTTAATTTATGTTTTGAACTTTTTAGAATCCTTTAAAGATAATTTTGTTTTAACAATTAGGTTTTAATCTCGTGAACGATTTCAAGCAGGTATTAAAATAACAAGCAAGTTGTTAAAATGCAGGAAGAGCTCATCTCACCACCACAAAGCTTGGTTATTACAAAAAGAAATCTTTTTGCCCTGGTTCTATTAGTGCAACTAAATTAGTGCAACTAAATAATTGCCCTCCTCATTATAAAGAAAATTAACTGAAATAAACACAAGATGAAAGATAATGGTAACATACTTTTCATCAAAAAAGTCATTGAAGTAACAAAAATAATCTTCATTGTTAGAGATTTTCACCTTTTATCAGCTTTGGTTGTCACCGAAATATTTTTATAACTAAATCTAATTATGCAAGTGGGAGTACTATTTTTAGTATGCCATATTTAACTCTCTAAAATGTCTCTGTTATGTAAGGCCCTAAAGGGTTGAATGATAGCCTGACAGGTTTTCAATAAATAATGACAATTTATCAGTAAAGAGGTTTACTTTCAAGAGATGAATAGCTAGATACAGCTGTAACATTAATTTCCAAATCCTCGAGACAAAACAGCATTGACAGAAATCATAAAATTTGGAGGACAAACTAGTTTGGTTGCGAGCCAGAGGGTATAGGAGTGAAGCAAGGATACATTTTATTTTAGACATGTTGCTTTTGAAATGGTGTGCCAAATCCAAGGAGAGCTATATTAAGCAGGTAGCTAGAAATACAAGTCTGGAGCTCATGGGGAAAAGGTCGGGCTTACTTGAGCAGAGGTGTCTGCTTTTACTAGGTTAGGCTCTCCTGGGTTAGGAAATGTGTCTGGCACGTTTCAGAAAGAAGGGTCAATGAGGCTGGGTTCCCCATTCCAGTGACTAGGCAGTGTGGTCTGTTGGAAAGGGTTATATCCAGAGTTACAGTCCACCACCAGCTGTTTGACCTTGAGTAAATCTCTGAACCTCAACTTTTCCTGTTGCTAAAAATGGGAATATCAAAACCTGTTAATGCTTTCTTAAAGAGTGATTTGGATCAAATATAACAATAAATGTGAAATCGTTTAGTAAATTTAAAGGTGCTATTCAAATACACATTATTATTATTATTATTATTATTATTATTATAAAGGATATGTTTGGATAATTGTTTGAAATATTTAAGCTTGAAAGGTAAGAAATAAACTATTCACGCAATAAACATCTGTGATATAAGACACAAAATTAGTGCTGGAGAAAGGTAGATAATAGGAAGTGGTTTCCTCTTTCTCATAGTTCACAAGTCCAGTAAAGAAAATAAAACACAGCCATGTATCAAGTACAAGCAGATAGAAGATATAAGCAAAAGATGTTATAACCGAACGAACAAATGAGCAAATAATTAAATAGGTGGACAGAGGAGAAGCATCTAATTCAAACCCGAAGTTCCAAAAAAGCCATATCGGAAGGATGTCTTAAAGAATGATAAATTGTTCCTTAGTTAAAGGAGCAATGAAAAGGAAGAAATCTCAAGCCCAGGCAATGTCAAGAGAAAATATTGAACATAAAATATTTGAGGGGAATTGCCCAGAAATGATGCCAAGAGTGGAGCGGAGGGGCAGATGGTGGCCAGATGACCGATGTCATGATAAGTTGCTTAAATTGCTGTGATGAGATAATGGTTATAAGAAAGGAAGTAGTGTGGCCTGATTCGCCTTTTAGGTGGAGCCATCTGGTGGTGGTGTGGAAAGTCTATTTGAAGAAAAGAAAATTGGATCAGAGAGACAAATCTGGAAATTATAGCAATAGACCAGTAAGAGATGACGAGGACTTGATGTAACTCAAATGTTGATTTGGATTCAAAATATTGGTAACTGATTGAGAGTGGAAAGTAGAAGAGAGGGAGAGAAGAAAAATGTTTCCTTAGTACCTGAATGGACAGTCATATGAACTGCTGAGGTGGAAAATGATGAGAAAGAGAATTTTTGTTTGGGTTTGGGTATTTTGAGTTAAGCACTGTCTATGAGATGTTTAGGCAGACATGCATAACAAGAAGTCGAATATATATGAGTCAAAAGCCTAGTAGACAGAACCTCTATGAGAGTTTTGGGCTAGAGGTCCAGATTTGAGAAGCATCAGCAGATAGAAAGGTGAGATAGGTCACTGATGGATAGGTAGATGATAGATTTAAATGAATATTTTGTTAATTGTATCCATAGTGCTAGAATAATTCCTAGTACTTGGTGGTACCCAGTGAATATTTGTTGACGAAGTGCGAGAAAATGTAAAGTTGTGAAAATAGACGTGCATACTCAGAGAAGTGGGTTGTGGTGAAAGAACATCAATATTTAAGGTGTCAGCAAAGGACACTAAGAGAAGGAAGAATAGGGATATTTAGAATTATACAGAGAATTGAGTAAGGGATGATTTATATTATGAAAATCATGAAGGAATAAAATTAAGGGAAAAAAATCAACAATTCTAAATCACTATTGCTTCAATTCGTATGACATCGTTGGAGGCGTCGATCAGGTGCTATAGCAGAGGCGGAACCGGAAGGGGTTAATAGGCTCTTCTTTGAAATTTGATTTATGGATGCTGAGTGTGAGGTAATGGCTGTCACTGGGGCACCTTCCTCATCAGGTGGCAAAAGCCTTCAAGAAAACAAAGTAAGATTCAAACTTATTCCCTTCTAATATTTTCCAAATAGCAGCTTGTTATCTTTTTAAAACTTAAACTAATATTGTTACTTCCTCCTTGAAAGTCTTTAATGGCTTTCATTGTACGGCTTCCATTATCTTCTTACAATTCGTCCCCTGCCAATTTCTCCATCCTCATCCTGTTCATTATTTCCCTTGGCTTCATATATTGAAAATCCTTTCCTGACTTAAGTTCTCTTTCAGATTTTCCCCACTTCTAACTGGAAGTTATTTCATTCACAAAGTGGTTCCCTCTCAACTAAGTCTTAGCTTAAATATCACCTCCTAAAATAAGTCTCTATAAACATCTAAAGTAGGTTCTCCCTATTTAATCTCTCAGCACCTCACTCTCCTTTCATTGGATTTATTATAGTTTTTAATTATGTTTTGGATTGGTTATTATTTTCCTCTTGTTCTTTTTATATATTCCTTTTTGCTTTTCTTCTTTTTTGATTGTTATTTATTATACATACCTCCACAGAATTATGATCTCCAGAAGGAAGGGACCATAGCTCTGTGTTCACTTCTTTATACCCTGTGCCCAGCTCAATATGTGTAGAAGGAATAAATAATAATGTTTGCTCACTTAACTGGATTTGTAAGTAATTCATCTATATTTATAAACAAAGCTTGATGATACACAGAAAAGATTTTTAAATATGCCATTTAAAAATATGCCATTTACCCACTGAATAAAAGTGATACTCTGTTTTGGACATTTGAAGAATAAGGTTGTATACATTTAAAATTTAATTTAAAAGCAGCATTAAGTATAGTAGAATTTGAGATGCAAAACAAAATAAAAACAAAGAAAGAAACAAAACTAAAACAATGATATTTTTCATAAGGCATAAAATTGTGTGATGAAAGGCAACATATCTTACTATCATCTCTGAGCCTCTCATGTAGCAACTTTGTAGGCTCCTAATAGAATGTAGACCACAAACTCACACTCTTTGAAGACATACATTTATGAGATAACGGAACTTGATAAACTTAACAGGTCTTCTCTATTTTACTTGGCTCTTTCACTAAAGTAACCTTCCTTCCACTGTAATTTATCCCTCTTAATAACCCTAGTAATCTTAATTCAGCAAATCTTTAACACATATCTGTTACGGGCTAAGAATATTGTAGTGCTGAGAACAGAATATAAATTAGAGGTAGTGTTTGTGTTCAAGGTATTCGTCATCTGTTTCAGGGATATTGAAAAACAGGTGAACCATTTAGGTGCTAGCTTGTATGATGCAGATTAACAGAATAAAGAAAGGTTGCAACAGCAGAGGAGGCATCATCATCAAGAAGATGGCTAGGACTGAGTAAATCAGAGAACACAGATGAATGACATTCTGTGATGAGAGAAAATTTAGAAGACTCAGAAGGGAGATTGCCCCTGGAACATAATATGCAAAATAGGGCTGCTCCTAATAGCCTACAGGCTCTAAAGCAAGATTAAAATAGTGTTGTCCCTCATTTGGGGAAACACCCTTGTGAGTAAATAAGTGATGGTAGTCATCGACTTTCTGTTTGGGTAAATGATGAATGAATTACTCAATAAGCAGCCTGTCTATAGAAAAAGTCTAGTTTCTTATCTCATATCCTCTATACAGAGATGGAAGCATTTGCATAGAAATAAGTTGATTTGAAAAGGGCCGAAAAGGAGAAAGGCAGAGAGATGATGGAGCTGGCATGAGACTGCAGAGGAAAATATCTTCTTGGATTTGTTTAATAATACTCGGTTCCACTTATGGTATATAGTGCCTTTGGTAATTTAACTTATGTGGTCACCTCACATCATGTCGTTTTAGATAAGGAGGAGAAAATATGATTCTAAAAGCAGAGTAATGACTATTTTGTATCTATAAATCATTCATCACATGAAGCCTTAATAGAAAAGTTATATTCATTGCCATTCGAAAATAAGTAGCTATACTGTAGTCCCCTTATCTGTGGTTTTGCTTTTTGAGTTTGTTACCAGCCATCAACTATAGTCCTAAAACATTCAATGGAAAATTCCAGAATAAACAACTCCTAAGTTTTAAATTTCATGCCTCTCTGAGTAGTGTTATGAAAGCTTATGCCATCCCACTCTGCCTTGCTTGGGACGTGAATCATCTCTTTGCCCAGTGTATCCACGGTGTCTATACTGCCTGCTCATTAGTCACTTAGTAGTCATTTTAAACATCAAAGATTTTCAGGGTATCATAGTACTTGTGTTCAAGTAACTTTTATTTTACTTAATAATGGCACCAAAGAAAACGAGTAGTGATGCTGGCAATTTGTATATGCCAAATGGAGGCTATATATATGTGTGTATATATATGTCTATACATACATATATACATATATATGTATATGTATATATACATATATATGTATGTATATATGTCTTAGATAATAAAACATAAATTAGCAATGTAACATTAAATTTAAATATACATACATATATATGTATATATGTATGTATAGACATATATGTGTGTATATATGTATATATACATATATATGTATATATGTATGTATATATATTTTCATATATATATATGAAAATATATATAAAAAACAGTATATCTAGGTTTCCGTACTATCTGTGGTTTCAGGCATCCACCAGGAAAAAGCTGGGGGGAGAAGGGGATGTTTTGGAACTTAACCCTTGTGGATGAGTACTGTATTTAATTTAAGAAACTTAAAGCAGATTCTACACATGAAATTTTTTCTTATGTGGAACCTGAGTGGCTTTTTGTGTGTTTTAATTTTATTATTTTTAAGTTTCTGAAGTTTTCAATAAAAAACATGTTAAAAGGCATCTTTTTTTTTTTTTTCTTCCAGTGTATCTGATTGGCAGTAAAGCTATATGGCTTTGTAGAATTACATTTTACATGGGATACAATTCTGGGCCTTTCTTTTCCTTCCTTTTTACCTTTAAATGAATACATATATTTGTTATTGTATCTCTAAGAAAATATTACCCAAGAGTTTTAATAAATGATTTTTAAAATGTGGATAAAATTCGAAATACTGGGATAAACAATATTAAACGTTTTCTTAGTCTAGGTTCCTTTAATTTTTAAAACTATGCTAATGTGCACTGTGACTCTTTAGGAAATGGAATATTATCAAAATATTTTTCAATCTTCTAGATTTCAGGACTTCTTTGGAGAAAATTCTTAAAAAGCTAGTGCTCCACCGAATATAAAACAACATTTCATTAGAAAAAAGCTAGCTAGACACTAACAACATTAAATTTATTTTCAATTATATAGGTAAGCTCTGCTTTAAGAAATCTCAAGATAGAAAAGTCCCAAGTGGAAATACTATTAAAAAGTGTAACATATTTTGATTATTAATAATACCTGTAATACCAACATAAGACAAATATGCCTCTTGTCTTAGATAATAAAACATAAATTAGCAATGTAACATTAAATTTAAAATTAATGTAATAAATGACTAAACGAATGCCAGATAGATTGCATTGATTCGATTATTTAGTTAAACCTTATCAAAAGAAGTGTGTCTTTTCCCTCGTTTCTTAAGCAATACTTCTTACTACTTTCCCTCTAGACATTACACTTTAGGAAAATGGCTATATGTGAATCATGTCATTTTGCAATTTGTTCTAGAACAAAATCTTATAAAATTTTCATCAAGATGGAGACTAATGACTAAAACAAGCCCCCAGAGCTGTCTTGGGGAGAGATCTATCACATCAGGTTGTTTTCCTAACCACTACCTCAATCTTATCTACTACTCTACGTGCTATGAAAACAGCAATGAAACAAATAAAATTAAATTAAACAGAAATATTCTTGTTCTCTTGGTGCTTACATTCTTGTAGGCAAAATTCAGTCTATAGATATCAAATGGAAATTATACAATCAATAGAACTTTGCATTAATAATTTTATAAGTCTATTGATTAATGCAGATCGACATAATTTAGTACCAATTTTGTAGAAAGTGATATATAAATTTTGTTTTAATGCAACTATTTATAGGATCATCACTTGTCATTTTTGTAGATGGGAACAGAATTACTTATGATTCTTTCTTCAAAAGGCTTTTTTGATTGTCACCAACTATGATATATGTATGAATATGAATCTATCGTTATTTCTCATTTGGTTTTAAAAAAAGAAAAAACCTAACTCAGCAGAGTTGTCCTTGCTCATTCATCAGAAAAAGATATTAAACTTGCCTTCGAAATCTCCCCTTTTCTTTCAGGCATTTTCACACATGATAAATAGTTCTAGTTTCAGCTTTACATTTACTAATTCCTATCACCTGGACCTACTTGTGAAACATTTTAGTTTCTGAAAATCTTCATAAATTTAATTTTCTAATTTTATTTCCAAACTTTAACCAAAAGTGGCTAGCACACTTTTTTACTCATCGCACCCAAACATGAGCAAACGAGGAAATGTTTCACATTTAGAGGTACTGTGGTGGCTGGAAAATTGACTCTTACTGGAAATTACTGTTTGACTATTGCTATGAGCACATACGCCTTTGATTATAGGAGCATAACATTCTAAACAAGCCTTCTGCTTCTGTAACTCTGCTTACGCGCTCCTGACCTGTGAGTCGACAGGTAGGAAATAGAAGAAAGATAGCCCTTTGTGTTGAGGCAGAATGAAGAATAGAGTTTTGGGCTTAAAAACCCCGTACCTCTACATTTCGAGGCTGCTTAATTTTGGGTCTGCGTACCCCTGGCAGACCCAGCTGGCTGAATAAAGAGTGTGTTCCCTATAACTCACCGAGTTCTAGTGGTCCGTGTGTCTTTCGGGGGCTGGCGGCTACAACGGTATGAGTTGAATGTAAATTGAAAGCCGACATTTATGACCTTTTAAAAAAATTTTTGTAATTAAAAGCAGTTTTTTAGCTTCAACTTATTTTTTATTGAAGATTATTATAGACTGAATTGTGTTCTCCTTCCCAATTTATATGTTGAAACCCTGGTCCTCAATATGACTGTGTTTGGAAAGAGAGCCTTTAAATGTGTAGTAAGATTAAATTGGACCATAGGGTGGGGCCATAATCCAATAAGACTGGTGTCTTTATAAATTCAATTTTAAGAGGAAGAGACACAAGGAGTATATGTGCACAGAGAGAAGGACGTGTGAAGAAAGTGAGAAGGTTGCTTTCTGCAAGCCGGGAAGTAAGCTCTCAGCAGAAACCAAACCTACTAAGACTTTGATTTTGCACTTCCAGCCTCCAGAGCTCTGAGAAATAAGTTTCTGTTGTTTTAACCAGCCAGTCTGTGGTATATTGTTATGGCAGCCCAAGTAGACTCATACAAAGTTCTTATTTTAAATTTAGTTAGAATAGGATGACATGGTTCTTGAAGTGCCAGAAACTTCCCCTACACCAGTCTAATGTAACCATGGAGGGGGATAGATAAAAACACTTATATAAGGTATTATTCTCCCCAGTTTGCCACTGAAGGCACCAAGGCTTGGAGACATTGTATGAACTCAGATCTTCTGATGCTATGTCAAGAGCTTTTACTACTATAGGCATGCTGCTTTCTCATTATCTTTCTGTCCTGATTTGAATGTTTCTTCGTCATTCACATTTTGTGTGTGTGTGTACTTTTGATGTCTCTGTATAATTATCTCCCTCTTAGTTTAATATTATTTTGCTGGCTTAGAATTTAACATTAGAAAATGTTTCACTTAGAAGATTAAGGGTCCACTTTCTTATCAATTGATTAATTGATTTATTCATTCAATGAATATTTAGTGAGCTTTAACTATGTACCAGTTACTGGGAATACAGAAATAAACAAAAAGCAGCCTCTTCCTCTATGATGTTTATAGACTGTTAGAGAAGAAATTAAGTCAGTTGGTTGTAGATACAAAAAAAAAATGGGAGTAAATGTTTAGTGAGTGAAGTTGTGTGTGGAAGAGCGAGCTGAAGGTGGTTTCTATATGATGGTCAGAAAGACCCTCTGAGGAGATGACATTTGAATCAAAGACATTTGACCAGATATTTGGCTTTCCTTGGACCAAGGGAAGGGAAGAACCAGGTGAAGATGTGGGCAAATGGATTCTAGACTTAGGCAACAAAGAAACATGCCTTAGAGCCGTGGTTCCCAAACTTGTTATGATCATTACAATCCCCTGGAGAACATAAAAAAAATTTTTGATACCCATACTGCATGCCTGACTGGTATCAATATTTTAATAACTCTATAAGTGTTTCTAATGCTCAACCAAAGTGGGGAAATACTGCATTAGATGGCAATGAACTTGTGTTCCAGAAATTGAAAGGAAGTCAATGAGACTAGAATAGATAAAGGATGAAAAGGAGGGGGAAAGCAATTAAAGATTATAGGTCATGAAAATTTTTTTGGATTTTATTTTGAATTTGCTGGAAAGACACTGGAGGTTTTGAGCAGTATTGTAGATTTTATTTGCAAGAGATGACTGCAGAGTGGAGAAATCAGGACAGGGTGGTTAAGGAGAGTAGAAAGTGAGAAAGAAATTTGGAGACTGTTACAGTAATTAACCTTAAATGATCATAATAAAGGTGAAAGTGATATTCAAATGAAATCTGATATTAAATTGATTGTTACTCTTTTGTTATTTTGCTTATGTTTTCATACAAGATTTTAGAATAATTTTTCCATCTTTGGTATATTATTTGCTGCACTGCCATAACAAAAGACTACAGACTGAGTGGCTTAAACAACAGAAATTTATTTTCTCACAGTTTTGGAGGCTAGAGGTCCAAGTTCAAGGTTTTGGTAGGTTTGTTTTCTTCTGAGGCCTCTCTTCTTGTCTTCTTGCTGCGTCTTCACATGGTCTTTCCTCTGTGAACATGCACTCCTGGTGCCTCTTTCTCTTTATATAAAAACATCAGTCCTAGTGAATTAGGGCCTACTGCAATAGCCTCATTTTAACTTAATTACTTAAAAGCCCTACATCCAAATATAGTCACATGCCGAGGTAGTAGAGAGTAAACTCTCAAGATACAATTTTTTTTTGGAGGGGAAACAAAATTCAGGCAATCACATTCAGTGTTCTGAGATTCATCGTTTCACACAAATCTTAGCTCATGTTTTCACTCAAATAATTGGAAGGTATAATAAGTTTAATAATGTAGCTTAACAGTAGGTACATAGTGGCAAACATTCTACTTGTGAGAGTCAGAGAAAGCTTACCAAAGGAGGAGCGTTGATCTAAATCTCTAAGTGTGCATAGACATTTTCAGGAGGTAAAGGCATAGTCAAGGAACTGTAAGATGGTATTCATTGTGTTCTTAATGCTAAAGGTGACGAAATCTAACTCAAACAAGCTTACAATAAAAAAGCTCGCACTGACTCACATAACTGAAAAGTTCAGGATACAGATAACGCTATCAGAATTTACACTCTAAGCTGCGCCTTCTTGTGTGGATTGGATTCTTAGAATTCTTAATTTCATCTGCTACTTCGATTCTCTTCATGTGGTGGAAAGAAGGCTTCTGATGGCTTCAGGCTTACAAGGTTCTTGTGTCTTGGGATCTTTCTGAACACAGTTTTTTCCCCTCTCTCCCATTATCAACATAAATATTTTAAAGGAACTCTGGTGTATTAGTTTTTTGTTGTTGCTTTAATAAATTATCACAAACATAGTGACTTAAAACAACACAAACGTATTACTTACAGTTCTGTAGATCAGAAGTTCAAAATGAGTGTCCGTGGCCTAGAATTAAAAATTAACAGGGCTGCATTCTTTTCCAGAAGCTCTAAGGCCTTGTTCAGTTTCCAGAGGCTGCCTGCATTCCTTGGTGCATGGCCCCTTCATTCACCTTCAAAGCCGGCAATGGTCAGTCCAGTTTTTCTCATACTGCATTGAACTCTCCTATCTCCTTTCCTCATGGTCATCCCAGTAAAACCCTTGGGATTATACTGGGCCCACCTGTATAGTCTAGAATAATCCCTGTATCTTTAGGCCAGTGTATTAACAAACTTAATTTCATCTGCTACCTTAGTTCCATTTTCCCACATAACATAACATATTCACAGACTCCAGAAATTAGGAAATGGATGTTTTTGAGAGGCCATTATATTGGATACCACACATGCCATCTGTTAATGGAAAGAAGATCAAGTACCACATTTGGCCAAGTTTCATACTGGCATCAATACCTGCTATAGCAGAGTAGTGGCAGGATTATAGAAATTGAGGAGAGAGAAAAAGGACCTTCATATTCATTCTCAGAGGGAAAGAGAATATATAATATGCATAAATACTAAGAAGAAAAATAAAGCAGGAAATTGATTCAAATAATGTTGGAAGTGGATATCAAACAGACAGGAGAGTTGTCCCCTGTCCAGTTGTGCTGACTGGAAAATTACTGCTTGGCTATGTCCATGGGAACATAGACTGTCACCCATAGGGACATAACATTCTAACTGTAAGCTTTCTGCTTCTGTACCCCTGCTTGCACACCCAACCTATGGGTCGACAGGTAGTGAATAGAAGAAAAATAGACCTTTGTGTTTAGACAGAATGAAGAATGGGATTTGGGGCTTAAAAACCCTGTACTTCTACATTTCGGGGCTGGTTAATTTTGGGTCTGTGTACCCCTGGCAGACCCAGCTGGCTGAATAAAGAATGCGTTCCCTATAACTCACTGAGTTCTGGTGGTTTGTATGTCTTTCGGGGGCTGGCGGCTACAACACAGTTATACATCATGTTGTTTAGAATACAGATAATGAAGAACAAATGATATCTTGTGATGCCTGACTTGAAAGGCATTAATTATAAAATTAAATGCTGATCTTAAATAAGGTGGAGGTGAGACTGTGAGTATTGGGTGAAAGGGGTGAGTCTTTAAAAGATCATAGAGTTCCATGTTCTCTTGTTCTCTCTTGCCAATGGGCAGGAGGAATTTTCAGGAGGGAAGGGTTTATTCACAGTGTATGGAGCTCTTGGAGCCCTCTTCATTCCTGCTCATGGACATGTAAAAGCTAAAAGGAGGGGTTTTGTCTGAAGCACCTAGACAGTGGAGGATTTGTTGATACTCACAGTATGCACTTATCTAATCTTTTTCTCCTAAATATCAGTCTGGTGACAGTGTGAATACTGAACCAAAGGTTTAGGCTAAGGAACAAGAAATCCTGTTAGAAGACTATTTTAAAAACCTATTTAAGAGCATAATGTAAGACAGAAGCCATGACGTGAAGAAATGAATAAAATGATAGTTATAAAAAAAGTTAAGAAAATAGAATCATCAATATCTAGATTTTTATGTCGTTTCTTTAACCTGGAAAAATAAAGTGTGCTTTAGTCAGGTACTTTCAGTTTCTAGAGACAAAAATTCTCCAACAGGCTTCATTCATCCATTCATTTATTTTTTTCATGCATTCAACACATTTATTGAAAGCCAGGCATAGCGCTAGGATCTGGGGCTACAACAGTGAACAACACAGATAGATTCTGCCATCATGGAGTTTATATTCTTTCGGAGGAAAGATATTAGAAACAATGAAATAAGTAAATAAGAAAATTCAGATTGTTATCCTTATTATGAAAGTGTGTGGTGAAAGTAACTAATGGGATCTTAAAATATTACTTTAGTTATTGGAGGCTGGGAAGGCCTCTGCAGAACTGATGTTTGAGCTGACAAGAAAAAAATGGTTTATATCTGGACATATAAACTCAATTTGTTTCTATCTGGCATTATTTCATAGAGAAGCGTTTCATGTTGCAAGCAAGGTGGCTGCTAGCCGCTTTATAGATATGTACATTCACTATATAGAAAGAGATCTCTCCTCTAAGAACTTCCTAGCTCTGAAGGAGTGATGTACTCATCCACGAAGCAATTGCTGGGACCAGACCAAGGGGATACGATCTTTGGCCAACCTGGGTCATAGGACTCTTCCTAGAGTTGGGATGGGTACCATAAAGGAGAGAGAGTACAGAAACAAGTAGAGGGAGTAGAGGCATTCTGCAAAGAAACTACATGCAAAGGAGGATAAGAAAATCATGGCAGGCAGGAAGAAAATCCTGTAGTCTCACAATATGCAACATTGATTATCTAAAAATATGGAAAGAACATTTTATGCACTGGAATGAGAAAAAAATGGTTAACTAAATGAAATGTTATCAATTTGTGAAAGATAGAAAAATATTTAAAGTGTGAGACCCATAATAATGATGATGTAGAAATTATTACCTAGACAATGCTGAATATAGTCACATAATTAAATATAATCAAAAAATGAGATCTTAAAAAAATATTGCCAAGATTTTGCCTTGCGAAGTTTGCTTAAATAAATATAAATCTTTATTATGGATGATGTATAAAAATCACATTTAGAACTATAAGTAAAAGAATGAACAAATTTCCTTTAAATAGAATTCTAAGCCAAAATAACCTGATGAACAAACACTATTGGACACCACTGGCTACCAAATGCAAATAAATATGGTACAATTAAACTTGGGAAATCAGAAATAGGTGGGAAATATGGAAGGAAAAAGTATTTGTTTTTGGCAAGAGGGAAATACAATTTAAAAACAATCTATCTTTTGTCGGGTATCACATTTTATGTTCAGACAAAAGAATTGGTAATTGCCACATATAAATAAGAAGTGACTGAAAGTAAAAGTGTTTATGCACTAAGTAAATCAGTTTACCTGTATTTATGATAAGCCAATATGCTCTTTTTTATTTATTTTTTTATACCTTAATAATGAATGACTTTAAACAGGGCATGTATTTAGAGTTGATCTGACAACCAAGTCAATTGAAATGTTAAAAATCCTGTGTTTTCAATGGGAAAAAGAAATCTTTCAAGAGGAGCCACATCCTTCTTAAAAGAGAGATCACAAAAGAAGTAAGACATATGATGGTGGCCATTAGAGAAAGGGATGAGTGCCAGTTTGTGAAGTGCTGCTTCAGCTGTCCCGTGAGAGTAGCTGCCAAGCACACTCAAGAAGGAAATGTGAAATCAGACATCTGTATGTGTGCAGCATCCACCATGTTTGCTCGGAGGAGAGAGAACCATATGAAGCAAGACAGCAAAGGTGAAATCCAGCAAGATAGCTTACTTTATTACCATGGCAACCCAGCCCTAATGAAAAGTAGAAAAACAATAAAATATCTCTGAAAAAAAATCTGCGCTATGAATATCCACTGGGTTGAGGGAAGATGTGCTCATGGAAAGAGCATGATATTTTTACCATTTGATGGTGTCTTCTAACAAAGCCATTGGTGCTGCTTTTGGGAAAAGCTGATTGAAAAAGCATTCCATTTGCTAAATTATTTAATTCATCCTGTCGCTAAATTCAGGTTTATATGTGAAAGCTGTAGTTTCAGATTAAAATCTTTAGTGCCACTGCAGAGGTCAAAGCATTAACATTGTCACTCTCCTTGATGCCTTTTGACAATCTTTTGCCATCACATTTCACATAAAGTGTGTGCTCAATAAGAAGGAGAAGTTCCAGGACATTCTGATATTTGATTAAAATTAAAGCTGTATTTTATTTGCCTAGATTGGATTCTCACATTCCGCCCCATTGTTTTTAAACAGTGATTTCTTCAACTTACTGTTTCTTGGTATGCGGTTTTGTGTGGATAAAAAGCAATTTCTTTTTTTCTACTTTGAAATTAACTCTCACAGCTTTCTAAAATTTCCGACTTCAGGCAATTTTGAATTGTTCTTGTGATAGTTTTTATTCAAATAAGACTTCCTGGTTTGTAGAAAAAGTCTGAAAGCTTGTTTTACATTTTTTAAGTTGGCTTTATTGAGATAATTTACAATAAAATCTATCATTTTGAAGTATACTTTAAAGTTAATTGAGTTTTGTTGATGAGAAAAGTGAGATTCAGAAAACAGGTAACTTGGAAAGAATATAAACTCAAATTTCTCTCTCCTCAAAATTTTATTTCACTGTCAAAATATATTTTTTAAGTAGTTAAAAACATGGTTCTTAAAAAAATGAACACATGTCAATTCATTAATTCATGAAGTAACGGTTAATATCAAAACTTAGGACAAAATCACATTGAGAAGCTGTCAGTCTTTAGACATTTTGAAGAAATAATGTTAAAATAAGATTGCAAGTTTAAATAATTTATTTTCTATATGGCAATAAAAATGAAATCTTTGGGAAAATTTTCTCTATTAGACAGGAATTCACAGTTAATATAACTTCTGCATGCTAACATACATGTTAACTGAAAATTAAAAAAAAAATGTCAAACACAAGTAAATTTTCTTGAATAATTAAATAATCCCACAATATCTCTCTATATTATACACTGATGGGAATTTTCTTCTTGATTTTAAGGGCGCTGGGTCACAAATTTTGGAAAGCTGGCATGGATTAAGTGACAAGCGGAGGCTAACGGTGGAAATTTTTTCTTATCTGTGAATCTTTTTCCCCAAGTTTTACGAAATCCCCCACAGTCTGTGCCTTATTGGCAGCAGTATGGACTGTATTTCAAGGACATGTTTTAGTGTCTCAGAACATCGCTTATTTCTGGGAAATACTAATGAATAATGGATTTGGTGCTTAGCTTTTTTAAGCTGTGTTTTTTTCCCCCCACATTAACTAGTATTTTGAAAATGAGGTTTATAAAGATACAATATTTTTATTTGATATCATTGTCAAATAGTTCTTGCATTTTGCACGTCTCAATGGTAACTAATAGATGCTGAGTGTACAGCTTTTAAAAATGTATTTTAAAAAAAATGCCTATTACTTGAACAGCAGCTTTCAGGTTAGTATGCCTCTTCTTCCCACATAGTATTTTTAGGTTATGCATAAACTATAGAAATAATGAAGTCATGTATCATGGAAATAGAGATTGAAGGATATGTCATTTAAGATACTATGAAAAGATTGGATAGATAAATAATCCATTTATTTTATTAACTTGGGTGAAGTGAGTTAATATTCCTTACCCGGCCTCACACTTGAAACAAATTCACCATTATACCAAGCAACATATCTCTGGAGATTCTCTCTGAGCTGAAGTAATTTTACAAATCTGTGGTTAATTAGCTTCATCCCTGGATATACCAACAACGGAGAAATTGCCGAAAGGCCTGCGAATGATATGAGACTCTCCCTTTACAAGTGGTCCAATAGAAGCTGTGTTTTGCATGCACACAGTTGATGTGAGGCTGTTGGAATCTTCTTTGCATTCCATACTTGCTTTCTGGGTTAATGGAGGGCTTACATGTTTAGAGCTGTCAAGTGCATATCTTTCTACAAGCATTACACCAATTTCAAAAAAGGGTAAAAGAACAAAGAATGTGGCCTTATTCCACATAATTCAAGAGCACTCAATTATTTGTGCACTCTGAGATCATTATTTTAATATTTTGAAGAGCATGCAATTAATTGAAGGATAAAATGGATCTGAGGTAGGAAAACTACACATTTTTATTTTAAATTACTTCTCTGTGGAGATTCCTGTTGTTATTCCAGGTCTTCCAGTGGCTTTTTCTTCCCTTAAGACTGTTATTCCAACTCCCACTTTTAAATCTTATTGATATACGCTTTCTCTAGTTTTCTCATTTAAAAAAAAATAAATTACTATTTGATATATTTTAATGGTTACTTTGTTCAGTATTTGAACATTCCTTCAATATCTTCTCTCTTCCATCCAAACAACTATATCTTATTTTTCCCAGTGGGATATTGTATTCTTAACTACTCCATGTCTCGCTATCTCTTCTTGGAAGTTTCATAATTGGATTGGGAATGATAAGACAAAAATGTTGCCGATAAACTTCCATAATCTCGTCAAGAATGGTGAGGATATTTTAAAGCAGTTAAGAAATTTGTGGTTTACATAATGTGCTGTGAAGGTAGCATTCAGAGCAATGTCTAGTCATCAGGAAATTAAACTCTTAAAGTAATGGTTGGAAAGGAGTTTTGAAGAGTATTTAACTGTAAAATATTTAAATGTTAGCTCCTGGAGAAAGTACAGTTTTTACTACCAGCAAAATTTTGGGGTTTTGTTTGGTTGTTTTTTAATCAGGTAAAAGGTTGGTAGTAAAAGGTTGACAGGGGGTAGTTTTTAGAGAGCATCCGGTTCCACCTCTTTATTCTCAATATGAGAAACCTATATTCAGAGAAGTTGAACAACCCCTCAAAGTCCACAATTCCAACAACCTTTTGACTTTGTCCTACTCCTGCCGAGTTCTTCCTTTTTGTGAATTTTTATTCATCAGGAGAAAAAGCATTATTTGCTTTAGAACTTTAGCTCCAAATTTTTTGTGTGTGTGTTTACTCTGTGGTGTCTTTATGTTCCTTAAAGACACAGGTCACCACTCGTATGTTAATCTCTTAAAAGGTGTTTCATCAATACTTTTTGACTAATATGATAAACCAAAGGTATCAGTGATATTTGATAATTAACTTTTTAATCTTTTGTGACTTAGGAACTGCCACCACTAAAAATAGGCTGATCGGTATAAGCTTCATTGAGACTCTTCTAATTGATCAAAAGCTCGAAAGAGTTAAGGGAGTTAGCTGTGCAGACAGCTAAGAGAAAAGCATTCTAGGAAGATATGTCAGGCAGCGCAACTGGCCTAAGATGTCTATAAAATTATTTAAAATGTTGCAATGTACCAAGAAAACAAATAACTCATTTCTCTCAGAGAAGAGAACTGGGTAGATGAGTGTCAGGATCCATAGGAACAAAGTCTGAATTATTAACAACATACACCTAATGCCTACATCCTAGTATATGATAAACTAATGTAGAAAATTAATAAATCACATAATGTATGTTTAGCACGTTAGTGATCACGAATGTATTATCACTCGTTTAAAGGGACAAAGAAAATTCTCCGCCTGAAGAGGAGTGCATTGAAGAAGGTAGAAGCCATATCCACACTCCTTTCCTCATTCATTCATTTAACAAATTATTTATTCCGTTCCTCCTTATCGATAGGCATGTGGTAGCCCTAATATAATGCTCCATTTCTAAAGATAATGGAAATGTGGAAAAAGGTAGCATGCACATTTATATGTATTTGTTTATTCATTCAATATAAATCGTACCCAAGACCATTCTGGGCAAAGAAGACACAGAAACAAACACGACAATCATCACACTTGTTGACGCAGAACTTACGAAATGATCATTAAACAAAGTTTTTAAAATAAAGAAAGCTCACTAATATGATCAGAAAATGCAGAAGAGAATGGGAAATAAACTAAACTTAGAGTCAGTGAAATCAAAGAGAGGAACTGATATGTAAATTGACATCTGAGAGTGCTTCAGTGGGAAGAGCGTTCTCGGAAGAGCACGCTTCTAGTACGAATCCATGCGGACAAGATGAAAGTTCTCTCCCTCCTCCTTCCACCTGGGACGAAGGAAGTTTCTTCATTAAACACCACCACAGCTCCCTGTACTTCTGTCACATCTTCATATTTGTGATTATTTTAATACCTAGCTTATCAATCATTTTATAATCTTCACGAGGACAGGGAAACTGCCTCATTCATTAGTGTGTCTCACCTCTTAGAACACGGACTGTTATTTAAAAGGAGCTCAATAAATATAGGCTAAATAAAAAAGGAGTTAATGGACGACGTTCAGTGAAACTGGATCCATGAGTGCTAATAGGTTAAAGTGAAATAAGATTGGAAAGATGGCCAGAGGCCAGACCTTTATTCTAAAGTATGGAAAAGCTATTCAACTATTTTATAGGGAATGCTAACCTGATTAGAATTGTGGGTTTTGGATGATCACTCTGGCTGGAAAATAAAGAGGAGTTTAGAGAAGATCTCCAGAAGAAAGAGATACCAGTTAAGAAACTGTTGGAATAATCCTCAGGATTGATATTAGTCTAAGGTGTAGTCATAAATATGAAGAGTAGTGGATGGACTCAGGAAATCCTTAGAAAACTACAAAAAAAAAAAAAAAAAGCAAGAGTGACAAATATCCTTAATTCAATTCTGCCTTGGTTACCGACTTACAATATCATAGTTTGAAGGCTGTAACAGAGTTAAATACAAACGAAACAAAACAAAACACAGAAGCATAAGGAAACTAACTCACTTGTTCATTTGTTTAAATATTTATTGATACCTATCATGTTTCAAGTATCATGCTATACCTGCCTTCAAGAAACTTACAGTATTGTGGGAAACTCAGATAGGTATAGTAGTTAAATGGTTAAAAACGGCAACCATTTACTGAGTGTTTACCAAAAGTCAGTCACAGCGTTAAAATTCATTTCTTGCTTTATCTTGTTTAACCCTCTTGACAAACCTATGATAATGATGATTGTTCTTTTCATTGATTTATCTTCTTCTCCCCTACTGTTTAATGTTAAAATGTGTTAGGAATCAGTCTTTGGTCCATTTCTCCTCTTCATCTATACTTACACCCAATGCGATCTTATTCTTTTTAGTGACTAAATATTTCCACATGCTGTGACTCCTAAATACATATCTACTGCCCAGACCTCTCACCCAAGTTTAAACTTCTACATCGGGTACCTGCTGGACGTCTCACACAGCCAAAATGAAGCGTTAATGCTCTTCCAAACCTGCTTCATTAATAGCCTTTTCCACTTCATTGGGTGGCACTCTCCCCTAATAGTGGCTCAGGTCAAAACTCGGGGTCATCTTTGACTCCCCTCTTACTCTCAAATGCTATATACAATCCTGTCAGTAAATCCTGTTGGTTTACTCTTCAAAAGATATCCAGAATCTGACTCTTTCTCACCCCGTGCCTGGCCACTACCTTGTTTTAAACTACCATCATTTCTTACTTTGAATACAACTAATAGCTTCCTAATTGGAAGCATCGCCTTTACCTACCATAGTCCCCATTAGAGTCCAGTCTCACTGGAAAACCTAGACATTCATTGCCTTTAAAAATAAAAATAAAAGTTATATCACATTACTTGTCTGCTCAAAATCCTACTGGCCAAATAAAAAGAAGTAAAAAATAAATTCTTGTTGTATATTTATAATCATATTTTATATGAAAGCAATAATATGCTTTACATTTAAAAATAGATTGGTGTTTTCAAGGTTCTTGTAATTCTTATTCAACTCAAACTAATAATGTTACAAGAGTAAAATGTTATTGTTACTTCTGTTTTGCAGAGGAGGGGAGACTCAGTTTAATGTTACTTTACTTGATTAAGTTTACATGTCTAGAAATTAGAGACCTAAATATTCTGATTTCAAATACAGATTTCTTTTTACCTCAAAGCATTGCTCTTCACTGAAAGGATTATTTTAGCTCTATCAACACAAACAAGGAAGTTGAACAATCATTAGTGAATTCAACTAGTGTAGACAGCTCTTCTAAATTATTTAGAAACTCAAATTCATTTCCTCAGTGGGGGATTTTCCTATGTCAAAATAGCATGCATAATTATTTTAGATTTTGGTTTAGCCATGTAGATATTAACTTTTGCTTGTTTTCAGAATTCTTATTTCTTAATATAATAGAATGTATTCATCTAATACGATAAGAGCCAATTCGATAGCTAACTAATTAAATAAATAAATAAGAGTCAGAAAGTTAAAAATTATATCCTCTTGTCTTGAACAATTATACTTGTCAAGAGCTAGTCCTTAGTGCTGGCCCAGAGTTAATGAAAGAACTTGAACATTTCTACTTTCCTTGTTTCAACAAGTTCAGAATTACGCTGGATTGTCACCAATCATAGAGTATTTCACAGGAAATCTCTGGAATGAACATTTTGATAAACAAAATGTTCAAATATCTCTTGGATAGCTACAGTTTCAGTGAAGTCCACTTATTACTTCTAATAGTCTTTATTTTTATGGGATTTTACTTTTTAAATAAAGCCTGGACTTCTCTGAATTACAAATAATAATGGGCATAAATTCTCCCCACCCCTTCTTATAAAACTCCAATACAGGTGTTCTCCCTGATCTGTATCAGAAAGGTTAGACAGAAAGTGTAAGACTTAAACTGAAAATCACCAATTATTCCTGTTTTTTTTTTACCTTGGGAAAAATCATTCAAGATATTTTACATTTTCTCTTTTCTCTTTCATCTCTCTCTCTCCACTTCAAAAAAAAAAAAAAGTTACTGAAGATACAACATAAGATTACCACCTGGAGCAGTTTGCCCCTTTCTATTCTTCTTATTGTTCATCCAGCCCCACAAAAGATATAGCGATGTCACAGAGGGGAGATACAAACATGTCTTAAACAAATGAAAATATGATCTATGTAACTCACGTTAAGGAAAATATAAATTAAAACAATAACAAGATTTAATTTTCCATTTTAAAAATGAGAAAATTACACATTGTATGGGCCAAGATAAGAGAAAGTGGACATTTGTGTATTTTGTATGTGATAGTACAAAGGGGTAAACCAATGCAAATGATAATTTGGAAATATATATCAGAACTTAATTACATTCTCTCTGACCCAGAAATTCTACTGGTCAATCAATGTATTAATTACTATTCCATTAATTAGTTAATTCCAATTATTAATATAGTATTCCGTGTATGAAGTGATGTTTATAAATGTTGTTTGTTGAAACCTTTTTTAACACTCTTAAAAAATCTAATAGATATTGTTGTTAGTTTTTGCACATCTATACAACATAATATTATGCAGCTCTTAGAAAAAAAATGAGACCAATATTTATATAGTGATAATGGAAAACTGTCTAAGATACACTGTTAACAAAGTGTTAACAAAAAGTAAGATTCAGAACAATGTGTATAGTATGTGGTCATTTAAAATGTTCATTTGATAGTATGTGCATATACTACACAATTCATAGGATGATCTGCCTGAAACAAAGCTCCGATCACGTATTACTCATTTTCGAAAACTTTTGAATGCTGTCACATTATCTGCCAAAAGATGTCTAACTTCTTTTGCATGCCCAAGACAAGTCAATAGAGTTTTACAGTTCCTTTTTGCTTTTATCTTGACCTGTTTCCACAAATGGAAACTCTAGTCCTCTCCATCTTGACTGTTCATTTTACCCTTCCTCCTATCTCTGATCATCAAAAAGCCCTTGTATGTTCTTACCTCTGCGTCCTTTGTTAGTGATATTCCTTCTTCATGGAAAGCACAATCAGATCCTTCACCCTGCTCAATCTACGAAACTGCCTTTTCCCTATCTTCTTTCACTGGACAACTACCACTCATTTAATGTATTTATTACCCTGTGATATTAATTCTATTTTCCTTTGTCCATGTTTCTTAAGCAGCACTCTATCCAGCCACAATTAATGAATTAGTTAATTAATTAATTCACTAAAATTTATTGATTGTTTTGTGCTTCATAGGCTGAAATATGATACTTTTTTTTTTCCTGCAGCTGTTTTGTAAGAGCAAATGTCTCAAAATTTTCAGCGCGACACAAAAGCAATGTGAAAGGGCACTTGTGAACTGTTTGTCAGCTGTCACAATAGAAACATTTGGGTCGTTTTTACTATCTGTTCAATCAGCCCTCTACTGTGTCCTAGAGCAGATGATGGTTCTGGTTGCAGCTGTGGCACAAGGCAGGGTACTTGAGCATTAATTTCTGAAAGCCATGGAATAAGGAAACCAGGTGGAAGTCCTTTGTGTCTGTGGAATCGAGGTCACTAAGCGCCTGCATCACGCTGACTTACTTGGACTCTACCGACCGCAGCCCTGAAGGTTTGGCTTTGCGCAGTGCACTCAAGGAGTCGACTTCTCAGTGTGGAATGGTCTTTACTTTACAGCTAGTGATTTTTCATTTACAAAGAAATGAAAGCCTTCTCATTCTGTGCCAAAGTAGCCTAGAGTGGGGAACACATTCTCGGAGATACTCGTATTCCCCCAAAACATCATCACATTTATTTATTAACCATCTTCATCAGAACTTGTTTCACCTTGTGTGACTATGACGTATGGAATATATGTTTGCGTGCTCAGACAACGTTTTCCTTTAAAGTCACTTTTCTATTGAGTATAATTATGTTGTGTAGCTATCTAGTACATAATTGGTTATATAGATAAAATATAAATTTATTATGATGACATAATATAAAATAAATGAGTGCTAAAATAATATACCTATAAAGACATTTCAATGAGGTATCAATGAGGAATAAATCCTTAAATATTTTTTTCTAGACTTGAAAATATTGACTTATGCCATAACACTTTCTGAGAAACCTATAACTTAAAGTTAGAAGTGATCTAGGAATTATTTAATTCAAATTCATTACCCAGTGCCAATGTATCTTGCACAATACTCCTTCATGACAATAAACATTTGTCTGTACATTAATGAAGGAGCTACTGTTCGTGGCACTGAAACACCTTTCTGAATGGTGGCACACCTTTGACCCCATAGTCATCTCATAATATACCTAGCACCAGAAGAAGACCTTAGGAAGATAGATGAATATTGCATAGTGTGAAACTTATTGACTCAGGAATTTCAAGAGGAAAGCAGACAAATGGTCTCACCTAAATCTTCAATGAGACCAATTTGCAGTAAAATTCTGTGTTCATGTAGTGCATAACATAACTTTCAACATTTAGCCTTTGTCACCAAGAATGAATAATTTTAAAGTGGACATTTACACTCTGGCTAATACAGTGGGAGTTGTGCCGTTACAGTACTGACTGTAGCAGCTTAGAGTCTGCAGCACTTGGGGTGGGTTCAAAATTGATTTGATAGCTCACTTGAACGTAAGGATTATATTTTACTCAAGATGCTAGCTAATATCCCATCAATAATTGATTTTCTAGTTTAATGCAGAAATTCTCCCAATTACTCTACTGACTCCATATTTGGGTTGAACAGACTAGAAATGCCTCGGAACACTTCATTAATCCGCAATAAGGGGGCATCTTTCTGAATCATTAAACCATCCAGTTTTGCCATTTTCTCACCTGCAGAACGAAGACTCATAGTCCCTGAAGTCGCTCTGGCTCTAATGCTTAGATGAAATTGTCTCCAATTAATTCTTAGCTTTATGGTAATTTGTTCACTTTGCTAATATATGAAGAAACACTGTGAATTATGAAGACCAATGCATGTAGAAAACTCTAAGTAATTACTTGCTGAATTAATGATTTCCTGTGGGAAAATCACCTGATTATGAGTATAACATCACTCGGTTAAAATAAGGAGGGGTCTTTTCTCTAGCCTAAGCTGTGTTTATCTCAGTCTCTTACAAGTCTAGAAGATGTATGGGGCACACCCACAAAAGGAGTACTTAAATAAGAAGTCAGATTTATATGTGGGAAAGGACTCATTTAGTGGATCCAAAGGAAATGCCTCAAGGTCACAGGGTCATGAATATTTTAATAAAGAACTCTACTTTGTCTCTTAGTCAGATAGCTGTCTTTTCTATCTCTCTCAAATTCATATCCAGATCTTGAGAAATAGGTTCGGCAGTGAAAATGAAAAGGACATTTGCAAATTAAGGTCATAGACTGAGTGCACATCAAATTTTTCTCCCTCTTGAAACTTCATTTAAACTACAGCAAAGACATCTTTTTTATTTTTTAAATGACATACATTGACAAGGATAGAATTATAGTTACAGAGATAACAAAAAAAAATTTTCAAATCGAGAAAATATGGATGGAAGATTGTTAATTGACCTATACTCTAAGAGCAAATCAGAAATAGACCAAAACAGACCTTCAGATTAACTTCTAATAGCTCAATCTTAGTTCAGATTAAGTAAGTATGCTCCAAATCCTCTTGGAAAGAATTTAACATCCACAGCCTTAATTTATCTCTAAAATTTTCATATGCCGTGTATAGCATTTGAGCAGTTATCATCCAGAACATAATGGACATAGAAGTATAAAATTTTAAGGTTCTTATACTATATGTGAAGTGGTTAATATCACTAGACAGTGCTCAATTAATTATGTAGACTATAAACCTGAAAGCATCCACTAAATAACAAAACAAACATACTAGCATATAAACCAACAGAAATAAAATACATTAATAAAACTAATTATTCTCAATGCAGATAGAGAAAAAGAAAGGGAAATAAAAAATCATATGGCATAAATAGAAAACAAAGAGCGATGTAAGAGATCTAAACCTAACCATATCAATAACATACTAAACGTAACGGTCTATGTAACCCGATTAAGAGACAGAGGTTGTCAGATTAGATTTTTAAAAAACAGGACATAGTTATGTGCTGCTTACAAGAAACATACTTCAAATAAAAAGAAACAGATACGTTACAAGTGAAAGGGTAAAATAACTCCTATCAAACAATAAAGCTTGAGTAAATAAATTAATATGGAGCAAACTATATTTCAGAGCAAAGAATATTCAGAGCAGAGATAAAGATCATTCAACAATGACAAAGGGATGACTCCATAAGGAAGTTTTAACAATTCTAAACTTCTATGGCCAAAAAATAAAAATAAAAAGCTTCGAAACATACAAAGCCAAAGCCAATAATACTGCAAAAATAAACAAATCTACAATAATGGAAATATATTTCAATTCCCCTTCATCAATAATGATAGATAAAGGATGTAAAAAATCACTAAGGATATAGAAGATTTGAACAACGCTATCAACCAACTTGACCTGATATGACATTATAGAGCACTCTACGCGACAACAGCATAATACACAGTCTTTTCATGAAGGCACAGAACATTTACTGAGGTAAATTTTATTCTGGACCATAATAAAAATCTCAACAAATGTAAAATGATTCACCACTTTTTCTCAGTATTGTTGCACGTGCAAAGATACTCAACATCATTAGTTATCAGAGAAATTTAAACTGACCACAGTGAGATTCTATTGCACAACTAGTAAAATAACTAAAATGAAATGACTAATCATGCCGAATGTTGTCAAGAACGTGGAAGAACTGGCACTAAAAGTCTCCTTACATGGCTAGTGGGGATGTAGAATGATACACCTACTTTGGGAAACAATATGGCAGTTTCTCAAAAAGTCAACTCATGCATTACATATGACTTAGCCGTTCTACTCCTAAGTATTTACTCAAGAAAAGTGAAAGCCCATAGATCCTGACTTTAAATAAATGGAATTTTAGAGTATGTACTCAGTTTTTATGCTAGCATGTTTACCCATCATAACTATTGAGACCTGTCCATGTTTCAGCATGCATCAATAATGCATGCTTTTTTATTGCTTAAGAGTATCAAGATAACAACCAAAATAGATTCTATGTTCTTAACTTGAAAAATACATCTTCTCCATAAATTAAAAGGCATGTTTGAATCTAGAGGTTCTACAGTAGAACATAATGCTGCAGAGAAAGTCACTGCTGGCCACAGACCCATGACTTCTGGCCCACCCCCATCTGGTACCCTCACTAGGCCTGTGTACTGCAAAGATCTCACAACATGTCTATCCAAGCTTTGCCCACACCTCTACTAACTATCTACCTCTTGAACACTGCTGGAATTTTGAGTAACACATCCCAGTGGTGTCTGACCTGGGGAAGAGTTGGATCAGGCCTTAAAAGCAAGATCTGGGACACTTGGGCAGGGAACTGTGAGGGCCTGGGCACTTAGATTTCCGGCAGTGATGTTCTGTTGGCCCCAGGAACCCCTTTTCTCATTATGGGAAGGGATGTAGTCAGAGCAAGCCCAGAGCAAAGTCTTCTAGAGAAGTTTCCAGAGCTGGTATATATTTTATTTTAATTTTTCAACTGCTCATATAAGCCACGTACACCTTTCTGAATGTATAATATTATGACTATGTAATACTATATAAATAAATTTTGGAATGATCTGCTTTGTCAAAGATCTGAAGACTCTGGCTGAGGAGAAAGCAGTGTTTGAGGGCCCAAGTCACTGACTTTAAGGAGGATCCGATGGAGGCATCTGGTGAGCCGATGGGGAAGCAGGAGCTTTGCGTGAATATCGAGAAATGCTGTCAGCCTCTGAAAGTCCAAGAACTGGGTGGTGACTTCGTGTGTATAAGATACCTCGATAGCATGTCACCACAGTGAACTGAGCTATAGGGAAAGAAAGGAGATACTTCCTTGGCTTTAACTGGTAACTGAGCTTAGTAGCATATAGCGATGTAAGTTGTCCGTATTATTACTTATGTTTTGAGCAATGTTGATCATATAATTTTAAATCAGAACTGATAGTCTGCAAAGTGTTTCTTAAAACTCATCAGATTTAATCTACATAAAACTCTGAGATGTTATTGTAATTTTCTTGTCCTCCCCATTAAACTGTAATCTTGAGGTAGAAATTATATCATTTCGTTCTATATCCATATCTCTGTCTTCTTGTTTCTGAATGAAAAAAATGAATCATTTCTATTTTTCAAATAGACAAACTGAAGTTTGGAGATTTTAACTGAAACAATTGAGCCTTCGAATAAGACTTGAACTAAATCTTCTCGATAGCAGATTCGGAACACAGAATAACTTTATGCTGTTATTTTAAAAGATTAAACCTCTTCCATGAGTTAAAATTAGGTAGGAGTAATGATAAGCAAAAGTGACCTTAAAGCAGAAATGCTGTATGAAACTTCGCCAGAGAGAGATTAGAGGTGGGATAATCTGGATCTGACACAGACCGGAATCTGTAAGAAACTTTTTGCTAATTTGTGGTGAAATGAGTAGAAGATTAAAAGGATGTAGTGAATTTTAAATGAAGACCAATCCTTAATTAAAGATAACACACCTCCAACTTTTTTTAACTTTTTTTTTTTTTTTTTTTTTTTTTTACATTTTTTTGGGTAATCTCTGGTACAGTATGAGCTGACTTTTAAGGTTCGGTTGTTCACAAAATTTGTCATATAATAATAACTAGAGCACAATCCATCTCTGTAGTGAAGATTTCTGGAAAGAGGGATATGACCACACAGAAGACAAGCTAAATCCAGGAGAAAAAAGCCACCAACCCATAATCTTAATTTGGAGGTGATACCTCAAGAGGTATATGGCTTACTGTCACGGACAATTAAGTTTTTAATTAGTGCGTTAGAACTTAAACAGAAATTTGTTTGTTTGTTTTTAAGTAACATTGAGAAATAATCACCTCTTATACTTCAATTAGCATACCTAGGGGATATTTAATCAGTAAAGATATGAACTATGTTATTCAGATGTGGATTTTTTTCCTCTTGTTCTACAAAAATAAAAAAGATGTAATGTAGCATTCTACCCTGTTTTTTCTTTCTCTTTCAGATTCAAACTTTAGTAGAATTTTTTTTTGATTTGAGCTGTTTGTTTTTTATAATAAGTTCTTATCTATCTATTTAATTCTTTTAATCAACTTTCCTATTTTCATCTTTTCTGATTAAAATAATTTTTTTTCAATGGTGGTAATGATAAAGATAATTTTTATTTTAAAATCCTACTATGATATTCTTTAGAAATTATTACAGTCAAGAGCACATCAAAATCCTTCTTGAGCAATGGAGATATAGCAAATTTTCAGGTAGAACAGACATCTGACTGGCTTCGTATGCCACATAATTTTATTGCTTTATGAACATTTCTTATATATACATACATGAGACAATAGTAACACATTTACCTTAAAGGTAAGAGCTGTTAAGAGGCCATTTGTGGAAAAGTGAGATAATAAAAATGAAAATTTCTACTGATTTTTATTAGAACAAAAGTCTCTCCCAGGGTGGAAAGAAATATTGACAAATACTGCATTTTAGGAGGGTTTTTCTTTGCTGTTTATGGAGCATTTGAGAAAGACAGTATCTGCCAATCAATAACCCAGTACTTGTAGTTCAGACGTATTGTCCAGACTTAGAATAAGAGCAGAAGAAATGACAATATATTTTTTTTCTCCAGGATTGCTCTATGAAGAAGACTCTGTTGGAAATTTGTTAAAGGCTAGCAACAGGAATAAAAAAGCAAGAAAATATTTGTATAAGTTATGAAATAACTTATTTTAGTGAATATAATTTCCATTGTATGTACATATCAGTAGACATGATAATTGTTCTAGTTTTCAGAATTCTTTTCTTGCTCACTTTATTTTCTTTAAATAATATATTTTTTTTATTTTTTCAATTATAGCTGCCATATAATATTATATTAGTTTCAGGTGCACAACATAGTGATTAGACATCTATATAACTCACAAAGCGATCACCCCAAAAAATCTAGTGCCACTCTGACACTATACATAATTATTACAATATTATTGGCTATATCCCTTATGCTGTACTTTCTATCTCCAAGACTATTTTGTAACTACCAATTTGTATATCTTAATCCCTTCTTTCTTTTTCACTGACCCAACCCCCAACACCCCTCCCATCTGGAAACCCTCAGAATGTTCTCTGTATCTATGTGTTTGTTTCTGTTTTTTTGCGTGTGTGTTTCTTTGTTTATTTTGTTCTTTGGAATCCACATATACGTGAAATCGTACAACATTTGTCTTTTTCTATCTAACTTACTCCACTGAGCACAATACTCTCTAGGTCCATTATAATTAGTTAACCTTGCATCATTGACAAAGACTGACTATTTATTTAATCATGGAAAGAATATCTTTAATCCTACCCTTTCACTGCTATTTTAAAATTTGTCCTGAAGGGGGCAACATTGAATAATGTTCTGCAAATACTTCCAAGTCAGGCTTTTATGCCACCTTTAATTAAAGTTTTATATCTTAAAATAAATATCTTTCCCCTACCCCTTATTTATTCTAGTGTAGAAGGAAATGTAACACTGATGTCTTACTCGTGTATTCAATAACCTTGAATGTACGTTTTGAAATAAACCATTTACAACTTTGAAGAATAAAAGTTAACCTAGATAAAAGGCTCTGGTAGATGTGCTCAAATTTCCAATTGTAAGATCAGGTTTAAACACAACATGTTTCTTGCCAGGCAATTTACATCAGTAGGTGTTTTTAACTATAAGTATAAATCAATGCTTGTTCTTTTGAGGTAAAAATTTATTTTCTTGCTATAGCATTCAAATTCAACATACAATTTTAGTATTTAGTATGTTAATAAAGGAATATGGTTATTTTTTAAAAGAATTGCTCTAATAAATGACAAAAAAACCCACCTAACAACTATAAGAAATTCTGCAATCAATAAATACCTTTTAAAAGCTACCAACAATGCAATATATCTGATTTTCACACCTGGGCTTGTGTTGTTATATTTTCTATTCTCCATTTTTCGGATCATAGCCACTTAGTAAACAAAGCTACACTAATTTATATTCATCCAAATTTCCAAAACCCTACTGTGCAATAGAAAGGTAGCAAGTGATGTTTCACAGAGGTTAATTGACTTGTATATGATCTGTCAGTGGCAAAGCAAGAAAAAAGAACTCTATTTCTTATCTCTAGACAATGACAACTGCTCATGGTTATAACTCTATCATTATATTTATAGACAGTTCAACCTCTTTACATAGCTTCTGGGAAACAGGCTAATACCTGCTTTCATACTATTTTATATTAGAAGTTTGTTATATATACAATTTATGTTTTAGCTTATAGCTTTTTGGGCTCCATGTACTAGCGAAGTGTGCAATAACAGAGTACCAATGCATTACTTGTCAAAGCTAATATGTATATTACTTCCTATTCCTTTCCATAAAACACATTTAGAAAATTGTCTTAAATGTTTTAATGAGACTATTCTGAATCAAATGGGACTTTTAAAAGATAATTTTAGAATTAGCAAGTAAAGAAGCTACGTGGTCAGATGAAGACAATGTAGAGGAATCATCAGAGCACTGTGGATTTAAGATGCGTGAGAGAGAGCGAAGGGCCATAAGGCAGGCAAGAAGAAAGCGACGTGGGGGCAGCCGAGCCGGAACTAGACAGTGCCTGTGGCAGCATGAAACAGGTGGAGCTTTCTGACAGGTGCAGAGAGAATGTGCCCCAGACAGTACAGTCACAGCCTTTAAGACTGCACACTGATACCCGATTAGCAAGGAGGACCTATTCTGACATCATAATTTGACAAAGTAAGGTTGCCAGATGAGAAAATCAAATAGGTGGCATGTTCTGGGGTATAAATTTCCCTTTCACTGCATCTAGGAGGGGAAATTTCTTCTTTTCTTGGCCTCGGACTAGGCTTACCGAAGCTTGCTGGCATTCTTGCTACATGCAAGAAACTCTTTTACTTCTCTTGGGAGAAGCAGAAACTGCCTGTGACACAGGGTCATTGATAGCCCTAATCAGGAAATCCACAGGCCACGGTGGGGGACCGATCGCGGACCCGTGCACCACATACTAATTGCCATCTAATTCCCTCAGCAGTTGTTTCATATTGTTTCAATATTAAGAAAAAATGTGCTTTAAAAATGTAAGTTTCTTAAAAATGTCGTCTTTAAGGAAATTTCTCTTTCTGATAGTTTCTTATTGGTATATAAAAATGCAATCAATTTATGAATATTAATTTTATATCTTGCTACTTTACTGACTTCATTTATCAGTTCTAATAATTTTTTGGTAGAATCTTTAGGGTTCTCTATATAGTATTATATCGTCCATCTGCAATAATGACAATACTTCTTCCTTTCCAATTTGGATACCTTTCATTTCTTTTTCTTGACTGTTGTGTCTAGGACTTCCAATACAATGTGGAATAAAAGTGGCAACAGTGGACATCCCGGTTTGTTCCTGAGCTTAAGGAAACCACTTTTCGCTTTCACCATTGAATATAATGTCAGTTGTGGGTTTTTCATATATGGACTTTATTATGTTGAAGTATGTTCCCTTTGTTTCCACTTTGCTGAGAATTTTTATCGTAAATGTTAGATTTTGTCAAATGCCTTTTCTGTATCAATGATATGATCGTATGATTTTTATCCTTCATTTTGTTTATCCAATGTATCACATTAATTGATTTTCAGGTATCGGACCAGCCTTTCATCCCAGGAATAAATCCCACTTAATTGTGGTGTATGATTTTTTTAATGTATTGCTAAATTCATTTTGCTAATATTTTGTTGAGGATATTTGCATCAGTGTTCATCAGGTATATGGTTTATGTTTTCTTAAATTTACTAAGACTTTTTTTGTGGCCTAACTTGTGGTCTGTTTTGGAAAATATTCCATGTGCACTTGAGAAGAATGTATATTCTGCTGCTATCAGGTAATATACTCTAAAAATATCAATTAGATCCATCTGTTCTAATGTGTCATTTATGGCTGCTGTTTGCTTGTTGATCTTCTGTCTGGAAGATCTATCTTTTGATATCAAAGGAGTGTTTAAGCTCCCTACTATGACTGTAGTACTGTCAATCTCTTCTTTTATGTCGGTTAATATTTGCTTTATTTATTTAGGCGCTCCTATGTTAGGTGCATACTAGGGTTATATCCTCCTGTTGGTTTAATCCCTTTATCATTATGAAATTTCCTTCTTTGTCTCTTATTATGCCTTTGTTTTAAAGTCTATTTTGTCTGATATAAGTATTGCTATCTCAGCTATTTGTTTGTTTCTTTCATTTGCATGAAATGTCTTTTTCCATCCTTTTACTTTCTTTCTCAACTTAAACTAGTTTGAGTCAGGTCTCTGTAATTTGCAATAAGAACTTATTATACAAAAAATTTTTAAGAAACATAGAAAGCTGTATACAAATGTTACTTAATATTCAATAATTACTCCTCTGACTATAAGAAAAGCCCCCAGATAAAATTTCCAAAGTATTGAGAATGCTAATGTTTTAAATTTTTTCATCCATCACTTTCATTAAAGAAGTGCTAATTCAAGATATTTGAAACATCGGTGCTACCACCTCATGCAGCACTCCAAACAACATGCATTCCAGGTTTTTTTTTTTAAGGACTTGCTATGAAAACACAACTTCAGAACAAATATTTATATCAGATTACTCCACCAAAATCTCCTTTAAGAAAAAGATTCTAGATTCATCATGGTGAATTCACATGCCAGCTTCTCCTATCAGTCAATGAGCTTTTTTCAGCCTTGATTCATGCCAGATAACAAATCTAGCTTTAGAAAGAGCTAAATTCAGCGATTCAAATGACGATATTTCTTTTTCCATTATTTTGTCCAGCTTCACACTGTATTGGCTTAATTCTCAGACTGAATCTATATTCCGTTAAAGATTAATTAATTAATTAATTACTAGTAGTTCTGTACCAATATCTTATTGCTCTTTATCCATGAAATAAATCTCAGTGAACAATCTGATTTTCCTTGGCTCAATTTGTGTCCTGTAACAATCCTCAACCAGGAACCAATCCCTGAGTCAAAATTACTATTTACAGGTAGATAAAATCTCATTAACTTGGCCTGGGTCATGTGCTTTCTCCTATGACCAGCAGTGGAGGGGCAGTGCTAGCCATGCCTAAAGCATTCAGAATGGATTCTGTACAGGTTTTTGTTTTTTTGTTTTATGAGAAGGCAAGAGGGAAAATTGTGCTGAAATAATATAAAAATCGTGCACTTGGAATTTTGGATCCGTTATCTCACATACCATTTCTTCATTTATAATATATGTGTTTCCTATCTACTTAATTTCCATTATTGGGATAGAGGTTGAAGTGACAAAGATCCTTTATTCTCCATACTTGCCTCTGTACTTAACTGTATTCCTCTTATTCTTCTCTCTTCCCTTGTTTAGTGGTCTCTTTGACCTTTCTGGGCTAAAGGCTAGAGCTTAACTTTCAACAACTTTTGACATTTCCTTCAGTTTCAGGATCCTGGTAAAGAGACTAATGTGGTCTTGTGCCTATCCCTTAATCAATCACGTGGCTTGCGGTGCAGGATAACATTGTACACAATTGTTAGTCCATCATTAACTACGTTTCCTGGAAAATCAAGAGATGAGGCAAACAGTTACTCAAGCTCTTACGTTTCATGGCAAACATGGCATTTGAAACAAGGGCTTTCCCTCCAAGAACCTATCCTTTCCTCTAAATTAGAGATCATAAACTAGCAGCTCACCAATGGACCGCACAATATTTTGTTTGTTTTGCAGTGTTGACCTGGAGTTAATTTTTTTAAAAAATTTAATCTCCAACTTTTAAAAACCAGGATATCAGTGTTGTGCAAGTGCAGGTGGGGTCAGGGAAAAGGCATCCTTCCCTGCGAGGCTTGGCAATCGTTAAGAGTCTGTCTACCTTGTCAGGGCTCCATAGCAATGATAGCAACGACAGCAATATATTAAGCGTTTATCCAATACTCAGTTCAGAGCGGGGCTTTCAGACCATCCCTGAGCTCAAGTTAACCTGGGGTAATTATTTGCAAGCTAAAGATAAAGACTTTAGAAAAATTTCCAGGGAGAAAGTTCAGTTACCCTTTGTTCTTATCAGCAATGAAATGCAAAATAGGCTCCCTTTGGGTCCTAAGGGGACCCTGCGCTCACAACATACACCAGCTGAGGGAAGATTCACCTTTAAAGTTCACAGCAATGTAAATGCTGAACCCTCTTTGCAGGCTGCCAAGGGCTCCAAAATTTATAACCCAAGTTGCTTTCTATTAAGTTACATAACTCTCTAACTTCCTTCACCACTTGTCGGAACTGATTTTCAAACTATTGAGTCAATCATCAATTTCATATGTTTAGACTATCTACTGTAAATATCAATTCTACTTTAATATTTATCCTATTATTTTGCTCTTGTCACAATTGAGAACAGCAAAAGTGACTGACTAGCTTCATGAATCTTATACTAAAAAGATTTTTTTATGAAGGAGACTAGGGGAAAAACCCAGGTTGTGACCGTGAAAAAAGTAGGTTTAATATTAAGAACCTTCACCACTCACTCAATATTTCCATGGTTGAAGTGAACATTTGACCGAGGAATACCTAAAGAACAAAGGACTTCTAAAAGGTCACAGTAAACCTACCTGCAAATTAGGCTACCTGCATTTCCCAGATTTTCTCATTATAATACCTGATAGAACTAAGTGGGTTAATACATGTGAACCCTTCAGATTGTAATTTCTTTCAAGTCTCATGTTCCAGACCACCTGGAGCTGAGGATGAATCGACGTATCTGACTAAGCCTATCCTTCCCATATCTACAAAGATTATATATTTTATGCCAGGAAAGTCTATTTTTTTTTTTTACCAATATTTTAATGTTCCAATATTTTTTCCTTCCTCTGAAATCTCCTCTTAATCAATGTAGTTATTAGATCTGGCATCATTGGATGATTGACACCCTCGGAGTACAATTGCAAATGTAAACAGGATTCATATAATTGTGTAATGGGCTATCCCATGATATAATTTGAGGAAAGATCCCAACTAGAGTTTAAAGATAATGATGTTTGTTCATGGCAAAGGATAGGAGACTTTTCAGAGATGATGACATAAAGACATCATATTCTCAAATAAAGAGATTTTCCAGAAATTATCCACAAGGATATACAACTATTATTACTATTAACTTCAAGAAATGAGAATTTATTTTTCTAGAGTGAGAAAGTCCTCTTTACTATGCTAAAAATAATTTTATTAGATTTTATTTTTTAGAGTAGTTTTAGGTTTATAGCAAAACCAAACAAATGAGATTTCTCAAATAACTTTTGACCCTTGCCCCCATGCATGCATCTTTATTATATTTTAAAAATCACCTACCTACTCTCATTCCAACTCTGAACTTTTCTATGGCTCTCCTTGCAGACTGGCTGCAAGTAATTATTACAAAAAGAGTCCAGGACGTTCCTGATATTTTACTGCATCTATATAACGCATATTAGCAAAGCCACATTTAAGACATATATGAGATGCAGATCTGCAGATGGTTTTTAAAGATGGAATTGCTGGGTCAAAATTTTGATGTATTGGACTTAAAATTTTGATAGATAATTGAAAAAATGTTTTCTCAAAGGATTTAACAAATTATACTTTGAGTCTAAGAGACAACCCATTTATTTGTATCCTTAAATATTTTTGATGCCATTAATAATTTTAATTTTTTTCTTAGTTGGCAAATTTTGTATACTTTTGCTATGCTAATTATTAAGACTGAGACATTTTCCATGTTTATTGGCCATTTGTGTGTGTGTGTGTGTGTGTGTGTGTGTGTGTGAATTGCCTGTTTATATCTTTTCTAATTTTCAAATGACATTGTTAGATTTTTTTTTCTCTTTGTATTACGGGAGACGAGATCTGTCAATTTTGAGAATGCCTTCCTTCTGTGTCAGCGGTCCCCAATTTTTTGGCACCAGGGACAGGCGCTCTTATGAGACTCTAATGCCTAGTGATCTGAGGTGGGGAGGAGGCAGTGATGCTAGCTCTGGGGAGTGGCTGCAAACACAGATGAAGCTTCTCTTGCTCCCAGCCGCTTACCTCCTGCTGTGCGGCCCGGTTCCTAACAGGCCACAGACTAGTAAAAAAATGTAAATAAATTCAAAATATTGAAAAAAACTATTCAAATATAAAGAGACTTCTTATTTTGAACTAAATTACGTATTTGTTTTCAAAACATTGTTTTGTCTTGAATAGGTAATATAATGCAAACTAATTGTTCTTAATTTATTAGTGGAAATACCTGCTCCAGGGTACTCCTTCTGACATTGATTTTCAATTTTTTTAAAGAGTAATTTTTTAGAGAGAGTAATTTTTGAACTAAAAACCATTTATGGAACATTTACTATATGGCAGTCGCTCTGCTAAATGCTTTCATACATGATATTATTGAATCCAGAAATCCTGTGGGTACTTATAATTATTTCTACAAATTAAGAAACTGAGGTCTGGGAAGCAAAAATTCTTTTTCAGGAGCTCGCAGGTAGTATGCGATGGGTATATCTAATTTCAGATCTGGTACTCTGAACCGCTATACTTTTTCTCTGGCTTAGCAGAACCATCGTGGAGATATGTCTATTACAAAAGTGAACCTCCAAAATCCAGGTGGTTTATATTTTCTTCGTCTTTCAAATTGAGCACATTATTTTAGTAGTCTATATTAAATCAGTCTCTTTTTCTATGGAATCATATAATACTTGTTCTATGATGATCTCCATTACCTATACATTTTTTTTTGTTAACTATTCTTATCCATATACAAATGATAAAAATAAACTACTCTAAAAATCAGATTTTATAGTTATGAAAAAATAAAGCATAATTTTTATATTATTTGTAATACAATATGTAATACACATCACGTGTAAGTATATACAAAAAGTAAATTGTAAATAATCTTTACATATGTCAAATATACCTGCTAATTATATTTTAACAAAAAGTATGTAAATCTTTACTATGTATGTTGTATTTTAATAGTACTAAGGTGAAATTTTTCAAAAACAAACTTCTTGCTAAATTATATATACTTTTATGTTGGAGAAAACCTATCATTTTCTATGTTTCCTGTGAAGATTTTTTTATTATATTTTAAATGATTCATGACTGAACATAGGTACTCTCTTCCAGAGTGGAACAAAGAATTATTTCTTTGACAATTGAATGGCTTAGAAAGTAGCAGGAATTTAGAACCAAAAAATAGATCACCTACTTCCACAGCAAGAAGACAATAGTGGCTTCTTGCTAATGCTGAGGCTGTTCATAGGGCAGCCTTTTTCAAATATCAGTAATAAATGATACATGGTAAAGGAAAGAACATAGAGATAAAGGCAGGAAAAAAATGCTTTTTGCAAAAATGAAATAATGAACAGATTTGTCACTAGGATATGATTTAGATATTGGGAAGATTTGTAAGGCCTCTAATGTAGCATTCTATTGTTTCAGAGATTTATATTCCATATAGTTAATTTATACACAATGTAAAAATATATCAACTATGCAATTGCAATATAACCTGTTGTAGTTGTGTATGGTAGAGGTTGATTTTTTAATTTATTTACATTTTTTCTTGCTTTTAACCCTTTTGGGGAAGTAGTTTCTATACTTTAAAAAATTCATTTTGAGGAATGTGTGGCCATTTGCATAACACTTTCTACCCTTTATATTCTCAGCCTATTCTCCTCTGTTAATAAAAAATGAATCACAAAATTTATTCATTGAATTATATCATCCCACTCTCTGAGATTAAAAAAAACTTCTATTAAAGTAAGGCAGAGCATTTTGGTGGTCTTTGTCTTACTATATCAATGTTTCATCCTAAAATCTTTGTGGTTAGTTAGGCAAACAAGGGAATTTTAAGTTTTTTTACCAACTGGATGTTTATAATAATTCTATTCTGTCCATTTCAAAATATTCTTAATGCTACGTTTCCTCAGACTTTTAGGTTTTACAGTATACATTTCTTAATTTAATGTTACCGTGATCTAATTTACACACAGTAGGCCACATCCACTAAAACGAATCATTTAATAACTTTCAACTGTTGTAGACACCTGAGAAACCACCTCCTCTGTCAAGATACAGAACACACATCACCCTCAAAAAGTTTCTCAAGCCCATTGCATCTGCCGTCCCCTTTGCTCCTGGTTCTCAACACCCGCAGCTTTGCTTTCTGTTACTGCAGATTATGTTATATTTTCTCAAATTTTCTAAACACGGAATAATATAATATGTACTCTCTGTGCCTGGATTTCTTAGATCAGTCTTATAAAGATTCATCCATGCTGTATGAACAGTGTAGATATAAGTAATCTGCTATTTTTATTACTGAGTGATATTTCATTCTATGTTATAAACATTCTTTTCACTCCAAGTGGACATACATTTTCATTTCTCTTGGACAGATGCTTAGAAGGAATGGGTGTAAGAACCGTGTATGTCTTAATTTTTAAGAAACTACCAAATAGTTCCCCAAACAGTTGTATTGTTTTTAATTCCCACTAGGAGTGGGATATATTGAAGTGAGATATGAAACAACAGTTTTATTTACTTCATATTCTCACCAACACTTGTTATATTGGTCTTAAAAATTTTTTTTTTCAGTGATTTTAGTAAGTGTATAATGGGTAGGCTGCATATACATGGTCTGTAAACACTACGTTTAGGGATGTGTGTGTGTGCATTTGAAAGAGGTGGATAGATAAAACTACCAAATTCACAGTTTCTTGTCCTTTAATGAGTCATTATTTTCTTATTAGACAATTGTTTATATCATTTTCTGTGTGTGTGTGAACTGTCTTTACGAATCAAATCTTAATCCCATTTTTCACTGGGTTTTCTTTTGTTATTAAATGTAAGAGCTTTTTATATATTCTTTATATATTCTAGATACGAGTTATTTGCTAGATAAAAGTTTGGGGAACATTTTCCCCATCTTGTTGCTTGCATTTTAATTTTCTTAATAGTGTCTTTAAAAGAAATTTTTAATATTAATGAAATCAAATTTATGAATATTTTATAGTTTATATATTGTGTCTTACCTAAGAACAACGCTTACTTCAACTTGCAAAGATTTTTTTTCTGTTTTATTTTATAAATAATTATACTTTTAGCTTTTACATTTTGATTTATGACACTCTTGATTTATTTTTATCTGTGGGTCAGACAAGGATTAATGTACATTTTTCAATATGGATATCGTGTCCCAACACCATTTATTGAAAACTTTTCTTTCAACAATGAATTGATTTGTAAACTTATCAAAAATCAGACAATCTGTCATAAAAATCAACATAGCCATGTGATTGTTACCACATCCTTATATGTCTTGAAAATCTATTCCATTGATCTATATGCCTTCTTTTTCACTGAAATGACAGTGTCTTGATTATTATAGCTTTATAGTTAGTCTGGAAATCTAGTATTGTGATTTCGTCAACTTTATACTCTTTTAAATTGGCTTTGGTCATTCCAGGTCACTTTATTTCCATATAAATTTTTAAATGACTTGTCAATTTCTATAGAAAATAACTTGAAATTTTAGTTGAGAGTGTATTGCTTCTATACATCAAGTTAGTGAAAATTGACATTTTAACAATACTGCGTATTTTAATCCCATTATTGTCTTGGAATTTTCAGTGAAGTGATCTTGGATATCTTTTTTTAAAATATATTTATTCCTAAAAATTATATGCTCATTGTCTTTATTATAAAGATTAATATAAATGTGATATTTTTAAGTTTGATTTTTCCAGTATTTGCTAATATATAGAAATACATTGATATTTGTATGCAAGACATATTTTGCAACTTACTAAATTTGCTTATTAATTCTTATAATAATTTTGTTGGTTTCTTAGACTTTCATATTCAATAATTACATCATTTAAAATATAGACAGTTTTAATTCCTCCTCTGTAATCTATATAACTTTTTTTTTTTTGCTTGTCTTATTGCTCTATTTTGGCTCTTCGGTGCAGTACTTAGTAGAGGTGGTGAGTTCAGCCATCTTGCTTTTTTTCTTTTTTTTAAGGTTAAAATTGGCCAATATTTTACCATTAAATTTGCCCACTCCAGGTTCTTCATATACACCTTTATTAAATTAAAGACTTTTCTTCTAATTTGGGTTTGCTGAGAGTTCTTATTATGAATGACAATTGAATTTTGTTAAATGCTTTTCTCTTCACTTATAAAAATGATCATAATATCTTTGCCTTTCTTGTTGATACAGAAAAAGTACTTTGCATCATAGAGGATGCCCTACTTGGTTACAACACATTATTCTTTTAATATTTTAGGTCTGATTTATTAATATTTTGCTAAGTATTTTTGCATCTATGTTCAGGGAATATATTTGTTCATTATTTGTGATATTTTTATCTGATTTTGGTACCATATAATGCTGACTTAAATTAAATAAACAGATGGAAAGTATTCCCTCATCCCCTATTTTCTGAAATAGTTTACACATTTTGCATATTTCTTCTTTGAATGTATAGTAGAATTTACCAGTAAAACAATCTAAACCTAGAGTTTTCTTGATAGGAAGTTTCTTGCAAAAGAATATACTTTCTTTAATAGATATAGGACTGTATGATTGTCTACTTTAGTTTGTGTCAATTTTGTGTACTTGCATTTTTAAAAGACTTTTTCTATTTTATTTAATGTTCGAATCATTGGTATAAAGTTATTTATGATAACCTCCTAGTATCTGTTCCCAACTTTTTATGGTGGTATAATATACATAATATAAACTTTACTATCATTTTTAAATATATTAGTTCAGAGTCATTAAGTAAAATTATATTATTATGCAACCATCATTATCATCCATCCTCAGAACTCTTCAGTTTGCAAAACTGAGATTCTATACCCATTACACAATAACTTGCCATTCTCTCTTCCTCTAGTCCCTGGAAATCATCATTCTACTTTCTGCCTCTATAGTTTTGATTATTCTAAGTGCCGCAGATAAGTAGAATCATGCGGTATTTGTCTTTTTGTGACTGTCTGATTTCACATAACATAATGTCCTCAAGTTTCACCCATGAGGTCACATGTCAGAATTTCCTTTCTTTTTAAGGCTGAGTAATATTCCATTGTAGGCATATATCATATTTGTTTAGCCATTCATTCATCAATGACTCTTTGAGATCTTGCTGTCAGTTTTTTTGAGTATATACCCAGAAGTAAAATTGCTGAATAATAAGGTAATTCTACCTTTGTGTGTGTGTGTGTGGAACCACTACACTGTTTTCACACTGATTATACTGTTTTAAATTCTCACCAACAGTACACTATTGTTCCAAACTCTATATTTTCTCTCACTTGTTAGTTTCTGTCTTATTTGTTTATTTATTTTGATAACAGCCATTCTAGAGTATTGTCGTAGCCACCAACCCCCAATAAACACATGGCCCACCAGAAATCAGTGAGTTATAGGACACACACTCTTCATTCGGCCAGCTGGGTTTGCCAGCGGTACACAGACCCCAAATTAAGCAGCCCAGAAATGTAGAGGTACAGGGTTTTTAAGCCCTAAACCCCATTCTTCATTCTGTCTGAACACAAAAGTCTATTTTTCTTCTTTTTACTGTCAACCCACAAGTCGGTTGTGCAAGCAGGTGTGTGTGTGTGTGGGGGGGGTGGGTAACAGAAGCAGAAAGCATATTGTTAGAATGTTATGTTCCCATGGGTGATAGCCAAGCAGTAATTTTCCAGCCAGCACAGTATGAAGTAGTATCTCATTGTAGTTTTGATTTGCATTTCTCAAATGATTAATGATATTAACTATTTTCATGTGCTTATTGACTATTTGAATATCTTCTTTGATAATCTCCTCTTCTTATAAGTTTTCCAGTCAGATTGGGTTAGGGACCACCCACATGATCTCATTTTACCTTAATTAAAGACCCTATTTCCAAATATAGCCACATTCTGAAGTATTGTGGGTTCAATATATTAGTTTTGGGGGAACATAGTTTAACCCATAACGAGTTTCCAGAAAACTTCATCCAGACCAAAGAGGAACCAAAGTTCTTGAGCAGTTCTCTGTTGGACAAAAATGGGCTGGCACTAATCCTCCTGTCTTGCTTGATCTTTGCCTGGGAGCAGTCCCTGGGAAGTATGGCATTGGCGCACAGTATTGAACCCATAAGGGCTGCAGCTGAGGTCATCACCAGTCAGCTGTGTTTCCCACAGCAGGAGATCTGAGCATTGTGTTTTCATTGCTACCAAAAAAACAAATCTAATATTTGCTTTTAAACATCTGGGAATGACAGTGTTTTAAGGCAATGTATATTTATTTTACAAAAATAAAGGCATTAAATATCCAAAAGTATTTTACCTTATTCAAATAGGTAATAATAACAACATTAACATTAAAGTTGAAAACATACCAACTCTTTCCAAATATTATAAAGTCTGAAATGTAATTTACAGAGTAGTATTGGAAAATTTATAGACTCTATATATGCCTTTGGAAAAAGCAATAATCTGTATATTACATATGAACCTCATTCATCAGAAGAATGAACCAAGGAATGGAGGCAGCTCCCAGAAACTGGAAGAGGCAAAAAAAAGAGTTTCCCCTGCAGCCCCCAGACGCATGAGACTTCTTTGATTAGGGGACACTTTGATTAGGCCCAGTGGTCCTGAGGACACTTCGATTAGGCCGGTGGTCCTGATTCCAGACTTCTGGACTCCAGAACTATGAGAGAATAAATTTCTTCTGTTTTAAGTCCCCAAGTTTGTGGTCATTTGTTCCAGCAGTCACAAGAAACTAATACAAAAGGTAAAAAAAAAATTTATTTTGAACAGTTTTAGTCCTCACCCTAAGTGTAAGTTTTAACAAAGGTATGGTAAACTGCTTTTCAAAATGAAAATTTCCATCAAAATGGTGTGTCATTGGCAAAATAAATTTCCTCTTCAGAAACTTTCATTTATGAGTTAGAACATAACTAGAAACAGAGCACCTCAAGATATTTGATAAAATCATTTTGTTTACTGAGTATTTCTTAGTTAACTGAAATAATTTCCACCTGTAGTGTTTTGTTGATCTGCCAGTGAGTTTTTTTTTTTTAATTTGTCAAACACAGTGAGACTCACTGAACTATGTGATAAAAGAATAAACTTTTTAAAAAGTCTCTTTTCTTTTTCTGTAATATCTACTGATCTTAGCATTATTCTGAGCTCTTTTGAAACTAATATCTGATGGGGAAATAAATGTATAACATAAATCTAAATTCTAGCAAAACACAGTCAGTTATTGTCTTATAGCATTTATCTTTAATTACAGTCTTTAAAACTTGGATTTCTACCTGAAGAAGTGATAACATTTAAAGGAAGTTGTGTGGAAGTTTAGAGAAGCAAGATGCTTGTAGCAACCACTGAAACATACAGAACAGTTAACTTACCTGATTTTCAAGAATTAGTGTGATGTTCTTAATCTTGAAAATAAATATGCCCATAATGTCATACAGCTTCAAAAGGCTGACGTTACTCTCATGGATCCAGTGATAGTACAGCATCTCATTCATTTTTCTGGGCCTTGGGAATATAGCACTAAACAAACACACAAAAGTCAGGGAAGACAGATCAAAATAAAGAAGTAATTACCAGTAGTGATAACTACTACGCAAAAAAAAAAAAAATAGGCAGGGTAAAGTAGATATTATATGCCTTATGATACATGCTATTTAATAAGCTGGGTCCAAAAAACCCTCATTATTATCATTAATCTGAGGATATAAGCAAAACAGAAGTCTGGGAGAAAAATATTCCAAGTCAGGGGAGTATCGTGAATTCAGAGAAAATTGATTTCCGATATTTGTTTCTCTAAATTAAAATTCATGAAAGTCCTCAATTAAAAAAAAAAGTTTCAAAAAACAATGCTTAGGAGAGTGTTTTGGACATAAATAATAATTTAGTCTAGCCAATATACTGAGGTATGCTACTTTATCAAGCCAATTAAAATCATAAATGAGGTCTTCACTAGAAATAAATGTTAAGAAATATTTTATCTAAAATATGTCTGAACCTTTTCCTCTTTGACAGTGAGTGTGACTTCTTGTAACTTGGACCTCTCAAGTACTTTACAATTATATATCAGTACCTGATGCTCATACCTTTCGGTTATTTCCAACACTGAAATCAAGATGTTCTGTTTTCTGTGACTAAAACAGCTTTGGATTGACAGTCAGGTACAATTTACTTTAGTTTGAGCAGAAACATCCTTTCATGTTGCTTGCACAGATGGTCTATTTCATCCCTCAGGAATAATTATTAACTGAATTAAAAAAACCCTTTCTTTTTTAACATGGGTATTTAGGAACTAAGCATATTAATGATAAACTAGAGTCTTAGTTTGAAAAGCAATAATATTGGCTTTGGAGTCAGACGGACCTGAGTATAAGTTCTAATTCTGTATATCCATGGGTTTATTAACTGATCCATTATGCTTAATTTTTCTTATCTGCAAATTGAGTATAATAATACTTCTTAACTTGTAAAGTTATTGCAAAGTTTAATTATAGAAGTTGATTTATTCAACATTCGAGAGAATAGATTCACTCAACAAATATTTGTGGCAAAAAAATATTTAAGGCATGTGAGATATTTAGCATACAGTTTTACACATCAAAGAGTTCATGAATACTATTAGTTTTTAGCTAAGCTCATGAGACAGATAAATAAAACCAGTGAAATTTGTCATATTTCAGAGGAACTATAGATATCATATGCATCATAAAACTCACATTGACAAGGCCAATACTTTCTTTCTTGGTGTTAAACTTGGAACTCCTAATAATAATCAGAAAGTTGATTGATAAACAAATGAAAGCAAGAAGAGTTAATTGGAGGAAGCAAATATTTCTTATCACATCCAAGTAGCCTGAGGCATCGTCTACACATTAGAATGGTCTTGTAAATGAAACTTCAATCTTTTTGTCTAAGGCTCACTCCTAAATAGAATTTAAATGTGCATTGCAACAGTGACTTCATTTTTTTATGCCTCCATAGCTCCCAGCATCAATTTATGATGATCGCAGTTGATTGCTTTTCTTTTTTTTTTTTTTTTTTTTTTACTAGACATATTATTGAATTCCACTTACACTTAAACCTAGCACCTCCAGGAGTACATAACCTGGGTTCTAGTCTTACCTAAACCACTTCTTAAGCTCCATTTTATGGGAATCTTCTCTGTTCCTCAGTTTCCTTTTTTATAAATTGAGTGCAGTAATTGGACATTTTTATGTTTGCAAAAATGTTTTGCTACATAAGGGAATGCATATAAAGTGGTTAACATAGTACCTATCTGATAAAGATGACTGCTATCAAGGAGATATAAAGTTTTTTAGACTATGGTTAATTCTGAGCCACTCTGATTCTTTCTGTAAACCTCTGATCATTACGATAAATATCATTTATATGCTGAATTTATAGCTCAGCAGTCAGGGACAATTATATTTCCAACTTGAAGAGATATCATATTTTAGTCCCTATGAACCAAGACAATTTTCATAGGCTGTCACTTAATCCTAGCCAGTGGTTAAAAAGATTAGTAGCAAATTATTTTATTATTATTATTATTATTACTATTTTTGTTCTACTCACATTAGAACATTAGCTCCACAGGGCAGGGATCTTTGTATGTTTTGTTTGATGATGCTTCCAAGGGCATAATAAGCACTTAACAGAAATTTATTGAGTAAATGAATAAATGTATAAGGAAAGTGGCATGAAATCTGTTCCAAAGAGAGTGTACATTAAAATTTTATCAGCCATGTACCTAAATAGTGAATTGTATTATCTAAAAAATACTAAATGATAGATTCCCTCTCTGGATAGTATTGATTTGATGTAGTAATGATAAAGGCTTCGATTTTCTACCACATCTAGTATTTTACATATTGAAAAGCTAGAAACATACAACACTTCACTTACTTTGCTGCATTTTTGTTTATAGAAAAAGAATATTCATTCCTAGATCTTTTTGTAAAATAATAATCCTACTGTAAAAAAATAATTTTATTTAAATTTACATCAATCTTTTAATCTGTAAAAATGCTGGGTGTTTTGATTAATAGGTGAAAAAACCTCCTTGTCTTAGTTTTAAAATAATCATATTGAAGGTACATATGAGAAGAGATCAAAGTTATAGAAGGAAGTGGTCATTTCTGATTTAATAATTCAAAAGGACAGAGTGAAGAGAGATATAGGTACTTTAACCTAAGAAAGAGGAATTATAAATGATCGCTAAATAAGATTTATTTTAAGAGAAAAGGTCCATTTTCAATTTTTTTTTTTTTGGTTTATATATGTTGAAATATAATGACAACAGGAGAAAAAAAGCAGTGTTCCAAAATGTATAATATGGCTCTAATAATGTTATTATAATTTTATTCCTAGTGTAAGATCGGAAATACAGTAGGAGATGTATAAAAATTAGTTAGAAAACATGGGGTAAATTTTCTGGGAAAATAATGAAAATGGTTAAGTATGGTGGTGGTATTGCAGAAAGAGCAGAATGTTGAGAAACCAAGCACCACTCGGAGAGTTGGAGAAATCAGGTTTACTATGCTGGTGGTCTCAGAAGAGCTAGCAATCTGAAGTTCTGGGCCCTGAGCTCAGGGGTAATCTTACTTTTATAGGGTTTATCTGCAAACAAGCAAAGGGGATACATCTGTTATTTAGACAGAACAAGCAAAGGCAATATACCTATTAACTAGATAGAATAAGCAAAGGGGAGGTTGAGTCTTCAGTTGATCTCAAGATCGCCCTGCCCTTTGGCTTATGTGACAAACATTTCTACAGAACAAAGAGCTGATTACAAGGTTAGCCATTTGAGTGGAAATTTTCTCTTCAGTGGATTTAGATGGTGTACTATGTCCTTCAGAATTTTGTCTTTTTTCCAAAAAATTCCTTCAGAATTTTTTTAACATTCTCTCTCATGCCATTCATTTTTCAAAGACCTGCTGATATAGTTACCTTGAACTATTTGCTATTTCCCAAGTATGCATATAGTTACCTTGAACTATTTGCTATTTCCCAAGTATGCTTTATCTTTCATAGACTTTATTCCTCTGAGATGCTATCTCTTTTGTCTGAAATATTTACAATATCAATATTATAAATATATGTTCATTCACAGAGATGTTTACGATAAACTGGACAAAATATAACACTCATTTCATTTCTGTACACTTACAGGCTACATGACTTGGTTGCCAGGCTCTGTGCTAAGGGCTGTGGCTATAAGTTAACAACAACAGCCTTTGCCATTAGGAGAGTGTATAAGGAAACAATAGCTCTTATCTTCAGTAGGTTTTTCATTTCAAATGACTTCAGGTACTTAGTCTTCTTTGGGCCACTGGCATCCAGTCGTACTCACATCTTCACTGCCTTTTAATTTAATGTAAATTAATAGAAAGCCAGATACCCAATCCAAGATTCCCTTCCTTAAGGATATTTTGTCTGCAAACAATTCTGGTATAAAACTCTGTCAGCACATAGTAGTACCAGAAACAGAAACAACTCTAGGTAGTCTATGCAAAAAAAAAAAAAAAAAGAAAAAAGAAAAGAAAAAGAAAGAAAAAAAAATTATTGTAGAGAATTGGGCACTTATAAAGTTGTTGGAAAGGATGGAGGAATGGGCTTGAGGCTGGGTCTCCTGGAATGATTTTCAGAAGAGTACAGGATGGACTTGCCAGGGAGTTGTTAATTCTTCCAAGATCAGGAAGGTGGTGATTGGAGAGATGGGCCCTGACACACGTGGATTCATACACTTGGCCATGGTCGTGACCCAGAAATCAAGAATTTGAGATCAGGAAGCCACTGTAACCCTGTTGTAACTGCGTCTCAATTCCATGGAGCTAGCGCCACAGACAAAAGGATTTAAGTCTGGTTTCTGCCTCTACCAGAACTATATTTCAACACTTGCAGAGATAAAGACTGGACATGAGAACACTGCTGCATAAAATCTCCTTGCTTGCTAAGAGTAAATAATGAAAGAAGCATAAAGATGGCTTCTACTTCACCTGCCTTAGACTTTCATAAAAGTGCAGCTTAGTGACAGAATCTAATTTGAAGCCAGAAACATACCTAAAAGAGAGTCTGAAAGGAAGAAAGACACACTAGAGGGAGTGGAAAAGGACTATATTCTCAGCAAGGATTTTATACTTTTGTCTGTAACATGACCAAAAATATTATAGAAGATGATAAAATAGAGGTTGGCGCAGCGTGTTATAAAAAGGCAAAAAAGGGCCCTTAGTTTGGCAGGTTTTTTTCAGAAGAAATAAACACTGGCTGAATCACGAAGGAAAAGTAAAATTAAAGTGAGTTAGTATCCCAGAAAGAAGTACCAGGAAAAGTACAGAACAGCATGACACTTGTGACCTATTACCAGAAAATTGGTGATAGATGATGGAGGTGAGGCTGAAGCTAAAAACAACGTCCTGTATCGCATCCTGCTGAGGAGCTTGAGCTACAGTTTGTGTAACGGAGAGACACCAAGGGTCTTTACATCTAGAGTAACAAAATCAGATCTGTATCATACGGGCCATTCTGGCAGTAATGTGGAAAAGACATTAAACATTTGGTGGGTGGGAGGAGACTAGGGCCAGGAAGAACAATTATTATACTCTAGCAGTTTTCCATGTGAATGACAATGAGAATTAAACTAGTGCATTTTATATATACTTTGACACCTAACACATTGAATTTCAATTACATGCATATTTTTCCTCTCCAGTAGATAAAATTCTCATTGAATGAAACAGGTTTTTGTCTTTTGGGTTTAGAAGAGTGATTGGTGCATGATAATTTCATCAGTGAATCAGATTGACTTGAATTTAAGATTACTCAAAGAAAGTATTCGCCAAAGCCATACTAAATATGGAATTTAAATGACAACGTTTTCAAGTCTAACAATGTGATTTTTCTTTTCTTTAACAAAATCCTAGGTGGAGAATAAAAAAGAAAATTAGTAAATTGCACAGAATTATTACAATTCTACTTTAAAACAGAATGTTAGCTAAAGTAATTATTGTAAATTAGTATAATTTAATAGTGTAATATATTATCTCAACTTATTCATGTTTTTCTCCTAAGGGTTCAAACTATTTTGTAGGCTTACTGTATTTGAGATCACCTGACTGGCTCTATCTTGATTTATGCTCTGACTTGGGGCAAGTAATTTAATCTTCATTCTTTATTACCAAACCTGAACATTTAAGATAATACTTTTCCTTCTTTTTATCATAAGCAAATACTGCAAGTTAATGAACTACTCATATAATGCTTTAATTTTCTCAACTGAAATGAAAACCTATACACCTACAAAATATTCTTGTTATACTGTAGCATCAATAAATGTGTTTAGCTAGTATATTGAAAACAATCGTTGTAATTGTTCTTTTTCAAAAGAATTATCTGGTCATATCTAAAAGGATGTTATCACGTGTCTTCACAGCTAAGAGAATAAAATGAATAGGACATGTGTTTCAAGGATTTTAAGAAGCAACTGTAAATATTGACAGAATGTGAGCTAAGATAGATAGTTGGAAGATAAATGGTAATAACCCACGTGAAAAAAAAATGAAGTGGAAGAACAGTCACATTCCTTAGAATATTCTCCCTTATCTTTTCTTATAACAATTGGGAAACTCGGTTCAAAATATTTTCTCCAAAAAAATTTTTTATAGCTTAACTCAAAATAATTTTATCCAATTTATAAAATATCTTCAATTATGCTTATTTTTTATTTATGGATTTATTCTATTAATATATTATTTGAGCTTTGTTATTTCCTAACCTAATCATAAGTTAGAGAAGAAATTGATTATTTTATTTTTTGTTTTTCGACATCCACACTTAACGTGGTACCCCACAACTGATGATTCTTCAGGTAGCATCAAATTTTAGATAACACCATAAAGGGCATATCTAGAAAACAGATGAATTTTGTTTAAGGGTTATTCTTTCCTTCTTCTTTGTCTCAGATACTTGGCCTTGGACATCTACTAATGATATTTCATCTCTTGCCTGAGACCTTTGCAAACTAGAAGCAGCATGGTGTATTGTAAAGCATGCTGTAAAAAGAATCAGATACCTTGTTTGATTCTTATGTCCTTTGATTGATATCAGCTTTACATTATAGGCAAGTTATTTACATTTATTGATATTTGATATCCTTACCTGTAAGGGATAATACTTGCTTTATGAATTTTGAATGGATAGATGATAATAGTTACATTATTACTTATAGCTACCATTGACTGAACTCCTATCATGTGCTATCTCTGTGGTAATAAACACTTAACGCATATCTTATTTAAAGCTCAAAATAATTATATGCGGTTGGCATCTTTTTACACAATACTGACACACATAGGTTAATTATATTGTCTCAAGTCACAGATGTAGTAAGTATTAGACATGTAACTCTAATCTAGATTAGTTTACTCCAAAGCCCATGCTTGCAACCACTATCCTGTACACAATGAAAACTCACCAAAGAAATATAGAAATGTGAGCTTTTTATGAACATGGACCCACTGCCCTGAGAAGTCCTTTAGCTTGCTGTACACAAAACATATGCACTGAATTTTCTCTTATATTCCTTCTTTACCTTCAATTAAAAATTGTTTGCTCTATATCTTGTTTCACATTTAGAGATAGTTCTCTACATCTTCTAAGGTCACAACTGGCTAATCCGATAGACTAATTTCTGGTTGGAAAAAGAAAAGGAAGAAATTAAATAGATATTTCAGCACCATGTAGCACATTCTTAAGCATGGTCTTAATAAGCAAATAACTCCATTTCGGTTATTGAGGTCATTGTTAAAAAACCCAGGTAACGTGAAAAAGAATTATCATTTCAGTCTGATGAAGTAGGTATTTTGAGACAAGTGGAGACTAGTGATGCTATTTAAATTATATCTTTTAGATAAGGACTGCAGAATTTAGATATTGACAGCTACTGAAACAGATATTTGGTAAATGAAGTTCGACATAAATAGCCTTAGTTTTGAGGAGCTCATACTCAATGGAAGAGAGAAGGAAAGGAGAAGAGAGACGTTTATAAAAATTCAAAGGGTGAACAGGGTCAGGTTGTCATGAGGGCACAATGAAGAAAGAAATTATCAGTGAAAGCTTTTGCTGAAGGGTGACATTTGAGTTAAACTTTGTTCAATAAATAGGGTTTTGCCAAGGGCATTATGGGAGTTTTGTATGCCTGGCATGTGCAAAGCTTTTACAAGATAGTGCTTAAGAAAACGAACAGTTTTTAGTATGACTTCCCAGGAGGGTTGCCAGTATTATTTAGTTCCATATAGTTCAGAATCCTTTGAAAATAAATGAGTATAAGCAGAAATTGTAGTATATGAGGTTCACATAAGACCATATTGATTTTCTCTACTGTTCTAAAGAGAAAATAAAACTTACTTTTAATTAGTAAAAGTGATATTCTCAAATTTGCACTTTAGAAAGATCGTTCTACCACAAATTTGGATTTTAAAAAAAGATAGAAACATTGTAAATTATTTGTGTGCTAATTTATTAAGTGCTTACCCTGTGTCAGATACTTTAACAGTAATTTATGATGGGCACTTCATTAGATCATCACGACAAATTATAAAGTGGTAAATTTCTCCTTTTTTACATATAAGAAAACTGAGACTCACTAATAAACCTATAGTCAAGTAATAGTGGGTTCAGGAATAACACCCAACTCTCTTATACCAAAGGCATACTCTTTTATTTGGCTTTTCGTAAGAACAATAATCAAGAACTTAATAAATGAAAGACCTAAACCTAACACCTTATGGATAGCAAAAAGAGCAATGGATTTAAAAGATATGGATAAAATGTGAATATAATTTAGCAATTTTTTCACAAATAGAATCATGTAACCTCTATAGAACTATTGCTTCAACTAAAAAGAATAGCTTTGTCTTCAAAAATCCATTAGAGGACAAAATGGAGTTATTTGAAAGTACTTTGATCTCAGAGATAACTTTTGAAAAGCTCTGGGTTTAAAAAACAAATAGAAGGCTTAAAACAATGAATTGTAACAACATTGAAGTTAATCTTGAACATAAATTGAATTGTCAGGTCAGGAATGTGATTTAATTGGTCTAAAGTCTGGGGGAAAATGTTAATAATTGCTAATAAATATGGTTACCAAGTGCTTTTAAATATAAAGTCTCATACATGATTAATAATGATGATCACCATTACAATAATACTTTTCAACTGCATTGCACTTCTCATCTAAGTAGTTCAGAGACTTATGGAGACATTAACACATTAATGCTGACGACATCCTGAACAGACAACAAATGTTCAATATTTATAATGAATAATGGAAGGATCCAAATTCATAAGACTTAATGAAATCAGAAAAATAGCATTCAAATTTTAATTTATTTCCTTATATTTATAAACTTCTACTATGTCTTAACAGAAAAAAAAACCATAAAATAATGACATGAAAAGTATCTAGTTTAGTCTTTTTTCCTTAACTTTGTCCTTTTTTCCCTCTCAATTTTATTATGCAAAGATTCAAATATTCAGGAAAACGAATGAGTAGACTAATACACTTCTGTATATCACTTCCTTATTTGGCAACTATTAATCCATTGCCTTCTCTCTCTTTCATCTATCTTTGCTGATTCATTTGAAAGTAGTTGCAGACATCAAAACTTTGTACTCCTCAACATTTCAGCAAATGTTGCTCCAAAAATAAAAGTATACTTAATATAACCACACTTTAATTATCATACATACAAAAATTAAGTTTCTTAATATCATATTAACTTCTTTCAATTGTCTCAATAATGTCATATATATAGTTTTGTTTTGAACCAGGACCTAATCAGGTTTCATTCATTGCATTCATTCGTATTTCTCTAAACTTTTATTATGACATTAACAGTTTTGACAAAATAAGACTAGCAAGGCTAAAATAGCCCACATTCTAGATGTGTCTTATTGTTTTCTTGTGATACTGTTTAACTGTTTCTCTATCTACTATATTTCCTCTAAAAGAAATTACATCTAAAACTTTGATTAGATTCAAGTTAAATATTTTTTGCAAGAATGGTTCTAGTTGATGCTATGTATTTCAAAGTAGGCACATATTGGAGACTGCCTCACTGTAATCGATGTAAATTTTAATCATTCAAACTCTGTCTGAATATCCCATTGCCTGTATTTTACATAATATATCTATTAGTGCTTTTCGACTCAAAAGGCAACTAAATATTTAATTATTTTTCTATACCAAATTTCAGAAAGGAATTGTTATGATAGACACTTAACAATGGTGGAAGTTGATTTTTACTTTTTCTCTTTTTAAATGTCAACGTGGACACAAATATTCTTGTTTATGTAATATTTAATAATTATGTAATATTTTATATTAATTGCTCCTATTTTTATTTTGTTTTGCTATTCAAATCGTCTCAAATATAGCTGTTAAAAATCCCTTCCAACTAGGTTATACTTCTTTTGACTCTCCCCATTAAACCCTAAGTGCTTCCTTGTTTTGGCACAATAGGCTTACTTTGTATTTTCCTTGATCTAGTCTTGAAATCTAGATCAGGGAAACGAGGTATATAATATGTAGTATACATCTTTTTGTAAAAGAAAAGAAGATACATAGGAATCTTATACATATGTATCTTCTTAGGTATGCAAAAATAAGAACTGTGAAGAGAATGAAAAATGAAACAGTAAAAATAGCTAGCTACCTGCAGAAAGGTGGGGACTATATGGTATAAGATATAGTCATGGGAGTAAACTTTTCTCAGTAAACATCTTTATAAAGTTTTGACTTTTGTACTATTATATTGATAGTCTTAACTGATTTAATTGACTATCTCTTGAGTAATTTGTTATTGGTTTAAAAAATCTCAAATGATACAGAGAAACATATTGCTAAATACAATTTTTATGATACAGATTCCAGAGGAGTGGGTTTGAATGTTCTCACATGCCAAAGAGAAGTCCCAAATATTCTAACTCAATTGGAGTGATGCTAAACTGCTTCTGAGACCCATAACCCTGCACCCACCTCCAGCTTATATAAAGAGACAGAGATTAATCAAGAAGAAATATTGAGAGAATTTCTTTGGAGAATTGGGTTGGAATGTATGAGTTTAGTGGTGCGGATCTATTGCCCACTCCCCAACCTTGCCTTCATCTCAAAGCAAATGGGGCAAGAGGTCAAAGGGAATTTTTTGGAGTGTATAAAATCTGTTCTCTGAAATTCAGAGAAAACAGAAGCATAGAATAGGCTGGACTCTCAGTAGAAAAGTCTAAAGGCTAGTGAAGGGTTAACTCGGAACATAGCCCTCTTCCATACACTCAGAAGACTGATAGCTGCCCCAAGCAGCCGAGGAGGGCAGTATGCAGAGCTTTTAGCAGTGCCTACTCCCCAGGACGATTCCTGCTGCTCCATGGACCTAATCTCCTCCTGTAACCCACCAGCACATGTTGTTCTCATCTGTCTGAGAAGGTGAAGGTGGCTGCTCTTCCAGTGAGATGACCCCTCCCTCTGCTTGTGTGCACAAAACACTCTGCTTGCTCCTGGCCAGCAGCTTTATTCCTACAGCTCCAACCGGCCTCTGCTGAACTTCCCTGCCTTGTGAGTAATAAACGGCATTTCTTGGGCCTCTGGTCCTCCTGGTGGTTCTTCCAGGAATATCCAAACCCAGGTGCAAATTCCAGGCCTGGGGATCCTGCGCTATAGCTAAAAATGGTTGGAACAGTTCCAAAAAGAGAACAGGAGGGAAAGACTGAGCTTCAAGGTTTCGACAATAAAAAAGATGCCATGTTTTCTCATGGGCTAGACTGACTATTGTGGAAGTATTGGGGCGCTTGGGCCTGGATCATCTTCAATGGACCCTACCCATAATTTTAGGCCTGGCAGAGCTTGGGTTAGTGTTATAAGGAAGAATATAAGAGAGAAATCACAGGGAATCAGTTGGTTAATTGTATCAGAGAGTGGTACAGGGAAAATTTTTGATAGGTACCTCTGAAGAATCCAAAAAGTGCTGCTTCCAAGTAAGGGCTTTAGCAATTAAGAATTAATACAAAGCCAGTAAACGTCAGAAAAGGGGAGGTTGGTTGGATGGGCTTGCCTTACTAGTTGTCAAAAGTTATTATAGATCCGAAGTAATCAAGGTAATACCAAATAGAATGGAATAGAGCTCAGAAAAGCACTAACCACAAGGCAATAAGTAATGAGTTTGACTATATTAAAAAAAAAAAAATTCTGTTCATAAAAAGATGCCATTAAGAAAATTAAAACATGAGTCAAAACAAGACATTGATTGGTAATATATTCATAACATATATCACTGACAAAAATCCCACAATATATTTAATAGATTTCTATAAATTAATGAAAAAAATACATTGGAAAAAGGATAGTATATTTCTATAAACATTTTACTAAAACCGAACTCCAATGGTCTATAAACATATCAAATGATATTCGTTTTCATTGATTATCAGGAAAACACACATTGTTAATCAGGATACATTGAAACCGCATAAGATATAATTACGCACTCTTCAGATCTATAAAAACTAAAAAAAAAAAAAAAAAAAAAAGAGGAAAACATTTACAATTAGTAATATTTTAAGGAACAAATTTTATTTAAAAGTTTGGGACTTTCCCTTTTCCCACTCTAACCTTTTCAGCTTATAAACAAGAGAAGCATGACTTCAAGTCACGCTAAAGAAAAGATTTTCTTTTTATGAGACTTGTAGCCTTAGAGAATCTGGGTTTATTGCCATCCTCTCCCTTGGTTTATTGCCAACCTCTCTCTTTAATTTCAGTTGACCCATTTCATTAAGGCTGAATTCTTCTCTAAACATGTCTAAAACACAGATGTCAATTATTTCACACTTTCATGGAGTTATCTCAAGACCCATTCAGTGTATTTTGGACCACCTGAAAATGATGAAATTTTTAAATTAAGAAAAAATTTATACATTTGGACCAAACATGTAGACACTCTACAAGTCCTGATCAAAGTTATGCCCATTTTTAAAGCAGAAATTCACACACACACACACACACACACACACACACAAATAATCATTTTTTCCTGTGGGTATATTGGTTTATTCATGACAGTCCTATATCTCAATTACCTACTTTTAATTTTCCACTTAGAAGATGTCTATTTTGAGTAAAAATTTATTTTAAAGATACTGTCTTCTGACTCCTATGTTGAAAAAAATCCAATTAACTTACACAAATTACAGGGCTCCAAGGGCATTTTTCTTCTTCAGAGAAGACTATAAAAACAAAAATAAATACTCACAAATGAAAACCTAGTTGTACAGAATTAATTTTCTTCTGTAGATTTACCTCCCCCTACTAGCCCAATGTCCCACAATACATTCTTATTCTCTTATTTCTAAAATTAGTCACTAAGATTAAAGTATTTCTCATTTCTTTTTTACCTCTGCCTGACCCAAAGTTTGGCAGTTATCAGAGAATATATCTAGAAGAAAACAAACATCAGAACTGCAGTATACCAAGAACTTCCCCTCCACATTTTACTGTCCTGAATGTCTATATTGACCATTTTGTTTGTATTCGTATTAGTTAAATTTCTAAACCAGTGGTTTCCCTCTTCAATTCCTTCTCAAACGTTTGTGATGCTTTGAACAGTTTAAGCTTTCAAATTAGGATGAAATTTAATTTTGACTATGAGAATTATACAAAAATAAAACTTTTGTGTATTTATGTCATTCATTGTTTTTTTTTGTAAAGCCAGTCTATCAGGAAAAAATTAATATTTGAGAAAAAAAATTTAAAGTCCTTGGAATTTGTTGGACTCTTAATTTTCAAGGGTGAAATGCATGTTCAGAGTATTCCAGCTAGAATAGACATAAGAACACATGGAAAAATGACCCTTTTCAGTGACTGGAATATCTTCCATGAAATAAAAAGATTAAGAATACACCAACATAGCAAAAGGTAAATACATGGAAAAAATATAATATTCTTTATTATGCTAATTTTGTGCATAAATTGCTTTCAATTCTTATGTAGCATTTAAATGACAAAAACATACAAATAACTATATTTGTATACAATATATAAAGACGTAAGTTGTAACATCAATAATATAAAACAGGGGAATGTAGAGCTATAAGAAAATAGAATTTTTGTACGTGATGGAAGTTGTTATTAGTTTAAAATAGAATGTTATACCTTTAGGATATTTTATGTAATTGTAAAGGAAAACACAAAGAAAACATCTACTGAGTATACACAAAGTAAAGTGAGAAGGAACTCAAAGCTCATCACTACAAAGTAGTCAGAAAAATACGAAGTCAGTAAGAAAGAAAATGAGGAACAAAAAAACTATAAGATTTACAAAAAATGGCAAAATGGCAATAGCAAGTAAAATTTTCTATCAGTAAGTTCTTCAAATGTAAACGCATAAGCTTAACGATCAAAAGCCATCCATTGCTGAATAGATTAAAAACCAACCCTATGTTATCTACGAGTGGCTCGCTCACCTTAGATCTAAGGACACATGTAGGCTGAATGGAAAAGAATGGAAAAAGAAAAAAGAAGTGCAGGAGTAGCTACACTAATGTCAGACAAGACAGACTGAGTCAGAAACTATTACAAGAGACAAAGAAGAACACTGTATGATAATAAAAGAGTCGATTCATCAAGAAGCTATAGCAATTAAAATACATGTGCACAACACATCAGAGTATCTAAATTTGTAAACCTATTTTGACAGGATTGAAGGGACAGTGGTACAAACATAGATATAGATATCCACACCATAAGAGTAGGAGACTTCAGTATTTTCAATAATGGACAGAACAGCAACACATAATATAAATTTAAAAATTGAGAACTTGGCTAATGCTATATACCAACTGGACCTAACACTCTGGAGATGTTTCACAACAATGTTAATATGCTTAACATTACTGAATCGTACACTGAAAAATGGTTAAAATGGTAAATTTCATCTTATGTGTTTTTTTATCACAATAAAAAAGAGCCATTTGATTTATTTATTAATTCTAGTTTAGAGTTTTTTATATCACTAATTTATACTTTAAGCTATACCATTTATTTCAAATAGCTACACTATGTTTCAAATTTTAATTTGTGTTAATTTAATGTTCTTAAGCTTCTTGAAAGCTTAATTCATGCACTTTGAGTACCTTTTTTAAATAGGTTCATTTAAAGCTACGTATTTTTCTGAACATCAGTTTATTTCAACTTACATGGCCTGATATATAGTGCTTTAATTATCGTTTATTTGTAACTTGTAGGTTTTACTCTTCTGTTTACTGAAAATTTGCTTTGATATATAATAAAATTTGTGTTAATATTTTCATTTTAAATCTATCCGAGGGAGTGAAGATAGCTTTTATATGCTTATTTTTAGTAATATCTTTTCCATGCAAATTTGTCATGATTGTGCCGCTTTTCTTGTGTTTGGCATAAAAATCTATGTAATTCAATTATGACAATCTTGTTTTATTTAAATCTTATATATAAGTACCTATTACCAATGTATTTAACCTATTAATTTATGAGTTATGTTAAAATCTCCAACTATGTTTATAGCTTTATCAATTTGTTTTTTATTTCTAAATGTTTTTGGTTTATTTCAAAATTGTTATTAGTTACTTAAAGATTAGTGACTATTCTACCTTAGGGGTTGCTTCTTTAGCCCCTCCCTTTCTGTGTATGCTTTTCACCTTTTAGCTACTTTCATTTATGTGATTTGTATGAATTAGTGCTGGGCAAGAAGCAAATTGTGTATATTCTTTGTCGTCTTTATCCAAAAACCATAATAAATTTATTTTTAATTCTTTCAGACTTCAAATTTGGTAGTTCCAGAGAGATCTTTTGTTTGGTGGTTTTGTTCTGGGAAGAAAGATGCAAACTAGAGAAGCTGAAAAAAAGAGAAACAGGAGAGGAGGATGGGATCATTATACAGTGGGAAATCATGGGTGAAGAGAAATTTTAATAACATTTTTTAATTACAAAAATAATATATATTTTTTCATTGATGGTATAAGCGGGGGGGGGGAGAGCATAGAGGGAATTATTAAATATCTTTAAAATATTTTAGACTATTTGGATATCTGGTGTTTAATATAACTTTCTCTTTCATCTCACAAAACCTTCACTAATATCGATAGTGCTTTAAAATGCCATCTGTAAGCGTGAACATGTGTGTCTTATTATTGTGATGAGCTGAACATTGCTTCCAGGTGAAATCAGAGATTGACCATGGAAACCTAATCTTATTTGAGTTACAAAAAATATTGGGGGCACATCACAGTGTTTGAATTTTTATATACAACTTTATTTTTAAAAATCTGTGTCTGTTGGAAAAAAATAGATTTTGAATCTCAGATCGAAATCAAAGCAAATGTGATTTTCATTCTCTGTCATCTAATTTAACCAAATCTTCCATTGAAATTTTCACTTTAGCATCTACTTTAAATATATTCTTCCAGGATATAAGATAACACCAATCATACTAATAGATACATGTTGTATTGATTCTTTTATATATAACACTACTAGCTTGAATTTTAAAGTTAAGGCTAAATGATATAATATGTATAGAGTGCATTTATAGAGTGCATTCTAGATCTACATTTTCCCTTTGAAATTTAAAATCATCCATGCTGAGACAGAGGAAAAATGATTAGACACATTTTAAGATGAGGTTATTGAGTGCAGAGTTATTAGGAATTTTACATAAAGTTGCCTAGTTGCTATATAGTGAAGCCATATCTGAAATCAAATTTTTCTAACACTCAGAATTCTTTCTTCAATAACAATTATTTCTTTGATTGATTTAATACATTAAGTACAAGTCATAAGTTTCTAACATTCAGAAAAACACAAAGGTCATGTAGTGACTATGTGAGAAACCAGAAAATTATACATTAATGCAAATAATGTGTTTTTGAAGATTAAAGCTGCTTTTTATTCCTTTGGCTCTAACGTATGTGACTTTACTCAGATTCATAACTGCTTAAAAAATAAAGTGATTTTAATGGTCATGAAATGACCTTTGGTTTTGTCTTCTTCCTATGGCTGTTTGTGTTACTTGCAAGAGGGGCTCATAAAACAAAGTATATTAAATCACTCGGACATAATACCCTGCAAACAGCCTATGAAAATGATAATGACTATTCCTAATTAGCTGATCATTGTACTATAATTACTTCAGGATAAATTAGGCTATGAGTATTAAAGAAAAGTAAGAAAAGTAATAAAGTTCTTATGTTATGGTTTTTTCTTAATGCAGTACATTTAGCAAAGAAGGGCAGAATATGTTTCAATTTCCCCCATCCTCTGCATAAGAAAAGCAAATCAGAATTTCCAAAACCTAACCTGAGAGGTTTAGCTGAAGGGTTTTGTATCACAACAGCTTTGTTAATGGTGAAGTATCATTTATCGCTTTCAACTTTGACACCACTTGTTTTCATCATATTTCACAAAGAAGATTTTCATAATTAATTTTGAAAAGGTATTGTTTAAAAAAAGGCAAATGGAGCTCAAAATGAAATCTAAAATTGTAGTTTTAGATGAGATCAACCAAAATGTACTATCACATGATGTTTAAATGATTGACAGCTTGTTATTTGGAATTTATGCCACAAATGATATTGTATACAATTATATTAATTAGTCTAATAAAAAACTAGCATTAAGTGCTCATATTATTAAAAATATGCTTGCTGGATTCTCTGCATTTGCATACATAATTAGATGGAAGATTCAGATGACACTCTATTGTGACATCTGCCACCTAATAGAAAAGCTAATATAAAATGAAGAAGTTTAAACACATGAGAATGAGTATGCCTTTCAATGCATTAACAATTAATTCAGAAGAAGCCAAGTTAAATATATATGTAGTAAGCAACATGAATCATATAATTTTGTGATTTTGGACTACTTAAAGACAAGGCCTTATTTATATAGATTTTCCTTGATTATACTCTCTCTCTCTACATATGATCCTTGGCAATTTTAATTTGGAATTCTATCTTACTAAAGATTTATCTCAAGTGATTATGCTTTATAACACATTTGGGTCCTTAAGTTTGAATGCATTTAGCATGGTGGATTAGTGCATGCTAGATTCATCCCACCAATATATTGGAATCCTTCCATTCTGGCATTAAATGAAAAAAAAAAAGTGAAATGATGATGAACACAGAATTTTAAGAGACTGTAATTAATCTGATGTAGCTTTTTCCTAAATATGAGTCTAATATATCTGCTTTCTATCTTAATTATAGTATTGGTTACAACAGCATAATTTGTCATGCAAAACAGCTTTTATGTTACACTGAAGTCCAAGTGGTACAGTTGGTAGAATTTTGCTGGTTTTGAATACTGACAAAATAATAAATAAAAGTTCCATCGAAGCCTTCTATTCTTAGAAATCTAAAGATATCCCTTTGAATTCAGCAAAGACTCATACACTCGTATTCTTTTACGATCTCAAATATTCCTGTTTCCAAGGATAAAAAGAGGGCAGAGTACAAGGCTAAATGAGAATGGCACCATTCTCTTGGGCTTGGTTTTTCACTTCATTTGAAGGACATGATCTGCTTTGTCTGCTAAGTCAAATAAAAAAGTCGACCTTTGAGAGGAATATGCCGGTCACATTTTCACACTCTGGATCAACCTTTGTGTCTCACAAAGAGACAGACGGCTTATCTAATATTAGAATTCTACAACATTTTTCAACTTAACCCATCGAAGTCAGCATCTATATCTTGACACACCTGTGTCAAGCCTCTTAAATAATGTGTTAAATCAAGCAAGGAAATAATTGTTATTGAAGAAAGAATTCTAAGTGTTAAAAATTTTTATTTTGAGATATGGCTTCATTGTATAGCAACTTAATGCTGTCTCTTGAAATTCTGGTTAAGGATACCCAAATGGTCAATATAGCACTAAAAAGCTGCAATTATTTGTTCAATAATATGTATTTTCTGTTTATAATGTGCATGGCTCTTGCTAAGAGCTGAATTTACTACAATGAATATGTATATATTAAGCTGACCATATGGAGCTTACATTTATTGACGATAGATCTAAAAAGGCCTACCAAAACACATATAACATTACAAATTAGGATGAGTATTATTAACAAAAAACAGGAGGCTTTAGGAGAGGCTAAAGAGGATGAGGAAGGTTTTCTGTAAAAGACATATTTCTTCTTACAATTGAATGGTGCGTAACAGTTAGTCAGGAACATAGATTAAAGACTCTTCCAGGGACCGGGTTTAGCATGAACTTCTTTTCACACTTGATATTTCAACATACATTGGGATGCCTGCTCCACCGTGGGGCTTATACTTGTTTTAAATGTGAGGCAGTGTCATGCTTCCAATATTTGATCAAGTTGAACAAACGCCTGCTTCAGTGTTTCTATTTGCATAAGATTCTGTGTCAGGCAGATTGTATGTAGCTCAGTAGTTTGCAAAACAAGGTTCCCTCACTATCTGAAATGAGAGCGTTTCTATGACACTTTTTGTAAACTGAAATGGTGTAAAGCGAGGACATAATCATTATTAATTTATATGGGAAAAATTTTTGAGTGTCCCCAGATCTAGAAAATAACCAACAAAATCATACCAAATAACACGTAAAACCGAAAATACCACAAACACAGTAAAAGCAGAAATGATATGATAAATACACAGGCTATATAAAGTAGAAATAATGTACATGTGGTGTAATTTCACTTACCAGTGCACGCTTGCCTCCATAATGGCTCGCTGAAAAACAAAGGCTGATGGCTATTTTCATTTTTTTCTTTTTCTTTTTTTTTTTGTAAACCTAAAATCCTCTTCATATTTCCTTCAGTTAGCAAATAGACATACAAAGGTAGATCTTCTGTGAAAACAAAGTGGTAAAAAGTGAACTTTGGAAATGCGAAGGAATATCTGTATTTGACATTTGAAATTTGACTTACGAATCGAGAAGTGTGGAAATATTCAATTCTTTATATATTGAGGTCAATGCCATATTTTTTTTGCACTTGTGTGCTCTGGTATGTTCTAGTATACTGACTCATACTGAAACTACATCCTGAGGTTTGGGATAGACAAAATAAATTGAGAACATACATTTATTTTTATTCTTTGAACGAAGAGAAAGTGATGATGGTAAAGCACATATGTTTCAGCACTGGAATTAGATTGGTCATGGATTGATACTACTTAAGTTTTTGGACTTGCAAGGAAAACGCATACTAGAAGAGAGTCTAAGAATGAAGCAAGGAGCTTGTAAGGCTGGAGAATCAACATCAAATAAATTTATTCTTTTTCTTGTTGAATCAAATTATAATGCTTTAAAATAATCCATAATGCTGACATAATAGTAAGTAAAATATCAATGTTTGTAAAATGTCGATATTAACCAAACAGAAAAAAAAACCAAAATTTTATTTACTGCCAAAAAACCAAAAACGGTCCTAGAGTCAATTCCTGTTAAATTAAGCATCCTGTGGGCTTAATTTTTAGAGGTTGTGTCAATCCCAACTGGGTGTATTATTGCTCCATTTGAGTCTCTAAGTTTTTGTTGTGTTCCTACAAATCCCAATGGAAGAATCACGACTCTTGATCCTCTGTCACGTTCCTTTTTCAGAAGTGAAATAATTTTATCATCATTCTTCATCAAAAAATTAAAAAATCTCCCTAGTGGATAAAACCCCTGCCTGCTGGATAGTTGTATCCCCACCTCAGTTGTCTATCAAGCAGTCGGCTTAGCATGACAGTGTTGGCTTAGAGAGCCAGCCTCTGGCTGACGCTGTGCTGGCGTGTGAATTCACCTAGGGCTGGAGTCATCGTGCATAAGGGCTTCTTTGACTCTCAAGCTACTGCCTTGACCACAAAGCTATTATTATAATCGGTTTGGTGCTTCCCATACCCTTGTAAATTTTTTATAATTGTAAAGCAGCAAGGGATTTGGAGTCACTGTATTGGGGGTGACCGACTTTGCATCCAGCAATGCAAGCCCAAGAATACCTCCCCATGAGGTCATTTATGGCTTATGTCTGTGCCAAAGGTTTCTAGTATTGTTTGTCCTGGCCCTCTGGCTCCACATTTCATTTTTTAATTAAATTAATGGTGTGACATTGGTTAATAAAATTGTATAGGTTTCAAGTGTACAGTTCAATAATACATCATATGTATATTGCTTTGTGTGTAACTGTTACGATACACACACATATTTAAATAATTAATTTCTAACTTTTTAAGTATTTGTAAATATTTTTTAAATTTAGGTTACTAATACAAAATCTATTCAGGTTAATTTGGTCCATATTGAAAAGTAAAATCCGAAGTGCAGGGGCCACATTTTTATTTACTATTTTTGATAAGGTCAGGTATACAATGTTATGTGCAAAAGAGTTGTTTTATAAAATACTTCTGTTTACTAGTTGCATCATTTCAAAATAAACCTTACTATTTCTACATCATAATAATCAAAAGTTAGGAAAAAATATTTTAGTATTCAGCTAACGTTCTAAGACTTTTGCTATAAATGTTTTTTTAAGTTGATTTCGCTTCTTTATTTTCTTCCAGTTATAATAAAAGGATGTCTTTGATACTTTCTGGTAAATTAGAACTGCTATGCTTCATATATCTATTCAGTTAAAGCATAATGCATTCATTTAGGTTTATAAATTCTTCTGAATTAAATGTATTTTAACAAAGTACTTCTGATTATTCCAGTTTAATCACGTAAATATTCATTTGATCTTTCATGTAAAACAAGTCATAATTTTAATATTTTGATTAATTATCCATAATGAATATTGTTTACATAGCAAGAAGTACTTTTTAAAAATAATGGTTAAATGATCAAATATATTGCATTAAGTAATAATTGCCATGAGTGGCGGCATAAAATAATGCTAGAGATTAATAGTATAATAAAGAAATAAGTTCTAACATTGCCTTCATTTTTTAAATTATTATTTGATATTCCAGAATTTACTTTCATCAAGAGTACCATGATTCCTTTCTGATACTTTCTTCTATGTCATGACAAAATGTTTGTGTTTTAAATATGAAGTATTTTGGTTTAGCTAAAATGATATTTGCAATGTCATTTCAAATAAAGTTCAAACATATCAATTTATCTTTAAAACTTTAAAATGTTTATACATACTGAAAATTAATTTATTAGAAGCACCTTTCCTCATTGGAAAGAGATATCTACAGTAAATTAGTTTCAAGAGTGGCTAGTTTCTGTTAAATGGTTAAAGTGCTCTTAAAATGAATACATGTGATCTACATCTTCTCACTTCCTCCACAAATTTTAGACTTTTTTTTGAAGAAAAGCAACACAAGTTTTAAGACATTTCCCTAAATGAAACAAAATGAAATGAAAATTATGTGCACTAACTACATCACCCTCATGAACCTGATATGTTTATGTAATTAGGGAGATGGTTCTAAAATCTCAACTCCATCTTGTACCTAAAAAGTAGTAAATTGCTTTTCAAAAACCAACAGTCTAAAGGAATTGTTATCACTCTGGAATAGACTCCATCATTTCCCATTTATCGCTTGAATTATTGAGACATTCTTTGGGCTAAATATGAAGATCCATCTTACTTGTCATGTCAAAATTTTTTTAATATGTCTCAGACCTTTTTGCACAAGAAAACAATATAGCTGATTCATCCAAAGCATTAATCAAAGCTCATAACAACTTGTAGCTTATACATTTTTAGAATTTATTAAGTGATTTTGCATTTGTTTCATCCATTGATTATCCTAACAGCACTGAAAAGTCAAGCATGAGCACATTATCCCCATTTTTGCAAAAAGTTAAACTTAATCACAGAGGTTAGTGATTTGCCAAAGATTCACATTCAACAACTAGCTGATTTAATTTTCTGAATAAATGAGTGTTTTTCATATCACAAAAGCTAAATTTCTACTAATACTTGATAAACATTTTATCATTATCTCCAAATTTATACCCTACTTTTATAACAAAACTTCACATCTATATTTTTATTGGTGATCCCTCATTTACTTTGCAGTTCTAAATTGTCCAAGCTCATGCATGGATGTGCTGGCAAAAGTTTAAGTTTAGGTAATATCATGTTAAAATAATATGTTGGAATATACCATTTTCCCTATCACTGGTAATAGTGATAACAGTGTAGAATCCCAAAACAACACCACCGACAAAAAAAAAAAATAATGGAGAGGGAGATCGAGTTACATTTTATTATTCGGTTATACTAGTTTGTGAGCAAGATTAAAATATTAACTAAATTATGATCAATTTTAAATCGATGACTGTAATTTTGAGTCAATGGGAAATACAATCGAATATCAGTAACCATCTAAAAGCTCCATCATAGCCTATTGACAGCCAAGGAAATGAATGCAGGCTGGTGTGGGAGAAAAGCCAGGAGCACCACCATGGATATCCATAGGAAGTTCCCTTAACACTCTTATCACTGTAGTTTCTACGTGACAATAGATATGTATGGTCTCTATTCTGTTAGCTCCCAGCTTTGAAAATGTCTAGGGGTTACTCTGGAATTCAGTGGTGCAAAGAGCATTAAGCATTATTTTAAGCAGATGCTCAGCAAACGTCTCTTCACACATTCTACATCAAGAGAAGAATATACGTGGTATTTGGTAGTTTGAGAAAGTAAAAAGAGCTCCTCTCCTATTTAGTGCTCTCTGACCATTATATGAGTTTCTCACCTACAGTCACATCCCCTCATCTTTTGGCTAATATATATATGTTATGAATTAAATTCTCTCTTATCCAACAGATATGAACAAAATGACCCTTAGGACTTACAGAATCCATGCAGCAAGGAAAAATGGGACGTGTTTAATTATTCTCATCTTTATTTTATGTTGTTGTTTTTAGTCAAAACTTTACCAGCTGAGTGATGGATGCCTGTTATTTTGCTTATGATCTTTTTCTTATTTCTTTCATTTTTTTGTATGTCTAAAACACTCCCACCATCCGCATTCTATTCACTTAATGTAATCATTATATGGAACCATTTGAAACCAATTCTCATCAATCATGCATTTCCACTGTGGCGTCCATGAGTAATTTGCATCAATGTGCTAAAAGTCTTAAAAGAAACAGTCCCATTTTCCCTACGTGTCGTCCAATATAGAAAACTTGATCATAAATAAATATTAGTTCTAATTTATCATGTTTCATATTATACATATTGAGGGATTTCTTTATTATGGTTTAATTTTGAAGAACTCATTATTTATTTTTATATTAGGCAATTCTAAATAGAAATTTAATTTCATATTTGCATCTATTTTCACACATGTGCTTTTCCATCTAGAAAATTTAACTTCATAAAAAGTCCTCTTTTTTGTTTGTCTTAGACTATTGACATGCAAATGATAATTTTTCAATTTCAGAGTTACTAATTTCAGAGCTACTAAAAAAATTATTTAGAGCACTCAGAAATGCTTTTTTAAAAAAAATTATACATAGGTGTCTTTAAGAATTATTTTACTGAGCAGATATAGCAATTTATAAATTTTTTATTATATAAAACTAGAAATAGAAGTTCAAATAAAAAGCTGTGTATTGGTACAATTATAGTACAAAATCTAAAGATTTTTTCTATAGGCAATAATATGAAAGTTGGTTGAAGTAAATTTAGCTGGTCATAATGCCTTTTTTTTTACTTTGAGAGGCAGCTTTTAAATTGCACTCAATAATGATTCTTTTTCTTGCTGTGGGAGAAGACACTATAAGTAATTAGAGGATTTGCAACAGAGCTATAATTTAAGACTGAATAATTAGCTAGTATAGATACCATTCTCCTTTATTCACCGTTAAACAATTGCCAGCTTTGTATGCAAGAAGGTCTGATTTTTAGTCAAGGAAAGGAATAGGAAGTGCATCTTTCTGTTCTTCGTCATAGTAATGGTTTCGATAATTTCTACAGTAAAAAACAAAACAGAAGTAGCTCTATTAGATAAGACATATTTCAAAATATATTTCCTCTTGGAAACCATATTATAAATGCCAACAACAGTAAAATCACTAGCACTTTGTGGGAAAATCACTCCATGGAATAAGCTTTGAAGAATACTAATGAGCCTCAATAAATTATTAACATGTATTAATCTGGACCTAAACCTTTTTCCTATTATTAAAAGTCAAAAGAATGGAAAATATTTTAAAAACCTAAAATACCAAGGATATAGCCAAAAAGATCCGAAAAAGAATAGATCCAGTCTAAAAGCAATTTCAGGAAGAGTTGTAGAGGTAATAAAGAAATAACACTAAAATTTTTCCAAAGCTAAAGAATAATATTTACCCTCAAACTGAATTATCTCACTGAGTACCAAGCAAAATAAAAGACAGATAAGTAGGTAGATGATAGATGATACATAGATGAAGGTAGATAGATAGATAGATAGATAGATAGATAGATAGATAGATAGAGAGATAGATAGAGAGATAGATAGATAAATAGTAGATAGATGATAAAACCTCGTGAAATTTTACTCTACCCTGGATAAGGAATGTATTACAACTGTATGGATAAATGTCACTATTAAATTCAGATGTATGGAAAAGTGATGAAAAGGTTTTTACTTCATTTAGGATATGAAAGGAAGGATTTTATTTTGCAATCAGGATACACAGCATGGAGAGCCACAACATTCGCCAAGAGAGGGAAGAGCTTACTGCCCTCCAAAATTCTTACCAATGAATGCATTCTTTCAAACTATAAAATCTTGGTATGTGAAGGTCACAGAAGAACTATTAGGAGCCTAACTGTCTCCTGCCTGATCCAGGGATAGGTAGTTACATAAGGCTGGAAGAGTCCACCACGTATGTTTATTCAGAAATGTGTTGGCAACCAACTGACTTGGGCTCTGTGCACTTGGGCTTGCACAATGAATGGTCAACAACCTAATGATCATCGTAAGACCCCGCACTGTAATACTAACTTGTGCAAGAACATTCTTGAACTCAATGTTGTGTAACCGTAGCGGGTTGACTCTCCAAGTACCTGTCAAGTTGTGTCACAAAACATTTAGATCAGATATTAACTTATCCTGCAAAACAAAACAACAAGGACAACAACAACAGAAGGATTCCAGAAAGAATATAATAGCTACTCTACCAAAGTAAAACAAAAATGAAAGCAACAAAGGAGTTACGTTAGGTTTAGATTTCTCTTGAGCTACACTAAATGTTAATGGAGTTTTGTTTTGTTTTGTTTTGTTTTAAGATATCAGAGTTTCTACAAGCAACTTATTTGCTGAATGTAAAAAGTTTTTAGAGGAGGTCATCGAATTCCATTCAGGTCAATTGGTTTGAAATTTTAAATCAGCCACACTTGAGGTTATATACAGGCAATTTTCCGTAATTCTCTCCATTTTCTTGGTTTTGCAATGAATATTGTTTGTTTGTTTGTTTGTTTGTTTGTTTTTTATCTGTTTCTTGGATTTCTCATCATACCATGATTTAGGCACAGGCAGACTTGAGGCACGTTTGGAAAACAAAGTTTTTAAAGTTGATTTTATCCCTCTGTAGTGCAATCTTCCTTAATTTTCACTAGGTTCTCCTTTCCCCCTTTCCATCTCCAGTACACATGAAATCTCCAACTTCTGACTCTCCCCACTAAGCACTTAGGACTTAATGGGGAGAGTCAGAAGAAATATAACCTAGTTGGAAGGAATTTTTAACAGCTATATTTGAGACGATTTGAGTAGCAAAACAAAACAGAACTAGTAGGAGCAATTAATATAAAATATTACATAATTATTAAATATTACATAAACAAGAATATTTGTGTCCACATTGACATTCAAAAAGAGAAAAAGTAAAAATCAACTTCCACCATTGTTAAGCGACTATCATAACAATCCCTTTCTGAAATTTGGTATAGACAAATAATTAAATATTTAGTTGCCCTTTGAGTCGAAAAGCACTAATAGATATATTTCTCTAATTTGTTTTCATGTCCCCTTCTTTGAACTAAGACCTTTTCCTGTCTCACATAGAATTACAACGTAACTAAATGTCTTCTGAGAATACATCTCACAGTACATACTCAGAAGCCAGATATCTGGATCCCATCCCCAGTATTAGTTTGAGAGAGCTGTCATAACAAAGCATCACAAACTGGTAGGTTTAAACAACAGAAATTTTTTGTCTTATAGTTCTTGGAGCTAGGTGTTGGCAGGCTATGAAGGCAGCCGTATTTCATGCCTCTGTCCTGGTTTCCAGTGGTTTGGCAGCCATCTTTGGCTACCTTTCAGTTCTGCTGCACTCTATAGATCTCTGCCTTTGTCTTCACATGGCAGTCTACCAGTGCGTGCGTTTTCCTCCAAATTTCCTTTATTATAAGGATACCAGTCATATTGGAGTAAGTGCCCAGTATGACCACATATTTAATTAACTAATTACTTCTGCAACAACCCTATTTCCAAATAACTTCACATTCTAGAGTATTAAGGGTTCAGACTTCATCCTTTGAATTGGGGAGGGGGTAACACAGTTCAACCCACAAAAATCTCCTGCATCAACCTCTCTGAGCAAAGTTTTATATCTGTTAAAATTGGAATAACACTATTATCTATCACATGGTGTTTTAATGAGGATTGAGAGATTTAATATCTAGATAGCACTTAGAACAAAGGCTGGCACATAATAAACACTATTGATGATGAGTAAATAAATTTCTGATATGAATACATTTTAATTAAGATGTTCAGGAAAAATGTTTTTAACTCAAATTCCCAAAGCTTATGAGCTCTATTTATTTTCAAGTAGCAGAGTTTTGGGTTCTTTTATTTTTCACATGCCAAGTAAAATGACATCAGGGAGAGAATCTTGCCATCAACTGAGTGCTCCTTATAAATCCTGAAATAGCATGGTTATCTGGCATTAAAAAATCACCCAGATTGATCACCAGAAAGGCTTTTGGTAATATATTCCAAAAACTCTCAGTTATGCATTTCAGGAGACTCATGTGACTTACATTCTTCATAATTTCATTCAGTAAATTGCTACTGTAGTTTGCTTTATGTGCAAATTTTTCAGATTTTAACATAAAATTTTAAATGTACATTTCCATATGTTAATGTGTGGGGAAAAAACATACCAGAGAAAAATCTCTAAAGAAGATTAAAATAAAGAGTAAACATATTCAATATTGTTAAGATGTAAATGAACAACATACTGCATTCTGAAACAGAGGTATAAATGTTGGTACCTCTATAATGTTGATAATAATAAAGCTTTAAGGTTATTTTTATACATGTATTTTATAAAAACCCATTAACACCTTTTCCACCAGCTTGCATTTTGTGTTTTATGCTGTGATATTGACAAAATGATGAAGTTCTTTCTGTAATTTGGTTTGCACATTATTTTTAAGTATGCTGCAATCTCATATGAATAGAGATTGTAAGGAACATTTTCCAGCAATTAAAAATTGAACATGAACCCAACATTCCTAAGTGATGGAAGGAATTTAAATGCTGCAATAAAAAGTTTGGGCCTTCAAGAGAATTTTGTTTTGCTATTTTGACAACTACGTCTTAACATTTTTATTTGGTTTATTTTTTTAATCAACTTTATTGGGATATAATCACCATATAACAGCATATAATAAATTACACATACATAAAGTACATAATTTGATAAATTTTGACTTTTGCATGTATTCGTCCATCACCACATTTAAAATAACACATCATTTACCTCCAGAAGCTTCCTATAACCGTCAGAATCACTCCCTCCTGGCCCTCTCCATGCCTTATTCTCCGTCCTTAGGAAATCACTGTGCTTTCTTCCACTATAGGTTAATTTGCATTTTCTAAAATAATGCATAAGTCTACTGACATCTTAGAACATGTAGGTCACATCTGTCACCTGTTATTTATGTTCTGACTGTTAAAAAATAATTCTTATTTTGTGCGCTCCTTTCCGTGTCAAACATGGACAGTATCTTCAAATTTTATGTTTCTCTGACCACAGAAACAAAAACAAATCCCCAAAAAACAGTCATTAGAAAAATTTGGTACACTTTGCAGAGGTTAAAAAACTCCAATATTTGATAAATATCTTGTTTTTCTTCTTTGGTGATGATGACTCATGACCTTGTTCTTTGCTTCTAAGTTTGGTTTTAGCAAGTGGTAGTATCAGAGGTTACTGCCAGCCCTGGAAAAAGTCTTATTTATCAATACCAAAGTCTTCTTTTTCACTATAATCAGGTCCTGTTCAAAAAGTTTGGTTAAAAATTGGGGGTAGCATTTCAAGAACTTTTTTTATATATGAAAAAATTTACTGCATTTTCAGAAATTAGCTTGGTAAAGCTGCTTCGTCCTTGGGTAGGAATTTAACTTTGTTTAGAACAACAACAAAGAAGACCTAATCTCTGAATAATCTTCAATATACTTCTAAATATAATTCGATGGAAAACTGAGATAAATTTCTTGATTTAGGGCTCTTTAATCACTTTAGAAGCTTCTAGAAATAATGATGTCTTTTTGGCCAGTGTGCTCTTTTGGAATGGGATATCATCAGCAACAAAATATTTGAATATGTTATTGTGAAAGAATCTAGTTAAAAATGACAGAGTTATTAGTTAAAAGTAATAGTCTTATCAAGTTATCTATACAAATAAATCTGTACACACTGAGGAAACTATACAAAATTTTTGAATAATACTTTCAGGAGTGACCATCACTTTGCAATGTGTATTTTTTTTTTTTTTTTTATAAATAGTATCAAAAATGGAGACCGCCAAATACAGCTTCCATTTACTTGCAGATAAAGCAAGTGACATAACATAAATTTGATTTAAAGAGTCTAAATAATTCTAGTGTTTCTTGAACACAAACATTCTCATTTTATATGATAATCTATGGGAGCTCAGATGCTTCTCTCTGTGTTTCTTTGGGAGTTAATGTTTACTGAAGTGTTGAATAAAAATAAGATAATAATGTTGACCTATTGGATTGCAAAATAACACTTGTTTAGTCATGTAAACAACAATTTACAACCTTAGAATTTTATTCATGCCCTATGACATCATCCTTTGTATTTAAAGTTTACTCTCTGTTTTAGTTGTATAATTTATATATAGTTTACTTAAGAAGTTGACTTTTTGCACAAGAATGAAATAACAAAGATTGTTTTATATTTCACACTCATGAAGGACATCCATGTACACAGCAATGACATAAATACCTCATATACAACTTATACTTAAAAGTTATTTTATTAATTAATTTGAGGGTTTATTGGAGATATTTTCTCTATTGGACCTCAAAACATAAAGTCAATATATACTCATCTGAGGAATATTTAATCTATTTTGATAATAGAAATTATTTCTTTCTCTAGGTGTAAAGGGACCAAATACAGTGCCATTTTTTCTTACTTTCTTCTCTTTTTCTTCTTGTATGAAATAAACTGCATTTAGAAGTATGATTGTCAGTCTTTGAAAAATATTGGAAAAAGAAATTGGTATCAAAAAAGGAGAAACTGAAAAATAAATAATTTTTCCTTCATAATATATAAAAGACTGTTTTTTTCAGAAAAATGATATTTTTAAGTTTCACATAAAATACTAACAAAATTCCATGAATGAATTATTATAATGGGACCTTGGTGAGTATGAAGAAGTCATATGGTCATGCCTATTTAACATGGGTATATTACTCATTTTTGTCGGATTGTGCTGGGATAACAAACAATCTCAAAGTCTCAGTGGCTTACAACAAGAAAAAAGAAAACAAGTTTTTCCTCATTTAGATTACATGATGGTGGTAGATTGGCTGCAGCCCCTATCTGGGCATTTACTTCTCGTGGCAAAAAAAGAAAAAAGAAAAGAAAAGAAAAGAAAAGAAAAGAAAAGAAAAGAAAAGAAAAGAAAAGAAAAGAAAAGAAAAGAAAAGAAAAGAAAAGAAAAGAAAAGAAAGAAAGAAAAGAAAAGAAAAGAAAAGAAAAGAAAAGAAAAGAAAGAAAAGAAAGAGAAAGAAATTGCTTGATTGCTCTAAAAGCTTCATCTTTGAGTTGGCATATATCACTTTCGCTATTTCATTTTCCAAAATGAGTGATCTGGCTAATTTAAGAAATAAAAACTATGGAAGTTACATGTAAAACAGACATAAAAGGACCCTGAAAAGTGGAGAGAAAAAGGAAGACTGGTTGGGGAAAGAGTTTGGGACATGAAAATGACATGATGATTAGTTCCCTGGGTTTTCTTTTTGGTTCATGTATCCCAGACAGGATGTTGGAGAAGATGGCAAACTAGAAATACCAATAGGTGCAAACAGAAAAAAGCTCTAGCAAAAGCTCGCTTTCTCTAGCCAGAGGACAAAGAAAAGAGAAGCCTAGAAAGACAGAAATCTTCTAGAATACAATGGCTCTATTGTACCTAAACAGAAAAAACATACACATCCACACTATCACCCACATGAGCAAAGGCCAAGTACAGAACCTAGACTTCCACTCTCACCAAGTTTAACAAGGACTGTTAGAGAAGTCAAGTAGAAAGCCAGGATTTTCTTCCCTGCCAGGAACTAATGGCCATTAAATAAGCAATAACATAGCTGATTTCAACATCATCAACCAACAGGGTCCAACTGACATTCATAGAACACTTCACCCAAGAAAAGCAGGATATATATTATTTTCAAGGGCCTATGGAATATATGCCAAGATAACTACATTCTCACGCATAAAATGAACCTTAACAAACTTAAAATAATTGAAATCACAGATGTATTCTCTGATGGAATAAGATCAGAAAATATTAATGGCAACATAACAGTAAAATAACCAGCTACTTGGAAGCAAAGTAACACATTTCTAAATGATTTATGGATCATTGAGGACATCTCGAGGGAAATAACACTATACACTGAACTGAGTGAAATGAAAATGCAACATAAAAAAAATCTGTGGTACACTGCTAAGGCACTATTGATAGGGAAAATTATAATACAAATGAATATATTAGAAAAGAAAAAAATATCAAGTATACAATCTAAACTCCCTCCTTACTCATCTAGAAAAAGAACAAAGTAAGCAGAAGGAAGGAAATAAGAATTTAAAAATATACGATATTTAAAACAAAACAACACAAGAAATTAATGAAACAAATATTTGTTTCTTAAAAAATCAATAAAATTTAAAGAACTCTAGCAAGATCACAAAGAAAAAAAATAAAAGATACAAATTTCTAATGATATAACAAAACAGTGGATCAGTACAGACATGGCAGACAACAAAAAATCATAAGAAAATCCTACCAAAAAACTCTACACACATAAATTGGATGCTTAGATAAATTAATTCCTCAAAAAACTACTGCAACTCACCTAATCCGAAATTGTATTCATTTTTACAAATTACACACACAAAAAAATCCTCCAACTCAAATAGTTTCACTGGAGAATTTTAACAAACATTTAATAAATTAATATCAATTTAATACAATATCTTTTAGAAAACAGAAGAAGAGGAAACATTTTTCAACTCATTTTGTGAAGCTAGTGTTACCCCCAAATCAGACAAAATCAATACAAAAAATACAATGACAGGCCAACATCCTTCATGAAGGTGATGCTGGGCTAAAAAATGGTCCCACAAAAGATACCCAGTCTAATTCCTGAAATTTGTGAATGTTAGTTTATTTAGAAAATGTCTTACCAATGTGATTAAGTTAAGGATTCTCAAAGAGGAGGGAATCTTGTATTATCTGGGTAGGTCCTAAATGCCAAGACAAGTATCCATATAAAAGAAAGGCAGCGATGTGGCCACGTGATTAGGAATTCTGGGCAAACACCAGAAACTGCAAGAGCCAGATCATATTTCTATCCAGAGCCTCTGGAGGCAATGCTGCTCTGTGACACCTTGCTTCCAGACATCTGACATCCAGAACCGTGAGAGAATAAATTCATTTTGTTTTCAGCCATCAGGTCTGTGACAATTTGATATGGCAGCCCTAAGAAATCCTTGCAGAATTTAATACCGAGAAGTGGGGTGCTTCTTGAACGAATACTTTAAAAATGTGCAAGTGACCTTGCAATTGGATAATGAATAGAGGCTGGAAGAATTCTGAGACAGATGATAGTAAATTGAATTAAAAAGATTGTTGGTAGAAATATGGACATTGAAGGTGCTTCTGGTGAGAGCTCAGAAGGAAGTGAGGGGCATCGCAGAGAAAGCTCCTATTGCCTTAGATAATACATACATAGTCTTAAACAGAATATTGGTGGAAATATAAATAATAAAAGTGATTGTGTTGAGAGCTCAGAAAGACATGAGGAGGATGTGATTGAAAACTAGAGAGAAGAAGTTCCTTATTATATAGTGGCAGAATACTCTTCTGAGCTGTGTCCTAAAGGTGCATAGAAAGCAGAAATTATAAGTAATAAACTTGGATATTTGGCTGAGAATTTTTCCAAGCAAAATAATCAAAAGGCAGCTTGTTTTTTACTTATTGTTTACGGTGAAATCCTAGAGAAAAGAGATGAGCAAAAAAAGTAAAGTGAGTTAAAAGAAAAGAAGAACAAGCACTTGGTAACTTAAGAAATTCTCAGACTATCCAGGTTTCTAAAGATGATAAAACTAGGAGATTCACTATTAAAAGCTGCTCTGGAGAGAAGGCTAAGGGTGTGGCTGGACAGCCATTGCTGAAGATATCAGGCATATAACTCATGGATACATTCAACCATTTTAGCAGAAGCTGGGAATACAGATGGGTTATGTAGGAAAGACCTGTGGGTCTCATGAATCCCCATGACATACACTGGAGACCCACATGCCTTTTGAGAATGTTACACTAACATAGCCACAGCCAGTAAGGACTGAAAGGGACAGAAACTACAGAATTAAGGAAAGTTGTTAGACTACCAAAATTCTACAGGCAGAAAAAAATGATAATAAAACTATTCAGTGGTAAACGTGTGCTACCTTTCAAAAAAAAAAAAAAAAAGAAGGATCTTCTGAGAGTTAAATATTGCTTCTAGAGGGCAGGGCTGTGAGTGTAATCAGAGACCCAAGCTGTCAGTGCAGAGAATGAAGTAGCAGATTTCAGGGTGGAGCCAGGAGCCTAGAAGGTTTGGCTCAAATCAGAGAATTATTCTCAGGCTTTGAAACCTATTGAACTTTGCCCTGCTGGATTTCGAATTTGTGTTGGATTAGTGATCTCTTTAATCCTTCAATTTTCTCTCTTTTGGAATGGGAATATCTATAACTGCTATTCTATACCTGTACCACCATTGTATTATGAATGCAGATAATTTCTTTTCTAGTTTTACAGGTGGAGAGGAAGTTTATCCCAAGATGAACTATATATGTCCAGCCTTGTGTAAACTTGATTTAGATGATGAGATTTGAGACATGAGTTTATGATACTTAGAGGATGTTTTAGAATTGAGATTTGAGACCTAATGCAGCAGTAGGTGGAGATTTGGAGGGACGGACGTCAGAATAGGGTGAATGCATTTTGTGGGTGAAACGAACATGAATCTTCAGGAGTCAGATAATAGACTGTGTCAGAAAGAAAAAAAATACATATTCCTTTCCTAATCCCCATAACCTCTGAATTCTACCTTATCTGACAAAAGATGAATATGGTGGTTCACTCTTATTTATGGGGGATACTTTTCAAGACCCCCAATGGATGCTGAAACTGCAGATAGTACTAAACCCTATAAATACTATATTTTTTCTATATGTTTATACTTATAATAAAGTTTAATTTATAAATTAGGCACAGTAAGAGATAAATAACTAATAATAAAATATAACATTATAACCATCTACTATTAAAGTTGTGTGAATGTGGTCTCTCTCTCAATATATCTTGTACTGTACCCATCTATTCACTTAAAGGAAGCACTTTACAGCTTCTCTTTGGCATGTCCAAATTGCCAGAATCACGACTCTTGCACGTGAGGGTCATCGTTAAGTAAAATAAGGGCTACTTAAACACAAGCACTGTGATACCATGACAACCAATCTGATAGCTGAGAAGGCTGCTAAGTGACTAATGCATGGGTAGTGTATTCAGTGTGAATTTGCTGATCAAAGGGAAGATTCCCATCCTGGGCAGTAGTGAACGGGACGGCCTGAGATTTTAATCATGCTACTCGGAAGAGCATACAATTTGGAACATATGGATTGTTTATTTCCAGAGTGTTCCATTTAATATATTTGGACCATGGATGACCATACTGAAACCATGGAAAGCGAAACTACAGATAAGGAGGAATTACTATATTACCTTATCTGACAAATGATTTAATTAAGTTAATGATCTTGAGAGGAGGTGCTTATCCTGGATTATTTTGGTAGGCCCTAAATGCTATGAAAGTATCTTAGAAAAAGAAAAAAGAGGAATTTTAGATACACCTGTCAGAGAGGACAATGTGAAGATGGTGACAGAGATGAGAGTGATGTCGCCTGAAGTCCAGGAATGGCGAGGGGTGCTGGCAGTCATGAGACGGTATGAAAAGCAAGACGAGGATTCTCCTCCAGGGCTTCTGGGGGACCATGGCTCTGTCGATACCTGGATTTAGGGTTCTGAGCTTTCAGTTAGCTGTGAAACAGTGGATTACATGTGGCCAAAAGTGAAATACATGTTTTTATTTTCCAGTTAGAACCATGGTCACATAACAAAAAGAGGATTATAGTAGCTCAGTAAAAAATGGGAAGACTTGTGTGCATTGAAAATGGTGTTTAAATTAATTCAGTGTTAAATAGTGAAAGAATTTTATCACCCTTAAGTTTAATAAAGCCAGTTCTTAAAAAAAAAATTTTTTAATCTTAAAGTTAATTTATGCTAGGTGGTTACTGCTTTCAGAGAGTTCACATGAAAATAATGTCCGGGCCAACAGCATCTAGTTTAGAAGGCCACGTGTAAGATTTATAGCTGTATTAGTTAGGGTTCTCCAGAGAAACAAACCAATAGGGTATTAATTAATTATAAGAACTGGCTCACAGAATATGCAGGCTGAGATGTTCCATGATTTACCATCTGCAAGCTGTAAAACCAGGATTGCTGGTGGTGTAATTCTGTTCAAACCTGAAAGCCTTAGAACAGGGAGCACTTAGAATAAGGAGCACTCCAACAGCAGAAGGAGATGGAGATCCCAGCTCAGGGGGAGAGACGAATGTGTCCTTCCTCTGCATCCACGTGCTAGTCTGGCAGGTTGGAGGATGTCCACCTGCACTAAGGAGGGCAAATCTTCTTACCTCATTCTGCTGATTCAAATGTTAATGTCTTCCAGCAACATCCTCATAGACACATCCAGAAATGATGCTTTTACCAGCAGTTTGTGCATCCATTAGCCTTGTCTGTTTGATAGGTGAAATTAGCCATCACAATAGGGTACCTGTGAAGCATTCTTTTTTTTTTTTACCTCTCAGCTGTACTAGAGCCCTATTTTGGCTGATCAAGGGCCAATGAATTCAATGAGTGGTTCTCAAGCTTGGCTATGTGTTGGAGTCACTTGGAAGATTTTTAAAAATGACTGTTTCACCTCCAGATATTATTTAATAGTCTGGGACGTGACTTTAGTATGGGGATGTTTTGAAATAACTCAGGTGATTTTTATACTTAACCAAGGCAGATAATCACTGACTTACTTGTTTGCAACCCACAACTCTCTAGGGTTACTACTCGCAGAGCCCCCATACACGTTTCCTCTACTGGAGCCAGTTGTGACTGGATGACCCTTGTGCCTCTTACTATGATGTAAGACTTAGCTCAGTGACAACCATCAAGGAACTTAGAATAATCAAGGTTTATTACTCACAAGTCCTGCACACTACACAGCATGCTGGGGGCCACACAGTGAGGTCACAGGTAGAGAGAGAGAGAGTGAACCTGTGTTCTGCTTCCCTTTTTGGGGTTGAGGGTGGGGGCCTAGGGTTTCATAGGTTCACCCTTTATGTCAAATTTAAAAAAATAAGAGAGAATAAGGGTGTGCGGTCACTCAAGTTGTCAGTTATCCAGGTTACCCAGGGCTTTCTCAAAGGAAAATTTCACAGGTGGGGGTGGCCTCATTTCATACTTACTTACTTAGCTAGTAGTAGTGTAATACAGCTGACAATTAGTTTATTCTATTTGAGATAGTGTGATTTGAAATGGATGCCTTGGTGATCAAAAGCTTAATATCTGGCACTAATATTATTACAACCTAAAAAAAAGCTTATTTAAACTGCACCTAGGTTTTAGTTGAGTGAGTAGGAGGTCACTAGGCATAAGGAATTTTCCAGAAGCCTTGACATTCTCATTGGACCCCAGAAAAACTCCTATTCATTCTTTAGTTGCTGAATAAATGCTCTGAAATGGACAGGAAGGGTAAATGGGTTTCTCTTATTGAACCTGCAGAGGCTAAGAATTGCCTGACAAAAAGCTGGCCTATCTGAAGATGTCAGTGTTTTGGCAAAGAAGTCGCAGAAGTGAAGACCTGAGCAACTAAAGATAAGAGGCTAGACATGCCTGTCCCAGGGAACCGTAAGGAGTTATCTGCTGACATCTGAGGCCAGCAGGAAAGATACATAATTAAAAGATTAAGATAGTGACGATAAAAGACTAGAAGCCCCCACCCCCAACACCACCACCACTACCATCACCACCAGAGCTTCATAGATGCTAATTAACCCTCCGGAGCTCAGATCAAATCCAAAAAGACTCCTGAAACTCAATGAAAAAGTTCTAGAGATGAAAAAAATTAGATTGGCTGACTTTTCCCTGACGTAAATTTGTTACATTTCTACCTTTGGGTTAAGTAAGGACTAGAGTTAGAATTCAAATTCAATTATTAAAATAAAAAAGTGCACCAGATATTTTTGGATCTGTTTTTTAAAGGTATTTTTGTTATTGTACTTTGAGGAATTTTATCGTTCATTTGTATGTTTTAGCATAAGATTTAGTAAATAAGCTATTTTTTTTCAAGTTTTATATGACCACAGTTTAGCTGTTCACTATTTTCAGAGTCCATATTAAAGGATTTATTGGATTTAGTTAATTTTCATAATTTTAAACGTTATAATCAAAACATTTTGTCAGCTGTTTCTTTAGATGTGAATATAAATTGCTCTTTTATATTCATTTATTTATTTTTTTATATATACATAAAAGCTGCTCTTAATCATCTTTCCTCAATTCCTGCTGTCACAGAGATAGAAAACAGCATAAGACATTTTTAGTCTCCACAGGTCATTTAAAATTATCAAGAGACCTAGAGGTAAAGCACGCTACGCCCTATTACTAAACCCTAGGAGTCACTAATGTTTCTTTTAGCATAATAAAATAATAAAATTTACTTTTCTTCCTTAGAATATGATAAAATTCACTTATCTGACTCATTAAAAACTTCATCTCATGTATATTTTTATTTTCTTTGTATCATGAGTGGGAAAGAGAATTCCTAAGGATAATAACTGGCTTGGAAATGAGTGTTTTCACACTATATGTAATGTTCCTTTAAACAGAAGCCATAGCAATGTAGAAGACAAGGACTGACCCCAGACCAACTAGTGCAGGAGAACAACGTTCTTTTATGTCCCTACCCTCTCTGCGATTCTCCTGTCCTCTTCAGCCTAAGTCTAATAGAACATAAAACTCCTTCAGACTTCCCACAATAGTAGCTCCTGACTCAGGAATCCCTCAGGTTCTGACCTTTTCTTTTTCTCCATTTAGTTTACTTAATATGGCCTCAGGATCTGCTCAGAAACAGATTATTATTCCTAAAATGTCAATGGATAATAAGAAAAAAATACTGTCTGTGCTGAGATAATGTTTGCAGTTCAGGTATCATCTAAAAAAGGGTGACCCCTTGGCTAGATGGAGGGCCAAGGGAGGGAGGGAGCAATTGGGGGAATCATTTTATGAACTATATAGATGTCTAACCAATGTACTGCATACTCGAAACTAATTTAAATAAATAAATTTAAAAAATATATAGAAAAAGGACGACCCCTACATGGACCCAGAGGGAAATGCAAACCGCTCTTTGAGTTCGGTTCAATTTTCAGTTAAAGGATGAAAAGCTGCTAATGCGGGTTGTTAGTTAATAATAGTAAAAAGTTATGGATGGTACTTTTACTTCGAAGCTATATGTTACAGATTTTTTCTTTTCTAATGAATTTACATACCAAATATCCTCAAACTTAGATTTATTGCTTCTTTAAATATTCAGGGAAAAATCTTGAATTCTGACGTCAAAGGATATACTTTTAAGAAGAAATCCCACAAGCTGTACATACAATGTAAACGTTAGAATTAAGTAAAATTGTAAAGATTGAAAAGTTCTACTCTAACATTAATTGTTGGGTTTTAAAAAACATACACACAAATGTTTGCTAGTATTTAACCAGTTGCCTGAGAAAGGCAGATTTTTGAAATTTAATTTACTTATATATTTTTTTCATGAGCTTTATTTTTTTGAGCTACCTCAGCTTAGATAAAGTGTATTTAAAGAAAAAATCACTAATTGTGATAAATACCTATAAAAACATTCAAATTTTTCCATGGTACAAGTAGAAGACAAGAAATAAATAAATTGGGGATAAATAGGAAAACTGATATAACTAATACCCCACTATTACAAGCAAAATATATAAACACCAGAACTAAAAGGTAACTTAAAAGGAGAACAAAACATATCTGATTAGCGCTTTAGGTAATATAGTGCAGTTTAATATTTAAAAGTTATCTCAAATTTAGCATGTTGGAAAGGACATCTGATCTCCCTCTTGTATTCTCATCCCACATCTGTTCCTTCTTCAGTCTTCCCCATCTTGGAAAATGACACTAATTTTCACATTTTCATTCAAGCTCAAATCCTTTAGGTTGATCTTGAATACTTTTAACTACTCTACGTATTCGACTCTTAAGTCTTGTTGGTTTCATCTTTAAACTATTTCCTGAATCTGCTCATTTTTCATCACCTTCAGGGCACTGGCCTTAGCCAAACTGCCCCCATGCTCCCCAGACTATGCGGTTGCAATGTCTTCCTGATAATTCTCATTGTTTCAATTCTTTTCTGTCTATGGACACTTTTCTACACAACAGCCAGACTGATCAGGTATAAATGTAAATCAGATCACACACTCCTCTGTTCAGATCCTGCTGTGGCTTGTTATTCACTCAGAGTATAAGCCAATGGTTCTGCATAACCCAACTCATGCCCATCCCCCAACCTCATTCCCTATGAGTTTCTGGTTTACTCATTTCATTCTGTCACACTCGTTTTCTTGTTAATCTTTCAATAGGCTAAACTGATTGTGACTTCAGATTTTGCACTTTCTTTTTATTTTTTAAATTTCTTCTTTGCTTGGAATTCTCCTCTCCTATTTCTCCATGAAGCTCATTCCCATATTTTATTCTGAGTTCTGTTCATAGTATCACCTATGGACAGAAGATTTCTTTGACCTTCCAATATAAAGTTCTCTAGTCCTTGAGCTGTTTTATTTCCTACAAATAACTTATCAACTTAGTGTTATACTTTTTTTTTCTAATATTTGTTGATTTGCATATTATTTGACCCTCAATTAAGACATAAACTCAGTGAGGGATTTTGGTTAGCAGATCATTCGTTGTTTTCTCAGAAACAATGCATTAGCTGAGTAGATGCTCATCAAGTATTTTTAGATTAACTACATGAATGAGTAAATTGTGATAGGCTTGTCTTCTCAGATACATCACCAAGTCTCCAGGCCTACAGCCTTTAATTTCAGTATCACATAGCAAAACTTACTTGGATGACAGTAAATAATTGTGTTATATGTTTAGCTGCATGATTCATCTTTAATTTCAAGTTTAGGGCTAACATTAATATTTATTTGAAGAACACATATTTTTTATCTTATCATTTCAATAAAAAATAATGATTAGTAAGAGAATGATTCATTTTAAGTTCATTGAGAGGATGGATGTTGTGGCTCCAGAGATGACAATGTTGGGTATAATATTAATAAATTAGTTTCAATTTCTGATAAATATATAAAATCTTAGCATATAAATATGACAAGTTATGCAGTACACATCCAACAATGTTAATATCAGCAGGCAAAGAAAACTCAAATTCTTACCAGAGATACTTTGGGGAGATAAATGTAAGTGTTCCTCAACAACTAATATATGAGATGTAGTTCCAAACTGTTTGCATTTTAGAAATACAAACCAACATATTAGATCAGGGATTTTAAACTGGTGATGACTTTGCCCACAAGAAGACATCAACAATGTCTGTAGACATTTTTGGTTGTCACAACACGGAGGAGGGAGCCACTGGCATCTAATCAATGGCCAAACATCCCATGATGTACAGGTACAGGGTAGAACTCCATGACATATTGTCTGGCCCAAAATGTTTATAGTGCCAGGGGTAAGAAACTGTGTTAGACAGTTAAGACTGTAAGTCTGAGTTTTTCTTTAGGTTAGAACACAACAAAATTTTGAAATTCCTTCTGTTTACTACTCTACGTTTGTGATCTCTAAGCTTCAAGCGGCCAGCGTCCTCTCATGCTTTTTTTCTCTAACTCATACAAATTCAAAGTAACTGCTTCTTCACCTTGCTTTCTGACACTCTCCCTGAGAATATGGTAACTGATAGATCAATTATTTAGTTCTAGAGATGTTGGGAGCCCATACTGACCATTTTTTCCCCTATGTTATTTGATTATTTCGTTACCGACATAGGCATCTTTTTGCAGAATTCTTCATGATCTTTTTCCCAAAGCAGAATATGCTCTAAAATAACTATTGTGAACTGATTAAGTAAATACTAATTCAAAAATTTTAACTAAATTGAGTAAACTGAATCATGTTTATTATAGAATTATCTGATTTTAAGTTTTTATGAAATGAAGAAATATTTTTTGTTCCAATATTTTAATATTTATGTTATTGGAGGAAAAAAAAAGCTCTGCTATTGAGAAACTTCTTTTATTTCTCAGATTTAGCATTATCAGTAAACTTCTTGACTTAACTGGTCATAAATAGGAAATGAAATCTTCACAGATAGAGTTAATTCTAGGTAATTCCATGACTTTTACACTATCTTAAATGTACATTAGAATTAAGACTAAAATGTCTTATGATTTCTTATTGATTAATGTGTTACATGGTATATTTAAGTACATTATTCACATTAGGTTTCATTTGATGAACATAACAACTGAAATTTGTTTCAAAAAGACCTAGATGAAATCATGCTTAATCATTTGCTTATGTAACAGTTGGCCTGTTATTTAGCTACTAGGAGCCCTAATTTCCTAATCTGATACTGTTTTATGAAATATTATGAAGAAAAATACGATGATCAATGTAAAATGTCTCACATGATCTCTGACACTCAGGATATACATAATAAATAGGAGTGGGTATTATTATTAATATGTAAGAATTTGATTTTATGGTAAAATTGAAAAGTTCAGAATTCTTTAGAGAATTCGATCAGGACCTTTACACCCTATTATGGTCCATGTTACTTCCTGAAACAGAGGTAAAATCGTCTAAGGCATTTATTTATTCAGTAAATGTTACTATCTTATATATGGTGTATATATAAGAGAACAAAAATAGACAAAACCTCATCCTCATGTAGTTAGAGGAAACAGATAGGTAGATTTAAAAGATAGATATGTACGTAAAATATTTAATGTATCAAATGGAAAAAGTTAAGGAAGATTGGTATTACTTGGAGATTTATGTTTAGGTTTATATCAATCTCAAATTACTTTCTATGTATAATGTGAGGTAGGGATCAAGACTCATATTTTTTCTGTATGGATATTGGTTATTCAGGGGTAACTTTTCCCTCTAAGCACTTAACTTTCCCCGTTGTATTGCTTTCAACTGTTATAGATAGATAGAGAGATAGATACAGAGATAGATAGATGATAGATGATGATGATGATGATGATGATAGATAGATAGATAGATAGATAATAGGTAAATAGATAATATAGATATTTCATAAATGTAGATTAATTTTTGGTCTCACTAGTCTGTTTTATAGATGTCTGTCTTTCTTTATGTCAGTATCATGCAAGAATGGTGTTTAAATACGAAAAGACTTAAATTTCAAGTATGTGTGCGATATGTTATGTTGCAGTATGGTTCACCCAGTTTTATTTAAGTTTTAAAAAAAATCAGATAAAAATATTAAAATGGCACGTATTATTTTAATAACTGAGTGAATAAAAGTATAAATTTAAAAAATTTCTCACCCCTCTTTAAGATAAACAAATTTCATGCAAATGATATTTTTGAACACACATTAAGCAAATGAAAGGTTGATTGATTATACTTGATATAGACAATATTTCATTTGTCATTACTTTTCATGGGCCACTTGTATGCATCAACTAAAAATGTAAATAAAAAATATAGAGAAAAGAGAGTCTTGAATATTAGTTGCAATAGAAGATTTTAAAAGAGAGGAGAAATCCCTATTACAGCTACTTGCGCAAAATAAGCATACAATAAATATATGCTGAATGTATTGATGAATTCATGAATAAATGAAGGTTCTTGAAATATAGATTCCTCTGACCAAAATCTATAATATTATGATTGACATAACAGGCTACTTTCATATAATGACAAAGGCTGAGCATCCTAGATAATATAGTAATGATAAGAAATTAAATATTTTGAAATGAAATATGAATCTGCGTTAGTTCTGTGTTTATCTTTATTTCACCTCTTGCAACTATGTAAAGCAGTATACATTCAAACTCTTCTGTTTCCAAAAGTTTTCCCCATCTCTCTTAAGGTGTCCTATCAAACGAATAGTTGTCTTATATTGATTTATACTTCTCAGCACACACAACACACTCTGTCTCACATTCAAAAGAGCAACATTTTTTTTTCTATGAATTTTTGGAAGGTTGACTAATTCCAAATCAGTTATATGCTCACAGTGTGATGGAATTATAACATATTTCTCTTTTCGAAGTTTGGATTTAGTTCAGATCTTGGAATATGGAATTAGAACAAAAAAATTTTCACCATCTGGAGGGTTGCAAATCATAATTTTTTTTACCTTTATTGTCATTACATCTCTTTACAAATTCATAAATATGTGAGAATAAACATACACTATTTCATGCCAAGTTTGTCAGTACAATACATTTATAATATGTAAATTGCCAAGAAAACATTTACAATGAAGATGATTTTGATGATAAGTTATACAATTATAATAGAAATAAAAATTTCCAGAGCATCAAATATATTACAGCCAAAGGAAGAAAATTTTTCATTTGAATAATTAATTGTGTTGAAAATTTCAGAGCACTAAAAATCTACCAGCTACAGTTGACTGTGTTATTACAGTGCACACCCTATGGAAAGTCTAGCTTGCTAAATAACCCCTAGTAGCTGAAAATCTCACTTACTGTACAGATGATGCATCATAAAAAAGAGTCTACACAACATCCTTGGGCAATCACACTGCAGACTTTCAGGCTAATGACAAAGTTAAACGTAAGATCCGTGAAGCTTAAAGTAGGTAAAATTTTGAAACAATGTTGACAATTGTTTCAAGTGTCTGTAAACACGAGGCAAAACTTACCACTTGAAATATTCTAATTGGCTCAAAGTCATTTTTCTAACAACATTTTTGGTTAAGAATTAGGGGGAGATAAAATTAGCATAAATGGAGTCTACCTTGGGAAGAACCATCCTTCTGAATTTTAACTAAGAGCTGACTGAAATAGCTTAACTTCTATGGAAGGAATGTATTTACTTATTTCCTTTATTTTTCCCAACGGTAGTCAGAAGTCATGGTGACCTTTTCAGTTGGTCTGCAAATATTTTTCAAATGAGCATGCTGAGAAGATGCTAAAGAAAATTTAGGACTCTCCAAATTGAGAGAACTAAGAGGAAGGGCATAATATGGCATAATATAACATATTCTAGTGTAGTATCAAGACTTTACCTTTCTGAGTATTGACCTCGACTGAACCCTGGGCATCAAGCAGTGGATAGCATGTTAGATATTCCTCTGTTAATTTCTGAAAAAAAAAATTATTCATAGGTTTATTCATTCAAAAAATAATTGTTGAGTACTCTCCAATAAGTTCTTGACACTGTTCAAGTTGCTGGTAAACAGAATAAGAAAAGCTATCTATCCTCAAGGAAATCAACAACTCATATAGAGTCCAAATTAGTAAATATTTGCAGCAGGATGTTATAGGTACCACAGTAAAGATAATACAAGTAGAATTAATAGAATGAAGAAAATCTGGTCAATCCTGCTTGAGGATGAGTCGGGGGGAGAACAGAAAGTTTCACAAAGAAGATAAAATTTGAACTAAATTTTAAAGAAACAAAGGGACTTTCCAGGGTGTGGTAAAAAGAGAAGGAAACATGAGAATGAGGGAATGCACACGAGTGCCTTCTTGACTGACCATAAAAATGTAAGCTGAAAAGCTAAAATGTCCTTCTGATATGTAATATTTCTATAGATATATGTTTCTATTGATATGTAGCCTAATTTGACATATAGTATCCTTTAAATTTAGGTGTGGACACTGTTGAAACATTTTCAGTAACTTTACCTAGAGACTGTTAAATATTAAGCAAAAAAGAATACAATCACATAATGTGGACCACTCTACTGATGATTTCTGTTATTTGTTAGAAAAGAATTTTCTTTATGCACAGGTGTTAGCAGTCTAATCACGTTCTTCAAGAGCAGAGAATCACATTTCTAACATGTCATTGAAAGCAATTGTAGGGTAGTTTCAGACTATAATCTTCTGAAATACTGTAGTATTTCTTTGCATTAACCTGCACACATTTGAGCTAATACATTTTGTTACTACAATTTTACAGATCAAATTCACACAGTAGTTTATATTTTCTCTCCCTCAGATTTACTAATCTAACAGATGACTGGTTCGTTTTCAATCATAACACACAAATAGGTAACTGAGTTGTTTCCAATTGGGGAGGAAAAATAATGAAGCTTCTCGAAGTATGATATTAAGGCCCTCAACTACTAGGATTAACAGGTAAATTTGTCTTCTTCCTCCACTTCCCAGACTCTTCTCTGCTACGTCCATGTTTCTGGAGATAGAATGGGTGACAGCTATACAACTGTAGTGCCTCGACGGTGGTAGATTACAAAACCGTATGGGTTATCCTCTGCAACAAAGTCTTTGCTGCTGTTGCATGTTCAGAAGACGGAGGCCTGGAATCACCGTTGGAGCATAAATGTCTAAAGGGATTCCCCTTCATATTGCTCACTTTAAACCATCAATGCCTTCTGAAACCTGCAAGTCTTAAGTGATGTGTCTGGTCAAGTCTCGCTTGCACTGGTTCCACTATTGATGAAACGGATCGTTGCTCTTTCAGATATCATTCCTGTTGTGCGCTTGGTTTCCCTAAACATATGAATGAAAATTTACATTCATTTATGAATGGTTCAGGTAATTAATACTGATGATCTGTCAAGGGATCTGTTGGCTATTTAAAAAAATTTTTTTTTAAATTTTATGTTCTCAGGAAGTCAAGTCAGGAATGAATGTACCGACTGAGAACTCTTCATATGTGAGCAGAGAACAACATGTGGAAGGCTTCATTTTTGGGGATGTAGGCCGACAGCAGAAAGGCTGGCCTTAGCCATGACCCTGGCAACCAAATAAAGAGAGATTAGGAAGTGTCAACATTCGTACTTGAAGCCGTAGATTTCCCCAGACAGATAATTCGATTTCTTATATATAAAAATACATAAGACACAATCTTTTTGCACTACAGAAGTTTATTACTGAGTTGACTATGTAGAAAGATACAGAGTAACATGTAGTAAAAGCATAGAGGTGGTGGTGGGGGGATGGGTGATTAGTCGAGCAAAATAAGTATCAAGCAAACAAGGAAAAAGGCCTCGCGTTAGAACACAGGCATCATGTTTTGGGAGCGTTGCTTTAAATTTTGTCTCAGAAACATGACATAGTGGATGCTATTCAGGTGCTCCCAAGGTCCTCTTCACTGGACCAGTGCACCTTCTCCCAGCCATTGACTATCGGTTCAAAATCGTCCACCTCTGCCAGAGCATTGCCCTCGCCTGCACTGGAACAGCCTCTTGGAGGAGATTGCCCCACAGCAAGATATCAATGACAGACTGACTCCGAGATACAAAGACGGCCCCCTGCCCCTACCTCTCTTGCCTTCTAGTGGAACCTTCACTCTTCCACTGAGGGCATTTCTTTAATACATCTCTTTTAAAATAATAACCATTTAAGACTCTACCTTTTGGAACCCTGACCTAAGATGTCATCAAAAATTATTATTGGAACAAGACCATAAGGATGGGGTTTTAAGGTGAGTCTCTTGCAAGCAGGATGGCACTAAAAACTCTGTAATATAGGTAAAACGTCAATAGGGCCTGGATACTGTAACAGTGACTGTTCAGATTTTCACCCATTAACTAGAACAGGCTGTTGATGGAAGGGGATTCTCTAGCTGGTGCAATATTCATAATGTTCCAGAGGTATAATGTAAATAGTAATTACAGGGACTGTGGAATTTGATAGTTGTTGCTAAGTGGCATCCGTGTATTAAAGAAAGAAAATTAGAGACTCGCATCTATGATCAGCCCTGTGAGAGGGTTGGAAAGCTTTCTGGGCAGCTCTTTTAGATACTCCCATTGCCCCATAGCCAGAGGGCAGACAAAACTGAAGACCAGGCATGGACCAACAGATAAGACTTGGAAATCTGTAAAGGAGGTGGAATTTTAGTCTAGGAAAATACCTTATGTCAAAAACAGAGCCTTAATAAAAAAGGAGTGGTTGGCGAGACTTCAGATTGCACTATCTAGGTTGATCTAGGCTGATGCCTTGTGAACCTTGAACCCTCAGATTCACCTCTTAATCTTAATACTAGCCCACTCCGCCTCCCGCTGTGGAGAGCCCTCAAGTGAGGCAGATGCCTTACAAAACAATGCTGTCCTCCTCGGGATCTGCCCACACCTACCCTCCTTGCCATTTATCAGTAGAGAATAATGTGAAACATTTTCAAGTTAGAGAAACATTCAAGTAAACATAATAATTTGAGTAAATAACATTTATGTTTAAAATGTCAAAATCACCATGCTTACCCTTACTTATATTATATTTAGCATGAACCATGTCAATTAGGCCAGCATTAAGGAAAACATAATTGAAAGAAGTTGGCCTTCTAAGGGAAGAGAAGGGTTATATGGCAAATGAGCTGCAAAACCTAACACATATCAGCAAGAAAAAGGAGAGTGTGCCCAGGAGTGTATTCCGAGGGTACTCGATCAAAGGAGACAGACTACGAGCTGGAAAATGGAGTTTTTTGATATGAGAACATTCTCTCGTGCATAGGATGTAAGCCCCTGGCAAGAGGCTTGGAAAGTATTTCTAATATACCATTCGGTTGGCTCTTATAATCTTGGAAATGTTAGAAATCTATGACAGATTGGAGCAAAGGCTAAAAACTCAAAGACTTGGGCCTATTAGACTGGCTCCACCATAAAAAATTAGAATCCCACAAGATGACTATTTCCCAAGATGCAAAAAATATGCTCTTGTAAGAAGGCCACCGGCGTTGCCGAGAACTCAGCGTGGTTGTCTTTTCTTCACAGGGCTGATGTGAGACGCCATTACAGACACATGCTCCCTTGTATCAGTGGGATGATGGGAACCCAGAATAGCATAAGCCAGGTGACAGCACTTTAGTGCCAGATAATAACGTGAGTGTGATTACTGACATGGGCAGCGGGGTCAGAATAGCAGCCAGGGGCAGCTGGCTCGCTGTAGTCTGTGGAAATGCTAGTAGAACATGATGCTCCTAGGTCAAATACGTAGGAAGCCAGAAAAAGTACTGAAAATATAAATAACAGTTGGCTCTTGAACAGCACAGGGGTTAGAGTGCTGACCCCCAAACACTCAAAATCTGTGGACAACTTTGCCTTCCTAAACCTTTAGTCATTCCCTCCATATCTGTGGAAGGCTGTTTCCAGGATTCCCCATAGATAGCAAAATCTACAGATGCCCAAGGGCCTTATATAAAAGGACATTAGAACAATGCATATTGTATATATAATGAATAAATAGGATGCTGAAATTAGCTGCCCAATGAAAAGTCAAAATCCTTTGCCTAGTTCCTTGGATTGAGCCTTTGTTCAGACATAGAATTCATTTTGACTAAAGGAGAAGTTGGGTCTCCTTGAAGGAAGACCTTGTATCAAAGGTGGATGACAGTACATGCTGTTGATGCCCCTTCACTGGGCCAATGTGCTTTTCCCCAGGGGCGGTTTCTAAGCGCTCACAGCTGTCCCTTGTATAGAGCATTGGCTTTGGAGGAAGGAGAGCCGCCTTGCTCAGGAGATCATGATTGCCAACTTCTGGGGCCATCAGAGTTTACTGACTGACTGATGGAAGGTACAAAGGGCTGGCTCCCTTGTTTCAAATGGGACCAACTGGGTAGTACCATTGATAATCCAAGATGGAGTTAGTCTCCAGCCGAGACCAAACCCTTGCCTAGCTTTCTTCCCTGCCCTATCTTGCTTTCTTCTCTCCTCTTCATCTAAAAGTACTCCCTAAATCACTTTCACAAGTGATTTCACTAAAGTCGCTGATCCAGGCTCTTCTTTTAGAGAACCCAATCTGAAAATGCTATCTGAATCGGGAGGCAGAAGAGGTTATTGTATTCTAAATGCCCCCTCAGCGTTTGGTACACAGTTGAAGGATGGTGAAAACAATTCTGGATCTCCCAGTTGCTACAGTTTGTAAGTGAGAGAGCGCTTCGATATACACCTTTGTCCATCATCTGTAAAATCAGGTTAGTAATAGTGTATGCGGCAAGGTATTTCTAGGAAAAAGTACTCATTACAGAGTCTGGCTCAGAATAAGGGTTTAGTACATAGAAGCTATTTTTATTATTTACTTTTAATAGCTATTAGGTTAATTTTTCTTTATAAGACACACTATAAGATTTAATAACAATAATTGTAAAATTAAATGCATTCCTATCTATGTGCTAGGCACTGTCTTAAAGCATTTTATGTGCATCCATGTAATTTTTTCAGTTACTTTATGAGATTAATATTATTCATATTTATATTTTGCACACGAGAGAACTGAGAAATGAATGGGTACGTACCTGGCTTGCCCAAGTTTTAACAACTGGTAAGCAGTAGAGATGGGATAATAACTCAGAACCCTGATTCTAAAAAGCTCACTTTCAACCACTAAATTTTGCTGCCTCACTGTCCTTAATCCTAATGATGACAAAAACAAAATTTAAGAGGTAACTAACTTGAAAGTAGATAGCATTTAAAAAAAGAAAATATAAATGTTTTGTTTCCCTTAATACCTTAATACTGTCATCATTTTACTTCTGAAACTTTTTGGGGAGTATTCAATCATTCAGAAAGACTACATTTGAAATAACAAAATCCCAGTAAATTCCTTTTATTTTTACCATTTCATTCCCATTGTGATGCAAAAGTGGTTTAGATGGGAAATATGTGACTATTATGTTTTATCGGAGGGAATTTGGAAACAGCTTGATGCTAAATCTGCTTATATAAGTCATCTTTTTCTATATAGAATTTGAACTTTTACAGATTCCTTCTTATTGTGAGGATTAACTTTTCAAAACTATTTTGTATTTTGATTTGTAGGAAATTCTTTAAATAATACAGAACAGAAAATACCTTCTTTGATTTTTGTGTCTTTAAAAAATTCCTTTTGATGATAGAAACTAGGAAGCTGATGGTTTAAATTACATAACTCGCACGATACATGGTGGTCAATTTTATATAATCTACACATTTTCCTAGTTCTAAGTGTATTATTGAAGGCATAATAGTAATAACAATTTAGTATATGTGCCTGCCATTATGCTAAGTGGCTAACCTGAACAGTAATGCTATGAAATAAGTATTATGACACTCATTTAAAAATGAGGAAACTGGAGCTCTTAGGGTGCAAAGAAATAGCCACATTTACGCAGCTTCTAAGGGGCGGAGTTAAAACTGAAACACAGGGACTATAACGTAGCAGTCCATTCCCATTTTAGTCAATATATTATTGAGAGTCAAGTCAGAATCATTCGATTTTTGGAACATGTAAGACATGGCAGTAGACATATGAAGGACTAGTGAGTAGGAAAAGAAATACATTCTCTGGTAATTATCTTATGCTGATAGACAGGACTAAAAGAATTCAGACAAATACAATAATGTTTGGGCTCAGTTCATTTCCATTGATTCATTAAAAAATGCAACTTTAAATATTCAAATATGCAATCAATTCAATTAAGAAAAATCAGTTAAATTGTTTGTTATTGTGTAGATTTATAAGGAAAAGCACAGGCAGTATGCAAAGAACATTGCATGGAGTCACATAGACTTGATTCGAATTGTGACTTTTTACCTTGTGATAAATCCTAACCTATTTGTGCCTCATCATTGCTACCATCATTAGCCAGATTTTTATATAGAGTTTATGACAGCCATACTACAAGAGTTGATTGTTTTCTTTTTCTGTATTAATAACATTATGTCACACATTGTCTAATCATGATCACCAAGGTAAATAGATTAAAGCAAACACTTTTAGGAGTCTTTGTTAGTTTAGTACCTAGGAAGGAATTTGTATTAGTTTCTTAGTGTTGATGTGCAAATTACAACAAACACCATTGCTTAAAACAACAGAAATGTATTCTGTAGTCTGGAGGCCAGAAGTCTGAAATCATGGTGTTGGCAGAAGCAGGCTCACTCCAAAAACTCTAGAGGAGACTCCTTCCTTACCCCTTCCAGCTGCCGGTGGTTCCAGACATTCCTTGGCTTATAGATGCATTACTCTAATCTCTGCCTCCAAGGACACGTGGCCGTCTTCTTCTACGTCTGTGTCCAGATTTCCCTCTTCTTATAAAGACATCAGTCATACTGAGTTAAGGATGCGCCCTACTCCAGTATGACCTTATCTTAACTCATTACATCCACAATGACCCTATTTCCCTATCAGATCACATTCACAGCTACCAGGGTTTAAAACTTCATCGTGTCTTTTTGGAGAACACAATCCAACCTATAGAATACTTAGGGAAAGCAGATAATTATTTTAAATGGTCAAATTAAGTTCTCTACATCAACGAACCTAGCATTCTCCTCGGTCATACTAGTCCTGAATCAACCTAACATGAAATAAATCCCTCGATTTTCACTTTGCTTTCACCCCTGGACTCCCCGGGTTGTTACCGTGATGGGTTGTGGGCTTCCGTCAGACCACATATTCTTCTGAATGCTACCTCGCATCTCACATTCCCTTCAAGGATTTGGTATGTACTAGGATATTTTCCCCCAAATTATTCACTCACTTTTAAGAATCTCTAACACAGTCATAGTGTCGTGCTATTTGCCAATGTCTGACAATAGATTGTTTATGAAGAGATTTTTATTCATCATCAAAATAGTAATCTATAGACCATATAGATTGACCAATTTTCTGAAATGTATAAAATGCTCCAACATACTCATGTTTGTTAGTTTTGGAATATATTATGCGCTTCCATGCATACTGTAGGGGATGCTATTGGTAAAAACAGAGCTCAGTAAATCACGATTTACAGAATTGTAAGGCTCAATTCAAGAGAAGGCTCAGACCCATATAGATTAGGATAATTCGAGAAGGATTTACTAGCAAATGCTCTACTTTCTATTGAAAAGGCTCCCATTAATCTGTTTGGAGTTAGATTTGGGTTGGAGTCCCAGCTATGTCATTAAGTAGTTATGTGATATTAGGTAAATCTTACCTCTTGGAGCTGTATTCTTTTTGTTTGTGAAGTAAGGATAATAATATGAACTTTGAAAACTCTGAGAATGCAAGATTAAAAATGTAAAAATGCTTTCTAAATTATAAAACACTATCTAAAAGTGAATTGCTGTTTTTATGATACTTTTTTCTCTGTGGATGTACATTGCTTCTATTTTTTTCCCCCCAATCCACTAGTATACCATTAACTAGATTGCTGTGAGAATGACACCTCTCTGTGAAGGAAAAAAAGTCTAACAAATTAGTCTGCATTTAACCCTATTTTTAACTCCTTAATAAATCCAAGAATAGCTGTTTTGCTCTTTTGAAAGTTTACCCAACCTAAATACCTGACTTAAAGCTTTAGAGATTTATCTTTTCCTTCGAAAAAGATTTACACTATGAGTAATACAGAGCCTCTAGCTCTGTGTCCTCTCCAAAAATAGAGTCCTTGGATACAGTTTTCATTCTGATCTACTTTTGAAATTTTTTAGTGAGGAGAATAATTTGCATAGATTTCTTCTTTATGCCGAATTTAACAAGGTGTTTAATGGAACAATCACTTCATTTAAAGAATGGATAGAATTTTGAACCATTGTATTCTTGCTGGTTTCTGTAAAATGCTGTTTTCTCTGGTGTATAGTTTTAAATTTTTGGCTAGCTATTAATATGGAAGGTGTGGAGTTGAGAATATTATAAAGATTTTAAATAAAAACGTAAAGGTTCCTAAAGCAGAAGATGTATGCCATATCTGGATGAGATCGTTTTGAAAGTTTTCATCTACAATATTCCTTCATTCTGAGCTGATGAGTTGGAAAAGGAATGTTAATGGGAAAAAAATCTGAGGGAATATGAAATTTAAAAACATCTGGTGAATAACAAGTATTAAGCCATCATATGAGTAGTTCACAAGTTCACTTTTAAGTCATATGATAATGCCACGGATCTCCAGCTTTCCTTTTCCTCTTTTCCTTTACTCTGTGTACCAAAATCTGTACTTTTTCTCATTACTAAGCAAAAAAAGGAAAGTGAGAAAACTAAGAAGTGGAAATTTCATTTGATTGATGAGAGAATGACATCTTAAATATCATTCTGTGAAACCGTTACAACAGAGAAAAAAATGTTAAGAAAGAATTATTGAGAAATTTAGTCAAACTTTATACTTTTCTCAGTGGATTCTAAGTGCATGAGCTGTAAAAAGAAGGCCCAGTTTTGCCTCACATGGCTTGGCCCTATAGATGACTGTCTAAACGGAGTTATACCAATCAAGTAGAGGATGAAAAAAGTGATTCCAATAGCTTGTAACACAAAATCTTCCCCTTTGTCTCAGATTTTTAGCGGATCCTTCAAAAGCCAATTCGGTGGGTGGGAAGTACCCTCACATACTGAATTGAAATTTCAGGTTACCTATAAAAGATGTTTAAAGAAATTGTAAAACCAGTTCTGAAAGTCAAAGTTCATCACTCACCACCTGCAATAAGGGAGATGACATGGAATGTATTGCAGTTTTGATGAGGCTGTTGAGACTCTGTAAAGAGAGTATAGAAAGTGTACCATGAGGCTCCCCATTCCTTGGAGAAGGGCAAGTTAGCAGACTGAGGTAGTTAACAGAAGCTTTGACACAAGCTAACACATGGAAAATGTCAACAACATGTACTATCATACATGCACAAAATTACAAGTGAACTAATATATAATATTTGGAGCAAACATTTCATTCCTATGATTAGTTTTTTTGCTAAAAAGTAATTAAGTAAAATTTACCTTTGGATTCTGTTTCTAACATTCATATAGAGCAATACTTTTTCAGTGAATAAAAGCCTGTGTCTAGTCAATGATGGAGATTCAATAAATATTTGTTAATTTATAAATCAATGTTAGATTTTAGGTATAGAACTGACAAACCGATAGGATAGCTCAAGAGAAGCATACGTTCAGGGAAATAAGAAGTATCTCATGAAGGTATTTGTGCTAAGAGAAAAAGGAGTCAGGGGTGAAGATCTTAACCTCATAACAAAATTGAGCCTTTAGTGAAGGATCTTGTCAAGAATGAGGGCTGCTTTTAGAGTCCAAGCTACATCTGAGTCCCAGTGAGAGAAAGAATCGTAAATAAAAACGAAAAAAAGTTTTATCTAGTCTTGAAACACACTGAGGCCCTCTCTAAAAGAGTACAATACCAAAGAGAATCATCTTCTTCTTCTCGATACTACTCTCTCCTCTCCTGTATCCTTGCTGTGGGATGACATGGACCAGCACGAAGCTTTAGCAGTCCGAAGGCTCAGAGAGGCCCCACAGGAGAGATCCTGCCCGTGCAGAATAGCTGGACTGGTAACATCCCCAAGTGGATGAACACCTTTACTCCTCAATACTGTGCATCAGGGAGAAATTTCCTGGAGCGAATGTTATTCTTGGGTTATCATGGAGTTAAAAATAGGGTTAAATGCAGACACGCTTGTTAGGTCTTTTTCTTCCCAGACCAAAAACGTTCAGATACATTAGAGCATTCCATTTTAGAGGTGGAATGTTGGGTGTAGGCATGGCTTGAAGGATTTCTGGGAACTTGGCAGAGAGCTGAAGACAGCTGATTGGGGAAAAGGATTGGCATAATATGGATATGTCGTTTGAAGTGGGCTTACACATACCCCATAGAATAGTGAGTGTGGAAAAAAGAAATACTGTTTATAGAGAATAAGCTCATTTTACATAAGGTTAGTCTGATTTTCTCTTCAAATGTCTCAAAGAAGTGGGAGATCACTGCAACTGAGTTGACCATTTGAGGATTTAATTTAACAGCATAAAAGTGAAAAATCAGTCATTTTGTAAATAACATCCTTCTACAGTATTTGCATGGTTAAAATTCCATTCTGCTGCAATTTATTGTCCCACAAAAGAGGATTTATAAGGCAATGAAACCCTGAAAATACAGTTTGTCTCAGCCTACCATGCCACTAGTTAAAGAGAGAAAGAGAGAGAGAGAGAGAGAGAGAGAGAGAGAGAGAGAGAGAGAGAGAGAGAGAGAGAAAGGCTAAAACGAACACCTGTGGCTCCATGCCCGAAAACATTTTATTTCCTTGAATAGAGCTGTTGGAGATCACACCTGCATATTTTCCAACAGGATCTCATTTTATAATGGGCGTTTGGTGAGTACACTGCGGTTCCAGGTGTCATTGTCTTTTTATTTTCTGGCATTCAGAAATGTATCATTTGCATGACAAATGATTGCACCAGTTTTGGCAGGAAAGGGCCATTCAGCTGTGGGAAGATATGCAGAAAGGGCCCTGCAGCTCAGCCTGCTAAGGTAATGCTTATCTCCTGGCTACTGCCTTTTGGACTTCTCTTTGTGTCTGTGGGGTAGAAGCCCTGAATTTATCAGTTTATATTGCAGCTGTGGCAATAAACAGTAAGCGAAGTTCCTGCTACTCTTTGAGTTAAATCTACTTTTATGTTAGTCACCCAGCAGCCGCTTCGGCTATATAAATGGAACAGGCTCTTTGTGAAAACCTTAAAGTGGGTCAGTGATGACGCATCTTAATATTCCTCTGGTCCTCTTTAGTATTTATGAAAATCGAAATACAACCACTCATGGAACTGATCAAGATTTGCACATTATAATCCATCCTTAATACTTTCCTTTCCAAAAGTCTGTACTGTAGGCCGAAGGATAAAATAGCTAATTTTTTTTTTTTTAAGTTTTGAGCAAAATAATGGCAACCTAAGTGGGTCATTATTCGCTCCATTTGGAAAGGTACTTCAAGTGAGAAATGAGCTCAGAAAAAAATGATTTCCAAGTGAGGAAGAAGGAAAAATACAGAAACTTAGAGACTTGCAGAGTTGAAAATAAGTTTTTCTTTATCATTGGCTGGTAAATGATTCTCAAATTAAGGTCAAACCTAAAGGTAAAAACCAAATCGAGCATGTGGTCATAGAAACAAAACTTGGGGACAAAGGCATAAATGTCAAAACTTTCTTTAAATCTGATTTTATTGAGTAGTCCTCAGTAAATCTTTTCATTTGGCCAAAATTTCTTAAAGATGAAAGCACACTGTTATAGTCTCAATGGAAGCCTGATAAACGCAAAGAACCTAAATTAAGTCTAGAAAGAGAGTGAGAGAGGTATAAATCAGGAAGAAATGTGAGTTTGGCTATTGTCACATAGAGAAAACTAAAATCACGCAGACAGAAAAATAGTAAGGTTTCAGAGAGAGAGAGAGAGAGAGAGAGAGAGAGAGAGAGAGAGAGAGAGATGTATCATCAAAGTACCACGTCTTGATTAAAAAGACTGTAAATATTCTAGACAAAATTTCCCTTATTCCTCCAGCTCTCTAAGGGCAGAAAAATCTGTTCAGTAACAAGAAGGACACACCCCAAGGGCCAGAGGCAATATCCCCAAAGACAGAGCCGAGTTCCTGGAGTACAATGGACAGGACTATTAATTCCATGGGACAGAAGGGGGTGGGGCAAGGGGGGGCTAGTCAAGAGGCATTCCCTACACTGGGGGCACTCCCACATTTGCCCCATGGGATTTCAGATTTTCTAAGAAGCAGGATTACTGTGAGTATATTATTTTCTGTTTCTGTGTGAATATTCACTGCGATCACCCATCCCTGTTTCCTCACTGTACTCTGGCTAAGTAGGGAGCAAATAGCTTGTCTTTTTAATTTGAAGTTTATCGAAGCAAAAGAAGCACTAACAGCCTCTAATACAGATTGCAAGATCTTGGGCTTTGAGCCTCTTTTTACTTCTAGAAAAGACATGTGAGTGCTTTGAGGAGGGAGTCAGTGTATTATTTTGCTGCAGTATGGAAATGAATACCGTGGTAGGTTGTGTTGGTTAAGGACCATTCATTCCCTCCCCACATTTGCCATGCTTCCTGGTACCGCTGACTTGGGGTTTGGCCAAGTGGCTCATTTTTGCCAATTTGACATGAACATTTGTGACTTTTGACACATCTGAACACAGGTTTAACTGCACCAAATGACTTGATTGGAGTTCTTTTGCTCTGGTGTTTCCTAATGAGCACTTTTCCCAGACAGAAGGTCTTCCTCCAGCTAGGATTCTGGATCAAGAAAACGCGTGAGATCAAGTCTAGCTCATCCATAGGAGAGCTCAGCAGGGCCCTAATTCACCCGAAAACCTGATGTAACATGTATGAGAAATGAAAAGTTGTTAAACGCCGAGGTTTAAAAAAATTTTTTTTAATACTGTATTACCCAGAAAATACAGATTTCAACACTTCGAAGCTTTAATAAAATGAGAAAATCTTTATAATGTACTTCTAAGTGATAATATCAGAGTAAAAATTTGTACAAAATGATCCCAGTTATATAGGAAAAATATCTTTAGAGCCATATGTGTTTATTATGTAAGGGGAAAACACTAAAATATAAACTGGTTATTTTTAAGTAGCAGATTTAAGAGAGATTTTGGGCTTCATATTCCAAAGATCTAGATTCAATTCTCTGTTCAGCCATATGATTTTGAAGTAAACGGTTTAACTTTTCTTCTTTTAACCATATCTGTGTCTATGTCACTGGGATATTGTGGGATTAGGTAAGGTATGAATATGTAGGTATTAATATGTGTAAATAAATTTGCATGGTACATCAGAGTAAGCTGCATATAAATGTTAGCTATTGTGATTGTTATTTTGATATCATTATTATGAAAATGACCCATGTTTCTCAATTTTTTTTTATACTGGGTATATGTTATCTTTAGTCGGAAAAAAATCAAAATCAAAAATCATAAAGGAAAATTAAACTGCCAAGTTCTAACATAAAAACATCATAAAATGCTAAACAGCTTTGTGATGATAAGGAATGGTATCTAATCAAAAGGAATAGCGAGCAGCTAGCAGACAGCTGTGGAGCAGAAGCACACTAGAACTGTTCTGATTAACAGTATACAGTCATCAGAGAAGCTGATTGATTAATCTCCATGTATTATTGTAAAGAATAAGTTGAAAGTGACCTAGAAATGAGAAAAAGGACAGAGGAGTCATTGCACAAGATACTTTTTTCTGGAAACCTAAGAACATTCTTTGTACCCAGCAGGATGCAGTGTGAAGTTCTGTCTTGTGTGCTAGGAAAAATTCCTAATAAAGACTTGATGCCTGCAGAGAGGGAACAGGCTGAAATCTAAGCTTTTACACTTCTTTAATGGGAAACAACCCAGAGACTGTGACTTTTCAGCAGAGCTGGAGGATCTCTTAAATATACTTACAAGGTCTCTAAGATCAAAAGCATCTTCAGAGGTCAAAGCTGCCAGAAACTTGCTGGGTCAGCAATGAATAAAAAAGACTCAAGCTCTTTTTACAAGAACCAGAAGCCTAAAGATATGTTATAAGTATGTTCAGAAGCTAAAGATTGTGGTAAAGAAATGAACATTAATCTTCATAGGCTATTTTCATAATGCAATATATTCAAGAACAAGCAACATGTTTTTATTGATGACCACATAACTAGGCGCTGTAAAATGAACACTCAACAGAGTCATAAAACCACTTAATTCACCTCCAAAATTATACCGCGACTTTGTATGTATCTTGGGATGTCAGATGGCTTCATTTATTCGAAGCGATTGCATTACATGATCTGTCTGTTCTTTTTCTAACCTTTCTATATTACTTAACTTTACCTCTTGATACAGAGGCATAGTTCACTTAACATTATTATGTTACTACAGATAATTGACATCTAAAAATAGACCCTTTCAAAATTGAAGTATAATATTAAATACAGTTTACAGGTCGTATGAATGCAATTTATTTTTCACAAGTGCACAATCATGTAACCATCACTCAGATCAAAAAACAGAACATTACCAGCAACCTGGATGTTCCTTTCCTGTCCCCACCAAGTCACTCATTATCTTTTCCCATTTCTTTTCCTCATGTGGGAGAGTTTGAGCTTCCTCTCAACCCCAGGACATCTCAATTAGCATTTCAGAGAGCAAGGTCAGCATGGCACAGTCTTTTCTTACTTTGCCTTCGGGACCACGTCATATCACATCTATCACATTCTGTTGGTTACAAGTAAGTCATAAACCCACCCAGATTTAAGGGGAAAGAAATTTGATTCAAATTTCTAGAGCAGAGTTTGGCAAACTTTATGCAAAAGACCAAATAGTAAACATTTTAGGTTTTGTGGGCCACATACGATATCTCATATTCTTTATTACTTTATAATTATTGAAAAATATAAAAAACATTCATAGCTCATGGGAAATAAAAAAAAGTTGCTATAAATTTAGATCGATCTGGCAGTTTGCCAATTTCTGTTCTAGATGAAGGATGAAGGCTATTGTTTCAGCCATCTTTAGAAAATACAAAATACCACAAAAGAAATATGGAAGGATTCTTCAGGCATATGACAAGATGACCACTGAGTGTGGATATCAGAGTAGAAAATAAGACTCAGTGTAGCATATATTAGACCATGATTATTTTATATTTTATTCTACATAGTCGCTGTCAGTTCTTGTGCCCATACTTATCAATAGCTTCTAAATTCTGGGGGTTGTATAAGACATTGGAAATATATAGATAAGACTAAGACGTGGACCCTGTACTTAAAATGTTTACATTTTCATAGTAGGATATACACATAGATACAAGATAGTACAACATGCTCAGTGCTATAGGAAATGTTTATGTGAAGTGCTCTCAGAGATTAGTGCCTAGAAGGCAAATTCGTTTTGTCTTGAGGGATGACTTCAAAGAGGAAGGGATATTTACACTGGTCATTGAAGGAAGAATTTCAGTTATTAAGCATAGAGAGGGAAGAAGAATGAGAATAGTGTATAAGAAGAAAACAGTTGTGAAATGCATACTACGTTCAGTGAACTGTGAGTAGGTTGGGATGGTAAATGTTTAGGATAGATGGTGTGGAGTGGTAAAAAAAAAAAAAAAAGTAGGTAGAACCAGTTTGTAAAGGGTCTTTAATAACATGCTAAAAAGTTTGAGGCTTTTCACCAGGAGATTTCAGACCCTATATCTTGAATTCTTAGGATTCATTGGAGGTGCCCTAGTTTGTATGGGATAAGAAGATTCAGTGGTCAGAGCTCTGGACCCACTACCCTCTACCATTCCCATCCCTGCTTTTGCTAGAGAAATGCTTTTTTATCTATGGACTTCATATCAGAGAAAATGATAAAGAACCATTGTTAAAATAATGGTAAAATACATCGATAATCACTGGTCTATGCAATAGAGAGCTATCGAGTTTTAAAGAAAGGGGGATGATATGCTGAGTTATGTGTTGTAAGATGTTGTTCTGATGATCTTGTGTAGTTTGGAGGAAGCAGAGGAAGGCAATTTGAAAAAGCCTCACTTAAAGGCAGTGGTAGTATAGGTTTAAATAAGTGCATTTAGAAAGTATTTTTAAGGTAATACAGAAACTAGATGTAAATAAAAGTAGAAAAGTGGAGCCAAACGATAATCCATAAAATAACCGCAAAATTAACTCTGATGCAAATAGAGCAAGAAAAGCAGATTTGGAATCTGTGGCAGGTAATGAGATTTATTATGAATATATTAGGGTTGAGATATTACCAGATGACAGTACTCAGTAAACAGTAGAAAACACATACTGGAGCATGATATAGAAGTTAGAAAATCTTCAACAGATACAATTCAACTAAAGATTTAGGAGCAGATGACATCCGGATGGGATATATGTAACCAAAAAAAAAAAAAAAAAATCAAAACTGAACCCTAAGAACTTACTCATTTAAGTGCTAGAGAAAAGAATTAAAAAGATAATTGAGATATATAGAAAAAGAATGAATAAAGAGCAATCAAAGAATCCAAATTAAAGCCTGAGAGTCAACAGAAGCAAATTTGTCAGATATGAAATAATGTGAAATGATAATTTAAAAGAAGCCACTAAATATTGGGGTGAGAAAGACATTAGAGAGTTTTGCACAAAGTTTCAGTAGGAAGGTGAGAAGTAAGATTTGCTAGGCAAATTCCATGCCTTATTATTTTGAATTATTCTGTATATCATATTATCTGTTAGATCAACTTACACTGATTTATAATTACCAGTGAAATATTAGCTTTGTTAGGAGTCCTCGAAAAAGAAATGCTAAATTAAATTTTTTAAATTTAAATTTTAAAATAAAAATAAATGTGCATTTAAAATAAGTTCCTGAAATTTTTCAAATTAAAAAATTGAATTTAAATATTTTCTTATAAAAAATAGGTGTAAAATTAATATTGAAAGAACATACTGTATATATGGGAAAATGTGTACAGAACAGTAAAAACAGACATTCTGATGAAACTACTGGATTATAATAAAAGTAAAATATCCTTTGGGCCTCTAAGAAAAGTCACTTACAAGTGAGGGAAATCAGATTATTAACAGACCTTTTAATAGTAATCATTTTGTAACAGAGGACAATGAATAGCACCTTTAATACTCTAGGAAAGAATATGTGAGCCAACAATTTTATGTCTAATTAACTCTCAAATGAAAAGACTGCATATATATAAAAAATATCTAAAATATATATATATAAAATATATATAATATATAAAAAATATATAAAATATATATTATATATATATATAAAGATATATCTTTTGACATTGCACTTTTGGGGATTTATTCAAAGAAAACCAAAATAATAATTCATAAAAATCTATACATCCCTATGTTCATGGCAGCACAATTTACAATAGAAGATATGGAAGCAACCTAAATGCCCATCAACAGATGATTGGATAAATAAGTTATGGTCCATAAATACAATGAAACATTACTTAGCCATAAAAAAAAAAAAATGAAATCCTACCATTTGCAATAACATGGATGGACCTAGAGGTTATTATGCTGAGTGAAATAAGTCAGATGGAAAAAGATAAATACCATATGATGTCACTTATATGTGGAATCTAAGGAACCAAAAGAACAGACTAATCATAAACAGACTCACAAATATAGAGGACAATCTGGTGACCGCCAGAGAGGAGGAGGCTGGGAAGCTGGGAGAAATGGGTGAAGGGTTAACAAAGTACAAACTAGTAGTTGATAGAGGGTCACAGGGATGGGGAGCACAGCATAGGGAATGCAGTCAGCAGTAATAAATTGGCTGGGTGAAAAACCAGAGGAGAGAGGGAGCAAGCAGGGGGATCCTTTCATAAACTATATACGTGTTTAACTAGTGTACTGTATACTTGAAACTAATAATAAAAAAAGACTGTGCATTGCTGTATATATACAAGTATATAGATTTTTCCACAATAACTTCCTCAAGAAATATTATTTCCATACACACTTGAGGAATCTATTAAAGAATTACATTAAATTACTAAATGACAGATTAGACATCAGCATAAGTATGGGTGGTGAACATAAAAATACATTTTCTTTCAGAACCAAGACTAAATAATGGTTATAAAAAAAGAGATAAGTGATTATAATAATGATTATAAAAGAAAGTGTGTCATAACCATATGCTCTGATGATGTGGGAAGATTATAACCATCGAAAATTAAGAAGGGAGTGCTTCGGAATGACATAGATGATGAAGGCTCTGTTCTTGCTTCTGGCGACCAAATCAAGGTTGTGACAAAAACAAGGAGCAGCAGCAAAGAAAAAAATCACCTGGGATCTAGATGAACAAGCCCTACAACTAGGGAGAAATCCAAGAAAGCACCCTGCAGCGACAGAAGGTAGGACGGGGTGAGGGCATGGGGCTGCCTGGTCTGAGCAGCTGAGTGAGACGGAGGCGGCAGCAGTGGCAGCAGCAGATGCCTCTTAAAAGGCCACGTCTGTGAGCGGATTTTCGCAGCAATGGACCTGCTCATGGAATATTAAATGGAATAAACAAAGGAATAAACCAAGTGAATAAAGAAGAGGACCACATGCCCTATCTAGAGGACAGGAATCAGGACACTCAAACAGAATGGCAAAAAAGAAGAGGCCAAGACAATGAAGATGATTTAAGGAGGATATGGGACTCTATTAAGGCTCTAAATATTTGTCTGATCAGTGTAACTGAAGAAAATCAAGGTGTTGAACAGCTGTTTGAAGAAATAATGATGGAAAACTCCCCTAAGCTGGTGAAGGAAATGGATATAAAACCCCAGGAAGTTCGAAGGATTCTCAAAATGAGGGATCTAAAGAGGCTCGCACCAAGACACATCATAATTAAAATGCCAAAGGTTAAATACAAAGAAAAAAATTTTAAATCAGCAAGAGAAAAACAAATAATTACATATAAGAGAAGACCCTACAACTGGGAGCTGATTTCTCAAGAGAGACTACACAGGACAGAAGGGATTGGCAAAAAATATTCTACAGGATGAAGACCCAGGATCTACAACCAAGAATAATTTATCCAACAAAGCTATCATTAAGAGTTGAAGGGCAGATAAAGACCTTCCCAGACACAAATAAGCTCAAAGAATTTATCACCACCAAATCATTATTACAGGAAATGTTCGAGGGACTTCTTTAAGAAGAAAAAACATGTATCCAAAACAGGAATAAAGAATGGTAACAACTACATTCCTATCAATAAGTACTTTAAAGGGAAAATAATTAAGTGCTCCAACCAAGGGATAGAGTGGCTAATAGGATACAAAAACGAGACCTCTACATATGAAAAGAAAGAGGATGGAAAAAGATATTACCGTGATGAACCTAGAAGGTATTTAAGTCAGACAGAGAAAGGAAAACACTATATAATTTCACTTATATGTGGAATTTAAGTAATAAAAAGAATAAACTAATCAAAAACATACTCACAAATATAGTGGACAATTTGTTGATGGACAGAAGAGAGGGAGTCTTGGGGGGCTGGGAGAATAAGGTAAAGAATTAAAGAAGTACAAATTAGTAACTGACAGATGGTCATGAGGATGGGGAGCATGGCATAAAGAATGCAATTAGCATTAATACATTGGCTAGGTGGAGATGGAAGGAGCAATTGGGGGGATCTTTTTATTAACTATATAGATGTCTAACCAATGTACTGTATACTTGAAACTAATAAAAATTTTAAAAAAATTAAGAATAAAGTGAGGAGATCAAAGGTAGAATAAACTTTTGATTTCTTTATAGTTATTAATTTAGTGTAATATTTACTATTTCATATCAGGTACCATATAAAAAGAGTAAAGAACTGGTTAATAGCTAATTTCCTATTGCTCATAGTAGGGTAACAATAAATAATGAGAGAGGAAAAGAAAAGATTATTGACTTTATACAGAGTTATTAATACAAAAGTAAAAGTAAATATTTAAATAAACCACATGGTGAAATGCTATAGAAAAGGTTAGCACCGAACAGAGGACAAGCATATCAATCATATCAATATATGCAAATAAGCTTAATTCACCTATTAAGTAAAAAGATTTTCTCTTTTATCAACTAACAAGCAGCACAAGAGACAATTGGCAAAAGGATTTGGAAGGGACTAGTCAAATAAAATATGGTACAGCCACTAATGAGACAGTGCAATAAGAAGGTGCGAATGCCATATAATTAAATGCAGATTATTTCTAGTTCATTTGAAGTAATTACCATCTTATATCTTATATTCACTATCTCTTCATACTATTGTTCAATTACATGAATATGTATTATTCTAGAGTACATTTTAAATTTTTAATTATTTATATATTGAATAGCATATTTTTACAAAAAAGTAATTTCCAATTTCCCTTTCATTTCATCTAAATGTAGACCATTATACTTTAATTGTCTTTCTCATGATTTTCATGGAATATACTTATTTTTCATACAATACTAGAACTACTTTTTGCTAATAAATGTTTCTTTTGAATTAGGTATTATTCTTTGTTGCTTTTGATTAATTTTGAAACCTGCCAAAGCACCTATTTTTAATTTTGTATAATTTCGTGTTTAACATTTATAATCTGTGCATTGTTATATAGACATCTGGTGATATAATTGCTGTTTCTGATTCTCGACTTATGCTTTTAAATAAATTACTAGAAACTTTATCACTAGGTTTTTCTGAGGGTTTTTTGTTTATTTCGTTTGTTTTGTTTTGTTTTTTTTTTACAGCCACTTCTTCCCATTCCTAGGTCATTAGTGGGGTTTTGTATAATATATACATTTTCCATGCATATTTCTGGATTTATTTCTCCCTTTAGAATCAGATCTACAAATATCCAGATTAAAAAATTATTTTTCCTAATAATTTTCTCAATATTTTTAGAAAATGGATATCCTTATCAATATTTTACAGATATTAAAATGTGATAGAGATAGTGGATTTATGTCAAAGAACGCAATTTAAGAAAAATTAGGAGTGATATTACATAAGACAAAGGAAAATAATAAATTAGCAAGGTACATCTGATTCAATTATTCATATACATGAATCTATAAAGATTTTTAAAAATTATTAAATTCAATATTTTTAGCAGCATCCACAAAGAAGAATACCAGCATCTCATGGTTTCTGGTTTTCTTCTATTTGAAAAGATAACCCCAAACCCAATAAGACACAGACATTTGTACAGATTTATGCATTCATGTTCAGGTACATGAACAACAATTTTAAAATTTTATATCTCATAAAAGCAATTGCAAATCACTCTGATAATAACATGTTTTGGGTTTAGACCATTCTATCATACTTATTTGCCTGCTGAATACATGTTCAACTTTCAAATCTCAGATCAAGATCACCTTTTTATAAAGCATCTTCTGACTCTTCCTGGGTAACGATGACCACTTTTTTTCTGTGCAAAGCTTTCTATTGTTGTACTTTGATATCCTGTTTCCTATATTTATTTGAATGACTGAATTGTTTTAATATACCATAAAATTCCTCGAGTATAGGAATCTATTCATCTTTATATCTTCAGTATTTAGCACTATGTTTGGTAAATAAGTTCTTAGCAAATGTGCACTAAATTAAAGAATAAGTGTACATGAAGCAAATCTCTGGATATGAGCCTTATGAATATGTTTTTTGCAGGGTTCAGACAACCTGAGAAATTGTGTGCTTGCATTTGTATCAGAAAGAGAGGTGTGTTAATGCCTCTTAACTGTTATGAGATAAAGCTGAACTATTAGAAATAATACTAATGGGTATAATGCATATGGAGCACATCTAATTTTTATGTCCCAGTGCCTACCACATTAGTAGTAGGTGTAAATGAGTAATGGATAAAAAAATTGATTAATGTAGTCATTTATTACTGAGAAAATAAGAACGCACAGTTTTGACTGAAATAGCATGGAGTCTTATTTCTTATTTTTGAAGTTAGGAGTGTTAAATAGCAAATATAGGGTATACAGCCATTGATTTTTTTAGTCAAATCTCTGATTATGTAATAAACTACGCTCCTTGCCTCTCACTCAATATAAATAGATATCTATGGTAAAAGAAAAAGAATGTACCAATTCATATACTAATTGTATTTTCCTAGAATTAGCAAGAATTCTTTGCCAGGATTCGGAGTGATAGCAATGTCACAACTTAATGTATATAAGGGCGATTTAACTGAAACGTATTCCGTATTTCTGATTGCCGGTGGTAATGTGGTTAGCTAATGAGTGTCTCTGTCCTCTCTCGGTGCTCGGGAGTGTTCCCTTTGCTTTGCCACGAAGTATCAGAGGATGATTTCTCCAGACAGAAGATACATAGTCTTCAGTCAAGGATATAAAAAATGAAGTTCAAAAGGAAGGAGAAAACCTTGTAATACTATTTCAGCAAATTTGCATTTCATCATCATTTACATGCTTCACTTTCTATATATTTCTAACTAGCAATCTCTATTTATGCCATCAGGAATCTATGCCATTGCAAACTCAGACTTGTGTGAAATGATGGAATTTTGTTTCCTGAATTTTAAATGCAAAATCTGGCATGCTCACTTTCATGCAAGAAAATTCGTGGTTATGGCCAACGGCTACATTTCTCTTCAGCGATATTCAAAAAATATATTTAATTATGAGCGAAGAATATTTAAACAAATCAAATTGCATACTTTTAAAAACATAAATCAGTTGCATGTTTTGGTTATTTTCTCCTAGTGTTTTCTCACCTTTGTACTCTGCTTTAGGGAACTTCATTTCCTCACTGCCTCCTGATGCACGTGACCAGTCTCTAATCTCTGCATATGGTTCTATCACAATGTAAAGTACCTTCACTTTTCTTTTTACTATTCACATGTTCCTTTTTTTCTGAAGATGGAACACTTGTTTTATTGTTCCCAAAACCCTTCCAGAAACATTTCAGTCTCACTTAAATTTCTGAATTCCTTCTTGCACTTCCTGATGGTCTCTTTCTTACTGCTTCATAATTGTTTTTAAATAAATATGCTGTATATCTTTTGTCTCTATAATGGTAACAAGAATTTTAATGACAAGGGCTACATCTCATAATTTTTTTTTATTATTCCTCATTTTACTAAACTGAGTGGTAAGCACAAAATTCAACAAATACTTTGAACTGAAATAAATGTACCTTGAAAAATGCATTTTATAATGAAAAATGCATTTTATAGTAGAAAACTTATCAAAGGCTTTATGAAAAATGCTTTAAGATTGAAATGAAATAAAAATGACATCGTAGTATAATAGAGGCTACTACATTGGGAGCTGCCTTTGTGATCCCAGTGAAGACATTAATATGGAATGCACCTTCCATTTTGGTTATATACGGCTGTATAACAAACCTCAAAACTTAAACCAATAATAGCCATTTATTGTAGTTCTTGGTTTTGTGGCTTGTCTGAACACATTTGGGTGGATCATCTGTTCTATATCACATTGATGGGCTGCTATCACCGGGAAGCTATATCGAGCTTCAGATATTCAAACTGGCAGACTAGTGTGTCTGAGGATTTAGTAATGGCTGTTGGCTGGGAACTCAGTCAAGGCTGTTGATCAAAGTGCTGTAGTTTTCATCTTTGTAACCTTTTTCGGTAGCTTTAAGGTCAGCAGTATTTCTCTCTGTATTAGTGGAGGGGACCTCTCCCTATAGCTTGGGTTTTTAATAGAGTGACAATTGGATTGCAAAATGGAGTGTTTCAAGTGTGTAAAGTAGAAACCACAAATCTCTTTAGGCACAGCTTCCGAAGCTATGTGGTGTCACTTCCTACAGGCTATGTTGGCTAAAGCAAGTAATAAGACCAGCCAAAGAAAATAAGGAAATAGATGCCATTTCTTGATAGGGGGGATGGGAAAACTTTGCTGTCATCTTCAATCAAAAACATCAACTTTTTTATTTTCAGTAAAGTCCTGGGCATTCAACAAATGACTACCTAATATTTTGAAGTTAGACTTTTTAACTTTTAAAAGTTAATGTAAATGAGTAAACCAGATTTTCCATCTTGCAATGTATTTGCACTCAGATGGCTAAAACATTATTTTCAGTGATGAATATTTGATAATATTAGTATGTTTTATCAGATTTGTGTTAAGCAAGTATAATTAATGCCCTTTCTGTACTATCATTTATACAAATTTTAATTTTTGTTCATCTTTTCACCTGTCCACAGAAGAGGATGAAAGTCAGAGTTTCTTACAGATTGTGCATCCCAAATTGTGGTCCCAGACAACACATTAGTCATCAACACATATCATTAAAAGCCAGAATGGTTTCAGATCATTGACTATATTTTTGCATCCAGTTTGACATCTTTTTTTTTTCTTCCTGAGATTCTTAAGGAGTCCACTAAGATAATTTAATGTTAATAGCTCTTTGAATCCCTAAAATGTTAGAATATAATGTTAGTATAGAAACCACAGAAAACTAAAAGCAACATATCAGAAGGTCTCAGTGCTGGATTGAGAGCATACTATATTTTATAGGAGTTAAAAATACAAAGAAAATTAGAAATTAATGGTGGTTCCTGTAAAAAGACTACTTTCATGGCTAGACTTAGAAAAATTTTTCTATTATGAACTAATAATTAAAAATTACAAAGATTTTCTTACATCTATAATGTACAGAGAAATATATGTATAGGTAAATTATAATATTTATATAAATATAGAATACATTATTGGCCTAGGGTACCAGAAAATACATTATTAAACCATATTTGCAATTTCTATTACATTTTTAATATTTAGTTAAAAATTATTTTAAAATAAATTCAGACTCAAAAAAAGTTGTGAAATAGCCAAAACATTGTATATACCTGACATTTGCCCTCCCAAAATGTCAGTCTTACACAACCACGGTGTGGTTACCTAAACCAGGCAATGAATACTAGTACAATACTACTGATAAATAATCTACAGGCCTTATTTAAATGTCATTAACTTTTCTAGTATTTAATCTGAGATCACAAACTACATGTTATCATGTCTAGTTAGCCTCCTTTAATCTGGGCCAGTTTCTTAAATTGAAGTCATTTCTATCTATACTGAGAGAGTGAAAAAAAAAAAAAAGGTTTCTGAAAAGACTTTGATATTATCATTATTTTTAGAACATTAATTTTCCTTTATTAGTATGTGAAAAAAAACTTGTAAAATTGTGCTCAATTGCTTTTTTCTTAAAAATAGCTTCTTACAGATAGATGATATCCAAAGTAACCAAGTCATTTCAAGGATAAGAGTTTTGCTACTAGTTCATGATATAGTCTTTTTCTATTTGATTTCTTTTGGTCTTGCCCAGGTTTCCAGTTTAAGAACCACTACCAATGGCATTTTAACCAAAAGCTTTATCATATTTAAATGCAATTGGAGATGACATGGTATGCTAAAAGGTTCAAAATTGTATAGATCACCTTGTCTTATAATTATTTGTTTACATGTCTGTCTTCTCTACTAAACTGTGAAGTATTTAAGGAACCTGGTCATGTTTAATTTATTCTTATGTTCATGGTATCTAATACTACAGCTAATATAATATAGTTGCTTGTCAGTACATATCTAACATACATAATACATGAGTATTCATTATTTTTTCTCTTATTCTTTCAATATACATTTATATATAAAACACATTTGACTTTTTCCAATGCCAATAAATCAGATAAATAAGTCACAGTACCTTTTAGGAGTCTGCACAACATAAAGTTCCCACTAACTCAAGATTTTTTTCCCTAATAGGAAATAGGGACTAAGAGCTAAGCTATAGAGAACAATGGAAACTTAGAACAACCTCATTGTCAGTGTATAACCAGTTACAAGAGTATGTGGGGAGGCTTAGAAAATGTTCCAGATATGTTATGATCTATATTGCTTTAACATGCAGAATAGTTTCATGCTCCCCAAATTCCCTATGCTCCTCTCTCTCTCTCTACCTCTCCCTCCAAAACCCTGGCAATCACTGATTTTTTTACTGTCTCTATAGATTTCCCTTTTTAAGGATGTCTTATAGTTGGAATCACACAGTATATAGGCTTTTCACATTGGTTTCTTTTACTTAGCAATATGCATTTAAGTTTTCTCCATGTCTTTGCAGCCTAGATAGCTCATTTCTTTTTAGTGCTGATTAGTATTCTATTGTCTGGATACACCACAGTTTATCCATTCACCCACTAAAAGGCATCTTTGGTTGCTCCCTAGTTTTGGCAATTATAAATAAATTGCTATAAACATCACGTGCAGATTCTTTTTGGACATACATTTCAAACTCCTTCAGATAAATAACAAACCATCCGATTGCTAGATCACGTAGTAAGAGCATACTTAGTTTTGTAAGAAAGTGCCAAACTGTCTTCCAAGTGGCTGTACCATTTTGCATTCCTACTAGCCATGAATGGGAGTTCCTGTTATTTGCCATCCTGGCCTGCATTAGCTGTTGTCAGTGTTTTGAATTTTAGCCATTCTAGTAGATGTGTAGTGGTACCCATTGTTTTGATTTGTAATTCCCTGATGCCAGACAATGTTGAGCATGTTTTCATATTCTTATTTGCCATCTGTATGTCATCTCTGGTGGGATGTCTGTTCAGAACTTTAGACCATTTCTTAATTGGATTGTTTATTTTCTTATCTTTTTTCTTTTCTGTATTTTATTTTATTATTAGTTTCAAGTATACAGTACAATGGTTAAACATTTATATAGTTTATGAAACAATCCCCCTGATTATCTTCTCTCTGGCTCTACACATAGCCATTACATTACTGCTAACTGCAGGCCCTATGTCATACTTCCCATGCCTATGACCCTCTATCAACTACGAATTTGTACTTCTTTAACCCTTCACCACTTTTTCCTAGTCCCCCAGTCCCTCCCTTCTAGCCATCACCAGAATGTCCTCTATATTTGTGAGTCTGTTCTTGATTAGTTTTTGTTCTTTAGATTCTGCATATAAGTGACATCACGTGGTATTTTTCTTTCTCTCTCTGACTTATTTCACTCAGCATAATAACCTCTAGGCCCATCCATGTCATTTGAATACCAGTCCTTTGTCAACTATATGTTTGCAAATATTTTCTTCCATTCTATATCTTGTCTTTTCATTCTTTTAAGTGACTTATTTTTCAAGAAAATAGATTTGAAGACCAACAATATACCAATTTTAAATTGTATTCATAGTTTATAGAATCTCCATAGCAATTATGCGATATAATTATTTATAATTATTTGACTAATTAATTACTAAGGAAATTTAATAAATAATCCCTATTATTAATCCCTAATGGAAAACTAGCTTTCATTATTTGAAATTATTTCTAAAAAAAAAAAAAAAACCAAAAAACATGTGCTTAGTGGTAGTGTTGTCTATTGGTGTTGTTGATGAATGGAGGTAAAAGAAATAAGAATCCTTCTAGGTTTTATTAGAATATAAGGTTGCCATAATCGATGAACAGTTTATAACCATGAGCCCTTTCTTGTTTCTGAATATACACACCATAAGCAGAAGCTAGAGACTTTTTCATAGGGTTACAGATGAGTGTGGGTTTCATAAACTATTTATTGATAAACAGCCTATTACTCAAAAAATTTAATAATGCAAAAAAAGAGTTAATTCAACTTAACTTATGCTAACTGGCCAAATTATATGTTGATTTTGATCAAGTAACTGAGAACACAGCTGTAATAGGCAGGGTTCCCAGTTGCAAGCAAGCTACCTCTGGCTGGTTTAAGCAAAACAAACTAATTGTAACATATTCATAGCTCAGTGTGACAGAGACGGATAGCTACGAACAGATTTTGTACTTACTATTCTACTGAAAATGTTGCTGAGAAATTACTACAAGCTATGGACTACCTCTCCCTTCACCTGTGAATCCACATGGGTTTGGTGTTTGGGTTTCATGTGAACGTAAGTGATGTGTGTGGCTTTAAAAATAGGGTAACTTCTCCTTTCTTATTTTTCTTGCTCTAGTTACAGATGTTAACAATGTCTTCGTGGGTGGTAGAGCATTAAGATGGAAATGGCCTGCCCTACCCACTGACCAAAAGCATCCTTGAAGGTCACTGAGCTGATGAGAAATGAACTTTTATTTTTTAAACCATTGAAATTTTGAGTGATTTTATTAAATCAGCCACAGTTACCTTACCTGATACATGCATAGATTGGCTGGAATTCTAGATGGTCAGGCCTGGAAAACTGGCAGCAATAACGAAAAAGTAAAAGCAAAAACCACAGCCAAATCTCACTGCTGAATCAGTTGGGTGAAGACACTTCTGTTTTCACAGCTGAACACTGAAAACTGTCATTTTGACTGCCTCTGGCATTGGACACTCAGTATTGCTGCTGGCTCTGTTGCCACAAGCACACCAGGATACTGTGTTGCTGAGGTCTCTGTTGTACTACTAGAATTTGTTTTCCATTACCCTCGGTTTATTGAATAACTAACTTTTGATACCAAGTCCTAGGTGAAATTCATGAGCTTATATCACATGTAGGTGTCCAAGCTGCAATGTTGGGTGTTGGAAAAATGAGTACCTGCTCTTTTTGGCCTTTATAGTGGAGGGCAATTGCCTAGACTTTGATGCTGGAGAGGACTCTGATTATAAGAAGATTATTCAAATATATATACTAAACTAGCATTTAGTGCATTAATTGTGAGAAATATATTAGTTACCTATTACTGTATAATAATTAATCTCAAATACAAATGGTTAAATAAATGTTTAACATTTCACAGTTTCCCTGGTTAGGGTTTCATGGATAACTTAGTGAAGTGGTTATATCTCACAGCCTCTCATACAAGACCCGATAGCAGCCGCAGAAATATGTTGGCTTGATAGGAGCTGGGGAATCTGCTTAGAAGATGGCTCACCCACATGGCTGTTGGCAGGAAGCATCAATTCTCTGCAATGTGGGCCTCTTCATAGGACTACTATATGTCCTCATGAAATACTAGCTGGCTTCCCCTAGAATGAGTGATCCAAGAGAGAGCAAGAGAAGCAGATGCCGCAGTTTCCATTATGACTTAGCTTCATAACTCATACATCATCATGTCTGTCCTATTTTATAGGTTACACTGACCAACCATGATACAGTGTGGGAGAAGACTATACAACAATGTGAATGTCAAGAGATAGGGAATCTTTGGGGCCAGTTTGAAGAATGGCCAACACAGGACAGGTGGGATTTATTTTGTCACTATACATCTCAACTTTCACCACATAATTTTAACCATAGAATCTGTAAGTTTGAAATAAAAGGAGGTTATTTGATCCAGATATTGTTCTGAGTTTAACTCTTTAATTGATATCTTCACCAATTTTGGAGGTTCCAGTCCACATGAGTATCTAAAAGAAATAATAGACATTCAAGACCAGGTGATTTCTGACTTGCCCTTGCCTGAAGGAAAGTGTATATTGGGGAAATGCCAGCAGAGGAAAGAGTATGCAGTTTCAGCAGAGTGGGCAGGGAAAGTGTAGAAGGATATAAGGCATGAAAAAGGATGGGAGACCAGATCACATAGGGTTTTACAGGCAATTATAAAGGCATTAAATTTTACTTTGATATAAGAAGATTTTAGAGGGATTTGAATGAACAAAAAACATTTAAAAAGAGGAAATAAAGGTTAATATAGAGAAATAGAATAAGAGGATAATGCAATAGTAGAGGGAAGAAATAATGGCTCCTTGGACTGTAGTAATATTGTAAAGTTGGTGAGGAAAGATCAGATACTGAATATATTTTAATGGTAGAGTTAACATAATGTGCTTCTGAATGGGATGCGAGATATAAAAAAAAAGAGATGTTATTATGATATCAAAATGTTTGACTTGAGCTCTTTAAGTAAGAGAAAGATTTTTAGGAAATACTGTCTTTTATCAATGATAGTGAGAATTAAGAAATTGGTTTTGAATCTGTTGCATTTTTTAGGCAAGATAAACATTCAGTGAAACATCAATTAAGCAATTTAATATTACCAAACCTGGGCATTCTGAGATTTAGAGATTTGGAAGAGCATAAGAAACATAAAGGAGACTGGGAAAGAGTCATAAGTAAGGTAGCGAACTCAGACAGTTGGCATTTTCAAACCAACTGAAGAAAGTGAATCAAGAGAATGAAACCATCAAATTGTACTAAGGGGCTGAGTATGGTGAGTACTGAACAATGAGTACTTGATTTAACCAATTTATTGTCATAATGACCATGACAAACTTTGTTTTAGATGAGTGGAGACTGCAATTCTACTGGAGTAAGATCGAAGAGAATGGGAAAAGATGAATAAGAAGTAACAAGGAGCTATGCCGTGAAGAAGAGTAAAGAAAAGAATGGTGTCTGTAGAGGAATATATGTATTTCCCCCTCCCTAAAATGGAGAATCCAAAGTCTACACAGAAGCATCTGCCTAGTTAGTTTGTGGAGTTGAGACTGTTTACTACTTATTTAATTCCTCCTTGTTTTTCATATATGGGTGGTTTATTCATAATTGAATTTTTATTCCAAGCAGGTAAGAAAAAAATGAAGACAAAGATTGATATTGTCAAAAAAAATCATAAAGAAGTCTGTAGTTATACTCTTAGAAATATCAGAAATGCATTGTATCTGATTCAAATTTTTAAATTGAAATGAGTCTTAACAGTTTTCAAGTTTTATTGATATATTTGCCAAACAAAAATGTTCTTTCAGAGACCATTAATTAGAGAATGAAACAAATTTCATGGGCTTCAGGCAGATTTTTTTCAATCTGTGAGCCACCAGACCTGGATGTTTTGGTAATAGATCTGCAAAATCTATTTTAGCATAAACATAAGCATTGTTTGTTTGCAGACCGATGCGTGAAGGCACTGCTCCTTTAATGTGTGATGTAAGTAAAGTTACAGATACACCCTCCAAACTGGGAAGATGGGGAACCACAATTTAGGATGATAGCTTTCTGTTTTGTACAATGCAATGCTCACGAATAAAAAATATTAACATTAAAAATTATAGTTTGCATGTTGTGCCTTAAAATAGGCTTTTGAAGTTATTTAAATAGAATTTTATTGGGATCCGATATGATCTATTTTCTGCAGGAGAGAAATTAGTTTAGAGCCTATCTCGACTTATGTTGTAATTGCTTTTTCATCAGCTGGGAGAAATTGACAATTTACACTTTCTCACCTGTATTATCTTGGTTTTAAGAGTCAATAATAGCAACAAGATATCCTAATCAGGAAAATTCTAGTATTTATTATTCTGAAGTAAGGTGAGGATGGCAGATATCCTTTTTCTGAAAAAAAAAAAAATGCAAATCAGCTTTTGTCTCACAGAGTACAATAATAATAGATTATCATTCTCTTTGTTCCCACACCTTTGTAACTGTTTACATGTGTACAATATGAAGTAGATTAATTTGTGATTACCTAGAAAGTGATTCATGTTATTTGGGGGACTACATTATATTTTTAGGATAATATTATATATACTACATTTTATTGTGAAAATGTATACAGTAATATTATGAAATAATAAAGAATGACTATATCTTAAAGAAAGAAAGAAAGTAAACATTGACATAATTCCTTGAAAAAACTTCGTAACAAATATTTGTTAGGATTTATAGGGAAATTAGTAGTTCCTATATTTAATATATTATTTAACTAACTCTAATTCAGACTCATTTCTCTGCATCTCACTATCTAACCAACTTTTAATAAGAAATGGCCAATAACCTCCCAAATCTGTCACTTTCTCTTCACTTTTATTTTAGTTTTTAATGTCCAGGGACTCGGTCTGGCATTTTACACTTTACTAGACAAGCTTCCTTCACAGGACCCTCTCCGTTACTGGCTTCTATGACATTACAGCTTTAGTTTCTTCTACTTTCCTGAGTCGTCTTTCTAAGTTTATTATTTATTTATCTGTTTGTTGTTTGGTTATACTCTTTTTGTCTTGATCTTTAGGTATTTTGATTTCAAAGTCCTTTGCATTCAGCCAATGTCTCTCTCTCTTTTTTTTTAACTTTATCAATGTTTATTAACTCTGATTTCACATTACAATCACCTGAGCAGATTTTATAAAACTGAATGGCTTGACCCCACCCACAGAGATATTGTTTCAACATTTTGGGGATGCATCTTGGGTATTTTTATTTTTTTAAAAGCTCCCTAGGTAATTTTAAAGTGTAGCCTGACTTCAGAACCAGCGCTATTTACATTCTTCTGGAGTGATCTCATCCACCTTTAAAGCTTCAATGACTTATTCCACACAGAAGACTTATAAATATGTATCAGCAGCTCTGGCTTTTCCCCTTAGCCATAGGCTTGTAATAGATAATGCTCAGTTTGGATGTCTTCCTTTCTTCCTTCAATCATTGAAAGTTTTTGAGTGCTACCAAGTGCCAGACACTCTGCTAGACATTGGAGTTCAAATGAACTGGATGTTGTGCCTGCCCTCAGGGAATTTGAGGAATAGGTGGAATAAAGACAAATAAAAAGATGTAGTCATAGCCGAGACAGAAATAAGAGGAGGACTTAGGACATACACAGATTAGGCAGACATTTATAGTTTTTAGGAATTGTGTCTCAGGTAGGTACCAAAGTTAAAATTTGTCTTGAAAAATAGAAACATGTTTTCCAGGTATAAAAGATACAATGATATGGGGAGAGAAAAAAATTATTCACAGGAATAGGAACAAAGAAACCTGGGTAGAATGGCAAATTCATGTGCAGATATTTTAAAAACCACACTGAACATCAGCAGTAGTCCAAAGCACAGAAGTAGCTACCAGGACATAGACGAGGAGAGACCCAAAGAAGCATTCTAGTTCTGGCTTGAGGGGCCTGGAAAACCCCCATTTTTTCATTCTCTCCTTTTTTCAATGTCCTTGCACCCTAGGCCCCAAGCCACCCTGTGGTGGCAGCGGCAACCCTGTCAACAGGCTCCTGAGGAGCCAACATTCTGCGGGAGGGGACCTTCCTCTACCATCAGTGGAACTGTGGCCCCAAGAGGGCGTGTTTTTCTTCTCTGCCCTCCAGGACTCCTCATCTTTCTGATTGCAATGATGAAAAAGGGAGCCTTAAAACCGGAAAGTACCAGAGAGATTGTTAAGAGGGGTTCACTTGGGAAATAGCAAACCCCACAAAGTTGTGTATGATGTCTTGGGCTCACTCCCGGGCTGCACATGTGTAGATCTGATCATCATTAGAATATCAAAGACTTGAAGAACAGCACTAGCAGGCCATCGACTTGACAATGGAACAGCGCATGTGGAAGAGACCCAAACAGTCCCTCAAAGATTGAATATTAAAGTGACTTTGGAACCACAGTCTACAAGAGATGGTTGGAACCTGTGGCCTAAAGGTGATCTTTATTTTGAGAGGAAAGAGAAGTTCTAGTTAGAAGATGAGATGAGTGCTTAATTCTGCAAAGCACCAGATAAAACACAAGCCTGAGATAATCCTAAAATCGATTTGTTCAAATGACCAGCTGGATTAGATGCCCTTTCTTTGGAGAGAAAAACAGATTTATGCTTACATCCAGTATCAAAGACAAACCTACAATCGTAGTGTTTAGAAACATGTTTAAGTGGGAACATAAGAACAAAAGAAAAGAAAATATTACACCTGATTTGTTAGTTTTTTCCCAGATGTGTGGAATATCTTTTTTTTGAAATGCTTCTAATAATTAAAATCTTAGAACATCAATGCATTTTAAAATTATATGTCAGGTTAACTATGCTAAACAATTCTAGAGGATTGTGATTTCGTATAGAAAGCATATTTGCAAAGGTTTAAAAAGTTTTTAAAACACATATTTTTAAAATCATAAATCTTTGCTTGTGAATTACATTTTGTTTTTAAGTGCAAGTAAATGGTCACTAATTAATGGCAATTATTTTCTCTTTTTTCCCCTAGGAAAATACTAGATAAAGCATTAGATATTATTTGATGAACTGAATTAGTTCCCAAGGAGAATAGTTACTTATTCATGAATGATAAAACACAGAAATTATTTCTGGCACAGTAGAACAGAGCTTAATATTGAACTTCAGGTAGAGACTAATAATTTTCCCTTATGAATCTAATTATAGGTGTAGTTTCGAAATCTATTTTTACTTCTACTTTGGCTTAGTGACATTTTTAACTTCTAATAATTGGAGCACATTTAAAGATTCAAAAGCTAAACAAGATGTAGGTTTACCTTTCTTGTTTTATAAGTTAAGGATACATTTTCCTGATGCCTTTTCTCACATTCACTGAAGGGAAATAGGGAACACAATATAATTGATAATCAGTGAGGAATTAAATAAAATTATCTTATTCTTGGTAACTTATATGGTGGGATAAGTTTTAATATAGATTAAGTTTCTTTAACTGAAGTTGTTTTAGTCTATTTAGACTTACTATTTCTTCTTGTGTATATTGTACTATTATTTATTTTTTGAAGAAAAATCTCTTTAGTCTATATTTTATAATGCTTAAATTTATACAACTGTTATATTTTAATGTATCTGTATCTCTAGATACCTCTTTCTTCATTACTAATATTATTTCATTAAGCATTCTCTCTGCTTAATTTTAGTGTTGAAAGTAGTTTACCAATTTTATTCATCTTTTAAAAGTCTATGTTTATTCATTGTTAACGTGCGGTTTGACTTTCTTATTTTGTTCCTCACCATGTTTTAATGAATTATTTTCTCAGTGATGCTTCTTGATCCCACTTCTTCTGGCTTCATTTTTCTTTTTGTTGAAGGACTGATTTGTGAGTCCGATAATAGTAAGATGTCTATTTTTCACATACTCGATAATTTTATAGACATTTAATTTTGTATTTATAATTCTATTCTTTCAGCGCTTTTCTTGTGGCATCTACCTTTAGTTTCTAATGATTTGGGTATTTTCTTTAATTTCTCATGTTCAACAGTTTCTCAATGATGCATCTAGATGTTAATTGAAAAAAATCAGCTATATATTCTGTAAATTTTTCAACTCCTGAAGTTTTTCAACATGTGGAATTTTTTTGCTGGTAGATTCTGGGAAATGCACACATACCACAAACACCTTCTCATTATCTTATCAAATATAACTTGTCTCCACTTTTTTATTAAAACATTTTGAAATGTCTTGCTCTGACTTCTGGGTCTCTTAGTTTCTCTTTATTATCATTCATTATTTAAACTTTCTGTGCTTCATTCTTAGATATTTTCTTCATTCTATTATAATCAATTAATTATTCTTTAGCATTATCCAGTTGTTAAATTCTTTTCTAGTTATATCAAGTTTATCCTGTATGTTGACATTTTTACTATATTTTTACATTTCTAAAGTATCTATTAAAAATTGCCTTGTTTTTAGTTTTATAACTGTTCTTTAGTGTTTAATAAATTCTTTTTTAATAAATATTATTTTACTATTTAACCATGTAAGGATTATAAATAGAGTTGCCTCATGATCTTTTTCATTTTTTTATATCATTATTATTATTATTATTATTTTACATTTTGTTCAATCTGTTGAATGCCTTTCATGGAAGTACATATTCTGCTGTGTTTGGTAGTTCATGTTTAAAAACTAATCTCTTGAGCAAATCCGACCTTGCATGGTGACATCGTGTTTGCCTAACCCCTGGCCCTGTGGATTGTATAGGTTTTTAGTTAAAAGCTTTGCTTGTGACTATGAGTGGTATGCTTTTAGGTTTTGGCCACATGTGTTCACAACTTGGAAAGCCCAATAAAGCTCTTTAAGTCTCCTTTCACACATGGACCACACAATTCCATATTTAGACTTCATGAATGAATTCTGATGATAATTTCCTGACACATTCAAGGTGTTTGTCTTCTGTTCTTAAAAGGCCCTTAGTTCTAATGCCATGTGTCTCACATTAAATCACAGAATCCAGGCCTTCTCACTATAGCCAGTTTTATTGTTATTTTCAATCAAGATATTTCTCTTATTTTCAAGCACGACTATGTATTTTTTTAACCAATAGTATTTTTTGTATGAGTGTAGTTTGTATACTATGAAATGTACCTATTTTAAGTGTACAGTTCATTGAGTTTTAATGTATTTATATAAAATAAAGATATTTAATAGTTCCATGACCACTAGAATTCCCTTGTGTCTTTTTTTTTTGTTTTTAATATAATTTTGAAACAATTTCCAACTTATTAGGAAAGTTACAAGTATAATACAAATAATTTTCTTTCTAAAACCATTTTAACATAAGCTGCCAAACTGATGCTTCATTACCCTGAATATGTTGTGGAGAATTCCTAAAGGCAAAGTTACTTTCCTACAAAACCACAATACAACTATCAAAATCAGAAAATTAGCACTAATATATCACCACATCTAATCTTTAGACTCTACTCAGATGCTGTTGATAATCTTAATGTCTTTTATGGCAAAAAGATGCAGTTGAATCATGCTATTTAGTCAGAAGGTCTTTAATAGTCTCCTTCAGTCAGAAATGATTCTTCACTCTGACTTCCACAACTTTGAAATTTGAAGATACGGGTGAGTTATTTTGCAGAATTCCCTTCATTTTGGTTTTGTCTCATATTTTCTCATAACTAGGCTTAGATTATGTTCATTGGCAAGAATAATAGACAAGTATCTTATTACAGTGTTGTGCATTTTGAGCCTTTCATTAACAGTCATGTCTTTTTGGCTTTTTCCATTATGAAAATATTTTTTTGCCATCTGTAATTAGGTAATTTGTGGAGTAGTGCTTTGGAATAACGCATGACTCAGCAAACTCTCAATTTATTCATTTATTTCTTTCAGTGTAGATGCATGCATTGTCATTCCATTCAGTGCACAATGATCTATTTTTAATTTTATTTTTATACTGACATTGTCTCATAGTTGGTCTCATAGTTGGCCAAGAAGAGAAAGCCCCTTTCATTTAGGGTACTTTGTCTTCTCAACATGTCTTCATTCTTCCTTAAGCATTTTCTTGCTTTCTGGCACAATGAACGTTCCAGGATCATCTTGTAACCTCCCTGCTCTACCCCTGGAATCAGCCATTTCTCTGAGGAGCCTTCATTCCTTTTAATATATAATGATGTTTATAATCCAGGATGTGGGTATTATGTGTGCTCTTTGTTATCGGGAGTTAAATTTACACTAACTCCTGTCATTTAATCTAAAATACTAGTCTCCACACCGCACCCTCCTCCATAAGCCACACCTGCATCACCCTTTGCTTAATTTTTACAATTTTAAAAATTTTTACTTCCTCTCCCCATTTTCTGCAAACCACGGTCATATTGCTTTTACTCTCGTTATTCTACTTCACAACTTAAGTCGGCCTCCTATTTCAGTTCTCATGTTATTGTGCTTAACATTATCACATTGTTTTTGAACAATGTATAAAAATGCAATAAGCATCACTGAAGGAATTACTATTGCTGCTAAAATTATCAAATTTTTTAATACAACATCTCAAAATACCAAAAGAAAAATATTCACAAAGTAAGAAATATCAGAACTTTCAAATTAATTAATTTACTTCTAAGATTAATAAAACTTTTGAAAATTTAAATAATAGACCATAAAAGGAGCAAAATAATAATTATTTCATACCATACATCACATAAATGTTAATAAGATTGTGGTATTAATTACATTTAGTCTACTCGGATTTTTAAATATTTTGTTAAAAAAATTTTAACTTTGATTATCTAAAGTGCAAATTTTTAATGTTTTACTATCAATAAAATGTTTGCTTTCATAGTAAGTTATAGATGAATAAATGAGTAACTTCTATTTATAATAAAGGACACCTTTATAGTGCTTTTCAAGCTTCAAAAAAAGTCAATCATAGGATAGCTCAAGAAAAATATATAAAAGATACAATGCATTTTAAATTTACAGAACTCTGCCAAAACAGATGATCTTACCTTTATAAATTGATGACTATCTGGATGATATTTTAAAGCACCCAAATTTATGAATGTTTGGTGAGAATACTCAAGCACATTTATATTTCTCTTGTTAAAAAGACTAATCACAAGCTGGTAAGGACTAAATATTGTCTGGTTCACAGAGTTAGCATGCAAATATTTTCCTGGAAGCAAGCTGTGTAACCTTGCTTCGTTATAACTGGTAATTGGATAGCTGGCAAAAGATAGATGACCCTGCAAGAAAAGGAAACACAAAAAAGAGTTCAGGCTGTTTGTTAGCATATCCCAGTCCCAAGATGCACATTCACAGTAAAGTTTTGTGCTTTATAACTATACTAGTAAATTAAGGAATAACTAATTCTAACAAATATTTATTGAGAACCTACTATGTCACTGCACTGGTTGTTGGAATGACAAAATTAAATAAAACATAGTTGCCCTCAAAGACTTACAGTTTGGTGAATTTAGTACTCAAGACAGATTCACAAACAGTACATTTTATTATCAGCGTTTAAGAGATATAATAAGGATACGTTCAAGGTATCTTTCTAATGCTTAAGAAGTCTGAGATAATACCTATTTTAGGGCTGTCACTTTCATACAAGTGATTTTGTGTGATGTCTTTCTTCTGTCATCTGACACTCCTCTAGAGTGATTTAAACCTCTATGTCTTAGAAAACTGCTCATGCAATTTGTTTATAAAGTAGATGGGAGAATTTAGGCATTAGTATGATATCAAAAATGTGAATACGTGATAGACTTTCAGTTATAGTTGTTTTAAAATGTCTTCTGACCCTTGAAATTTTGCAGTAGATCAATCATGAAAGCACCTGGTTGGTCTTGATGCAGCAGGTTCTACAGCCCATACTTGCTTGACTGTTCCCATTGAATCACAGACTCACTGAGCTGACTCTGAGGTAAGACTTTCTCTCCCTAGTGTTCTGAGACAATTAGATACTGCACCTCACAGATAAACTGCCATTCTTCTGTCCAAGAGAAGACAGCCTGCCTTCTTCTTCAGTATCTAGATGTCAATAGCTTGCAGGGAGTAGTGAAACTCAGTGATTCTTTCCTCCCCTCTTTGATTAGACATCTTTCCTGTTTTTAATAAGGTCTCTGGAGAATTGCAAAGCATTATTTTGTATGTAATTTTAAGCTGCATTTTTATTAATATATTTGAAATATATATATATTTCTTCTTATTGCACATCTTCTGCTTGTTTTCATTTTGGAGCTTTTATATTTTTATTGTTTTATATAAAATGTAACATTTTTATTGAAATGATATGACATGTCATATTATTTATACAAGTCAATGATTTTTAAAATAAATTCGCCAGGTTGTACAAACATCACCAGAAATCAATATTAAAATATTTTCATCACATCATTAAGATCCTTAAGGTCTATTAACTGTTGATCTTACCCTGCCACCCATCACCCCCTACACTAGACAAGCACTAATCTGCTTGCTGTCTATAGATTTGCCCTTTCTAGATATATCATATGAATTGGAATCATGAAAAATGTTCTTTCTTTCATTTGACTTCTTTCACTTATCACATATCAATAGTTCATTCTCAATATTATTGTTATTTTATTTTATTTTTTACCACTTAATGGTAAGTTTTCTATTATAAGGTATATGACTAGTAAGTCTATGAATTCACTCATCGATGGACATTTAGGTTGTTTGCAATTTTGACATGAATAATGCTGTTAAGAACATTCTTGTGCGGGTCTTTGTGCGGATATGTAAAATTCAGCATATTTTGAAACCTTATACATGTCATCAGTTTGATATCATTTGATGTCAAAATGCAAGTATGTTTCTCTACTTGTTCATATGATTATTTTGAAGATAAAGTGCATTATAGGAAATAGAATTACTGTTTTTTTTCTATTTTTCAGATCTCTCTAAGTTTAATAATAAATTGAAATTCAAAATTCTGCTTTTTACATTTTACAGTTTTCCTGACTTCTTATAATTTTATCATTGTATCCTTCCCTTGTCTTTTGGGAAAGCGTTTCTGCTTTCTTTCCTATCCCGTGTCTACTGTTCATAGCCAAACTCTTCTTCCTTTCTGTCTTCACCATCTCCCATTAATCATTTTGGTTTATTTTACATTTTTTAGTTTCCTTTTAATAATTTTTCTTTCTGCTCACCTGGACATCTACTTTTGACCCCCTGTTACTCTTATTTTCCATCTTGTCTAGCTCATCGAGTAGATATTTTCTCAGATTTTTGTCATTTTAAATTATTTGTGCTTTCTGAGTTAATATTCCAGCTCATTACTTATTCCAATAGTCAGTGCCTCATTTTCCTATTTGTAAAATGATAATAATGATTATCTCCACAATAATGACAAATTGCTTTCCAGATAGATGGATAAATAGAACAGAATTTGGCACAAAATAAATGCTTAAAGGAGAGTAATCTAAGCAAATGCTAAGGTATCACTTTTCCTAAAACTGGGCCTAAAGTGACAAATAGTAAAAGAATGATTTAACTTCAGCCAGAATTCCAGATCTTACTAAGAAGGAAATTAATTCTTTAAGTACACAAGGCTTACTTGGGCTACATTAGGCTCTCTTGATATTTTAAATAATTTAACTTCATTTTATTGTAATGTAATTTGTGCGACATAGCCTTTTCTCCCTCACTGAGGAAACCGAGGTTCAAAAGAGACTTTCTGAAGGTCGCACAGCTGAAGAATATGTAAAACGTAAAACCCATGTACTTTTCATTATATTATACTAACTCTAGGTAAAACTTATTTTTAGTCAATTAGCTGACATAATCTTGTGGTTTTATTTTACCATTGTTTGCATTTTTTCTAGTAGAAAACAAACAGATATCATGGACTTCGTTATGCCTAAAAAACGTAGAGAAGCGACAGGGCGCCCCACCCGTAACGCATCTCCTGCACGCCAACCCAAGTCCTTCCTATTACATGCTCCAGAGAACCATTTTTTTGCTTAAGAACTTTCTCTGGCGACCAGACCCTTGTCCACGGCAGGCTTTCTTCTCGTCGGTGTTCCCAAGATCAGATCCTCTTATAAATAAACCGCGTGGGCTCAAATCAGTGTCTCAAGGCTGGCTTCCAAAAGGATTCAACCTAAGACTAGGTGACCCATTGTGAAAATATAAATTGTTTCGAAATTTATATAAATTTCTACATAATGCTTAATGAATTACTAATAACTGAATAATCTTTGATATTTGATATTTGAATTGAATTAAGACAATTTATTAGAAGACATATAAATCAGTATTTCCTTGCTAAAGTTTATTTATTTTTTAAAATCAGACCCCATAAAGCCACATTAAACTAGAAATTCTGTCATCTAATCAGCATTTAATTTCTAGTCATCAAATAGATAAATAATTAGGCACAGCTTTCAATATACTGAATATTTTACATTATATCTAAAAATTATAAATATCTTGTCTATTAATATTCATTCCCTTTAATAATATTACTTGAAGAAATTTACAATAGAACATTATATTCAAATTTATTAACTTCACAACTATTTTAGCATTATTATTATAACTTTATTGCTAGATGTTAAAAGTGTGCATATATCTCTATATTAAACATAGATTTTTCTTCTGTAGTGAATATTCTGATTTTTTTTATATGGAAATGATCAAAATCCCTTAGGTATAAGATATTATAAATTTAAATATGTCATGCATATAATTCGACTCCAGGAGTTGAAGTTAAACATTTGTCTAATTTTTTTTATATATATTTTGGGAGGACATCACTCTGATCATCCTGAGATTGTTAGATATATAGAAATTATTAGTACACACCAAACATAAAAGCTGAATAACCAGGACTGCGCTCTTTATTGTTTGCTCTTAGAAGTGTTTCATCTCTAGAGAAACATCCTGTTGCTGTGGTTATCTTTTTCAGAGTTTGCTCAAATTCCATGAGGACTTCTTTTGGATCGCTTGCCACAAAGATTACATTCTCTTTGGAGTTCAGATATTGTACATCAAAACACGGGAGGTTTTGCAAGTTTTCTCTCAACAGGGAAAATATATCCCCTACAAACTGAAGGCAAAGTCAAAAGAGTAGTAAACAACTTTCTAACTCTCTTTTCCTAGTTTCCTTCATTAAAGAATATGACTACACTCTATCCTCTTTATAGTATGCTTCTTTTTTAATACTGATTAAATCGGAGGAATGACTATTGTAAATATGTAATTATAATAGATTGATTCTTATTATTTGTTTGCATTTTCTTGGTTCATGGCTTGCTTAATTACAAACAAGAAAGATAGCAGGAAACAATCTCAAGATTGGTTCTGGACCAAATATTTTCTAAATTTAATTATTGCATGTTTCAAAGTAGACTAAAATTAACCTTTCTGGAATAATATAATGCAAGGCTATAAATAGAAACAAATCATATCAATTTATTTTGTTGTTAATTGTGCTTGATTTTATGTTTTATTTTACTTCCTCTTGAAAATAAGGAACATCTGAGTTCTGGACCTGATTTATAACCATCTAAGTCATTATTATATTTACCCAATTTTGAGAGAGTCAAAGTGATGATTCCTAATATTACTGTACTTTTATCAACTTTATTCATATCTTATTATGATGTTTTGTTTTTTTATCTACTTTTTCATTTTATGTACACAGATTTGTGACTCATATCTTATTTATAAGCATGTTTTTTTATTACTTAGTGTTCTCTTTTATCCTGTTTATTGCTTTTAATCTTAAATTCTACCTGGTCTAATGTTAATGTTACCACTCTTGTTTACATATGCTCGTTACCTACTTCTTCATCTCTTATTTTTAACTTTTAATTTTCACCATGCTTAGGGTGGGTTTATTGTAAACTTCATTTAGGCTATTTTTTTAAACTTTAATTTGATAGTTTTTGCATTTTAATGAAAAGTTTCAGTCTGTTAACCTTATATGTAATAAATAATATACTGAATTTTATTCATTTTATTTCACTTCAGGGTTATTATTTTACCTTATTGTTTCCTCTTTTTTACTTCATCTTTGCTTCTTAGTTCAAGGTGTTCTTTATTTCACTTTTTTTCCCTTGCTAATAAAGAATTCGTACTGTCAATTTCCATCTATTAATGGTCCTATTTCTTTTCCCTAATCTTGTAATTAAGCACTGTGTGTGAAATGCTCAAATTCTGTTCTATTTCTCTGAATACAAACAAGATAGATCCAATATTCTTATTTCTTATCCTCTCTCTTTTGTTATTATTACTCCCTTCCTCCATCCTGGAAATACCATTGTAATCATTTTGTTTTTCTCCCTCTCTTCACTCATCCTTAATATTTTGTCATTGTAATACAATCATTTCATGGTAGGCTAGCCTATACACTAATGAATAAATTATTATAAAATTTTTACAGCAGACAGTATTTCAGTCACATTCATACAATATTGAAAACATTGTTGCATTTTTAATAACTAACACCTATGATTATAGGCCGATATGCAGTTTCTCTGATTTTGAGAGAAGCATACTGTATGGTAATATAGTTCTTTGCACGCAAAGTTATAAAACGGTAAGTAAAATAACACATTAATTTTACATGACACATCACTCACCTTATGCCTATGTAGGGATAGGCTATCCACTTGTGCAAGGCTTGGACATGATATTCTACACAGTGAATACTTAGGTGATGATGATGATGATGGTGATGACACAAAAATGTCTCACATGGTTCTTGGATTTGCACAAAACAATAGAGTTAGCCAATCCCTTCCTGCCTTAAAACTTGGTACTCACTTCTCTTCCTTACTAATAAATATCCTTTGGGGGTATTTTACTTCCCCAGAACAGAGCACTTTTGTCTGCATTAAAAACCCGTTCAGGCAGACATCCTTTCTCCTCTTTTTTTTTTTTTCTTTTTTTTTTCTTAATGCCATCTGAGAACTTCTCTGCTGCCTCTTGGTAGACAGAAACTGCTTCTCCTGTTATCTTGACTTTTTTTTTTTTTTTTTTTTTTTTAGTTAAACCTCTTTCTAAAATTATCAAATTATCAAACCATCCTTTGCTGGCATTAAATTTTCCAGCTTTAAATCCTTCACTTTCATTTTGCTTTAAGTTGTCGTATAATGACTTCGTTTTTTTTTCTTGAATCATATTAGTCTATAGGCATGCCTTTCTTATAGCAATTCTGCACCCATGTAAAGCTGCATTCAATATAAGATAGAAAGTATGTCACAAAAAAGTGCAAGGTTTTTGTGTCTGCTGGCACAGTTGCAGCGATGACTTCATGAATTTCCTTTTCTTCTTCTGTACTGGTCCTTATGCTGGATTCATTCATCCTGAAATGGTGGGCAACCACAACTGCAGACTTCAATCCATGGTATATATCAAGCAATTCAACTTTTTCACCATGCCTTTTCTCTGCTGCTTGGGAGCACTTCCAGCATCATTAGTGGCACTTCGTGGCTGTCCCGTGGTGTTAGTCAAGGTCTACGGTATTGTGCTAAACTGGTGAAAAATATGCGAGACCCATGGGAGATCACTTTTCACTGCAATATGCAATTTGCTAGAGGGACAAACTGCTCACATGGAGATTATTGGAATTACACAACATCTTAAGCGAATACTTGCAACACTTAAATTTATCATAATAGCAACAGGAGGTAGCTGTAAAATTATTATAGTATTACAGTATATACTACAGTTAATTTTATGCAGTTGTGATTTATTACCACATCTTTACATTTATTTATATTTCTCTAATCTATGAATGGTGCTATGTATGGTCTGTGTTTGTGTGCATAACTTTTGATAAATATTAACTTTTTATAATAGAGTTGTGTAAATGACAAAATAGACTAATACATTTCATTCATTTAGGACATACCTACATTTTTCTTCATTTTTTGGTATTTGTAGGTTACACAGTTCATCTGCACATTTTTTCAAATAGTCACAAATCTCCTAAAATTTTTCTAATATATTTATTATAAATATATTGAAATACATTGTGTGTAAGTGGCCCCGTGCAGTTCAAACCTGTGTTGCTTATGGGTCAACTGAATATCTTTGAGGGTTCTTTGCTCGTTTCTTTCCTTTTTCCTCAGTTCCTTATCTTGAAGTCATTATTTTTTATGTGATGTTTGATTAAAATATTTTTTCAAATATTTTTCTCAGGTTTAGAGTAGAAGGGTGGTACATCTGCTCAGAATTCTTTCATGCCTCAAATATCTTCCTCTATTTCCTTTCTGGATACATTGTTTTTCTGTCTAGAAGCTTGCGATATTTTTTCTTCAATCTAACATTTTTTTATCACAATTTATGTTGTTATATATCTAACCTGGAACTCAGGAAATTCTTTCAATAGTTTTTTTTTGTTTGTTTGTTTGATTTGTACTATTACTTATTAGTTTTTGTTATTGTTGTTGCTGTTGTTGGTGTTCTGAAGCTCCTGTGTATTCGGTCTTCTAAATCTATCCACAAGTCTCTTTATTTTTGTCTTTTCATTTCTCTATTTTGTCTCTGTGCTTTGATATATTCTTACACTGGATTTTCCAGACTGCTAATTCATGTCTCATTAGTGGCTCTCCTTAAATTTACCTATTGAGATTTTAAGTAGAAAAATCATGGATTCCTTAATCATTAAATCTATGTGTGTGTGTGTGTGTGTGTGGTGGTGGTGGTGGTGGTGGGGTGTGTGTGCATGTGTGTTGCATTTAAATATTCTTAAACTCTCTTTTTTTCATAGCCAGGTCTTTAGCAGTTCTGTTTCACCAACGTGTATTATTACTATTCTGCCAAACTTTCTTTGATTTCGATGGTTGGGTCCATTGGAAGAGCTGTTATTTTTGTTGTTGTTTTGATTTATTTGATTCAAGTCTAGTTATTGGAGTATTAAAGACAAAGAATATTTCCGATGCATGAAGAGTAAGAGACCTCTATCCCAGCAAAATTATGTTGTATAAACAAGTAGTCACCTGATAAAGCAAGTGGGTGGGGAAGTCTTCTCATGTTTTGACTCCCTGAACTCGTCAAGCTTAAATTGCAGACAAAGTCTGCTCCTGTCTTTTTAGGGGACAGTGAGCACACACTCATTTATGTGGAAGCCAATATCTGCTTTTTGCTAGGGACTTCTCTAATCTCTGCTGAGATTTTTTATAGTTCGAATGTTTCCTGTTCCTTCCACCTTCATGTTGACACTTTTCTGGGTCTTGTTCTCCAATACTTGTTTAGTTTCTGAGGAAGAAAGTCCAGTGCCAATTCTCTTGTTCTCTATATTGACAGGACATTAAATTTCCTGGTCTTATTCAAAAAAGTATCTGCCCGAAGGATTCTGTAAGTCGGTCCCCTACATCTCCAATATTAGGCATGTAAAGCTTCAAATTTTTTGCCTCAGAGCAAGAACAACAAGAAAACTTTAGATTCTGTCAATAAAGTGATTTTCCACAGAAAATGATAGCATATTTTCAAATTCTGAGAAAAAGTATATCAAAGCCACAAATAAAAGATGGACAGAAAGTACCAATTATCAGGGCTGTTGCTACATGTTGTCCTCTCAATCACATGTTCTAGGAACTGGAGTAACTAGAGATTTAGGAAGAAATCCTTAGTAAAGTCAATCATCAATAAAAAAGGAACTATACAACTTCTACAGTTTTCCACAGGTCTCTCTAAAATCCCGTTCTAAATAGAATAAATACACTTTCATAGTTATAGTGAGCCTCAGATACCTAGATGACCAGTTAGTTTCTTGTGGTTTCAAAATACTATCTAGTTCCTTGTGGTTTCAAAATACTATCACTATTCCTACTTTTCACTTATATTATGGAAATAAAATATAGATTTTAGAGTGTACTATTTTCCAGGTTTTAAGGGCTTTATATGTATTGTCGTTTATAATAGAAGCTTCATAATAAGCCTACTATTTAGCTCTGTTTTACAGATGAGAAGTGGAAGCTTACAGAAGGTAAGTGCTAGCCCTAAGGTTACAAGTAGCTAGTGGCAGAGCCGATCCTATGCACCCAATAGAAAGAAAGGTGACGATGGTAAATGAGAGGTTTCGTTTGACTTCTGAAAGAAAGATGTGATCTCGGTCAAGAGTTACTAAAACTACACGTGCCTTTTCAACCTTACACAGATAAAAGCGACTTACATTAATTCAAACGTCAACCTTCTCCTGGATGCACATGCTTTCTGGAAACAGGATCGCTAAATGAAGTACGTGGCAGCTCCATTTGTGACAAGTGCATTTGGAAATTTTGTGAAATAGCCATAGATGATGGCCCTCATCACACACATGGCTATTAATGCAATGAGACATGACAGAGCATGAAATGCACACTATCCATTCACCCTGAAGGCTAAGTGCCATCAGTGCATCTATGTGTGAATTAATACAGGATAACACACTGCTGGCCATGGGATGTCACGCAGCGACAGCGATTGGAATTGTAAAGTGCCTTAATCGAATGTTATTTGGAAAGAACGAGTATGTGCTGTTACATTGATGACAAGGCTTAAAAGAGTTGAGCTAAATAAATTGTGCTGCACTACCGTCACAGCCCATTAATCTCATCAATTGTGTAATTATTTTGAATTACTTTATTTGATCTACATTTTAATTCTGAAGTCATATAAATTATGGAAAAAAGTAAATTAAAATCAGTCAGTAGATCTTTTTAAATTTCATTGCCAGAAATATAAGCATATGTAAAAATATAAATTGGATTATATCCACTTTTATGTATTTAAGGATAGAAGTAGGCTCCATTTTAATTTTCTTTTCTCTTTCTCTCTCTCTCTCTCTCTATCTTTCTCTCTCTCTCTCTCTCTCTCTGTCTCCTCTCTCCCCCGACTCCTGCCCTTGCTCTTATATTTGTAAATTCTCTTTCTTTATTACCTACTTCCCCACAATATATATTTAAGTGCTTCAGTCACTTCTATGTTTAAAATTTACCTCCTCATATCCCGTGGGACCCTTTTATCTGCTGTTAACAGGAAAGTCTCAGATATAGTTTCCATTTACTATTGTCACTTCCTCACCTCCCACTCCATCTTCAACTGAAAACAGTTATCTGTCTACCTAATACCCATATTCCCATCTCAGATCCCACCATTAAATGAAAACTGTTTTAACTAAAGTCCACAATAATTTCTCTATCAATAACCATAAAAAGTTCTCTTCAATTGTGTGTAATGTTTGACCTCTCTTATGTTTGACAATTTTGATCACTCCCTTTCTTAAAATTCTTCCTCCTTGGTTTCTATCACACTATTTCTACTAGGTCCCCTTTAATATCTTGGGTTATTTCTTTCCAGTCTTTTCTTCCCCTTTGTACTCTAAATGTTCCTGTGTTCCAAGATTTTGTTCTTGCCCCTCTTTTTTTTTTTTTTTTAAAATAACACTTGGCACAAACATGGAGAAATTTTTTCATATGAGTTTGTAGTGGTTGTTATTTAAACATGAATACTTCTTTGAGCTGTAGTCGAATTTGTTTCTTGCCTAGTAGACACCTCCGCTTATGAGATCCTCTAAGTGAACATGGCCCAAATAATAATTATCTTCCTATTAATCAGTCGGTTTATTTTTCTATAATCCCCATCCTAATGAATGGTTTCTCCATTAACTTGTTTATCTGTCACTTTTTCTACCTCCTTCACAATAGAGGTGTCTCTATTAACTGCCTTCTCTAAATAGTGGAAACATTATGCTTGTACTTGTCAATCTATTATTTTTACTAGCTCTGGATATCATGATTTGGTCTTTTATACTTCTAGAAATATTTTTTGCACAAAATAGTTTTTCTTTTGATGTTTTAATGTATTTTAAAAAATGGGTTGGATTCAGTACATTAAATAAATCTATTACTCGAAATCAGGCCTTCATACAGCATTTCTTTTCCTTACTTTATTTCTTGATTGTCTATATTTTATCAAGTATATATTGTAAGGCTGACTCACTGTTTCTCAATATCTCATATTCTATCCAGCTTGAAAATGTCATTGTGTGTGTGTATTTGGTTTTATACAATTTTATTACACGTGTAGGTTCATATATCTACCAACAGTCAAAATAGTCACATCACCAAAAGGATTTTGTATTGCTTTGTATTGCCTTTCTATCATCATACCCACCTACATAACTCCTACCTTCTCTGTTCCTGAATCTTAGTAACCATTGATCAATTTTCCATTGCTATATTTTTTGCCATTTCAAAATATTACATACCTTAAATCATGCAATATGTAACTTTTTGTTTTTTTGTTTTCAGATTAAGATTTGCTGAGATGATGATGATGACAGTGATGACGATGATTGTTGCAAGTTTTATTATGGAAGAAAATCACAAAACTATAAAATAGAAAGAAATGTTAATCATATAAAATTAATTTTCAAATTAAAAATGATGTATTTATAAGGAAAAATGAAACTATTGCAGTAGAAATACTAGTTTTCAAAAATAACAATTCTTCCTTAAAAATCAGTATAAGTCAAATAAACACAGAGAAAAGATGTTTCATAATTTTTTTTTTTATTACAAAGAGAGAGAAACTAATTGAAAGGAGGTGTGGTCTGGACCTCTCCAGAGGGTGATGGTGGGGAGTGGCCTTTGCTAGGTGGTAAACACAGAGTACAGAGGTTTGACAGGTGGGTTTCCTCTACGAGGTTTGTGGATTTGTGCAGAAACTATTTTCTTCTCAATTTATTTATCTGCAAGATAAGAGGTTCATACTAAATGGTTTCTAGGGTACCATCAGTTTTAAATTCTAATAAAAGTAGTAGTTAAAAGCTTTTGCTCTGGAGAGAGAGGAACTGGATTTGAATATCGACTGACTCTATGAGGATGGGTGAGTGATTTAATCTCTCTAAATCTTAATGTCCTCATTAACAAAATGGGGATAATAATAGCACATTCCTCATAGGTCAGCATACTGTCACACCTATAAAATAGCTGAATAAAATTTAGTTATTAAAATTTCTATTACCAGATATCAATCTCTCAAACTTCTCAGAAAGTAATACTTTTTCAAATACCTCATTTATGTAAAATCTGAAATTCAATAGGATTGTTATGAGAGTTAAAGGGAACAATACATTTGAAATGATTATGTACAAAATAAGGTATGTGTATTGTTTTAATTGCAAAGTATTTATTTCTCAAGAAAATGGCCTTAGTAATTATAAAATAGGTAATCATTTTCTGCTCATCTTGTATATATGTGACATATCATGGGAAGAGTTTTGGAAAGATCCAATCTAACAGTTTGACTCAAAAAGAATTAATTTTTTCCCCACTAGAATGAGAGAAAAGGACTAATTGGGAGATAAAAATAAATTGCAATCTTTCATTCATACGGGTGAATGTTTTCATGCTAAAATACATAGTCCTGGAAATAACAAGAAACACTGCAAACTAGGTGGAAAATTTAAGTGGGTCTTTAAGGTTTACACTTCCATAGCTATAAGTTTCAGCACGGCTATATTGGATTGGGGTTGGGGGAAGGAGTGGTGAGGTGGGAGAGAAGGCCACAACCACAAGAAAGAGAAAAAGAAAAGCGCAAGACACACAGAAGGAAACTTCTGACAGTAATTAAAAGATTTTCGGGCTGAAAATTTAAGCATTAAATTAAATGAAATCAAGTCCCCAAACTCTGTTTATGAAACATAAGTGGAGTTTTAGAAAAAAGCCTTCATGGGGAAGGCAAAAGTGAGATTGCTAAACCAGTGCTGTAGACATGAATTTCAGGAAAAAAAAAGTTTTTGCCAATGTTGTTTAATATACATAAAAATTAAATATGTGTTTCAGCAAAACTTTATCTCCAAGAAAATAAACTTCTAACTTTTAGTTTTCCTATCGTCCCATCACATTAAATACTCACTGAAGAAGAAATTGAGATTTTCTGTGTGAATTGAGCTGTACTTTTAAATCCGTTTTTGACACCAAAATATAACTAATTTTGTTGAAGATACCAGGTACTCTGAAGTTAGATTTCATGAGAAGTTGAAATTCTCCTTTCTTTCTAGAAGTCAGTGAAATTCTTCAGCAGTGCGGATCCCTTTGAAGTCAGGTTGATATGCCAACATTGAATCAAATTTTGTGAACTTCAAAGTTCTTTCTGTTGTAAAGGATATCCTGGTGAGGCTAGATATTGCAAAAAGAAATGAGAATATGACCTGAACATTTTAACTAACTTGGTTTCTAAAATAGTATGTGAGTTTTCTTATTTTGTGAATATTCATGTTTTTATATACTTAAAATATTTAATGCTATAGTATTGTTACTATCACATTCCGAAATTTTACTTTATATTTATTTTATGCTGTAGAATTCTGACGAACTTACTTTATATGGGAATTTTACATTACTTTTTCTTACATGAAGGAATGTTGAAAAGAGTATAGAAGCTTAATGAAGACCTTACATATGTGTTTTTGGGTAAATTGCACTCAAAATTAATTTAAAAAAATGTACATTATAAAGCGCTTATAAGAAAAAAATAAGAATGCATCTATAAGTGTATAGTATTCAATTATAGTAAATTTAAAACAATTAAAGTTAATTTACTCTATTCTTCATCTCTGCACAAAACACTGAAAGTTTTCAGGACAGTGAATGCTCAGATTAAGTTCCTTAATCATCCAAAGTGATGACTATTTGGGCAACATTCTTCTGCATACAGGATTCTTGACTGACAGCTCTTTAAGAAGCTTGAATATGCCATCCCACCGCCTCTGGCCTCTGTTGTTTTTGATGAGAAATCAATGCATAAGCTTTTTGGTATTCCCTCATGGATTAGCTGTTTTTCTCTTGTTTTTAAGATTTTCTTTGTCATTAGCTTTCAGTGTCGACTGATATGTCTAGATATGAATCTTAAGACTTATCTTATTAGAGATCTGTTGAGTTTCATGGATGTGAAGATTAATGTTTTTCACATTTGTAAACTGTCCCTTAACAATGATTATATTATGTGATTAAAAAAAAAAAAAAGCCAGTCGTGGTTTAGATTTCTATGTGACTATGTAAACATATTTTGGAAAGTTATAGGGTGTATTTATTAAGCAGAGAATGGCAGCCTGCTTTTTAAAACCCACCATTTCTACCTTACAGGTTGGTTAAAACAGTGTGCACACTTCAGCTGACCAGCTGCCCAAATCATTTGTGGAAACAGAAATCTACTGTGAGACACACAGAGTATTTTAGCCTCAGGCCCCCTTCCTTACCAGTGGACCTCTAACTCCTTAGGCATTAAACATGATGGCAATACCTAATTCTTCCTTCATAATTGTTCTTTTCTTAATAGTGACATTCATTTGTGATATCATACTGTATAACACTTTGTATCCAGTAAAATAGAGTTCATTAAAAATTATGACAATGATGAAGTTTCATGCTACAGTAACTGTAAAAGAGTATAAAACTGAGGAGAATCTCAGTTCTGATTTTTACTGTACAATTACTTAACTCTCGACATGATTTCTAAGGTTTAGAGTCAATGAACTTGACCTTGTGTAAAAGTCCATAGGCAGCCCATATTCATACTTACAGCCAAGGTCTCAGGAGGCAAACACACTATAGTTCATTTCCATTTATTGCTTATGTAATTTTCTATTGACCAGTTTAGCTCATGCTTCCAATAAAAGTGAGCCCAGAGACAATCCCACAGTGTGTGTGTGGGGGGGGGGGGCAGGCGGAGGGGGCAGTGAGGTTATTAGAGAAGAAGGGAAACTGAAAGAGAAAAAAATCAGTGCCCTTAGTTGTTTTTTGTTGTTGTTTTTTGTATTCAAACAGAAAACTGGCATATGGGAAGGAGTCCTTTCCATTTCATAAAGTCAGCCACATTGGGTACTCATCATGTGTCAGGCATTGTGAAAAGCAAGGAAATAGAGTCCACTCATCAAGATATCCAGTTATCTATTTCTAAATTAATTGATTTAAACCAGATATCGACGTTCTCAAGATAACACCCTGAACAAAGGAGAAAAATTTCTACCATCAAGTTGCTTATAAGATTAAGTAAAGAGTGAACTGAGAATAAACAGAAGCCAGATTTTAAAAGGCCCATCATGCTGAACTGAAAGGATTAAATTTTTTCAAACAGATGATGAATGGTCATCATAGGTTTTTAAACAAGGAGTCACATAGTTTGATTTTCCTTACAGAAAGATAAAATCTTCTCGCTATCTCGTAGATGATAAATGGTCTTTAAAATATTTTATTTATTTATTCATTCATTCATTCATTCATTTATTTATTTTTAGATGGTGCAACCCTTAGTTGACCTCACAGACTGCAAGGACCTTGCCAGTTTACAATCCCTTATTTTTTTATTTTTTTATTTTTTATTTTTTATGCCTACAGCACCTGGTCTTCCCAGGCGGTTTCCCATCCAAGTGTTAACGAGGCCTGACCCTGCTTAGCTTCCAAGATCAGAAGGGATCGGGCTTATTCAAGGTGATATAAATAAAGTAGTTTAAATAAGAGAATGACATAATCAGATTAGTACTACAATAAAATCATTTACTCAGAGGTGGTTTGGATAATGAATGGGAGAAAGGCAAAACTGGAAAGTGTAAGGAGAGATTATAGTTTATTCACAGTGTTACAGTAATCCTAAAAAAATATCATAGTGACTAGGGGAGTTTGAGAGAAATCACTTGATTTGCATATTAAAGAGGTAGAAACAACAGGGTTTAGTGGTGAGGAGGTCGGTGAGGACAAAGTAACGGGGGTGAAAGAAGCTTAGTGATTTATATGACAAGGCTGTTTTAAGCATGTTCTCTCACACATTGCAGACAGTGACATTCTAACACCAAATCCTTAAACTACTACTACTTTTCACTAATCCCCTTTGCAGCAAAATCCTGAAAAAGGTTATCTATTCTTGGGAGCAACCTAACCACCCAGCAATAGACTTGGATAAAGAAGAGGTGGTTACATATATACAACAACATGAATAAACTTAGAGGGTATTATGTTAAATGAAATAAGTCAGACGGAGAAAGACAAATATCATATGATTTCATTTGTATGTGGAATCTAAAGAATAAAATAAGTGAACAAACAAATGAAGCCCAGAAATGAACTCATAGATACAAAGAACAAACTGATGGTTGCCAGATGGGAGGAGGGTTGGGAGGTTGGGTGAACAAACAAAAAATAATTATCTATTCCTTCTGTTTTCAATTCCTTTTCTCCCTTTCTTCCTTAAACCATCTAATAAAACTCTCATGATACAACACTACTGAAACTATGCTCACCAATGTAACTAATAATTTCCAAATTGCCAAGTTCAATGATCGAGTCTCATTTTTTTTTATTTTGCTGGGCTGAACCAACCAGAAACATTTGACATAACGTATTATGTCTTCTGTTTCAATAATATTTTTTCATTTGGATTCTAGGAATCCAAGTTCTCTTGGTTTTCTCCTATCCCATTGATTACTCTTTCTTATCTCCTTTATTAATCATTTTCTCTTTTCCACCTCCTAATGCTGATGTTGCTCAAGAATCTGTCCCTTGTCCTTTCCTCAATTAATGTTCGCATCCCTGATTATTTCATTGAGGCTCATGGCATTAGATCTCATCATATACCACTTACTCCCAGTTAATACCTTCAACCCCAAATTCTTTTCTGAACTCCAGACACATATTTAAGTGCCTCAGTATTTCCACGTGCAAATTTAAAAGCCACTTGTGATTCAAAGTGTTCAAAATGTAATTCTTGATCTTTTACCCCAACAACCCACTGCTGCTTCAAACTGCTTCCTCCTCTCAGCTGACGTCAATTCGGTGCCCCTGCTGCCCAGACCAGAAACCCTGAAGTGATTCTTAAGTCATTTTTGGCTTTCATACCTCACAGCTAAGGCACAACAATTCCTGTTAGTTCCATCCTTAAGATATTTCTAGAATTCCATTATTTTTCACTGTCTCCACAGCTACGTTTGTGGTAGAAAGATCTTCATCTCTCATCTGCATTTTGGCATCCCAACTGGAAACCCTTCTTTTATTTTGCCCCTGTAAAATCTCGTTTAAAAAAGCCAAAGTGAATCTTTTTTTTTTTTTTAAAGTAAGTCAGTCGTGAAACTCCTCTGATCAAAGCTCTTCAGTGGCTCCTTATTTCTCATAAAGTCACAGACCTTATTTCTCATAAAGTCAAAGCAGGGATCTGCATAATATGGCAACCCTAGGAGCCCTCTGCCCCATCTACCCATCTACCACGATTCTTCCCCTCCTTGCCACAACTCGAGCAACACATATGCCTGCTATCCCTTGAAAATATAGATCTACTCTTATCTTAGAGACTTTGCAGCAATTGTTCCTTCTTCCTGGAATCTTCTCCCTATAGATACCTGCTTAGCTAACATCCTTACCTTGTTGTTGATGACTTTACTCAAATTTTATCTGCTGAATGAAGCCCATCTTGATAGCTATCCAACAACCTACCTAAGAGGAAGCGGTTAGGGGGACAAAAAGAAAACCAGGAGTGTGAGATGCCAGGAAAACTTTACCAAGCGACCATTTTTAAAAAATTACTAAGAATTGAAAGTGCAGGTTGTGTGAAATAAGGACTAAATGGATCAATTTGGTTTAATCATAAAGAGATTTTTTTTGTGCTCTTGGCAAGAATAGTTGATTTGAATTGTTAGGTGAGAATGCCAGAGAGTGTAGGATCCTTTGTCTTTATCCCACGGGTCATGTACCATTGATTAATGTTAAAACAATTGGAAAGACCCAGAAATTAAAAGGCCATCTAATTTCTACCCTACTCACACCTATTTTTTTTTTCCAGAAAAGGACTTTGGAATTCTTTTTTCTCATTCATAAAATAGGTATAATAATATCTGGTCGATAATTGCAGAACTGCGACTAGAATCTCGATTTGAGAACCACTGCTTTTCTACCATATCAATGTGCTATTGTTTATATTTTGCAGGAGAAAAGCTGAGACTTTCAGCCAAATCGAATAATTAAAAATAAAATAAACCTGATATTCCTTGGAAAGTGTTTCCTTGACTTTGTATTCCTGTAAAGTGATGATAAGACAACATCTTTGAAGACCAGATTTTTAAAAAATTCCATATAGATCACTTTATAGATGGATACAACCACAGAATGTATCCAGGTGTCATTGTTTGAGGCGTGAATTCACACGTTCAAAATGTGGATGATATTACACAATGTCACTCAGTGTTTGAGTGACAGTTATTTTAATAAAAGGTACAAAATTAGTAACTGTAGCCAGCAGGATTGCCTTTTTTAACCTTGGGTTTAGCTTGCTGTTTCTTCAAAATGAGAGACTATCTCTAATTTCTGAACCTTTGTAGCCCGCTATTGTTTCTTCTCTACTGATAATGTATTGTTTGTTGTTACAGTACTTCAAAGTGCAAAAGACACATAGTGGAAGTAAGAGACATCTCAGGAAAGTAACCTCAGAGGGCTTATATTATAGCATTTATTCTTAATCTTGCTGCAGCCTCCCTTTTTATCTAATAAAATGGAAATTTTTATTCCCAAATTTACATGTCTATTTTATATTTAAACTTTTTCTCTATTTTCTGTACCAGAGTATGTATCAAATAAAAATATTTAGTTGAGATACTCACTAATCAATATTTACTATTTCTAAATAAATTTGGTTTTGCAAGGTCAGTGATAAGATTTCAGGTTTGAAGGCTTGGACTAAATTGTTTTAATTATACCAAAGCATCAGAAATGCATTCGTTTATCTCTTTAGTTTTCATTAATGTACACCATTAATTAAAATAATAGCATAATGAATGTAATTGCCCATTCATTATTGAGTAAAAAAAAAAAAAAAAAGGAGACTGACTATAGAACACTTTAAAAGAAATATAACCACCTGAGTACAAGTTAACAAGTTCCAAGTTACTGGCCATCTGGCCGTAACATCTGTTGCCCGTTGATTGCCAGTGTCCATTTGCATGATCTGGATTACTAGGTGAGGTAAGGAAGAATATTCCTCAATAAAAGAGGATCATTCTGTGGACAAGAGTATACACATGACGGTATTTCTTTTCATTGGAAACTCATAATTTATTAGTACATTGAATTATTTTCCTTTTGGAGTAATCATCTGTCCAATTACTCTTGTCTCATCTTGGGTAAGAGATCTGCTTAAGCCTGTCCGCAGGTGAATTGGCATGCAATTATTGAAGTACTCATCAATAAACAACTTTTGAACACTGTCTCTGTATCTAGTGCTGTAAAAGAAGATGTGAGAATGTAGAAATGAGCAAGAGAGAGTCACTTTCTTCTGTTAGGGGTATAGACAATAATCTATAGTGTAAGACATCCTGAAGAAGTAAGGAAATGAGCTGGGCCAGGGCATTGTCATGATATGGAGCCTGATTCTAGTTATAGACAGTAATTTTTATGGGAGAGTAATATGAACATGACAGGTACAGAGTTTAAAATGTTGAGGAATATTCCACTGTATATATGTACCACAGCTTCTTTAGCCAATTATCTATTACTCAGCCATAAGAAGAGATGAAATATTGCCATTTGTGACAACATGGATAGACCTCGAGATAATCATGCTAAGCGAAATAAGCCAGACAGAAAAAGCTGAAAATCACATGATATCACTTATATGTGAGATATAAACCTAAAAGCAACAAATGAACAGGACAAACAAACAGAGACTCATGGACATGGACTCTATTAGGCTGGTGGTTACCAGAGGACTATGGACTAGTGGTTATTAGTGAGGTAGGGGAGGAGGGGGGAGGTAGATGGGGTAAATGGGGTCAAATATAGGGTTTGAGGGGGATGAAATGGGTAAAGGGGATCAAACCAAATATTTGGTAGCTGAAGGAAACTGAACTTTGGGTGGTAAATACACAATAGAATATACAGATGTCAAATGATAATGTTCACCTAAAAATTATATATTTGTATTAACCAATGTTACCCCAATAAACTTAATTAAAAATTAAAAAAATAAAATAAAAATAAAATAAAATGTTGAAGGGTAGTCAAGACATATGGAAAGAAGCTGAAAACTACTATAGCTTTTTAAGATAGATCAGTTTCTGTCATTTGGAATCTGGACATTGGATTCTTAGTGTCTCTCTCTCTCTCTCTCTCTCTCTCTCTCTCTCTCTCTCTCTCTCTCTCTCTCTCTGTCTCTCTCCACTTTCCCAGTGGTTTTTCGGATTAGGGAAAACTGCCACCTTTCTAGGGCTCTTATTATGCTTTATTTTATTTTTAAAATATTAGTTGTTAATATTCTTTCACTCGTTGTCCCATCATTAAATCCTCTTTGTTAGAACCACTGATGTCCTCTCCCTGAGTACTCGACCCTAAGTAAACTCCCAGCACTTGACCTAGTTTCTCTCAGCCTTATTCACAGTGCCTGAGTCTGTTCCTTCTACCCTCTGTCCCAGAAGAATTCCTCTTTCTGCTACAGTCCACTGGCCTTTCAACTTAAACTGCTGTCTAGAATATTCAACTTCTCTGATTATCAAATGGATCCCTGGTTACATACAGTTTTTAGAATCATATCTGACATAGCTCAGTGTGGCTTGAGACTTTCTGATCCCCATATCTGATTCATTCTTTGTATGCTAGTGAACTGCCCCAGGTTTTACTCTGCACTAAGAAGTGTGTTACTGCCCATGTTCTTACCATGAAAATGCCTTGTATATGATGCTATAAAAGCCATTTTCATTAAGAAGAAATCTTTAAATTGCAACTTAGCCATTACAGTGTACAGCTTCTGAGTGCGAACTTCTATTTTCTTACTCCAAAGTTTAGCTCTTGTATAGCCGTTTCACAAAGCTCCTTTTAAGTGCCCATCATATTTAATTTAATGATTTTGCTCTTTCAAGGGTAATAAACTCAAATGACTTTAAAAAGGTTATAGTTACATGAAGCCTCAATACGTAAGTTGGTGAACGAAGTGTCTGTCTTCTGTATATTTTAATAAAACAAAAACAACAAAAGTTTCCAGCAATGACACAGTAATTTCTGTCAACCAAATCTTATGTTGAAAACAACCAGAAAATCAGGAAAAATATTTTTTCGACATCTGTTAAAAATCACTGTCAGGCTACGAAGGCAGCAAGAACCTCTGGGTCTAAGACTATAAGGGAAGAAAAACACAGGAACTTAGCCTGATATTTGACACCATTTGTCACCTGTGCAACTTGCCATCTGATAGTGCAGCTAAAAGGCTGAGAAATTAAGAACTTTGACATTTGGTCTGTGCCAACCTATCATTTAACCCCATGTGCCATGCCCAACTAGGCTACCGAGGCAAAGCAGAATTATTATTGGCAATATTTGCCACGACACAATTACTGGGCTAATATAACATAATAATATTTTTATATACTAATTCTGTAAACCAAATATATAAATAAATGTTATGGGTTATCTGAACCCAGAAACATTTATAAAGCATGGACATTTTTGATTATATGGGTGTTTTTCTTGCTATTGAGTTATACAATTTCTTATATGTTTTAGATATTAACTCCTTATCAGATGTGTGGTTAGCAAATATTTTCTCCCATTCTGTAGATTATCATTTATTTGACCGGGTAGACCTTTTTAGTCTGATGTAGTCCCACTTTATTTTTGATTTTGTTGCTTGTGCTTTAAGTGTCATACAAAATTATTTCAACTAAGAACTACATATCCAGCAAAACTATTCTTTATAAATGAAAGAGAAATAACTCATTGGCAGATAAACAAAATCTGATAGTTTTCCACTAGCAGATCGGCTGAACAAAAAACATTATCAGAATGCCTTATTTAAAAAGCAATCACATTAAAAACAAAAATGAATGAATGAATGAATGAACAAATAAATAAATAAATGGTTTGCTAATATTTTGTTAAGGGCTTTTGCATCCATGTTTATCAAGGATATCAGCCTGTAGTTTTCTTTTTCATTAATGTCTTTGTCTGGTTTTTCATTCAGGGTAATGGTGGTCTCATAAAATGAGCTTGGAAGACTTGCCTCCTCTTGAAATTTTTAAATAATTTGAGAAGGATAGCTGTTAATTCTTTGAATGTTTGGTAAACTTCACCTATGAAACCATCAATTCCAAGACTTTATATGTTGGAAGTTTTTTGATTACTGATTCAATTTCATTTGTGATAATCATTCTATTCAGATTTTCTGTTTCTTCTTTATTCAGTCTTGGAAGATTGTATGTTTTTAGGAATTTATTCATTGCTTATAGATTGTTGAATTTGTTGGCATATAACTGTTCATAGTATTTTGTATTTCTGTTGTGTTAGTTGTCACTTCTCTTCTGATTTTTTGTTTGTTCATATGGATCCTCTCTTTTTTTTTTCACAAACAGCACCTGGTCTTCCTAGGTGGTCTCCCATCCAAGTACTAACCAGACTCAACCCTGCTTAGCTTCTGAGATCAGACAGCATGCTTGTTCAGGGTAGTATGTCCATAGACCATGGACTGTGACTCCACTGGAGCCTCCACTGGAGTCTACAAACCCAGGACCTTCTGTGTGTAAAGCAGATGTGCTAACCACTGCACTATGGAAACACATCCTCTGTTTATCATTTCAAAGAACAAGCTCTTCGTTTTATTTATCTTTTGTATTATATTTTAGACTCTATTTTGTTTGTTTATGTTCTGATCTTTATTATTTCCTTCTCACTTTGAGCTTTGCTGTTTTTTTTCCTAGTTCTTTTCAGTGTAAAGTTAAATTGCTTATTTGAGATTTTTCCTGTTTTTTGAGGTAGGCCTGTATTGCTATGAATTTCTGTCTTAGGACGGCTTTCATTGTGTCCCATAGATTTTTGGGTCTTTGTGTTTTCATTTTCATTTGTCTCAGGGTATCATTTGATTTCTTCCTTGATCTCATTGTTAACTAATTTATTACTTAGTAGTACATTATTTAGCCTCCATGAGTTTATGTTTTTTAGTTTTTTTTTTTTTTTTAATTGATTTCCAGTTTCAGACCATTGTGGTCAGAGAATATATATTCTGCTGCTCTGAGGTAAAATGCTCTAAAAATAGCAATTAAATCCATCTGGTCTAGTGTGTCTTTTAAGAACACTATTTCCTTATTGATTTTCTGTCTGGAAGATATGTCCATTGGTGTCAGTGGGGTGTTAAAGCCCCCCACTATGACTGCATTACTGTCAATCTCTCTATTTGTGTTGGGCAATATTTGCTTTATATATTTAAGTGCTCCTGTGTTGGGTACATAACTATTTCATAGCATTATGTCCTCTTGTTGGATCGTTCCCTTTATTATTATGTAATATCCTTATTTATCTCTTATTATTGCCTTTATTTTAAAGTCTATTTTGTCTGATATAAGTATTGCTACACCAGCTTTTTTTTTGGGGGGGGGGGGCTCCATTTACATGAACTATCTTTTTCCTTTCCTTTATTTTTAGTCTCTGTGTGTCTTTTGATATGAAGTGGGCATCTTGTAGAAAGCATGCATATGTGTCTTGCTTTCTTATCCATTCAGCTACCCTGTGTTTTTTGATTGAAGCATTTAATCCATTTACATTTAAAGTGATTATTGAAAGGTACATAGTTATCGCCATTTTATTATTCATATTTATGTTCTCCCCCTCCTTTTTCTCCTAAAAATCTTCCTTTAACATTTCTTTTAATACTGCTTTGTTGGTGATGAACTCCTTTAGCCTTTTCTTGTTTGGGAGGCTCTTTATTTGTCTTTCAATTATAAATGATAGCTTTGCTGGGTAGAGTAATCTTGGTTGTAGGTCTTTCTTTTCATCGCTTTGAAAATATCATGCCAATTCTTTGTGGGCTGCAATTTTTCTGTTGAGAAATCAGCTGACAGTCTCATGGGAGCTCCCTTATATGTAACTGGCTGCTTTTCTCTTTGTCTTTAATCCTGTCATTTTAATTATGATATGTTTTGGTGTGGGCCTATTTGGGTTCTTGTTTCATATTCTCTGTATTTCCTGGACTTCTACATCTATTTCCTTTGCCAGGTTAGGAAAATTTTTCGTCATTATTTCTTCAAATAGGTTTTCAATTCCTTGTTCTTTCTCTTCTTCTTCTATGCTAGTTAGCTGTCTATGTTGTTAAATTTGATATTGTCCCAGAGATTCATTAAACTATCCTTTATTTTTTGGATTCTATTTTCTTTTTGACGTTCTCGTTTGGTGTTTTTTGTTTGTTTGTTTGTTTACTACTTTCGTCTTCCAAATCACTGATTAAGTCTTCTGGTCTTCTGTTTCATTTAATTTGTTGTTGATCCCTTCTAGTGTATTCTTCATTTTAGTTATTGTATTCCTCATTTCTCAGTGTTTCTTTTTGTTGGTTTCAATGTCCTTTTTTTATGCTTGCTATTTCTCTGTTGAAGTTTTCATTAAATTTCTAAACATCCTTATAATCAGTGTTTTGAACTCTATACCTGATAGGTTGCTTGCCTCCATTACGTTTAGTTCTTTTTCTGGAGTTGTCTCCTATTCTCCCGTTTGGGACATGTTTCCTTGTTTCCTCATTTTGGCTCCTCTCTGTGTTTGTTTCTATGTATTAGATAGATCTGCTCTGTCTCCCAGTCTTGGCCAGGTGGCCTTATGTAGTAGATGGCCCAGTGGTGCAATTTCCCCTAATCACTTATGCCAAGTTCTCCAAGAGTGTCCCTTGTGTGGGTTGTATGAGCCCTCTTGTTGTAACTGAGCCTTTATTGCTGTTGGCTCATCAGTTGGTGGGATTAACTCTTAGGCTGACTGACTGTGAGGACTGGCCTCACCCACAGCATACTAGCTGCTGTCTGGGGGCTGACCCCCTAGGGTGGGAGCCACCCAACAGACTCTGGTACTGGTGGGCTTCACCCTTTGGGTGTACCTCTTGTGGTATTAATCACATAGTACAATGTTGTGATTCAATGCTAGCCTCAAGGTGTGTTGGTTCTGGGGCTTCCTGAGAGGAGCTTTAATGCATGCCAAGGTCAGCCACTGCCTGCGACCAGCCAGGATCTACCTGGTAGCAACCACAGAGTGACTGCAGTTGGCCATTGCCTGTGGTCAACATAGCAGTGCAGGGGAGAGGCCATACTGTGAACTAAGGCTGATTGCCCCAAGTATCAGGCCTGGGGAAGCTCAGCAAAAGGCCCAGGGTACCTCAAGACCTGTTGCCACATGCTGGGTATCCATAAAGCTCAGCCACTGAAAGAGTCTTTGGTGTAAGGGAATTGGGTAAGGAAGGGTTTCAGGGAGTTGCCAGGGTGGGGTGAGTGGTGTTCTCCAGGTTAATGCAGATTCAGATTTGTCACCAATGTTGATTCTGGGGACACTCAGCTGAAAGCTTAGAGCACACCAAGGCCAGCAGCCTTCTACCTGGGCCCCACAGACCCCTGAACTTGTTGAAGAAAGACTCCAGCACGGTCTGGGGCTGGCTGCCTGTCACAGAAAGTGCCTTTGGCATATGTGAAATATTCTTAATGATGGCACATATGTTAAGTCATAAAACAGACCTCAATAAATTTATAAAGGTTGGAATCATACAAAATATATTCTTAATGAAATGAAACTAGATATCAATAAAAAAAAGGACATTTGAGAATTTCACGAATATGTATAATTAAACAACACACTCTTAAATAACCAATAGGTCAAAGAAGAGATCAAAATGGAAATTAAAAAATATTTTGAAATGTACAAAAAGCCCCCAGAATATATAAAAAGTTAAAACATCGCTCGGAGGGAAATTTATAGGTATAAACACCTGTGCTATAAAGAAAAAGATCTCAAATTAGTAACTTAACCTTTCATCTTAAGAAACTATAAAAAGAAGAGCGAAATAAATCCAAAGCAAGAAGAAAATAATAAACATTAAAGAGGAAATACATTAAATAAGGAATAAAAGAACAATTCAAGAAAATCAGTAACACCAAAATTAGTTCTTTAAAAAGATTAACAAATATGCCAAATCTTTAGCTGGACTGACCAAGCAAAAAAGAAAGAAGATGATATTACTAAAATCTATAATGAAACAGTAGATATTACTAGCAACTTTACAGAAATATTTTTAAAAATTAAAGGAATACTATGGATTATATGTCAACAAATTAGATAACCTAGATGAATTGGACAAATTCCTAGGAAGGCCCTGACTTAACTTTACCCAAGAAGAAAATTTTAAATTATCATAGGCCTATAACAAGTAAAAATTTTGAGTTAAAATAATCAAAAACATTTCTCTCTCATGCTCTCTCTCTCCCCCTCCCACGCACGCACGCGCGCACACACACACACACACAGAGCAGCCAGAAAGCCAGAACCAGATGACGTCACTTGTGAATTCTACCAATCATTTGAAAAAGAATTTATACCAATCCTTAACAAAACATTCCCTTAAATAAAAGATGAGAGCATATTTCTTAACTCAATTTATGAGATTTATTTACACCAACAGAGATCTTCCCAAATATTTTGAAAATAAATAAACTATTTTGTCATAGTATAGATATGTATTTTCTTGTGATAGCAAACTCCCAAAATGCTCAGAATGCTATGTCCCAATTGATCTCCAATTTTGCTGGGATATATATATTTTTTAGATAGCATAGGAGTAACTATCTGCTTTTTGAATAAGAAATTTTTGTTTAATAATACAAATAAGAGCAGAAAAAATATGTAAATATAAGTAAATTGTGTGCAAATGTGTTTTCAGTGACCCAATTACTACTTTGGATGAAGGTAGCAAATTGATAAATTATGATGATCAGAACTCTCATTTATTTTAACAAAACGGTAATATTACCAACCTCTCTTTCAGTTAGTATATTTATTTAATCTATTATTTTGACTTTCAGAAAGTAAATCATTTGAGAATCAGTGCTTATTTTTGGCTGCATTCATACAAATAAATCAGCCTGATAAAATCATTCGAAACTGAAGTTTGAGCTTGAGACCAAATACAAGTGTGTGTGTGTGTGTGTGTGTGTGTGTGTGAGAGAGAGAGAGAGAGAGAGAGAGAGAGAGAGAGAGAGAGAGAGAGAATGGAATACTCTGATACTTTCCTCTCTTTCATCTCTGCTTATATTCATTGCTGGTAGGAAGGTCTTTTATAATGATAACTTATTATGTTCTTCCATGAGGGCGTGTATATTATAAATGTTCCTCACTAACTATAAGACTCTACCACAGTCCTTTGAAGACAAAGCCAGGAACAGGTTTCAGCAAGCTAGGAAGTAAGGGGCAATGGGTCTTCTTAATCAGAAGGTCAGGTGTTGTGAGAGAGGCACAGCATTAGAAAGGATAAAGGAGGGGAAGAGGCTATCTAATCATAACACGCTATTCTCTTTGCCACAGTAATTGAATCCAGGATAGGCACACAATTCACACTAACCCATTTTATTTTTATTTTTTTTGCAAGCTTCACGAATTGTTAATATGATGATAGTAGAACAGAAGATTTTTGTTTCTTTAGTGTAATAGGTATGTATGAAGTAAACATACGTTGTGGATTTCTAAGGAATGACTCGTGGTTTATACCTCTTTTTTTTGGCATTATTATAGTATCTCCCTTTTCACTCTCAAAACTGTCTTGGTTTGGATAATAATATAGTTGTCCTAGCTCAAAGGATCAAGTAAGATGGGAGCTAATAGTGTCCATCTCTCCTGGTCTGAGGAACACAGTAACTAACTTGTTAGCTTAGAAATAGTGTAAAATCTCAGGCCTATCATAGTTATTGATTCACTCCCCCTTCGAGGACCCTGTCACTCATATCTACTCATCCTGAAAGTCTTCTGAATGATCATAAACACACTCTCACATCCCCGCTGCTAAGGTTTTTAAGATTTTCAGCTGTGTGGTGATGCTCACTCCTACTATCTGCTAAATGCCTCGATGCTCCTGTGAGCACTGAATACTTTACTATATCCCTCTACAGCAGCTTTAACATCTGTGGCCCACAGAACTGACTCATATTAGAGTCCCTAGCACCCCAATTTGCCATATTCCCCTGTATTGATTACACAGTGTTGTTGTTTTAGAGATCTGACATATCAAAGCTCGTTATGTGCAAAGAAGTAATTTTAACTTTTAAGCTCCTCTCTCTTTAGAAATCGAATATATGTCAACACAGGTATGAGCTGAATCAACATGACAGGCTGTACATTTTAACTATGATTATCGTCTGAAACTTACATATTGGAATCTCTTGCACTTCAGGAGTATTTTCATTGTAGGCACTTGAATTCCTTAAGAAATTAGATACCTGCTGGCCCAGGAGAAATGCTTCAATGCACTGGTGTTCTGATGTTGATCAAAGTTTTGATTCATGCATGGGCCTCTTATCGAACAAATATGAAGTATCCACAATTAATCATAGTTGTCAAAATATATGTTAATAGTAAATGCTATCGGCATTAAAGCAAAAACTTTTGCATTTTTTTTAAACTTCAAGATTTTACATTTCAATAGAAATATTTTATTTTTTTTTCTTTTATTTAGCCACAGTGGAATTTTGTATGATTTTAAACAGAATTAAGATTGGCTAAGTTTTTCTATCATATTCTGATGGACAGTTTACTTATTCTTCCCTGGATTTTTATTATCTTCATAAATACATCAATTCGTTATTTCATCATATAAAATATTATCCAGTGGAAATTTTTTAGTCCAAGAATAAGTATTTATTATGTACCTACTAAACATTACTCATTATACTAAACCAATTTTGAATTTTTCCTGATTTGTTTTTATTACAAATTTAAATATTAATACTCTGAATGCTACTTGAATTGCATACAATAAAGTTTAATTATTTGTGGCTGATCTCTGTATGCAGGACTGACAACTGTATCATGCCATATGTTTATGAAGTTTTCAATTGCAATGTGAGACACCATAACTCTGATGCTTTCTTCTGAAACATATAAATCTCTAAGAAAATAAAGCTCCAATTTGCACTATTTTTAAAAGAGAAAACCCTGACTTGCTCTAGAAGATTCTTCTAGTTTGGGTCATGATTCATTTTGAGATAGCCGTAATATGTGATATAATTTAGTTAGGTTTTTCTACATTGTGGCTCAACTTTTGTGAAAAAAAAAGGTAATTAAACTTTGCTTAGAACATCCTGCATTCAGAGTGACATGACATGTTGCAGGATTCCAAATTCTGTTCTCAGTTAAAAATCAATATCATTTCACACCTCCATGTACATCTAAATGGGAGCAGCTTTTCAAGAATCTTTGTTTTTCAAGACCATTCATAAGGACATAATAATTTCTTGTTAGGTTATTTCCTCTAAAAACCCATGGAGAAAAGAAGAAAACTAAATATTATCAGCTTACTTCTCTACTCTTTTTACAGAGATGAGTCTAATATATCAGGACTTTAGTCAAGGTTGGCCTTACAAACCAATACAAAAGTTACCTTGGTTCATATGCTTTATGAATCGACATGGACTCTCTTTGGCCAAAGACCAGTATGTAGTTTATTTCTTCCTATCCATTCCTCCCTTTTTTTCTTCTTCTCTTCCTCCCTCCATTTCTTCTTCTTCTTCTTCATTTTTTTTTTTTTTAGAGAAAAATACCTTCAGTAGAGAAAATCTTTGCAAGCTGAAATTTTGAAATTTTCACTCAAGTTTGCATAATTATTAAACTGTCACTGCCATTGTGAGGAGTATTCTCCATGAAGTCTACACATTCTGTTTTCATCCGGCCTGTTTTATTTGAGTAGGACATTTTCTGAAAACATTCAGGGTATTCATTGTAGGCGTGAGTTAAAGAAACTTTGTTGATCAAAATTCTATTACTTCCTGAAACTTCATCTTTTCTTCTCCATTTCTCTACTTCTCTACTACTTGTCATATTTCGACTTTGTTTTTCTATTTGCAGTTCTTTCTTTATCCCTTGTTATTGACCTCTTTTATTTCACCTTCTGTTGTCTCTCTACTCCTTCTTGTGCTTACTTTACCTTGAACTTCTATGACTCATTACTCATGTTTATGAGTCAGCTATTACCAAAATAAGTGCTATGCAATCAACCAGCCCCAAACTCAGTAGCTTACAACAACCAGTATTTAATTTTCTCATTAATGGGCTGCATATTGGTTGAGATGGTTCTGCTTCAGCTTGTAGGCTGAGTTCAGTCTGCTTCACTTTTTTCCACATTATTCAAGGAGCAATAGGCTGAATAGAGTGTCAATTCCTCATCATGGATCTAAGGAACAAAAGAGGACAAGCCAAAATCTGTGCTCGCAACATATCCACTCACATTCCATTTGCTGAATCAGTAAGCTAGGGATCAATCATTTGTCCCCAAAGGGAGAGGGAGTATCATTAAACAATTATCCAAATCACTACACTATTCTTTCTTTCATATTGTTCATTGAAGTCCATCTTATCTAGTTGGTATTTAACATCAACGCAAATCCAGGGCTATTTCTTCAACTCCCAGTCCCATCCACGTCCCTCCAGTAGCACTGTTTTTCACTTTGTGTTAAAGCTCTTTGTTGTGAGTAATGGTCTCTACATAACTAGCTTGACAAAAGAAAATTTATTGGCTCATTTAATCTGTAGAATAGTTTACAAACAAACCATATGAAAGAAAGGATGCAGCTAATCCTTAAGAATGGTGCGATGCAGCATCTCAGATGCCGTCAGAAATTTACTTGCTTCTTTGTTTCTCTTTGTGGGTTTCATTCTTTCCTACAACTAACTGGCTTAATTAACATGGTTGGAAACACAGGGAACTATCAAATTTTATATTATATTTTCCAACCCCAGAGATGATCTGCACATTTTTTTCCCTCCATTCTAGTTTAAACAAATCAGAAGGACAGCTTGGGACAAGTGGCCATCCCTAAACCCAGTGACCATGTTTAGTGTATAAGGACAAGACAGATTCAATGTAGATAAAAAAAGAAAAGGAGGTTCTGTGCGTGCGTGTGTGTGTGTGTGTGTGTGTGTGTGTGTGAATGCAGATCTCTCAATATCTTTCACATCCCTTGCTGTATGTTTCTCCCTTTTTCATCTCCTTTGTAAGCACAGCGCCAGCTCTGATTCTAGCACAGCTGTACCTGGCTTGGTAATGAACGTTGCTTATCCACTGTGGATGCTGCTATAGATAACATAATTGGGTTACTAAAGGATCCATCATCAGTACATAGTTTCTGTATATAATAAGCTTATCTATATGATGCAAAACAAGTCATTATTAATTCACTTTATTTTAGAATAATACTAAAAAATAATATATCAAAATACAATGCTATTTCTTAAAAGAATATAAAATTTTACACAAGGTCTGAGACATCATCCAAGTATCCTTGACAGGAAAACTGCACTATTCAATAAAAACTGAATAATGTTCCTTCCGTAAATATAGGTATCACACTTCAGGGAGAAAATATAAATCACACCATCAATTGTAGAACACCATGACCCTCAAACTGTGAGTCTATCTCATTTGTTATATTACACACGTGAGAATTATATATTAATCTAACTGCTATTACCAGTGATAACCTCAATAATAGGTGCCTGAAAAGAGAGAATGGCAAGTACTTTGAATGAGCTACCGAAAGCCTGTTAAGTGGTAAAGTGCGCCTAAAATATACTGAGGGAAAAATATAATCCTCAAAAAAACAGAGGAGCTTCTTATAGGCAGTAAAATAACATCCTCTGTGGCCATTTTTGCTTTATGTTATAACCTGAATGTTATGAATAAATGTGACGCTGAGTTGAAATAATTTCCCAACTGGAAGCTGACCATCCTATCTTTTTCTTTTGTTGTTAGTGCAGCTGATGACTATTTTGAAACACAAATGAAGAATTTTTTAGATGGGCTACAGAAGAGAGTCCTATTATCAAACTTGAAAGAACTATGCTAAATATACCCTCAGTTCAATATCGTCCTCAGCAAACTCAAAAACCTGAATAAAAATAAAAGTTAGACATTGTTAGAGCTAATATGTGTATGTGTGTGTGTTTCCATTCAGAATTGTATTTGCTAGCTTATGTATTTGATTATATTGAGAAAATGTTAATGTTCGCTCTTGAACAGCGCCTTAAAGAATTCTCTAGTGATAAAATTTTAAAAAATTAATTTCCAAGGTGCAATATGTCATTGTTTACATCCACATGCTGTTTTATATTTATTTAACAATGCAATTCAATATTTATTTAATAAATACTATGATTTACACAGTGCTAAGCAAAAGATAACTTAAAAGCAATTAAGTTTCTGGACTCAAAAGGTTTCTATTTTTAATCTGAAGATTAGATAGGTGTCAGGTATTTAGAGTAAAAAGCAAAGTATATGCTATGTTAAAATGAAGTTTTATCCAAAACCTTAATGATTCGGAGCAGATAAAGATCACAACTAATTGGGATCATCAGGAAGTCTCCTTGGAAGAGATATCTTTTAAAATGAAGATTCAAGAGTTGCTAGTACTTTAATAAGTAGGTATGAGAACAAAATATTTACTATACAGAAATTTATCTGACATCTAATCATTACTTAATAAATGCGAATTAAGCCTGAATTCAAGTTTCCCAACAACATAGGTAAGGAAACAGAAAAGAAAAGCTAGGGTAGTTCAATAGAATAGTGGTTAGTACCTCTGCTTTAAAGGCAGAAGGCCCTGGGTTCTGAGCCCCATTGGAGCCGCATGCCAGAAGCAAGTGGGAGGAGATGCCCCACCTTCAGAGATCCAGTCCTTAAAGGGAACTGGCAACTAGCGATCTTGTAGGGGAGGGGGAATTAAAAAAATAAAAGAAAAACCAAGTGTGAGGAGTGTTCAGTAATACCAATGTTTGGACTACAGGGTTCATGTAAAATAGTTGTTTAGGTATTAGATTGAAGGTAAGTAAGAAGCCACAGTATACAAAGTCTCAGAGGTATACTTATTAAATATAAGGGAGAGAAGCTTGGCTTTTGTGGGAAAGCACAAAGTAGTCACAGTCATCCTTTAAATAGATGAATTTGACCATAGGCTACAGAATGGATTCTGGAGGAGAAATGTCAATTTCAGAAAGATCAATTAGGAAACTTTTACAATAGTCCTTTCGATTGACATGCTGTTCACAAATATGCTGGCTCTCTCTCCTCCTGAGATTCTAGTTCCCCGCTCAGTTGAATGTAGAGCAGCCATGTGTGTGACTTGCACCTTCTACAAACAAAACAAAACAAACAAACAAAACAAAAACAAACAAAAAAACAAGATAAAACTTATGAATAGAAAATTTTACAAGCAGGACGTTTTACCACTTATTACTTCTTCCACTTCGCACAATGGCTTCCCCACTAGTATCACTCCTAGAGCAAAGATGGTATTTATACAAAGCAGTGTCCTCATCTAGTTGGCACTCGATCTGTAGCGCAGATGGGAAATAAGTCTTCCTAAAAATTAAGGCACTGAGATTTGAAGTTTGATTTTTTTTTTTTGGACTTCTCTGTAACATGGCCGATACTGACTGACCTAGTTAAAGGCAAATAGAATATGGACTAGCATTGCCTTAGGCAAAGAGAAATATAAACATAGGTATGAGGGTTACTTTATAAACATAATGTTACCTAGACTGTTTTGATACCATCTTCTGGGATTCTGGTTATTCTCTAATTTTACAACACCTGGCTCTAAGGCCCTCCCAGGTTCCCATGAAACATGTAGCATTATTTTGGACAATACCATATCATAGTCGGAAACTTAAAATCAGACAACATTTAGAAAAGAGATAAATAAAGGGGACAATAAAGCTCATAATAATCAAAGAAAATTAAAAATTGAAAAGCATGATTTCTAAAAATACATTTTTTCTAAAATTTTTCCCGACTCCTATTGTTTGTATTTATTTAAATTTTCTTCCTTATACAAATTTTTATTAAAATATATTTGGCATATATATTGTGTTAAATTAAAGTGTACAACATGTTAATTTGATACATATATGCTTTGTAATATGATTGTCGTAAGGATAGACAACACTTCGATCATATCACATAATTATCATTTTTGTGTGTTTGGGATAATTAAGATCTAGTCTCTTAGCAAGTTTGAATATTATAATACAGTATTATTGTTTCTATTTAATATACTTTGCATTAGGTCTCTAGGACTGACTTTTTACCAGTTGCAATTTGGTAGCTTTAAACATTTCTCTCATTTCCCCAGTTCCCAGCCCTTGGTACCCACCATTTAACTCTGGTTTTACCAATTCAGATTTTTTAGATACCATATCATATTTGTCATATCATATAAGTCATATCATATTTGTCCTCCTCTGTCTCACTTATTTCACTTAACATAATATCCTTATAGTTCGTCCACGATGTTGCAAGTGGCAGAATTTTCTTCTTTCTCATGGCTGAATAATATTCCATTGTGTGCGCGCGCACGCGTGTGTGTGTTACATCTTCTTCATCCATTCATCCATCAGTAGGCACTTAGATTGCTTCCACAGCTTGGCTATTAAGAAAAATGCTGTAATAAACATAGTAGTGCACATATCTCTTGGATATCTTTTCATTCCCAAAAATGAAATAGCTGAATCATATGGTAGATCTATTTTTAATTTTTTGAGGAAATTTTATACTGTTTTCCATAGCAGGTGAACCAATTTACATTCCCACCATCAGTGTACATGCTCGTGAATGCTTTGTTATATCTGGTCTTCTTGACGATAGCCAATCTGTCAGGTGTGAGGTGATATTTCACTGTGATTTTGATTTGCATTTTCCTGATGATTAGTAATGTTAAGTATCTTTTCATGTGTGTATTGGCCACTTGTGTGTCTTTGTGTATGCGTGTGTAAAAAAGTATATTGAGTTCCTTTGCCCATTTTTAGTCTGTGTATTGTTTTTTAGTAGGTGGAGTTAGGGTACCAGCTTCATCAAATATCAGCTGGAGCCTTAATAAAAATGCAAATTCCTGAGCTTCAAATGCAGCTGTAAGTGTTATAATCTCTGGTGGTGAAGCCTGGGAGTCTTACTTTACATGAAAATATTAGAGAACTATAATGCCATATACTAATTACCACCATGAATGTTAATTTGACCTCCCTTCCCTAAACTCTTAAGGCATTTTTTTTTTATTTGTTTTCTGCAATCATTACCACCCTTCACATGGCTTACTTAATTGCTGGTATTTTTAACAGTGTGCATACTCCCAGGAGTCATGAACTATCTTTGCATCTTTTATTCTCCATAGCATGTGCCACAGTTACAGCAGAAATTCAAAAAACAGTAATTCAATATATGGCTCATTGATTTTAGTCACAAAAAAAAAAGAAAAACAGAGAAGCAGAGAAGAGATTTGTTAACTGACATAGGCTATCTCATGGAAACCTGGGAGGGCCTGAGAGACAGAAAGCTAGCAACTCTCAATCACGACTCTGAAGTTTCCCTCCAGGGAAACATGATCACCTTTGCCACTGTGATGGCGCTTGACATTTTATATCAGGGGTTCTGCAAACTTCACCCCTAAAAAGCTGTTGCTTTCAACAGTGTGTTTGATGGATGGTAAATTCTGGGAAACATGACTAACTCTGCTTAGCTCACTTCGACACTGAGGTCTTTCATGAATATGTAGGAAGGAGGAACCCAGGTCCATAATGCTGGCATTCATGGCGAGAGAGGCATATACTTTGGCAGTGCAAAACCTGTAAAGTGGGAAAATTTTCAAATGAAGGGTTTTTCAAATATTGAGGAGCCGCAGATGAAAAATGTTAACCCTGTGTTTGAATATAAAATTCTTTTTCCCCTAAAATGGTGATAGTCTAGGAGCTCTAGTTTATAACACATGACAGATTTCTCGGCTCTAGATTAGGGTGTAACTGCCAGACAACCAGGGGGTTACACATGTTTTCTATTCAGTACGAATCCCTTAAATTCTTTGGACTCTAATGTTTTCCTCTGTAAAATAAAGACCTGAAGTTATACTGACTGTAACATCTCTTTTTGCTAGACAAACTCTGCCATTCTTTGATTAATACCTACCCAGTGGTTTCAGTGAGAACATATAAATATTGGAGACCATTAATATTAATTAATATTCACTCCAGTTCAGCCTACATATTCTATTATAAATGTAATGCATAAAATTATGTAGGTCATATATACACAATGATAATGGGACAAAAAACAAGTCACTGAAGATTCTTCCTCAGGAAATTGAATTTTGGCTATTTAATATGATCACAGAATCCCAGAACTATCACAAGCCTGGAGTGTGATTGATATTTTTAAAGCAATATTTATCTTTTACTCCTTGTGATATATCCCTTATATTTGAATTTCTGTGTCCCCCTCCTCCTTTTCGGTAACAACAGGAATTCCTTTGTCTGGTTCATCTATAAATGTGTTGTGTAGCACATGATTTGTGAGCGTTCAATAGCTTTTTCTTGTTGTTTATTGGTTGTATGTTTACCTTTTGAACTTATGTAATGTTTTGTTTGATGTTAAATTGGTCATTTGGGGAGAGGGTCAGTAACCTTATCAACAATGCAAAATGAGCAAACAAGTTCCCTACAACCTCCAATAAGGAAGATAAAAAGTAGGCAAATTTATTGAATGTCAGTATGAACAGCTATTCTTTTTAAAAAAATAAAAAGCTGTGATCATAAATAAAATCCTTTTGTAAGATTATGGTTAATATATTCCTATTTTAGTATATATTTTTGTGATAGCATTAGCTTCTGGAATAATTGTGTTTCTAGTCACTAAAATAGGGAGAGGGTACAAACCAGAGATGAAATTTTCTGTGATAAAATATATTAAATGGAAATCATTAAATATTGATAATTTAATATTGGTGGAATAAAATATCAGAGAAGAAGGTGACAGTCTTTAATGAAATAATGAAACCTAATGAGATTTCTAGCTCCTCATCTTCACTTTCTAGATAAAATACATTCTTTTTTAACGATTACTGCAACAATTTTCCAGCAGCTGGTTCTCCATTATATCTGTGGCTATTTTCTTCCACTTAACCTGGGTAAGTGACCAGTAGAGTTCAGATCAATTTCAAGTGACTTTTCATCTGGCATGTCTAAGACACTTGATCCTCCTCTACATCATGCCATAGACCAACTGACTTTTACTTTGCAATGGCCTATCTTTGGTGAACTAATGACCTCACATTAGCCCAGTTTTTTCCTGAAGGCACTTCAGGCTTTCTCTGTCACTGATACAATTGTGTTTGGAAACATGGAGATCCGGGCTACCTGTTAATGCAGCATGCTTGTGCCCTCTGTTCCTACTCATGCTTTCTCCCAGATGCATCATTTCTGTCTTGTGAGTGGATTGTTTTTGAGCCCATCCTGTTGTATGATTTGGTTGTGTCCAGCAGAGCCAGTTCATACTAAGCAGTTCTGGACACATTTTCACACCGTGCTCTACGCTCAAGCATTTTGCATCTACCAGGGCCACATAACATAGAGTATATGTTTATCAACAAGTACATGATTCTTTAATGAGGACACCCAGGAGTTGGCATGTGATGCTCTCACCAGAGCACGTTTTCATGCTTCACCCTGCATTTTTTTGCCTCCACTGACGCCTTTAACATCATAGACTTTGGCAGTTCGTGTGGTCCATGTGGCAGGGATGCTTGCACTGAAATGTGGGCCTGCTGTGGAAGCGTTTCTGATCAGTCTCCTTTAGTGATGCAGTCTAGTGTATCAGTTAGATTCATTATTCTTAGATGTAACCCAAAGAGAACTAGCAGTTACTGTGCTTCCTTCACTGTAGTAGGGACTAAAATATGCAGGCATTTATTTGTCTTTGACATTGCAGGAAATGTGCTACTGGATGTCTAAAACTAAAATGAAGTCATAAGTCCCTGATTTTTCATAGAGTTTCCCTCCTACCCTCTAGAGGACATGTATTTTCCCAGGGCTTCTAGCATATGAACCACCTTTAGTTTGTCTCGTCTAATCACCATGATGTCATCAATTAGTATGTAATGGATTTGTATGACATTCAGCAAGATGCCTAGGCTATTAAGATCTTTTCAGACTACATCATGACAGAGGGTGGAAGATTTAACATGGCCCTGAGGCAAAACTGGAAGTGAATGTTTTCACTCATGTGGATACAAACTCTTTCTAATTCTCTTTTTAAGTTGGAATCTAAAAATAATGCATTTGCCAAATTAATTATTATGTCATCTACGTAAGATTTATTAATTTGTTCTAACAATGATAACTCTTTCATCTGTCAGTCTAGCTGCAACTGAGGGATGCTGTGATATTCTACGGGCATCCCCCACAATCCCTGTATTTTCGGCAGAGACTAAACTGGAGATGTAAATGATAGAGATATAAAGAAACCACCACCCCTACGTACTTTAGGTCTTTAATGGCAACTAATCTTCACCGTTTCTTTGGGGATGAAATATTATTAATTTACTTTTTCAGCCAGGGATTAGGGTAGTTTCAGAATATTCCACGTGGCCTTCCCCATCTATGATGGCCTTTATTCCATCAGCCAAGGCCCCAATATGGAGATTCCCCAAGTATATAAAAACAAATTATACTTTGGGGTTGGAGACATGACCCATAAGTGGGCCTATAGATCTGATGAGTCCTATGTGAGCTAAGTTTTAACATGAAGTTCATTTATTACTTTTTCTCCTAAATTATATCTTTAATGGAGAGGGACAATTATGAAGACACTTCGATTCTGTGGGTAGGAATACCAACTTGGTCCCTTGGAAGTGCTAAGTATTCTCTCTTACGCAATGTTCAGTCACTCCAGCAAGGTCTAAATGTCTTCAGAGAAAGAACTGGGGGAGTCGTTAAAGTTTACACCTGCTCATGTGTTGCAGGGTTCCTTTCTCCTAGGAACTTGGCCACATTTTCAGTCAATTGATTCTCGACCTAAAAGCTGGCTAATATCTAGGAACTGAGAAAGAGATTATGATTTGGGGAATAGCAACCAATTCTAGTATTCTTATTTCTTACTCTTCCTCTTTTTCTGATTATAGGTTTTCTCTAGCACCTTTGTAAACTGTACCATTTGGCTCCATTTCATACTAACAAACAGTCTCTGCAATTTCTTGCAGGTCAGGTCCCCTTGGCTGTTCCTCCAAACTTGCAGGTTGTTCGAGTAATTGTTTTCCAGAGGTTCTGTATCAAAACCTGGCTTATATTACTTTGGGGCCCTAAACCTCCATTGACATTAATGTAACCAGGTCTATGACTACTTCCATTATCATCTCAAGCCTGTAGAAGAAAGCCACTTCTGAACTTTTTAGTGCTAATAGTGTGGCTTTCATCAGTCCATTTCTAATGGCCTTGGAAGATGTCATGTACTCTGGGTTCTCCTTTGAAACATAAGCCTCTGATAGATCTGTCTACCTTGTATAGTATATCCAGTATATCCATTTTGATTTTAGGATAGTGGATTTTCTTCACCAGAACAATAGTGTTTGCATAATAGACTATCTTGGAAAGATCTGTAGCTATAAGAATCAGATTCTGAGTCTGCTGCTCAGCTGCAACAGCTCTTCCACTGCAGGAGATAACTGCCTCTTTGTAAACTGTCGAAAGGCCCTCTGTCTCTTACTTGTCTCTGTCTCTCACACTTGTTTTTTTATTATCCTTCTGTGGGTCATCAATGCTACTTACTAAGCTAGGCCACTGTCATTGCAAGCTTTGTTCCTTTCCTTAATGGTTGAATGCCTGGATATTACAAACTGGAACAGATGTTTATCTCTCCTGGGATATTTTAAGAGGTCATCATTTCAGTGAAATATTTACAACTGAGACCCAACCTTATGCCAGGCACTAGGCACTAGGACAATAATGGGCTCTTGTCCCCAGGACAACTGCTAGCTTCAAGATTTGCTTGTCTCCAAGGAATCTGGCCTTCAAAATTCCCTTACATTGCATCCAGCTCAGCCACTCAAAATTTCTTTAATGAATGTATTTCTTTGATCTTCTTGTCTACCATATGTTTGGGAACTATATCTCATGAGCGTTTTTACGTTTATGGGAATGTGAGAATTTATTTCCACTTTATTCTTACCTTCTTTATTTTACTCACCTTTCGTTGTAAGAAAGAATGACAAGTCAGACATCTTGTTACATTAATAATGCATTGATATTAGGCTATGGAATAAGGTTTTTATCTGTAAGGAACAATTCTTGTTTTTTGAATGCTGGAAGACTTCAACCTCTTCAGACTTGCCCTTCCAGACTTTGTAATTTTTACTGAGCAGGTATATATAATTGATAACTCTCTGACATCAGTAAAGCTCATAGCAATATCTTCTTTTTAATAATTTTTTAAGATTCAAATAGATACATTTTACTTGATAATATGATAATTATTAAAATATTTTAGAACTTATAAAAGTAAGTTCTCACACATTTATTTTAAGAGGTTTACATAGATTTAATTAATTTCTTATATTGGTTTTCTATTGATGCATAATCAATTATTCTAAAACTTAATGACTAAAAATAACAAATATTATCTCATTGTTTCTATAGGTCAGGAACGCCGGTGTGGCTTAGCACATGCCTCTGGTTCAGGGTCTCTCACTGGCTGTCAGTCAAGCTGTCAGTTATCTACTTTCTCTGAGCTGCTTCAAACATGAGGATTTGGGCAAGATTCAGTGCTCCAGAAACATCAGTCCTAGGGTGCCAACCTCAGAGCCTCAGGTTCTCACTGTTGAACAGAGACTCTCTCAGCAAATCGCCACATTAGCCTCTCTACAGAGGCCCTCACAAGAAAGCAGCAGACTGCTCTAAGAGTGAGTATGCTGAAGAGTGAATGGGGAATGATCACTCAAATGGAAGCTATAGCTTCTTATGACTCAATCTCTGAGGTGCTATCCTACTACTTTCGCTGCATTCTAGTCATTATAAGAGAGTCAATTCATCTGTCCCATACTCAAGAGGAGGGAATATCATGGGATAATATCAAGCAAAAGGGATTACTAGGGGTCATTTAGAAGCAACCTATAGGCCACCTTTTTCCTCCAGCAATTTTGGTAGAAAATTTGTTCATATTTTGATGATGATGTCTGTAATACAAAGAATATTATAATTAATGTATTCTATATTTCTCTGTTATTTATGTAGCTTACTAGCAGTGTGACCTTTGTCAGATTAATTGTGCAGAACCACATTTCTACTAAAAAATTTGGTGTAGTGATACAGGTCCTGTCCATACCACAAGGTCATAATTATAAGTTTTTCTCAGAGTGCCCCTTAGTATGGCTTCAGTATACATTCATTGAATAAAATACAAAATACGGTTTTAGTAATTACTTCTTTTATATAAAGTAACTAATTATACATTAGCATATGTAGCAATTCTGTAAATTTGCAAGTAACGAAGTTGTCTTTTTTTAAATTCAAACTGAAGTATAGCTGATACTTTATTTTTAGTAAATACACGCAGTGGAAGGTTTTCAAATAAATTATTATTTACCATTATTATTACTTGCCGTTTCAGTGGGAACTAATGTCGAACTTAGATGACATGAGAAATCGGTTCTGTCTGATTTCAACTCTCTCTGCTCTACTGAATTATAAAACTATAAGAAGAGCAGTCTGGGCAGTGCTCGCTCCCATTCTTGATGTCCCCATGCCCAGTCGTCACCTCTGCAGCCTGAGAGACCACTGACCGAAGACCGTGTGACCTCTTCACCTCTCAAGGTCTCTCTTATTTTTAACATGATGGGGGTGGACTAGGTGATTGGACAGATCCCTCTGAGGTCTTATCAGTTTCCTGGAAAGCTATTATAAACTGCACCTGTTTTCACAAAGAACATTTCTTAAAGTCGATCCCAATAAAGAGAAATTATTAACAATGAATCCTTATAATACTGAATGCGTGTCAGGGTTTGTCTTAGTTTATTTCAGGAATTATCATATTACATTGATATTTTAGCAATGACAAAAGAACAAATTTAGTTGAGTACGCTGTGTATGTTATCAAATTTATTTTTTAATGTTAAGAATAATTTAAACCATCTGGATAATCTGAAATAAAAGTGTTAAGATTTATGAACGTATTTTTATTAGATTTTGTTGTTTTCCAATTGTTTTAGAAGTTATTTTTATATTCTATAGTAAATTTCATTGATGCTTTCCTAATGGTATAATAAAATATAATGTTATATATTAGAAGGTCAAGTACATATTAGTTTTCTCTGTATTTTTTTAAATAAGAAGCTTTATTTTGTTTCAATAAAAATATATATTCCCCAAGACAGAAATCTGGTTTCAGAGGTCATTTTGTTTTGTAGTAGAAATGGTTTTGTAGTATAAATAGTAGAAATGAGATTTTTGTAATGTGCTTTTCATTTGTGTTTCTTGTGCTTTTGTAAATGCTGCTGTCATTCCTTTAGAAATGTGATCCTGAGGTATCTTTGGCAATGTCCTATGGGGAAAATATAGAGAATAATATAATCCGACACTTAAATAACCATAAATGACTAAATAAATGTCCAAGTCACTAGGGGAAAGAGAAGGTCATAGAATCTGTATTTCAGCTGCAGAGCAAGAATAAATTATGCCCTAGAGAATTCGGCTATGTTCAAGGAGGCAGAGCATTACCTGTGTTAACATATTGACAAAGGACAAAGAAAGGTTTAATTAACTTGATAGTTAACCTTAAAAGTTTAAAAGAGTCTACAGCTGGAGAAATATATGTCGAGTTCATTATCTCTTTACAGTAAGGGTCATTCATTTGTGTAACAAATATGGGTGCCAATTATGTGACAGGTTTTTATAAGGTTTACAATTTAATTGGAGAAATTGAGATTGACAGAATTATTAAACAAATAATTTCACAATTACAGACCCAAATATATGCTATGTATCATGATAGTATTTAAGAAGGGGCCTTATTTTGATCAGTCTTTGGAGGTCAACAAAAAGTGCTTTACAAAAGTAACCCTAGCTAAGAGCTGATGATTGAAGTCATTTACAAACTAATAACCAAAGGAAGAAAAGGAAGAGAAAGAATTCGGATAAAGAATAATAGGGACCTAGGTAAATGTTGCGTGTATGGCTAGCTAGTAGTGAAAAAAAAAAGTGTGGTTAGACAGAGAGAAAGATGAAAAATAAAAGTGGACACGTAGATATGGATTAAGATCTTTAGAGGGCCTAAGATTTGGAAATATTCTAATACTCAATCTTCTCAAATATAATTACAAAATTTACCAATGCATAAACAAAAGAAAATTGACAAAGTTTAAATTTCCTCTAGGAGACTAGGTTGATGCATTTTTTGAAATATGAGAATATTTGAAAAATTATTTTTGATGCCAATGCTTTGTGATTTCCTGAGGAAAAGCTACCTAGTGGGGATTCCAACACGGGGTGGGGCCCTGACCCCTCAAGGCATTGCAGGCCACAGTAAATTGTAGGACTATTTTGAAAGGAAAAGGTGACAACTCTAGTTGAAGAGGGACAGTTTGGAAAGAGGAGGAGGGAGTGTGCAAGTCCTGGCAAGAGGTCATGCAGTGATACATTCGAAAAATGTAATGTTGAAAAGAAGAATGTGAGAGAAAAGAAGACAGACTTGATTCACCATTAGAAGGTAAAGTTAAAACTGGAAGATTTGTGGCTTCTGATTTTCTTGCTTACATGGATTCTGTTTATTGAGATTCTAAATAATGGAAAAGCATCAGTTTTAATTAGGGGGGAGCTGTGATTATAGGTCTCTTTAATTTTGAAGAATCTTTGATAAATCCAAGTTGAAATATTTGACAGATGGATACAGCAGTCTTTAATCAGAGCAGAGCTCTAGGCTAGATATATAGTTTTGAGGGGCATTGACTTCAAAACAATACCTAGAGGAATTATGATGTTCACTCTTCAAGTAGCTGAAGAGGAATCTGAAAAGGAGACTGAGAAGGATTAAGCTAGAAAGGTATGAGGAAAATCAGTAGAGGGTGATGAAAGAGAAGCCCTGAAATATAAAAATAACATAAGGAAGCTAAACCCGAAATATCAATTCAGTTTTCAAAACAATAAAGGATAAATACGGAGAGCCCAGAGATAATGAGAGAGATGCTAAATCTCTGGAACACAAATCAGTGTATTAAATTCTCTGTGGGTTGTGTGTGTTTGTCTGATTTCTTCAAAGAGGTTTAACAGGAAGGATCATTTTATTGTCTTTTAAATTTAATTACTTAGGTTGATTGCCTATTACAAAACAGAGGAGAGAAAGAAAAGGAGAGAGTGAGGGAGAGAGAAAAAGAAGAGAGAGAGAGGAGAGGGTAGACTGTGGACAGAGGGGAGAGTGACAGGGATCGGGGAAGAGAGAGGCCGAGAGAAAACTTTTTGCTTTGTTTTTATGTTGCGTATGTTCTAGTAGGGAAATCTAGACAGCAAACACATCAGTGTGTTAGGTAGAGAAAATGTTGTGTTACATTGGGTATTTTGAGAAAATCTTTTCGTACAGTAACATTCGAGGAGAGCCTTGAATAAGGTGAAGCCTGAGCCGTGGGCATATCTGCTTGGTAGAAGGAAAGGGAAGTGAATGCATCTTGAGGCAGGAGAGAACCTGGCTTATCAATGAGCCTGGAAAGAAGTAGACATGGAGAGAACTGGGTGGTCAAAATATGTGCTACCTTTTAAGTCACCAAAAGGATGATGGTTTCATTTTATTTTGAGTGAGATAAGAGAACGCAGTCAAGGGGATGTAAAGTATAGCATAGGGAATGTAATAGATAATATTGTAATAACTACATATAGTCCCAGGTGGCTACCAGACTAATCGGAGGGGAATCGCGTCACAAATTATATAAATGTCTAACCACTACGCTGTTCACTTGAAACTAATATAGAATAATATTAAATTTCAACTGTAATTGAAAATAAATAATTTAAAAAAAAAGAACATTAGAAAATTTCTAGTGGAGACATTCATTTCTAGTAGAGACTTCCATTTTTAAGGGATTATCAGAGTCAATTTGGCCGCTGAGAACAGGCTGTAAAGAAGGAGAGTTTGAAATAAGAAGAGAAGTTAAGAGACTTAGAGAGTTCTAGCATATTAAAAATAACTCTTAGACTATGGTATTAGCAGCGAAGGTAGTGAAAGGAATTGTACACAATAAAATTCAAAATTTTTTTTGAATAGGAAAGTAGAGAAATGAGGAGATAGATATAAGTTTAGAAGTGTGTGTGTGTGTGTGTGTGTGTGTGTGTGTGTGTGTACTTTATTTGGAAGTGTATTAATTTAATATGTGAGTAACACACGTTAGGTATGGATGGAAATAATCCAGGAAGAAGTTTTTAAAAAGGAAAACAAATGCTAAAGTGATATACTCAGGCAGTGAGCCTTTTACACGTATTGATTAAGCGATTACTATGTGCCACACAATTCTAAGAGATAAAAGAATAAACACACGAAACACCCACTAATAACTGGGGAGAGACAGTAAATATATTATGTAAACATATGCTATTTAAGACGGTGCTAAGTGCTAAGGAGGAAGCCAAAGCTGAGAAGCGGGATGGAAACAGTGAGGAAAGGGGCTACAATGTTCAAATAGGGGGGTCGCGAAGAAGCGACTGTGACGAAGACATGAAGGACAGAGGCAGGTCTGTCATGTTGTGACAAGCAAGCTCCAAACTTCATGACAGAAATTTCTATCCTCCATAGGGTTAAAGCTGAGCTGACAATTTAACACCAAGCGAGTTCTTACTCGACTACTGAAAGGAGGACTAAAAAGAATACCATCATCTTGCATGAAAAGATTCTTTGGACAAACCAGAAATTTATCTTGCTATTTTTCAAAAGAACTTAGACAATGAAAGCTTACTATTCTTTTTGAATATATAAGAATGAGCATGTACACACATAACTTCCACTTGAAAAATCTAAATGTGCAAAATACCGTTGTGTGTATGTGTAACCATCAGAAGGAGAGAAAACGTGGAAAACTGTCTTTCATGATCTTACTGACCTTCTCAGTGTCTTTGTACCTAAAAGTGTATCTTATGGTTGTTTCAGAGTACTCTAAATTTGCATCTCTCTCCATGTCGCGTGCTTTAAACTACAACCTTTCAGTATGAACTCTGTGTGACTGGCACACCTGCACACGGGGAGGTGTATTGTTGGTACTCATTCATGCCGAGGCGAAGTAGCTGCCATAAAAAGAACTTTATACAGTAATCTTAGGAACATATCTTATTGAATCTTGATAGTACATAAGATTTTGATATTATGCAATATGTTCAAAGCTACGTCAATTTAATTTTATTAATGTGATTATGTGATGACATTTGTTATTGTAAAATTTTTAATTTTCCAAATTAATTAGTTGAGATAATATATTTACTTAGTAAAGAGCCTAGTGTGTCAAGGGGCTCAAAAAGTGATATTATATCAATATTATCTTAGTATATCATAGCAGAATATTAGTCAAATATAAGAGTCATATAATAAGGACATCAAAATCTCTAAATTTCTAAATGACCTTAGTATGATGAAGATGGTTGTTCAATGTTTGGAACTATAAAACACGCTCAATCATATACAATTTGCTAGGTGTATAGATACAGAAACTCTTCAAATATAAAAATGCAAAATAAGGGAAACATTAAAACACTTTGTGAAATAATGCAAAAGTTAATTAGCATTTTATCTTAAAATTAGCTATCTTCCCTTTATTACAATTAGTGAAACTGCTTAATTTTGCATCATATTTGAGTTCCAGCACAGGAATATTACCACGCAGGATAATCAGATGTTAACAAATATGGAAAAAGATATCATTATTCAGAGAAGTTCTGAAACTGCTATTAAATTAATAATATTTTCAAATCAAATTGTGTTACTTTTGTTTTAATTATTATTTTACATTAGTTTTAGGCATTCAGTACAATGATTACACGTTTATATAATTTATGAAGTGATCCCCCCAATTCCTCCAGCATCCATCTGACACTACACACAGCCATTACGATAATATGGACTGTATACCTTATGCTGTACTCCACTCCCCTGTGACTGTTTTGTAATTACTAATCTGTGCTTCTTCATCCCCTCACCTTTTTCACTCAACCTCCCTCTGGAAATCACCGGTTTGTTCTTTGTATTTGTGAGTCTGTTTTTGTTTAGCTGTTTGCTCATTTCTTTTGTTCCTTAGATTCCTCATATAAATGAGATCATATGGTATTTATCTTTCCACCTGACTTATTTCACTCATTGTAATACCCTCTAGGCTCATCCATGATGTCATTGCAAATGGTAAAATCTCTTTTTTAATGACTGAGTAATAGTTCATTGTATATATGAACCATAATTTCTTTATCCAATCATCTACTGATGGATGCCCAGGTTGCTTCCATATCTTGGCTATTGTGAACAGCGCTGCCGTGAACACAGGAGCGCACAGATCTTTGCTATCAAGTGTTTGGTTTTCTTCGAGTAAATACCCAGACGTGCAATTGCTGGCTCAAAAGGTAGTTTTATTTTTAATTTTTTGAGGAACCGCCAAACTGTTTTCCAGAGTGGCTGTACCAATTTGCAATCCCACCAAGAGTGTACGAGGATTCCCTTTTCTCCACATCTTCATCAACATTTGTTGTTTTTCAAGTTATTGATGATAGGTAATATCTCATTGTGGTTTTAATTTTCATTTTTCTGATAATTAGTGACCTTAAGCATCCTTTCATATGCCTATTGGTCATGTGAATGTCCTTTTTGAAGAAATACCTATTCAGGTCTTCTGCCCATTTTTAAATTAGATTGTTTTTCTGTTGTTGGGTTGTATGAGTTCTTGATAAATTTTGGATATTAACCCCTTGTAAGATACATCACCGTCAAATATCTTCTACATTCAGTAGGTTGCCTTTTCATTTTTGTTACGGTCTCCCTTGCTGTGCAAAAATTTTTTAGTTTGGTAGTCCCATTTGTTTATTTTTTCTTTTGTTTCCCTTGTCTGAGGAGATATATCAGAAAAAAAAATTACTAATAGCAATATAAGAGAGTTTACTACCTATGTTTTATTCTAGAAGTTTTATGGTTTGGGTCTTACATTTAAGTCTTTAATTCATTTTGAGTTTATTCTTGTTTAATGGCAAAAGAAGGTGGTCCAATTTTTTTTTTTTTTTGCATATATCTGTCCAGTTTTCCCAATACCATTTGTTGAAGAAACTGTCTTTACCCCATTGTTCATCCTTGCTTCCTTTGTCATAGATTAATTGATCATATAGATGTAGATTTATTTCTAGGTTCTCTACTCTGTTCCATTGATCTATGTGTCTGTTTTTATGCCAGTGCCATGCTGTTTTGATTACTGTAGCCTTGTAGTTTAGTTTGATATCAGGTTGTGTGCTACCTCCAACTTTGTTCTTTCTCAAGATTGCCGTGGCTATTTGGGATGTTTCATGGTTTCATATAAATTTTAGGATTTTTTTTTTTTTATATTGAAATAGTACTTAGATGTATTTAAAGTGTGTGGTGTCTATATGATTTGTTGCTTGTGCAAATACTTGCAACATTAGAATTAGCTCTTTGAGAGAGAGCAAGTGATATGGAGGGGCCAGCCTTGAGTGGGTGCTCTGCACTTCTGTGGTAGCTATTATAACACAGAGTGAAATGATCTACCTCTGATCAGGGATCTGTAGTCCATTAAAATATAACCGAGTTCAAGGTCACTTTGATATTCTCTTATTCATCATGAATTTTAAAATCAGAGAACCTTAGAGCTAGTGTTTTTCAATACACAGCATGGATGTGGATACAGTGAGCTTAAGTTCTACACATAAATCCTGAGAAAATTTCAAAGTGAAATTGAATTTTTATGCAATATTACACATAATATCTATACTATTTCTCTTAGTCAACAATAAACTATTATAAAAGGCATATATCCCTCTATTTCTGACTTTTTCTTGATTAATTATAGCACTTAATACATACACACATATCATTTAAAATATCATTTGGTAAATGAAAGCTTTACTTTCTTCAGGCGAGCAACTTGTGCAACGCTCATACAGTTGAAACAAAATGTCTATGTGGGCCCAGAACACAGAGTGTCAATTGTCTCACTGAGGGCGGTGAGATGGTTTCAGGTATTTAACAGACACAAAAAACAAGAAGAGAACAGCAGAGTCTTACAGATATAGCAATTACATTATTGATAGATAAAAATAATGTAATTTGAGAATATTGGAGTGCATTTGAATATGTTTCCAGTGTAAAGGCAAAGAAGATGAGGTATAATATGATAAATATGTCCGTCAAACATGCAGAATAATGCATGACCAGGAGGATGATGCTCTCCTTAGGAATCCAAACGGGTTACAAAAATTATTCAGATAACAATATATGGGTAATGAAAATTAATTACTACCCTGCTTCTAGATTCCCAATCAAAATTACCTTTTAGGGTTTATCGTAGTCATGAATTTATCTAACTCTGTTTTATAGTTACATTTGTTACAACAATCCCAGTCTGCCTAGGGAAGTATAAAAAAATTCCCCTATATAAAATTAGGATAAATTTTATAAGTGCTGCTCAGCTTCTATCTGTGTTTGCTCTGCTTTCACACAGACTACAGCCTGTGTGCATATAAATTCAGTTCATTGTATTTCAAGGAATTACTTTATATTTTCTTTGATTTGGTGGACTTGGAGTCATTCTTAATTACTGTCTTCCTCTACCTTACATCTGATATGACAGAAAATCCTGTTGTCTCTACATTCAAAATGTAACTTATCATTCCCACTAATTCTACTGGTTCCTCACTGGTCTGAAACACCATCATCTCTTATCTGGGCAGTAGGCCTCTTAAAAGGTTTGTGAAAATTTGACAATGTCTACTTAAATTTGACAAGGTGGGGTACAAGATCGCCTCCCCTTGCTTTGAGAATCACTGTTTGAGGTTAATCTACAGGTCATTGTAGGATCTCGTCACCATATTCTTGAATTCATTTTAATTTTAAGTATTTTATATAACTTGTAATTATCTGGCTGCTATCTTTCCTAACAAGATCTTAGATATTTGGTAAACAGTGCATTGTCTATTGGAGGGGACATCTAAAAGTAAAACTTGGCTATATTATCTATTATGCAAGAGATAAATTGTGGAATACCATGGAAACCAATCATATGTAATCCAAAATTATTACTGAACCTTTACTATCACAATGAAAGTATTTTCTGAACATCGAAAATGTGCTTCCGAGGAGAAATCACAATTAAGAAAATAATTAAAAATTGGTTCTACTTAATAATTTTTTAACATAAAACGTTTTATATATTTGCAATCAGACATTGTTATGTAACAAACCACTCCAACAAAGCCATAAGCATTTATTTTGAATACTTGAAGCAACTAACATCTTTTAGCTCATAAGTATACAATTTCGTCGGGCAGTTCAGCTAACCAGAGAGAGGTGGGCCTGGCTAATATCAAGTGGCAAACTTTTGTCACTGTATTCAGTCACAGGTCAGGTAGGCAGCTTTGCTGATCTTGGGTGGACTATCTCATAAGTCTGGGACTGTGGCTAGTATAACTGAACCAAACTGTCCTGGCTGCCCCCAAATCTCTGATTTTCCAAAAGGTTAGCTTGAGTTTGTTCTCATGCCAGAGGCTGAATTTTGAGAGAGTGAAATCCTACAAAGCCTCAGGTTCGGAAATGCCACACCATCAAGTCTACTGTGTTCTCTTGGCCTAAGAAAGTCACAAGGGCAGCTCAGATTTTGGGCTTAGCAAAGAGGACTCCACCTGGTGTTGAGAGGAGCTCAAAGTCCCTTTGCAAAAGGATACGAGAGACAGCTAATGGTACCATTACCATGTTCCACATGAATATTTTTTTAAAATGTTTGAACATTCCCATCTACATTCTCCTTCCTCCAAGCCTTAAGAGCAATACTAAGCCAGCATTGTTCAGACCAGTGGAGACTGGACATCCTGATTACTTTGCTATTTAGTGACATAGCAAAGCAGAGCCCGAAGGTCAAAAGAAATAGAAAGAACTTTAACTTTGCATGGAAGTCATTAGAGAGCTTCTCGGTTATTTATACTGTTATAAAAGGCATATTTTACAAAGTAAATTTGAACATTAGTGTCTACTTTGAATAACAAATATTTATTCAAAAACAATTATCAATGTAGCATAAAAGAAGAAAATCTAGAATCACTCCTGAGAAAATAACTTTAATGACTTTTCATAACTTAGTGTTTGCTTTTTAAGGGATTATAAGCCTCTTCAAACATCTGGCATTTGTGTTTCTGTAAATAATTCTTATTTGGGTGTTAATTAATTAAAATCAATCTCAATGTGTTTCACTAAAACTTGGAAAATAATCTCTGCTGATTGAGTACATAGTAAAAACAATTTAAACATTGATTTGTAAATATTTGAAACCATAGTTATTCTTTCCTTAATGACACAAGGTTTTCAAAGAAGTTCTTAATTTTTTAACACATGAAAATAACTTTTCTCCATTTAAATTTTATAAGATCTGAAAGGTGAATATCATAAATTAGGATTAATACCATAAATCATCTTGTCTTCAATTTATATGTTTCATTTAATACATATAATAAGTGACCCTTGTCTTTACTGGCAATGCATTCTGAATATGTGACTAAACTTTGACAAATTTAAATTTACTTCATTGTAAATGTATACTATATACTATATAAATGTAATAATGTTATAAATGAAAACAATACAAATGTGTTAGAAATATATATTTAGGATTTTAACAAATTTGGAAAAAATAGTAAAACATATTACCATTACATACGGCTATGTAGTATTAGTATAAAATATTTTAATTTTCTTTTTCAGTATTTTTCTCTGCACTTTAATATTTCCACAATATGGATAGGCTGTTCCAGATTGCCAGGTTCTATTCTTTCATAATCAGAAAGAAATTACAAATTGATTATTTGGAAAACTAAGCAAAATCAGCGAGTGCTCTTTTCATTTGCATAAGGCATCCTTTGTAGTCTGACTCTTTCCCTGCTATTTTCTGCTGCCTTTCCCCTTTATCCTTTAAGATGATTTTTTCGATAACCATGCAAGTCTAATTCTGTCTTGAAAATCTTCTTCTAGGAGGGCCCAAACTGATATATGCCAGGTTAGACGGGTTATCAAGGTGGAACTGAGATAAAACCTAGCCTCGGGTAGTTAAACCTTATGCTTTTCTCACCAAATCATAGTGTTGTTAACTTAATTCCACTGAAATAGATGATTAATTCATATACTTTCAAATATAACGGACAGTCAAGATCAACCAAAGTTTAAATTATCTGACTATTTCGAAGATCTTAAAATGCATTATTAACACAAAGAGGACAAAGCGATTTATGTGTGGTGCAAAGCTCCTCTCTAAACTTAATTTTAAAGAAATAATTCAAATGGACTCCATGATCAAAACTGCTTCATGAAAGTGTACTCAATTTCAGAATACTTCTAATCTCTTCTTCATACCATTCAGAAAATATTTTCCCAGTTGTTTATATTTTTAAAAATTCAAGTATAAAATATTAGGTGGAAATATAGGAAAATATTTTGTGAGTTTGAATCTCTGCCCTGACATCTAACAGCTGGTTAATGGATAAACTATTTATTCCACTCTTTTGTACCTTAGTTTCTTCATCTGTAAAATTAGATTGCAAATTGTTCCTGTTTAACATATGATATATCAAGGATTAAAGGAGTAAATGTATATAAAGTTACAGAAGGTTTCCTGGATCATAATAAGCAATGAATAAATTTTAACTTGTTTTTAAACAAGACACGGCAAGATGTGTTTAATTATACTCTATCAAATGAAAACTTTTGTGCCACAGAAAGATATCATAAAAAATGTTTAAAGACAGGTGGCAGAGTTTTCAAATGCTTGTAAAAGGCCTGAAAAAAATACATACATTTCAAAAAATGTGAGAAGGAGTTCATTGTTAGTGTATTTTTCAAGACAATATCAGTCCTATTTCTATGTGTTTTTCTTTCCTTTAAATTTAATTCATTTTGAAATGGTAATATCTGCATGAGACAATAAATTTTAAAAAGTTATATAATTTTAAAAACTGACAAGGTATAAGATATATCCAACACATCCAATATTGAGTCTGTCTCTCTATCGTTCTGTCTGTCTCCCTCTCTCTCTTTCACATCTATCTATCTGTCTATCTATCTAATCATCTATCTATCATCTATCACTTATCTATCTATCTATCTATCTATCTATCTATCTATCTATCTCTCATCTATCTACTTATCTATTTATCTATCATCAATCATCAATCATCTGTCTTGAAAATCTCATCCTATAAAGACAAAGATATATATATTTTAAAGGATATACATTTCTTTTAGTTCTAAAGGTTATAGCTAAAATGACCCCATAGGTATTATACATATTTATGCTGTAATCAGTCAGCGCTTGCTGTTTTTCTCTTTTCATGAGTGAGAAAGAGTACCTTTTCACGTGTTTCTGACATTGGTTCCTAATTTCTGCCTCTAATTGCTACATATTCTTTAAGTAAAATACTGCAATCTATTAGAAGTTTTATGCTATTGACACAATACCATTACAGGTGTTAGACAATTATATCAGAATTCAGTGAATTATTTAGATAATTAAAGAGAACTGCAATACACATGATGAAAATTAACTCCGTATACAAAAGTGTTTTTCTCCCTTAAATCCCAGACACTATCTCTAAAGTGTACACTCCAGATCCCAACCTTGCTATCTTGTCTCAAGTCCTCAAGCCTTCCTGAAAGAACCTACTTCTTTTATTTTTGCTGTTGTAGCCACTTTTGGAAAACCCTATTTAATATCTGCAAATTTATTCTAGAGACAAATCCAGATTTCTTCCAGATTAACTGTTCTTTTTCCAGTAGACATTGGTTTGCAAACCGACCCCTCTACATGAATGACAAGGACAGACAGAAGAGAGACATAGGCTGTTCTAGATTGCCAGATTCTATTCTTGAAAAGCAAAGAAACTTACCCATGAGATGATGTAAGTAGATCTCCTCACCCACCCATCAGAATCTTCAAGGTTCATATGGAGCCTTAATGGAGTTCCATCCCATATACCATCCAGATGGTATCAACACCTTACTCTCTCAAGGCTATGTCCTTGAACATGGCTCTCACTATGGGAACGGTGGGTAGAATGTACATTCTAAGGACAGAAGAAGGGGTGAGGCACCTTTGATTGCCTTGGTCCAGATCAAAGGTCAACCAGAGGTCACGTCCTCTCAATGACTTCCTCCAACACACCACCCCTTGTCACCTGGCTTTTACGTTCTTACGCAACCCCTGAGCAGTCGGCAAGGGGTTTCACCAGCATGGAGGTGGCTTGTTTGGTGGTTATTCTGGCTGTATCGAAGGCAGATACCACAACAATAATAAAAGCATATGCAAGAGAAAACACAGATTAAAGTAATGATCTGGTGATGGCCAGAGAGGAAGAGGTTTGAGAGCTTGGGAGAAAGAGTTGAAAGATTAAAGAAGTACAAATTAGAGAGTGTCACAGGGATGGGGAGCACAGCTTAAGGAATGTAGACAGCAGTAATGTAATGGCTATGTGTAGAGCCAGAGGGAAGATAGAGTAATCAGGGGGATTGTTCCATAAACTATATAAATGTCTAACCAATGTACTATATACTTGAAACTAATAATAAAAGAAGAAACAATGAAGAACAATAAAGGATGATCTGCAAGAAAAAAATATGATTCCCAAATAAATAACGATTTTTTCTACCAAGAGTTCCTTGATCCAAATCACTGATTTGTTAAGTCTCCTAGGCTGGGAATCAGATCACTCAGGGCGTTTGCTGTTTCCTCATGTGATTTAATAAATATGATACAATAGCTGACTCATCAGGTGGGAATACTCAACATTCTGTTTGGATAATGGCATAGGCTAATGAGGGACACTAGCTTATTCAAGTCTCAGTAGTCCAGAGTCATCCACTATGAGCCAACAGCCTTTTTAGTAGCCATACCAAGCTGTTGATAGCACTGTGGACAAGGGGTACAAAACCACTCGGTGCAGTTCTTGAATAGTTTTTCTGATTTCCTCATGTCCCCAGGAAATTTACATTGTTTGACAGTTACTACTTTTCTCAGGGGCAGTGCACTTTCTGGTTCCTCTTGGCATTTTCCCTCGGTGTTGGTTTGATTATTTCAACCGAGAAATAATCAAACCATGGATAGAGGTTTGCAAAGTTTGACCTTGTAGAGCATCGGTGCCCACTGTGTTCTCTGGGGTTGGACAGATCAAACCCCGTGTTGCTGTGGGGGAGAACACCCAATTTGCAGTGCTGAAGGGAACTTCCCGACCATAACCACTTGCGCTCCATAACCATCAACAGCACTGAGGGGACCAGAAAACTTCGGAGGGTTACAAATGTATTAGAGTACATTCGGCTCCAGTATCATCCAGAGCTATTACCTTTTGTTTCTTTCTGGGAGACCAGTGAATAATACACTAAAGATGAGACCTCCAATCATCTCCAATGGCCTTACCTAGAGGTAATCTGGGCCTGAATCCTATATCTGGGGTACAGGAGGCACCCACCCCAAATAACACTGTATCCCGGAGGCCTCTGCTGGAGCAGGCAGGACATCAGGGATGAGAGAGGAAGATAGGGCAGGTCTGAACTGTTGTTCAGGTTTTAAGACTTTTGGCAGTCTGACAGGCTGTTGTGTTGACATTCTATCTTTCCAGGTGGGGTCCTGGCAACAATGAGGTCAAACCATGTTTGCTGCCAGGTTGCTTTTACCAAACCCTTTATAGTTGATTGTAACAGCCTTTTGGCTTCTTAAGTTCTCTCTGTCTCGGGTTTTTCCCACAGTTCGTTCCCATTCCCGAGATTTGTCAGTTTCCCTCAAATTGGCAATGGATGGATTACCTGACATCATAAATGTCTTATCTCACAACTAGATGAATATTAGCATGGTTATTAGTGTCCCACACCAGGTGCTGGCGGAAGTCTAGAGTATCTCGGCTTCCATTCCTACAGTGACTGGGGCCCAATTAGACCTTCGAAGACAGGGGTGTAAATAGCTTATCTTGTTCACAACTCTCTAAGAATTTGTTGTGCTTCCTCTGTGGATTTCTAGGGTCTTACATGCCCAGGGAGATCTTCCTCATTGGTTCAAGCCGCCCTGAAGGAACCGGGCTGCACAGCAGGAGGTGAGCGGTGGGCTAGTAAGTGAAGCTTCATCTGTATCTGCAGCTGTTCCCCAGGGCTAGCATCACCACCTCAGCTCCACCTCAGATCATCAGGCATTAGATTCTCATTGGAGCACTGGTCTCTGGTGCCAAAAAAGATTGGGGACTGTTAATGTATATCATCCAGGTGGTCTCAACGATATATTTCTCTGTCATGGCTGGATGCCTGAAAATGGCTCTCACTGTGGGAAGAGTGGACAAGGGAGGAGTGAGGAGCTCCTGATTGCCAGGGTTCATCTACTTATCTATCATCTATCATCTACTGCTCAAATTTTAGAAATAATTTCATATATGTATATAGAGTCGATAAATTCAAATGATGGCTATGACTAGGTATGACAAGATGTAAATCTAGATAAATTGCCATTGAAATTGTTTACTTCTCCTCGATCTCTCTCTCTCTCTCCCTTCTCTTCTCTTACTCTCTCTTTTAGTTCCTAGTCAGCTTAATTCTTATACTCCTTCCTTCGTCATGGCTATATGGCCATTGGGAATTCAAACCCATATTATCTTTACAGGTCAAAATCTTAAAGAAAATATAAAAACAAAAAACAAAGAAACGAACAAACAAAAAAACCCCAAAACTTCAGGAGTAAGGAGAGGAGGGAGGTCAGTATTCTGTTTCCTTAAAGATCCAGGAATATTCTTAAGCATAGCCCTTATTATTCTTACTTGGATTACATGTCATTTCTGAGCCAACTGCCGTGTCTGAGGCCTTGCCTTAGGTTAGACAACTCTCTATTTTTTTTTAATGCCCAGTGCTGTGGGAGGGTGAGTGAGGGCAGCCCCACTAAACAGTATAATTGGGATGGCTGTGAGATAAGACAGCTGGGCATACTGAAAGTTCTCTTCTACTTATATTTTTTGAATCTCCCTTACATATATGCCAAAAGAAGAAAATACAAACCCGTAATTGAATCAAGTTAATTTCTAATGACCAATTTCTTAGTTAAAAGGACCTCGGCATTTTTACATTACCTTACTACTTGTACAAATTCAGTAATTAGTCAAAGGCCATCCTCTGCAGTTTCTGATGGTGGGTAGGAAATGGGTCATTTTTCCACTTGAAGTTTTGTTCATATCTTTTCTCTTTGTAATGCACACCAAACATGTACAAATGTGCCTATACACACACACACACTCACACATACTCACTCCATGTAAATGGATGTGGAGTTTTTCATCATTTATATTTATGTGCATACAAATTATAGTGTGCATATGTAAAATGAGTCATAAAATATGTACAGATTAATTATATCTGGAGTCAATTTAGAGATTATTTTAAGTCATACATATTGATTTTTAAAAATAGAACAAAATATAGACTTACAAAGTCATGTTGTATTTGAACTTGTTCAACTCATACTGTGATTCTTGGAACAAAATTATGATTATTGCCATCTCATATAGGATTTATAGAGCATTCTGAAAAATAGATTTGGTTTACTCTCTTTAAAAATTTCCTGTTACCTCAAACAAAATCTTCAATTAGTTTAAAATAATGTAGAGATACTTGCAAAAGTGACTGAAATAGCCAGGTTTAGTTTTTACTTCTAATGGAAAGCATGTTTTAAAATGTCTAATAAAGCTTTTTAAATGTGTAGTCACAGATGTTATTTCTAAAGCCGGAATTTAATTTCTGCCTGATTTGAAAAATTGTATTTTTTATGCAAAGGCACATCAAGAGAACAAACTATGAAAATATAAGAGAAAGATTACTGAAGATGCTACTAATATAACAGAAAATGTAGTTTTCAGTGATCGAAAGAGTGAAATGACAAATGCCAAAAAAAGAAAGCATTATATAACAATTCATAACAGGTGCAAATATAGTGACCTTGATATAATCCTCACCTTGTAATCAGTTTTGACTTCTGGTTTTCTTATATTGAAGTACATGCAGGATTTGAATTATAATATAGATGTACATAAACGTAGTCAATGACAAAACTCGGTGTAACCATAAAAATAAATTTAAATTGTGTTAGATGATGTTGCAAATACACCTAAACTGTATCGAAAATTGAAAAAGTTAAAACATAACCATGAAGAATTATGGAGAATGTTGGAGCTGCTTACCTGTCTAACAAAGTGATTTTAAACTATTACGTGTAAATAAATTCCACAGTAGTAAGACATAGAAAAAAGACCTGTTGGCTGTCACAAACTACAAATAAAAGACATTCTACTGTGAGTAAAACCTAATGTTATTTTTTTCAATTTATGATTTCAACAAGATAGTGCATTAAAAACACCAGTGTGAATACACATAGTAGGTGCTAAGTAAATATTAGCTTCTTTTCCTTACGGAAAAAAAATCAGAAAGTGACAGTGTTTTAAAGAATGCTAATATCTAGAAAGCTGGAGTTAGTGTTCAGCTGTGTTGGGAATATACTTAGGAGCCAAACTGCTGGGCCATAAGGTGGGCATATGTTGAGCTTTAGTTGGTACTGCCCATGATTATTTTTTTTTTGAGTTATTGTACCAACTTACACTCCAACTAGTAATATATGACTTCTGCTCACTCCAAATTCATGTCAACACTTGATATTGTTGGTCATTATGATTTTAGACATTCCACTGGATTTTTAGTTTTTTTTTTCTTACTATGGTTCTGATGATAAATTATTCTGAGAAGTTTTCTACATGTTTGTTGGCTATTCGATTATTTTTTTGTAAAGTGTCTGTTCAAACATTTCACCTATTTTTAAATTGAGTTGTTTGAAATTTTCTTATTGATTCATAGGCTTTTTTTGTATATTTTAGTTTTTTGTATATTTGTTATACCTAACAAATTTCTTGTTAGGTATAAGTATTGCCAATACCTTCTCCAATTCTGTGCCTTGATTTTAATGAAATACAATTTATCAGATTTTTGTTTGATGGGTAGTGGTGGTTTCCCCCCCAGCCTTGGGTATTAATTATCACTTGTCTAAAATCATCAGCACTCTGCTAAATAATTTCCAGGGGTCGGGGTGAGGGAGTCTTGGTAGATCTCTGGCATTTTCTTTCTCTGCAGCTTTTTTCTCAGTCCTGCTAACTATGGTGTACTCCATCAAGAAGCCTTGGTCTCCTCAGACACTCAGCTCCATCTTCTTAATTCAAGGAGTTCACTGGGCTAATGAGTAGATTTCTCCTCCTCGTGATGTGGCCTGGAAATTCTCTCCAGACAGTGAATTGGGGCAATTTCAGTTTTCACCTAGATTGTTTCTCTCGGAGATGGCTTTCATTTAGATGCTTGATGTTGAAACTCAGTGTTTTATATATTTACCCCTGTTTTGAGTTGTTTTACACGGGAGAGTAAATCAAGTCCCTGTTGTTCCATCTTGGCCCAAAGCAGAAGCAGAAGAAACAGAAATCACTCTGTCTTCTTCATTTCTCTCTTGTTGTGTGTGTGTGTGTGTGTGTGTGTGTGTGTGTTGTATTGTCATATATATTTTATATATATATTTAAAATATATATATACTATTCATGCACAAATATATACATATTCATATATATATACATATTCATCACATATATTTCCAGCCGTCTATATCCTGAAGACAAAGACGTAGGTCTTAAAGATTTGTTCTTGTGGAACAAATGGGAGGAATGAAATGATAGAGAAAAACTATCTCAAATTGAAGTCCTCATATATTTACTACTTTTAATATATAGAACTGTTGCAGCATTAGTACTAAGAGTGTTCAAGGAGAACTCATCAAATGGGTAGAGAAGGATTTCAGTCATTTTTCTTGTCAAGACATCCTACAGCTGTCATGGCAAAACCTTAAGAAATGCTTCTTATTTGGTATTTTTGCATTTTTTTTCCAATTAATACACACAAACAACATGTAATTAATTTTCATAGATATACTGGTTACACATTTCCTCCGATTATTACCATGTGGGTCTTTATTGGCTTGAATTTTAAATTTGTCTTTGAAATCTGACACTTTATTCAGTCCTATTTCCTAGGATCCTTCTAAATAAATTCTCTCCCATATTGACTTGAGTTTTTTGGCTACTGCTTCTCTAGTTATTAAAATCATATTTATTTTTAACCCTTAACCTAAATGCAGCCTCTTACATGAATTCTGTCTTATGTGATCCCCATAACACCTTGAAGATATTTGTTTTATAAATAAAATATATAACATTTATCAAGATAAAATTTTTCTTATCAGGAAGAATATGGACTTACAGTTGGAAGAGATATGTATTTTTAAAAGTTGCCTTGACAAGCTTATCTTCACATGAAACCAAACCTTTAGAATCATGGGATAAATAAACTGATGTCTACATCTCTATAAAAATATTGAAAATTTTTTTTCTGAGATTAGAAGAAAATTTATTTGCTCATGGTGGAAATTAAAGAAGAAAAATTCAGTTTACTGGCCTGGGAGAATAGTGGCCTTCTTTCAAATAGTACATTTGAAGGAGAATAAATGTGTCTAGGAAGGGTTTTTAAGTTGATCGCATTGGGATATGCTATCATTAATTAAAGTTTGCATATTCTGATGACATTACAAGTTCCCTCTTATACTTAGATTCACCAGTATAAGAAATGTGTAAGATATTTGTTAAGATTTTCCTGAATAACTATGGTTGTTAAGAGAAACGTTTTTTAGAGGAAGAAAAAGTTTGATATCTGCTTGAGGAGGCGTGGGTCTCAATCTTCATTCTGGTAAGATAAATCTATACTGTGATATAAAAATATTGGTTATGTCTAATGGTGACAGACCCAATGTCCATAATTAAAGAAAATTCCAAATTGAAGGAAATGTTTCTCTTTAAGACTCAATTAATGTTATAATTCTCTTCACTATGTAGTTGCTAGAAGGAAGGCCAAGCTGAAATAAAGAAGGGCAGGCTAGGAAGATGACTGCTTGATTTAGGGAAATACCAGAGGCTTTGTTACTGTGGTGTGTGTATGTGGTGATATTGCTCAAATTTACTAAAAATTAGCTTTTTCTCTTTTGAAGTTAATTAGTAACTATTGTTTCAGACTATTATTTTGAAAGTATTAGGAATCAGGAGATATGAACTTTAAATAAATATAAATAGATGATAGATAGATAGGTAAATAGATAGATAGATGATAGATAGATAGATAGATAGATAGATAGATAGATAGATAGATAGATAGATAAACAGACACATTCAGAAAGAAAGTTGGCAATAAACTCCACAAAATCAAATACCTTTGAGTGACCCTCCCAGACAATATGGACAGTAATCATATTGTGGATAGTAGCAGAAATTTTAAAGACTGGTATGTTCTTCGAATCCCCAGACTCACTGAAGAAATAAAATAACTTGTCTTGCACTTTTGTCAAATAAATTTATGCATTAACAGTTGCCAACCTAGATCTAAACAGTAGATATTTCTATGTTTGTTAGTCTAATTTTTTTAACTTTTTATTTTTTTCATTATTAGATTTTTTCTTACTGCTTGAATATATCTACCTTTGAGCAGTGTTTTTTTTTTTTTTTTTTTTTCTGAAGCAGTATGTTCTTCTGTGATGCATTCAAGGTCACAGTCTCCCTACCCTTGCCTGCCAAACATAGGCAGAGCAATAAAACAGGTAATACTCTTACTCAATTGAGGTGCAGATCTCATTTATGCTGAACATCTGTGCAGTATGAATCCCCATATTACACCCTAAACACCAATTTTTTGGTAATATTTTCGACTTTGCCTCTTTGCATTTTTATTTACATTGATATGACTCAACTGGGACATGCTGTTGTTGAGGCATGCATAATTTTTAATGACATTAAATGTAGTAAAAATCGTACTACTATTAGGAAAATGTCAGTTTTAAGCAATGCAATTTCTAATAAGAAACAACTTAGAGTGGTATTAAATATTAGGTAATAAGTTGCTTCAGTATTCAGAGAGTGACACTCAGGGAAAAAAACATTAGATCATCATATCATAAATAAAAATAGATCATTTTCTGTGATAATATTAGGACTGTGTCTCTTTTCAGCTTTGATTCTCTTCTACCCAAAGATTTCATTTCCCTGCAATTTTGATTTCTAAAATAAACGAATTAGGACTGTATAAATCAAAGGCAAATCAATGGTTACAGCAAGTAGCGAGCTTAGCAATATGCATACTATTTTTAGGCTGATAAATATTTAGATATTTTTCATATGAGAACTTCTGTATATTCAAGCATAGAATATTTAGATAAGCATAAGAGTAAAACACTTCTAATTCATTTGTGTTCTTTTTCTTAATGATGAGTATGAGTAAATATATTTATAGTAGGCTCAGGGACCTATAAATAAATAGTTAGCTGTGTCAAATTTCCAGAATGTTCGGAACATTAAGTCTTGCTAGCCCATTTACTGAGCTGGCAACTGGTTCCTCTATTGTTTATCTATGAGTATAAAAGGGTGTTCCAAAACCTCAGTCTAAAGTCATTCTTCGGATACTACTAAGTACATTATCTGTAGTTTATGGTTCATACAAAAATAATCATTTTTCTTAATCTCTTGTTCAATATTATTTTCTGTTTATACACATACACAATCAGAAGAAGAGTTTGGTTTTAAAGAATTACACTCAGAGATGAAACGCTTTTTAAATTTTTAAATTCATTGATATTTTCCCTTCACAGTATATAAATTGTGTAAATCTGTGCAAACACTTTGGAATGAACTAATCTTTCTCCGTGCTCCAATAATGCTGATTCCTGCTGGTAGTTTGACATCAATCTTATAAAAATTAGACATTTTATGTTCTCCTTCATTCACAAAGTGAGTTCCTTACAGAAATGGATAGACTCTGTAGTATCTGGCAGAAATTAAACCCTTGATAAATGCTTTCTAAAAAATTACCTGGATCCATCCTGCATAATGAAGAGACATGAAAATTTCTTAGTGGACAATAAGCTAATGACATCTGGGCTGTTTTTAATTTAGATTCTTCAGCTTGACTGAGATATGGAAGACTTTGCAGGAAAAAATTATGAAATAAGAAGCAAAATTCCTATGAGAAAAGCCTAATATAATTAATAACTGTGATTTACTGTGTATGTCGTCAAGGTACTTAATAATAACTAAATACATGAATGTGAAGTAAGCTCCTTAGAGGCAGTGTCACAAGTTTGTATTGTATATTTTGGGGGGCCCTCGTGAGAAATAAATCAGTATTAAATAACAATTATCCAGTATAGTTATTTCCATTGATCCAATTAAGCAGTTGTTTGTTAGGGTTTCATTTACTTTGAGTTATAAAGCCATAGACTGAGGTATGGCTTATGCCATTAAAATCGTGTTAATTAAAAATAACTACATTTTACCTCTCTTTGAAGCAAAGCGTATAGAACAGGGTTTTCCAACACCCGGGCCACAGACCGGTACTGGTCTGTGGCCTGTTAGGAACTGGGCTGCACAGCAGGAGGTGAGCAGCGGGGAGCAAGCGAAGCTTCATCTGCCTCAACTCCACCTCAGATCATCAGACATCAGATTATCATAGGAACACTGGTCCCTGGTGCCAAAAATTTGGGGACCATTGATATAAAATACAAAATGACTTTTTTTCTTACTTTAGGGACTTCATAATCATTTTTCCATGAACTGCTTTGTTGTTGTTGTTGTTGTTATGCCTTAAAAAGCCTATTTAAATTTTATCCAAATGAGGAAAGAAGACCTAGAATTGGCTAAGACAGTGAGATATGGTATCCTTCTGAAAGTGTGGTGATCAAAACAAATAATATAAACAAACGAAAATGACAGCAGAAATAATAAAATAGACTAAACAAATCTTATGATTTACCAACACGACATGTTAAAAAATAGAATTAAAGGAATATTTTTTTATAAGTTTTATTTGTCTTCCCCAAAATAAACAGTCAAACCCAGCTGTGTGGTCACTGACATTTTTCAGTGTTACAAGATATTATTCCATGCTAGAGAAAGGGTTGGGATTTTTTTCTGAGTTGAGATGTTTGCAGATTTATGAAGTAATAAAATATTCAGTGAACAGATTATAGAGCACTTGATAAAATGTTCGAGGCATATAAATAGCAGGAGATGTGGTCTGTTGGGAAAAGGAGATACACAGGTACACACGCATGCCCCTCCACCTCTAGCAGTTTTGTTGTTCTATTGGCGAATGGGGTGTGGAGGACAGGGTCAAGGAGGAAGAAAGGACAGAACAGGAAGGGAAAATGCAGGTGAGATCTTTGGAGGCAGTTGCACCCTTTCTGAAGGTCAGACGTAATCGTCACTTTTCCCCCAAATAACTAAAGCACCACAGCTTTCTCTGACAACTCCTCTGTATTGCAAATATTAAACAGTAACTGAAACTACTAGTTAACACTTTTTTAAAGGAGAACACTATTTTAAAGTTATAAGCAATTGGTATTAAATTCTCTTTCATTCTGTTGTTTTGATTTTTTTTTAAAAAAAACATTAGTTTTATCTGAGACACTTTGTCTATCACCTTTTCCCATGGCGTTTATGCGATTTACCAGACATGACTAGTGCCAATTGAGTAAAAATGTATGGCTGGCTCTTATACTTATGTAAATAATACTAGAACATAGAAATTTCTAAAGGTTATGTGAATACATATTTAAGATGCAGAGAAAACCACCCAAGTAACAGGAGATGGGAAGGTACTTTGTGGAGCCTACTGTCGGGAGGGTGCAGACAGGTCCTTTGAAGCTAATGTACTCAGATTTCCTGGGGCTGCTGCTATTTTCCACAAGAGCAGCCTCTGAATAAGAAATATCTCTGTCTAATTCTGCCGGAGACAGATAAGTCTGCCAATTGAAACTGTAAAGCGCTGACAGCCAAAGGCATTGGTTTTGTAATAGCAAAAGACTGATGTTGAAGTATCAGAAATGAAGTAGCAGTCTCTGACAGCAAGAAACTAGCATGTTTGACAAGAAATTGGAACCATGATCATTTCTAGTCAAACAAGACATCTGTTCATTCAAAGCGTCAAATTTACCTTTATTGCCAAAGTTCAAGATTCATTTCACTACTGACACATTCTTTGCTTTCCCCCTTATCGAGTTTCCAAACTTACAGAAGCACACGTATTTGATATGTTTTACTAGATAACAACCTTTGCTATTTTCCTTTTAATAAGGACCATATAAAAAGAATACAATGCTTCCCACTGTGCTCAATTATATCACCACACTCATTTATAAAATCTACTCCATTTAACCATCAAGTCTCTGCACACTTCAGATTTTAAAGAAATTTTTTATTCCAACGTCTATCAAATTTGAGCTCCTTTCAGTTGTTATCCATCAGCTTTAAACACATTTATGATAGATTAGACTCTCTGGATTGGCTTGATATAAACTATAGAAGAAATGTCACCTTTTTATATGATAACAGAAAATTAATCAAACTATAGTGAATGAAGAAAATGAAGCTCATCTACTATTCCTCTAGATATTAAACATAGGCAATACTTAATTTACAGACTTTGGTTAATCCCCTTGGATATTTCCTCCAAGTTTTAAAAGCTATGTAATAATTTATGAAAACCAAAGTAGCAGACTTTGGAGCAAACTTTGAATACATGGAAAGGCTTAGAGACTCTTCCCATGAGTTTTAAGAGTAATTATAAAATAACAACTGCCAAATGGATAACAAACTTCATTTTAGAACTTGAAAGTGTTTTTATATGTGCTTATTTTAATATTGTTATAATGAACGGCATTTTTCCATTTTTAATTTACCAAACATCTCTAAGTCAAAAACAATTTAAAACATGTCCCGGTTAACTACAATCTTAATAGTTTCTTAAATCGGAATTAAACTCCCATAAATATTGTATGTTGTAGAAAGTAAAAGCAGTTATCACTACGTACACACCACACATACTGGTATATGTTGGCAGAATGAGAATTTATAGTATAATTTAAATAGGACTTTAACATAAGTTACACGTTTTTAGTAGTGGCAGTAACAGCATATAAACAATGGAAACATGAACTAATGACTCAAAACCCTATTGTTCCCTAATTATTGATGTCAGCTTATTACATTCTATTGCATGCATAATTTACATGACAAATTCTATTGCATAATGCAGCATTTCTAAAATAGCTTGGTATCATGAAGCATAAGTAATTTGTTTTTAGTTTACACTATTTAATACAATGTGACTTTTGCCAACAAAGTTGTTAAGCATATAGTTTGAGAAAAAAATCAATAAAATTTTGAATTTTTATAAATCGTGTATAGTTCCAAATGACATATATTCTATGGACTTTAACTTTGGCGTCAGCAAATAAAACTTAAAATCAAAGCTCTACAATATATCTATTATCTGGCTTTGTAAAAGTAACAATACTTCTCAATTTCATTTTTCCCATTTGCAAAATTCATGTGTTGGGAGTCTCAGCTTGAGCCTAAACTATATTCATCATTGGGGTTTACATACATAGGAAGATGTGGCATGACGAAAAAAGAATAGGACAAATCCTGGGAGAACATTAGCTACGTGGGCTGGCATGGTCAGAGTGGTTACAATCAGAAATGGTGGGATTTACATCTTCATTGCTTTTATGCTGCTCTTCTCAGCTCCTTTGAGATGGTCCTCATCATCCTAGCGATGGACTTCAAGAAAATAAGAAAGATCTGAATTGTATAGAGATCACTAAACTACTCTAAGTATAATATGGCAAAACTCTGGGACAAAAGGCAAGGTAAATGATTCTTCAACTTCATTTAAGCTGTTCCACTTAGGCACAACTTTGGTCAGCTCTTTCAGGGAAAGTATTCAGATTTTCCCCACTCCCACTCAATGCTCTTATTGTATATCCGTTTGGAGTCGGGCGATGTGCTTGGTATTAAGACAATTGCTAAAAATAGGACATGACTTTCAATAAAACTTTAATACAATAGCTCTTGATTTAACTGTTCTTTATAATAAGTATTTTATTTTTATTTCTACTATTACCACTAGCTTCCTGTATTTCACTACCACTACTACTGATACTGATACTATTTTAATAATAAGACTTACTTCGACAACATTTTTATTGGGCAACTCTCCTCTGCTAAGGTCTCAAAGCCTAAATTTCACTTAAGAATTCTCCGTGGATTTCTTTGGTTTCAGTATCACCACTGGTTTCCAATAATTCCATCACCAACTCGAGCTCTTGATTACCATACAGATGTGCTATAAGCATCTCGAACTCAACATATCACATTTGAACAGATTATTTATTACTTTTTCTTCAACCATATTCATTCTATTGCCTCTTTGTCAAGTATTTTAAAAATATTTTTATCTTCTTTTTATTCTCACTTTTACTGATGTCACTCCAGATTTCATCATCTTTACCTCAGCCATTGCAGTATGTTTCCCATTTTAGCTCAGCTTTCTAATCCTCATACAATTCTCCGATTCTCTTTTGTGACCCTATCTCCTAGGGTGGGACATGAGGTCACCTCGCTTTGAATCTTACGTCATCAGACTATGTCACTTTCTAGCTCCCCAGTAGCATTTATCTACTGCCCAAGCTTTCCTCTTTGTACCTTGAAGATTTAGTAGTTGCCTCCATGTTGAACTCCAACATGTCTCTTGCCATAATTCTTGATTTCAATATTTATATATGTATCATTTTCCTTCTGCTTTGTCCTAGTTGCATACTCTAATTGAGTTACTCAGCCCTATCTATAATGATGTCCCAGATTTGTCATTAGCAATAATTGTATTCTTACATAATCTCAATTTCCAGCACACAGATTCTCATTCACTATGTTACCAGGGGACTTTCTCTCACGCTCTGACTCCAACAATTGTTTGACCCAACCAGGGCAAGTAATTTATCTTTTAATCATTCTTCATCCCCATCGAGTCTTTACTTTCCTTCCTTTGTCAGCTTAAATTATTACACTCTCAAGCCCATTGCCATTCTCTCCATTACTATGACTTCTTTAGCAAAGTCCCAGTCCTAAGGGGAAAAAATCAATATTGGTCACTTTGAGCCTGCACCATCACAGACAAATGTAAATAAAACACACACACACACACACGTGCACACACAACCGTTTCAACTGTTCTTTCTTTATATTGAGGCCACTAAATTTGAATGAGCCTTGATCAATTCACTCTTCCATTCTCCTGGATGACTATTCCATAGTTTCACATCCCCGCTCAGTCTTCTAATGCTTCCTCCTCCATTGTTACTTCCAGCTAATTATCTAGCTCCTGTTTCAGAACCACAGTAGAACTCTCTTTAAAAAGGCCTTTGCAAGCTCCCACCATCATATCTACTTACTGCATCAACATCTAATACACTCACTCTTCACCCAGGCTGACTCCAGGCTGGCTGTGCTCCTACCAAAGGCCAACAGCTCCATTTGTCACCACATCGTCTTTTGTCATTCAGGGACAGCCATTATCTACTGTGATCTTGCTTGCTTCCTTGTTATTTCTCTATAATAGAAAATTTACATAAGCATTTAAACATGCTTAAATTTTTCCTCTGTTAAAGAGAACCATCTCTTTATACCATATCTTCTATAGATAACACTTCAATTATCTACTTTCTTTTATAAGAGTAACTCAGAATTGGTCAAGGTCTAATTTCCCTCATCTTGTTCCTTCTTGAAACTACTTTAATCAAGTCTTTTTTCCCACTGCTACACCGGAACTACTCTTGACAAGCTCACCAGTCTCCACGGTGTTCAATTCTATGGTTAATTTTAAGCCCTCATTTATTTGACCTTTCAACAGCATTAATCCCTCTATCTTGAAGCAATTGAAACACTCTGCTCTCTGGAAGCTATATTCCCTTTTGTTCTACCTTAGTGTTTCTTTTTCAGTTTTTTTTTGTTTGTTTATCCTCATTTCTTCTCTCCAGTCATCAAATTCCTCTGTTTGATAACTTTAGCAAGGAAATTACATTTTGTATCCTCTTCTGATGATCTTATCCAGTTTTATGGTTCATCAGCATGCTGAGAACTCTGAAGATGATAAATAGATGATGATAGATAGGTGATATATGATAGATAGATAGATAGATAGATAGATAGATAGATAGATAGATAGATAGATGATAGATAGATCAATCCTACGTTTTTCTCCCAAGCTTCACTCCTGGGACTACTGCTCCCTATTTGGGATCACTACTTGTATATTCAAAAGCCATTTCAAACTTAACGTATCCCTTTTATTCACTACTGATATTCTCCTCCAGGTACCACCTGCTCCCCCTGCAATTTTCTTTAATCTGGTGTTTGGAAACTTTTTTTTTTTTTTCCATTCAGAGTCAGCCACTTTATCTTCTTTCTGCCCACCCCATATATAATTTATCAATAAATGATGCGAGCTGGACCATTTCTCACTCTTCCACTGCTACCATCTGGTCCTAGGTGCAATCATCCCTCACACTGATTATTGTAATATCATCTTATTTAGCCTTTCTTTTTCTGCCTTGCCTCCTACTTCAATCTGTTTTTAATGCAGAACTCATATGATCCTCTAGAAATATACATAAAATCAAGCCACTAAAAAGTGGCTTTGAGCAAAAATGCTCAAAATCACCCAGGGACTTCTTATCTAGGCGAGTACCAAAGGTTTTACAATAATATACATCATCTTCCTCTTATTGACTTCTGTGACCTTATCTCCCATGCCTCCAAGTTTTACTCCCTCTAGCCTTTTGATCTTTATTTAGTGTGATTTATAAAAAATATATATTTGGTTATTCAGATGACTGAAATATATTTCTCATATATACTTGGTATTTTTCAACAGTTTCTGGCACAGAGCTCCTAAAACCCTTGGAATGTCGTAAGTGAGGAGCTCAATAAAGGTGTCTTCTGTTGTGTTAATGAGGTGACTTTTGGAGAGCACCTAAGGGTGGCACTGTTTGACAGCACGGTCAATCTTGTAATTAGAGAGCTGGAAAGTCCAGTCCCATGCTCTATCCTCAAAGTTCATAGAGGGGCTAGAGATTGAGTTCAATCACCAATAGCCAATGATCAATCATGTCTATGTAATGAAGTCTTCACAAAAGTCCAAAAAGAAAGGGGTTCAGAGAGCTTCCAGGTTGGTGAACACACACAGCTGCTGGAAGATGGGGTCCCCAAAGAGGTCATGGGTATTCCATGCACGTCCTTGCCCAAATAACTCATCCTATGCATCTCTTTCATCTAACTGTTCATCCATATTTCTTATCATACCCTTTAATAAACTGGTAAATGTTTTCTCCTAAGTTCTTGAGCCACTCTAGCAAATTAATCAAATGCGAGGAGGAACGGTGAGGGAACTTCTGACTTGTAGTAGTTAGTCAGTCCAGGTAACAACCTGAACTTATGACCGGTTTCTAAAATGTGTGCGTGTTTGGAGTGGGGGGTGGGGCAGTCTTGTGGACTGAGCTCTTAACTTGTGGGATCTAATGTTATCTCTAGGCAGTGCCAGAATTGAATTGAATTAAATGGTAAGACCCCCAGCTGGTGTTGCAGAATGTTGCTTGATGTGGGGAAAACCTCTGCACATTCAGTGACCAGGGGTGAAGTGTTTTATGTGAGTAATAGAGGAGACTCACTGGGAAGAAGGTGACAGTGGGGAAGAAGGAGTTCTTACTCTTTAATATATTTGCTCAAATGTTATTGTCTCAGTGAAGCCTTTCTGGACCACAGCATTTCAAATTTCAGCCTCCCGCCACAGCACTCTATACTTCTCCTCCCTGCCATATTTTGAGCAATATTATTACCATCTGGTGAACTGTGTATTTGGCCTTGCTTTGTCATGCATTTAATCCCCACCTCTGCTGATTGTCCATTTAGAATGTATATCCCATGAAGACACAGATTTTTATTTTGTTTTTGTGTGTCTAGAACTGTGCCTGCAGATACTCAGTTAGTATTTATCGAATCAATAAATTAATGGGAAATCAATTAATAGATGATATAGCTGAAGAAAACAAGGAAGGATTCTTTCAATTTGTGAAAAGATTTCATGTTTATTTGAGCATTTCCCTACTTGGGAAACGAAGTAGAGGGCCATGCCAATCACAAGGTTTGGGGATAGGAAAGAAGCATGTAGCCATGTTGTTAAATTGTCTTGAAGAAACTGAGAAACTGCGAACTGAGTCTTAATAAGCCACTAACAGGACAATTTAACCATCAGAACCCTGGCCTTCGAAGTTGTCTTAAATACTGGAGTAGTATTGCACGTAGAATAGTGGATTTTATTTACTTCATTTTATGTATACACAAATACACACACATATATACCATGTAATACACACACACACATACATATATTATATATATATGTATATATATATATATATTTAATGTGATTGCAAAAACTTGTGAGTGGGTGTAAGATATTTTTTAGAGGACACTTTTATCTTTGAATCAAAATGATCTTTCCTCCTTTCTGCTTATTAATAGAAAACTTAGAGAAAAATTTGTATCACACCTTCTGCAAGTATATAGCACTTCGGAAATCCATGTTGTGTTTATTTAATTCACATGGGATTAATTTAAGAAGTAAAGCAATGAAAATAGTAACATTTAAAAAATATATGTAAACAATTACCAGAGTAGCACTGTTTAATTGTATTGCAAAATTTAGGGGATCTCACGGTGGCAGCATAGTTCAGCTGCCATCCTTCGTAATAAGAAAATGACAAAGATTAAATAGACAGTATTCATTTTCTACTTGTTACATAAGTATTCCTGGTATTCAATATAACAAAGAAAGAAAGTAGCGATACTAATGAACTACGGGAGTAAAGGTAGGCCAGATGAGGCTGTCGAGAGGTTCTGAGGAAAAAGGCGGGGAGTTCTGATTGTGAACTTGAAGGCAAACTCACAGACTGCTGACTCCGTTTCTAAATTCCAAAACTTGAGATTCTCAGGAGAGCATCAAGAGTTTGATGACTCTAAAAGTTATATTTATCAATTAACACAAATTTTTGGAGAAATATTTGGAAAAGAAGGATTCCACAGTATAGGGGACGACACTGGGAAATATGGCTGCCTGGTGCAGCGGCGCTCCAGGGCCGACAGATGCAGAACGGCCAAGTACACAGAATAAATATGGCCCGCTCAATTTATATTATGTTCAGGATAATTTGGGTTCTTCGTGTCTCTTAAGTTTGGATTTACTAAACTCTTATTTGCCAGAGTCAGTTTATGAACACATGAATTTAGGGAACATTGGTTGGTGGAATCCCAACAATTTTCCAGCATTATCTAGCCCGTATTTACAGTCATAACCTATATATTTTGATGGGGCTAAGCATATTTTGAATAAATATTTTAAACATAAGAAAAAAATTTTAACCGAATGTTTCTAACAAAATTATATCTCCACACATTGTGATTGTGGAGCAGAATCTCAGCGATCCTTAGAAATGATTTCCATTTACTATACTCCTCACTCTGTCTTTTGCTCTCCCATGGATGTTTCCATATTTTGAAGTTTTTTCAATATATTTTAATTTGGTAATAGACTACTAGTAACTGAACTTGTGAGGAGAATCACATAATATGATAGTAATTATTAGAATAATAAAATCTGATGTTTTTATTTTTTGAAAATGCACAGATTTTCCTCAGAAACAGAAAGCAAATAGGAGACCATTAATTTAGTGCAGCTTTTTTAGCCAGTATGATGTCTGAGTTTCTGTTGCTGATGAGAAACAATTTTAATGGATTCTGGGCATTTACTTCACTGTACCCCAGTTTTTGTTTTGCTTGGTTTCCCAATGTGTGAACAATATCATCACTTTGGTGTTTTCAACCTGAACTGTGACTCTCCAATTACAGATAAAATCCAGACCTCTATTTGTAGGACCCAGAGCAAGAGTGCTGATAAAGGCCCATATCCCACATTTATGAACACTAAAAAGGTTCTAATCTTCTGACTTTGGCAGATAGATCTTCATAACATCTAGAAGAAGGTTAGGTTAATTCATGTAATGTTGCTAAATCAAAACCTGAGTTTTCCTCATTGGGGTGGGCCAGCCCAGGGGTGAAACAGTTTCCTGGCCCAAATTTGCCCCTTTTCTTTTCCAATCCCTCACTCTATCTTGATCCCAATGTGCATATCCATACTTAAATGCTTGGCTATAGTTGACTTGTTTCTGCAATTCGAGATCTGGCAATACTCATGCAAGTCTGGCCTCATGCTTAGTGATTTGAATGCTGGAAGTGGGCAGGCTCTGGAAGTAGGCATGGAGTCATTTAGACAAGGAATTTAGGGGTCCCAGATACCTAGGACATTGTCTAAAGGGGGAAGATGAGGATCTGGGTGGAAATATCCCTTGGCCCTTGCGACTCTTTGCTCCATGGAGAAGGCCTAGATGGTTTTCTTAGGCCTTTGCTTAGATTTGAGGATGTTATTGTTTAGGCCTGTGGTTTGCATTTTCTTGCTAAACAAAATATATATTTCTTAGTCTTACCTATTAGGAGTAAAATAACAGAGTTAAGATCTGATTAATTTACAAACTCTGAATTCTAAATTTTTATCAATTAGACTGTGATTACTTCTCATTATTATTATTATTACTACTTCTATTTTTATATTATTACTATTCAGTACAGTACTGAAATTTACATGGTATTTTGTGTCTATTTAGCTTTTTAAAACAGTTTTGTTGAGATGTAATGATATACAAAACCCTCACATATTTGATGTATATAATTCAATAGGAATATGCATGCATTTGTGTTGTACTAAAACTCTTTAAGAAAATATACATATTATCTATCATTTATAACACAAATATATACAATAGATAGCAATTTTGCGGTTCTTGATTATTATTCTTCTCTTTAATCTTTCTTTTTTCCCCAAATTTATAAGATTCTTCTCCTGTGCAGAGATGTCACAGAGTGAGGGATACTGACAGGACATTCATGAAGTGTGACTGCTAGAGTAATTGAATTCACAAAATTCATTTAACTGGTAAGAAAACTGTAATAGTTTCTGGAAGAGATTTATATATGTCTTTTTCCCGAATCAGTGCTAGATCTGGTTACTTCATATAAAACAATGAGTTGGAACATTACATAATCTAGCATTAAGGAAAAAAAAAATTCCTTTTTATCTTATGGGTTGAGTTACTTCTCAAAAGTAACAACTGTAAGACTCAGATGTTTTAGGCTAATCAGAAAACTTCAAAACCTCAAATTTTGGAATCTAAAAATTAGATTCACAGAATCTAAATTTAGTCTCTTTGTCATTCAAATTCACTTGTTAAATTCCACATGACAGTAGAAGATTGGTTTTGATTTAGCAAGATTACATTAAGTAATCAAAATGTTCTAAACAATTGAGTCTGTCTTTTTCTTCCTAGAAGTGATTCATGTCTTCTGCTTTGTACAAAGTTGGATCAATGTGGTTACCCAGCATGCTTACATTGTCATTAAGTCCAGCATTTGTTTAGTCTGATCAAGTTCTGTAAATTAAATTAATAATTTTATAATTTAATGTACAATTATATAATTTATATTTTTCAGTTTTATTAAGATATAATTAACATATAGCACTATATAAGTTTAAGGTATATAGTATATGACTTGGATTATATATTTATAAAATGATTACCATAATAAGTTTAGTTAACACTTATCATCATATAGATACAAAAAATAATATATATACATATAATTATAATAAAAGTAGGATGTCCCTTTTTTATATTGTGCCTCAATATTCTAATATAAAAACTGAGCAGAATTCAATTTGTGTTGTGTAGGACACACACTGGAGAAGGACTCAAAGTAATCAAAATAGGGAGAATGCAATCATTTGTCTTAAACAATTTAATTAATTTATGCCTTTACGGCCATACCTAGATATTTCGGCTAACTTAACTATGGCAAACACAAGTTTACAAAACTCTGTGTACTCAGCATACCGTAGACGACATCAAGAAAAAATACTGTATGTTTACTACGCCGTGTAAGTTAACTGACAATTAATAAAGTATCAACCATGTAGAAATTCCAGGCAGCAAATAAGAAAAAGATGAAGATCAACTTTAATAAGACAGAAGAAAATGTGTGTTATACTTGGCGGCTCTGTTTACTGAAAACTATCTGCAGCCTATATTGAACAACAAAGTCAAAGCTGGGCAGGGTGAGCCTTGACACTGAGAGAGATGCCTAAGTCTTCAAAGAAAAACAATAAAACAAAAACAAAAAAATGCAGATGTGTTATTAATCTGTGGAATTAGACACTCATTAACTAAAGTCCCAAACCACAATCCCCCATTCCTTAGCTCAAGATGGCATATAGTTCATAACTGGTCTCATGTCTTTATGGCACTGCAGTATGTACATCCATATTAAATTTGGTAATTTTCTCCAGTTAATCTGTCTCAGGTTAATTTGATTATTAGTCTAGCAAGAAGAATTTATAAGGGTAGAATGAAAATTATTTTTCCTGCTCACACTTACACAGGTATGTATATTCATTAAGACTCATCAAATTGCAAAGCTAAGATCCACCATTTTACCATATGCAAATTTGCTTCAATTAAAAATAAATAAATAAATATTGCAATTTTATTTTACACTTTGAAGTTATCTATAAAGTTTAATTTCTTGCTAATATTTTTGTTGGGTCATTTTTGTTGGGTCAAATAATTTTTAAAATCGTACATCATCAGCTTAGAAGTAGATAGTCTCATATTTTTTATTTCATTATTATTGCTTTCATTTATAATTTATAAGGCATAAATAATAAATATGATAGTCTACAAATAAAGTTCAAACATCAAAGACCTTGCAATTCAAAAATGAGAGATATATGAATCCAAAGAAATGCCGTGTTGTAAATGTAAGCAAACATAAATTTAGTTTACCTCTGTTTTCTTGCTGTATTTCTTGCTTTTTTCCCCTGTATTTTTTCAGTTATATTAATAAAAAAAAAACTTACAGAAATTGCTATTTAAAGAGCTCTAAGTAGAAAGTTTACAGATGACTTAAGAGATGCACATAGGCCTGCAACTTGGGAGATTTCAAAGTAGATAGCTATTAATGCCTCTTTAAACAAATAAATGAAGAACAAAGGATCCAAGTGGAGAAATTCTTTGCATTAAATACACTAAAAGATAGTAGTGGTAAATGTATTTTAACATTTGCTGTTATATTTCCTCAGAACAACTCTCATTTTCTCTCTCATATATATGCACTATATGTATGCATATAATATGTGTGTACATATACACATATATATGAACTATATATATATATATATATGCTTGTATGTTCATAGTTTCTATTTAATATTGCCTCGATATTTTATTGGGCATGTTCCATTTTCACTAAGAGAATTTGAATTTGATAATTTAATATTTGCAAAGTTGAAGTTATTACAATCTCTCTTCTCAGTTTTTCTTTGTATATAATGGCGATAATTATAGAAAATATCTTATAGTTTTGCTATTTATACATTACTAGAGGAGGGAATGACACATTACTACTTTATACAAGTTTTCTATTTTTATTCAAATCATTAAATTTATCTTAAATTCTCAACAAAATTGCTGTTTTTTAATTAAGTTTATTGTTTATGTGATCAGTTTCTACTTTTCCTTACTGCTTGTAGCCTAGGAGCTTACAAAGAAGGCTTTTAAATCAAATTCATGTTTATATCCACAGGAATGATTCAATTTATGTAATAGTAAACTTAAAACAAAAATAAAGGAGTAGGAAAAAAGAATTGCTTTGTCTGGTAGTTTGCTTTTAATCTAAGAAGCAATGTTTTCTCTTTTTGTTATGAGTTCGGGAGAAAGAATAAGATGAGAAAATATAATAACATGGAGCTTCAATAATTTATTTATTGTGTAATTTCTATAAAAAAAACCGCATAGCTTAGACAATATATATTTACAGTGGATTAAAACTAAGCGAGACACTGAGGGAAGAAATGTAAGTGTGAGAGCTTATTTATTATCTTTTTTGTTTATTTAATTATCTCAATCTCACTTCTACAAAGAGATAAAACAGCCTTTGGAAAATTTAGCCTGAAAGATATATTCTATAAATCATGAAACATCCTTTGCAGGACCAGGTCCTTTGATTACCTGCATCTCTAAGCCAGATCTGGCATCAAAGCAGGTTTATATTATATTTGAACAACTTGAAGTCAGATAATTCTCTTCATAATTGTAACAATGGTTATTGGGTTCATCGTTCCAGATGGGAAGAACTTTTTTTGTTTCTTTGTTTCATAGTGATAATATCATTTTGTGCAGGTCGTGTTTACTATATCAGCAAATATTTTTTGAGCATCTAGCATAAGGCATTTAGCTGTGTATTCAGGATGTATGGATGAAAAACATGGTCTTTTCCTTTAGAAACTTCACATTTTTAGGGTAGCAAAAAGCAGAGAGGCAAGCAGATATGTCAGATAGCATACTATATGTTAGTATAAATGTGTACCCCAAGTGCTAGAGAGTACTTACACATGAAAAGGCCTGGGAGATTAGATAAAATAATACTCAAGAAATATTTATTGTTTTTTTCTCCCAAGACAGTAAATAAGGGGGTCGATCATAGAAAACACACAGTTTTGTCAGGTGAAGTGAGTATTGGCATTGGATAGGCAAGTCCAGCATGTTCTAGAGTCAAGAGAGTGTAGTTTATGCTTTGGAAACTGCATGTAAATCATTCAGCACATCTAGAACAATATCAGCAGAACTGAGACAGAGACATAGCCTGAGACCATAAATGTTTTGAATGTTATTCTGAAGAGTTTAGAAAGACAAATGCAATACTAATTTTAGCCAAGGAGTGACAAGAACAGTAGAAGGATTTCACTGGCACTTAATTAGCGGATGTATCTGAGGCAGATGAGGCTAGAAGTAGAAAGATCTCTAGTTGTACAGCTAATAAAGTTTTAGTTCATAAGTGAAGATAGTATCTATAATTGTAGAAAGAATGGAGCATTAAGAAGATAAATTTGAAAAAGTTTTGTAATCATTTGAAGGTGTGAGATCAGGTAGAGAAACCAAGATTTTGAATTTAATGATTGCCCTACGATATCATCATTTGCCAATGTAAGAAACAAAGAAGGGACTATATGGGGAATAAGATGGCGATTCCAGTTAGTTCAGTTATTCAGGAGAAATGTATTGAGCATTTACTACATGACAGAAATCTAACCCATTGAGAAGATACTTCCTAGTGGGAGAAATGGGCAATATAGAAATACACACATACACATAAACAGACATACATACATAAGTACTTTTGATGATAATAACTGTAATGGCTAAAAGTAGCCTAGGGAGATCAGGAGTATAACATAGGTTATAGCTTTATGTGATATTGTCAGGAGACCTCACTAAGAAGAAAATATTAAAGGAAAAGCCCAGAACAGGTAAAGGAATAATTTGGAGGCTTTCTGAGTTAGAATTGAAAGGGAAAGCTCTCGGTTGAGGGGGCAGCCATTTAAAGTTCCTGTTATGAGAATATGTCCACCAAGTTGGTATATGCTCAAGGAGACCAGTATAGCTCAGGCAAGTAAACAAGGCATAAAGTATTAGGAAAAGAGAATGTTCGAGAGTGTGGAATTAATAGCTTATTTAGAGCTTTGTCAGCCAGTATAAGGATTTTAGCTTTTGAATGAAATGGAATGCCATTAGAAGATATTGAGCAGAAGCATGATACAATCTAACTTATGTTAATAAAATATTTAGGGATGTTATATTGAGAACAGAAAGGGCCAATGATGGAAACGTAGGGATCCATTTTTAGATATTCACGATAATCTGGTCAAGAAATAATTTGTACTTTGGGCCATAATGATAGAAGTAGAAATTGCCAGAGTCTGAAAATATTTTAAAATCACATACAAAAGAAATTGGAATGTGAAAGAAACAAATAAAGATGACATAAGGTTTTACTTGAAGATGTGAAAGAATGACATGTATATCAACCGAGTTGAGGAAAACTGAAGAAATATTTTGGTGTATGAGTTCAATTTGGAGAATTTTGAACATGCTAGGTTTTCCATATCCCTAAGCCTTCTAAGTGATGATATATAGATAAGGAAACTCGATGCATCATTCAAGAATCTTGTTATCCCATCTTGAGATATAAATTGTGAAGACATCAATATGTAAATAGCGTGATGGTTAATTTTATGTGTGAACTTGACTAGGTCACAGGGTGCCCAGATATTTGGCTAAATATTATTTTTCTGAGTATGCATGTAAGGGTGTTTCAGGAGGAGATCAGTGCTGGAATCAGACCGAGAAGAGCAGACTATCCTCTCTCTAGTGTGGGTAGACCTTATCCAATACACTGAGGACCTGATGAGGACAAAAAAGTGGAAGAAAAGAGAGTTTGCTTTCTTCTGCCTGACTGCATTGCATGGACTGGGATGTTAGTTTTCTTTTGCCCTGGAACTGGGACCTATACCATCAATATTCCTGGTTCCTAGGCCTTTAAACTCAGACTAGAATTTATACAGTTAGCTCTCCTGGGTCTCCACATTGCTGACTGCAGATCTTGGAACTTCTCAGTCTTGATAATCCCGTGAGCCATTTCCTTATAGTAAATCAATCTTTCTGTCACCACATATTTGGCCCCTTTTACCCCATTTACTTTAAAGAAATGTGTTACCTAGAGGAATATGTGATTATTTAAAATAATTGACTAGAATGAAGTCAACTGATATACATAAGCATAAAATAAATGAGAGCTCATTATTTACTAGACACTGTGACAGGCATTTCAAATTGAATGGAATATATTTTCTGCAGACATGACTCTGCAAAGCCTTGTGTATATGAGAAAAGATTACGGAAGAATAAAACACTAATCATATGATGGGAGACATCAGTAGAGATTTCAGAAAGATCTTGATATTTAAAATTTTGTAAAAGATGAATGAGGGTTACTTTTTTCACATAGATAAATTACCGGTACTGAACAGTGTTACTGGTGTTACTTTGGTTTATTTAAAATAGCATGTCTAGAGACTTGGTTTCCAGGGGACATCTGGAACCTTATCTTGGATACATTTAAATGAGTCATTTGACCTTGGTGAGTTTGAAGTTTTAACCTGTAAATTAGAGATCTAAAGGAAATAGTTAGTTAAACTCCTTTTAATCTTTACAGTTCAATTAGATCCTTTGAAGTTTTTTATGGTTCACACTGCCATGTGACCCTGAATCTCCATTTTAAGCATTTACTTCCATTGACATTCTGCTTATTTAATTGAGGTCTGAATATAAATAGACCATGACCCCAACTGCTTGCCAGTGTTTTCTTTCTTCTTCTTCCCCCTTTCTCTCGTTCTCTATCTCAACAAAATTTTAATTCAGTTTTGTAGAAAAAAAGTTTGAGTAGTAACACAATTAATCTCCTGATAATCTGATAAATTTTTAGCTGGACAGGAAATCTTCCTGCAGCCATGCCAATCTGCAATACTGTTAAACACTTTCAGGAGATACAATATTATTTTATTCATCTTTCCAAGATCACCAACTCTCTGATCAAACATCTTAAATTTCCATCTATGATTTATTACTCTTCTGTATCATTACTCACCTATTTACGGCTATCTTTATAATCACTTGTTTTCCAGAACTAGAATCTTCTATAAGACCAGAGTAACCTGAAACCCAAAATAGTCTTAATGGTTATGCAATAAATTTCCTGTCATAATCTAGGGCAAGTTTCTAAAAGTTAGCACCATTGACAGTTGGGATTGGATAATTCTTTTTGTGCGGGACGGTCACGTGCATATAGAATGTTTCAAAATATCCCTCGCCTCTGTCCAAAAGATAGCAGCAGCACCTCCCTCCCCAGCTGTGACAATCAAAACTGTTTTATGACTTGTCAAATGTGCTCTGTGGCCCATAGAGTTACCAAATAAAATTGCAGGATACCCACTTAAATTTGAATTTCAGACAGAAAATAAAAAAAAATATTTAAAAATGATTTAAACATATCTCTATTGTTACATAGATCAGTTATATGCCCACCCCCAAATTGTTTATCTGAAATTCAAATTTAAATAAGTATCCTACATGTTTATTTTAAATCTGGTAACTCTGCTTGAGTTGAGGGGGTGGGCAGGTGGGGCTTATAATTGCTTCCAAGTAAGAACCGCTAACCTGGGATTATATTAAAAATTAAAATAAAATGTTGTGAGCATAATATCAACATGGCCATGTATTAAAGCTCATAGCTCAATGGGTTATTATTATTAATATAATTATTTTGGTATATTCAAATATCTCAAATAGTGGAAAATAAAACAAATGTACCACTTAATTTCATTATAGGGTCTCAGTTATTGAAGAATTTAGTACTTCGATAGCTCTAAGGACAAGTGGCTCCTTGACTTCAGTTGTCTGCAGCATCCATTAGGCTGGAAGCAGACTTTCTTCAGATATAAAAATGATGGATGGAAATAAGAATAGTTATCCTCAAGATACCATAAACTTCAGGAATATGTTTTTGCCCTCTGAGTGAAGCCTACACGCTGTGCCATGTAAACCTCCAAGTGCATAGAGGTTGAACCATTTAATCTGCTTGGGGCCTATGTCGCCTAATCCTGCAGTTGATAAAATCATCTTCAGACACTTACAGGTCTCTAGACGACACAGCTAAGGAAGATAAAAAGACAAGGTGAACTCACGTCTGCCCTCTCATTAAATTTTGCAAGCTGCTATGTTTAAGTTTCTATTTTATAGACCACTTAGGCAACTATTAACCTTTAAAAATACATTAGCATTTTTATTTCAGACTCAAGAAGACACAGACCAAAATAGAAAAGAAAAAAAAAAAAAAGATGGCTGGGAGTTCTAACTTACAAATTGATATTCAAATGTTCAAAACATATTTTTACCTCCTATCCTATTAAGGGAATATTTAAAATAATCCATCTAGATCTAGTTCTCTTAAGACTGGCTATATATTTTGTTAGTACAAATCATAGTAGGATGGTAGTAAACACACTGAGGTTTATTGAAATACAATGTTAGGAAAGAATTGCTGATGTTCTATTACTTCTAAATTGAAAAATGATAAAGACTTAAATGAGCAGAGAGAGGTTCATTTAAGCACACTAAAATTAAATCTATTTGTATTATAAGATGATAATTAAATACATTTTAATGGAGCTTTAAATTTTTTATTTTAAAGTTTGCATTGGCTAGAAATTGTCTTTTATAACATGAAAACTTTAGGCAGATAAAGATTGAAAAATGTAAAATACCGATTTTGCTTTAACATCATTAAAGTAGTTTCAACATTTTCTTGCTTTTTGCTAGAAGAATTAAGAAAATATGGTATTTTAAATATTAGTCTTGGAATATTTTTAAAATGTTTTTAAAATACATGAGCATTATCTTTAAGGATGCATTTTTGGCCTCATGATTATTTACTTTATTTTTGCAAATTTGGTGCCAATTTATTAGACTTTTGACACTAAAACAGTAATTCATGGTTTTGAAAAGTTTCTTGTAGATTTTTTTGAAGTTTAACATTAAGTATCAATAATACACCAGGTTAATGGCACATGAACAGGAATGAAATCTACTGTACTGTGCATCCTTTTCACCCAGCACTTTCATACAGATACGATAAGCATCAAATGTAGCTTCATATTTAAATACACAATTCCTGACCATGTCTGCCTGCAATAAATATCTCTGTTCTATGTGTTTAGGATACAAAGATGACTAAAACAGGGACCTTAAAGGCTGAAAGTTTTGGAAAAGAGAGAAGGAAATAGAAAGTTTCACTTCCTTTTCTTTCTATTAGTGTTCCTTTTCTTTCTACTAGTGCTTGAATCTGGGGCATGATAACCTGAAGAGCAGGTGCTAGAGAGAGGAAAGAGGACTACCAAAAAGTACAGGATGATTCATTGCGTGCTTATGATATATATTCTGTTTTCTTAAGCAAGATCAAAGAGAGCTGGAGCCTTTTTTCTCTTCGAGCTACTTCTCCTTTACAAAATTTGATGGAAAAAATGTAAGACATCACTTAACTCCATGGTTAAAGTAAGAGATGATTGAGTAAGGAAGGCGTAATGCCAAGTGTATAGGATGCGAAAACACTAATCTGGAAGTGAGAAAAAGTCAAGTTTATCAGCTTAGATATAAGTTAATTCTGGAGGTAATAGTTTGGTGAGAGGCAACTTCGACCCTGTTTTACAGCTTAGCCTAAGAGGGAGCTTGTATTAAGAAAAAAGTCAACTGGAAGAATGGAAGAATGGTTTCTTCTAGATGCACTGCAAGAAACTATGAGCCCCAGACAGCTTCCAGTTCCGACATCCAGATGCCAGCTTCGTGCACCTGATCTTCTCAGTCTTTTCTGCTCCCAACTCCAGCTGGGTGGTGGAAGGAGATGAATTGAAACATGGCATCAGCTACTCCGGTGTTAAGTGGCGAATGGCTACAGGGTAATAATTAATGAAGTTTGGAGTCTTATATAATAAGTGGCTGGTATAAAGTGGAAAAGGATAGTCATGACATTTTGGATCAACATGTGAGGTATTTTATCTGCTTACTCCCTGGAACCAGAAGACTGGGTTAGTATAATTTAATTTAGGAGACTAACGATTTCTGACTGTGATATCCTTATTTTTACTATATTATACCACTAGACACTAACAATTTGATCATTTTACTTGATTTAGATGAAATGAGCTACTGTGCTACAGTTGAAGTATAAAAACTTTAATCTATTTTCCCTGATAAAGTTGATACAATTTCAATTTCTTAAATAAGTTAAAAGGCAGATAAAATCATTGTCTTAAACTCAGCAAAAATTCATTTCTTATAATTTAGAAAATATATCAGAAAATTTGTAAATTTTATTTTTTTATGTTTAAATTTCTTAATTTAAATCCTCAGAGTTTTCAATTGTGTTTCCTTAGTTTCCCTGAAGGCCAGACAGAGTGGGTTTAAGTGATGCATTTTCTCCTTGGAAACTTTTAAACCTTGAACACAATCACATTCTGAAAATTCATCATTGTTTAGTTTTGGTCCAAACCATTCAATATGGCTTTAATTAGCTTTCACAGTCTCCAGCACAAAACAGAGTGGTGGCAGAAATAGAGTGTTTAAAGGGAAAATATAGACTGTGCTGAAATGCACAGCCTAATCCTTAAGAAATACTATATTCTAAGCACAACATAGTGTTGTCTTCATATTGCCTTTGCCTCATTTGATTTAAAAATGTGTTTCTTCCATTTTCCATAAAATATAAATAGCTTCAGAAATTTAAAGTTAACTTTGAAAATTGTAGCCAACAGTGCTTTTTCTCCAAGAGTTTAAATCTATGATTTAAAGGAACATTGCACTCTTAAAAGTTTCTTCATCATTCATCAGAGTCTTAGAGACAGTGTTTATTTAGAAATTATTGTAACTAGGGTACCAGAATGTGAATTTCAAAGGGGAAAACAGTGCTTTTGATAGACCTGTTGGTCTTGTCCACACGAACTTTAAGATTGTGTTCAACTTTAAATTTCTGTGACAGAAAGGGCAAATGACACCTGGATAGACGTTTAATGAAATTTAAAATGAAGCAGTTGCTTGAATGTATTCTCCCTGGAAATTTATCTTACAGCAGTTCTCCCAAGTTTGGTATTATACACCTATATGGATTACTTCCCAACTGATTAATATTGCTATCTTTTGATCAATATGTTATTTTTGATCAATATGTTATTTTTATTCTCATTATCTCATCTTAATCTAATGAAAATCCTTACAAAAACTGGGTAGCTATTTTTTGTTTGTTTTATTTTCTGTTTTATCACTTGAAACATAAGAAAACTGTTAATATAAAAATATATTAACTGGCTTAAGTCTCCACTGGTAGAAGCGGAGATACCATATCTATATATATGTCCTGCGCATGCGAAAAAACTTAGTTTTATAAGATGTTAATTTTTTTCTAGATGTAGTAGTAATATGGTAGTGCTGTTTTTTTTTCTAGGTATAAAGGGTGCTTTTTCAGGAAAACGACACCATTTTTATTAGCTGGTCGTTCCAGTTTCTGTAGCTTAAGGATTCCAGCTTACAAGCATACGACACAGCAGCCTTCTGGTTTCCTATGCTGCCACGCTGTATCATTCACTCAGTCATAGAATATTCTAGCCTAAACCCCTTTGTCTCGGGAATGCTCTCTATGTGACCTTGGGCTAATTACTTTATTTCTCTGTGTTTTCCTTTCCTCATATAAAATAATACTTACCCCATGGAGAGTAGCAAGAATTAAATGGCTTAGTATAGTTTTTAGAACCTAGTAAGGTCTCAATAAATAATGAGTGGTAGTTGTTGTTATTATTAGTATTTAATTTATAAACATTATGATTATCTTTAAGAACAATCAGAATAGTAATTGTCATTTTTGTTTCATATATTCGTATGAACATTTTTATGCAATTCTCATAAGAGCCAAATTAGTAGCCATTGATCCTAACCTCATTTTACAAACGGGAAAACCGAGATCCTAGAAAGGTTCATTAGAACTTTTTGGTGTCACAAAACTAGTCATTGTTGGAGTTTGTATTGTAAATCCATGGAGTCTGACTCCAGAGCCATGATCCTGACTCCTTCTACATTTCAAGCCAGGTTTTCTCTCCTCTTGACTGTCAGACACATACTGAGATTATTTTGTCACATAAGTTGTTAAAGGTGTTTGTTTCTTCATGCATTTATTGAGAGAAAATTCTAGTTTGCTGTTTTTTATGAAAATGTCTCTTGGATTGTCTTGCATCATTCCTAAATGTGTGAAGAAACCAACATGTCAATAAACCCAAGTTAGACTGGAATACTTTGTGGCCATTAGAATGTTAGGTGGCCAGGTGGAAAAATCAGGTCAATGAAGGCACCTGTCAATCAGCGGCTCCACTACTGGGAAACTCAACTCTTTAACTAAATTGTGAGAAAATTTTCCCAACTGTTATGGCATAGTTTTGTCATCAAGCTACACATTTGTCCTCTTGGACATGGAAAGGTATATACCATGTGTTCCCATATTCTCTGTTTGCTTCAATGTCCTGTTTGACAGTCATACTGTGGAATCACAAATTTCACATTTTTACAATTCAATAAAAAATTGATATGATGCACAACTTGAGAGTTTTTAGACTAACATTATTCGGTCCTGATTTTTTTAGGTCCTATGTACTAATAATGCTAATAATAATGCATACTAATATTAGTATGAGTGTTTATTAGTGAAATTATAATGTTATATATTTAATCTTTTAATATCTCAGGCTGTCTGTGATTACGACTAAGGAAAAGTGATCATGAATAAGAAAATTATTAGTGTGCATTTTTATTATTATATCTATTTAAATCTAGGATAAAATTTTAATATGTTTCTGAAAGATTGTTTGATCACAACTAATGCACAAGAGGAAAAAACACACTCCTTTACAACTGGGAAGCAGAAAATTAAAGCTGCTTCAATATCATCTCAAATTAGGACAGTGATAGCTTCAATAATTTAACATTTTTTCCTAACTTTAAAGCAAAATGGGGTCATGATGCCAGAAAATTGTATTTAAAAGTCTATTTACATAGCATATACTAAGCATATATTTTGAGTTTTCTGAATTTACTTCACTTAGAATTCCTGTTTTTGGAGTTCTTATTAGATTATCAGAGTGTTCATTTCCTTCTGCCCACTTTGGTAACTGATGGGTCCCATAAATATTGAACCCTGTGAATTATACTGATTATAGTCTCTGTGCTCAGAATTTTTACTCTTAATTAAGTGGTGATCCTCATAAATTTCAGACCATAAATTGTCCAGGAAGCCACAGTTAGAATATTTATCAGCCAATCAGGTCTCTTAATTTTCTCTCTTGTTTTATAAAATAAAATGTGGCTGCTATATAACATTGAATGTGATGGATAGAGAGTGGTTGTTAGTTTGGCCTCCTTTGTTTTTGTAAGCACTAATATTTTGGAAGATAAATTGTACTTGATGCCTCATTTACTTTGATTGTTTTTAATCTCAAGATACTTTGGGAAATTTATTATGCTATAAAGTTTGAGTTAGCTACAGCTTTTCTGTTTTGATCCAAATAAGCAACAGTCATCAAAACTTCAGTAATTCAGAAACACCGAGTCATGGTTATAACAACAAAACCATTGCAGAATGAAACTAATTATTGATTATCCCCAGGGCTCCCGAGATCAAGTATGCTTCAGTATAGTTAATTATGCTCTCAGCCCTGCAGAGGTTTTTGCAATGGCGAGTTCAATTTATTTAGTAAAAGTATTGCTTTGTGAGATTTACAGATGAGTCAATTAGATAGTCATTCATTGGATGGTCATTGGACATGTAGTGTCTCTCAGTTGGGGAATGGTCTACCCCAATGACTAATATATATTAATACCAGTTGTAATGACCTTGAGTTTCTTCCATGTGTCTAAGAGAAAACAAATCAAAGAACTATTCAAGGAAAAACAGATTTTGCTGAACTGGTATGTTTCTCAGGACAGAGATTAACATTGCTTATTGGATGTACCAAACCTATAGAACTTTAGGTGATGCTAACAACCATCCTTCAGTGAACAAACAGCATTGGAAAGCTCATAATCAATTTTCGTAGTGTTATATTTTTAATATTTTTTTATTAGGTAGGTGGGTTTAGTTTCTGTAAGGAAGTATTTCTTTTATTGTCAATAGCCTTCAAAATATAAAAATTATAGAACCTCCCATTTTAAATGAATTACAGAAATAGCATTAATAAGCTTATTGAAATAAACCACCTAATTTTGCAAAGATTAACTGAAAAATTAAAACTATTCACTTTTCTCCTTGAAGAACATAGTAATCAAAATAATAGAATTATACTATGCATTTATGAACTATATCCTGAGTTGCTAATATACTTTGCTGAGTAAATTGTAATCTCTAAATTACCACTATGACTATTTAGGGCTATGTGGAAGTAACGTACTCTGATTTTAAAGAAGAATCTTTGTAATAGTACAGTCATACTCTAGAAGAACCATATAATCACAAAATAAGTTAGATGAAGAAGAGAATAAATCTAAATAAAAAGTCGACCTATAATATATGTAAGAATGGACCTAACAATTTTCAAAACAGCTCACCTGTCTTGGGAAAACTTTTCTCCAATTTCTCTGTGGAATGAAAAAGAAATGACCTTGGTATATGTAATCTAGCAATCTCATACAAATCTAATACAAATTATGCACACTCAAGGTAAAAAAATAAGATAGCTTAGACAACAGTGTATGGCTAGGTAAAAATTAATTTTACATAAAAATGTCTATCCTGAAGGAGCACAAAATAGAGATTCAAAGTTCCTACACAAAGATTGGCCTACAGAATTGATCTGAAAGATTGTCCCTAACATCATGTTCTATAATTTCTCAGAGATTTAATTTTTTTCCTCCCACAGATACCACTGGTGGCTATAGATTTACAAAAACTTTGGTGAATTTAGCAGCAATATTTCCTAAAGCATGTTCTATTGTACACTATTTTCAGTGATGATAAATGATGGAAGAAATGTAGTCAAATAACTCTGAGAAGCACTGAATTTCAAAAATCAAAATTTTTTTACTGGAGTGTTTCCTTAGGCCTATGTAGGTATGAATTGAGAATGTTTAACAGGGAGATATGCTGGACAGTCTATCAAAAAATGACTTAGCCTTGTGACTCTGTTTTTACCACAGTATAACACCTTATGCAAATGTTTCAGGGAATATATTTTAGAGAAATAAACTCAAGATTAATTTTGAAGGTCTAATTCTAACTGAATGTGTAGAACTAAATTCATGACACTGGATTAAGTCTCTAAAAAAATCTAAAATTTTAAATCCTGTGCAATTATATGTTTGTTACATCCCAAATATTAGAAACAAAGTATAAGGTGAGTTATGAAATTTAATAATACAATGAACTTTTGTGAATCCACCAACCGGATTTAGAATGAGAATACAGGCAAAGTACTATCTCTAAAAGCATGCTCCATCCCTATCCTATCCCCTGGAGACAGCCACTTACCTGAATCTAGTGTCAAAGTTTTTTTGAGATATATACATATATATATACACACATACATATATATCATATATATGATATATTTGTTTGTATTTTTATTTTATAAATAACATTATATTCTCTGTGAACATTTGTGACAGATCTATGATCCTGTGTATACCTACAATTCATTCCTTTTTATTGCTATACCAATTTATCAGTACTCATAGCTTCAAATCATGAGTTGTTTGCAGATCTTTAAGACTATTAAAATCAGAATTATGTTCCAAATACTTTGTATTTTTCATTGTTTTAGAAATGATGTATTGAGTACAATACCAGATAAAATAACAAACATATCCTTCTTCAAGGATTCTATGATCTGGTGGGAAATACACATATGCAGGATACAACGGGATTACTTTCCTATTGAAAATTTAGTCTTCAATTTTATTCTTTCTATTTAACAGTATTATGTCTTTATTTTTCTGTGTTTACTTCTAGATTTTTTGTTTGTTGTTGGTTTTCAGTATTTTATTATGATGTAAGTAGGTGGGAGGTTTTTTTTTTTTTATATATCTCCTTGCTATTGAGCTTCCTTAATTTGAAGTTTAATTCATTGCTTCTCACTCATCCCATTCAAAGTCTGCACATATATTACACTTTTACCCACATCTCATACATTAGGTGTTTCTCATACTTCTTTTTTTTTTCTGCCTATATTTTACATTAGACATTTCTACTCACCTAAAATCCAGTTTACTAATTTCATACTGTGTCTAACATGTGGTTAAATTTGTTATTTTTATAAATCACAGATTTATTGTAATTTTTAGTTCCAGAATATGCATTTTATATTTAGTTACAGAAACCATTCTCTGCTGAAATCTCCATCTTGTCATTTATTTTATTGAACATATTAAGCATAGTGATTTCAGTCTGTGTATGATAACTCCAATATTAGAATCACCTAGGAACTTATTTTCAATCTATTTTCTACTTTTGGATTTGACCATCTGTTCCTGGTGTTTGTTTGCTTCTTCTTTTTTTTCTTTTTCTTTTCATACCTCTTACATTTTAACTAAATTATGGACATTGCATTTGAAAAGTCACAGATATTCGTGATGATACTATTGTCCTTAAAAAATAAAAAAGGTAACTTTTTAAGAATTTCTGTCAGACAGAGAGGATTAGGTAACCTTGATCCAACAAGGTTTAAGACGATTCGAGTTTGAATTTCAGCATCCTGAAGGGCTTGTCAGTTTCCAGTTTGCCTTTACTCCTAGAGTTCCTGGAATCCAGGGTCTTTAGGACTTTGAGTAAATTTGCTTTTAAATCCTACTCTAGAAATCATATCCCTCTTTCTCTCTGTGTGCCTCAGGACCAGCCTCTCTCCCATAGTCAGCAATCCCTGAGACAACAGAGGACAGTAACCAGGATCTGACTAGTGGTCACACACTGGGGACCCCTTGCAGGCCAAAGATAACATCTTGGCTTAAATTATATTTCATTTCCTGAGCCCAAAGCTGGAATGACCGTCTGGCCACTTTCGCATGAGACCAGACAGAGGGATGCTGGAACAGACCTCAGAACTTTCCTCAAGACCTGAAGAAATGATTTATTACCCTTACCTCATCTCCCACCAATCAGTTCCCAGCACGACCCGAACTTCTAACCCACGGTGTCTTGTGATTTTGCCCTATATAATCTGTAACAGACTCACCATCGGGAGTTGGGGCTTTTGAGCATTAGCTTGCATTCGCCTGGGTGGCACCATTTATCTATAAAATAGCCAAGATTTCTTCACGGCCATTGTCAGTGGTGAATGTTTGACTCTGCTAATACCAGGTGGATGAAATCTTTCTGTTCTATAACATTCCTTCAGGACTTTCGAATAACCATTTCCAAAGTATCTCCTAATTGGTGAGCCCTAAGTAAGTTTTTGCTTTTCCTCCCTAGACCTTTGAAATTGCCAACAGCTCTGAACCGCCCTTTTTGTTTGTTCCTTCAGCCCCTCCCTGATTACAAATCGGCAAATTTCTTAGAGGAAAAATGCAAGGTAACATTTCCTTTTGCTCCTCCCTCTGATTCTAGCTGACTCTGTTCTCTGGGGCCTACAACAGGGGTGTGTGTGTGTGTGTGTGTGTGTGTGTGTGTGTGTGTGCGCGCGCTCACATGCACGTATGCATTTTGTTCAGTTTTTAGTGGTTCCCATAGGGAGGGTTGTTTCTTGATATAAGCTACCTCTTCACAGATGGGAGGAATCAGTTTGGTGCATACGTCTAAGGTAAATCTGATAATTCCTATTCATATTGGTTTGCATGGCATGATAAAAAGTGAAATCAAAGATGATCTCAAGATTTTCTGCTTGAGTCAAAGAATGAATTTGTCATTAAATGAAATGTGGGTAACTTCAAGTGTTGCAAATTTTAAGAAGAAAATTAGTTATAATAACTGAAGCTCAAGAATGAGAACTGGATAAGAGATATGAATATAGGAGTCATCAACTTACAGAGAGAATTTAAAACATGTGCCTAGAAGAGATCGTCAAGTCTGTGAGTAAAAATAGAGGAGGAGAGAGAAACATGGAATGAACCCAGGTGTTCCAATATTCAAAAGTTAGGGAGAAAAGGGAGAATTGGCACAGAGCCTGGGGATATGCAACCAGAAGGATATGGGGAAAACAAAGAGAATGTGGTGTCCAGAAAGCTGTAAAAAAAAAAAAAAAAAAATGTCTTAAGAATAAAATGAAGACCTATATGAATGGTACTGCTAGGTTAACAAAATGGAAATTTAGCCATTGGACTGAGAAACATGAAGAATATTGATGACTTTTTCAAAAGACACTTCCAAGGAGAAAAATAACCTCTAGTTGGAGTTGCTTTAAGACAGAAAATGAAGGAAGTATTGGGAGGCAATGCATATAGACAACTATGCTAAGAGTTTTGCTCTAAAGAGAAATGAAAAAATTATCTCAGTAAAGAGTTGAAAAGAATTAAAGATGGACTAGAAATAAAAAAGTTAGTCAAGTTGTATATCGACCAAAGGGAAAAGTAGTCAATACAGTTTTTTTTTTTTTGATAGGCTTTTTTTAGATAATTTTTAGGTTCACAGTAAAATTGAGCAGAAGGTGCAGAGATTTCCCATGGGCCGCCTGTCCCCACACATGCACAGCTTCCTTGGTTACCTATATTCCCTACTGAAGTGGTACATTGGTACAATCGATGAACCTGCACTGACATACCATCCCCCAAAGTCCATAGTTTATGGGGAGGCTTATCCTTGGTGTTATACATTCTGTGGGTTTGGATAATGCATCTACCATTTTGGTATCATACAGAGTAGTTTCCCTGCCCTCAATATCCTCCATGCTCTGTCTATTCCTTCCTTCTCTTGAATCCCTGGTAACCATTGATTTTGTTATTTTCTACACTGTTTTATCCTTTCCAGAAGGTCATAATTGAAATCAAAGCCTGTTCAGATTAAGTTTATTCATTTTTATAGAAAAATAAAAACATGCATGTCAACTAATGATATAATAAGAAAATGATCAGGTAAGACAAAAGACAGAAACATTGATATAATATTCTTATGAAGCCAGTAAAAGACACAATATTTACTCATTCGACTCTCATGAAACCCTTTATAGTAGATATTATTACTATTATTATTATCACTCCAATTTTATATGTGGAAAGAGGGAGGTTCAGTAATGTATTCACATTCTGCAAGCTTTGGAAACTGCCTTTGAACTTGAAGAGCTCAGCCAGCTTCCAGAGCCCACTATTTTAGGCACTCTGCCCACATTAGCATTTACTTCTGTCATAATTTTTGGTATTTTCCAGTCATCAAAATATCCTATGGCCTTTTATATTCGTGAACTCATCTTCTACAGTGATCTTTTCTTGGACATTATTTTTGTCACTTACTCCCATGATCATAATCTAGACACTGATACTCAAAATCACTGCTCAGTCCACAATCTTATTTTCAAGTTTCCTAATTGCTAATGATAGCCTTCTGTCTTTCCGGCTTATAATCCTCTCAATTATTTGACATCACTGGGACTTGCTGTTAATTGTTCTCTATATTTTTCACTCTTTCGACCTCTCTTCTTTCCCTCCTTATCCCACCCGCATTCCATGGTTCGGCGTCACAGTCATTGCCTCACATACACCGTCTCTCTATCACACTCAACAGGAAAAAATCTCATCTCCAATTAGCCCCAGCTTTACTGCCTTCCACCTACACCATAGAAGCTAGGTCTGGCTGCAGAAAACACACAACCACAATGTTTGATCACATTTAAAATTCTTGACAATTACATGTAAGTGGAATATTAAGTTTGCCCAGAAATGCTTTAATACTTTCCCATGCAATTTTACTCTTTGAGACAAACATTTCTTAGTTCACTTTCCCCCTCATTCATCAAGCATGCCTTCTTTCCTCCTTACTTTCAGTTCACGATCTTGCTTCCTATTTTATTGGGAAAAGTAGTAGATATCAGAGCACTTCCCCATTCTTTTTCCAGCAATCTCAGTTTGCATCTGTACTCATGAGATCTACCCTCCCTCGATTTTCACTGATAAGTTCCTCCAAGATTGCTCCAAAATATGGAACATCCCTCTGTCCGTGCACTAGATTCCCATACTTCTTAGCTGCTCAAAAATATTCCTAGAATTTTTCCCACATCAGCAATAATAGATTTTACAAAGTTCGAAGATTAATTCTAAGTTTCTGCGTTATTTGACCTAACTGAAGCATAGGTCCCAACTTCGTGATCCCAACTTCGTGAAGTCTATGTTGACTTGGCCTCCAGAATCTCACTCTCTCTTCATTGTCCCCTCACTTAGCTGGCTGATGATTACGGTTTTTTTTGATGGTTCTTCTTTTCTAACTTAATGCCCTGGCCTTGCTACTCCTTATCGTCGACACTCCCTCCTACATCACTACTTACATCACGATTTGAAGAGAAGGGATGCTTCATTTAAATGTCTTCATGGGATGCCAGTGATAATATTGAACTTACTACCTGCAGTGGCTAACACAGCACAGCACCACTATGTTCCTGCATACCGTGCAAGGCCTTGGACGGACTAAATACCAGATACCTTGCTTTGCTCATTTTGGAAGCAGTTATATTTCTCACATTTCCTGAAAAAGAGTTTAATTGGGATACAGAGCTGACAAAGGAACTGAAAGGAGAAAACGAGTTAATTCTCTCTCTAGCCGCATTTTTTATTTTCTTTTACTGAGCTATAAAAATGTATATATGAAAGAAATGTAAAGTGGTAAGGTGAATTGAGAGCACTTTGAATTATGGCATTTTTCTTTGGAGGCTTAGAAACATGAGTTTTCTGGTTGCACTTTTTTGAAGCAGGATGATATGTGTACATTCTACAAGTGATTATGAAATAGCTTTCAGGAAGTCTTCTAAGGGAATGATCATTTGTGTACTCAGTGCTCACAGCGGTTGATATGGTAGTTCATTTTTTTTATGGCATTGTGCTCACTGTAGCTCAGCCTAAAAATTCAAACTCATCTTTTCTCCTAGTAGAATTTTTCTATGTAGCTTAAAATCTTAAATGCAATGCTTAATTCTTCTGTGACCTTCCATGTTTTTCTGACATGTGGGGAAAAAAAACTGACATTGCAAATTATTTTATTCGACAATTATTAATTTTCCTTCTTTAACATGGTCCTTATTTAACCATATATATAACATGACAAATGGATGAAATTTGTCTGTTTTTATTAGTTAACTGTTTTCCCAACAATGCATTTGTGTTTTCTTTTACTGTGTCTTTCCCTGGTTCAATAACAACTGCAGCTGCACAAGTATGCCCAAAGACACACACACACACACACACACACACACACACACACACACACACAAATACACACACACACCCTAAATGAAGGAAAAAGCTTTTCACAGCACACATGCCCAAATTGTGCTAGTTTCAGTTAGATAGATTTGGCTATTGATGCGACAGGTCACAATGCAATTTAGAAGCAATTAAAAGCTAATGAATGTGCTGAACTGAAAACTCTGCCTAGAAGGCTTTTTCTGTGTACATGGAGAAAACAGATTTGTGTGTCTCTATTGTCCCCTGCAGTGATGTCTTTAGGCAAAATGGCAATGTCAAGGGCTGCAGACAGCTGCCTAAAATGGATGAAGGATAATCTTGATCTTTTTCCTGCAGTATTTACACAGAGAGTTAAGAAGACTTCATTGGTGCAACAGCATGAATCACCTAGAGATAGTTATTGGGAATGGAATAATTTAAAAGTCAAATCGCCGCTGGGAATATCCATTTTTAAAGGCACTCTTATCGCAACATTGAATTTTGAATAATGACACTCTTCAATGGTTTGTAAGGTAGTGCACTTGCAACGTGGGTTGGGCATTTGGAGATTTTCCACAGGCACCAGAGTGACTACCTGTAGGATGAATATGCTAACAAAGGAGGCAAGATAGCCTGTGCCTAGTGCAGTATAGCAATATGCACCAAACGCTGAGAAAATAAAAATTATGAGCGTGCATTTAGGGATGAAAATGCCAGGTAATTTTGTTCAGACTGCAATGATGCAGCTAAACTAGTACATTGCCATTTCATTATTTTTTTAAAATGGATGGATTTTTATTCCAAGAATAATTTTTAGATTAATCATCATTACCTATGTATGCAGTCCCTTATCAAGAATGTGGTTTGTTGTGGCTGTTCTGTGACCAAATAGAGATTTTGCATATGACTAAAATGATTTAGTAATCATGTTACAAAATTAAGAACTGTTAGTGTAATGTCTAGCCCAGGTCTCCCATATTTTTATTTTTATTATCTTGTTTTTGTTGTAGCCTTAAGATTAGATGTCCTGGATAATGTTCTGGTCAAGAAAATATAGATTTTTCCTAAAAAAAAAAAAAATGAAACCAGCTTTAGGTGAATTGTTTTAAAAAGAAAACAAGAAAATAACATAAAAGAGTCGTTTAAAGGCCACTTTGCTGGCAAATTGTCTATTTAAAATGAAGAGTCGCCAAAACTGTCATAGTTCTCCAAGTTCTACTCTAAATTCTAGTCTATGACTTTGTCATTGCCATTGGAACTGTCACTGACAGAAATCAATGAATACAGATTTAAAAAATGTCAAATTATTGGTAGTATCAATGACACTGAAAATGTCCCCTGGAACACATGGTATGGACTGTTTATTGTATTCTCTCTCACTTCACAATCAGTCTCCTTAAAGATTTTTTGACCTTTCTACTATATATACCTCACGAACATTCATTTTGAGTACATAGTAGTTGTTTCAGCAAACAAGAATTTATAGAAAGCCTAATATGTGTCTACTATGTGTTGGAGGGACAAATAAAAATTGTGGTAATCCAAGTCTTTGAAGAGCAAGAAATATATAATTGACACTTTGTGCTTATTTAAATTGCACATCAAAATCTGGGGAGAAAGATAATAATTTCAGTCTAAAAATAAGATTTTTTTTAGTAAATTAATAAATTTTGAATGAACTTATTTAATCTCATGAAAATTGCTATCAAACAAATATATTCTAAATTTCATAGCCAGGTTTTGTCTTTAATTATCTGGATAATAGAACTAGAGACCTGGATTTATAAATTTTAAGATACAGTTAAACAGTACCCTGTGATATTATATAGACCAGGCAAATAATTCTTTGAATTTAAATTGATTTTAAGTATTATTGTTAGGTGGAAAGTTTTCCTATATTTCATTTTTGAACACTCAGTGGACACTAATACTGAAAAAAAAAAAAACCCACAATCTTATAATGTCATTTCTGATTAATATAGCTAGGAGACATTTGTCATTTTTCAACATTGCTAACTGATCCTTCTGGAATACATTCACAGTTGACATCACTTTGCTTTAATCAAGGCAGAGACATCTCCTTCAGGTTCACACATTTGCCCACATTTAGTGCACATGGTGTTTTATTGTTTTGAATACTTGCAAAGCATCTTTCCCCTCTAAAATTTCGAGAAATGAAAACAACACAATTAGCAGTCTCAAAGAGTGAATTAAATAAGAGCCAAGAACAGAAAAACAAGAAGAGAAAAGAGAAAAGTTACAATAGTCAGTAAAAAGAAAAAGATAACAATCAAAGCAGGATATAAAAATAAGAATGTGTCAAGAGGAACAACTTGATAAAGCAAAAAGAAATTGTTTGGGTTGAGAAATATTAGCTATTTATTCATCAAAAATTTCATCAGCTTTCCTACTTAAAGTGTGTATCTTTGGTTAGATACATGGATTATTAGATAAAGAAGAATGCAGACATTTTTTTGCTCTTGATAAGAACACGAGTGGAATATAGTGATTAAGAACAATAACATTTATGATTCTCACAGAAATTAATTTACATACTGAGTATTTATCCCAAATTGAATTTCTTTATATGAAAAATAGAGACACTGATACATATAACTCATAGGAGTGTTGTGGAATTAGAAGAGAAAATGTTAATAAATGACTTAGCTTGTCCCTGATAACTATTGTTGATTCTTCATTCCTGTTATTTTACATTCGGAAAAGAAAAAAATGGCACCTGGGCATTTCTTTTTATCCTCCGTGTTGCATACCTTATTCTATGAATGTATTATTCCCTCTGACAAGGTTTTATTCAGTTGTCATAGGTATAGTTTTAGATACAATCATAGAGTCCATTTTTAAATCTCACCTGGCCACCTGTTTCGAACGTGTATACTTTCAGAGCCAACCTATTTATTCATTTATAATGTGATCTGGGGAGAAAACGTCTTTACCAACTGACTTCTTTCAAGTTCCCTTGGAATACATATTTTCACAGAGGTAATATGTGCATTAGGACATCCAATGATATTTTATATGTAGTTTCTGGAAATTCAAATTATAAGCCCATTAATTCATTTTCCTATAGACCTGCAAGTATCCAAACTTTGATAGTTTGATGGAGTACTTCAATAAAATCATACTTATTCATAATTTAAAAATAAGTAAGGTACTTAATTTTGGAATTAGTAATATAAAGAAGGCTGATTCAATTTATAGAAAGAAGAACCTACATCATTTCTTACCCAGAATACTGGCTATTCAAGACACTTGATAAAAATAGAATCTTTTTCCAATTACTTTTGAAAAATATTGCAGTCCTCTCCCTGCTTTAGTTTCACAAAGTAAATTAGTATATTAAAAGCTTTGAAGAGACCCGAAGTAAAGAAAGCTTTTTAAACTTTTATTAATGTTAAATTAACATTTGGTAAATAGAGCCCAGCAGGGTCAGGGTGTTGGACAGTGAGCCACAGATCAACTAAAGACAGCAAAGGGAAAGTGAAATATTGAGAAGTTTGTTAGTCACGGTCCCTGGAGGAGGTACATAGCTCACCTGCAGAGACCAGGTGAGGAGATGTGGGCAGCGCACAGACAGTGGGGCCAGACCCAGGCGCATGCCTGCATTAGCATCCAGGTGTAAAGTGCTTAGGGGTTCCCTGGCTAAAGACACATTTGTCAAATTAAACCCGAAAGAGCAGGGCTTTGGTAAGTTTTATGGGAAGTTTTATTTAAGAGGCATACAAGAAGAAGACCCTGGAAGGTGGGAAGAATGCTTATCAGAAAGGCTTTGTTGGAGGAGTCAGTATCAGACCATCAGACCCACGTTTACTGGTGACCCTGCGGCAATCATCTAGATCATGCTTTCCAGGAGGCGGCGGGCCGGGGTGTGTGTGTGTGTGTGTGTGTGTGTGTGTGTGTGTGTGTGTGTGTGCTAGTGTCAGTTCAAGGCCCCTGCAGGCCACTTGGCTGCACAAAATAGACACCGAGGCAGCAATATAATGAAGTAGCTTAGCCGAACTTTCACCAGATGTTTTTCACTGAAACCCCTCGCAATTATTTATATACCTCTAAGTTAATATATTAGGTCTCTTGAAGATATCAGTTAAATTCAAATATTTACTTGAAAGATTCCTTCTAGCAAGTATTATTATTATCTTTTTTTTTTTTTAGAAGAGAGCAAAGCCATCTGAGAATAAAACACATGCCATAAAATATTGATACATTTACTTTCCCAAGCTGGAAATCTGGGATTTATATACTTTTTTGTTTCATTTTGTTTTTTCCCATCATGTACTGCATTCCATTAATCTCCACCGTCTGTTTATTGTACCTCAGAAATATCTAGTGTTGTGTTGGAGCAGGCCACTGTCGGCTCAGGAGAGCCAACTGTATACATCCCTCCCCAATTCTGCATTCCATGATAATGCACTTTGAAGGTGATAAGGTAATTTTAAATTAGCCATGGTGAGGGAAATTATATACCACAGAAATTTTCAAATGGTACAAACCAGGTATTGTTGCCAGCTAGTTAAACCTTTATCAGCACGCCACTATAAATATCTTGGCACTCGGCTCCTCCTTTGCATTCTTATAGCTCGGTGTTTGTGCATCCTCATTTCTTACCAGGAATATTGCACCTTGGGCCTCGACATTTAACTAAATTCTCTACATAGCTGTCATATGCTCCTTCATCAAAATATACATGAAATAATGAATAAATAAAATGTTTCTTCATATCCTTTTGTGCTTAATTCATCAGGCTTCCTGATATCTACAGATAATATCTAAACTTCTCAACAGGTCTTTGAAAGCCCTTTAAAATCTGTTAATCTTTTCCTTTTCAGTTTTGTAATTTTCTGTAGCGACTTCGAACTTTTCCTCATTCCTGAAATGGCCCTGCTTGTCCAGTCAAATGTCCCCTCACCTGTTTCTCCAACAAGTAGATCCTCATCTTTTATGAGATCATTCGAAATGTCCTTTCTGCTCTGTCAAGTATTTCCCGAATATCCTAATTAAGTAAATTCGCTCTTCCTTTCTTCCTCCACAATTTCACATATAATTTCAATTTCTCATATAGAATCGATTACACTGCATTGTAATTATCTATGACTATGACTGCCCTCTCCACCCGATTCTGAGTTTACTCACACTTTGCTAGGTGTCTGCTCTTGAACTGATGGTTCCCAAACCAAGTAGTCTCATGACTGATAGTAATAAGCTGCGGAGCAGGGAAGGAGTGGTGACGACCAACTGACAGACCTCCTCTAAAATTTTGGCCAGGACCTACTCTCTGCACCATATGGACAAACACAGAGAATTTGGACCATCGAACATCCTTCATAAAATAAACAATCTCATATAAGACATAGGCATTTAAACTGAGCTTATGAGAGATTGTGAAGTGAGAGTTATTAATGCAGAACCAAATTACTTTAGAGCAGGCAAAACAGTGGGTGCTTATAATGGATTATTCCAGTCATATGTCATTTGAAAAGCTCTTATTTTCAAAAAGAGAAGGGGAAGTGGGTTGGAGGGAAGATCAGGAAAGGATTTCTCTTTTTAATCCAGGATTAATTGTATTATAGAGTGAGGGTATATATTATAGCACGTGTTAGATATTGATACATAACCCCATTTAATGTGATATGACAACCATGTTTAAAAGCAATTTATTTTAGCAGCTTCCAAAAGCTGCCTGAAATCCTATTAAGGAAAGAATCTCTGAAGAAATACGTCTTACTTGCTGTAAAGGGTTTACAAATACAGGTATCTCAGAGTAATCCTGCTTCTACAACAAATGTTATCTCTAATGCGATGTTATGTTGAGCAGTCATAAGCTGCTTTACCTTCAATTCTACAGAAAATATATTTGAAAGAACATACTATATCTGTCCTTGTGACACTTTTGACTAAATAGAAAATAGTGTATGTAAGAGAAGAAAGATCATTATCTAAAGTGATTCTCATTCATCCAGAAAATATTTACTTCACATCCAGTTAGGCCCAATTCTGTTTTAGTCCCATAGGATAGAATGAATGGTGACTACAAAGAGGCAGAATTCTTTCTCTCTTCTAGAATGACACTAACTAAAGATGCACAGTGATAGAAAACAATGATTCTCTGAGAGCAACAATCGATGGATATGTCATAAGGACTGAAATTATTTCAATTTAGGTCCTTTTAAAGGAAAAGACTACAAAGTACAAATACATTCTCAAGTAGAGAAAATTGGAAAGAGTGCCAGAAAGTAAGAAAGCTTGATGCTTAAGATTCACTGACATCTCTATCCACCTCCGTTTAAGTGCATATGACAAAGCAACTTGATTTAGGGTGTGTCACTCTAGAAGACCAGGGATAGTATCTGGAGGAGTATCTCTGATACTGTTAGTGACTCTTAATCTAGAGAGTCAAGATAAAACACATCAAGTTGGTATTACGCTTTTCACAATGTTTAATGTTTCCATTAAGTAGAAACCTATTTTTAAACCTTTTATTAAAAGAATGTGTCAAGTGTTTTACATTCAGTTAAGTTCTCTTTCTGATATACAGACTACACACATCTTATTTTGAAATTCCAAGATCTCAGGGGATATATTTCTTATGCCAACTTCCTGATCAGTTTTCTAGATCGAGATCAGCAAAATATGGCCTGCATGTTAATGCACGCCCTGTACCGATTTTTGTAAATAGCTTTATGGAACATCTGCTTACAGACTGTGGTTCTTTTATACTACAGCAGCAGAGTTGAATACTCATGAAAGACATTTATGGCACATAAAACTTAAAATATTAACTATCCAACCTTTACAGAAAAACATTTGCTGACCCCTGGTCTACACTCATAGTTACGCACTAGAATTCAGGAATCCTTGAAGTGAGATGAAAGCGATTCTTTAAAATAGTGTTTATCAAATTATTTTATTGTTGGTAATTTCAAATAGCCAGAATGTTAACTACCAAACTATAATAATTTCTACTTTATTAGTTTATGTGGAAGAGCAGAATATATTATTTTCTTTTCTTAATTTAGTATACTTAAGCTCATTTAATTATATTAAGATATTAAAATATGCTTTTTACCACAATCAGGTAGAATGAAATTGGTTCCTTAAAATGTAAACTCATTAAGCCCCTTTTCTAAGTCTCCAAATTGGCCAGTTAATGGCTATGAAATAATGAAAGGCAATTCTTTTCTGCACTCCCACCAACTGCAGGACAAAGAACAAAGCTTCCACAGCATAGTCGTCATCCGCTGGCTTAGGAGTATAGAATAGGTTTTTAATAAATATTTCCCACCTAAGCTACTTTACGCTAGTATCTGCCTGCTGAATCAGCTTTAAGAATACACGTTTTATCTAGCCCTTTGAATTATATGTCACAGCAACAGTGTATGAATAATAATTTAACTTCCCAAAATAAATATTTTGAGCATATCTCAATGCCACATTTTCTTGTGATTTTTCTTTCTTGTTTATATCTACAGAAAAACTAAGCCAGCATCTACTGTTCAAAATCTAGTATTCTTTTATATCTGATTAGAATACATAAAATACATAAGGTATCAGTATGCACTGGGACAATAAGCTTTAAGAACTCAAAAAGATTTTAAGGAAAAAGATTTTAAGTAAAGAGAACCAAAGAAGTTTCTAATCTAATATAATAAATTTGGAGCTTCCACAGAAAACAAGAATTTTCTGGATAATATCAGAGGAAGTTTATTATCCTGATATGAACTTTCGCTGTCCTTTGTGGTGGCTTTGTAGCTTCTTGTGCTATAGAATTACTATCCAAGTTATTAAAGTTACAAATAAAAATAATTTAAAATAGTTTTCCATAAATGTCCAAGTCTATCTTACAAGCAAATGATATTATTCTATTTAGAAATTTAGTTAACATTTAACTAAATGTTCTTATTTTTAAGTCAATTAAAGTTTCTTATATTTTTAAACAATATTAAATATTTTAGTATTGAGTCTAAGGCCATGTCACCTTGATCCTGTCTAATCTCGGAAGCTAAGCATGGTTAGGCCTGGTTATTACTTGGATGGGAGACCAACGAGGAAGATCAGGTACTGTAGGTATAAAAAATAAAGAAAATAAAGGATTGTTAGCTGACAAAGTCCTTGCAATCTGTGAGGTCAACCAAAAGTTGCCTCACTTAAAAATAAATAAATAAATAAATAAATAAATAAATAAATAAATAAATAAATGAAAATATTTTCATATTGATAGCACTTGGTTCTTTTGGAAGTCATTATTAATAAAGCTAGCAGTAATATCCACATTTGCAGAATTCAAGGTGAGTCCTTAAATATTCTCAGGTGACTTTTCATTTTCATGTTCTTTGTGAATCTGTAAAATCTGCTTTTGCTAACTAATGAAAACACACAGCCCCCAAAACCATGTTTTCTAAAATTATAGATTATTACACACTTGGATCTTTAAAATCCCACGTGTAAGAATGGAGTATCTGACTCTTGCCAGAAGGATGTGAACTGCTTAGGCAAAGAGATACACTCAACCACGTTTAGAGCTTCAGAGGGCTTGCAGTATAAAATGTTTTACAACTTCGTAATTTTGTATTGAGTCCACTTCTCAGCCCTGGCCTGATGGTAACCCTTTCCACACAGCCCAATCTTGCTTTGAATATGTCTTTTAGCACTAAGAATTTTTCCTGACTTGATCCTTTCCTCAGATCCTATAAGGTGATGGCTTCATTTGTAAAGTGGAAGATGGAAAAAAATGCCATGATTCCTCTTAAGGGAATTTTTAGAAGATGAATTTCTCTGATATCTTTACTGATTATTTCACCACGTCATTGAGCTCAACTATATTTAAATGTGACCTTTTTGAATCGTTAATATATTTTTTCAGGGAATACCATAATGCTTACTAATATATAGATTACATCCAATTGGATTAGAGTTATTCCAAAATGACATTTTTTATTGATGAATTGAACAAATTCATTGTCATTTAATGTATATTTGAAAATACAGAAGGCACAATTTCATATACTTCAGATACATTTAAAATAGTAATCAGATTTATAAAACTTTACTGGGACAAATGAATACATGTTAATTTATGAATATAAGTCTAATATGGGATACAAATTATTAAGATAAAGTTCTATGAAACAAATAATCTTAATTCTGTTCTTTAAAATAGCAAAGTAATAGTAGCTTAAGCATTGAAGAAAAGGAGATATTAAATACATATTGCTATTGAATCATGAAATGTAATAGTGGAGAGAAAACTGGCACACAAATATACAACTTTCTCATCAATTTATTCATTTATTTACTTTGAATAATGCACAACCATGCCTAAACTGTGAGTTTAATATTTTCAAAAAAAAAAAAAAGCTAGCTTTTCAGGCATTGCACGTTGCAAATAACTAATGAAAATTACTGATAGTAAATTAAAATTTATGTTCATTTTAATTAAGAGTCACCACCAATTACTTAGCTTAAAATGATCTTTCATTGAAAAAATATTATAACTGCCTAATATAATGACTAGAAACTCATAAATAAGAACATTATTTAAATTCTTTCCAATAGAGAAAAAATAAACCCATAAAAATTACTAAAACATGATAATGAGATAAAATTCTTTAACACATATTTTATGTAACATTGACAGATACTTGAGAGACTGTCATTTTATGCTGTTATAGAAAAATGCAATGCTCCACAGTCTTAACCCAGTACTAAAAGCCATCCCAAATAGACTCAAGCTAAAAAGTCCAGGTTGCCAACTCTTTGCTTGTTGGATTTGGAACATATCATGGGATGAATGGTGAACTCTCCATTCATCAAATATCTCTTTTTCTCTATGCATAGAATTGTGAGCATGTATTTTAATGTGCTCTCTATAGTGCATGGTAAAATGCAGATGTCTTTTATGAATGCTGGAAGCCTTTCAAGACACTGCTCTAACTGCTGAGGTGAAAATTTCGTATAAAGAATTATAACTAGTTCTCTAACCTTAAGAAAAGAACTTAATTGTACTTAAGTCTCTTGAGTGATTTAGTATTGCAACAAGATAATCTTCCTAAGAGAGAAAGGAACACATAGTTTATGAAACAAAACCATCTGCCTTTGCCTCTCTTGGCTTTAAATTTGTGCTCAACACATTTTTATTAAAGCTAGAAAAGCATTAGTAGACATTATTTTTAAAATATGCTTTGCCAAATGCCTGATTTTATTTCATATTATTTTATGGCATCTGACATCTTTTTTTTTCTTTACTTTCAACTTGATTCTTGTTAAAAATACATCTGTACATGACATGGTATTCATTCAAACACTTAGTTTAATAAGGGTCATTATTTCCTGTTTTAGTTGAATCTCAATATCATGTAGCTCTTCAGAGAGAATTGTGTCTAGCACATTACTTTCTTATAGCAAATAATATTCCTTAACAATCAATTAGATATGAAACGAAGTTTGATATGGTGTTAATGGCTTTAGACTCTTTAGATACTTTGAATGAACAAGAACCTTAAAGATTTTTCTAGTGGGAATTAATTTTAAAAAGCAAGAAGATTCTTATATCTAAACACATCATAAAAAGGTAGTAAGACAGTTTAAGAAAAGACTATGACTAGAATTTATATTTTTGATAATTTTTATATCAGATGTCTTTTATATACTGAGTTTATAATTATAAAAAATAATCTCATGTAGTGTACTTAAAATAATGCACTTATTGTAATCTTTGGGAAAAAAATTAAGTTGATTAAAAAATGTAAAGAAATAATAGGAAGAAAAAAAACACATGGGTCCAACCAAAATATCTTTATTTCCCAAAGTAAGAACTGAATTTACATACCTTATGCTTGTCCCTCATTTTTTACCATTGTCATTTACCAATTTTTCCTGTGCCAATGTTGATTGTTTAGTTCCCAAATTATTTCCAAGAAGACCATGATACTACCATATTGATATGGTAAAAAGAAACAAAAATAATGAGTATCTTTTGATGGCATTTACTATGTTAGTTGCCTATACATCACTCCATAGAAACCTCAGAGCCTCACAACAATCTTATTAGACAGAGAAATAGCCTATCTGATGGTCGAGTGGTGAGAAGCAACTTTGCATAAAAATAGAATAGAAAATGCCTAAGTGGCTTGGGTGCAGAAAACAATGTATGTATATCAAGGGGTGAGGTTAAACAGGAAGACACAGTCTAATAGTATAGAACTATTTAGCATATATAAAAAACTTAGAAGTTTATCCAAAAACTATGAGAAAGAATTTAGTTTTATAGTTGCATGACAGTTTCAGTTTTGCCGGTTTAAAATATAACTTTAGCTAAAATGTGTTTTTAAAAATGCTGGAGAAAGAATAAACTGCTAGAATCCCATTTAGTATTTCCAGTAAGTCATGGTTTGAATGGAGATGGATATACAATGGTTTTAGTAAAGAGAGAAAAGAAGTGATGAATCTAAGATATATTTGAGGAAAATACAAATTCTTCACAATAGTCTATAGCATTAATAACTGGTCTCCTTTCCCGTACAAAATTAGATTTCTTCTTTGAATACCTAATACCTAGCATGCTTCCTGACACATTGTAGCTTCTCATGAATGATTAAATCCAAGTCATGGACCAATAGCCAGACAGACACAGAAAAGCCAGCATAATGCCACCAGCAAAACCAACTTTTCGCACAGGCATTAAGGTAGCGCCTGTGATAGAGTCTGGTCATATGTGTAAGTAGAGAGAGTAGTATTTTCACTAACTGTGTTTTTTTTTTCTGCCTCAAATTATGACTTTTAGGAACTGAAAAAAATCTACTCTCCCCAGATCTATTGATTTTGTCTTTGGACTAGGAGAAAAAGAGCTCAAAATATAATTTGTATTCTGAACTCTGCACAACCTAATATTAGTTAAAGGTATAACATAACTAAAAGACATTTGAGAATCACACAGAAACAGACCTTCCAATTCATTCTACCAGGATGTGAATTCCACCTCTACAACTAAAAAGTGGAAAGAGTCTATTCTGAAAGATGAAATTAATCTATTTACTTTTCAAAGTCCTGCCTAGATTATTGCAGGACATAATTTTAATAAGCCAAAAGCAGAGGTTCATTCGTTGAATTTATTTAAGGACCAAACATACCAATAAGAATCTCTGCTGATGTCCCCTTTTTCCAAAAAATCTTTGAACCACCTCTGAAAATTATGTTAATTTCTTATTATTTTGAGAGCTATTATTTTTACCATTAACTCATTGAACATGTGTTATAGTTTAGAGACTATGCTCGTGATAGACAACACAAGATTCCTTTCCTTTTAGAGGTCACAGGTCAGCGGAAGACAATATGGAAACTAATATTTACAACATGATGTACAAAAGCAGTACTAGAAATGCCTATGACCTGGCATGCCTCCACTGTCGCTTGTTCCAGAAATCATGTAAAATCTGTTACAGAACCCTAGCCATTTGTTTATTACTTTTCACAGAAAATCTATTCCAAATAGAAACTACATTGTATAAGAATATAGTCTTTTCAGTTCTATTATATGGTAACAGAAAACCCCAAAATCCATCATGGCCAAGTTTCAGCTTTCCTATCCTTCATCAGGCTTTCTGTTCCATGGTTACAAGACAACAATGGCACAATTTCAACCTCCCACCGGTGCAGCAGAATGTAGCAAATGTATAGAAGAAAGGAACAATATGACAGTAGTTTTAAGTGTTGGCAGTGGATCTGGGCAATGCTGATATGTCCATTGGTATCAAATCTGACAAAAGCATCAATGTATTTCATTGTATGAACAAGTTGAGATGGACATGTATTATGTGGAACATGAAATCACGCAAAGCAGTTTACGCTCTCATAACAATGCCTAGAGACATAGTAGGTACTAACCACATTCTCCTGCAAAGGAATGTTATTTCTTCTTGCTTTGATTTAACTGGATCATGTCCTGTTACCATGCCTTCTACAGCAGTTAATTTGCTGTTTACCAAATTGTTTAAGGGCTTAAAATGCAATGTGTACACAGATATACAAACATATACATGTGATAGAGAGCGAGAGAGAGAGAGAAATGCTTTATATGGTTGGAGAAAATAGAGCCATACTTCATAATTTGCTTTCTGTTTTTTATTAGTTCATATTTTTTTTTTACTTATGGCAGAAGTAAAATCTCAAGAGGATATTTTATATATTTATTAGCTATTTACAAATAATAAGGGATTATGTCTGTATTACTCAAAAAATAACACTGTAAAAATAGTTTACTAATATGTTATTTTTGTTTTGTGTCTTCAACTTAAACACTTCTTTTTAATACTCAAGTAATGTTTGTTCAAAAGCTCTTCCTTTGATGCTTTCATGAAAATAAGGTCTTATGAAGCTGTACAGTGAGCAGACAACTCAGAAAAAAAAAGAATAATAGATGAGCCTATGGAATTGAACAAAGCACATTATGGTGCTGTGGATAGAACTGCATAATAAAAGTAAAATGCCAGGGAGACTTTGGCAAACAACTTCATTATTGAATGCAGAAGAGAAAAATCAGGCTTAGTAGTTGAGAATTATTTTTAGAGATGCAGATGGCCATCAGGCAGTAAATGTCAGTCATTTTTTATGTTTATACATGCTTTCAAAAATTTCTCTAAAGCCCCATTAATTAAAGGTTCTTATGCCTAGTATTTGATTCATTTTTAAACTTAAGAATAGTTTGTATTGATATATTTGATTTTGGCCTGACAAAATATGTGGATATTATATTTATGTATATTTATGTAATATATACATCATGTATATATTCAGATTTCTAACTTCCATTTTGTTGGTTTTATTTTCCTGCTTGGGAAGAAGTATTATAGAAGGCTGTCAGGTGGTCAGTATGTAAATATAGTCTAACTTTGTGATTCCTTAATATCTACCAGAATTTTTAAATTTGTAAATTGTGGACTTTTTACTTATTCTGATAAAATATTCAGTGTTAAATTTATTTTTTATTTATAACTTTATATTACTGTTTTTGTAAAAGGCCACTCAAATTGTATGAGTTTCTGATCCTACAACTTTTGATTTGTCTCCTCTTATGAGATGTTCAAGTTTTTAGCTGTACCAATTAACTCCTAAGCCATAGATCTATATTTTTAACTTCTGCAGATAATCCACATTAAGATCTCTGTAGGGAAGAGCCAGTCTCCCAGGAGCATAGAACAAAAAAAGCCTTCTGGAAATCTACATACTTCTCAGAGATTTTACCTTATATTCTTCTTTTATCCATATTCTGGAATGTTTTTTTTTTTCCATTAAAGTCTGGTTATCTTTTACTACTTCTCCCTGGCTCCAGCTGCAAACTTAATTCTCTTCTTTACTTTAGCTCAATATCATATTCTTCAATAGTGAAAGGGCATGATGTCCAGGTTGCTAAACAATATGCAAATTTCGATGTGAAAACTAGAATGAGCTTTAAAGAGGAATTGCTTTTTTAAAGTAACAAATTATCTTAACATTAAAAATGCTTCTCTTTTCCTCTTATTAAATTTATTGGAGTGGCATTGGTTAATAAAATTATATAGGTTTCAAGTGCACAATTCAATAATGCATCATATGTATAAACTACAGATTGTCTTTCCCTCTCGTAACCACTAAACTGTTGTTTGTGTCCATGAGTCTCTGTTTATCCTGTTCACATGTTGCTTTCAGTTTTATACCCCACCTCTGAGTGAAATCATATGATTCTCAACTTTTTCTGTCTGACTTATTTCGCTTAGCATGATAATCTCAAGATCCATCCATGCTGTTACAAATGGCAGTATTTCATCTCTTCTTATAGCTGAGTAATATTCCACGGTATATATGTGCCACATCTTCTTATCCTGCCATCTACTAAAGGGCACTTTGGTCGTTTCCATGTCTTGGCCACCATGAATGCTGCTATGAACATTGGGATGATAAATAAGATTCACTAGCATATGGTTTTTGGGGAACCAGGTTACTTAGTGGTTCTTAAACCTAGTTAGGTATCAGAAACAATGGGACTTTTTGAAAATATTAACTCTATAATACACCTCTTCTTAATAAATCTATTGAGCCACAGTGATTGGAGGACTAATAATTCATCGTTTAAAAATTTCCCTAAGTTAGACAGATGCAAAGTGCTCCAATGTATGTTCTGTAAATGCTAACCTAGTAGATCTCTTCCTATATTATAGGTCATTGACTCTCTGAAATCAGCCCTTTAGTTTGCCAGCTTTTCCTATGACCTGATTGACTTTTATTATTGGAGACAGGAGGCTTCTGCTTGACACAAGGTCTAGGTAATTGTATTTATTTTAAACTTTCTCTTCTCCACTCTTCTAATATTTATTGAGAAGCTACTATTAGTGGATACTATTGAAGAAATTATTTATCATGTTTTCCTTAAAACTTTACTCCAACTCTGTTATGGGTTGAGCAGTGCCCCCAATATGATGCATTGAAGTTCTAAGCCCCGGCATCTTAGAATGTGACCTTATTTGGAAATAGAATTGTTTTAAATGTAATTAGTTAAAAAGGGTGTGTGCTAGAGTAAGGAGGACCCTTAATTCGATGTGAGTGGTGTCTTTATTGGAAGAGACACAGAGACAGAGACACACAAGAAAAACAGCGTGTGACGACAGAGGCAGAGATTGGAGTGACCACAAGCCAAAAGACACCAAGCGAAGCTGTCAAACTACCAGAAGCTTGGGAGAAGATGAGGAATGATCCTCCCGACATGTTTCAGGGGGAGAACGGCACTGATGAAAACTTTCTCCGTTCCTCCAGCCTCCAGAACTGCGAGACAATCTGTGGTTTAAAGCCAGTCAGCCTGTGGCACTTTGTCACAGCCGCTCTAGGAAAATAATCCAAGCTTAATGAGATAGTTGTCATTTTCATTTTGCCAGTGAGAAGTTGGGTCTTGGAAAGTTTAAGTAAATTATCCCAGTTTATCAAATTGATGGTAAAAGTATTGTGTGGTGCTAAACCTGATGTTCTAGTTACTGTCAGTACTAATTACTATTTTAAAAATTAAAAAAAAAAAAGTTTACGTAAACTCATGAAGTCTACTGTGATGAAATAAGTTAAAAAGAGCTATTCCATTAAAGCACTTAAGTGGAATCTTAGATGAATTCTTCTCTCAAGAATAGATAGCGTTAGAGTGTTTTTCTTTTTTATAAGTGAGAGAAAAAGTACTGACATTCTCCGGTATCTCTAATTGGATGCCATATGTCAACCCAGTACATCCCTCTGTCCTCTGTGACACCTCTTGAAATCAATGAAAATGCTAAAATTAAATCAGACTATATGCCCTGAAAGAATCATAAAAGCTGCATAATCCAAATACTCTGGTTAATGACTCAACACATGAAAAGCACAGTAGAACCCTATTTATAAAAATCAATACCGGTCCTCATTTGTAGAGGCAACCTTTAAAATCTTTTCTATTCACAGCAGTTTGAGGAAATGTTTTATATGCAACGTTTTTAGAAACAGTCTTCAGCTGAAAATTTGGAATAGAAATCAAAACACTCGTGGGATTATTTTGCTATGTATGAATGCGGATACGAGGTATGCAGAAAGAAAAAATCAAAGTATAGAGTTTAACAAAAGGAATTTTAGACAGCATTATATTTCACCAAGTTCATGCAGTGAAACTCATTTCTGAGATAGACACCCTTAAAATAGAACTACTTTGGGGTTTCATAATTATATAATGCTGATAAGTTATAATAAAGTGCCCATATGTGAAAGTGCTTAATATAATTAAAAGTAGCACTATTAGAATATTCTTAATTTCATTTTAATTCATGTAATTTTCAGTATATTTGATAGAGTAAATTGAACTTATAACTTAGCAATATTAGTAGTTTGTATTCTGACAGTCCACTAAATATTGAAAGTTTTCTAAAAGAACCTGAATACATTTAATGCCTTGATCACATATCAGTTCCCATAGATAATACAATCATCAAAAGAAAATTTGTGATATAAGGGCATCGTTTTAATCTTATTTTCTGCTCTGTGTCCAAAACTTTTCAGTAAAAACTTTTCATCTCCTAAAAATAAATCTTACCAATTTTCATTTAATAGATTCTAAAATGAAGAATGCCAAGTGATTAGAAACAACACAAAATAAGTGTGCAAGTGCATGCAGACAGATCAGTTGGACTGATGGAGTTTTTAGAGGCCATTGGCTTTTGCATATGCAACATGTGAACATAAGTGAAGTTAAATTTCCAGCTTTATTCCTCCCTTTTTACGCACTAGGAGAATAACATATTTAAACTAAAACTAACCAAGTTAATAAAACTAGAGAACAATTTTAATGAATTTTATCTTTTAACTAAAGAAAAAATAATGCAACAACTTAATGTTATAACCTCATGGAATTTGCCACAATTGTCAACCGGCTCCAGAGTACATTGCCTAGTAAAACAGAGCTCTTTCGCCCTTGATGAGTTTTGAATGTATACATACTGACATTTATATTTGTCAGGTATATATCTTTGATGTTGCTTGTTTTATGTTTGGTTCTTAAACTACAGTCAAAATAACCCTTCATCATGCCTGTTTATTGTTAAAACCCTGTACCTGTACCAGCCCTTTACGGTTTCACCTAGCTTAGGCAACATACTCTTAATTAAACATTCGTTAATTAATTTTGGTCCAAGTTTGGAGTCTGTTGATTTTAGGACTGTGTACAAAACTCACCCTTCCTGGTTAAGGTTGATTCCAAGTTTAAAGGGTGTTTTTTTTTTTTTTTTCATTCATAAATTAGTTGATATCTCTTTATGTAGACCTATAATATGTTAAAAGAGTATCTAAATTCTCATAAGACATTTTTAGTTTAATCTTAGATGTTGGAGAATCTTTTGGTAAATATCTGTGGTCCATAAGAATACATAGTTATTAAAAAGAAGACACCTTTGCCAGTAGATTCCCTTAAAAGGACCCACATATTTTGGACATTTGGATGTAAATGGTTTGACTTAAACTCTAGGTATTGCCTGAAATTGGGATTAACTAGACTAAGCACATTCACTACATTCGGTGGCAATTATGCTTGAAGGAAAATACAATGAAGCATCTGCAGCAGAAGGCTACACAGGGCGTCATTATTACAGGGTAAGGAGAATTTCTACAGCAAAATAAATTTCAGTAACTTCTATGGTCAGCTGATCCATTTCATGATAATAAACATCAATGTGATTATGCTCAAAAGTGATTGTTAGTTTTTATATTAGGGTCCTTATTTGATTTAATAGTGGATCCCCAGATACCAATTTATGTTTCTATATTTGTCAATATTTCCACAGAGTGGTTTTCTGGTATTTTTTGTTAGAGAAGATTAAATAATTTTATGGTATTATAGCTTAATGGAGAAAGTAAAATAGGGTATTTTATTTTCAAATTATAATTTTACCTGAGTTTAGAGTCCTCTTACTTCTATAAATCTAAAGATCATCTGCAAAGTTTGTGAATTCTCAATATGCAGAGTGAAGGAAGGACCCTGAGGTCCCACAAAGTTCATTCAGATTTTCAACCTATACTTTGAAGACTTACATTCTCACTTTTGGAACTGACAATTGACAATTGCCTAATGTTTTGACAATTTATGGACTCAGCGTGAAAGCAGGCCTGGTTTCACAATTGTTTACAAAGCAGAGATTTAGTTTCATAGGTCTCTGCTCTGTAAATTCTATTGATAATCATTTTAATGCTTTCCTTTTATTCATGAAGCATATTTTATTCATATGCTTTCTTTTAATTAAAGTGTAATATAAAAACTGAAAAAGGTATATAGCAAACTGTACAGCTCTATAAATTTTCACAAAGTAAAAACACCCATGCATCCTTCAATCAAATCAAGGAAGATAACACTAAAATACTTTATTCCCTTTCTCCACTAACTTAATCTCTGCTTTCTGTTTTGGCTGTTTCTAATAAACTTTCTATTTTAGAACAATCTTTAATTTACAAAAAAATCATGAAAATATTACAGGGAGTTTCCATATGCCTTAAACATTTTACCGTATTTTAACATCTTATATAAGAATAGTATATTTCTTACAATTAATGAACCAGTGTTGATATATTACTATTAACTAAAATCCACCCTTTATTTATATTTTCTTTGTTTCTACTAAATGCCCCTCTTCTGTTCCAGCATCCCATCTCAGATATCACATAATACATAGTTGTCATAGTTCTTTAGGCACTTTGTAGCAGTTTCTTAAGACATGTTCTTTTTTTTTTTTTCTTTCGATGATCTTGACAATTTGGGGAAGTATTTGTCAGGCATTTTGTAGAAAATCCCTCAGCTGCGATGTTTTACTCATGATGAGAATGGGATTACATACTTTTTGAAGTTAGAGCACAGAGATAAAATGTCTTTCTCATCAGATTACATCAAGGGTACATGTTGACAACATGACTTACCTCTGGATGAGATTGAGTTTGTCAGATTTTTTCCATGTTACAGTTATTATTTGTCCCCCTTTCCATACAGTATGCTTTGGAAGGAAGTCACTATGCACAACCAGTGCCTACCGATACATGAAAAAACAGTAAGATAGATTTTATTAAAATTTAAAGCTTCTGCACTCTATGAAAGACACTTAACAAATCGAAAAGTAACAAAATGGGAGAAAATATTTATAAAAGACATATCTAATGAAGGACTTGGATCCAAAATAAAAAAGTAAATTTTGAAACTCTACAATGAAGGAATAACTATTTTTCAAATGGACAAGAGATCCGAATGGACACTTCACCAAAGAAGCTGTAAAGATGGAAAACAAGTCTATGAAAATATTCTCCCAGTCATTTGTCATTAGAGAACTGAAAATAAAAACAGTGAGATGTCATCTACACCTATTAGAATAGCTAACATACAAAAAAACTGACTCTGTCAAATGTTAGTGAGAATGTGGAGCTACAGGAACTCTCATTCTTTACTGTTGGAAAACACTCTTATAGTTTCTAGTTAAACTACATTTAACTTTGACCACATAAACTTACAACCGCATAAAAATGCAAAGGTTTATAGCCGCTTTATTCACATCACTTAAAATTGGAATCAGTTAAAACTTCCTTCAATAGGTGAATGGATAAACAAACTGTGATACAGCCATACAATAGAATATTACGCAGCATTATAAAAGGATGAGATACTGAGAACTTTGTTCTTCCCTAAGTATTTCTCCTTAGAGAAAAAGTTTGCCTCTTGCATCTCTTTCAGTAGCAATCTACTGCTATTATACTGGAGACCTGTTGTAGTGTTAGGTGTGAGATTGGGAAAGCATTCTATAATCTTGCGATTACATCTCAGTCTTATAGTGGACCTATGTCTCCGGGTTGTAACTTTCTCATGTGTCTCTCCAGTGCTAACTCCCCTAACTCCTTAGAGAAAGGAATGCTAGAGGGGGCTGGAGTGTGAGAAAATTCTTTCTCCAACTAGAATGAAGCTCTCATTAAATCTTTTCCTCTAGAAAGAAGGGCTTTCGATAGAGATTGTTCTAGGCATACTTAATGTTTACTTTTACCATTTCCTTGCCAAAGCCACACAAACATTGTTGTGGATCTTTACTGCAAGAATCTGATAGAGTTACTACATTCAGCAATTTATCAAAAATACCGTCTTAGCATTTCTACCAGTTTTTAGCTCCAGTGGCTTTTGCCCTAAGTAATCCAACCTTGGCTGTGATTCTGAATTTGCCTGTCTCTTCCAGATTTCAGATAACCTCCATTTTCAGAGAGTCCAAAAAGAGTCATTATTTTTGGTTTGTTTGATGCTTTATTTTTTTAACAACAGAAGGGAAGACTTGGAATACCAAGGTCTTTCTATGTCAAAGTTGAAACGCAAAGTCTATTTTGACATGTTTTATTCTTTTCTTTGTAGGCTTCATTATGGAATTCTTTTATTTACTTATTTTTAACATGTGATTCAAAACTCTCTCCTCTCATTTGTCTAATCTGCCATTTCAGTTCATCTTGTATTTGAATGTTAGCTTTCATTTCTCAGTTATAGTATTTCCATTGATTTCCTGTTTTTCCTCTGAAATCCTCCATCTTGTCACTTAAAAATCTTAAATATATCAATCACGTATGTTTGAAAGTTCATACATGACAACTCCAGTATCTGTATACCTTTTGCTTCCATCACCATTTTTTTTCTATTTTTTTTATCATTTCTTGTTATTTTTTTTACATATCTTCACTGAATGCTAGACATTGAGATTTTTAAAAATCATGATGATTTGAGTTTCTTAGTTATAGTACCTTCCTTCAGACATAATTTACTCTGCTTGCTGTTGAGAGGTAGTTTAGGCACAGAAAACCATTATACAACTAGATAGTGAGACGATTGGAGGATGTACTTCAGTCTTATTGCCTGTTCTGCATTACCACTAAGGCCTATTGCTTTCAAAGCCTTATAAGTCATCTTCGGCCTCTTCATCATGCAGGAAACACCAATTCTTTGGCCCCAGACATGAGACTGTAAAAAGCCCTGACACATTGTTTGCCTCTCAGCACTTATAATTGACAAGTATCTCCAGGGAAAAGGCCGAACTCACCCAGGTTTCTACTCTTCCTATGATCTTGTTAACTCTTGTCTTTACCCTCTTCTGACCTTCAACCAGATGGTTTTGATGTATATATTTTTTTAAGTCCAGCTTTTCTAGTTGACCTCACTGGGAGAGGTGTTCTCAGAAAAACTACCCTTTAGGAGCAGAAATTATGTAGTCATTACTTATACAAACTGTGTGTCTAACAGTAAAAAATTATACATAAATAAAATGTATGGAAAATAGTTACATGTAAAACTGAAAAATGGAGTCAAAATAATGTATTTTGAAAACAGATATTTATGCAATATAAGCATCAGTGAAAAAATTGTTTTAAATGCTATTAGACCTTCATGTCTGCAAATGCCTAAAGTGTCAAAGTGTCTATAAACTTCATTGACAAAACCTATCTTGTTAATATGGAAGTTATGTAAAAACTAGAACACCACTATTAGCACAAAAGTGTGTTTGTGACTTTTACAATATGGCTCGATTTTTAAAAAATTACACATTTTCATTTTTCTAGGACATTATCATTGATTTTCAAAGCAGCTATAATCTCATCTTATGACTTTCTCTTAGAAATAATAAAAGGTTCAAAAAATGAGAAAAATTAGATTTCTTAATGTAAATATTTGCATATAACATATTTTTATATTTGAGCATGGTATAATTTAAGCCATTAGGCTTGCAACAATATATTCTGATAAATATAATTTCATCTCTAATTTTTAGCCATGATAATTACACTGTGAATGACAGTACAATTACTATTATAAAAATCAGAGTGGCCTTCTAATACCTCAAAGCTTTTCTTCTCTCACTGTTTAATGATGTTGTGCTTCTCTTTTTACTAGCAACGTAGATGTTTTTCTTAGCTAATGCATAAATATTAAAATATAAAATGATGTTTAATGCCTTGTTAGTCCTGGCCTACGGTATTATGTGAATAGTTTTTAGTATATATGAAAAATGTTGATCATGGCATTGATTTCTGTCATTTCCTCTATTTCTTTTTTCTTTAACAAACCCTCCAGCCCTTTACCTACCACTTTCAATGACAGTAATTTGTTTTTGATTCTTCAAGCAAAAGTAGCATCAGTCAGGATTATACTCATGGTTTTTTTTTTTTTTTTCAACTATCCAACTGACAAAAGCCTTTATCTCAGAGGACCGATATTAGAATATTATCCCAAATTGCTTTTCATAACGCCAAACATACTTTTCTAATTTGCAGCAATTTCCACTTGTTATCATTAATTAACAATTTTCCACTCATATTTATGCACATAACTTCTATCATATTTATTCATCTCAGTAGATTACCTTGTATAAAATGCAATACGTTTTTTCTAGTTATCATCTATCTTCCTACCCCGTTAAACGCAGTACATTGTGAAAATTGAACTGTGAATCAAAACAATGCTTAAAAAAAACATGTAGCCTACATGTTTTTATATAATTTATAATAAAAATTGTAGATATAACAGACCAAAAACAGTGAAATTGAAATCTATGATTTATATATTAAAATGGAGCTAAAGGAGAGGAAAAAAAGTAAATTTACTTTTCTTTGCAACCAAACACAAGAAGAAAATACAACATACTACGTAGTTTTAATTATATAATAAAAAAGAATGCCTTTTTAACCGTGAGCTTGTTTTCCTTCCTAATACTGACTTTTGAGGGGACGTGATGACTAGCTTTGTTTTCTGGACATCAAATCATATAAAAAGTGATCCATATCAGCTATTTTGTTTACAAAAACACATTGAAGTTTTATCTAAATGATGATTCTTACATAAACCTTCAATAAATGTGGGATATGGAATGTTATTATAATGCTACATGGATAATAATGGAAGTTAGAAGCTGATATATACTATCTGGGAGTGTAGTTTTATAATGATTTAGTATGACAACGCATGTCTAAATACAGACATATAACTATTTCTGCTGAGTTTGATAGTATAGATGACAGACAATTCAAAACTGAGGTGCCAAAGGCAACTTGATGGACAGATATTATGTTTCCTTCAATGAAAGAAGATATATAATAGACATATAGAAGAAAATATTATTTTTAAAATGTGTCAGTTTATGAATATAGAAGTAGCTATCATTTCATTAACAGAAAGTCCTACATAATGGTGAGTTGTGGTAATACATGTGAAAATGAACAATTTTTTTTAAATAAAATTTCTATCCTGGGAGTTTGATATATTTTCTTATAGTCAGGATATTCCAAATCTTGTATGTAATTTACTTTGTTATACCATGGCTTCTTTTAGACTTTCGGCATATGGAACAACACTAATTTTTATGGCTTAACCGCACTCCCAATTCCTAGCCTTGAAGGACAATTGGCAGAAAATTAAAAATAATGAGCTAATTTTAATAGAAATAAAAACTTATGAATTTCTGCTAATAACAGTTATGTAAATTCTGAATGAAGGACTGAAGTATTCTAATCTTTCAGCAATTTCTGTTCTGCCTCCTTCAACAGAAGGCTTTCGGATTTGGGATGAAAATTCAAGAGAGATTTCTTTTGTAGCTACAAAGAAAGAAGCAAGTAAGCTGTGAGAAACCAGAAAAGAAATAGTCTATAAATGCATAAGTTGGTGAAACACTGCTTAGAGGCTTGTGGATATGATTTAGAGGCCTGAAATTTAAGAGCAGAAGTTAGAAGCTGGGCTATATACACAAACAGCACTAAAGATAGTCAAATTCAGTTGCATGTGTGGAACTCAGGTTAACTGGAAGTAGGAGAGGGATCTTGAACATAGTATCCATGGGTGGCTTAAAATTTACAGTTAGGCACGAGCAGAGACTTCTCATTAAAAGTAACAAACCAAAAGGACAACTGAAGTTAAGAGCAGAAAGCTAAATTTTACAGATTGTAGGAGTACTTTTAAAGCTGAGGCCAGAAACTGAGATGGGAAATACAAAGCTAAGGGGATGATATGACATCTGAAGTCCTCTTCAAAACGCCTGTAGCCACTTATCTGGTACCAGCAGGGGGACCCAAAACATCTCTAACTCTGATATTGGCTGCCAAGGTTCTGTTTTTATTCTTTTCCATCTCTAGTCCTTTTAAAAATTATTTTCTGGTATCTCTTTCTTCTGGGCTGAGAAGCAGAGCTCATATAAGGTTGCCTAGAGACCCGTAGATTTTGAAAGCTTCAATCTTAAATATTTGCTGTGGGGTTATGATTGTGGTAGTGGGTAGATTTTCCTGGCTTTTTCTTTTTTTTTTTTTTTTAATTTTAAGCCTGAGACTTCTCTGATCTACTTGATCTCATTTCCCTTTATCAATAATAAGCAAATTTCTTTCTGTTCTCAGGTTGATCACAGCTAGATTACTATATTAATAGCAACAACTACTATTATGTTATTTATATCAACGCTGTAGCTTCCTGGTGCTCCACGGGGAAAGCATCTCTGTGTGAATGTTATTTTCAGTATTTGCTCTGGTCTGTCACCAATTTTTAATGTTAAATAGTAAAACACTTGGACCGAGCATTTCCTCCATGCTCTCTCCTAGGGCTTCGTAAAGTTACGGAAATATCTACCTGAAATTCAATGTAATTTGATACAATTGGACTGATAATTGATGGTTCTCAAATGGAATGATTCCTTAAAAATTAGAACTTTGGCTTGTTATGATCAAAGACTTCATTAAGGAAGAAATGCAACCAATGCTATAGTTTTTTTTATTTTATAATTTTTATAAAATATTTAATAAAAATTATAAAATTTTTATTTTATAATTTTATAATTTATTTATAATTTTATTTTAGTTATATCCATCTTGATGTTTTTAAATACTAATGATTAATGTTAAAATACTTGATTTTGAATAATACTAGTATGGCAGTTAAATAGGTAACAGTCGTATTTTTAAAATAGGCCGCAAATGACAAAGTTTTCCTTTATATTATTTGGGACTTTCAGTTAGGATTTGAAATTGCTTGTACTATATCTTTACCTCAAAGGATTGCAACTGATGGGGCTATATCTTGAATTTGCAGATGACGGATTTTGACTTTATATCTTCTCATTCATACATGATACTAAATATTACTATTTATGCATTATTCGTACAAGTGTCATTAAAGCAAATGGATGCTATTCTAACTCTCTGCTCTTCCCTCTTGCTTTTTCTGACTAAACTTTCTGTATGTCGTCTGTTTATAGGGCTAAGGGAAATATCACAATCTCAAGCAAAAGCAAGAAACCTTTCCTTCTTAGACAATAATACTTATAAAAATAAAAGAAAAGAGTAATGTCACTCAAGTGTCTAGAATACACTAGGCAATCATCAGATTCCAGCATTCTTTGTCATTTTCATCAAAGATAATTCTTATTCTTGTTTATCAGTACTAAAAATATGTTGACAATAGGGGCACAATTATTGTAATCATAATGCTGTGCATTCATAAATATACTAATAAGATCTTCATTTGTTCTGTTGTATTGAAAATTTACAAGGAATTGGTGCTGTTCAAGCATAATGTCAACAAATAGACACCTGTGACAATTTTCTCATAAGTATTGATATGAACACCACCTGTTCTGTTTTACCATCAAGAATTTAAAATTGATAAGTCCCTGCATTTTTAGCTCATCAGAATACATTTAATATGAAGTGACCTTCAATATAGATTTCCAATTCTTCTGGAACTTCCTTTAAAAATAACTAAAAAGATTAATGAATTCTCGTAGCTTTTATCAAGCAGGGTGCTGCTGGTCGTAGAGATATTTTCATAATAATTAAAACAAATTATGACTCTATGAAGAAGAAAGGAAGCAAACTAAAGTTAAGTAAAAGATTGCCTTAAATAATAATTTCTCATTTTGATGAATATACTAGGTCAATAGGACTAAGAAACAAGTATCTTTAATAATATTCTAGACACTTATTCTAATTTTACTGATTTCCATGGAAAGAACATTTTATCTGATAAATTTTAAGTCATATTGATTATAGCTTACAATCATGTTACTTTTTTATTTAAAACATTTTCACATATTCCCACTCATCGCATTCTCTATTCTAGATACCACCAACATCCTAACGTATTAATGAGACTATGGCACATGAGTCACATTATTTTAATTGCTTGACCTACTAAAAACATTTTAAAAACTAATCACAATTGCAGTGTCATGTGGACCCAAAATTACGTCTATGACGTTCACAGTATTTTGAAATTATTCTTCCAATTATTTATTATGGGTCACATTAGCCAACTCAATCATTCTATTATTCTTTATTTTAATTTTTGTTGCCCTTTTTTCAGTAACAAGCAAACTTATACAGTACCTTTCTGATTTACACTGATTGGGTGTCTCCTTTCCTAAATTTTCTACGAATTTGTTCCATAACTAAAAGCCTCTCTTTCCTTTGTTTCTTATAGCTGTCTCCTTTTTGCTGTATTGTCTAATTTCTATTTTTAGTTTACTTTGAAAAATAGCTTAGGGATCTAAACATGAATTTTCTTTTAAAATACAAATTTTCAGTTTATAAATATTCTCCTTTTTAAAAATCAACTTATGTAATAGTAGATTAAAAAAAAACAAATTTAGAATGCAGCAAATGAAGTATATAAGTGAATGCTATTGCAGGCAAAAGTTAATTCTTGCTAATATTTAATTTTTAAAAGTACTGTTTCACATTACATAACTTTCCAAAATCATTTGAGAATATCCTTGTGTTTTTACCTAGATATTGGCCCTATTAATGTATGTGTAAAGGAACATAAAATTAGAAATTGCTAGATTTTTTACTAAATTCAATAGTTACAGTAAAGTAATCATAATATAGAAATAATTTTTGAGTTAATTACTGATTACCTCAAAGGGATATTGATTAACACTGGGATAACTAAGATTATTAATCCAGTTAAAAATTAATTTACAATATTAGAAGGTTATAATGTATACTTATTAATTTTAAATATATTAAAATGTTATAAATTACTTGATAAATGAATAGATGTTATAAATTTTCACTTTTATTGTAATCGAGTTCAATAGAGCACATCTCACTACATATTAGAAAGCCATTCTACAAGTTTAAGTATTTATTCACATATAATAAAACTATTTATTCATGCTCTGAGCAAATGGAATAGGTAGAAGTTACTAACTTCTGCTGGAATGATTGCACTACCTATGTATAAATATACGTTATACATTGGACATATGTTGACTATATGGGAAACAGCTTCTGTGAAACCGAATGAAGTCAACTTGTAACTAAAGCTATTTTCCTCCATAAATGTAAACTGTTCACAAACTCAAAAAAATATGGAACATTTTATAATATCCCATCTCAGTCTGGTGTTAATATATAACATTTGGCTATGATGTGGCAATACAGAGGATGTCAAAAAAGTTCTATTCTGTCTAAATAATGATACAGAGGTTTACAGGAATAAATTGACTTGGTTCCTTTACTCAAGACATATCTCTTTAATATAAATAAGTGTATATGTTTTACAAAACATTTCTTAAATAACTTCTGATAACTGACTTTCCTAATTAATCAGCACCATATCTGTTTTGTAAAAAAAATTGAAAAAATACATTTATTGAAAAATAAATGCTTATGAGTACTTGACTATTCTTTACCCTACTAAATTTAGATATATTTGATTCAGTCATTTCAGTTTTAACTTACCCAGTTGTTTGTTTTTATGCTATTTATATTGATTGTCCTTTTTATATAATTACATAATATACACAATGTAACATATGTTTACATGATATAGTTATATATTATATCTACGTATTATAGATTAATCTATATAATATATTATGCTATATAATATATGTTATATATTATTTAATATAACATATCAAAATATAATCTACTTGAAGCAAAAATGTTAAACAAAATTTATAAGTGGAAAACCAGTTATGAATATTATTGCAGTGAAACTAGGTTGGATTATTTCTAAAAATGCAAACGGAGTAAGTTCACACTCTTACAAAGCAAGCTGAGACAATATCCTGGACTTTTTTCTTTCTATTCTGAACTTTGTCCCATTAAATTAGGCTGCTGTTCCCCACTGTAACTGAGACTGGGGATGGCTGATCTACTTGTTTTTCATGAAATTGCACATTAGAATAAACTTCCAAAACCGTTAATGTTTTGGCTATTCTCACAGCTTTTCTCATCCCAATTCTTCCATAATTTTGCTAAAACACATCTTGTATAATTCAATCAGTAAACTCTGTTAGGAAGTAAATTGGACTGTTTTGTTATTTCTATTATTTTTCTTAATGACAGTGGGAATCACACTATATATTTTTTTGAGAGTGAATAAAAATTAAAATGTAGAAAAATATTATGTTTCACATATTTTATCATGTGAATGAGTAATTATACACACAAATTCATAACATGGAACTTTTTCTTAATAGCATTTTTCTTCTGTTGATTATGTTACATGAAATAGTAACCGCGTTTTAAGTAGTTGTGAAGGAGCTTTAAATAAAAAAATTACACCTAAATTTACATTTTCTCATAATGGATATTTTTCCTCAAAATTCTGTTTCCTACAGCTTTTCTAATGAAAATCATATTATCACACCAGGAATTAGCATTTTAATCTATATATTTATAGCTTTCAAAATAAGCTCTTTACTATGTATTACTTTTCAAATTTAACAAGTTTTTTTTCTATTATATAGAAAAAAAATCTAAAGTTATTTTTATTTTCTAACTTGCTCTTTATCAAAGATGTATGTCGACATCTTAAATATTATCTAAAATTACTTTAAATGACTCTCATTTAATACTCTATTATTTTGAAACCTACATTTACTGCTACATGTAAAAGTAAATTCATGCATATAGGTAGGAAAACCTCACAATTCTAAGAAATCCCAACAATGAAAGACTGAGATGATTATTAATCAGTAATGATTCAATCATCATAGTTGCCATTATCAATCAGTATTGCCAAGCCAAATGTAACCTAGGTAGAGCTGTGATTAGCTTATTTATTTATTTATTTGGTCAGGCCTCTATTTCTGCTCTTTCTTAAATTCTATTAAATTTATTGTGGTGACATTGTTTAATAAAATTATATAGGTTTCAAGTGTACGATTTTATAATATATGATCTGCATATTGCATTGTGGTAGCTTACTTATTTTTACTGCACTTCTTAAAAATTTTCAGCTTGAGAAACCTAGTTGAAGATGAAGAAATGATATAGTTGCATCAAAATTTTATCAGTAAAAATATAAATAAATAAATAAAAATGAAAAGTATCAATTTGGCAATTCATTGTCTAGTAACATATAAACTGACTTAATAGTTCGATGTTACTGTTATTTTATATGTTAAAAATAATATTTATTCAGATTCTGATACATAGATATTACATATCACCTTGTGAAAATCTATAAATAAAAATGTATGATAATCTACAGTTTCATTTAAAATGTGACTGATTATGATCATGACTGATTACGATAATCACTATGCCAGCCCTTCGCTTCTTTCAGACTTTAGGGTTACTGAGTAAGGAACAAGTCTATCACTAGTACTTGTATCAATTAGGGAAAAGCGTGATTTCCACAATGACCTGTATGATCTATGGGAGATTTACATAGCTTTCAGCTTCCTGTAGGGACTCTATCACAATCTTTATTATATAACAAAGATGCTGACATTCTCTGGGAAATAGCAAAAAGATTGTATAAAAATGAATTCCCACTGATCGTATAAACAGTGAGTTCTCTGATGGAAATATCATTGAGATTGAGTAAAATTCTGACTGACATATATGAGAAATTTGTTTTGATTGTTTAAACAATTACAATCATATTACAAAAAAGTATAAAATGTACAAATTTTTAAAAAACAAAATTAACCGATTTGAAAAGCAAAATTAACCAATTGTGCTTAGTACAATAAACTTAGTGACATATTTTCTTACCGTCTACTGGTTGTGAAAAATAATTTTATTTATTTTGTTTTATAATATTTATATATATAAAAATTTTTATTTTTTATAATTTGATTTTACAATAATTTAAAATAGTTGATAATATTGTATATTATGAAACCATTATCATTTCCTGTGTTGGATAGTATGATTTTGATATTTGTCTATTAAATTAGCAAACAAATTTCTTTCTTTTTCTTTTTTTCTTTCTTGCTTTTCTTTCTTGCTTTTCTTTCTTGCTTTTCTTTCTTGCTTTTCTTTCTTTCTTTCTTTCTTTCTTTCTTTCTTTCTTTCTTTCTTTCTTTCTTTTGCATCTTATTGTTTTATTTAATTATCATAAAATATTTTCAGAAGTAAAAATACTGTTTCTCAGTTTTTTGACCTAAAGGATTTAACATTAAATTGCACAATAACTTATTCAATCCCTCCTGGAAGTGGAATTTATAAAAGTTAAGCTTGATTGGATAACATTGTTGCAGAGTATTTTAATACTGCCCCCTATTATTTATTATTTTCTACTTGTTACTATTTATATTTTAATACTGCCCCCTATTATTTATTATTTCTACTTGTTACTATTTATATAGACAGAATTTGTTTGTATTTACTCTAATTATTACCATTCATTCTATTTGTTCACCATGCTATCTTGCATTCCAGATTCCCCTTACAGAATCATTTTCTTTCTATTTTTCTTTCTTAGTTTTAATATTGTTGTTGTTATTGTTGTTGTTTTACTCTGCAACTTATTTTCACTTGTATTCCTTAACTTTAAGTATGTCGAATACACAATTCTCATTGAATATGTCTTTGTTTTGTTTTGTTTTGTTTTTCCTCAGATGATGTCTTTCTGGACCTGTGATTCTTTTATAATGGATCTGTCTTTTCTTATTGCCTTTGATGTCCATGCAGCTTTATGTAGATTTATTTATTTTATTCTGCTTGATACTTTGCTTTTTTCCTGAACTTGTGGTTTCACATATTTTATCAATTTTAAATAATTATAAATTCAAATACTGTATTTTTTAAATTTTTGAAAAAATAACAATGATTTTTAATACTACCCTTATCTGTTCTCTTCAATGAATTCTTTCTTTTCTTTTTCAGAATTTGATTTATTAATAATAGTTAATATTTAAGGTCTCATTTTTAACTGGAATTTTCTCTCTTCTACTTACTAATTTCTCTGCCCTGATATGTATTCAAATTGTCACTAATTCATCAATTTTTTTTGATAACTATATAATTTCAGGGGAGAAAAGGGTCTTTTAAGGTCACCTCCTCACACACACACACTTTTCGAAAATGTTCATTCACTCTATTCTAAATTTTCTTTCCCCCACACTCTTAAAAACTCACTAATAAACAAATTTAGTGAACATCATTTATTTAGCCTTTAATATGAAGAATGGTCTTGAGGCAGAATTTGGTCGTCTTCCTTATTCCCCCTTCCTGAAACTCACTTCTTTTGCTTTGTTGACGCTATACTCTTCTGATCCTCTTATCACTTTAAACACTTGAGTATTCTTTCCTTTGATAATCCTTCACTATGCTATAAATCCTCATGACTTCAAGCCCACGCATTATTTCACAGGTCACTCCTATTCATGTTATTAGATATCGTCCTTATGCTGATGACTACAATCCAGTTTCCAGATCTGAGTTGAAAACTGCCTGTAGATACCTGTATCTGTGTGTCTCCCTGCCCTCTTAGCTATTCTTTCAATGTTTGTACTTAAACTAATGACAACAATTGGAACCTTCCCATAGAGAAAATCCTTTCTCTTACATTTATCATTTCAAACAGACAGTTAATTTTATTTTGGTATTGAGCTGTGTATGAACATTTATAATTTTGCCTAACCAGTGTCTTTCTCTGTGTATTAAAACACCCTTTCAACATTCTTGCCAAAGCAGTGAGTAAATGATCCGGGCTAGATTAATGGAAATCTCCACTGGGGTTTAAAAAAATGGATATGGGAGAAAAGAAGCATTTGTTTTTCTTTATTGGATGAAAGTCTATAAAAGTTTGAGCTTAGACCTTCTAGTATAAACAAACTCACAAAGTGAAAGTTTGGGGTAATAGGGCTGAGAGAAAATAAAGTTTGTCTCCGATTTTACTCCTCCTTATGTCCAGTCGCTAACTGGCCTCTCCCAATTTTTTATTTTGCTAATAAAATATTATCTTTTTGCAATTAAACAATTACAAATAGGGCTTATTTTTCATGTAAATAAATAATGCTCTAAAACAGTAAAAAGTCCTCAAGAATGTAAAAAACATTGCCTCTCTTCTCGTAAAATTCTATATACATATATTGTTAAAATATTTTGCATCCGCCGATACCCAAATTTAGCCCTCATGAATTAGAAACCTGTTCTTCATATAAATTCTAAAATAAAATATAATGCATTCGTTTGGTGATGCCACAAAGTCTAGGACGCTGTTATTAAACAATGTTTATGAAACTGCTACTTGATACTCATTCTATATTAGGAATATTGTAATGATTTACATGGAGTTATAAATATATAACATTTTTGGCTAGCATTCTCAGAGACAATTTGATTGTCTTTTCCAGAAATTATATTGGCATTTTCATTGCCAAAACATTAAGCACCAGTTTCCAGGTGTTACTCTAAATAGAAATGAATTCCTCCTGCCAGAAAGTGTTTTACAGTCTCCTTCTTAATGTGTTAGTTTATGAACTTGGAGCTGACTTTCCAGAGACGATGCAGCTCATGTGGTAAGTTTACAGAGAAAGAGAGCTGCAATATCTCTAAGTCATAGCTACTATCCTGCAGAGAATATTGGAGAAAGGAAAGCTTCTCATATAAATCAATTTATCGCCTTGGTGTGCATGCACTGAAATTTGAGCATGTGCATATACAAAGACTAGGACTCATTATCAATGTCCCCAAGGCAGGAAGCAGATACCGCAGCATAGAGCAGAAATAGTAGAAATATGAAGAAAAAAAAATGAAGAGATATGTGAGTGTTTGTGTGAGAGATTTTGACTATAGCTATGTTTTTATCTTTACTATAAAAATTGTCACCTTATTTCTCATGGAGGAAACCAGAGACTTCCATTAGAGAACAAACTCCATAGTCGAAAATGCACAAACTTAAATCGAGCAAATCTTATTTAATTAGATTTTATTACAGTGTAGGATTAATCATGGACAACCCCACTCTAGTTGGTGTCATATCTTTGAGGCTAGCAGATTCAAAATTTCAAATTGATAGTGCCTTAAATAAGAAAAATCAGGTAAATAACTTTCATTTTATATTTTAACAAGAATTTTTATAAGTGTAATGACTAGTGCTCTGAATGCACACACAAACAAAAAAAGAAATTTTGGCAACTATCCCAAGGTGAGGTGGGAGTGGAGCTTCAAATTGTTATTATATCTGTTTTACCAAGATATGTATAGGTCTAATAGTCCTACTATATGTCAAATGTTGATGTATTTCGAAGCATTAAAAAAACGGAGAAAAAGAAAAAAAGTCACGACTAAATGGATTACATATCCTCGCTGATTTTCCACACAAATATAATAAACAAGATATGTGAGCAATAATCGCACCATCACTCCTTGTTTGGCAACGCTGGAGATGTTTTAAAGGGGGCTTGGTTTTTTAACAATTTTAAAAGGCTTCCTCAGAACTTTAATTAGCTAGAGATCCAAGTAGTAACTGACAGCTAACTGAATCTCTTTTTTTGAGTTCAAGTCAAACTAATTGAATCCCAGAAGGAAACGTTTTCCTTTTAACACCCTTAATCAGTCATCTTTGCTTAACAAAAACAAACAAACAAATAGTTTGATGGCCTGAAAATAATATAAACAGAAAAATTTGTAGTTGTGAAAGAGTGATGAACCTATTTTTCATCAAGGAAATTGTTAGTTTCTCAGACAATCATCAAAAGGCATATACAATTTTGCTTTAAAAACATTCCTTTAAGGTCAAGAATAGTTCAAGGAATCCAGAAGTCTTTTTGTTAAAATTCTGGTATAATATTATTGCTGGATATTCTCTGCACATATATATTTAAATAAATATATCATATATATGATCATTATTAATGTGTTCTTAAGCATTACACTTACTATTATCAAAAATGACAGCTCACATTCATACTATAATATCCATATTATAGATTTAATAAATATATGTATAGCTACCCTTTAAATACCAAGTAAAATTTTCTTAGAAAGTGAAATTCAAATTTTCTCAACTAATTGTTTTAAAGAATCAATTGTTTTTTTTTTTTTTAATGAAGAGATGCTACATTATTTAACATTTGTAGTTAAACAAATAAAGATCTACTAAAATTGCAAAATGTTGTTTTGCTTTGAGATGTCTTTGGTCATCATTTAAATCTTTTCTATTCTAATGTTTTCTTTTTAGAGAAATAACAATTTTTCTGATATTCCACTCTTCTAAGCCCTGCTGACTAAGCAGCAGGATACTGGACCCCATGCTACAGCCACAGTCGAGCCAATAAGACTTGTTTTCTTGTCAATTAGGATTAGTGGCGCAGACACACCAGTTGTGATCTTGAACTAAAAAGTGATATAAAACTTGAGCTATGAAAGTCACACTGGTCTATTGTAAGGGAAAACAAAATCAATAATAGCTAGATGATCTGCTCAGCGATAGCAAAATGATAGAGACATAGGAATCAAATAGAAATTAGAGAGTTGTGGTGAGGGGAGAGACAAAGAAATAACGAGAAAGAAAGAATAACATTATTTTTTGCAATTCTTTACGACTGTTACTGCCTTCTCTTCTTTCTTCTCTTGCTTTATGGACTTTGGTCCTTCCTTCCTTTCTTCCTCCTGCCCTCCTTTCCTCCTTTCATTGTTCTATCTAATTATATATATCTTGGATTTGCATCCTTCTAATTTGTGCTCTGTTAAAAAAATTAATAACACATAAGCAATGTTTTATTGTTGTGTTGTTTCCACTCTGGTCAGACTAAATGGTCTCTTAAATTTTTTATTTCCCCATGAGTCTATTTTTATCTCTATCTCTATATCTCTCACCTCTTTTTCCCTTTCTGGTATTTCACTCATACCAATTGGAACATGTTTACTTTATTTCCTATAGCTGTCATTTATACCATCCATTTTCTATTTATTCCACTTTTTAAAATCATCCATGCTTAATTGTAGATATTTTAATCTGACCCCCAAACCATGGTGTTTGTATCCAAACTACCATTGAACCTAACAACTGAGACATAATGCTATTTAATTAACTTTCCCTTAATTCTATGTCTGGTGACCCCAATAAGTGAACAAATTCCAATTTGTAGCTAGTGAGAACTAAAAGCATTTACTCTTCCACTTTATTATAAAGTCTCTATTATGTCGCTAGTCCCTAAGGAACATTTCTTCCTAATCATTGAGCTTGAATTATATGTTGGATGTAGGCATACATTAATCATAATCGTCTCATATATTTAGTTGACTCAGTGCTATCATCAGACTTACAGTCCTATGCTATAATTTCTATCCCCTACTCTCATCTAACTTCTCCTGATCTTGGTTAAATTTCTTTTTCACAAATCAGCTTGTTCCTAATTCAATACTCTCAGTACTCAACCACTACTACCGATAGTGTAATTATATTCTAACTATGTATGTGGTACTTCATTTTTTTTCTATCTGGAATGAAAAAGTGTTTGGGCCAAAATAACAAGTTCTACATCTTTTAGTTACCCATAGTATTTAATGTAATTCTTTGCTCAAATCAATACATGGCGAGTCAAATATCAAATAGTCACAATAAAAGATTAAGAATAATTGCATCAAAACTTTGCCTAAAAATACTATTATTTCATGTTTATTCTAAACTACATTTATATTTTATTATCCCTTTTTCAATATGTTTGTGTGTGTGTGTGTGTGTGTGTGCGCGCGTGTGTATTTGTGCGTGCTCCTTTTCCTATTCTAGCTTACCTTTTATCCACTGCCCCCACTGCTTTTAATTTATTTTGCTCTTCTGTGTTCAATGACATCTTAATTAATGGGCTCTACTTGTTTAAAGGAATCCACTGAACATGAATGATGAGATTCATTTAAAGTACCTAGCATCTCTAGTACCAGTTTTTCAAGTAATTACGGTTCCCTACCTTTTCCTTTAGGTCAGGTTATTGCCCAAACTTTCTATCTTGACTAAATACCCACATGATTTTTTTTCTATGTTTTGAATTCTCTATTCCAGCTGTAATACAATAATTTATTTTTATTATATATGAAAAGTTCTTCACAGCATTATGTTTTCCCTCATGCAATGAGGAAACATAAGATTTTTTTTCTAGTTAACTGTTTCAAAGCTTTCAAAGCTAACTTAATTTTTACAAATCTCCGATTATTTTTCTCAATTGCTCTGCCTCCTACTTCATCAATAACATTATCATGATGTCTATTTTGACAGCTGTTGAGCAGTAGACTAGCCTAGCGTATTGGTTTCTAGCGTGCAATAAATGCAAGATGTTTTATTGGAGTATGAGAAGAACATGTTAGAATATCACATGATTATTTTTATCTAAAATTAAGCAAATGAATATTTACTATTTGTGATGGTTAATTTTATGTGCCAACTTGACTTGACCATAAAGTGCCCAGACATTCTGGGTGTGTCTGTGAGGGTTTCTTCATGAAATTAACACTTGAATCAGTAGAAAAGGTAAATCAAACTGTCCTCCCTCATGTGTGTGGGTCTCATCCAATCAATAGAAATCTGAAAAGAACAAAAGGCTGACCAAGAAGGAACTTCTATCTGAAAGCCTGAGCTGGAACATTGGTCTTTTTTGGCCTTCAGTCTCAGACTGAAATATCAGCTATTCTTGTCTGAAGCCTGTCAGCTTTCAGACTAGAATTTACACCATAAGTTCTCCTGGGTCTCAGTGTCACTGTGGGGGACGATCTAAGTCTCTTGCCTGACTGGTACTGATGGAGCCTCGGTCCTTTTTGCCAGCACAGTAAAGAATAATAGAGTAGTGAAGTTTAGGAAAAGTAAGATTTATTGAACTATGTCTCAAGAGAGAAATAGCTACACCAGAGAAGGCTGTAGTCTAGTAGAGGGGCGGAGGCCTGTCACATCTTGGCCATGCAGGATGGTTACAAGGGTAGTGGTAGCTGATAGACATGTGAGGTCATTTTGATTGACAGTTGGCTGTTATATAATCAACTGCACATGCTCCTTTCCAGAATTCAGTATGTTATAATGAGATTCATGAACTGGCAGGCATATTTCCGATATTATAATGATGCTATAAATGAGGCTGAGGCGAAAAGGTCAGAGCACTACTCCTCGTTGTGCAAGTGTTCATGGCTGGCCTAAACTGGCCGCTGTGCTATGATTATTTATTTCCCTGTACTCCAGGATGTAGGGGTGTTGTTATTCAAGAAATGAGTTTTTGCTGGGAGGTCTTAGGGGCGGGCTTTTTGGCGGGGCCATCAGTGTTGTCATTCCTATGGTTATCGAGCTGGGCTTTTGCTCCCGTCACTCATGGCTACCTAACTACCACACATCAGGCCTTCGAACTTGCATATAAATAATGGTTGAATATTACCAGTGTGCACCCTCACATTAATTTTATTTATAATATTCATGGCTTAATCAATATATTGCTCTATTTTGTAGGCTTTGGAGCTAAATTACCTGAGCTTGAATTTCACTCCATTAATTATTAGCCTCAGAACTTGAGTATATATCTTGACTGCTCTGTGCTTTTATTATTTTGTAAATTGAATAAATTAGTATCTATCTCAAGTTATTGTGATGATTATGAGATTAGGTATAAAGCTGAAAAATAAGTTTGTAGCACACAATACACACTCATTCGATATTACCTATTTATTATTATTTCCTCAAACTATATGCAGTTTGTAAGTCTTTTTTTTTCATTAGATATTCCTTACTGCTCTTTGGTCAAAGGTTGGTTAATATTCATTCTTACAGAAGACTTAACTTCAGCAAGGCTTACTTTTTAAGAATTTTTCTTTTTTTCATCCTCTAAAGTAATTTTTTAATTTAATTTCATCTTTTCAATTTTCTATCATAAGATGTTATTGTATTAACAACAAAATGTTAAGTTAAATTAATTTAAGGGTATCATTCTATTAACACGTAGATAAGCATTTTAAATTCTAGCTATAAAAAATAAGTAAACCATTCATATTCACCTTTTTATCAGATAAAAACACTGGAGACACAGAGATAAATAAGAGAAGATCCATGACTGACATATAGTGGGAAAGACAAAAGCATTAAAGAGAATTATATTGTAGTCCAAGTACTTTTCTTCCCCATGTCAGCATTATCAACTATTGGGATTAAGCAGTTTTATTTGCTGCTTGTTTTGAACTCTTCCTCTATAAAGAGTTTTTCTGGATCGGGTGTCCTTTCTTGCTGCCCCAAACTCTGTTATTGTAACTGTCATTGTCATCGTTTTATTCTAGTCCTATGATTGTAACCATTTTTTTATTCTTTTTCTTTTTTGTCCTCACGAATCTGGAGGGCAACAGAGGCTGGGATTCGTGCTGACTGTGCCGCTCGGCCAACAGACCCACGCAGGACTCAGGCTATTTAGAATAAGCTTTTGTCAGGGCACCGATGATCTGAGAAGGCAGCAGGTTAACACCTTCAAAAACTGCCTTCCCTTCTCAGTCCGGTTAGAGTGTTTAAGAGAAAATCTGGGCATTCTTCCAGGAGCTATGCAACAGTTCTGGGGGGAGGGGAGGGTCTGTTCTGCTTCACGGAGCTTTTCTGGCAACGTGGTCCTCCTGGGCATTAGCCACTCAAGAACAAAGATGGAAACAGTCTGGAAAGAATGCTAGACCAGAAAGTAAGTAAGCACAAGGGCTTGTGATCAGTAAGCACAAGGGCATTAATCATAAGTTTCAGGGTAAGTTTTCAGGGAAACTTCTGTTGCCCGATTGAGAATTCTAGAAACAGACTTCAAAGGAAGCTAACAGTCCCCAGACCATTTGGTGCCCAAAGACCGACAGCCGAGTCCTCCCTGGACCTTCTCTGGACCAGCTCCAGAGCAGACTGTGGGGGTGAGTTCCTCATGCTGACTGGTACCCTAAACCCTAAAGAGGAGCTTCCCACCCTCCTTGTTAATTCTTGAGCTTTACTTGCCTTCCCTCCAGGCAGCCTGAGAAACAAGCCGAGGCCAGAAAACCAGATATGGCCTTGGCCACGCCCTCTCTTCCAGGATGCAGTCCTCTCCCTTATCCTTTGTCCAGCCCTGTCCCTGTAACGACCCCTACCTGCAGTGAAGGAGCAGGACAGCCTTGACGGCAGAAACCCACTGTGCTCTCACGCTGCCAGCTCTTGAATAGACTTACTTTCCTTCTACCATACTCTTTCTTCCAAGTTACTGGCTTATGGGAGATGAGCAGCCAGACCTGATTTAGGTAACAATATGTGTCACCTTCCTTTCTCTGTCCAGAAGCTGCAGTGCTGATGAACATGGCAGAGAGACGCGTGTTTCCTCTCAGTGTGAGTCAGCAAAGAGCTTAAGGATGTTGGGGCTCCTTTTTCTTTCTCCTTAACCCCTTGTTCTTCCTCTAAGACTATCAGAACAGTCTACTCATGTATTTAAATATTTTCATAGACATGTGGAGACAATTTCAGGAAGGAATGATAATGCAATTTCTCCTGAAGACTTTAATAGACTCTGTTTTCTGAGTCTCTACCTTAAGACAAAGAATATCATCTATGGTTTCTTATTTGTTTTATTGTTCCTTCACAACTCAGCTTTTTGCAAGATTAGTGAACATCTATGATCACATACTTTAACTCTGTTCTCTCAAATTTTACCCCAACTTGAAGCAATATGATGTCTCTACCATCTGGGGAATGGTTTTTTAGTAAGGAGTCATCAATAGCATTTGTATTGCCACAACCTATGGACAGTTAAGGCCTCGTTTTGCAGAAATTTTTTTGTGATATTTGACACTATTGAGCAATTCCCGCTTCATTAAAACTCTTTCCTAATTCATCGTATGACACCTTTCTCTTCTTATCTAATCCTTTCTCTGTGATCATTTATTCTATGACTGTTTGTGAGCTCTTTGTTTTCTTTTTCTCATTAAAATGTGTACTTGTCAGGAGTCTACCTGTGCCTTGTGGCTCTCACTTCTTTCTCACTCTCATTTCGGTAACTAACTTATCTGCTTCTTGGCTTCTACAGAAACATCCCTTTCTTTACACTAAATTGAACTGAATTAATATGTTTACATGGCTATATGTCTCACTTAAATGCAAGATTTTGGGGGGGATAGGGACTTCATTATCTTCATCATTGTATCCTAATCACTTACTGTGGTGTTAGGTGAACAGAGAAGGACAACAAACTTATGATGAAGTGAACTAACTATTGTAAGGATAAACCAGAGAGAAAAAGTCAACATTTTAAAACTTTCTATAGAAAAGAAAGGAATTAGTTACACACACACACACACACACACACACACACACACACACAATCTGAAAGCTCAAAATATTTGGGAGAGAAAAAGAGTAACAGAATGGGAATAATCTAATTTTGCACATACATGAAATAGAAATAGACCTACCTATGTGGCAGCATTATTTTGATTCAAGACAATGAAATTTACTAAAATGCTTTTTGCTTTGGTTACTTTTTTCTCTCTAACTTTACATCCCTCTCTTTCAATCACTCTAATGAATTAGGAATATATATATATATATAGTTAAGCTATGAATTTGGGTGTATGGAAATCTAATACTTTACAGTTGCAGAGTTTTCTATGCATGCATTACAGGGTAAATAAAATATTGGCTTGCGGCTAGAGCATAATAGATCAGCTTGGCAATGGAAAACTATTTAGTGAATTTGCACAGTGAATTTACTCAAGTGAGTAAGTTTTTTGGGTGAAAATATGAGAAAACTGAGCCAAATTCTCATTATATGTCTCGGGATATTTAATATTAATTACACTGTAGATAAATAAGAATATTGAGGTTGCTCCTTTAGGCTAAGTTGAAGTAAATGAATGAATAAGCAAGTTTTCCCTATGTTTTAAGTAACTTTCTGAAATTACAGAATTTGCAGATAGAAATAAATTTAAAAGACAAGGCCTCTGGCCTTCATTATAAAAGCACTGAGTAAATTAACTGGGAACACAGCAGGGTTTTATTATCAAGGAAGAAATTAGTTCAACATCTTTTTAAACACAATTTTGGAAACATGATGCTTAGTAGCCTCCGACTATAAGACTGTCTTTAAAAATTTCTTCTGAAGTTTAAAAATATAGACATTCACACTTGCCCCAGACCTACTGAAGCAAAATCCCTGGGGGTGGACTGAATGGTCATATTTTCTGAAAAGGTTCACAGTTAACTCCAAATTTGCCAAGGGGTAAGAAGGGCTGCAACTGAAGTGAGCAAATACTTAATGGGTTGTAAATGGCATAATAGTATGAAAAGGGTATTTCTTTTTTTTTAAATTGGTGTGTAATTGACATACAATATCCTATTAGTTTCAGGTGTACATAACAGTAATTCAACATTTACATACCTTACAAAAAGACTCCTCATCATAAGTCTAGTTATCAGCTGTTACCATACAAAGTTATTACAATATTATTGACTATATTCTCTAAGCTATACATTATACCCCCATGACTTATTTATTTTATAACTCTTTTTTATCTTCACCTATTTTACCTAACTGTCCCTGCCATGGTAATCGACAATTGTTTCTTGTATCCATAAAGCTGTTTTGTTTTGGACTAATTTAAATTATACAACTGATTATATAAATTTTGTGTTCAATATCTACATAGCATTGATAAAGAGTTCTCATATAAAATAAAATTTCTCAATAGGGGCCTATTTATAATGTTTTCATCTTATATGAGTTATGAAGTGTTTAAGTTTTAAATTTAATTTATTATTTGTTTTTGATAATATTTCAACTTTTAAGGGGAATGCTAAATGTACAAAGAATCATATTTTCTTCTCAGATTTATAGAAACCAGAAGTTTTGCCTCAGGTTTACTAATGATTTAAAGAGGCTAAGCAGTCGAGGAGCTAAGACAGAGCCGTGAAAGACCCGGAGAACACCGAAGGCATTTTTTTTTTTTTTTTTTTTTGCATTAATCAATGTCGTTTGTCCCAGAAGAGATGAATTCCCTAAATAAAATATGTGTTATTGCATCAAAAGGTGGCAAATGTTTATGTTATAAAACATTTTTTATTCCATACCCTAGAAAATCGGATGATCTCTGTGACTCTTTATGGAACTCTGCTCTGTAAATGCATATATTCAGGTTGTACTCATAATAAATGATTCTTAACTCAGACTCCTTTCAAATGTGATTTGTCTATTTACCTAAGGTTACTTCTCATGTCAAGAGAACATAAGAACCATGAGTGTCCCACCATCCCTCATAAAGAGAGTTAGATTGTTGGCCAAAGCTAACTCTTCTCACTACATATATCAAAAGCATTTAAGACAAAACTCATCACAAAAGAATACAAGAGAGAATGTAGTAATTTTCCATATTGTAGCAAGGATTCGAATTCTCAAAAGCTTGGTAACAACGCTGCAAAGCAAAGCCTTGAGAGGCAAGTATAGCCAACATATAGAATTAAAAGCACTGTGATTGCTATATGTTTGTTCGGGAAAATTCCTATTATCAAAAAATTAATCATTTTAATGTTTCAAAGAGTAATTATCAATGCTCTAATAAGGTAAAAAATTTCAATTATTAAAATGAAAATATTCCATTTTAAACAACAAAATACTGATAAGGATTATTGTTATTTGTAATTTTTAAACTCACAGTTGGCCTTGCCATACACATATGAGTTTGGATATTATGATATCCTGAGCTTCCTGGGTAATCATACTTTGGGACTATAACGCACATGTGTCTCTTTCTTTTTCTTGTCTTACATGAGTTGCTTTGCTTTTCCTTTCCTATTTCTTCTTACTCTTCCACTTTAATGTCCCCTACTTTTTAGTCCTCATTTTCTCTTCCTTTCTTTCCTTCCTTATTATTCATTATAATAAGAGTTTCTGTTTCTGAAAATGTTTATTTCTATTCATAGCATTTTTAGAGTAAACTACAATTTGAAATTTGAATAAACAAGAGACCCTTGACAGTATGCCCTGTCCTCATCTTCCTCATGCTAACATGAGAAGACAGAATATTCCTAAAGTCCCCTCTAGTCTAAATGTTCTAAAAGCTTTGGGAAACGTTTTCCTTTTAAGTGCTGATGCTATAATGGTGGACTGAGCCTTGAAAGTGATGGCATTTGATAAATCTATGAGGTAAACAGATAAATAGAAAATATGTGTAATCATTTGAAGAAAACTGACTCCATAAAGAGCTTTGGATATGTTGAGTCAACATGAGGAACAAAAACAACTCAACTTGTCAGTTTGGCAGTATATCCACATCCACTTAATTTGATACTTTTTATTCTGGTTTTTAAATTCATCTCGACTCAATAAAACACTTTTATAAAAATTATACTTTTTGGTTGCTCAAAGAATTGGATTTATTATAACAATATTATTGAACTATACTAATAATTTATTTTTATTGAATTTTCTAATGTACTAATTATCTGATCTGTTCCAGCATTGTCTTAATTGTTTCGACATTAACTCACTTAATTCTTTTAATGGCCTTGTGTGATAGAGAATTTTCTTCTCAGTGTTCACTTAAAACACAGAAATTTTAAGTCCATTCTTGTTTTTGCATTCATTTGCCAGAGTTCTTTTTTAAGGAAAATATTTTTTTCTTTAAAAAATGCATGTTTATGTTGCAAAGCTTCAGAAGTATTTTCTTTCTTAGAATCACTCTTATAGGAACTATATATACGTTTAAAGTAAGGAGTATAGAACATTTTTATAATACTTTTTCCATCAAATGTTGTTTGGAAGAATTTCAACTCTTGGAAAGATACAAGGTTAAATTTAAAAACAGCTTCTGCAATGTATTATTTTTGTATCATATACAGTATGGAGTAACATATCCAAAATAATCAGAGATAAAGATCATTTTAGTTTACTTTGCATCTTTAGAAATGGTCTCATATAAACTTTCATGCAAATTCCTCTATATTCTCAGTGATGATTTTATAGATACTTACTTAAAATACAGATTTAAGAATCATAATATACAGATGATATATTATGGATTGTACACTTGAAATCTATATAATTTTATTAACTAATGTCACCCCAATTAATGTAATTTAAAAATAATAAAATAAAATATATGCATAAGGAAAAAAGGAATTTTTAATATAATGTATTGAAGCAAGGGAATTTTTACTATATAATTTCTGTTATGATAACAAAAAACTGCAAGTCAGAAAAATGGTGTTTTGTCTTTGCACCAAAATGAACTTGCTATGGGACTGAGTGAATCACTTAACATTTCTAAATTTCATTTTAATAATTTACTTAATCATCTCTATCATTATATAATCCCAATATAATACAAGCTAGAACTCTTTTTGAGAACCTAATTCTATTTACATTTTTAGCAATGGGTAAATTGAAAGTATAAAACTTGAATAACTTCCCTGGGTAACAGTAAAAAGCCAACATAAACCCAGAATTTAGCTATTTTATTTTGCGTCTCTTTATATGTGTCTTTGGTCACTCAGGTATATGAATGTTGTGGTAAAATTCATCTTACTGTAATGAAAGCAACTCAAGTGCATGCAGTCCAAATAATGAAAGTAAATGACATCTGTAATCATAGAAAAATATGTCCCAATATAATAAGGAAACATAATAATCTAGCAGTGATAGGATAGCTAGTACCAGAAGAAACAAAATCTGAATTAAAAAAATTATGTGACTATTTTTATTTATATATATAAACTATGCAATTGATTCAATGAAAAACATTTCAACATGTTTTTGTGCACAGGAAAAATAGAAGTCTGAAATATAAAAATTCTAGTTTCTTCCAGGATAAATTATTTTTCTGTTTAACACTACTTTTATGATTATTTTCCTTTGTAATGTTGGCATTGATTCCATTCCTATTAAGCTTGTGTATATATTATAATGTACCATACCGTTCTTAAAAATAATAATAATACACTAGTGCCAGGGTGGTTGTTTTTGTGCCTGGAGCAATATCACAATGGCCAAATTAAGTAAACAAAAAATTAAAATCATAAACCGAACAAAAAAAATTAGAAGAGATTTTAGCATAGTTTAGAGAGTTATACCTGATTGCAAGTTTAGCGAATTTCCTAACGTGTAAAGAATGATTGTAAAAATTAAAATAAAACCCTTCCTATGCATTCTATATAATACACAACATTACAATTGAAAAGAGGAAAAAGCCTCTTCAAGGTCACAACTAGCCTGTAATAAACAACTGTTAAGGAGTTTGTTCAGATACTTACATTGTCTGATTTTCAAGCAAGCAAAAACTTCATTAAACTAAAGGCAATTAATTTTAAAATGCTTCAAATTGCAGCTAATGAGTCTACAAGATTCATTACCAGTGAAGGTCACAGAACTAACTAGATTCCTGAATTTATCTTTATCTTTAGTTGTACAACTGACCAAGCTGAGTATGGGGGGGGGGGGGTTGGTTCTATTATGCAGCAATCACACTACCACCCAGAAACAAGGCTGCAGTAAAGCACTCAAGCTAGAAAAGAGTCAGAGTGGATTCTGTGGACCATGTGCATCATATTAAGCTCCAATTTCTTTTTCAAGTGATTTCACTTCTTTTGTGAAGAAATTTACTTAAATAGCAAAATGTCTCATGCTTCTCAACATATGAAAGAATAAGCATATTCCATCTTAACTAACATATTTATGCGCTGTTTTTAAAATACATTGAGAATAAAATATTTTATTTTCGTGATTCAAAAAGTACCAAAAGCAGCTTATAATCATGAATGATATAGACAGAATGTGCCATATTGAAATCAGTGAATAGTACCATGTAAATCATCTTATGGTCACAGTGACTGACCGGGCTTTGAAAAGTATCCACTAATCATATTTTAATATGCATTGGTTTGTTTCCTCATTAATGTTTATATTCACTTATTTTTCTCTCATTTGGTTTTTGAACAATTGTTTACCGAAAAATAACTATCGAACAGTAAATAATTTATAGGGTGTTAGAAATAAGAAAATAAAAATAAAATGAGCTCTCTTCTAAAGAAATTTAGACTACGTGAATAAAGTAAGGTGACCATTCCAAGTACAATAAAGTATAATTACAGCTGCTATCAAAGAAGACTTCAGAGAGTACAATGGAATCACTAATGAATAGTTGATCAAAGTTACTAATTCTTACAAAAATGTGATTTTGAAAAATCTACTCTCTCATCTAATAGTTTTCCACTGAAGCATTGGTCTACTCTGACCTGTTAGGCCTTACCTAAAGTTGAAAGTCTATAAATTGTGTGTGTATACATGTGCATGTGCATGTGTGTGAGTGTATTCATATTCTGTTCACATTTTCACAGTATTCTGTTCACATTTTATAACATGCATTTGGAAGTTATAAGAGATATAGAAAGACTAGTTTAAGCCTCTTGAATAATATTCACAATTTGAGTCTTCTAATTAAAGCATTAATATTATTGACAGAAAGGAGTAAATATATACATTTGTGGAGAGAATAATCAGAACACGTGGCTTATTGGGTGCTGAAGTTAAAGAAAATGAAGGTTCGGTGCTTACGTAATTAGATTCTATCATTTGAAATAATGAAAACATTTGAGTAGAACTGGTTTGAGGAAGAAAAAAACAGGTAAGATTTGGGGTATATAGATTTATGTATGCCTGATGACTTCTAATGGAAGACACCCAGTAGTCCAATGGGTACATGAGGATGGAGTTCATGTCAAGAAGTTGGTCATCATTTCCATCTTTAATCAGAGAGAGTGAAACTTAGTTTTGTGAATTTCAAATAAATTTGTAATTTATGTATATTTTTGTCTCAGTGAATATCTGACATTTTCATTCAGAGTATCTAAAATGCTAAAATTTTATTACTAGATATTCATAAAACTCAATAAATGTGAAAAATGTAAATAAACTCAAAAAATGTTTCTTTTCAATTGACAACACTTATAATTCTGAGATTATTAAAGCTTAAAATTAGACTAAGATTTATGAGTGCCCCGTGTTAAAACATGGCCTGAAAAGAGAATAGTTAATGCACAAAAATCAAAGAAAGGAGCAGAAATCAAGGAAGAAGATCAGTTGTGAAGAGAACAAAGAGAAAATAATTTCAAGAAATAAGTGGTCAATGGTTTCAAATGCTTTATGTTGGTCAAATAAGAAAGGACTAAGCAATTCAATGTATATTTCATATCAAGGAGGAGACCATAACTTTATTAAATGTTGCAAGTAGAAGTCAGATTCCCAAATATTTAGCATATCTTGGAAGTGACAAAGTGCCCCAGAGATGCTAATTTATACTGTAGAGAAATTGGCTGAAAGGGGAAGGCGTTTGGGGAGTAGCTGGAAAAGTTTACAGTCAAGTAATGTGTTGTACTTTGGTATTTTAGTTTTAAGTATATTACAAATATTAACAAGCTTTTCAGCTGGCAACAAAAAATCCAATGAAAAGGGAAAGCTTGCAAATATAAGAGAGAAGAGGAAAAAATGATTGAGTAAAATCCTGGAATAAATGGAAATGGTCAAATAAGAATCCGAAGTAAATACAAGAACCTTAAAAGTAAATTAAAAGAGAAAAGATAACAGATTTGTAGACATACTGGCCAATTTTTAAAATGTCATCTGCTTAGAGAATTGCCTTTTAAAGTTATATTTCCATTTTTTATTTGTCCATTGGACATAGCATGTATTTCAAAATTATTTGAGTTTCAAATTTCAGATTAGTTGAGTGACCTAGAGCAAATAACGTCTATGAAAATTGTCCTTTCACTTGAAAGATTGAGATAATAATTGCTATTTTAAATAGTTCCTGTGGTAATTAAATAAATGTTTGCAAAAATATTTAGTAAAGTGTGTGACAAAATCAAACGTGATTGGCAAACGCTTGTCCTCCTTCTAGCAGGGTACATAAGTGAACAATTTGTTTTATTTGTTCATTGAATTCACCTTGGATTGCCAAAGAAAACACTCTCTAGTACTTTAATTATAATGTGTTCTTTTACTCATATAAAGTGTATTCAAACTAGAAAAAGAAATCTTTCCCTCTCTTTTAGCAACTCTCCTAGGTGAACATAATAGAACAAAAAGTTACATAAAATAATAAACGTTTTTAATTATTTATTTTTTATATTTCATGTATATGATGGATGGTGCAACACGAGAATGCATTCTAAATTATACTTGTTAATATCAGAAAATTTGCTGCATTAATCTTTATCAAAAATAGATGGTTGCAGTTATCTAATTCCTCCCTTATACTTAAGTCTTATTTAAAGCGAGACGGATTTGAAGAAGAAAAATCACAGCTATACCTTACTGGCATGATTTTTCAAAAGGTGGAGACAAGGAACAAAACTTTATTACGAAGTTTCTGCACAGCAAAGGAAACTATCAACAAAACAAAAAAGCATCCTACTGAATGAGAGAAAATAATTGCAAATAATATGTCTAATCAGGCGCTAATATCCAAAAATATATGAAGAACTCATACAACTCAGTAGCAATCTGATTAAAATATGGGTAATGATTTGCATACACATTTTTTCAAAGAAGACATACAGATGGTCAATAGGTACATGAAAAGATGTTCAATGTTATTAATCACGAGGGAGATGCAAATTAAAACCACAATGAGATATCGCCTCATATCTGTTAAAATGGAATAAGAAATAACAAGTGTGGTGAAGATGTGAAGAAAAGAGAACCTTTCTGCATTTTAGTGGGAATATAAATTGGTGTAGCCATTATGGAAGACAGTATGGAAGTTCCTAAAAAAATTAAAAATATAACTACCATATGATGCAACAATTATGATTTTGGTTATTTATCCAAAGAAAACAAAACCAGTAATTTGAAAAGATATATGCACCCCACCATCAATAAAACCACCTTTCTAAAACCTTTTGATTGCCTCTCATTAATTATTAAATAAAGTATATAGTTGCTAGCCTTTATATGTTAGGATATTCATGATCATTCTCTCCTAAACATTTTTAGGATCTCAATTTTTGCCACTCTTCACTTGCATTCATTATACTTCACTTATATGGAACTATTTGCTATTCTCCAAGTTTGTTCTGCTGTCTCCTATAACCATTCCCTTGACATCACGTTCATTCTTATTTGAAATTTCCTCCACCGTACTATTGTTTGCTCTCCTAACTCCCCACAGGAAATTGATTTTTTTTTTGAAGACAAGATAATTTTATCTTATTAATCTTTCGGTATTTTCTTCTCATAGCCTTTGACACACAGCTAACCCTTAAAATTATTGAATTTTTATTGAATGCATGAAATAATAAAGGCGTGGTTAAATAGGTTTAAGAATTGATAAAAGAAAGTTAAAACTCCAGCTTGGAATGAAGTTATGCTATACCATATAATATTAGATCATGGTTTTATGTCATATTTTGCCTAGCTAAAACTTATTCTTAGCCAGTGCCCTTAATATTAACTTCCCTAAAAACATAACTCACTTATTAAATATTCTAAATTTCAATCAGAAATATTTGTCCCTTTCTTTTATCAACAAAATTTTCTATAGTTTCATAGGCAATAGCTTATTTCCTGCCCTCTCACGTTGAAATAGGTTTAAAAATTACAGATCTTTTAGCAAGAAAACAGCTCGCATGTATCTTGAAGTACTCAGATACCAAACATTGACTCTATGTTTCCTTAACCTTAGACTGTGCTGTATCATAATTATTCTTTTTCCCTGCTTCTTTCCATTTCTCACACTTATTCCCTGTATACAACCCAATTCAGTGGTATATAAATGTAGAGCGGACATGGTGCTCTTGGGGAGAATGTGCAGACAAACATGTTTCATGTAGTTTAAGCTTTTTATATTCTCTTTCAAGTGTTTAAAATACCCAAAATAATTTCAAACTAAATTAACATTAAATAATAAAAAATCTCATATTGCAGAAAAAAGCAACATTTAACCACTACTTTACTATTCTAAAAGTATAAAATATAAAATACAATATTTTGCTTATACTATTTTAGTGTTTTATGATTCATCCCACATATAATGAAATCTATAGGAAAGGTTCTCTTTCAGAAAAATGGAAGTACAGATCTAAGTGTTACATGGCTTATTAATGTCCTTTAGTCACTTTAGCCCGTCCAGAAATTATTAGCGGTCATTAATTTGTAACTCCAAATTATATAATAATGATTCTACAAATATAAAATATGATGTCTACTTGTGATTAATTTTGGAAACATAGAATATTCATGAGTTGTTCCATTACTCTTATGTATTTAAAACTCTCTTAATAACTACTTTTGGAGAAATAATTGGCTCAGTCATTCAATCTAAACATGCATTTGATGGTTATTAAACTCAGATGCATGTCTACAGAATTCAAATATTCAATCTTCATTAAAATTAAAATATGAAATCAACCTCCTATTCATGACATAATTGTACTGTGTTTTGACAAGTGTATCATCATAATCTGAGCATCAAGTTTGGATGTGCAACTGTTTTCAATAGCCAGAAACATGTTTGTTCCTTTGTCAGATAATTTGCTTAATACAAATGTCTTATGTGCCTATAATGAGAAATGTTCTAATAAAGTCAAAGAAATCCCAGAATAATTTGATGATGTAGAATCAACATTGAATATGCAGCATTTTGTTCAATGCATAGGGTAGTCTGCATGGGTGAAACGATTGCTAGTATATATTGATTAGTGTCAGGCGATGTGACCTAGGGCACAGATATGGAACTGGTATATTGGAAGGATATGTTAGAATAAGGCTTTTCACCTTGCAACTTATCATTCTGCTATCATGAAAGAGTCATAGGGATGAGGATGTGACTGGAAAAATGTTCTTTCTCTCATTCATTAATTGTAAAGCTCAAAGTTCTCTACGATAAATCAACTTACAATAAAATTTACTCATTTTTCACTTGTTCAACAAATATTTTGAGTACCTATTATGTATAAACACAGAACTAGATAATATGAATACAGAAATAGATAAATGAAAAATGATCTACGGCTTATGGATTTAATTCCAAAGGAGAAGACACCCAAAAAAATAGCTATTAAACAATTAATTACACTGTGATAAGAAAAATGGAAAAGGACAGAAAGCCGTGGCATTACAAAAGAGTCCTGATGTAGTCTGCTAAGTAAGGGGAAGTTTCTTTGTGGTACTATCATTCAACTGACGTCTAAATGATAATTAAATCTGAGGTATCTAAAAAATGGAAGAGAGGTGGAGAGAGTCACAGGCTCAGAAACATTTCATATAAGGGCTTTGAGATTGAATAAAATACTGGAAAGAATGGCAAAAAGAAAGTCTGTGTGATTGGATCACCGGGAACTGAAGAAGCATATTGGGGACTTTGAGAAAAGTAGAAGCCAGGTAATGTAAGTTTTTGTAGGCTACACTAAGCATTCTGGAATTTGTCTTAAGAAAAATTAAAAGGTTTTAATAAGGTCTACCTGTATCAAGAGTCATGACTAGATAGGAACAATTGTCTTTTCTTCTTTCATTGTAGTGAATTAAGTTGCTTGAGCAGAAGCTTGGGTGGACTGACAGGGCAGTAGGTATGACATTCACCAAATTTAATGATGGAAATGCTGCAGGGGCATAAAATCCTGAACAACAGTCTACATGTTGTGAATAAACCACTACCCTCTTCATGATGGAAATGGAAGAAAGGTTCCTATGTAATCATCTTCCCTTAAATAGATGAGTAATTCTCAGGTTTATGGTACTAAAGAGTGAGCCATGGCAGTAACCACATCAGTCTTTGTAAGAGAAGGGTCATGTTGGTGAGACTCTGGATTGGCTCCAGCCCTGCAACCAGGATCTCATTTCTGTTACCTGGGGAAGAATGCTGACCTATATGACAAAATGAATGATCCTGCCCATCTTGCCTTATTACAAGTCTTCTCTGCTTTGAGAGCTTTTGCTGACCATCCACGTGAGATGCAAATATTCCTAGATTCTGGTCAAAAATTAAGAGGTACATTTATAAATGTCTTTCCAAACTTTTATTTTTATCCATTCATTTATTTTATTTCTTCTAAATGTCTGATGATCCTATAGAAGAAATTATTCATAGACAATTCATCTTAGGTCTTCTCTCCTTTGAGGTAAAATTGAAATGTGACTGTCCCAACTGAGCTTCTGAATAAAGTTTACTTTATTCACTATAATTTAGTATTATGCAAAAGTGGGATTTCAGGTTTGGTATACTATACTTTTTGCTAGTGCAAGTTAAACAGTGTAGTGTTATCTGTAAACTAGGCTTGAATTTTTTTCTCATCAGACCTGTGGTCACAGAGATTACTGATGATGTCACATATGCGTTTTGAGATGAGGCATGGAGGGGCAGCACAGTCAAGCTGTGAGTGTGAATCAGCTAGTGACATAAATTGCTTATACCTGTCCATACATATTTGAAATGATTTCATATGTACCACCTCTATTTCTCGATAAAGTGCAGCTGGAAATGTCTATGTTTATTGCTAATAGTATATAATATCTCCTAAGTCACTGTGTGCAGTTCAAATGGGATGACAATTTCATGTTCTATGGTTAAACATTTTAGCTTATTCCATTGTCTAGGAAAAAATAAAAGAACAATTTGTCAAAGCAAAAATAATTAATCTAAAATAGCACAGTTTTCTTCCCCTAGTCTTTGGAGGACATTACAGTGACTATCCTAAGGGGCTTTGTCATAGAGTTGAACCAAATTTACCTTTGCAAAGATATTTAGGTTATCACCAGACCAATGGAGTAATAATAGATAGATAGTAGAGCTGTATATACTGTATCTTATGTCATCTATAAAGTTGTCTGGGCTGCTTCAAAGTAAGCCTTCTCTGACTCCAAATGGGACAGAGAAATGCTACAACATATGATATGTGCTTCCTTTAATTTCTGAGAAACTTATCCAGCATTTGTCTTCTTGCTTTAGTGGTCTAAGAAATAACGTGAAGAGAAGTGACCTTTATTGTGGAGTATAGATAGCTCAAAATGTCCAAATCTACTAGATTCCCAGTTACTTCACAAAATGGCAGATAATAAGAGTAATCTGGAGATAATGTGATAATTCGCAGTTATTTTGAAAAACCCATCTTTTTCATTTTTCCAAAATAATTGTTAACCAAAAAGAGATGTGAAAGGAATATCTATTTTTCTGGGTTAAAAATTTTTAGATGGTTGAATTAGTTTCTTTTAACTTCTCAGAGTAGTGGTATTAGTTTTGATTGATTGATTGACCAAGTACTGATATATAATTACTATGTGTCAGATATTATTATAAGTGTTCTATAAAATATATAGCCATTGTATGAAATAGATATTATAATATCCAAGTACATAGGTAGAAGTTAAAGACCAAAATGATCAAGATATTTGTGTAAGGTCACAAAGCATTTAAGTAGTAGAACTGTGAATTTAACCTGTTTAGTTGGATTCCAGATCTTATTTCTTTGGTCAAATAACAATATGAGAATTTTTGTAATGGTAGAGCATATTTATTTCTCAATTAGAAATCTAGTAACTTTTGAAAAAATAATGGATTACTTTTAGATTCAAAGAAATTTCTTTCCATGAGGTGAATTCTATTCATTTATTATTTCATTTATTACTAGGTGCTTTAGCCTTCACTGTTATGAAAGAAAAAAGATCATAATTTAGCTTCTGGATTAACGCAAATTTAGAACCACTGTTGACAAATACTCAAAAGAATTTAGTATTATATTTTCTGATTGTATAGTTGTTCCTTTTTCTTTGGAGAAGGCCAGAAAGAAGCTTCTGAGACTTATTCTAGGTCTTCCTGAGTTTGTGAACTGAATTGACTTAGGGATTAATTCAACAGTCATGATTCTATTATTTCAAATTAAGTTTGCCTTTTTTTAAACCTAATTTTATTTATTTTTTTAGAGTATTAATAAGTGGAATATTAGCAGGTTGACAAACATGTGATCTCAGCTGCTCCTGAAGCTGAGATTCCTGCATACATGATGCTTCTAATTTACACACTGGTCCTTTGTGTACAGAACCCACTTTGCATCTGGTCATTTTACCCTTCACGTCCACTAAAATGAATGAGCCATTTTCAGCTGAAATGAATTGTAAGACTATCAATATATAAAGAGATTTATAGTATATGTGTTAATCATTGGCCACTAGTGAGATTCAGTCCCAGAAAATTAACACAGCAGACAATTGATAGTTTATTCTGATGACTGACTAGAAATCAATAGAGAAAAAATAATCTCTAAGTACAGATGTAGGGTTAGGAGAAGTTAGGGTGGGTTTATAAGCTATAAATCACCCATTTTGCATCTGTATCTCCTTATCGGACCCTTAACACTTCTACTTCACTAAAGCCTTGAGAAATTCATTAGCAAGTAATGTGTCAGCATCTTTGAAAAGTGCTTTAATAGCTTTGGAAAGCATTTATTTATATATGGGTGAAGAAAGCACTGTAGTGTAGTGATTAAGAGTACAACTCTGAACCCTAACAGCTTGTTTCATACTCACCGCCTATTAGTTTGACAAATTGTGTAAACACTTTATGCCTCTTTATCTTCCCTTGTAAAACAGGGTGACACTAACAATGCTACTTAGAACAGTGTGCAATTTAAAACTTATGAATTGTTTATTTCTGGAATTTTCCATTTGATATTTTCAGACCACAGTTGACTTCAGATACTTGAAATCACAGAAAGTGAAACCCTGGCTAAGGGGTGACTACTATAAAGTGTTTGGTTTTTTTCATTATACCTGTTTTTTGGATCTCACCACTAATGTTGCATCAAAATTTCTAATTTTTTTTGTTTTATTTTATTTTATGCTAATTTTATTTTTGATTTTGTTTGTTCGTTTTGTATCTGATTAGTTGTTCTCTGGCCCCGTGACCCCGCTCTAAATGCCAGGGTAATTGACTAAGTAAATATCTCATCTTTTTATCTTGTATACTGAGAAGTGAGTTCTGTATCCTACAAAGTCTTAAGGTTATATAAGGTAAACTTTAGGTTTAGATGATTAAAAGATAACAAAATGATACATATCTGCTTTAAAGGTAGTTCATATAACTAACTCTTGTACTAGAGTAACCTTCTGGTTATATTTATTTCTTCTGGTTAATCAATCTACAAAAAGAAAATTTGTTAATCAACTCAAAATAAATATTCCAATTCACATTACAATTAAAAATGATTGTGAAATTTGCTAATGTGACTCTATTCAAAATTTAAAAATTGTGGGCTGTAGTGAAATGTCTATGGAAATATTTTTTTATTTATTAAAATTATTAAAGTGACATTGGTTAATAAAATAAAATAGGTTTCAAGTGTACAATTCAATAATATGTCATATGTATATTGCATGGTGTGCTTACCACACAAGGTTAAATTTTCTTCTGTCACCATATATTTGACCCCATTACCCCTATATACCTCACCCTTCCTCCTCTTCTCTCTTGTAACCACTAATCCACTGTCTGTGTCCACGAGTCTCTGTTCGTTTGCCATGTTTGTTGCTTTTAGCTTCATATCCCACATATGAGTGAAATCATATGGTTCTCAACTTTTTCTGTCTGACTTATTTTGCTTAGAATGAATATCTTTATAACAAGATAGCTTAGCATTTTTTCCTTTGGTTTCTATTTGAAATCAAAGTTACTGTCCTCTCAGTATACCCTGGGAACTGATAGTTATCGAAAATTGTTTGTAGGCAGAAGAGACATAAGCAAAATACAGAGCAGTGTATGCCAAGTAATTACCAATAATTCATATTAACAAAATATTATAAATTATTTATATTATACTTGCCTTATGAGCTGAAAGATTTTGCTATTTTCTATATTGAAAATCATTAACTTTTCATTTTAATAGTATAGATATTTATTTCGAAGTCAAATTTCAAAGTTTAAATTAATTGTCCAGATGTGTTTTCACATATGCACTGTCATGGAACAGATGTGTTCTTTGGAAGGCTTTATATTCAAATTTAAGATCAGTCGCAATCTAAATGGCCCATAGAGAATTTTGTATTTTAATTAAAGAATCATTTTGTACAGAAAATAACTCTCAATTCATTTAATCAGTAAATTGCAATTTTGTAATTTCTGAAGAAGAATCACATCTGCTTTTCCTTTCGTATTTTTTCTCATCTCACCATACAGCAATTGTAAAATAAATCCGTGATGCTTGGATACATCTACAATCTGAAGCACAGCACGGTTCCCCAACTGATCTCCGCATTTCAGTTCTTGACTCAATCCAATCTATCTTCTATAAGGCAAAATAATTAAGCTTTCAAAATGTAAATCAGATCACATTGTTTCTATGCAATTATTTTTCCACTGAAATTAGAATTGAATCCCAGCGTTTTGCTATGACCCACAAGACCTTGATAATTTTCCTTTTCTAGCTCCCCATGCCTACCTTGTGACACTTTCCCCATTGTTTAGTACACACTTTTCAAATTATTCACCTTTTAGATTTTACATTTATCAAGCATTATTTAGACTCAGAGTCTTTGTACATATCTGTCATTCTGTTTACCCCCAAAAAACATTAATAATTCTTCCTATTTTTGTACGTCTTCTCAACACTCAAATAGATGCCGAAATTACCTTTTTGTAGAAAATTTCTACAAAGTTTTGTCATCCTGTCTTTAACCTTAATATTAGATTCTTCGAAAGAGCAATATTCAATTAATTTGATTTTAATTGTTTACTTTCATCAGATCTCTCTATCTAGATTTTAAGTTCTGTGAGAGCAGGGACTTTGCTTACTGTGCTTATAATTTTGTGACAAGTACTAACTAAAATGCCATGTCCATACAGATAATGTTTCATGATTAAATGCTTTTATTTGGATAAATATTCTTATATGTAATAATTTATATTGTCTCATGTTAGTTGTTTGTTAATAACTATATCTAGAGACCTCATAAAAATGATGAATAATAAACTGAACCAGCATTTTCAATGGTTTTACAAATTCCTTTTGTAATGGATCCAAGAAAAAAAAACTTCTGAAAATTAGGTTGTGCTATTCCTAAATAGTGTAAAGTCTCCAAGAAAGGGAACTATCCTGGAAAATTAGATTATGCTATTTCTTCAATAACAGCACATACATATTAAAAATTTATATTAATGTGTGTATATATATATATACACATTATATAATAACATGTATGGAAAGAGAGAGATTAAGTTTATAGATGAGTAGGTATTTTGCATATATTTGCAGACAGTGCTTGAAGGTATATCTTAAAATGCAATTCTATTAGAATCATGGCATTAATTTAATAATATAAAATGTATCATAAAAACAAATCTATATAATGAAATGATGTGTGAAAAGGTGTAACATATACATATATGTATATACATGCATATGTATACATTACATGTATGTGCATGTACATATTTGTGTATTTACATACATGTATCTGTGTTAAGATCTTGTTTCCATTTGGAAATGCTTTTCCTTTTGCTCTGCATTGTATGGAAGAGACACATAAAACATTTATAATTTAATATTACAAATGCTATAATAGAGTGATTTAGAAAGAAAACAAAAGTAATGACTATCAGCAAATGCTTCTTATCATGAAAGAAAAATTGTAACTGAAACATAAAAGATAAGTAGAGATTGGTCATAGATTAGAAAATTTAATATTGTAAAATGCCCATACTACCTAAAGTGATCTACAGATTCAGTACAATCTCTATCAAAATCCAAATGGCATTTTTCATAGTTAAAGAAAACAATTTTAAATTTTAATTGGAATTATAAAATACTGAATAGCTAAAGCAATCTGGAGAAAGACGAGCACAAATGAATGCATGCATACTTCCTGATTTCAAAATATATTACAGAGCTACAGTAATTAAAATAGTATGATACCAGCTTAACAACAGACATATAGGTCAAGGATACAGAATAGTGAGCCCAGAACTAAATCTGTACATGTATGGTAAACTGATCTTAGAGAAGAGTGCCAAGAATACACAGCAGGGGAAGAAGAGTGTCTTCAACAAATGGTGCTGGGAAAACTGTCTATTCACAAGTACAGGAATGAAATCGAACCCTTACCATAAGTCATACATAAAAATCAACTCAAAATAAAAATAGTTAAACATACAATATGAAATTGAAAATTCTAGAAGCAAACATAAGGGAAAACCTTCATGACATTGGTCTAAGCAATAATTTCTTGGATACGACACCAAAAGCGCAAGAAACAAAAGCAAAAATTTAAAAGCCAGACAACACCAAACTAAAAAGCTTCTGCACGCAGTGCAGGTTAATGAATAGAATGAAAAGAAAACCTAGGGAATGGAAGAAAATATTTGCAAACTCCATATATGATAAAGAGTTAATATTCAAACTCTATAAGTTAGTAAGAAACAAACAACAAATAACGAATAAAAATGGCAAAGGACTTGAATAGAAATTTCTCCCAAAATACACATAGCCAACAGGTATATGGAAAGGTGATCAACATCACTAATCATCAGGGAAATGCAAATCAAACTACAATGAAATATTACTTCACACTTGCTAAAATGGCTATTTAAACGAAGACAAAAATTGTTGGTGAGCATGTGGAGAAATCAAAACCTTTGGATGTTATTGATGAGAACGTAAAGTAGTGCAGCTTTTATGGAAAACAGTAAAGAGGTTCCTCAAAAAGTTAAAAAAAAAAAAAAGAACAGGACTACCATATAATCCAGCAAGCCTACTTCTGAGTATATATATATAAAAGGATTGAAATCAAGATCTTGAAATGATATCTTTACTTTTATATTCATTGTAGCGTATTCACAAAGCAACCAAGATATGGAATCAATCTAAAAGTCTATCAATGAATGAATGAATAAAGAAAATGTAGTTTAGACATACAATGAAATATTATTCGGCCTTAAAAAAAGAAGGAAATTCTGTCACATTTGAAAACATAAATGAACCTGGAGGAAATTATGCTAAATAAAATAAGCCAATCACGGGACAGATACTGCATGATTCCATTTATTTGAAGTAACTAAAATAGTCAGACTTATAGAACCAGAGTAGAATGTTGGTTGCCAGGGCCTGGGAAGAGAGGAAAATGGAGAGCTGCTGTTCAATAAATGCAAAGTTTCATTTATACAAATTCTAGAGATTTTCTATACAACACAGTGCCTTTAATTAGTAATATTGTATTGTGGGAGTCCATGCCCTGTTAGGAACCTGGCTGCTCAGCAGGAGGTGAGCAGCTGGCAAGTGAGCAAAGCTTCATCTGCATTTGCAGCCACTCCCCAGAGCTAGCATCACTGCCTCAGCTCCATCTCAGATCATCAGGTATTAGATTCTCATAGGAGCACAGGTTCCTGGTGCCAAAAAGGTTGGGGACCACTGCTGTATTGTACACTTACCTTTTTAAGAAGATAGATTTCATATTAAAAATTCTTGCAAGAAAGAAAGAAAGAAAGAAAGAAAGAAAGAAAGAAAGGAAGGAAGGAAGGAAGGAAGGAAGGAAGGAAGGAAGGAAGGAAGGAAGGAAGGAAGGATAAATAAGTAAATAAATGTTAAGAACATTAAAAAATGTAAAAGGGATTATTCTGAGCAGCAAATAGAAAGGACAAAGGCAAGGCAAGGAAAATATGCTTGGGGTACACCAGCTTGTCAGGGTCCTACTTAATATATAATTGTTTTAGTACAATGGAGTGGACCCAAATAAAACTTCCTTTTGCTTGCACTTTAAAAATACTTCATTTTAAATTAAACTACAATTTGCATCATAATCATTACAGTGATCATTTTTTTAAACTTTCATCGATTCCCTAATTCTATCACGTTATATATTCAACGACATTAAAAGTTAGATAGAATATTACTTCTAGTTTACATATAAGAAAGATAAAAGTAAATAGAAAATTTATGATAATCTCTGACAGTTTGACTAATAGATCAAATATCATCCTTTATTACTACTTTTTAAAAAATAATTTAAAAACAAATACACTTAGTCTTAAAATAACTCAGTAAAACGTCATTCTAAGATAATTTTACATTTAATAAAATTTCAAATGAATAAGCATCCTGCCCAATTCAAGTTTCAAACCTGCAACATACAAAGAAACACAACTTACCTTGATAAAACAATGTTATTTGTTAAAATAAATTAATAAATGGCACCTTTGGGCACAATCAATCTATTCAATTGCTGTCAGTGTTGATTAGAATATCTTTCTAAACTGTAATAAACTGTGACTGTATTAATATATGATAATGTCTTGTTTATTTAATGTGATACAATTACCACTTATTCATTTCACCAATCATGATTTTCCATGAGTGATTTCGTGTCTTGCTTACAGTGTTCAAATGAACAAAGCTGTTAGTCACATTTTATTGTTGCTCAAAGCTATTATTTACTCTGAGCCAGAGATCCTGTGGTGATTTAAATAGGTGACATGCAACCTCACTAATTGGGTTTGTTCGAGAAATATATGATTAGTAATATCAGAAAGAGAAAGATAATATAAATGAAGACAACATAAATTGGATCAGTGCATTATACTGGCTAATTTCAATAATATTCAATTCAAATTTTCCATGAATGTTTTTCTATGACAGGGTACAATATTCCTTATTTATTAATATTTGGTTTTATGAGAACTTCTCTTTTATAAAACAATTATGGTCAAACTAATTGAATGTTAATTCTATCAATAGGGGAATCACATTAATTATTAAAATCTTTTCTCTTAATTTTCCAATAAATTATGACTTTTAAAAATTTCTTTTCTCTCATTTCTTGTTTTTATTTCCTAAAGACTACATATTTTCATATTTATCAAATAATTATACCTACTATTACCAAATTGATTTCCCCATTTCCATTGTGTAATGGTTTTAAATTTCAAAATTAAATTTTTTTCAGATTTTAGATTACATATTGTATTTTCTTATATCTCATGCTATAGTAATGCATTTCTTTTATTCCATAACTATAAAAGGTTTTAAATATTTCTCTAATATAGGTAGAATAGTTATAACATAGGAGGAAACCAGCTATGGAGAAGTTGAACTTGCTTGTTCAGAGTAGTAGTAAAAATTTCTCAAATTGTGTGTTCTCCAATGCGTTCAGAAAACTTGACTTGTTATTAAAATGCTTTAAACATTTTAAGCAAAGGGATCAAGTCAAATAAAGAGCTTTTTTTAAAAATGTTAAAATGCAGTATCTGAATTTTTAGGTATGTGACTACTAGTAACATAACCATCTCCGTTATTGAAGTTGTATCACTAGAACATAACACACAAAATTTAAACTTTGAATCATTTATATTGACAAGGTAAGTCTTCATAATGTTATACAACCCATTATTCTTATTAAAGTACAAACGATACAAATTTTTCTACATCACTATATTCAAATTGTACATTTCTAAAATAATTGCAAAGAATTCTTTGTTTTATTTTCCTAAAATTTGGTTATTATTAGCTGGTTTCTGAATCTGTCATACTATGGGGATCACTAAATAATGGGACTTAGGCTATTTATATTGCCATAGATTCATTAACATTTCCCAGCAAATACCTTTGTTATAATCTTTTATTAACGTCTCATAATTGCAGATACATTTTTAGTAATAATGAAAATCATATTTCTATTCTCTTTAGTTGATAGTAGACAAAATGTTCAAACAAGTTGTCACATGTGATTGAGAATTAGACTTAAACAATATCTTTACCTATCTGTGTCCCGTAGCAAAGACAGATTGACTCATCACACACATGGATGTCACGACAATGGTAAATATCTACAAGAGGTTTTAAGTTCCTATTCTTGATCACTGTACTTGTAACTACATTATCAGGAACAGTATTTTGCTGCCTGGATCCAGTCCCTAAACTACACTTATTGTAGCATTGTTCTACAGGGATGGAAATTTAACACAACTAAATGTGTGTAACTTCTTTTCAGGGAACAGATTATTCACTGCCTCATTGAGCATCAACAACATTTCAGGTATGTAATAAATCACACATTGACAGGGTTCCTGCTCAGTAGTTCTATAATAAAACAGAAAGAGAGATAAATAGAAGAAAGGATATAATTATATGCATTCAATAGCGAGGCAAGTCAAAAGAAAGATTTTCATATAAGGAGATGCCCTTCATTATTCATTTTTATACCTGTCATATTAAAGTCTTCAGGTAATAAAATGCAAACCAATGAACTACTAGGCATTTTATACTCAAATTATACATTGAATGTATGGTTCTAAGTAGCTTTTTGTTATTCCTGATAGGAGAACACCTATCTTGCCAACATCCAGAAGGATTTGTAGGCCTTTAATATTTAATAACCCTTTGATTTTTTCTAATTGAAGCCCATGCTATCAATAAATAAGTAGAAAATACTTTGAAAAATACCATCATGATATTGTGATAGCTATTTTACTTATATTTCATCACACGAAATAAGGATTACGATAAGTCTTTTTATTTTGGAGGCCTAATCTTTTGGTGCTGTAATTTGTGAAACTTGGCAGAATTAAAATATTCTGGAAGAGAAAGCTTAGTTTTTCTTGTATTATATCTATTTTTCTAGTAAAAAAGTACTGATTGAATTTAAATATTTAAATTTTAAAATGCTACGTTCAACTATCTTACGGTTAAGAACTTTGATAAAATATTCAATAACTTCAAGATCGTTGGGTTTCCTAATTGTTTTAATGATTTGAATCATTTCCATTCATTAATGAATTCTCCTCTATAGGCAAACTATGTCCTTTGATAATTGTTATAGTCAATAAGTATGATACACAAATTATTTACAAATATTTATTTATTAGTAGTACTAATCATATTAATAGTGTTATCCATTTCCCTCATTTCGTCATTTATGGTAGCATGTTTCTATCTTAAAAAATGAATTAATATGTAAGATCAATGAGAACAAAGATTCAGAAATTAGGAGAATAGTTGGCATATAATTTCTACCAAATGAATAATTGTTGAATGATTGAATGAATGAGTAAATTTAAATATTGGCTCTATTGCTAACTAGGGATGATAAAATTTGTCTTCTCAGAATACTTTGAGAAGGTCTTGTATATGCAACTCAATCTATCATTTTCCTTTGAGTCCTTCTTGTGACAGTTGTTTCTCTGAGTCACATGTTTCTGTCAATAATTCTCTGTTGTGCTATAAATAGCCATTTTTTTCTGTTGTGTGCCATTGTTGGATCTATAGACTGTAGATCTCTAGATCAATACTTCAAATCCCTTTAAAGAGATCTCTTTGGGTTTGATGTTTAATTAATTTAAGGCAAACTCTGAATATTTTAGGATTCTATAGCTCACTTTATATATATTTATTATATATTTAAAATATTTACGTATATATATCAAGCTTACTGATTGAGGGAAAAAAATAGATTGAAAAAGTAACAAGGACTAGAATTACTAGATTGTACCCTAATCATTAATTTTGCGGTAGTTAAAATCTACTGTGTAGTTATGTACTTACAGGTTCCTTATGATCCCAATGATTCAAGAAGGTCTCTAAAGATTTCTCTCTGAGCAACAGGAACAATAGAATTGCTAATCATGGAGACTGGGAGGGCTATGAGAGAAGCAAGTTTGGAAGAGAAAGACACAAGCTTGTTTTTACGTGAGTTAGTATTGAAGTACTCTCTAGCTTTTCAGAATGGGAAATCAAGTAGGCAAATGTATACATTATCTGTATTTGAGGAGCACTATGCTGAAAATATGTGTTTGGAAATATCAAATTATACATGATATTTAAATTTACAAGACTGGGTGAAACTACAGAGGAATCGTGTTTTAAAAGAGAAAGGATTGATAAGGAAGAGCAATAGAACTAAGAAAGAACTTCTAGGAAAGTAGAAGGAAAACCAAGAGATAAGGCATCTGAGATCATGTGCAGAGAGATTTTTCCAGAGGAAGGAGAGATTTCCTATAAAGAATGTTGCTGATAAGTGCAGATTAGCACAGAAATTAATAATTACGTTTATCAACCAAGATATTATTGGTGTTCTTGACAAGTGCAGTTTGGGTGAAATGGTAGAGATGCTTAAAAAGGTGTTCAAGAAAGAATGAAAGAAAATAAAGACACTGAAATTTGAGTACAGATAACTCATTGAAAACCTTTTGTTATATAAAAGCACAAAGAACTGGGAGGTCACTATATGAGAAATATTATGGAATATTTCCATAACGCTGATAAAGATTCATATAGATTTTAAAAAGATGTCAATGGAGAAGACATAGAAAACAACTACAGAATGATATTTTTGATAAAACATTTTATTATTAGAAACTGTTATTTTAAAATTCCATTTAAAAATACCATTAATAATTAAAGTCAAACTCAAACAAGGCATTCACTCTGTTTATCTTCTTGTTTTGAATAAAAATAAGAAGGGGAGAAATGTCCCAAGGAAAAAAATGTTGTTTCTAAAACATATATGCATTGCTGTGGTTAAAGGTTAACAACAAGTTCCCTCTGCTACTAGAGAGAGGACAGAAATGTTAATACACACATACACACACACACACACACACACAAATAGTTACAGCAACTGTCTCTTTGCATAAATTTTATAATTATGCCGTGACATAATATACTTTAGTTTCTGCAGTCTTGATTTTTAAACATTCAAAAACAGGAATATTTTAAGTGTTCCTCGTACTGGAAATTTTGAAGAAATATATCCAATTTGTGAGACAAATAGTAAAGATTTATGTTAACCTAGTGGCATTACATAAGCCAAGTTGACATTTTGGTCAATTAAAGGTTTTACATTGTTCAGTTTTCAGTTTTTAATGAACATTGTATCCGAGACACTCATATAATTCACACTTACTAGAAGTTCCTGTTAGAGAAGTAAATATAGCACTAGATCCATCATGATTTCATATTACAAGGTTTCTTTTAATTTCATAGATATTGATGGGTAGTAGCTAATAATGAGCTTTCATTATATGCCCAGGCTCTCTGCTAGGGGCTCTGCATGTATCCCTTCTTTTAAGAAAAAGAAAAATCGAAGGTTAAAGTATTTAAGAAAAATGTCTAAGGTTATATTTCTAGTTTATAGTAGATTTGAAACTTAAACCCTAGAAACTTTTCCTCTAAAATCTGAATATTTAATCTGTTTCTTTTGAAGTAATCAAAGAAGAAAAGAACTGAGGACATTTTCAACTCCGTTGTCCCTTTAAAGTTAATTCTAATTATGTACCACAAAAAAACATGTAGATAGACAAGATCATTTGAACAATTTAGAGGTTATCCTATTGCTCAGAGTAGAAGCTGTTTCCTGAATAAGAGGAAATGGGAAGGTAAAATAAGTGATGATGAGAGGGAACAATTAAGTTGGGGTGAACTACCAGGAAAGTGAATGATGATAACCTTTCTCCGTGAACCTGATTAGAGGCTGTATTGAGGGCAAGAGTTCACACAGACTCTACCTACTCATGTCACTAGTAACTACTTCACTTAGATGTTTATCCTTTTCCCAGTGCCATGGCTGCAAATGCATTCTTTTAATATATATTTGTTGAGAACTTAAGTATATGCCAGGCACTCTGCTAGACACTGGTTGTATGATTAACACAGTGTTTACCCTTAAAAGTACACATACTCTACTAAAGAAAACACCACCAACAACGAAAAGAACAATATCAACAAATATACAGGGATTCAAGTATAATGACAAAGATGTTAATTTAATTAAAGTATAGCCTTGTTTGGATGATTACAAATAGATCGAACCTCAGCACAAAGAAAGTCTTCTTAAACCAAGTGAGAAAAATACAAAGGATAAGACAAATTAAAAACAAAAGTTTTGATAACATCAAAATTATACATTTCTTATCAGAGAAGAACATCTTGGGTAAAGGTAATCAGTGTAGTAGAATGCAACAGGAGCACACAAATTAGCGAAAACAAAAAGAAAAACAAAATCCGGACAGCCCAATAGAAAAATTAGGTGAGGAATGTAATGAGGTAGTAACCAGAGAGCAACACAAGTTCTAACAAGTTGATCTTCAATCGCATTCATAATCAGAGAAATAAAAATATGAAACAATACTAAATATTAGTTTAAAGCAATCAGAGAGACCAAATTAGAAAACTGTATAATTCAAATATTTACCTAGGACTTAAATGTAGAGGAGCTCTCGTGAGCGTTTACGGTGCCGCCATTCAGATGACAGTCACTGTGGCTAATCGGCCAAATTAGATACGAAAAACTGATATTATTTAGGAGTTCTGCTCTTGGGTTTTTATCTCCAAGAATTCTCACCCATGAGAGGACATGTGATCATGAGGATGTTCATTTGAGTATTAAATAGTGAGTGCCATAAACAATTAGGAGCAACATAGAAAATGCACACATGAAAAAGATGCAACTTAAAAATATACTATTGATTGAAAAGAGAATGACATATGTAACCAAAGAGCATTTACATAAATTGAATCTAACATTAGACATATTAGAATCATTGCCTAAGATGGAGGAGAAGAGATGGAATGAGAAAGTGGGATAATGAGAGTAAATAAATAAGTAAATTACAATGGTGTTTATGCTCCCTGAGCTAAGTAACATTATCACAAGGCACTGTTTTTGAAGTCTCATAAAGAAAGAGAAAAGAGATTAAATGAATGGTGTAATGTGATGTGGCAAGTAAAATTAATTGCATGATGCAAAATAATGTATGCAGTGCCCCCCAAATTCAAAACTATACCTAAATATTAAACAGCCAACAACGAGAGTGAACATCTAGTTGGTTTGCACAGTAAAACACAATTACAAGGAAAACGAATAAGCTTCGGGACATAGGCATTCTTAGACTCTCAAACACAGGACAATTAATCTGCCGCAATGATTTCAAATGCCCACAATTACTAATTTCCTTATATTGATCTGTATTCTTTAGTTTCATATTCCTGGACTTTGTATTATATGAAACATGGGGACGGGCATGCACTCCTTTTAGAACATAATCAGTATTCAAGGGGACAAATTCTGCACCAAAATTTGAGATAGAGCTAGTCCCAAAAAGTGGAAATTAATTCAGGAATTCTGCTTCACAGAGGACTGCTTGTTGAATTGTATGTAATAGGTTAATAATTTTTGGAAAACTACTTCCCTATAGTAAAAATTATAAGTTCTACCACGAATCAAAACCCATTGTGGCTGTATTGTAAGGTCATAGGTGACTCTAACCTGAAATCTCTAGGCAGACCAAGTATACATTAACTCAGTGTTTTCTAATGTTATAGTTATAGCAGAAATGAAAGCATATAGCTAGAATACTCCCAAGGCTTATATTTTATGCAGGCAGCACAGAACAATGATTATAAATCTCCTTATAGACATAGCAAAAATCAACTTTACAAATCTGCCTTTGCTTTAGGTAGCAGAGAGGTTAAGTATATGTTAGGAATTTTTCTAAATAATTTCCCAATATCTTGATAAATGAAGTCATTCATCATGACTAATGTGGACTAACCGAATGGAATTAATTATTTTGCAATCATGATCTGGTGTAGAGATCAAGGTCATGTTATTACATCAGCAGAACATAGACCAGTTGTGAATTATTCTTGATGAGACATCCAATTTTTGAATCTTGATCCAGTAGTCACTGGTGGCCTATTAGCTATTATAGATTAGAAAGCATTTTATACAATACTGTTATTCACAGTTCCTACATACTGCCTCTGTGAATTATAATAATGCACATGGTTTAGGAAACTAACCTCTAAAGAATATTAAACATCTGGGTGGCAGATTAAAAAAATTATATGTGATTATTTAGATATACTTGAGTATTTAGCATTTATGATCTTTATAATGATGCTTCTCTCTATTTTGAAATACACATCATTGTGTATGTTTACCACTTTGTTTTCAAGTGCAAATAAATTTCAAAGGCTATAAATATTAGATGGAATTAAATTAATTTCTTATTCATTTTCAATTTATGCATGCAAAGTTACATGGAGTCGCCATTTTTCTTCCTGTGATACGGTTATAAGCTTTTATGGATCTGAATATTAAAAAAGATGTGAAACATGAAATATAAGTGGTCTCCAAGATGAATCAGGATTTTGCCAAGTCAACCTAATATGACCTGACAATTCTAAAAGTTTTGTTTGTTACTAACCCAAAAACTAAATAAAACAAGTATCCCATTATAATAATAAACTAGTGAAAATTAGGTACTATGAATTTAGTGCCTAGATTGCATATTTTTAAAGACAACGTTTATATCTTTTTTTGTTTTTTAGATAAGGAATTACTAGCACTTACAACTATGTCTAGTGTAGAGTAGTCTGTTATTGAGTAGTAGAGTTATTGAGTGTAGAGTAGAGTAAAAGTTTTTCTTTTTTAATTTTAAATATATTACACCATGAAATTAAGGACTGTTATTGAAGAAATCATAACTATCATTTACATGTTTCAAATCATAAGTTTTAAGTTTGTGTTATATTAAATTAGTACATATTTTAAGAAAGCTGAAAATATGGTGATGAATTAGTAGGCTAAAGAAGTAGTTTTAAAAATGCAGTATGTGACAATCTACAAAAATTTGTAATTTGGTTTTAAGGAACTATCAGAGAAAAATGAACATGATATAAAGTTCGGACTTTGTTTATTTAAATGCCTGATTAGATAAGGTCACCTGCTCATACTCTGCTGCCAGATGGAAAAATAAATCATTCCTGGGGGCTGTTAATATTTTCCAGTATCTTTCATTCATACTCAATGTATGGCATACAGCAAAACAATTTAAGACATGACAGGAAACAGGACCAAATGATTGAAAACCAAGAGATAAAAAAAAAAAAACAGAACCATAGTTTATCTAGATGTTAAAATTATAGACATAGTCTGTAAAACACAAAAACTATAATTAATATGCTAACACAAAGAATAAAAGGTATAAAATTTCACAGAACTAGCTATAAAAATTTTGAAATAAAAATCCTAGAATTGAGAAATGAATTACTGAGTTAAGTCAATACATATAATAATAGCAGTTTAGATACAGAAAAAGAGAAGACTGTTGCAATAAATGATAGCTTAAAGGAAAGTATCCAAAATGAAGCTTGGACAAGACAAAGAACAAAAAAAAAATAAGAAAATAGTTTTAGAAGTATACAAAGAATGAATCTAAGGTTTAACTTAGTCTATTCAAACAACAAGAGAGTAAAAAAGTATGTCAGATGTGATATTTGAAAACAAATACCAGTTGAAAAGTTTTTGGTGAAAAATATCAATATTGAATCACAAAATCAAGAACTCTATGATACCCCAAAAGTGTAAATGCAAATAAAACCACATATAGGTAAACAATAGACAAGCACTTGAAAATTAAAAACAAAACAAATCTTCAAATCAGACATCAGGAAAAAATAACATTATCTATGCTATTCTTTGTATATAGGTCTTGTTCGCATCGAATGTCACTTCACTCCAACTATCCCAGCACAGCTCATAAATACACACACTATGGTAGGTGTTTTAAAATGGTCATAGAATATTGTTATCCCCAAATTAGAATTAACTTTCCATCCTTTGAGAGCTGAGTTGATATATTATGGAATTATGTTAAACTGATATAAAATGACAGTAAAAATGCACAAATTAAAAATACACAGCAAAAACTATATCGAGTGGATGAAACAAAGCCAGACTCAGAGGGAAAAAAGGTACAAATTACATAATTTAATTTATATAAGTTTCACAGCAGGTCAAAATCTAACAAAAGGCTAGGAATGATTATCATATTCTGTCAGAAAGAAGGAACGAGTTGTCAGCAAAGAAGAGAAAAGATGGGCTTTGGGGACTCCTGGCAATATTATATTTTTTGACCTAAGCAGTAGTGACACCATCATTATAATTCATTATTAAATTACACACTTATGTTTTATGTAGTATGTGTATGTGCATGTGTTGAATTTCAAAACAAAAATAAAAATGTTTTTAAAATTTATCAACTCGTATTAGTTTTATATTGCTGCCACAGCAGATTATCTTCAATTTATTGGCTTAAAACAACAACAAAATATATAATCTTACAGTTTTGTAAGTTAAAAGTTTGACACAGGTCTTGCTTGGCTAAAGCCCAGGTATCAGCAAAGTCTTGTATCTTTCTGGAGGCGCTCAGAGAAAATTCTTTTTTTTCTTTTTCCTTTTCTAGCTGTTAGAGGCCTCCCACACTCCTTGATTCCTGGCTTCCATCTTCCATCTTCAAAGCCAGCAACGTTGCATCTCTCTGACCATTCTTTACATCTCTCTCTGACTCTCCTCTTGTGCCTTCCTCTTCCACTTTTAAAGATCCTTGTAATTACACTGGTGTCAATGGATAATCCAGGTTACTCTCCTGATTAGTGACCTTAACTCCTCTTTGCCATATAACAGCATATTCACAGGTCCTGGGGATTAGAATGTGGGTGTCTCTGGGAAGCAATTATTCTATCGACAACAACTCCTAACAACGTTTCACAGTAATTAAAGAAACATTGCTATCCCTGGTATGTAATGATGGTACATGCCCAGGCCCATGGTCAACAAGCAAGAGTTTGGAACTTTTTTCAAGTCTGATGAAATATTTGTTACTAATGAAAGAATTTGTTTCAGCAGAATGAGGTTAGTTAATTTTCCCTACTTTCCTCTTGACTCTTCTTAACTCTGTGAAAACTAACAAAATTTTTACCAATTTTAATTTTTTTTGAAAAATAAATTTTAAAATAGATAACGTTCGGCCCACATACCTTCACGACTCTTTCCAAGATATATCTTTTTTTTTTTTTTGGTGTATTAAACTAAAAGGTTTCATGCGATATATTTTTGTAAATATATATCTTCACAACATATAATACTCTTCCTCTGAAGTCTAATGATTGGAATTCTTAGTAATTTGAACCCAATTTGAGGTTTGTAGAGAATATTTTTATATATTTGGAAAAACAATACTTTAAAACATTTTTAGTATGCTAAGTATTTATATTCCAGTAATCTTTTTAAATACAAGTATCAGAAAATTGTTAGAATGATTTTTAAAATTCTACTTGGAAATTCATGTTAACTGTCAGTCCACATATTTGAAATTTGTGAAATATTTACTGATTAATTTGTGATTCATAACTGTTACTAATTTATACAAAATCACACCTGTTAATCTAAATTTGACATATCGTGTTTTATCTTCCTGTTTTCAGACATATTTATTTCTTACAATATACTTTTGAGAAATATACTTCTCTGCAATCATTCCTTTTTTTCTCATGTCTTAATTTTTATGTCTATCTCCAATCCTGTTTCATAACCACTCTATTCTTCTTTAATTATTTTATATATATTGAGTTTTCTACTTTTGGTCAACTCTTCCTTACTCCTTTATTATGATCACTAAAATACTGCTGAGCCCTTTGGCTAAAGCCCTTTGATGCTCATCACAGTAAAATCGTGCAAATGACCTCAAACAGCTTATTTCAGATGAGCATTCCAAATTTCTGATGTTTATGCAAATTTTAGCCTAATTATCCAAAAGTTTTTAGAACAACGACCCCAGAAGTGTGACCCTTCTCCATAAACATCTCCTCTACTAATAGGCTCTGGAAGCCCTCTTTCTTCTTTCCTCCCATGTAAATGGAAATTGTTGAACTTCTGTGCACTTTAATGTTATTAAAAACCAGAACCAGTGGGGAGTCTTAGCGGAAGTGGTGAAATATTTCCAATTTGTCAAGTAAGGGAGAATGTCTAGGTCATCATCACCTCCATGTTGTACTCAGAGAATTTGCCAAAAAGAGAAGAAATCACTCATTTGCTTTAAGATGTAGTATATGTCCTTTATCTGACCCTGAAGACATTTACAGAGTAAGAGTCAGTTTTTAGTGTCATTTCAGAGAAGTTAGTTATCTAGAATTTGCCTTTGTATTTCAAGAAAGCAGTTCTTACTAAAAACATTTAAAAACGAATATAAACATATATAGGTGCCTATAGTAAAAAATTTTTATTTGAGAGGCTTTGTGCCCATTAATTTTTTCAAAAAATATAAATATATTTTACTATGTTATCGAATATCCCATAATTGTACATGTAAGGGTGAATATCCCATAATTGTACATAATTGTGATATATATCCCTTTGTGAAGTTGAATATTTCAGAGCCAAATATCACTGAAGACTCAGAAGTATAAATAAGAAGGCATTTTTCCTCGGGAATTCTAAACTTTAATATTAACGTAGTACTGTATGTATGTTATCATGTTGTAAATACGATTTTTTAAAAAATCTCAGCACTAGACAAATTCAATTAGAATACAAACATAAGTTTTAAATTTATTTAGGATTTTATTAAAGAAAAAACAAAAGCTAAAATTGTTGGCTTTTGTGAATGTGCTTTACTGGTTTACTGTTGAATAAAATGAGAATTAGAATGAATAAAGTTTGACTTTGAATATCAATTATTAAAATTAGGCAAGTTTATCAAGCTTTACTTTTTGCTGGATGACACGCCACCAACATATTGTTAAGCGATCACTATGAAAATCAATTCTCCCACTCATGGAATTTAAGAAGCATATATATCAAATAAATGTGAAAAAAGGGGTCCACTTTTATTATCACTGAAATTATTTTTTGCAATGTCAAAATATAATGCCCAATTATTTTATTCCATCTTCACTGAATTCAAACTTTATAAATTAGCATGAAACTTTGCAGTTTTCATAAAGTTGTTTCTCTAACAGTAGAGATTTAAGAACCCTCTGTGGAAGTATAAGTTGGAAATTGCCTGTTCAAAGAAATTTATGATTTTATTACAGCTGCATATTGACTATTCCTCTAGTAACCCGCAGGCAGAAAGTAACAGTTTATTTATTCAAACTGCAAATGAAATTGGGCAAGAAAAGTAATTAGCAAGCAACAAAAAAATAATGGAAAAGCACCATAAAAGCAGTTTGGAATTTATGTGGGTTGTCAGATCATTATAAAAATAACACTTTAATTTTATAAAGGTAGAAAACTATATATATATATATGTATTTTTTCAACTGATTATCTAAATATAGGTGTATATTTTTCAAAGAGAGGCAACCCTAGAAAACAGGAGCATTGTCTCCTAACTGTCCAGATAATTTAAAATACTTCCTAATATAACAACGTTTGTTGAATGAATCAATACCCATTGCAGTTTATGAATTATAACACTAGTTCATACTTAACTCACCAGCAATGCCTAACTGTCCAAACACCTCTGCATTTCTGACATCTTGTGCTCCCATGTTTGCCTTTTGTCACATGCTCTTTAGAAATCAGAACAAGTTTTAAAGGAAAAAAAGAGTTGAATGTGGTTTATTGTTTATTGTCTCTTCCTCTTCATTGCAATTCTAGTTTAAGTATCTTTTATGGATGCTCAGTTTCCTGCCGTGGGTAACGAATCTGAAAATGGGCTGAACGAATTTTGTTTCACTTCTTCAAGTGCCTTCCCATCCTCTTATCCAATGTACTCTCAAATCTTGTCTTTTTCATCAGTTAACCAGTGTCATTTGCTTGGTTCTCTTTTATTTCCTCCCTTCATTTTAAAATTTTATTTTTATTTAAAATATTTTCAGTTCTTACTAAAGGTGCATTGGTCTGATTTTAACTACTCTATTTGAAACAAAATAGGAAGTCCGAAAAAGCTTTGACATTGGAGTCAGACAGACATGAATTCACATTCTATTACACACCTGGGAAAGTAACTTACTCTGTTTATAGATTAATATCCTTCATCTATAATGTGCAAGATGTAGTTTGAAATTATTTCTCTCATATATATGAAATATGCTTAACATGTGGCTCAGTAAAAAAGAAATCCTAAATAAGTGTCAGGTTTTCTTTAGAGTAAATGGTTGAATAAAATACACAAAATACCACATAATAACAGTTCAAAAATATTGTATTTTTAAAAGGAAACAATTTTCAAGTATGGAAAATGGGTAACAATTCATTCTAGGCACAATACAACAAAATGGACAAGTAATTGCTCAAAAAGTTAGCTTTTATAAATGCAAATAACTGCAAGTATCAAATGTTGGAACTAAAGAAGTTGATGTAAAATTATTTTTTTTCAAATACCCTGCTGCTATTTTTAAAAGACAGAAAAATAATAATAATAATTCAGGAAAAAGATGCAAATGATATATACCAGCCCAATTCCCTTACTCTTCAATTTCTCTGAAAATGATCTATAGTCTTATCAGTATTAGCATTCTATTGAAACAGTACTTGTATTTCTCTGGAAATACAGTAATCATGCTTGACTTTCATATTATTTTGGTGAGAAATGAATGCTAACAATATTATAATATGCCATTAAAAACCTCTTAACACATACATGTGCATGGATCTGCCTCCTACTTAGAAAATCAGTGACAAAAGCATCATTGAATAAGACATGATTTGACCTATTTCTGTTTATATGATAATGTAACCACTCACATGACACGCACAAACTTTGATATACAGCTGAAAAAAAAAATAGAGCAGACATTTGTTTTCTTTAAATTGGTGATGGAAATGTAACATATTTGAATCATTTTTATTTTGAATAAGAAATATAAAATCAGCTAAGCATTCTTTTAGAATACTGACAAAAAAATGTAATAGTTCAAATGATCATGCAATAATAAGTTAATTAGAGAAAGAACTTAATTCATTAAAAGTACTTGATTTCATTGAAGACCGATGAATATCAAAAGTCTAATATATAATTTAACATGCTTTTGCACAATGATCAAACTGATAACTGAAGATTTCATGTCATCAGTAAGAAGTAATTTTATTAAACGGAAATAAAGATATTTGTATATTATGATATTGATGAGGCAACTACGAAGGTGGTTTGTTTTTCATTTTTTTCTTTATATGTAATAAACATTGGAGCATAGATTTATGATTTGACATGTTGTAATTTAATTAATTTCAATACCAAATGATTGTTCTTTTAATCTAGATTTGTATCTATGTACTACTATATCCCACATTTAAATAGTTTAAACTACATTTTTTTGTTAATATGATTGTCTTTCTTATAGTTCATAAATTCATGCATAATTGCCATGGAAAAATATCATTTACGAAGTGAACTAGATTGTTTTATGCAATCTTATTTTTTCTGGCCTCAGATCTGAACTTTTTCCATTTTGGCATGTGCTTTCCATAGCCTTTTCCAAGTACTATGACTAAGAGTGAATGAAGTTGATTTTCTTGCCTCCACTTTCAGTGACATTTCCCTTTGAACTTGGTTGTCACTTTTTTGTTTTGACAGATGTTAAGATTGTGTGTGTATTGAGATGAGTGTATGTGCACATGCAAACACTGGTACTGTATTTGTTTGTTCCTAATATGGAAGTAATTACCTCAAAGGGATGCGATTTTGAGAACAACTTGGAGACCACTTACAGTCTCAAGAGTGCCACCTCATTACTGATCACCTGACCTGTGTTGGCTACCATCTTTGGAGTTTTTCGCTTTCATGAAGAGGTCACTTGTGGAAGTTTTCTGGATTTGTCACGACATAGTATGTGATTAGTTTGTGTTTCTTTCTCAGCTATTTCACTGGTAAAGAAAAACTGAAGAAATGGAAATGAAATAATTCTTTCTGAAATTTTCTTCTCTTTTATTCTTGTCATGATACCTCAACTTCTAATTATCTTTAAAGTGCAGGCCAATCTATAGATCAGGCTGATTCATGGATTTATCTTCAATTTTAGGGGAGTTATTATTCTAAAGTCATAGTATTTTTAGTGTTTGATAGAAATATCTTTTAAATTTACATTCTAATTGTAATTTTAAAATTAATCGATAGTCATTATGTAGTCTTAGATATTCATGATCTCAAATGTAATAAACATCTCACGGGTATAGTAATCCTTCCTACTGGAGATTTTTTTCAATACATTATTATTCCTATTTTACCATGGTTTTGGTAGCAGTTCATAAATTTACTGGGTTTTGATAAGAGTAGATAGAAACTTTCAGGGCATGTAGTGCCCAAGTTGCTTCCTGCCATCATGTCTGCCATTACCTTAGCTGCACCAAAGGTGGTCTCCTGTTCAAATCGACTTATACGTATGAATGTAAGCTTTACAACAGCAGGGCTTTTGTTCTGCTCAGAGCCATATCTCTAGGACCTAGAAAAGTATCTATTGTATAGTAGAAACTTGAGAAGCAGTTGCTGGATAAATCTATAAAAGAATGAATAATTATTGCACCTGTGAGTTGAGAATGAATTCTTTATGTCAAAACTTCTGGTGATATTTTAGGAGAAGAGATTTTTTTCTCGAACACTTCAAATTACATGAAATGATTAACTAACTAATTCACCTTATCCGTAGCTGGACTATCAAGTAACAAGGAAGGAATTACAATAGTCACCGAAGTCAAATTCAGTGCATACAATGTTTGGTTTGTATATGTTTCATTTTAGAGAACCAGTAGGGTACATTTGGAAATTTCTAGTATCAAACTGTATTCACTCCAATCATTATAATGGACCATTTAGTTTAGTTCATTAGACAAAAATTTGAGCCTGTGGAGTTTTCAATTAGCTCAAGATTCCGTCTGCAACATGTTGATCTGAAAGCTTATCAAGCAACATCAGCTGGAAAGTTTCCTCCAAATCATTTTAGATTCTTTAGAATTCCAAGGTCACTGTTTTAAATAGTACTAAGAAAGCAAGTTAGGAAACACAAAAGAAGGGGATTTCAGTGCTTCTTTTGATGTTCATCGTTTTGAAAAAAAAAAAAGAGAATGTGTTAAAAGAAGAAATGTCATCTTGAGGTAACTCTAGTTTTCAAAATAAGCTAAAACTAGCCATCCCACAAATAACACAATCTCTTTATACCATGATATGATCCAAGTAGCTGAGGTCAGAGTAGAGCTTAAAAAGGCAACAGACATAGGTTTTTTTCTGGTGTTGCAAGTACTACAAGATTAGGGGAGATCATAGCAGCTGAGTTTTCTGTAGTAATTTAAACTAAAATAAAAACAATCTTTAAAAGATTACATGCACATTTGTGTGTGTATGTGTGCGTGTGCGTGTGCATGTGTGTGTGTGTCTGTGTGTCTGTGTGTGTTTAGTATCTCTAATAAAGTATTCCTATCTGTGCAATGCCACAGAAGAATGTCCTTGCTTCTAAGAGAGTCAGCCCTATTATTTATACTGATATATTCTCTAAACCACATAAAAACAACCTTTGTTCCTTTAGGCAGAAAAAAATTATCCACTTAACTAATTCTGCCACCTTACTTTCACAGTAACAGACTTCTTTGTCTTCCTTTGTTATTTATCTAGCCCAGATAAGGTTTTCTTTCACTCCTCTTCTCTTAGATTTTACAAATTTCTCTACCACTACCCATGCCTTCACCATATTCTTTTACTTTCCCTCTCTTTATTCTTGTCAATTCTCTTTCCTCTCTTTCATTTTCAACTTTCCCCAGGTTTTATCGTATTCATTTCCAATTTTTTTTATTGTTATTTTTGTCTTTTGCCTTTTTAACTCAGAAGTACCAGATAAACTGAAGCAGAACATATGTATATTTTACAGAGGAGAAGCAAACTCTTGAATAGGAAGTGATAGAATTCAGCTGTGAACTTAGGAGGGATACAAAAACTATAGGCAGGCAGACACTGGATCCTCTCCTTTCCCAGACATCCTTGCATTGCTGCCCTTTTCAAGCCCGGTATGGTCCTGCATCCTTTCAACTTGTCGAATGTTATCAGGCAATTGATGACCAATCTGAGACTGTGTGTGTGCACGCTTGTGTGTGTGTGTATTCTTTCATCCTAAGAATATGGTAAGCTCTATATTCCTTACAGGATATTTATTATTTTTGTTTTATGTACAGACAGGTTTTGTAGTTCAAATTACCAACATAAAACTTGAACTTGATGGACACACTTCTTTAAAATATAGATTCACTTGTCCAAATGTGCTTTGCAAAACAACGCTTTAATTTCAAGGATACTATCATATGACCTTTACTCTTCTTCAGAATTATGCACTTCCTTCATGCATCATATAATACTTATAATGATTCTTTTGCAAAAACTTAAATGGTCTTCTTTTCTGCTTTATTCTTTATATTTAGCTAAGGAAGAAACAGCCACAGCAATTATTCACTTACTCTACATGCCTACATCCACCACAGGGCTGAATTTACTTAGAAAAATCTAAAAGCTTTGATGATTAAGTATACTTCAATGTTACAAGCACAACTTCCACAATAAATATAAAATTGACTTAAATCCTATTACACTTTCTGAGTTGTTGGCTTTTCCACTCACCAGAAGTACTATCCTCTTTTCTCAAGAATTTATTCTCTCCATACTCTCCTAATCCTCAGCAAAAATGTCACCTCTATTAAGAATCTTTTTTCCAAAAATTAAAGTAGGTTCCTCATCACCACTTTTTTCCCAGTCATACTCAATTAATTCACATTTTAGATCAGAAATGAATAGTCTGAAATTATCTCATTTATTTATTTGCTTAATTGTAACTGATGTCACCTTGTCAGCTCTTTGTCATACCCTGTGCTAAGTGGGAATGTGTATTTGTATGTGTGTGTGCGTGTGTGTATTTATTTCAAGCCTCAGAATAGCCATATGATCTTAAATTTATTATCCCCTTTCCCAGGTGAAGAAAAGGAGCTATAAAATCATAGATAGAATTTAAACCCAACACTGTCTTTATAACATTTTAGTATACTGTAATATTTCTTCCCAGATAACACACCTTGTGAAATACAGTGTCCTAAAGTTCCTACATCCAGTAATAATAGAATATACAACTTATACTACTAATTTTATCAAGTGAAATTATTAGAATACTGTCAATACATTACAGAGATATTATTTCCATTTAACTTATATAAAGTAAACTATGAAATGTTCTTGAAAAGTTCTGACAGTCTCACACAGTTAATTTAAAATATGATAGACTCTTTGAAGAAAACTGAAAAAATATTGAGAAAAAAATTTTATACAAGTGAATGCCTATGGAGAAAGAGCAGACTAAAAAGGAAAAGGGAACTAGAACTTCATTTTGAGTAGCTCCGATATTTAGTAAGTAAATGAATAAATTAATTATGGAAATAATCCATCAGTGCATGATAACTATTCTTATTTTTATTTTCTAATTTAAGCTCAAATATCAACAATTTCTTTCAAACATAAAACCTGATAGATTTTGGTAATTTTTCAAAGTAATTATTTTCCTTTAGCACATTTGTTAGAATCAAAAAGTCATTTTATAATATATTATCTAAATATATGTTATTAAAATATATTTACAGCACTGAGTGACATATTTCAGTATTATTCAAGAATTGTTCAAAATTCATGTTACGAATGAGTTTTATTCCAATACATTAAAATAGAGAAATACTTTCCATGTAATATAGTACATTTAATTCAGAAATTCAGTAATTTCTCCACTCAGAAAGCAGTGACATGAAGGTTCTTTTTGAGGAATTCAAAGTTTTAATATATCATATCACTCATATTTAGTACTCTCTCATGAATCTATCAGTTGTAGTTTCGTCTGAATTCATTTAAAAATCATGATATACCAAAACGCTTGGTTTAATTTCAAATGACAAGATTTTGAATCTGGAAACAATGACTAAATGTATAAATACAGCTAAATTACTTAATCTCTCTGGGCTTTAGTTTCCTCATTGGTAAAATCAAGCTATTATTACCTACTTTACAAAGTTAAAAGAATAAGATGACATAGTGCCTGTGAGAGCAACCAGCACAGAGTCAGACTCATATAAAAAGGCCAATAGCCAATACTCAGCTTGAAAACTCTGTGATTTATTTTTGTCAGCTCTATGTGTAGTTGAAATACATCAACATTTTTGAAGCAGTTTTTTGCTTTTTTTTTTTTTTTTCCATTTAAGAGTTGCTCCTGGGAAGATATAAAAATATATTGCTGACCATTTAATAGAATTTGCAGAGCCTGTTATATTTATTATCCTAACAAAGCTTTGTACCTCATGAACAAATACCACAATGTCTGGCTTCTACATAACATCAAATGTTGTATCTAAACAAGCTAAAAACAGCTACTAAATTCAATATTGAGGGGAGGAGAATTGAGTTCATAGGCAGGGCATTGAGTAATACTAAATTTAAAGCATACAAGACCTCTGGATTTAATTAAATTTGAAAGTCCCACTTTGATTTAAAGTGCCCAATACAGACCAAGCAGGCTGACTGGATCAATCATGGCTTTTACTTTTGATTAAATTTAACTTCTCGATATAGATACAATTAAGAACAATCAATGCAGGTAAAGTAGGGAACAATTAACACATAGGTGACCAAAGTTTCATGTTTATACATACCGATATGAAATATTATCCACCTTGACAATAAATTTAAGCCTACGGCTTGAATTTATAGTTCACATAGTTCATACAGCACTAAAAGGAACATTCAGAGCAGATATAAATTTCAATAGCAGCAAATCATGTTAAAATAAATTTGAAGTTCCATACTCTACTATGATGGACACGAGTAGGATTAGCTGCTCAGCACCTATTTTTTTTAAGGCCTTCTTTTCCTGGTATCTACACAGTTCCTGTGGAATCTTCTGGCATTCTCTTTCAGGAAATGGGGAGTCGAGGTGACAGAAGGGGGATTCAAACTAAGCCTCAGTGTACCTTTGCCTAAATTTGTTACTAAGAAGCAAAGAGAGTTGGGTCATTCTCTCTATATTGACTGAGCATGCGTTTGATAAATTAGTCAGGTTAGGCTATATCATGCTGGATAAAAAAAAAAATAATAATCTTATTTAACAATACAAAGATATATTTTTTGGTCAAATTAAAGTCATTGTTGTTAAGTGGTTGTGGCTCAGGAAGCAATTTTCACCCTGCCACATGCGGCAAACAGAATCTCCCTAGCCTTCCTAGAATCTTCCTTCCTACTAGAATCTTTCATACATATTTTTTAAACTGCTTTGGTGACATCTAGCTGAAAACTGAGTGTAAAGTGAGAAAGACTTTGAAATAGATACTCCCATATTTATCTGTCTAAGCCTTGATGTAATGTCAGACTTGTTCTCATAGCCCAGTGGTGAGAATTAATCACGTGATCTTACTGAGGTGTGAGGGGCACTGAAAAATGTTCATCAGGGAGAGGAAAGGAGTTTGCTGAATATCTAATCCCTTTTCACCACAGACAATAACACATTAATATCCCTGAAGGATATGTTTCCTACCAAGTGTCAAAAAGAAAATAAAATTGACATATTTAAAATCAGGGAACAGTCCAAAAGACTGCTCTCATTTCTGACACTAGCTGCAAGTTTGGGGATAGTCCAGATTATTCTTAGTTTTGATAACTCCCTAGAACTTCCTGAAAGCTGTTATATTCACGATTAAGGTTTATGACAACTAAAAGATGAAGGTTAAAGTTAACCAATGGAAGAGCCATATATGACAGAGTCTAAGAGAGTTCCAAAGATGGCAAAGTCAAGTTTCTGGACTTGATGTGTGATAATGTACATAGAATATTGACAATCAGGGATGCTCACCTAAGCTTGAGTCCAGAGTCTTCATCAGGACTACATCACACAGACAAGGTAGGCTTCCCAAGTGACTCTCTCAGCAGGCCCCAGCTCCTCAGACATCAAGCTTATACCATTTTACCCTAAGCCCTCACACTGTCATATTGTTGGATTATTTAGTGTGGCCAGTTCTATCTTAAATTACATTGTTAAAAGACCCAGGTGATTTAAGCCCCCAGGCAAAGAAAATTGCTCTGAAAATGTATGGCATTCTGAGGATTTAGAGATTACCTTCCAGAACAGGAGGGCAAAGGCCAGACCATTCTTTGGGCCAGGTTAAATTCTTTACTACACACATACAGACGCAGGCATATTAGAAAGGGAGATATTAATGACAGCATTTGAGCCTGTTTCCAGACAGTCCTGAAACCCAAATTTTTTTTTTTGTAGTTTATTTCAGCATTTCCTTTAAATTGGTAGTGGCATAAATTCCTTTATTTAGTCATATTTACACATCTCAAGCTAGGTAGCACATGCACCTTGCCTAAGCACCCATGCTCACCAATGTATCTTACGTTAATTGGTCATAAAAATAAGTGGCTTCTGTAACACCAGCTCTTATCAATTCCAATATATGGCATGCCACCCAAAATGATAAGAGGAAAAAAGGAATTTCTAAGGCATGGAATGTATGAAATCTGGTTATGAGGAAGTTTAACCAAGTAAGGAGTGAAAGAAAAAGATAAATAGCCTTCCGTATAAAGTACCTTCTCTATGGTAGTGATTTTATATGAAATTATTTTATTTAAAATTAACAAAACCCACATACTTCTAATACCTTTAGTAACAAGGAAAACACCGATATAGTACAAGATCTTGGAAACTGGCGTGTCATTAAATGAATTAGGAAACATTAGGTGACTATATAAATAGTTCTTATTAGCTTATAATTCCTATTATATTGCTATGTCATGTTGATTTTAAAGAAACAACTACTGTTATGTCTATAAGTTTGGGACTTTTTCCATTTTGTATAAATATCTCAATAAAATTTCTAGAATGTCTTAAGTTTTCTCTATTGTTTCACAAACATTTTTTGACACCTATTGCTCATAAAATGTGCAAGTTTACAAATAATATTTCAACAATGGAGCTAGTATATCATAAAATCAAAAAAAAGATCAGTTTTAAATAAACATTTTAATAATTTAAATTCTCTATGACTAATTTGACTTCATGTAAGGCTAAAACATAAAATCTAGAAGAAATCATTTAAAATATAAATTTACTGGTAATGAAAAAAGTGCTTGAAAATAAATTGACCAATTAAACTGTGTAAAAAGGTCCACAATGTTTAGCTGTGTTAAAGTAAGACTTTTTCACAGCATATAATGGAATTTTAAGACATAGGACATACTTAAGTAAATTTACAAAAAAATGAAAATGAAAGCCATTAAGATAAAGTTCAAATTCCATGAAGAGAACAGAAGGAATAAAGTCAATTTAATCATATTGTTGATTGAAATGTCAGTGAAAATTGATAATAAGAAGAATATAAAGTAAATTAGGTAGAATAAAGAAGTGCTAATTTTTAATTAGCTGATCTCTGAAAGGACTAAAATTTAATCTAGGTTTTCAGAGTTTTTATTTATGTTTTTCTTCATGTTTGAAAGGTATGAGTGATATTTTTTATTTTCTTAACATATTTTTTATCTGAAAAAGTCAGAAACTTTAGCATACTTATATGAACCATTCACCATCTCTAAAGAAGAGGAAACGTCTGCCCGTCACAGCTATTTAGAATATATTAATGCAAATTAGTTTGGGTATGCATTCTTATTTTTCAAGGAATTACATATACTTAATAGAAATTTTATATAGTAAATCTGTTACTGCATTTTAACTGAGTTTACAAATAGCTTCTCAGTTCACCTCACCAGGGTGGACTATGGCTGGCCCATTGTTTAACAAAGATCACAGTTTGAGTCTTGGTATAGCTAATCAGGATGAAAATAAAACCTCAGGAAGTACTGACCTAGGGATTCAAGGCCTTTTCTTAAGAAAACATTGACTCCAGGGAAATGCTGAGAAATGTAAAAAATGCGAGTTGAAAGAAAAGGAGTAGGAAGAGAAAACTATAAACAATGAGTTAGAAAAAAAACAGTCTGCGTCAAAATAATCTGAAGAAACTGTAATTAGGCACAGTGAGGTTATTTTGAATGGACAATTAGCAGAGTAATTTTTTTTTAAATTTCTTCAAATATTATATTGAATAGTAGAAAAAGAAAATATTATAAATATGTACATATTTTCTCAATCTTTTTATAACTAAAGAAGAGATAATTAATATGACTTTACTTGCTATTACTGTTTCTTTCATAACCTTTGAACAGAAAATTTGCCAAGCCTTTGTCAACCGTGCTAGAACTTGAACTATCAAAAGAATTCTGAAGGTCCACCTCTGGTTTCCAGCTGGGTCAACCATCTTTTTAGTCAGATAGTGACTTTAAAAAACCATATACACTAAGTTTAAAAAAGAAGAGAAGGGAGGCAGAGAGTGAGGACCTACAAGAGGAAGGAGAACATAAAAGAAGAGTAAAGAATGCCTCTTCTGTATTTTATTTTTATTTATTTGATTGTTGATTTTATTTTTGTTTTTGCAATCAAAATTTTAATTATTTTTGTATTATTCAAAATTATCAGGGTGACACTGATCAACAAAATCCAATAAGTTTCAAGTGTACAGTTCGGCAGTAAGTCACAAATATATTGCATTGTGTGTTCATCGCCCATAGTTAGATTTCTTTCCATCACCACATATTTGACCCCTTTCACCCCTCTGAGTTTATTATGTATAATATCAGTAAGATGTGTCAAAGACAATTTGCACCTGAGAAGTTAAACAAGCAAGGAAGACCTTATTTAAGAATGCAGCAATAAGGTGAAGACTTTTGCAATAGAAGAGAGAGATCAAATTTAACTCAGTTAAAATAAAAGGTGAGATTTCTTTTTAAACACTGGGAAGAACTAGTGGGAAAGTACTGGAGAACTTTAGAGGAGAGGTTGGTCAATGCGATTAGGATATCTATGTTTGTTAATAGTCACATACAGATATTAGGTTTCTATTCTCCCGCAGAGACTGGGAGATGGATACTACCTCTCCTCATGATTTCATTTCAAAGGCATGGCTCCCAGATCCTTGAGAAACACATTGCTGGGTTTTAAAACTGGCAAGAGACTGGGAGCAGATTTACATCTCAAAGGAACAGAGAATGAATTCTTAATTGCAAGTTTCAATGCTCCAAGAAGAGGGAGGTCAGGAGCCTATAGTCATGAGGAAACCCATCTAAAGCTTGTCAAGCTGAGGGGAAGGTCAAGGCTGTCTTAGCCAGATTTATAGGTTCTCATCGCTGTCAATATAGTCCATTAAGTGGTTTCATACACTTAGTGTACTATTTTTTTCCTGTCTTTGTTTTTTTTCTCTTGTCCTTAAAACAGTCATGACTCGATTTATTATTTTATTTTAGTGTTTGTTTCCTCTTCTCAGTTCTCCCTCTATTAGTCTTAGCTTAGTGATTCCCCAAAGCCAACCTCCATTAATCAAGTACCTGGTGGCTGCTTCTCTTCATATGAAATTTAGCAATTGCTTCACTAAGAACGAGTCTATTATTGAAGCTTTTATACAGAGAAACATAAGACAGAGACATTGAAACAATATTAAAAGACAAAGACAGCCTCATCTCATTAGCTACTCTTCACACTCCCCGCCTTGCCCAACCCCAGCCGACTAGCTAGGAGGAGAGGGGTGAGGCATCAGGCAGTGGCTGCAGTGGAGCAGGTGGCAGTGACTAGCGGTGACCCAGGTGGTGGCCGGCGGTTAGGACAGTGACTAGCCAGCAAGAGCTCAATTGAACCCAGAGACCGACGTCACCATAGAAACACCCATCGTTGTATCAATGGTTGGAAAAAGATAGTGGCAACTGGCAAAGGAAAAGCGGCTCAACCAGGTTATGGACAATGAGTATGTTCAAACCAAGCTGGCTTAGGGTCCCCAACAATATCCTTGACCCTGGAAAGACAACCTTGAAGACACCTGCCGCTGCGGCAGCTCCAGTAGAAAAAGACACTATCCAGTTAAAAAGCATCAAGCACTCCATCCTTTGAGACATGAGGAGTTTGTGGATAACTTTTGAGTTGGGAGCAAGTCTGGGTGACTGGAAATAAACTTGGATTTAACCAATTTCTGGGAGCAACCCAGTTTGCACCAGGCGAGTGGACTGGGATTGGGTTGGAGCGCTGGTTCAATGGCAGGCGTTCGGTATGTCCAATGTGAACCTTTAAAAGGAGTATTCACCCGCCCTTCAATGCTGACTGGGAAGGTGCAGGCAGAAGATGAAGCCAACAGTCTGCGATGACTCATGCTTCCAGAGCGACTCCACTTCTGCACTGTCCACCTCTGCAGCCAGCATTATGGTCTCCTCCCCAGACCCACCTGAAATAATCCTCAGAAATATTCCTGGCCAACAGCAAAGAAACCTTCAGCTACGCTTCAGATCAGCAACCTTACGAAACCTGCCAGTGAATCTATCTGCAGCTTTTCAGAGCATGGTCAATCAAGAAAATGTCACATTTACATTTCTTTACAGCATTTGAGTAAGTTGATATATATATAATTATATGCAATATATTTTATACATATAATTATAAGCACTCTCCATTATTAAGGTAGGCAATGTTTATACAAATAATGCTTTTGTTCCAGCAATTGTATTTATACATTGGAGACACTCTGAAATAGTTTGAAAACTGTTGTATATCAATAAGAGTGAAATTTTTGAAGACCACATTTTTACTTATTGAGCAATAATAAAAAGGGACATCTTATATGTCCATGTCTCCAGAGGCATCTCACAAAGGTTACAGTTTATTTATGTTATTGAAGTTTCTTGGAGATAAATACCTGTGTGTTCCTTTCAAAGTCCTAGATAGATAAGTATGTCTGTCAAATTCTACTCAGAATCTGACAGAATAAAGCATGACACATTCTTTCAGTGCATGGCCTTTATTATTATTTTTTCTTTAGTATTCTTCATATGAAGTCTGGTTGTAAAGAGTGTAGACATTCTGAAAAGCTAATGATGGTCAGATTGCCAGGAACAGAATAATGCAAGTATTTTTCACGTCAATATTTGCATGCAAATAGTAAAGTAAGCTCTTATTTTATAATTTTGTGATTCTAGAACAATGGTTCTCAAAATATTGTCTATGATTAATTATGTAATAATTAGCTGAGATTTATATTAAAATATGGATTTTAAAGACTATGCAAGTCTTATCAAATCTTGAGAATAGTAAATAGAAATTAGAATTTAATTTTTAAAAAGCCCTACAATTTGCTGTTGATGTTACTTTATTTATTAAATTTTGATTACACACAAATTTACACGCATTTCCTGAATCTGGTTCCTCCAAATTATTTATTGTACTTTAAGTCTTCCTGTAACAGCTGATCACAGATCACTTTTGCACAGTGAGTAAAATATCAATTGATATTATTTGCTTGAATGAAGTTTATTTCTTCTAACTAGATGGACACTGGTTTAAAGACTTTCTTAAATTGTTCTAGTTGAAAGATCTCAGATTTTGAAACTCAGCAAAAAATAAAACCAAATCTCGGTTCTTCGCTTATCAAATTTAACTTCGGGAAACCATTGAACCTCTTTAAACTTCAATATCCTTAAAAAATCATAATAATCATTAATAATCATTCTTTAAAAACAATAGACAGGACTATAAAGAAGTAAGATTATATAAAAAAAAGTGAGTTCACCCTGTTCACATAGTTCTAAATTAGACCTTGACAGCTCATTATAATATAAAAGTGTTAAGTAAAATAGAATTCCTGTTCCTTTTATTTTTTCTGTTTTTTTTAGTTGTTTAAAAAATAATTTATACTATCTTTGATTAAAAGATCGTACCACTCCAAAATAGACTCCAGAGCCCATTGTCAGAGAATGTTTCAAAACTTAAATAATGAATTAGGCTCAAAACACCATGTGAGATTTTGTATAATTTCGTATATGCTACTTCTTACAGTAAAGTTATAGATTTACTTCCTTTAAACTATGCCTCATAATAAAGGTAAAAAATATTCTCTTGAGCTCCTCAAAAACATATAAAATTCTGGAATTAATCTGCATCAAAGACTTTTAAACACAGATTTAATACTTTGCTATGTGACACTTATAGGTCTCAAAAATAATACCAAATGCTGGGTTTGACATTTTATAAGCTACCACAAAACTAGGAAAAAACTCAATAATAAAGAGAAAAGAGAACTCAATAAATACTCCCTTTTTTGGTTTAGTGTCAAAAAACAATTTTCAAATTTTATTTATGAAATATCACAGTAGTCTAATGATGTACCTTTTCACTGTGTATTGGATTTGATAGCACCATGCTTCTAAAAAGACACAAAAGGGCAATTGTTACAGCTGAAGGTGACCTTTATTACATCTTTTTCTAAGTGACTTCGCCCAAGATTGCTAGGTCAAAAAGAAACACAAAATAAGAAGCAATAGCTGGCAGATTTGTGCTTTTTTCCTTTGTTTTTCTACACCAGATAATATTGATCTCTATGTTTTTGCCTAATTGATTTTTTTAAACAATATGCAAAGAAAAGTCATTCTCAGATGTTCACTCTGTCATGGTGACTAATCAGTTTTTCTGCGTCCTGTATTTTACAGCTTGGAGAAGGTGCTGTGTCAGGGATCATTTTCATTAACACAGTCAACTCATGTCAAATGTTCCACATTAGTGATCGGATAAGCCTTATAAATGGGAAGAGTTCCATTGATTTAATAAGAAATGATAATCCATAAGAAAAACAGTACATAAATATCTGTTTACTACTGTAATATGAATTTCTCCTGAATAGAAAATGCAAGTAAAACTCTTTTGATTCCTATAAGATTACTTTATAACAGTCACCTTAATGAGTTTAAAATGGGAGTGTAAAATCCCAACCTGCGAAGTAACTGTAATGCCTTCACTGGGAAAGGGTAGTAGAGGTTTTTGTGTAATGCAGATGTTAAAGTAAGCAAGTAGACGTTGAAGCCCGCGCAGTCTGAGTCATAGTAAAAATATCTGGAGTCTGTTTTAGTTGTGTGAGAAATCTTTACATTGATTTTTACTAATTTTCAAAGAAACTAGGAGGCTAGGTTGGGCATTGAAAATTAAATGCACTATTCCCAGTTAGAAAAATTCTTTTAGCAAACATTTCTTGAGAATTCTATTAAACGCAGTTTGGGTATGTTAGAGTCAAGTCTGCACAACTGAACTAGAAAGTACAGAGAAAATGAAAATTTAAAAAATGACAGATAAAAAGATTTTACATGTTAAATGATGCACATTCAGTGTCATTCAAAATTCGTATTATACTTGTTTTAGTTATAAAGACTTGCTCTCTGCTTTATGGACTTGATCCACATCCACACACTGAGTGTGCTCTTCAGTGAAATGCATGATGAACCATGAACCTCAGTCAAGAGAGTTGTGTTCGCTTTTTGCTACAACCACTTCTCCAAAAACAGATCAATAATTAATAAAATGTGAGAAAAACAACTTTACTTAGACAAAAAAAGAAAACTGTTTATGTGGACCAGAAATATAAAAACAAAGAAAATAAAAATCATAGGTCTTTATGGTTTCAAGCCTTAAATGTTAGAGCAGCCAAGATATTAATGCTTCAGATATTGGGAATTAAAATTCTTCCAATTAAGACATGGGGGACCATTGGATCTTCTTCATAATTCCAGTAATTAAAAAAAAAAAAAAAACCTTGAAAAAAAGCCTAGCTACTGAACTTTAGCTAGTTTAATTCTTTCAGGAACTTGGAAAACTATGCAGACACAATCTGAGGAAACATAATTTGAAATTAAATTTTCCACACATTTGGTGATTTGATGCCCAATATTATATTATCATATTACAGTAGTTCCAAAACATATGTATACATCCTAGTTCTGTTTTGGGGGTCTAGGAGCCTAGTGGAAGTAATTGTTTACATATTAGATTGATTTTTCAGAAGAGTGAGAAGAAAGAGGGACAGAGAAAGAAACTGAAAACATTGATTAAAATATAAAAACAGTGGAGAGATCTCCAGCAAAAAGTAATATAGTCATGAAAATATAAATTAAAATTCAAAAGGCAACACGATAGTATTTGCAGATTATAAGGCTTGTGTTCATTCATTTGACAGCCAAGATCATACAATGGATTAAATTAAGAATAATTATTTTATGTAAGGATTAATTTCAAAGCCATAAATAAACTTTTTGATCTACAATTAGAAATAATGAGTGTTCACAAATACTAGTTGCCTCCCTCTCTCTGCCTCTCTTCAATCTTGTCATCTTTCCATGCAAACCATGTGGTAGATTATGAATTTCATTCCTGATATTCTTGTAAAATCAAGTGGTGTGACACTAAATTGTGTCTATTAAACAAATGTGGATTATTTTGGATCTACTCTGCTTCAAAAGAAACTGTTGTGCCTATAAGTTCTCTAATGACCAATGAATTCCAGAAGAGCATACAAATTTTTCTTTGGCCAGAATATTTAAAATCTAGTCATCGACTATGTAACAAAAAGAGAGAATATGTCCTACATATAGTGTTGTCTATAGTCTTTTAAATATTCAATTTTATGTATTCTTAGTGCCATCTTATTGATCTTAACTTTTTTATTCTGTAAAATGCTTTCTTTAGGTCCATTAATATTCATGATCAGATTTAACATGGAAGAGCTATTCCATTAAATTTAAATTAAATGCTTAGTTAATGTGTGTTTAGAATGGTGTTATTATTAATTGTTTATGCTAGCTCCATGTCATTATATCTAGTGCTGGCTCTGGATTGTCTACCATGCTGAAAAATACAGCTGGGCTGAGATTTTATTTTGGAAGAGAGATAGGTAATGGTGATTAAAAATGCTAATGATGTGGAATCAGTTCTGGCTCAGTAGGAGCATTCTCTCATGATGAAGTTTTGATGAACTGTTACGAAGTTACTACATATTACCAATCATCTATCAGAATCTAAATTTCCTGATCAAAAATAAAACACTACTATCATCTGTTGCCATCCAATCTCCTTTTTCCCGTTTCACCGTTTCAGTTGTTGACATGGCAAGCAGAGTGATATTGCCCAATACATTTAATTCTCTTGCTTAAAACCATTAACCAACTTTCTAGTGCTTTTGGGATATCTAGTGTCTGCACTCACTATTATCCTCTTCAAACTACACATGCCGTTAATTTTGAATTTACATTTATATTTTCTTTTACTTATCCTGATCTGTTGCATTCAAGTTTTTCACATGATATTCTCTCTGTTTTATCCCTTATTATTCTAGCTAACCCTCTAACTTTAGTTCTTTCTTTAAAGGTCACCTACTATTTATTACAGAACCTCAGGAAACTTGTAGGCCAATAACAAAAAACCAAACATTTGTATCATCAGAGTCCAAGAATGTAAGGAAAAAGGTAGTGGGACTAAATGAATATTCCAATAATAATTGATTAAAACTTTCCAAATTTGGCAAAAAAAAAAAAATCATGAACTGACAAATTAAAGTAACTGAGTTAAATCAGGTAGAGTAAACCTGAAGAAAATTATGGGAAGACACATTATAATTTATATCTGAAGACTAAAGCAAAGGAAAAAAAAACAGAAATGAAACATTATCTGTAGGAAAACATTGATTGGAATTTCTTATATGAAATCTTGGAGGGCAGAAGAAGTGGTACAACATTATCCACCTGCTGAAAGAAAGTACTTTCCCACCATGAATTTTACATTTAGCAGAACTATTTTATGGGAATAATTAGGAAATAAAGCCATTACCACCTAAAGGAAAATAACAGAATTTGTCACTACCCTTAAGTAATGACTTTTAAAAGTTCTTCAAAAAAAAGAGAGGAGGGAATGGTAAATGAAACAACCTTGAAGCACTGGGAAAGAAGAGAAATAAAAAGAATACAAATATTATTAAACAAAGTAGACTATTTCTCATGAGTTTTCTAAAGATATAATAATTCAGGTAGAAAGTATAACACCATCTGACACTCATGACAATAATATTTAACAGTAAGGAAGCTAAAAGAATTTAAATAGAAGTGAGCCTTCCTTACTTTACTGGAAATGGTAAAATTTTGATGCAAGTAGACTGATAATCATGTGTACTGAATACTTAGAGTTATCACTGAAAAAGCTATGGAAAATGACATAGTCAAACATACCATAAATAAATCTATACATATATACAAAATTATTTAAAAATATGCAAGTAATGCACATGCAGGCAAGGAAAGAAAACAACAACAACAAAAACAAACAGAAAAGAAAGAACACACTATAGAATTAAGGCTTACATATTAATAAGTATCATTAATGTACATGGTCTAAAAAATTAATTATAAAGCAGAAATTGAGAGTGGATAAAAAATGGATTTCAACGATATGCCATTTGAAAGAAGTACACTTAAAATCCAATATCATAGATAGATGGAAATTAGAAAGAAGGAAGAAAGATATGCCATGCAAGAAGTTACTTCAAAAAGTAGGAGTGATTATATTAAAATCAGATAAAGTAGATTCAGGACAAATAAATTTACTAAAGACAAGGAAGGACTTTATGTAACAATAAATAAAAGATACATGAAGAATACATAACAACCCCAAATGTGTGCACAATAAATGACAGAGCCTCAAGATACATGACCAATATTGATAGAGCTAAAAGAGTAAATAAATTCACAGTTGTAATTGGGGTTGTTGATGAAACTCATAGCACTAATAGAAAGAATGTCAGGATGGCTATAAATCTGAACAAAAAAATACACCAAAGGATTCATTTAACATATTTAGACCATTCCACTCAACAAGCAGCAGAAGAAAAAATCTTTTTCAAGCATTGGTGGAACATTTTCCTAAACAATCTCCTAGGTTATAAGATAAATGTTAATGAATTTAAAACATCAAATCATACAATGTATATTCTGTGATTCTAATAAAATTGAACTATAAATCAATACTAGGAAGACTATAGGCAACTCTCAAATCACTTGGAATTAAGTAGCACATTGCTAAAATAATCTATTGGTCTAAGAGGGCAACTCTAAGTGGGAAATAAATAGATAAGAATTATAATGAAAATACAACATACCAAAATATTTGAATTGAAGCTAAAGCAGTGCTCAGAGGTAAATTTGTAGCACTAAGTACTTCCATTAGAAAAAAAGAAAGATGTCAAATGAATAAGCTAAGTTTCACTCTATAAGAAACTAGAATAAGAAGAGCAAAAAAACTCAGAAGAAGGTAGAATGAAAGGAATAATAATAACAAGAGCTGAAAAAATGAAATTGTAGAAAATGTAAAGGTGGTTCTTCAAAACAATCAATAAATTTGATGAATCTTTAGTAAGATTGAAAAATACAAAGAGAGAAGACACATTCCCAATATGAGGAATGTAAAAAGGAGATCTCGTAGTCATTAAAAAAGAAAAAAGGAATTCTATGAGCAACTGTTTATCCATTGAAACAGAAATGGACCAATCTCTCAAAAATCAGACCATCAAAGTTCAACCAAAACAAGGACAAGGATAGCACTATAACCATTAATGACATTTGATTCCTAATTTAAGACACCCCCACAAACAAAAGAAATTTCAAGATTCAAAGATCCTACTGGAGAATTCTTTCAAATACTTAAACAAAAATTAGTATTAATTTTATACAATCTATTCCCTAAAACGGAAAGTGGAGAGAACCCTCCAAAACAAAACTGGCCAACTAAAATTTCATACTCCCCCCTCAAATATGCTATAAAATGAAAGCAAAATAAAGACTTTTTTTTTTTTTTTTTTGCCAGATGTAATTTCTAGCTGATCTATAGCATAAGAACAGCAAACAGTTCTTGAGATGATGAGAAGCATTCCAGATCAAAGCAGAGTTTGCAAAGACAAAACAGCATGAATAAGTATAAGTACATGAGTAAATAAAAAGAGATACTTAAAAATCTTTATTATATAAATATTGGTGGATACATGAACACATATTTTTCTTTAAAAGTTTGTTTAATGCAAAAGTAATAATGATGTGCATTTGAGTTTAGAACACATTTAAAAGTGTGAAAAAGAACACAAACAGTGCTAGAGAATAAAAAGAATTATTCTCTTGTAATGTTTTAGCATTTTTTTTTGAATGTGAATATTATAAAAGGTAGATTGTGGTAACTAAAGCATGTATGTTGTATCTGTCATGCAATTAGTAAAAAGAGGTAGAACAAAGCAAGTAATAGAGAAGATAAAATAGGATACAAAGGTGAAAATTACTCTCTCCGCCCACAGTAAGGCAAGAAAGAAGTAAGACAGGAAAACACAACAAATGAAATATACAGAGAACAAATAGTAAGATGTCATGTGTGTAAACACTGCTTTCACTTTTAGATTTAGTGTAATTTATTTTTGAAAATCACACATTTTTGCTGAAGACAGCGCTTGGCTCACAGTAGGCTCTCTCTCTTCTCTTTATCTCTCACTATATGTGTGTGTGTGTGTGTGTGTGTGTGTGTGTGTGTGTGTGTATACACATATATATAATATATATTTGTTTGTTTTTGAGATTTTGCATATCAATTAAAATGAATGTCACTTGAATTCTTTCTCATGAATTATTTTAAGATCTGATTACATAACCCCCTTGATACTATAATCACTCATTTAAAAAATAAACTATGTATTGCTTTTATCTAATTTATAATATAAATTCAGCTAAATGAGATTAAAACAAATAGAAGTGGTGTTTTAGTGGCTTTGAAAATAATAAGTTCCCAATCGAAGTCAATGAATGTTGAATATAATATTTCCTTGTTAAAAATACCATTAGAGGCAGTTCAGAGAATATTATAAGATAATGGTTGAATAATTTTGAAGCTTTTTTTGAGAGTCCCAGTACTGCCATTTTAGTTATATTGGAAAGTGTTTTTATCCTTTATAGGCCAGCTATTATTCCTGATGTCTAAGCTGCTGTTTGAGAAGAAAACATTTATATGTTTCCAAACAGGATCATTTCTATATTTTTTTATTCTTTTAAAAACAATATTAAAAGAAAAGTCTGAAATATAACCTGGACAGCAGGAGAGATAAATGTTTAATGCTGTTCCCTAGAATTTGTCTTCCCCAAAAGTCCTGCTGTTTTATAATTCTTTCATTAGGATTTTGAATGTTTATATATTTATTCGGCATTATTCAGGGGATAGTAGTTCAATTAATATCACGATAATGATTTTTCAATACTATTTTTTTATTTCAGAATCGCTGCAGATCATTGTTTAAAATGTTACATGCCAACTAAGTTACCAACTTCCTCAGGAATTTACTTTTGAAATTACTTCCAAAAAACAAAATCTGCCATTAGATATTCGCTAAAAATTTACTTTTCTCACTAGGGCTAAAAAGGACAGTTACATAACAAATAATGTATTATACTGAGACAAAAAAATTCAAAATATTTATTGATATAATCATAGTATGAATAATGTCCTCTTTCAACTGCAATAAAATCAGGTTATCATCTTATATCGGAGTTGTATTTTACAGAAATAAAACATGGAACAATTGTAAGCGAAAATGAAAACGCGGGATTAAGAATCTCGGAAACAAGAATGACTGATCTTTTCTATGTTAAAATTCCCACACAGCCTTCTTTACTCTCAAGAGCCATGACCACATACAATGATCTCATTGCATTTGTTATACTTTGAAAACTCTAGTTACTAAATCTACCTGGTTATGATGTAGAAGAGCACAGAGACCCCTCTAAGACTGAAACTACCTCTACTTGTTTTATTATGATGCTAATTAACCTAGAGAATTTTGGCAGATGATATTGTTTGTAAAGTTTAGGTCATTAAAGGAAACAAATGCATATTATTTTAGAGAGAGCATTTCTTGAGCAGTTATAATGTCAATCCACAGAGCTATCTTCATATGCAAATAAAAGCAGGGATTATATTTGGCTTTTGTCGATGAGTGACATTTAAACCGGACTGTATGCTGTACACTAAAGAACTGGAAGCAGTAACTCACAATGACACTCTTATAAAATGTTCTTATCAACTTTTCAGGACTAATTAACATACTAATTTTGTCTTTCTGTACAGGCAATATTTTTTATTCTTTATTGTTTCCTACTAATTTCCTATTAAAAATAAAATGGTCAATTAAATTTTAAAAAATTCTATACATTTAACTTCCATCAATGTTCACTGGGATACTATATAACAGGAGTGTGTGTGTGTGTGTGTGTGTGTATAAATTTTAGCCATAACCTAACACATACAAATTGTCATCCAAGAAAGCTAATGAAGAAAGTTAAAGAAATGAATATACTATGATACTACCAAAACGATTAACTATGAATAGTAAATTGAGAAGATAGCATCTTATTTTTAAGGCTTCATTGAGGTATGATTGTAATTAATGTACGGAGCAGTGTTGCTATCCTCTTAATCTGAATTTAGAACATTTCTGTACCCCCCTAAAAGAAAGATGATGTCCACTGGCAGTCACCCTCTATTCCTACCTCAGCCAAGGCCACCATTAGTGAGTGTACTTTCTGTTCCATAGATTTACCTTTTCTGGACATTTTATATATAGAGCATCATACAAAATATCTTTTGTAACCAACATTTTACTTAACATAATGTTGATAAGGTTCATACATTTTGACATACATCAATAATTTCACTCACTTTATTGTCAAATATAAATCCATTGTATGAATAAGTTACATGACATTTACTCATTCACTAGCTGATGGATATTTGCATGGTTTATACTTTTGATTATGAATAGTGTTGTTATAAACATTTATATACCAGTCTTTGCAGGACATTATTTTTTTTTTCGTGGAAAATACTTAGGAGTGGAATTGCTAAGATTTTATGGTCATTTTATTTAACATATTAAACAAATGCCAAACTGTTTTCCAAAGTGGCTGCACCATTTTACATCACTACCAACAATGTATTAGGGTTCCAGTTTCTTCTCATTTTCACCAACACTTGGTGTTGCCCATCTTTTTTATGATAGCCATTCTAGAGGTTATGAAGTGATTCTGAAAATGTAGCCAGTTGAGTAGAACCACTGGACTGTATAATATCAAACCATATTATCTGTTTTTCGTTGTATTCAATAACTTACATTTGCCTTTTAAGATGCAAAATAAAGGAAAACAATTTTTATTTAGGTTTGCTGCTTCCTCTTTTAACTGATATATCTATTGAGGCAGATTTTCGGAGACAAATGTCAGACAGTGTGCTTTGCTTGAATACTTTGACCATTTGATAAGTACATATTAGACCACTAATCTCTGTTACGCTGCTATAAAAACACATAGGCTGTGTCCTGATCCAATGACAGTAAATTAGAACAGCACTTGAGGGGACATAGGCTGTTCATAAGGAAATATAAGTAATTACATTTTTAGTGAAGTATTTTAAACACCTGGAGTTGAACCTTTGCTGTTTTTCCAAACTGGAGCCCGAAGTTTCTCATATCAAAACCTTAACCTTTAAAAGTCTTCCAGTGGCTATATAAAAATTGGTTTTACTAGAGGAATCGGGCAATTTCCATACTCATTAACTGCTGGCAAAGGCACTTTTTCATAGGTTATATACTCACCTGTATATGCAGTTGCTTATATATCACCTAAGCACTTTACAGATAGTTGACGAGCAAATCTGCATCATTTACCTTTTATTTGTCTTAAGATTCTCATACCTTTAAGACTACTATATATATCAAAAGAGAGTTGGAAGCTAGTTTGTTGACATAATTAGATTACTCTAACATTATCCATGTATTCTTATTATTTCCTTAAAGGAAGCAAAAAGTTTGAATTCTTTCTCAATTCTCTTTTATATTTTAGTGCTCTAAAAATGTGTCACATAGGTAGAGCTGCATAGTAATGTTTTATTATAAGTCTAATCTGTCAACTAGTTGAGTGCTTACTATAGGGCAGATACTGTCCTAGATACACAGACAAAAATGCTGTCTTCACATTTCTTACATAGCGATATTGTTTTTGTGAAGCTGTTAAAGGACTTTGCACATGAGATATTGTAACTGGTATTAGAGTGGTAAAATTAGAGATGTAGAAGATGTCCAGATTAGAGATATATTTCATACTGACCTGTAATTACTGAAGTTAACATTTGGAAAAAAATTAGCCAGAAGTGTAGAAAGATACATACACATACAATAATAATAATATATATTAGACATATAAAGAGTTTTTATCTAGTTGGAGAATCTTGGGAGTGGTACCGAGCCCTAGCAAGAAGGATAAATTTAAAAAGTAATATCAAAAGCAGTTAGAAATAGATCTATGCCTTCCTATAAATGAGATATCTTTAGAAAATTAAAAAATTCTGGAAAATTTCCAGGAATCAATATATGGATGTGTCTGATTTTATAAATCTTAAACTATATTTGTAAGACAATAACTACCATCATGAAAATCAGATCATTTGCTTGCCTTATTCATCAGTTTATGAGGCACTTCAGAACTGTAACCTTCTGTTTCACTCATTTTCATTATGAAAATAAGGTGACTGTTCTCTACAATAAATACCAACTTCTCTCAAAAAAAGAAAAATGATCTTACAATTACCAAGCTACAAACTCTTTCAAGTTAAAGGGTGAGCCATATTTGTCTTTTCATCTTCAAATCTAAAATTTCTTGGCATATTTTAAGAATTAGGTGACCTTTTATTGCTTTATAGAAATCTAAAACTTCTATTTCTTTTTAATTATTCATAATTTCACCAATCTCTTAGTACCTACCATTCTAAGTATTCTAATATCAAGGAGAAAATCAAAATGATCCAACGTATAAAGGCCAAATGATCACTACTTCTTCAGTATTTCCCCAGGGTGGTATCTATCTATCTATCTATCTATCTATCTATCTATCTATCTATCTATCTATCTACCTATCATCTAACTATCATCTATCTACCTACCTATCATCTATCTATTTAATTTATATTGCCATTTTAGGTAAAATAATTTCAAACTGAAATACAAACTATTTTCTCATTCAGCAGCCCATCTTTTTGTGACTCTCAAGAGTAAAATAGTTAACAAAGAGAAAATATTTTCTTGTTGAATGTTAGAGCCACAAACACAAATATGTACCATAAATTTTAGAGAAAATTGATGAAGAGTGTACTGTTGGGCACTTTGTTTTTGACAAGAAACACAACTGAAACATCTTTAAAAAGATGCAGATGTCAAACGTTAATGATAATCAATACGCATATCCATGATCCTGTAGTTATTGTTACTTAATTTCAACAAAATCCTGTTCCTTCAATGTTGCTATGTAAACTTGACTGTAATTTTAACCTTGTTGACAACTACCTTCTTTACTTTTCAATAGGTGGTCAGTTGCACACACAACGGTAATTCCTAATTTCTTCATTTTCTATACTCAAACACAGTCATTTTGGGACAAAGCTGAACCAGGGTTGGAAATGCTAAAGCTTCCAAAAAGGATATGTAATCAGCTGAACAATTAGAAATACAGTAGAAAACAATGAATCAAGTTCATTTTAACATGAAAATCACTTTGACTTCTAAAGTATTCCAGAAATTGTTGTTTGATGGTGAAGGAGAAGGAATTGCTTCTCTGGTCGCAGAGTAAACTGAGATGACACAATCAAAACCAAAATGAAGACAGACAAATGAATCCCTTTGGTTAAAGGTTTATACCAAGAATGGACACGCCATGTAATTATTAATATTCAGAGAATCTTTCTTTTAAGGACTTTTAGCAGCCAAAGTACAAACGTCTAGCATAGTCTCTTTACTGAGATAGCTAAATATCTATATATTTGTATGTGTGTGTGTTTGTATACCTAACTTCAACAATATAAACAAAATTTTAAACTATATATTTATAACTTTAATATATGTTAAATTTTAGGAATCTGTGTAAATGGATCAGTGGTCAATCTGGTCAGTTGTAAAAGCAGACATTGTTTAATACACTTGCTAAAAAAGAATGGCTTTGAGTCCTGGATCTCCAATTTATTAGATGGACAATCTTGTTAACTTCCTTAAAGATTCTGACTTGAGGTGCCTTTTCTGTAAAATGAGGCTAGATACTCCCCATGCTTCAATTGTGTCAATCACACATAAATCACACAGTAAAGCAGAAATATACAAAGCTAATGACACCACACTGCAAACAGCTCCCACTCCAAATATGTGTCCCTTTTCTTATGCCCTTTCATCATCTGCATGGTATGTCTTTCTCTCTCAGTCTTCAAAATTTCTCTCAAGAAACGTCTCGTTTTGTGGCTCTGAATTATCTTCTGGGAAAAATTCACTTCCTCTATGCTTCCATAGCACCCCATGAAAATCCATTATCACTCCCCTTACCATTTGATGCTGAAATTGTCCATTATTCTATCATTCTTCTACTGGTTTTGGAATTTCTTAAAATTATATGCTATGTTCCATTTACATTTTTATCTCCAGCCTTCACATTAAAATCTAGCACACTCTAGGTGCTCATTTAATGTTGCTAAATCAATATCCTAGGACTGGGAATAGGGCCAGAGTAAAAAAAAAAAAATTATTTCTCAAACAATCCTGTCAAATTAGTATTATTACTCCTAGTTCACAGATGGAGAGTCTGTTAATTAAATTCACAAAGATGCTAAATGACAAAGCCAGAATGTGAATCTGGTTCCAATCTTTATACTTTTTGTTTTCCATTATAAGCTCTCAAAGCACTATTTTAACCAGAGAGCTGGATATATTTTATTGTGAGTAACCTTGTAAGCCAAATTCAGCAAATTGTCAATTTTTACTTCCTTATGCCTTATGCAGTTTTAGTTTCTTCTACCATACACTCTTATATTCTGATTATTTTGACTTGGACAAAGCATAAGATATTTGACTACTGCTAATAATTTTTAAATAAATAATTTAGTTGGGATAACATTAATATCCTATTTCCTTGAGTTTAAATTATCATTTTACCTGCTTTAAAATGCATGCAAAAGACAAAAGCAAACAAACAAATAAAAATAGAAAGGTCCAGTCTACACCCTACATGGTCTATCTTCCTTTGATATCTCAGATCTGCTGAATTTTAACATTCAGACTCATTGAATCAGGTTTAGACTCTGGCAGAAGAAATGTTCAGCAACTTCTTTAGAGAGGACACTTTCGTTGGAAAAATTGGCACAATCCTAATTGCATTGCGTGTCCTGGCAAAAGATTCTACTCTCTATGAGGAACTTTGGCATTATTCACAAGAATTTCTTAAACTGAGTCAAGAAATCAGCATTGGCAATTAGATGACTGGAACGGTTTGCTTTTTCTAACTATGACAGCGTATAAACCAGAGGTCACATAAAACAAATAGATGAAGCAGGTGTGAGACAGACCCAGAGCTGGAAGACTGCCAACTGATCAGCTCCTCCGAGGTTTTATTATCTAACCAGAAACACATTTTGTTGATATTTAGACTTTCTCCCCCCAGATTAACTTCTGCCAACTGGATACAGTTCAGTGAACATAACGGCCATAACTATTCCAGACTCAGGTAACTGATTGGCATTATAATCTATGCTGTACTCAGGTTTTTTCTCTGTTTGCATAAGAAGACGTTGATAGAACCAGATGACTTCAGCCATTTCTCAGGCTGTTTATACAGGTCAACTGAGATGCACATGCCTGTCCTTTTCTTACACTGGAACTTGTTTCAACAAATAACTAAGATAATAATCAGAGCAATAAAATGTAATCAGTAACTGTTTATCTTGAATTTGTGAGTTAAAACTGAGACGTTTCTAAATTTAAAATGAAAAAGTCATGGATTATAAAATAAACGAGAGACATGCAGGGGACAGGAGTTACATCTACACAGGTCATAAAAACTAGGTTGGCTGTTATTATTTATATTTCCCGGTTAGATGTGCCCAAAAGATTTCTCATTATATATTCAATGGATCTATTCAAATATCCATATTTATGCTTTTTTCCCAAATCATAACTACACTTATGCTATTTCTCACATATAAAGATCACTCAATTTATTCATATGCTGGAACATTTGGCTATCCCTCTGTGTCTTCCAAGTAATAGAGATGGATTTATACAGATTTGTTTCTGAACAACAGAAAGAAATATAAATGATAGAGAGAAGTAAATTTTGGCCAAGAAATAATAATAAATTTGGGAAAATGTTTTTTTTTTTTTTTTTGGTATATGACAAGATGATGGATTGACATACTTATAGTCATTTTTTTTAAAGTAACTGTATTGAGTAAAATACATTATATAAAATACACCTGTAAAATTATAAAAGTGAGTTCCAAAAAATGTATAAAACCCTGTAAAAATCACTTAAGCTATCTATCATCCAGAGATTCTCTTGTGTTACTTTAGAGAAAATCCCCCCAAAAACCCTTACTCCAGGCTACCACCGACATGATTTCTACTATTGTCATAGTTTGTTCAGACTGCTGTAACAAAATGGCATAGGCCGAGTGGCTTATAAACAGAAATGGATTTCATACAGTCCTGGAGGTTGGGAAATCCAAGGTTAAGCTACCCGCAGATTTGGTGTTGGGTGAGGGCCCACTTCCTGGTTCATAGATGGCTGCCTTTGGGGTGTGTTCTCACATGGTAGAAGAAATGAGGGAGCTCTCTGGAGGCTTCTTTTATAGGGGCAGGAATTCCAGCCACAAGGACTCCAATCTCATAACCTGATCAGCCCCCAAACACCCCACCTCCAGATACTGTCACATTAGGAATTAATTAGGTTTCTATATGTAAACTTTGGAAGGACACAATCAATCTAGAGCAATTATTGCAGATTAGATTTCTCCGTTCTAGACCTTTATATAAATGGAATGATAGAGAATTCACTATTTTTTTTTTTATTTTAATGACTTATGGTCATTTTGTTGAATTATAATATTTTCTTCTATATAGATATTTTCTTTGTTCACATGAATGGCTGAACACATGTGTATTTCTTAATTCAGGACTCTTAGCTTCAGCCACTGTAATCAATCAGCTGCCAAGCACAGTTCCCTGAATGTTTCTTTTTCTTGCCTCAGTAGGTATTTAAATTTTCTATTAGAAATCACTGGGTAAGAGCTAGCAAGTTTTTTTTTTTTTTTTTTTTTTAAACCAACTTCACGAGGTTACATGAATACCAATGTAACATTTTAAAATGTAGAAGAGTTTAGGGGATAGTTAACTAAAAAGTTACTTTTGTGGCGTAAAACTTGCAAATTTGAAATTGTAAATGGAGAGTGGCTTTTAAGCCAGCATTCCTATTTTTCTTGCCCCCAGGAGAAAAGAGCTCAGTCCTATTTTAAATTAAGTCTGTGATACAATTTCCCATGAGGATTTTTCAAGTTGACTTTTTCTAAAACTTCTTGTTCACTCTAGTGGTTATATTTTCCCAATCATGATGAGGAATAAAAATATAGTTCCACTAGGTGCTTTAATCCATTAGTTAGGGTCTTTAACTGAGAGAGCCTTTTCACATGAACCCGAAATACTGTGTCTGGTCACCAAGTAGTGGTAGAATGGTAACAAAAATTCTTATGATAATTACTTCTAAACAAACTAACCAGTAAGGCAAACCTGTATTTCATGAAAATTAGAAAATGGAAATTAGATTTAAATCAGTGGTCTTAATCTCTAGCTAGATAATCCTGTATGCTATAATTCGAAATTTAGGAGGTAGTGGTTATCAGAATAACTCCATAATATTTGATTATTTACAGAGCATAATAATAATAATAATAATAATAATAATAAACTTGTTCTAAACTAGAATCATGTGAAAGACTGTTTATTTTCTGACCCCAAATTGAAGCCATATAATTATTTTCCAAGCGCAATGTGCATGTCTTCATTTAATACCCTTTTCCTCTCTCTAAAAAACATTGTTGTCTTCCAGTCATAAGAGAATGTTTGGAAAAGCATAGAGAAGATGAAAATAATCTATAATTTCACTACATAGAAATGAAAATAATTATATCTTGATATGTTTTATGTCATTCATTTTCTATGTTTAACTCATAATTACTGCCCCCTAGCAATTACTCAACTTGCCCACCAGCGTGTAAATGGGACACCTCTTTGACTCTTCAGAATGTCCCCAGAATGACTTTGTGGACAATATTATTGAACAAAGTAGATTTTATTCATTTTAAAATAGGAGAGAGAATAGAACTTTTGAATAACTGAATTCATGACATTCAGCCATACATTGTTTAATATATTTTTTCCTAAATTTTTCTGGGGAAATAGATTCAGAAGATTTCAAGGGCCAGAGATCTTAATGATGCAAAATCATACTGAGAAAAGCAATATTTTTTGTTTCTACTTACCCTTCATATTAAAAATTCTTCACCAATACAGGGTTTCAGAAGATGAGTTAGTTATCAATTTATATTACATTTTTAATGTTGGAAACCACTTAAACACTTGTTTTTTAATTTGTATCAGTGTAGTTTCCCGAGCTTCTAAAAAACAATTGTGTATTGTGGATTTATACAAGGAGGGAGATGTAGTACACAGAACTTGGCAAAAATAATACATTTATTAATACATGAATAATTTGCCAAACAGAGATTTTATTTAAATATTTTGTAAGGGTTATGTTTCATGCAACTAGCTTTGGGGAGCTCTACTCTTGTAGTCAGGTATGATTTTTCTCTTTAAAATATATTATATAAATCTATGTTATCTTATCTTGAGGCCATGATTTTGCATGTTAATATAAATCAATGAGTAAGGATGATAAATACAACACTGTTAATGATAACAAAAATAGCAAACAATCTAAATAACAATAAGGAATCAGTAAAAGTAATTATATGTCCATGCAATGCAATACTATGCTATAATTTTGCAAAATATTTTGCCAGTGTATAACATAGTTATTGGATAAAAGATGCCAAAGAGAGTAGCTTGACCCACTTTGATATAATTTAGAAATTTATTTTTATTTTTTTGGTTAAATCACTGAGATTTTTATCTTTGTTGCTGCAGCATTTGATACTGTAGCATAGTCTAACATATACTGATTAATAGAGTATTTAATACATTGCAACAAAAACACAGAATATATGAGAATAGATTAGTAGTTGGGTAATGGATGATAGGAATACAGATATAACAATATGACTAGCTTAACATCTATGTTATGCAATGACAAAACACTTTTGCAAAGTATTCTTATCTGAAACAATCTGCCATCATCCTGTAGCCTGCAGAAACATTGCCATTCTATTTAAATGTCCAACATCTGAAGTTACTCCCAGACTGAGAACTCCTCTTTTTTTGAGTGTTGGTCAGAGACAGGGCTGTATTCCATTGTAATTATGAAAATGATAAAAGTTTATTTTTCCAGTCTCCCTCAAAACTAGTGTATGAGCAATGGAACAAAAAATCTGGCATTTTTTATCAGGTACATCCACACAGGACTATTGAAGCAGGGAATAAGGATGCAAATAATATCTTTGGGGATGGTGCTAGTTACAACAAGAAATAGTGCAAAGACCTAATGGCAGATGAACTAGTTACAACATTCATGCTCTCCTACTAAAAGTCAACAAGTGGTTCAACAGCAGGAGTTAGTATTTGGAGAAGCTCACAGCAGACTACTGTCTGGACTAGTTCTGAGTGTGAATTTGGGCAACTTTTCTTGTCTCTATGCCTGTTCCACAGCCCTTTGAGTGACTCAATAGCTGCCTAATATTCTTTTAATGAATTCCTTTTATGCTAAAATCAGAGATACCTTTTTTCCCCCTTGTAACTAAACTTTGACTTAAATATAGCCTTAACCAGAATTTAACCACTTTAAGCTGATTTTCATTTTAAGTATGAATAAGTAAGCATCAGAACATAAAACTTTTGTGTAAAGCTAGGTGGTAAATTGTGTTGTGATGGGAATGTAGAGTTATTCCAGTGATATTTAATGGGATATTTAATCTTTTATTATATTCAAAGACTCCTTTATAATAAGTTTCCTGATCTTAAGACAAAGCAAGGAAGTTGAAGGTTTTGGTAAAAGGAAGGGCAATACCTTATGTTTTCTTTGACCTCTGTTTTGCTACAAATTACCTCCTAGTTAAGAGCATAAACCTCAAGAATCTGTAATTTAATGGGTTCTATGAAGGTTAAGAATAAAATCGTATGTCATAGCTTTTATTGTGTATTAACCAAGCCCAGATCATTCTGGAATATAATATTCTTTTATTTTGTTTTTCCATGTAAAAGTACATCTTGTTGTCCATATAGTCAATGAATTAGAAAAGTATTGATATCAAAGTTTCTAGGAGCTGGTTTTAGTTTATCAATGAGAATTTGAGTAGTAATGGTAGAAAATAATTATGAATTTGACTCGAGAAAATTTATATAAAGAAAGATCCATCTTGCTGGGTGAATATACATTTATTGCCATCTAACTGAAAGTACTTTTAAAGTAGAATCTTTTTTATGTATTGAACAGAGCAAACATATGTCACTAACCAGATATAGTTCTTAAAAATCCAGGAACAGAGGATAAGAGAAGATTTTAGTAGAAAATAGCACAAAAGTTCAAAAAATAATGGTTTAAAAATTAGATCAAAAAGTATTTGAAGTGGACTGCACACTTGCTATATGTCTTCACTTCAAATGAGCTTGCATAAGCTACATATGTCTCAGCCAATTATCTATAGGGGCAGTAAGAAAAAGAATGATTGTGCCGTAACATATTTTTATATAAGTATTTAAAGCACATAATAATATTGTCAGTATATCACTTCCTGTTTTTAAAACTTTCTAAAAATATGTATCACAAAGTTAATGTTGATCTATTAAAATATCGCATTTAAAAATTTAAATTATAAAAATGCATATAAAGCTATTTTCCCAGTTACCTTAAACTGGCAGGAAAATAATTTATCCATTTTATAATTTAAAAATTATTAGAACAAATTAAAATTTTATTTCTGAAATTGTTTCCCAGAGAGATACCCAAACCCAAGTTAAGAGAGAAATTCCACAAAATATTGTCTCTTTTTCTAGAGGATCCTTATGGCTATCAACAGTGGATAGTTTGCTTAAATTAACCCCTGTACAAATTCGAAATTAATTTAGATTGTTCTCAAAATATAAAAAGTTAAATTATATATTTATTCACTTAATTATCCAGAAAAAAATTTAATTACAATATTCATTGAAAGCCTGAATCATATAGTCATTGTGTTTATTACGATATTTATTTTTGATATGAAAATGAATATATTTCTCTATTCTTTTTAATTCAAGCTAACATTTATATATAGTAAAATAGTATGCAACTGTTTAAGATTGATGTCTCTTTAAAATAGGAACATTTAAAATCCTTAGACACTATTATTTTGTGATGTCAAAAGTATATTTTTTAATGTGAAATATTTATAGTAATGGTCTTATGGAGAATATTTAATTTAGTCAAGAATATATTTTCAGGCTCATTATATTTCATTATTATTTATGCATTTCTTAATAGGCAAATTTACATCGAAAATTGATTTGTCCTCATGACTTTCTGGCTTTAGAGACAAAATTTCTTGGGGTTGACTCTCAGTTCTTTCACCTGGATTTTTAATCTGAACACGTTATTTATCTTTCTTTAATTTTTATACCCATAAAAATGAAGATTTACTTACCTCATAAGGTTATTTTGGAGAATTAAATGAGGAAATGTAGGGAGATATGAGGTCCATTAATAATTACTATCAACTTCTTAAAGTGCTTTTTAGTTTACAGAACACTTTTTCATATATATAAAAAGTTAGTCTTGCATTAATGTTCAGTAGATTTTATGAACTTTACAGGGAAGAAAATGGAGACTAAAAGAGGTTAAGCGATTCAGATAATTAATAGTGACTTGAGGATACCTTACAAATCTTTCATTTTCTTATTCAGTGGCATTTTAAGAATACTGTTTAAATTAGTAAAGATGAAGAAATATATAAACAGAAACTGAATAATGTGATATATAGGCATTAAAATTTTTTGAGATGCTACATTTGGTTTTAAGGAAAGAGGAACAAGGACATGATCAAAGTATAAATGCCCAGATGCTCTTAGTGTATGTGCTTTTGTATCTGTTCTGCATTATTAAAAGATAATGGCATTATTCTATAGAATATCTTAAGCCACATATCACAGAAAAAGGAATATCAATACTTACTAACCTAATATAGTGTCATTTAAGTTAAAAAATTATAGAACACTATGATTCTATCATTCTAATGTAAATACTCAAAATCTAATATATTTCTATCTATTTTACACAGGAACAAATTCTGGAACTAAAAATAATAGGGTGTAAACAACAGCCATTTCTAATTTTTAATGTAATGAACATTTTACTTTTTAAAATGTTTGCTTGTATATTTCCTTATATAAGAATTTTGTATTTAGTAATTCAAAGGTAGTTTTTTAAGTTAAAACTATGACTCCATCATAGTCATTATAAATTTAAAATGCATGCACAAATATTCACTTTTTTTAAAAAGGAAAGCTCTATTGGTTGATGATTACTAAAAGTAAAAGAAACCAATGAGAAAGACACAAAGTACACAAGATATTCACGATAATAGCAGTATCCTTGCAGACTGAACTGAGGTGAAAATCATATGCGCACACTCACACTCTCACCCAAGAGAGAACAGGTAACCAAGAGAACAATGAACACTTGTTCTTTACTAAATATAATGACTGAAAATATAACACAGCTTATAGATGAACATAAGGGATTTTTTTTGCAATTTAATTATTTTATTCAACGTAAGTTGTCTTAGAGTATCACAACCAACAAAAAAATAAAATTTTAGAACACTTTTAAACATAAAGATCCTACTTTCAAACTTAAAAAAAAAATTTGATTTTCTTGGGAAGAAAACCTATAAATGAAACTGCACATAAAATGTCACGACAAAACAAAACAAAACAAAAAAACAAAAAAAAACCCCAAAGGAATTGAGAATTATGTCATTTAAACTAGAAATTCAAAATAACCGAATAAAAACTCTATTGTGCTAAATATTGTCCTTTGTAATTATAAACTCAGCTGATTTGCCATCTGCAGAAATAAAGCTAGGCTACTGCAAAGGATTATAAACATGGAGCAGTTTGAACTGCATATGCTGGGCCAGCAGATGTCACTCTTGCTAAGACTGTCTGAATAATGTTTTATGAAAGGTAATTGTCAGCTATGATTGCGGGCAGAATTTCAACATGTGAAGAATTTAGCCCTGACCCTCTTTTCACCTTACCACCTACTTTACACTAATGACAACGGGATCAGTAAATTAAAAGTGTCAGCTGCCCTGCCATCAGTCTCCAAAGCTGTTTGGTCTAACTGTAATTTATGGTCAATGGTTATATAAGCAGCATTGCCAAATCTCTGTAATTATTACAGAGATGTAACCAAGCACAGAGAATAAATGTTGCTGCAAGCTAAACCAAGCCCTGACATTACTATAATTAGGCCGATGATTCATGCCATTTGTTCCTCTTAAAAGATATCTAGAGTGGCCAGAAAACTATGCCTCAATTTTTGATGTTAAGGATTTTCTATTAGTGTCTGTTATTTTTTTCTTTCATAAAACTAGAGTTTGATTATTTCAGAATGAACGAGGTCTGTTAATCCTTCATCCTTAATTACTCAAGGCACTTGTAATATCTTAGAGTGTGACCTTCTGGAAAGGTCACTGGTGTGAGATATTTATATGAGGTTAATAAATAATTTTAAAAATATATTTCTGGAATTAAGGCAAAATATCTGGAATATACATACATTCACTTAATATTTTCAAAAATAAAAACCAATAGATGTGGTGTCTGTGTATGCATGCATACAGGAATATACCCACTCACATGTGTGGTATATTCTTTAAGAAGAAAATAACAGATTCGTGTTATTCCTTTAGATATGGAATTGAATGTTAGTTGCCATGTAGTGACTAAGTAAGATTTTATTAGAACTCTTCTTCAGGTAAATTCATTATTGTGATAAATGATTTCTTACATGAATAAGAATGACCACAGCTTCTTTGGCTAAAACTATGAACAACAGTAAAAAAAGAACTTGAGAAATCCAGAGTTTAGATATCAATTATACCAACCATTAGGCTTGTGAACTTGAAAAGTTATTTCACTTCTCTTACCTGCAGTTTTTTTATCTGAAAATAAGATAATACTAATATCTTAAAAACAGTTATATGGGTTAAATAAAATAAAATAATATAAATAAAATGATCTCGTACTTGGCCCTTTTAGGATCATGAAGGACACATTAGCTCTCATATTATATCTGGAACTTTCCAATGAGACTACTGATATGATCAAGTGTGTCACAGTCTGTTCATCAAATAAATTGTACAGCTGGAAGATGTCTTAAAGATTATTTATTTTATTGCTCCACCCTATGTGTATTATTTGCTAGTTGATGTGCTTTAATAGTTTAAGAAAATGGAATTCGCACACTACCTGAGCATTTCCAGCTCACTGCCTCATAAAATAGATCATTCCATTTTGACTGGCTATACCTATACTGGTAATATTGACTTAAAATCTGCTTTCCAATTGCTTCTTCAATCTGGCCCCAGATATGGACTCAGTAGATACACAAAATAAATTTTCAATGTTAAAACACTTAAATATTTTATGACAACAATTATTTTATAGGAATAGATTTCTAGTTCTTTCAATATTTTTCAGCATTAATATTACGATATATTTATTATTAACATTTGCTTTGAGGACTTAATAAAATGTTACCTATAAAAATATTTAGTTCAATGTCTTATATATAAAATAAATATGCTCTAAATATATATTATCATTTGCCCAGTCCGTCAATTTATATGCTTATTCATGAAGATATACCACATTTTGTTGGTCTATATCTTAAAATATTGTGATTAAACTTGACTATAGTGTCTCAGATGTAGAAATACTATGCCTCATGACCTAATAATTAATTTTTATTTTTATTATTGTTTTAGGAAATGCATCATAACATTGACTCAAGTTGTCCTAAACAAAAATTCGTACATAATTTTGGACTATTTTATGTTCAACTAACAGAAAACCACAATGGCTTAAAAAAATACTAGTTTTATTGATTAACTAAATGTAAAGGAATTGGTATTGATTCTGACTCAACATGATTGAGAAGTAGCAATGATGTTAGCAAAATAAGTAATGTCAACTAATACAGAGTTTCTTTCTCCATCCTCTCTCTCTCCTCGCCTACCCCTCATCCCCATTTTGGTTCAACATGTGGTTCAATTATATGAGAGACTTCTCTATTTTCATTTTTTTTAATCATAAGTCTATTTCATAATGAAACCCAATTGATAATCTAAATGTAAAAGAGAGACACAGAAAGACAAAGACAAAGAGAGACAGAGAATTATCTACAATATAGTATTTTTAAAAATGCTGTTGAGAGTTCCAAAGTCATTCTGACTCTTGATCCATTATATGAATCCAATTCTTCCCACCCTCTGGAATTTGTAGCATGTTAGTATACAAAACAACAAGAGATTAAATCAAGCATGATAGAGAATGATGCGATCAAGAGACGCAGTAAACAGGAGACTTATGCGGCCGTTGTGAGCATAATTAGGCATACTGTTTTGTAGCAAACTTTTTTTTATAAGTAGAAAGAATACACTCTAAAATAACAATAAAATGTATAATGTTGTAAATATATAAACCAATATTAGTCATTTATTATCATTATCAAGTATTATATACTGTACACAATGGGATATTGCTACATTTTTATAAGACCAGTAGCACAGTAAGTTTATTTACACCAGCATCACCACAGACATGTGAGTAATGCGTCACATTACAATGTTGTGGTGGCCACAGTGTCAGTAATCAAAAGGAATTTTCAGCTCCATTATAATCTTATGAGACTACCTTCTGTGTGATCTCCGTTTGATTGAAATGATGTGGTGCATGACTGTAAAACTAAATACATGAAATATCTTGACAACATGATTGTATCTGAAAAATATTGTTTCCCAATGACCTATGTCAATATATAACTTGAACGACAGCTACAGATCTTTAATTTTAATTTGTTGTCTTATTTGGAAACAGACTTTTTTTCTTTTTCTCGGTTAAAATAGTTTTAAACTATGAAAATTACTCTTTCGCTGATTTAGAACCATGAGACTACTTGACTCTTTTTGGTACTCGAAAAGGAAACTAAAAAGTGTCATTTAATTTTAACAAAATGATATCTGTATAAGATTTTTGTGTAGAGGCTCATATATTCCAGTAATTCAGAGATAAACTACAAATGGAAATTAGCTCCTAAAATAAAAATGGCTAACAAGATACAAGCAATTTTATTCTGCTAGTTTTTTTCTTTCAAGTCTTTCATTTGTGTTCATTCATTACTTTCCTTAGATAATTTATCTTAAAAAGTCATACAGAAATACAAATGAATTTAGATTTTATTTTCTTTAAAAATAAATTTATCATTACCAGCAGAATAAATAATTATTAATCAATTCTAATCTCCCATTTTCTTAAATTATTTAGAATATAAAGCTGTTTTCACCTCAACTCATGATTTTCATCTCAATTCATGGTTTTATATTTCAACAAATGTTATCTACAAAGTAAACTTTGTAGGTGAGGCATGGAAAAAATGATATTTAATGTACTAATTCCTAATTATTTGTTAATTACAATTAAAAATTTAAAAAATTTGAGTTTACAGAGTTATGACCTTCTGTGTTTCAACAAAAAGCTTGAATGCAAAGCAACATAATGTGAATATTAGCTGGTGAGTTAGATGTATAGAGACAACTATTTGTAGTAACAAATAATAGAATGACAACAAGTGGTAATAGTAACAAATCCCTTCAAAGCTGTTCTCCATGCTTATGAAAAGTGCTGTTGAGGTAAGATTATTAAAAGTGAAAATTCGGAATGACCTTTTTTTAACTTTTACATAAATAATAATAGATCTATTGTGAACCAGAGTCCCTTTATGTTTGACTGCCATCTGTTTGATCTGTTAATTCAGTGCGCCTGAAGTGCTGGAGAATGATGAGACTGATCATTATTAATTTTTTCCCCCCAGGACAATTTCTTCTAGCTCTCACATATAATATATTCCCAGCCATTCCTAGAAGGCCTGATTGGGGAATTTGACTCGCTTTTACTTTTCAGCACATGATTTCTCATGTGGACTTGTAGAACTGAGTAAAATTTTAGTTTTTCTAATCAGTATTACAGTTAAATTCTTAGTCTATTATCTTCAGCTTCTCTTCCACGTTTCCCTCTGTGTGTGTGTATGTGTGTATCTTTTTTTTTTTTTTAAATCTTGATTGGTACTACTAATAGTTAGAACTATCTGTATTTTTTGCATTATATCTACTTTAAAAATCTTTCTATGTCCATTCATATTGAATTGACACTACAATATTAAATGTACCCTACAGATAATAATTTCTTCATCCTATAAACTAACATAATATAAAAGAAAGAAAAGATAGAAGGAAGGAAAGAGGTAAAGAAGGAGGAAAAGAAGAGCTCCTAATTACATATTTGATGTTTACATCAGTCAGGAAGTAACCTTAAAGCTTCTCATTCATTCAAACATCCAGATGTTATTTAGAGAAATCTTTATGGTAAAATTGATTCTGTTCATCATCATAATGGTTATTTCAGGACACAATGTTTTACATGAAAAAAATTAAAATATATTGGTAATAGAATTTAAAATAAAATTTATGTTACAATTCAAATTCTCATTCATCTATATTGTCAACTAGGTTATCTCAAATAAATAACTTATCTGAAAACTGAATCACTAAACTGTGAATAATAATACCAATTAATCTTAAAGTTAAATTGTTAATTTGATGATTAATTTAAATAAACTTCTCATCTCTAAACACTAAAATTTAAATCAATATGTAAGTATGGTAATAGTTTATTAAACAAGTTTGAAAAAATTAATAGGTGCAGAGGCTAGTTTTGTAAATGGTATAACTAAGCAAAAACTGAAGTAAGAAATGACTCCACCACATCAGTAAAATGTGTCATTTATGAAACCCCGATCTAGAAGAATTTTGGCAAAATAAGGGAAAACCTGAAGATTCTTAAAACTTCTCTTCTATACTCAATTCTATCTGATGAGCAAATCTATAAAACCAACAAGACCAGATGGGTATAACAAATACCCTAATCTCCTTCTTCCAAATTAAATGACAAGTGGAGTTAAGATGTTGAGCGAATGCAGAAAGCACTGGGTAATTAAGGCCGACATTCATTGATGCCTTTACCTCAATAAATCTCAATAATTTATTACTCATTGGAAATACAGACAAACAGATCAAACAGGAGAGATAGTTTGAGAAAACTTGGGTATGGAAAAGTCATTGCAGAATATAAAATCCTTATAAGGCTAGACACTGAGAAAAAATAGTTAGTTACATGCTTTCCTGGTATAATAAAATAGCCTCCAATTGCCTGCCATTTCCATTGTATCTTTTTAAGGAAAGCCACAGGCAGTACAGCGAGCATGGTTGCTGTGCTGAATACTCACAAATCTTGAGCAGTATATTGCATCCTACTACAGCAGTTCTCAAATTTTTGGTCTCAAGATATCTATACATTCTTTAAAAATATAGAGGATTCTAAAAAGCTTTTGTTTATATGGGTTTTATCTGTCAGTATTTACTTAAAACTGAGAAATTTAAAAACATTTATTGTCATTTAAAACCCACTTTAAAAACACAATTACAAGTTAGCAGTTGTTAATGAAAAATAACTATATTGTCTAAAACACACGAAAATTAGTGAAAAAGAGTGGTATTTACAAGTTACATTTTGCAAAACTTTTTAATGTTTGGATTAATAGAAGACAGCTGCATTTTCATATCTACATCTTAATTCAAAATGCTGTGATTTGTAGGTTTGGATAAAAGAATATGGAGAAAATTCAGCCTCATATAGATATGTAGGTACAAAGGAGAGCAGAGTATTAATAGCCATTTCATACTACTGAGGATATTTTATTTTGATATTACACCAAAACTCCACAAGTGTTTCATAAATGTGTGGAATGTGAAACAATATGAATAAATATTTTGTTTATTATATTAAAATTAATTGGTTTTTTTTTTGTACTTTGAAAGAGTCCTTTGCTCATGTGTAATTTTGTAGCACAGTGATTTGGATCTTCAGAAAATGCCAGTTCATTGAGTAATGCATAGTTTCAAAAATTGACACATTTTATTATACAATATTAAGAAATCACATTCATTAACAGCATAAGCTATGTCATCTGCTATTTCCGTAGGCATCAAGAAGCTGTCAGCATCATGATGGTAGATAGAAATTTTCCCAAACTGTAACTTTCTTTTGTGTCTTAGTTAGTTTGAGTTGCTATAACAAAGTAGACTGAGTGGCTTATAAACAGCGGACACTTGTTTTCTCTCAATTTTAGAGAGCGAAGCCCAAAATCAAAGAGCTGGCATGGTTAAATTCTGGTGAGAGCCCTCTTCTGCATTGCAGACTACAGACTTCTGTATCCTCACGTGATAGGGAGCAGAGAGCAGGAAAATCTCTGACACTTCAAAGAGCACTAATCCCATTCATGAGGGATCCACCCTGATGATCATCTAGTCCTAACTACTTCCCGAAGGTCCGTCTCGTAATGCTAGGATTTCATATTAGGATTTCAACATGAAGATTTGGAGAGGACATAAACATTCAGTCTTTAACATCTTGAAAGCTCAAATATTACCATTGCTGATAGTATTTGTTTTCTTTGAAGTGGCAGGCTTACTTTATTTATTTCAAGAAAATATATGACAGAAACTCAAGTTTGAATAATCATTATTTGTCTATCAGTCATTCTTTCAAGTAGAAATAATGTTGAATGAAAAAGCTTCAAATTCAGGGTGGAACTCAATCGCACAAGTGGTTATTTTTTTTTCCAAGAAATCATTATGAATTAGTATGCAGCAGAAGTGCTTTATAAATAATCTCCACTTTGTCAATACTATAAAACATGTGTACTCAGAGACTGAGATTTAATAGCATCTATCATTATTACTGCTTTTCAAGGACATTTTCAAGTGAAAGTGAAACTCTTTTTATCGAGAAAGCATGGCTGTAAAGAATACTACTAGTCCCGGTAGTAGTGCTAGTACTAGTACTGATAGTTTATTGCCACTGCTTTGATTCATGCTATGACACTAGCAATTTGACATAGCATTGCTTTTGCACATTCAGTGCAAATGTCAATAAAGTGAAAAAAGGAAGTAAAGTCTCAGTATTATTATGATAATTGTTTTGAATTGTAGATTCCCTGAAAGCATACCAGAGACCACTGGGACTTCACAGGCCACATTTTGAGAATTTCTAGCTCAAAGTGAGATTCAAATAAAAGTTTTCTAAATTGGTCAGTAGAAGAGATTGAATAACTCATCCAGATATGATAAAGAAATATGATGCGGAGGAGCAGAATGGGGAAAAACAGAGATAAAACAATATATAGATGTCTCGAGCCAGTGAAAGCCATATATTGAGAAGTGACTAGAATGGAGAAGGTTGGTGGAAGGATAGACGTGGAAACTGAGAGGCGGAGAGGAAAAAATGGATTCGGTATAATGTCATGTTACCACCATTGCTAGGGGAACTCTGGTGCTGTGTTAGTAATGATATTGTGGATTTCTATAAACCAAAACTATTAAACCACTAAGATAAATATCTTAGTTTCCTAATAGTCTTACAAATAAGTAGTATTTAGTTATAAATAGTCTTAATAATAAATCTTCATCACCTGAGGTTACATTTATATGTTTTTTTTTCATTTTATGGAACATAATTTTTTTAAATAAAATAAGTATAGGTCTTCACAGAAAATTATCCTTATTCCTTTGTGAGGCATTTATCAGTAGGCAAATCTGTGGTATCAGAGGGGAAACTTCGTTAGGTTTCATTAACAGGAACCAAATAAGTTAAGACCATGAATTCAGAAAGATATGTATGGGTCAACCAGAGAGAGAAACAAAAACTTGGAGGTTAGCTGAAAATAAATAAGAACAGCAAAAATAACAATAATTCATTCATATGAACAAAATATGTTTTCTATCATTTTTTACTTTTGAAACAAGAATGAGAAAAAATAAGAACATATTTGGAGACCAAACACACAGGGCAAAGATCTCAAAAATAGACCAGAAGTCATACAACGCTCCTAATTATCTTTACTGTAGGAAAATTTATGACATATATGAAAAATACAGTGAACCATAATCCCTGGCAAGATCAACTGAATTACTCTTTGATTAGAAAACTGGGAAGAAGTTCAGAAGGGAATTTCATGGTGCATAAAAGAAACTTTGAGAGAATGATCTGGGGATTTACGTAAGATTAATTTTAATATGTCTTTGTACTCAGGGACTACTTATGCAGTGCAAAGCTCTTGGGACCTCTCCCTGACATGTTCATACACAATGTAAACTACGTGTTTGTGCATTTCAGTTGCCACAAAGCTTTTTGTGAGCTTTACTCTGTGAAAAGCAAAGGTGGGCCAAAGTTTCCTGGAGACATGGCTTCGGAAGTTCGATTTGAATTGTTGTTTATAGCAGTAATGTGACATCTAGAAGTCTAAGAAATTTAAACTCACCAAACATGTAGGTTAAGGCAGTACAGTGAGTCAACAGTTTCAAAATAATTAACATTACGACTCATTAATTACATTATAGTCAACGTTGATTGTGAGAAAGATGGAGAATATTTCTGGTTTCTTTATGTTATAATGAAATCCAGCAGAATATTTTCTTGGAAATGAAAGAAAGTGATCTAAAGTTCAACTAGAAGAATAATGTGATATTTCACAACACGGTTTTGTTAAAGAATAATGATAGTTGTTTATCTTTTAGATATTAAAATAGTAATTATAATTTTTGTGCTGCATATTTATTTTGTGATATATTTTATCTCTTTTGTTATATAAGTATGAAATATTTCATAATTAAAATGAAGAATAGATTGTTATCATTAAAAGCACAAACAAATCAATAGTACAGAACAGTTCAGATATAGGTATATACAAATAATAGATATTAGATGAGGGTAGTATCATGGATTATGTCATCAATTATTCATTGATGAAAGATAGTATTATATAATACTCATCACTAGCATGACAAGGTAAATATTTAAGAAAACATATGTATAATTTGATCTTTACTCCCAACTTATAAAAGAATAAACAAATTATATGTGAATAAACATATACAATAACAGCAATATTTTATAACAATGAAATATATGAAATACATATATATGCTTAATAAACAACCTAATTAAATGTCCATTTCAGAATTTACAGAAGAAAGTTAAATCTTCTATATCCGAATACTTCACACGAATTTATCAGGTAAACTATAAATCAATAAACTGGGAAAATATGCACATAAAATTATAAAGGAATGGCAAATAATTAATAAATATATTAATAAAGTTAACCTAATTATGAATAGAATAAAATTATAATAATAAGATATAAAATAAAAATTTTAAGTTAACTAAAGTTTAAAAATATTAAAGTACTTAATATTGTCAGTTGTATATCAGCACTTTTGTATTCCTTTATGAGACTGTAACTATTAATAAAAATCTCTGAAAAATATTACGGTTTCTATTAATTTTTATTAAAAAATAGTTTTACCCGTCAATTTTTCAGTTTTATCTTAAGAGATGCAAACTAACAAAATTTTTGGATATTTAAAGATTTATATACAAGAAATAGCTAGATTTGAGAATTTGAGACTGAATTCCCAATATGTTTGGAAATTTGCAACAGTGTTTTACTTTCTAAGGATGATTTATACATTTTATTATAAAATGATAATTTTTTTGAAACACTTCAGTATTGAAATGCCACAGTAAAAACAAAACCCTGTTCTAGAATGAAAAGGTTCAAAAAAGGGAAAAATCCATTTTTTTGCCTAATAATATAAATGGTTGTGGCTAAAGAAAAGTCACAAGGAAATATGTTAAGCAGGAAGATGGGCTTTAATAGTTAATGGAAAGGGAAAAAAAAAATGATTTCACTTTCACTGAGCCTAAAATCACTGGAGTCGGGCCTAGACTCTGGGACGTTTAGATATGGTCACGAAGAATTTGTTTTTTAAAACAACAGTAAAGATGGAAAAGACTAAAATATTTGGTGAGAAAAAATAGGGAGGTTAAGGTATAGACCCTAGAAATAGTCATCTCTAGGTAAGGTTCAATTTTATTTCTGCTTTGCCATGTTTTCTGTTATACTCAAATCATCAGAAGCTATTTAAACCTTAATATTTTTAATTATTTATATTTGGGAGATTAATTTGGGACAAAATCTATAGAAGTGAGTAGCATCAGCCAGGGGTCCGATATAAACATAATATATATCAGGAGTTGTTTTTCCACAGAATGCAGCATTATCCTTTAGAAATATTTAATACTAAAGAAAAAACTAAATAACAAACAAACAAAAGCAAGATGAACTTCTGAAACCTGTAATCATTTCTCGGTGACTGGAAGAAAAACCTCAGAAAAAGAATTGTTAGAATTGAAGCCTTCTTGTCCTTAATTAGCATGTAGCTATTATTCTAGCATTTAGTATTTAAGGAGAATGCGTGCTCTTTCTTGGTAAAATATAGTATGTCATGGAAGGCTGAAACGCTTGCGGTCACAACTAGAAAAGAAAGCTAAATTACCAACATTACACTATGAAAGGCATCCGGAAGCATTGTCTAAACAATGAGGAGTAGATGATTGGAACTTTTAGAGAGGAGAGAATTGTTTTGATGTAAGCCAGTAATATCTAGCTGCTCTTTAAGTTGTTTTGGGGGTTTTGTTGTTGTTATTTTTTACCTGTGGGCACATGTCAGTTTTCACCAAAGAATGATACTAAATTCAGGGTCTATTTGGGAGAAAATCTAGGCCAAAAGCTTCAAAAATGCAGAGTAAAATCATTAATAGCCTAGTGATACTTGAAGCAAAGACCTGTTAGGGTAGGTGCTGCCTCTCTAATGACAAGCATCCACCTTCGAAATTTTGAAACTAGAGGGATCATTGAGTAAAGAGCTAAAATGGAAACAGGAAAGACACAATTAAAAGTCCCCTAATCTCTCATAGGTCACTCCCAGGCTCTGAATCAAAGGCCTCACAGAACAAATCTTAGAAATGACGGTCAGAGGAGAAAGAAACTTGCTAAAACTGTAACTCAGCCCAGATGCAGCCTGCTCCCTCTCAGAACTGAGAACTTGCCTCCATGTTATCTTTTTGTCAGAGAAAAAGGGTTCTGTTTCTGATGTTACAAGACATCATTGACCTCAATGCAATGTTAACATACAATGAAATACGCATTTTACTTTTTATATTGACATGCATTTTATATATGTTAAAATACAACTAAAAATTACTATACATACAAAGAGGACAGAGCGTATGACCAGCAATCAAATGAAACCCAATAATGACATGGAAGCAAATCCAGATATTACCCAGATGTTGGAGTTATCGGAGTAGGACTTTAAAATTACTGTAACACATATGTTCAAGAAAATAGGAAGAAAACAGAAAAAGAGACAAAAGGATGAGAAAGTTTCCCCATTGATCTAAAAAAAGAATCAATGATCGTTCTAGACATTTTTTAAAAACATTAAAAAATAAACACTGTATATGAAACTAAGAAATCAATGGATTTTTAACAGCATCTTGGCCACAGAAGAAACAAAGAATAATGACGTGGGAGACAGATCAATTAAAAAATATCCAAAGGAAAGTACAGAAAAAAATATAATTTGTAAAAAGATGCATATGAAAGAAATGTGGGGCACACATGATATATGCACTTTTTGTATATATGTTGTATTTAAGTGAAAACATTTTTTAATTAAAAATAATTTTTCTGGCTGGTTTTACTTTTTGAATACTCCAGATACTCCTTGAATCAATTTTATCAATTAAAAAAATCCCACTGCATTTTAACTAAGTTTATAAATTATTTTATAGAGACCGTCCTTACACATGCTATATCACATCATTTATTCATTTTTAAAATGTTCCTAGTTAACTTTAACACTTGTATTCTACTCCTAGAGATTTCTTCTTACTAAGTTTAATTTTGACTATATTTTAAAAATTCTTGTAACCACGTCAAATATAATATTTTATGTTGTTTTTCTTGAATTGTTTCCATGACAGTTAGAATAGCTATTTTTTGCAATTTATTTATTTTGTTTTTTTATTGCCACACACCAGGTAGAAAAGTTAGGTAATATGCACATCTCTATAATTTACATACTTCTTTTGCATTACTTATATCTTCAATTTAAAATTTTTTAAAATCCCATTTGATAAAAAATAATAACTGTGTTAGTCAGTATCACTGCCTTACTCCTAGTTAACTCCTAGTTGACTAGTATTTCTTCCCAAGAGTATATTTATAAAACATATATGAGAAGACACTACCCAGAAGTAAACACAATTAGTGCCCAATGACTGATATAAAATAGAAATTCAGTAAATATTTTAAATAGATGAATAAATAGGCAGTTATTTTCTCTTCTTAAAAAGGCTTTCTGCTTTTCATATTTTTAAATCTTTTCCTAAGCTTAAAGAAATTTACTTCTTTTTCCCCATGTACCATACATAGCCAAGATTCTACATCATCGTATATGAATATCACACAAAAGCACATATCGAATCACAATACTACCAAAGACTTTGGCAACATCAACAATGTGATCTCCTGTTCTTTTGATGAATGTGAAGCTATATAGTCTATGTCGATTTGTATTTTGAGACAATGGGTCTACATCTGTAAAATTTTTGTATTTAACTTCACTATATTTCAATGTATTAACAACCATATTAATATAGAAAGATAGAAAACAAAAGAAATATTTGTAGGAAACACATCTATTGCATGCATCAGATTCTCTTCTAAGTAGGCACTTAAAACACACACACATGTGTAATTTATGTAACCTCATGACATAGATACCTACCATTACTATCTGTATATTAGAAATGAGGAAACCAAAACACAGAAAAATTAAGATATTTTATTAAAGTTACACAGTATTTTAACAATGTTACATAGTAATAAGAAGTAGAGATGTGATCTAAACCCAAGAAATGTATCTCACAATCCATAATTTTAATCAACATGTTGAATTTTCTGTGCTACCCCTTAAGCAGAAACAGTGAGTATATAGACATCGTAACTTATATCTCTAGTTGATAACATTTATAAAACACATAGCACCATGCCTAACATGAATACTCAACTAATGTCCCTTTTACCTTTATCTTTCTCTCCTACACACACAAAAGCAATACCTGCTCTCTGTTCAGAGAGACTAAGTTGACAGTACTATGTATTCTAGATAGGCGAAAATCTTAGCACACATATTCAACTAAAAAAGTCATTTTTATTCTTAACTACAGTGGAATAACTTATGAGAGGATGAACACTGTCGTGGGCCTGGAATGTCCAAGTTTTCAACTGTTACTTGTTATAATTATTAATGGTACCCATGTCTTGCTTAAAAAACTACTCCAGTTTGGAAGATAAATTTAATGACAACCTAACATATACACAGTGCTTTGACTGAATTGTGTTTCTACAGCTTAAGAGGGAAGACAAGTTCTGTCTAATATGAATTGAAAGATTAATTTGCATCAATATACCAAAGAAATACATTAAATTCTACAGTAAATGTTAACCTGTATATAATGTAATAATTAGGAAAAAAATGTTGGTGTAATTTCAAGTAGCAAACAGAGAAGTTTATAGGCTATTAAGTTCTAGTAAGAATTTTATTTCCTTCAGAAAAAAACCTATTGTTTATAGGTTGTCAAATGTGTATATATCTATTATGTTTTAAATAGATGTCTCCTTTGCTACCTAGGAATTCTTAAAATAGTTTTGAAGTAGTTTGGTACTTTGATTAAGATTGTCATTCAATTGATTTCCAACTGTAATTGAAAAATTTAAAAAAATATTTAAAAAAGTATGTCATTCACTTTTAAAGAACACCAAAAATTCTTTTTCTCTTCTCTCATAAATATGAGAGTAATATTGTTCCATTAGTCTTTTACATAACATAATCACTGAGAATACAGCTGGTTATATGTTATTCTGGTGGTAGTTTTGCAACTTATGCTATAACTTAATTAAGATATTGGAGGAATATATAAGTACACAAAGTTATATCAGTTTCACAGATAATCCTAAGAACAAGGCATTACGTTATCATTAGAACGAACAACACCTGAATTCCTAAAATGCCTTTTTGAATATTTCTATTAACATTTGTACTCTCAAAACATTAACTTTATATCACAAATTAATGTTTCATTTATTTCATAGGCATATATGTGTTTTCTTGGGCTACATAAAAGCATATGGGAAAAATAACAAAATGCGTAAATAAAATGGCAATCAGATTTTACATTAAGAATTCTGATACTAGTATCAAAAGCAGACTAATTAGAAACCAAGTAAAGTCAATAATAACTTTATCATAAAAACATATGACATTGGACATAGTTAATAATATTTATTTCACAGATTATTTTTATATGTATTTAATTGTTATTTTTTAATAAAAGCAATATTTTATTTGGATGTATTCTTCTCTGAGTTAATCTGTTTTTTTGCTATTAAATTCTAGAAGTAGCAGGTAATGAAAATGAAAATAATTACAGTTAACATTTAATAAATGTTTTCTATCAATTAGTCACAGCAATAAATGTTTTACTCGTGGTCTTATGTCTGCAAATGATTGTTTTTCTATAATTGCATTTTAATGTACATAAAAAAGTGACACTAAAGTTTTGGTAATAATATTTTCATTATAGGAAAATAAAGCTCAATTAGCTAGAAAACAAACTAGCAGTTTATAATTTTTAAATTGATATTTCCTCCATGGTCATTTGCATTACTATATTGTTTATTTAATAGATATTTACATAATAGAATTTTAGAGGATTTTATAAAATAATGTTTAATGTAACTATACATAATTAGGAAGACAAACATCAGAACATGGTAAATTTCAATTAGACAATTTATATACTTAGCATCAGTTAAATGCGGAGGTTCATTAATGAGTGAATTTACTTAGGCCTTATACTACATAGCATTTTTATTAGTTTTAAAGAAGATTGGTTTTCATACAGATTTTGAGTGAATGGAAATACACACAATAGTTTCTGATCTATTCTTCCCTGCTTCCCTTCCCTTTTCTACTAGGGATCCAACACTATGAATAAAATTGGGTAGATATTGATGATAGATATTTCAAAACTTTTTAGATTTTTTTTTCTTTTTTCTTCCAATTTTCCAATAAAGTGTTTTAAAATACCACTGCTTTTTCTCCCTTTCCATGCCTCTAAGAACACAATTTCCCCTGATATCTAACATTTAGGTAATTTGGAATCATCAAAAGCACATCTTGAATTTTTAAGGGGAAGTAAGCAACGATTTGTGTACTAGAAGTCATGGACTAATAAAAGGTAAGACCACACCCTGAACATTACGCCATCTTATAACTCCCCTCTTCCTATCTCTTTGCCATATATGGAGTGACCTCTGACTGTCTTGGGTTATGTCTGCTACCATAGAATAATAATGCCCCCTTTCTTTCTTAAATGTGTTCCAGATTAGAAAATAAATTATATGGTCACTCTGTTTCTATGGAATGTAATAGGGATAGAATGGAAGTGACTCAGAGGATCCTGGAAAAAAGTATTTAATATTAGACCATAGAAACTCTTTCAAAATATACCTCGTAGAGTTAGGTTTTTTAGCAAGGCATACTTTGATTTCTTGTGCACAGCGAAGTACGTGTAGTTGATATTAACTGCCAGGATGTTACGGGCAACAAAGGACAACAGTTCTTCATTAGCTTATGCCACTAGAGAGTCACCCCAGTAACTTGACTCCTGAAATAATTACAGGGTCATCATTAGATAGGTCTATATTTTCTTTCAGTATTTCTGCATTTTCTGGTTTTATATTTAAATAGTTGTACACAGGCTATGAGAATCTAAGTTTGTCTGTTTTATCTATGTTGCCACAAATCATTAAGTGAAATAATTTTCTTCCAGTGAATTTAAATTATACAAAAAAATTAAATATAATAATTGTACAGATTTTATATAATACTATTAAATTTGATTTAATTTATAATACAGATTAGGATTTTTGAGAAGAAGGGATATATTTACAGTCTTCCAGGTTATCTACAGTTCTTTAAAGAGTATCAAGGGTATATTAAATTTGGATGGAAAACATTTCTCTGGACATTGTCACATGTTTAATTTTTCCAGATGAAACTTAAAATATCTTTATTTAGACTCCATTAGCCCCAGCCCAAAAATATGTGGGTCGAAATTAAAATTTTGTTACGTTTTTATTAGAATCGTGCTGAAATTATAGCTTATTAGGGAGAAATATGCATCCTCATACAGAAGATGTTATGCTGCTCCATTCACTTAGTTTGTTTTGTTACATTTCTGTACATGTATGAAATTCAGAATACAAATACATTATAAGAATATAAATCTAAACCTTTTCTAAATTAATACTAGATAATTCATACTTTCATTATTATCTCGAATGGGTCTTTCTATTATACTAGTTAATGTTCATCGTTAATATTTTTGCAGTTAATTTTTAGCAGAAAATTTTGCAATTTCTGTGCCAGTTACACAAATAGTGATAATTGTCTAAATAATTTAGTGCTACATTAGATAGTATTTAATAGTGATGACATTAAGTTATCCTTGTCTTTCTTCTCATTTAATAAGAATCCCTTTTAATCTTTACCCTCAAATATGATACAGGCTGTTGGTAAATATTTTAAAAAATATTTGGTAAAATATTTATTTTAGTAAAATAGTTATTTTACATTTGATTAATAAAAGAACTAAATTGTTATTAGACCATGTTGAACTCTGAAGTGCATAATTAATATTCATGCTTTTCTTTTTCACTCATTATAAGGTAACTTATTTACTAGATCATATTGCTGAAGCTCTTTATTTTCTATGACAAATCTTGTAGAATTTGTATAAAAATCCCTTGAGAGCTTTATCATTCTTATAATGTGCTTCAGATTTTAATTTGCTAATTCACATTTTAAAGGTTTGCGTGTTTATTTTTCAGTAATATTAGAATGCAAAGGTTTTTTTAGATGCTCTCATAGTAGGTTTTGTTGTAAAATTTATTTTGTATTCTGAAAGTAATTGGGGGATTTCCTTCCTTCCTTATGCTTTAGAACATTTAGACTAATGCAGATACTATTAACTTCTGAATATTCAAGCAAACACATCTGTATAGATAACTGGAACTAATGTGCTTTAGAGGGGGTCGATATTTGACAAACTTCATATATTTACATGATTATTTATTAGTTAAGTTTCCTATAATTTGTAATGTATGTTACCCTTTAAAAATACATACTGATTTACAAATTTGTTACCATGTATTTGTTTACAGAAATAATTATCTTTTAATTATTTCAGTTTTCTTTCTATAGTGATATATACTTTTCCTGAACAATTTGTAATTTGATCTTTTTCCTTATTTACTTTTTAACAATTTTATTTTTCAAAAGATTAGTTTTTAAAACATTATATATTTAAAAAAATAATAGCATGATATTATATCACTGTAATTATTCCACATATTTTTAAAAGGTGGAGTAGATTCTATTTTTTGCTAACAAATTATTCCTAAAGCAAACTTTTTTTCAGTGTATTTATTTAGTAGATAGGTGACCGTTTTTTATTTAAACTTCCAGAGTTAACATATTTTTAGACAACTTTGTTGTATATTTGAATTCAATAATAATTGTTTTTAACTCCATATGGAATTTTAAAGTAGGCATACCTGTTTTATTTCCCTTATTTATTAATTTATTTATTTGTTCTCACGTATATAATTTTATTACACTTTTTGTTTTAATGTTATCTTCTATTTTTGCTTTTGTCAGCCATAGAATTTATTTTATCTCTTTTCATCATTTCGGTTGAAAAAAAAGTTATTTTTAGGCATTTATACAACATATATGAACTTTAATTAAAAATTAAGTACTGTGTATGGAAATAATTTGTTCACTGTGTTTGAACATAATACACAGAGTGATCCCTACGCCTTGTTAGAATTGTATGGCCTTTTAACTGGCTCTAGAGCAGAGCCAAGATTCTCTTAGAAATGCAAACTATCAGTAGTAATCAGTCATGTTAATGTGGACAGGGCTCTAAAAGCAATTCCTTTGAATCTCTAAACATAAGATGTTTTGCCTTTGTTTCTGGAAGGATACACAGCTCCTGATCCTATCCAGGCCAGGTTCTCCACCTGTGTAGTACATCCACCACCTTCAAGTCGCAGCAGGATTTCATTGCCCTGTTAATCCCTGCTCTGACCTGCAGCATCATTTTGACCCTCGTGACTGACTTATTTTCATCAGCATAAAAGCATTCTTCAATATCATTTATATTAAGACATTTAATAAACAAGCAAATGGCATTATAGTCTCCTGCAATTTTTCTACTCAGTTTACATGAAAAATATGTTTTATTCACCACTATATCCCTAGCACTTAGTGACGTTTCTGGCACACAGTAAGAGCTCAACCCATTTTGCTGATTAGATAAATAAGCTGAAGATGCCCGATTCCTGGTTCTTGCCAAATGTTGAAAATACTCAGATATTATTCCAAAAATTATGTTTTCCCTTCCCATTAAGAATCACTTTCTATATGCCAGCTTCATTAATGAAGAAAGCAGCCAGCTAACACTTTTTTCCATCTCTCACATATCCAAGTTTCTAATTTGGGCCAGCAATTTGTTATTAATAATCATTTTTAAAGATTATAATGTGTATGTTTTCAAGTTTTTAACATGAGCGTATGACTAAAATTCAAAACTGAGTTTTTAGATTTAATTTTATATCAAAATGACTTTAATAATAATTTATATGATATTTATATATTCTTGTATGACTATTGTTTAATTTTTTGTTTTTATAAATGTTTGCACAGACATTGAAATAATTTTTTATTATATTGTTTAAATTTTTTCTATTCTATTTGTTTTACTTTCTTCAGATATATTAGTATCTATGTATTATTTCTTTTGTCATAATTCTGAGCTATCATTTCTCTAATTGTCTTTATTTCTAATATTTTTTCAGCAGCATATAAGTATACAAATTTTCTTGAGATTATACTTTACAATACTGATCTGGTGTTTGACAATTGATTCTGTTCTTAATTGAATATAATTTTACTTATGATACATTTGTTTCCCAGCACTTTTCCTTGACAATTTATTTTCCATCTATATTCGTAGTGGTCGGTGCAAGAAATAAATTGATCTTTTCATTTCCCACCCTCTTTCTCATATCTCAGGTAATCCACTTAACATTTTCCAAAATAAACACATAATAGATTCTTGCACTTTCCTAAAGAAATATTTTTGTACCATTTACTTAAAAACTACAGCTTTCTCAGATTATCTTTTGTTTTTCAACTCTTAGTAGAAACATGAGTATATGTCATCTCTTCTTTAAGACATACGTCAGTGAAAGAGCTGTCATAAATGACCAATGATAATCATTCAGTACTAGGAGACAATAAATCTGTAAACTAAGGAATAAATATTTAATAAAAGGGACTCAAGCCTGATCTTCTCAAGAAAACAACAAAATTAATGTGTTTATGTTCATTTCATTATTCTTTAGCATCATATACATAAGGTTTTCTGTAAAGGAGAATCAGGAATTGACAGATAACTCGAGATTTTTGTTTTTCTTATGTGTAGAAGTGAATACATCCACTTTAATAATATATGTGATTTTTTTTGGATATGTTCAAAAGAAATTTGAACCTTCTTTATTGAGACTTATATGTATTCAACTATATTCAAAATATTAGCATCTAAAAATCCATTAAAATGATTAATTTAATTTAGTTCTATAGACCAGAATGTTGGAGCACTTACTCATGAAAACATCCGAGGACAGAAGTTCTATCTAAACATTCTTTGTGCTTCTATTAAACAAAGAGATTCAATGCACAAAAATAGTTACCATACCTGAGTGAATACTAAACTTTGAATAAATCTTATGTAAAAACAAGTAGATATAATAACATCTAATGTTGTCAGTTTCACATATCCTATATTTTAAAAAACCCTAGCAAGTAACATACTTTGCAGACAAAGATTACATTTCCTAATAAAAAAAACTATCATAGCAACTAATTTCCTACCAGTCAAAACAATGTTTATATATTTATAGTGTGTTTTCTAAGGATTACTCAACTTTTTAAAATTACAACCCTATTAGTCATCATGATATCTGAGCTGTAAGCAGGTTTACCCATACATTTGTACTAACAAAATCAATGAAGTTTAAATTGGTAAATTCTTTGCCTATATTTTGTAAAATGTTATGGAAATAGTCAATTGTATATTTTAAAGTTACTCGTTAAACTTGTGTTCAAAGCTTTCAATTACATAAGATTTATTCAAAGTTTAGTATTCACTCAGGTATGGTAACTATTTTTGTGCATCGAATCTCTTAAAGCCTCCATAAGTACCTTTTATTGTTAAAAGCTACACTGTAAAATATACACATCAGACTAAGAATTCTAGTAGGTGGATTTATAACAAAGGTGATAAATGCTCATTCTAAATAGCTCTTGAAATGACATAGGCAATAAACTAACCTTTAGATATGAGTTAGATAAGCTATGCTTTTCTAACCTTTACATCCAATTTGAAAGTATGTATTTGTATTTCCATACACCAGGGATTCAACAGAGCAATAGCCATGGTTTTCTCTTATTTTAAAAAGATCACGTCTTCTGTATTGATAATATAGCCAGTAGTGAACACATATTAAAAATATATTAAAGGCTTTTAATTTTTAAAAATGGCAGTTCACAACTAATAATCCAGTGTTCTTTGTGTTTCTTTTCTATAGTTAAGGGTAGAAATCAATTGAGATATAATTATTAAAAAATGTTCAAAACCACAAATAGTGATTTAGCATATTTACTCATTATAAAAAAAAGTTGCTCAATACTGGTACCTATGTGGCAGGTACCATGCTGGGTACTAAGGATATGATGTACTCATCCCTGAGATCAGGAGCACACATCTTTAGATAAAAAGAAAATTTCAAGACAGAATAAAAGTGTAATTTTTGTGCAAGTACTGAGTGTTTTAAAAATAGCATAAGAAAATCATATGGTTGAATATTGGATAGATATTATCTTGGAATGCTTCCCTGATGTAACTGACATAGTTTAGAAACTAGAGGTATTGCTTATCTGAATTTGAGTAAGAGAAGCAGAGAGAAACATACAAGCTAAAGATGGAAGGAGAAACAAGTCGTTCCAGGAAAAAGGAATAATGTGCAAAGGTTAAATAATAAGGGAAGTGTGAAAAAAATATCACATATAACAGAAAGCTTGTGATTCAGTTTAGCTAATACAAGAATGTTCTCTTCGGGAAAGGAGGTTAGAGGTCAATACCACCCTGACACAGGGTATCGAACTTTATTTTCTTGCCAAGTCTCCATTTGAAATGCCTTTATCATTTCCATGAATCTTTCCATTTAACTCTGGGGTTTCTGAATTATATGTTTTGATCATAGACATGATCTTTTTGTTTCTGCTTATTCAGCTCGTTTGGCCAAAATCCACAAGTGGTCATGGCGTTTTTAGGTCTGAGATTACAGACCTGAGGCAACGCTGCCTTCATCACCCCATGTGTTGTCTTGACTAGAAATAGGTATTCCGATTTTCTCCCAAAAATCTGAAGAGAGCACTTCTCCTATAATGAGATGCTGTCGATGGCATTCTTTACTTCTCTGTGTGTATGTGTGTGTGTGTGTGTGTGTGTGTGTGTGCGCGCGCGCGCGCGCGCGCACGCGCATGTGTTTGTAGGAGAAATGCCTATTTGGATCATTGAAGAAAATAACAGATTGAAAGCAATATTGCCAGAAAGCAATGCCAAAGCAATTAAGAACAGAAGTATCTTACTCCTTTTCCAAACCGAGGGTTAGGAGAAGCATATAAAGGAAAATAAAAGAAATGGGTAGTTAGCGGCTACCTATAAGAATGTGGAATATTAATTTCCATAATGAAATCCCAAAACTAAAAATTCTACAGTAACTTGCATTTAGCCATACATCTTGCATTTAATAGATGTTTTATAATGGGACGCTGGTATACATGTATCCGGATCAGATTTATATTTATGATATTTGGAAGAGAAACCTGTTTTGCTGAGCAAAGTCATTATTTAAAGAATGTGGTAATTTTAAATATGTTAAAATGATCATTTATTCCATTCCTCTCCTTCATACATTTTGATGATGACCAATAACTCAAAGTTATATTATTTGTCACTTATTTTATTATTTGTCTCTTATTTTATTAAATTTATCAAATTTGTTTGCGAGTGAAATGTGAAAAGAATAAGCTTACATTTTGTCATGGAAAGTATTGTTGATTATATGAGTTATTAAATTTTTCTAAATTTGAGGAGTTTAGCATGCTTAAAATTTGATACTTCATGTAATGCTGCTAATATCTTTAGATGACATTATTTTTGAATCAAGGGAGTTTATGAATATAATAAATAATATTTAAACTATATTTTCTGTGCTTTTTAAAAAATATCAAAATAACAGTATCTGCTAACCAAAATTATATGGAAATTTATATGAAATAATATTTTATATATTTATAAAATTCATGAAATAAAATTTCCACCATAAAATAAACATTTTTCTAGCCATAAAATATTGCCAGATAACCAACAGGGACTGAGCACCGTGTTGGAACAAAAATAGTCCAGAACTGTGCTTTCAAAGTTGAGCACCTGCTGTAAAATAACCATCTGTGATTAACCGTAATTTAATTATGGATTCATTTCTTTTGTGTACACTGGAAGGATCTCATAGGTCTTCCCCAGTTGGTCGACAATCAACTTCTGGCATTTCGTTAAGGAAACTTGCACGTTCTCTTAATAGCACCTGCTCATTCTATCGCATTGCAAATTTTATAAAGAGCTTCTGGGATTTTATAGTGGCATTGATAGACAAATAAATAATTAAAACTGGAATCAAAAGCTGCATTAATTAGTTATCTGCCTTAGAAAGCTGATGTCTTTAGCTTTAGGATAATAAGCTGGTGTTTACCTATTGAGAGCTCATGTGGTAACTTTAGATATTTAATGCGATCATTCAGATAATCAAAACTTTGTGACCCATTTTGATATTTTATAAAGATTTTCATTATTTTCTCTAAAACCATTTATCTAATTATTCTCTCCCTTTGGAAGAATTAGAGTGTGATAAAATTAAAGTTATATATTTTATCTTTGCATTGGTCATTATCTGATTACCCTTTTTAAAAAGTATCATATTCTTGCATTACAAAGCTTCTTCAATAAAACTATTACTTCAATAAAACTATTTAATAAAACAATAAAACTGGCTCAAAGCTTTCCATCTTCACAATACCATGAAATGGAACCAAGATTTCCCTGACCCTGTGACCTTCTGGAATGACAGAGTGAGGAACTGAGAGTACTTCCTCTAAAATATGAAAATATGGTAAAACAACTAAAATCATCATCTCAGAAACCTTGTATTTAGCTAAAGCCACAGAACAAAGTAAAAATCATCTATCCAAGGGAAACTACTGAGCTTCATTAAGACAGAAGAGTCTATAATGCTTTCACGTGGGGCTATTTAAATTTCTTCTTCATCTCTAGATAATCTAAATAGACCTATAAGAGGCAAGGAGATACAATTAGGACATTTTTTTAAGGGTTGGGGAGGAAAAAGGAAAGAAAGAAGTCCAGGCCCAGATGACTTCACTGATAGATTCTTCAAAATTTTTTTAAAAAAATTCAATACCAATCCTTCACAAACTCTTCCAAAAAATAGATAACACTTCCCAACTCATTCTATAAGGCCACTACTGGTGTGATACCAAAATCAGACAAAGATATCACAAGGAAAAAAAAAAAAGCTACAGAGCATTATACCTTATAAATAAAAATGTAAAATACCCTCAGTAAAATATTTACAAACTGAATCTAGCAACATATAAAAAGTGTTATGCACCATGATTGAGTGGAGTGTATTCAGAAATGCATGGTAGATTTAAGATATAAAAGTCAATTGGTGTAATACTGTACATTAATAACATACATGATTATCTCAATAGATGTGAGAAAGCATTTGAAAAATTCTATATCTTTGTATAATAAGGCTATTTAACAACTAGAAATAGAAGGAAATTCCCTTAGCTTGAAAAAGAATATCTATAAAACACAGCTAACACAACACTTAATGAAGAAAGACCAACTGTTTCTAACTAAAATTAAGAACAAGAAAAGAATATCCATTCTTGCCATTTCTATTTAACGTTTTACTGAAGGTTCTAGCCATGACAATGGCTAAGGCAAGAAAAAATGCATCCAGATTATAATTTAAGAAGTTAAACTATTTTTATTTGGAGGTTACATAATCTTGGATACACACACATACACACACAAATAATCTGAACTAATAATGGGGTTCAACAACATGGCAGGATAAAAGATCAATTTCTAAAAGTCTACTTTGTTTTTATATATTAGCAATGAACAATCTAAAAATGAAATAAATGATTCCATTTATAATAGCAACAAAAAAGAAATAACTAGGAATAAATTTAATGGAAGAAATATTAAGACTTGTACACCTAAAATTTCAAAGTTTATTGAGAGAAATTAAAGATCTCAATAAACAAAGACATCTCAAGATGTTTCAAGACTTATCATTGTTAAAATGGCAATACTCCTAAAGTGATGTGCAGACTTAATGCAATCTATATATAATCCCTGCTGGTATTCTGTAGAAAGTAGAAAATTGAGCTTATTATTTTACATAGAAATTCGATGAATCCAGGTAGCCAAAATTACCTTTAAAAAAAAAAATAGTTGATACTGCATACTTCCCAATCGATACTAAAAATCTACTGTAAACGAGAAAATGTTGTACTGGCAAAAGGACATACAAATAGATCATGAAGTGGAACTAGGAATCAAATACACCCTATATTTATGCTCAATTGACTAACAGAGGTGCCAACACAATTCAATAGTGAAAAGTAGTTTTTCAACAAATGGTGCTGGATAACTAGATATCAGCATGCAAAATAATAAATTTGTACTTATGCTTCACACCATGCACAGAAATGAACTCAAAATAGATCATAGACATAAGTATTACAGTGAAATATGAAAAATTCTGCCAGAAAACATAGGAGTAAATTTTTGTAATCGTGAGTGAGGTAATAGTTTATATATGCCACAACTGCAAAAGTGACATGAGAAAAAATAGGTAAATTGGAGTTTATCAAAATTCAAAATTTAGTGCTTAAAAGAACACCATCAATAAACTAAAAAAAAAAAAAAAAAAAAAAACCCAAAACAAAAAAACACCTACAGGATGGGAAAAAATATTTCCAAGTCATATAAGGAAATTGTATCTAGAATATATAAAGAATTCTTACCACTCAATAATAAAAAGACAGATGATTCAATTTAAACAATGGACAATGTATTTGAATCAACATTTCTCTGATTAAAAATATACATGGCCAAACAAGCACAGGAAACTATGCTCAGTATCATTTTATCATTAGAAAAACGCAGATTAAGTCTACAGCCATGCTACCTTGAACAAGCCCGATCCCATCTAATCTCAAAAGCTAACTAATCAGGGTCAGGCCTAGTTAGTACTTGAATGGGAGACCACCTAGGAAGACCAGGTGTTGTAGGCATAAAAAATAAATTAAAAAATAAGAGATTGTAAGATGACAAGATTTTTGCAATCTGTGAGGTCAACCAAGGGTTGCCTCACCTAAAAAAAAAGAAAGAAAGAAAGAAAGAAAGAAAGAAAGAAAGAAAGAAAGAAAGAAAGAAAGAAAGAAAGAAAGAAAGAAAAGAAAAGAAAAGAAAATGCAGATTAAAGCCAAAAACCATAGGTAACTACTTCCCACCTACAAAGGTGGCTAAAACTAAATGACAAACAATAACAAGGATTGTGAATGATGTGGAGTAATTGGAACTTGCTATTCGCTGCTGTTAGAAATGTAAAATGATGCAGATACTTAGAAAAACAGTTTGGCAGATCAACAAAATTCTAAGCAGAGTTGCTATATGACTCAGCAATCCCAATCCCAGGTATACATCCAAGAAAAATGAAAGCACATATTCACACACTGTTCATAGTAGCATAATTCATAGTAGCACACACGTGGAAACAACCCAAATGTCCATCAATTGATGATAAATGAACAAAACAGTGTATTCACACAATGGAATATTATATAGCCATAAAATGAATGAAGCTCTGCTGCATGCTACTACATGGATGAACTTTGAAAATGTTATGCTAACCTAAAGAAGGCGGTCACAAAAGACCACATATTGTTTAATTTCACATGTAAAATGTACAAAAGAGGCAAATACATTAAAATAGAAAGTGAATTTAAATCTATAGTTGCCTGTGTCTGGGATGAAGATGGGGAGTGGAAATTGAAAACGTATGCTAATGTGCATGGGATTTATTTTGGGGATGTTGAAAATGTTCTAAAATTACATGGTGGTAATAGTTGCACAGTTCAAGGGAAAATCACTCGGCCATATGAAAAGATGAAATACTGCCATTTGGATCGTGAGATTATCATGCATAAAAATTGAATTATGAGGAGGGGGAACTACATAGCAATTTTAACAGAGATACAAAATAGTAATAGTAGTGATGATAATTAATAATAATAACATAGCTTCTAGTGACTTAAAGCTTAGATATTGGATAAAACACATGCTTATGTAAATGCAAAGGGAAGTGAGTATAGTCAATTCACCAGTAGCAGATTGATATTTGCTATCCTATATAAATTTAACCAAATCACATTATATAATATATTCAAGAGAAGAGACAGAAGTATATTTTGGAGATTTAATTTAAAATGGAAGTTGTTACTGGACCTTGCTAGAAATTATATACTTGAGCATGACACACTATATGTCCTTGAGCTCTCAACTTCCCAAAATGAACTAGATGCTATATGGCCAACCAATACATCAAGGTAAGTGTATGCAACATACAAGAACATGCGGAAATGGTAGATATTAGACAAGACTCAGCAAGTGTGGAAGGCACAGATGTTTTGAATAGATTGCTTATCTAGAGGACTTGTTCCAGATGCATTGCTAACTCTCCCTCACTTAACTGACTGAGAAAATATGTGACTCTAGTACCATAAATTGCAATAGCACCTACCAGGAGTATGTTGTTGCATCATTACATCGCTACGTCTCCTTTCAAGGGGAAGAGATCTTCCTACTGGAGCAAACTGCAAGTGGTACATCTAGCTATACCCAGTTTGATGGGTAGGAGAGATGCTCTTAGAACACTGATGTTTGTGCAGTACATTGTGGGCAGGTGGCCAGGTACTTAGAAATAATCAAATTAGAGGAATGATGAAAAGCAGAACTATCAAACAGCTCATAGAGATGAGCTTTTCAAAACATACTTAAATTAAAGAGCTTTAAATCTCCAAAAACAACAACTAATTAAACAAATAAAAAACTGTCTTGTCATAGGATGTCCTCACTATTCAGGTAGAACAGATGACCATTTTGTGGATGTCAGTTAACATTTTATTGCAGCTGAGGGCAAAGAGAATATGGAAAGAACAGTGGAAACATTGAAAATATCGGCAATGATTCTATCATAGCTATTCATATATTTCTAATATATATGTATTTATGCCATTTTCATTTTCTCCCTGTTTCGGCTATCACCTTCTATAAGAGTCATGTTGGTGATAGCTTTATAATTTAGACTGATGTTGCTGATTATGAAAGAAGAATTACATCTGAATGAAAGAAGTATGAATCTCACCCAGATATGTAATGATTTGTTGATATCTTTGGAGGTCTCTCCATTTTGTAAGAGGGTGATAATCTTTTAACTTTAAAGAGATGTATTTGCTGATGTTGAATAAAAGCATGCTATTGCCTGGAAATTTATGGATAGATGTTGAGTAGTCGAGAGATGGAATATGTTGGTTACAATGAATGAGCACAAAACATCTTTCTGACGGTCTAGTGGCTTATACTGTAAAGAACAGACTGGAACTGCTTCCCAACTCTCTTTCCACTTGGGTTTATGAGGAGAATTATGTGATGCCGATTAAATTTGCAGGAGTTTCCAAGCTAAAATTTACTTAGCTTCCCCATATTTCTATTCGATGAAAGCCAACCACAGAATGTTGAATGGCCTGAGAAATGAAGAACCAGAGTATTTTCATTCTCTCTCTCCATTTCAGGCGCTACCTCCAGGAGCTAGTACTACTTCTCCATGGCACCCACTTCAAAGTGGAATGTCCACCAGGGTTTCTGTTTCTTGGATAACTATGTGCTCTGGACTTTGATGATGTTTCTCTCATTTCTCTCTCTCTCTCTCTCTCCTCTCTCTCTCGTCTGTTCTTAATAATAATGTTTTCCTTCCCTTTAATCTAGTTGGGGGCGAGAATTACTACTTACCTTTGGCTTCTCATAAAAGAAGTTGCTTTCATTAAATTCCTTCTGTTTTAATTTCTTAGACAGTTTTCTGTGTTTCTGGTCTCTGACTGAAATATTTTGGATGTTTCTGCTTTCAAATCAGATCTTTGAATTTTAGATAAAATTTGGTACACTAGACTCAGTGTTCAGAATCTAGTAAAGATTTATTTATATCAAGAATCTGTTGAACTAGCTGAACTCAGCATTTCAGGATCTAGTCACCACTTCACTGATGAGATACAGTTGGAGCAGTAGTTTCTTGGTCCCAATTTTCAGATATACATACATATGGCAACTAAAGCAATATGTTTCGAACCCACTATTTCTAGTGGTGATCTCTGATTTTGTAAATACTTACACTTACTGCTAGAATAAAAAAAGAAAAACAAAGTAACTCTCTTCCTGTACTGAACCCTACTTGGTACAACCTGAGTGTTTGAAAATATAGAATTAAGCGCAAGTCCAGATATTTCATTTTTACATTACATTTTAAAACATTTTACATTTTTATGTGATCCATTTGAACTATAATTTGTAAGAGAACTAGTGTTCAAATTTTACCAAATTTATGAATAACATTTTCCTCACAATAGTAAATAGCCTTTTCTTTTCTTAAAAAGTGGGTTGTAGCTATTTATAGCTTTTCGAGAGTTTCATAAAGCTTGGATTGATTAAACAAATAAAACTAAACCCTTACTTGAAAGGCAATTTCAAGTGGTTATGTTGTCATGAATTTATAATTATATTGCTGAAACAACTCTTCTCAAGGGTATCCAATAACCTGATATATCTAACAACATGAAAGGTTTAAAGTTAAAATAATTCTTTCTCTTGCAAAGCTTTTTTTTCCTTGTTGTGCGGGATCCCAGGATTAAAATCTTAATACATTTTATTATATTTTCATTTGTATTTTAATCCAGCAAACGGTTTTTTTAAATCACAGTGGTGTCACCAGTAGTAGTACTATGTGATCTGGAAAGCTGAGCTGTCTTGATCTAAATTAAAAAAAAAAAAAATTCTTAATGCTAATTATGATCCTATTCCAGCAAATTGCAAACACCACACACTCATAATCAGAAAATATTGGAGGACAAGTTTACAATGTGTAGGAAATAAAAAAGAGACAGACAGAGCAACTTTATAGGAGATGGATTTAAGTTCAAAGATTTCTGTATATGTAGATGTATACTGCTTATGCCTACATATCTCTCATACATATCTATATTTAGAGATGCACTATCTATATATAGAAAGATCAATATATATGGATAGATATAGGTAGATGTAAATACAGATATAGATACAAATATAGATATATGTGGAGAAACTCCCTTTAGTAGTTTTGAAATGTGTAGTTTTCTGTAAATTTAATAATGCAAAGCATATATTTTAATGTCAGTTGGCATTTTCACAAAAAAACAAGGTAAATTTTAATTACTACAGCAATTAAAAGGCTCTTAGAAAATACTTATAATGAGCTGAAGTCATATGTTTTTGTTGTCACCCTGGAGCTTTAAGGCATCCGCCATATGTTGTCTTTAATAATTGCTACAGTCGCTTTCTCTGTGCAACATAAGTTCTTGTTAAGTTATAGGGGTTTACATAATACTTTCAACTGTAACTGATATATGCCTGAAAAATGCCTGTTTTTCTTCTCATTTCATTTGAAGACACATTCCTCCCTTAAAAGAAAAGAAAGAGATCAAAGGAGTGATCAAAAAAAATCATACCGGAAATAATGTAATGAAACAAAAACAACCATACTGAGGTAGGAATCAGAAAACCTGGGAATTAAGAAACTGTTACCGCTCTTGTTTGTGATTTGGGAAATAACATTTAACCTGTTTCATACTGTTTCTACCTTTAGTTCTTTGAAGGGCATCTATTAGGCATGTTTTATAAACTAGGCCCTATTTTAAATTCTATACATATAAAGATAAGAAGACTTGCTGCATGCTTTGTGGAGCCTCAAAATTTAGTGTGTGTATAGCAGGGAGTATATAATATTACAATCAATTAAGTTTACTAAATATCTGCAATAAAGATAGGTTTCTGGCTCCTAAAGCAGCGGTCCCCAACTTTTTTGGCACTAGGGACGGGTAACCCTATCAGAATCTAATGCCTGAGGATCTGAAGTGGAGCTGAGGCGGTGATGCTAGTCCTGGGAGTGGCTGCAAATATAGATGAGGCTTCGATCGCTCACCTGCTGCTTACCTCCCACTGTGCAGCCCAGTTCCTGACAGGCCAGTGACCAGTACCAGTCCACAGCCAGGGGGTTGGGGACTCCTGTCCTAAAGTATTATTGCTTAATAACAGGGTATTATTTTATTGGATCAATAATATTTTATATTTTCTAACATATTACCATTGTCTTCATATGTTAAAGTTATAAAAACTTTGTCTCAAGTTCACGATAAAAGTTTTGCTTTGTAGTTTGCTTTTAATTTATAGTGTTTTTAGTCTTACAAAAGGTCATTTTAGAATCTGTTTTAATTTCTATAAATAAAATGAATGAATAATTTTAAGAATTTTACCTTTTATAGAATTCTTAAAAAGTTATCAACCAAGATTAATTAATATATATTACTATTTCTATCTAATTCTTTTATGATTTTATTTTTATATTAAAAGTTTTAATACAGCATGAATGAATACAAGTGCATGATTTTTAACTGGATTATAAATGTATAATTTTTTTCTAAAATATTAACCAGTTCTCACAGGTTAAACAGAACAATCTTTATTATATTAGAAATAGACAGAAGTAGGAAACTTTACCTGAACTGTCTGTTCAATTTTAATGTCACACTCTTATAATTATTGTTGTCAGTATTTTTTTAAGTTGATAGTTTCCTAAATTAGTTTTGGATTTAATAAACCTTATGGGTATAATTGGCACCTATCTATTGTCACATCTAAGGTGAGCTGAAAGTGAAAATCAACAATTCTTCTCCCTTACAAATGTGTGAGTGATCTTAAAATATTCACTGTTAAATCCTTTCTTCAATGTTCACGTCTTCTTAAGATAAACCCTCTTAAAAGAAATATATTAATAACCTTAAATTTTTTCATGCTCTTATATATACTCAAGAATTTCCCCTTTAGGAAGATATACTAAGACAATATTAAACACAGGAAGAACATAAAATCACCAGCATCACCTTAACTGAAAGGTCTAATTAAGAAACAGAAGACTCAGAAAGAACTTTTGACACCCTCTCGCCCCCCCCCCCTCTTTTTCTGCCCAACAGATTCAGACAGAGAAACCTTTGAATTTGCCTGCCATATGTATTCTGTGTGTCTTAGATGTAAGTTTTACTTCCCAATTGCTGGGCTCTTTGAAGAGCAGCCGTTAGGCATATTTTATAACTTAGGCCTTATTTTAAATTCTATACGTAGAAAGGTAAGACTTACTGCATGCTTTCGAGAGTCTTAAAATTTATTGTGCGTATGGTGGGGTGTACATAATATCATATAATCATATAATCAATTATATTTACTAGATGTCTGCACTAAAGATAAGTTTCTGTCTCCTAAAAGTTTTAGGGAAGTGTTAATACTATAAAAATAATCTCCGGTCCAGTGCACTTGAGTCACATGTGGGTTTGATTGATTTATTAATTTTTTTTTTTAATCATTTCTGAGGTTCTATGTTGCTAATTGTGATAGTCAATCTTCAAGTTGGTCTTCAATGATTCTGAGCTTCCTCATCCATCCTTTCCCCCTATGCTAAATAGGGCTAATCTTTGTAGTCAATGGGATACTATGGAAATGCTTCTCATGGTACATCATAAGGACATGACAGCTTCCATTTTTCTCTGGAATCATCTACTCTTGGCGCAGCCTACTGCTTTATTACGAGGACATTCCAGTAGCCCTATGGTTAAATCTGTGGGGAGAGAAATTGATCTTCTTGCCAACACCAGCCCCAAATTCCCAGATGTGCTAGCGAGCCACCCTGCTAGTGATTCCTCCAGTCCCATCCAAACCTTCACACGATTGTAGATGACATCTTAAGATGACATCTTAACTGCAACCTCAGGTGAAACCCTGAACAAGAACTTTAAGCCACTCCTAGATTATTGATACCATGAAAACAGATGAGACAATAAATATAGGCGGTTCTTTTACATGGTTCTAATATGCACAAATATCAGTTTCTGTTGTTCGGTTAAATTACACTAATCCCCCAACAACACTGTTTAAATTACAGTTACCTTAGTACATTAACTATGAGTAAATACAGAATGTGTGAACATTTTGCTGCTAGCTCTTCAGTCCATAAATCTCTACATAAACATAAGAGGTGCTATCTCTTTCGCAGATTCATCACATCACTTTTTTTGGAAGTCTGTCGCTGATTGGTCACTGCACATTTGTTATTCAGTCAGGGAATGGCTCAACAAGACGAAAGTGCAATGAAGAAAAACAAATATTTTACTGCACTGTGTGAATAGCTTCAGGCTTCAAATCAAATGTAAATGGAGATATAGAAGATACAGAACTGGCCCACATTTGCTTTAATGATCTTCTGTCACTGTTTCGAAATTCTTAATAATTTTTTTTGAACTTTTGGCTTTGTTAATGAAGTCTCATGGGACAAACAAGCAAGAAAGTGAGCAGAGGAGATACATACAACATATGTGTACCGTTTTTTAGTGTATCATTTGCGCATAGCCTTCACAATGCCCTATGCACACAAGATTATGTGCAAACATCTTTTTGGATATGGGTTTTCAAGTCTTTAGGATAAAAACCCAGTAGAGGGATTGCTTATTCTTGATTATGAGTGCTAATTTCTGTATGAATTAGTGCCGAAATGACTGTATGGAAGGAAAAAGAAAGACAGAGCAACTCACATTCTTTTCCTTTCAGTCCTTCCTTATTCACCAGTAAGTTAAGGGTAGAGAATATTGGTAGAAGATGTACATATCAAGATGTGAAATTAAAAACAAACGTTGAATTAGTTTTGTGAAGTGTTTCTATTGTTTTCGTAAGAATGAAATATTATGCACACACTAGCTATGAAACGTGAATTGTATAATATCTGTTATTCCTCATATGCATTAAATACCCTTATATTTATGTTTAAAGCTGGCATTGCTCAAAATAATAAATATGAACAGTAAAATTACGTTAATAAATTAAAATTTTTACTTTCTTTACTTAAAACAACATTAATTAGCAAGTAAAAAACCACTGTGATAAGTTGAGAGAGAGAGAAAAAAGACATATTTGTATATTAGCATCTTCAACAGTACATTTTTCCTTTTTGAATACTCCTTTCTCTCAGCTACCCCTGTGTATTTTAATGTTACCCTGGACTCCGCAAATGGTATGTCTGACCCGAAAGAGGACATAGTCACATGGCTAAAGAATGCAGTAAAGTCTGGAAAATACAGACTATTTGGGCATCCTTATGCCAGGAAAAACTGGAGATCAAATTTTATTTAAGAAATAACATCTACTTCTAGAGTAGATCACTCAAAAGAGTTTGGTAAATTTATTCTAAAGAGTCATATATTCTCCACAAAATTCTTTTTTTAATTTTCTCTCTGAAAATATAGAATATAAAATTCTATACTTGCACACATGGAGTAGTGAGCTCCTCAATTCTGAGAGTGTTTTTTACAATAATGCTATGCAAATATATCCTGTCTCCTATTCCGTAGGAAGTGGAAAAAGAAGCAGGCCATGGTAAACCCATGGGCAAGGTGGAATGCACGGGGGATAATTGGAGTTCCATACACTCTATGTCATTAGTGCCATAGGCTGGATAAAATGAAGAATCTCAGTAGCCACATCATTCAGACTAAATGCTGAAGACCTTTCCTGATTCCCATCTACACTGCTGCATCCAGGTGAGTACCAGGGTCATCATCCTAAATCGTATGCCATGCTTTCTTTCTTATCTGTTTTTGTTTCCTTGAAAAAAATATTCAATTTTCACATATATGGATATTCCCAGAAATTTGCTGGCTTTTTACTATTAGGAGCTATTTCCTAGGTGTCTCAATTTTTAAACAATCAAACTGGGCCTTAACTGAAAGAAAATAAAATGAAATAAAATGACAAACAAAACATCTGACAAAAAGAGTGTCTTATATAAGTGTTCACATATTGACATATGTATTAGGTACAAAAATTCACATTTACTGAAGAATGCAGAATTTTTATCTTCTTTATACTATAGTGTGATTTAAATTATTCTTTTAGCCTGATATCATAAGAGACATTCCAATTCCCAAAGCTTTGACATCTGTGCTCTTTGCAAACCTCTGCCCAATGTTTTTATTAACTCAATTTAATGGAACCTTTTTTATGGTGACCTTAAGAATTTAATAACTCCTCAATGCAAGGGCAATACCACCTGCAGGCTCCACTGGGATTAAACTGTGGTAGTTCAATATGTCTGCGGGAACACATTAAAGAAAAGAAGGGGTGGGGGGAAGCAGCAGCGACACAGATCAGTCACTTCCCTGTAGCCGACAAGTACCGCTACTGTTTGTGATGGTCAGCCCCAGACACATGTAGAAAATTTCTGTGGTTGCTAAGGCGATATGCAGCTCACTTGCAGCTTCTTAATAATATTAATCTAACTTTGATCATGTCAGATAGGCGAGTGATCTTCAATTCCAAAGTGTCTCTCTTCCTGACAGACACTCTGCATATCTTATAGATACGATCAATATGTTATTAGTCAACAACCTGACGCTAGCCCATGAATTAATCCCTTTCTGTCAACCTAGCAGTTTCTAGTCCTTTGTAACCTCATCCTCTCAGTATGGATGGGACTTGGCTTAATCCAATTAAGGTAAAATTAACTTTTTTTCCTTGTGGTACTCTCCATCTATGTTAATTCCAATCTCTGAGGACAGCTGCTCCAAGCAAATAATTTTATGCTTGACCTTTTATGTGCAAGATTAAAGTGGTATAGATGTATGCATGGGAAGTCAATGAGCTGTCTCTATTTTCGGTCTCCTTTAACTTCCTAGTAGTGCTGGAAAATATTCAGCTCAACACAGAGGCTTGTTAAATGACAGTGATATATTTATTTGGGTTGCAAAAAGGACTCTGTCACATTAGCTTTGTGTTTAGCATGTGTGGTACTTTTGTCTTTTTGAAAGGTAAATTAATAAGTGGTGACAGTTCCGTGGATCCTATTGTAGATTTGTCAAGCAAAGGCTGTTAACAGTCTATAATATGCAAAACTAATCCTTTATATTTCTGGTACTTATGTCATACAGTGACATTACCTGCAGAGAAAAAAAGCACCGATTGGAAAGATTAGTTCTTTCTGAGTCAAGGCATTAAAGCAAGGCTTTCTCGTCATTTGACCAATACAAAGATCATATTAGGATAGCATAGCAGCTTTATTCTTAAGAACCTAGCATACTCAGCTTTGAGGCTCAGGGACTGTAATGTTTTAAAGATTGCAGATCTAGTAATCCCCAGGGCAACATCTGAAAGGAGCTTGTCTCCGGGGCAAAACTGTTTCCAGGTCCTCTTCTATGTATCCCCACCCTCGCCACTTAGCTGGCCTTGGTTCTCTGTCTAACCTCCTTCAAGGCATTTAAGAAAATCTTGCTTTCCTCTCCAAATAAAACCAGTTCCGAGGAGAAGATAGATAGCATTTCCACTTCTGTGTGAATTTAGAGAAATATAGTGTCTCTTTGCAGCTCTGTGAGAACAATAGTCTTTGACCCTACTTCAGAGAAGTGAAATATTGATGAGAAAGCAACAGAAATATTTTTACTTCGACAAACTCCGCCTATCAGTTTTTGTTGACAAGTGATTATCGCTAAGAACAACCGTAAGGAACAAAGATTCTACGAAGAGAGAGCAGGAAAAATGGTCAGCTAAGGCTGATAAAACACTGATTTATTTTACATTTTTTATCAGCTGCAGTATCCTAACGGGTATATAACCTACATGTTTATTATAAAGTGTTTTCATAAAATACCAAACACCTATATATTTTGGCTATCTATGTTTTCAGAAGAGTCATTTCCTTTTATTTATTCTACTTGCAATGCATTGGGATGTCCAAATAGTAGATATTTTCTCATCAGTTCTGGAATATTCTGTAATTGTTCCTGTAAATAAAGATGTGTCTCATTCTCTTGCTCTTTCTTTCTGAAATTCCATATAGGTGTGTCCAGTATTTGCACTCTTAAAGTAAATACACAGTCAAAGTAAACATTTACTTCATGTACTATATATGATAAACTGCAGTATTTTATGCATTTGTGTACTTGCCGCCTTTTGTTTCTGCTGGCTAACATTCATTGTTATTTGTTTCCTTGTGTGCTTCGTAATTTTAGAAGTCCTGAGGCTGTGGGATTTACATTTTGATTCTTATATTAAGGAACAATTCTTGTACTAAGAATTATTTCTATTCCTCTAAAAATAAGTGTTTGCTTCACCCAGTTAGACCACAAATTCAAATGAGGGTCATAAAATTAAGAATTTTCAGCAAAGACTTATATTCCTTTTCTAAGCATCCAGGTTGAGAAAGAGAGGCCTTTCTCTCTCTCTCTCTCTCTCTCTCTCTCTCCTTCCTTCCTTCCTTCCTTCCTTCCTTCCTTCCTTCCTTCCTTCCTTCCTTCCTTCCTTCCTTCTTTCTTTCTTTCTTTCTTTCTACAAAAATATTTTTTTGTTTGATTTCTTTATGTCCTATACATTTCTATTTCATCTTTACAAAGAGAATGTATTGTTTGGATTCCAGGTAAATTCACAACATTTCCATTCGATTTCCCAAATTTGCCTAGCCCAAGAGTTATCTTCTGACCCTTGATTCCCATAGGGCTCTAAAATATTGTAATTTGTGTCAAAGTAAGATTTATGTCAGCTAATCTATTGCAAACCAATGCTCTTTCCAGAGGTGCCTAGAACCTTGGCCGACCCATAATAAACTGTTCTAACTAATGGTTAGTGTAGTCCTGTGCTAGGATTTGAGACAGACCAGGAAGCACAATGTGCTGGCTTATAAACATCGTTTATGAAAATGAACAAGTCAATGGTTTGTGCCTGGTTTCTATCTGTTCTCTTGTTTTCTTCTGTTGAGAACAGGAAAGCAGACTGCGTTTTGACTCCATCAACAGAAGGATCTAAAAGTCCCTCTTCCTTCAAGAAGGTCCAGTGGCCTTGTGGCCTAGGGAGCCCATCCCCTGGCCCAAGATGGCGATTAATAATCTGAAAACGAAGTGTGAGTTGCACAACTGGGAGAGGACTCTGGAAGTTGTGTGTTTAAGTCTTGGGCCTGTCTCACATTTGCCTGTGCTTTTCTTTCTCCTGCCAGGCTATGCACTTCCCCTTGTGTGAATACACCCTGCAGAGTGTGCGAGCCCTTTCAATTATCCGACCCTGTGTAATTGCTGCTCAAGGGTTTTGCAGATACCCTCAGGGCAAAGCCACCTTTGGAAAATTCCTGCCTCCCGCGGAAGTCCCGGTTTTCCTTCTCCCTTTGTTTTTAAGCCTCTTAGAATTTATTTTCTTGCCAGGCCAGCTTTCATTTTTAAATACTTTAAAAAATATTTTATTGAGCTGTTTCAGGTGCTTTCAGAGGGAAGGTCATTTATGATGCCTGATATGTCATATTGCCTGAGATGAAAGAAAGTGAAAATTATTATAGAAAGAGAAGAACTATAACTAAAGGAAACACCACTTATTATTTTCTCATCAGAATATCAAAAATTGCTTTAACTGAAATGAATTTCCAAGTGCTCATCTTGCATACCACCACTACGATCACCTTCATACACGCACACACGCCCACGCACACACGGGCACACACACACAATTACTTGGCACTATGTATATGTGTATATGATTTAAGTACAGAATTAAGTAATTCTTAAATGTTGGGGGATTTGCAATGTTTCCAAAATATTCTCACTGTATTTCGAGAATATTGCTGCCAGATGCTGCTGCCAGTTCACCATTAAGTACGCTTTACTTTGGCCTTAGATATTACCCCATACAAAACGATAAATTATCATAAAAAAGATGAAGCCTTATGCATAATTTTCATCCTAAAGTGAAAGAATGGATATATCATTTTTTTTTTCTCACTGATAACAGGTCGTAACGAGACAAGAAGAGAAAAATGACGAGTGGTTCAGTAAACTCAAAGAAGTCGTATGGGAACAGAGACGTACTCTAGTTCAGAAAGGGAGAAATAGGAATACAGGGGACCAAAGGCAAACTTCATCACATGTGTTTAGTTCGGGTCTGATACCCGCCCCCCCACCAATAACCTGTGAAGAAGCATCAGAGTTCAACCTAACATGCTTTCTTGGGCCAGGCTGTGTCTGTCTTGCAAAGGGAAATAGAGAGGAAGCTCGTCGCCTATGCGGGTCCTATCTGCTTGCCTTCCTTTTAATTGGCACCTGCCCCTTGTCTGAGTGGTGGGTGGTGGAGCCTCAGTGAGGGTTCTGCAGCAGAGCAGCTATGTTGAGCCAATTCCCTTCAAAAAGATCCCGAGTTTCGTTTCTGAGAGTAGGAAATGCTAGTTGTCTCATTTGTAGAGAACCTACAAGTAAACCTTTCACCTGAAAAAAGATGAAAGACATTCACATAGAGAAACCATCCAGGGACCCAAACGAGGAGACAGCTGGAGATAGACTATTTAAAAATCTGTGCTGCTGGTTCTGAAAACTTAAAAGAAGGATAAAAATTTCTGTATAGAGCTCAGAAAAAGTAAAATAAGGCACACAGTCTAGTGACTTCTTTCCATGGTTTTTTGCCCCTCTAGTTACCTGAAGAGGCAACTTTTCTTTCTTAAGAAACACATTGTTGTGAACTTAAAAGACAAATAAAAGTAATAATAAAAGAATCATAAAATAATAATAATAATAATAATAATGCTTCAAGGGCAGTATTAAAGTAAGAGTTGACTTAATTGAATGTCTGTTAAATAGTAGATCTGCCAAAATATTTTTAGGGTTTTGACAAAACCAGATAGTATTTTAATTTAAAATAGAAAACAGCACACTTGTTATTTTCAGCTTAAGTTTAGTGGTGAAATGAGCAATGGATGTTGTCAATCAGTGGAGATTCACGAATAACAGCTTCTTCTAAACTATTATAATTTCAATAAACCAATGTTAATAACAATGGCAGTAGCTCTCCTAAATTTGGATTTTTTTTTGTTTTTTTGTTTTTTTCGTAATGGGAGGCATAAAATCATCAGAACATTATTTCGTGCTCAGTTACATTCCCATGCTCCCTCTAACAGTTCTAAAGCGCAATAAAGTACACTACTACTTACTGCTCTGCAATGACAAGTGAAGCAAGGGATTTAAATTTTATAAGCCTTGTACTTTTTATCTGTAAAATGGAGGTAGTAATTATATATAACTCACGAAGTTCTTGTGAATAATTAAATGAATTTGTGTCAAAGAATTAGTTTAGAGTAGCTGGTATAAATTAACCTTAAGTATCATTAATAAATATTAGCAATAATTATTATTAAAATTGATAAAGAGGGTCAGAGAGAACATCAGAAATTTGGTCTCATAAACCTATGCCTTTTGGGAAAAAGAAAATTTAATTTAGTTTTCTGACTATGGGAAATTTAGAAAAACTTCTGACAATCCTATGGAAAAAAGGCAAATCTCCTGTTTTGTTTCCACATGCAGTAGAAGTGTTCACTTAAATTAAGGGACAAATAATTACTGAGGAAAAATAATCTTGAAAATGAACCTGGGAAAGTGGTTCATGGTGACTGTATTTTAGGGGTCCAAATATATAGTAATAAAAAGTATCTAGGTTTTCACTACTTGTTTCTATCGTTAGGTTTTTTTAAATCATGTATGTCAAGAAAATATTTGTTCCTGTTTTAAAAGGGATCATAAATTATAATTGTATAATAAAATAATAATATACATAAATAGTACAGTTTCTGTTACACACTGAATATCTTTTTAAAAATATTATCATTGTTTTTATCATTTTTACTATTATTACTCATATAGTACAAGGAGTATTTGAAAGCTCAGATCCTGTTTATATTTTAAAACAACATTTAAATAAGAAATCAAAATAATAAGAAATAAACTACACAATAAACTACACAGTAATGGCTACAGATAGAATGCTGATACTAAGCAACATTTTTTTTTTTGCAGCTTCTTATTCAATAGATGTATATGAATAGACAAAGCTCTCTTTCATAAAATAAGAATTGGGTACTTCTCTTTTTTACTTTATTGTTAGTTTTTAAAAAAAAAAAAAAAAAAAACAAACTCTGGAATGTTTCCAAAAATTCTGTTTTCAAATGTCATCCTCAAAGACTAAATCTAGTCAATAAATACTGTTCCCCTTCCTGTAGGCCTATGCTATATTACCATATTTACTGTGAATTACAGAGAAAGCCATAGACATATTGCTAGAAAAGGTTTCAATATACAAGATAGTCTATTCTTTTTGCAGTAAACACATAGTCGAAGGTTCAAATTTCAAAAGACAAGACACTGCAAGTGATCTGAGGGCATTTATACATAAAGTAGTATAAGACTCTCCCTTCACCTCCACAAAATATAATTTGAAATTGTATGAAGCAGTGAGAAGGAGCCAGGTACCAGGTGAGTAGTCTTTTCATTAACCACTCTTCAGTTTACAACATTTGCTTAGATGACTTCAAAAATGAACCTCAAAATTTTAACAATATACTTCCTCAACAAATATTCACATGGACTATAATACTACGTCTGACCTAATAATTAAGTAAAGTATAACTGTTATCATGGATACGCTTGTAAATCATCAACCGATCCAAATTTTACTTTTAGTTTGTCCACATTTTCAATAAGGGCATTCCTTTAATGTGTGTACATCTGTTTCTACGCCTGCCATACCAGTAAGATCAAATACACTGAAGGTTATTTAGCTGCTGGATGCTTTGCCAAAGATGACACAGAAGCCCCTTGCAAGGCCCACCTCGCATCTCTCTTGCATCAAGAAGTCACCAGGAGCTCCAAGTTTAACATATTGTATGATCCAGGTCATAAAGTAATCTTCCATTCCACATGTAATGTGTCAAATCCTCTTTGAAGCATTTTCAGCTGGTGCGGTGAATTTAACAGGGGCGTAAAGGAAAGATCTGTACACTGAAAACTCTAAGACACTAATGAAAGAAATTGAAGATGCAGATAAATGAAGATATCCATGTTCATGGATTGGAAAAATTACTATTGTCAAAATGCCCACCCCAAACAATTCATAGAACCCGTGTAACAACTATCAAGCTTTCAATAGCATATTTCACAGATATAGGGAAAAAAGTCCTAAACTCCCTGTGGAACCACAAAAGACTCTGTTTAGCAAAAGCAATTTTGGGAAAGAAGCAGGCAAATGTCAGAAGGGGGCAGCAAAGAGCTATCCGGGCTGGAGAAAGCATTGAAGAGGAGAAAGAGAAGTTGATTCAGTCAAGGTGGGTTCAGTTACCTCCAGAGTTGTGTCAAATCACATCAGAGCCGTGACCCAGGTTCACCTCTGACCTTCTGAATATTATTTGTCTTGGTCCCCCCCGCCCCCGCCTAAACATTTCTCCTCAGTTTTCTTGCCTAATTTTTTTCCTCTATATATCCATTAAATTCATGTTTTTCACTGTTCTAGGCATGGTCTGCTTTATTCTTTCCATATTTTCCATCTCTTCATTTTAGTTCATATCTTTTCATCCACTCCCACAGTAATAGTTACTATCAATGTGCCAATAGAGCTTCTGTTTACATATAAGACAGTCTTAGTGTCGATTAGAAAATCGTGCCGTTTCTTGGCAAATGGATTTCAAATCACTACCCTTCTCCAGGCTGTTGACATCCCAACTAGGGTTAAAAATCTCAGTCAAACCAATGGCCTTTTCATCCTTTTTCCTCATCTCCTCAGTCAAGCCACATGTTGCAAACCATAAAAACCACTCTTATATGTTAGGAATTCAAAAATCTCTATCACTATCTTCTCTTCCAATATTTAGAACCCCTTGCTACTTTCCAACCAGACATTTCCAAGAAAACTACATTATCTTCTCTTTGTCCTGTCCAGTGAATACTTTCTAGTTCTTACCCAGATTTTCATTTCTTTTTCCTCAAAATGCTCTATGTCAGATTTAAAGAAGTATTTTGTCTAGTTTGTTTCTTTTACTACTTTTCTTTATCTGTTTTTAGTGGTTTCAATATTATTTGATGATGAGTTAATATTGGAGTTCAGGGGGGTCAGTTCTCATATTTCCTACTTCTCTCTCTACATCCTCTGCATAGATGCTACAGTCACGTTCATGGCTTCAATGAGATACTGAAGACGCCCCAAATTTGTATTTATGTCCACATATATCACATCTTCACTTAGAGGTCACTTGGGCACCTAAAAATAAACATGATCAAAATATTATGCAACTTCTTCCCTGACCATGATATTTCTTGGGCTGAATACACACCTGTTAGCCACCAGATCATTTACCCATTGGCACAAGCCTGAATGTTTAAAATCATTCATGATTATTTGCTCTACATTTCCTTTCATCCCTCATAAAGAGTTCATTCCCTTCCTTCATTTATCTTCCAAAATACAGGTGCCCTTATCCCAATTCTCTCTGTTGCTCTTAAAATGACCATTTCTCCCTTACATCACTACAATAAAACTCCTAATAATCAGTTCTACTCTACTTTTATGTATTCCAACACAGCCTTCTACGATGTAAATTTGGTCAATGCATCACTCCATACATTTCTTTTTAGTTGCTCTACAGAATCTACACAAACATGCAAATTGCTGAAGTCCATTATTTGCTCTTTGACTATTGTACTAGCCAGAGTTCTCACCTCTATGACCCAGAGGGTTCTCTCTAGTTATAGTAATAAAAACAATTTCAATAAGAATAAAACAATCATAATGACAAATATGTACGGAGTATTTACTATGTGCCAAATATTGTAGTTTTCTAAATATATCAAGTTCTCTCTTGCCTCTTGTTCTTAGTGCTGGCTATACCTACTGTCTAGAATGATTTTGCATACCGTTCATTTACTAGCTCTTGTCCTTTAAATTGGATGCCAGCTCTTCCTAAGATGGATGCCCTGTGTTTGTATTCTCAAGGCATGTTATGCATGTCTTAAAACCAAAAAAAGATATGCTGACAAAACCATTATATAGAATTCAAAATGGTTGAAAAATTTAAATATATATAATTTTTGAGCCCGCAAGCCTACAGGGTGCACATTGTGGCTTAGTCTGTGGGTGGGTAAGTAAGTGCAGGTCCAGATTTAAGGGCTGGGAGAGGCTGAGCTGGGATGCGCTGAGCATCAGGCGAGGCTCAGGAGAAGGCAGAACCAGACCCAAGGCGCTGACCATTTTTCCCAGATGAATCCCATCCGGTGAGAACTCCTGCTGGAGGGCCCAGGTCTCAGACCGGGAGTCTGGCTCAAATCACGTGTCAAGCCAACTTCAATCTTCATCCACACCTCCTCCATCCTCCAGTCAGAGTCACAGTGCAGCAGCGCCTCTGCCCCAGCGACCCGGCCAGGGGTGGTGGCTAGAGCTCTGCCCCACAGGCTCTGCAGCTGTGGGACCTCGCAGAGGCCAGAAAGGGGCAGTGAACTGTGTAAGCACGTGCCCAGGGAGGAAGTCTAATGCCTTCCCGAAGGCCAAAGGCCCAGGCAGCGACTTGGTCTTCTGGAGAGGCCGCTAGTTTAAAGGTTTAAAGTTAAATAATCAAAGTACCAATTTATTCTACCGAAGTATTGGATATACAGTATTATATCATTTACATTTGACATACACATGAAGATCATTTAAAGTCTTCTAAATATAATCGAGACTTAAATATCTAGATAATTAAGGAGAAATTGTGGTTTTGGTATTTAGAGGCCACACTCTTAACTATATTTATGGTTCTTTTAGCAGTGCAGTGATAAATCTTACATGTAATATTATAATTAGATATGTATTCATTACATATATTATTTGGGGGGAGATTATTGCTATCTTGGGATCAGGCCTTATTGAAACCAAATAGTATTGTTAATCTATAGTTGTCCTGACTATGCACTTTCACTAAAGATATTTTAAATGAAATGTAAATCTTAGCTTTTTTTTTTCTAGTCAGCTGCATTTTAAATGTCAAGTTATATTTAGAATAATAAGCCCAATTCTCAGGCTTATGATTCAGATATCATCCTAGTTTAATATACCATAGGTAGATTTTCTCAACTTAATATGGAAAAAAAGATAAGTGAGACCTCATTGTTTTGAATTTCTACACCATTGAAACATGCGGTAGCCAAAACAAAGGACACAACATTCATCCGAGGAACTCAAAAAGAAAAAGAAAAGAAGAACACCCTCTATTCCATCAAGAGTATTTAAGCTCTGAATTCTTAAATCCTGGTTTTAGGTTTATTTAACTGTATTCTGTCTAGATGTCTTCTCCTAAGTATATTTCTGGCAGATATTTACTTGTTTTCCTTTCATGCTTTGGTTCAACTTTCTGGTATTACTCTTAACTTCTACTCATAACATTTTGTGTCAAATACTAAGAGACCTTTTCCTTATAATTAAGAAAGTAAAGGAATTCTCTTTCAGATCACATATGCCTCGACTAGGAATATAAATATCAGCTTCATTAATAAATTTCTTAGGAATGTATCCACATTTATTTTGTAAGAGTTATATTAAAAATAAAACAAACCTACTAAGGGCATGAGTAGATTTAAATTTATTTATTCCAGTAGCAAGAACTAATGAGTTACTCGAGAAGAGATTTTAAATCACCTTAAGGAGGATATTTGAGTTAAGAAGAGGAGAAAGTCAGTCCAAGAACTCAGAGCGCATGTGGAGAGAAGCTGATTTGAGCAAGGCAGATGCTCATTGACTATGCCCGAGCCCAGAGGCGTGCTTGTTGAACCAGTACAGCTCACACATAACACTATTTCAAAAGCACAAGGAACCAATCATGGGGAAATGCTGAAGCAAGTCAACTTTGGTTCAGAATAGAATTTGAGCGTTTCTTACTTTTAGTTCCAAAACATATTGTGCCTTCCATTTTCATTTACTTCAAATTTTATATGAAAATTAACATGTTGGAATGAATTTCCTCCACTAATCTACTCTACAGGCATGAGAAATGTGTTTTTTTGGTCGCTTTCAGTTATTGCATCAACATCTAGCTCACAGTTTGGCATGTAGGTAGAGTCTAAAATGAATCTAAAACAAGTTACAGAGGTAGACTGAAGTCAATGTATTGGTATTCCACCCAGAACCTCCAGATATTGGGAGTGAGTGCTGCTAGTACCTCTTAGCTGAGTCCTTATCCAGATATCTTCAGCAGGAGAGCTGATTTACTCAAAGTCATTCTCTGATTTCAGAAGCCACGTACATCCAAAGACTAGTCCATGCAGCATAGGAAGCCTAGAATGATTTATTTAGAGATGGATGACTATGAAAGGCCATACCAGCTCTAGAATTCCATATGCTATCAGTGAGGTCTTTGTTACAATGCATCACTTTTCTCTATGTTATTCTCCCTCTTTGGTGCTTTCACAGATGTGGATCCCAAGAGTATTTTTAATAAACTCTCTACATTTAAATTGTCATCTCTGGACATTCTTTAAGGATTCTGACCTGAGACAAGTATGAGAAGCATGTGAAAGCCAAGAGATATTTTGTTATATGTTCTCTGTATCAGAGACTTCTTTTTGAAGCACTTATGGTTTTCTGAATTAGCCATTATTTTGACAACTATTGCCACAGATTCCACTGTTACCTTGGACAAATCGTCCTTTCACAGAATTGAAGCGTGAAATTGATGAACGAATTTTTCAAATGAATTTGCAGAGGCTTTGGCCGAAAGTAAAACAGAGGTAGAAGGAATATGGTTCACACAAGAGAGAAATAGATTTTTTACTTTGACTACTTATAAACACTTGAGGTGAAATATGAATCTATAACAACAATATCTCTTATTTTTAGGGAAAATGTCTTTATGTTTTATTTATCTGGTTATCAATATATGCAGCATATTTGTAGTATTCAAGAATCTACTTGTAAAAATATTGGTAATGTTTCCTCTATCTGATGTATATATATCACAAACAATATATGATGTAATTCAGATTCTCATAGATAAATTTTTAATGTTTAATTAAAGATATTTTTTTATCCTTCATTCTTGACATGCTTATATTTATTTTCCTCATAGGATTTCTCATTTTAGGACTTGATTTTTCATTTGTCATCATGTTAACTGTTTTGCGTGCGCATTTAGTTGTTTGTAATGATAATTTTCAGAATATTCTTCTTTCATGGTCTAGTATACAGAATAAATCTAAATCTCTTGACAAAGATAAGCATTTTCAACATTGGGCCCTGGTATTTCATTTAACACTGATGGCAGCGGCCTGCGCTTTTTCCTAATTACTCCACACATCTACACAGTATTGAAGTTCTGTGGTTTTGCTCACTTACATCTCTTCTTTGAAATTTTAATTCATACCTGCTTTCCAGGTATAGCTTCTTTCCAAGAACTTATTGACACATCGAAATTGTAGACTTTATAATTTATAATCAAAGGATAAATTTTCTTTAAGTATCTTTGTACCAATAAGTTTACAATTATCCATTTTTACTTTTTACTTTTTAATATTTTCAATATTGTTTAATATGTATCACTTCTCTCTTTCATTAATTTGGGACTTCTAACTTATTGTTTGTTAAGTTATTTTATATTTTAAAAACTGTTTGAGGGAGGTCATTTGTTGAATTTCTCTGTCCATGTTATCAAGGATTTTTTTAAATTACATATTTGAACACCAAATCACCATGAAGCTGAAACACAAATGACTTTGAACATCTAATTACATTAATTAAGTTCCCTGTTTTGTAAAATGGAATAATACTTATGATTAAATCTTACTGTGAGGATGAAATATAATTTTATATTATATTCACTACCAGAAGCAGAAAATGATAATCCTTTACTATTTATCCACTATACCGTTTGGCCAGTCTCCCATTGGAAACCCAAGAACCCAGAGAAAAAGGACTAAGCATTAAATCTTATTTTTTCTTGAGTATCTGATAAACCCATATTGTGTATCATAACACTTACTATTAATTAAATATTCATTAAATAAATGATATTTGATAAATAAAATTTTGTTAAGTAAATGTAAATATCTTCTCTGAAGTCTTTATTCCACACTATGTAATATAAATATATTTTTGATATATCAAAAAACTTCAAAATGTATTGAAAATTATGTTTTGTTAAATTTAGATGACATGTTAATGATATCTAGGAAGTTAGAACAAGATGTGTTTATACAAAAAACCTGATCTTAGTCATATAATCTTGCTCTTAAATATCTCAGTTCTTAGGTTATATATTCTAGGTACATAATTATATTCTATGTCAAACAATTATCAAAACAAATAATGACAGGCAAGATTTGTATTTCCCATACTCATATACTTTTGTAAACACAAGTACTATGCATTTGCATTACAGTATAAATGTTATTCACACATATTGAAATTTTCTAACCTGACTTTTTCCTATTGATATTTTTGCATTTTGTAGTTTCATTAGTTTTTTAAATGAGGTGCTTATCCCTTTATCATCATAAATATTCTTATCTAAAGTACTCTTTATTCTTAAAACTCAGTCTTCATATTTCCGTGTCGAATTTAATCTTTATAGATCAACAATGATAGTACATATTGATAAAATTCTCACCTTTCAGAACTTAACATTTCCACTTAGAGAACTAGTAAATTGTCAAAGGAGGAGTGATATAATTGATTTTATCATTGTTTCTGCCTTGCAATGTCAGCAACTTGACTTGCTTCAATTCAAGTGCATCTCAATCATTATATTCAAAGACAATTCCTTTACTCTCCCACCCTCAAAGCATTCTTGGCTTCACTCCACATTTTTTTTTTTAATAGTGTTAGCTTTTTTCTATATCCTCATGTGTAAAAACCTGTAGTTAATATGCAGAGCATCTCAACTTGTAATCAGTACTTCTGAAAGGTTGTTACCAATTATCTCTAAGGACCTTACAAATCCTCAATCAGGAAGAGATGCCATGCCAATCTAATTATTTCTTGTCCTCAGCCTCACATCAATGACAAAATTACATATCTACTAACTATCAATGCAATCAACGATAGTCGACTTAAAATGTTTATTATTTTGTTTATGCTATTACAATGGCATACTACACATATATATGTATAAGTATGTGTACTTTGCATATACACTTATTGCTATATAACACTTAACTTGTTTAGCAGTATGTGTTGCTTGAAGAAATGCTGTCTTTCATTAAGCAGCCTATCTTTATCTTTTTTTCTCTAAAGAATTGCAAACCTGATAGCTCCGTAGTAAGTGCAAGATGCTTCACAGTATTTAAATTACTGTCGCAGGGAAGTATAACTTGTTCAAAATCCTTCGTGTCCTATTTAAGTCATTAATTAGCTTCTTTTTTAAAACATTAAAATCACAGGAGAGGAGTAGAAAAACGTTGACAGGGGAAATTTTAAAACTTAAGAATTTAGAGTTCATTTTGTTTATACTATAAGTCCGTCAGTGTTATAAAAGCATAGCTACCTCACAAAAGTGCTTTGTAACACAATATTTGCAGTTTTAAGACTATAGAAAAATAAAAAAAAATACAGAAGTTTTAAGTGACTAATAAATTTGATTCCAACACATAGTGCTATGTAGGTTAAATCTGAAAGGAAAAAAAAATAAGAAAAAAGTGTTCTTAGATTTCGATAAATTTGTAACACTCTGTCTCAAAAAACAAAATTCTAAATTCTATATTGTGGATTATGTAATACTCTGTGTTATGTTGTTTTGTGGTGTCTTATGCTAGTATTTCGTAGGTTTAGATTAAAATGTTTTATAAATTTTTTTATACAGGCTGATAGCATTCTCTTGCTATATTTAATATTTTTCAAAAAGTAAAAACGAATAAATGAGCACTGTGATAAATCCTAAGTACCCTATACAGAAGAAAAAACATACTTGAAAGGCAAAAAGACAGATTATTAGGAAAAGCCAAGAGGTTAATTTAGTGCATGATTGAAACAATGCAAATAACCAGTTATCATATCATAATTATAGGAAGCAAAACACATCATCGAGCTAGAAGGGGAAAAGAGATTGAAAACCAGTCGCGCTTGGCATTAATGGTTTCCATGCTCTCGAAGAGTACAAATGTATCCGACTAAAATGAAAAGACACAATTATTAAGTAAATAAATATTTAGGTGTAAACTCTGGGTTCTTTTTGGTTAAACATTTAGCTCTTATTTTTTAACAAATAAAATATGTATTTTTTAATTATTAAATGGAATATGTCACTAAATTATTTTATAATAAGTTAATATTCCAAGTGACGAAGTTGAAATTGGCTTTGGCTATAATAAAACCTTCAATTATTTTGGATTTTGTGTATTATCTCTTTATCTATTAAAATCTGTTAAAAAATGAATTCATTTAAGATTTAGCACTTGTTTATTTCAAAAAAGAGACTTTAGAAAAAAACGTTCTAGGCAAAGGATCTGTCTTCTTAAAGTATATTTTCTTTATCCTTTTTCATCATGGATAAAACAATTTTAATGTGTCATTTTGAAATGATAAAACAAATTAGTAGAATTACTTTGGAGAAATGGGTTTAGTATTGATATTTTTATTTAAAACTGGTATATGATTTTTATACAAATATAAGATGAACTATATGTATATTTATACACATAAAAACACACTTACACCAGACAAAGTAGACTTTAAAACAAAGGCTACAACAAGAGAAAAGGAAGGACCCAATAACTCCACTTCTGGATATTTATCCAAAGAAACCCAAAATACTTGTTAGCAAAGCTCTATGCACCCCTGTGTTCACAGCAGTCCTATTTACAATAGCTAAGATGTGAAAGCAACCTAAGTGTCCATTGGTAGACAATTAGATAAAGAAGTTGTGGTACATATATACAATAGAATATTACTCAGCTATGAAAAAAAAATGAAATATTACCATTTGCAAGGACATGGATGGACCTAGAGGGTATTATGCTGAGAGAAATAAGTCAGACAGAGAAAAATAAATACCATATAATTTCACTTATATGTAGAATTTAAGGAACAAAAGAAAGAAACAAACTAAACAAAAACAGACTCAAGGATACAGCGAACAAACCAGTGATTGCCAGAGGGAGGGGTGGGGGTCTGGATGAAAAAGTGAAGGGATGAAGAAGTACAGATTAGTAGTTATAAACCAATCATGAAGATTTAGAGTACAGCAAATAGTATAGAGTATTATAATGGTTGTGTGTAGTGCCAGATGTGTGCTAGAGGAATCGAGGCTGGGGCAGGGATCACTTGATGGATTGTATAAATGTTTACCAAAAAAAAAAAAAAAAGAAGAAGAAAGAAAAAGAAAATAACTAATTTATTCTAATGATTTCAATGATCACCACCAAATCTACATCTTAAATTCTGATATTTCTCACAGGAGCCTTGCTTTCCATACTAGGTTTTCAACAAGGAGACTGCTTATGGCAAATGCTATAGGAATTTTTTATGCAGCTGTTAATTTTGAAAGAAAAGTTTTTAAAGTTTAAAACTAGGATATATTTAAAACCTGTATGAAAACTCAGATGCTACATTCAGGTTATAGTAATTTTCAAGATGATTGTTTTGTGATAGGTGTAGATGTGAAAAGACTTGCCAGTCCAACTGGAATATCGGAAAGCAATAATAACATGTATTTATATGAGAATATGCCAATAAGCTTTACTAGAAACTAATTTAGTAGTTTTAGATACATAAATATTGTTTTAATATTCACAATATCTAATTTAATTAGATAATTCAGTAATTTTATTTTCCCAAGTATGAAGAATTGTGATTAAAAAATTATTTTAATAAAATATTCCTATTGAAATGTGCTATTTCAATAACTGAAGAAATTTCATGTATGATCAAAACAATAAATATACTTATTTACTAGTTGTAATAAAAGAACTATGTTGTTCTAAAACAGAGGTCTTCTCTGAATAAAACTAGTTACTTTTAATCAATCATTAGAAACACAATTTTGAATTATTTAGTATTACAGAGTGAACATATTAAAGTTCTCAAAACCTTGCAACTAATTTACTTTTTATTTTGATACATTATAATGAAAAAAAAAAAGACAATCTGGTTTATTTACTCAACAGGTGAAAGTGTAATTACCATGCATGCTAAATTTAGTTCTTTTAAACACAGCCTGAGGAAAATGGTTTACAACTATGTCATTTCTCTACCAATTAAAAAAAAAAAAGTGTTGTGGATATTTTGAGTGTTTGTCATTATTGAAGTAGTATGACAAAAAAAAAAAGTGAAACTAAGTCTCAGAGATTGTATTATACCAATTCTATACTACAGAATGAACTGATGTCTGCCATTAATACAGAACTGCTAAAGTTAACATTTGTCTTAGTCACAAAGTAAGAAGGATAGAAACTTAACACATGGACTACAGTAAGCTATAACTCTTTTTAAGAAAGCATTGCTATGAAAGCTTTGACAAAAAAAGAACCACAGAAAGGCATTCATGGGTAAATTGGGATATATTGTCAACAATGTGGCTGATTTCACATGTTCAAAGCCTATCCATAAACTATTTTGACTGATAGCTTAACTGATTTCTTCAGTCATGACAATATCCTTACCAGACCTCCCATATCTGAAAACTGTTTTTCAATCTTATTGGTGATGACTTCATGAAATTTCTGCTATTATCCTATTCATCTTTTTGTTCTAAACCAAATATTAAAATAAGTTACAATTGGGACTTTATATTATGCATAGCATTTTGTCCCACTGTTTCTGTTTCTACCTGTGCAATTAACATACAGAGACATCTTTCAAATAGGGAAAATTTCTTTTTCATCATTGTCATACCACAGTGCCTATCAAAGCACTTTATATGATTAGAATGAAATATACAAATGAATCAAGATACCTAATGATTGGCCCCTATTATGATGATAATTTAGTGTGGATAGAAATCATTTCTGTTTTCTTCCTTGTCTATAGTTGTCAACTTTAAGCAAACAAGAATATCTTTTCCAAATGTCTTCTCTGAACAAGAATAAGCAGGCCCTTGTGTAAAGTAATCACCATTCCAGGAGGCTGTATTGACTGAAATTATAAATATTTTTCAAATAATGTTATGCATTAAGTGGCTTATTGAAAAAAGTTGTATGTTTTCAGAATAGTTATACTATGTTTGAGTTCGCTATCAAAATACCAAACAGAATAACCTATATTAGATCTATTGTGGACAATTGAATTTTTTTTTGATATTTATTTGCTGTAAACTGAATTTAGCAAATAGTATAGATTTTAATCTCTGAATTAATATAAGTTAGCATGATTGTTATGAAATTCAGTGTTTATATATGTCTAATCCCTATGTTGTATACCTAAAACTAATATAATTACACCAACTGTAATTGGAAAAAAAATTTAAATTCATTTCAAATACTAAAAAAAAAAAAAAAAAACATGAAACTCACTGCTAGATTTCTCTCACACTACCAAAATATAAACAATGGCCATGACAGGCAACTAATGACATTGAAAGAGGTCTGGACTGATGTCAGATAATCTGAGTCCTCCTCAGCTCTGCTGGCACTAGCTTAGTGTCACTTTCAAGAGAACTCCTCCGGATCTCAATAAGTTCATCTACAAAATGGCGATTGTGATGCAAGCTTTTTTCCTCTACCTGTAGGAGTCCTGTGAGTTTTAAATTAGATAATGCATGTGAAAACATTTAAGGCAATATTTAATAGATAACAAAAGATTACTATATCTTGAATTGATACTTATCTTTATTTATTCTTAGCACATATGAATGCTCAAAGTGGGTATCCTTGTTTTTATGCCACAAATAAAGATTGATGATTCCCAAACCCTGTCTCTAACCCTGAGTTCTAGACTTACATTTGTCTTCAACTATATACATTTTTTACTATACTTTTCCACAGGTGTTTCAAACTCAATATACCTGAACTAAATCCATCTTATAATACCTTTCTTCTACTAGACTTGTACTACATCCCCAAATTTGATCCTTCATTTGTAATCTGTCCCATAACTGGTGCCACCATGTACTCCTTTATCTGAGCCAGATAATCATCCTTGATTCATCTCTCTCTGTCACTTCTCACATCTCTATTCTATTGCTATTTCCTTAAGTCAATTTGCCTGAGTTATTTCAATACTCACTTAACTACCTTGCCTCTTTTCCTCCCTTTGTAATTTCTACACATTGCAGTCAGAGTAATCTTTCTTTAACTTTACATCTGATCCTATATTTTCCCTGATCAACTTCTTCATGTTCCCTCGTCGTTTTCAAATTAAATGTAAATGGCTCAGCACAATATAATAGAAAGTTTCATGATGCTGAAACTTTCCCATTGTCACAAGGTTGTTTTATTCTATTTGCACAAATATTGTAAGTGCCTAGAATTATTTTAGCCTTCCAGGTTTATCGTATAGGTTTTGCTATAAATGGAATAATCTTTATCCTGCTTATTTTTTCCCATCTTTTAAGATTTTATTGACTCGGCTATTGTTTTTGAAAAACAAATCATTATTCTTTCCACTGACCTCTCTCCCTTACTACCATTTTTTGATTAGATATTTTTCCTATATATTACCAAAACACGTCTATAATTTCTTTTAATTCTTATCTCTCTATATTGCAATCATCAATCTCCGGCATTAATCCATAAGGTCCTTGATTGCATAAAGCCATATCCTATTTGTATTTGCATGTATTGTTGAATGAGTAAATATATGAATGAATGTTTCAAACAGCAATGTAGTAAAAATCTGAATTTCAGAGAGACCTCTAAATTAATCAAGGAGTAAGCAACGAGAGTGCAGTGCTAATTTTAACACAAAATATGTTATAGGTGCATTTCATTAAGCCAAACTATACATGCAAACAGAGAAGGGGTTCTCCTGTATGGAGAGAAAATAAAGAGCAATTTTTGAACATCTGTTTGCAGACAATTAAGAAATGGGTGAATAAATGGAAGAAGTAGTCCTAACAATAACCCAACCCTTATCTGCCTTTGAACCTTATCTCCACTGGTATGTTAATAAGCAACTCATAATTAGCATAAACATAGAAGAATTCTAGATTGTCTCTCAAAACAAACATATTAATTTAAAATTTTTTCCCATCTCAAAAATTGTCACCACAATTCATTTAATTGCTCAAGTAAAAATGCTAGCAATTTTGTAGGTAGTTTCCCTTTAATACTTGTGTGTATTTTTAATAAATGATCATGGATCATGATCTGCATAATTTATCATGCTGTGGCTGGAGACAGACACAAAAATAAAATAACAATTCTAATTTCAAGTTACTGGGTATGCATAGTATAATAAGAACTAAACAAGAAGAAGATACCGAGTGTTCTGGAAGTGTAGAAGAAATCAAAGAATTGACATGATCAGATCCATACATAAATTGGTTTAAAAGGAATACAAGCTAAAGAATGTAAAATTGGTGAGAAGCTAATTATAATTGTTCAAATATGAGAGTAAAATAATTAAACTAAGGAAAAAAATCTTTTAAGGTTGATTTAATGCAAAATTGGGAATTAGTCAATGCTAAGACTTAATAGTGAAACAGAATACTGGTGTTCTGTAGGCCTTGGTCAGGAAGATGAAAATCCTGAGCTAGACGACTCAATGAGTCTAAAAATTGGAGCGATCTAGAACAAACAGAATGTTCTGATTCCGAGTCTTTTAGAGACTCCAGGGATTACCATTGAGCCTCAGCTCTTCATGTCTCAAAACTTAAAGAGTATTATAGAAGATAATATAAAATAAAAGATAGCAAAATGCTTAATAATCAATAATGATTTGGTCTCCAAGGTTTTAAAATAATGCTTTGACTAAATTTATAGAAAAAACAGGGATTATCAATTTATATACCTTGTATATACTTACTGCAATATGATAGGCGTTGTTTAAATTTGCAGTGGATACACTAAAGATTTAAAGGGGTGGGTATTCAAGCAAGTGCTAACTTTATATGGTAGGCTATGCTATTTCAGAAGGATTACTATATTATGTAAAAAGTAAGATTCCAATTTCAGAGAATACAAGCACAGAGAAAATATTTAACTGTTCAACTTCACAAAACACCAATTCAATTTTTTTTTTATTTCAATTTTGGCAGAATGCATTCTAATTTCTTCCAGTACATTTGATTCTTCATTTTATACTATTCTGTGATGCATTACAGCAATTCATTCTTGCCAATTAACTGAGATTTCTGGTTGACAGAATGTCAGTTGATACACAGTTCTTTGAATACATATTCGATAATATGAGTCCAGCAGTTTCTACAAAATGGAGTAATTTGGGTCTATGAACTTTGACATTAGCAGTTTTCAAAATTATATTATTGATAATGGAACAGATTTTGCTCATTCTGTCTGTTATTATTTACTTTACTTTTACAAATGAAAAACTAGTTGATAAAAACCTCAATGGTAAGACTGCTGAAATATGTTTCTCCTCTAAACATTATAATTTAGTTGTTTTCTCAACAATATGTTCCTGATTATCTCAGTTATAGAATAAGACACAATGTATTTTACTGCCATTTCCTTACTGAGCCTAATTTACCATTTGTCATTACTTAGCAAAAGGATATCACCAGCAAATTGACCTAATCGCTCACTAAGGAAATTTGCATCACGGCAACAGAACAAAATGTCTTTCATTCCAATGATACAATAAGCAAGATAATTGTCAGAAAACATACAGAATGCAAAGAAAATGTACTCAAAATATTATTGGAAAAGACCCACATTATATTTTTGAGTTGCCACCAAATCAATTTTTTCGCTATTTAATATTATCTTTTGTCATAATAACTCCTTTTATCATTATCAATGTGAGCAGCTCTGTAGTTGATTTGATTTAATCACTAAGCAACAGACTGATGGTTTATTTTGCAGCCATTGTATTATATCATTTCAACATTGCTCTCATTGTTCAAAGTTCTGGTTAGGGTGTTAGGTAGAATTAACATCCAGAGATAGGATGGTAGATTTTTAGGGAATGGTACCACAGAATATTTTATCTATTTATTTTATATCATGAGATGTGCATCATCAAAGCCAATATAACTTGGATTTTTGAATCAGGTTGCTTTGCATACAAACCTTGATCCTATCAATAGTTAGAATTTTATTTATTTATTTTTTGAATACTGGTGACTTCGTTTGTAAAATGGAGATAATGTTTTCCATTTTCAGAGATATTTTTAAGATTAAGTGTAGTAATAGGTATAAGGTGTTTCTTGCTAAAAGAATTATCCCAGCAGCATCATGATTAAGAATCTACTTCTCATACTCACATGAACCCACTCTGCCACAAGTCTTGTGCTGTGGCCAAATCAGTTAATCCCATTATTCATGTTTCCTCATAGGTAAAATAAAAATTATTCCTTCAATATGTATTGAGCACTCACAGTGCCCTGATGGATTTTATAACATAGCAGGGAAATAATAGTAGAGTAAATTTGAGTATTAAAAGGAATAATGCAGGCACTATGCTTAATAATCACTAATAATTATTCTATACAATATTGGTTATAGTCATTATTGCATGTGAGAAAACTTAAATGTGCGAGAATTTAAAGAGATATAGTATTGGAGTGGGAATTAGTGAAAGATGCCTTAGAGAGAGAGAGATAAGAGACAAAGAAGGAGATTGGAGCGGGTTAAGGGGACATTAGGATGGGGGAACTGTCTAACCAGTATTCTAGAGAGAGTCTGAGTAAAATAGTAGTGGGAGGAAAGGATTAGAAAAAAAAGTTTGATCACAGGGCTTTTTTTTTTTTTTTTTGCAGGGCAGTGAGGAATTTATGTTTTATTCTCTGGGCAACAGGGATTCCTGATACCTTCTGAAGTGAGCAATATTATTATGTGAATAATAGGGTGAATGGTCAATTAGATGTCACCTCCCCCTCCTTAGAGAATGTGAAATTCTTTAGACCCCATTCAAGGTCAAATTATTTTAGGGGATGCATATTTTAAAATATAATGAATTAGTCCTATCACCATATTACGTATTATAGGTTTGTGGTCTTCTGATATATTCTTCTTAGAAGAAAATAGCCTTGAGCAAAGTTAGACCCCTTCCGAATAGTAAACTGTTGTTTACTTCTCCCTGTCTCTGTTTTATATTACCCGAAAATATAAAGCTGCAACTTCAAAGTCATTAGGAATAGAGATTCTGTCCTACACTTGAATATCCTTCACATGAAGTGCACTCCAGAGGAAGAATTTAATGATTATAGTAACAGACTGATGCGCTCAACACCCCTGAAATTCTGGCATGAAGGTCATTCTACAAGGAGTTACTAGAAGCAGAGGCACACAGCTCCGCTCAAATTCAGAGTAAGCTCTTCAATAGGTTGCTTCCAGAGGTGATCCTCAGTCTTGTTTCGTTGTCAGGCAAATATTTCTAGTTTTATTTTGAATTTAGCACTGTTGCAAACATCAAAAGAGGGAAGTTTTGATAAAAACAACCTCTGTTTCTAAGAGGAAATATACCAAGTTTGCTATATTAAGCTAGAAACTGGATTTTTAATTTCAACCTAGCAAGTAATTCAGAAATGTGAATGCTCTCACCTCAATGTCACATCTTTTCTCTCCAGAGTAAGTGTTAAAAAAGCACACTCACTGCTTATGCAAAGTCAAAGGATTAGTGCCTGTGTTAGAAACAAAATGTGCTCTTCCAAGCTTTACCGAAGACGCAGATATTATATTGTTATATTTTATACATTCTTCTCATTGTCCAAAGAAGTAATTAGTTGCCCTGTGGTATACTTTTCAATCTTTCTAATAATAATGTGTTTAACTCATCATCTAACTTGGTTAAGTAGGAGGAGTACCCCCTTAGCGAAAAGAGATTAAAAAGAAATATTAGCATACTGGGAGAAAAAGAATAGCAGACAAAATTAACCAGGAAAGACTAAATTTTATAGGAAAGATTAGAACACTATCCCAAGGTAGGCTGTGAATGACCTGAGGCCGTAAGAGCAGATATATCAAGGACAATAAATCTGCCTAAACTTTACTGATGTTAGTAGCACTGTTAATAACTCCAAGTAAATTTGCAGTTTTACTTTCTAATTCTGACTTGAAATGCTAGGATTTGTAAAGAATATCACTCAAGCTCATAAGAAAGCAATTATTAAATACTAGATACATAACTCCTAAAAACCAGAATCTTTCCCAATTTGTTCTGCAATGAACAATTATCCTGTAACACTATAGCTCACATTTACATTTTAGCCTAAGGTATTGCAGTTAGGCTCACAGAACTAGCTGGCCATGAAGGTGGTAAACATGGAATAAAATGTAACCAGGAAAACAATTCCATTTTCTTTCTCAAAAACTATCTTGATGATTTAAAAGGATATAAGAACTCACTTGTTAAGGCAGAAAGAACCAAAACTCTTATTTCTTCCCCACAGATGTATACTAAAAATAGGAAATAGAAATTTTTTAATTAAAAAAAAAAAAACCCAAACCCTTGATTGAGTTATTTTAATAATGTGAATCTTGACTCTCAAAAATGTATATTTTTAAAAGTGTTACATGGTATTGGAGGATATATATATGTATGTATGTATGTATGTATGTATGTATGTATGTATATATACATACACACACACACATATTTATGTACACACACATTTGAAGATCTGACAGAAACTCTGTGAAATACCAGATGCTTCTGTGTATGCGGCTGATTGAGAACTTTAAATTTTGATCCCAAGAACACTTATGTACATTTGTAGTCCTTTTACATTTTCTTTTGTTTATTTTATTATCACTAAATAGCACCAAAGCAATCATCACTGAACATTATTAACATGGGCATTTTAGTAAATAATTTAGCATTTTGCACATCCACATATTTACTATAATCTTATTCTTCATATTGACTCTATCATTAAAATAAAAAGTATGTATAACCCCAGAATTTCCTGCACAGACTTCAACAACAGGAATACATTATTAATAAAGTAAAATGGAGTTTACATGTTTGTTTTCACCTGTTGGCCTTTAAGCCTGTAACTTTTTCTTTTAGCCTCCGAGCAGTACATGTTAACATTCAGGATGTTTGTTAACACATGTAGACATGCGCCCTTCCCAAGTCTGGAGTTTGTTTATATATGAATTAATGAACTAGATTTAAAATCTGATGGGATTATTTCTGTGTGATCTTTACCAAATTTAACCTCCAAGAAATTCAGTTTCCTTGTTTATAAGATGGAGAAATTAATACTCATCTCTTAGAGAAGATCTGAGTATTTAAATAAGTATTAAAAATCTATTATATTAGATTTTTGTATCTCTGTATCACTGTAGTAATTCCTTCATCAGTAATATATACAAAGGCATTGCTAGCCATGTTAGACAATGTCCACCAAAATTTACCCATTGACCACGTTTTACATTTTATCATTTTAGAAAATAGTCTGTCTCTATAGGTTTATATAAAAGCAGATTATATTTTATTTAAGGAATATAAATTCATATATTACTCAACATCCTACTAATAGAAGAGAAAAAAGTTTCTTTAGCCAATAAAACATTTTTAATTAAATGAAATTTCTTTTTAGTTGGCTGAGTATAATTCTAGGCCCCCAATTTAAAAATATCTGCCTGTTAGTATTATTGTTAAATGATTTCTACTGTTTTTTTTAGATGATGTTGTGTTCAGAGCTCATATTATAGGTTCTATCTAAGCAAAAAAAAAAAAAAAAAAAAAAATCATTAAGAATACTACTTATTTATTTTGTCTAATAACTTATCCCAAGAGGAATTTGACATAGAGACTTTCAGATCCAGAATTCCTGGTTTGAACATCAGTATGGCCAATGACTGAATTGATGTTCTTAAGTAGTTACTTAAAGTTCACCTTCCTTGATTTTGTTGGTGTAAAACAAAAATATTAGTAGGACCTGTGTCATGAAATAACTTAAAAATTAAATGAATCAAAATTTGTCATGATACTAAATGATATGTTAGTATCATTATGTTGCTTCAGTCTCTATAAGTGGAATGTAGCCTTTTTGAGAAGGTCCTAGCTAACCCTTATCATGTAAATTTATTTTGAACACTCCCAAACCCCAATAAAGAAAATTTATATCTTAAAGAAAATTGTTACTTTTAAAAACATAACCAAGTGTAATAACTCTTCATCAAAGGTTGTCCAAAGGCATACTTTGAATTTTTTGAAATAGTGATCAAATAATTTTATTCAATCAATGCAAGTTCATAGATTTGGAGTGGTGTTAATTAAAACTTCTCTCTGGCAACTAACCACATATCTCCTAATTAAGATTAAATAGTGCAAGGCTTCTCGCTTCTATCTTGGGTGGAAAAGCTGGACAAAGTATCATTTCTATTCTAATAATAAGAACAAGTCAGATAACATACTAAACCATGAATCCAGAGAACAGAAGTCACAGAACAACCTAGACTAGAATTGAAAGAAAGGGAAAAATGTTCAAAAGAATATATGTTATTAGCATTAACTTGTCTGTTGCAATTGGAGAAAGGCAAGGTCCTCGTATGAGTAGACGGGAAGAATTCAAAAATTAAAAACGAATTACTAAAGGCCAAGTGTGAAATAGCATGAGGATCTAGAATCCCAAAATGTCGCAGACATGGAGAGTCTGCACACGTTCACAGGCTCTTTTCTGTAGAACACACTAAGTCCCCACAAAGACGAAACTACACAAAGCACTATACAAGACAATGTTTTCCTTGGCGATGCGAGGACTGGATGAGAGGAGAGACCACTGCTATCCTACCTGGTGCTTCCTTCATTGAAGAACAAATATTAAGTTACTACTAAGGGAAGGACAACAAATGCTTTTACCCCAGAACAAAATTGAAGAAGACCTGCAGCAACTGGAAGAAAAACAAAAAGAAAAGACCCTCTGCCCTTGGAGAAAGATTTTTCTTCTCCCAGACCTTTGGCGATCTCCTGCTGCTGTTAGCCTGGGGCCGATCCAGAAATTACTTATTCCATTGTCTCCACTGTTTGCATATCAAAAGAATCCAGAAATATTAAGTCTCTGGAAAATTTCCTTTTCCAACATGAGACCACTGAGAAATTTAAAAGGGCTGTGCCTTTCTTCCTTATGCAGATCCTTTCCCTCAATAAATGATTCACTGCTTTATGAGTCTAGATGTCAGCAATTACAGTAAGTACTCAATGTCATCAAATAGGTTCTGTGATTTTAAGCTAAATAATTATAATCAAACCATTTTTTTTTAAATCATAGGCTAAGAGTTAAGTTCCTAACTTCATCAATGTTATAAGTTATAACAATGTTGATAAAATGTTATTTATGGATCTGTTGTATATACTATGATCATTGCCATTGAGGTGAGAAATAGGATTAATTATTAAGCTTAAAAATTAGAAAGGTATCTGATAACTATAAGAAAATATTCAGGAATATCCATGTTTCTCTTCTACATTTACCTTGCTACTTTTACTTAAAATATATCATTGTTTTAGAATTTAAAAATGCCAAAGAGTGAGATTTTTAAAACTTTATTACCATTATGGCCACTTGCAACATATAATTGTACTAACTTCATAGCAAACTCACTAGGATTTAGTGTTCAAAAAAGTCAATTTTTTTAAAGTCCTTGAATATAAGTTTGTATATTTCTCACAGAAAAATGACCTAGATTAATATAATTCTGTAAAGTATTACAGGAACAAAAATATGTCAAAATGAATTTATAGTAAACTAGTAACACTAAACTGTTTCTTTTTTTCACTATCCATCACTTCCTCCATATTTTCTCTTCTTTGTCTACAAATATTAGATTCTATGATGTAACTCTTACAAGCATTATTATTTTTGACACTTGCTAATCAATCATATCAAATTGACAAAACCCTAACTTTAGTTAAGCCCAGAAATCTACCCCCAAGAAGTTATATATTACCTGAAAACATCTCAAAACCCTGTTAACTGGTATTTTTAAACTAATGACCATTGGTCTCATTGACATTTCCACTAATAAAATATACCACTAAGTTTACCTAATAGATTTATTTTCACATTTTTCATACCTCAAATTACTTCTCAATATAATCTCGCTTGTTTTCTGATGATAATATCATCTCTGATGGTAGAGAAATCTAGAACTTGGACCTGAGGATGCACAATCTCCAGTGTTCTTCAAGTTGCCTTGAAATATTTCTTGTTACTTAGAGAAAATATAAGTTCTGTAGCCCAGCTTAGGCTAACCTCTAAGTACGTAACAGTGTAGGACAGGATTGTTCACACCTTGGGATGAATGCCCTCTGCTATTGGTCCATCTGCAGCCCACTCAGGGTCCTTTCTGTTGGAACCTTGGCTTCACTGTGTGTGGGACATTTCTGCTTAGCTTGTGCTGTGGAATAATGAGAGTTCTTGGGATTGAGTGAATTCTAACACGTATTTACTTATAAGATTTTCCCTGATAAATGTCAGGTTGTATCTGCTCTTTAAGGCAGTGTGTTTATGATGCTCTTGGATGACAACCACTTTTCTACTGAAAGATAGAAACAATCTTTTGGAAGCTCATTTACCTTTTCTCAACTAAATCTGCCAAGAGAGGCAGTTTAGCCTAGTGCTCTCTGTACAGAGTTGTTTAGGGGAGTGGTTCTCAAATTCTACTTTATTCACACATAAGTTGCAAATAGTAGTGAAAATACATGCCAAGAGCAACATTACCTGCTTTTGATCTGGTGAGATGAGGCATAGGTATCTTTATGTTAAAACTTGATAATACAGATGCAGGTGGTTTAAAGATTGTTCTTGAGAATGAATGGGTAGAGAATGTTTTTCTAAGAGTATACTATGAGTGGTCACCTTTCACAGGTATGTATATTATGTATAACCTTATAATAAAAATAATAAAAATAATAAAATGATATGTATACATTAAAAAACAAAATAAATGGCAATTTGACCAAGTGAGCTTGGTTTCTCAATATTTTCAGATAATTATTGTGATATTTTCTATGTTTATTTTAGTTTGCTTCGCAGGGAAATGAGATTTGGTCAAATGTTGGCTTATTCTTAACTGATACAATGACTTTCCTTGAAAAATCATTCAAAATAATTTTTACATAAACAATGATAGCTAGTCAGTATTTGTATGAGTCTGTGACTGGTTTGCAATACTCTCCTAAATGATCGCTTAAGTCCACCACCAATCTTCTTAACTATACAAGTCTTTGAGAAAATATTTTGCTTTATCCAGTGCATGGTTAATAAAAAAAGGACAGCTCTTCAATGTGTGTTTAATAGGCTGAAGAGGAGACTTGTATTAGAGAGGATATAATTGAAACATAAGTAATTGAAGCATAACAAAAATCACTGATAAAGGCTTTTTATCACTTCAGTGAAGAGTTTAGTCTAGCTTTCGATTGCCTCCAATAATTTCTTTATATAAGCCTTCAGTCACTCTCTCTTTTTCTCATAGGAAACATTTGTGATGTCAGAATTACAACCCGAGGTTAGAGCACTGTGACATTTCCAAACTCTTTGGGGTTTGTCAAACACAGTAATTGTATTTACTAGAAGTCTCTCACCTCTCACACTCACACAGCTTAATCATACACACAGTGGAGATCTATAAAGTGTATAGGCCCAGGATAAAAGTAGTGTGTTTAATTGCTGCCTTTAGGTCACCAAGATATATCTGAGATTTTGAACATGGGGTAATGCTAACAGATAATTTTACATTTTCATTTTATTTTTTAATACCAGCATGAAAACTGAGATTGGGTTTTTCTGCATAGATTGCTAAAGCTCAAAAATACCAATTTAAAGGCTCTAGTCAGTCAGGCACATTTTATTTGAAGTCAGAAAACTTCCTATATTCTATTTTTAAATATTGTATATTTTCTGTAACTGAATGTATCAGAATTACTTTCATAGTAAAGTGAGAAATGGAGAATTATAAGTACTTCTAATTGAAATTTGTGAAGTTTCTGATGTGAAAGGTGCTGTTCGAAAATATTTTGAGAACACTATTCCTGAAATTTTGACAAATGAATTAGAAACATTTTATTTAATAAATTTATTCAGGTATTTTGTTGGTAACTATAATGTATGTTTTGAATGGTATGTATACTGGGAATATAAAGAATTGAAGGAAATATTGTATATGGTGTTTACATTTATGACAAAAAAATAAGAGAACTTATAAAGCAAACAGCACCTGATTGACCATTATGTCACCTGAGTGACTATTTGGTCATGTTTTAAACATCAGTTTCAAAGATATAATGGAAACATATAAACATATACGCAAAGATAATTTAGTACAAAAGGAATGCTGACAAAGCATTCCTAAGTTGCTTATTCATTGTATGTTTAAGTTAAAAAAAAAAACAGAACACATAATGAAGAAATGAATCCAACAATATAAAATTTTAATTTAAGAATTTTAATAATATAAAAATAAAAATCTTTGCTCTCTGAAAGACACTGTTAACAGAATAAAAAAAAAACAAGCCACAGACTGAGAGAAAGAAAGAAAGAAAAAGAAAGAAAGAAAGAAAGAAAGAAAGAAAGAAAGAAAGAAAGAAAGAAAGAAAGAAAGAAAGAAGAAAGAAAGAAAGAAAGAAAGAAAGAAAGAGAAAGAAAGAAAAGAAAATTAATTTTCCCATGTGTTCAGTTATCCATTATGCTCCAGGTTCCTATATATTCTTCTTTTTTTTTTTTTTAAGAAAAATGCCTAACCAATGATCAAAATATAACTACCTTATTTTCAGTAATAAGATAAATGATGCAAAGTTAAATATTCAATATTAATAGTGTACTTTGATGGTGCTGCTGGACATCTGGTAACAACATGCCTAACACTTCCAGAAAGAGAATAGATCAAAAAACTCTCATTGATATTTTGGGCATATTCATATAGTACGCAGAAAGTTATTACTGTTTTAAATTAATATTTGTATTTCTATATAATGAACTACAGAGAAAATAAATAACATGCCTTTTACCTAGTTCTAAAAATTAATGTAAACTGATCCTTTATCACCATACACATGGGAGAATAAATCCATTTATACCATATTAATATATGTTTTTCAATAAGAAGCACTTTGTATATACTGTAAAAGAATAGTCTCAAAGTAATGTGTCTAGTTAAATATGTTCCCATGAGCCTAAATAAATATGTCTAGTTTTTATTCATGAGAAAAAAGAGGTCTACTTAACAGGGTTAACTGATTACAATATGACTGCAATTCGAAAATGTACAGTGCCATTTTTATACAGATATATGTAGACATGTTTCATTCGTGAATAGGCTAAATTTAAAAACACTAACCACAACAATAAAATTATGCTTTCAATGACTTGGCTACATATTTAAGATAGTCTTTTCTGAGGAAGTATGCAAGAGGCTACCCCATCTACTTGAAGTAAGTTAAACAAATAAAATATGTCCTATAGTCATATATTGCAATATCATGACTATATTTTTACACTATTCTGTAAAACCATTAATATAAATATATTTGTTCTTATTTCTGTAATCATCCATCAAGAAAAGTATTGCTAACATTGCTTTACAGAAGCAATGAAACTAACTTTTAAAAAGGACAAGTTGTTGTTCAAGGTCACAAAAATAATTAGTTCAAGGAAGCAAAAATGTGGAGGATGCTTCACTCCTAAGTGATACAGGTTCCACTCTATCAAGTCATATCCTTTCATATTTTCATCTGTGTCATTTAGTGTTTATGTCATGATATATCAATAATAGTAATTGAGTACTTATTCTGTACCAGGCACAGTTCTAAGTTCTCCTCCATGTATGAACTGATAGAATCTTAGTAACAACCCTATGAAGTAGATATTATTATTACCTCCATTTGAAAGATGAGAAAACAGATAGCTAGAGGGACTAAGCTGAGCGACTCGCTTAAATTCTCATGACAGCTGATTAATATAGAATGGGGATTTTCCCCAGGCATTCTGCATTTGGAAATGAGTCTAGATAATATCACAATTTCTGCTTCAGAATGATTTTATACTGGTGTGAGGACTTCAGGTCCCCCTTTGTTCACATATCTGATGAGATCAGAATTAGCACTCTGATGTGTAGGGTTTTTTTTATTATTTAAAAAAAAAATTATTATGCCGACATTGGTTAACAAAAATCCAATGTTTCAGGTGTACAATTCAACAGTAAGGCATATATATACATTGTATTGTGTGTTCACTGCCTATAGTTAGATTTCTTTCTGTCACCACGTATCAACTCCTTTTACTCCACATACCTTCCTCCTCCCCCCTTCCTCCTCCCCTCTGGTAACTACTAGTTTATTGTCCAAGTTGATGAGTCTCTGCTTCTTTGTCCTGTTTGTTTGTTGCTTTTAAGTTTATATCCCACATATAAGTGATATCTGATGATTAGTTTTATGCTTCAATTTGGTCATACAAAGTTGCAAAGATATTACAGTTAGTCAATGTTCCTTACTTACTCAGTTTCTCCTATTGGTAATTTCCTACATTGGCTTGGAAGACCTGTCAAACCTAAGAAACTGAAATTGATATATGCATAAGCTAGGTGGCAACTGCATTGGCTGGAGGAATGCCCTCCATCTGTACATGCTACAAATATGTATCTATCTATGGTACTCCTTTCCCATGCTATTTTGTGGTTCAGTAATCAATAGCTGGGAATAGAAGTGTCATCACTTACCATTACTTTTTGTGACCCACTAGGAAAAATCTTATTTCGTATCCCTGTGACATTATACTCTGCCAATTTAGAGGTCTAAGTTCCAAAGGGAGCAATATTTCCACCAGGAGACACACAATGATTCCACGGAACTGGCAATTAAGACTACTGGTAGATTTTCAGTTCCTCCTGTTGCTGATATAATACTGACTTGGGTGACTGATTCAGAGTATCAACAGGAAATTAGGCTGCTGCTACTGCACAGAGGAGGTAAGGAAGGGTATGTTTGAAATACAAGGGATCACTTAGGTCGTCTCTTAGTGCTACCATGTCCTGTAATTAAAGACAATGGAAAGCCATGGCAACCATTTCATAGAGTACTACTAATGGCCCGGATTGTTTAATAATGAAGGTTTTGGGTCACCCCAATTGGCAAAGAACCATGACTAGCCAAGGCACTTATTAAGAGCAAAGTAAATATGGAATGGGTAATGAAAGAAGGTAGTTATAAATACTAGCTAAAATGAAGTTGAAGAAATGAGGACTATAATTCTATAATTGTTATAAGCAATTCTTCCTTATTTTGTTATGGATATGAATGTTTTGTTATGGAACAATTTTATTCCCTTTCTTATCCACTTATCATTTGAAATAAGAAGTATTAATAATACTTAACTTTACATCACAGTATTTAGGTTACAGAATTATAAAGAAAAAGAGGGAATGTGACCCAAGGACTTGCATCTTCTTCTATAAAAGAGATAAATTTTCAGTTGCAGGCAGGACAAGTATGTCATGTCAGGTGGAAGTATGACTCTGTTATTGTCTTTATTTGGAGATCGTGTTTTAAAGACATGTGTACGAGTGCCAAGTTGACAAAAGAGTGAACTGTGATGGTTAGTTTTATGTGTCAACTTGGCTAGGCTATAGTGCCCAGTTTTCAATTAAACATTGATCTGGATATTGCTGTGAAGGTATTTTGTGGGTGTGGATAACATCTACAATTGGTTGACTTTAAGTAGATTATTTTCCATAATCCTGGTGGGCATCACCCAATCAACTGAAAAGTCTTAGAGCAAAACTGAGATCTCCAAAGAAATTCTCTCTCAAAACTGAAATATTAGCTTTGGCCAAGAGTTTTCAGTTTTCCCTACAGATTTTGAACCTGCAACCCCCAAATCCTCAAACTCCACAATGACATAAGTCAATTTGGATAGATGGATAGATAGATAAATTAGATAGATAGATTAGATGATAGTTGATAGATAGATAGATAGATAGATAGATAGATAGATAGGTGATAGATGAAAGGAAGAGAGGGGGAGAGAGAGAGAGAGAGAGAGAGAGAGAGAGAGAGAGAGAGAGAGAGAGAGAGAGAGAGAGATCCTACTGGCTTTGATTCTCTAGAGAACACTGGAACACTGATTAATATATACTTGGATGGAAATAAAAAAGACTACTAATGTATTAATAATTGGGATCTTGTGGCAAAAATAGTTAATTGGTATAAATTACTAATTTCCCTCTCTTCCCACTGCTGTCCCCCGGCAGAATATAATTATGTTTCAGATATTCTCGCTCAGTATGTGTTTCTCTGTCTTGGACCACAGGATGGCTAGACCCACTTTTTAGTTTATTTATACATTATTTCATGGAAAGACTTCGGATACAGTTTGATGTTAAAAATATTATCTAAATAAACAAAATATTGTACGCAGCTACCTTTTCTTAGGTGAGGTCTTAGAGGTGTGTGTGTGTGTGTGTGTGTGTGTGTGTGTGTGTGTGTGTGTGTGTCTTCTCCTGTGCATCAGAATCAGTAGAATCAGACTTGAAGGCGCTTCTGTCTGGTGCATCTCCAGTAAGACATGCAAGTTCTTAATCAGCGACTCCTTTTCTCCAAGGTTGGACACCGATTCAACTAATTATGTCCTTTAGAGGAATCATCTCTCCATTTTTGAACAGGACTAAGTGAACAATAAGATGGTAAGTCAATTACTGTGCCATTTCATACTGAAACTGACCAAGTAGCCTCTATTTTTCTTAGGGAATTAGTCATCTTCTCTAGAAACTTGTTAAACCGCAGGCTAACACAACTTCTTGGACTCAAATGCCTTCTAGGAAACCAAAAATTCTCTATTACAAGCTATAATTCTGCTTATGTACCTTAAACATTGTAATAATAAATTGTTATTAGTAGCAGTAGCATTTTTTTTGTAAAGTGCTTTAAAAATGCCTTCCCAAATGAGACATTATGATATATCTATCCCAGTAATTATAAAAGAAATTATATAAACAATTTTAATAATACAGCACTACACGAAATAATATTTAATTGAATAATAATGAAGCATGGCACATTTGAGCTGTATTCAGCAAAGTTTTAAAGCAATTAGTCATAATAACAGTAAAAAAGACAAATTTTAAGATGCTCCAAAAATATTTTATAAATAGAGCTTTGTGCTAGTAGTAAGCTAATTATTTAAAGCCATGAAAGTAGTTAATTAGGGAGGAGATATCAGGATATAAGTTGGTGTCAAAGAGAGTGACTAGAGACACGTGCATCAGTTGCCAAAAGACAACTGGTTAAAACTCAAAGGACTAATTAAAATATAAGTGCCCAAATAAAAATAAGACTACAACGGAATAAGTCAATATCGTTACTGCAATAGCAAGACCCTTTACAAACAAATATAGAAATAAAAAACAACAAAAAAAAAGAGTGCTCTTGGCTTCATCTTTCTTTACTTAACTAAGAACAAAGTGTCCCTGAGAGAAATGTATTGACTAAATATGCCTCAATCATTTCATAAGTCAATCCTCCTAGGATGCTAATCTACCAGAACAAGATAAACACATGTATGTTTGTGAATGAATATGAATACTAATGAATGTAGTAAAAATTGTAATTCCACATGCTTTGCCTAAGCTTTCCTCAAACTTGCTTATGGAAATAATATTCACCACTCTGCTTTGAAACTGAAACATGGCAGATGGTCAACACACAGTTAACATCATACCGACAGGTTATCTATCTGAGGGAAATGCTGTATTTCCAAATACTGTAAGTCAAATTAAATATTTTTGAGAACAGAATTTGTGCACCAAGTATGTACCTGTAATACATGAAATCATATAAAAATGGCCACAAACAATAGCCATGTCTTTTATTTTCTATAGCTTTCATAGTGCACATAATTCAAATGGAAAGTACAATTATTAAAATTAAGCATTGCCTGAACTGTTTAAGATTTTGCATTTATGATAACAATTTTGTTGCTACTAATTCCCTATGGGGTTGAACATAATGAAATTTAATCCAGTTTAATAACATCAAAATTAAATAAGGTGACTAGGGATTTGGGACCAAAATAAAAAGGTATGATTAAAGCATTTAGAAGTTTTTGTTATAATCAATGATCATGTGCCTGGTTGATTCAAACTTATTTTCAATCAAATGTGACAGAAACACACAGACTTCTGATTTTCTGTTTCTCTGTTGAAAGACTATCTTCTTTTCCCTAAGATTATTAAATGTTGTTAAAATAAGTTGGGTGAAGAAAGAATACAGATATGACCTGGATAAACACAAGTTATACATAGTGGTGATTAGGCTTAGTATATACTATATTCACATATAGCATATACTATAAGAGAAAACACATTGTCATATATCATGAAATCTACCTTCTCTTTTTAAAAATATTAAGTATCGCTAATAAAAGAAAAACGCTTGCAATTGTAGTTGCGAATTGTCACAGGTTTTTAATATGCATCATGATTTAAGACATTTTAAAATGGAAAAATGATGTGCAACTTAGAATTGATAAAATGGTTTTTATATCACATATTTATAAAGAAACATGAGTCATTGGGCACATGAGCCCCAGTTATCTAAATAGGATATTGGTGCCTCTCTTCCTTTGTATTTTCTCTTAGTTAATTCAAATTCACTTGTGTCAATGCCAAAGTTCCTAAGTCTTACGCATATGAAATATGTGCTAGGTTTCTAGGCATGGAACAAATTCTCCCATGCAGCTCGCAGAAGGAGCCAGCCCTGCCGATACTTTGATTTCAGACTTCTATCCTCCAGAACTGTTAGACGATAAATTGTTTAAATCACCCTTTTTGTGAAGCTTTGTCATGGCAGCCCTAGTAAATTAACACAGTAAGACAATTTAGTAATACTTTATTAAAATATGTGTGATGTTATTTGAATAACAGAAACAATTATAGTAACAATTTTTATTACTCTTGTTAGACAAATAATCAAAAGCCCCATATTCCCAGTACTTTAATATAATGTCTGCTATTGACTGTTATTCTGCTCCTGCATTAAGAGCATGCACTTAAAAAGTTATGAATGAAGGATCTGAGAAAAAAAATGAAATTTTTACTACTACTAAGCAGTCAAAAAAAAAATATCTAAAATCATGCGTTTCCCTAGTGACTAATATCGATCACAGTGAATTTCCAGAGTTGCTTTATGTTACACACTGGAATAATTTTACTCCTTTGAATATATACGTATCTCTGTCTGTGCACACATACCTGCATGTTTGCGAGTGAGTGTTTGTGTCTGCGTGTTTTTGTGTGTTGAGGAAGGTGCCTTCTCCCATTGTATCTTATTGTTTTGCTTGAGTTTGGTTTTGGTTTTGATTTCCTTCACAAGGCTTAATTTTCAGGGCTTAATTACAGTGATAAAAAAGGTCACGTGTTGATTAAATTAGTGCTAGATGCTTTGTGCATCTTAAAGGACAGCTGTGCTGGCTTAACCTTAATTATTGTTTATAGGTAGAGTGTGTAGGGGAGAACTTTCTCTACCCTCTCAGGTTCTATAGGGGAGGAAAAATAATTTTCTCTCCACCTTTCTGAATTTTTCGCTGAGACACCTGAAATGAAAGACAGGTTAACAAGAGAAAAGCAAAAGGGTGTTAACAAGTATACTTCATGTGTACATGGGAGATAGATGCCCCGGGAAAAATAAGTAACTCGAAGAGATGGCTTAGAATTACGGCTTACATAGCATCTTCAACAATTAACACTATATCTGTGGAGACATAACAGGACACAGGAAAGCAGTTTTAGGCCTCCATGGACTGAGATAAAGGTGAGTTTGGAAAGTCTGTTACATAGATCCCTCTGGAGCCTTCTCCAGGCTGATAGTGTTTGAACTGATGGGGTGATGAAATTTCCTCTCACCTGGTAGAGAAGGGAGGAGGGACACCTTTGAAAATTTGTCACATTTTTAAAATAAAAAGGGGAGGGCAGGGAGCTTTTCTTGTAGTTGTTTTTTAATTGCCTTAAGCTCAAAATAATCCTCATGTCAAAATCACATATTTAGGGGTGGCATATTCTGCTATCCTTCAGTTCAATAGCTGATAGCTAGGTCTATGAAGAAGGCAATGAGCAAATTAACAGGAGAAAAGACATACGAATCTATTCATTTTTAATATTAAATGCATGAGGGTATCACGGGAAAAACGAAAACAACAGACCTCCAAAAAAGGAGATTTGAGATTTCATATACCATCTTAGTAAGGGAAGAAGATGAGGGAAATACGCAACTTAGGGGAGAGTAAATTAATTCTAGGAAAGACGAAGGGGACCTTTCTAACGTTTTTTTTTTTTTTTTTTTTTTTTCTCCCCCTGCAAAAACTGTTTACAGTTTGTCCAGGCTTGGGACGGGGCTCTAGGGTGGTTAAAAAGCTGCCAGGTGGCCGCAGGGAGAGGCTCGGGCAGGTCAGACACCGGGGGCTGCAGGGTGCGGTGCCAGGGAGGCTCCCCTCAGCGCTTGAAGGGGCGGCCTTGGAGGAGATGCCCAGCCAGCCCAGTTTGGAGACATCTAGTGTCTCAGGATAGTCAAGTGGTCGGTCACCCACCTTCTCAAGCTTTACCTCCTTATCTGGGAAGCATCTCTCCTCCAGGAGCTCTACGGCTCCCCACGCCGTAGGGGTTTGGCCACAGGCACGCAGGGTGGCTCTGCATGCACCGCACATTCTGGAAAGGGACACCGCGCTGGAGGCTGGCGCCTTGGTGCTTCTCAGCCGACTCGCCGAGGTGGCCGGCCAGCCAGAGCCACTCTGTAGCGGTGGAAGCAGCTGCCCAGAGAGCAAACGGGGAAGGAGGCCTGCAGAGGTAGGTTGACCAGGTGGTTGGCAGCGGCCACCGCCTCCGGGGACTAATTCTGACGGATCTGAGCTCAGGATTGATCGGCAATAAGGAGCATGGCCCAGTCTGGAGGCGGAGGGCATGGTCCTTGAGGCTGTGTCTAAAAGGGAGGCTGGCTGGTGGTCCGAGGCTCCGACGTGCGTCCCCGCCAGAGTCTGTTCTGTCCAAATACTGTTGAAACACCAGAGACTGACCGGAGTGCTGCCTGCTCCCCCCACCCCCCACTTTTTTTTGGTCAAAATCAACATATTAAAAAATATAAGAATGTTATAGGAGACCATTTATATATGATACTAATATAATGCCAATGTTTGTTTTTAATAGTAACATTGGAACCCATATGAAAACTATTCAAATATTAATGCAAGTAATTCCTTTCAAAAATAAGTTTGAGGTGATAGAAATAGCCTACCGAAGGCCTCATCGATGACATCAAAATATACTATAATTTGAACCATATTTTTGAGCCTTAAAATTTTGTTATGAAATTTAGAAATTTTTTCAAACTTTGTGGTGTTTTTCAAAATTACAAATAATAAGTGGTTATAAAAACTGCTTTGGAGGATGCTCTACTCTCAAAGCAGATGTGTGAGGAGCTCTGTGATCCTCATCTCAGCACTATAACCATAACAGGTGAGAATTAAAATAAATGACCATTTAAAGTTCCTGCAGATTGTTGTAAGTACATACAGAAAATGAAGAAGTAATTTTTTCAAGGAAACCTAGACCTCATGGCACTGGGCTGCAACTCTGCCTCCAACTCCCAGTTAAGGTCTCTGGTATCTTTCTGGAAGGATCAGTCTGCCAAGAGTTTTCATCTTTGCCCCACTGGCTAACTGGTGGAGGGAGGCATCTCTGAGGCTAACCTTCAATAATGTGCTGCTGATAAATTGGAGGCTCTTTTCTTCCACACAGTTAGCTCCTTTCTCCCTGCCCCAGTTGCAGTTTTAGGGTGAAGGTTCCTACTCAGATGTGCTGGAAAGACCACTTTGGCCCCAATTTCTCTTTCTCCAGATCACTGATATTGCAGAGGTTCCATCCAGAGAGAGACAGGTGGAGACCAGAGGTTGCTACCCCTGTTCAAAACCCTGCTCAAAGCAGAGTCATTCCAAGAGCGGTGGCCCACTGTCCCTACCCAGCTCCAGAGCAGAAACTCAGATATTTTCTCAGTGAGAACACCAAAGTTGTTCTCAAGGGAACTGTCTTTATTTGGAACATAGTTTGAAAAAGAGAAAGTTCAAGTCTAAAGTGGAGATTATGATGTGAGCCATTTAGATAAAGTCAGTAGATCCATGAAAGCAACACACTAACTCACAAGCCAACTAATTTATCGAAGAGAACTAGGAGAAGAGATGGTGAAAGAGAAGCTCGCTGTGGTCAGGACAAAAATTGATCTCAAAATATCCATGCAAAGGCACCTAAGTTTAATTCACGTCCAACAATTGTGTCAAGCAATGGAACACTCAGCTGGCAATTAGTGGAGCCTAACAATTGGATGTGATACCAACAGAAGCAAACAGCACAAGGGAAAGATCAAGGAAGAGACAAACAGAGTTCTGCCAAAACCACTGGCATTCTGATGTGTGCATGCGCAAGACTGTATTCTTTGAGGATTGGTATCAGAGGTTTTACACTGTGGGAAAATAGACTTGACTAAAGTAGTCCAATCAAGTTGACCAATAACAAACAGGTCCCAGTAGTAAGCTCCACAGAGAAAGAATCAGTATGCAGAGTCTGGTGCCATCATTACATGCAGCTGCTCCTGTGAGACCTTTGACTCCCCTTTGCCACTGGACTCACACTGTTATGCCACTCCCCCAGTGACGCTGCCTCTGAGTACCCTTGCCTTCATTATAAATAATTTCTGCACCTGTTTTTACGTACCTTCATCTTGAAGGTATCGGAGTTGGTCAGACATGTTTTAAATGATTATTGGTAATATGTTTAAATTTTATATTCCAAGTGGTCATTTACTTAAAATTTTCTTTTTTATCAATTCGAGGGTGATGATACAGCAAAATATAACCCATTCCTTAGACGTAACAACTTCTCTATAAGTACTATTGATAATGTAACGTCACTTTTCATTAAAAAGTATAATTTCAGTATTTAATTACAAAACCTTACAATGTTTGTAGCTACCACATAATACAGAGAAAGGATGGCATAGTCTATACAAACTGATTAGGAAAAAAAATTAAAAAACACAACTGGAGACTTTGTATTTGTATTCAGTATCTCAGTACTTGCAGACGTTACGAGCGTAGAGGACAGTGACTGCATTGGAACTATAATTTCTAGCCTTAAGAGAATTGGGAGTATTTAAAAATATCAAATCTTTTGGGGAATCTTTTATTTTTCATCATTTTTGAAGCTCTTTCTCCAGGCACCAATACCAAAGGATAAAGAAACACAGTTCAAATGACGGTCACTTCACAAAGCTTTGTAAAACTTGTGAAATATACATTTCAAAAGAAAGAAAAACTCAACTCATCCCATAAACATAGACCAGTGGGTTCTGTTGTTATTTTTGCTGTTTCTTCAAGTGAGAAGTTTGAGAAGAGAGCCTGAATTGAAATGAGGTACTAGTTTTGGTTATAATTCAAGGGGCTTTATAATTAAAATTAAATGTGATTAGAATTTTAAGTATAACAAAAAAGGCTCTAAAGCAAATGTCTGTCTTATTAAAATAGAAGTTAGAAAAATGATTTCCGGTGGCTATTTCTCTTTTTTTCATTTTTCAAAAATTTATTTTAATTAGTTTCAAGTATATAGTGCATTGGTTAGACATCTACATAGTTCATAAAATGATCCGCCCCAATTGCTCCCTCCCACCTCTAGCCCTTCAAGTAGCCATCATATTAATGCTAACTGCATTCCCTATGTTGTGCTCCCCAACCCCGTGACCGTCCATCAGCTAATAATTTGCACTTCCTTAACCCTTCACCCCATTTTTCCAGTTCCCCAAACCCTCCTCCCCTTTGTCTGTCACCAAATTGTCCACTATATTTGTGAGTCTGTTTTTGACTAGTTTGTTCTTTTTATTCCTTAGATTCTGCATATAAGTGAAATTATTTAGTGTTTTCCTTTCTCTGTTTGACTTAAATACTCTAGGTCCATCCCCTTCCTTTTCATATGTAGGGGTCTTGTTTTCTTATCCTTTCAGCCACTCTATCTTTTGGTTGGAGCACTTAATTCTTTTCCATTTAAGGTACTTATTGATAGGAATATAGTTGTTACCATTCTTTATTCCTGTTTTTGATACATGTTTTTTCTTTTTAAAGAAGTCCCTCTAACATTTCCTGTAATACTGGCTTGGTGGTGAAAAATTTCTTTAGTTTATTTTTGTCTAGGAAGCTCCTTATTTGTCCTTCAACTTTAAATGATAGTTTTGCTGGATAAATTATTCTTCATTGTAGATCCTGGGTCTTCATCCTGTCGAATATTTTTTTCTAAGCATTTCTGTCCTGCATAGTTTGTTTTGAGAAATCAGCTGCCAGTCTTATGGGTATTTCCTTATAAGTAACTATCTGTTTTTCTCTTGCTGCTTTTAATATTCTTTCTTTGTATTTAACCTTTGGGATTTTAATTATGATGTGTCTTGTTGTGGGCTGTTTTGGATCCCTGATTTTTGGAATTCCCTGAGCTTTCTGGGGTTTCCTTCACCAGATTAGGGAAATTTTCCATCTTCAGTTACGCCAATCAGATGGATATTTGGATCCTTAATAGTGTCCTATATTCTCCTTAAATTATTTTTAAAGTCTCAGAATCTTATCTCTTGCGGTTCTGATTGCATGTCCTTGACTTTTGCATCCTCTAATAAAGTATTTGATCCTCTTCTTTGTTTACTTTGTTTATTCCTTTGATTATTCCACTTAATATACTTCTCATCTCAGATAAGGTGTTCTTCATTGAAGACTGGTTCCGTTTTATAATTTTCATTTCCATTTTTTGTTTTTTATCTCTTTGTTGAAGTTCTCTACATTTCCCAAAAGTTCATTGCAGATCTTTATAATCAGTATTTTGAACTCTGCATCTGTTAGATTACTTGACTCCATTATATCTGGATATTTGTTCTGTTCTCTCATATGGCTTCTGCTTCTTTGTCTTCCCATTTTGGCTGTCTTTCTGTATCTGTTTCTAGGTACCAAGCAAAAATTCTAAATCTCCCAGTCTTATTAGTGTGGATTTGTGAAGTAGGGATCCAGTGGCACAGTCCTGAGAGGGGTTCAGCTGCAGACCAAACTTAGCCCAACTCTCTGTCCCACCAAGGCCACCTGTTAAGATTCAGCAAGCAATCCACAGATGCTGTGCTTATAATTGCCTCAAAAGGCTAAACCAGAAACCGAGGCCAGCTGCCTCCACCAGTGTGAGTCTCAGTAAGGAGCACCTGACTTGCTGAAGATAAACCTAGATGTGGTTTGGGTGGAGCTGTTAGTTGGGGGAGGCTGGGTTTCAAGGAATCCTTTGGACAGAGCAGCTCTGTTATCCAGTTTGATGACGTCAGGGCTATGAGGGAACTGAGTCCACGCACTGGGAGGGTAGAGGGCTCAACAGAGCATAATGGATACCACCAGTACTTCTCTCAGAGCAAGTCTCACCTTGGCCCTCCCGCCGACACTGTCTCCCTGTAAGTCCCTGGTGTCCCCTGTGCACAGCCAAATCGCCACTGGTACTCACAGCAGGCAGGTCTGTCACCACGAAAATCCTCTTGTGGACATGGCCCCTTTAAGAGGCATCTGCCACAACCTCAGCTGCTTGAGACCCGGCTGGCTCGCATTCTAGCCCCATCTTACCTTTTGCTGTTGCAAGGTGGTTTCCTGGTTTCTTCCAAGTTGTATGGCTTGTTTGTCTAGATTCCAGGTGATTTTTCCTTGCTGCTTGCTCCTTGTTTCTGTCACAAATTTGATTTGGTCGCCAGAGGGATGAACAGAGCCTCTATCATCTATGCCATTTTTTTTCCCCTCCCATGTGGTAGCTATTTCTGACATTCAAAATTCAAGTACTTTTTCCTGTATATGTTTTCATTTTACTGTTATGGAATGAATAAGCTATTTAGAGTTTTTTTTTTTTGTCATGTATGTATTTTTTAATGTACTATTTTATTTGATAATTTTATTTTATTAATTATCATATGTATTACATGGATACATATAAACTTTTGGTTAAATGTTAATTATTTTTCTTTTAGAAATTAATGAAAGCATTAATTCCCAGGATTATAGGGAAACGGACTGTTTAGTTACACCACATTAAAGGCAACATAACTTGATTGATCCATTTTAGAAAAGTGACAATATCTGCTGATATTAAATATTATTCTTTCTTAATTCAATTTTTATTCCTATTCTGGATTTTAATTTATTAGATAGCCTTAATTCACAGAACTTTTTATTTTGTAATCATTGTTTTAAAATCCTATAAATAAGTCTTTATTAGTTAATTATTGTTTGGAACTCTAAAATAACTAAAAAGGGAAATAATTATTCTATTTTCAATGGTATTTATAGCAAGGGTCAAGTAGATTTCAATTTAAACTAATTTCAACTATTGAAAGATGTGTTCCGTTTCTTGTAATATCAGTTTAGTTTGGTGTCAGAAACACTAAGTCAGCAAATTCTTAAGCCTTTACATACCAGAAAGAGACAATCTTTGAAATAGTTTTCAGAAGCCAGAAGGATAGTTACATAACCTTGTACTATGTACTTGACTTGCATACCGAACACTGAGTAAAAGATGTGATTTCTATTATTTTAATTCAATTTCCTACAGTAATAGCCCTTGCCAATATTAATATAAAAAAGAGTTTCAAAGTGAATTTCACAACAGAATTAACTTCTGAAAGGTACGGTACATGCTCTCTCTCCTAGGTTTTTCATAGGACTGGACTATATACTTTTGTTGTTTAACAAGTTTCAAAATACTTGATATTTTTGGAAGTAACAGTATAAAACAGATACTCATCATGTGTAGAAGGTAATAAAAATAAATTAAGATCGTTTGGTATTAGAAAAATCATGATAGTGCTAAATTTTCACCTTTTTTTTTTTTACAAGTTTCATTGAGATATAATTGACATATAACATTGTATAAGTTTAAAACATAGGACATAATGATTTGACATATGTGTATATTGCTAAAAGATGACCATGATAAGTTTAGTTAATAGCCATCACCTCACATAGCTACAGATTTTTTTTTTGTGATGAGAAATTTAAGATCTAGTCCCTTAACGGCTGTCAAATATACAAAACAGTATTGTTAACTAGAGTTATTGTGTTAAACATTACATCCCAGAACTTACTTATCTTACAGCTGGAAGTTTGTACCTTTTGATCACCTTCAGCTAATCCTCTCACTCATCCCTCACTTCTGGCAACTGCAAATCTGATCTCTGTTTCTGACTTTTTTTTTTAATTCCGCATATGAGTAATATCATTCAGTATTTGTTTTTCTCTTTCTCATTTCACTTAGTGTAATGCCCTCAAGGTTCTATTGTAAATAATGCTGCAATGAACATGAATGTGCAGATACATCTTTGAGATAGTGATTTTGTTTCCTTTGGATATATCCCCAGAAGTGGAATTGTTGAATCATACGGTAGTTCTGCTTTGGGAAGTGAGTTGGATTCAAATACATATTGATGGAGAAAATATCAGAAAATCAATAGAAAGTGACGCGGACCATGATGAACTGGAGAATGCAGGTGCAATCCAAACTGTGTGCAATTATTCAGCTCTACCCATTGTTAACCCATGACCCTGTGGACCCAAGTGTTGACAGATTTTTCTTTACTGTTTTTCCATCAAAGAACAAGATTTTTGGAATTTTGTGTATAACCTCTCAGTGTTCCCATTTTCAAGTGGTGGCTCACATTTTAACAATTTTTTAATGTTATGATACACAAAACCATATAAGGACTGAGCTGCATCATGGATTGCTGACTCATAATCTCTGGTTTACACACTTCACAGAAAGCTGTGTTTTGTTTTGTTTTGTTTTGTTTTGTTTTTAAACCAGAATTTGAGACAGCTTGCAAAGATTGTATAGAGAACAAAGTGTAGTGAAATTGGACAAAAAAATCAAGGAATCTACAACATTAAGAGTGAATCCTAAGGTAAATTATGGACTTTGGGTAATAATGATGTGTCAATATAAGTACATCAGTTGTAACAAATGTACCACTCTGATACCAGATGCTAAATGGGGAGGGATGGGAGCCACAGGTAGTATATGGGAACTCTATGCTTTTCTCTCAATTTTGCCGATATCCTAAAACTACTGTCAATGTCTACTTTTTAAAAATCATAAGTAATTAATGAATTAATTTAAAAATATGGAATTCCAAATAATAAAAAATTGGCATAACAAAACATTAGCATGTAACCATTTCCATAACTCTCTTAACTAATATTCAAGTAATGTACCCAAAGACGTTGATAAATAAGGTTAGTCCTAGGGAAAAATTAGTCAAGTGTTTGTTTCTTCTTCCTTTACATCATTTTTTTTTTTTAATTCATCCCTTCCTTAACAGAAGTTTTGCCATTGTGCTATATAGTTTAAGGCTTTCAGGACACATGGTAGGCGACATATAATCTGCCTTTTTTGTAATGTTCTCATAAATACATACCTGTCTAGAATCTATTTCTACCAGTTCAGTGTCTCTAAAGTAAAGCTATTAATCTGAAAAAAAATTAGTATGGAAAAAAGTATTAATGGTTATTAGTGCCTTATAGTATGTTTTTCCAAAATAATACAGTTGCTTTTTAAATTAAATTTATTGGGGTGGCATTAGTTAATAAAAGTTATTAAAAAGTTTAAGTGTATTATTCAATAGTACCTCATCTGCATATTGCACTGTGTTCACTACCCAAAGTCCAGTCTTCTTCTGTCACCATATATTTGACTCCCTTTGCCATTACCCACTTCCTCGCCTCCCCTCTTTTCCTCTGGAAACCACTAAACTGTTGTGTCTATGAATTTTTGGTTCTTATTCATTAGTTGCTTTCATTTCCATATTCCACATATGAGTGAAATTATACATGGTTCTTGACTTTTTCTGACTGACTTATTTTGCTTAGCATGATTATCTCAAGATCCTTCCATGTTGTCACAAATGGCAGTATTTCATCTTTTCTTATGGATGAGTAATATTCTGTTGCATATATGTACCAAATCTTCTTTATCCAATCATCTGTTGCAGGATACTTTGGTTGTTTTCATGTTTTGACCACTGAATAATGCTGCAATGAACACTGGACTTCGCCAGCTATTAGGGAAAAGCAAATCACAACCACAGTGCTATACCTCATCACACCTGTAAGATGGCTGTCATCAACAAGACAAGTAATAGCAAATTGTTGGAGAGGTTATGGGGAAAAAGGAACCCTCATACACTCCTGGTGTGAATATAAATTGGTATATACACTGTGGAAAACAACATGGAGACTCCTCAAAAAATTAAGAATAGAATGACCTAGTAATCCCTCTTCTGGATATCTACTCTCCAAATTTAAAAATGTATATCTGTAAAGATATATGCACCCTGACATTTATTACAGTTCCTTTTTAATAGGTTCTTCTATGATGTGTAGCCTTAAGAATAAGGAATGATTGTAGCAGTAGATATTTCATACAGTCAAGTAAATAATTTTTTTTTTTTTGTAAGCTGAGTCTTTTAGCACTTACTGCGATGGTACATACTTTGGAGAGGCCTATAACATGCATCTCTGGTGTTCCAGACATAACACGATGACTTTTTATTAAGATTTCAAACTTTGAGATGATATTCAGAAACTTTGGTCTATATTAGAAGAGTATTCTGGGTACTGGAATCTCACCTACATTCATCAGGGTCCCAGTTGTCTATAGCAATGTAATGATAGTTCTAATTCTTAACAATTTATAGAAAGTAGAGGAAGACTTGTAATTTATTGCATATATATGAGAATTATATACTATTTTTTCCAGATTTAAACTTAATACTAAATAATAGATTAATATGTCATGGGTTTCTTATGGCTTCTAATTTATTACCAAAATAATTAAACACTTGGCCAATGGTGTCAAAAGTACAATTATTGTCTTTTTAAACTTTTATTGTTTCTGTTATACTTATTTTCAGATTTCGTTTTTCTATATTTTAAAAATTAAAATAGTTCCATTTTCATGCTAGGTCTTTTTAGTTTATTTCTGTCATGTTCTTCTATTTTGAAATGAAAGATCAAACTTTTTAATTGTAGTCATTATTAATTTATTTCCATAATTTTCTTTAACTCTGCCGTATAAAGATAGACATGTCCTATGCTTCAAATGCAGTGGCCAGAAGGGCTGCCTCTGTGTTTCTTCACTGAGAATGACATACCTGTGATACTCCCTGTCTCTGAGCTACACCATGCTTTTATCAGTTGCCTCTATGTTCTTCCACACTTTTTCCTAATGAAAAAACAGTAGAGTGATTTCCTCCCATGACTTCTCAAGTCAGTTTAAAATGATTCTCTCTTTGCAACAAACTTGAACACAGTCATATCTTTCGTGTTATACTATTAAACATCTTCCCTGGGAGGAGCATACTATCCTTGTTTTTTCTGGATATAAAAAGGCCTTTTAAATGCAATGAATATCAGTGAATTTCAAATTCAGTTTATCCAGCTAATGCTGAAACAAGTAAAAGTTATACATATATACATTTATACATACATAAGAGAGTAATTAAAATATAATAGAAAAGCCTGTGTAGAAGATTGAATAGCTATGAATTGTTTTTCCTTTTCACTTTCTCAGTAATTTCCAAGATTTCCAAAAAGACAAAAGCTACAAATATTGTGACATGTTGTAATGTGAAGTAAAACTTATGCATAACCCTGTTATACACGCACACACACACACACACACACACACATATAGATATATAGATACAGATACAGATATAGATATAGATACAGATACAGATACAGAAATACAGAATCAGAATCAGTCAATGTTTCTTCAAGCATACAGGAGCCTCCATCTATTCTGAGAAAGCAAAGGTCAGAGGAACCATCGCCAACAATTTTAGCCAACAGTATGAAGACATGATTCCCAACAACTCTCTAGAAAGTTGCTGCAATTTATAAGAATCTCTGGGCAGTCCTTGCAAATTTTCTGCTTTGGGCCACAATAGTGAACAGTTTTCCTGGTAGCCAACTGTGAATTTCATATCTCCTAGTCATTTCTTCTCTCCTAGACAGATTTCTTCTCATTGACAATATTTGGAAGAAAGTAAAGTGATGGTGAACATTTAAGAGGTCATTTAAAAGATCATTCACCAAAGCAAAACCTCATTTAGTAACCACCCCCCCCCCCACCAAAAAAAAGGTAGGATCTCTATGTAGTAAAAAAGGATGTTCTCTTTTATGGTATTTGTTAAGCACAGTCTGTCTTTTGCCATTTTAACAGGAAAATAGAGTGGCAATTAAAATAATTTCACCTGATGCTTTTCTTTTCCCTTTGACTATAGGACCAAAATATTTAAGAAATGTATTTTCTTAAGGAAGGACTATAAATATGATTTTAAATAAAATCTTAATATTTTAAATTCAGCCAAAACTCTTCTAGTTAAAGAGATTAGTTCATCATAGTTATGCATGTTCATTTTCTTACACAATAATTTTTAAGAAATACGATTAAAATTTACCCAGCATAAATTATTTCTACTCATTTCATTACTTGCTACTTTTGGTAGCTGACATATCTCAATAAATCAATAGTTTTGTAGCTCTAAAATTTCTAATGTTCTGATTGCATGTACATGATTAATATATTCTGATTTATCTATAATATTTAAATATAAAGTATCTTGATTAGATATGTTTTATTAAAATAAGACCAGAAGTATTAAAAAGGATGGTTAAGTAAGAGCTCTTGGAAAGCATGCTCACTGACATTTAAGAAGAATGTTGCCTAATATAAACTCAAATAGCAGAGAAATTTAACTGCTTTTTTGAAAAGCATTATAATAATCTGAGCTTAATTTCTTATTTTTTACCTCTTAGGCTTCTGCTTTCCATTGAGGATACAGAGTTGACTTGAGAAAGCAAGACTTAATTCAAGGGTGAAGTATGAAGATGTATTTTACTGCTTTTATTTTTTATTATGTAAAAACTAAACATTTGGAAAAATCAAGAGAGGATGAGTCCCTATATAATATTTTGCTGGTAGTATAACATATTACCTGACCAAATAGGAAATATATATTAGAAGCCTTTATTTAGTCCTCAAAGATTTTTATATCAACCACTCAATCAAGACCTTTTCCTAGAAGTAATGCTATAAATAATTAGAAGTACAAGCTAAAGTTTGTTTTCAAAGTTGTTCATCACAGTGTTATATATGAGAATGAAAATTATGGAGGAAAAAAGCACAATAAATAAAGTGGAAATGTTTGACTAAAATGTTGCATATGTGAACAATTACATATTAAGTAAGAATCAAATCTTGGTTAATATTTAATAAATAAAATACTGAAGGCACAAATCAGATGAAAATGTAAATATTTAAAGCTATATATGTCAGTTTATTCTCAATTTCATAAATATACATCTATTACATAAGCATAAACATACATATATGTACACACACATATACATACATACATATACATTGATAGAACATTCCTTGGAAATAAACATACAAAGTGTTAATAGAAGAGTCAAGGTTGTTTTAAAATTAACTATAAAATACTAATGTATTAAGTTCTCTTTGTAGCCAATGAGTAAATCCACGATATTCATAAACGTTTTCTTCTATCTCCACTCCTGTAGCTCATTTTATAATATTTTTTTAGATATTGGTAAAGGATAAATAAAAAATGCTCACAATTTTAAATTCAAGTAGTATGCAATCATACTATTAACCTAGAAATTGAGGATAAAAAAACATTGTCAAACATGAAATGTAATTAAAAAAAAACGTGGTGGAAAGTTTTAATTTGAATATGAGATATTCACTGCTTGGAGTCAGTGTTTGCAAAAAAATTTATAATTTGCTTGTCAGAAATTAATTGATGAAGAAATTTATAGGAGAGAACTTATCATAAAGAATAGATGAACTAAGGCGCAAACAAAAGTGTTGACTCTGTAACTTTTGTACTTGAAGGTGTGCATTGGACTAGACTATGGAATGTAGTGCTGCTCATCAGTACATAATGAAGCAAGATTAAAAAGTGCTGGCTTCCTGAATTGCTATGAAGAAGGTGTCAGATAAGGTAAGTTCCAGAAAAATGCTGCACTTAATTATTTGTAATATATAAAGCATTCAGGTATGCACATATTATATATTTTATACATTTCTTGACTTCAATCAATATTTAAAAAAAAAAAAAGCCTCATTTTTCTGATCTCGGAAACCAAGTCTATAAAAGAAGAGTGGCTTTTCTGGATCTGGGTGTAAGCCACAACTTGAGATAATAGACCACCCAAGAATTAAGGAAGAATACTGGTTACCTAAAGAAGATAACATACATAGTATGGCTTGAAATGTAGGCAGTGAGCTAGAGTACCAGGGTGTAGAAGAGTCGGTGAGGCAAAGACATGTTCCAGTGCTTGGAGTAAATGAATGAGGAGATCATCTGGAAAGACTTGGAAATAGCATACATGGCTCATGATTAAATGTTTTTTACTAAAGCACAATGCACAAATAAGCTGACTCACTTCAATGATTAGAGTTGGATTGGGAACAATGACCTCATCCTTTACTAATAGAAAATAAAGGGGAATCTACCTAAAAGACAGGGGAATCAGCATTGGTAGAGAAGAGGAAGAAAGGCAAAATAAATAGTATTTTAAAAAGAGTAGGATGTGTTGCAATGTTATTAAATATCACAGAGAAGCTAAGTGTGAGAAATCCTTTGAAATGCTGGATATGAGAAGGTAACTATTAAGAAAGCAGTCAAAGTGCTAGGAATATTATCCAGAATTTGAAGGGAAAGTCTTGAAAGAGTAGTAAGCGAATGTAGACCCAAACTTCTTGACTCCAGAAGGTTGGAAAGACAAGAGAAGATTTTGTGTTTGTAAGTACTTCTATGGCTCATAAGGATGTCAGAGAGTGAAATAATTTAATAGGAGAAAATCAGGAAAGAAACAGAAGAGTTCAAAACAGGTGCAGGAATAATCAAGACTGATATGAGTGACATTTTACATTTTTGTACAAGAAGGAAAGCAGAGTAAACTTTACAGTTCTTTGTTAATGTTTAAGAAGGGACTAAAGAAGCAGGAAAACTTTGTTTAACTTAAGGAAATGTTATGCACTCTTTTTTAACATAAAAATAACTAACTCTGTATTAATCTCTCTTTTTTTTTTTTGCATTATATAGAAATGTATCTCTTGAGAGTAAGACTCTGAAAAACATTTGGCCTCTAGTATTATGACTTGTAATACTTCCCAAAATGTACAGTAATAGCTGAAAATTTTCCTCTATGTCTTACTATTATTTAGATATACATTGGTCATCAGGTAAATAGTGGGCATAGAGTCTACATTAGGATAAATCCAAATGTACACACACACACAGTAACCTCCGTCTGAGGGGATCCATTCCAAGACCCTCGGTGGATGCCTGGAATCATGGCTTGTATTGAACCCTATATATACTACTTTTTTTTTTCCTATGCATACATACCTATGATAAAGTTCAATTTATAAATTAGAAACAGTAAGAGATTAACAACTACTACTAAATGGAACAGTTATAACACTAAGCTGTAACGAAAGTTATATGAATGTGTGGTAGTGTACACGGTGCTCTCTCTCTCTCTCTTTCTTTCTCAATACTGCACTTACCTTTTCATTTAAAGGAAGTACTTTAAAGGTTTCTCTTTGGCATACCCGAATTGCCAGGATCACTATGCTTGCATTTTGGTTCTATTATTATGTGAAATAAGGGTTATTTGTAATAGGGTTACGTGTGGTCATGCCTGAAAAACCACATGTGGATTTTAACCAGCAGTTAGGCTCCTCAAACAAAGGGAACTATTAATAATCTGCATTAATTCTTCAAGGGGTGTTTTGGGGAGTTGTTTGAGTCTCCTGTCTTTAACTTTTCTTCTCTATAGAGAGAATTATAAAACACTGTGTTGACAATGAACATTTTTTTTCTCTGCAAATATACAAGGAAGAACACATAACATATAACTTTTTAATAAAGAATGCATATGTTTCATTTTTATGAAACAGCTTACATAAATAGGATCCAGAATTTTTTAAAGATGCTTTAAGAAAACAGGGAAAACCTTGTTTAAAATAGAATTGTTACACTCAGTGTTCTGTAGCAAGCCTTTTTCTCATTTAATAGTCCTTATTTATACCAAAACACAAGCACAGTTTTACTTATCAAAGCCTGACATCTCTCATAATACTTTATTCTCTGTAAATCTGAAAATAAAATATATATATATATATATATTGCAAGTTAACTTTATAGAAGCGTAGTACTGCATTCTTGAAGACTAGAAGAAAGCTGAGCTTCAGATAGTAATCACATACATATTGAAAACCTTTGTGCCAAGTCAAAAACTATTTTATCCCATTTAAATACTCACACCCTTGTACAGTATAAGCAAGATTTACCCTTTTCATCATGTTGCTTTACAGTGCGATCTTCTCAGCTGCATGGGATGCCTAAAAACCCGGGCATGTGAATGATATTAGAGGTCCTGATTTCGAGACTGTATCTGCATTGTTGTACACTTTCCAAATTGCAGCATTATATAACCCATAATCCTAGGAAGTAGTTACAACTTTGTTCAACCTCATTTTTTTATTGGTTAGGAGACCTGTTCTAATTTTTGCAGTGAGCCACCATCATATGTTAAGCATTTCTTATTTCCTTTCCAGTAAAGGCATATAGCCCTTAACCGTCTGTTTGCTTTGGGGCCTTAAGCCTATTAGCTCTAAGGATCATTTATACTTATTTATATTTCTGGTTTTGGTAAAGATATTTTTCTTGATTTTGAAAATAGCTGTGTCTTTTTTAATTATCTCTTTTATATTTTGTTTTCCCTTGGAATATATTTTAACTTTTTTATCAGTGTTTTTTTTTTTTTAATTCTTTTAAATTTAACAATAATTTTGTTTGGTTGTGCTTATCAGAACTACAACCTCCAAATAATTTAACTGTTTTTGAATTAAGAATTAGAAGCAACAAAGAGATTTTCACATACAATTTTTTAATGAAGAACAATTAACCAATATTTTTGGCTAAAACAATTGTGCCTTTTTTTCTGGTTACGTGACTATAACTGTCAATTTTCAATGCCATCCACCTAAATTTTTTTTTAGTCCCACCCACCTACATTTCAAATAAATTAATGTGATTTTTACTGCAAGCTGTCATTATTCAAAGATATCTTTCTAGATTTTAAAACTTTAAAAGCTTGTTAACAAGAGTTAAGAACGTGTGGCATTCTTGTATTAGAAAGGACCTTCACATAGGTTATGACAAGAGGAACTTCCTAAGGATTGTTTTATCTAATTTCCGTTCAGTATCCAGTTAATTCTCATTCTGCTATATAGGGTTCATTGATCTTAAGTACACTTCCATCAAGTACGTTACCAAGTAAATATGAATATAAGCATACAAGTAGAGAAAAAATAAGTAAACTTTGTTTAAATTTTAATGCTACGCATTTTTCTAAATCACCAGATAAACTGTATATATAAAGGATTGTAACTCTAATGTTTTTTGAACTCAAAATTCTTAAACATTGCTCTTTGAGATATTTAAGCAGAAATAATACAAATAAATTAATCTTCAAAAAATTTTTAGGGCACTATGCTTAATGAAAGAATTCAGACATGAAAAAATACGTATTGTATGATTTCATTTATATAAACTGACCAGCAGAACGAAACCTGCAGAGACAGAAAGTAGATTGATGGTTACCTAAGAAGAAGGGTGGGGATAAAGAGTGACTGCAAATTGGCTCAAGGTTTCTCTATATGATGATGAGAATGATCTCAATTTGATTTTGGTAATATGGTGATACTTTTAGAATTCTACAAATATATTGAATTTATTGAATTGTCAAAATATGGTTATTTGATAGGAAAATTATAATATAAAATAGTTTGACATAAAAAGAGAAAGCATGGTTTCTGGGATTGAAACTTATGTTTAAGTCACAGCTTCACCATCAATTGGCTATCTGACCTTGAACAATTTATTTAACTTCCCTGCGCCTTAGTTTTCTCATATACACAATGGTGGTCATTTTCCCTAACTCACAATGATGAATTAGAGCCAACAGAGGTACAGTAAGTAAAACACATTTCATCTTTTCCAGCAAACAGTAAGGATTCAGTTAATGATGTAAAATCTACTTGAGATATTTGGTGTGTCTTCCTCTAGGAAAATAAAATTGTCCTCTTGGACCCACATCAATTTTTTTCCTATAATAAACATGGAGACTTTAACACCCCTCATCAAATCTTGTATATTTTTCTCTCTACAGTAAAAAAAAAAAAAAAAAAAAATTGCCAGCATTGTTCCCTTAGTTAAAAGAAAAATGTTTTCTGCCTGGTGAGGATGTGAAGGTCAAGATTGCACACCAGGAGGGAGGGTTTTAATGTAATCCTTGTTGCTACCATTGACTTTTACTTACAGAAAAGAGACAGCAATAGTAGCCTATTAAATGCTGACTATAATTTGAATTGTTCAACACCTTCTACCCACCTTCTTCACGTATACATTCTGTGGAAGGGCTCCATGAGAAATGAAAAGTGCTGAGGCTCTAATTTTAAAATTTTGTTTCTCCTGGGCTAACAGGTACTACAGTTAATTTCAGCCATTGACAGTAAACGACTCCAGTGTGGGCTATTAAGCTGCAGTCATTTTAAGAAAGCTCCCTGGGTTATAAGGGCCTATGGTGCCAACTCATTGAAAAGGCTAAGGCCACAAATACTAAGAAAGTGCAACCGAGCCCCACGGATTAATGAGACACACTCATACAACTCAGAGGAGCAAAACTTCATAGCCTGTTTTACAGGATGCGATTTTATTAAGTATGCCTTTACATTTGAAAGCTAGGCCTTAAATTGTCTTTTTCCAGAGATCTGTGTGTCTGAATTAAAATGAAGGTGCATATTTACTTGTAAAGTGTCAGAATGTTCTAGTGTGAAAAAGGTGATACTCTTTTCCCTTGATATTTCCACTACCGTTTCTCTTATAAAAACCCAAAGAGATTTTGTAATACAGACACTGAATTGGTTCAGATATGGTAATGCTGCATTTCAATACTTTTTATCTTTTGTGTACTCTGAAATATTAAAAGTCAAACGCTTCTAAGCACTTTTTCCCCCTACTCCCACAACGACACTTTAAACTGTTTGGTGGTTTCTAGGCAAGGTAATGTTGTGGCTGCTTTGCGCGTTAGCCTTAGGCTGCAAATGCTCTGAGTCCTCTGGTTTTATCCTTTAAAATTGTTCAAACCATCTCAGTGCTTTGTTGAGCAGTAGCCCTGACTCTCACATTTAGACTTAACCATATGAGCATCTCCCATAATTAGCAGTCCTTCAACTTTTAAATAGCACATTGCCTATGACACTTAGAATACGCTGATCTTATTTTGGGTTAAGTACAAACACTTCTGCCAAGGCTTTTCCAAAGTCTTTAATAGGTCAGAATCCAAATAACAACCAGCAAGAAAAAAATAAAGTCAAACTGAATTCCTATCCTCAGAGGTTATGGATGTTATCAATTACATATTATCCTAGCTGTAACTGGCATTAATTTGGTAAACTACAATTATCTATATTTGATGATTATTGAGTTTCTGACCATGTTTCTCAGAGTTCACTTTTTGGAGTATTATATTTGAATTTTACCTTTTGAGCCTTTCTATTTCTCAGGCCATTTAGAATACTGAGTTTGCCCATATATCTTAGAAAAAACAAGTTAGAGTTAGGATTGTTCTTATTCATTGATGTGCATATGTTGAAGAAAATGAAGAGAATAAAAAAGATTTATGGTTTGGTTTATTTTTAATTATATTTTAAAAAGTATTATTTTTTTTAGAGTAGTTTAGGTTTTATAACAAAGTTAAGAGGAAAATAGAGAGGTTTTTCCATGAAACCTCTGCCCCTACAGATGGATAGCCTTCACATTACCAAAAATGGTACATTTTTACCAAGGATGAATATATAATGACACATCATAATCATCCAAGGTCCACAGTTTACCATAGGGTTTACTTTTGATACTATGCATCCTATGGATTTGGAAAAATGTATAATGAAAAATTATTATAATTTCATAGAGAGTATTTCCATTGCTCTAAAAATCCTCTGTGTTCTCCCTACATGCCCCACCCCTCCCACAATGCTTACTTTTTACCAGACTGAAAACTTTGAATTTTCAATAAACTATTTTATTTAAACCTTACAGCAAACTCCCTAGCTACACTTGATTGGGCCAAGGAAAGTCATCTCACTGAGCCAATCCAATTAGATTCTTTCTTTTCGAAAGTGGGAATTGGTTTTAGACAGATGTCAGGAGTGGAGGATGAAAACTAGCAGGGCTGTTACCGGAAAGTATGGCTGGTTTATGTTTGCATTTGTTTGCAAGAAGAATTACATTATGAATGCTGGGAGAAATTATATAGTCATAAAAAGAGAAGTAAAAATAAAATACATAAAGAGAGGATAGCCTGGGTTCTGGATTTCTGATGGTTTTCTAGTTTCCGTCATTTGTGAGACATTCCTGAACTTCAGTTACACAAGATGTTTCAGACTATGTTTTCCTCCCTTACATTAGCTCAAATTCTGTTATTTGAAGTCCACAAAACTTTACCTAAAGCTAAGCTAGTGTTTTGATTGGCTGTTTAGATATGTGTATATGTGTGTATATACGTATATATACACACACATGTATATGTACATATATGTACGTATGTATATAAATCCATCCATATATCTGACATTTCTCCCATCATTTCAGATTACTGAGCTTTGTGTCGTAAAGTAGACTGCACTTAATTAGTTCAACCAAGACTATATAAAGACATCAGCAGCTACAGAACCAGTATAATCAGTATGCCTAGAACATATGTATCATTCATTTGTTAATGCATTTTGGATATCTAGAATATGTGTATCATTCATTTGTTACTGCTTTTTATATGTTAATTTCCTAAACTATCCAAATAGATCTTAAATTATATAAGTAGTGTTGATTGTGTTTAGACTTGCCAGAGGGTTGGTTACACAGAGGTATGTCAAAGATTGCATGAAGGGGTTAGTTGATAAGAAAAGCTAGTGAGTGGGGTGCTTTTGTCATCTAAAGAGCCATTTTATACACACATGCTCACCTGCACAGACTTATAATAATTACATATAAATATACATTTGTAAATTCTATGTGAAAAAATTTTGATTAAAAATATCTAAAATATTTTCTGTTATTAAGCGATATTTTATATTTTTATATTATTCTGATTTTAAGAGTATATATATATATATATGCAAATTCAGAGCCCCTATGATTAGGAAGAAAAGTTTTAAGGAATAAAACAGAGGCCAATCCTCACCAGTGGTAACCTTTTAAGTCTAAATCTCTGCTTGAGTTAGGAGCAGGCTTTGAAATGAGAAGCAGAAATCCAGGAATAGCTGGAGGGCATGTTCAGGACTTGAAGAAGTATAAACTATCTAGGACCTGTGACCAGGAGTAGTTCTGAAAATAAAAAGTGCTCTGTTTCTTTTGGCTTCAATTGATTTCAATATATTTTTCGTCCAACTAAGACCTAGAGTTGTTTTCTGGTCATAGAAATGTAGGCTTAACCATTCCCCTGCTCCCCACCTGGGCTTTAAAAGGCAATGCAAACATTGATAAAAGAAAGTTAAAGTAGCTGCAGAAAGTATTTTTCAGTTAAGATAGTAAGTGCTTCTGCAACATAATTGAATACTAAACAAATAGCTAAGTGTTTCTTTCCTTTCAAACTTCATACTACTAAAAATAATACAAGAAAATGAGAATGGTATAGGCCATTAAGAGAATGAGTCTTTTTTTCATTAGCAAATAATAATAAAAAAAAGATAATATAGGAGGATTACATCATGGAAAACAACAGGATAGGAAGCTTTGGGAATCAGAGCTGGTGTGAACTGAAAGAATGAGAAGACAAACCACACACCAGGAAAAAATATTTGGAAAAGACACATCTGATAAAGGACTATTATGCAAAATACACAAAAAACTCTCACAACTGAACAATAAGAAAACAAACCATCCAATTTAAAAATGGGTCAGACCTTAAGTGATATCTCACCAAAAAAGATGTCGTTAAGCATATGAAATGATGCTTCATATCATATGTTATTAGAGAAATGCAAATTAAAACAACAAAAAACGCCACTACATATCTAGTACAATAGCCAAAATCTAGAACGCTGACGACACCAACACATGTCAAGAATGTGGAGCAGTAAGAACTCTCCTCCGTAGCTTTTGGAATGCAAAATGGTATTTTGGAAGACAGTTTGCTAGTTTCTTGCAAAACAGAATATACTGTTACTAAAGAAGCCAGTAATCATTCCTTTTGGTATTGTTATCCAAAGGAGTTGAAAACATGTGTCCACACAGAAACCTTCCCATGAACATTTATAGTAGCTTTATTTAGAAGTGCCAAAATTTGGAAGCAATTAAAATGTACTTCAGTATGAGAATGGATAAACTGCCATACAAACACACAATGAAATATTATTCGTTGCTAAAACAAGATGAGTTATCAATCAAGAAAAGCTTGAAGAAGCTTACGTGCATATTAATAAGTGAAAAATCTTATCCGAAAAGCCTATCATACTGTATAATTCCACCTATATGACATTCTGGAAAGACCAAACTATAGAGACAGTGAAAAGATCAGTGGTTGTTGGGGGTTGGGGTAGAAGTGGGGAGGAATAATAGGCAGAGCACAGAAGAATTTTAGGGCAGCTAAATACATGTCATTATATGTTTGTCAAAACTCATATAATGTACAACATCAACAGTAAACCCTAGTATGAACTACAGCCTTTAGGCAATTATGATGTGTCGGTGTAGGTTTATCAGTTGTAACTATGTACCACTCTCTTGGGTAATGTTGATAAGATGGGGTCAGTGAATGTGTGAGGCTAGGTGGTATATGGAAAATCTCAGTACCTTCTTCTTAATTTTGCTGTGGACGTAAAGCTACTCTAAAATAATAATTAAAAAAAAGAAAACAAAGATCATTGGTATAGGTAAATATTTTAAGTAAATATAAATACTAATATATTCCATTTTTGATATGGAACTCCTCTTTTTGTTTCCTATATTAAAGACAAGTGCATAAAACAATAAACATGTTAACTACACAAAGTAGAGTGGTCTAATTTGTGACTATAATAGCCTAAAGGGGATAGCAGAGTTGGACAGGAGCAGAGTTAATGTATTCTATTAAAATAATTTGGTATCAATTCAAAATAAGTTATAAGATTAGATTGTGAGATGTAGTTTCCATGGTTACTACTAAGAAAATAACTTAATGATATAGAGTAAAGGAAATGAAGATTAAAATGATATGATGGAAAAAGTCATAAACCCAGAAAAGGTATTATTAGAGCAATTGAAGAATAAAAATATGTAAGACATACATAAAAGATGACAAATGATACAAGTAGGTACTTCATTATTTGTAATCACTTTAAATATAAACAGATTAAAGTCACCAATTAAAATACAGATATTGGTAGAATGGAACAAAGCAAAAACTATGATCCAATCAAATGATGCTTACAGTAGACTAACTTTAGACCAAAAGATAAAGAGGATGAAAGGGAAAGGATGGAAAAGATATTACATAGAGATAGTAATCAAGAAAGAGCTGGGATAGCTACACTACTATCAGGAAACATCAATTCTAAGACAAAAAGTGTTTAAAGAGGTAAAGAGGTACATTTTATATTGATAAAAGGAGTCAACTCAAAAAGTTATACCAAGTATAAACATATAGTATTTAACAGAAGAGCCTCACAATGTATGAAGTAAACATTGACAGACTTGAAGGGGGAAATAGGCACTTCTCAATAACCGTTGGTGGCTTTAAACCCCACTCTCAATAATGCATAGAATATCTTGAATGAAGATTAATAAGTAAATAGAGGACTCGAACAACACTCTTAAGTCTCCCATTACAATATCATACAGAATAGTTTCACTGCCCTGAAGCTCCCATGTGCTCCAGCTATTCGTCTCTCCCTCTAAAGCCCTGTCAATCTTATTCTTCTTACTCTCTCCATAGTTTTGTGTCTCCAGAGTGTCATATGACTAGAATCATATAGTATGTAGCCCTTTCAGATTCACTTTTTTTAAAAATAGCATTACGAATTTATTTCCTTCATATTGTTTTGTTCTGTTATAAGAGCTCTTTCCATATTATAGCTTTAATTTGGTGACTATCATTTGTGCTTCAAATAATTGTGTACATATATTGACTTTGTTTAGTATCTTGATCTAATCAATATTTTTCAAAATATTTTTTAAAGTCAATTAGGTTATGTTGATATCTAGGTTTGTTTAACTCGCATAAGGTTCCCAAAAAATTATATGATATATATTAGAGTTTTCTAAAATTATTTTTTAACATTTGTTTAAACTAATTGAAGTCTTTTGTAAATGTAGTAATATGATAACTGAAATTTATATTTTTCTAAATGTGACAGACTTATCTACTGCATTATTTATTTTCTAATTGAATTGTGCCCCCATTTTGTCAAATATCAAATTTACACATGTGAAATTTGTTTCTGTAATTTTAATAAAGGAGAAAGGCTAAATAATGAAAAACTGAAAAGAATATAAACAATTAAAATTAAAGAAAGGTAGAATTAGATAAGTGATCAAAAGATAATTTTTAAATAATCTGGTAAATGATAGATTCAGGTATTCTGCTTTTACTTTTAAATATCATGTTTAGTTGACTAGCTTTCCTTTGCCTTCATAGAAATTATTATAACTAAATAACAAAACTTCTAATGTTACAATCAGAAGAGGCTGGAGGGGATAAATGTAGAATGAGGGTAATTATATTGTATTGTTCTCATATAGATATAAATTTATAAAAAAATATTTGCTAAATATCTTCCAGAATATAATTAATGTGAAAAATATTATGATTATTTTCTACTTATTAAAAAGTATATGTTGAAAATATTATAAAAATGATCAAAAATTATTTCAGTTAGTATCATTGTCACACCTGAATTTGCCACATACTTTTCCATCTTTTCCTCTATGTGCTCCCTGATTTTTAGCAGCAGTAGCAAACCAACATGGTTAAATTGAGCATTCTTTCACATTTCATCATGAGGAAAAAATGAAAACTAGATAACTAAAGCCAAATTGTTAGATGAAATAAGAATGGTCGTTCAACTAATGGACCATTCAGCAAATTAGTACAAATTGAGCAATTACTGAACTAACTGGCAAGAATGAACCTGGATCAATGAAAGCTGGCCTGACAGTCCCATAAACATCAAATCTTAACACTTAAGTGGAAGGGAATTCATGGAGATGCAGATGAGTACCACAAAATAAGCAGCCAGTAAAAAATATATAGCTGATATAGCCTTGTATTCACTAAAAAGAAAGATATGAAATCTATAAACCACATCCCATAAACTGAAAGAGCTGCAAAAACATGGTGATAGATTTTAAAAGGGTCCAATCAGAAACTGATAGATAAAGCTGTTAAAGTTTTCAAAGATTCAGATGTAAACAATATAATGAATAAAATTAATCTAAAATAGATTTTAGAACCTTTTATACAAAAAATTACAAATCAAAGATCTATAAAATCAACCCATAAAATAGGTTATAAAATAGACACAATATCTGAAAGACATGCTTTCTAACTAAATGTGCAATATAGTAAGAAAATAACAAAATCTACTTATGAATTAATAGAAAATTATATTGGACACATTTAGCAATGAATGACAAGGGAAGCATATATAATATATTAAATTGTGTATTACAACATACATAAATTTGTATATTACAACTTAAGTGGAACTTAAAAATTTTATAATTATAATGTTAAACTCACTAATTTTTTAAAAACGATATTTTAAAATGAGCTCAGTTTTTACATTGTGGCTATGAAGTAATAGCAGTATTAATCTTATAAATAAAAGTCAGTAATAAAAATATTGAAATGGAATAGGGATCAAAAGTATTGAAAGATTATTTTAAACAATTAAAATAGACATCTGTATAGCAAGACAGGAGTGAATACAAAATAAACATTATGAGTAATAACCTCACATAGCAGGCAAAGGATTAACATCCACAATAAAAATGAAAGTTCTATGAGATATGTAAAGAAAATCTACAACTCAATCAAAAAGTAAGCTAAAAAAAAAAAGAGTAGAAAATCTATATGGAGGATGAAAACCTTTTGAAAATATTAACTCTTGAAAATTGCCTGTGGGTGGGTAAATTTTTGTAAAACCAACTCACCACCTCGAAGTACTATATTACAGTTATGCAAACCCATAATCACTGATTCAAATTACAAATATATGCTAGAGACATTTGGTGGATTTAAATAAGGAAACATATAAGAATATTTGTTCCAGATTTTTTTGGTAATAATAAAACTTTGAAAGGAATATAAATTACCATTATTTTATGGGACTGGTTAAATATATTTTGGATATTCATTTATTCATTCTGGATAGTTTTCAAATGAGTAGTGGTACATGAAAACAAGTTTCAAGCAAATATCATTTTAAAATAATTTAAAGATTAAAATATTGTATATGTTATTCATTTACACAGAAGTATTTTAAATGGACATATACATCCAAATTTACAATAGTGGTTGGCTTTAAGGATGGATGCAAAGGAAAGGAATAGAATTAGGAAAACAAAGTATAGGAAAAATTTTTTCCAATAATAATATGTACTGTATGGTTCCTACTATGTGATATTTTGTAAAAGGCAAAACTACGTGGAGAATAAAACGATCATTGATTGCCAGGGTTTGAGGGAAGAAATGAATGACTTTGACTACAGAGACTTTTTAAGGTAGTGGAAATACTCTGTATGATTCTGTAATAGTTGATATATGACACTTGTTCATCCAAATCCACAGAATGTACAACGCCATGAAAGTAAACTATGAATTTGGATGATAATGGTGTGTCAGTAGATTTCTGTAACTTTCTCTCAATTTTATGGTGAACCCAAAACTTCTCTGAAAAAAGTCCCTAAAAATATCTTAAAAAATGTAAGTTAGCTAGGATGGTATAAGATATGATTTATAAATTTGAAAAAAACATGACTGATTAGAGTGAAATAGAGAGTAAATCAACTGATTACTTCTGGTATTGACCATTTTAGCCATCAACCCTCATGGGTAGGACAATTCTTAAGGCCCTTGAGAGCAATTGTATACCGTCTGGTCTTACTTCCTGAGATGTTGTTACTCCCCAAATAGTAGGGGATCTGCAATTAATCATTTACTCTGCTTGAGTTTTCTGCCACTGACTTCTGTTGAATCCAGTGCTTGCCCACTGGCTAGGGTCTCCTTCCTTCACTTCCCTCCCTCACTTCTGCATTGCATGGCCAAATGCTGGAACATGTGGATATATGTTTATGGTCGTGCACTAATCAGAAGAAAACAATCCAAGATAAATAGGCATGTCTGAGACAGTCCTTTGATAGAATATGCCAGTCTCAAGTAGAGTATGATCCTAGACTGCAGTAGTGTGGGTATATCTGAATGTATGTAACAGGGAAAAATAAAACCATAGTGAGGCATAATAGAGATTATGATAGGAAGTAGAGCCAGGGGAAGTCGTATGGTTTACTTTCTTTTCTTAACTGTTATAGTATTCCACTCTAAATGCACTATGTAATACATGATATTTTAAGAATAATTTACAATATTTAACCTAGATAATTTTATGTTTTTTTTTTATGCCTGTGTGCATACCTAATTTCTGCATTACCGTGAATTTTCCTTTAAAAACTCAATTACCTTTTGTTTTGCTTCATATAGCATTCTTCATTTATCCTTTTAATTATTTTAATGGTCCTATAGAGTAATGCAATTATAAGAAAAATGAATAGTTTACAATCTAAAGTTTGTCATTGGAACACTAGCATGAGTCACAGCAAGAGAATTCTCAGTAGATCAGACGAATTGAGGGAGGCTTTTGCTTAGCTGACAATATTTAGGTTGTTGCCTGTTTTGTAATTTAAATTCCTCCTGCAGTTCTCTAAAGGGCAGTAATTTAGATGCATCATTTAAACTTCTACTGGCACACTATCTTACCACAATTATTCAAGCTGAAATAAAAAATTACTCCCTAGCTATTCTTAACCTGATATTTTATCAAATAAAGGGATATATTGATTGTTCTAGGGAGCATTTAAATAATAAATGAAAAAGAATTCCAGATGAACACATTGTCCTTTGAAGTTAGAAAGGGTTCCTTCCTCAGAGGAGCAACTAAGATGCCTGGACCTCTCTCCATGTTGACTTAATAATGTCACCAAAAGATACTAAATTGTTGAGCAAATGCAAAGCAAATAGACAGATAGTCCTCATGTGAATCTTTGTGCTCAGTAGACATATCACACAGTTTCTGTTGAAATATAAAGAATTATATATAGAAATATATTCACATTCTACCATAATCACCACTTTGACATTGTTTTTACCTATAAAATATTTGATAATTGTACAATTATGAATAATTAAGATTTTAGAAATTAGGGATCTTACTTTACTTAGGAAGGACCTGTCTGGCTCTCACTGTATAGAACCTTGGAATAGAAGTTATCCCTGCACTCATCTAAACCATCAGTTAACTTTATTATGCTTATTTTTTTCTTTTTCTTCCTGTAATAGACTTAGTAAATTAATAATAAACCAAAAAATCTTTATCAATTTTTAAAATATTTATTATTAATTTATATCTTATCTGGTTTTCTTAAAAAACATTTATTTCCAAGAAATTTTTAGAAATATAACAGCAGTTTTTCATCAGGCTAACATGGTTCATAAGAACCAGTGATGATTCTATTTTTTTCTGCCAAATACAGCAACTAGATTGTATGTTGTGTCATAGCCGACATCAGTTTCTTCAGAGAATTATCAGGTATCCTTGAAAACAATTCAGGCTTTGAATTGTTCAATTGTACCGGGACTAGAATCTCAGTACCCTCAATTTCTATCCACAGGATCATACATTATAATTTCCGATCTTTAATTTCTTCAACAAGATTTGGAGCAAAACTCTTTTTTTTTTATGTTTATAATCTCACTAATTTGAATAGAGGTATATTTGACTTACTAGTTATCAGGCATACAACATAATGATTTGGTATATTTTGATATATATTGCAAAGTGATCACTACAATAATGCTAGTTAACATGTATCACCTTACATAGTTAGCAACATTTTTTTTTATTGTAATGAGAACTTTTAAGATTTACTCTCTTAATGACTTTCAGATATACTATATAGTGTTATTAGCTATCTTCACCATGCTGTACATTACCTCCTCTTGACTTATTTATTTTAATCTGGAAGTTGGTACCTTTCGACCCTCTTACTCCATTCCTCCGAACCTCTACCCACTCTCTCTGTCAACCACCAATCTATTCTCTGTACCTATGAGCTTGTTTTTTCTTTTGTTTTGTTTTTAAATTCCTCATATAAGTGAGATCACATGATATTTGTCTTTGTTTTAGTTTACTTAGCATAATGCTGTCAAAGTCCATCCATGTTGTCAAAAATGGAAATTTATTTATTATGGCTGAATAATATTTCTCTCTGTGTTCATTATCCCTATCTGTCTGTCTGTCTTTCTATCTTTCCATTTTTATATATTTCATCTATCTAATCTTTATTCATTCATCCATCAATGGACACTTAGATTTTTTCTATATTTATCTTGACTATTGAAAATAATGCTGCAGTGAATATGGGATGCATGTATCTTTTCAAATTAGTATTTTGGTTTTCTTTGGATAAATACCCAGAAGTTGAATTGCTGGATCATATGGTACTTCTATTCCCAATTTTTTGAGGAACCTTTATACTATTTTCCATAGTGTCGATAACGGGTTATATTCCTACCAACACTGCAGAAGGGTTCTCTTTTCTCCATATTTTCGCCAACACTTCTTATTTCTTGTCTTTTTTGGTAATAGGCATTCTGACATGTGTGAGGAAATGTCTCATTGTGGTTTTGGTTTGCATTTCCCTGATGATTAGTGATATTGAGCATCTTTATATATACCTATTGGTCATCTGCATGTCTTTGGGAAAAAATGTCTATTCATATCTTCTGCCCACTTTTTAATTGGGTTGTATGGTTTTTAAAATTGAATTGTTTGTGTTTTTTCTTTTGCTATTAAGTTGTATGAGTTTTTAAAATATATTTTAGATATATTTATCAAATATATGATTTGCAAATATTTTCTTCCATTCAGCAGGTTACCTTTTCATCTTGCTGATGGTTTTCATTGCTGTGCAGAAGCTTTTTAGTTTGATGTAGTCCAATTTTTTTTTTTTTTGCCATTGTTGCTTTTGCTTTGGTGTCAGATTAAAAAATTTGTTGCCAAGACTTATGTCAAGGAGCCTACCATCTTTTTTTTTCTAGGATTTTTATGGTTTCATCTCTTATGTTCGAGTCTTTAATTTCTTTAGAGTTAATTTTTATGTATGATGTAAAATAGTGGTCCAATTTAAGTTTTTTTTGCTTGTGGCTATCCAGTTTTCCTAGCACCATTTATTGAAGAGACTATACTTTCTCCATTTTGTAACTTGACTCCTTTATCACAAATTAACTATTGATATATGCATGGGTAAATAATCTTGAAGCATTTTTAAAAAGATTTTTGATGGTTATTAGTAATAAAATAAGTTGATCATCTGATGAAAATGAAACACTGAAAAGTATTTATTATCATGATTACTATTTTTATTTTCATTTCAATCATCGTTTTATATTATTAAAAATTATCGGAGTGACATTGATCAATAAAATGCAATAAGGTTCCAATGTACAATTCAACAGTATGTTGTATATATATTGCTTTGTGTGTTCATCATCCATAGTTAAATTTCTTTTTGTTACCACATATTTGACCCCTTTTAGCTAGCTATCTACCTCCCCACTCCCCTCTAATCTCTAGTGCACTGTCCATGTCCGTGAGTCTCTATTCATTTGTCATATTTGTTTGCTGCTTTTAGATTTATATCCCACCTATGAGTGACATCATATGGTTTTCAGTTTTTTCTGTCTGACTTCTTTTGCTTAGCATGATTATCTCAAGGTCCATCCATGTTGTCACAAATGGCTGAGTAATATTCTATTGTATACATGTACCACAACTTTTTTATCCAATCATCTATTGTAGGACACTTTGGTTGCTTATGTGTCCTGCCCACTGTGAATAATGCTGCTGTGAACATTGGTGTGCAAATATCTTTTCAGATAAATGTTTCCAGGTTTTTGGGGGGTAAATACCCAGTAGAGAGATTGCAGGATCATATGGTAGTTCAATTATTATATTTTCGAGGAAGCTTCAAATGTTTTACATAGTGGTTATACCAAGTTGCAGTCCCACCAGCAGTATATAAGGACTTCTTTTTCTCTACATCCTCTCCAACACTTATTATTACTTGTCCTGTAGATGATAACCATTCTAACAGGTGTGAGATGGTATTTCATTGTGGTTTTGATTTGCATTTTCCTAATCACTAACAATGTTGAGCATCCTTTCATATGTTTCTTGGCCATTTGTATGTCTTCTTAAGAGAAGCGTCTGTTCAGGTCCTCTGCCCCTTTTTTAATTGGGTTGTATTTTTGTTGTTTGTTGCTATTGAATTGTATGAATTCTTTGTATATTTTGGATATTAGACCCTTATCAGAGTTGTTATTTGCAAATATATTTTCCCATTTGGATGGTCACCTCTTTGCCCTGTTGGGGATTTCTCTTGCTGTGCAAAAGTTTTTTAGATTGATACAGTCCTGTTCGTTTATTTTACTTCCCTTGCTTTTAAGGTCAAATTCATAAAATCCTCGTTAAGTTCAAGGTCCATGAGTTTAGTATCTATATTTTCTTCTATGCTTTTTATTGTTCGCATTGTATATTCAGGCCCTTAATCTATTTTGAGTTAATTTTTGTGTGTGGTGATAGACAACAGTTTATTTTTATTTTTTTTTGCAGGTGACTTTCCAGTTTCCCCAACACTATTTATTGAAGGGCTTTCCTTTCTCCACTGTATGTTTTCGGCTCCTTTGTCAAAAATTATTTGCCTATATAAAAGAGGGTTTACTTCTGAACTCTTAATTCTGTTCTGCTTGTCTGTGTCTGTTTTTTTCTGCCAATACCTTGCTGTTTTGATTAATATAGCTTTGTATTATAATTTTAAGTCAGACAGAGTGATATCTCCAGCTTTGTTCTTTGTTCTCAGGATTGCTTTGGCTATTCAGGGTCTTTTGTGCTTTTATAAAAATCTGATGGGGTTTTTTGTTGTTGTTGTTCTATTTCTTTAAAAAATGCCAATGAGATTTTGATGGGAATTGCATTAAATCTTTATAAAGCTTTAGGTAATAAGGTCATTTTAAATATATTGATTCTTCTAATCCAAGAATACAGAATATCTTTTCATTTCTTTTGTCTTCTACAATTTTTTTAATAAGACCTTATAGCTTTCATCATATAGGTCCTTCACCTGTTTTGTTAAATTTATTCCTAGGTACTTTATTCTTTTTGTTACAATCACAAAAAGAATTATTTTTTCCACTTCTTTTTCTGACAATTCATTATTACAGCATAGAAATGCTATGAATTTTTGAACATTGATTTTGTAGCCAGAAATTTTACTTTGTTTATTATTTCTAGTAGTGTTTTAATGGAGTCTTTAGGGTTTTCTCTATAATGTCATTCGAATGATGTCATTAGAAAATAGTGATAGTTTGATTTCTTCATTTCCTATTTGGATGACTTTTATTTCTTTCTCTTATCTGATGATTGTACTCACTAGGACCTCCAATATAATATTGAATAATAGTGGCTATAGTAGACAAACTTGTCTTGTTCCTGATCTTAGAGGAAAGGTTTTTAGTTTTTCAATGCTAAGTATAATGTTCACTGAGGATTTGTGATATATGGCCTTTATTATTTAGAAATATTTTCCTTCTATACCAATTTTATTAAGTGTTTCAGTCATAAATAGTGCTGTATCTTGTCAAAGGCTTTTTTTCCTGCATTATTGACATAAACATATGATTCTTATTCTTTATTTTGTTTATGTAATGTATCACATAATCTATTCGCATATATTAAACCATCCTTGTGCCCATAGAGTGAAGTCCACTTGATCATGGTGTAACAATTTTTAATGTGTTATTGCATTCAGTTGAGAGTATCTTATTTGGGATTTTTGCACCTGCGTTCATGAGAGATGTTGATCTGTAGTTTTCTTTCTCTCTCTTTTTTCTTTTTCTTTTCTTTCTTCTATTTTTTTTTTCTCTTTTGTATTATCTTTACCAAATTTTGGTGTCAGGGTGATGTCGGCCTCATAAATTTAGTTAGGAAATATCGCCTCCTCTTTGATTTTTTGGAAGAGTTTGAGAAGAATAAATCTTCTTTGAATGTTTGGTAGAATTCACTGGTGAAGCCATTTGGTCCTGGACTTTTACTTTTTGTAAGGTTTTTGATGATTGTTTCAATTTCCATACTGCTGATCTGTCTTTTTAGATTTTTCAGTTTTTCATGGTTCAGCCTAGGAAGGTTATATATTTCTAAGATTTTGTCTATTTCTTCTAGGTTATTAAATTTGGTGTCATATACTTTTTCATAGTATTCTTGTATGACCTTTTGTATTTCAGTGGTATCTGTTGTAACTTCTCTGTTATCCCTGATTTTGTTTATTTGTGTCCTTTCTCTTTTTTCTGTGAGTCTAGCCAGGGGTTTGTCTATTTTATTAACCTTCTCAAAGAACCAGCTCTTAGTTGCACTTATTTTGTCTATTGCCTTTTTGTTCTCAATTTTATTTAACTCTACTCTAATCTTGACTATTCAATCACCATCTTTTTACTCCTCTGGTAGTGTTAGTCAAATATTTAATTAAAAACTCTCCTTACCATGAATGATTTCCTCAACTCTTAATGACTTGGTGTCCGTATACAATGACCTTTTTTTTTTACATCTCTCACATTAAAACTAATATATTCACTTTGCCTGAAATATGATTGGCTATATTGTTCACTAGTTTGTTGAAACTATATTAATAAATGGTTGCATATGATATCATCTCTTTCCTGTGTCTTTCTATTAAATAGAGGTAGTCTGGATCAATCAAGTTGTAGGAATCTCAGGGGTTACACTTTGGGGCATATATTTCAATTCTCCTAAGTGTAATAAAAGTTCTAAATAGTCATTTTTCTTTAATATCCCATATTACTGAAAAATAAATACATAAACAGCTTGCTAGTGAGGTTTATTTCTCCCACAAAGATTTTTTCATCTCTAGAGTTGATGATTCAAATGAGACATAAAGGTGTTTAAATTTGTCTTAAAATCTATTTCATAGGCTTTATTCACATATCGGCATCTCATTTGTTAATGTCCCAATTGTCCCCGAAAAGTCGAGTCTAATGTATGGCAGGATTATAGCATAGTAAAACCGTACCACTTTTGCTTTTAAAAGAGTTGATAATGCAGGTAATTATTTTAATTAACAATATTGTGTGAACGGTATTGAATAATAAATATTCAGGCTTAAATTTGGAAATTATTAACCTTAATTAAGTAAACTTATTCAGTTTTGTTCTTCCTAAATTGTTATAGTGTATGAAAACTTGATATTGGTCAATGTTAAAACATTGATGTTGCTATAAAATATATCTGTACAAAAATATATCTACTCAATCCTCTAAAATGGAAGTGTTTTTTTGATTGTACATTTTCATCATCAAATAGAGCTGGGACCCAAGAGTAGTCATATACCTAAATCTTTGCACATCATATACCTAAATCTATTGATGTACTTCATAGGCATATGATAACATTTAAATCATACCATACCAGTCTTTTATATATTAAGTAATCTTTGGCCAAGAGGATGTGTTATTATTTTCTATTATAATTGTGGAATTGGGAATTTCTTATAAATTTGTGGGTTTTGTTCATCTGTAATTTTTCTGTATATAATTAGACTATATAGTTTACATATATATGAGTTTTTAAAAATGTTACTTATATTAGTGTGACTTTTCATACTGAATTTTATCATAGGTTCATTTTTTAATATAAATATTGAGGCACAAGAATTTTATCAGGGGGAGAGATTTCTCTTTTTTCAGGTATATATTGCACTATCCATTAATTTTTACTTGTTCTGTAAAGTTGTTCTTAGTTTTATTACTTAAAACAGTACATAGTTTCAAAAGAAGCTCTCTCACTTTTAATAGATGAGATTAACCTATGATTATAGTGACTGGGGATTTTTGCAATTATTATCACCTTAAATTATGCTCTTATTTGCTATGCATTTTGTTACTTTTACAAAATTTCTTGATTTTACAGGACTGAAAGAGTCCTTTTCATGTAGACTTTTTCTTAATGGTTGATAAAATATGCATTTTATTCTTCCCATAGTGCATTTGATATTGTAGCATAAATATGTTAAATTGTAATTAAAATTATTCATAATCTTTGGCCTTATAGAATAAGAAAGATAATCAGAGTAGAATGATTTCTCTTTAAACTTCCCTTTCTCTTTTCTGTATTATTCATATCTATACTTTTAATTCCAATTTTTTAATAGGAATTTGCATTTTAATTTTTTCTTTATTTAATATTTACAATAAATTATTGTTAATACCTTTTGATTTGCTGTAGAAATGTCTTTGTTCACCATAACTTCCCTCTCCTTTTTTTATTTCTTGGTTAGTATTAATGAATTATTTTATATGCATTTAATACATTTATTAAAATTAATGAATTAATTTTTGTGTTAATGATTGGTAGCCTTTAGTAACCATTTCACTGATGGTGTCTAGGTAGTACATTTCTGCATCATTTCCTCAAAATGTTGAGTGTACCCCTTCTACTTGTATAACAGTAGAGAGTAACTGAATTCCAATTTACTGTTATTTTCCACTTCACTTTGAAGCTATGATTCCAATGTTTACCAATTCATTCCTGCTTATAAATCATCTCTATTAATTTGGTTGCTGTACTTTTATAAGAGATATGTCTTTTTTCTTTGGTTTTCCTATTTGTCTTTATATTTGATGTTCTACAATTTCAGTGTGTGATGGCTAAGTGGTGATTTTTTAAAAATTTACTTATTTCTGCTAATATAACTGGTAATATGTTTCGTCTGAGGACTCAAACATTATTTAGTGTCATAATAGTTCTTCATATTCAAATAGTCTCCAAATATTCCTTTCTTCCTGTTACCAGTTTTTTCTCCCTCGGTATCTTCTTTTAACTATTATTTGTTGGAGCTTCTCACTTGAGCCACAGAGTCTCTGATTTTATTATTTATATTTGCCATTTATATCCCTATCTGCTTCATTTCAGACTCTTTATATGTAATCTCCAATTTTCTAACTCTTTTTTCAGCTGTGTTGTGCCTAATATGTTTATCAACTGGGTGCGAGTGGATTTTTCTTTAAACATCTTGATGTTTCCATATCCCAAATCATTTTTTTCATACCTATTATTTCTTATTTGTAAATTTTCTGTTACTGTGTAACTTTCTGGCCTAAAACAATACACGTTTATTGCCGCACAGTTTCTGTGAACCTGAAATCCAGGCATGGCTTAGCTAGGCTCTGCTCTAGCTCTTAGAGGCTGAGACTAAGATGTGGGCCAGGCTGCATTTTCTTCTGATAACTTGACTGGGCAAGAATCTGCTTCTATGTTCATTTAGGTTGATGTCAGGATTCATTTCCTTGTGACTCTTAACTGAGGTTCCCAGGTTCTTATCATCTGTTAGCTTGAGGCCACCACCAGCTTTGGACCCACAGTTTTCCTGCCATGTGGTCCTTTCGTAGACCGTCTCACAACGTGAAAGCTTATTTCTTTAAGGAGAGTGGGAGAATCTCAATTAATCAAGTAATCAGTTTCTCTCTCTCTCTCCACCCCCCTCCCTCCACCTCTCTCCCACCCAACTTTATTCCACTCCCTCTCTCCCCCTTCCTCCCCCTGCCACCAGTGAATAAGAGTCATACATAACCAATGCAATCATGGAAATGACATTCCGTTATCTTCGATTAGAAGTGAGTCACAGATTCCACCTGCACTGGAGGGAAAGGGAGTATACAAAAGTGTGACTCATTGCGGGTCACCTACGATGTGTTCACCACATTATTTAATAAACTCTTCTATTCATTGCATAGCCATCGTTCTTTATGTTTTTAGACATTCTCAACAGCTAAATTCATAATCCTCTTGGAAATAGCTCATAATGTCTCTATCTATAGATATTTAATATCCTTAATGTTTTGAATTTTCTGTTAAAAAGAGTCATTTTTATTTGAAAGCTGATGAACTCTAATTTTTGTGTACAAAAATACTTTTTTTCAAAGTCACTTTGCTTTAAATTTCACATATTAATATTTAGATATTTGTTACTAAATTATTATTTTAGTATTGCCTATGCAGAAGTTATTGTAAAAATTCTGCAGAAGGTTGGGAGTGTTAAATAAAATTTATGCCGCACATTTAAATAAATGCGTTAAAGAAATGATCACATAATGGTTTATACACAAGATTTTTAAATAAAGTTTTCAGATAATTTTGAAACTATATTATAATGATAATAATTTAACATTTATATATTTTAAAAGTATTTAATCAACATACATACTGCTCATTCTCATCGCTCAAACTGTGCATGTGATTATAGATTGAGGTACAACCTGTATTTTACAACACTGGTCATCTTTTCATAATAAATATTAGCTAACCAGGGTTTCTTGATACCCAAGTTGTCAGAAACTTTTACCAGTTACTTCTTAAACTTTAATAATATGTCTAAATGACCTTAGATTTTCTCTCTTTACCTAGCTGCCATTTCAAAATGCCTGAGGCTAGAATCCTATTCTTTGCCTGTAGCAACCCCACGCCACCTGCCCCAGTGTGAACCACCTTCACTTCTCCATCTCTCAGCTCTTCCATCGATTATATCATATTGTAATTGATTTTTTAGGTTGAATTTAAACTCCAGGTTAAGGTCATTCCTCACTTTTTTTAGATTTGTATTTCTTTTGCCTTTCTTTTTTAAATAAATGGAAGCTAATATTTGAATTTGCAATGATTTTTTTCTTCTCTGCTTTCTCATCACTGTTCCTTTAATGAAGACTTATTTAATGACTTCTAAGACTGATGTGCTATGGTTTGGCCATGATTTCCTGTAGGAGTATGAACCCCACATAGCTCAGTTACCTTTAATTTTAAATGTATTATAGTCCCATTGAAATAAAGTCAATAATTCCCTGACAGATAATACATCTTAACACCATTTTTTGTCATCTGAGTTAGTTATTAAATTTTATATCTTATAGGTGATTCACAAAGTATTACCTACATTAAAATAACAGTAAAATGAGTATAACTCATAATGATAACATCACCTTACTGTTTTTAAATAATAAAAAGGACAGTCTAAATTAATTTATCTAGAAAAGACTCTGTATTATTAGGGGCATTATAGGAGTTATATCATTTACATAGCATAATTCTAATTTATAGAGAGACTGATTGAAAATCAGTAATGCCTGTTGATTTTATTTTTCCATATTAAAAATATAGCTAATGTCAAGATGAGTAAAATAAATGGTAGGTCCATAAATACTAGGTCTGTTTGTGGAAGCTCAAGCTACCTTTTTACAAGACCCCACCAGCATCATAGACTGAAGAGAAGAAACACATTATTCTGTTTTAGTATACAGATTTGGAGGAATACATCTAAATATACTGCTCTAAGAAAAAAGCATTTCTAAATAGGAATATCCTCTAAATATAAAGCATGTCTAAATATAAAGCATTTTTTTGTGTATTATGGAGCATAAGAAGTTATTTAGAGGTAATTTTATTCTTTACCCAAATTAATAAATAGAAGGCATAACAGTACAATCGTTTGAAATTATATATCCAAATTATCCACTTGTTGAATCACCAAAATAACATATTTTTTTTAAAATCAAAATCAGTTTATAGTTAATATCCTAGTGGATTCTCTCCCATAACCTCATCAATATTTTCTAAATGAACATTTTAAACAAATTCTAAAAAATTGCCTAAAGTGCATTTGCCAGATTCACCCGTGTCCTTCAGGCAACACTTCTAATTTTTAAATAATTGGGCATCTACATGTTCAAGGATATGTTCCAAATGCAAATGTTGGAAAAGACAAGGTCCTTCATAGACAAACGTAAAAATTGATCAAGGAAATATAAGTATAAAAGAAGTAAATAATGAGTTATATGTGTGTGTTTAACCAATCTAAAAATTATAATGAATTTGTGATATAATTCTTGGAAGCATCGTGAAAAGAAAAAAGGGTTGATACAAATTGGGAGAGGTGTTAAATCCAGTACTACTTTATATATTTTGTGTTCAAATTATTTCAGTTTTGTTCTATAGGCTCCTGGTTGTATTTCATTATTGTATGAATGTGTTTAAGCACTTCCTTACTTTCTGGGTACTCTAAGGTGTTCCAGGCTAATCTGTGTATTTCCTCCCCCACTTCTGGAATTGGCCAGGTCTACAAGCAACTCAGATTCCTTTCATTGGAGAATGCTATTTGAAACCAGAATTAGATTCTAGGTATACTTGTTGCTATTGGGGTATCTTTGTATATAGTCACTCTGAGCTGACAGAGAAAGGATATCTCCTTACTTACCTACCTACGTACCATCTTCTTACCATCTGTCTGTCTGTCTCTTTATATCTGTGTGTGTGTGTGTGTGTGTGTGTGTGTGTGTGTGTGTGTGTATTAACTAGTAATCTGGGGATATAAACATATCCACGATCTTTTTGTATGTAGACATCTATATTAAAATAAACATCAGTTCATACTGATGTCTGCAAGCTAATTTATTACCACATGGATTATTCTAATCTTCCTCACATTGCTTATCTGTAACCTCGCACTCCAACAGTGAGAAACCTGTTTTTCATTATCTGACATCCATTTACTGAATGTTCAATGAGTCTTAGGTAGAAATTATTAAAACGTAGGACTTTCAGAAATGAGTTTAGACATATTAAGTCTTATAAAGCTACACTTGCTGATCAGTGGAACTTTCAGAAATATGGAATTTGTTTTAGACATGGGCTAGCTTAGAATGATACTTGCTGTCCAATAGTTACATAATGTGAGCCACAGATACAAACCACATGTATAATTTCAGATTTTCTTTTAAACATATTATAATAGTAAAACAAATGAAAATTTAAAAATACACACATAAAGTAAAAAAAAATATATAGCAGTTTTAGAATTGTTAACCTGTACTGCATGAATAACAACTTTATCAACCAGGATAGTGTTAATGCACAGTTTTTTCTGCCCTTCGTCTTAAAGATTCCCCTGTTTTCCAGTTACATAAGCCAACACTTTTCCCTCCACTACTTCAGTGAGATTATTTCATTCATGAGCCAAAGATTATTATATCAAAGACTAGATTTTCATCTTGGGGTTCATTGACTCCTAAATGATCTTTTATTTGCGTATATTAAGGCTGATTCTAAGTGCTAAAAAGTTCTGTTTTGGCAAAGATAATGTCATGTATCCACCATTACAGTATTGCCCAGTAATTCCACTCAGAATAATTAAAAATCCTCTGTGCTTTACCTATTAATCCTCTACCACAAACTCTGACTAAATGACTTATATTCTCTGTAGTTTTTTTCCTTTCCAGAATGTCAAACAAATATAATTTAAAAGTATGTAGTCTTTTCATACTGGATTCTTTCACTTGTCAGTGATTATTCAAAATCTGCTATGTCTTTGTGTGGCTTATTACTTTTTTATTACTGAATAATATTTCATTTTAATCAATGTACCGCAGTTTATCTAGTAACCTATTGAAAGATGTCTTGGCTGCTTCTCGTTTGTCAATAATAAATAAAGTTGCTATAAATATTCACATGCTGGTTTTTGTGTTTTCAAATCAGTCAGTAAATACCTAACAGCACCATACTTGGAATATAAAGTAGAATTATGTTCAGTCGTGTAAGGTACTGTTGAACTCTCTCCCAAAGTGGCTGTACCATTTTGCATTCCCACCTTCAATGAATGAGAAGTCCTGTTGCTCAGAGTTCTCACCAGCAATTGCTAGTGTCAGTTTTTGGAGTGTAGCCATTTAAACAGGTATTTAGTGCTATCTGACACTGTTGAAATTTGCATTTCTCTAAGGACATGTGATGTTGAACATCTTTTCATATGGTTATTTGCTATCTGAATTTTTTTTTTTGAAAGAAAACATCTGGTCAGTAATTTTCCACATTACATTGTTGGCTTGTTTGTTTTATCATTGTTGAATTTTAGGGGTTCTTTATATATTTTGGATATATGCCCTTAATTAGATAAATGTTTTATGAATATTTTCTCTCTGTAGTTTGACTTCTTTTTCTTAATAGTGTCTTTAAAGTGCAAAAAATTTTTACTTTTAATTAAGTCCAACTAATTTTTTTTTCACAGATCATGATTTTGATGTTGTATCTAAAAGTAGTGGTGAATAATAGTAGACATCACTGCATTGTTCATGATTATAGATGAAGAACATTTTGTTATAAAGTATTCTAGTCATATTTATCTATATTCTTTTCCAGGTTGAAGAAGTGCCCCTCTACTTCTAATTTGTTGAGAGTTTTAATCATAAATAGATGTTAGATTTTGTTAAATACTTTTGTTCCTCAGTTAATAGGATCATATCATTTTCCCCCTTTAGCCTGTTGATATTTGATTTATTTTTGAACCATTGAACCAACCTTGCATACCTGAAATAAATTTCACTTGGTCTTGATTCATTTAATTTTTGACATGATAAATAAAAATGTAGATTGAGAAAAATTGATGTAATTATGAAACCTATTATAATTTTTAAGTATAACTTTATTATGTTTTTGGGGATAACTCTGAGGTATCTCACATAATATATAGAGGTTTTGAGTCTAAAATGTGCTGTTAGCATCATAGAATTTCATTACAGCAATTAAATTGATTAGGTCCAATTAAAGATTTAGAACCTTATTATTTTTGTAATATGTATTTATCCATTCTGCATTAGATAGACTAAAATATGAGGATTGTAAAAGTACTTGTTTTCTGTACATTATATTCATCCCAAACAATTAACATCCTCTGGGTTGCTTCCTCTACGAAAAATTATTTTAAATAATTTTTATTTTGTTTTGTTTTTTCTCCTTCTCTTGGGATTAAAATATAATAGAACACAACATAGTGCGCCCATTTTCTTTGGTTTGCTAACATTTACAATGTTTTCTCTGTATTTATCAACAAATATACCATTCCCTATAGTTAGAATCATTAAAACTAACAGTAGGAATTCTTAGTGTCGATGGAACTATTGATCATACAAACATTAAAATTATGTCTCCTGTAGTAAACACCAATAAAAGACTTGTCCATTAATCAGGAAGTCATTAGACTTGCCAATAAAAAGGCAACATTCGACAGGATGATGTTAGACAACCTAGTGACTGAGGAACCAGAATCTAAGTAACTCAGCAAGTGACCTATTTATTTGACTTCAGGCTTTTCTCAAATTGTATATGAAGAAATAACAATGTAGTACCAAAATATAGGAAGCTGCATGTTGCCCATTCATTTAATTCTTTTCTTTAAGCATAAAAGCCAGCTTATTATCATAGTAACCTTTACTTGTTCAGTTTCTAAAACACTTACCTTGTAATACTATTAGAACTCTACTAATCGATCCAAATTGAGAGAATATTTATGAAAAACATAATCACAATGTTCACTTTTCCTGAAAATCCTTTTTTATCATTTATTTTAAACTACTATTTTTTAGCAGTACATGTTTTAGAATATGTTTAATTAATTTGATCCAAACTATTCTAGGCATGTGGCTGAATTAAATTATTTAACTATTTCAGGCTTATATAATTTCCAGAATAATAAAGGATAATTGCTACATCAAAGAAAACATCACATTTTTATTTTTAAATTATTTAATTTTGTATAATCGAACAATTTTCCATTTACTCTTTTTAAAGAAAATGAATATGAGAATAACTTTTTTTGGAAATATTATACTTTGCTTAATTGATAAATTAATTTAAAAATTTATATGAATCATAATGGTCCAATCTGTAATAAACTAATTTTTCAAATTGTCCTTTTCCCATAATGGCAGGTGTTCAATAAGAATTTGGAGAAAGAGAAATAAGAAACAGCAACAACAATAAAAACAACGCCAAGATCAGATTCCCTTTAGGTTTTCCTAGAAACTCTTAAGTTCTATAATTGAAATTGTTAGTGCTATTGATTTCATTGTATATATATTATAAATATGTATTATATATGCTATATATTATATATGTATATATGTAATATATACACACACAATATAATCATCTATACTAAAAGTTGTTGCTATATATATTGCTATAGCCAATAAACTCATTCAACAACTGTTTAAATTCCGAATTTACAACAAATATTACCAAAATGACCATAAGGTCACTTTTACTAAACATCTTTTTCCAGATATGTAGGGTTGTTCTTTTCTCTGCCCTTTTAAGTACAACTGGTTGAGGTCAGTATCAGTTTATATTGTTTCTTTTAAGAAGTAGTCATCCATAAATGGGAATGAATGTTTACCAATTATTGTTGTCCTGTATATAAAAATATCAATATAGAACAGAAAATCAAAATTTATATCATGCCAAACAAACATTCTAAAATAATTTTGGTGAAGTACATAAATAATTCTTTTGCAAACAGAAGTCCTAATTTGTTGTAAAGAGAGAAGAAATTTTTTAAAAGTCCATGCACTCAGTATTAAAACACTACAAAGAAGTATAGGATTGATTGTTTTACTCACCTGGTGTAAGAAAAGGAAACAAAATTGAAGACTATTTAACACTGAATTTGACACTATTATTGTTAAAAGTTATATTTTATTGAATCAAATTGCTTAAGACAATTATAATTTTATTAAGGAGATCATTTCATGTTGTCAGGACAATTTCTTCCGATTCCTTTTGTTGTCTTTCCAAAACAAATGCTTCATAGTTCAATGATCACAGATTACTGATGACTCAAATTAAATAACAGAAACATTTTTAAATTAGTCAATTCATATTAATTTTAAAAACTTCATGTATCAGTTAGAATGTATACTTTCTTTTTGTAATATGTAATGTGATAAATATGCTCTTCAAAAACTTTCGATGCTCTCAATTCTGTTAGAAATTGCTGAGTATATTCTAAAAAAAGTTAATGCGTAAGGATTCCCAGTAGCATTCACTTTCTAAAAGAACTACTTAATGCTGAATATGTTCATGTAATTAAAAAAAATAAGAGTTCATTTTCAGTGTGTTAATACTATAACTTACTTGCTTTGTTTTTACTTTAAGTGTTAAATTGTAAAGATTTTGATAGTCCATGCCCACCAAAAAGACACTGGAAGAACAATATTATTAGAATATTTTTTAACCTTGAGATAAATGACAAAAAGTGGAATGTGTAATGTATTTGAGGATAGGTAACAGTAAACAGAAAATATTTCTAAAGAAGTTGAAAAGGGATAATGGTTAAGTCATTTGAATTAAATTGTAAATCAGTTTTAATTTTTCCTTAAGGGTAGAAAGACATAATTGGGAAGTTAAATCTACAGAGAAAAAGTTATATGAAAAGCAAAATATTCATTATTTGATAATTGTTTTTGGTTTAAAGCATTGACCTTACTGTTTTCTATGATTAGTTTAGCTAATCAAAACAGACAATAATTATGTTTTTAAATATATATATTCTGTACATATTAGTCCATTATTTTTGTCATGAATAAAAGCTGTCATTAAACTTGTCAGCAGTTAGGATAATTCATAATGCTAATTCCCTATGCCAAAGATTTTAAGTTTAATTATTTTCTTGTTGGAGAATCTTTAATTTTAAGAATGCTATTCCTTCAAGCAATTCTAATTATAAGGAATTCAAAGTTGATTTTATGCATTGATTTAATACCACACACAATCAAATTCATGTATTAGCAGAGTTTGAGTCTCTAAGTTATTAAAATGTGTGTTTTAATACAGACTCATGTGGAACCCAAAGAAATCAAATCTTAATGTTTCTGTTTAGAACAACAACAAATTATGCAAATGTTGTGATTTCAAATTATTTATTATAGCTCCTGATTTAAAACATTCTCTTGAAAGTTAATTTTTCAGATATGAATTTATTAAAATTAAACTTAGGAACATCTATTTATCATCTATAATTATTATGGAGTTTGAGGAAAGAAATGCTATTTTCACTGACTATGATATGTTAGGCTCCTGTGTCTGCATATGGTTTATTTCCTACTCTCTCGAGTACATTTGTCTTACTAGGGCTTCTAGGGCGCTAAATATTTGTTGATTATTTATCTTAATATTAGGGTGGTATTACATTGGGATATCCAAATATTTTGGATCTCTCAGTATTATGAAGTGATATATAGAAGAGGTAATATAGCTCTGAGGCAAAACTGTAAATGTGTATTGCTCCCCGTTTCATGTAAATGTGAACTATTTCTGATCCTCTTCTCTCACAATAATAAATAAATAATTTTAAAAATACACTCACCAAATTATTGCCATATTCCTGGTCCAAGGCCACAATAACCTGTTCTAGCAAGAACTACATATCTAGCACTGCAATTGGGCTACTACTTGTTTGAACTGGTCATAGCCTAGTGTCATCCTTCAGGATCCTTCTGTTTTCTGCTGGCGAGTTACATAGAGATATGATAGGAGCTATCGTCTCTGCATCCTTTCGATCCTTGTTAATTTATAATAATACTAATGCATAATTGTTTTCTATTTTCTATCTTGGAAGAGTGGTAGTTCAAGTGTCTTCAGTTTGCCTTCTGCGATATGAGAGACCTTACTCCGCAGACCTACGAATCAGTATGGGAGTTATGTCAAATATTAAGTTTGCCAATTGCAGTTATACATTTAGAGATTGTAAAATGACCACTAAGAGGGTGCATGGGTCCTTGAGCGATTCACAGTAAGCTGAGCTTTGGGCCATGTTCTATTTAATTTCCAGGGGAGCCATATGATGCTTTAAGTCTCTGTGTCTTTCAGGTCTCAAAATATTTATTACCGTTTGCTCTAAAGGACCATAGGTCTCTCTATAGAAAGACTGGGTATTCGTTAATGGTACCTTTGCTGTGGTATTGCTGCATCCTTCTTCTCCAGGGCTTGGCCACTTCTTCAGTCAGTAGATTCTGAATCTGAAAATGACTGAAGTCCAGAAACTGAGTAAGGGTTCATAATATTTTTATTAGGCTGACTGCTCTCAGCCACCAGGACAACTATCCTTTATTTACTCTGATGGTGGCCTATGTGGTACCCTTGCTAACTGACCATCTATTTTGTTCCTATGGGCATTCTATATTCTGACCCATCTTCATAACTATCTGTGAGTTAAAACCCTTGGCTGCCACTCTAATCTTCCCAGTCATTAAGATAATTAGATAATTATGATTTCTAGATTCTGACACTAAAACACTGATGGTTCTTATAGCCTTACATGGTATGTACACTCCAGCACGATGATTTCCTTGAATTGTTATTTCCTTCTCCCATTGTCTGCTACAACAATTCTGGAGTTCTACCTGTACTTAGCATTGCTTTTTCATTCTTCTAGGAGGCAACCTATAGGCATTTTGCACAATTTCCAGGGGTATTTTCCAGAGATTTAAGCCATTTATCTTGAGAGAAATCTCCTAAATCAATATATTATTTCCTATCCATTCTTTTATTCTGGCTCCTTTTATCAGTACAGGCTCCACAGTACATGAAGATTTGGGCAACGCCTTGGAGCAATTCAAAGCATATGTGGCCAACAGAGTTGCCCTATGTTGCACTAAAATGATCAACCTTTTATATCACCACTTTTGCCCTTGGGAGGGTGTGCCTTTATGCAAGGTAGTTCTCTGCAGCTGAGGCAAAGTCTGAAGAGCTGAGCTCTGGAGGCTGTCTGCTGAAAGCTGGGGCATAAGTCCTTCCTAGAAAGGTGCTCTGGGTTGTACATCTCACTTTTTATTGTATACTGAAGTCAACATTATATTGAAAAATATCCAGATAGTTTAGACACCTTAAGAAAGTGTAATAATTCTTTGGAATCAAATAAATGACAGCTTGCACTTTTACTGTCTTCACCAGATCATTTGGAAATTCCTTGAAGATGTTGATTGCTGTAACAATCCATGTAACTAATGAACAAGTATGATTTGTGGGGGCTTTCTCTCATTATAGTATGTTAATACTGCCTCAAAAAAAAAAAAAAAAAAAAAGAAAACTGTAGGTGAGACAGATAATCAAGGACAAAACAATAGTACGCTTCATCCATTGTTCCACAAAGCTTAGTTTACTGAAGTTGGTTCCTGAGCTAAACAAAAATTCTATGGTAAAGAACTAGTTTATTAACTATCTTTTTCTGTTTATGTCAAAAGGATAATAGTTATGTATCCAAAATAATGTGTCATGAAACACCTTAATTGCAGAGCTAAAAATATACAAGACACAAGTCCAATCTTCCTCTTATTACAGTCAACATAAAATTTTACGTTGCCATGATATTAAATGACTATGTTACTTTCTCAAACGTGCTAGCAGTTTTTGTCTTTATCTCATTGACTAATAGCTAAGAGTGTGTATGTGAACTTTAAGTCATCCAGACTTAAACGTTCCAATCAGAGTGACTTTTCCAGGAAATTCAAAGACAAAGATGCATTTTTTTTTTTCAATCTACTGGGTGTGAACATAAGAGAATGTTACTCCAGCAATCAGGAGGGGAATTATTTTTAGGTGAAACTGATCCTACACAGAGCAGAGTGGAGAGAATGAGAAGATAGAGTTCCTGTGATATCGTTGGGCTGCTGGGTTAACCCTTAATCCCAGTCCTACTTTGAAATGTTTAGTGATCCAAAACTCAAAATTATTTAATCCACTTAGAGTCAGATTTTCTGCTTCAAACCAAGACAATTTTACTGACACAAATATTATAATAACTTCGTAAATGAAGGAGTGAGACATTGAGTTTTTTGTCTCAAGTTACAAGTGATATGAAGTTGTAATAGCACTGTTTTTAAGAACCTAAATTAAACTTTATTCAGCTTAGAACAAAAATAAACACAAATCTAAATAAGTAAACAAATAATTATAAAATAAATAAGCGATTATATATCACGTAATCACATGTGGGAAAAGTAGGAGTATAGATCACCTCATCCAGTACAATTCCAATAGGATTCTTTTTTATTTCTGCCTTTCTACTTTTTTGGGGTGTGCTTTGGTTTTATTCTATTATACTGACTCTTCAACTAAGCTGGAATTATAAACACCAATGATTTCCAGGCTCACATTTTTCCAGCATCACCCTGCAGAGAGGATGAATTTATTGTCCTTTATTTTAAACTTGGAAGTACTGGCCAAGGATTCTGGCAGGCCCTGGTAGGATAATATGTGATGCAGTGGCTACAGGTGAGTAGCAGCTCCTACCGAGCACTGTAGTTAGTGTCGGAACAAAGAAATTCTCCCAAGAGAAGTTTTTGTAGGTAGAAATGTGGAAGACTGTAAAAGTAACAATAAAATAGATGTCTACCATAATGGTAGAGTAGGTTCTAGATAGCTCAACTACTTTAAGTTCTAGGAGAGTGTGTGTCATGTCATCTAATTCTCCTTTGCATAACCAATATCTTGTGCAACACTTATAGCACAATGGAGGTTCAGAAATGTTGAATTAATTAAATTTGATATTATTAGTATAACACATTTACTGAACCCGAGGAGACAGCATGTATTTAGTTAATTACTTTTATCTGTTAATATTGCCACGCGCAATAACTTGGGTCATGAATGAGACAAAGAAAAAAATAAAGATAAGAAGCCTCAGTATAAGCAGTGCATGATTATGTTTGTCATAATCATTAGGTACTTAACATATAGTGCTCTTTGCAAGATATTTTTTTAGCCATCTTGGTAGAGAATTTTGAAATACAGTATTTCATGGAAATTATCTATGCAATATAATTTTAAGAAGTATAGCCTCTAACTCAAGTCAGCTTTGTGACACATTCACAAAAGAAAAAAATCTTGGAGTTTTCTCTTTCATTTATTTATGTCGGGTGGAAAAGAGAAAGTTAAATAAATTAAAATAGATCTTTTGACTGCATTCTGAAAATCAGAGACTAATATATTCAATTTATTGGGGCTACACTAGCAAAATACAATATAATTTTTGAAGTCATAAAAAACACCTGGCAACCTTGGAGAAAACCTTGGAATGTGGTTCAAATGTAACATTGGGGGAATCACTATTCATTGTGATAGCATGTAGTAATTTGGGAAAGACCGACCTGTTCTCCTATGACTCATTTAAAATCACTCTGTTTCCCAGGAGTAGAAGAGGAAGCTCAGGATTTGCCACAAGCCAGTTGTTGCACATGATAGGCACCCTAATTCCCTCTACCTGTGTACTTAGAATCTTAAATACCATTTACTTTTTGTGTGATTATTGTCATGGTGTTTTCTTTGACATGCAATGTAAACTCCACAAGACATTACTGTAATTATTTTGTACATTAAACACTTTTTATATTCATTCATCTATTTATCTTTCTTAGTGTATTTTAATTCCATTTTATATTTCTGTGTTCGCATTTCAGACCAGTTTTTTTTTCTACCTGAAGAACTGGCTTAGTTTAAACTTTTATTTTTAACTATGTCCCTATCATTGACAACTTCCCCCAGTCTTTGTCTGCAAACCTCTTTATTTTACTGTCATTTTCGAAGGATAGGATATATTCACTTGCTATAGAATTCTATGTTGGCAGCATTTATTCTTTGGAAATATAAAGATGTCATCCTACTGGCTTCTGACTCTCATGATTAGTGTTGAGAAGACAGCTGTCATTCTTATGGTTGCTCTTTGAAGAGAAGGTATCCGTCTTCCTGTGGCTGACTTTTTTGATTTACTTTTATATTCTTTGCTTTCTAGCAGTTTTAATGTGAAGTGCCTAGGTAAACTTTCTTTTTGTATATACTGCTTAAAGTATAATTAGATTTCTTGTACTTGTGAGTCATCATTTTTAGAAAATTCTTCGCCATTATACCTTTGAATATTGCTTTTGCCTCATTATTTCTTTTCTCTCTTTCTAAGACTTTGATTATAACCATGTAAAGCTCGGAGTGTGCCCAAAATATCTCTTATTCTCTACATTATCCGAGTGCTTTAATTTGTGTATTTTTTTGTTGACTTTCTCTTTGGTAACTGATGTTTTGTCCTTTTAAAACTTGCAACTATTCATAATTTCAGATATCAAATTTTATTTTCTTTTTACAGTGTCAACTGATTCTTTTTTCTTGTTGGTAGATTCTAGTACTTTGGTAAATCTTATTAACTTTTAATCTGTTTTCTCTATCTTTCACTACTTTAACATACTAGCTATAGTTATTTAAAGTGCTTATTTGTTAATTCTAAAATATAGATCGTCGGGGTGGCTGAATCTTTTTTTTGTTTTTGTCTTTTTCCTTGACTATTGGTCATATTTTCTTTTTTTCTTAGCCTGTTTTTAATTTTAATTTAAATTTTATGTCAGTATGTAATGAAATGATTTTAGAGGTTCTGGATGATATTGTATTACACTTAATAAAGTTTTCCTTTATCATATTATATGTGAGGCAAATGCCTGAGGAGCTGATCACCTAAATCCAATCAGAAATGAAGATGAATTGACCTTTGTTCAGGTCTTAATAAGCCTCTCTATACCTCTTGTTTGCCTTTTCCCTAACTGTAGCTCTCCCAAGCTTTCCTTCTGCCCAAAACTTTTGATTAACAGCTTTCCAAGTCAGTATCCTTTACCCTAAAAAAATATAAGGGATTTAATTACATCCATTAGGGTTTTTACCCTAACTCTGCAGTCTTCCCCTGCTCTGTGTGGCTTCCCAACTGTGCCCATGTCTTGAAGATGCTGATAATGTTTTTGAAATAAGTTCCTTTTCTGTTAAGTCTTGTTTTCATAGGTATCATAAAACTGAGGATGATTTCACTCTGCTTTATACAAGATTTGTTTTCTGTTTCTTCAGTCGATTGGGCAGCTAGCTGTTTACTTGTGTCTCCTCAATTTCCAACTTGTTATTAGCCTTGTTGAACTACTAATTTTTTTCTCTTTGGCATTTTCCATCCAAATCCTCTATGCCTGCCAACAATTTAAAAATGTCTTCAGTAAAGAAAAAAAAAAGGCTGAATATTGTCAGCTCACCTTGGGGAGGGTCTTAGCTACATGGGTTTATAGATTTTTAGTTCTTTTTCCTTATTGTTTCCAAAGATCTTTGCTGCTTTTAAAAAATGTGATTAAAAAAAAGTATCTTACATTTTTCTATTTTTTCATTTTTGTAGCTGAGTTTTGGCCAGATACATCCCATAACACTCAACCTATAAGGTCATTTAGTCTTACTTAGCTTTCCATATCTTCAAAACAGCAATAGCGTGTTAAAATCCTTCCTGTGTTTCAGTTTTCTTTGGCTGTCTTTTCTGACGTCTTAGTATACTATCAAGAGAAAAAGGTCTCTGTCTAAAGTCATATGAAATTAGATTAGGCTCATCTGCAAACTCTCCCTTTTTAGTTACTCGAAATTAAATGATTAGTAATTTTAGTTATACTGGAAATATCACAAGCGTGTTATATATCTCATTATAGTCATATTCCTGGAGTTAGGGCATAAAAGTTGGTCCATTTTGGTCCTTTGAGTTTAAAGATTATTTGTTATATTCCCAATTTTTTAACAAGTACCATTTCGATGCTTATGCAAAATAAATTTGATAACAAATTCTTTTGATGAAAAGTGAATAAATCCATTTCCCATAGCTTTGCCTGGACATATATGCTGGCAACATTTTGCATCTCTCCTGCTTGGTAAAAACATCTATTAAATAAATTAAGGCCTAAAAGCCTTTCAGATAATTTCTGCACGTAAGTGTCATTTGTATTCTACTCGTAAATTCCAATTTACTGTCTTCTACCTGGAAGGCTGTAAATTTTGTATAAAAAGAGTCATTATTTGAACATAAAATTCCTATATATTTGTTCATAGTCTAGTTTTAACATGACATTTTAGTCTATATTACATGCAAATTTACCAGTTAAACTCTTGACTGCTTGAATTAGTTATTTATTGCCACAATAGTACTATTTAATAAACAGCCATGAAACCTCATGAATATAAGAATAAACTGACACCCCGTTCCCAGAGGCCTATCGATAAACTGGATGGTTCCCTTGATTTGGGACAATCAGCTGATTTCAGATTGGTTCACTCATGCGAGGTCAACTTTGGTTTGCTTGGTCTAGAATGTTCTTAGGTCAGACGACTTGTTTCTGTTTTATGCAGTATGTTACCTTTGCTGGAGAGAAAAATTTTAGAGATTGGAGAATTGATACTATAATTTAATGTTATATGTGACTAATACCTGGCAAAGGCAGAACTAATAAATAAGTTTGAAACTATCTTATTCATTACATAAATTGATAATAACAGCAATGTTGATCTTTTGTTCAAATCATTAATAAAATTGGGTGTTAAACAAAATTTGCTTAGTATCCACACTGCTGTAATTGAAAGCGAGGAAGATTATTCTATAAACTCCAAAAAAAAAAAAAATTATGAGGAAAATGCAGTACTCTAGATTTTACTTCAATATAAGGAGGAATTTTGCATCAGAACTTCAGGGAAAAAAAGCTTCTTCATGAAGTAGTGATTTTCCCATCATCGATGGTATTCATGATGCGCTCTATGCTATTTATAGTAATCGTTTTATAGTGGATTTTAAACCTTGTGATAAATTGGTCTAGGTAATCTCTGTGATGCCTTCCAATCATTAAATATTAAATGGTATTATTTGTAGAATCAAAATTAAGTCGACCTGAAGTAATTAGAAAAATAAGACTATCCGTAAAATGCACATGTAGTTATACATAAATTCAGATTTAAAATGACCTTGAAATAAATATGATACATAAATAAATATGTTATGTTGCAAGTTGTTACAGTAGATTATTTACTTGTGTGGGAAAGTTGAGTTTTAGTCTAGTCTGTGTCACAAATTGTTATATGTACTTTCTGTCATTTGTCTGTTACCCTGACCTATTTCCCACAATTGTACATGTATAGTTAGATGACTTAAGTGACATGAAGGAGAGAGTCAAGTTGGTCACTGCTTTATGAACATTAAGGCAAAGGAAGTAATAAGTGCAATAGTTATGAGGTAAGAACACACCTGGGTTATTAAAGAAGCAAAAGGTCCTGGGCGATGAAGTAACGTGAGGGATGAAGGCTCTCAAGTTAAAAAGTAATACAGATTAATGCTTAGAGGATATTGTAAAGACCAGATTTTTGCAGGGAGGTTGGATCTAAATAGCAAGACAGTTCAGCTTCAGTTCTGGGGTGGTGGAGATACTGTGGGGAGACCAGAGGAGGAACAGGAAGGTAGGTCAGTCTGAGTTATAAGAGCCCAGCAAGAGATAATGAAGCTTTCATGAGGATGGTAAAGTGATGATGTGGTTGCAAACAGCTTGCACTTCACCAACAGGATTTTCTGGTGCATATGATGGGGAGAAGTCCATGATAACATGTTTCTGTCAGTTAGACAATGGACTTCTTTCTGAGAAGGACTGTGTCAAACATTTCATTATCCTCTAATTTATATTATCTAATAATTACCTAATACAAGCAAAATATATTACATATTCCAAAAACTAAGGTTAAAAATTTCTTCATAAATCAATGCTTTTTTACAGGAAGGTTATTACTTATTCCCATTCTGGAAAAGCGTCGCCCAGTGTTACTTTGATGTTTGTACATATGTCACTTTGCTACTGTCATAGTGAACTTTTAATATATTGTCATTTGCTTTCTCCATCTTTTCTTCCCTTCTTCTTTCTCTAACAATTACTTCTTCCTCCTCCTTTTTTTTTTTTCCTTCTTATTCCTGCAAGGAGCTGATGTTTTTGCCAAACTTCGGTTAGCTAAAAGTGATTTTATTGGCCACATTAATCATCAGTGGCAAAAAACCTACCCTTAAAAATGCCAAATTCAGCAACAAGCGAAGGACCACACTTTATCTATCTTAACTTGAGAAGCATATAAACCACCTAATAGAATTTGCTACTGCAAGAATGTCACAGTCCTCTACCACAGGTTGTCATTTCTTAACAGTTAAATATTATTTTCTATTTTCTGGTTGTCTCTCCCTTTTTCTCATATTGTATAACCAGTCTTAACTGTTTAGGACAGAGCATTTTAAAATAATGTGAAAGTGAAATCAAGGTGTTGATTTGTCTTCGTGGTAACAGGTATGATCTAAAATAATAAAGAAATGACTTAAATAAGGTGCCACTTAAGCATGGCCTATTGATAAATACATGCTCAAATTTTATATGTGAGTTATTTATTGATAAGTCATTTCTAGTTTCCTTATACAAATACTTCTGTATGTTTGTATCAGATGGTAGATTTCTAAATCCTGAATCAGGATGACTGTAGTTTACATCTATGCCATAAACATCCATCAACTCCAAAGGTTTCTCCCATCCTCTGTTTTATAATAATAATAGCAATTATTATTTACAAATAAAATGATGATTATTTTGTGATAGGAATGCAACATAAGATCTTTCCTTTTAGCAAATTTTTAAGTATATAATACAATATTGCTAACTAAGCTGTATAGTAGATCTATAGGACTTCTTTATCCTGCATGACTGAAACTTTGTAGCCTCTGACTAATACCTCCCATTTCTCTCTTCCTCCACCCCCTGGCAATTCGACTCTCCTTCCGTGAGCTTGACTGTTTGATATTCCTCATAGAAGTGGTATCATGTGATATTTATTCTTCTTGCTTGGCGTATTTCACTTAGCATAATGTCTCCAGCTTCATTCATGTTATCGAAAGTAGCAGAGATTTTTTTTTAAAACTGAATAATATTTCATTGTATGTGTATACCACATTTTCTTTATCCATTCATCCATCAAGGGACATACCATTTGCTTTTAGGTCTCAGCTTTTGTGAATAATGCTGCAGTGAACACGGGAGTGCAGATATCTCTTCGTGATCCTGATTTAAATTTTTTTTACTGTATATTCAGAAGTGGGATTTCTGGATTATATAGTAGTTTCATTTTCAATTATTGGAGGAAACTTCACAATGTTTTTCATAGTAAAAGCACCAATTTACATTTCCACCATCAATTTAAATGGTTTCTATTTTTTTCATATTTTCACTAAAAATTAGTGTATAAAAAGGTGCTTATAACGGTGTTATCTAACCAGCTATTACCACCACAAGTGAAATTCAACTCCCCTCACAATAGCTCTATGCAGTAACAGAGTAAAGGGCAAGGGAATTTTGACCACTGGGGGAATAGGTTAATTCAGGAGAACTTGGGTTCTGAGAAAGGAGAGGAGAATGTTACAAAATTGAAGTTAGTGATGTAAAAATAAATAAATAAATAAAAAAGCCTCTTGATCATGGAGGCTAGATATATTTCAATTTACAACTTGCCTAGAATAAGCATTTTTCAACATCTCTTCTTCCTTCTAGCTCTTGGAATATAAATGTAACTGCCAAAAAGAAAGCATCGATAAAGTAGTGGCTTGAAAATCTTCAGCTTCATCCTATAAATGAATGCTTCAATTTTGTTTACCGAGAAATCACAACGTACGTAACATAGAAATCATCCGTAAGCAGAGTCATTGATGTAATCAGCACTCTCCAAGCTAAGGAATATTCCCCTGGGAAAATCTTATGTTATTAGAATGTGCCACTTGAAGTGTACATGGCAAATGCAAAATCGAAAGACAGTAAGGAATAAATCATTTATTAATAAATACTGACAGTGAAAAATATCCTGTATTGTCATATTAGATCCATAAGTTCAGTACCTGAGGCTAGAAAATGGTCAATTTTTTCATTTATCAAAAAATCGGATTTTTGCTTTGGAGTCACTGTGGAGTTCAAAACAGTAAACTCATATTTTAAATATTGAAACTTTGAGGCGAAAGATATTCTATGATTTTAAAAAACAGATTCATAGAGGTATAATTGACAAAAAATAAATTGTAAATATTTAAAAGATAGAATTTGTGTGTATATCTGTATATACACACACACATACATATACAGGTGTGTGTGTGTGTGTGTGTGTGTGTGAATATATATATATATATATATATATATTCTCCTTCTGTGAGCTTGTCTGTGTATATACACATTTGACTGTATACACACACACACACACACACACACACACCTGTAAAACCATCAGGAATATTCAGTTTTTTGCAAACCAAATTAAGGCTTATTTTCAACAAATTTAGTACTTCATGCTGACCTTTTATCCATAACTTGTATGCTTACAATAGTTTTACACTCAATATTATTATAGTGTACCTTCCTGTATAAAACTTTTCTGACGTCCTCTTCATAAGAAATCTTTTCCTTTTTGAACAGCCTTTACTCTGTTTTATGGTTCACTGAATATATTACCTTCTCCTGAATTTTCAGATTAGTAAGTCTCTTATAGATCATAAGCTTCATGAGGCAGAGAGTGAATCTGATTTATCTTTGCACTTACTTCAAGGCTTAATATACAGTGTGTATTTAATTCATTACAATATAGATTGATGAAGAAAGACGTTGTCCTAAATTTGCAAGCATGTTCTTAATTTAAAGGATCATAGTAACTATCCAGACAAGAGCCCTTTTTTGAAATGAAGGAGAGAAGGAATGAAGGGAGGGTAGTAAGGATGGAAGGAAGGAAGAAGAGAGAAGAAGGAGGAAAGTGGAAAGAAAAGAACCATCAGGAATGGCAATAGTTTTATTTTTATTTTATTTTATTTTATTTTTTACACCTACAGTACCCAGTCTTCCTAGGTGGTCTCCCATCCAAGTACCAACCAGGCCTGACCTTGCTTAGCTTCCAGGAAAGACAATAGTTTTCATAGCAACAATTACAGAGATATTAGGATTTCAATTTGAAGAATGTTTTAGGAATATAGGTTCATATTGACACTTGTATACGTTATTGCACTCATATAAAAATACTAATTGCTAGTTATTTTGACATTGAAATTTAAGTGCATAATTCACCTAGGAGCTACATATGGAACTTAAATAGAACACTAAGTTTTATTTTAAAAGCTGGAACAAAGAAATCACTTCGACTATAAATAATAAAAATTTATTCTCTCCAGAAAACAAGCTTTTTTTTTTTCTATCATTTACATCCTAAGAAAAATCTCAGGAATACTGTATTCTGCCATATGCCCAATATGGTGTGGCTTGTGTTTAGGAACTTTAGGTAACTAATACCTAAAGGGTAGCGGGACAGGAAAACGTATGTTTGAAGTCTATATGAAATTTCATTTTTCTATCGTTTGATTTTTAAACTCTTTTATTCTCTCAGCATAACTAAGTATGTAGTGAAGTTGGCAAATATGAATAGATAGCAATATTAGAAACAAATTGCTTTAAGTTGTACAACACATTAGGGGCTGAAGAGAAAAATATTGAACAAATATAAATGATGAGCATAGGATTGGGATACATAATTGTAGGAGAAATGACTGGATATTTAACATGTAAAATTATTTAAAGATATTAAATCATGGCTACAATGTGTATGAGCTCTTATAGCTTCCCAGACTCCACCCTCTTCTCCAAGAAAGGACCAGCTTATAAACACTAGGTAGCTTCTTTCACACCTTTCCTAAATAATTTTTATTCATGAAAAGACCAAATTTCTAAGATTTTACGTGTCCACCTTCAAAACAGAAAATAAGCACTAAAATAATAGAAACAAAGCCAAACATAATGAACCCTGAGAAAGAGATCAAACATATTCGAGTCCTGCAGTTAGGTATGACAAGTAAGTATTGCTTTTGCTTCAAAGACCCCACTAAATCAAAACAATAGGCTGATGGTGCGGGGTAATTGTCTCTGATATGTTGCTGGGAGTATTATTTACGGTTGTTTATAAAATATGCTGTCACAGTGGCAGGCTGCCTAGGACCTCAATAGTATTTATGGAGTAGCTTGTCTTTAGGTGCCCTCTGGTATACAAATTTTAAAGAAGGAATAGAGAGTACGGTCAGCTATGTTGCGGTAAAATCGCCTCTGACATGATTAATCAAAAGTTAAACGTGTAAAAATTTCAGGGGAAACAGGGAAATACGTATGTTCCCAGCATGCAAATTTCCGTAAGTTTTTATTTCTGTTTATTTTTCATTTTGCAGATTCTCTTTCTCAGATTAAGGATGACACTAACTATTTCTATTTTGCTAAGAAGAGTTGTTTTGATGTGTTTTTCTTTTATTTTTGTCATATGCTTTTTTTTGCATCTACTGAAATGGTTTGTCCTTAAAAATGTTAATGTGACAAAATGCATTGCTCGATGTTCTGATGTAAAAGTAGCCATGCGACCCTGAAACTAAATCCATCTGGTCAAGACACAATATTGCTCTTTTATATCATGAAAGTTTATTTTTAATAATTCATTTAGTATTTTGACCTCTATGTTTAAGATAAACATTGGCTTGTATTTCTTTCTTGTAAAGTTTTTGTAAAATTTTGTTACCAGTGTGACAATGTTCTCATAGAGTGAGATAAGAAATATTCTCACATTTTTCTATTTTCTCATAGAATTTTTATAAATTCAGTGTTATTTCTTCCTTCAGTGTTTGGGAGAAATTATCAATGAGACCATTTAGAACTGGAGATTTCTTTAAAAACCTACTTTTACATAAAATTCAAATTTTTAATAAAAACAATATTTATAGCATCTTTTTTTCTTATTTTCTTAGAACTGTGTCTATTTAAATGTCAACATGTATTGCTGTATTTTCAAGATATCCTCTTACTATTTTTAATATCTATTAGAACTATGTAGATATTCTATTATTCGTGATATTATTCCCTCTTCCTCTTAGTTTCTCTCTCACTTTATTGATGCCAAAATGTATGTTATCAGTCATTTAAAGAGCAATTTTATAGATTGTTTTTCTTTGCTATTGTAACTTTTATATCTATTTTATTACTTCTTGATGTTCTGTTTATTGTCTCCTTTATTCTATTTCTTTTGGTTATGTGTGTGTGTGTGTGCGCGTGTGTGTGCGTATTTTTTTCCCTCCCTTGCTTGGTGATTTCTTTTCAGTCTTTTTCCCCCTCCTAGTATATCAAGCACAGCATTAGCTGTATCCCTCATTCTAATAATTTATTATAACTATGACTCAATTCATATACTTATTTTTTCTTTAAATTCTTTTTTGCTACATGTATTATTTGGAAACTTATTGGCAATTTTCAAGCAGTTGAATGTTTCTACCATCCCCCCCCCCCGCCCCTGCCTCATATCTAGCTTAATTCTATTGTGGTCGGAGTACTTACTCATTTTTAGTAAATAAAATTTGTGCAGGTTTGCTTTATGATTCAGCATGTGGACAGCAATGGTCAGTCCTACACTTAAAGCAAATGTACATTGCTTTATTTGGAGGTTCTAGTATTATTTCCAATTCAGTTCGGATGCGTATTCCAACATGTTTTTACTAAATTTCATGTCCATTTGCTGTTGGCTGCTGAGGAGCATTTAGAACTATGATCGTAGATTCGTCTAATTGTTTCACTTGCCAATTTTAAGTATTTATTTTAAAGATATTTATTGTATGTGTACAGAGCTATAATGGTCATATTTTTCTGTGAATTGATATGTTTATCTATGTGAAATATCATTCTATATATCTTTTAATCTTCTTATCTTGACCGATTTGAGAATACATTTGCTTCCTTGTGTCAATAATTTCATAGTATAACATAGTATGATTTCTTCCTTTTTACTCAACCTTACTATACAATATACCTCATTATATAGTAATGTATATCATAAATAATATATGGATAGGTTTTTTTTAAATCAGTATTACAATCTTAGTCATTTCATTGAAGGATTTAGTACATTTTATCTTAATATCAATACTGATATCTCTGAGTTGAATTTGTTCCCACAAAAAGATATGTTGAAGTCCTAATCCTGAGAACCATGAATGTGACCTGACCTGATGTGAAAATAGGGTCTTTGTAAGTGTAAGCAAGTTAAGATGAGGTCATCCTGGATTAGGGACAGCCTTGATTTAATTAGTGTCCTTGTAAAAGAAGGGAAATTTAGACACAGAAACAGACACACAGAAAGAACGTGCGACAGTGGAGGCAGAGACTGGAGTTACGCTGCCACAATATAAGAAATGCCAGAATTGTCTGGCAGCCACCAGAACCTGGGAGACGGCCCTGAAACAGGTCTTCCTTTGCGCTGCGAAGAAGGGACCAAGTCTGCCAACACCTCGATTTCAGATTTCTAGTCTCTAGAACTGTGAGCTAATAAATTTCTGTTGTTTTAAGCCTTCAAGTTTATGGTTCTGTGTTAGTAGTCCGTGAAAATTGACATATTAACTTAGATCGCCTTCAGCTGTCACGTATGTCTAGACTTCAGTCATCTCCTGGTTGGCTCGTCCCTGTCATCTTCCCCTTGGGGGGCCATGATTTCTCACTCATGTTGGCCCGTAGTTAGGCCTAGTGTCTCCTTTTCTGTGCCACAGAAGAACAGAGCAATGTGGAGGAGTACATTTGCTGTTGGCACCTAGATTCTGTTTCATAGTCACTTCCCAGAATAATCATTAAGGGATTCAGAGCGAGAACTCTTTGCTCTTCTCAGCAGAGAGATGGGAAATGGGTAATACGCATATGTAATTGCTTCTTTCTCTTCCTTTTGTCTGCTTCTGCCATCTACAGTTTTCAGTAAATTCATTTAAAATCTCAAACATGAATACATTTTTATTTAATAAATTCTTAAAGAAAAAACTTAGGGAAAAAAGTAAAGGAGAAAAACCAGTAATTATTGCTCAGAATTATTATTTTTCAACCAATGCTAAAATAAAAAATAATTTTTGTCTTATCAAAACCAACTAAACTAATTAAACAGTGGCTCATGATAAACTTTTTAAGAACCACCATAAAAATTATTTTAATCATTTATCTATCAGCAGTGGTTTTTCCTCTCTTGGCATATTTTCATACTGATTTATTTATTATTTCAAACTCTTTTGTGATAGAAATGTCTGACTAAACTTAAATTATAACCTGGCTTATTAACATGTCACAGAAAGCATCTTTAGGATGGAGTCATAGTAAATTTATTTACCTTTGAAATAAAGTTTTAAATCATTCTTAGGAATGATGTTTAGCACCATTAATTAATGTCAATCCTAGCATCAAAAAGTAACAATTGTAATTACAGATTTAGCAGAGTTTAAAACTTTTATTTTGTGTACTTCAAATGGGTGCCTTAATTACAAAGCTGACTACAACTCTAGAAATATAACAGTACTCCCTATTGTGTTCCAAAAGGCATATTCACACACACACACACACACACACACACACACACACACACACCACACACACGTTTTCAATGAGTTTTGAATAGGCTTTCTTATGAAGATGTTTGTAAAGTATAGTTACCATTTTTTTTTATTTCTAATATGACATATTATTTTGTTCTCTTAGCAAAGAATCAAAGTACAGATTTTAAAGCTGTGCGAGTATTAACATCAATTGTGCTAAGAATACTCGATGCTTCTGAATACCTACTTGGCTTTCTTAAACAAATAGTAATCCTGAAGTTCCTGACATAGTGTCTAAATGGAATGTGACATAAGTTTGACCAAAGAAAACAACTTTTCTACAGAAAGGGCATCTAATGAAGACAATGGAAAGTACTCCCAGATTATAGAAATCTAATTTTTCACTCAAGAATGTCTTTTAGGCTAATGTTTTCTTTCCCTTCTGAGTCAATGCAGCCCTGTGTGTCTCGGGAGGGCTTCATAGCGATTAATTGATCTTCTCAGAGCCTCTTATACACTGAAAGCATGGTGCAATGACTGGGGATTGCAATTAGAACTAAACTGACTTTTACTTAATCTTTCTTTTACACAGGTAGCCTAACCATTTTTGTTTTTTAAATATCAGTTTGATAAAGCAAAATTAAGATCAATGTGTTAGACCGTACTACTGACTGATATCATTTGGGAACAAAATTGAGAATCAAGTGTTTTAAATCAGGTTATTCCTTTCAACAATTCACCTGAGCATAAAGGAGATACTTTCATAATCAACACAAAATGACCTTTCGGAGAAAGTGCTCAACATGCTGAGCGAGTGCCCCTTTTGTCAATGGGAATCAAGCAGCTAAATAATGCAATTGACCTGAAAAAAAGACTCTGAGCTGTCTAGAAATTTGTCATAGAAAAGCATCTAAGTTTATTTGAGAATCGATCAAGCACTTTTCCACCTATGTAATTTCACATTATATTTAAGATCAAACATTTTACACTTTCAGGCACATTAAAATCTGGGACAGGTGGTATGTACATTTTATATAAGCAATTAATAGAAATTATCTGAGCAATGGATGTTTTCATTAATTATTAGAACTAAATTTGATTACTTCATTCAGGCCGAAAAATTATTTTGAAGTCACTTCTTCAAAATATCTCTACAGATCCTGTATACAGATCATGTCTTGGCTCATTTGTTTTCATTATGTACACATAGCCACAAACCTCTCCAAGTATATGCATTTCTTTTTCAGTGTGTACTCGTAACTACTAAGATGATACAGGAAGCTGAATATTTTGTTTTGGTAACTGTAAAAATCACTCAGACACATCAAGTAAGAATATATATCAACTGCAAGTAATGACAATGTATTCATAAAGGGACGGAGGCTATTGTCAATCCTATTATCTTATTTTAAATATAAATCGTGATTCAGTGAAGTTACGTAGGTGGGATCGATATCACATCACACAGTGTCCTGCTCTGTGTCTCCTTTCTCAGCTTTCCCATCAGAGCTCTTTTCTTCACACTACCATATTTATTCAGTAAAATACATGCATTGAAGAATAATGTTAGAAAGATAACAGCAAATTAGGCACATAAGCATTTTGAAGAAGTCTCTATAATCAGCAGTTATCTAGGGGAAATAATCTTTCATATGGATGCAGTATTTATAATGAACCTACATACATTTAGAACCTAAAAGTAATTATTGATATATAGTAAGTGTGATTATAAACATCGTGTTTGGGAGTGTGAGAATACATCTTGCTCAGTATTGAGCAGAAGAAAAGATAATAATGCATATTTCAACGTGTGAATTAAAACAATAAAGTAGAACTTATTGAATACCAAAAGGGTCCTGGGGTTAAACAAAACAATATGTAATTTATAGACTTTGGATCTCAGTAGCCACCTGAGTGCCCAGGGATGTCTACATTTTCCAATAGCTTTAGATATGTGTGACATAAGATAATGTAAACACCAGTAAGGATGTAAAATGTAACCAGAGTGATGATTTGACATTAGCTTAAAATGTGTTCACAGTGCCTGATGTCATATGCTTTTTTATGGTCTTTTTAATTATGCTGATTCTATTCCACTCATAGATTCCTTTGATACTGATATCATGTTTTTACAAAATAGTTCAAGATTGGAGCATTGCAAAGAACCAAGAGAAAATTGGTTACTAACTCATTAAATCAATATATGTAATAACTTGTTTTCAGGTAAAGAAGTTATTTCAAAAATCATATACTGAAAAGCTATTAAATGAAAATTCCCCCATGGTGTTTATATTTTGAAAAATCTGTGTAATACAGATATTGTAAACTTATTTTTCACAGAAAAAAAAACATAAATTAATAATTAATTGAATAATTACCTAGATACCACTTCATAGGACTATTCAAATATAGAATACATCCAAAATTTCTGGTTTATCTATTGTTGATCTATATCTTACATTCAATTTAGAAACAGTCAATCCTACCCATTATCTGTTATGACTAAATTCACATTATAGACCATCCTACATTCACTGAACACCTCTGTAAGCTGTCATTTACATTTTATACTCAGCACATACAGATTTCTTGTGAATTTATTATCTATTATAATTAACTTTTAATAAGCCAATAATATGATCAATGTGAGCTGCCATATTTCGTTTAGAAGCAAACTTCTATTTTGATTTTATGTGTAAATTGATACTGCTAAAGAATTGATCTTCTCTTTATATATTTAATAATTATATGCATGCTTATCGTTAAGGGCTTTTTAAAACAGCTTGTCACACTGAATGATTTCACATTTAGGTACTGTATCACAACCAGGTCAGGAATCTAGTTGGGGACATTTTAGCACATTGGTACATTTCTGCATTAGCTTATTTCTCTCAGAATACATATGATTTGGTTTTCTCTCCATGTTAGCAGCACACAGATATGCTGAAATCAAATCAGTATTGATTTACAACACTGATAATTATAGAAGAATGTACGAGAAGGCTTTCTAATAGAATTCTGTCAATCAACTCCAGGCCCAACTTTCTCATTATGTGTTTGCTGAAACTATATGATGGAATTTGTCTGGTGACATTTCAGGGATAGTGACTTTGATTTCAAAGGAAATGTTTCAGGTTCATTTCATTACCTTAGAAAAGTAAAAGCAAATTTGCCTTATAAAAAGCAATTACTTCTTAGCTGACCAGTGCACAATAGCAATATAAGAGAGATTTCTCATTCCACTATTCAAATCCTGAACCAGCAAACTAGTGTTTGATTTTGCTTTAAGCCAATTTTACCGTGTTTGAATTGCAAAAGCATTTAATCTTCATAAAGCAGGTTATTATGATGGAGACCGTATTGTATTGGTATGGAATGTCAGCTAAGGGATAACAGAGTAGGTTGTTGTTTTGTTTTTGTTTTTGTTTTTCTTTCAATATTTATGGCATTTTAAAGACTGTATTTGGCAGAAAACATCTATGAAACTGTTTAAAGTGGAAGAACATATTTTAAGTTGGAACATTATACTATTTTTTTGCTTCTGTAGTTGTACTTACATTCATTTTAAATTATAGTTTTATATGCATTTTTAAATGATGAGTACAGAATATATTTCTATTCTCTGACTGTTATAAATAATATATCAGAAAAATCTGATGGAATCTTAGTCATGTTGTTTTTATCTTCAATATTTTAAATTTACTCTATAATAAAATACATTTAACACTTTCATAAAACTACTTTTTTATTTAAAGTATTCCTCATAATTTTAAAAAATGGGCACAGAGATCAGGGGGCCGTTTGCTAGTACAGATTGTTGTCTTACACTATTGTGTCTAATAAGGTGTTAGATGAAAACTACCAATCATAAAAATTGTACTGTGGAGTCATAAACTTAAAATTTGGAATTAACAAAGATAAAAGAAAGTAAGACTGAAATCAAACAAGATTTTTTTGTTAACATTGACTAAACTCACTTTCCAAAATAAACTTCTAGTGTGAGAAACATGAAATGAAAAAAAGGTATCTACGAAAGCTATAGAAAAGTTATCAACAAAAACTACTGACATATAATGAAAGCTGATATCAAAATTGAAATGAACTATATGTGTATGCCATTGTAATTAGTAATGATCTTGGTATGGAGTCAGATTTGAGGATTTTAAATAATAAAAATTTATATATGTATTTAATATTTTTGAAAGTGTCAAAATATCAAAGACAAGAGATAAGAATACCTCATGTTGTCTCTTGCTAAAGTGTGTTAGCATTTTTGAATGTTATTTGAACACAAATTGATTTTTACAGTCTGGTTTAAGAGGTGATTTATATATCAGTGTTCCACAAAAAACTTTGGGATTGAAATCTTTTTCGAAAGAAAGGGTTTATTTAGCCATATGCCAACCATAAAAGGACCAGGTCCTGGGACACAGCCTAAGCCTGTGGCAGCAGTGCTAGATGGAGAAGAACATATCCCTGTCCTGGAGCACGAGGGGCTTTTTAACACAATGGGCTTGGGAAAGAAAAATGTAGTTGTTTTGGAAGAATTTATATTGGCTAAAAGAGGCGGGGGCAGAGGGGGGCATGAGAAAAAGTGAAGTAGAGGCAATTCTAGGATAGGTGCATCATCCATAGGAAGAAATATTTACTGCTTCTTGATTGGTTGTGGAGAGTAGTCTGGAAAATGTATGAATCAATGGCATCTGGTGGTCAGCTATTTTTTTTTTAATAGCTGCCTGGATGTTGATTGAGATTTTTAACATCCATTCAGGAATGTGAGTAGCTTTTTGTTAGGTTCAGTAGTTGTTAGTCCAGAAAATGTTAACTGATTACTTTCAGTTGTCTCTTTCTCTCATTGTCTGGTCTATTGCAATTAAATTTAGACATCTCAGAATTTTGTTCCTTGTCATCGCTATGTGTTAATAAATGATTTAATTTTCAATTTACTATTATGATTCTTAGAGCCCACAGTCATGACTCTCTTTTTTTTTATTATTTTTATTTTTTTTGTAACTGGGGCCGAAATAAATTTTTGTGCATAGAATAAGTATCAATGAACTTTGCAGAGCTGTAAAAGTCTATCATTACATCAGGAGGTAAATTTGGGTTTTTACCTGTATAAGAACAAAAAGAAAACCGTGACTAAAAATGGCATGAATATCACTGAAGAACAAAAGGAAAAAAGGAAAAAAAGGAAAAACTCTTGATGAAATATATATTTGTAAGAATGAAAAAGATGTAAATCACCTAAGTGGGCTGAGAAAGTCCAGTGGGATATAGCAGAATGAAACTAAGGTATTGAAGTGTCAGTGGGAAAAGATGGCAATGTTGCTTGAGTCAGGTAGATTTGCATGATCAATTGGGATTAGTGGGAGAGGCAGAGGCAACATGCTTAGGAGGGAAAACATTGTTAGTGGGTAGAAAAGACATTTACAATTGGAATTCTAAAGTAAAGCTAACATTTACCATTGTACAAAGAAATACTTAACGTAGCCACAAAATTAGAGCTTTTCTTTCTGATACAGAATTTTGTGAACTTGAGAAAAACAGAATCAATATTTGAGATGACAATATTTGGTGAAGTGAAAATAGTTATTTTCAGGTATTTGAAAAGTAGGAATCAAACGCTATTTTAAAATTAAGTGTAGAAGAGAAGAATAATTTCCTACCCTTCTAGGTTCTTGGCTGAGGCAGCCCTTTTCAAATGACAGATAAATAAAAGAAAAGAAAAACAAACAGAAATTTATGAACATATGTAATTCCTGTATACATAGGAGATATCCAGGAAGACTGAGTAACTCTCAGAAATGGCCCAAGCTCTCACCTAAAATACCAGCTACAGTTAAAGACAAAAGAAGATGTTGGGAGGAGGGAGCCAGGTACAGGAGGTTTTCAGGCAAAGCACAGTAAGCAGGGTAAGGTTCTTGTCCAGATTTAAGTCCCTGCCTTGTTTATTGATAAGAGTTTCTAGAGATTTAGTCATCCTCCTCTTTCTGGTACAGCCAGGGATACACCCTTACAAACAGAGGTTTCCTTTATAAATACAAATGTCTTCTACAAGAGGATAATTTGTACTCTTGGTTTTCCAAGCTTCTATGTCTGCTATTTCTTAAAAATAACCAGCTCAAGGAAATCCTGTGACAAAGAGGCATATTTGGGAGTGGCAAAGTCTGCTCTCTTTCATAAGATAATATTTGATTGCTGCATAGTCTTACGCTATGTCTTAATTAAGACATCTTAAGTTATCATCCATCCCTTTTGAAGCTCTTTTACTTTTACTTAGAAAACTGGAGCATTGTATAAAATAACTGAGAGATGATTATTGGTAAATATTTCTATTTATAAAGAGAGGAGGTATGATATTGTTACAGATAATATATTTCACGTGTGTTGCTTGGTTGTTGAGGCATTAGAAATAATGTTTGTAAAGTGTACATACAAATTCCAGTAGTCATGTTTTTAATAAGAAACATTTAATAGCTTATTGTTGTCTATGGTTCAATTATAAATCCATCAGCTTCCCAAGTTTCAACTCCATCAAATTTATATTCTGAACCATATGTTATTTTATAATCCTTCAGTATAGACACTTGAATGCTTCTAGGCCTTTGCTCCTAACTGCCACTTTGCTTTACATTCTTTGGATCACATGTCAAATATCTTTTTTTCTTTTTTTTTTTTTTTCCTAAGAGGGAAAGGAGAAAGTCCTACCTAGTAAAAGCAAGCACAGTTTTAGAACAAACATTGCCCCATCCCCAACAATGGCACGGTAACAACAGAACTGTTTTTTCCCTATCTATCTGTCATTTTATCTGCTGCCCTGGCTGTCCCAGTTGTGCTTGTGAAACAAACAAACAAACAAACAAACAAATGGAAAACAAAAACACAGATGCTTTGAGCACCTACTGCAGCAGCAAGGACTCATTCACATCTTCCTGTCACATTCATTTTGGATTTGCAGCTTTTTTGACTGTGTGTATCTACCAGCTCCAAATCGGATCAATACTTCAAGCTGCTTTCATAAGATTAGCAAATTAGTTCCTGGATTTTTATTCCATTGTACCACAATTCATAAATCTTCAAATGCAACTTGATGAATAACTATCTTCAGATGTCTTTTAGAGATGAGTGCCTTGTTCCTTTATTTTTAGTGTGACAGGCAACACTAACAGAAAGAAAGACATCATTCCAAGGGACGTTGCTTAACTTTTCTGCCTGCTGTGAGATTCTGAATCTCCCCCTAAGGCAGAGTGGAGAGGAGTGGAAACAAAATAGCAAATAGACTTTCTAATTCAAGATTTTAGTGCAAAAGAGGGAAAACTCTACCAGAATTGCTAACTTTTACCAATAACAAACATTAGAGATATGGAGATATAGAAAAGTTGTCTCTTAGGGTTTTGTTGATTTATCATTTAAAATGAAATATTGGAATATCACAACAATTAAGAACTGCATACAATAGGAAACTTATCAAATATGACAGTTTTATGATTTCTAAAATGATGTATGTTTCAAATTTAAGATCTTCTGTTTTAGAAACACATTGTGTTCCATCTAATTGCCAATCATTTTAAAATGAATATTTTAAACAAAAAATATCTGATGAAGATTTCAAATAATCATTCAACTTAATTAACCAATAAGAAGTTCTAAAAATTTACTGAACTTTGTGTGAGATTATAGTCATTAAAAGCTGGAATGAAGGTTACCATTTGAAAAGAGCATTTCAAGTCAGCATTATATTTAGAAACTAAATCCTTTCCAACAAACAGAAGCACAAATGATGCAACACATAAAATCAAAGAAAAATGAATTATGATTGGCATAAAAATAATTTAAAAGAAAACTTAGTAGATAGTTTGGGAAATGAATTGAAGAAAATAAACCCAGTAAAATTCAACGTTATTTGTTTAAAGGCAGTTTTGTGAGTCTTATTTTATTTTACTTTATAATTTTGATTATAGCCACAATCCCGTTACAATCAGATGATACAATCTAATTTATTTGTATGTCTTAAAGCCAGGTCATTTACTTTCTAGATTATTTTATTTGGCTGATGCATCTATTCTTTGTTAGGTGCAAAATGTAGCCTCTGAGAGTCTCATTCAAGATTTTATATCAACCCTTTTGAAAATCTTGTAACCATTTAGTTGGTCCATTGCGAAATGACTTCTTCTGCTGAATTTTTTGAGGATGTAATTAAAAGGTGTACCATGCCACAAGAATCTAAGAGTAGAATGACAGACAAGGAACAGGACAAACACAAATATTCATGTCTGAAAGATCAGTAGACAGCATTAATGTGACAAGCTGGCATCAGGAAGCTTCTAGAGTGCTTTCGGCAAGAGGCACTGCCAGATCTAACACAAACAACCAGACGCTAAGTGATCAATGGTTGTGAGGGTGTTATGACAATAAGCAAAACACGTGAATACAAATATTTGCAATCTTCAAGTGGATATTATCACCGTAAAAATGATCAGAGCCTGCTTTTAAGAATATCTACATTTTTTGAGAAGCAAAATTCAATCTCAGAGAAGCTGATTTGGCCTTTCAGTTGGGAGCATTCATCCGGCTAAGTTAGGAAGTCATGGGTCAGTGGGTCAGCGTCCACTGGTTACAAGTTTTTAAATAGAGGCACATATGTTATAACCGTTTGTATTTAACATACTCACATCATCATCCCCAGAGGGAGATATGTTAATTATGTCCCTGGTGACAATGAGTCTTGCTGATCATGGGTGCTAAAAGGAACTGTAGAAATTATCTACTCCAAAGTTCCAATTCTATTATTGGGAAAAGATTGTCCAAGCCAATTTATAGAGCTATCCAAGTATTAAAATTTAGTCAGAAACAGTAGGATAGAACCCAATTCTCTTGACTTTTGTTTTGTTTTGTTTTGTTTTGTTTTGTTTGTTTGTTTGCTTTTTCATCACATCACAGTGCCTTCTCTACATTGGCAATTTTTTCCCAGTCTAGTGATGAAACTATATTTAACTGTTATCATGAAAAAAGGATACAATAAAACTAGCTTTGGTGAAAATTAATATTTTGGCTATTTCTCCAATTTTAGCATGTTCCAAACATAATAAATACCTATAAGCAACTCCTTTCTTGGCAGCTCAAATAAAAACTCTATAAAATATTATGTTTATACCCTGCTGATATTGTAATAGACTTTTGCTTCAATCTTTTGGCACCATTCTGGAGCTTCAAAAGAACACTATCTCCTCGGCTATGCTGTGAAATCAAAATAACAATTTCTTTAGCTCCATTATTTTTCCTATGGAGTCGCAGAAATTTAAAAGCGTATTAACATGTTTCAACTGTTAGTAAATTGCTTTTGCTTTTTTTGGAACAAAAAGTAATGAATATGCACTGAGGCACTGAGGGGTCCTGCAGTTTTAAGCCAAGAAGATCGTAATTTATGGCAGTCAAGTCTGCTGATTTGGGTCATCATAAGTGGTCTGTATGCTCTACAGCACAGCCTGAGTATGTTCGATTTGATGTACAAATTAGGGGTAGAGTTTGAATTTTATTGCAACAAGTAAAACTGAAACATCAAATTTAACTTAAAAATTGCTTGAAGTTCATCTCAACTTTCTTCGAAATATGCATTGTAAACTGTTAGGGAAAAAACTATATTAGTATTAGAGTCAATTCCATAATGACTAAAAAACTCAGTGGAATTGTGGCTGAACCTGGAAAATGTATATCTATCCTATGAATCATGTCAAGGAGAAGTGCACTTGTGAATGATTTATAAGAAGGGAAAGTAAAAAAGAAGGCTGGTCATGCTACAATTGATTTAAAGAATTGATACCAATTCAAGAAAAGGTAGATTGATGTGCTTATACGAGTTTGAACCTAAGGAGAATAATACTACATATAAAAGGCTGGTGATAGTGTAAGAAAGGGGAGTGTTCCCAGGCAACTTTGATTGCATCGACAAAACCTTGGTGGCATATCTGAGATACTTTCTACCTCTTGGTGTTTCTCTTTACATTTTTTTTTTAAACTTAGTGAAAACACAAAATGTAACCTCTAGCCTTTAATTTTAAACAAATAATTTTTTTCTCATCCCTGGATCTCAAGTATCTATAATTTTTCTTTTTTTTTATGATGTACTATAAATTATATATTTAAATTGTACCAATTGATGAGCCTTGACATAGAAATACAATTGCAAAACTATTATCACAGTCAAGATAGTGTGGACATTTTCATCACTCTCAAAAATTCAATTGTGCCTAATACCACATTTCTCTCTATGTATTCTGTCCATAGGCAGATGATCTGTTCTGTTGCTATAGATACATTTCTATTTCTTTTAGAATTTTATCTAAATGGTGTCACACAGTCTGTATTCATTTTTATTTGGCTACTTTTTCTCAGTAAAATATAGCTTCACAGATTCATTTTTGGTGGTTTATACATCAATTGCTAGTTCTTTTTTGCTAAAAAAATATTCCATTAAATGCACGTTCCACAATTTATCCACTCAGCTTTTGATGAACTTTAAAGATTATATTTTTCTTCTAGTTTTTGGCTGTTAAAAATAAAGCTGCTATGAACATTTGCATAGAATCTTTGTGTGAGAATTTGGTCATTTTTTAAAAGCAAATTTTATTTTCATAGATTTTCTCTATAATTATTTTTATTTCATTGATTTCTGTTCTCTTTACTGTCTTTTTTGCCCACTTACTTTGGATGTCTTTTACTCTTTTATTTCTGGTTTCTCAAGGTGAAGACTGGATTGATTTTTAAACTTTTTCAAATTTTCTAAAATAGTTGTTTAATGCTACAAAAGTCCCCTTAAGTACTTATTTGGCTAAATCTTACAATTTCGATATGCTAGGTTATGGTTTTTCTTCAGTTTGAAAGACTTTCTAATTTCCTTGAATTTTTTTCTTTCAATGCTGAATGTGTTTTATTTCCTTAAAAAAATAATCTCTATTGAGATATTCTTCACATACTATACAATTCACTCATTTAAAGTGTACAATTCAATGGGTTTTTAGCATATTTCACCTATTAAGAGGTAAGTGCAACCATCACCACAGTCAATTTTCAAAATTTTTATCCTCCAAATTAGAAGTCCCATAGTCTTCATCTTCTCCACTTCCTCCCTACACAACTACTAACCTTCCTTCTGCCTCATTTGAATGAAATCAGATAATCTGTGGTCTTTGTGTTGGTTCCTTCACTTAAGATCATGTTTTAAAGATTCAAACAAGTTACAGCATATATCGGACTTCATCCTTTTAATGACCAAATAATATTCCATTGCATAAATATGTCACACTTTGTTTATGCCATTGCTCAGTTGATAGACATTTGGGTTGTTTCCACCACTTGGCTATTATGAATAATGCTGCTACAATTACACATATACAATTTTATGTGTGGACATAAGTTCATATTTCTCTTGGATATACGCTTGGAAGTAGAATTGCTATGTCATTTGGAAAGTCTGCGTTAAATCATCTGAGGAATTGCCAGACCGTTTTCCAAAGCGATTGCACCGTTTCACATTTCCGCCAGCACTGTATGAGGGTTCTGATTTCTAAACGTCCTTGACAAAACTTGTTTATTTTTTGACTTATTGTTCTAGTTATCTTAATGGATGGCAAGTAGAATCTCACTGTAATTTTGATTTACACCTCCCTAAGGAGTAATGATGTATAAAATCTTTTCATGTGCTCATTGACCACTTGTGTTATTTCCTTGGAGAAATATCTGTTCTGATCCTTTGCCAAGTTGTTAATTGACTCATCTTTTTATTTTTGGTTTACAAGTTTTCTCTATATATTCTAAGCTCAAGTTTCTTATCATATATGTGATTTGCAAATATTTTCTCTCATTCTGTGGATTATGTGTTCAATATCTTGATGGCATGCTTGATAAACAGACTGTTTATTTTTATGAAGTTTAGTCAACTATTTTTCTTTCCAACAATCCATTGCCAAAATCAAAATTATGAATATTTATCCTTATTTTTCTACAGAGGATGTTTCCCTCAAATAATTAGATTGTCTTTAATTTTTTTAAAAAACATTTTTAGAATTTTAAGAGTATTAAATCTTTTTGATGCTAGTGCAGATGGATTTTTAATTTTATTTTTTGATTGTTCATTGCAGTATTTTAGAAATAAAATTGATTTTCTAGATTGGCATTGTATCATACAATCTTGAGAACTAATTTATGAGTTCTAATACTTTTTTTTACAGCATTCCTTCAGATATTTTATATGCAAAATCCTATCATCTACAAAATAGAGGTAATTTTTATATATTCCTTTTAAATATGGATGACTTTTATTTCTTTTTCATGCCAATTTCTGGGTAGAACCTGCAGACCAGTTTAATAAAAGTGGTAAAAATGGACACTCTGTCTTATTCCTGATCTTAGGAGAAAAACATTCAGTCTTTAATCATAAAGAATGATGTTAGTTGTGGATTTTTTGTGGATGCTTTTTATTAGGCTGAAGAATTTCCTTTATAGTCTTAGTTTGTTGCATGTTTATATCATGAAAGGTAAAAGGATTTTGTTAAATGATTTTTCTGAGTTTATCGAGCTGGTAATGTGTTTATGTTTTTATTTTGTTGATATGGTATATATTAGTTGATTTTTGGATATTGAACCAACTTTGTATTTCTGTGATAAGTCTCACTTGGTCATGTTATATATAATTCATTGCATGTGTTGCTGGATTTGTTTTGGTTTAAGTTATTATTTTGCTCTCATTGTCCTTTTTTTCTGACTTCTCCAATTAAATGCTATGTTTATTCACTTCTTTCTTGTTATCTTGTGGAATCCATGATTGTATAATGTATGCATCCAAATGTTGATGAAATAAAAGATTGAAGACAATGATTGTAGAAGACAATTTTAGTATGATGAGAGAGAAAGTTGATATTATAGGGGGAATGTGGTTTTCTTTCATTCAAAATAATAATTATCCTAAAATGTGATTTTTTTTCATTCAAAATTAAACTTCCCCCCAAAAAGCATTTGTTTGAGAATCTCAATTGCAGAAGAGATATTCTCAAATATTTATTTACTTTCTTGGGAATATATTATAAATTCTCTTATATCAGAAGACTCAGTGAATCTTTACGTTTTCTCTTACCTGAATTTCTCATTGTTAGTATTGTTCAGCAGATGGCACTGTCTGAATAACGCATTTAAATTAATTTCTTTGTTACTCATGCTATTTTTAAAATATTTTAAGTGTGCTCCTGGGGAACTGGATGGTTTTGTTAAGAAGCATAAGGCATACTAATTCTATATTTAATATAAAATATAATCCTCTAGTTGGCACACCCCAGACTATAATAAATTTCGTATCTTTGAACATCATTCCAGAAACTGAATGTTTCCCTTGTTAATAATGGACAGGTTATGAAATTTTGCTTTAGTTTAAACAGGAAATTTGCTGTCTTTGTGTCTTTCTGAAAATTAAACTGCCTTATATCTCAGTCTCTTCAGGTTGTATAAAAACACGCGTGCGTGCACGCGTGCATACACACACACACACACACACACACACACACACACACACACACACTGGGTAGCTTATAAACAACAGAAATTTATATCTTACAGTTCTGGAGGCTGCAAGTCCAAGATCAGAGGGCCAGCATGGCTGGGTGATGGCACTCCTCCAGGTCGGAGAATTCACATACACTCACAGGGTGGAAAGAGCATGCTAGCTCTCTGCAGCCTCTCTTTTAAGGGCACAAATGGCATTTGTGAGTTCCCCACCCTCATGATCTTGTCTCCTCCTAAACGCCCCACTCCTAATACCATCACCTTGGGAGTTAGGTTTTTAAAATAGGAATTTGATAGGGTACAAACAGTCAGATCAAAGCATCCTCAGTGAGACTCTGTCTTGTTTCTAAGTGTTTTTGAGGTCTAGAATTGCACCTCGATCTACAGTTAAAGTAGTTGAGCCTTACTCTCTGTCGTATAGTGCTACATCAACCACCATCTGATTTAACCAAACATTTTTCTTTCTGATATTACAAAGGATATCTGGAAATAATCTTATGTAATGTCTATTTGAACAGCATTTAGTGATTCCTTTCATGACCTTGTAATCTCTGTCAGTTGACACATCTGTATATATGTAAATACACCTGGAATGTTTCTACCACCTATTGTCACCTAAGTTTGCCTCTCTTTAAACCTTGTCTCTGATCTTCATTAGATGTAAGCAGTCCCTTAAATAACTGATTTTAACTATTGAACAATTCCCTTTACTGATAGGGAAGAAAATGCTCTTATATTCATATAATTGGTGTTGATTTTAATAATGAGTTCTGGAAAGTAAAATCTACCCTTGAATTCTAACTTAAAGGACAACTTTAATCTTTAATGGTGGTAATTGTGGCTCAGTATATTAGAAAATGAGATTTTTTAAAGCAGATATAATTAGCACTATCTGCAGTGCAGTCTAAAAATATGTTACAATGAGATTCCATTTTCACCTATTGGATGGGCAAAGATAAAAAGGCCAGTGAAATACAGTGATTGTAAAGAAATGGAGAAATGGTTGCATTCCTTTATGGTAAGAAAGTAAGTTATAAAAAATTTATAAAATTAATCTGGTCATTTCTATCAAGTAAATGTACCTAATCTTTTATATCATAATTATACTTAGAAGTCTATTTCCTACTGAAATAAAAATTATGATATATAAAGACACATGGGCAAGATGTTTAGTATAGCAATATTTGTTTGGGCAGTAAAAAATAACACAAAATTGTTTAAAATTCACAAGGAAAAGATGAGAATGTTATGGTACATTCTTAGTCTTATACATTAAACTACTATTAAAAAGACTTAATTAGATCTATGTGTATTATCTCAGAAAGAAATCTATGATATATCAAATTGTAAGTGTTGTAAAGTAAAGGTCTAGTATTTTCAAATATTTTTTTAAAAGAAAATCTCTGTCTCTGTCTCTGTCTCCATCTCCTTTCTTTCTACATACACACACACACACACAAACACACAGACACACAGACACACACACACAAATAGACACATACACACAGACACATGCAAGCATATACATATGCCAGGATTTTTTGGGAATAAGTATAGCAAAATTATGAATGAATACATAACATACTTTTATAAATTTATGTATATATAATCTAAGAAGTGTATTGGAAGGAGTACAAGGAAGATTATTATGTTTTCATTTGTATACAATCTGTATTGTTTAACTTATTACAATGAATGTTATTAAGTTTGAAATTATAATCAATAAAACCTAGAGATAACCAAATAAAATAATATCTGAAAACTAGCAATGAGGAAGATTACAGGGATACAGTATTTAAAAAGTATACATTCAAAGTACTTTAGAAAATGATTTTTTGTAATAAATGATCAATAACAGTCCCACTTTCTACTTCCCACTTTGGTCAAAGGACACAAATTTTCAGTTATAAGATGAGTAAGTTCTGAGGAGCTAATGTACAGCATGGTGGCTACAGTTAATAATACTGTATTATACACTTGAAATTGGCTAAGAGTAGTTCTTAAGCATTCTCACCACAGAAAAACATGGTAACTATGAGAGGTGTGACGGATTTGTAAATGAACTTCACTCTGCTGATTATTTCAATATATATATATGTATATATCAAATAATTACATTGTACATTTAAATATATACAATTGTATTTGTCATTCATACCTTAATATATTTGAGAAATACATACACACATATCTGATAATAAATAAAAGAATCTGCCAGAGTCTAGCTAGGTAAGAAGAATTTCAATCATCTGAAGGTCAACAGTATAGCTATTTCAGAGACATTTGGCCCAATTGCTACTTTACAAGCAGATTTGGTTTATTGGACTTCTCTACTCCCCATTAAGCACTTCTATTTTTAAAATTATTCCAAGACCAAATTTTTCAGTAATGCTTTATGGATTAGCAATAAAATTGGACTAGAGATGGCACACCGTCTCCTATAATATGAAGTCAGTATACTTGGATGAGATGCAAGAGATATAATGGCCTACTCACATTTTTATATTTATTTCTGCACTGGTTTTGGCAAGAGATGAACTGCAGATAACATGAGCAAGTACTAAAGTCAAGTTTGATTTCTTATCCAATAGACCCCAAAGAATTTCTGTTTACTGATTTAGTGTTTATCCCATCATGTATTTGACAATTATCTCAAGGTAAGAAAATATATATCCAATGACAGTTGTCTCTCCCACAGCCAATCTTTCTTCCAGACCTTATTCTTCTGTGTGTTATTATTCTTTTTAATAACATTTCCTGTTATATAAATCCAGAAAGTAAACATCCTGTTTTTTAGCAAGTCAGGTCTGAGAAAAGTCTCAGAATAGCTGAAAGTTTTTCTTCCCATCCCCCATTATAACCAAGGATTTCTGTGAAACTAGAGTAGAAAAGAAATCTCCATTCAGATGCCTGTTTCATGTCAGGCGCAGGCTGGTGCCTCCAACCATCCCTCTAAATTACATTATATTTTTCAGTTTTGACTAGGTTTATTAGGAAAATTCCTCTATTAGCAATTGTTTTTCCGAAATGAGACTTAACGTTTTGGCTTCTAGTGTCATCGTTTCATCCACTCTGCTCTCTAATTGGCAAAAATGTTTTAGAGTTTATAATATACAGTTAACACTATTTCTCAGTTTCTGTAATTTTTCTCTTTTTTATTTGTTGATTCATTTCATTTGTTTAGTCAGTTTCAGAAGGTTTACTGTCCCATCATTCTGCTCCCAGAAGCCTCACTATTTAGATATATTTTAATATTAATAAACCATTAATAGAGAGGTAGACGATAAAGGTATGGGGGAAAGAAAAGAGATGGTTGAAAGAATAAAGAATCAGGGTGGAATAGAAGCTACCTCCCATTAGATGGGACATCGAAAAGGACAAAGGAGGTAAAGGATCAGAGGGGATATAGGTCAGCTTAATTTTTTGGTTTCAAGATGCCTTTTTTCCTAAGGTAAGAAGCAGTAAGATTTTTTTGTTGTTGTTCAGGTAGAATAGAAAAGAGCTACATGATATCTTAATTCTGAATACCATCTTTTTTTTTACATTTCTTGTTGGTTGCCAGTTTCTTGCTTTGTTGAAATGAAAGCTCTCGTATGTATCTTCCATTTGCCGATGATGGCCTGGGTTTCTGATGGTAACTTATTTCATTTTGGCTGGATTTGTATTATCTCTCATTCACTTACGCTTTCTAATTTCTGGTCAAGCTGAGGAACTTCAGTGGTGTTTTGCTGTTGTCATTTGCTTGTTTGGTTGCATACATTGTACTTATTTCCCCTTCCTATAGTCACTCTAGTTAACATCAAGGGCATGAGTCTTATCTATTGTATACTGTATTTGAGATTCTGTAAACTAAATATCTCGGGAGACCCAAGCTAGACATGCTTGCTTGTTTCCCCAGGACTCTGAATCTAGATTGGAGAAATACAAGCATGGTAGGAAATCCCGGAGCACGTTTGTTCCTATGCAATTAATTTCTTAAACCCGATATCTGATTATTATATTTACTTTGGATATATTATATTTACTTTATAATATATATGTTTCTCTTTCTTGCTTATTGTTAAAATGTATTTATATCTACCAAACTAATATAGAAATATTTTTTGTGCTTCTGCAATTTTTTTATCACACACCATTTATATTATAACCTCATTTCCCTGGTTCATGGCATGTATCAATATTCAGGAAAGAGCAAGGCTCAGGGACAGTGCATCAGAGATGTTTGTTGCGCTGACTACTTTGTAATATAATACGGTGTTTTACATTATTGAAAGGGCTTTGTCAAAACATCCTCCACATTACAGCAACCTTGTCAAAACAACTATGACATGATGTTGTACTTTCTTTGTTTAGGTGAATTCAAAAAAAACAGGGACAATCTGACAGTTCTTCTAACCAGGATATAGCATTAGTTCTCACAACACTTGATTTTTTATTTTTCACAGGTTCATGTTTAACTACTAAAATGAATATGATCAGGTAAATTTCCTTTAAAATATTCTTAAATTCCATAGACTTTGCTTATTTTTTAAAATCAAGAAATATGTGTCATTCTATACTGGTCCAGTAATAGCCTAAATAGATTTGTCTCATTTATTGCCCCGAGAAAAAGGCATAAAGAAATATAAGTATAGAATCTTCTTGTTTCATGTACTTCTTTCTCCTTAAAAAGTAAAATTTAAAATAAAAACTGCAGATACAGAGCACACATTTAGTTCACTTATCCTGACATAGCATATATTTCATCCAAATGAAATCTCAAAGTGTTACCTTTAGTTAATGAAGTAGAACATTATTTTAACCATTATATGCATCTTTCAGAGTATATAGAATCAAAGAAATACTAGCAAAATACTCAAGCATTAACCAAATATTTTCTTCCTAGTACACAATTAACTTCTTATTCAATCAGATGCTTCACTTTGATTCCACTGCATTGGAGAACAGACAAGATATTATTCAGCTAATGTGACCAAGCAATAGCAACAGAAAAAAAAAGGTATGAAAGCTTAATTTCTCAAGGATAATATTAGGGCATCAGAGTTTTATCTAAGATGGACAGAGGGTAAAGTGTAATAGAAACTATACATTTAAAATATTTATCGTTATATATATATATATATATATATATATATATATTTACTGATTTCTGTATGCTTTTCTCTTAGATATTGAGAAGAGAATGTTACCATCCATTATGTGTAAATTTTCCTATTTCTACCTTTAGTTCTTTTGTTTATTCTATTTGCCTTATAATAAATCTTAAAGTCAAGCAATGCATATTATCTAAATTTATTATCTTTCAGTGCTGTTTGGATGTTATGGAACTTTTTCATTTTAATAAAATATTAGAATTAACTAGTCAAATGCTACAAAGATATCTTCTGGGTCAATCAGTATAGTGAGAAAACTATTGAATGACTTTTGAGTCTACTGATTCACATATAATTTATAGCTATATTTAATTTTCTGCACAATATTTTCTCAAAAATAATAATTCTGTCATTGACTTAGTATTTTTATGTAACTATTACTAATTTGTCTCAGTGCATAAACTAAATGGATCAGCTTTCAACAATATTTGCTCAGTCATAATTATGAGTTCATCTCTAAATATTAATGAACAAAGTTTAAATTTTCACTTAAGACATTTATGTTTCAACTTTTAAATCCAAGTTAAAAATAAGTGGTTTATGGATATAAAATTTTCTTTGGCCTCTATAGAGAAATGTATAGAGAAAAGCGATTATCATTCTTAGCGTAGGGTCTAAAAATTCTGCTCGCTGGAAAGATATCCATGCAAATTTCTCCCACAGCCACACCTGACTGTCTGACTATAGCTGTTAATGCTGTGCAACTGATTACTTCTCACCAGGCCAGGACACCACACAGAACTATCTGTAACCAGGAGTTTTTCTCCCTTTTTTAAGGTAACTTAATATTTGTAACAATTTTATGGGTATGCAGATGAGGGAAATGTGAAACTACTGAGAAAATAAGTGAATTAGGGGAATAAATCACATGGTCATGCACATTACTTTTATTTTCAGGAACTTCTTATGTCTAATCTGGAATAGTCTCCCAGTGAGGAAGGTGTGCTGCTAGATCAAAAAACCCTTAAGTTATGATCATCCATCAGTTTTCATGGGCTCTGCTGTCACGTAGTCAGGTTCATCTCATTGACAACATAGGAACTTTTTCTCAATTAAAAAAAATAAGTTTCCAAATAGGGAATAGGAATGTTGTAAAACTCTAGGAGCATATTTTGTGATTCTCCTTTCTGTCTCCAAAGAGCTTCCTGATCTACCAGACATTTTGAGCAACATTTAATCTGCTCAAGGTCGGAACAGTTTGCACCATGGCCTGAGGGGATGAAAAGACATTCTCCTCTAGGAATTTTTCTTAAAAACACAGAAATCTCATAAGGTACATCAGTACACTCAAAGTGATATGTTTAGCTCATAGCATATGTCCCGGGGTAACAGATTCTCATTTATATTTTTTATTTTTTATTCATTAATTTTCATTTTCATTTTAGCAGGAGTTTCCTAACATGCTCCAGATTTCTTGCCCTCCAAATTGCACTTATAGTATGGGTCTTCAAATTGTTAGGACACTTTCCTTTCACCTTCTAACATGTATAGATATTACTTAGGTTTCTAAGGTACTTGTTACTCCTGTTCCGCAGGTCCCATCATCTTGATATTACCAATACAATGGTGAGTATGAGAAAGTATGGAACAAAAAGAATCACATGATTATTATGGGCTTAATGACAAAGCATTAGATTGTGTTTCTGTTTCTTTCGGGCTGAAGTAAACAGTTTCTGTTGCTCCCTGCTTACTGGGACAGAGGAAAACCAACATTTGTCAGTTCATTGGTAGTGAAGCCCATGAGAGGATGTAGGCTGACTTGCCCCAGTATATAAGAGACACCAAAAACTTTTTTCATTGTTTATATCACCAAATTGTATTTATGATAATATTGTCACTTTTTTCAGGATTTATCTTTGTAACGGGCCATATACACAAGTTTAGTAAATCTTAATGCTGGGAGCATCCTCTTCTGACACACGTTCCAGAACTATGAGAACACCCAGAGAGTGGGTGTTTTTATATCTTCACTCCCAAAGTGTATTGTAAAATGAGCTTGTGTCCAAATTCCATTCATTTTCTGACTTCCATGATACCCATGTGTACTGAAGGCCCCTTTTGGTTTCCTATGTTATAAAATATTAGCAGTACCTCAGAACCAGGATCCAGTCTTTCCACGATGTTACTCACTCAAAAAAAGAAAACAAACAAACAAACAAACAAAACAAAAACAAAAACAAAAACAAAAAAACCCCAACCACTTCTGTATATAAGTAATTTTGGAAAAGGCAGCAAGGAATAATTTTAGTGGGAGCTTGTGGTGGTATCATTCCAGGTACTTTAAGGGCGGGGAGGGGGGGACAGATCTTCATCATCATAATGATTCTGGCTTCTCTTTACCATATTTAGATTGGGTTGTAGCTGTTGTTTTATAGATATGTTAGAGCTTTTGTTCATTACTCACCTATATCTTTCATAAGTACCTCAAAATCAATTCAACATCATCAAAGTTCTTTTGGGACAAGTTCTCCAGCCATGCTACTTATTACAATAACCATTCTTTCTTATCTCTAGCCCAACTTAAAGGCCACCATATTGAATAGGTCATACACAGAAAATTTAAAGTTATGAAAAATGATGACTGTCTTTGAAGTAAAAAAGGCAAGCATCCGAATTCATCAGAAGAGAAGAATTAACTTTACTGATATCATCAACCAAATACATTAATTATTTTTCAGATCTGGGGTTGGCAAACTATAGTCCCGTTTTTTGTAAGGTACATGGGCTAAAAATGTTATTTTTAAATTGGGAGAAAAATGTAAAGAAGAATAATAGATATCCTGTGTGGCTTGCGAAGCCCGAAATATTTATTATCTGGCCCTTTCCCTTAAAAAGTTTGCTGACTTCTGTGTTAGATTAAGAACAAGTAGGCTAGAGAGCATATAATTCATCAGAATTTAGTATCAATGAAGGAATAGACTTTTATTTGTCTTTTCTATACTATGGTGCCTGGTACTTGGTATACAGCAGTTAAGTGTTTGCCAAATAAAAGTATAATTTACAACATTACCAATCTTTAGCAGACTTTAGCTGTGTCTTTGTGTGTTGTGGTTTTTTTGTACACACACACACAAACATTTTCACTCAAATAATGCAATGACATAAGTGATATATTATGCTCGATTAGCATGTCAAAGTGGTGCATCGACTTGTATCCAACCATGAAAAAATCAAATCTGGTTTTGATAAAAGCTGTATCAGCACTCAGTTTTCATCTGATTTTGATCTCTTCCTTCTCTGATAAAATTTCTCTCAAGGAATATATTTCATGTCATTGAAACCTATTAATAATCTCAGTTTAATGGTGATTTGTTTGACACCTTTGTATACATTGAGGAACAAAAAGGGAGGAAAAAAGAATGAGAGGACGGAAGGACAGAAGGAAAGAAGAATGGAAGGAAGGAAGGAAGGAAGGAAGGAAGGAAGGAAGGAAGGAAGGAAGGAAAGAAGGAAGGAAGGCAGGCAGAAAGGCAGGCAGGTAAGCAGGCAACAACAAAACTCTACTAAGAAATAAAATTGCCTTTGTAACACCCAAAGGCTCATGTGCAGAATGAATTCCTTTTACTACATACATAACAGATAATTACATTAATTGGAATTATAGTGTGCATTAGTGCCAATTTTTCTATTTATTTTTTGAGCACCTAAATGAACATGTTTTTAAGAATATCTTTCTTCATATTACAGTCATTAAACTAATATTTCAGATTTTATATTCATAAGTATACAATATGTATAATATAAAAGATATTTCCTAAATTTACATTTATTTATTAAAATGTTCAGAGGAAGATAAAGAAGTAAATATCACAAGTTCAAACATCAGGAGGAACATTCTAGCACTGGAGTTAACATGACATAAGATACGAATAGATTAGAGGAATCATGTCCAACAAACTCTTTTGCCTTCAGATATCTTTTATTGAAATCCAAAATGCACTTTACTAATGACAACATAATTTTATTTCAAATATTTTCCTAGTACAAAAACAGATATGATATTTGGGTGCCTACTTCTAGATTGAATTTTATGAAGTAATTTATCTGAGCAAAAGTTTTGTAGCACCAAGGTTATAACCTAAGGCAGTAGAAAAATATGTTTTCTATACTCAGAGAATTGGTTAATTTCTCAAGCTAAAATTCCTTTCTAATAAAATCATGGGAACTTTTTTTTTTTTTTTTTTGCTGAAAAATCAAGCAATTATAATCAACTGGCAGGTAAATTAAAAATTACATTTTTTTCTAAAAAACAAATGTGAACAATCACAATATATACCTTCTTAAAAATATATTCTATTTTCTGAAATAGATTTAGTTTTACATGCAATGCCACATTCATAATATTAATTTAACACATAATATTATATTTCTAAATCCAAGACATTTGAGATATTAGTATAATTTTGAAAGATAAAACTGGAGTAAAAGTTCTCAAAATCTACTTAAACTAGTTAGAAAAGTGCAATGTTTTTAATATTTTTTCTAACTGGCAAAAATAATGTATTTTGAAAATACTGTTTATAGTCAATTTTTTACAACTTTCTTTTATAATTTTATATAAAACACTCTCAAATCTGGTATTTGCTATTGATAAAAGGCAAATTTTGAACTATAGTCTTCAGGTTTTGAGGTGTTTGTCCATGAGTCAATAACAAGTTTCAACCGTTTATTTTTTCTGGGTTTCTGGAATTTTTAATTGACAAGCATTTGCTTCTATTTGTAATAAATTGTGCCTAATGTCTACCTGTAGGAGTAATGACTTGAACTAAAAAGAATCTTTCATACAAGATTTTGAATTATGAGCTATTGATTATTTTCTTTATATAGTTTGAATTTTGCATGTAAACTCGAGTGCTGTAGTGATTATATTATTTCTTGTGGACTGTGAGATAATGTAAATGTTCACAAAAAGCTTAGCAAATGTGCACATAAAGGAGAGATGCTGCTGGAGTTCTAATACTAATCTGCATTCTTACTTTGATTTCTGTGAAACAACTCTATTTGTATAAAGCTTTCTCTAAATTATTGAATTATTAGTTATTTTCCCTCAAATTGGTTTTCATTGCCTAGAGCAAAAAAGTCATAATTAATGGAAGAATCCTTTTCTCTGCATTGCCCTAATAATGCTGTTTATTTTAATCTAAAGGTCAAATTTATTAACCTGAGATTAAAATTCAATATAATTGTGGTCTTTAAAATTCTTATAAAAATTATGCGCTTCAGTATTTTTAAGAAATTTTATTCTCTGTATCTATTTTTATTCATTGGTTCACAAATATTTAGTCATTTTTTCCTCTTGTATTTTTCTGGGTTTTGAGTGAAAATAATTTTCTTGCTTTCTGATTATCATGCTTTATTATTTGCAATTCTAATATCATATTGTTTGAAACTTATATAATGTATATGACCAATCTTCTTTCCAGAATTTAAGATCTGCTTATACATCTTGATATATAAAAATATTATAATACATAGATTATCAAGTTATTTGTTGAATGTCAATGTTTCAACATTTGGCTATTTTTGTTGTTTTTATTACTCCCTCTAATGTGAGTAATATCGATTTTATAAACTTCAGTCCCTAGCTGTGTGGTTGCATTGGCCCATGTCAGAGGTATAGTTTTATTCTTCCGTTTTCTCCTTGATTTCTGCAATGGTAATGTATTTTGGACCAGGACCCCCTTATTCCATAACTCTCTTTGTATTAAGTTAAGCACATGATTCCTTCATTCCTTCGTTATCATCTAGCCTAGCCCTTGGTAGCCTGTCAACTATTTACAATATTTTTCAAACTTCTTGATAGTCAAAACTTCTATAGTTTTACTTACCATTCTTTGTTAATGACTGTTTAAGCTTCATTTTTATGCTATTTATTTCTTCATTTAAACTTCTGTATTCCCATTTACTTCATACATTCTTTGGCTCTCCAATTGGTACACTGAAGTACCCAGCAATAGTAAGAACTATTGCTCCTGAAGGAAGTTTCCTTCTCTGAAGCCTCTAGAAATACAAAATTTAAAGATATGATAGAAGAAGTCACAAATTTCTCAAGTGTGTCACTGGGAGTGAGGATAAGTGGGGGTACTTATACTTTCAAATGTTGTGTCATTCTACCATTTAGTGGATCTGCCAGTTAGAGATTTTGAGGGTAAATGGTGACCCATTCTCAAATAGTACCATCTCCAAGGAGATGACTTAGATGCACTTTCCAGGCTGGTGAAAAGGCTGATTACTATAAGGCTGGAAGATGTGAGTAGTTCAGTATGTGAGAGGACCAGTGGCTGCATGGCCATATGTCCACTGTCAACCAACTTTGCTGTGAATTGGACTTTTTGGTTAAGGCAATGTTAGGTGTGATCCTATTTCACTAGATCAAACACTTTGTTAGAGCTCAGATAATTGCTGGTTAAAGCCCCATGGAGAGAAAGGATATGCCCGTAACCAAAATATGTATGGATTCCTGTCAGAGTGAACTGTTCGGAGGGAGTTCAGGGGAATCTGGTGTTCCCAGGTTCTTGAGTACATGAACCAGAAATTCCCATCCTGAGTCTCAAAGTTCCACTTTTTTCCAATCTGTACCCCAACTTGGAATAGAATACTTGCTCAGACTGAGAATTTAACCTTTTCTGGAGCTTGGCTGCACTTTTCATTAAGTCCTTGGTATGATTTTCAAATTTATCTGTTCTCAGTTACAGAATATGAACGTCACTTTGTATGTTGCCAAGGAAACTCTCTGATTTTAGAGCACCTGAAAACTTGTAAATGGTCACACTCAGTCTTTTTTTGTCACTTCTGTTGTACTGATTATATCCAGTAAGAGCCCTTTAATCTTATAGTCTTTAAAATTACTAATTCTCTAGAATCTTGCAAACATCTGAGACTTGCATTAACTTCTACCAGTGTCTTATCGAAGTTCAGCACCGAAGGCACTGCTACAGTATGCTACAGGTTATTAGCACTCTACCCGATGCCAGTGATGGGGTTCTCATTGCTTGCTGGCTGGCAGGTGATCCACCTACAAAACGTCTTTTTTAAATCTCCTTCCTGGAACCATTTCCAAATCCAAATATGCTATGTTAAATCCCTTAGGATTAGATCCTGAGATACAGCTTTGCATGCAAGAGGTTTACTGGGGAATGCAATGAGCAACCATACCAGTAAGCGACTGAGAGAGCTAAGACTGGATGGAGGGAGGAGTTTAACCTCAGATCACTTGTAAGAGGCCTTAGCAAGCCCCACAGTGAGCCCTGGAGACTCTGCAGAACCTTTAAATTGATTTAAATTGAGACATAGGGGACCAGGCCTTGATACCACAACGTTGATCAGTCTTTGGGTATTGACTGCTCTTAGGAAGTCGGCATAACTTTAGGACAAGCTTTCTTCAGGTATGGTTATTATTTTCGAGGAAATCATCTTTGTGCCATGAGCAGCCAATAATCCCTACACTTGGAGAGTACTTAACCTTGAAGAGAGGTTCTAATTATGACACCATTGCATTCACTATGCTTCTGTTTCATTTTTACTGTCATTTCTATTTCAGGTTCTCTTAGTCTCCAATGATCATTCCACTTTTCATTTTGTACTTTCCTTTCAATTTTGTAAGTAAAAATGTTTTAAAATAATCTTACCAAGGATCAACATTAATTATGTCATTCTCCACTCAAAACTAACAAATTTTTGTTTCCTAAGAATTATGTTCTCCTAACTTGATCTATTAGAAGTTTCAAAGCATTTTCTATTTGATTCTCATCACAACTGACTTTACCATTTCATATTTCATCACCTTCTGCACATGCTTCTTGCTTTATCCTTAATTTAATATTCGTATGCTCCTATGACTTCAAAATCTTGTGAAAATAACACACATTTACACAAATGAAATGACAAAGATGCCATGCTTTATACCTAAGTGTTAAATTAGTAGTGCATTTGATAAATAACATAGGCCCGTGAAATTTTCATGGTTGATTTAGGCCAGGTGCAGAAGGTGAAAGGAAGGAAATGGCCTTCTAGGTACCAGAAAAGATAGAGAGATGGTCAGGTGAAGTGTCTATAGCCTTCTAAGGATAAAGTATAAGACGGTCAGAAAAACAAAAAAGATTTCATTTGTTGACTAATTGGGGATACAGATGTAGAACACAGAGTTTTAGATTTTTAATGATTTAAACTGCCATTTGATAAAATTTAAATTTTATACCTTTTAAAGGAGTGACATGATTAAAGGGGTTAGGCAGATTTATCTGAAAATGATGTATGTATTAATTGGAATCTATTGTTTTTATTTCACTATAATGTATGAGTTAAAAATAATAATAGCCATTGTACAATTTTATTTTTTTTTGGTTAAATTAGGAAACTTGCCACATATTAAGAAAACTCCATATATAAAGGGATTTTTCACAACTTTACTCTGACTTGATCAATGAAATATCCCTAAAAAAGAGGAAAAAATATGAGCATCTGGTGAAGGGAGAAGTGAGTATCAATAAAGTTGTTATTGCTATTTTGGAGGGTTATCTAACAGCATATTTTCATACTGAATGGAATGATATAAACATTTGAAGAAAAACCAGGCAGTAGAGAAGGAGAAAATCGCTGAAATATCTTTGGGTTGAGAAATTTAATTGGTCTAAAGGTTAATCAATAATAACACATTATACAGGTTGTAATAGGTAGTTCGATAGGCCAATGTGAAATTTGAGAAGTTGTCTTTTGATTGCTTCTTTTTCTTCATTTCAGTGAAATAAAACACAAAGTTATGAAATGAAAGGGAGAATGAGAAAGTGTTGTTGGATTCTTGATGGGAGAAAGCAGTGTCTGAAATTGTTACTCAGGAGAGTGGAAAGACGAATGGACTAGCCAAATAGAGAAAATTTGCTAGGCAGCACTAGAGGTGTATTGAGGGTGACGGTCATGGATATAATGGGATCTCAGTGGATAATTTAAGTTAAAGGGTAAGCAAATTTAATTGATGTATCTTGAAAATAGAGTGGCTTAAAAGACAACAAGTTTATTTCTGTTTCAAGTGACAGACCTGAGGTTGTTACTTCAGGTTGATGGAGAGCCTTTTTCCTGCTACTGAAGATCATTAAGTGGCCTTGTTTCCTAGACTTTACCTTGGCTTTTCTCATGGGGCTGAGTTCATCTGCATGTTCAAACATAGCTCACAAACTAATTCCAGGCAGCGGTAAAAAGGGGAAGATCATTTGCTTGAATTTTCTTTATAAGTAAAAAACAAAAACAAAAACAAAAACAAAGGATGAACACATAGCTTCTGCTAACAACTGGTGAACAATTAGTCATGTGGGCACACAGCCTGCTATAGTGGTGTAAGAAGCTGGAAAGGTTAATATCTACCTGGGCATGCACCTGTCTCAGAAGATGGGGATAGTGGATTTATACTAACATTCAGTATCTTCCACATACAGCAAACATTGAAAAATATTTAGCCTATCCATATTCGGATGTGAATAAGTGAAAGGTTATCCTCTTTGATAAATAAACAGTTTTATTTTCTTAGGGAGTAAAAGGAAGGAAGAGCTATCCAAAGAATTTGAGGGTGTATGCAAAGAGGTGACTAATATTCCAAGCTGTGGGAAAAGTGAAAAATCAAAAAGCGAGATGGGTACTGCTGCTGCGGGGTTACTGAAAAAATGGTGAGAAATGCAACTTTCTAGGAAGCGAGTGTGAATATGAAAAGGAACTTTAAAAAGGCAAACGATATACCTTAAATCAAGATTTTTTAAAGACATGTAGTAATAATGAGGAGTTCTAAGGAACTGAGAGGCCAGATTCGTAGATACACACACCGAAACACTACACTGAGGAAGTCACCATCTGTAGGTCTACTGGTCTACTTACATGCCAATCTTTTCTCCAAGATGGCGTAAGATCTTAGCACAATTCTTCTGTGTAAATTCTTTTTGCTTGCTTATAGTTTTAGTAATGAATAGTTTTCAATTTTTACAAATAACCTTTTATGTTAAGGATTTAAAGAACAGAAAATAAGTCTTTACATTCTTAAATCAAAGGGGAAAATGCAAACCTACTCTGTAGATTCAGATTCCAAGAGTAAGTTCGACAACATACCCTACATCTTTCCATTCTGGTTTTCATAAATTAATTCGTAACCTTTGCCTGTGAATGCATGGGTCATCCATAAAATAACACATCTTACTGTTTGGCATAGGAGATCATTTAATGCTTAAGGAGAAAGACTTTGTCCAGTTAGGGAGTTATGTGTGGGTTTTAATCTTTACTTGGCATAGATAACCCTGCCACTTTTCATTCAGATTGCATTGCCTATGATTCTGCTACCTCCTCTAGAATTTCTTTCTATTTGTTATTTACATCTTTCAAATATTTGCAGATCATTTTTATATTCCCTTAGGCCAGCTATAAATATTATGCTGCTTTAATCTCCCCCCATAAATCAGTCTTCCCTTCTCATTATTCAGTTGTTTCTCTTTTTTTTTTTCCTGGGCTCTTTCCAATATTACTATGTATACCTGGTGTTGAAATGCTGCAGAATTAACATAATATTGCAGTTGTAGTCTTACCAATGATAATATCAGTTTCCATTCTAAGTACAGGATGTCTCTTAAATTTTGTATTTACTATAATATTCATGGACTTTGTTTCTTTTGCTGATTGTACTATATCACTTTTCTTTATGAAATATTTTAATTAACCTGTCTTTTCTAATATATGAAGAAATTTATTGCAGCATTGTTTATGATAGTCAAAAAAAAAAAAGCACCTGGAAACAACCTGAATGTACATCAACAGGAAAATGGTTGAACAAATCATGCTATAATCTATATTAAGTAATCTAAGTCTTAATATGCCATCATTTCTAATATCCATGGATTAATCGCAATGATAATCTCTAAAATTCATGATTTTATTTCAGATTTTATCATGATTTTATTTATTTTCTTTAGGAATTCTGTATTTCCAAGTCACATATGCATCACATTATTATACTGTTGATTTCTTCATTTACATAATTTATCAAAAAAGAGAACTAAAATCTAATTACTGAAGATAAGCTTATTACATAAAGTGAAACTTTCTACTATAGGTATTTACATTACTCTAATGACCAAATTTTATTGAATATTTAAACCAAGAAGAAATGTTATAATCTCAGAAATTATATTATTTGGAAGTAAGTAGCATTTAATGAAATATTTTCTATCTGAAATATGGTTCTGAATGGCCTAGCATAATGTTTCCCCAAAGGAAACAGAAAACTTCTAAACATTGGAAAATATTGCAGAGCTTCTTATACACACTATGATTCTATGTCTCTAATTTCCAAAACTTTTCATATTATAGTACTAATATTCTGTTATTTAAAAATACAGCACACTGTGTTTCCATGTGGAGGCCTGAAATGTAACTATTATAAAAATGTTTCTAATGAACTTAACATATTTTTGAGAATAAAAATATGTACTTGTAAAACCATAACCATAATTCATAAAGATCTATGCACTCCAATATTCATGGCAGCACAACTTACAATAGCCAAGATATGGAAGCAACCTAAATGCCCATCAACAGATGATTGGATAAAGAAATTTTGGTTCATATATACAATGAAATATTACTCAGCCATTAAAAAAAATGAAATCCTACCATTTGCAGTTGTAATGTTTCCACTTTCAGCCTTGATTTTAATGATTTGAGCATTTTCTCTTTTTTCTTCATTAGTTTACTTAAAACTTTGTCAATTTTGTTGCCCTTTTCAAAGGACTAAATTTTGTTTTTATCACTTTATGAAATAATCTTTGTATCTCTTATTTTCTTTCACTAGCCAGCTAAGATAAATACATCCCTTGAGTTTCATTGATCAATGCAGATACTGTAAATTTGAGCTGTTTCTTCATCCACCACACAGTTGACAACTTGCAATGTAAAATTTCAAATATTTATTTGCTATTATTCACTGTGCTTTAATTATCACCAAATAACTTTTTCATAAAATCCCCTGAAGAGAGGGGATGGAGTGTATTTAATTCTGAGTCTATTAAGTGGTGGGTAGTATTTTGAGTTCCTGTTGTTGGGGGTCTTATATTAAATTCTGTAGCATGTAACGTGTCCTGAGCACTATCTTCTTTCCTGCATATTCCGTGGGTTTATGAGCAAAAATCAGGTTCATGATATTTGTGGAATATCCTGAAAACCCATTTCAGTTTTCAGTTTATTTTTCCGGATCCTTCTATGTTTTGGTCTGATAATTTTTTACTATATTGTCAGCATTTAGATGCTTTTATGAAGTTTTTCTCCCCAATATTTCCCCAATTTTGAAGTTGTTTTCAGTAGTGCAATCACTTAAATACTAGCCCATCACATTCTAGAAATAATACTATAGAAAAATTTTATGTAAAACTAGCTCAAAGTACCCTTTGAATTTTTCATATTAATTATCATAACTTTACTCAGAAATTCTCTTTGGGTGTTTTTGCCAGTTCTTTTCCCAGGCCACATTTTTTCTTTCTTTCTTTATAAATAACACATTAAATATACTTTTTGAAATTCACTGAGCAACAAATATTTATGTCATTTATTCAGCAAATATTTATCAACTAATACGTATCAGGGACAGTTATAGGATCCAGGACTACATACCTAACAAAACTGACAAAAATTGTGTCCTATGAAGCTCACATTCTAATAAGGAAATGAGAAACAGCATAAGTAAGATGGTTGTTGTGTCTGCACGTAACAGTACTAAGGAGAAAATAGGAATATAAGAGATGATAGAATCTGTCATAGACATGGTGTTGAAGTTTAGATTCAGTAACTGGAACTAAATGAGTGAGAAAGAAAATTGGACAGGAATTCAGAAAGATAAGTCGAAGCAGAACATGTAGAGATTTGGGGCCATTATAAATATTGAATGATATCAAATAAAGAGGTAACATTATCTGACTCAAATTTAACAGAAACGCTCTGAATACTGTATTAAGAATAGACTGTAGAGGGCAAAGGTAAATGCAGATGTAGCAGTTAGGAAGTTTATACTGTCATCTCAGTATGATTTGGCAGTGACATGGATTGTCAGGGTTGTAGCTGTTGAGGTGAAGAGAAGTGGCTGAATGAGGAAAATATTTGTGTAAAAGCCAGCCATAAGGGACATACGTTAGCCTCATATTTCTTTCATATATTGGATGACCTCTGTAATTTGCCAATATTTCAGCATCTGTATGTGTAAAAACAGGAATGCAATCTCCCTCAACAATGAAATCTACCTAATTAAGGCCTTTTTCCTCTGTTAGAGGCAGTACATTCCTCTTAATTACCCAGGCTGGTACCGCTGCGATTTTCCTTGTTCTCACATCGCAGCAGACAATTAGTTCTATTGACTCTACCTTCTGATGACATTGTCTCATTTTACATACCTGACCTCTAATAAAATTTTCGGATTTATCAGGACCTTTTAAAACATTTTGTAATATCCAATTTTAACCACTCAAATCATTTCTGCTCTATAATGGCATGTCGTAGTCTCAAAACTCTGATTATTTACTTCTAGGTAAGTCACCAGCTGTGTGGGGAATAGGACAAAGAGAAGAACATGCTCAGTCTTTGTGGTTATGTACTATCTATGTCCATATGATCTGTATCTATCTCTATATCTCTATCTATATCCCTATATGGGCAGGTTTTTCACCGCTGATCGATGGCATAAATTGACCAAATTAAAATCCTCTTAGATAGTCCACCTATAACTCTTTAGGCTCACTGATGCCTGAAGCTAGAAGGTTAGCTATGCTATCTCAAGCATCTGGAAATATGATTTACCCTTTAAATAATAGCTAAAATTCAACTTTTTAATGATTCATTTTCTAATCTCCCACAGAATTTTGTTGATTATTAACATGTTCCTGGACTTATACTGTGATGTCTCCTATACTGTGATTTATACACCTTTATTGGTCATTTCTCTGTCACTGAGAATGTTCTTGGATCAAAGAGCCATTCAATGGTTGATTCAATGTATATGTTTTCCTTTCTTTTTGAAATAGCAGTTATTGAAAATTTACCCTTATACTAAAGTCTCATGTAAAAATAGTATATTTTCTCCAATCTCTAATATTCAAAAATAAAATACTACGGAGTGTTTATATACTAAATATATTTAAGATTTGAACATGTAGACCAAAGCTTATATCTGGAGCCTATTTCTTGTAAGATTTGGTCCACATCACAATATTATCTAGACTTTTCTTTTGTCCCTACTTATAACTATCATTTTTATCTAAATGATAAGAAACATATTTCCTAGTTTGCTATATGGCTGTCACACAAAACACCTCAGAATGAGTGGCTTCAACAATAAAATTTATTTTTCCACAGTTCTGGAGGCTCGAAGTCCATCATTATGTCGTCGGCAGGTTTGGTTTCTTCCGACACCTCTCTCATGGGCTCACAGAGGGCTGCCTTTTTATCACGCCTTCACATGGGCTTGCCTCTGTGCGATGCGTCTCCAGGGTCTTTGCGTTCACTTTCTACTTCTTAAAAGGACATCAATCAGTTGGGATTAGGGTTTACTCCAATGGCCTCTATTTAATTTACTTCTTTAAAGACTCCAGCTCCAAGGACAATCAGATTTGGAGGCATTTGTTAGTTAGGGCTTTATTTAACATACGAATTTTGGAAGGACATAATTCAGCCTATAACACCTATTTTCTTGATTACTTTCATTTCTTTCCCGTTGTTCAGTAATAAGCGAACATTTATGAACCCACTTTTAACTAGGATCTCAAATGCTTAAAATTTCTTACTAAAGCTTGATATCTTTCAGTTATGTGGTTTCATGTTATAAATATGAACTGATAAGTGTTCACTGATACATTTGGTTTAAAGTGAGACAAAGGAAGAAGAACAAATCATCCAGGAGAATAAATTTAAGATGATAAAAAAGGATATGGTTTAAATGTTCTCCATTCACTTAATTCAAGCCTTATGTTTATAATATTTTTACTTGATGAAATTATACGCTCATACACTAATAGGCAAGTTTTATTGTTTGTTTGTTGAATGTAAAAGAAACCTCTAATATTTTCAACCTTTTAAAATTGTTCAGGGCCATTAAGCCCTAGAAAACCCAGAAACAAGGCCAGAATATGGAGTGCTCAATTTGCATATTTAAATTCCCAATTATGTGCATGGCTATATGCAAATAAGACTGTTTTCTCTTGACTAAGAACTTTCTAGTAGGAAATTGCCTACTTGTCCTTGCAGAAATGCAGACACCGACCACAACCACAAACCTTCCCTAAATGATAAGACTGATGAGTTTAGTTTTTTGAAAACTACATATCTGTGAGATGCCAACTCTTCATGTTAAACAGCAGTTGAAAAAAGAAAAGCATAGCATCTAAATATTATTTGGTTTGCACCTATATATATTTATACCTGTATATACATATGCACATGCAATAATGTAGGGAGGAGGCAAGGGAATTAAAATGTTAAATTGAGCTCTATTTGGAAACTGCAGAGTGCTGATGAGTCCTCCATCCAGGCCCGGAGGACACTTGCAGGACAAAGGAAGATTTCTGCTGGGATCGCTAACAACCCATTCCCCACACCTGTAAAGGGGAAACAGGAACAACAGAGTCTTTATGTGGCTGCGCTACACAAATAAAATTGTTCATTCCCTATGGCTAAAACCATGGGGAACCTATGGATTAGAGGCCTGGAACTGTCAGCAGGCCTTTCAGTCCACAGACTCTTCCCCTTCTCTTTCTTCACTATATGTCCATATCAAGGAAATAGGAACTAGAGAATGACTTATAAACTGAATTCCCTGAACACTCAGCCCCTGCTCCCCTCCTTACCTTTTCATGACTCTCTTGGTCCCTCTCACTTTCTGCTTCTGAGAGGAGACCACACTCTGTCTGTGGAGTGTTACCGCTTTTCTAATAATCTTTCCTTTTGACCTTAACTTTGGCATGTGTGTTGAATTCTTTCTATACTCTCTGCCAAAGGACCCTCTTCTCTCAGTGAAGGACTTGTTCTCCCTCCACTTGGGTGAATTTGCCCTGTCCTGCATCATAAGCATGTGTGTGTGTGTGTCTGTCTGTGTTCTTATACATTTCTACAATTTCTAGATGATTCAAATATAATAAATTATGATATAGTGAATAGTTTACAGTGATTATAAAAGTATGATATTGGCCTGGTTTTGAATACCATACAAAACAGTACAACTGCTTTTAAACATAAAATTTAAAGAATAAAGTTAATTTCCCCTATAGATGGTCCCATTGATCTTAGTGCTTAGAAAATTCCAAGGGTTTTGAGAATTGTGAGACCGAAACTGTGAATAAAGAACAAATATATATGAGAAATATATTTTGGTCATCTTTATTAACATCCCCAAGAGATTTGGGGACTTAGTATTTCTCCTATTATGGAATCAGGTGTTGGCTTTTTTATGTGAAGGGTAGTTGATTTTTCTTCCTTTTACCATGATATTATTTATTTGTATGAAAGTTTAAATATAAGGAATCTATATATGACCGATGAGATGCCATGGAATTGGGCCCCGCTGACTGTTCACCTGTTGGCACCGCGGTCTCAGCCCAGCCCTCCATTTTCGGCTCTGTGGACCCTGTTGCTGATTCTGCACACGGCATTCCCAGACCCCCTTACCAATCAGCTTCTGCATAAGCAAGGCAGAATGAAAGAAGAAAGGATTCTCTTCCTGATTTGACCCCAGGTTACCTTCTCTCTAGCAGAATCCATCTGTTCTGGCCTCAGTCTCCAGCTTTTTGAGCACTGCCAGCACCAACTTTACCACAGCTCCTCGAAGGCACCAAAAGTAGCTATTCTGTGACCACGCTGTTGTCTGATCTTTGCACCTCACTGGTCAAGTTGCAGTCTGAGATTTATCCTTATCTGGGTTACTGGGACCTGTCAGGCTCGCACACTCAAGTAATCAATGTGCGAGCCTGTTGGGTCCTTCTCACCATGACTTGTTTACCTATGACAGGGAAGCCAGCCCAGAGTGTCAGACACCTGCTGCCAGCTGCAGGGCAATGCCTCTCGAAGGTCCCAATACAAACCCCATGTTGACTGACTACTAGTCCACTATAAGGTTTTAGTAACCCTGCCTACTTCTTTTGTCCTTGCCTTCTTTTGATCCCCACCTTCATATATTACTATTAATTTAAGGTGAGTCCTGAATATTAGAATAATATGAGAATATTAGTATACTTAAGAAATATACTTAAAAGATCTGCACATTATCTAAAAATATGGCCAGGGACAAAAACTGCTACACAAATTCTGGATTTATACCTTTGGTTCATGGATATTCATTACATTATTTAAAAATTATAAATAAGCAATAAAGCTATGCACAAACTGATAATATAGTGTTGTGAACTATTGTTGTTAATCATCTGTTATAATGTGTTTAATATATCAGAAAAAGAAAAAGAAAAAGACAATGTTTATCATTCACTAAGATGAGAAGATCTATGGAAAGAACAGGATTGTGGGGTAGATATCAACGTTTTAGTTTGGGATATATTAAGTTGCATTTCTATTAAATATCCCAGAGTATAGAACAAAAAGAGAAAAGGTCCAAGGGATGAATTCTTGGCTTTGTGATATTTAAAGTCATAGAGGTAGGGAGACAGAGAAATGCAAACTAATGTAATAGAAGTTACAGAAAATCGTAATATCCTAAAAGGAAAAAGATGTCACTGATAGAAAGTAATAATAGTATCAAATTAGGCTACATATTTATTGCTAATGATAATCATTTGGAACTGAGACAATTTAAAGAATGTTCATTGGCGACTTAAAGTCTAAAATAAATACTCGTTAGGAAATCCTACCTATATTACACTGTAAAGTAGAGAACAGTGGCAAAAGGCCCTGGTGTTTTCCTTATGGCTTGTTAATTATTCCTGTAATTAAAATTTTTTTTCACATTTTTCTTTTTTGAGTTTAAAAGGTTATATCTGCAAATATTTTCCTAAAAGCATATGTGCTAAGCTTAGCAACTAGTTCTCCACAACTCAACTGTGAAATGCATGTAACATATTGCTGATACTAAGGATATTATCTGCATCTGGTTTCAATCCAACAGTATGAATATTATGATTATTTTACAGAGACCACTTTTGACTCTCTTTTCACAATATTCTGGGTCACCCTTACATATATATCTAGACATTAATGAGACAATTAAAGTCGGCAGATTGATATCAGGATATTTTGTTCATCTGGACACAGAACACTGAGTGAGCAGTGATTGGTATTTGTAAACTTTTTGTGGCAGGACGGTAATAGTAGAAATTAATCTAAGGAAATATTGGATTTAAGAAAGGGTTGCGGCTGTTCCGGGGCACATGCTAGTTGTTAGCCCTCTGTGTAGTGGGTCAGGATTTGCGTAATCTTTAAATGATTCTAGTCTGCAGCGTTTACTAGTTTCTTAACTTAGGCAAATCAATTAACTTCTCTGATATATAAGTAAAAATAGAAAAATGGTCCCAACATTTGAGATGGTCTATTCAAATATGTATAATCTGAGCCATTCCCTAATACTAATGCAGGTTAGACATTAGGTTATCAGATACACAGGAAGTCCATCTCACCAGATGATTCTTAGCTTCGATATAACAGGCATTTAGAAAGGCATACAGAAATTCAAGGTTGTATTTTTTTCATGGTGGATCTACTATGTTATTTCAGAAAAGATAAAAAAGAAAAGGGCTTCATAAGTTTTTTCAAAAATGAAAGTTTGATTACATCTTATTTTTCACAAGATCTCTTTCGATTGTACCACTGATTCCATTTTTCTCCTTTCTACACAGCTGCTTTGTATATGCAGAAAGAAACAAGTTCAATGGATAAATTTAATCCTTGTAAATGAATTAAGCTAAAAGCGATATCAGCTATAAACCGTTACATTCTGGTTTCCAAATAATCACAGCAAAATCTATTGCCCTTATTTGGAATTTTTCAATCTCCATTTTATCTTTTGTTTGATACTTAATATAGAATCAAGATGAGTAAACAAGGTCATTACTGTATATATGTTTACATGGGTGTATTAACTTATAAACATGTTCAAGAATAGCTTGAATGAGAGAACAAAATACAATTTTAAAATTTTCTTTCAATAATGAAATAAGTTGTTTGAATTGCCTGAAGTAACATTTCCTCATTTTGTTTTTATTAATTATAAAACATATTGGTTGACAGTTGGCTAATAAAATTTTAACTTATAATTAGAGATAATATCTGTAACTTGTGAATACATTTTTAATAGTTTGAAACAAATGTACCATTCTGTTGGGGAATGTTGATTAGAGGGAGGGGCCTATGCATGTGTGGGAGTATGAAATATAAAAGAAATCCCCTCTAACTTATCGTGAATTTATAAAAGAAAAATCTTAATAATAATATTATAATAATAGCGATTTAGTGCTTATGTAATTGAGAGTCTGGTCAGATCTATTTATATTTTGTAGTACTACCCAAAATATCATTATCTAAATATTTTATTTTCCTCCTGTTTTCTTTCTCCCATGTGGGAAAGGAATAATAGTCTTTATTTAGAGGCATGCAATTTCATAAAATGTATATAATAGTATTAAAACCATCATGGAGCAGTCATGAGGTAGACAAGGTGACAAGAGTTTGACAGTGAATTATGGAAACATAAAAATCTGTGTGTAAGTACATATTTTAAAATGTAAAGCTACTGAGTACTATTTTTTCTCGATTGTTTAGCAGGGAAATCTTTCCTAAAACATGTTATTACACAGGAACCCATTATATAAAACAGAAAACAGCCAAGTGCTTTGGTAGAGAAATTGTCCTTTTGTTTCACCCAACCAATAATTAAATATGGCACCCCGAAGATTTCCCTTGAAACTATTAAAATTTAAAAATTGTAAAACACCATGTAAAAGTTATGGTGGACAGAGTTATAAAATGTATTGTGCAAGTTATTTCTTTAGAATATGCTTTAGTCATATTAGCATGAGCGTGGGATCTCTTCAGAATTTTAGGTAATTAACGTAACTTGTCATTGAGGCCGTGCTACTTGGGAGTGGGGTGGGGTACAAACAAACTGCTAAATGTCTTTAGATAGTTTTCTGTACCCGCTTTGGCAGTACATATACTAAAATTTAAATGGTTTGCTAGATCCTAAGAAAATAAAATCATGGCTCTGCATTTAGAAAGCACCACACATAAATTTCTCTTTCTCTTCAAAGACTGCGGTGGTTGTTTTAAATGAGAACCCACATATACAATTACCTTTGATTCAGGAAGGCAGCTGCAAATACATGCCACCATAGAAGTGTCTGCAGAAGACGAACAAGAAAAGCAGATGCTATGATTTTTATTTAGACTCCTTTCAAAGAAGAGATGAGACCCAATAGGAAGAAAAGTCACTAGACAATTAATAAACATTACTTTTCATCTCACTGCTTTACTTTTATTGTCTCATCCTTTATAGTTTTATGGGTTTGTTCTTGCCTCCCTAATCTTTCCCTCTTGTAATTTTGTGTTGATTTAAAACCAGCTTTCCTGTGGCTTTTTAGGCAAGGGAGTTCTCCATTAATAGTGTGCTTGCTTAGCATTTTTCCTATACCCTTCACAGTTCTACTTAAGAGTTAAAAAAAAAAGGTGATAAAATTGAAATATATTAATATGAAAACTAAGAAAAAGATTTGTCTTAGTATATCAACACAATTAAGAAATGGTAAGAGAGTTCTAAAAGGTTTTATCTTTGCTTGTCAAAGCTGCTCCCACATTTCTATAGAGACGCTAGATGACAGCTCTCCTCCAAGGTCAGGTTATTCTGTTAGTGAGAGTGAAAGCATGAAAGAGATTTATTAGGCAGCAATGTGCATCTCTGCATTTTATCTCTCCCTCATATAAATACATAGGAGATTCTTGAAACAGTATTTAAAAGGAGTCCTAATGAATTATAAATGATAATAAATCTGACTTGATTACAAAGTGATGGGTGTTTTACATTTAACACTTTTGCTATGGAGGGTGACTTTTGTTACCTAGTTCTTTTAAGTTCTGATATATGATGCCATATGCAAAACTGGTATTTAGGGACATCAATTAAAACAATGAAAAATAAGAATAAAGTGTAAATATAGGACAGTCTTTTATTTGATAAACACTGACTGGATATATAAATGTACATGTGTATACACTCTCTACTTGGATTTTCTTTCTCATATAAAAAAATTGTTGAATCAAAGGCACATTTAATTTTGATAAACTACAGATTAGTATTTTTCTTCCGTAAGGAAGATCCAGTTATTCCAATAAAAGTCAGAAAATTTTTATATGAGAAAACTATAAATATCTTTATGACCTTGCTTACTATTTTTAACTTGGGAATCTCAAGTGTATGACCAAAAATAATAGATATTTTATGATTTTAAGGAATATATACACATATTCTATTTAAAAATTTTTCAGGAATTAAAAAGGGTATAGAATATAATCAATATCAATTTTTATACATATTATATAAACTGGACAGGCAAATTGAGTAACAATAAATTATTCATTTTAGGATATGGTTTGAAGTTAATTATACCTATTATGAAACAAATTTGAAATGTCACAATTCTGTCACTTATTTATTATCCCCAGTTTCCACATTTGTAGAATGGAGACAAAAATGATGATATGACGTTTACCCATCAGTTATTGTGAAAATTGAATGAGATTAAGTATGTAAAGGTATCAATATAACTTCTAGCTGATAGCAAGTGCTTAATGAATATTGGCTATTAGATAATGATTTATTTCTCATCACTCCATTTCTTCATTGAAAAAATATTAAGTGCCTTTAATGTGTCAGACACTATTTTCAATGCAAAAGATAAAGCCCTGAGCTAGCCTGAGTCCTTACTTTTGTAGAGGTTACACTCTGATGGAGAAGATGGGAAGACAGATCATAAAAAGATGATAAATATATATGTACCGTGACAAAGAGTTATATAGTAAGTGCTGTGAAGATAAAGAAGGGTAAATTATTAGAAACAGTTGCATCAAGGCTATGTTAGAGTTGGAATGTGTTTATATTTGCAGCAAATTAACTTGTTTTTTAAATCCATACACTTAATTGCTTCAGAAAGAAATTGTATCAACATGTCTGCTTTTTAAAAATACTAAGCCATTAAACTATCGTTCTAATATAAATATATCTATCCTTTCTATATCTATAACTATTTCAAATTAGTCAAAATGGATAAAACATACTGATTAACTTTGAAATCTTTAATTTTAAAGAAAAAATATCATACAAACGCTCAAAAAAGATGCCAAATGTGAAAACTGTAAGTAAATAAAAATGTTTCTTTTTCATTTTTTTTAAATTTCTTTTTCTTGTTACCCATCTATGGTTTTTCAAAATCTTGATTTTAAAATGTTATCTGCATCATAGACCATGCAAGCCTGATAGTACAGTTGTGTTTGCTAAATTGTCAGAGGTCTCTAGTGGGACTGGATGTCTATGTTAAGGATTGCGCAGATTCAGAATTAAGTGATGTCTCTCTCTTTGCCATACTTCTCATTTTAAATTTACTGATTCTTTTCATGGGACTGGTGATTAAGAGGTTAAAGGTGAGTTTGGGGTGTTTTCTGATACTTTTCCCACAAGGCCTTCAGAAGCTATTTCAATGGGGACCAAAGTTTCTTTTCAGACACTTTAAAATTTATAAATTTTAGTTTAATTTGGAGTAATTATAGATAAGCTTAAAGACTTGGTTTTCTTAAGGTGGGAGAATGAAAGAAAAAAGGTCAGTCTAAATGGAGAGAATCAATGAAGAGAGTCACAAGGCTTTCTATAGTACATATTAGCCAATGATGGGATGAGAGAGGCAATTTTATAAGCACCATTATAATGATAAATTAGTTACCAAGGTATGTCGTATTCATTATTATACATGTATCAAATTGTCCAACTCACTACCCCTATAGGAGTATAAATTCCATCCTACAGGTTTAAATAAGACTACATAAAAAACGTAGATGTTGACTAGAGAAATGAAATGGAATACAAATTACACATTCTAGTTAATTAAATATAACAAGTAGGAATAAATAAACCAATCTAAAGTTCATATTCATGTAATAAAATATTTAAAAATAACCAGTCTGATTAGAGTTTAACCTCTTTTTTTCTAAAATCCTGAAAGTGGTATACAGAAGATCATTTAAATTTCTGGTTTTACTTATATGTCCCTCGTCATAGAAAGACTTTCTTTACTTGCTTTCTCAGCCATCACATCAACATTGTATTTTTTGTTACCTATTTGACAATCGGCTCCATCATATTTTCTGAAGCTTCTCTTATTTCCCGGAGTAAAAAGTTTGAATATTTTATGTCTCATACCTTTAACATCTTGTTTTCTCTGTCTACACTAATGAGAATTTAGACACATTTTCCTCAAACAACTAACAAGATCTGGACACTGCATAGAATGGCAAGAAAGGTGTCAGATATGTTGACATGAGTCAAGTAGTGGCATTGATGTATTATTCTTGAATTGCTACACTTGGAAGGCAAATTGACTGGGTTGAAGAGGTATCATTGCAGCCCTATCATAAAATGTTTGACCAGAACTCAAATGGTAGCATAAACGTTTCATCAAATTCAAATGTGGAGTGTGATTACAAACAGTGTGATCTCTGACTCACAGAATGCTATCAAGGGAAGATAATGCCAGAGGACCAGCAAGAATTTAAATTCCCCCAGTTATGAAATTAACAGACCCTTTATTGACTAGATAAACTTTTATTCACAGAGGAATATAATCCTTGACCTGCTTGAAATTCTCTAGAATTGACCAATATTATAGCCACCTGATGGAACAAAGGATCAAAATATAAATTATAGTAAAATAAAGGCAGTTGACAGTTGACCCTCCTGCACATTTAAATATATGGATGAGAAATGCATGGCATTTTGATACATATGTCATTGCCAACAACATTTTATACTATAAACATGTCTTAATAACTCTTATTCACTGATACTAAGTGAAAATAGTATCTGTAGATAAGAGCACAATATTTTGCCTAAAAAGACTCCATGACTCAAAAGAAAGGATGTAGTATATTTTGCACAAGTTGTCTTGTGTTCCTATATTAAAAATTTATCATTAAAAAATATATTCATGGTGAAATATTTCAATAAAATGCCTGCCATTTAATAATAATCATGTTTCATAATCATGAGTTAAGGAAATAACATTGATTTAGCCACATCTTTAGTTTGAACTGTGGAGAGTTTCTGAATATAAAATTCTATGAAATGTTAATTTATTAACAATTTTGGTAGGTACTCATTAAACCCATAATCTTATCAATGATTAAAATTATATAATAATTTCAAAATTATTAAGACCTCTTGATATTAAAATTAATAATACTTTTTACAATAAAAATAGCAAAAGTATATCAGTGATACCCATACTAGATAATATTCCCATATTAGAAATGTTCTTACTAGTATACTTTGATTATGTATGTTTCCTTTCAGAACTTTATTTAGAAACACTGCAAAAGTGCCACTATTTCTATACATTGGCAAACACCATTCAAAAATAATAAAAATTGCAACTAAAATTATGATATAAATTGATATCTTTCACTTAGACATTGCTTATCATTTTTGGATTTCTTCCAGTATGCTTTCTCTAGGCAATTTGGACAAAACAGTTTAAAATGGATACATTATCTGATGATGTGCGTTTGTGATACAACATTGAAAGATATAAATTAATTTTTAAAATACTTTTCCTTTTTTCTCACTATTCTATATCTAAAATAAATTGATAGCTAGTGATATTCATTTTTTAATCAGTTATTATGACAATATTGTCAGAATATTAGCTACATTCTTTGATATTAGGATTTTATAAAAATATATTCCACAAAAGTATTAACAAAAGTATTTTTTGTATAAAATAAAGGTATGATTAAATAATGTTTTAATCCCATATAGTAAGCCAAATACCATGTGACTGGTATTCAGAATACCATGTCCCATCATAATAACCAGTTTTGATCATTTATAATACTGTCCATATTGACATATTGTATATAAAGTATATACATGAAATAAATACATGTACTGGGCTTCTACTATTAAAAAAACAGCTTTAAAATATTTTGTATTATACACATGTGGATCTATTTATTTCAAAAATGTGTTGCTTAGTCTTTCAAAAAATGCATGTCTCACCAGATGTGACCATGATACACACCAGCAATTCAAATAATATATTGAAAATTCAAAAGCATGTAAAGTTTATGTATAAAAGTAATTACATTAGTTGATCGCTCAAAGTTCATAGTTTACCTTACAGTTTACTCTTGGTGTTGTATATTCTCTAGACTTGGACAAATTTATAGTGATATATATATCTATATATATATCCATATATAGTGATATATATATCCATATATAGTGATATATATCTCTCTATATATAGATATATATCACTGTATATATCCATAATTACGGTATCATAGAGTATTTTCACTACCCCAAATTCCACCGTACTCCATCCATTTATCCCTTTCCCTCCCCAACTCCTGGCAGCCACTGACTTTTTTACTGTGTCATAGTTTTGCCTTTTCCAGAATGTCACATTGTTGGAGTCAGATGTGGCATGGAGCCTTTTCAAGCTGGCTTCTTTCACTTAGCGATCTACATTTCAGGTTCCTATGTTTTCTCTTGGCTTGGTAGCTCATTTCTTTTTCATGCTGAATAACACTGAAACATTTTTAAAGGACTATGCTGCCTGAATGGAAGCCAAATTTAAAAGTGTCCATTTAAAAAACATGAAGGGAATGTTTTTTAAGCAAGGTTGCAGTGCTCTTGAGCAAAATCTGCTAGCTAGGAACCACAACTTTTTGCTTAATATACAACCTTCTTATTCACCCATTTTCTTTTGAACTCTCATTTACAATGTACCACAAAATATTACACCCTTTGTTTATAATTGAGCTTCAGTTTACAGTACCTACAGGCAATGATTCAGGTCACTTGTTCCCAACCTCATCTGCCTTTCTTTCAGAATTATTTATTTCTTCTTTCGAAATGGCAGGTCTACAAAGAATTTAAAAGTCCTTCATAAAGGACAAACAATAATTTTTAAACATGAACTAGTTGATGTGTTTGCATTCAAGTATATGAAAACATAGAATCATTTAAAGTGTTTTTCAGAGTCATGCAAAGTTTATCCAAACCAAAATCTAGTGTAGTTTGACAAAACCATTAGATTATCAATATATTCTGTAACATGCAGTAAAACTATATAAATGCTAAATATTAGTCTTCCATTGTGAAGTTCTTGTATTTATTTTATTATAGAATTACATTAATGAATATATGTAATTTGTAAGTCAGGCAAAGAATTTGGATCCAAAATAGATAAAAGATTCCAAAAAAAGTATTTTAAAAGAACATAAAACTTCACTGAAAGATGGAAAAGGATAGGACCAGGCACCTTTAGCAGAGAAAATGTGAATGTAAATAACAAGAAAAATACATTTCATTTACTTGCTATAAATTAAACACAAATTGAACAAATCATATCATTTTATATAACCTTTAGATTGGCAGAGTTTTTTCTAAGTCTCTCACTGTCAGGAACAGTAGAGGATGTGGAGAATGGTATCTCATACAGCTGGTGGAGGTATATTTACTTGCAAATATTTTGAAAAGCAAATTTGCAATGTCTGAGTAGGTCAGCTCGGTAGACCAAAGAGTGTTGTGAATTTCATTCACATCACAGAGTGCCACTCCTCACATAGACGACAAGGTAGAATCGTGTGTTAGACCTTCAATTTAGCAGGACACAGTGGCCGCTCCAGGTGTTCATAACACAGAGCCATTCCAGTCATTGATGTATTCTCTATCTAGAATGGAGAAACTCTAAGATAAGTACTTTTACATAGGTGGCTTAGAGAAAATTTGGAAACTATCATTAAAATAGATATATTTGTGCATGCTGCATTTAGTTAATATTATAAATAAGATTATATTATTATTTTTAGGATTATTAATACATGGAATTAAAATATTTTTAGAAGTAGTTGAGAAGGCTTTATACAAACTTCTAAATAGTGATTCCCTCTGCTTAGAAGAGAAAGAAGTAGAAACCACGAGGATTTCTATGATGTAATGTGCCTCAACTGTACCTGTAAGGTTTTATTTCTTTAAGGAAAGATTTAAGATAAATATAGAGAAAGTTTTTACCATTTGATAAATCTTAATGGTGGATACAATGGTATTCACTTTAGTGTACACTCTGTTTTATTTTCTATTTTATTCTTTGTTTAATATCTTACCTTTAAAAAGAATATAAAAATTATCATCATGACCAACTAATACTTAGTTTCTCTCAAAAAGTGAAAAAATGACAGGTTTTATTTTAACTATTTTTCTTTTTCTTAATTTTATCTTTTAGGTAAAGCTTTGGTCCCTATTTCCTCTTATTGCAGATACGTAATTTTAGACATATTAACATAAAGGTTAAATATAAACCTTAGCCTTTTTCTCAGACAAGTATGCACTTTACATTTTTTTATGAACATATGTAACTATTCTTGGCATTTGGAATTACAGTGTTACATTAATCTATAAAACGAAGCTTAAAACATCTGCCTGGATTTCCCCATGGTCAATTGCATATTGCAGTTATTAGCCAATGGAATAGATATTAAAATTACATCAGCCAAACTTCATATTGTACATGAAGACATTAAGGCAATTGCAGGTAAAATATAGTCTAGATTTCTTATCAAAATCCTTATATTTCTGTTCTTATGTAATTTACAAGCAACCATCAACAATTTGGTTAAAATATTCTAAGATAATTTTATCCACTATGTGCATAAAATATATCATTTACCGATTATTTGATTCACCCAAATGTCTATTTTATTTAAAAGATTTTTATATAGAATTGATAATTATATGATTTTATTATCTGCAGTGTTGATATATTCTGTGTCATTTCCTACAACCTTGAATATATTTTATTGAGATATAATTCACATACCATAAAATTCACCCTGTAAAATTCAGTGGTTTCTAATATATTAAAATTTTGTGAAACCATTATAATTAATTACAGAATATTTTTATTACCCCAAAATGAATTATCTAACTCAATAGGAGTCACTCACCATTTTCTCCTTCCTCCAGTCCTGACAATCACCAGTCTATTTTATATATCTATGAATTTGCCTATTCATAGATATATAAAATATATATCTATATATAGAATCATGTGTGACATTTTGTGTCTGGCTTCTTTTACCTAATATTTTAAATATCTTCCTATGTTTTAGCAATATTCAATGTTTTTCTCCGGCTGGCTTATGTTCCATTGTATGGATATACTACATTTTGTTAATTTATTCATCTCTTGATGAATGTTAAGTAGTTTCTAATTTTTCTCATTATACATAATGCTGCTAAAAACATTTATGTACAACTTTTTGTTTTAATTCTATAAAGAATATATCCAAGAGTATAGTTTCTGGGTTAAATGGTACCTCTTTATTTAATTTTTTTAGGAACTACCACACCATTTTCCAAAGCAATACATTCCTTTCAGCAATACATAAAGGTTTCAATTTCTGCACATCCTTGCCAGCACTTATTATTGTCCGGCTTTTAATTATAGTCACACTGTAGAGTGTGAAGTGGTATCTCATTGCTATTTTGATTTGCATTACCCTAATAATGATGTTGAGCTACTTTTCATGTGCTTAATGACTATTTGATTACCTTCTTTGGTGAGATGTTCATCCACATTTTTTGCCCATTTTTAATTGTGCTATTGTCTTTTTATTGTTGTGATGTGTTTATTTATTCTGGATACCAGTTTGTCTGACATGTTATCTATAAATATTTTTTCCCCATTTGAAAGATTCTTTATACTTTCTTGGCAGTGACTTTTGAAGCTTATAGTTTTAAATTTTAATGAAGTTCAATTTAGTTTTTCTATTACTTAAATCATATTTTATTCCATTCATTGAGTTTTCGTGCTATTTTTTATGTGTTTCTATCGTATGGTCAATTAGAATTCATCAGCCATAAAATTATCTACTAATTGCAAAATTAATCTTCACATAGTAAAATGGTTGACTAGCTATCTATCAAATTTTAATCAAGTTAAATTTTTTTACATTGTTAAAATAAGTGATACATATATTAATAGATTCAAATAATAAGTTGTTATTAAACACAAAGTATAATTGTATGTTGTGCCAGGGAGAAATATTATAAATGTAAGGTAATACCATTCTTTCCTTATATTCATTTTTGATTGACAACAAACTAAATATTAATTGCCTAAAACAACAACTACTTATTACTGCTCACACATTCACGAGTTATGGGGTATTCTGCTGGCCTTGGCCAGCCTTAGTTCCCTAGGATGATAAGAATGGTTTAAGTACTCTTAGTTCTAAGAGCAGCAAGAAAATGAGTAGTAGTGGAGGGTTATGTAAGTTTTAGTGATAGTCTTCCTTTAAAAGTTGGAAGATATTCTAGAATGTTTATACATGGATTTCACATCAAATCCCAAAGAGTTCATGTGCAAGAAAAGTAGAAATGCATGGAGTACACAGTAAAGGCTGTAACCTAAAGGAAGAGGGTATAATTTTTACTCAAGAGTGCAAATCCTTTATTGATATCACAAATCCTTGTATATGATAGTCATTCAATAAATATTATTAAGTATGATTAAATAAATAGATGAATAAATGAATGACAACTAGAGTGATAAGGTATGATGTAATGCTGGTGATAGAAACTAATCTGGATTTTGAGGACAGGATACAGCCATTCCAGATGTATATATGTGATGGCTGGGATAACAGAGAATTGGTAGAACATGACCTAATGGAATATTCTGGGAATGGGGAGCATAGCTGAGTGAAGAATATAGGTTTTTTTTCACAGCAGATGAATGTATAATTTTAGGAAGATAATTTGATTCAACCTTGAACTTTCAGAAAATGAGGAGCAAATTTTATTTTTAAATGGGTACATATATGTTAATAGTATTTTAGATAATATCGGAAACTTAATTTTTTTATTTTATTAAATTTATTGGGGTGATATTGGTTAATAAAATTATATTGGTTTCAAGTACAATTCAATAATACATCATATGCATATTGCATTGTGTGTTCACCACCCAAAGTTAAATTTCCTTCTATTTTTGTAGGCATTTGAGTGAACAGCATCTAAGAGCAATAGTGACCAATTAAAAGGCTTCACTAATAATCTAAATATGAAACAATGAAGAATCAGGCTAAATTGGTTTTAGAGCAAATACAAAATAAGGATGAATGGATGTTTAAAACACTCTGAATAGAGCATGTTGGCTAAATATCTTGTCACTCATCTTTGTATGCCTTACTGATATTTTATTTTTCCTAAGTGATCCTTGCTGTCCTGTGCATATGGTTCTTTGCTAATCTTTTTTTCTCACCCATGACTATAGTCTATCCATTTAGGTGTCATCTAAAACATCTCATTTTCTGTGAAAAAAAAAATGATCAATTTTTACAGTTAATGATTAATCTTCATTCCTTTTAATGCTTAGAATACCCTATTTGTTCTTTTTAGGGCAGTAAATTGTCTGCCTTGTACTATAGTCATTATTTTTCTTTTTAATCTAGATTGTAAGTTCCATAAAGCTAAAATGACTTCTTTAAAATATTACTACCTTTTAAACTTAGTGTGTTTTTTTCCTGTTAAAATGTAGACACCTTATAATAAATTTAACCAGTCTATGATGGCATTTCAATTGTAGAAGGAGAGATCATAAATTACTAAGGTTTTCTAGGCTAGAAAAAAACTGGCAAGCCATTGGCAATTACGCAGATATTGATCATTTTATATTTATAAATCTCTCTTCCCACACACACACACAAAAAAACAGAACAAAATAATAGCAAAAAACAAGAGGCTATGCAATAATTGATGAAAAATTATAATGAATAATGAAGACAAGAATAGACAAAGAATTATAAACAATGTTTATATAGTAATTACATATCATTTGATTTAATTTTCATACACAGGAAAGTATTATTATCATCCTTGCTTTATAGATGAAAGAAGAGACATCTGAATTTGTCGTGCTGTGAATAGTGAAATTAAGGTTGAAATCTTTGCTTTTTGACTCTTTATAGTTTCTTCTACATCAGTTTCTGTTATAATTTAAGTATTATTTTCTTATGTGTTTTAGGAATTATTACATTATAAATTAGCATTAACAAATAAGTCTACTTGTCTTATTTAAATTTTAATATTCTGACAATTGAACTGTTTCTGGTGTTGTTTTAAACTATGACACTCAAATAAATATTTGGTCAATAGAGAATTTGGCTTCAGAAAAAGGTTTACCTCCCTTGTTTCTAGATAATGCAATCTCACTTCCAATCCAAAACTTACCTGCATTTGAAATGTGGAAGGAAAGGGAAAAATCTAGTTAAATAATTATTGATTGTCAAATTATTCTGTTCTTACATTTGATGAAATGGGATGTACTAGTGATCACACACTTGAACATAGAATGTGTCTTTGATGTGAAGTCTACCTAAAGGATTCTCATGTAAGAGTTATATGAAAGTGGCCTCACCAGCACTCAATCTATTCCCAACAGTCATCTGCCAGTCTAAGTGTTTCCATACCATTATAAAAACCTGCCAAGCATTCAAAACCAATTACACACAGGATGTCAAGTGTTGTCACGCCAGCTGTCCTTTCACTCCTCAGGGGATCCCACTGCCCATTTTCAGTTAAAAATATATCCAACTATATTGAGGTTTTTGCCAAGATAAACTTTACTATTTTATGTCCACCTCTCTCATTTAACAAAAGTGAATGTGATTGTGTTTGGATGACCAATAATTGCTGTAGGTCACAGAAGAATTTCCTGGTTATTATATTTTATAAACTACTATTTTATCAAGACTAAAATCTCAATGTCTATTTTTTTCACACAAAATATTAGGTGTATTATTGCATAACTTTATTATCTCACCAGAGAATGTTACTAATAGATCTTATTTAATCTAAGGGATAAAAATGCAGAAGCTAGTAGTTAGAGTGAATAAATTACTGAGAATATATTACAAGTTTCTTAAAATTATTGGTGTATGCTATCATTTAAAAACTTTTAAATATCGTCGGTGACATCTTTTAATGACTTTAGCAAAATTATAAGTCTCTGATTAATGACAACAAATCAAGCAACTACTTTATGCTAAGGAATATTTTAAGGTCTTTGAGGTCTAGAAAAAGAGTTTTGAAAATATTTGATCACAATGAATAAATATTGCAATGATAAGTATTAAATTCTAAGTTATAAAATATTTGTATGAGTAAAAGTGGTCAAATATATGGTAATAGAAAGAAATTTAACTTTGGGTGGTGAACACAAAATGCAATGACGTTGTTGAATTGTGCACTTGAAACCTATATAATTTTATTAACCAATGTCACCCCGATAAATTTAATTTAAATAAGTTGTAATTAATAATTTATGGAGAGAATAATAGAACTATAAATTGCATGTTCTGGCTTTAATGGTTCTGTACCTCAGATAATTAAAATTAGCAGGAAGAAATTGATAATAACAAAATGAGTGATACAGAATTTAGGAGAAAGAATTGTGTGCATCAGGTTGCTCAAAATATATTGAAGAATATTAACACTGTATCTTAATTATCCTGCACAGCCTAAAATGAACATCTGCCTTTGTATTTTTGTTTGTTATTTTATATTTTATCATTTTAGTATCCAGCACATATTCATGGAATTCACTTAATTAGCTAGATATTTGAGGTAAATTAAATTTTATTTTTTACTACTTTCATATAAAAGAGGAGCAGATTTATTGGAAGTTGTAAAATTATAAAGCACTACAAATTGTATAACTAAATAAGAAAGTACAGGAATTTTAGAGAAATATAAACCAAATCAGATTGATCAATGCCCACTGTTGTGTGTGTTTTGTCCTTATAATAATGAGGTATTAGTGAGTACTTTGTACTTTTTGCATTTGTATTTAAACTCTATAAGGAGTATTTATCCTTATGTCTTGGATTTTTATAAATGGCTATAATCTCAGGCAGAGTTAATAAAGTTAACAAGAGAACAAATAATCTAGTATCATGGAAATTCTGCAAATAGATAATTTTTATCTAGTAATGTCATAGAAAGTCTTCATGAATAGAAGAAAATGAATATGATTTTAAAATATGGTAGAGGTAAAGAATATTTAAATAGAAAACAATGTGATTAAAAAGCATTCAAGAAATTATACAGGATAGTTGACAAAAAAGAAACAGCAGTGCATTTTAGACAAGATGTAATATAGTTATAGTTTGGTGGAAAAAATGACTAAATAGGGAGTTTTGATTTGAATGTTGCTTTTTATTAATTAATTAATTTTTTTCTGGTGACATTGGTTAACAAAATCTGGTAAGTTTCAGCTGTACATTTTAACAGTAAGGCATATATATATTATATGTGTGTTCACCTCCCATAGATTTCTTTCTGCCACCATGTATTTGTCCCCCTTTACCCTGTTACCCTGTCAACCTCCCCCCTCCTCCCCTACCCTTTACCCTCTGGTAACCACTAGTCTATTGTCCATGGCCATGAGTTTCTGTTTGTTTGGATTTTAAATCAGAGCTAAGGACTGAGTGTTTTTTGATAAAGAGATGCTAATGAGGTTTTCAAGAAATAGTGACGTGATTATAATGTTTCTAAAAGGAAATTTATCTTGTTACTGAATAGTAAAAGATACTCATTTTTTTTCTTAAAACACTTTACTGAGGTATGATTGACATGTAAAAATATTGTAACTATTTAATGTCTACAGCTTGATGAGTTTAAAGATAAGTTTACACTATAATCTACGCTGTAAACATATCCGACATCTCCAAAAGTCTCTTTCTGATGTCTTCATTTATTATTATTGTAATAGAACACTTAATATATATAAGATTTATGCTCTTAGCAAATTTTTAAGTATACTGTACAGTTTTGTTAATTGTAGGCACTGTGCCATACAGTAGATCTCTAGTATTTATTTGTCTTGTGTAATTAAAACTTATACACTTTGGCTAATACCTCCCCATTTTTCTATCCCTCCAGCCCTGGCAACCACCATTCTACCCTCTACTTCTGAGTTGTATTATTTATATTACTCATGTAAGTGACATCATGTAGTATTTGCCATGACATGGATGAACCTGGAGAACATTATTCTAAGTGAAGAAAGTCAGACACTGTGGTAAAAAGAATCCTTGAGTGAAATGACCAAAGAATAACCTAAAAGCAAATATGCCTAGTAATTAACTTTAGAATTACAAGAATTGATGAGGATGCACTGAATTGCATTTGCTAATGCCTGGCAAGCAAATTATTCAAAGGAAAGTACAATGGTAGAATTTATAAAAATCAGTATTTCACTCATTCATTCAAAACAATCAGCATTTTTAGGTGAGGTAAAAGGCACATTGGTAAAAGAATTTGGTATCACAAAGCCATCTTATTAGGTAGGGTAAGATAATGGTTATAAACCCTAAAATTTGGTGGCAAAAAAACAAGGTTTAGTTCCTTGTCACATAATTGTTCAAGTTATGATTTTTAGGACACAGGAAATTTTATTTCACATAATCTTTCTAGAATCCATGATGGGTGCATCGCCATCTTCAACTTCTGACTTCTAAAGTGAACCTGGTCATTGTAATCCCAGCCTACCTTGGGAAAATAGGACAAAGAAAGAACGGGCACTTTCTTAGACCCTGGCATAGAAGAGAAACGCTCTACTTGCACTCACATATTATTATGGAGATATTGGCACAGGGCCACACTTAACTACCCAGAAGCTTGAAAAAGTAATTCTGCTGTGTGTCAAAGAAGGGGAAACAGATTTTTGTGGACAGTTGCAGATTCTGTCCCTATCAATAAGTGACAAAGGGGGATTTCAACACAAGCAGGCAAGAACAGAGTTCATGCTTTTAAGTATTATTCCGAGCAAAGAACTTGGGTCCTAGAAAATCTAACTTCTAAATAAACTCTAGTAGGACACTAACGCAATTAAATACCTTCAATTTTAATTTAATCATTTAAATTAACTGTCTTTTCATTGAAACTCTTCGTTGTTGCTATATTCATTTTTTATTACTACTTTCGATATAAAGTTTAATAACTATAAATACTTATACATTGATAAACTGACTAAAGTTAAATTTAAGGGACTATGTGATATTAAACTTAGAACGGGATAGGGAGCCACTTGCACTTTATATTATTTTTCCCATGTACACTAATTATTAAAAATAAGTTACTAGAATTAAATTTAATTACATAGAGGAATAATCTTTATACAGACATGGAATTATATATATAATATATATGACATTCATAGATTTACCCATTTATCATCTGTTTATCTTTACATGGCACTTGCTCACATTCTTTCATTTTAGTTGCTCTATGTTTGCAAAGAAAATAGTTGGAACCCTTAAAAAGTGCTATCTTCTTGAAGCTATTTGAAACTATAGCTGAGAATAACCATTGAACCAAAAAAGAAAACTACCCAAATGTTTCAACTAAGAGCCACAGAACTTGTAATTCCATTGATTTACAAAGCACATGCTTTTATAAAACTCTAAATCTATTAACAATAAAATATCTGATTATCCCATGTGCCAGTTCTTTGTTAAGTTAGAAACAATTTAATTTTAATTAAAATCGAAGCAAAAAATATTCAGGCTGATTAGGCTAAAAAGAAAAGTTCTGATAGTCCAAGAAATTTGAAAACAATTACACGATTTTTTAAAAAGCATATTTTCCTCTATGTTAGATTATATCAGAGATCTATTTTAATATAAAAATTCTGTCTTTCCAAGCAAACACTTGTGTTCAGGGTATAATTTTCATGGCTAGCACTTGTTCATGCTGTTTAAATTTTTTTATAAGATGCAATGTGATTAAACAGATATAAAACTTAGTTTCTAGGCCTGGACAAATAAAAGATAATTAAACAGGTGTAAAACAAATATTTTTGTTTACTTGTAATTCCATTTAGAAATGATAAGTAGTAACAGTGCCATTAATAACCGTGAATACAAAATAACTTGATGACATTAGGTACTGTATTTTAATATATTTGCCATTGATTTGAGACACTATCACTTTTAAAAATAAAAGTAACTATGCACAACTGATATAGAGAAATAGCTTCTATAATTAAAATAATCAAAATATTTTTTCTTGTTGCTCTAGCAAATGGAAAAAAAACCCAGAGAACTGAAGTAAAGAGCAATTCTATACTGCCAGCTAATTTTTTGCAGATTGATCTTTCAGGGATCATGGTAAATAGTGCATTTTAAGTAGCTATAATTTTGTCTTAGATAGATTCTAAGGCACATTCTGAGATGCTTTAGGAATAGGAAATAGGAAACTAATATGCAATTATTTTACTTCTGAATCTTCTAATACTTTTAAACACTTCTTGGCCTTTTAATTGGCAGAACTTATAGTTTACATGACCTCTCAAAGTCCTTTACAATATACCTTATAAGGTCAAATTGATATTTTATGTTTAATTAATGTTTTGAGTTTCAGAAGTTTTTAAAGTTCTGTAGCTACATTTTTAATTTTTAATTTTTTCTTGTTCAAATATAGTTGGCTTACAATATTATGTTAGTTTCAAGTATACTACATGACGCTTAGACATTTAACTTAAAAAGTGATCACACCATCTGACACTATACATAGTTATTACAGTATATTGATCATATTCCTTTACATCCCTTTGACTATTTTATAACCATCAATATGTACTTAATTCCTTCCCCCTTTTTAACCTCACCACCGAACTCTCCTCCCATCTGGGAACCATCAAAATATTCTCTATATCTATATGTTTCTTTTTTGTTTATTCTTTTATTTTGTTCTTTAGATTCCACATGTAAGTGAAATCAAATGGCATTCATCTTTCTCTGACTTACTCCATTCAGCACAATATTCTGCTGTAGGTCCATGTTGTTGCAAATGGCAAGATCACATCCTTTTTTTATGTACGACAGTAGTGACTTCAATTGCATACAAAAGCCTTATGATTGTCCTTTTCTTTTTTTATAATTTTGATGTCACAATTTACTCCTTTTTATATTGTATTTGCTAACAAATTATAGTACCTAGAGTTACTTTTAATCCTCTTTTTCTTAACCTTTACACTATAGTGAAGTGGTTAATACACCATTATATTACAGAATTAGAGTTTTCTAAATCTGACCTTTACCAGTATGTTGTATATTTTCCTGTTTTCATGATACTAAATAGCATCTTTTCTTTTCAATTTACAGAGCTGAAATGATTCTCTAGAAGCACTTTTATTTCTCCTTCATATCTAAAGGCTAACTTTGCCAGATAGTTTATTCTTGGCTTGCAGGTTTTTTTTTTCTTTTAATACTTTAAATATGAATCTCCACTCCTGACCTGCAATGTTTCTGTTGAGACATCCGCTGATAGTCTAATGAGAGTTCCTTTGTAAGTTAAAGTATATTTTTCTCTCTTGCCACTTTTAAGATTCTCTTTGTTTTCGAGTTTTGACAAAAATTTTATATTTAGAAGCTTTACATTGAAGATTTTTAAAAAATAAATGTAATTTATGTAACATACATACTATTTTTACATATTTTATTTTTTAGCTTTAGAATTTTTTATATAAATAGTATAAAGAATAATAGTGTGATTGTATGATTTGGTTATTAAAGTAAAACCTATGTCCTGTTTTCTAAATATACGTTATTTTACCTTCACGTAGATTATGTACACCTGAAATTTATTTGCTTTCATTGCATACTAACAGTTGCAGAAATGTAGGTATATGTAGCTTATATAATGATACTTTTTACTAAAAAGCACTATATGATATGTAGTAAATAAAAATAATAACTATGACAGATAATCAATGTCTAAGTTATTAAAATAAAACGTAACTGCAAAACCATAATAGTTATAATTCTACCAAAAACCATTGCAAATTACTTCAGCCTAATGATTATGTGCTTCAATCCAGGTCATTTCTCCACCTCTATTTCGTTTAAAAAATTTTTTTGACACACAATCATTATGTTTTAAATCATATATTATATAATTTTGCTTGTTTTTCAGTTCTATGGAATGATATAATGCACAATTAACCTTTTAAAATATGTTTCTTAATATTATATTTCAGGGATTCTACTACGTCATTGGTGTACCAGCAGTCCTTTAACTTTCACTACTGTGTTATATTTCATTTCGTTAATCTATTGTAATGTGTTCCTATCCATTTGACTTGTTTGAAATAATTTTCTTTGCAAAAAATATATATATATTCTGCAATGACTGGGTTTCTCAGGTCATACATTCTTGAGCTTCTCCAAGGAAGAGTCATTAGAGTAAAATTTGTTTACCTTCAGCTTTAGCCAACTGGTTTCATAAAATATTGTACAATTTAGACTTCCATCAGTAGTCTATAGATTTTCTACATCCTTTGTACTATCTTATAGTTTTAAACTTGTTAATTTTGGACAATCTGGTGTTTGTAAAGTAGTATTTTAATCTATTCTTAATTTTCATACTCCTTATTACTTAGGTTTAATATGTTTTCATAAGTGTATCAGCATTTGTGGTGCTGTTTTCTGAAATTCATCCCTTTTTTTAGAGGTCCTTTTAATTTTTCCTTAATATATGTACAAAATATATGTATTTTATATTATATATTATATTATATATAATATATATTATTTTATTATATATTATTTTTCCTTAACATATATATAATATATATAGTAGGTAGTAATCTTTTACTATTTATACATATTGAGAAATTACCACCTTCAGCTTGACTAACTCCTGTTTGTCTTTTCACAAACAAAATCTCATCACTTTTATGTGGTAAAATTCATCTATTATTTTGATTTGTATACTTTCTGCTTAAGAAATCCTATCATAACCCAAGACAAAAAGAATTTCTACTGTAGTTAAAATGTTTATAGTTTTGCACATAACATTTAATATTTGATCTATAAATAATTAATATTTGTGTATAATATGAGGGATTATTACATTTTTATTTTTTTCTCCTATAAAAATAACCTATTGTCCCAACTCCATTTTTAACATAGCCCTTTCTTTACCAGAGATGGCCAAAGCTACTGGCCAATGGTCTAGGTTGCCACTGATTTATTTCTAGAATCTGTAGTCTCTTCCAGTGATCAGGGTTTTTTTTATCCCTACCCTAAAACACACACTTCTTCCTAACAGTAGTTTTGTCATGCCTTGACACTTGGTAGGTATCAGATATCCCTTTTAAGGCAGGCCTTCATCATAAGTTTCTTTTTCCAGAATATTTTGGTTCATTATTTCCATTTCCTCTTTCACAAAAAGAGACATTAATATCCATATAAAAACACTTGGAGATACTGATTTAAATTGTAGTAGTTTTACAGATAAACATAAGATGATTGATATCTTTACAATACTGACTTTATCCAGTCAGATAATTTATCAGAAAATTTAGAAATTCTTATAGCCTTTAATAATATCCTATATTTTCTCTCTAAAGGCTCTGTATGTATTATAATACCTTAATTTTTTATATGATGGTAAAAACTTATTTTGAATTTATGTTTTTGAACTCTTTATTTGTGCTATATTGAATTGTATTTATTTTGTGCTTTGAATTTATAGCAAACATTATCACTAGATTCTCTCATAATTAATTATAATAAATATCTGAGATAAGTTGAAAGTTTTCTCTAATATTAATGTGATCACTTGTGAAAAGTAAAGGTTTTGTTTATTCTTGTACATCTTAATGTCATTGTGTATATTTTTCTGACATTTTTTCACTGGCTAGAAATTCCACTACAACGTTAATCAGAAGTGATAATAGTGGTTGGTATCTTTGCCTTGTTATGAGTTTTAAGGAAACATATCTGCCATTTCAACATTAAAAATAGTAATTGTTGGATTTTTGGCAGATATGATTGTGACCCCTCATTTTCAAAACTACCTCAGGAAGAGCAAACATTTAGCACTAATAAACGTCTGTTGAATTGATTAATTAGTGGAGCAAAAGATATGAGGAATTACACTAGAATATCATTTCTTAGATAATATATTGAATTTACTCCAATAGAATAACTCTTATGAAAAAAAGAGACTTCGATAGTTCTTTGTTCTTATTGGATTTTTGCATATTTGATAGTGTACATATCAGAGCACCAGTTATCACATCTGATTTGGGAGAAAGTGGCAATGCCTCTGCAGATTATGCAAAGCATGGCTTAAGGTGACTACCACAATTACTGGCTTCATTTTCCCAGATAGTTTTTCTACGGACTGTAAAAGCTTAACTAAATGTTAGCAACTTGACAGGCTGCACCTGCAAAAGGAATATTTTATTTCTAAATTACTATTCTGTAGACCCTATAATATTTAATCTTTTAAAGTGCTATGGTGATTCAGAGTAGATAAAATTGAAATGCATGTTTTCCAGAAGACAAGGACAGAAACCTATTAAGGCAGAAAGCCTAGACCATTAATTTTCCTCGACCGTATGTAATGGGAGATTTGTGATAGACCTGTGACTGATCCCTTTCCTCAGAGATCACTTTCTGGTTCTGTCTATATTCAATAATATTATTCCTTCATAATTGGTATTCATTACTTAGCAACAAATTCTGTTTGTAAATGCTACAATAGATGTTAATTTAGCTACATGTTCTCTCCAAAAAGAATAGTTATGATGTTTTAGCTTGAAATAATACTTATATTGAACTGAATTTTTAAAAACTTCAAACAAACTCTGCAAGGAGCTTTGAATAAAGAACATTAAACTATACAATAATCTAAACATAAAGAAACATACCCATGTTTACTTTGCATAAGTACCAATGTCTCCTGACTGCTGTGGCTTTAAAAAGTTTAACGTGAATAAATCAAAATAACAAAAACATAATGTTTTTTTTTTTTTTAGGAAATGAATGGGGCACCAACTTCATTTGAATAGATTTCCTCAATTGAGGGATTTAAGTTTAACTGTTAAACTCAGAATAACTAAATACTGATGAAGATTTTTGAAAACTGAATATGATCTAAGACCACATCAGTAATATTTGTTGGGAAAGCAAAATTTTTTAGCGCTGTGATTTGAGTAACATTATATACATTTGACTCAAAAATAAAATAAAATAATATACCCTAATATAAAATAGAACTGTCTACAAATAACCTGTCAAAAATAAATAAGGCGAATTCAGGACAAATTAAGTTCTGATTATTATAAAGAATTAAATAGAAACTGCATATTTGGAGAGGAAAGCCAAGTAGGAAATGTGTGCATTGCTAGAGAGTGTTGTGTATTAAATATGATTAATCCTAATTTTTTCAGATTAAATAACAACAATACAAAGACTGCCATTATTATATTATTTCCCCTGAAATAATTGCTCATTACTTTTTTATAAAGGATAAAGGAGGTGAAATACTATTTAAATTTTTTAACAGTGCAACTTTAGTTTTTAGAAATATCAGTGACTAAATGTTAAGTGCTTATTTTGCTAGTCTTATGAGAGGATATTAAACTATTGAACTAAAATAATGTCTTGTCAGCATACCCATTGAAATTTAAATTAGAAATTTAAAATATGTGTGATAATGCTTCTTAATGTCATGAATCCTTTAAAAAATATAATTAAAGTTAAAACACCTAATCCACGAAATTGGACATATATAAAAGTAACTTTAGCGTTTCAGTATTTACATTGCAAAAGTCTGATAAAATACAATAGTTAATTAAGAAAATCTTATAATGTAATTATCATAAAAGCCATACTGTTCTTATGATGTAATGATGACTTGAATGTTCAATCTACTCTTTTCTTCTAATAATAGATATTTTAAATGGCATACAGCAAGAAAGGATTCTTCTGTTTATCATTTATATTCTTCGGCACCGTTCATATGAGATTTCTTTTAAGCAGAAAGAAATCAAAGTTGTGTAATCTACAATGTTTTAAAGCCAAATTATGTACATGTCATAATGTTTTTTTGGACCTCTATTAAAAATGTCAAGGGGTGAGTATGAGGAATAAAATGTAAAGAGTGGTAATATCTGATGAATTGAAGCTTAGAAAAAAACATTGATTTGTGCTTATAAATTTTAAAAAAAATAAATTTCTTTTTCTGTAGTCCTTCTCTTACCTTGTTTTACTCCCAGCAATTACCACCAACATATTTAGGTCATTTTCAGTGTGACTTAATATATCTTACCACTTATCCTTTAAGTGCTGTGCCTAGATTACATTTATTGGATAATTATTTGCATTTTAATTGTAACACAATTTTATTCTTTATAGCCGTCATTTAGTTATCTTTTTTCCTTATTTTAGAGTCAAAGAAGAAAAGATATATTAAGGAATTCCCTTCTCTCTAGAACTGTTTTATATCTTGCTTCCTCATTTTATTTACTTTGTATATGCATGTAAAACTTACTAAATGATAGCTATTTATTATTATAGTATTTTAAATAACTATTCTAGGGAAGATTTAATTTATTATAATGCATTTGCTTTCCATAATTATAATAATTAAACTGTTACATATTGCAATTAGCCTCATATATGCAGAAGCTTTTTTTCCAAAGAACAAGCTTAGTTTACCAAAACAGGAATCATATGTGTAAATATTCTGTGTTTTGCATGTTGAGAATATATGAAATATCTAAATATTTCATCTTCTCAAGATTCCAGAACAAAGAAGACACTGCTATGTGGTCTGGTATTTTATCAGATTGTTAGGTTAATATCCTATGATTTTCATTAATAGTCAAGTTTTGGGAAAGAATTTCAACTATCCTTTAGAATATTAATAACAAGTTTATTCTCTGGAATACTGGTACAAATAAAATTTATAATTTTATTTAAAATTTTAAAAACTTAATTTTTTACTGTTTTTCTTTTATGCCAATAAACTCTTTTGGGAAATTTGCATATATTCCTGTCTTCTTTGAAATGCCTTTCTCTATGAATTTTTTTGCCTTATCAAGTTACACTAAGTGCTGACCTTTGACTAAAAAAATATTATTCTGAGGCAGATTCTCCCCCAAATTCTGTATACATCATCTAGTCTCTCTTGTCTGAGGATTTTAATTAATCCATCTAGTTTTTCATTGATCACATGAGATTGGATAGTCATCATGGGTCCACACACCTAGGTGCTGGAAAATAAGGTAGACATTGCTCTTTTGTCACAGAACAAATACATTCTGTAGCCACAGAACAGAGTGAGGCTGACTGCTTCTCTTGGTGAATGGAGGCAGTGGGTATCTAATACCGAATCTAGACAGATCGGTATGCTATTCCTACTCAAGTAACCAGCCAGAGATTCCAAATAAACAATAGGCCTGTATTTTTATTTTATTTTTACTATTTCTCTTTGGAATCTTGTTGGTTTTCTGTTATCATTCAGGGGCTTGAGGATTTGTTCCCTATTTGTATTTATTTACATTGAGAGAACCAAGGAAGTAGTTATCCAATGACTTTATTTTCTAAAACCATGTGTTGTTACCTGTAAGTAACATTAAGGTCATGAACTGGATGAATTGTCTTAAATTTGTCCAAAATTTAGAACTCAGCCTCCACAACAGGTCACATGTTTCATGGCTTGGTATTTGAACCTCACATTTTAGACTTCCTGAATTGCTCGGCTTCCATCCCTCAAACATCAATTTTAAAGATGGATGCTACGGAACTTCAAAGGCTTCCTGAGTGTAGTGTCTTTCACTGCCTATTCCCCTCCATACAAACACACACTGCTTCTAATACTGAGTGCCAAACATTCAACTTAAGGTGTTTAGTTTTCTACCAGTTTTTCTATATATAATTACTTGACCTATTTTTTTTTTAACTTGGAATTTACTTGCTATGCAATGTTATTTCTTAGATTCATTCAGGTGTTTGTGATTTTGTTCCTAACAAGGGATGTATTTATTTTGACACAGTTGCTTCTAACTTTATTTTAATATCAAAATTAAAGATATTGAGCTTGTGTAATGTAGTAATCTTTTTTAAAAAAAGAAATGAAATACTGGCAGCTGTGCTAGTCCAGGAAACCATCACTATACGGCATGACATAATTTCCAGTTCAGCAATCAGAAGCTTTTAAAATCATCAGAAATTGAAACTGAAATAATTAATTTTATTTAACATTGATAGATTGAAATTAAAATATAAATGAATTAGATATGTTATAGATAATTAGTTTTCAAAGCTTCACTTAACTTAGATTTCAGAAATTGTAGGGCAAATTTCATATCTAACATTATTTTCTTACATTCCATGACAAACAGATGGTCCCCACTCAGAGAGAGAAAAAGAAAAAACTCTTTGTAAATTTTTAAAACAAGTTAGAGCCAATTTAAAATATATTTTAGCCAATACATTTAAATAAATGATAGACTGACATCAATAGAACATGTCTAGCTCCAAACCATGATGACCCAACAACGTCACCAGGGGCCTTCCTGAACTTGAATTGACATCTGAGTTATAGGATCTCAAACATTTTAAATAAAACAACTACTTCAATTAAGACTTGGCAATGATTCGAGATACTATAATTATCTAGTAAACTTCAAAAATATTCACAGATGGGATCAGCAAATTTTAAATGCTCACTTAATATTGTTATTATTTAGTCATATGAAATGTAGTTTTAAGTAAGTGAAAGTATGCTATCATACTTCTGCATCAAGATTTCTATAAATCAGCTTTCGAATTACATCAGTATGACGAAAACAAATTAGATGATAACAGTCAATCGTTTTTCTCCCTTTATATTATGTAAATCTCCATGTACGTCAAACCAGGACTATATGCCTTACTTTGGAATGCTTTCGTATAATTATATATTTACATAACACTGGTTCTCAGTTTAATATTTGAAGCTTTAAAAAATAGGTGAATGAATGTTATTATAAAGTTCTAATTAATTTATTCTTGGTTTGAACTTTTGGTATACTTTAAAACAAAATCACAGTTTATTATAATGAATTGATAGAATCATTTTTATGATTAGTTATATTTGAATATTTTCTTTCTATTTAGTCTGTCAATTTAGTGCTGAAACAAACAAACAAACAACCCCCCCCCCAAAAAAAAATCTTCCTCCAAAATAACCTTATTAAAAATGAGATAAAGGTCTTTGAGAAAATTAATAATAAATCATATTGTGGAAATTTTGAAAAAATGAAATTTATTGTATCTCACTTAAAGCAATACATAAAGGAAATCAGTTATAGTTAAACATGGTGGATGTTTTGTTTGCATTTAGTTTTATTCTTTCCTGAAACCCATAAGAATTTCAGTAAAGAGGAAAAAGCAGAAGAGACATCACCATAAATTGTGATGTTGAAAATTAGATGAGAAATCCTAAATGATTTATATTTCAGTTTTCTCCGTTTGGTTAAATACCCTCAAAGGAGGAACCAACAAAATGCAAAGTAATTTATAATATAGTTTCTCAGAAAGATTCAGGAATTTGTGACATCAATTTATCTCTGAACGTCAAGGTTTTAGTGGAGCCAAAAGCAGAAGCATTTTAGTGAAATATAAAAAATATGCAGCAAAACTCCCTGATTCTATTCCTCTACCTGCATAGTCAGCAAATAACTCTCTCATACCTAAGCAGGAGACAGTTTTACTATTGGAAAATGTTGATACAGATTATCTCTAAAATTACTGGTGGGCTGAAGGAACTCATTGAAAGATGAAGTGAATATTTGGAAATTATTGAATGAGATTATTGCCTTATTTTCCTATCACTCCATACCTTGTGCCCTCAAAGTATTGGCTAATTTTCACTGAGGTTAGTTTCTGACAAAAAAGGAAATTTCCACTGATATTTGGAAGTCCCCAAAAGAAACAGCCTAATTTTTGCCTAAGCATTATTCCAAAGGCCCAACAGTTTACCAGTTACACCAATTTACACAGAATGTCCTCTCAGTTTTAAATTTGCCATTAAATATGAGGAGATAACCAATAATTATTTAACCTTTGAAAAGAAGTACTAACATGAAAGGGAAAGAATAACATATATAAAGAAGAAAAATAAATTAAAAATCAAACAAAAAATGAAAGAAGCAGAAGAAAGTATGAAAAGATATCTAAAATTACTTAAATTAATATACAGAGATAATGAAAATAACCTGTAGTCATGAATCAAAGACAGGATTCCCCGTTTAAAAAGTGAAATTCAAAAAAAGAACTCTTAGAAATTAAGGGTACAAAGTACCAGGAGGAAAAAAGCACAAAAACAATGTTGTCCAAATAATGAGAGTAAATAGTTTGCATCCTGGAATCTGTACTCAGTTAAAAACCATCACATGATCTGTACATGCACCTGCCTATACCATTATATACTGTTCTCTACCTGAAACATGAAATTCAAGACACTTTGATGATGTTTACTAATTTATATGTTATTGATCGAAATTTAATATTAGTAGTTTCCTTACCCCACCCAACCCCAAGGATAGCACATATATGAATGCTTGAGAATGTATGTTATTACCCAGTTTGTCTTTTGGCAATTGCCTCTGACTTAGTCGTGTGACTTCTCTTCTAGAGCCACTTCCCAGCCTGTGGTTTCAAACTAGATTTATAATGACTTAAATCTTACCTCTTCAGTGGCTTTTCTGAAACCCTATATTGCGTGACTCCAAAAAAACCCCACACTATTTCCATGATTCAAGCACTTACTTTGGACACGTTCTGTAACCTGATTAGCTTTCAGAATGGTCCTGGATTGACTTCTCGAATGTTCTCTCATGTTTGTAGTTAAAGAATTGGATATGTTATACATTATATTCATTGATGATATTTTGTTTATAAACAAGTTGGCATTTTTTAGTGTTTCTGGTATTTGAAAAATAATTTTCTTTAATGTCTATCCCTAATCACAGCTCTTATGAGAGTTTTCTTTGACTATACTGAACACAGTCATTCCCCGTGGACTTCCTTGTTAAGATCAGAAGCTAATTTGATACTAGCTTCAATGCAGCAAGAATATCTTCAAAGATCTGGTCCGTTGGTATTGCCCTTCACTTTTATACAATAGTCGTGTTCATTTCTTTTTTCCACCTTTGAGTTTCTGTGAAATTTCCAAGGCATTTATTAAGATACTATGTACCTAATATGACTAAAAATTTTGGCATGGGAGAAAAATAAAGGGGATACTGGAAGGGCATTTTGATAATTGGCTCTAATGTGGTTATCTCTTCATGATAATGTATGTCTTTTATTGGTATATACCACATCTTATTCTGTCTTTAGATTTAAAATTCCATTTAAATTATACTTTGATATTAAAATTTTCCACAAGTTATGTTTTTCTCTATCTTTGCAGAAATAAAGCAATGGATTGCTTGATTATTGTTTATTTTAATACAATTTGGCATTTGATTTTTTAAAGCAAGAATAATTCATTTATGTACATTGTAATTATCATTTTAGAAGTAGTCTCTCTGTTTGTTTTATATTTATGTAATATTCTTTTTGATTTTATATTTTCTTCTTTCTTAACTTTCCCTGGATCGCTTTTATTTTCTCTGTTATTCATACATTTACTTTAATTCTTCTGTTGGTAAGATCCACAAATGATCCCTAACAACTATTCTCACAATATCATTATTTCTGGCAATACTTATTTAGACAATAAAATTTACCAAGTTTTTTTACTCACCTTCCACTTTCCATGTTATTGTTCTACTTGAGGTCATTTCTGTTTTCATTGATATAACTTCTACTGTGAGTGCTTTCCAAGAGTACCAATGGGTACTTAACTTTCTGAGAACTTGTATTTCTGACAATCTATTAAATTGACCAAGACATTCAAATGATAGTTTACTTGTTTGTAAAATGTGCTTCTCAGTGATTAAACAAACAAAAAACTGTTAATAACTTTAAGTACTTTTAAATAGCATCTAGTGAGAGGTTTGAAATCAATGTGATACCTGTGTCTTATGGGTTAACATTTATCTCTTCTTGTGGTTCTAAAATTCTCATGTTTTCTTCGAGATTCTTAAATTTGAAAACAATATTTCTAATTGTGTGTTTATGTGTATGTGCGCTTGTATGTGTGTGCACTTTCATTTTGCTCTTATATATCCTGCTTGTCATTTTCATGTTTTATTCTTGGAAATTCTAGTTATTATATCATTAAATATTTCCATCCTTTAATTTTTCTCTTATTATGTGACTCATAAAGTTTATGCTGACCTTTCTAACTAAATTATTTTCAGAGGGTTCTCTTACCTCATCTACCAGTTCATTAATTCCATCTGTTGACCATTTTTCTGCCCAACACATTTATTGAGATCTTGATTTCAGCAATTAACATTTTATACACAATAACTTAAATTGGCTCTGCTTCATTGTACTGATTTCTATTGCAAGTTTATAATTTTGTCCCTTAACTTCTAGGCATATTAGTTATATTTTTAAAAATTGTTGTTCTGCCTTATATATAAATTTAGTTTTTTAGTTTGCTGTGGTTCTGCATGGAGTTTGTGCTCTTTGGATATTCTGCTTGCTTCCTGCAAGGCTACCATTCTTGGTATATATTACATCATTACTTGGTCACTCAGATCTGATGGGAGAGGTAAATTCTAAACCCTACTTTGTGCTACTTCCTATGAATTTAGGATGTTGGGTGAATATTGGAAAGAGGACTCTAGTGTCACCAAAAATCTCAAACGCACCTTATTTAATTTATTCATCACTTCCCCCACCCCCAACCATGAAGAGGCTCATCCCCAGGGAAACCCCCAGACACTCTGAGTCTTATGTTTTAATATTAAATTTGATGTTGCTTTAGGTTTCTGGTAGATAAATTTTAACTTAAAGGTATACATATTATATTCTGTTTTGTGAAATGTTTTTATCATCAGTTTATACTAAATTTCATCTTTTTTCTTGAAATCTATAATGCTGTGGTTTTGTTTATAAGTCATAGTTGATTAAGGCAAGTTCTCTGAAAAAATCAGAATACAGAAAGTCTCCTCTTGTGATATTTGTTAAGTCCTCATGATTGCTAGGTGAGGTAGGACAAATGGAATGGTATAACTAAAGTTTATATATTTATATAAGAGTTTCCAAATGGGGCTAGAAATGGGGTATTCCATATATTTAGAGGCTTTGTGTGGTAAAGGCAGTACCAATAATTCTTCTAGGCAAAATATTTCTGTCCTTCTTTACATTACTCTAGATCTCAAGGAGACATTACTCTAAAGGAAATTCTACATCCTTACCTTTTTTTGTGGTGGTTTCTTCTCAGTCTTAGCTTGTTATTTTCTTGTTTGTTTACTCTTCCTTGAATTAAAGAAAGAAGCCAGTGTTGTCCTGATCAATGAGATGAGTGGATTTTCCTTTGTTCTCATTATTTTTTTACTTTGGTAATTCTTGAAACCCTCCTCTAAAATTCGTAATGCTCTGCCAGTTGCTGTAAATTTACATTAATATATCAACGATGTATTGATATATGTGGTTAGATTTATGCTCGACTCTTTAATTAATCCCCAATGCTTTCTGCTGCTAGCATTTCAAAGGTGGCTACTTCCTCGTCGTGAAATGTCACACTCATGAGAGTTGTTTCTTAATGTGTCCTAGATGTCCTCAGCAGCACCTCTTGCTTTCTGTATTATGAGAATTATTTGGCTTCTTGTGGCATTTTCTCTTTCTCCTGTCTAGTAACATTACTATTTCTCAAAGGGAATAATTATAAATCTAGTAGTCATGTCTTCCACCAGACTTATTTTGTCTGCATTTTAAATTAACTTTCCCTAATTTTTAGTAATGTTGGGGGTTTCTGCCATTTTATTTGTAATTCTATTCATTTCCTATGACTTACAGGGAAGATTTAGTAAATAGATAGAGTTGAGGTCAATTAGGCTTGTACTTACTTTATAATACTACATGAAAATCTGTAGGAAAGAAAATCTTTATTAATTTGCCTCTTGAGAAAACCACAGTAACTGGTCTGCTCTGGTTTTCACGTGTTACCCAATATATTTTGCAACTTAGAGATAATGAAATTAATTTAAATTTCCTCATGAGAATCCAATATCAATTTGTGACTTTATCAAGAAATTTATATTTGTTTTCTTATTGCTCTAGTCTTATCTAGAGTAATAATCTGTGCATTTTTTTTTCCAGAAAAGAATCAACATAGTCAAGGCCTTTCAAATTTAAAAATTATTATAACATGGGATGTAAAGCAAAGATAAGCTTTCTCAATAAGCAGTCCCCTCCAGATTGGATGAAAATTAAAGGATTATTTTGGATGAGATATTAGCAATTTAAGATGAATATTATTTTTCTTCTCTCCAATTTGTTCTGTCTTAAGCTGTCTTAGATACATATAGAGATATTTTGAGACATAGTAATAGAAAATCATAAGATAATCTGACAATTACGATGAGATGATTTTGTGAACAACAGAGCAACATATTTAATGTGGTCTTGTAATTGAAATAAATTGCCCTTTTAAGGAAAACAAATCTTATAAGGCATGATGGAATATAGTTCCTTAAAAAAGATGTAGGTTGTGAATAGACAGAGAAAAATAGTAAATACTACAGTTCAATATCCATAAATAAAAGAAAGCCACAGCTGCATAAAAACAGACCCTTTTGAACCAAACATTGTGTTTTAATTGAACTGCTTGCCGAGCTAAACAAAAATCAAGTTTCTCCTGGAATCGGATTCTGACTGTCATGCAGTTTAAGTGAAGCCAAGCAAAATGCCTCCCCATGCTTCCAGAGAGGGTTATGGCTTTCACAGGATTTTGGAAAGCTTTTCAACAGGGTTTTTCATAATTGTATTTTCCCCAGGTAAAAAGAAATCTCTAATCACAGTGCCTTTTTTATTCCCTCAGGTACTTCCCTACCTGTGTCACATGAGAAACCACTGTGACTCACAGGAGGAGCCCTATTTGCAAGACTCAAACTAATTTTATACAAACTTCATCGAAGCTTTAGAGTATTGAATTTTTTTTAAGTAAAGCAACTGCTTTTTCAAACTTTTCCAATTAATGTTTGCTACTTCATGGCATCCTATATCCTTTCTAACTGGCCCAGTAAAATTTGTGCTGTATATTATGAGTGTATTATTCATACACACTCCATACCATCTTATATCAAATATTGTGCACACATATATAAGTATATGTTGCCACATAGTAACACTCAAGAATAGCTAAATTCATAACCCCATAACCACATACCTATCATCAGCTTTACCTTTTAGACACTTCCTTTATTTCTTTGTCTGTAAAGCAAGATACTATTATATACCACAGCAGTATGGTATGCAAATGAAATAACGTCTGTAAAATATCTAGAACAGAGCCTCAGAGGCATATTAAAAGCATTAAACTAATGTTAAGTCTGCCATTTTAATTGATGAGGGAACCAAATTCCAGAAAGGTTAAGTGATATGCCTAAATACATATGAATAAAAACAGAGAAGAGAATTCAGATCGAATCTCCCTCTGAAAGCATGACCTTCATTATGCTACATTTTACTTGCCTTATTTATCTTAAGGAGCACATTTTACTGTACATATTTGTGTCCAGTAAGATGATTAAGAATAAAGCCAATACTTCAAGGAAAAAGTTTTCATCTAAATCTGTCATATTGTTATCATTTTAAAAGCGGGAAAGTACAGATCTATGAGTTTATGTCTAATTAATTTCAAATTATCTGTGGCTTTTTTTCTTTTCTAATTTTCTATCTTTACATTTCTTAATGGTTTAATTAAAAAAGACGTTGTCCAAATTTAATATACCTTATTACCTTTCAGTCATAAAAGTGATAGGGCATAAAAATAGAGTATTTCTGAACAGTTTTTAGATGATCTTGATAAACGATGAAATTCATTATTAACTCAAACATTTTTTTGCTTTCGAGCAAACATAAGTGATATATAGTTCCAACTTCTATTCAGAATTCTACAGGCTACAACATATACAGCAATAAAAAATCCATCAGCATCATGAATACCTGTGAAACAGAAAACTTGCAAAACAAAATGGACAATGATGTGAAAATAAAATTATATTACATATTACCTTTAGTTTTAGGGCTTTCACTACTGGTATGGAATTTGGGAGATTGTGGAGAAGGTATTAGTACCAAGTGATTTTTCATTAGGGTCGATCCATCTATGTTACCATACACATGTCAGAGAAATGAATATAGATTATGGTTTAATACTTAATAAATACTTATAAGGACAAATTTTATGCAGGGTAATATTTTTTTTAGCTGTGAATAGTAGCATATCTTGGTTGGAATATTTTTAATTTTATGTGAATATTGTTTACATTTTTGGTGAAAAACTTTGGTGTCAACCTATGTTTAAGAAGATAGGGATTTATGTACCTATATTTAACATATTTCAGAGTTAGAAAGAGATGACACCGTATATGGCTTGTATTTTATTATATTTTCACTGCTTAGAATAAATTATGTTATAGTTCAGAGATTCCTTCATTAATCTTTTTAAATTTTATTTATCAATCATTAAACAAATATTTATCATGAATCTACAAACACCACATTTTTTTTTCCACTGAAAATAGAAATAAATCAAAACTTCTTTCCTCATGGAGTTTAAGATAGTGGGAGGAAATGGATAATGTAAAAAATTAACAAAATATATTAGTATGTAAGATGATATATATCACAGAGAAAAATAAATTAAGCAAAGGACAGAGAATGCCAGGTGCAATTCTAGATGGGATGATCAGTGTTTTGGGTTGAATTGTGTCTGTCAAGAAAAAACAGGTTGAAATGTAATCCTCAGAGCCACAGAATGTGACCTTACTTGGAAATAGGGTTGTTGTAGATGAAATTAATTAAAATGAGGTCGTACAGGAGTAGAATGAATCCTTAATCCAATATGACCGATGTCCTTATAAGAAGAGAAAAGAGACATAGAAGGATGACTCTGTAAAGAAACAAGGCACAAGGAGAATTCCACGTGAAGACAGAGACAGAGATTGGAGCAATGCATCTAGCAGATAAAGAATGCCAAGGATTATTGGCTGTTACCATAAACTAAGAGATTGGCATGGAAGACATTCTCCCTTTGTGCCCTCAGAAGGAACTAACCCTTGACTAGTTCCTTAATTTCAGGTTACTAACCTCCAGGACCATAAGAGAATACATTTCTGTTCTTTTAAGTCACCCAAATCGTGGAACTTTGTTATACCAAGGCTGGAAAATAAATACGATCAGGAAAAACACACACAAAGGACCATGATATGTTGTTATTGACCTGAAAGAGGCAAGGGGACAGATCCATGTGAAAATCAATGGAAGAAATTCCAGGGAGGGGAAAATGCAAGGCAAAGTTTCTGAAGTTAAAAAGGACTCCTGTGTGGCCGGAGCAGAGTGATTGAAAGAAGTTAATGGGAGATTTGTTTTGAGAATGTAGAGGGTGGGAGAACCTTTCAGGTCCTTAAAGGTTAATGCTCACACTTTCTTTTTTATCATGACTGGGAAGGAAACTGTTGATGAGTTTTGAGCAGTGGAGTAACTTAATCGGACTATGTTTTAATTGGATTAATCTAGATATGTTGAAAATTGACTGAAAAGGGATAAGGTTAAAAGCAGGGGTAGCGTTTAGGAAAAATTGAAACAATTTAACAAAGATACTATGCTGCTTTTTCCAGAGTAGTAGTAATAGCTATTGTGGAAATAGGTTAATTGGATATTCTAAATATATTTAGAAGGTAGAACTTATAATGTTTGGTGACGGATCAAATATAGGATGTGAAAGAAACAAGTCAACGACGTCTATAAATTTTCGTCTTAAAAAAATAGTTGAATGGTGTTATCTATTTTGACAGAAAAAATAACTGGGACAGCTAGCTATAGGGGACAGCAGCACTTCAGGTTTTGGTATGTTAAGTAAACATTCAAGTGGAAATGCCAAGTAGGCTATCAAATATGGGAGCCTGGAGTTCAAGGAGTGGTCCGAATATAAATTTGAGGGAAATTAGTATAATAATATCATGTCTAAAAATGTGAAAATGGATAACCTCATTAAATAAGTATGTGTAAATAGAAAAGAAGAGAGAACCAAGAACTGAATCCAAGGAACTCATAGTTAGAGATTGGATGATGAAGAAAGACCACAGAAGGAGGTTGGGAAGAAACAGAATTAGCAGGACAATTAGTACAGCAGGTCATCAGGTAATATTGTTTCATTATAACATTGATGAACTGTCATAGGAACTTAACTCTTGTTTGTATCAATTTGCCTGTGGTAAAATTGGTTGTATTACACACCATTTTGCTTAAAGCTACAGACCCTATTGACAATGGTTAAGTGAGGACTTAACCATAAAGCGTTTTTGAAAGTAGGTGCAGAACATGTTTCAAGAAGAAAAGAATAAGCATCTGGTCTATATACAACCAATAAGTCAAATAAAATAAGGACTGAATTTTAGCCATTGGGTTTAACAACAGAAGGATCCTTCGTGATTTAATTAGGAGAAATTTTAATGTAGTGTAAAGAGTCAAAAGTCTGGAGGAAGTAGATTGAAGAGAGAATGAGAATAAAGGTATTGGAGAAACCCTAACAGAGACTTTCTTTAAAGAGAAAGAAATAAATATGGTGGTAGCCAGAAAAGAATCAAGTGATTTCATTAAAGTGTATGTAGGAGGATGCAAAAGATCCAATCAAGAGGAAAACATCAACTGATGTAGAAAGAACAAGAGAATTATTATATAGTTTTCTGCTATCTTGGCTTAGCTCGGGGGTGTAGAGCAATGATTGGAACAAGCATATTAGTGGAGAGGTTGCTTTTTATTGCAAAAAATGTTTGACTATAGTAACAATGTTTGACTATAGTAACAGCTTTAAAGAATGTCAGCACCGATGCCAGTGCCTAGGTAGACATGGCAGTAGGATGTATAGAGTTTGCTTATGGTTTCAATTTTCTCAGTGAAATAGAAAGTGAGCTTGGGCCCTGAGAGATAGAATAGGGAAGGAGGTGCTAGGGATTTGACAAGAGATAAAAGGCTATGAAATTAATGACCAGGAGAGTGAAAGAGCGAATGGACTAGGACAATGTTGTCAGACTTAGGTAGCATTTGGGATACATTCAAGGTTAATGATAATGATTCTGAACTGAAACAGTCAGCATTGCTGTGGATTTTTTTTTTTTTTTTTTTTTTAAGATACCTCAAGTTGCAAGGTTACAAGCGTAAGTGGATAGAAAGTTAGATTTAACTGCTCAGGGTATAATTTAGCCTGATCTCCTCTCACATTACCTATCACTCCCTTGGTTCTTTGTCGTGTTGTAACTACAGATTAGCTTGCCTGTGCCAGCTACAGGTTATCCTGCAGTCCCTCAGTCAACACAGCTATGACTTTAGGGGTTACTGCTTCCCAGTTTCTTTCTTGTTCTTCATATTGCTTAAATATTTTGTCAATCACCAGGTCTCAAGGAAGGTCTTCCTTGCCCAATCTATCTAAATAATTTTTCACCTATACCACATTGAATCTATTTTTTTTATCTGCTGTTTTGATCTACATGGCATTTATCACTCTCTGCCTTTATTTTAAGATATTATATAATTATTTACATTTAACATCTGTCTCACCTCTTCCCTTTAGAAAAGGTGTAAAGGGAAACTGGATTACAGAGTTTAGAATTTTTTGTAAGGACTTTAGATTGATCGTGAATGATAAGGAGGAACATTAGATGATTTTGTGTATAGGTGCGATATTTTCTGATTGATATGTTTGAAGGTGACACTGAATACTGAAGTGGAGGCACTTAAGTGAGGGAGAAGACAACAGAAAACGCGGAAATCAGTTTGGAAGCTATTGAAATATTCCTGTTAATAGATAAAGTTGTCTTAGATTAAAAATGTATTAGCATTGATGGTAAGACTTGGAGGTAGAGCAACGAAACCCCAAATACTTAGTAATGAGAAATATGAGAAAAAGAAAAAAATCAGAGACTTCTAAGTTTTTGGCTTGAGGCTTTAAATATATCATAGCCATATTTACTGGAGCGTTAATATTGGTAGATGTTCACATGTTATTGAAGATGAAGAGGTTGAAGATGCGAATCTAGAATTCTCTAAATCAGGGATAAACTAAACTTTAAGTTTGATATTACAAAGTATTAACAAAAATGATTCCAATATCACTGATATTTTTGTCACTATGAATGACGAACAACATACTATGAACATTACATAAATTAATATATGATTCTCATAAACAATCTGATAAAGGTATTATCATTGCTTCAATTTATAGGCAAGAAATTTGAGCAACTGGAGAATTAAGAAACTGCTTATTCTTAGAATCAAAATAGTATTGATGTTTTAGACGCCCATGAAACTTATTCGTTTCATATTTACTTCCCAGTAGAAGAAAAAAAATATATTACTCAACAATTTTCACACTAATTTTGAGAAATGAACCATTCCAAAATTGAGAGGCTTTGTGCAGCAATTACATATCCTGTGGATCAGTGGATCTGCTTGGGTTTAGCTGATCTGGGCTATGAGGCTCTGCTGCTTCAGACTGCAGAGTCTGATGTGGCTCTGATTTTCACTGCAGGCCTGTGGACTAGACAGAGCGCTGGTGTCTGGTACCAGGAGATTAATCCAAAGCAGGCATGTTCTATGGCAAATAAAAATATAAGGCAGAGTAAGGCCTAGGCTCGGAACTGACACGCTATCACTGTTATCTCATTGTACTGACCAAAGGAAGAAAATAGCAAAGCCCGAAGTCAAGAAGTAGAGAGCTTTATTATATCAGTAGCAAGGTTATATAACAAGAGTATAGACGCCAAAGCTGAAAATTAGGGAAATATTACAGCCCATCTTTAAATCTTTAATAATTAATAATCTTTATTTTTCTGGAGTTTGGTGGAGATGTGTGGAGTGGAGTTTGTTGTTGCTAGCACATACATAGCGTTTAAATCATAGAATAGTAAAGTGTAAGCAAGAAAGTGAGTAAAGGCGAAAAAGAGTATGCGCAGCAAAGAGTTAACTCCACAGGCTTAGGATGTTTAAACCCTGCATTTTCAAAACAAACAAACAAACAATAACAAACTAACCTTTGACCAGCTGGATTTAACCTCTAAGTATTTGGAATACCTTCACCTTAAGAGTGTCTTTGTCTACCTGAGAACTAGATAGTTTATAGTCTATGTTAACTGTGATTTATGGTATCCTTGGGTCATGCTTTGTCAATCTGACCTCTGAGGAAGCTGGAGGCTGAATAACTAAGGTCAGCTACTCCAGCACTTCATGTCTATATGATGACCTCTCAATAAAAAACCTGGACACCAAGGCTCGAAGAGTTTAGTGATACTCACACATTATCACACATTGTTGTTAGAAGGATTAAACTCTGTCTGCAGTTCTCCACTTGGAATAAACAACTGGAAGCTTGTGCTTGGACCCTATGTGCCTTTCGTCTTTGTTGATTTTAATCTGTATTCTTTGGCTACAGGCAACCATAAGTATGGGTATAATAGGTTTTCTGAGTTACATGAGCCATTCTAGTGAATCATTGTACCTGAGGCTGGATTTTGGGACTGCTGATATGTAGGGGTAAGAACAAACTCTGAGATTCCAAAATTTGGGGTTAAAAAAGATGACAAAAAAAAATCTGATAGATTATAAAAAAGCTGCCAGTGAAAGTGACAGGGCAATAGAAGATAATAGTACATTGTCATCCATGGGAATAATGTTTCCCAAGATGGAGTGTCACTTGGATCACGGACTGCTGAGAGATATATAAAAAACGAGAAATAATCCATTTATTTAAGAAAAAGAAAGCCATTAGAGATGTGAACAGAGCATTACTATAAACTTTTCTTTGGAGGGAAAAAGAGAATTGGGTATGAAAACTGGAGTGGTAAATAGTAAGAGTAGTTGATTTTAAGTTGCTTACAAAAAGGAAATGAGTACTAATTGAAGTGGAAGATATTTTTATAGGCTTTTTTTTAATGCAATAGCAACATATTAGAACATGCTTCTATGCTGATATCAAAAAAAAAAAGAAGGGGAGGAGAATTGTGCGTTATATGGAATAATGAGATTATTTCTGGAATGAAGTCTGTGTGAGGTGATACTCAAATTCAGTGAACAACCATAAAGTTTGGCCTTAGAAAGGAGACAAGGTAGTTTATCTATTTAATAGGAGGATGGGGAATATTGCATAAATAATGACACCAATGGGTTTGGAGTTTGGAGATAGTAAGACCAGGTAGTTACAACTGCTTCTACTTTAGTCACAAAATAATAAGTGACGGTGTTATAAAATATGTTGAGGTAGGAAGGGTATATGAAGTTTTGAGTAGTGAACATATATAAAATATTTCAGAGACTAGAAGATTTAGTTTATTAAGAAAATTGAAGTGAGATTTCAGAAGAGGGTTCCTTGAAATGAGTGGTAGTAAATTTAATGTAAAACCAATTAATCTGGCTTGCTTCTATTTCAGTTATGTTCTATTGGTGGAGTTCAGACTTTGTGTAAAAAAATATAAATTGAGTTTAGCCAGATTTGGAGTTTTTCTAAGTAAATAAAACAGATGCACAAGGGATTTGAGGATAAAGATGACGGAGTGAAGATCATGAATTATGAAATCAAAGAATAACGTAGGGAGTGAGATCACAGCAGAGGTAATAAACAGTGAAAAGGTGATACTACTCACGTATTAGAGGATGCAAATCTTGGGAAGGTAGTCATGTATATCTTTACGTAAAAATGAGAAGTTGGAAGATGATAACCTTCCAGAGTTAGTTCTTACAGGATTTTAGATGAAGTGCAATCACTTGTAATTAGAAACTCCAGCATGTGTGAGTGAGTCGTTGAGGTGCTTTGCGTACACAGGTCACTGGGAAGGAAGAGTTCCCGTAACAAATGTGAAAATTCCCTTATATCAATATCAAAATTATAAAAGAATATCTTGAAAGTTCGAAAGGAATATTTCTTTAGATACATGTAATTTTCATTATATTACATGAGCCTGGAAAAAAAAAAAACAAGATACTTACATTTAGTAACTTATTATAGAGTCAGTTTATTTTGTAATTCATTCATGAATTCCCTCAATACTATTATTATTATTGGTATACTTTAGGAGTTTCAGTTTTTGTTAAAACAAATAAATAGAATTGAAAAATATCTAGCCAGAAGAAAACCTTTGGTATTTTTATCTCTAATTCAAAAGAATCTTTATTTGTAAATCATACCATGTTTATTTGCTGAATGTTTTTGTATTAACTATGTAATCAAAGAGAATTACAATAAGTCATTTTTAAAAAATTACAGTTATCAGTGACAACCAACTCCTTAATTTCCTGATAAGAAGCTTTTTTTTTTCACTTACCAGCTTTAAATCACAAAATTCTCCAACTGTGAAATGTTAAATTACGTATAGTTGTTTGAGGAAATATTCTTATAATATATTAGTGTAAATCCTAAAGGTGTGGGCATGGATCTTTTCCACATAAGCAGAAAATAATAAAATACAGCAATAATGATGGATATAATAATCAACATAGGAACTAATCATTGTTTTTTAACTTCCTAATAAATCTTTCTTTTGTCATTTCTATGCTGCAAATCTTGTTAGTGAGAATGTGAGCACTTGTGTTTATTTGTAAACTCTGAATCTTTAAACTCTTTGTTTCAACGCCAGTATAATGAAAATTCTCAGTTAATTTATAACATAAGTAATATGCCTGGTTACATGACTGAATAAGTCTTCGCTTATCTATTTATTTGTGTATTGTTGTCGATATGTAGGGAGGGAGGCATATCTTCACTTCACTGGCCCTTATCATTTATTATTGTTTGACATGTAGACTAGTTTCTCACTACCTAGAATTCATAGTTTTTTCTTAAAGCTTGTTATGAAAAAGCCAATGACTTTACTTTCACATTATATTTAATAGTCCACGTAACTTAATATTCCACCACTCTAAATTCTTAAGTGCGTAGCACTATCTTCCAGGTTCCACGGAGCCAAATTGTTCAATGATGCTAACAAATTCCAAATGACTGTCTGCCTGAGCTCACCCTGGTGATTCAAGGTCCTTTATCCTCTTTTGTTTACCACCCTTTAATTCAAAATGACAACATTATTCACAAATTTTATTCCTAGAACCATTTGTCAAACTTTTGTTACAGTAACAATTAGCTCATGTGTTTAGACCAATATCTGACTTTTACACAATTCACATTACAGAAAATTCCTAACTTTTAACAAATGGTGTAGCTAGGAGAGTTCTCTTCATTGTTCTAGAATGATCCTTCGTGTATGCATTTCACATAAGGTGTTGCCCTGTTTGAGCTAAAGATTTTAGTGTCATTTATATGTACTGTTTTTCAGGACTCTGTATCAGTCATTATTTTCATTAAAAGTAATCATTGAAAGAGAAGCTTTAGGGAGATCACACCCAATTATCCCAAAGGAATTGGTTTCAAGAATGCCAGAAAATAGAACAATTTCTATTTTTTTAAATGAGACCGTAGCTATTTCTACATAATTCTGGCATTCACTGCCTTCTAAATACATTCCTGTCTATTCCCAACTCTATTTATATAAAAAGAGAAACAAAACTATGGAATTTCAGAAAAGGACATTTTTCACAATAGCACATGCACACATCTTTAAGCCTAATTCAGGATATACTGAACTATAATAAAAATGAAAAAAAAAATCTTTAATTATTTACTTGTTCAGTTCCTTCTATAGTTTTTTTCACCCCAATGTCAGTTTATTTTCCCAAATTTTGCTTGAGGATTACTGAAAATTACTGAAAAATTTCTTTTTGTTATTGGCACATTGAGAAAATAAGGGGGTCCTTGCCCTTCTCAGGATAGAAATCAAGGGAGTTGGAAGAACAATTTTGAAGAGAGGAAGGTTTATTAAAGCAAAAGCTTGATGCACCAAGGGAGAACACTCTGAAAGAGAATGGACATGGCTCCCTCAGGTCATTTGGTGTAGGGTTTTTATGGGCTCTTGGGGTTTGGGGCTGGGTTAACTTTAATAGAGGGGAAGAATATTCATAAGCGTTCCTGAACCAGGGGTGGGGAGAGTTCCAAAAACTGGGTTCCCACTCCTTTTTTGGCCTTTTATGGGCTGCTCTAGATCTGTCACAGCATGGGTGGGTGTGTTGTTTAGTAACAAGGACAGGTCAACCAGAGGACATGTGCCCAGTTTTGGGGACTTTCTGTAACTCTCATTACATCTCTGGCATTTACTGTTCCAACCATTTTGTTTCTTATTGGTGGTAAAGTATGGCTCAAGGTTGCTTCCCTAGCGGCTGCATGACTACTGACCATGTTTTGTTTATAAATTACATGCAAAGCACTTAGGACAACATCTAGAACAAAGTAAGTGATCAATAAGATTATAGCAATGACAGTTACTTTTCCCTTTCCTATTACACACTGAGTAAGAATCAAGATTTGAAGTCAATTTTGTCTTAACTCTAAAACCAGGGCTTTCTTCTCCACATCATATTGCTACCCAATCTTAAAATAATAATATATTAAAAATGTCCAATATTTCTATTGTTTTATCAGTTATCGTTTTTAAGCTAAATGCTGTACATAAATTTAGCAGCACACTATAATGAATTCTTGAAAACATTCTTTAATTAATAGCATGTTTTAGAGGTGATCCTTTCATCCTAAATAACTATAACAAATACTTTGGTCTTACTAAACCCTTTGTTATGCTTTAGTCCATTTTAATTTAAGTATGTCAATTCACTACTTTAAATGAGCACAAATAATCTTAATGAAATTAGTTTTGTTAAGATTCTTTCAGATAAAAGAATTTGGCAATTAATCACGCCTAAGAATATTTTCCTTAGCTCAACCAGTGTTTGCATATTTGATTCTCTAAAACCTATAACAGTTGTAATGAAATGGAAATCCATACTAGTTAGTGACTATTTGAGATAATTTGCATACATTTTAATATATTATCACTTCAAAACTAACATCTAATTTTCAGAAAGAAGCTTTATAATGGGAATATTGCGACATTATTGTGGCAGGCAGAATTAATTAGCTCCTGCAAAATTTCCTTAGGGCCTTTTCTTTTTACACCTTTCTGAAGAAAGTTATACTTTTTTGATGTTCTTTTCCGTAGGGATCAGGATAATGCCCAACACTTTCTAATCATATTTCTAATGTACAGATTACCAATAGGTGCTGAATTATGAGATGAATAAAGTACACAAGTGATGCACTAAAAGAGAATGTTAAGGGGAATTTTAGAATTCACCCATTTTGATTTTTTTCTTTTTTTGTAGAAAAGGCCAGAGAAAGTTTCTGATTAGAGAAGAAGTAGTAATTCAAAATTTATCATACAACTTGGGAAAGCTTCATCAAATTTGGATCCAGTTATTTGTAAAGTCTCCCCTTGATTAAAAAAAAAAAAAAAAAAAAAGCAGTAGTTGTATTTTAGGATGGGTTAATCAATTACAATCAGATTTGCCAAACAATGAATGTTTTTGAATTGTGCCTTCAAAACACTTTAAGCCAAAATATTCAAACCACCAATGTAATGTATCTACTGCCTTTTTTTGCAGCAGATAAATGAATGAGCCCATATAATCTTGACCCAAATTGACAAAATACAACTAACTGTCATTTCCACTGCCAGTTTTCTTGTTTGGGGGATGTTACTTAACATCTTTGGACCTCAGTGTCCTCCCTTGCAAAATGGGGATAATAGTAGCACTGATCTTATTAGATTATTGTGAGAAATGAGTGACTAAAACACATAAGTCCCCTAGAACAGAGTTTAGTGCATCTAATTACTGGAAAAATTTTAGCTCTTAATTTGGGGGAATTAAATTTTGTATGATGGTCCATATTCAGAAGTAAGCAAGGTGATAGCTACAATATGTAGATGTTATTTTGGTTAGTTTGTTTTCAAAACAAATGCAAATATTCATGTTTTTACTTTTCATCTATCATTTTCAATATTGTTCATATATTTATATCTTAAATATCTTTACGTTTTTATGACAGACTAATAGTCCATTGTGTCTATAGCACATCTTTTTTATCTTAGTATGTGTATATTTTTATACACATTATTTGGTGTGCAATGAAATATTTTAAGGTGTGGGAGGAAGCAAAGATAGATAACTTATAAGAGAGAAGAGTTAGACATACAAGCAGATCCATAGCTGATTCAGAAATTAGATTTAGCATAAAGAACTTTCAAATAATTTGATTATAAGAGTAAGAAAATAGAGGTAGAGATGATAAAATTAGATGAGAAAACAGAATTTTACTAAAAAATTGGAATTTATATTAAAAAAAAATTTAATGACCACTTCAGAAGGAAAAACAAAATATCTAAAATCGAAATCTTGATTAACGTTTGTCACAGCAGTTTGAGTACATCTGTTCAAGATATTAATTACCTATAAGACAAAGCGTAGAAGATATTCGAAGTGAAGCACCGAAAATAACAAAGGATTTGGAGAGAAGGATCGGTGCAAAAGACACAGATGTATGTTCTAAACGCATGATTTTTCCTTTTCAATTAAAAAAAAGTGTTAAAAATGAATAAAATGCTTTTTTATCCACAGGAAACTGTTAAAAGTTGTAAAATATTTTATAACTAATGTGTTAGAATAAAAATTGAATTATTAAACCTTTCGTTAATTGAAAGGTAGGTAAAAATGGAGGAATGGGGAATATTTAAAACAGACGGGCCAATGATAAAATAGTAAAAAAATAAATATAAGCCCAAATATATCAGTCATAAGTTTAAATACCAGTGCAGCACGTATTCTAAATAAAAGGCTAAGATTGTCAGAATTAATGGAAAAATAACTTTAATGCTGCTCAGAAGAAACATGCTTTTAATACAGAACACAGAAAGATTGACTCTAAAATGATGAAAGATATGCTATGTTAATCATATCCAAATTATATGTGGAGACTACATAAATATAAGATAAATTGCACTTTAAAGCAAGAAGCACTTCCAGTGATAAATAGTAATATTTATAATTAAAAGTTGATTAGTGCAATAGGAATATATTACAATGCTAAATGTATGTATCATAGCTTCCAAATGTGTAAACAAAATTGATATTATCGAGAAAAATAATGGTAAAATCCACAATTATTGTGTGAGATTTTAACAATACTTCTTCGATACAAAAGGGACAGGAAAATAAGTGTAGAGACATGGATAAAATTAACTAAAAGGTATCAAACATAGTCTAATTGATAAGATAGTACATTGCACCAGACAATGACATAGCTTTCATTTTTTTTAAGTGTATGTGGGACATTAATGAAATAAAAAAAGGAGCCACAACAAATTTCAAACTATCATAATTATTTGGAATATATTCCCTGACCACAATAGAATTAATACAGAAAAGATAACTTAAAAAGCTATATTTCTATAATCAACTAGAGCATTTCTACATAATTCATTGGTCAAAGAAGTCCAAATTATAGTATGTGTTTTTTAGAATTACAAACACATCAAAATTTGGAGAATTGGGCAAATAGAGTACATAAAGAGAAATACATAGTCTTAAATTCATATGTTAGGAAAAAAGAAAAGGTGCAAGTCAATTATTCGCATTTTATCTAAATAAGTTAGAAAAATAACAGTAAGAAAAAAACAAAAAACATAAAATAGAAGAAATATTAAATATGAGAGCAAAAGTCAATGAAATAAAAAAAAAATCCTAAAATATAAAATAGTCAAGAAAGTTGATTGTTGATTCTTTGAAGAGATTAATTAATAAAATTGTTAATACTCTTAACAATAATGATTCTGAAAAAATATGCTACAGAAAAAAATAAAAGGATTCAAACTATATTAGAAATATAATAGGGGCATTGTTACAGATTTAAAAACCTATAAAAGACACTAAGAAAATAGTATAAACAAATCTACATTGATACATTCGACAATGTATATAGAATAGAAAAATCTCTGGAAAAATATAATTTAATAGTCTAATATGTTTTAAAATCATTACGCAAGAAAGAAATTACAATCTTGAATAAACTTTTCTGGAGAACAGAAAAGGAGGTGGCGAAATCTCACTTCTTTTCAAGAGAACACCATGATAATTCATCCAAAATTTGTTAATGACATTTCAAGAAATAACACTCCAGCCTGATTAACTCAGATACCTGAGGTATATTGGGTCATAGATTAAATCTCCTTAATAATCTAAACTAGATCTTTAATGCAATTTATTTTTAGTTATATAGAGTTCTAGTTATATAATGTAGAAAAGGGAGAACGATGGATAAAAATGTTTGAAAGAATACACACACACTCTCAGAAAGTGAGAAAGAGAAATTTAGATATACTTTAATTGTTAAAGTATAAAATTAATATACTCTAATTACGCCGGTGACGAAACAACTATTTCTTTAAAAAAAAACTGGCTTGTGAGCTGGAAAAACAAGTTCAAGCCAGATACTGATGAATGTAGGTAAAAAGCATTGCAGGCAAAGGGAATGACATGTTCCAAAGTGTACGAGAGTGTGAGTTGTTTAGGGAAAACTACATATTTTGGTGAAGTTGATGAATGTGTACCAGGTTGTTTATCTTCTGAGAATTAACTCCTGTGTCACTTGTCGAAACACCGTTTTAGAATAATGTCATATGTTCAGGAAACACAAGAGTTCACCAACCTGAAAGCATGATGCATCACACACGGGAGATAAGGAAGGAGGTGTAGGCAGGGTCTAAATTACTCAGGAGCGCACAAGGATTTTATTTAGGATAAAGAGCTGCTGACATAATTTAAATGTGAGTGTAACATTCTCAGATTTGTAATTTAGAAAGAGCAGTCAGGGAGCATTAGGTAGAATGAAAAATAAAGGAAAAATCCTGAAAGTGAAACCATTTTGGAGATTCTTGCCGAAATTCATGATAATGATGAACACTTGGTTAAGGTAAAGAGCACAGTGAGGGAGGTAAGCAGTTCTGTCCCATAAACGCTGAGGAATAAGGATGAATAGACTTAATGATTATGTATGTTAGTAAGGCTTAAGGATAAAAAATTCTGGTTTTGTCCTTCAGAGACCCACAAGGCCACCACAGGATAGCTTTCAATTAAATGTATTTTTTTACATTGGGTAACAGCATGGCACTTCATCTTTAAATTGCTCTTTGAAAAGAATTTCAGAATTGATATCTAAATACTGGTGAGACTCTAAATGTTCCTGAAATATTACTTTAGTAAAGCGAGCAGGAACAACTATGTACTGCTTATGACCACCAATTAATAAATATTATTAATGAATAAATATTCTTCCTGAATACTGGTGGGATTTGATATTAATAAAACTGAGACCCTATAATCCATAATTTACACCTAATTAGTCTTTAATCTTTTTTCAGTCCTGTGATTTAATGATAAATGTTTAGTTCGGCAAAATGAAAATCTTTTTTTTATTGTTGTTCATCAAAATCAACAAGATTCCCTGATAGATACATATTACCAATGCCAATTTATCCTTTTATAATTGCTTTAAAGATAAGCACAGCAAACAGAAGTCATTAGATCTTACCTAAGAACAAATTCTAAAATGTATTAATTTTGTTAGTTTGCCCATCAGATATCAAGGTTTATTGAAGTTTCATAAGGAGATTTACAATTCTCTTGAGAAAAATGTTTATTGAATTAAATATGCTATGAGATTAATTTGTATGTTTAATAAAGCTTGAAAAATTTTAGCTGTACTTGTCTTTAGTTATTCAAAGCCTTTATGTATTTGAAAATACTGCCAAAAATAAATCTTTAAAAGTTCAAATACTTCTAGTTTTTGATTTATGTTTATTATTTTAATTCAAATTATAATGGCTTTGATGTGATAATATTGATGTCAATAAATATTGATCTGTATTTTTCCATTGTTGTTTCAATAATAAAGCACATTCCTGAAATTATATGAATTGGTAAATAATAAAATACATATATTTTACATATTTGTCTGCAAAGAGAATGAGTTTGTTGAAATCATAAATTTGAACATATTTAGATTAAACTTGGTATAACTAAAAAGTTCAAATAACAAATTTAAAAAGGAAAATAAACTAAAAGAAATATTTAGTATTTAGACAGGATATTAGATTTTTTAAGTACACCGGAGTACTGCAATTTCAAAAATAGTAGTAATAGGCAATGACCAAAATATTCACTAATCAGATGACATGAAACTACAATTACTTATACACATGCATAAACACACATGCACATCAAATATGGCTTATGAACACTGATTTATATACAGTCTTTTCCTACCTTTTAGCCTAAACTGCTAAATGTCATTCTAAAATGTCAGAATTTCTTGCCCCGAATTTTGTTTTTTAGTTGCAGGTAGCAGTTTAATCAACTGAACTTTTATCAAAAACTGGGTACTTCCTCAAGTTTCTTGGACAATGCTGAGTGGCTTGTCAGTTTGATCCACTGATAATTTCAGTGGTCACCACCTACCATGTTCTTCAGAGCAAGGGGTACCTTTCAAATTAAGATAATGCAATGGACTGAATGGTTATAACTTGTCAATTCACTTGGCCTCCTTTATTCATGGCAATATTATTTAAAAATAAGTATGACATGTCTTACAATAAAAAAATAAAAATATTTTAATTTAATTTCATATCGGGTATCTAATAAAACTAAATAAATATGAATAGTTGAGATGTTGAAGAAATATTAGAGCATATGAGAGTATTGGAGCCTGAGAATGGCAGGGACCTATCCAAGAGATTTATACCAGGAGATAAAAATAAATAAATAAATAAAAACTAAATTTGGAGACAGGTATTTGGTTTATACATATTAGATACAGGAGATTATATCTTTATCTATATCCATATCATCTATATATCTATATTTAACCTATATCTATATCATCTATATCTATATCTGTATCTAATCTACATCTATATCTACCTATATCATCAATCCGTATATCTATATCTGCATATTCAAATGCCAGTATTGTAATACTAATACTTCTGCCAAGTTTAAGTGATTAAATTAGAGAGATTCTTTGGAAAGTAAAGGAAGAAAAAATCCATTGATATCATGGCTTAAAGATTAATATTTCCAAAATCAAGAAGTTGTCTAAGTGTGGCTAGTAATGTCAATTCAGCAATTCAACAGAGTTTGCAAATGACTTCAGATTATATTACTTGTATTTGCAAGATGTATGTATGTTAAAAGTTAGGCTTCATATACCTATTTAAAGCAGGAATAATATGGATTCAGTGAAAGTGATGCTAGAATGTCTTTTCTAAGAAAGCAAAAGTTTTCCAAGATAACCCCCTTCTTTCTGAAAGACTCCCGTTATGTATCATTGGCTAGAACTAGGTCACATGGTTCTCTTAGCCATAAGAAATAGGAAGAAAAGGAAGAACATTAGAATTTTAGTTGACTTAGACCAATCACGATTCATTGTCAAGGTATAAGCCTGGTGTTCCCAAAATGTCAAAATTCTATTGGCAAAAATTCAGGAAAAAGAGGAAGGCCGCTAACATTTTCTTTGACCAGTGGTCTACTGCAAGAAAATTTGACACTAGGCATTGCATATATTAAACTTTCAGATAATAAACATTGCATTTTAAAAATAGAAACCTTTGAAAAATTCCTTTAAAATTAGGAGAATAAAGAAAAAATCTAAATAAAATATAATAGGTTTCCACTATTTCTTATACTATAAAAATCTATATGTCACTTTTTATTTTTAATTGAACTTAACAAATGATAAAAGATTCACTATTTGGAAATTTTTATTGAAGGCTAGTAACTGAAATTTTGAATATGAAGTCTCTGCATTATGTTTCAAATAACAAACTGGAGCTAAGTTATTTCTGTTGATGTTTTTTCATTAAAATTTTCTTAATGAATCTAGAAATAGATATCATTAGGAAAGTTTTAGGAGAAACATGTCTCAGTTAATATCACTCTATGTTTTTATCTCATTTACCACCATTTTACTTACATGCACTGACAGTGTGGGTAAATCTGTATGGATAGGACTGGAAATAAAAACAGCCTGCTTATCTTGAAATATGTGATTATAAGACAGAATCCAATTTAAGAAACTATGTTATAATGTTTAAGCTAATATAATTATCATACCCATCTAGGACAAGCTGAATAAATAAATTAATAGATAAGACAACTTCTGGCATCTGTGTGAGCGTAACACATAAACAGTTGCCGATTCATCAGACACAGATGCATTAATACAGATATGCCAGGACCATGGCACCAGACGTAACTACTTGAAAAACAAGTCAAAACATTTATTTAACGGAGGTTAACTTAAGTTCCATGTATGCCAGTTTATGACAACTTCCTAGTTATGAGCTGCCTCAAATTGATTTTTTTTCTTCACTTTTAAGTACTTCAGACCATCGCTTTCTCCTGAAATTATTCTGGTCCACCAAAACCTGACACAGAGTTGTGTTTTTTGTTTGTTATGATTTTTTTTTTTTTTTACCAACCAAACCTGGACTGCACCTTTCCTTTTTCTTCTCATCTCATTAATATTTCCATCTTTCCTCTTTTCCTCTCCTCTGCCCCCCTGCCCTCCCCTCCTCTCTTTTCTTCTCCTCTTTGTTTCTCATTTCCTCATGTTCAACATTTACATTTTGTCTTTTTCCATTAAAAAAAAATATGTAACCATTTTGTTTTTCCCGACATGTAGTTTTAATATGCTGGTGGCCCCTCATAAAACTGTATTCTACTTTTGGTAAAATCTGTGGATCCCTGGTATATGAATTTACAAGTTACCAGTTTATGGTTCCTACTCTTATGTTATAATGCTTTACATATGCACACAGAGAGCAGAACTCACCCCACAGAATTTACTTAAGTATTATCTGGAAGTTTTAAAATGATATTCATAAGTGAATATGTTAAAATTATCTTCCAGGGGAAAAGTGAATTATAACATTCATTTTCTGGTTATTTCCTGCACTTTCATGCATGACAGTGTAAAATTGTTCAAACAGGATTGGTTTTACATTTGATCCGGTTTTACTCCATTGGAGACATGCTGAATTTAAAATATTAGGTAGTAAAAACAGTACTTAATTCACCTAGTTTGCTAATGCTGAGGCAAGGTTCTACTGGTTAGATATGGAGAAAAGATGAGATTCATTTACCTGAGTAATACCTGTAAGGAAAGCTGCAATGATTCAATTATGATACATAAAATAAGTTCATTTATTTTTTGGTCTATATCCACATTAAGTTAACTAAACATATTAGGACATTTAACATATTCTGAAGAAAACAGAATAAAGAATTCTGAGAAACACCAAATAGATGAAGACTAGTAATATCAGTTCAAATGTGTTAAGGTTTTTCAATGAGAAAGTGAAATAAGTACTTAGGCTTAAAAATAGGTAGATAAATATATAAAAGAGCCCCTTTTCCTTTGAGCAGAATTTGCACTGAACTAAAATAGTTTTCCTGAACTCTGTTGATACCTACCAATGCATTTCAATAAATTAAGAATTCTTTTGAGTTAATCTTTATTAAAACAAACTAGTCATAATTTGTAAGTTTCAAAGTTTCACTGCTCACAATATTTCAACATTTAGTACTTTAAATCATAGTATATAGTGAGAAAAATTTAACATATTTTATAGCATCATTGTTCCATGCCCTATTCATAGAGCAAAATAACCTTATAATTAGGTATGAATAATTTACCCAGAGAAGGAGCAGGTTCATAGAATCAATTCATGATTCTTTTAAAGTCTCAAAGTTATCAATTTATAGATTTCAAATAAGTGTTCTTTGAAATATCTGATTAAAAGTTTAAGTCTAATCTACATTATTCGTTAAAATTGTCTTTGTGAATTCAATGTCTTTACTACATGAAGAATACTAAGTGATTCTTTGATAACATTCAATACATTTTATTCCTTGGTAACTACAATAATTAATTGTATGTGTCAACTTGACTAGGCTGGCAGGGGCCCAGATATTTAGTTAAACATTATTCTGGGTATGTCGGTGCAGGTAAATTGATTGTAAACTGAATAAAGCTGATTGCCCTACCCAATGTTAGCATGGGAGTGGAGTGGTGGAAAGGGGCAGTGAGGCCTCATCTAATTGTTGAAGGCCTGAATAGAACAACAAGACTAGTATGGATTTGCTGTTTCTGCTTGACTGTCTTCCAGCTGGGGCATTGGTTTTCCCCTGGTTGACCAGGTCTCATTTCTCTGTTGAATTTCTAAAAGCCAAGGGTGGGCTAGGCTGACATTACAGAAGTTCTGTAAGTCACAAACAGAGGGAATTTGTACACGCTTTTAGTTTCTTCACCATCTCTATTAAGACTGTCTCTAATTATGGTCCCATTAGTAGGTATTGGGGGTTAAGACTGTATGAATTTTCAGGGGGACACAAATTAGCCCATAAAACCACTCTCACCCATTTGCCTGTTATGTTTACCTGGAAAATTAATTATATACATTTTTGGTAAAATAAATTAGATATCATCCTTATTCAGCGTAATCTCAAATTTTACTACTTGTTTCTATTATTTCTTTTCAAAAATTAATAGTTGAGAAATCTACTATCAGTATGATTGTCCTTGACTCTGTCTTTTGCTTCATTTAAGAGTTTTATTATATATTGAATTCTATATATTTATTAGCTGTCTAATACTATCAATGTAATATGAATTATCTTTATTTGTCCTATTCTTAATATTTTGTTATCTAAGTCTAAGAAATTATTTCCTTCTTTTAAAAATTTCATTATTATCTCATCAAATAGTACTTCTCCATTATTACTATTTTCTCCAGAAATCTGAATAGATATATATTAGTCCATCTTATACGAACCTACACATATCTTTACCTCTCTTTAATATCTTTTTTCCTGTATTTTTGTGTTGTTTTGGGGCATTTTTTTAAAAAAGTCTATCTTTAGTTCACTAATCTCCTTTCAACTATTTATAATTACATGTTTCACTCTTCAAAATATTTTATATAATTTTTGAGTCATTATTTAGGTACAAAAAACATTACCTATTTAGATTATATGAGCCGTTGAGTTTTGATGCCTATGACAGTACCACCACAATCGATATATAAAATACTTCTATCACCCAAATTTTTCCTTGAGTTTCTTTCCAGACAATACCTCCTCCACTCTTGAACTCAGAAAACCATTGATCTAGTTTACATTTTTTAGAATTTCATATACATGGAATTAGCTCACACTCAGTCTTCTGAGTCTGTTTTATTTAATATACTGTTTATGATTTAGCTATCTTGCTGTATATGTCAAAGATTTGTTTCTTTTTAATTCTGAAAATTTGATTTATTTATTCACCTACTGATAAATAGTAACACATGAAAAGATGTGTCATGACCCATTAGGACCGACAACAGTAAAAAATACTAATAATGCTAAAAGATGATGGAGATCTGGAGTGACTAGAACTCAGATATTAATGGTGGGAATGAAAATTGCATGACCGTTTCGGAGAAAAATTTTCTGTGAAATACCTTAATTTCTTACAAACCTAACACATGACCCAAGAAATGCCATTCTCAAATATTTAACCAAGAGAAATAAACACATGCAAATATACGTGTATATGTATATACACCTTTGCTTGCATAAAGCTTGAGAACGAATACTATCTAGAACTAAAAATGTGAGAGAGTCTTGACTGGTATACAATTTAAAATATTTAAATCTAAATTTCATGAGGAAATTTTTCTCTTAATCAGACTAAATAGGAACAATATTCCAGTAGAAGATTAAAAAAAAAAAAAAAAGACCACATGAAATAAAAGCCAAACACCTGAAGGAGGTAAATACATTTCAAAAATAAAACAAAACATTGTCATGGCAGGATTAATGTCCACAGCCTCAGTGTCAAAAAGAAATATGAGAAAGAATTAACAATACTTGAAGCGTGAATATAAACCACCTGAAACAGATGTTCAACAAGAGGGTAAATGGAATATGAAACACCTTGTGCTTAGCCTCAGAGATAGAGATAATAATTGAGAAGATTATGCTTTGTGATCCACTGTGATATATTCTATTGACAGATGCAATAGTATAGGCAGGGAGCAGAAACAATCTGCTGCTCTTACAGGGAGAATGAAAACTTTAGATATGGCCTTATAAATTGAATAGCCAATTTAAACCTTGAAACCAGGTAAGTATGCTTGAATTTATAGTAGATAAGGCTAAAGAAAGTCTAAAAGCGTGGTTCCATACATTACAGGAAGATTTTTATATGTAGCTGTCTGTCGAATATGTGTAACATAAAAATTTTTCTTAAGAAATAATTGATGTAGATTTCAATCCTGAATGACGATTTATTTAAATGTTAATGTAGTATAACCTATTAAAGAAAAGAAAGTAAAAGAGAAAGTTCTTTTAAATTGTTAATGGTACAAGAAGATATTTTTTATTTACCCAGTTTATTTATTTATTTATTTTCAAAAGTGATTGCAAGTTTCAGTTAATCGTCATATGTATAGGGAAGAATTAAAAATCTTACTTGTATTTCAGCTTAAATGTACATAAGCCCAGGATGAGACATTTTTATTTAGATATAAAAATGATTGTGGGAGGAAGTGAAAAATATCAAATTCATTTAAATGCAAAATTATTTTAAAATAGTGTATTTTAAGGCAAAGCCAAAATTGTTGAATGCTTAAATACTTTAATAGATACATGGTAAACTTATTCTAATGTCAATATATGTCCTAGAAGCAGGGACACAGAAATGAACAAAGGGTAAAAATATTATGCACATGCGGTTCTTTCCATGCTCCATATAATAGTGGAGACATCTAGAAAAATACAAATTAAATTCAACTTGATAAAGCCTGTAATAATGGTAAGATCATGCTGCCAAGGGAGCAAAGGAAGGCGACATACTCTGGATGTAATGTAGGAGAATAAGACTAAAGTCTAAAAAAGGCCCTATTACAATAAGATACTTGCTTGTATGAAAGTACAATTCAAATATATATTTTTATTCCTGAAAAGTGGAGAAGTTCATATGAGAATTTTAGTCAAGAGACAAATATAAAATACTTTATGCTTTAAAAAGATAATCTCATTCATTCAGCTGGGAATATCCTCCTTATTGAGTTACAGTTTCATTTGTCATATTAGTCTTGCCAGGCATTTTTATACATGTTTAACGACTACCTACCATTGCCTGGAACAATCTAAGTTCTTGGAATAAAATAGTCAAACAGAAAAGGTCTGTGTCCTCAGAAAACTTATAGTAATGGATTGACAACAAAGAGAACATGCCAAGAGTTCTGTAGCTGAGGGTCTTGGAGAATAATAACTAATTTCTCTGTGTCGATGCCACCTGTGGAGAGCTGCTATGTAACTAGAAAGACCGATAGACATACACAGTTGTATCTGCTTGCACAGAAGAGTACAAAATAGTTGTTTTCAGGTATATATTTCTGGTGCATGCTTTCTTTGTGTCTTAAAGATTAGTCACCAAAAAAATCTCAGATTAAGTCAAAAATGAAAATATGACATAAGATGTTGAGAAATAATGAAGAGGTTTACAACTTATATAATTATTTTCAAAAATACTAAGTGCAAAAGGGAGAAGCAAGTTTATTGTCAAAAAAATAGATCCAAATGCTAAATTCGCATTTCAAAAAATCTGTAGGAAAAGAAAATTTTTCACTCTGGCGAGAAAATATGCAGGATTGACTTTCAGCATTTATACTATGTCAATACATTTCATCCAAAACACTAAGTGTGCATTACACTAAGCCCAATGCTGAGGCCATAAGAGAGCTAAAGTAGTGTTTACTGAATGAGTTGACTGGAAATTACAGTATTTATTTTGTAATTCAAATCCACTGGAATTTTTTAAAAAAAGAACATTAAATTATGGTTTGTTGTGTTGGCATTCTTAGAACACGAACTTAGTAACAGCTGTATGACCATGTATAAATGAACCTATATTAATTTTCAATTTGGAATTTAAATTCTAACATTCCTTCATGCTCTGCACTCACATTTAAAACAGAAAATGAGCCAACAGTGGAAATTATGAGTTTTACCGACTACGAATTGGAATTTTTATTTTGGGGCGGGGGGATTTGTATTTGGGTACAGAAAGATCCTAGTATTTTAGGTTTTCCATGTGCATTTATAGTTATTTAATCCAAAATAGAGAAGAAAAGGAGAAAATTAATTTCCCCAATATTTACTACAGGCCAAGTTCTATACTAAGTTCTTTGTATGAGTTAATTTACTTAAACATCAACACGAAGGGACATTGTGAAATTGAGATATTTTAATTTTTCACATGATCACTGCCAAAAAGGTGTTTTGAAAGATATTTTTTTTTTTCCATGGCCTTAAATATTTTAGGTGTGGACTGGAAGTTTGGAATAGTAATTATTTTATTCACAATAACAGTTGATGAGAACCAGATAAATTAATGCCCAAAACTGCTATGTCCTCGTGATGTAAAAAAGAATGAGTTACTCTTATGATTCTCAACAAGATTGTGTTCTCTCAATAATGAAACCTTTGTTTTAATAATGTGTATTTCGTTTTTTGGAGTGACTGCGTGCGTGCGTGCGTGCGTGTGCGTGTGCGTGTGCGTGTGTGTGTGTGTGTTTGCGCACGCGCACGCATGAGAAAGGGAGGGAGGGAGGGAGAGAGAGAGGGAGACGCGGATTAAATGTATTTTATGGCAGACATTCTGTATTTCACTCTCTTTTCTTTCTAATAAAAGCTTTTTTGCCTCATCTTGATTAGATTAAGTGAAGACTTTGACATACGGAGTAGGGTATTTTCTATATAATTATAAGAATAAAAAGCCAATTTTAGGACTGTTCATCAAATGGGAGTCAAGATTCCCACAGAGAATAGATAATTGTTTGTGTTATATATACCACACAGTTTCTGGGATTGCCTTTGAAATGTATTTGAAGCCTTTAAATTATGAGCTGTGGTTAATATGAGACGGTGCTCTGGTTTCTATAGTTGCCCTCTAGAGGCCTATTCTTGAAATTTTTTGACAGGTAATTTTGCAGTTCTCTCACATTTATTACCCTGCTTCAGACTGAGTTACAAGTGTTTTTCATAGCATCTGAGAAATGGTACCTATAGGGGAGAATTGAAAAAGTAGTTGGGAGAATGGAAGAAATATCCATGTGTAATACATCAAACCTATTTATTTTACCTCCAGAAAACAAGAAGATGCCCAGGGCTTCCTGCTGGTTACCATAATAACTCCAGTCTCTGCACTGTTCAGCTACCTCAAGAATCTTACCTTTTGCCCATTAACTCTTAGCCCCTCTGGTGAAATACTGATTTTTCTAACTTGTGGCAGTTGATTGAGCTACCTACAAGAGCCGCCACTGCAGAAGTTTTCTCCTATCTCTAGGCTTACATATCACCTTGAGCTGAATGAGTTAACTGCCTAGTGGATGCATATATCCCAGCTAACCATGAATTTTCTAGTGTAAAAACTCTAGACTGTAATTTTAATTGATTAACAACCTTAATCAACAACCTTTAAGAGATAATCCTTCAATGAAGAAATGGGTATTTATAATACACTGACTTCCCTACTCTAAGACTTTGTTTCAGTAACTAGATGTCTTCATCATTTTTATCTTCTTCTTCTATAGTAATTCCTATTGCTATAAAAAAGGCTCCGATTTTTCTTGTAAAGGAAACTTGATTCTCTATTTTCCTTTAATTTGAAGCTTATATCTTTTCTATATCTTGAAACATAACTTAATGAAAACAGTTGGCTTTACTAAAAGATTTACTTTCTCACTTCTATTTAGTGCTCCATCTACTGAGGGGTCTATCTCAATTTTCCCCTATCTACAATTTTCCCAGTGAGCATCCAATTTTTCCACAGAGTCCTGTAACAGGCCTTGTGAGTAGACAAATCAGTGAACATCAATAGAAACTATGAAACAAATTTAAGATCTAAAGACCAAAAAAATGTACAGATACTTAGAGACCTATGGTGTAATACCTAGAAATGTAACAAATTTGTAGAGTCCCAGAAAAGAGGGGGAACAGAAAAAATATTTATAAATGTTACTAGTAAAATTTAGGACAGTTAAATACCATAGGCATAGCATTGAATATAAAATGCTTTTAAAGTTAAATTTTAAAAATACAAATATATATAAAGCCTATATACTAAGAACTAAACATCATTAGTGGAAACTTAGTAAGAACCAAATAAATGGAAATTCTTACAGTGATTTTGTATTGAAAGTTTCAACATTTTTAAGATCTCACTTTTCCTAAAATTTATCTATAGTTTCAAAGAAATCCAAATCCAAACTCCAGAAGTGTCTCGTTTTGATACAAATTGATAAGTAATCATAAAATTTATATAGAAGAGCAAAGTACATGGAATGACCCAAATGACCAAACAATTTTTACCAGATAAAGGTGGAAGAGAATTCTGTTTTTAAGACTTATTCTAAGGTTATAGTAATCAAAAGAGTGTGTCATTAAAACCCATCAAAGTAAAAACTTTAGTGACAGTATTTTATTGTATGAAAAATAAACCTCAATAAAGCTATTTTATTCCTGTAATATTACATGTGTGTAATATATTACATGTGATATATTACATATGCGTGTGTGTATTCAACAGAGGAATAGCACAGAGTCCAGAAGTAGATCAATCAATTAATTTTTGATGAATGTCCAAGGTAATCGAATGGGGATGGGATAATCCTGGAACATTTGTCAATTGCCAATGTGAGAGTATTAGGAGATGGAGTCTTTGTGAGGTAATTAAGTTCAGAGGTCATGGAGGTGGAGACACTGTGATGAAGTAAGTGTCTATATAAGAAGAGACCAGAGTTCTTTCTTCCCATCACGTAAGGATAGAGAGAGTAGGCGGCTATCTGGAAGAGGGCCCTCACCAAGAACCAAGTATGCCAGCCTGGCACTTTGATCTTGGGCTTTTCCCAGCCTCTAGAACTATGAGAAATTAATATCTGTTGTTTAAGCCAGTCTGTGGTATTTTGTTACAGCAGTTTTACACTAAGACACTTATGTTGCACCATATACAAAACAAACAAAAAAACCTTGAAATTGTTTATAGACTTAAATATAAAAAGCTAAAACTATAAAAATTCTAGAAGAGCATAGAAAAGAATCGATGTGACTTTGGTTAGGGAAATAATACTTAAGATGCAAAGAATATGAGAAAATAAGAATATATTGAAATAAAGAATATATTGAAAATAAGAATGTATTGAAATAAAGAATATATTGAAAATAAAGAAAATAAGTATATATTGAATATCAAAAATGCTTGTAAATATTGTTTAAAAAAGTGAAAATGAAAATAGAGACTAGGAGAATAATTGCTATTTATTTATATTTATATAATATATATTTATATGGAGTTAGAGCTAGATTGTATAAATTTTACAACTCAATAATAAACCAATTTATAGTATGTGTAAAAGATTTAATAGAAACTTTAGTTAAATAATACGATTTAATGGTCAATGAAGCCCATTTAAAGGGGCTTACTATCATTAATTTTTAGGAAAATGCAAACTAAAGCCAATGAGAGATCACCTCTCACTAGAATAGCTAAAACAAATGCTAAAGAGCTAAAATTAAAAAGACCAAGAAAACCCATATTAATAAGGATGCCGATCCATTGGGACTTCCATACATTGGGCATGGGAATAGACACTGTGGAAAATAGAATGTTGATTTTTTGTATAATTAAGCATGTATTTCCTATATCACTTAACAATCTGATACTCCTACATATTTCCCCAAAAGGATAGAAAATATAGGTTCATGCAATGATTTGTATGCCACTGTCCATAGCAGCTATTTTGTAACAATGACTCAAAGCTGGAAACAATTCACATGGCCATAGAATGGTCAAAGGATAAGCACATTTTGCTATATCCTTACAACGAAATGCTACTCTATGATGAAAATGAGTGAACTGCTGTTGCAAAAACAAACCATAACATAGAGGAATATTAAAAGCATTATGCACTGTGAATAAAGGTAAACACGAATGACTGCATATTGTTTTGTGTCATTTACATAAAAATATAGAAGAGGCAAAATTATAGTGGCACCAAGCGAATTTGTTGTTGCTAGAGGCTGGGTGTGGAGGGAGGGTCTTGACTACAAAGGGGTCATGAGGGAATCTTTTTGAAGGTGAAGAAAACATTCTGTGGCTTGATTGAGATAATGTTACATGACTATATTCATTTGTCAAAAGTCATGAAAGTATAAACATTAGTAAGTGATTTTTATTGTATGAAAGTTACCTCAATAAGCTTATTTTATGGGTGTGCTTAGCAAAGTGTATACCTTATAGTAAATGTTTAACACATGGCAGGTAAAATAAGTGTTTATTAGCAAGTCGCGATGGTCTCTTGAAATAAAAGCAGCACTAAATTTAGATTTAAATGCTATAGAATGACGTCAGGAGTCCAAACTGATAAAATTTGAGTTTAAAAGGAGTTAGAAAAAAAAAAAAAGCTCAACTTCTTTCAGAATAAGTTAATATTTAACTGGGATTTAGATCATCTTGAACTGAAATATGAAAAGCACAATACCTAATGGGTAATACATTTTACATATTGGAAAGAAATATATTTCCATGCCTTAACTTTTTCCTGTGCTTTCACAATTCTGTCACAATGAATATTTCCCTAGCCTTTGAAAGCCGGGTGCAAACATTAAACCTATTTTGCCAAGTTACAACTGAGTAGGAAAGGTGTGTTACTGCCCAATGTAATAATCACCCTGCTCTTTAGTAGCATCAAAATATTTGGACTGCCGGTTGCAAAAAACTATTTAGCAATTAAAAAGTGAGTGTTGGATCCATGCCATATCATTTTGAGCAGAACCAGCTCCCTAAAATGTCAGCACTTGGAAAATAGCATTAAAACGCCGTGGGTGAGTGAAAACGTTCTGTATCCTTAACACCTGTGCATAATGGGAGGCAGACTTAATGACCTCTCACTGCATTCCCTTCTCTGGTAAATTGTGTTTGTAACCACTTTTAGTGTTCTATTTTTCTGTGTTTTCTAATATTTTTTAGTAAACTTTTGAAATAAAATTTTCTGTCTGATTTTTAAAATGTTTTTACCGAATTATCTCATTTGATTACCATGGAAACTCAGTAAGGATCAGGTGTAGTAATATTACCTTCACATAACAGATAGGAAAATTGAGGGACTCAAGGGAACTGTATAGAGCTATCTAGAAAACAAGTAGTATAAAGGAAAGAGAATCAGTCACTTTATTACAAATCCATTAGTGTTTAGGATATCAATGAAAATGAAATCTAGGTGGACAGGTGGAGAAATCTCTTCCTCATGTTGTCAAATATATAATGGGAACTAATTTCAATAATTACAATAAAGGTAAACATAAATTATCCCTGATTCAAGGAATTATTTTGTATTTCAATCACAGTAGTTATTAAATGATGTATACATTTGTTAAAATTCATGAAACTATACACTTAAAATGGGTGTTTTTCATCATATAGAAATTAAACTTTAATAAAGTTGATACATAATATGTTACCTCTGAAAAATACCGATATTTATATGTCTGTAAATTTTAATATTCTGTGTCATTAGCAAATGTAATAAATAGCTGATATGTAAGCATAATTACTGGAACATAAATTTTGCAACCATTTTGGTGATTTTATATATGATTATTGAATTAAGTAATGCTTTTGAATCAGCCAATTATATGTATATATTTTTTGATATGCTGATTTGGATGTTCTTTTATCTACACTTATATATTCTCTGGTAATAGTTTTAAAAATGCAAATTCTATTATATGGAAAAATTCTGATAGTAAAATTTGCATTTAGTATTCTACATGCAAAATCTAGCTGATATTTGTAAAATACTGAGAAACTGAAAAAAGTGAAGGGCTGAATTACAAATTAGTAGTTTCAAAAGTAAAAAAAAAGAAACTGAGAAACAATGATTTAATTGATCTGCAAATGGTTTACCAAATGATTTACTATTTTCAGTACAGGATTCGCAAATGCGTATCTGCTTGTCTAATATTATTTATCCAATCAACTTGAGAGTTCAACATAAATAAACTTTAGTTCAACTAGAAGAAACAATTTGAAAAATAATAGTAATAGCCATAATAAATTATTTCCTCTTTTTTTTTTCTTCCAATGGGTCAAGAGTATGGGGTTGCAGGGGCTGCTACTGTTCACAGGTGTGCAGATAGGATCCACCTGTGGCAGGGGGAGGCCAGGGAAATCTTGCTGCGCACGCGCTCGCGTTGGTGGTGCCTGCGCCTTCTAGCGCCTGGTTCCGAAGATGCGCTTCGTGCCAAGTGTTTCTCTGTCCACCGGGTGTTCGGACTGAGACTCTAGTGGCCATGCTCCTGGTGGAGGACAGTGTAGCTGACCATCTCATGGGTGTCACTGAAGCGTTTTTCCCAAGCTGGGTATCAGCAGCATCCCTTCAGGCCATCCTCCAGCCTCTACGTGGACCTCAGTACGCAGGTGCTCAGCTGCCATCAAGGCATGAAGTGGTTTGGAGGCTGGGGACTCTGGGCTCTTCTGTTCTGAATGCTGCTGCCCACAGGGCTCCCCGAGAACCTGCCAGTCATTGTCTGGGGCCTATTCCTGGAGCACCCAACAGTAGTCGGAAGCTCGAGCTGGTGGGCCGCAAGGTGAATCAGCAGATGGTGTACCGCAGTCTCCTGTGCCTCCTGAATGCCGAACGCGGATTCAGGTATGGATGAAATTTGCGGCTTATAGATGAAGTATGTATATATAGAGAGAAGAGAGGTAGTAGGAGGGAGGGAGGGAGGGAGAGAGGGAGAGAGGGAGAGATGCCTCCCTCCAATGGATTGTTTATAACTTGGTTAAAAATATCAGTTGAGGAATTTTTTGGGAGACTGCCTATTCTGTTATGTTAACCTATGGGTCTGACTTTCACCAATGCCACACTGTCTTGATTACTGTAGCTTTCATGGAAATTCTTAAAATGAGATATGAGAGTCGTCCAAATTTGTTCTGCAGTTTCAAAATCAATTTTGTCTTTCCACATAAAATGTTAGTTTGCAGATACCTACAAAAATCCCACTGCAGTTTTAATTAGGATTACACTGAATCTACAGATCAACTTGGGGATAATTTATTTCTAAAAAATATTGAGTCTTCCAGTCTAAGAACATGGTATATCTCCTCATTTATTTGTTGTTTAATTACTTTCATTCTTGTTTTATAGTTTTTAACATATAAATTCTAAAGATATTTTGTTAGGATTTTCCCTCATAATTCAATTTTATTTAGTGTTATGGTTAATTTTATTTACTTTTAAAAATCTCTGTTGTTCATTGCAAGTAGATAGGGATAAATTGATATTTTTATGTTGACTTTATATTCTAAGATTTGATGAACTCATTTTTTTCTAGAAAAATTTCTGCAGTTTTCAGATTTTCCACATAGAAAATAATTTTATTTGTGAATAGAAAATGTTTTATTTCTACTTTTATATCCTGTATGCTTTTAATTCATTTCACATGGTCATTCCATTGACTAGTATGTCTAGCACCATGTTGAATATAAGTAGAGTGTTCTCTACTTGTTCCTGTTCTTAGGGATAAAATATATAGGCCTTCACTATTAACTATGATGTTAACAGTAAATTATTACAGATACCCTGGTCAAGTGGAGGAATTGTTTTATATTAAAAATTTACTGAGAGTTTATTAGAAATTTATGGGTTTTGTTTTTTGTTTATTCAAATGCTTTCTCTGCATCTATAGATAGGATCTTGGGCTATTTTCTTGTTAGGTCTGTTAATATGGTGAATCATGTCGCTATATAGATGTTGAAACTGCTTTGAATTATTGGAATGAATTTCATTTTGTCGTGATGTATTATCCTCGTTGGTTATTGCTTGATTCCATTTGCTGATATTTTTGTAGAGGACATTAGAGTTTATGTTCATAATAAGTTATTTCTAAAGCTGCCAGACTTCTGGCAGTATAGCCAGGAATGACCAGAGCTGAAATTCAAATTGACCTGATGGTTATAAGAAATTTGTGTCTTGCTAGGAAGATGCCTATGTTTTTACCTTTAAAAAATAACTATTCATCTTGAATTTGCCTTGTAGCATTACAATATGTTTTTATTTACTGTAACTTGCAAAACGAATAGTGATTGGAAAGGATGTTGTTTATTTAATACTAGTATTAAGAAGAGGCTTTCTTTATAACTTGCTGGCACACTTGGGATTTTTGCCCCAGTTTTAAAGAATGACAGCAAAAGCACCTTTATCTGACATTTAGGATGATTAAATTTTGAAAAATCACTTGGCATATTCAGCATGACTCCACAGGGTGCTCTAGCTTTATAAGGCAATGGATCATGTGAGCTTAACTTATATTTAAGATTTGCTGGGCTGATATTATTGTGTTAGGCAGTATTGCTGAAATGGAAACATAAAATTTTGCTGCCATGAGATCAAGTTTGTGCCTGCCCTACACTATAAATTAGTTCCATAAAGTTTTAAAATGTTTATCCTGGTGCTGGTATTGTGAAATAGCAAACTGTGCTTAAATATATAAAATTAAGACTAGTCTGTGTGAAAACATTTTTTTTTCATTCATGTCGCATTAAAATCTAGACATAAATTTACATAACTACCAACAATGTTTATATGAAGCTAAAAGAAAGATGCCAGTTATATTTGAGAGTTCATTTTTTAATTAATTTTAATTGCAATTGGCATACAATGCTATATTAGTTTTAGGTGTACAACATAGTGATTAGACATTAATGAAACAAAATGGGATCACTCTGATAAATCTAGCACCCATCTGACACTGTACATAGTTATTACAATATTATTGGCTATATTCCTTATACTATACTTTACATTCCCATGACTATTTCGTAACTGCTAATTTGTATTTGTTAATCCTTTCCCCTTTTTCAGTCCCCCGCAATGTCCCTGCCATCTGGTAACCATCAAAATGTTCTATCTATGAGTTTGTTTCTGGTGTTTTGTTGTCGTTGTTGTTTATTTTATTTGTTATATTCCACATAAAAGTGAAATCATTTGTCTTTCTCTGTGGTACTTACTCCAAACAGCACAATACACTCTAGGTCCATCCATGTTGTTGCAGATGGCAAGATTTCATTCTTTTTTATGACTAAGTAATATTCCAGTGTATACATTATCTTTATCCATTCATACATTGATAGACACCCAAGTTGTCTCCATATCTTGGCTACTATACATAATGCTGTATTGAACGTATGGATTCACATGTCCCTTTGAATTAATGTTTTGGGTTTCTTTAGATAAATACACAGAAGTGGAATTACTGGGTCCTTTCTTGTCTTTTATTATAGCCTTTGTTCTAAAGTTTATTTTGTCTGGTACAGGTGCTGCTACCCTACCTTTGTTTGTTTTTATTTATTTTTATTAAATAACTTTTTCTGTTCCTTTACTTCCAGTCTGTGCATGTCTCTCGATCTGAAGAGTGTCTCTTGTAGGCAGCCTATTTTGTTTTCTTATGCATTCGGCTGCCCTATTGTTTGATTGGAGCATTTACTTCATTTACATTTAAATTAATTATTGATAGCTATGTAGTATTGGCATCTTATTCATATTTTTGATATTTTTGTTTTTCTTCTTCTTAAAGAAGTCCCCCTCACATTTCTTAAATTCAGATATGGTCTTAATCAACTCTTTTAGCTTTTTTGTTGTTGTTTTGGGAAGCTCAATCTGTCCTTTGATTCTAAAGGATAGCTTTTCTGGGTAGAGTAATCTTGGTTGTAGGTCCTTACTTTTCATCACTTTGAATATTTCATGCCAATCCCTTCTGGCCTACAAAGTTTCTGTTGAGAAATCAGCTGACAGTCTGTGGGAGGTCCCTTGTAGATAAGTAACTGCTTTTCTCTTGCTGCTTTTAAGATTATCTCTTTGTCTTTAACCTTTGGTATTTTAATTATGATTTGTCTTCATGCGGGCATATTTGGGTTCATCTTCTTTGGAACTCTCTGCTTCCTGGGCTTGTATGTCTGTTTCCTTCACCAATTAGGGAAGTTTCCACCATTATTTCTTCAAATAGGTTTACAATTCTTTGCTTTCTTTCCTCTTTTATAGGTACCCCTATGATGTGAATGTTAGTATGCTTTATGTTGACTCGGGGGACCCTTAAACTATCCTCCTTTTTTTGTATTCTTTTTTCTTGTTGTTATGATAAGGTGTTTTCTGCTACCTTGTCTTCAAATCACTGATTCAGTCCTCTGCTTCAATACTTACTCTTGATTCCCTCTAATGTTTTCTTCATTTCAGTCTTCATATTTTTCATTTCTGACTGATTAATTTTTATGTTTTTTATCTCTTTGTTAAAGTTCTCACTGAGTTCTTCCTCTAAGTTCATTAGGCATCTTTATAACCGGTGTGTTGAAGTCTACATTTGGCAGATAGCTCGTTTCCATTTATTTATTTATTTATTTCTCCCAGTTGCTTTGCTCTGTTCATTCATTTGGGACACGTTTCTTTGTCTTCCCATTTTGGCTCCTGTGTGTGTGTGTGTGTGTGTGTGTGTGTGTGTTTTCTATGTGTTAGGTAGAACAACTACGTCTCCCAGTCTTAGTAGCGTGGCCTTATGTAACAGGTGTCCTGTGGAGCACAGTGGCTCAGTTTCCCGGGTCACCTGAGCTGGGCGCTCAAGGTGTGTCCCTTTTATGAATTATGTTTTCCCCCCTGCTGTAGTTGAGCCTTGGTTGCTTTTTGCATGTCAGTGGAAGGAATTGACCCCTGGGCTGATTGAGGAGGACTGGCGGGTGAGGGGCTGACCCTGTGGAACAGGATTTGCTCCAGGAAGGCTCTAGTGCCTGCCCAGCCTGACCTTTGTGTGTTGTTTTTAGATGTAGCCCAGGGTACTGCTTGATTCGTTCTGAAACTGGCCACCGAGTGTGCCACCCAGAAGCCTCTTGGGAGGGACATGACCACATGCTGTAGCCTGTGGTTCTGCCTGAGGCCACCTGGCATGAGCCGCCAAGCACTTTTGCTGGACTTGGAGGTGCCTCTAAAGGCTAAGCCATAAAGCAAGGGTGGCTGCTGCTAGGGCCAGATGTAGGCTACTTAGCAAGAGACACGGTTATGCAGAGACCAAATAATGCTTTTTTGGGTTTTATGAACCTTTAAGCGACTCTAGGAAAGTCTACACCATGAGCCAAAACAGGCTGTTTATGTGGAAAAGCTACTGGAAGAAGTTTGAGTGGCCCTGCAAGTTGGGTGGGGTGGTGTCTCAGGGAAGATTCAGGGTGGAGCGACCAGTGTTAGCTAGGTTGATGGAGATTCAGGTGTGGTGGTCCCCTGTTTCTGTAGGCCTGGATGAGGAACACTTTAAGAGGAACACTTTGGACTCCAGCTGCCCTCTGTCTCACTTAGCCACAATCTCTGTGGGTTTTCACAGCCAGAATTGTCAAGATTTCTATTCCCAAAACTGGAACCCTGGGCTGGGGAGCACGTGTGGAGCTGGGACCCTTTGCTCCTCTGGGGGACCACTGCAGCCGAGATATCTCTAGTTTTCAACTGACACATGTGGGTGTGGCACCAGCTCATTCTCTTTCACTGCCCCTCCTAACAGTCTCAAGGTAGCTTCTTCTGTATGTCCTTAGCTGTTGGACTTCTGTTCATCTAGGCTTCCAGGGATTCTCAATGATGGTTATGCTATAGTTTGTTTGTAATTTTGATGTGGTCATGAGAGGAGGCAAACACATTTATTTACTCCACCATCCGACTAGAATAAGACCGTTCATTTTTAAAGCAGCATATCCTTCTGCCTGGTAATGTCTAAATTTTATAAGCTTATGTGTATATTGGCTACTACTATAGCATAATTAGAAATGTAATGAGACAATCAAAGGAAGATTTTATAATAATATATTATGTTCATAAAAAAAGTATATCATTTATGGTATCCTACTTTGAAAATATATGTTTAAGCAGAAGTATTAAAAGAAATAATGAGTCTAATGAAATTTTGAAAGCATATAGTTAGTTTCTTACATGTATTAAACCATTTTTAAAAATTCACAGTGACAAAAAATTGATTATCACTTGGACATAACTTGAAAAATGTAGACAAGGCAGAATGTCATTGAGGCAAAGAAGAAAAATGTAGACAAAGTAATAAGCAGATAATTTGGTTTCCTTATCCCTCAATATTAAAAAAGTCAACAATAGATTTATTTTAAACAAAACAAAACTATTGAAAGGGTGGATCATTACCTGCTAAATATAAAATAATCTATTGTTAACTACTTGTAGAATAATATTGAACACATAATATTTGTCAAAATTTATAATCATTTAGTTTAATAATTATGTATACTTCTATGAAAATATTTTTTGATTTGTGTATTTTCAAGCATTTATTTTATTTTATTGCCAATATAAGGCAAATGAAGCAAAATGGTAGCTTTATTTTTTACCGAAAATATACTTTTGTAAATGGGAAAATTCTAGTAAAACAGACTGTCACCATTTGTAAGGTCTTGTATGTAAGAGGTAATTTATGTGAATAAAATTATATTTTTAATTGTATTTATTGAACCAGACCCACCTACTGAGTAATACAAAACAAAGTAAGCTCCATACAGTTTCAAGATGACAATGTAATGGATAATGTTAGGAAATATCAGTTTTAATTTTAATCACATTTTCCCCTATAATAAATTGATTTAATGTACTGAGAGATAAAATAGCATCTATCATGTATGATAAATGGAAAAGAAATTTGACATTTATTTGACAGTTCTATAAATCTGTGACCGCTAATCATAGTAAGGGATAAATTGATAACTAATAATATTTGTTGGTGGATTATGACTATCAGAAGTCAGATAAAAGGGAATTTTTGGCAGATAATGATCTATTTATCCTATTTTTATGTATTTTTTTTTACTGTGCTTAAATCTTAGTATACAGATGTTTTGGATTTTAAAAGTTATCCAAATTTTAAAAACTTATTTTGTGATATTCATTTAATTGAAAAATATTCCAAATTGGTCCATCAAATGAAATGGAAAAATATTCAACCCATTAAATTAAGGGCATGTATAAAAATATTGACTGATTATATCCCTTTTATTAAATGCCAATTAAGCATAAATAATTATGTTGATGTTCTGTGTCAGTCATAATTACTAGGAAGCATTCATGTTGGATACATTTTTGTATGGGTAGGAAATTTTCAAGTTAACTTATAACTTAGAAATTATTCTGTTATCTGTTACTCTAAGACTTAAGACTATGTCATATTGACTTTATGGGAATGCATAGATCAAGAGTAACATCTTAAGGCATACCTCATTTTATTGCACCTTTATTTATTGTGTTTCATAGATATTGCATTTTTAAATTTTTTTTTTTAAATAAATTAAAGACTTGTGGCAAACCTGCCCAGAGCAAGTAAATTTGTCAACACCATTTTTCCAGTAGTATTTGCTCACTTTTTATCTCTGTGTCATATTTTGGTAATTCTTGCAATATTTCAAACTTTTAAATATTTATCATATTTTCTATGGTGATCTGTGATCAGCAATATTTGATGTTAACATTATAATTGTTTTGCGGTGTCACAAACCACGCCCATATATGACAGCAAACTTAATCCATAAATGTCGTTTGTGTGTTCTGATTGTTTCACCAACAGGTCGTTATCCAGTGTCTCTCTCTCACCTCGGGCCTTCCTGTTTCCTGAAACACACAGTATTGAAATTAGGTCAGTTAACAAACACTTTGAAACCAAAGTGTTTGAGTGAAGGGAAGAGTTGCACATCTTTCACTTTAAATCAACAGCCAGAAATGATTAAGCTTAGTGAAAAGTCATGTTGAAAACTGAGATAGGCCAAAAGCTAGGCCTCTTGTGCCAGTTAGCTAAATTGTGACTTCAAAGGAAAAGTTCTTAAGAAAATTAAAAGTGCTACTCCAATGAACACATGAATGTAAAAAAGCAAAACCATCTTATTGCTGATATGGAAAAAGTTTTAGTCATCTGGATAGAAGATCAAATCAGCCACAACATTCACTTAAGCCAAAGCCTAATCCAGAGCAAGGCCCTACCTCTCTTCTGTTTTATAAAGGCTGAGAGGTGAAGGAGCTGTAGAGGGAAAGTTTGAAGTTAGCAGAGATTGGTTCATGAAGTTTAAGGAAAGAAGCCATCTCCATAACAAAAGTGCAAGGTGAGGCAGCAAGTGCTGATGTAGAAGCTGCAGCAAGTTCTCCAGAAGGTCTCACGGAGATAATTAATGAAGGTAGCTACTTAAAAAAAAAAAACAGATTTTAAATGTATTGGAAGAAGATGTTATCTAGGACTTTCATAGCTAGAGAGGAGAAGTCAGTGACTATTCAGAACCTCAAAGGACAGGCTGACTCTCTCGTTAGGGGCTAATGCAGCTGGTGACCTTAAATTGAGCCAGTGCTTATTGATCATTCTGAAAATTCTTAAAAATTATGTTAAATCCCCTCTGCCTGTGTTCTATAAATGGAACAACAAAGCTAGTATGACAGAACATCTCTTCACAACAGGGTTTACTGAATAGTTTAAACCTGCTGTTGAGACATGCTCGGAAGAAAAGTTTTCTTTCAAAATACTGCTCTTTGACAACGCACCCAAAAGCTCTGCTAGAGATATACAATGCGATTAATATTTTCATGCCTGCTAACACAACATCCATTCTGTAGCCCATGAATCAAGTGGTAATTATGATTTTCAAGTCTTATTATTTAAGCAATACATTTAGTAAGGCTGTAGCTGCCATATAGGTAGTGAGTCCTCTGATGGACCTATGAAAAGTAAATTGAAAACCTTCTGGAAAGGATTTGCCATTCTCTATATCATTATGAGCATTTGTGGTTCAAAGGAGATGTCAAAATATCAACATTAATAGGAGTTGGGAAGAAATTGATTCCATTCCTTGTGGGTAGCAAAGGAAGTAATTGCAAATGTGGTGGGAATAGCAAGAGAACTAGAAATGGAGCCTAAATATGTGACTGAATTGCTGTCATATCATGTTAAAACTTTAATGGATAAGAAGTTGCTTCTTAAAGATGAGCAAAGAAAGTCATTTCTTGAGATGGAATCTACTCCTGTTGCAGATGCTATGAAGATTGTTGAAATGACAACAAAGGATTTAGAATGTGATGTAAACTAAGCTGATAAAACAATAAGAGAATTTGAGAGGACTGACTGATTCGAAAGTTCTGTGGGTAAAATGCTATCAAATAATAATGTATGCTACAGGAAATCAATTTTAAAAGGAAGAGTCAACTGCTGCAGCAGATTTTATTATCTTTTTTAAGATCTTGCCACAGCCATCCCAGCCTTCAGCACCCACCACCCCTATCAGTCAGCAGCCATCAACATCAAGGTCAGACCCTCCACCAACAAAAAGATTCTGACTCGCTGAAGGTGCAGATGATGGTTAGCATTTTTCAGCAAAAAAATATTTTAAATTAAGGTTTGTACATTGTTTTTCAGACATAATGCCATTGTACACTTAATAGAATACAATACAGTGTAAACATAACTTTTATATGCACCAGGGAACCAAAAAAAATAAATGCTTTATTGTGATATTTGCTTCATTGCAGTGGTCTGGAATCGAATCTGCATCACCTGTGAGATATGCCTGTCTGTTTATCTATCTGCTCATTAATCGCTACTGCGACACACAGTCGCTAGACATTGTGTTGCAACAGCAAAGGTTTTATCCTAAACTCTATCATCGATGTGAAAAAACATTCAATAGTAATATTTTAATGAAATGTTCCTCCTGTGTACATTCTTTAAAGTAAATGTTCTGCAAAATGTTTTTTGTCTATTCAGTTTGAACTTATTTAGTGTTTACTATAGTAAGGTGTACAGTGAGTATATATAAGGCCATTTTTATATTTAGTATAAACTACCGTGACTTTCATGCCTTCTTAAAATATCATGCAATTTTGTTTGGATTTCCCTAAAGGACTGTCCTATATGTATTTACAAAAATTGTTTTCTATAGTTACCAATAGTATCCACACTATGGACTATTAAGGGGGAAAATGTGTGTGTGTGTGTGTGTGTGTGTGTCTATATGTGTGTGTATGTCTCTGTGTGTATGTGACATTTGTAAATAATACAATAAGATGACTTAATTTACTACCAGTGGAGCATTATTTAACAGACTCACTGAACTGTTATTAATTATGTAGGAAAATACACTTGCGTTTATTTTACTGTTTAGTATGTGATTAGCACCCAGACATTATGTAGTGACATGTTAACTTGTGGATTTCTGCCTAGTAGAGTAAATAATTTCAATGCTATATTTTTAATGCTCTGTAGGATTTGAACCAGTTTTTTTTTTTTAAATCTATTAACATATTTAATTCAGCATTCCTCTGACTGGGTAATTATATAAATCTCCATTTTAATTATTTTTTGAACCAGCTTTATCATCTTACTAGTTCTTTAACGGATTAATGATGAAAATATTTTGGCCAAATTTCTTCTATATTTGTATGGGGGTCATGTCTTTAAATTTTGAAAATTGTATTTTATAGTTGACATTACATATGGTAATTCTACCATTTTGGTAAGTAGGAAATCTGTGTCGTAAAATTTTATTTTGATTCTCATTTTCACTAGATTTTGATTAAAGACAGAGTATGACGGCCCTCCTTTAGATGTTTTCTGGGGGCCGACTCAGTCATTATCACAAAGTGTTTAATGAAGTTTAAAAATTAAGTGAATTTCCTCTAGTAATTTAATACATTTGATCCTTTATAAGACACTTCACTTACGCTTTAGAATTCTATTTTTGAGAAACGTTCAGGAAAACATAAATTGTGCTATCTCTCTACAGCTTCAAAACAGACATTTATTCAAGCTATCTAAAGCTTAAAAGAGCTTATCTGTCTTCCTGGAAACAATCTTTTCAAAATACATAGCTTTGCTGTTACATGTATGAGAGACGGAATAGAAACAAATTGGCTCAATGCAGAGAAAATAATATTCCCATAGGACGCTGACTACCTAAATGTGATCATGCGTTAATCTATCTGTGATTATGCTGAAAATATTGACAAGTAGTCACCTCCAACAGATGTGTTTCGTATCCCAGTGGCTCATTGGCAGACTAAATATACAGATTTCAGCCGTAGCTTTGCATGTATTTTAACAAAGCATTTCTCAGTCATCTGGATTGTATTTTTGCGATTCTTATTTTAAAATGTGGATGTCTATAGGCTACAGATTAGATTCAAAACTTTTAAGAACATAAATATTCTGTTGCGAAGTCTCAAGATCATTACGTTGTTTAAGGATTTAGATTTATACTGCAAATAATCACTAATTTGTAAACTTCAAAAATGTCCCATCATTTCTTTGGTCAAGCTCCAGATTTTCTTTATATCACTTCCATAGATAATAGTATTACTTGGTAGTTTGGTAATCATATATTTCTGAATGTTAATGAACAAGCCATATTAGATAATAAGTCATTCTAGCATGCTATTTTGTCTTTTTTCCTCTTCCATTATTGATTCTTAATAGACAAAAATTTCCTCTAGTAATGTTTAATTTACATAATTATTAAGGCTGATTATGTCACTCATGGTGGTGAAATTGATAAATGAGATTTTTATAGTTCCTCACATCATTTAATTTTAGGACACATAATTCAAAATGAATTTTCTAAGCCTTTCCCACCAGATTGGATGTTTTTAAAGTGTGTCTATTTTTTTTTTTGCTTTAGAGTGAATCAAGAGCAGAGAGAATATTATGGGGTTATAGCACCAGTTGTAATGTTTTGACATTTGTAAAGTGATTTTTTTTTCACACAAACCCCAGAGATCTAGCATATATACGTGAGTCAGAAAGAAAAATAATCAGAATTTCACATTATTTCTCTCAAGGTAACGTTTGCTATATGTATTGAGAACTATATTTCTAGGGTTTTTTGAAAGTTCCTGGTCAATCTATTATAGATAACTAACTGCAAGAATCATAAGCGAGGATTCTAGGTATATAGTCAATAGAACGTTTTCTAGTTTATTCTGCCTCTAAGTTTATTTGGCGAAGACAGCATGCAAAAATGCAACACGTATTTTAGGCACTTCTTTGTGATATAATATGCAATTAAGAAATACATATTACCTGACCCAGGAACCTATATTTTGTGTGGAAAAAAACCAATCTTCTATCATTAAAATTATTAGGGAATATCACTTGTCAGGTATATGACATTGGAAAACACTCCTTTTATCTGTGAAATTGGGATGACAATTGTACTTATAGGCACCTTAGACACACTGAGTTAATTTTAAATATGATAATCTTTGTAGTTATTACTATTTTTGATAGTATTTTAATATTAAATATGACTATTTTCATAGCACTTTAAGAACAACTATTTTCATAACTACTATAGGTATATAATAATCAGTACAGTCCTGATTGACAAATAAAATAACTCATTGAGACTTTATAAATAAAGAAATTAAGATAGCAACACTCCCAAAATACTATTAAATGCCCAGACAACTGAAAAATTGATACTTAAATAGCAAGGCCTTGAATTCATATCCCAGATTCCAAACCCAAATTCTTTCCATTACCAAATGAAAGTTCTCTAACATTTTTAGTGAGAAAAAGTGTTATACCCCCACACCACCAAGGAGTCCCATTTTTCCTCATCAATTCTGGAAAATGCTTGGTTTTTTAGGATCTCAGCAAACTTGAGAATCATTAGATATATGAGTAGATACTTAAAAAAAAATGTTTAGACAAACTGAAAAAAAATCACAATAGTAAATCTGAGCTATAAACTTACTAACCCACAAAGTATAAAGAATGGACACCAGAGGACAGTACTGAAAACAAAACCATTGGTGGCAGCCTGAGTAGCTCAATTTGATGGATCAATCCCAGTCAATTACAGATCCGTCTGGGTGTCCTGGAACAACATATAAACAATACACATAATGGATAGACTAGTCACAGAGAGAACAATTATTAAATTGCTACCTCCGACATTTAGAGTTATGGCAACAAGGAGTCTCACATTTTTTTTCTGAAAATACATATTTTTCCAACATAAACAGTGTGCTGAGAGTACCAGAGTTGCATGATATTTTTCAGAGTTCGAAAGTAAATATTCAAAGGTGGTCTCACAGTTTTGTCAGTAGAATAATATTACACAAAGGGATACAAGTAGAAAGGCGTTGTTTTACATTATTTGAATACCTAACATTGGATCGAGATTATATAAATTTCATAATTCTTATTACCTGTTCACCAATCTGAAATTACTATTTCAAAATATTTGCTAGAGCACATTCTTTTCTCCACTTGGAACCTTAAAGCACTTAAGCTCAGACCTGAGTAATATAATATGACATTTCTTCTAACTTTGCTTTCCTGAAAGTGAGATAGCTGTATTGCCCAGTGTTCAACTACAGAAACAGAACATCATATAGGATGCACACAGACACAAACATGTGTGCATGTGTATATGTACATAAGTATACATACACACATATACATATATGTAATACATGTATTATAGGGATATATATTTGTTATATGTATCATAAGCAATACATGTATTTTTTCTTTTTATAATTATGTATTTATTTTAAAGAACTGGCTTATGTAATTGTGAGTCCTAGCTAAGAAAGTCTAAACCCCATGGGGAAAGCAGTCAGGAAGGGAAGAAAGAGAAAGGCAGGTCACAAACTGAGTGGAACTTCACGTGCACAGCTTGTTGTCCACAGGTTAAATCTCTTAAGGAAAACCTTCAATTTCTCCTACTTTGATGATAAGCCATCTTATCTTGTTTATAAATTCACAAGGATTCTGATTCGTGTTGGGAGAAATTGTTTTGAAATATAGCTTAGGTTTTATTGAAAAGTTGAAGAATAGGATTTTTCAACTTAGAATAGAGTGACATTAAACAGTGGTTTCACCATGATTTTGGGGGGCTTGGCACTACTTTGTAAAGATTAAAATGTAAAATGGAGATGAGTTAGAAACATATACATTTATTGTAGGACTTTCCGTAAAGAAAATTGTACAGCCTATACATCAAAACAAAATTTATTTTAATTAAGGTTGTAACAAATTATGTCTTTATTTGGTTCATTGAAAATACAAAGCTAAGAGGAAATAGCTTACAATATTCACATCTCTATCCAGAGTTCTTTATTTCAACAGCCAAAGGAATTAAAAAAGGAATAAAAATGGAGAAAACCGGATAATGCAACATTACATTTGTTTGTTTTGACCCAAATCATAAAACCTTCCAAAGGAATTCAGATCATTTGACCAATATAGAGTCCCAAAATGCCCCTGATAAAGTGGATAAACTACACAGGATGTAACCCCTAAGTTAGATTCTGAACATGACTCTCATATGTTAAAACCGAAGATCTTTTATGAGCGGAGGAATAGCTGAAAATTTATCAATTTCAAAAATAGTATTGAGCAAAATTTTCAGAAATAATCTGTGTTTTTATAGTGATTTGTAGTATCCTCCTGAGTTAAAATCAAAACATAATAAAGACCATATACAACAAACCTTCAGCTATTATCATACTTAATGGTGAAAAACTGAAAGCTTTTCCTCTAAAATCAGGAACGAGGGAAGGATGCCTGCTCTCACCACTCTTATTCAGTATAGTATTAGAAGTTCTAGATAGAGCAGTCAGGCAAGAGAAATAAATAAAAGGCATCCAAACTGGGAATGAAGAAGTCAGATTGTCACTTTTTGTAGATGACATGATTCTTTATATAGAAAACCCTAAAAACTCAACCAAAAAACTATTAGAAACAATAAATATAGTAAAGTTGTAGGATATAAAATCAATGAACAAAAATCCATTGTGTTCCTATACACTAACAATGAAATTTCAGAAAAAGAAGTGAAAAAAATATTTTTGTAGTTGCAACAAAAAGAATAAAATACCTAGGAATAAACTTAACAAAGCATGTGAACGACCTACACACTGAATACTATGAGACATTATTAAAAGAAATTGAAGACACAAAGAAATGGAAAGATATTTTATGTTCATGGATTGGAAGAATCAATATAATTAAAATGACCTTATCACCTAAAGCAATATATAGATTAAATGCAATTCCCATCAAGACCCAATGACATTTTTTAAAGAAATAGAACAACAACAACAAAAAATCAGATTTATATGAAATCACAAAAGACCCCAAATAGCCAAAGCAATCCTGAGAAAAAAGAACAAGGCCAGAGGTATCACTCTGCTTAACTTCAAATTGTACTTCAAAGCAACAATAATCAAAATGACATGGTATTGGCAGAAACACAAACACACAGACCATTGAAACAGAATTGAGAGCCCAGAAGTAAACCGTATAAATGGGCAAATAATTTTAAACAAAGGAGCCAAAAATGTACAATGGAGAAAAGAAAACCTCTTCAATAAGTAGTGCTTGGAAAACTGGAAAGCCCCATGCAAATGAATGAAACCAGATTGCTGTCACCATACACTAAAATTAAAATGGATCAAGGTCCTGAATAGAAGACTTGAAACAGTAAATCGCATAGAAGAAAACATAGATACTAACCTTTTAAACTTTGGTCTTAGGATTTTATGAATTTGACCTCAAAGGCGAGGGGAGTAAAAGTAAAAATAAATGAGTGGGTGGGACTACATCAAACTACAAAGCATCTGCACAGCAATAGAAATCATCAGCAAAACAAAGAGGCAGCCATCTGAATGGGAGAAGATACTTGCAAACAATGCTTTCGGTAAGGGTCTACTATATCCAAAACATATAAATAACTCATACAACTCAGCAACAACAACAAAACACAATCCAATTAAAAATGGGCAGGGGACCTGAATGGACACTTCTCCCAAGAAGACATACAAATGGCCAACGGATAGATGAAAAGATGCTCCACTTCACTAACTATTAGAGAAATGCTAATCAAACCACAATGAAATACCATCTCATACCTGTTAGAATGGCTGTCATCAACAAGACAAGTGACAGCAAGTATTGGAGAGGTTGTAGGGAAAAAAGAACCTGGTGGGAATGTAAATTGGTACAGCCACTATGGAAGACAGTATGGAGGTTTCTCAAAAAAGTAAGGCTAGAATGACCATATGATCCAGCAATTCCTCTTCTAGGTATCTACCTGAAAAATGTGAATACATTTATTTATAAATGTTATATGCACGCCAATGTTAATAGCAACATTATTCACAGTGGCCAGGACATGGAAGTGTCTTACAATAGATGATTGGGTAAAGAAGATATGGTACATATATACAGTAGAATATTATTTAGCAGTAAGGAAAAGTAAAATACTGCCATTCGTGACAACATGGATGGGTCTTGAGATAATCAAGCTAAGCAAAGTAATAGAAAAAGTTTAAAACCATATGGTTTCACTCATATGTAGGATATAAAGCTGAAAGCAGTAAATGAACTAGACAGACAAAAAAACTCATAGACACGGACAACAGTTAAATGGTTACCAGAAGGAAGGGGTGGGGGCAGATAAGGATAAAGGAGGCCAAATATATGGTGAAGGAAGGAGATTCGACTTTGGGAGTTGAACACACAATGCAATATACAGACGATGTATTGTTGATTTGTAACTTAAAACCTATATAATTTTATTAACCGGTGTCACTCCAATAAATTTAATAAAAACGTCTCTGAATATTACTTCCAAATATCTTTTACCTTAGGAGAATGATTAAAAGTTATTAATTTGTTATAAAGTAAAATTAAAACCTTAATTCCAACACTAAACATGATTTCTAACCTTATATATGCAGAGGTCTTAGATATAAAGATATCAAGTGAAGCAGGAAAATGGGAGTACCCAAACTATTAAAACAAAAACACTTCCAGGAAAATACCTTCCTGAATCAATGCAAAAGAGCCAGCATTTATTTAAAATCTACATTATGCCAGGCAGTATTCTAAATGTTCATGAAAGAATTTGAATGTCTTTAGGAAAATGATTCTTTTCTAACATAATGATTATCCATATTACCCAGAATCGCATTTGAACAGAATTGCGCTTTTACAGTATTATATACTTTTTACTCTTCTCCCTGTTTGTCTTATAGGATCTTTTTTTTTTCTTTTTTCTGTTTCTTTCTCTTTTTTTTGGTAAGTATACCAATGAATGATACTAGTAAATGAGAGATTTACTGTATACATATTAAACTTTATCTTAAGGGGCTTAATGCCCAACACATTTTCATCATATCATAATGAGTTATACAAATTATCTAACTATAAATTAACTTTTGTTAATAAAGTGCCTAAATTATTTAAAAAGTTGGATAAGGAATAACTCAAGGATTGGCAAACCGATGTCTTCTTTAATTATTGAAGATAGTGTTTCCTGTACAAAATTCAGATTTCATCATACGTTAGCATTAATAATATATAATGCTAAAGAAACCACACATTATTCTCTTCTTCTAAATAAGGAGTCTGTTTCAATAAGTGACATCTGTGGTTTTATATTGGGTGCTTTTTTGTTTGGTTATTATGTTGCTGTTTGATTATTCCTTCTCCTTATTTAAATATTTAATGAAAGTTTTATCCATCTTGTGCTCAGAGGCTTTAAAGCAAAGGGCATAATTTAAAATATCTAATAAGTAAATAAATGTCAGAATATTGAAATTACATGAGGTATGCAAAATATATTAAAAGTACTGTTTTAATAATGGAATCACAAATTCTGTTTTCTCTTGAGATGACAAAGTGTAAGAAATGAGATTCAAAAGCTATGAAATCTTCAAAATCATGGCTGTGTGGTGCTAATTTTTGTACGTCTATCTGTTGCAGTGTCTTGTGCATAGTATTTAAAAAAAGAAAGATCAGCGATATAAAGTGGATCCTGCTAAAGGTGCTTTCATTAAATTACCAAATATTTCTTTAGCATTTTCCCTGTTTTGTACAACATTGTACGTATTGAATCATGAGAAAATTTTAAAGTCAGAGTTACTTTTATTGCAAATAGGTGGTCTCAAAGTTTTATTAATACCCATATAAGTATTTATAACTAAGTGAATATTATGGGAGGCATTTTACAAAGTGTGATAAAATGTTATAATGGAATGATGAAGGTTGGACTATTAGTGATCTTTTAGGAAGAATACATTGAGAATGAGTATAATAAAGGTTATATTTAAAAGGAAATATTTTCTACTTTAGACATAACTCTTAAATGAAAGGAATTAAGTATAGAAATGCACATATTGAAATTAGAGTTCCACATATTTTGGGAGAATTTTTAAAAATGGTCAGTAAAACTGTAGAGGTAGTGGAGCCAGGCTTCAGTGTCTCCTTGACTATGACTTTTATATTTGAGAAAAATTTGGGGAAACAAGATAGAGAGAAATCACAGCTTATAACATGAAATTTCCTCTGAACTTAGCCTTAACATTTAGTCTCCAGCACTCTGGCTGAGCAGTGGTTCTATTCTGTTGTAATAGTGTTCAGTCAGCTAAAATGGGATTCGTTAGTCAACGAATATTAAATTTAATATTAAAAACACTAAAATACTGAGGATTAGATTGCTAGAGAATATCTTAAAAACTAAAATTTTAGTCCCCGGCGTTTAAAAAAAATTATGTATTTAGGAAATACCCAAATAACTACTAAAATAATGATTATTAATGATTTATTTTCCAGTCCATTCTCTAAGAGAAGGATTTTGAAAATTGTAGCTATGCAACAAATGACATTGTCATTAGATAATTTTAATTAAGTCTGCAGCAGAAGCACTAGATTGGTACCCAGATGCCATGACTGACCAGTGACTTGCTGAAACATGTTACTAATGTTTTTTTAATTAGCTATCTATCCATCCATTCATCCATCCATCTAATCTACCTAATCTATCATATAACTATCATCTGTCATGTTTTTAGAATTAGACTAAAGCTATTAATACTCTCCTCAGAAAAATTAACAACAGATATATAAAGAGAATGTCTATATAATCCCACAAATTGCTTAGAGACATTCAATTTCATTCATAGACCTCCTCTTAGAATCCATGGATGCAGGTCGAAAATTTCCATTCCTTTTCAAAGGGAAAAATGGAATTTCTTACCTACATTTATGCACATGATCCTTAGACCAGTGATATCTCATTTAGGTTCCACTAATTAAATAATTTGATCTAAAATCTCAGTAATTGTATTTATAAATTTATGTACATAATTCTGTGCTGAAATGTTATATGTGTTATAAGATGCATATCAAATCTAAATTTTAAATAATAAAAATAAATTATATTTTCATTTTGTGAATGAATATTATTTTAATCACTTTAGGTATGCTGACTCTATACTGGACAACCTTGTTATAGGTTAGGAAACAAATATAGCAATTTTACCTACATTTTAAATGTTTCTAAATATTTTAAAACTATTTTGCAGTATTTAATTTAAAATCATTGTATGTGTACATGATTTCTGTTCATTTTTATCATGAAACCACATATTATTTGGTTTTAATACAAAATTTTGTTCTGTGTTTAGTTATTCAAAGTTGATTAGTTATTCAGGAATATGTTTGTTTTGGATCTTTAAATTTGAGAATATAGTTATAAGACCATTACAGAAAGACTGAATTCCTGAATTTTGACCGAGTAAAGCTTTCTAGAGCAACTGCATATGCTGACATATGCATTGTGTATCAGAATACATGTGTATCTCTTGGAACTGATATAATAGCCCATTCATTTACTAGCTAGTAAGTACCAAAGCCGGAATTCAAAAACATCTCTGTCTGCCACTAGTGCATTGATATATAATCACTGTTGTATTATATTGACATGCTATCTAAATAGACAATAACTTTAAAATATTATATTAAGAAAAAGTTGTTATATAGAGACCCTATGGACAGGCAGTGCTCATAAAATTACAGATTATACATTTTGATTAACAATCCCACTTAACATGTGATCTTCGATGAGAATGCTGAGTCCTCAGACATGGTTCTCATTTTATAGTTGTGTCATTAGAGTTCACTGCTACACTATGCATACAGCACGCTTAGCACAGGGCCCTGTAAGCACACAGTGTATGCAAATGGTTTGAAAGCTTTTGGCGGTTATGGCAATGAAATCGAGGTAGAGTGCACATTAGAAATTAGACTATAAACTGCTAGTTTATTTTACTTTATTGTCCTCCCTGTCATTCACAATACACTGCACACTCAAGACACAAAATTTTGAATGATCATAAAACAGTAACTCACATGGATTTTTATTACATAATGTTAATAAAAGACAAGAAAATAGAAGAACTCTGTTTTTGGTTTTCTGAATGTATACAAGTATTGTTCGAAGTACACCAAATAAAATGGAGCCCAACAGAAAAGTCATATTTTATTATCTTTATACAATGACAGCTATATCAATACAAATAAAAAATATACTACGGTCATAAACTAAATAGATATAGTTAGCATTGTTTTTATATCCTAAGAGAAATAAGTATATGATTATACGATGAAATAAGGATGAAAAGCCATAGAAGTTGACAGAAAATGTTTGCATATGCTTTTTAAATCTTTTATCGTCAGCACTTTGGAATCCAGCTGTTATTATATTCTGTGAAAATCAACTTTGCTTTCCCATATAAACTAATTTTCAAAAGAAGTATCCATATATCATGCAATTGTCCCTCTGGAAAAATTGGGTTATAAACCTACCGGCAGCTATACCAAAGCTTATGATATTTATTTGCTCTTCACTTAACTGCTATAGATGTGAAAACTACATAAAGCCTATATACATAGAACCAACCATAATTTTAAAAAATAGAAGTTTGGAATCCATGTTATCTGGTAATATATTACATATAATATCAGGGAAAAAAAATCTTCACGTTGAAAATGGCATCTCTTCTAAGAATGATGTGTATATGTATGTACACACATGGACTTTGTGTGATTTTGTATTTGTAATGGAAAAAGATTAATAGTGGTGCATTGGTATATCGCTGCCCCGTTTAAGCTTTCTCCCACAATTTATTAACGTAAATCAGTTATTTTCTGCACATAGACCTTTATTCCAATCAGTCATTTCCCATGTTCCTTGACTTCCTGCTATGAAAAGAATACATGAACAAAGCAAAAGCTCTAGTAACAATGTCTGATAAAATGTCATAAAATGCTTTCAGATATTTTTTTAATAACAAAAACAGCCCATAGTGCATATTAACCACTATTATACTGCAAAAAAAATAAATAAATAATTTCCCCCCCTTTTATTTTTTTACCCCAGTATATTTGTGTAACTCTTGGGTAAGTACGCAGAGGAACTTTTCATCCAGCTCCGATAGTCAAAGATTATAATAAAACTATTATCAGCGTGTTAGTCTTACCTGTGGGAATAAGATGTTTCTGATAAGAGGCCATTGTCTTCATCCTTTTTCTTCCCTACGCTAACTCCAACCTCCTTCTTCCATTTATGTAAACATTGTCATAGAAAAGTCATAGTCAGCTCTCTTCTCCTTTCTGGATCTGTTACCAGTCTTGTTTGTCCCTCACAATTCCTAGGAGAAAATATATACCACAAATTATCAGAATATATGCGTGAATGAGTATATATGTGTGTATACATAACTTCATAAAAACACGAGCGGCCTCAGACATGCTGTCAATGCTTTTGCTTCCATTTATGAGTTGTTTTCTCACTGAGGGAATTTATTGCACTACCTCACAGTCGATGCGTGTGATTCCTTCTTCTGTGTTTTACATTTAAGGCACAATCCTCATAGTGCACAGTACAATCTTAGGTTCATCTATCTTTTCCTTTGGTCTTTCACACTCAGAAAGTTCTCCTCTAGTACTGCTTGGTCTGAGTTCCTCACTTACACCACGAAGTTTTAGAAACATGCACTAAGAACAAGAAAAGGTAGTTTGTCCTTGAGAAATAGCCTTTACAGTATTAGATATATTAATATTTCATGGGTATATTTCAATATGATTTTATCATATTTGTTTAAGTAGTATAAACAAGCAAACCAATTTGACTATAGCGGTAGAGAGGTATTTTTTTAGAAAATGACTTTTTTTGTTTGTTTTGCTTTGTTTCTTTGAGGATATGAAATGACTACTAACTTATATTCATATTGGATTCATTTCTTTAATGACTCCTATATCCTGCCCAAGCCTGGGGTATCAGTTATTCTGTTAAAATAATCATTTTATTTGGCACAAAAATTTATTCCAAGGCTTGAACTTATATGCATGCATAAAACTCCTTTAATTTGTTCTTCCCCACCTGCTCCAGAGGAATTTCAGTATCTCCCCGAACAACTTTGGACCTATGTCACATATCTTGGCTCTTACCCAAGTTTAAGTTTTAAAGTGACTCATTCATCTCCAGATACTGCAGCCACAGGCAAGGACAGACTGGCTTTCTGCTCCATAGCCAGGGTAACAGTATCTGGGATTCACGCAGTTTGGTGTGCGTGCATGTGTGTGTGTAAGCATGTGAAAAAGGAGATTTTACAGCATGACTAACGTTTGCAGATAACTAAGTCAGCCAGAGACTTACTGGCTGTTAATATCATTAAAGAGCATGTTGACCTCAGGATGCAGTAAAGTAGCTGGGGTAATGATGTCTTTGGAATGCCCTTATATTTTGAGGTTTTTCAAAGTTCTAGCTTTTGGCCTTATCTGTTCTCAATTTTTATATGCTTCCTTAGTGATCTTACCCTACTAGCTCCATGGGTTAAAAATGTCATATGTGGTAGTGGCTCACAAATCAATCTCTCCAAACCGCACTAGTGAATGCCACACGATAAAAGCTAAATTTTATTAAGTAACCACTGAATACTAGACAAGAGCCTAAGAACCTTTCATATTTTTACTCATTTACCCCTCTAAGGAAACATAGGATACTATTTTTATCCCCGTTAGAGAAGGAAATTTGCATATATATGTTAGATTTATGTAACCTATTAAAACTCTCAATCCTATTTAACTTGAAATGTTTTAGAGACAGAGCAGTACATCAAAGAAATACCTTAAAAGTGTTTCAGATATCGTGGACTTCTAATATGTGGTTTCTGTATAAGTATGTTCCAATGTTTATAACATGTGAATGACCTCTTACTCTGTCACCATAGTACATGGACAAATCAAACAAAAGCAAGAATTTGAAATCACAGATATTTCCATAATCAGATATAGAACTACATATATTCTGGGTTTGATTCATTTGATATGTGTCATTAGAATAGCAAAATTAAAATACTAATTTTCATCCTTAATTCCTTTACAGAAATAACACTGATAGTAACTCCCTCTGTATCTTTTCACTCTATTTTAACATATATTCCTATGTATATATTACGTGTACATATAAATATGTACATCAGATTTTAATAGCTGCATAGTATTCAATGGCAGAAATACACTCTGTTTTTTTTTAATTATTTAGATTCAGACCCGTATTAGCGTTTGGCGAATAACAAATACACCACAAGTTAGTGACTTAAAGTAATAGCCGTTTATTATTTTACATAGATTTATAAGTAAATCAGATGATTCTACTTATTTGGATTAGGATCGACTCACATCAAGTATGTTTACTTACGTGTCTGTGGAGACCTGATTGGTTGGCTCAGGACTGGCTAATCTGAACTAGCTTTAGCTCGAAAATGCAACTTTGTTCCATGTGGTCTCAAATCCACCAGCAGACTACCTAAGGCTTGTTCATATGGTTGTGACAAAGATCCAAGAGAGCTATCACAAGCAAGTTTCCAAGGAGAAGGTGGAGGATCTGGAGTGATAGCAGAAACATATAGCTGCTGTCTTGGACCCCTCCTTACAGGAAATTTGTTGCTCTGCTGTTGGCAGAAGCAAGTTGGATAGATTAGCACAGAGAAGGCAGGTGGAGGGGGAAACCTTGCAAAGAGCATGTGTACAGGGAGGTATGAAATATTGCAGACACTGACGTAATAAAGTCACACAGAAATTTATTGATTATTTCAAATGTTTCCCTAAAATAAACAGGGCTACAGAGAACATCTTTAATTCTTTTTATATTTGTAGTTTGACAAAATGATTTCACTTTTAGCTCTGGAAAAAAACCAGTGCCAGATCTTTTGTGTATTGAAGTTTGCCAATTCACAAATGACGAATTTTAACAGATATGGAATGGACTTTAAAACAAACAAAAATAACAATACCATTTGCTCTGAATCATGTTAAGATGTCAACAAGTACTATGAACAGGAAGTGATTTTGTTTCTTTACCTGTGGCCACAGGACACCAAAATGAATGTCAGAAACAAAGAACCAATGTTGTGTGAAATGTTGACATTTTCAGGATTTTGGTTCACACTGTTACATTGTTTTTGGAAGATGATTGCCTTCAGGATAGAATCCCCATCATTTTATGTCAAACTTGAAAAATATTAAGTCCAACAGTAAATATTGTCCTTTCAAAATATACACAACTGCCTAGTCCGAAAGTCATCTCTGAGCTAAAAGATTCATTTAATCTAACTTACCAAAAAGTCTAACAGCTGTATATGCGTATTATATTGGAGGTGTTATAAGAAATTCTGTCCTTGAGAGAATGAATGAGTAAAATGATTCAAGTACCCTGCCACCCCACACCCCCCGCCCCCCGCCCAATGTGTGTAACCTTTTAGATTGTACCAGGTTCTTTCAAAAAGTGTTGAAGAAATTGGCCATCCCTTAGCACATTTGAGTGCTATGCCTTGTACCTACCTAGTGTTAGAAATTAATTTTCTTTGTAAATATTTTGCCATCTAATGGTCACTAATAATGTATCATAGTTACTAATCCTAATTAGTGGAGTAGATAATATATCTTTGTCTTCATTGCTAAATTGTTTCTGCATACATTTTGATAAAATATGTTATTTTAGGGTATTCTACTCTGTAGAAGCTTAAACTACGATAGGAATATGAACTCTGGCTGGCATTTTGTTGCAATATTTCTTTTGATTTGGTTTATATTGACTTCTCAAAATAGATAGGTAGATCTGGCTTTACTGTTTTTTTTTTTTTTTTTTTTAGATATGAGGGTTAATGATGTTTATTGAGCAAACATCTCTTTTGCATGAAATAGAAATAGTCCTCATGGCTTTACATTAATTGTCTAGCTAAACATAAATTAGTTTCTTCATTTTTATACTTTTTATGTTAATATTCAAAAGACTAATATTTTTACAATGTTAAGTATTATTACAGGAAATGTTTTATACCTCTCTACTTGGTCAAGTCTTGTTTACATCTTTAATAGTGTTATGATTTGCCTCATATAATATCTGTACATTCTTATGTACATTCCTATTTCCCTTATAACTTTTGTCTCCATTTTTCATAGAATAACTTTATATTTCCTTTTGAAAGTGGTTATTACAACTCTATTAAGAAATAATTAGTTTACTATATTTATCCATCATTTTCACTAATTGTCTTACTCTAGGAATTTTATAAGGTATCTATTTTTATCGTATATGATGATATCATTCATCTATTGTAATGATTTGTCTCCTCCAATAATTATTCCAATTATAATCCTTTCTAATTACAGTGAATTTAGCTTCTTCATAAATAGCTACCAATATTTGTGATAGAGTGTTTATTTCTTCAGAATACTGATAGAAATTGCTTCAGCATTTTTTTATTTAGTGTAAAATCTCTGTTTATTTTTGGCTAACATTCTTTAATATATTTCTGTATTTCTTTTCTGTTACCATGTTCTACTAGTTTACCTACTCTGTTATAATATTCAGGAAGAAAAGCCTAAAGAGCGCCATCTACCAAATTACCATAATTATTAATCTATGCATCTATTTGGTGATTAGAATTTCTAATTTTGAAAAAAATATATATTTAAAGTAGGTAAAATATGCAACATTGCATTTAATCCTGGAAAGGTAGTAGTAGAGAGCAGTAGCAATTGGAAAAGATGTTGTGTGTGGGCCACAAAGCACTGCATTTTTCATAAATTGGAATTAATAGTCCTCCACAGACCAATCAGAAGTAAAGTTCCTTTCTTCCAATTAGATGATTTGTAAGGAGACTCATGAGTCCTTTCTTATCCTACAGAGCAAAATATATTGAATATCAGAAAGATTAGACATATTCTGTTCTAAATAACTTGTTAAATAAATATAGTAGTAAAGAGTTTAATTTTACACACTTTCCATGCGAAAATTTCTTTAGTTACTGCATTATTTTATTTGTAATATAATATAGAACTTGCTTATTCAGTGTGTTTTATAAGTGTGTATTTTTTCCTCTCATCTGATTGTAAACCAATATAATATTATAGATTTTATATTCCACTTAAAGTACTGGGCATACAATTTAAATCAGATTAATTCATTTGATACTTAACCTAGCAATAGGCGAATAGCAATGAATAAAGCAAGAAGAAAAATATTGTCTCTGCCACTAAATATGTTGGTGATATTTTTTTTTAAGTACAAAACAAGTGAGCTGAATGGGAGAGTTGAATTTTCTTGGTTTGCTTTAATTTACAACTTACCCATGCAAAAGGAATTCATTTGCATATATACTCACCAACATTTAAGTAATACTTGTGTTACCACTGAGGTGATGTGAAATCTGGTGTCGCCCCAGTGGCATGGGGGTGGTGGTTGTGTAGTGTCGTGTGGCATCCCTCAGTTGTTACCTGCTGATGCAGCAAAGAATTACAGATCGGTGAGATTTTTAAAAGGTAAGATTTATTGAAAGGACATTTTAGGAGACAGGCCATGCTAAGGAAGGCTGCAACTGGGTGGAATTTGGGAGGTGAAAAGATAAAACAGAATATGCCTCAAGGGAGGAGCAGTTTTCAGCAAAGAGAGCTGTAACAATGCAGAAGTGGGAAGGTCTCTTTATATTTGGGCCTTGATGGGAAGTGTTAGATGATCTTATGTGAGGTTACCTTGAATGACAGTTGGCTGCTATATAACACTTTGCCTACTACGCATATGCTTACCCAGAATTCAGTCCGTTATAATTAGATTCATGAACTTCCAGGCAGAGTCATGGTATTGTAATAATGGTATAATGAGACCGGTTGTGGATGAGTTAGTACTTTCTGTACATGTGTTTGTGGCTGGTTTAGCTAACTTTTATGGTCTTTGTGCTATAGAATTTGGGGTAATTTATAACCGTAAAAGTGAAGTATTCCTGGGAGGTCCTTAAGGAAGGTCTCCAAGGGAAGTTTCCGTGGTTACAGAGCTGGGCCTTCGCCTGACTAACACCCTAACATTTGTACTGTAAAAAGTGAGGTAGGTATGGGCCTATTTTCAGATTTATTCATTTGTCTAAAGAGATGACTGCATTGAGTAACTGCATTTTTGTTGTTGTTGTTGTTGTTATTAGAGACCAAAGGAAGGATTGAGCATAGAATTTAGTCATAATTATTGCAAATATTTCATTGAACTGGTACTATATGCAGATTTCAAGTTCATTAGTGTCAAGTTGCAGCAACAAACTAGGAAATTTGTATAATTCCAAATGATAATTCAGCAAAGCTGAGTAATGCTACTTTATGTTCAGTATGGACCAAACTTTTCCAATAGTTATAAGCTTAGTATAGAATGCTGTCCCATGTTACTGCTTACCAGTTATAACAATTAATTTATTCAGTGCCGTCGCATGTTATCTTCAGTGCTGTATCTGAATTAGGTACAGCATGTCCCCAAACTGCCTGTTCTCATAACAATCTTTAAAAGTTATTTTAAGCTCAAACTCCCATGTACATATTGACAAAATAATAACCCTACCCTAATGATGAATCATGTTGGAAATTGTTTACTTTATTTCATTGAACTTAGAAGAGACTCATAAATCTGTTCAATGAAAGGAGACTGTTAAGGATGTGGATTCACATGCCAGGTAAATATAGGAATAAATTTGACAACTAGACTTATTATAAAAAATGAATAGATTTTATTGGCAGGACAAGACTCTTGTACTAACATATAAAACATAAATGCCATAAAATATATTTAATGACATACATGTAAATTTCCCAAAGTATGCCATTCATTTTCTTCCAAGATTTTGAACTAATTACTAATCACAAATGTTAACATAAATTAATTGTATTTTAAGGTAGACTTTCAATGACATTACGGAGTTATGTAGCCTCATCTAACAATACTCACAATCTGAGTTACCAATGCATAACTGTGAACTTCCTTGTATTAAATAGCTACAGCAAAGATAACGCTTATATTTTTTATCTATAACTATGTTATTGAGAATTTGAGGATTTTTTGAACTTTTATTTTTTCTTTTTAAAACATTTCCCTAGGAAGTGGCTTAGATTTAGAGAATCAGATTTAAGATGATATCTTCTTTCAGTGGCAAAAAGGTTAATCGTGGGTTTTTAGTTTGATGCTGGCCTGTAAAGAGTTTTGAAATAGTCACTCAGGATCTTACAACAAGAAAATTTGGACAAATTTAAAATCAGCGACTTTTTTTTGGACCTGTCCAAGAAGTGAGGTTTCAGGCCAAACTGCAAACCAGAAATCTGTAGACACAGAGGCCTCCAGACGTTCCTGACTGACCTTTACTTATAGCAGAAGCCCCTGAGGCCATCAGATGAGAAGAATATTTATACGGGGCAATTTTTATGGTTTGCTGGAGGCTGAGGAAACACTTGGTGATCACAACCTTCCAGTGGTCCCCAAAATTTCATGGGTATACCTTCAGGAACCCTATCGGGGTCTCCTGGTGAAGATCCAAGAAATAACCCCTTCTAATCTTGGGGAGGGACAGGAAGACTCATTGTGTAACATGCCCGGAGCCTTCTCCTTGACAAAGACGTACTTTCCAGTGGACAAGTTTTAACACACTCCTGCTACACTCCGACTCTCACAGAAAGAGGTGGGTGAGTGGGGCATAATCAGCTGAGTTTAAGGCTACAAAAAAAATAGGTTGGGAACAGAATAGGTGTAAAAGGGAAGAGGAAGCAAGTGGGAAAAAATATGAACACTTGTGTAGATCAAGATCTCAAGACATAGTTCCACTGAAAGGCTGAAATTTAATCGGAAGTTATAGAATGTTCACCCTCTCCCAAATATTACTACCACACTACCACAATGCGAGTAAAATAACTGGAAAGAGCTTCAGGGAAAAGACTCCATCAGACGAAGAATGCTTAGGGAAGCACGAAGTCTAGAAAGTTTAGAAACCTTTGGCCTTATAGCTATACCAAATATTGAACAAGCCTGATCCTGGCCAGAATAACATAAATCTTTCAAGCCTGATCCTGGCCAGAATAACATAAATCTTTGCACTGAAGGCCTACTTACTTTATGTTTTCTCATACCATATGTATTTTTTTTTTATTTAAAAGGCATTTTTAAAAAGTGAGGAACAACCACAGTGTGCAGAGACAAAGCATTCACTAGAACGTAACTCAAAAGTAACACAATTTTAGGAATTTAAAATTACTGATAAATACATTAAGATCTCCCATAGAAAAAGTAGGCAACAACATGCTCAGGCAGATCTACGGTGTAGGAAGAGAAATAAAAACTCTAAGATTCAAAAGAAAATGCTAGAAATAAAAAATCACGTGAAGGAATGAGGGCTACCTTCAGTGGGCTCGTCTGTAGACTCAGGACAGCCAAGGAAAGAGATGACATGAAAGAGAAGTCATCACTTCTAGTCCCATTGCCATGAATACATCGTAATACTTTCAAAGCATTATAAAGGAACACTTTGAAAAATTATGTTCCCATAATTTGATAATTTAGATGAAATTATGTATATAATATGCATGATATACATATCAATTATATATATATATATTTAATCAAGAATTGATAACTTTTCAAAAGAGAACACATAGGTGTACCAGGCCCAGAGATTTCAATGGTGAATTCTCCCAAGTATTTAAAGGAAAAATAATAGCAGCTCTTCACTCTTCTATTACATAGAAACAGAAAGAGGACTTAGCATTTCATCGTATGAGGTCGGCACTGTCCTAATACAAAAACAAAAAGGTTACCAGAAACAAAAGCTATAGACCAATATCAATCGTGGACATAGACACAGAAATCTTCAACAAAATATTAGCAAATCAAATTTACACAAAATTAATTACAACCAAGTGGGATGTATCCAGTTATTGAAAGCCTGTTCAAAATTTGAAAATTAATTGATGTAATTCCTCACATCAGATCAAGAAAAAAATCTGTGATGCATATAAGTGACGCCTAAAAAGTATTTGACAAAACAAAAAATCTCCCCTATTCATGGGAATCAAAGAAAAATTTATCAAACTAGGAATAGAGAGAAAGTCCTTAACTTGATAAAGAGCATCTACAAAATAAATTTATAGCTAAGGTCGTACTAAATTGTGAGAGACTGGATAATTTAGAAGACAGTTTGTCATTTCTTTCTAAACTAAAGTAGTCTTACTGTATGATGCTGCATCCACATTTCTAAGTATTTAGACAAATATTTAAAACCTAATGCCCAGGCAGATTTCTTTCTGGCAAGGTGGTTTACAGATAAGCAAGGGGAGGAACCTAAAGGGATCCATATGGCAATATATTAGAGTCAGTCACATCTTCATGAATTTATGTTTAACTTATTATAGAGATATACATTTACATGTAGAAACATTTATAGACGTGTGTGAATACATGGACTATTAAACCACATGTATTATTATTATTATTATTTTTTGTTCCATCAGCTGCAAAGGCCTAGAATCAAAGATTTCAGTAGCAACAAGCACACATGGTGTCCAGATCTTGGTTTTTAATACCATTTATTAGTAAAACGGACTAGGGCTCTTTAGCAAAATGACTAATTGTATGTAGGACCAGAGTATGAAATACACAAGATGAGCTTAGAACATCTTAAAATACTAGAAATCAAAGAAGTACTCAAAAACAAACAAAAACTACCTCAGACAAATCACCGATGCATAGGACTTCCCAATGATTTATAAAGCTACTCCACCTTCAAGAAAGTGAAGCATAACTCCTCGCTTTTCAAGTGTAGATTTTGCATAGTGACATACAGCATGCTCATGCATTTATGACTGAGTGCTGCCTGAAATAGGATGGACCTAGCTGTGTGTTTCAACTCCGGAGGCTCTCTTCTACATGTTTACATTTATTTTCTGGGACCAGCAAGTTGCCCTGCGTATTCTTCTCATAAAAATAGCAAAGTACAAGTGATCAAGTGGAAAACACACACGCCCGTTAAAGTCTCACTCTGTCCTGTCACTTACAGCTCATACTGCTGGCTTAAGCAAGTCTCATGATAGAATTCAAAGTTAAGAAGTGAGAAATTGTAATCCATTCCCTTAGTGAGAAGTTCTTTAAAGTTACATTACTGAAGATGTATGTGTGGAGTCGCAAGGTAAAGAACGAGTCAATGATGCCAAAAACACATTATGTACTATTTACTTTCTTTCCCGTAATAATATAAGAAGAAAACTAGTCATCACCTATGATATAGATGGATTTAGATATTAGACAACATGGAGCCAAAGAGCTGGGATCTTTGAGAAGGGGAAACATATTGTGAGCCTTATAATCATCACTGTTGTTTGCCAGGAGACACATTCTCCAACAGAGTGTAAATAGCAGAAAACGACCCACAGAATGGTCTCACTGAATTTAGGAGAAAAGTATTAGAGTTCAATGAAGTTGATGCAGCTGGAATTTGTGGAGCAGAGTAGTGAATAGAAGGGATCTATACAGATGAACAGTTACCAAAATCTGCACAGGGTTCCCTTGACTCTGTTAAGGGATAGTGAACTTTGCATGCACATGAGGCTGGGTAAGGTGTTCTGGGAAGCTACATGCTATTAACTCTATGCTATTAAGTCATGATACCATGATTGAAAAATTCTTAAGAGCCTTTACACACATAAACACACACACACGCGCTCGCTCGTGCTCGCTCTTGCGCGTGCGCTCTCTCTCTCTCTGCTGGTCCAGATGTATTGATTAATTCTAGCAAACATTTAAGGAGAACATCATACCAAACCTATTCTAACAGATAATAGAAGAGAAGGGAACATTTCCCAACTTATATTTTCAGCACTATGCTTATATAAATATCAAACAAAGATTAGAAGAAAAGAAAGCTACAGATCAATAAGCCTCAGGAGCATAGACACAAAAATCTTTAATAGAGGATTAAGCAAAACAAATCCAGAAACGTATAAAAATGATCATAGTCAGGCCCAAGTGGGGTTTATCCCAGGAATGCAAGATTAGTAAAACATAAAATCGAGAATCGAACAATGCTATTGACCATATTAGCTGAGTAAAAGAGGCAAAATATTACCTGAATAGATGCAGAAAATTATTTGAAAAATCTAACACCAGTTCATGACTGAATTTTCTTGTTTCTCAGAAAATTTCAATGCTCATACAAAAGCATTTTATTATACCATTTGTCATCAAATCATATCTGATACTCTGTAAGGCTACTTATAGTCGTTATAATACCTTGTGACCAAACCACTATTTTACTACATAACCAGTTACTATTAATGTTGAGTATTTTTTTTTTAATGTTTCATACCTTTTCATTTTTTCTTCTTAGAAGCTTGGTTCTGGTTCTCTAGAGAACCCTAACACATTGCTTTCATATTTTTTTATTTTATATTTTTATTATGTGAGTCTAAATATTTATTTTTCTTACCATCATTCATGGTACCTTGTTAATTTTTAGTGATTGATTTGGAAATTTAAAATTTTGTAAACATTGTCACATTTTAAAAACACTTTTCTTTAAAACCTTGTGTCATTTGTGGAAATGGAAGAAGAGCTTTATATATGGAGCAGTGCTTAGGCTATGATTGGAAGAGAGAAAAATACTTTAAAAATATTATTTCTGTTTGTCGAGTTCCTGAGTGATAACCAAACAGGCCCACTTAAATAGCCATTGCAGAGTTTTTTCAAGCACAATGATAGCGTAAATTTGTTTTTCAAATTCATGTAAGGGTAAACTTATTAGAATATCTTTGTGTGACACATCCCCACTCAGAATTAGAGAAGGAACGAGAGTTTCAGCCCTTCCTTCTGTAAGAGAATTATATTTCCCCTGCATTTGTTAATGCTGACTTTGTGTGTGCTTTCTAATCAGTTGCCCTATGCTTTGCCAAGGTTTCCAAGTTGTGGGCCATTAATGGACAGATATTTCAGAAGCAAACACCAACTTTAGCATTTGATAACATTTTTGCTTCATGATGTCCTATAGTTTCTGGACTCTGAATTTTTATTATTATTTTTACTTTCCTACTAAATTATTCATGTAAAAAGGTTTAAAAAAATTTTTTTTTAATTCATCATTTTTAAATGCATTGTTTGAGGAAGTTTCTAAAGAATATCTTGGATAAAAAATTGCCAGAAAGGAAAGACTCATATTATGAATTTCTTAACCAGTATGGGTAACATCCATTGTGTCCTAGTCATTGGGTGAATGTTAAATTTAAAAAAAGCCTAAAAGAACATAATATGGCTATGCATATGACAAGGCTTATTTTACATATACAGAAAGTTTAGAATTAGAGAAGTTGTTTCTATAGTTTTAACCATGCATTTTTGTATTCAATTTTATAAGCTAAATTGTTACTGAAATAACTATATAATCTAAGTTTCAGAATGGCTAGAAGTGAATGAAAGAGTGAATGAATGTAATGTTTCTAAATAAAATCTTTGGGGAAGTTAGAAAACCGAAATTTCTTTAGGAGGACTGAAGAAAATGACAGTGATATTTGACAAGACAAAGCCAAGATAATGCAACAGCAGCACATTTATATGATTGGATTAAAAAAAGTAATGTTCCCACCCTCTGCCCAGTGGCAAAGGGATGTGTATGAAGAAAGGCATGGAGAAGAATGAAAGAATGATAAAGAGTAGCATGAAATACCCGACTTCTCCTCAGGAGGGTTACGATTCTTTCTTTTCCCTTTGATGAAGTCTCTGTATTGCCTTCGATATTAAATTACAGTTGTCTTTTAATAAAAGCTTTATATTAAATTTTTCTCTCTGCCGAGCACTTCTTAAATGACAAAGGAAAATGGCAGCGTATACTCTCTAGATAGGTGATGTCTTTATTTGGAGAAGAAAAGTAATTTTTGTAATAATGGCTGTCTAGCTACTCTTCAAGCTAAAAGTGGAAAAGCTTTACAGTGTGCTTCTCCTTCACGGCCTGGTAACTGCACGGTTTCTTTTATGTCAGCTCTTGGGTCTTAATCTTCCCTGATGTCCACGAAGACCCTACTACAAGCATAGCCCTTTTGGGGTGCTTCAGTGTGGTGTTAAACTTTGGACATGTGATGTGCCCTTTGGATTGGACCTGGAAATGAAAGCGAAATCCTTAAAATGAAAACATTTCTGTGTCCAGCTCTTCAAAGGCAAATCAGTAAAGGAATTATGGGATCAGTAAAATTTATTGCTATCGTATTAGTTATCTGCAGGCATTATTCATCACACTGATGAATTAACTGATTTGGAGAAAACGAACTTATTTTTTTTAGTGTTTAATTTTGTAAGATCCTTTTAAATTGCTTTTATAATATACATCTACTATTAAGCACAAAAGGGAGTTATTAATGCCCTTTGAAAATTATTCACTAGTGCCTAATATTAGATATGTATGAAAGACTTTTTAAAATCTAATTAAACATAATCTTATAACATTTTTAAAGACAAAAATCAAATATATTGAATATAAAAAACTGTATATGCTGTTGTTTCCCCGGATCTACTCTTAAAAGTATACTGGAAAGATACTTAAAGGCCATGCATTCAAATGCTTTCTTAATTATAGGACAAAAGGTTTGAAAATAACCTAAAATGTTAATTAAATTTAGGCCTCCAAAATGCTCATCTTCTTATTTTTAATTACCTTTGGAAATTAATCTTAAAACAAATTTAATAACTGTCTGGATGAATAACCCTGACTTCAGAAAATATTTCTCGGTGTGTGTCCATTAGCCAAGGCCTCCTTCATGCTATAATTAAACAATTTTTTTCTGACAACTGTTGCTTCGAGAGTCACAGCTCCCAAAGCGTATATCATCTTTTGTCACTTAATTAAAGAAAAAATATTATTTAAATGTTGTATATAAGTCTTTGACATTTAAGAACTTTAAAATTATGAATATCATATTTAATGGTTACTTCTTGTTAGTTACCATGATAAGTGCTTTACATTTATTTAACATTCACAATGACACTATAAAGTGTCACTATTTTTCACATGAGAAGTCTCTGGAGTCCATAATACCTGGATACCTATAATCACTATAATGTGCGTTTTAGATGCCTTCTGTTGGAGAGGAAAAATTTTTTCCTCTGCTCTCTTAGATTCAGTTTTGGGACCAGCCAAATTAAACTGACAAAAGACAGATGAACAGGAGAAAAAGCTTTATTTTGTATGCATGGGGAAGCCAACAAAAGAAGTGGCTGATTCATTAAGTGGTTAAAGTTAAAAGCTATCTACCTAAAGCTATAGAGGAAGAGGGGAAGGGAGAGAAAAAGCTTCTATGGGAAGAATAAATAGGTTTCTTTAGGAAAGATAAATTTTTCCAAGAACAGATGGGAGATCAGAAACCTTGTGATAATATTTGTCTACACAGGTATGAATGGTCTTTCTGTTTCCTTCAGGCCATTAAACTCCCCTGGAGAGAGGATTTATGTAGCCTCAATTCACAGTTTCTGCTTTTAGTCATATAAGGGAAATTCTGAAAAGACTTTTTTTCTGGATCTGTTGAATCTCAGATGTTTTTATCTTAAAATAATCTTTACGCCAACTCAGGTGTCACGTGGGTCCCCGCACTTCATGTGTTTACAGTATAAAAGAGACAATACTGTTGACTACATAACTATTGAATATCCTCATTTGTTTGCAGAAAATCTTGATGTACTGTATTCACGGTGTGTTCCATGAGGAGCAGTGTATAATTCCATTTTATTTATAATCTATAGATACCACAATTATTAGTAACCTGCATTCAATGTCACATATAGGGGATGAGTTCTCTTTCCTGTTATAGGGTATATATTCAAATATCCAATGACCTGTATTATAGATTTTATATTTATAACTTAATTTATAGCAAATTTGCATACCATTGCTCAACCCTTGAGATTCCAGCCACTTGGAGAGGCTTTTATGACCCATGGAGGCAAGAAACTATGTAATTGTTTTGTTATTTTTTTAAATGCCCAATTATACAGTGAAGAGACATCTTAATTTGCCCAGAAAAATCTCAATTTATACCTGCTGCACTGAGGTCCCATAAATGTCCTGGTTTGGATGATAAACTAGGTGGTTATATTCCCTATAAACTCACTTCTGATAGTGTAGTTGTTATCCAACTGACCTTTCTATAAAGGAGAAAAATACTGGGAGACCGTGGCAGGTATCCTGAAATGACAGTCTTCAGTACAATGGAAGAGTGAAAACAAGAGTATGAAAATTGTAACAAAAATAAAATGTGTGTGTGGTCTGTTAAATACTCCCTAAAATATTCTTGAGGTAAAATTTCACAGAACAGATAAACTACATAGGCAGGTGCTGGTGTTTATAAATTGCTTCACAGATTGTGAATGGCAGCGGGTAAATGAGCTCTCAACTTATTTCACGGGGCTAATGCTACTTCTCTGATTGCTGTAAACAATATTGTCTTTTTTTACTTTACTGCAAATCTTTAACACTAAGATCCCAGAGGCAGTGATTTTTAAACTGTGATAAAATGAAATTTCAATACATTGCCAATCATGTCATATTTATATTCACTTTTCAGGATTTTGCTTATTGTATGCAAAAGTCCTACGAGTATGGTCTCATCGATTCTTCCACAAAAGAGTTAACTGAATTTCAAGTAGATTGAAATGATATTTTTCATTCTGGTAATGTCTTTATTCACTAAAAATAAATTTGGGAATGATTTTGTTAAAAATCAACAGAAAATATTAGTTATTATACAACACTTTAAAACATTATTTAATATCACATCTTATGAATTAGATAATTAATCTGGCTTATTTGTTGATTGAGATAATTTAGACTGGTTAAATCTATCAACTTTTCTTATTATTTCTTAACATTTTTTATTTAAGAATATTATGATTAATATTAGGTTTTAAAAATATCTTTGACTTTAATTATTGCAGTATCACTTGGCTTAATTTTCAAAGTCATGTGTCAAGGATAGTCTGTTAATAAAAACTGTTTTAAGTTTCAGCAAAACAGTAACTGCAAATCTAGTCATTTTTCATCGTTATACATAATCTATTTCAATAACACATTTATTCAGTCCTTTAGATGACATCATTATAGTTATTAAGGTTAGAACTTGCTTTTATTTTTTTCTTTTAAAAATACAAAGAAATTTAATTTCTAATATGTTTCAAACAATGAAAATTAAAATCAATTGCTTTTGAAAGAGTCAAATATTCTTGGCATTATATTTATAAGTTTAGTCTAAATTTTTTACTTTTAATGCCATTTTGATTTCCTTTTATGAAATGATATCTACATACAGTGAAGTTTTGAAAATATGAAATATAAACAGATAAAATGCTTTATATAATGCCATCATTCAAAAGTAACTACTACTAATATTTTTATATTTTATGCCATTGTTTTTCCATTGCTGTTGTCATGTTTCATAGTACAGACCCTTATGTGAGAGCTTCCTGTGGTTGTATCTTCCTTCAGCTGGTTTTAGTCCCTCTAATGTCACTTAATTAGGAACCGGGATCACTGGCAATAAAGGTGGTTTATCTGCACAGATTTTCCTTTGGTTCCTTTGAGCCTGCCATTTATTAAACCTGAACCGAAGATCATTTCCTGCCTTGACTTGCCCACTTATGAACCTAAACCAAATTGCCCTAAATAAGATTATTTGACAACTAGGACAGCAGAGAGTACAGCTTTCCAAACGAGTGTCTGAACACTCAGAGACATGCTGGCGATGACAATGTGAGGGTGAGTGTACTGGCACGTGGTGTGTGGATCCAGGGAAGCCGAGCATCCTGTAATGCAGTGGACACTTCCTGCCCCAAAGACAAACCCTTACCGTTGAGAAACAGATTTTAAGAAAAATGTTTGTATTTTTTTTTTTTTAAATCTTACTTTGTTCAAGATGTGAGAATATGTGTTGGATATAAGCATCGTTCCTCTTCTGAATGGCTTTTCAAATTACTTCTCAGTATGCTTCACACATCATGATTGGGGGGAGTGACTTTTTTTTTTCCTAACCGCATTGTAAATAGAACATGTTTCCTCCATTTTCCGATTCGTTTTGTTGTTCTCAGTAAATTCAAGGAATAGGAATATAACAATAGGTGTCTTTTACCAACCTGAATCTCTATCAGAAAATGTTTAAAAGCATATGAAAAAGGAAGAAATGACATGAATGGCACAGTAACGGTTCTAAAAAGAAGAATAGGTCTCGAATAGTCTATGAAAAGGGAAGGGCCATGTGATTCATTACAGAAGAGGATAAGGGTAGGTCTCATTGCCAATAATTAATTGATGGTTATAGGGAATTAAAGATACTCTTATTAATGCTATTTCCTCCAGTCCAAATCACTATCCCAAACTCTAGACTGTTATATTCAATTATTGTCTCAACCTGCTACTTGGATGTTTTTTATATTATCCCAACCATAAAAAGTAAGAAAACTGAATTTGTGGTCAGTCATCCTAAAAACCTGCTTTATCCACTGTCTTCCTCATCCTATTTTACCCAAACTGTCTTTATGTTTATAAAGATTAAGGACATTGGAGTCATCCTCGACTTTTAACTTTTGCAATCCAAGTTAATCACATCAGAAAATTCTATTGGCTCTACCTTAAGGACACACAAAATATGACCACTGCTTACCTTTTTCACTGTTCTAATCCTGGAGCAAGCCACCATCATCTGTTGGATTGTTATCATAGGCTCCAATTAGTCTTTCTATTTTTATTCTTAATCCACAAAGCCTGATTCTATCGTAGCACACAGAATGTTTCTTTAAAAGACCTAAACTTGATCTTGTCATTCTTAGGCCCAAACCCTGCGGTGGCCCTCCATGCCGGGCAGTGGCCTGCTCCGTGAGCTGTCTTACTGTTCTCTGCCTTCGTTCTGCCCCAGGCACGTTGTCTCCTTACTGCTCGAGAAGTCCAGGCAGGCGCTCCTCCACTTTTCAGTCTATGCACTAGAAATCTGCCTGGAATAATCTTACCTTTATGTTCAGGGCCGACTTCTTCACCTCTTTCAAGTCTTTATTCAAATTTTACTTTTTTATGGGTGACTCTAATTAACCAGACTATTTAATAATTCATTTCCTCATAAGCCTGATTTCCCTTAACCTTGTTTTACTTTTCCTTTTTTATTCATATAGTTATTACCTTTAAATAAGATATTTTTATCTGCTTATTAGGTTTAGTTCTTATAACACGTCTTCTGTAACCAGAATGTAAGCTTCAAGGCACCAGAGGTATGGTCCGTTTTATTCAGTGACATAGCTGGGGTGGCAGAAGAGGGTCACACGCCGTAGGTGCTCAGGAAATAGTTGTCGAATGAATGAATGAATGAATGTGAGGCTGAGAGAGGAGATTATCTGTTGAGAATGATTAAAAGATAAGGTGGGATATGCTGGAATTCCTTTTTATCCTGCAATATCAATGTTTCCTTGTTATTATTTTATTGTCAGTATGTAAACGTGTTGCAATTTCTCTGGCCCATAAAGAAAAACCTCTTTGGTCACATATTTTCTTCAAGTACTACCCCTTTTGCCCTACAACACAGCAAAATACTAAAATTTATCTTTTTTTTTTTTTAATCTCTGTATTTCCCCCAGTCTCAGGTGTTTATTAGATTGAAACTGCCCTTTTCAAGCTTCCAACAACTTCCATAAGTCACATGGCAATAGCCACTTATAAATCCTTAATTTATTTTGTTTCTCAAAACATTCGGTACAGTGGCCCTGCCTTTTTCTTGGAAGTATTTCTCTATGCAGTCCCCATCCCCTTATTTTGGTTACTCTATTCATTTAGCGATAAATTTTCCAAAAATTTGTAAGAGTGATTTCTGTGTACTGATTATCATTTATATTTATGGTTGCTTTGCCAACTGTAAGAAACGTTTCCTTATCTTAGATCATTTTGATATACAATTAAGGGAAGAGAAAATTGAACTTGACTGAGAACACACTGTAGGAATTGATTTTTAAGTCTATCGAATTATTGGGATTTTTCCCCCCTCCAGTATTGTTGTAGTTATGCAGACTTCCGCATCACAGAGGTATCTCGTTCCTGTATATACTTTTATTGTAACACTTTTCTTTATCTTGTTTTATCTCTGTTTTTAAAAGATAATTTAGAACATCAACCACCTGAATTCCAGTACTGTGGTTGCTAGGAGAGAGGAAAGTGTCCTGAGACAGAACATTTCTCTTTTTTGGGATTTAAAGTGTAAGTACAAAGGTGAATAGGAAATCCACCTTTTCACTTTAATCTCTTCTGTAGGATGAAACTGTATCCTCAGTATGACTTCATGTCACCGAGTGAACCTGAGCCTTATTTCTATATTCCTTCCACGAGAAAATTAAAAAATAACTTTTTAAGTGGACAAAGATTTTTGAACTTGTTACTCTTTTAACTTATTCATTAGGATCTTACTGACATGTTTCGCAGTGCTAACATTTTTAAAGAAAATGATTTTGCTGCACCTACACGAAAACATATTAAGATTTCAAAACCTTTTATTTGGACTTTTTAAAAAAATATTATAATTAGTTGAAGAAATTGAAATAATCCATTTCAACTTAATCTCTTTTTAAATAAGAGTTTCTGAGTGTATGCATTTATGTACTACACAAATATAAAGTTTATGAAAATTAGTATTTCTCTTGTTTTTATTACTTGCTTTTCTTTAAGGTAAATATGTACACACATGTAAAATTGCATTTTACTATACATTTGGTAAGGCACGAAATAATTCATAAATTAAAAGAATAAGCAAAATTGCAACCTGTCTTTCTCTTGTCAAAGTCAGTATGTCCTGGACAGTGAGGAGATGGTTTATGTACACTATTGCAACAGAGAGAACATACATCAATGATGAACATCTCAGATAAAAGGATAATAAGAGTTAGTATAAGCAAGGGCATTAGTACTGAGTCTAAGGTCAGTTACAGGAGGAGTAGACAGTGAGTCCTGAAGGGCAAAGGTGGTTCTTAGAATATGTGAGCACAGTGTGTTCCTTTGGAATGCAGAAGAGTTGGGAGGGTTTCTTAAGAGCTCCTCTTTTCTGAAAATCCAGAGCTCAGTTAAAGTCTAACATTGCCACTCATTTTAAACCTACTAATCTAAAAAGAAAAAAAAAATATTTAAGACCGTGTTATAAGTTTCATTTAATGAATGACTTTAGCTTATGGCACTTAGAAAAAAACAGCAGACCTTTTACCAAAGACATTTCCTCAGAAAAAAGTTTCCATGAAGGGATTACATTTTGACCTGAGCGTAATTTATTTACGTGATAATCAATATGTGTGGATAAAATTGCATTTGGTTACTTTGTGTCTATTTAATGTCCTCGTCAAAAAATATTAATTTAAACCTCATGCATTTTTAAATCATGCTTACAATTAAATCAGCCAAAAAGAACACCTTAGAACCAAATTATCTCTCAAAAGAATTCGTTTACTAAAAAATAAAAATCTTTTCTGACTTATTTCACGTAGCATGATGATCTCGAGAACCTTATAATTTCACTTATTTGTGAGATATAAAACTGAAAGCAACAAACAAGACAAAAACTTATAGACACAGACAATAGTTTAGTGGTTACCAGAGGGGAAGGGGGGAGGGGGAGGCAGATAAGGGTAAAGGGGTCAAATATATGGTGACAGAGGAGATTTGACTTTGGTGAACACACGATGCAGTATACAGATGATATATTATTGAATTGCCCACTTAAAACCTATATAATTTTATTAACCAATGTCACCCCAATAAATTAAAAAACCCTAAAGTTATTTATAATACATAGCTCTATCTGAATTTCAGTTCTTCGTAACAATCTTTTGTAAGTATATTCATGCAACCTTTTTGTGTGAAACACTGAATGTATCTGGCATCAACTAGTTTGCACACAAATACTGCATTCTATTCTTTTAAGAATGTTGTTCCTAGAAATTTTTATAAGAATCTAAAGAGGTATAGAAATTTTTATTCCATATGTAAAATAGTAGTAAAAAATACAATGCCTTTTAAAGCCTCCTCAGTATTCATCAGAACATTAAACACAAAAACATTCAAATAAATGATGCATACTAATATAAGAAATATTATAAACTATACATGAAAATTGAAGATCAATAATATATTTCAAGAAGTAAGATCTATAAAGTCAATAGAAAAAGATGTTGAGCAGTATAAGAATCACTACTTCACAAGACTGAAAAGATTGAAAAATCAAAATGTCTATCCACAAACACTTATCAATTTATGCACCCAGCTCAGCTTTAAGGAAATATTTAATAATTTTACATTCTTAGATATAGTGTGTGATTAATTTTTCTTTCTGCCTTTCTTTTTCTACTGCCCTATATATACCATCTCTGAATAGATTAGACAAATGACAATGGAGAGTAGAAATTATTGGCAACAATATTTTAAAGGATGAAAGACTAGAAAATATAGATTTATGATCCATCTTGAAAGTCATTTTCTAGAGGACTGGATATTTATAGGAATATTTGCTGCATAAAAATTTACTAAACTTTTTAACCACATTTAGTATTTAATAGGTGTAAGGCAATGTGCACAATTTCTGTAACAGGATTCCAGTTTCTTAAACTCACTGCCTATGAAGCCTGAGATGGAATGCAAAAGAATATTGACAACCACTGAAACTAAATTATAATATAAGCAGTCATTGACAAAAGATAAAATATATCTATGTAAATTTAATTAAAAAGGAATAAATATAAAGATTAAAAAAGCATTTAATCTATAACAAAGTATAAATATAGTCTGATATTCTTGCTTTACAATAAAATAGTTTTATTAATGGAATAAATAATTGTGAAGAGAAATATGAATGAATACATTTTACCAGTGGGAAATAGTACCTTTTAAATAGCAACCATATCTAGAAATAATTGTTTTGATTTAGTTTTAAATGATTCAGTTATAACCTAGGATATAAGCACACGTCTATAGGTTTAATATCTCAGAGAGAAATACCTATTTGACCTAATTAAAATTTGATTTTTACATTTGTTCTTCATATTAAGTCCTTCCAAGAAAAAAACTGAATATAAATGTCCTGTAGGGTTAATAGAATAACCCAAAACATAAGCCCAAAGGCACAGCAACTTCAAAGCTATGATCTGCTGAAAACCTGTATCTGATGCCATGAAAATTATCCTTATAAAATCCATATGAAAAGATAAAATAGTAAAAACAAATTAACTACAAATAGTATTGAATAATGTGTATATGGGAAATGAAATTTAAATTATGACATAAAATGTTAACTAAAGTAGATCTTTTAATTCTAATTATACACACACACACACGCATTTTATATCAGTATATGGTGATCAGATTATTTTTGCATTAGAATTCAAAAAAGCGAATTAAGTGGATAATGATTTTGTAAGCTTACTGATGTCTTCCAAAGTTTCAGAGACTTATGGGGGAAATTTCAATACATTGTTTATATTTGATCACATTTTTTTCCAGAGAAGTAGGTACAAGTATTTTCTGTTAGTAAAGCAGTTGAGTTGACTCTCAGAAAGTAAAGTAGGTGTGTAAACTTCAATAACTTATACTATTAAATGTTGTATACTATACATTATTTAAGTTCATAGAAATTAACTCCAAAGCAAGAAAAAATGCTTTCAGTCAAAAACAGGGCTGAAACGGTGAAAAATAGTTTGTTGAAGAGACATACAGCTATCTAGATCAGTGATTCTTAAACTTTAGCATGCAAAAAAAGGACATAGAGGGTTGGTTAAACACTGATTTTTTTTTTTTGGCTATATCCTCAGAGTTTCTAATTCAATACCTCTGGCCTGGAGTTCAGAAATTTGCATTTATGACAAGTTTTCAGGTAATATTTGTGCTGGTCGAGGGACTGCTGTGAGAGAATCACTGATCCAGACCCTTTTCCTGAGGAAGAGGTCTGCCTTCAAAGCTGAATGACCTGGGTGATAATAACTGTCTTACAGATGAAAAATAAATTTATGTGCAAGTTACAAGATGCATAGACAGTGTTTGCAGCTTCAATACCAAGGTATTAATGAGAATATCACTCTGAGATTACCTGATTATTTGTTTGGACTAGAAAAGGAAGGCTTCGCCGACCCAGACTGTGGCCATGCTTCAAGGCAATTAGCTGTTCCACAAGATGTCACTGGGAGCAGGGCATCTGGTTGAAATTTCAAAGTATGTTTTTATGTAAGAGATGTAACATGAATTCATAAGTAGGACTTTATTAATATTAAAACCCCTTCTCTGTGAAAGACACTTAAGAAAATGAAAAGAAAATGTATAGACTTAATTAAAAAGCAACATTTGTGTAACACATATCTGATAAGTATTTGATTTCTAAACTAAAGAGCTCTCTCAATTTAGTAGTAAGAAAACAAGCTAATTAAAAAAGAAAAATGAGCAAAAAGACTTGAACCTCAGTTTCACCAAAGAAGAGAGATGGATGACAAACAAATGAAAAGATGCCGACTGTCATTAGTTATTATGAAGAAGAAAATCTAAAACAGGAGATTCAGCATATATTAGAATGGTTCAGAAACTGACAATGCCAATTATTGGTAAGGGTGGGAACCATTGGAATTCTCCATTCTAGTGAGAATGCAAATGGCATACTTCGGGAAACAGTTTTAAGTTACTTATAACTAAACATATGCTTATCATATGATCCACAATCCTATTCCTAAGTCTTTATTCAAGAGAAGTAAAAACATATATCCAAAACAAAGATCTGTAAATGAAGCTTTCACAGTGGCCGGTACCAGTTTACACCTGCTCCAGCCGTACTCTTTCTCCACATCCCCACCACCACTCGCTCTGTGCTCTTGACAGGAGCCGCTCTTATGGATGTGAGGTGGTATCTCACATTCTTATGAGCATTTCCCTAATTACTAGTATTGTTAAACACCTTTTCATGTGCTTATAGACCATTCGTATATATTCTTGGGAAACAGTCTATTCAAGTCTTTTCACCATGTTTTAATCGAATTGTTTTTGTTATTTTTGAGTTTTAGGAGTTCCCTATATATTCTGGTTATTAATCCCGTATCAGATTTAAGATTTGCAAATATTTTCTCCACAGAATGGAGTTGCCTTTTTACTCTGTGGATAGTGACTTTCAACACACAATTTTTTTTTTTTTTATCTTTCATGAACTACATTTTATCTGTTTTTTCTTTTGTCACCAGTGCCTTTGGTGTCGTGTTCAATAAATTGTTGTCAAATTCAGTGTTGTGAGGCATTTGTCCTATGTTTCTTCTAAGAGTTTGGTTGCTTTAGGTCTTGAATTTGGTGTTTGATCTATTTTAATATTTGTACATGGTAATGGTATTTTTTATTTTTAAAATAAAGGTGACTAAAATTCATGCCAAATAAAGTATTTCATTTTAAGGACATATTTTTAAATTATTTTTTTGACTCTATATTATTCACATAAAAATAGTCCAGTCAGTATTATCTCTTATTCTTCTTGTGTGATACTGAAAATAGGGAAAGGGTTAAAAGGTATTTCTCCCTGTAATGTTGTATTAGAACTATGTATATAGGCTGGGAAGGGAATATGTCATTTTAAAAGACTCAATTTTCAGAGACACCTATTTAGAATATTGGCCTGATTGAAAGTCATCATTAAAAGACATTTATTAAGCTAGCAACTGACAGAAATAATAGGATTTGAATAAATAGGTATATGAATTTATCAGAGGAAAGCCAATTTTGGGTCTTCGGAGAGTGTATTAAATAAATTTGTGAAAAGAGTAGCGAATGTTCAGGAGAAAAACACCACGTATAGAAAATGGACTAATGGATGTTCAAATGGGTTGAAATATTTAAAAAAGGAAAGAAACAATCTTCAAAATTTCTACTTGATGGTACAAGTGACAAAAAAACTAATTTGAAATATATGAGTATTTCTACAAACATGATTTAAACTTTTCTGTATGTTGTTTCAGAGATCAAGTTCCGGTTGTTAATGTTTACATATCTTCACAATTAAGAACTGAGAGCAGTATTAATAATTGATAAAAATGATGTTAGTGATTTTTGTTTCCATGACTATAAAGATAGGCACTTTAAATACTTATTAATATATTTAGGGATTTGAACTATAGGAGGAAAATAGGTTAATTCACTAGAGTTCAAGGTTTTTAATGAAGAGCCTCTCCTATTAATTCAAACATTTCCACTTTGACAAAGTTAGCAGTTATGCTATAATGAACTCTCCTATGTTTATATACTGCTTTTTAAAAATATAAAGGGTGTAAAACAATTTCAAGGATTTTAGTTCAGTCTGTTTGCTTTTTAGTCAGTGCCTTTTGGCATGCACTTCTTGAACGAATACTCTTTGCCTCCGTAGCTTTCTTTGAGTGAGGGTTATATCTAGCCATTCCAGAGGAATCGCTTGATGTCCTTTCAGACTTTTGACATACAGTCGACATGTTGAAAATTACTTTATAAAAAGACATTATGCTATGAGAGGAAAATTGAGAGACTTTCTACTCAAAAATGGGTATTACTTAAATATAATGTATGTTTATAATCGTATAAACTGAGACATCTCTGTTCAGGGTTATGGGGGTGTCTGTCACTGACAACATGTTACTTCCAAAGTCACTCTAATCAGTAGCCATCAGCTTGGTAAAAGGACAAAGAACACGGCTGATTGATTTTTGGATATACTTCTGGATTGGACCAGGGAGGGAACACATCACTTCTGCCCATATCTCATTTACTCTAATACCATTATTATAGTCACCTGGCTGCAAGGGGTACTGGGAAGTATGATTTATCTCCATGTACAGAGAAAGGAAATCAGCTATGATAAGCAGCAAGTATCAAGCTCTTTTGTGTCTTTTTTTTTTTTAATTTTAAGGTGTAGGATTAGGGATAATAAAAAAATTAGGAGAGTATTTAATAATGCCATATAAATGAAATGAAAAGATTTGCTTTTCTCATAGCCAGCCATGACTCCCATTCTAAAGAAAATGAACACTTTAATTGGTATTAATAAGGAATCATCTTAGCAGAAATGGACTTAGCCCATAATGGTTAAATACATATGAAGCAAAATCCCATATATGAAATAAGAAAAGAAGGCTTAGTAGGAGTTTGTTGAAGAGTCCAGAAAAACTGGTCTTTCTAAACTTTATTTAAACATCTGCTTAAAGCATTTAATTGGCTCCCATTGCTCTTCAGGTAGAGACCTAAATCTTTAATATTGGTTCTGTGCCCTGTTTTGTCTACGTCTCGTTGTTGCTCATTAGCTTCACTTGTTTCCCATGTTTTATTCATGTAATGTTTTATACTTTACTGTTCCAAACCCAGTACTACATAAGACATTTGTACAAAATATGTGAAAAGCAACTTTACATGAATATTTCCCTTAATGAACTGATCCGAATTTTCAACTCAAATGCCATTTTATCAAAAAAGTCTTGCTTTATCAGATTACATTAATGTCCATCATATCTCACGATTGTCTGTGAGTCTCCTCTCTAGCACTTGTCAGACTAGGAAGTTATATATTTATATAATCATTGAATTAAGACCTCTCTCCAATTAGACTTCAAGTTTCGTGAGCCATAGGGCTGTGTCTGATTTACTCAGAGTGCATCCCTAGCTCCTAATGTATTAAATGATACATGGCAGAGTTATGTAAATAATTGATGAGTATGTGGATCTTAAAAATATGTATGGTAGATTTCATCTTCATAGTAGTTCTCCCCATTGAACTGTACTGTCCTTTTTAAATAATATTCACAAAAACAAGGACATTATTTCTTTATGGCTACACTTTACATGCTATTTACATTAAAACATAGATGAATGATATTCCTAGGGGTCAGACAACGTAATATAGCTGAGTGAGCAATGTGTAAACCACCTGGAATGTTAAACTATAATTTGTATTGATACAAAAGGCAGAGATGCAAGATAAAATGAAAGCTGGCTTCAGAAATTCTAACACACCCAAAAAATTTACGTAAAATAGAATATTTAATAACTGATTCTTCCAGTGTAATGGTGAGAAAAAAAAAATCTCATAGACTCATTAAGTTTGCAATTTTTAAAACTTGAAGGTTCTATAAAACATCTGAAATGGTTGCATGATCATAGACTTCTGTGGATTAACTTAAAATCTCTTCTCTAGTTACCAGTACAAAAGCCAATGAGAGCTATAGCTTTTGAGAAGATTCAAATAGAAAACAATCGTTTGCCAAATCTTCTGATACCGAGTTCCACAAGCATATTCATGTGCCCGTTTTTCATCTCTAACCTAAACTCCAGTGAACATTTACCTCGAAGGAACCAATAATAAATTCAAAGAGAAGAGAGAATCGATAGGATGAGAATAAAAGATCAACATCTGCCCCAGGTCTTCTCATACAAGTGTATGCAAGCAATTACAGACTGCGCAACTGAGATAGGAGTTTACAATCTCATTGCAAATCTTTGAAGAACTCCATACTTCAGTCCTTTTATTTCTATGTGACTTAATCTATGTTCATGTTCGAACATGTCCTCTGGATTCTTCAGAGCTGATTTATTTTCCTAATGTCATATGTGCCTCAGGCAGCATCCAGCTATCAGGTCCCTGCACGCCTAGGAGCTAATTGGCGGAACCGCTTTTCATAAAATATTCATAACAGGAGCTATTTCTAAAGTTAATTTCAAAATGATTTCTCTTTGCATTTTAATCTCATATGTTGCCAGTGAAATTTTATGTGATATCTCTACTTACAGACAAACTCAAAAGGTATTGCGAATTATGAACTTCCCTTAGAAAAATAATGTGACTTCACAGTCAGTGGGACTGTTCCGTACCGTGACGTGGCTTTACTGAGTCGACAGGAGCCACCGATCGCAGAGGACACTATAAGAACTTATACGTTTGCTTTTTTTGAAAACACTTTGATGTTTTCAAGTAAAATGTTTTATTTTCTATAAGTCCTTTGGTTTTTAAAAAATGATGCTGTACGAAAAGTTAGCACATCTATTTTTTTAAATTTCATTTGTATTTTTAAGTAGTTACATAATTGTATACTTCTAAAAAAAATTATTCTGCTATGATATCATGGAATTTTAAGAGTTCTGAAATTCCTTGTAAATAATTTTTTTCATTTGAGGACACACCCAAATTCTAGTTCTAATAGAATTTAATTGATATTTTAATGCTCAATTTTTAATTAACAGAATTAGAATAGTAATATTAACATCATAGTATTAATAAGGTAATTATATTGGGTGATATATTGTAAATTCCTCCAAAAATTAAAATTCCAATAAATACGATCAATCCCAACATTACATTTAAGGGGATTATTTATAAATTTAGATTAAAATCTACACTTCGTAAATGTTTTCTTTTGTTCTGCTTTTCCTTCGTTTCTCTTCCTTTTCTATTTCGTGTCAATCAAGCATTTTTTAATGATTCCTTTTTATCATCTAAGTTGATTTATTATTTATACCTCTTTTAAAAATGTTTTTAGTGATTTCCTAGAGTTTAAAATTGACATGTTTAAGTCATCAGGATCCAAATTCAAATAACACGTTCTCATTTTCCCTAGAGAGTAATGACTTTACATTATATTCCTTATTTCTTCTCCCATGCTTTCTGCTATTTTTCTTCTATTCTCTAATTTTATGTACACTATAAATATACATACAATGCCTTGCCATACATGTATACAATGCATTGCTACAATATTTGCTTTAGATAGTTTATTTTCAGTACCATTTACTCTATTTTTCTTAGACCCAGATGTAAGTCTGGTTTCATATTCTGTCTAACAGAAGAGTTTCCGTTAACATTAATTGTGTAGTAGGTCTGCTGGTGTGGGTTCTCTAGGTTTTTGTTCAACTGAGAATTTCTTTGTCTTATATTTTTGTAAGGAAGTGTCACTGTAAGTAGACCTTTTTTTTTTTTTTTTTTTCTTTAAACACTTGTAAGATGTCACGCCTTTGTTTCCTGGCTTGTACGACTGTTCCAAAGATGTCTGCAGTAATTCCTGTCTCCACCCCTCTTGATGTAACATTTCTTTTTTATCTTACTGCCTTCATGGTTTTTTCTTTTTCTTTTGTTTTCAGGAGTTTCAATATAATATGCGTAGGTTTGGGCACACTGTTTGCTAGCTTCATTGCATTTATCTTGGTGATTTTTTTGAGCTTCTCTAACCTCTTTTCATGTCTGGCATTTGTCTGGAACTCAGCTGAGCTGGAGAGAGCTGGCTTTCCAAGCGTTAGAGTGGCTGATTAAAGTAACAAGCTGGAAGGGAAATAACAACCAAGCTCTAATAACTTGTTGCTCTGATAGAAAGCTCAGTTTTATTTTCCTCAGTGGAATACTATGTCTGTTGAGGGTTAAGTGGATCAGCCCAGACATAGGGTTCTTCTCCCTGTTGAGGGAGCCTGGAAAAAATGAATCCTGTGTTTTTATGGACCCAGGCAGCAGGGGGAGGAAGAGGAAGATGAGCCAGGAGTGGAAAATAACTGACTCAGAGTGGAGGAAAATGTATATGTTTCCCTGATAAGACCTTAAAATGGAGGTGTCTTGCCTAGGAGAGCAGATATGATAAAAGCGTGGCCAGCCTTGGGGGCTCCAGTGTGCCTGACTGCAGCTCCCTTCGGAGACAGCAGGGCACTGGCTGTGCGTGGGGCTGGTGTGGGGCTCGCCACTTTCCCTGTGACGCTTGCCAGGCGAAGCCTACGTAATGTTCCATAGCCACGTCTGAAAACTCACACAGGAGCTGAGCTCTTCAACATTAATTTTAAAAATCTTCAGTTATAACTTTTCCAAATATTTCTTCTCCTTTTTTTTTTTCGCTTTCTACTCCTGGAAATATAATTACTCACGTTAGAACAATCGATTTAGTTCTACAGCTGTTGGATGTCCTGCTTTTGCTCCGCACGCTGACAGCTTTTTGTTTCATTTTCTGTTTGTTTATTTATTTTAAGTTTTTAAAATTAGTTTCAAGTATACAGTACATTGGTTAGACATCTATATAGTTGATAAAACGATCCCTTTAATTGCTCCCTCCCTCCCCTGGCCCTCCACTTAGCCATCATATTAATGCTGACTGCGTTCCCTCTGCTGTTCTCCCCATCCCCGTGACCAACTATCAACTGCTAATTTGTACTTCTTTAACCCTTCACCCCATTCTCCCAGGCCCTGAACCCCTTCCCGTGTGTCCATCACCAAATTGTCCGCTAAATTTGTGAGTCTGTTTTTGGTTAGTTCATTTTTTTTTTTTAATGGCTGAGTAATAATATTCCATTGTATATGTGAACCATAATTTCTTTTTCCAATCATTTGTCGATGGGTATTTAGGTTGCTTCCATATCTCAGCTATTATAAATTGTGCTGCCATGAATATTGAGGTGCATAGATCTTTACAAATTATTGTTTTGATTTTCTTTGGATAAATACCGAGAAGTGCAATTGCTGGGTCAAAAGGTATATCTATTTTTAATTTTTTGAGAAACCTCCATACTATTTGCCATAGCAGCTGAAGCAATTTGCAATCCCACCAACAATGTATGAGGGTTCCCTTTTCTCCATATCCTCGCCGACACTGGTTGTTTTTTGATTTATTGATGATAGCCATTCTGACAGGTGTGAGGTGATAACTCATTGTAGTTTTAATTTGCGTTTCTCTGATGATTAGTGACCTTAAGCATCTTTTCATATGTCTATTAGCCATTCATATTTCCTCTTTGGAGAAGTATCTGTTTAGGTCTTCTGCCCATTTTTTAATTGTATTGGTTTTTTTTGTTGTTGAGTTGTATAAGTTCCTTATATATTTTGGATATTAACCCCTTATCAGATGTATTATTAGCTAGTACTTTCTTCAGTCAGTTGTCTTTTTGTTTTGTTGATGGTTTCCTTTGCTGTACAAAAACTTTTTAGTTTGATGTAATCCCTTTTGTTTATTTTTTTCTTTTGTTTCCCTCGCTCAAGGAGATATTTCTGAAAAATTCCTGTTAGTAATATCAGAGAGTTTACTGCTTATGTTTTCTTCTAGAAGTTTTATGGTTTCGAATCTTACACTTAAGTCTTTAATCCATTTTGAGTCTATTCTTGTATACAGTGTAAGAAGGTACTCCAGCTTTTTTTTTTTTTTTTGCATGTATCTGACCAATTTTCCCAACACCATTTATTGAAAAGACTGTCTATACCTTACTGTACAGCCTTACCTCCATTGTCATATATTAAGTGAGTGTATAGGTGTGGATTTATTTCTTGGCTCTCTATTCTGTTCCATTGATCAGTGTATGTTTTTATGCCAGTACCATACTTGTAGCATTGTAGTATAGTTTGACATAAGGTAGTAAGATACCTCCAACTATGTTCTTCTTTCTCAATATTGCTGTGGCTATTTGGGGTATTTTATGGCTCCATATAAATTTTAGGATTATTTGTTCTAGCTCTCTGAAAAATGTCATTGGTATTTTGATAGGGATTGCATCAAAGCTATAGATTCCTTTGGGTAGTATGGCCATTTTAACGACGTTGATTCTTCCTACCTATGAACACGGAATATGCTTCCATTTATTTGTATCTTCTTCAATTTCTTTTTTCAATGACATATAATTTTCTGAAAACAAGTCCTTTACCTTCTTAGTTAATTTGATTCCTAGGTATTTTGTAGTTTTTGGTGCAATTGTAAATGGATTTTCTTAATTTCTCTTAAAGTTTATCATCGGTGTATAAAATGCCACTGACTTCTGAATATTTATTTTGTAACCTGCTACTTTACTGAATTCATTGATCAATTCTAAAAGTGTTTGGTGGAATCTTTAGGATTCTCTTTATATAGTATCGTGTCATTGGCAAATATCAAAAGTTTTACTTTTTCCTTTCCAATTCGGATGCCTTTTATTTCTCGTTCTTGTCTTATTGCTGTGGCTAAGATTTCCAATACAGTGTTGAAGAGGAGTGGTGAAAGTAGGCATCCTTGTTCTGTTCCTGATCTTAAGAAAAATGCTTTTAGCCTTTCCCCATTGAGTATGATGTTAGCTGTAGGTTTGTCATATATGGCCTTTATTATGTTGTGGTATGGCGCCTCTATTCCCACTTTGCTGATAGTTTTATCATAAATGGACATTGGATTTTGTCGAACACTTTTTCTGCATCTATTGATATGATCATATGGTTTTTATCTTTCGATTTGTTAATGTGGTGTATCACATTACTTGATTTGCAGATATTGTACAAACCTTGCATCACAGGAACGATCATGGTGTATGATATTTTTAATGTATTGCTGAATTCGGCTTGCGAATATTTCGTTGAAGATTTTTGCATCAATGTTCATAAGAGATATCGGCCTGTAGTTTTCTTTTCTTGTAATATCTTTGTCTGGTTTTGGAATCAAGGCAATGGTTGCCTCATAAAAGGAGTTAGGGATCCTTCCCTCTTTTTGAATTTTTTGGAGTAGTCTGAGAAGAATAGATGATAATTCTTCTTTGAATGTTTGGTAAAATTCTCCTATGAAGCCATCTGGTCCAGGACTTTTGTTTTGGAGAGGTTTTTGATTACTGATTCTATTTCATTGGTGGTAATTGGTCAGTTAAGATTTTCTGTTTCTTCTTGACTCAGTCTTGGGAGATTGTATATTTCTAGAAATGTGTCTGTTTCTTCCAGATTTTCCAATTTGTTGGCATATAATTGCTCATAGTATTTTCTTATGAGCCATTGTATATCTATGGAGTCCATGGTTATTTCTCCTCTTTCATTTCTAATTTTATTTATTTGAGTCTTCTCTCTTTTTTCCTTGATAAGTCTGGCTAAGGGTCTGCCAATTTTGTTTATTCTTTCAAGAACCAGCTCTTGGTTTCATTAATCTTTTGTATTGTTTTTCTAGAATCTTATTTCATTTATTTCCACTCTGATTTTTATTGTTTCTTTCCTTCTATTCACTTTGGGCTTTGTTTGCTGCTCTTTTTCTAGTTCTTTTAATTATAAGGTTAGATTGTTTATTTGAGATTTTTCTTCTTTCTTGAAGTAGGCCTGTATTGCTGTAAATTTCCCTTAGGATTGCTTTCACTGTGTCCCATAAATTTTGAGTCGCTCTGTTTTTATTCTCATTGTCTCTAGGTATCTTTTGATTTCTTCCTTGATCTCATTAATAACCCATTCATTGGGTTAGTAACATGTTATTTAGCCTCCATATGTTTGTGTATTTTCCAGTTTTTTTTTTTCCTTGTAGTCAATATCTAGTTTCATACCATTATGATCTGATAAAATGTTTGATATGATTTCAATCTTCTTAAATTTATTGATACTTGATTAGTATCCAAATATGTTGTCTGTCCTTGAAAATATTTCATGTGCACTTGAGAAGAATGTATATTTTGCTGCTTTGGGGTAAAATGCTCTGAAAATATCTATTAAATATATCCGTTCTAATGTGTCTTTTAGGCCCATTGTTTTCTTGTTGATTCTTTGCCTGGAAGATCTGTCCATTGGTGTCAATGAGGTGTTAAAGTCTCCTATAATAAGTGTATTACTATTGATCTCTCCTTTTATGTTGGTTAATAATTGCTTTATGTATGTAGGTGCTCCTATGTTGGGTGCGTATATGTTTGCTAAGGTTATGTCCTCTCGATTTATTGATCCCTTTATCATTATGTAATGTCATTTTTTTGTCTCTTATTATAACCTTTGTTGTGAAGTCTGTTGTATCTGATATAAGTATTGTAAGTATTGCTATTCTGGCTTTTTTTTTTTTTTCCATTTCTGTTTGTATGAAATATCTTTTTCCATCCCTTTACTTTCAGTCTGTGAGGGTCATTTGATCTGAAGTGGGTCTCTTGTAGACACCATATGCATGGGTCTTGTTTTCTTATTCATTTGGTTACCCTATGTCTTTTGATTGGAGCATTACATCCATTTACATTTAAAGTGATTACTGATAGGTACATCCTTACTGCCATTTTATTATTCCTATTCGTTATTTCTATTTTCTTTTTTACTCCTCTTTTTACAGAAGTCCCTTTAACATTTCTTGTAATACTGGCTTGTTGGCGATGAATTCCTTAAGCTTTTACCCGTCAAGGAAGCTCATTATCTCACCTTCCATTTTAATCGAAAGCCTTGCTGGGCAGAGTATTCGTAGTTGTGGGTTCTTGTTTCATATAACTTTGAATATTTCTTGTTATTCCCTTAAGGCCTGCAAAGTTTCAATAGAAAAGTCAGCAGACATTCTTATGGGGGGGGGGGGGTACCCTTGTAAGTAACTAGCTTCCTTTCTCTTGCTGCTTTTAAGATTCTCTCTTTGTCTTTGACCTTTGGCATTTTTATCGTGATTTGTTTTGGTATAGGTCTGTTGGAATTCCTCTTGTTTGGAACTCTCTGTGCTTCCTGAATTTGTATGTCTAAGTCCTTTGCCAGGTTAGGGAAGTTTTCTGTCATTATTTCTTCAAATAGATTCTCAATCCCTTGCTCTTTCTTTTCCTTTTCAGGTACGCCTGTGATCCGGATATTTTTAGGCTTCATGTTGTCCCAGTGGTCTCTTATACTATCCTTGTTTTTTAAATTATTTTTTCTTTTTATTGTTCTGATTGGGTGTGTTGTGCTACCTTGTCTTCGAATTCACTGTTTTGATCTCCTGCTTCGTTCAATCTACTGTTGAATCCTTCTAGGATATTCTTCATTTCAGTTATTGTATTCCTCATTTCTGTCCAGTTCTTTTTTTATGATTTCTATGTCCTTTTTTATGCTTACTACCTCTCATTGTTGAGGTTCTCATTGTGCTCATCCATTCTCCCCATAAGTTCATTAAGCATCCTTTTAACCATTATTTTGCACTCTGTCTCTGGTAGATTGTTTGCCGCCATTTCATTTAGCTTATTTTTTGGAGTTTTCTCCTATTGTTTTATTTGTGGTATATTTCCTTGTTTTCTCATTTTTTTTAGCCTCTCTGTGTTCTCTTCTATGTGACAGGAATAGTTCTTTTGTATCTCAATCTTAGCCAGATGGCCCAATGTGGAAGGTGTCCTGCGTGGCCCAGTGGCACACTCTCCCTGATCTCTTATGCTGGGAGCTCTGGATGTGACCTTTGTGTGGGCTGTGTTTGAATTTCTGTTGTTGCCAAGCCTTTATTGTTAGTAGATCAGTGGATGGGATTAATACTCTGGCTGACTAATTGTGGAAAATGGCTGCGCCCACAGAGTAAGTGTTGTTGTGTGGGGGCTGACCCCACGGAGTGGGGTTGCCCTAACAGTGTTGTATAATTATTGCAACCACCCTTTTTGTGTATCACTGATGGGACTAGTCAGGAGTTGCACCATTGTGGTCCGACACCAGCCTCCAGATGCGTTGTGGCCCCCTTGGAGGGGCTTCCCTGTAGGCCAAGGTCAGCTGCTGCTTTTGATTGCTCAGGGCTACCCAGTGAGAATACTACAAAGTGATCCACAGATAGTAGTTGCCTATGTTGGTTTGGCTTCTGTGTGGCTCCTTTATCTTATCAGACATAAGTGTTATGATCAGCTGGACTTCAGGTGATTCTCCACATTGTTATTTTATAATTTGATTGTAATTTCAGTGCAGACCTGGGAGGAGATGAACTGTGCTTTTATGTAGTCCACCATCTTCCCTACACACACTGACACTTTTCTTTGTGTTTTTACTTAGGTAATTTCTATTGAATAATCATTAAGTTCACTAATTATTTCCTCGGCAATGTCAATTATACCGATGGACCTATTGAAGGCTTTCTTCATCTCTAGTCCTACATTTTTTTTTGATTCTTTATGATTTCCATCTCTAGTGAAATTACCCAGATGATCATGTATGTTGTCCTCCTAGAGCTTTTATAGCTTCAAATGTATTAATCATAGTTGTATAAAATTCCCTACTAGATAGTCAGATAGTTCTAACATCTGTCTCACATCAGAGTCTGGTTATTATGATTGCTCTTTCTCTTGGGAGTATTTTTGTTTTGTCTTTTTGGGTACCTTATAATTTTTGGTTGAATGCCAGACGTGGTAGGTAGAGTAGGGACACCGAGTTAATAGTTTTATGCTTCAGCATAGTCACAGCTGTCCTCCTGCTAGGCTTTTGGTTCAGGAGTTTTTGCTAATCTAGTTTAGGAGGTGGCCGTGTTCGAGATTTGTTCTTGCCATGGTTTCCCTCAATGCAACATAGTCTTCCAATTTACAGAGACCTTGTATCTAGGACGCCTGGTGCTTTATCAGAGTCAGATTTGTTTGATCCTGTATATTAGGTTTCCTTTTCTGCTGTGACTCAGAGACAGTATTTTTGTATGCTATTCTTCTTCTGTTCTCCTAGCAGTATGTTGCTGTCATTATAGTCCAAACACGTGGCTTGGTGATGTTGTGAAGGCAAATAGTCTCTGTTCTTTAGTTAAGAAGAGTCTGAGGCACGCACTACCCCATCCCTGGTTCCTGGTGATATGGCTTCCTTAGTTCTCCTTTTCCTTCCCTGCCTGAAATTTTGGCTCAGTACTTAATTCTACATCTACCCCAGGAAGTAGCTCTATTCCTCCCTCTTCATTTCTGTCCCTAAGCCAAAATGAGTGTTCACCAACTAAAGCCAGCAGGGCTACTATTTCTTACACACGTTGTGTTTCATAGTGGTGTTGGCGAGAAAGGATCCAGTAGGAGTTACTTGCCCCTACTGTACGGCTGCTGTTCCCCTCCTCCATGTCTGCATGACAGTTGGCATAGCACAAGGCCACATTTTCTCTCTCCAGGGAGCTCCTGGAAGGCTTGTAGAGAAATGTTGGATACGAGGCTACAAATTCTCCCTAACTTCTACAACCTCTGGTAGTTTCACAGTTTCAACACCTTCTTACTGGTGTGTTCTACCTCAGTTGGGTGAGTTTTAGCACCTCCTCTCTTCCTGTGGGCAGTGTTTCTCCTTAGGTTTTGGATCAGTTTACTCTGAGACCACAGCTCTCTGATGAGTTCAAAAATGAGTTTATGAATTTGAGGTTAATCCAACTCTTTTTCATTGTAAGAGTGGAAGTTTCTTCCATCTTCCGTATTCTGTTAGGAAACTTGACATACAGCGGTTAATTTTATTCAGTAAATACTTATCATGTTCATATATAATATAAAATGTAATGTGTGTATGTGTATATGTGTATGTATATATACGTGTATATATATACTGGTGGAATTTGAATTAAGGTACTGGCGGCATTCACTAAAATCTTCCATAAAATGGCCATCGTTTACTTTTTTGGGGGAAAGAGCAATTCTTAAAGTATCAGTTATCAAGTTAACTAATTAATAATTCAGAATTAAAAATATCTGATAGCCAAAGCTCATGCAAACCACTTAATGACAGAAATTTAGGAAACATCAGTGGTTTTCTATCAACAATAAAATGGGTACAATCTGCATTCTGGGGCCATTATAAAATAATTTGTGAAATATTCCTTTGATCCAGAATGTGATCAATGTTAATTACTTTGAAATAACAATGTAATTTTGATCAATAACATTCTAATTTTGAGATTCCCCTCCCTTTAATGAGTACAACTCTGATTATCATTAATAAATGAAACCTTACTTATACAAATTGCAGAATAATGTCAATTAACTAAAAAGGTTCAGATATATTGCAGAATAATGATATTTTACTTTAAAAATGTTCAAATATATTAACCCCAACACTCAAATAATATTAACACATGTTAGGTGGAAATAACAGGAGTCACAGAGACTTTCTTTCAGAAAGCTATATACAAATCAAAGAGCATTATACCATCCTGGAAGCTATCTTACATAGTCTCAAAATTTTACTTAATTTCACAGAACTCCTCTAAAAACAATAGATACACACTTTCATACTCTTAATAATAAATATTTTATATTACACATCTCAATTTACAGTACTGCTTTTGCATGGACTATTAAATAATTCTATAACTGATTTATTCCTTTGCAGAAGTTAAGCCTCTGTTAACTTCAACCTGCAGTATGAGGACATGTGACTGGAATGGTGAATAATACGTTATTTCTGAGATCAGGGAATTAATTAAGAGGAGAAATATGGAGGATAAAATAGGATTCAGTGGATTAATGCCATAATAAGAGTTATGGCCAATATAATTTAGGTATACTTAGGAATGATTATTTAACTCTGTCCTGTAATGGCTAGAAAAGGACCAAGGCGGAGAGGCTAAAGAGTAAGATTATACAATGCACACAGTTTTCAGAGCAAATGTCAGAGGATGAGGGAGGACCTTGACTCAGGGGACATGGATCCATACCAGTGTTTGAGATAATACAGACCACTGCTTTAAAACAAGTAGTAATCCAGTCACATGAAATACATGTTCAAGGAGGAGTTCCATGTGCAACACAACAAAACCGTGCTAAGAAGTGAGTTATGTTCTTAACACCAAAGATAGAGCTCAGTCATGGAACTGCTTTGTTATTCTTCAGACATATTCATCAAGCTGAAAACATATGTTGTTATATCATTATTGAATGGTTGATAAGTACTCAAATAACACTGCTGTGGAGGCGGAATAATGAGCCCAATGAAGATGTCCATATCCTAATCTCTGGAAACTAAATATGTTAAGCTACATGACAAAGGAAAATTAAGGTGGCAGATGAAATTAAAATTTTAATAAAATAATTTTAAAATAGACTATTCTGGATGACCCAGGTAGGACCAATGTAATGCACAAGAGCCCTTAGTGAGAAAGAGTGAGATGGAGGAGTCAGAGTCAGGCGAGCACGTGACGATGGAAACGAGTCCAGCGATGTAATTGCTGGCTTTGAAGAGGGAGGACAAGGGTCATGAGCTAAGGAATGAGGTCAGTTTGTAGATGTGGAAAAGGCAGGGAAACAGATTCTCCTCAGGAGGTTCCAGAAAGGAACACTGCCCAAGGACACCTTGATTTTACCAGTGAGATCACCTCAGATGTCTCAACTAAAAACTGTAAGAATAAATCTGTGCTGTTTTAAACCACTGAGTTGTGGCCATTAGTTTTTTCTAATAAAAAAATTTATACAACTAATTTTGAAGCTAATACAACTGCTCAACATATTTAAGGAATAAAATAACAATGCCACTTAAAGACAGTTTTTCCTGGTAGGAGATAATGTCAGGGAAATGTTCTCTTAACAAGGGAGCATGTCTTGAGAATAGAAGTCAACAAAAGCCACATAACTGAGAGAGAAATTTACTGACTAACATGCTAGAGTTATCTAATGCCCAACCTCGTTATGGTGTCTAATTAATCATAGAATTCTTTGGGTGGAAATTAATAAATATCTCTTAACTTGATCTCCAAAAACAAGTCATCCAAATCTCACACTCAGATTATTTCACACCTCAGAGCCCCCTGAATGAAGTGAAGCTTTAATGCTCTTAAAGAGATATCCTGAGGCATTTATTATTAATCCTTCATTTAGCACTCCCCAAGGAGATCTGTGGCCAGTGATTAGAGTAACTGCTCTGGGAAAAGAAAACGACCCGGTAGCCATTGCAGGAATTATTCAGCAATGGCTGTGAATTAAAACTCCCTCATGAGGACAGTATTTTACATTGACTCCTCACTGAGAGTGCCAATTGTAAGGATGAGGTGGTACAGTTTTAATCCAAATCTGCTTAACTGTGGACCCTAAAACATCTGTCTGTTAGTTCTCTGGTTCCCCAGTGCATAGTTGAAATATATACCCTTGGCTTTTAGAGAAACTTTACATTTTCCCCTTGAATAAATGATATGATAAGAAACTACAAATAGAAATCCCTGGAACTCAGGTACCAAAATAAGAAAAGAAAAGAAAAGAAATGTTGTATTCCTTAGAATATTTCAAATATTAACCTCATTATGAAAACCTTGAAAAAATGGAGGAGTGGTTGGCCCCCTCTCATCCCCCTAGTTGGATGCTGCCAGAAACACATGGGTTCAGTAGGAAAGCAGCGGATTACCATGTGCTGGACCAAACATAACCTTTCTACTGGAATAAATAAATTCCCTTACAGCCCTTAGTACTTTTTATGAACTTACTACTGTTCTGCCAGTTGCTGCTCATCTCCATATATATAAATAGAAACACAAAGAATTTCTGTCACTTGGCCCTGATGTTTCAGTGGATCCAATAGTGCTTGGGATATCTACAGGAGAGTCATATAATTTGGGGAATTTGTGCCAGTCCTCAGTGGGAGACACAGCAGCAGTGCTTATGAGTTTTGGAACATTGCAACACCCTCTTTGAGAAGCAAAATTTTATTTAGAGAAGAAACAGCAGTTATGCTGCTTGGCGATTATAGGGCCTGAATGCCTGACCATAACAAAAATAGTTTTTGTACAGCAAAGGAAACCATCAACAAAACAAAAAGGCAACCTACTGAATGGGAGAAGATATTTGCCTATGATACATCTGATAAGGGGATGATATCCAAAATTTATAAAAAACTCATACAACTCAACATCAAAATAACAAAAAATCCTATTGAAAAGAGGGTGGAGGACTGAATTGGCATTTCTCCAAAAGAGGACATACAGATTGCATTAGATATATGAAAAGATGTTTAATGTCACTAATCATCAGAGAAATGCAAATTAAAACCGCCATAAGATATCATCTCACACATGAGAACTATTCCTATTTTAGTAGAAGTTATTCTTATAGGAATTGTGTGCTCCAGTACTAGACTGTTTTTTGTTTATCTTGTTTTTAGTATAATTGTTATGTTGGTTGGTTTTTGTTAATTGGTTTGGTTTGGTTTAAAAGGAGAAGTGAGGAGAGGGATAACTTCATCCTTGCGTGAGAACCTGTGTCATCGAACCCTTCTGTGTTTCCATGGCAAAATGAGGGGTCTGAAGGAACTAAGTAATTTCAGAACCAGCCTGAAAATTGTGAAAAAGCAAGAAAGATGTTAATAGAGGGGAGTAATCAATGTGAAGAGCAGTCCCACGTTCATCATTTTTACATATCGTGCTCCTGTGTAAAATAAGTCATATATAAAGTATGCTAAAGCTTTAGAATGTTAGGAAATACAGGCATTCCTGAGAGTTCCTCCTAAATCTGACACACCATGACAGAGATCACCATTTCACTGCTGCCCACACATCTTCCCTAAAATGTCCATCTCCATAGTTTTTACCACCAAGAATCTTTAGGCTATGGTGACTCCTGATACAATCGGTGTTTTAATCCCAATATCGCACATCTAGATATTGACCTTGTTCCTAAAATCAGAAGGCATAAATTTTTAAAGGGGCAAGATCTTCCTCTTACCACAAAATGATCTTTGTGCTAAGATGTGACAAGGCATAGATTGTCAGTATATCTCAAAGAAAGTTTCAGGCCTTTTGAAAGCCACAAGAAAATAATAGCAAATATGGGAATATAAACAGAGATTTCCTTAATTTGGAGAAACAATGCCTTTTTGTTTTGAAGTGCCATTTTAATTCATGGACAGTTAGGGGAAAGTAAAATTATGACTTGTTTGAACAACTCACAGGCTTAACACAAACCAAGTACACTGAGTGATTCATGTTTCTGATACATTTAATTATAAAATAAATAAGAAACATTCAATCCCTATCACCAGGAAACAGAAAAAAAAAATGAAAAGGGATTCAAATGAAAATCTCTGACAGCCTAGAAAAACCATTTCCTAGTACAAATGGAAAAATGATAAATGAATAAAGTCATTTTTGTGATTCAGAAATGTAGAGAAATATAGAACCAAGAGACGTTCCAAGGATTGATAGTCAAAAAAAAAAAAAAAAAAAGTTACAACTTTCATAAACCCTTCTTATTGCCAAATTTAAACAACTTTGTCCCTGCTGAAATTGTTCTAATCCAACTAGCGACAAAACTGGGAGGCTCAAAGGAAGGAAAGTAGCAGATGAAAATTTTTATAAGAAATAAGTAAATAAAGAAATGATTTAGTTCTTTTGGCAACATGTCTGCTTTCTGCATAAATGAGAACTATTCCTATTTTAGTAGAAGTTATTCTTATAGGAAAAAAGTTCCAAGAATTCATATAGCAGAAAAGTGCCTCTCAATCTCTTTTTATTGTAAATAGATATACTGCTTAGTTTGTATTTATGCAGCCAACCCCTACATTTTCACCCAGACACACAAATTTGCCAGGAGAACAAAAGTAGGTTTCCAGTTAACTTCAAAGATGTGGGGACACTTTTTCATAATATGCCTGTCTTATAAATATGCTGGACATAAGATTTTAGCATAAGGGAATTATTGACAATTGCCTACCCCAGAATTTGTACAGATATGAGCATATCTTGTCTTCCATTGAAATAATTTGAGATTATTTATTTCTATAAAGCCATAGGCTGTAGGTAGCAATGATGGATTAGATATGGACTGGAGTATATATTATTTGAAATCGATAACAGTTTTCTCAATGATGGTAGAAATTTCCATTAAAGTCATTGACTTGCACTTTTCAAAATATTTCTCCAAGGAAGGGGTGACTGATAATATTGTTACTGTGTAAATCTGTGTGAAGTTATTGTGAATTTATAAAACTGGCAAGCCTGTAAATCACTGTGTGGTGAGGGTGACTCTGGATAATGTCTGAAAAATACTAAAAGAAAATAGACCTTAGTATCAGAATTCTTACAAATGAAGTCCAGTGGATTTCTGAGTTTCACAAATAAAAATAACTGATTTATACCTTGTACTTAATCAGTCATTTTAACATTTTAATGTATCTATAAAAGTATCATTGACTTTTCCATTTTGAATCAAGCAGATGTTACTTTAATAGAAAAACTCTTTTGGTCTCAGGTAAGAGAAATACATGCATGCTTGTAATTACATTTTCATCAAGGGTATTATAAAATTCAAGGCATTGATAATAGAATTCAATAATCAATTTTAAATATTCTTTTATTTTACACCTTTGTGTTTTATTTTGTACCTAGGCACTTGACATAAAATGGTAAACAGAGTATTTGAAAATATTAATCACCGCTTATGCCCCTATCTGCTATATTCATTCTTCTGAGCTTTAAAAGTCTTAGATGTCGCCTTATAGGCCATCGTCTGGGGAAATGAAATGGGATACACTGCTGTGAACAACTCTATTGTCATAAACACTGGCAGGTTAATGTAATAAATATGCTTTTCAGATCTAGAAAATCGTCAGCTGAATAATGACAGTTTCAGGAAAATAAAACAAGTCTATTTTTATTAATGTGATGATGGCGATGATGATGATGATGATGATGACTGACTTGCATCACTAAAGCCTGTGCTCTTCAGAGTGCCAGTGTGATCCTTTCCATAGGCATCAAAACAGTGGTGTGAAAGAAATCAGTTTCTTGCCAGGGTTAAGTCTCGAGAATTAATTTTCCAGAAAAATACTGACAGCACTGTGTAAAAGCACACATGGAGTTTCTTTGTTTTTGTTTGTTAGTTTTTTACCTAACAAAAACACATCATTTATTCATCCATCTATTCATCAAAAAATTAATTGATTATTAACTGTATACCTAGTATCTTACTAGGTACTGGGGTAATATCCTATGTCAGATACTCTTCCTGCTTCTATGAAGTTGATGAACTAGTGACAGAAGTCAACATTTAACACATAAGTGAGCAGATCGCTACTGGGTGCTGTAGAAGGTCATAAACTGTTTCATTATGAAAGACCTGTTCAAAGTTATTAAAAATATTTAAAATGACATCTAAAGGATGCATAGGCAGTAGCCAGAGAAGGAAGGAAGCTGCGAAAGATGGGGAAGGGTTCTAGTCTGAAAATGTATTGTAGGCAACAGTCCTGCGGTAGGATAAAAAAAAATGACATGTTTGAAGAACAATAAAGTGGCCCGATAGTCAGAGTAGAGAGTAAAAGTAAAAGTGACAGTAGCTAAGCACTTGGAGGCAAATAGGGAATAATTTATGCAGCGTCTTACAGGATTTTAAGGGGTTTCTGTTTTCCCTAAGTAATGAGGAGCCAGCAAAGGTTTTAGAATAAGATCAAGACATATTCCAGGTGCATTTTAATAAGATCACTGGGATTGCTTTGTAGTAAATGGAGGGGGAGGATTGAAGTGTTCCCAAAGCACTTAAGTAAAATGGCCCATCAGCTGGGCACTCACCCCTCTCCTCTGCTCCTAGGTCACCCCGCACCAGCCACACCAGCCTGCAGATCGTTCTTCACGCTTTCCTAGTTCTTTCCCACCTCAGGGCCTTTGCTTGGCGTTTCTCCCTTCCTGAAAAGTTCTCCTTAGATTATGCACACGTCTTGATCCTTCAACATTTTTTGACTTGTTACCTTATGAGAGAGGCATTTTTCTTACTTCACCTCTCCCATCAACCCAGTACTGCTGAACCTGCTTTATTTTTCTCTTTAGTACTTATCACCATCAGGAATGCTATGAAGTCCGATGTTTTTTGTTCTACAAAGTACCTTCACCTGCTCCATCCCACTGCTGTGCTCTTCTTGGTGCTGAAGGATTATACCTGGTACATAGCAGGTGTTCAATAAATAATTTTTCAGTGAATGAATGGGTAAATACTAAGAACTCTCCTTTAAGTACTGGGAACTCAATGATAAATAAGACAATCATTGCTATCAAAGCTTTTATATTTTATTGAATGGAGACAATTAAACTTGCAGTAGATGCTCAATTTCTACATATACACAATTAGAAATTCCCTCATAACCAGATTTTCTCCACTACAGGCCCTTAATCCTATACTGCTCCAATGACTGATTTCAATGTCTAATTTAGCCATTTATTAATTCAGACAATATTTGTTTAATGAATTTTTGTGTGCTTAAAATTCAGAAGACACAAATGTAATGATTGTGGCTCTTGAGGTGAAATGCTATGGGGTGGTAAAAACATTCATGTAAAGAAATTAACAGCATATGATAAGAATAAAAGACATATAAAAATATTCTGTACTAGAACAGGAGAGGGAAATAATAAAAATAATGACAATAATAAAAATAAAACAATAACAATAAAATAACAATCAAGGGGAAGTAAATCATCGAAAAGAGATGAAACCTTTTGGAGCCCTGAGGAACATCAAAACCTGAAGGGTAAAAACAGTTCGTGACAACTTCATTCATAATTGCCAAAACTTTGAAGCAAGGTGTTCAATAAGTGAATGGATAAACAACCAGTAATACACAATGGAATATTATACAGAGAGAAAAATAAACTATTAAGTCATGAAAAAGACATGGAAGAAATTTTAATGCATATTACTGAGTGAAAGAAGACAATGTAAAGGGGCTAAATATCCTATGACTCCAACTATATGCCTTTCTGGAAAAGACAAAACTATGGAAACAGTAAAGGATCAGTGATTTCCAGGTGTTAAGGGGGAAGGATGGAGGGATGAATAGCCGGAATGCAGGGAATTTTTAGGGTAGTGAAAATCCCATACGATTATAATGTTGGATACATGTCATCATACATTGTCAAACCTATAGAAAAGTACTATACAAAGAATCACTCTTAATGTAAGCTGTGGACTTTAATACTAATTTATCAATATTAGTTCATCAATTGTAACAAATGTATCTAACTCAAGATGTTAATAATAGGGGAAATTGGGGATCGGAAGATATTGTATGAAAACTCTACATCTCACTAATTTTTTTTGGAAACACATCAAATGCTGGCAAAGATGCAGAACAATTGGAGGTGGAAGAGGAACAAAAGAAAGAGCCAGAAAATGAAATATATAAAGGTCTGATCAAATGAATACAGGGAGAAGGGAAAAAAATTAGTGGAAAACAAATGAGATGCTTACGTCAAATAGATAAAAAGCGAAGAAGTGAACTTTATTTTGCTATTAAGAACTCACTGATGATCTTAACAAGAATAGCTTCCATAGGGAGAGGAGTAAAATTGGAATTCTGTTGCTTAGGGTCTGAATTAGAACTAGTACCTAGAGAACTTATTTGTTGCAGTTTCCTTTTAAGTTTCTTATTGGAAACAATGCAAACTTTCTAAGACATAGCTTCTAGTCATCCCACTGCTCATGGGTCCGCAGTGGATATTCGCTGTCCATACAATGAAGCCCAGCATTTTCAAATGTACACCGTGATTGCCTTAAACACATATTTAAATCCTCCTCCCTTCCAGGACTTGCATAGTATGGAAACAATGTTCAGTTTTAACAAACGAGTGAGAGAAGAGATATATTTTAATTGAAGTTTTTCTTTCATCTATAGGCTCAGAATAGTACCATCTTTAAAATGTCGCGTAATTTCAATGCTTTGAAAATAAATAGGGAAGAAAATACATATTGAATGTAAGCAATAGCAGTTTTATATATTTTACTTGATCCAGTCAGGAAAGACAGGGCCTTGATGTGTCATGAGAGAAGAAATGAAAAGGTGTTTAAGATTTCAGATCATTATTTATGACTTTGGGCATTTGAGGGTAGTTACTTCTAGAGTGTCTAGGTTCTGAAAGCTAAACCTGTCATGAGTTGAGGAAATGCCAGAGCAAATCTAGTACTTTCCTGGGTGTTCTAGAGCTTAAATCGGTGAAATATTAATGAGATTTGTAAGTGCAAGGCCAGGCTGGGGGTTGGTGCTGTTACAAGTTCTGGCTGCGGGGGTGCTTTTCTGTTTAGAGGGAGCAGCGGGTCCTTGGGGAGCCAGATGTGTTCCTCTCACACCTGGGGTTCAGGAGGTGACCTGCGCTGCATCTCCCGTGGCCTCATTTGCCACCAACCACACAGCTGTCTCCTTGAGCTGGGCACCGACTTCTCCTTCTCAGGTGGCCTGACATATTCCTGTTCTGATCTACTTTGTGAAGAACTCATGATTTATCTCCCTCGGTGAAATCAAATTGAGATTAATTTCAAGTCTTTGAAAGCAGTTCCAACTCTTTCTGAAATTCCTTGCACCACATGGAAGAGATCTGATGGTTGGGCGGGGGGGGGGTCCTTTTTCCCCCCCTTGCTTTTAACTCAAGTGAATAGCCTAACAATTTAAAAAATAATTTAAATGATTATCATTTATATAATGGAATGAATATCAGTATTGATTTTGGATTTAATTTTTTTAATCTAATTTTTTTTTTTAAGGAAAATTTTACTCATGACATTAATGGAAGCTGAACTTGGAACACTTAGAGTTTAGACTGTCAAAGAATGTATACAACTTAAAAGTCACCCTTTATCAGAGAACCATCCAAATGGGAAAATGTACTGGTAAGCAACAATTCCGATAAGGGCCTAATATCCAAAATATACAAAGAGCTCATATACAAATATACAAAGAACCCATATCCGAATAGGAATTTGCACACCAACGTTCATAGCAGCATTATTCACAGTGGCCAGGACATAGAAGCAACCGAAGTGTCCTACAATAGATGCTTGGCTAAAAACGCTGTGGAACACATATACAATGGAATATTACTCACCTATAAGAAGAAATGAAATACTGCCATTTGTGACAACGTGGATGGACCTCGAGATAATCATGCTAAGCAAAATAAGCCAGACAGAAAGTCTAAAATCACATGATATCACTTATATGCGGGATATAAACCTAAAAGCAACGAATAAGCAAGACAAACGGAGACTCATGGACATGGACTGTAGTACAGGCCAGTGGTTACCAGAGTACTGTAGACTAGTGGTTACTAGTGGGGTGGGGAAGGAAGGAGGAGATAGACGGGGTAAAGGAGGTCGGATATAGTGGGAGGGTGAAGTGGGTACAGAGGATCAAATATATGGTAGCTGAAGGAAATGACTTTGGGTGGTAAACACACAATAGAATATACAGATGTCAAATGATAACGTGCACCTGAAAATTATAGAATAGCATTAACCAATGTTACCCCAATAAACTTAACTAAAATGAAAAAAATAAAATAAATCTGTTTAAAAAAAAGTCACCCTTTATTGTAAATATACACATCTCCCACCAATACAAGGAAAGCAAGCAGACGAAACACAGTTTTGTTAACAATAGTTTAAGTTTCTTTTTATCTTTTTCATTTATCTACATCAAATAACTCTCAATGTTAGAATACAAAGTTGCATCCTGAGGTAGGATACTATCTCAGCACATTTGGGATCATATATTCGATTTAAGGAAGTTGATGCTATCCAGAGAAGTATCTTGTACACAGTGGTTACAGAGGCATACAACTTATACATTCTACAAAATTAATTGAATGTTGTTATTATTTACATATTATTTACAAAATCAAAGGCAATGAATGTAGGCATTGATGTGTGCATCCCATCTTACCTGCAAGAAATACTGATAATCCTCAAAAATATCTGTATTTGCCTGGTCATCACACTAGATTTTAAACACTGTTTATTAAATATATAGATTTCATGAGACTTACCAGCTCGAGCAACTGAATTCGATGTTGATCTCCTTAGTTTCTTCATTTGATTTAGTATCCTTATAAATGGATAATTGAACAAAACTGTTTTTATCTGTTCCTCTGCCCTAACCTCTGCTCTGACAATAATGAAGTCAGAAAAAGTGACAGGCAGAAATTCCACGTATGCTGTCTTGGGTGTAAGTTATACCCTACAATGCAGAAAAACAAACAAACAAACAAACAAACAAACAAAAAACCTCTTATCACCCGAATAGATAGTATTTCCTAGAATTTTAATCTCTGGGAAAAATGTTAACAATGAATAATCACTGTCTATCCAACACTGTGGGGTGAGGTGGGGGTTATTTACCTGGCATTGCCACAGTTTTTTGCCCCAAACTTACTTCCAATTATTTGTTAGTACACATCTCCTCCTATTTGGTTTTCAAAGAAAATATATAGTTTAAAACTATCTATGACTCATTTTTTATGAACTAAAAGTAGGATTTATAATTGATGATGAAAAAGAGTTGGTAAATACTTAGAAATTAAAGTGACATTGTCCACTTTCCTGTTCATACAGTGGCATCACACTGTCTCTGCCAGCAATGTTTGAGTACTTACTGTGTGCCAGGTACTCTGCTAAGTAAGTTGCAGGTATTATTAACTAAGGTAAGTCTCATAATTATTCTAATACATAAATTACATAATATTGCTTAGTATTATACATGTAGAAACTCTGACGTGACTGGAAACCATAAGAAGAAAACAGATGATAAGTTCCTTTACACAGGTCTTTGATATGATTTTTTGGATTTGACACCAAAAGCTAAAATAAACAAGCGGGACCCTATTACACTGCAAAGCTTCTGCACAGCGTAGGAAACCATCAACAAATGAAAACATAGCCTACTAAATGGGAGAAAATAATTACAAATCATATATTTAACAAGGATCTAATATCCAAAATATATAACGAACTCAGCTTAATAGCAATATAACAAACAAACAAAAATCCAATTCAAAGATCTGAATAGATGCTCCCAACAGATACATTAAAACGCGTTCTACATTGTTAATCATTGGAAAATGTAGATCAAAACCACAATGAGATGCCACCTCACACTTGGTAGAACGACTGTTATCAAAAAGACTAGAAATAACAAGTTTTGGTGAGAATGTGGAGAAACGAGAATCCTTGTGCACTTTTAGTGGGCATATAAATTGGTGCAGCCACTATGGGAAACAGTATTGAAGTTCATCAATAATTAAAGAACTACCCTGTGACCCAGCAATTCCACTTCTGGGTATTTACCCAAAGAAAATGAAAACACTCATGGTATCTGCACTTCCATGTTTATTGCAGCATTATTTGCTGTAGCCAAGATATGGAAACAACTTAGGTGTCCATCAGTGGATGAATGGATAAAGAAACTGTGGTACATATATACAATGGAGTATTATTCAGCCATGAAAGAATGAAATCATGCCTTTTGTGACATCATAGATGGACTTCGAGGATTTTACTTCAAAGTGAAATAAGTCAGATGGAGAAATACGGTATATCTCTCTTATATGTGGAACCTAAAAAATATATATATATGTTTATATATATGTTTTATATATATATATAATATATATATTTATTTATATTTGTAAACAAACCAAGCTCATAAATACAGAGAACTGATTGGTGGTTGCCAGGAGGTGCGGGTAGGGGAATGTCGGAGAAATGAATGAACTGTTACTGTTTTGTTTTTAGTTTAAATAAATTGAATTAAATATACATACATATGTAAATATATATAAAATGACTAACATGATTTTACTTATTCAAGTAAAGATATTCTGCCTTTTTCAATTAGACAAAACGACCTTCATATAAAAATATATATATATTTCAGATACTCTTCTGATTTTTATTAAGGAACTGTTTCCAGATGGAATCTTTATGTAATTCCCCATTCTATGCCAAAATGAGTCATAAATGTTTATATTTTTGCTAATCGTAATTATGTATTTAACCTTTTTCTTTTTTAATTAAGGCATTACTAAAACATGTGTATTAGTTATGTCAAGAAGGTCATATTTGTTATGATCAAACATAAAGTACTAATTATTTTGTAATATCTAAATGTTTCTGTTAATTCTGAATAGATTTATACTTCCTACTAATCCAAATGTGGTGATATTAGCAAAGTAAACAGACATTAAGTATTAAAACATGGAAGGGTTAAGATCCTAAGTGTCTTTATGATAAAGCGGCACAAATTATTAGGCCAATTGCTGATATTCATGTTTATTTTAAGGCCTAGTCCTGTTTTTTTTTTTGTTTTGCTTTTTATTTATTTATTTTTTTGGTAAAGTTTTAAAATGTGATTGCAATCTAAAGCAGCATGTGCCGCCATCTACCTTAGGTACTCATTTACTGAGCCCTGCCATTCGAACAGCAGGGAGCTAAGTTCCCTGAAGTGTCTCTAAGCATTTCAGGCTCAATGAGTCAAGACTAAATAAAACTCAGCTTCTGTGAAACAGACACCTGCCAGATAAACCTACTAATGGGTGGTTAACTATTAGCCATCCGGCTTCATCTGCATGGTCCCAGAAGATTGTCACATCTAAATCTCAATTGTTGTAAGCCAAAGTAGGATATTGAACCTCAAAGAATATGATTTCCCCTGATTATATCATAGTATTCTGTGGGAAGAGAGAATAAGGAAATATAATCAGAATACTGATGGGGGAGATGATGAAAAGCCGTGGAAAGAAGAAATCATATTTGGATAAATCTATAATTTAAAAAAAATATACAGGGGAATCAATGTCCCCGTATTTTACTACAATAGTAGACTACTTTCCAAATTGACATATTAATTTCACTAAATAGTAATTGAATTAAGACACTTTATTTAGTTTTTTTTTAACACATGAAAACGAAATGCAAAGTAGGAATTTATTGCACATAAAAGAAGTTTCATTTTTTAGCCAAACTAGAGTGCTGTGTGGGAAGTGAGGTTTTTTGACCACATAGTTTTATATCCAAGGAACAGGGATGATCAGCTAACTCTCTCTTCCTAGGCGGAATTCAGTGTCAGTAGATATACAGACTCTATGGGTGGAAGAAAAGAGGGAAGGTAACAACAGGAGAGAGAAGACCGAGGGTGTGGCTAGATGGAAGGGGACAGGTTGCAGTCTCCACTTGTCCCCCAATTTTCTTATGTCTGCAAATTATATGATACAAGTTACCACCAATTCCTCAGCCTGATAGCACAAGAATCATGTGAGATTTGGTCTGTCTGCTTATCAGATATTCTCAGCATGGGACAAAGAAGTGGGCCCAACAGAGGAATGATAGCGTGACCTTACCAGATAGTGTCAGAAAGAGTGTGCAGCTGAAACTTCCAGGGGTATCTTCAATATAGAGGGCTTCTTGTCAAACATGATCTGTACCAGAGCTCTCTCGATAGGTTTTTAACAAATGATCAGAGGTCCTCTTCAAGACAGAAGACAATAAGGTAAATCAGTGATGTTAAGCAACAGAGAAGGACCAGGGACCAAATACACACTGTTTATATTTTCTTGCAAAATACTGTGGCCTAAGTTTCCCTGAGACCCAGGGTAAAGGAGAAAGAGAAGAACCTTCAAGAGGTGAAACAATCCTTATGTGATGATAACATTTTAACTGATTAAGTTGTGAATTAGCTATCAATTTTCAATGCCTAAGATTTTTAGTAAAAACAAAAATAGAAAAAAAGTGACAGAATTAGACTGATGATGTTAGAATGGGATGGAAGAAATTGTCCTAAATAGATTTAGGGAAAGAAAACAACCTTGCTTTTTTCTTCTGTTCTAGGGAAAACAGTTTTCAGAAATTTTACACTCTAAATATTCACCTTATTTGTTTCATTGTTGGTATTCTCAGAATAATTGGATTGGTTCAGGTTTGTTAAACCCTCCTGTCTTGCCACAGATTCTTATCCTTTAAGCTATACTTCTTTTAATCTATGATTTATGCAGGGTTTAGAATTTATCTTATGGGAAATAAAGACCTATAAGTTCAATATTTTTGTCTTATTTTTACCTTATTTTAAAAAAACTGATTAGTTTTTCATTCTTTATATAAAAAATGTCATTAAGAAATCTAATGAAAATAAAAATACGAGTGATACTTTTAGAATATATTTAACTGTATCTCATCTTGAATGTACTTGAAGCTTGCCTGTGTATAGAAAGTCCAGTAATATTAATACCCATAAACTACTGGTTTAGAATTCTGTGAAATTTCGAAACACCAAAATTCAAGTTTATGTTAATACACAGAATGTTTTTGCTAAGTAAAGCCTGATCCCTCAGATATTTAATGTATGTACAAGGAAAATCTTTATTGAGGTACATGACTTCAAATTGTCATAAATATTTATATTGTTTAATTTTATTTAAAAATTTTTTTTTTAATTTTGAAATCATTTCCTGTCAATAAGCAGTTGCAAAATCAGTACCGAGAATTCCTACATGCCTTTCATCCAGCTTCCTCGAATGTTAACATGTTACTTAACAAGAGTACAATGATCAAAACTAGGGCGATAGTTTTTTTATGAAACTATTAAGTAATCTACAAATGATATGCAAATTTTGCCATTTGTTTCCCTATGGCCTTTTTTCTGTGTCTAAATGCATTTAATTGTCATGTCTTCTTAGTGTCCTTTATTATCTAATATTTATCAGTCCTTTTTTTTTCTGTTTTTATTTATCTCATGTTCCCTCATGATTAAATTAAGGTGGTTCTTTTTTGATGCCATTTATTTAGAAATATTTTACAGTGCATTCTTTCCATTATTTTATTCCGATCTACTGCCAAGCTATAGGGAAGGAAAATTGTCCCCTCTATCTTTCTAAGTTCCCTGGCTAGGGCCCTGTAAATTAAACCGACAAAAGACAGAATAACGAGAAAAAACAAATAGAAGTTTTTTAACATCTGCAATGTGCACACATGTGGGAGAAACTCATCGATGAATAACTCAAAGGAGTGTTCGGAACTTGGGGTTTATATAGAACCTTAACACTGAACAATAATTTTGTAGAGAATTGACAAGACAAAGGAAAAGGACTTGGAGCTTCTAGGGTGGCAAATTACGGAAGGCAATCTATGGGGAAACTAATGGTAAATAATAGCTAGTTAGTAAGGTTTGTTTGTGTAGACTTTCCTAATCTGTCTCCTTTCTAGTGGTAAGGAACCCGTCACCTGCCTCACATGAGAAGTGAGAGGACGGGTACACTTCTGCAAGGGGAATTTATGTTCTGCTTCCCAGCAAACAGGGCAGAGAGCTCATACAGGAGCACTTTTCTCACTTGCCTTCAGATCAAAGTAATTCTTATGCCAGAGTGAAATAATTTCGGGTGGCATTCTCTGAACTCTTTCAAAGCTAACCTAAAGCAGTAATAATAATTGTAGCTTACCATTTCATTTAAATATGCTTGAGTTAAAAACATTATAGTTACCAAGACACTTTCCTGTCATTTTAGACACATGGTAATTGAAAAAAAAAAAAAAAAAAAGAAAGAAGTTGTCCAGTTGAGCAAAATTGCTTGCTGTCACATATTTAGAGAAACTAAGAATAAGATGCTTAATAACTGTGTTCTTTATCAAGTTTTCTACTTTGTGTCAATAAAAGCTATATTTCTGTTTTATCTACCTTAGCATTGTTTCTGAATTGCATTTTATTTTTTGCTGTCATAAGTTTGAGAGAGAGCTTCACTGCTGTTGTAAAGCATTAAGGAATGCTCAGCTAACCTGATTGTCCAATTTGCTGATCTTTCTTAACCTGATACACTAAAATAAAAGATTTATAAAACCAAGCTATTTATCTTAATTGAATTAGGAAGGAATTTAAATGATTTTTAAACTAATAAAATACAGTTCCAGAAAAGGAGAAATAGTTCAGTTTTTCAAAATACTGCTGTTCCCCCCCACCCCAGGGAAAGAGGAGACAGCAGCAAGATTGGGAAAGGAAAAGGTCATAAAGCCCCATATTCTTCTTAAACAGATTTGTTGGATAAAAAGGGCACACCACTCCTTAGAGGTAGTGGCGAGAGAACCAGACTTTGAACGGAGAGCCAGTGACAACCAGAAACACAAAGTGCAATCCTTTCCAAGACAGGTAGAGCAGCAGTGGGGGCAGCATCATATCCTCAGGGAGGCAGTGGCAGCAGCGCCAGAAAGAGGGACAGATGGCTTCCAGAGTCAGCGCCCGTGGTGGCGGCACTGCGGTCTCTGTGGGCGGAGGTGCTCTGCCCTTACCGAAAGGTCCTCATACAATATTTTCCATAACTCGACGTGTTACCCTTCCTCCTTTTTCCACTTTATTATCTGTGCCAATTTTCACAGCATTCTCTGCATTTCTACATTGCTATAAAATTTTTAATGCTCAAATCAACCAGATTTCTGATGTGTTTAACTATGAATGCCTTCTCTTTTCATTTGTTTTTTTGACATGCTTTAAACAGTTTAATATGCATGATGTTATATATTGCCTTGATCTTTGACCATTTATAGAGTTGTAATATATTAATGCAGATTCAATTTAATATATAATCACTGTACATCACATCTGCACACATATATTATGAAAGAAAGTTTTAAACATATGCATCAATGCTTCATATCTTATAAGTTAGAATACTTGCCTTAGGAGTTTACACACTCACTTCAGAAGGCCTGTCAATTGTCAGCACATTTCGTATATATTTTTTTAAGAACCATGTAGAAATTAGTCTCTTCATTTTTATCCTTCTGTCAATCCTCCCCCTTTCTTTTTTAACAAGAGCATTCCTCAGATTGATCACTTTTTATATTCATCAAACCAGGTTTAAGAACTTTTATATTTTTAAAAATTAGATTTATTTTTAGAGGATGATGACTTTCAAAGTCACTATAGAAAACCCTAAAGAATCTGACAAAATCACTATTAGAACTAATAAATGAGTTCTGTAAAGTGTCAGGATATGAAATTAATACTCAGAAATTGGTGGCATTTTTGTACACCAATAATTAACTTTCAGAAATAGAAATTAAGAGAACAATCCCATTTACAATTGCATCTAAAAAAATAACTAGAAAGAAATTTAACCATGGTGGTAAAAGACCTGTACTTGAAAAATTATAAGACATCGAGAACGAAATTGAAGAAGATACAAATAATTGGAAGCATATACCGTGCTCATGAATAAGAAGAATTAACATTGTTAAAATGTCCATACTACCCCAAGCAACCTATGGATTCTATACAATCCCTATCAAAATACCAATGGCATTTTTCACAGAACTAGAACAAATAATACTAAAATTTATGTGGAACCGTGAAAGACCCCAATTAATCAAAGTGATTATGAGAAAGAAGAACAATATTAGAGGTCTCATGCTACCTGATATCATACTATACTGCAAGGCTATAGTAATCAAAACAGCATAGTACTGGCACAAAAACAGACACATTCATTGATAGAACAGAATAGAGAGCCCAGAACTAAATACATGCCTTATATAGTCATTTAATCTGTGACAAAGGAGACAAGAATATAAATGGAGTAGACAGTTTATTCAATAAATGGTGTTGGGAAAACTGGACAGATACATGCAAAATAAATAAATAAATAAATGAAATGACCACTTTCTTATACCCTATACAAGAGTAAACTAAAAATGGATTAAACACTTAAATGTAAGACTCAAAACAATAAAGCTCCCAGAAGAAAACATAGGTAGTAAACTCCCTGACATTGTTCTTAGAAATATTTTGTCTCATGTGTCTACTCAGGCAAGAAAAGAAAAAAGAAAAAAGAAACAAATAGGATCACATCAAACTAAAAAGTTTTTGCACAGCAAAGGAAATCGACAAAATGAAAAGGCAGCCTACTGAATGGGAGAAGATAATTTGCCAATGATACATCCAATAAGGGGTTAATATCCAAAATATATAAGGAACTCATACAAATAACTCCAAAAAGGCAATTTGATTAAAAAATGGGCAGAGGACCTGAATAGGCATTTCTTCAAAGAGGACATACAGATGGGCAATAGACATATGAAAAGATGCTTAATGTCGCTAATCATCAGAGAAATGCAAGGAGATATCACCTCACACCTGTCAGAGTGACTCATCAATAAATCAACAAACAACAAGTATTAGAATGTAGAGAAAAGGGAACACTTGCCTACTGTTGTGATTACAAATTAGTGCAGTCAATATACAAAACATTGTGGAGGTTGCTCAAAAAATTAAAAATAGAAGTAACATAGGATCCAGAAATCCCATTTCTGGATATTTACCCGAAGAGCTTCAAATACTAATATATTGATCCCTGTTTTCATTGCAGGAATGTTTTCAATAGCCAAAATATGGAAACAACCTGTGTCCACTGATAGATGATTGGATAAAGAATAGGTAGTACATGTACACAATGGAATATTACTTGGTCATAAAAAAGCATGAAATTTTATCATTTGAAACAACATGGATGCACATAGAGGGTATTATGCTAAGTGAAATAAGTCAGAGGAAGACAAATACTGGATGATTTCACTCATGTGGAATCTAAAAAAAAACATAAATGAAGCAACAAAACAAACTTATAGATATATAGAACAAGTGGATGGTTGCCTGGTGGGAGGGGTTGCAGGGCTGGGTGAAAAAGGTGAAGGCATTAAAAAGTACAAATTAGCAGTTACAAAATAGTCACAGGGAAGTAAAGTACAGGGAATATAGTCAATATTGCAATAATAGTGTATGGTGTCAGATGGATAGCAGACTTATCAGAAGATGGGTTTCTAAGTTGTATAAATGTCTACTATGCTGTACACCTGAAGCCAATACGATACTGAATTTAAACTGTAATCAGAAAATAAAAATGAAAATTGTCTTTGTCCTTTGGTGACTTAGCTTTTCTGTAACCAGGCTTTTAGGAAGTTCTCTCCTGCATGAATTTCCTTACTTGGCCTGGCAGATTTCAATTTTCTTTGGAATGCTCTCCTTGAATGTTTTTTTTTTTTTTTGGAACCCAGCCAGTGCATTCTAAGGCAGTGGTCCCCGACCTTTCTGGCACCAGGGACTGGTGCCCCTATGAGAATCTAATGGCTGATGATCTGAGGTGGAGCTGAGGTGGTGACGCTAGCACTGGGGAGTAGCTGCAAATACAGATGAAGCTTTGCTCTCTCACCTCCTGCTGTGTGACCTGATTCCTAACACGCCATGGACTGGCACCAGTTCGCACCCTGGGGATTGAGGATCCCTATTAAAGGCATCCAGGATAGCCATGTGAAGAGGTCTTAGGAAAGGAATCAAGCCTTTGGCTAACAGCATTTGCCGAACCCACACTCATACCTGTGGGTGGCTGCAGTTGTTCTAGTGACCAGCTAAGACCACGTGGACCTGAGGAACAGACCAATAAACCCACAGGAGCTATTGAGAGAAAATCAGTCATTCTAAACCTTAATAGATATGCTTAATAGGAATGGGATGGCTCTTATACAACTGAAACAAGGTCTAGGCAAGCTTTGATTGTTTAAAAATCAATAGGAAAAATATAACTATTCAAGGAAACTGCATTTTATTCACAGCTTTCATCTTTACTTTCATAGTTATCTCCTTCATTACAATGTCTTTTTCATACATTTTTCTGTATACATATATTTTCTCCAATGGCACTTTAATTTTTCTAAATATAGTGTCTACTCTAATTTTATTACCTGTACTAACTATTAAAGATTTTCCTAGTCTCCTTTTTTCTGTGTGATTGGAACATTTTGAAGTACTAAAAAAAAAAAAAAAGCAATTCAAACTAATAAGCTACCATCTTAATGACTTTAATGAGTGTATTAATCTTTTATTTAAAAAAAAATAAGCACAGTATTATAACTAAGTAAAAAGACTTTTCTCACCCTGTTTTCATATTCTTTTTCATCTAACCATAAAGACAACTAAATATTAATTTAACAGTTAATGTAGACAACAGTATTAACTTATTTAAGAAGATACCACTCAGACAAAAAGAAATGACAAAATTTGTTGAAATACACTTAAAATTTTAAATATTAGATTTGCTAATGTGGTCATTGATTCTTTCTGGCTTTTTACTTCACTCTTATGATTTACCTTTTAAACTTCATATGCCATCCCCCCCCACACACAAAATACCATAAAAAACAAACAATAACAACTAAAAACTGTCTCTCCCACTAACATGATTATCAGTATAGCTTTAGGTATTGCTAAGTCATTTTATTTGTGGCTTTATAATGTTATACTGATCATTCTTTGAAAGCCCTTGACTATTTAAAATGTATTTTATTTTATTTTCACTATGAAGATCATATTTACCGAAGATCCAGAGCAAATTTTTAGTTAAAAAAAAAGTACTTTGCTTTTTTTCCACCAAGTAAATTTTTATCACTTGTTCCTTTCCTTGTAGTATTTGCAATTTTACATCAAAGCATGTTCCCAGCTGTGCTAAGTAGCATTTTATTGTATCTATATTTGAATAAGACTTGTTTTTTGCTCTTATTTACTATTCTTACCTGACCTTTTTCATTTTAGTTTGCACTTGCAATATTACTACCATGCTGATAGCTCCAATTTGTTTATCATTTTCCCAACATTTCATTAGTTCTTCAGATTGCTTAGAGTTTCCACCAAATCATCCTAATACATTTATTGAATAGTCTTCTCTACAGATATGAGGTACTTGAACATAAATATTAGTTATCAAAATAATAACTATTTCCATTTATTTTGACAAAAAGTCTAATACCAGAATTAAGTTGTGTCATGAAACAAATTTACCTGCACCTACTCAAATAATCCAAGAAATTAATTTTTAGCTGTTGAAACATCTGAGAGGAGTTCTTTAAGTATTTTAAAGATATTTACAAACCAAAATTAAAGTTTGTCTTTAACAATATATCAATAAATAACACTTATTTAACTGTATTGAATATTTTCTAAACTTTTCATAATTTGAAAGTTGTGCGATCCATTATTCATTTATTAGTCATTATTTATACCACATAATATCTATGGAGAAATTTAAAAATTATGTCAAACCAAACAAAGCTCATGTAAAATATTGCCAGATAATTTTGTAGTGAGGAAGATATTCTCTAAATGATGAAATATTGTCCTAATATTGCATTTCTCTACCATGCTTCATTTAATATAAATAATATTTTATATAAATAATGCATCAAAAGAGATAGAATAATATTTTAAAGGAATGTTTCTTTGTACATTTCAAACTTTTAAACATCCTGATATTTATGTCAAAAAAATTTTATATATTTTCAGAGAAAGCTATAGTTGATGGATATTTCTTTCATTTTTGCTATCAACTTGCATCCATATTTTTATATGAGTACCATAATAATTAAACATTATATATAGAAATAATATTTAATAGTATGTTTACTTTTTTCTAAATATTCCTACCTACCTAACACCTATAATTATTGTTGTTTGATTAGTACAAATCAGAATCACCATGTTTCTTAAGTTATAAAATTCAAGAATTACTGATTATATAGCAGTTGCAAATTTTATTATAATTTATGTTATATATAGACATTTATAATATATAATATATTAATAGATATTGCATGATTTATATACATACATACAGATATGAGTAGATCAATAGTAGTGGTGAGAGTTGGTATTGTTTGCTCTTAAAGTAATAGCACTTTGTTTTTCACCATGAAGAGAGAGCTGTACATTTTTTAGACATGACCTTTATCTTGTTTAGGATGTTCTTTTCCACTCCTTGTTTATAGTGATCTTTGATCAGGAATGTATGTTGGATTTGTCAAATTATTTTTTCAGGTCTACTGAGTTGATCATATGCTAGATTTATCTGAAAGTATTTCATATTTTGAGACTTTTTAGGTGGCATGTTTCTTAAATTTCTATTTCCAAATGTTTGTCGCTAGTAAATAGAATTCAAAATGATTTTATAAATTAACCTCGTATCCCACAGTATCATTAAACATAATTATTAGTTCTAGTAACTTTTCATATATTCCATTGGATTTTCTTCATAGATGATATTTGTATGTAAATACAGTTAAATGACTTTCTAGTTTGATGCTGTTGTTTCCTTTTTCTTATCTTATCACACTATCTGGAATTCCAGTTCAATGATGACTAGAAGTGGTGAGATTAGACATCCTTTTTTATTGTGATCTTAGGAGAAAAGCAGTCATTCATCATTTTGTATGATTTAACTCACAACTGTCCTTTATTACACAAAGGAAGATCCCTTTAAATTCTAGTTTGGTGAGCTCTTTTATCAGGAGTGAATTTTGTATAGTGCTTTTTCTATATAGTTTGAGAAGACTGTATGACTTTTCTTGTTAATTTTTCAATGTGGTCAATTACATTTACTAGATTTTGAATGTTAAACAAATGTCTCATTTCTCCGAAAAACTTCAGTTTGTCCTAATGTATTTTATTTTTTATGCATTGTCGGATTCATGATGTTAAAAACTTGTTTAGAATTTTTACATCAGTATTATGAAGGACATTTGCCTGCAGTTTACTTTTCTTGTCGTGTCTTAATCTGGTTTAGGTATCTGAGTAATACTAGCATTTTAGAACAACTTGGAGAGCATCCCCTCCTCTTTGCATCTCTGGAAATGTTTACATGGATTTTCTATTATTTCTTCCTTAAATGCTTGGCAGTATCACCTAATAACAATAGCCAATAACTCAGTAATAATGAGCTTGCTTTACTAATCACATTTAGAGCTATAGATTTTCCTCTAGGTTCTGCTTTAATCACATTGTACAAAATGTGACATATTGCGTTTCATTTTTTCAGTCCAAATAATTTCTGATTTCCCTTTTTCTTTCTAATTGACCCAGGGATTATATAAAAGCATGTTACTACCTTTTAAATATACCTAAATTAATCTTAGGTAGCCAAGAAACATCCTTTGTATCACTTAAATCCATTAAAACTCTTTATGTTTTATGGCATAGAATTTGCTGTCGCAAAGAATGTGATCTGCCTTGGTAAATATTCCATGTATTCTAGAAAACAAGAACAGTTGAGTAGATATTTATTTTTTTAAAATTCAATTAGTTCAAGTTGATTGATAGTATTATACAAGTTTTCTATGCCATTACTAATTTTATGTCTAAATTTTTTATCAATTACTGAAAGGAGAATTGAAATCTCTGGCTATACTGTGGTTTTGTATAGTTCTGCTTGCAAGTCTATCTGTTTTTGTTTCAAATTTTTTTCTAAAATCTCTTATTAGGTAAGTAGTTCAAGATTATTATATCCTTTAATGAATTGGCTCTACTCCTATGGTGTGATATTTATCTCTGGCACTATTTCTTGCTTTGAAATCTATTTTTTCCAATATTAACACAGTTACATCAGCTTTATTTTGCTTGAGTTAGCAAGACTTTTTTTTCTACAAAATCTTTAAGTTTATTTAAAATGCATTTGTTAAGGGTTGCATTTAGTGTGCCTTGCTTTTTGATTCAGTCTTTCAAGCTCCACCTTTAAATTTAAACCATTTATGTTTAGTGCGATTATTGATATGATTGATTGTAAAACTATCATCCTACGGTTTGTTTTTATTTGTCCTATCCTGTATTCTCATGTTATCTCTTTTCAAGCCTGCTTTGCAATTAATTATGTGTTTTTATTAATACATTTTATGACCTTTGGAAACTTAATAGATATTATTCTTTGATTATTATTTTAGTGATTGTTTTAGTATGTTTGGCATATATCTTTGACTCTCTTTAAGTGATATCAAGCGATGTATCAAGCATAATCTGAGTAACTTAGAATATTACGCTCCAAAACTCTATGCTGTTTTTTATATTTTTCTTTTATAAATGTTATAAACTCCACTCTACGTTGTTTTTGTTTATACAGCCAATAATTTTTTAAAAATATTTAAGTAGCAAGAAATTGGTATCATGTTCCCTCTCTTAAGAAAATATTTTAACATTGCATGTACTGTGGATCTGCTAGCAATGAATTTTTTTCAGCTTTTGTATGTCTGGAAAAGTCTTTATTTTATAATAATTTTGAAATATATTTTCCCTAGAATTCTAGGTACATGGATTCTTCTTTTAGTACTTTAACGACTTGTTCCACTCTCGTATCATTTCCAATGAGAAATCTTCTGTCCTCCTCATCCTTGTTCCTCTGTAATATTTTATATCTGAATACATGAAGAAAGATTTTCTTTTTAATCTAAATATATGAAATTCTGGAAAAGGCAAAATTATAGAGACTGTAAAAAGATTAGTCATTACTAGGGATTGGGGGAGGAATAAGTAAATAAAGCAAAGAGGACTTTTAGAGCAGTGAAAATACTTTTTATTACAGTATAATTTTGTATATAAGTCATTACGCATATGACCCAACTCATAAAATGTACAACACCAAGAGTGAACTCTCATGTTCTATGTGAACTCTAGACTTTGGGTGATAATATCGTGTCTATGTATGCTCATCAATTTTAACAGATGTCCCACACTAGTGGAAGATATTGACAGTGAAGGAGACTGCATGTGTAGAGGCAGAGGTATATTGGAAATCTCTGCACCTTATCCTCAATTTTGCTGTGAGCCTAAAACTGCTGTAAAGAGAAAAAAATGTTTTAAAATACAAAAATTTTCTGAAAGAAAGGACTGTCATATAGTTGGAATCATATATTGTATGTAGTCTTTTCAGATAGGCTTTCTTCACTTACTAATTTGTATTTAAATTTCCTCCATGTCTTTTTTTGGCACATAACTCATTTCCTTTTGGTCTGGAAGTACCACAGTTTATTTACCCATGTTTATTTTTGGCACATAACTCATTTCCATTGTCTGGAGGTACCACAGTTTATTTATCCATTCACCTCCTGAAGGGCATCCTGGTTGCTTCATTAAAAAACAAACAAACAAACAATTTTTAATAAAGCTGCTATAAACATCGTGTGCAGGTTTTGGGGTAAATATCAAGGCTCATGATTGCTGGACTGTATGGTAACAGCCTGTTTCGTTTTGTTAAGAAGCCTCCAAATTGTCTTCCAAAGTGGCTGTACCATTTTGCATTCCCACCAGCAGTGAATTGGGGTTCTTGTAGCTCTGCTTTGTTTCTAGCATCTGGTGTTGTCAGTGTTCCAGATTTTGGACATTCTGACAGGTGTGTTACGGTATTTCATTGTTTTAATTTGCATTTTCCTGATGACATATGATGTAGATCATCTTTTCTTTTGCTTATTTGCTATTTGGCTATCTGTGTGTTTCTGGTGGTGAGGTGTCTGTTAAGGTCTTTGACAAAATTTATAATCAGATTTTTTTTATCATTAAAAAATATTCTTAATTATTTGAAAGTTAAATTTCATTAAAATTGTGAAATTGTGTGCTTCAAAATCTCCATAAACTGACATAAGCTGACATTGAGTTAACGTCCAGAATATAAAAAGAATCCCTATAAATCAAAATTTAAAAAGACAATAAGAAGTAAATGAGCAAAACATGTGAGCAGTCATTTCAAAAATTAGAAAATATGAAGGGTGATTAAATAAAAAAAATGTTCAGCCTCATTTATAGACAGGAAAATATAATTTAAGACTAAAATGAAATATAATTTTAATCCCATTCAACTGGCAAAAATCAGTACGTTCATGATAACAAATGGTAGTAAAAGCATGAATCCCCATAAATTCTGTACATTATTGATAGAAGTGTAAATTGGTGCACACACTTAGAAAAACTTTTTGGCTTCATAAAGTCAAACCTGTGTATAATCTATATACAGTATTTTTCCAGGGTTTTTGATTAAGAGAAGTTCTTGCTCATGTGCTATAGCAAACGTTTATAAGAATGTTCATAAAAGTCGCTTATAATAGCAAAAAATATTGGCATAAAATACCTAAAAATCCAGTGTCCATAAAAAAGTAACCTTGCAGCGAATTGGTTTGGAATCTGGAAAAAAAAAAAAAAAAAAAAAAAAAGATGCATGCTGGCACATAGATCTTAAGTTTTGGGTTAAGTTTAAAGTTTATGATCTCAGCAAAGTACTTCAGGAGATATCACAATGGGAGGTGTTTTAATTAGGTCTTCCTAACTCATCATTAAATCATAGTAAATAAGTGTGAATTAGTAACCTATGCTATTATTTTATCTGTATCAAATATCACATATTATTTTAAGTCGGAAAGATAATATTTGGATGAACTCAAAATTTTATTCAGGCATCAGAAAAATGTACAAATTGGTTGTTCAACAGTGAATACACATTTTACTTGACATCTATGAAAAATATCCAGTTTATAATATTTTACTCTTTCACTACCCCTGACTATAAATACACAAAGATTTGTATAACAGTGAAAACTAACCACAAATAGATCTCAAAAGCAATATCAGTGCCTGATAATTATTGAGCAGAAATTAGTAATAATGTTGTCATATGAAATTAACAATGTCATCAAATTAGCTTAAATACATATGTCATATTTTTTTTTTCTTCCTGAATCTCCTCTTTTTATTTTTTTCCCTTTCATGGAACATATATTGTGGGCTTGCTCTATGTCAGGTATTATGAAAATAGAAGAGATGTGACTCGTAAATTAAATTTTTTATTATCGAACATTATAAATTTTGATTATTATACTAATGGAAATCAAACTGAGAAACAATAACATATTATTTATCTCTATTTTGGACACAGTCTATGAAACAGTGTACTCTAATTAAAATCACATTTATTAAAGCACTCATGAGAAAATGACTCTTACCTTGCGAGACAGAAGATGAATGGGTTTGGGTTTGGTCCTGCTTCAGCTTCTCTCCCCTTATCCATCTCCTTCAGCCGGTGATGAGGAAAGCTTTCGGTACTGGATTATCACTGTCAGGTACCCTAGAAGAATTGTGTGCCGAGGGATTTGAAAGTAGTAAAATGTATTGGTGTGCCAAGCAAATAATTGACTTGGGAAATATAAACTAGTAGTTGTGCTAGAAAGAAAAGTGCTTATCAGAGTGGGGGGGTGGTGGTCGGGGAACATGAAAAAAGTTTTATTTCTAGTTACAGCTGCCAGGTGGGGGGCAGTGACTTCCTTTTCTGACAAATGCCCACTGTAAACAAATACTATATACAAATGAAAATAACCTCTGAAAGTGTGAGAATTTTCTTCTCGTCTGTGATATTAATAAGTCCTAGTTAAGATGTTAAAATTGGATAATATAATAGAAGGTATTTGCCATTTTTAAAATAAATATTGATTTAAATTCCATTATAAAGTCTACATTAAAAATTTAGGTCTAGAGTAAATCGAAAAAATTTAAGTATCAGTTAGTGATCATTAAAACTAAAATAAAACATACATTAAAATAGTAATAAGTAACGGTACAGTACATTTATGAAATGGAATTCCTAAATTCTCTGAAGAGTGGATTATACAAGTTGTGTGGTTTTTGTAACTAAGTTTCTTATGGAATGAAGCAGCAAAATGAGGGTCTCTATGTCTTTAATATTCTTCCAAATATTATATCCCAAGTTTATTTTAATAAACTTTCCCATAAATAGGGACCTGGTAGAATGCACTTTTACCCTACTTTTCAGTGACAGATGAATAAATGCACTTCATAGTATTAATAGTTTCTGAAATTAGGAAAAAATATTCAAAATAATCAATCCGCTTCATTGAAAGTTTGTCATAGAAATATAATAGTTAAAGACATTTCCAAGGCAAGAAAATTATTTTAAGAAACAGAGTAAAAGTTTTTCACATGTAACAGGTTTTAAATACATACTTAATACATCATATATTAAAACATTTATTATCATTTATTGTCTTAACACCCATGTCTCCTTGATCAGGGTGAATAGCAGAAAATGGCTGAAACAGCATGAGGATGACCTCTGCTTCCACTCTGCTGTCCAAGTAATTGATCTCATTGCCAGAGCCTAATCCCCACACAGAATAGTCCACAAAATAGACTCCGAGATGCCATATTCAGCTTTCCAGCCTCATGATACAGAAGGAGACACTGGAAATTTATACTGATGATCACTCATTTTCACCAGTAATAGCAATCCTTTGGCATCATGACTTCCTCCAAATACAGTCCTGTTGCCGTGGTGTATTTTACAGAGAAGAGCTTTGAAAGAACTTTCTAGACTTTCTCCTTCTACTTCCACATGTTTCAGATTTTCCTCTTCCCCCTTTGTTTAAAATGTTTTTTTCCAAGAGCTAATCAACTTTCATGTTGCAAATTTACTGTCAGACTGTTCTGATCTTTACTCAAACTCTCTATAACATTTAGTATAATTAATTTCTTCTCTAAACTCATTTTTTTTCTATTATATCAAACTTTCTTTGTTTTTCTCCTACTATACTATTTTCCTTAGTTTTGCTCCCGTATCTTTCTTAGTCTCGTTTTCTGGCTCTTTTAACACTCACACTCACTTTTATACACATTCTGCTTTTCTTTATGGTAAATAATTTCCAATGAGCATAGTTTCCCTTATTTTTCGAATTTGTTTTCTTCTATTAAATATTTTAATTTAATTATTTTGAATGTTCATTTCTGAGGGAGGCCTATTAGTCTACTTGGGCTGCCATAACAAAATACCTCAGGCTGGGTGACTCAAACAACAGCATTTAGTTTCTCACAGTTCTAGAGCAAGAAGTTCAAGGTCAAGGTGCCAGAGAATTCATTTCTAATGAGGCCAGTCTTTCTGGATTGCCAACAGCTGTCTTCTGTCTGTCTTCACACTGCTTTTCCTTGGTGCCTGCATTGGTGCATTGGCGGGGTCGGGGACAGGGGGAGAAGTCCTATGGTATTAGTGTGTCACCTTTATGACCTCACTTAGCACTTTTTACCTCCTTTTAGGGCCTTATCTTCAAATACAGTCACATTGTGGGTTAGGGCTTTGACTTTGACGTATGAATTTAGGGGATGGGGGATTCAGTCTATAACACTTACATTTGTTCAATACCAAATTTTGGGAGAGAGTTAGTATATATCTCCACATGCATTGCTTTAGTTCCTACCAAAGGAAAAATGTTGAATATTTATATTTTATTTTTATTTTTTATAGTGAAAGTCCCTGAGATGTGAAGTTTAGGGAGATAATGACAGTTTTATACCTGTGGAAAATTATTTTTGTTCCTTTTGAAGATAGCATTTACACACTCACACCTCACCTCTCTACCCAGCCAGAGATCCTTCAAAAGACCAAGATGACATACAGTGTTTTCTCTGGAATTCAGCTGCTCGCACTAAAATTACCTTGAAACGCACCGGCATTCTGTCCTATATTCACTTGGAGGGTTGAACTATCTGCCTATGAAATGCATCATAATGTATCCTTACGCTTAGCCATCTCAGGAGGACGTGCGCTCAATAAGTGATTCCAATAACTTGTGATAAATGAGAAATGATATAATGCCAGAGAAAATAAGGATGTTGACTACCATCTTAGAGACTTTCTTTTCCATATTTGTTGTGACAAACAGAAGTCATAGATGAGCTACGTCCGCCCCTCCGCCCCAACTAGCGTGACTTCTTATTGGAGAGTTTGGTGGCATAACCTGCTTCACTCTTTATTTCATACATGCTGAATGGGGACCAGGTTTGAGTAAATAGGTCCTAGACCCTGATGTGTCCACGTGTTAGACATTGGAGTTCTTCCAAAAGTTTTCACAAAGCTGAGAGTTTGTTTTATTTTCATAAATTTTCCCAGATAATTAGGTATGTGTGATTCTGCTGGGAAACCTATTAACTGACAAATTACTTACTTCATGTACATAAATACTGAATATTTTATCTTTATTCGAAGCTTGATTTATCTTTATCTTTAAAAGAAAAAAGAGAAAAAACCAATACATCAAAGATGCTAACCCATGGATCTCATCATATACTGTTTATTTTTATATTTGTCGAAAATAAATTAAAATATTGCCCTTTTTTATTTCTTCTATAATTTCAATATGAATTTCCAAAAGGAGAAGAAATAAATATATATGCTTCAGTTGTCATTTTGAACCCAAAATCATAAACATCATGCATAACAACTACATAGAATATATTTTGGGAGTTAATTTATGGAATTAATACATATACCAATATGACAGATTTTAGCAAAAAGTAATACCTGACTAATTACTAATAAGGTTGAAGTGAAAATGAAAGATAACCACAGAAAAAGTTGACCATGAATCAAGCACAGGGCTCACTTGAGGGGAAACATGTTTGTGGAGGGGAAGATATCCTGAATAACAATGCAAAAGGTTAACTCTTGGTAGCGTTATTATACGTTCTGGGCTCCTGGTACTGTGCTGTTCACAGGTGTCTTCTGATATAATTCAGCATTCTTAGATTCCTCTATATAGTAGGGATAAGATTGTACCTCAAATTGAAAAGTCTATTATATTTTGTCAACAAAATAATCTTTACCTCATTGAAAAATGTATTTTATTTTATCCTGGAATATAAGTTTTTTTCTTTCCTCAATAGGGAACATTATGTTTACTCTTGTGAAACGACACAGATTATTGAAAAAATGTCTCTATATTACATATAGAAGCAATGTAGACCTCTTCAAAGATAAGTAGTATTCAGGGGTATGTTTATATTTGTGCCATTTATATAGTTTAAAAAACAAGTTAGTAAAGTTACAGTTTTTTTTTTTTTGTTTTGTTTTGTTTTTTTTTTTAATTTGAAAGAGCAATGGTATATTTCTGGGATTAAATGATTCAAGTTAAAATTTTTATTACTACCACTAGAGGGCTATGACTCCATTGCTTTTCCTAATGTATTTAATTGGTGAATAAGTTTTATTAATTATAATTTTAGAATCACTTTGCAGTTCTTTACACTTTTACTATGTTATTATCTCTGCACACCTGAATGTTTATTTAGCAGTTTAGAAAGGCACTGTGTTATTCCTATACTGGCTAAATTCCTCTCTAGGATAGCTTCCATCCTTCAAGAACCATTCCCTTTCCATCTTGCACTTCATTTTTTATCCTTCTGATGTGTCACTATTTCTAAAATTCACCTTTCATCATACCATGACCCCGCTCAAAAATGTTATTTCCTTTTGCCTACAGAATAATTTGTGCCTTTATCCTGACATTCAAGGCTTTCAAAAATGAAGACTAACTTACATTTTTAGGGCCCCTGGATCCCACTATATGATCCACTTAGACCGAAATGTTTCAACCGCTTCCTCTGAACACACATTTTAGTCTTCCTATTTCAACACACTTACCGTGGCTTCTATTCCTTCAACCAATGTAAATCTGATGTAAACCTTCCCAGTCCTTAAACAACTAGAAGAAAAGCCCTTGCAAACTTATGCTATTATTATTGATCTTCTTTTTATTTTCAGACTTTAGTCATAAATCCTTAGCCTTGGTGAGCAGTGCTGCATCACATGAAGGATTTTTTTTTTAATGCTCGAACCAGAAGCATTGCTTTTCCTTTCCCTAGCATATACCTAAAAAGAGCAAGCCAGAATTTACCTCTGAAACCTTGAAGTAGAGGTAGTTTAAATGGTTCACCCACGGAATTCCATTTCCACCTTCCTTCTCCTGTCTCACTGGTGTCCATCTTTGTGAGACAAAGACGACGACGAGAGAGAAGAAACTCAAGGACAGACAACTGCTAAAACTTGGGTTTTCGCTGCCAACCTAGACATAGTAAAAACTCCGCTCTCAAGTACTGGGATCCAAGTAACATCCTTAAACTTGTCAACCTACAAATTCCAACCTACAAATTTGTACAAAATCTTTATCTATCCATAATGCCGTCTACTTACTTAGAGTCCTAAAGTTGTCTCTCTCATTTTAATAAAATCAATTATATATTGTCATATGTCCTCTATACACCACACCTAAGATAGATTTTTGAGAACACAAAAGTAAAAAATACTGACGTTCATTCCTTATTCTAAATATAAGGGAAAACTTACATGACATCATTTATCACAGAAGTTTTTGTGTTATCTGCTATTGCTATTAATAAAGTACTGTGGTAATAAGAAATATGAAAACCCGGATAAATGAATGAGTTAATGCTCTTGGGGCAGAGGAATATTTACTATCATCATCATAATCTAATAATAATAATAATAATAATAATAATAAGGTTATATCAATGAAAAATAGCGAATCACTGACAAATTCTTATAATATGTAGTGTTGGGAAACAATGAAAATAAGTTCTAGAGATAAAAATAGAAAATGGTGTAGTACAATAAACAGAAATAATTGAAAAAATTATCTCAAATAGAAGGAAGATTTAAATGGCTTAATGTCAAGATAACAACAAACATCAAATTGATGGATTCCACATCTTGACACAAAATGATACTTTTAGAGCACCAAGAGTATGAAAAATATGCTTTAAAAGTCTTTTCAGATGAAAAACATTTAAAAAGATGAGAATTCAATTCATTTTCATTCAATTGACAACCGTTTCAGAAACCTGAGAAAAATAATTGTATTTTGGAATTTGATATTTGGCCAAAGGTATCATTCAGATTTGCAAAATCATAAATTGTGCTAAAACCATTATTTTAGGGGAGAATCAGGCTGATAACACTAATACTATAAATTGTTCTTAGTTTCACTAAATGCATGTCAGCAACTTTTTTTTTTTTTGTATTTTGATGTAATAGGAAACACGCAAATCAGTTTTAAGGAAATGAAAGAGATATAACAGCATCTTAAATTGTACCACAAAGAATGTACAACTTTCCAAGGGACAAATCATCCAGTTCCTTCAGAAAATAAATAGGACAAAAAGGGAAGAGAGGAGGATAATAGAAAGAAATAACCAATAGAGAAGCAAAGACAATGTTTTGGATAGTGTTTGCATTTTAAATCTAAAATGCACGTGTTAAAGGATTATTTTAAGGCAATTTGGAAAATTTGCAAAGGAACTGCATAAAATCTTAAGTAGTCATTGTTAATTTTATTAGATGTGATAATAGCCATGTGATTATATATATTTACAAATATCAAGTTAGAGTGGCATAATGATAACTGAAATGACAACGTCCAAGATTTATATTAAAATACTCCAGGCAGTTAAAAAGAATAAATTCGTATGGAAGATATGGTGGAGTCAGTGTGAGATTAATAAATGAAACAAGATTACTAAAATATTGATAATTATTGAAGATGGGTAATAGGTAGTTGGATGTTTATCATATTATCTCTCTATATGTTTTAAAAGTTCCATAAGATATCTTACACATATCTTTTATATACCATGTGGATAAACAGAGATATATATTCCAAATAAAATAGCAAAAAACATTTCTCAGCAACTATGTTTTTCACATATTGAAGGAACACCTCTGAAGTGATAAACAAAATTAGGCTTTGTAGTTAAAAAAAAAAAAAGTGGAACAAGCCGAGTTGGAAAAAATAAAGGTAAAGAATGTCATTCATGATTAAAAATTTTTTGTATGGGTGACAGAGAAATACTGAATTAAAATGTGAATGATAAAGAAATAGTATAATGCACAACTCTTAAGAACATGGAAGTGTTCTTCAATTAGAATAGAACATCAAATAAAATGGAAATGAATAGAATAACAGAAAAATTAACTGAATTGATCCAGATGGCAAACAAACAGAAAGAATGTAAACTTTAAATCATGGTATGAGAAAGAAAAAAAAAAGAAAGCAGAAATTAATATACACATTTCACAAACTGCCATAAAGATGGATAGGTTGAATTCACCAGTTAAAAAGTGTCCAACTGAAAAAAAAAAATATCAGTCAACTTACAATATACTGACCTAAAAAGAAACATCAGAGATAATTTTCAAATAATAGTATAAGAAAAACACACAAAAGCAGCTGCTAGTATCTACATATTTGGGGTATGGACATACAAATTGGAGCCATTTTCAACTTTTAAAAATTCATCTATTTTGTATTATGTGTGCTTCAAGAGGTAGTAGTCCGTTCAGTCATAATCTACCTGCAGTTTTACCCACTTTAGTTCACTATGAATTTAATTCCCTGTTTTTTGCTGATGAGAGAGAAACCACCACATGTTCTTAATCTACAGTCTTGGACTTGGAAGTTCTTGAGTTTTTTATGAGGGACATCTTATTTAATCCAAATAGCACTTTGATGTATATATTACTTTCCAAATTTCCAGCATCTATATTCCCTTCCTCTCCCTTCCCTTCTCTCCCTCCTCTCCTTCCTTTTCTTTCTTTACCTCCTATCTCTACTCCTCTTCTTCCTCTTTTTCTTCTCTCTTCCTTCACCTCTAATTCCCTCTCCCCTCCCTCTCTATCATGATAATTTTTTAGATTAATTTTTTTTCTCATTTTAATTAATTTTCAAGATTGTCTAAATAATCTGCCTTCTCTTGTCTCTTTCTCTCATTTCTTATCATTACCACATATCTACAAAGTAGATATCCTTAACCCAATTTCTTGAGAAAGAAATCGGAATTCATAGTATCTCAATAATTTGACCAAAATAGCATGGTATTGTTTATTTATAATACAGTCTGCCTCACAGCCTTTCTTTCCTCCCTCTAATGGTCTTCTTTGAGGAAGAAGTTCTGCAATAATAATATAAAGGCAATTATTTTTCATGTTGAACATATCATCTTTGCTTTTCATTTGACATTAAGTCCAAATTGGCAAATTGTAGCATAAAATAAAGACTGTCCAACTTCAAAATCGTGGAGAGCTTTTCTGTACACAGGGTAACCCAACAGCTTTCTTCTTCTGAGTATGAAATTTTTCTGCAAACACACTACTTTAAATATAATAATCAGCTGCATCCTGGAGTACATAATTACATGGCACATTTTCTTTTTCAAGGTGTTTTCTTAGAAAATCATGGAAACTGAGCATGAGTCTTAAACATCTTTTGGTTCAAGTTTTGTGTCTTTTTAAAACATTATTTAAATATTTCCCTTTTCTGTCCTTGATTTCTCCTTTAATCTTTTAATTAGTTTAAATGTCATTTGTTGGCTTTATATTTTTAATATGCACCAAGCCTGCCTTTTTCTCTTTAACCTAGAACTAATTAGAAATATGAGAAAACATCTAAGAAAGGCCCTCAGTTTATTTAAATTCCTCTATAGCTAACATTATCCAAGATTTTAAAAATTAATATCCACATATCTAAGTCTCATTGTGAAATAATAATAGCTAATGTTTATGAAGAATATTTTTGCCAAGCACTTTGCTAAACACTTTACATATATTAAGCTAATTTAATTTTCATACTAATCATGGTGATTTTAATTATCTCCTTTTAAAAATGAGGAAATTGAACATACAGGTTAACTAACTTGCTTGAGGCTACCTAGTCATTAGATGGCAGAGGCAAGCATCGAATCCAGACAGTCAGAACCAGATTATACTATATCCTAAGAAGATTTATGTTATCTTGTTAAAATAAATCAGCAGACCACTTAGTGTATACATAATTATCCTCTGTTTCTAGGATGACTACACTTACAGTTAATTCATATGATTCTTGGGAGATATTTTACCATAGAGAGAAATGGAACCTTGCATATTCATGTAAAAATTAAATTAAAAAATATTACTCAAAGTAATGCTCTTTGGGATAATTTTGTTATACTTCAGTTAAAAATTCTAAATATAAACTGAACCATCTAATATTAAAGTGAACAAGTTAGAAAATATAAAAGCAATTACTTGGAAAAATTAAATATATAAACAGCATAGAAATTGTTTTTGTACCAAAACAAGAAAAAAATGAATTTTATAATGTACCACACAATTAAAACAAATTATTTCAGTTTATTTCACTTCATAATGTCTTTATTTTTTGAGAGTTCAAATATAATGTAATCATAAAGCATAGGAAAACAAGATTCAGTTGCAGTGCAATTCACTAAGAGTTGTTGGTTTGTTTGTCTTTTTTTTTTTTTTTTAATATAAGTGATTTTTTCTTTATGTCAAACTTCCAAGAAGTTAGCCAAACGCTTATACTGTAGAGTTAAGGAGAATTATATCTTTGCTTAACCTAGAAATAAAACCTTACTAAGAAATACTTATCTGTAACTGTTAATTCAGTATCTGACAAAGTGTCAAGAAAGGAAGTAACAAAGAATTATGAAATCAAAATCTTTTTTTCTTTTTTCATTTGATAAATTTGGCTTTACTTTTGTAAATTCAAGGTGTACAGCATGTTACGGTAATACATTTGCATAATGTAATGCGATTGCCATTGAAACAATTTTCAAAATCCCCTTTTTATATGTACAATTTAAACCCTAATTTGGCATTTTGAAATGAATTTACAATTCTAAAATACAAAGAAAAAATATGTTGATAAGTCAAAAGTTTGCAGTTGTCATTTGTACTAAATAGAAAAACTAACCATTTTCTAGGAAGACAGTGGAAGTATAATATAATTTAGTATCCTTGCTTTTATGAATAATCAATGGATGATTAAGTTTGCACAGTTTCAAAATTTAGTAGGGATATTAAGTTTCATAACACTTAAAATCAGAAAATTATGTGAGCTGTATTTTTATCATTTTGGAGCCATTTTTAATATTGGAGGTTAATTAAATTTGCTGTTCCAAGCCATTAAGTATAATATCAATAATATTCTTGGAAGTCTATCTCTTTCAGTTCCCAGAAGCATAAATTTGAAAGCCTAAAGCATGGGGAAAAAAAGACAATAACCTTTTTCAAAAGCAGAGAGCACATATATTTGTCAGTGCATCTATATATTTGTACTTCAAAATTTACCTTAAAAAAGAACAAACCAAGTCTATAATAGACTACTGAAATTAATCTCTAGTGAATAATCATCACATCACCGAAGAAACAATTCTTTATTCAAAGGTAGTGCTTGATACCCCAGATTGCCACAATCAGTTCAGTGAGGAATAAAATAAATTATGAATCTTCTCTGACTTTAATGCTAAATCTATATCAGATATCTGCATAAATATACATAATGTCATGCATTATCCAAATTAGTTGGCTTCATAATATCAAATATATTGGTGTTCGAAAATAATCATCAGCTTAGAAGAACCGAGTAACTGAGGTTAGTATCAATGTGAGCGTTAATTTGGGAAAGTACTGGTTTCCGTCTTTCTAAAATGCAGGATCATCTGGTTTGTTTGCTCCTTGTTTTTCTTTATCATTCCTTAATATATTAAAATGTTTTAAGAAAATACATTATTATATTTTAATTTGGGTTTCCTAAATATGAGGTTAATAGGTATCCGTAATTTATTTCATTTAGCATCAGAATATGCCACTCCACAATATGGCACCTTGGCACAAGGATTATTTTGACCTGAAGGCAATTAAGAAACAGCAGACACAGGACAAGCTCTCTAGCTTGTGCCGTTCTGCCTGGAAGCCGGGTGTAAATTGCCCATTATGGAGGTGTTCCTCCTCTCCTCTCCCGTACCGGGAGGAGGAAAAAACCAAACAAACACAACTGATCACTAGAGATAGAAAGTCCAGCAGTGAGTTGGGTCAGCACAAACAAATCTTCACAACTTAACTCATCTTCCATTAGTTCCCCTCATAGTTTTCAGTCTTTCCACAATTTACTGTTCCTAGGTACCCAAACCCATTCTCCTTTGTCTTGTCATTCCACAAATGTCTTGTTCTTTGCTAACATGGTATATAAGTCCCAAATTCTAATCACCCCTTAGCATTACTCATCACAGTTCTCTTGCAGATACATTCATTACAGAGGTAAATAAACTGTATTTTTTCTCTCCTGTTAACTGTCTTTTATCAGTTTGATTCTTGAACTCCAGTCACTGAACTTAAGAGTTGAGGAAGAGATTTCTCCCCATCCCCTGCACTGGTCTTGAGCCAGACCAGACCTGTGTTCAGATTCCAGATCTATCACTTATGGACAATGCGACCTTGGGAAAGATAAATGATCTTTTTACACTCAGTTCCTATCTGAATGTGGATATTGTAATATTTCAAAGCATCGTGGAGAGGATTAATAGAGATAAAGTTTTCAGCACAGTACTTAGTATACAATAGGTATTTAATGCATGTTAAACATTATTTTGTTTTAGAGGAAAACTATTCATCTGTATAAATGACTTGGAGAATATAGTGACCTTTAAAAAAATTAAAGGTGTCCCTAAACAGATGGAGAAATATTCTAATGTTACATCTTAAGAATGAGGAAATTGCATTATGAAGCACCAGTAATACTCCTGAAAACCAACTTTTAGGTGCTCAATAATTAATAATTAATTACCTATTGAAAATATAATACTGAAGTAGACAACGTTCTCGTAAGATGTTTCAAATATACAAATGTAAAATTGTAGAAATTGTTAGATTACTCAGAAGACATCAATTGCCTCTTTTCTTAAATGACATTGTAGAGATAGTCACACCTAAAGAAGGATCTTCGTTAGTTTAAGTCAATCCATAAATGTTTTATTTATTCTCAACTGTTGTTGGATTAGGAGCAGGAAGGTGACATAATCTGGTTCAACCACAGTGAGAGGAAGGTTTTTTTTTTTATTATTATTATTCTTATTCTCTGCTGGAGAAGTGGTTTCCCCATCACCCCAGAGAGGGAGCCATAAAATGTCCAACCCGAGCGGCTAATGCTTTCAGCTGCCAGGATTGAGGGTCGAGAGCAGAGCGATGAAATACAGCTTTTTCCTTGATGATTTAATCACGCCCTATTGTACATGGAGTCTGAAAAAACCTATGGACTTCCTGGTGTGTGAACTGTTCCTTGTTTAAGCCAGTTTGAGAAGAGGTTTTCTGTTAGAAGCATCTGTAATGATAAATATTTTAAAACAGTAATACGGTTCTTAAAACCTAGATAATACAAATATTATTAAACTTTCTGTGGAAAAATACATTTAAAGCATTACTCATATGTGATTGATGAACTCAGAATATTTTTAAAGTCAGTATCCTTATAGAAAAATTAAGACCAGATTTATAGATTATTCCAAAATTTAAAGCAACAAATATTGCCCATGTTACATAAACTCTCCCGAAATATAGCTGAACAAGGATAATTTCCAGAACGATTTATGAAACCGTTAGCTGTCAAGTATAGTCCCCCGAGTCTGATCTAGCCTCATTTATGCATCATGGGCTTAGAGAGTCCAAATAAGATGGTAATATATTGAATATTGAATCAAATTAAAAGTGAGCAAATAGAGAGTATGCCAGGTATGGAAGTGTGGTTATTATCTGTGGCCTCTCGGGGCAGCTCACGCACCTTGGCAGCCCGATCCCAGATGCGGGCACAGGAGGCAGGAGTGCAATCAAGGGACCAATCAAATACGAAGCCGTATTTGGGATGACATTGCTAGGGCAAAAATCACATGGGCCAATTTTGAAAAATATAGCAACTCCCAACCCTTGCCCATGGAAATACCAATTTATTAAGCTTGGCAAAAGGATGACTTATGTGCATCTTTTTTTTTTCTTGGTATGTGCATTCTTCATAAGCAACCTAGGAAGTTCTGATGAAGATTCACTGTGTTAGATAAATAAGTTTGTTGGTAAGATGAAGAAGATAAAAATCCTTAAAATGTGACCCCCTTTTTTCAAATCGCTTTCTCTGGCACTGTGGTAGATTTTGTTAATAGACACATAGGAAACAATAGTGAGAGTGTTACATAGGAAATAAATGGTACCACCTAGATTTACTCTGAGCAACACCTGAATGAAACTTTCACAGACCCAATTTCATAGCAAAAAGAGAGAAGAGAGAGCGCTATTAAAAATGATTCAGATGTTTTGACTCGAAAAGCCAAGAGTTCTTAATGGCAGAGGGAAAGTATGGTTGGTAGGCTAGAAACTCAGAATTTGGTTCAGAAAAAAAAAATGTTGCTTGGAGTTAGAAAAGATGCATTCAGAAATTCTAGGAACAATGGAATCAACTCAAAGACAGATTTTTGATCCTGCAGTCAAAAGATGCAACAGACTGCCTTAGGTCTACATATGGTAGGGGAGAAAGATATATCAAAGTTTTGAAAATTCAACTTGGCCTGTTGGAAAGGAGAGAACAACAGCAGAGAGAAATAAAAATAAAATATTCAGAGAAATAAGGTCAGAGCCACCTACAGTAGACAAAGCAGTGCTTGAAAGAAATGGTTCTACTGCCTTTGGTGTCCCAAAGGTTATTCAGTGCCAGAATTAAAAACAAATTAAGATAAAAGACAACGTTTTATGGTGGTAACATAGAAAACGATTATATAATTCTAAATTACCTCCCATGCCCCTAGATTTAGTAAGTAAGGAAAATAGGACACTTGCTTTGGGAATCTGTCAAGAGTTTCTGTAACAGGGACATGCGGGAACGATTCCCCTACCAGGTCCTAAACAGTTCCAGAACAAAGGCATACAGCATACTCAGGATAGAGAAATAGAGAAAAGTAGGAGACTGAGAAAGTGGAAAAGAAGAGACCACCCATCTTAGAGAGCTGACTGATAGAAATGTAGATTCTCCTGCTCGTGGGAGAACAGGGGATACAGACCAATTCAGCTAGGCATCGATGGTCTTTAAAAAATGTTTTATTTAAGTAGAGATGATTTACAGTATTATATTAGTTATATTAGTTTCAGGTGTACAATATAGTCATTTGACATTTTTATACCTTACATGGTCATGCCACTAAGTCAAGTAATCATCTGTCTGCAAACCTATCATAATATTATTGAGTACATTCCCCTTCATTAACGGTCTTTAAGCATAACTGATTGATAGTCATGTCACCATAAAGCCCAGATGAAGAAAAAAAAACTGGTTATTGGCAATTACACGACTCTAAATTTCTGAATTTTTCAGGGGAGGAGTTTGGTAGAGTGGGGATGCTCCATTCAGATTCCCCTTCAAGGAATGATTTACATCCAGCTGTGAGGGGTATGGTTACCGACAGCTTCCAGCCCTCAGCTTCTTCTAGTCAGCCCAGCATTTCTCTCAGAGTGGCCCCAGCCAGCAACTGAGCAAGATGGCAGTGCTACAGCTTAGCCATTTCTGCCCAAGCTGAGACTCTGCTTTAAGGCAATATTTATTCCAGGGCTTTAACGTTATGATCGGATGGCTCTTCTTGCCTAATATTACTTTCTCCCACCTATTTGTGTGTGTGTGTGTTTTCTAGATATTCCCCCAACACACCTCTTGCAATCTTTATCTCAGTATCTGCTTCCAGAAGAACCCAACCCAGGACAAAGGAATATCAGGTGACACTAGAAAAAAAGTTTGTTTTTGTTATTGGTTTGTTTTGGTTTTAATGGAAGTAGTTTTTTTTTTTTTCCTTTCCTATAGTACCACTCCAGAATGTGTAAAATACTGTACTAACTAATCTTGTTGGAAATTTATCTAATTCGAGTCTTAGTTTTTAGGTAATAGGCTCTGGGCAACGATCTAGTCCATTTTTCTTTGTAACCTTTATCTGTATCTGATATTTTTATTTTTATTATCCGTTGATTCAACTAGAAAATAAAATCTATGCAGCCATAGGCTACCTTTCTATTGTTATCACTGCCCTATCCTCAATGCCTCAGAGGGTACCTATTATGTAGTAAGCATGTAAGATATGTTTTATAATGAATGAGTGGTTTATCAAAATTTCTATCTCTTACCACAACATAGCAACAAATGTCAAAAATTTACTATAAACTAAAGGAGAGATAAAACAAGAAGTAATTTATAATGTAGTATTATATAACTCAATATACATGGTCAAGTACAATTACATTAGAAAGCCCAATGCGGTAATCAGATGCTTGCACTTATATGTAGAATCACTATGCTATGAAAGCTTCTTATGAAAACTGGTTTAGCATATTATATTTGCAAATATGTTAGTATTGTTGATACGACATTTAGAAAGAGTAAAATAACTTTGGGAAAGTTCCAAACAAAGCAAGCTCTCTCAATTAAGGCAATATTACTGTTAGAAAATTCTGCATATATTAAAATTGAGTAAAAATAGCTTGTGTTTATATATGTTAAACAGAGTTAAGATCTATGCTCATATAATTTTAAACAGATTTTATATATTAAAAAATATTTTTGTAAATTATATACCCTATGTAAACGTTAATTGTTTATAATCAACTTTAAGGAGGTATAATTTACATAGACTAGAATACATCGATTTTTTAAGCGTTCATTTCATTAAATGTTGATAAATGTGTACACCTGTGTAACTACCCTCATAATTAAGATATAGCATTTTTCCATCACCCTTAAGTATTCCCTTGTGTCTCTTTCCTTTCAGCCACCCCTCTACCCTGGGGCCTCAGGCAAAAATTGATTTGCTTTCTGCCACTATATATTAGATTTATATTTTCTTTAGATTCATATAAATAGAATATAAATATATTAAAAAGTATAATGAAGGACTTAGGGGATATTCAAAAATTTCACGTAATGCAGTTCTATAAATCATAATGAGCATTGCAAAATGTAATATGAAGGAATTAAGATTCAGTACTGGAAATATAAACTACTTTATTATATAAACAGCAAGGAATTTAATATAGGGAATTAAGAGTTTACACCATTATCGGAAGGGGTGAATAAATAAGTTCTTGCCTGAGCCTGCCGAAATGCTTCCTAGAAAAATCCATCTTCTCCTTCTCTGGGATTCTTGTTTCTAAGACTGCCATTGGTTCTGTGCTGGTCTATGTTTGAGAATGATAGCACAGCTACAGCAGACCCCGGGTAGAGAAGACTAGACTATGTATACTCAAAGCTGTTATCCAGGAATCAGTGTCATATAAAGAAGCCAGAACTACTTGCCTTGTTTTTTGACAAGCAGAAAACTGGTTAACACACCAAAGTGTCTAATGAAGAAAAATGACAAGTTTCATAAGCAACGGCAAATGTTGGTAGACACAGGAAGATGGTGCTTATCTTATGTCTGCTTTCCAAATTTGTCACAAAATTATTTCATTGGATTAACCTACATAAAAATATCCAAACCTATCTCCAAGGAAATCTTCAGATCTCATCATTACAACTCCGGCTACATTGTAAGAAAGTGAAAACAGTAGGAGAGATATAATGAGTGGGAATGGGAATGGATGAATTGACAATAGACGATATGCAGCAGATCGAACATCCCTCGCCCTTCCCATTAAATGCTAGTTATGGTGTCTCTGGGTTATTATGGAAGCCAGGAAGTCCCTGCAGACGTCCACAATACCCTCTAGTGGTCCCACCGCTACAGAACATCACCGGTTTAGATTGTAACCTGCTATGGTAGTCACATTGGTATATGAGGTTTTCTTGTGTTTTCTTAGTATTGTACACATGAGGCTGGTAATGCACTTTGCCTTCATGATACTCTGAGACAGCAAAATGAAGCACATGAAAGGCTTGAATTTGGGGACAATGAAATTTCCTATGCGCTAATGAAAGTAAATCATATTGACTCATGTTTCATTTGGTGAAATGAGGACCACAGCTTGGAATCTCTGTGATTCCTGGCTCAAAATGAGCAAGAATAAAGATAACCTTGAGGAGGAAAAGTCTTTGTGCTTATTTTAGAGACTTTATATTCTCTTAAGAAAAATGAAAGAAGAATATTTATTCAGTCTGATGAGATTCTTAGGTGAGATAAAAGGAAAGCCTTGATTATCTACAAAGGTTTATATTGTTATGTCAAAAAGTATTCTCTTTTTTAGTCCTCAAGTATAACTAAAACTTGAAAATTTTAGTCGGTATACATTACAGAAATGAGCCTTTTTCCTTTCTCTTCTTATGAAAATATTTACTGTAACTGATATTGGTTCAGTTGCCAGAATCCCATAGAGAAGAACTGTCACATGAGAAACTGGTACAGATGGAAAAAGTGAGAGTGAGTAAAGAGACAACCTAACCCACTAATATTGCCAAGAACAGGTGCCAGGAAACGCATTTCTTTTGTATTTTTCTAAGATGCATTAACAGTTTTCTAGCAATCGGTATACAGAGGGAAGAGTTTTTAAAATTCCCAATATGTTTAATGTTTAATTTTATGTAATTTATTTTAGAAATTGTCTTAATATGTCTTAAAATTTATGGGGAAATAAATAGAACCCCAAAATGATTAAATGCCTTGCCAAAGGCAATAGGGCTTAGTAGATGGAATTAAGACCCAAAGCTAAGTCTATTATTCTCCCTTTGTGTTGTAAAGTACATTTCATCTATAGCACATTTGTCCAAATATTGAGACTTAGAATCTTCCTTCTTGTGATGTTAGCTTATTAATTCTGAAAGATTTTTCTATTGCAGATATATTTATCACTTTTTTGTCAGTATCTATAAAGAATGACTTCATATATATCTATGTGTGTGTGTGTGTGTGTGTATATGTGCACACATATGCACACACATTATATTAATTTTCTGTTTTTATAAACAAGAAAACATAAATTAAAAATAAATCTTTTGAAGTCTCATCCCTTTATATAAAAGGCGGTAAGTGTTTTTCAGCTTTTGAAATAAAAATATACATATTTTACAAAATAAAACTTATGTAAAGTAACATAAAACAGCTCTGGCTAATTTAAGCAAAAAATGACTTCAGTAAAGGATGTTGGATGGTACATAGAACCTTGCCAAAAGGGCTGAAGAATCAGAATTGGAGACTACACAGCTACAAAAAGTAATCTGAAGTTACACATGACAGAACTGATCCCAAGAAGATATTGCTGCTGCTCTGTAGAAAATTAACACCACTGTTTTCATTTCTGATGTCACTAATACCATTTAAAACCCTTTTGCTAGAAATGCAACTTCTGAAAACCAGATGCGCCAGGCTGTGCTGCTACAATGATCACTCAAGTCTATTACTTGTGGTCCTTTAACTTAACTCCCTAAACTAGCCCAGATGCTAGTTTAGAGGAGCCAAGATGATGTACCCAAAACCTCACTGCAAAGGAACCTGGGAAAGTGAATATATGTCCTCTATACTGAGAGATAGATTTATGTAGTAAGGAATTCTTGAAACATTGAAAGCAAGTTTGGCTTTCCCATAGAAATGGTAGTTTGAAACACAGATAGTAGTTTATACTTTACCAGTGAGGGGATGGAGAAGCCATGAGGGTATCAGTGTACTGCAAAGGCACATGTATGGAAAGTTCTAAAAAAGGAACAAGAAAAAAAATACACTATGGGCTCTTGGGAGGGTCAGGTAAAAACATGTCACTCAAACCTGAAGAACAGAGTATCTTGGAGGTTTAAAAAAAAGTACATATTTTTCTTTTCTAGGTTACAATGTTAGTAAGTATAAGGAGTCAGACCAACATAAAAAGCATGTTACAGATCCAACAATTTGTTGATCTGTATAAAAATAATAAGAGCAACAGAAAAATGGGATATTAGACAAAGATTCATTTTTTGATAATTCTTCTTCCATTATTAGAGAAATATCCAAAAGAGACAGAGAGGGGAAAGCCAAAGAAAGAGGCAGCCAAAATGGGGAAGATTCTGACACTTGAAAAGAAACCATCAAAAATGGAAAATCACTTCTCCCAACAAATATAACCATGCATACCCCTCGTGTTAACATTGACTCTTCAGAAAATGGAGCCCACATTTAAAATTGACCTTGAAATCGAACTTCGGGGAGGACAGGGTTGAAGATAAGTGTTTATCATGGTTTTCTTAAGTGAAATATGTATTGTTAAGACATGTATAACCTAAGGTCATTTAATGAGAAACTCTCTCTCAGGAAGAGTGCAAGTTTTATTGGCTTTCTTATAATCACTTCTCCCAGCACATTTTAAATATGTATGGTCTTAGAACCATGTTACAAGTTTCTATATTTTATATGCCTAAAATAAGTATTAACTAATTTACCTTTTATGTATAATAAAATTACAATATTTGACCAACACAAAGCAAATACCTATTAAAATACGACATTTGTTCAAACAACATTCAGTAAACACTAAAAAAGTCCTATGTGATTCCCGAATGGATATTTTTAATGAAATTAAAATGAGTGAGCTAAAGAGTAATATTTGAAGAAGGTATAAAATTGAAATTGGGTAAGGATTTGAATCAATGAAGCACACTTTCAGAGACAAATTCACTATGAGAAATCTGAAAATTGAACATAGATGAATGTAAAAGAGTTATCTTAGGAAATGAAAGCATAATTTGCAAAGGGGAAAAATAAAATTAGATAAGAAAATATGTTTTAAAATCATTCTAGACTTTATACTTAAGCTAAAAAAAGAGAAGCGATTAAATGTACAAATTTAGAAGACTTTTTATCCAATTTCCACATGTAGCCTTGTATAGTTAGTCACCAAGCAGAAATTAATACTACACAGATGTGTCCTTATTCAAAAGACTGGAAGTAACTTTAATAATTTAATCAGTGTCCTCTCAAAATTTATGATAAAAGTGTTCAGTGATCTTTTAAATCTATTGTAGCAAAAATTACATAGAATGAAAAAAAAACAAGGAAACCACATCATTATAGAAGAGACAGTGACATCATTCACAAAGGAAAAAACATGAGGTCAAAAGCATACCTAGGAAATGGATTCTAATGGGCTTAGAAATTTCAGGAAAGAAAAGAACCTTTATATTTATTCAAAACAATACCAAAGAGCAAAACTAAACAATACAGATGAAGGCTTTTAATTTTTCATTTGTGGAATTTGATAAAAAATGAAAATAACGTTGAGACAAACAAAAGACACTGAATAGAAAGTGATCTGAAGCAAACCTTTGAAGATAAACATGGAAGATAGTTCTCTGGTCAATTAATATTAGCTAGAAAAAAGAGACAAATCTAGTAGGAAAAATGAATGTGGGGTATATAGTCAGTTCACACAAAATAATGTGAACTGCCAGCAACAATTTATGAAAATGTTCACCAACTCAAAATTTATCAAGGTCACACAAATTAAACCAACATTAAAATATAACTACTTGGTTATCAGAAAGGCAAAAATACCTTTTGGAAGGACAGTTTGTTGGCATTTATCAGAATGTAAAGAACGCACATAATCTTCAATACAGAAAATTTGATAATTACCCCTTTTTATTATAGTTATTTAGTAATTATTGCTTTCTTACCCAGAAAATGTTATTTAAGATTTTTATATTAAAGTGCTAAAATTTAGAGATCTTTTTATGAACCATTCCACTGAATTAAAAAACCACTATCCCACTGTTTAAAAAGTACTTTTATAAAAGGCAGTAGATTCTCAGTAATCACTTTTAACTAATGTGGTTTTTATTTTGTCAATGCCTATGGGTTATTTGCCTCAGTTTCAGCTTTACATACTTTTACACACCAGTGTTTTAAAAGAGCTAAATCCAAAATAAGTTCAGTGGCACATAGCTGTTTGAAGGGTTGACTTTTAAAACTAATAAATAAATTTAAATATTGAAATTTAAAATAATGGTTGATAAGTAAGTAAATTAAAAAATGCAAAGCAAAATATTAAATGCAATAGTTAATTAAAATATAACCCTTAATTAACATTCGATGTCATAAAAGAATTGAAAAAACAAATAATGTAAAAAAAAAATTTAAAGCGTTGTAGATAAAAGCATTCCGAATTTAGGCTTGTGTAGACAGCTTATCGGCACTGTCCTACGTGTATGAGAAATTTAAGAAAACTGAATCGGACATTCACATTTAGCAGAAACATGTTTTATATGCTCCTTTTTTGTTGCTTTTCACAGACTTAAGACAATAGTTGCATTCAGTTAACTAAGTTAAGCTGAGGTGAGCTTATTGACTCTGTGTTCAAAGTGTTAAAACAAAAATCATTTTTGAATGTCAAATGGTCTTTTATTCCTTCACCTTGAGATTCATGTCTCTCTTCTTTCTCTATATTTCATGTCTACTTGTTCTTTCAACTCCCTTGGAGTGGAGCCAGACACTGCAGTCTACAGTGTGAATATGCCGGCTACTTTGCTGTTTGATCTTCTTCCCTTGATGTGTCAGTTTCTTTGTGGGTTACCTACTTGTCAAACCATTTTCATTCTTCAAAACTTTACATCTAATTTTTAAATAAGCTGTACAGATTTCAGAGCACTTGATAAATTTTTCGCAAGTTAATCACACTTACCTAGCATGAACAGTGCTGCTTTCGTGTTTATAACACAATAAGGACAAATGTATATTTACTCACCTACAATCAATGAGATGCAAAATGCTCAAATTATAGGGTAAGAAAGCTGTTCATGCTTCCCTTTAATTAGTAAAATAAGTAAATTTTAGAAGCTAACTCAACAGAATGCCTGCGGCATTTGTAAGCATTGAAATGGAGGGCGTAGTTTAGCTAAAAAATAGCAAAAAGCCAATCAATACATACTACTTAATGGATTATTGCACTAAGATACCAAAATCTTAGTTCTCATATTATCTGGTAGTTGTATAGTCATGTATCCGTTTTACCTAGGAGGAAATGCATGCTTCATTCTTATTTAAGTCTCCTCTTATTAAAAGGACGCTACACTGTAGTCAGAGATGTTTTGTAAAACCTGGCACTTGTCATGTGGGGAAAAAAAAATCCTTTAGCTCTGTGCCTCAAACAATCTGAGGTATGAAATATTTGTCAAGAAATGCAATACCTGCTTTGTCATGGAGCTTAACTTTTTCACCTCAAGGCTCTCTGAGTTATAATGAAAATATACTAATCTGTGGGGATAAAGGTATTTTAAAAAGAGTACTCAGCAGATTATTAATAATGTTACTCTTGAGAAACTATATAGAGAATGACAAGGCCATCCTAGGATGAAAAAGAAATTCTACAAGGTGGGCCAAAAAATCCACTTTAACCAAGCCTGGTAAAGGTCATATAAAAGAGAATTTAAGTTAACTGTATACTCATATAAGCTGTTTTTAAGGTCAACTCAAGTAAATATTTTTTGGTTCTAGAGAGGTGATTGAAAGAAAGGGCAGGCATGTTCAGGAAAGATAAAGAAAAATAAATATTTTTACTTACTATGAACCAGGAAACAATTTCATTCACAGATATATTCAGCAGTGAGAGTTTAAGCTCATTTTCCCAGAAATTTTAGGTTATTAAAATTGTATAGAAAACCTCCAAGAATGAGGAACAGATTTGCTAATTAAATTCTGTAAAACTGTAAGAGGTTTGTAACCCCCAATCAATACTCACGATGAAGAGCTGTCAAGATTTCTGAAGATCAAAAAGAGGTATATGAAGATGCTGAGAGAAGATACATGCAACTAGAGTTCTCAGAAATAATTAGCACAAGATAGTTGTCTAAAGTGATGATACTTCATGATGGGCAAAACCAAAAATCAGCAATGTCTCGTCTATAGCAATGGGAGTGGCATCTGAGGCTGGTGGCAGGAGTTACTCTGAATTCTGTAAAAGCAAAAAAAAAAGAGTGAAACTTGAACAGAAAAGCATGCAGAAACATCTTTCCAGGAGCTTGTCATTCAGAGAAGAAGCATGGAAAAGGGTACCGAATTATGGGCGGCCGAAAAACTGCTGCTTTCTGTTATCTAGAGGCTAGTAAATATTTAGATAACTACCTGTCCCCACAGAGTGCACATGCCATCAACTACACACATCTACACATACAAACCAGAAATAAATGAAACTTCATGGGCAATGGTAAAAATTATTTTTGGTGCCAGAGATTTTTGTTGCCACTCTGGGAAATAAGTAGTCAAGGGCTACTTCTTCTTCTTCTTATTTTTTTTTTAAATCTATACTCTTTCATTATATGATAAACTATAAAAATGGTGGGAATATCTATAACATACTTAAGCCAACAATATTTTTAAGAAAAACAAATTCAACAATATATGAAAATACTAATACACTATGACCAGACAGGATCTATTCCCGGAATGCAAGATTTGTTTACTAGAAAATTAATCAATGCAGGTCACCACATTAATAACTAAGAAACAAACAAAACTATATTTTAAAATCCAACAAACATTCTGATAAAAATCTTTCAGCAAACTGGGAATGGAAGAGAACTCCCTCAACCCATTAAAGGACATCTGTGATGAAAAACTAGTGCTTTTCCCATAAATCTGGAAAAAGACAGGATACCCACTATCCCCACTTGTATTCAACATTATACTATATATTCTAGCTAGTACTGTGAGATACTTACTGGCTGGCCATATCACATGTTAACTAGAATGTGGAGTAACTGGAACTCTCATTCTGCATTGGTGAGAACGTAAAATTTTTACTAACACTTTGAGAAACAGTTTGGCAGTTGCTTCAAATTTTAAAAGTGTATCTAACACATGATCAAACATTCTATTATTAGGTGTATTCCCAAGAGAAATAAAAGTGTATGTCCTCATAAAGACTTGTATATGAATGTTCATTTTAGCTTTGTCAGTAATAGTTAAAGCTGGAAATAAACCAAATGTCCATCAACAAGGAATGGATAAACAAATATTGATATATCCATTTAATGAAATACTGCTTGGAAATAAAAACAAATAAAATATCACTACAACTACATGTATAGATATCAAAATAATTATGCAGAGTGAAAGAAGCCATATAAAAAGATACATACTATGTAATTTTACTCATATAAATTTCTAAAAAATTCAAAGTCATATATAGTGAAGAAAGCAGACCAGTGGTCATCTGTGAATGGGTGAGGTAGTGGATGTAAGGAAGAGAAGAATTATAAAGGAGCATGAAGAAATAAAGATATATTCATGTTCTTTATTTCAGTAATGATTTCATTGGTATACATGTGACAAAACTTTTTTAAAAATTATACAGTTTTAATTCATTCAATTAATTTTACCTTGATAAATTTGTTTTAAAAGTCTACTGCTGCAATTTTGATATCAAGAGAATTGTGTTAAAAGAAGAGCATTTACAATCCCAAGTATAATATCTAATCATGAATATCTGTGGACAAATATATAATCATAATCACCATTTCCTCCTGAATTCTTGTTCTTTTTCAAGGATGTTTTCTTTACTCAAAATGCATCAGTTACTAATTAAAGCTGCAAACAACACAAATAGACACAGGCTAAATTAAGAAGAAAATAAATGTATTGGAAAGATACCTGATACTACAGAGAAATGAAAGAAAGCACAATGAGCCAGGATTAGAAACCAGGCTGGTCTGAGCATGGGCAGGCATCAAGACAACAAAGCCAAAGTGGTTTTCTAGGAATATGCTGTTTAGAATGTCCCAGTTGGCTTCATTGTCAACAGGAATGTGACACCACTTTTTGAATGGTGAAAAATTCTCAACTCTGTTCAAATCCGTCACTCACTCCCCCAGGCTCAAAGGCTTAGACAAGTGCATCAATCTGGCAGAGCATAAATCATGCATTAAGGATCGAGTTATCAGAGACAATGGAGACCTGTTAGATTGGATTTTGTAGTTGGGGGAGGGTCCTGATTTTCTCTGAGACTTAATGCAATGAGGACTTTCCAGAAAAATAGGAAGGTGTTTGGGTTGCAATTACTCAAAGATTGATAAATGTCCATTATATTGAAAGTTATGTAACATTACTGTTAATTTTTTAAAATTCATGTGGCATAGGGAAATATCAAAATATGGGGTTGGTCAAAAGTGTTGTATGGGAAACATTTTTTTTTTTTTAGTATAATCAAAAATTTTATTTAGAATGATGCAAATAATAGAAAAGGGATAGGAAGATGCAACATTAATGATGATATATAATTTTGGATCTTGTTAATATGATAAGGAAGAATTTACACTCTTTTCTGAACCATTCGTGATTTAGTTATTATTAGCTAATACTACCATAGCTATTATAAGAACAAATTTAACACAGAGAATTCAATTATTGTAAAAAATGTTGAGTGGTTGGGAGCATCGACTCTATGATAGGTCCCCAGAGTAACACATTCAGAACAAAACTTACTGCAATTAAGAAGCTGGGGAATCAGAAAGCTACATCCCAGATATCTCCAGTGTTATACCTCTTTCATCATAATCTGTAAATTAGGAGGCTGTTGCAACTGTTGGCTCTGGGAATACATTACCCATTATAGCTGCAATATGGGGAGCAGAGTTTTAGCTAACCTGCGGGATTCCTATCAGCAAAAACAGAAGATTTAATTACTACCGCCTTTCCATTTGTCTTCATATAATAGTGCCTTAAAGAGAGTTTCTATGTCAGTTTGCTAGATTTTACACAGCTATAATGTGATCAATAAGTGGTTACTACTTAAGGGTGATAATTATATTATTTGAATATGGAAAAAATGTAACTTTTCTAGATGTTTCATGTTAAACAAATTGTCTCAGTAAGTGGATAACATCCTAGATAAAGGAATAGCTGAGATTATGTTCACTTTATCTGCATGTTTAGAGTATTTAATGCATGGCTCTTGTATGTCAATCATTGCTGAGAAATGATTCCGATGGCTCAATTAAGCAATATTTAAGATATACATTATTTATTATAATGGTATATTTGTGGACATCGTGTTTAATTTTGAGAAATTTAAAAGATTAAGCCTATAAACAAACATTTCTAGAGAGAAAATAGGTGTGTTTGGTATTTAAAATTTTGTGTTCCAGCCATAGCCATAAACTCCTAGGGATTTTTGTTGGTTCTTCACTATGGTCACAAATTCTATCCCAGATTGTAGAATGTTACATAATTGTTGGAGTAATTCCAGCAGGAGATACCAATTAAATAAGTCATTTGTTAAGGAGCGCACTGCAGCTTGGCAGTGTTCTTGTCATAATTTCACAATCAGCCATGATCTAGTAAGGTGACTGCTGGCTCAGGACAAACATGACAGCAAAACTCTCAGGGTTTACTGAAATAGAAAAACATCCAAAGCAAGCTTTAGTCTGGTGTAACTTCTCAACGAGAATCATCTGATAAGCTGAAAGGCTGAGAAAAGTACAAATCCTGTCATCACTTTATGAACTCACATTGGGGTTATGAAACTGTCAGTCACGTGGAGGAAGGGCAAGTGAGACAGGAGTGTGAATTATGTCATGCCTTAAGGGAGAAAGAGCTGTAGCATTGGAGTTACATGGCCTGGAGTGGCTCTGTCATCGAGAAAGGAAACCTTTCTTTGCAAGGCCACTGTCTAGTTATATTTTATTTTCATCCTGCAGCAATTTCCCGTGAGTTGTTATGTGGGTTATGTGACTTAACGCAGAGCTTATAGCTGAAAAATTACAAGCACTGAGTACATGAATTGGGCCTCATCAGTCATTGTTCATGTTTCTAAACATATAAACTATTGGCAAGGTCCATGAACCAGCCACTACAGGCAAGCTCCCAGGTGGCCATTTTTAGAGTGAGGCCAGTTACTCTATAGGAAATTCTGAAGGAAATTTCCCTTACTAGAAGATATCGAAGCTGACATTATAGGATCATGACAAGACAACATGGAAAACAATTGCCAAGGAAACTGTAACAACCTTTCATGATTATAAGGAACATAAAAAGAATGAACATGTGTAAAAGTCAAATTCTGTTGGTCAAACATCTCTCATTTATTCCCGTTAACTTGAAATTAATAATCTGAAGACAAAAATATTTTAGATATTCTAAAATTAATACAAATGATTAAGGAAAATATAGTGACAAGTTATAACAATATGAATGAATACTACTTTTTTTACTAAAATAAAAATTTCTGGCCTGAGGTCCTTACTATACATACATACATACACACACACATACACACAGATATATACAGTATGTATATATACAGTATACATATATATGTACAATACACACACATACACACACTGGGAGTTACCATTTCTGAAACTGGATTCGTCATACCTTACTGATAGCCGGTATTATGAAATTGAATCTGAAGATATATGGAGGAAGCAGAAATGGGAATAAGAAAGCACTTTCTACCTGGAAAGTTTACTAAGTGTAAGGATCATCTGTGGATTACAAAGGCTTATGGATAAAAGCTGCATGTGGAGCCACTGTGGAGCACATTTAAAATTACATCTCCTAGAGAAATTTGTTTTAAAAAAATTATAATTCTACTGTGCATTGATTTAGGGGACTGATGGGAAGAATATGGACTCTGGGGTTAGAATCCAATTCGTGATTGTTAAATATTAATTTTATATCTTTGAATCTTAGTCTCTACTTGCGTGGAAGATTCTATGAGCCAACACCTGCAAATTCCTTCACTTAATGTTCAATAAATGTGATATCCTTTTTCATTCCAAGGAGCAAACCTACTCATTATTGTTACTTAGTTCATATCATTAAATTTATATAAAAGATGGTAAATGCACTGGTGTTATACTTCTGGATTATATCAAAGAAAGCATTTTGTCCCCAAATAATTTATCTTATGACCGACATTTTGTAATAAATAAAAACAAACAAACAAACCTTGTTTAGTTTACCCCTCAGGTCCAATTAAAACACAACAGTTGGTCTTAGCTCTGGTTCCTGGCACAGAGCTTCCAAAACCCTGAATTTTCTGAGTAATAGGAGCGTCTTTGTTATCCTAATGAGGTGAGTTATGGTGGAGTCCCTGTAAAGTCTCAGGATACAAGATGGTCTCTGGAAAAACTTACCACTTGGTTAGAGGGTTGAATGTTTCAGCACCACCTTCTCAGGCCTCCAGGGAGGGGAGGTTGAGTGCAATCTCTTGGCCAGAGACCAATCATGCCTATGTCATGAAACCTTGAGAAAAAGTGGGCACCATATGCTTGCAGAGCTTCCTGGCTGGTGAATACAGTTAGGTACTGGGAGACTGGCTCACTCTGACTCCATGGGGAAGGACGCTTCTGGAACCCCTGACTGCCCAAGACCTCGGCTTATTTGTCTCTTCCATTTGGCTGTTCTGAATTGTATCCTTTATGATGAAGTTGTAACTGTAAATACAGTTTCCAGTGAGAGTTCTGTGAATCATTCTAGCATATTATCAAACCTGAACAGGCGTCATGGGAAGCTCTGAATTTGTGTGTAGTTAGTGTCAGAATTTAAGCACTTGACCTTTATCTTGTGAACTCTGTTACTAACTCTGGGTAGTTAGTGTTAGAAGTGAATTCAACCTTGGGACTTCTGGTTACCATCGAAAAATTGATATTTGAACATGGCACACATGTTATGCAGCTCCTGTATTTTCTTTTATAAAAGCATTTTTATTTTATTAACATTCCTTTAGAAATGGGTTAATAGTATAACCTCTTAACATATTTCTCTCCTCCTTCCTTTCCTCTTTCTCTCCTTTCCTTTTTGGCCAAGAATACAGTCATCAGAAGCCTCACCTCTCTGTGTCCACCAGCCTTTTTTGTTTACCCTTCCTAATTATGTAGCTCAGAGTTATATACCAAAATTAAAATATTTTCTTGTAAATATACAGACCCATCCAGATCCAGTCTCATTCCAATATATTCTCATAACTAACCCCAGCCTCGGGTTATTAAATTAACAGCATTTTTTTCCACTCTGCAACTAAATATTAATGGAGAAAAATCATACAAATGGGTAGGTCCATTTATGATATAAATTCATGGATGTAAATTATAAATTCATGATTGCCATTCCATTCCTTCTTAGGCACTGATACTGCTCAGTAATATAGTTATATATTACTGCCTAAGTCACCTCTTCACTTTCTGGCCTGACTATTCCCTGTTTTGTACGCTCTTCTTTAATGGTCATTTTTTTTTTATTTCCCAAACAAACAAGAATAGCCGATAGTGTCTTCTTGTGATGTATTGCCTTAGTAGAAGCTTTACCATTCACAAATGAGCAACCCTACTTTCTATTCGCATCCTTCTTCTCTTTTACAACAAAGAAAGTTTTCTCTTTCCAGCAAAGGCCAAGCTTTCTACCTGTATTATGAGTTGCATCCCCTTTTACCTGCTTAGGAAAATTTCTCCCAAGAATTTGTTAGCATCATTGTAATTAACAGCCAAAGTTAACCCAGTAATTCCCATTTTAAAAGCAAAAGAACTTATTGAAACAGCAAGAACAACAAAAGCAACAACAATCTGAATTTCATTGAGCTGTTTTGCCGTTTTTAAAATACTCGGTGCATCAACTTTTCACTCTTCCTCTAATCTTCAAGCGTTTTGGAAGTTTTCTACAACACATAGCTTCACATCTCGCTGCCAGTCAACTTTCCAAACAACTGCAGGCTTCCCTATCCCTCACCCCAATTTAACTCATCCAGACCTCCAACTCTGTGAGGAAGATATGTGTTCTTAATTTTAATCTTATTAAACTTATTAATAGTGTTCAAATGAGTGGAAAATGTGTTGTTTTAAAATACTCTGTTTCTTGGCTTTCATTGCATTGCATTAGTCTAATCTCAATAACAATTTTTATCACATCATATTTTTTATTTTCTTTTTAGTATTGTTCTGTTCTCCGGTATAGATTTCTTTTCGGGACTACATCCTAGGCCATCTTTCTCTTGTGGGCTCAGTCTTTCCAATTAATTTCAATAGCATGTATTCCTACAAGTGTGTCTATATGCTAACAAGTATATATCACATAGACCTTGCCTCTGAGCTCCACATCAGTATTCTGATACCTACTTTGCATCTTTCCTGGGTACTTGAAAGCATCAATGCTTATATTTCTCAAATAGAAATTATGATTTGCTTAATTTGCTCCCTTCCCCACTTTTCCGTGGCCTGGGGTTCTGGATGCTTTGGTGTAACAAGTGTCCCATCTTATAAGGTAGAACTGTACCTTAAAACTTGCCCATGAGTTGGAATGAAGAGCATGATTGTACTAAGACACAGCAGTCATTTATATAAACAGCTCTGATTGAATGTTTAGAAAGGCTGAAGATTTTTGAGGTCATTAAGAGTGTTTGGAGTCCAGAATAAATACTACTCGGGGGTTTGTCTTCTCTGTTTGTCTCCTCCTCCTGGCCCTGTGAGGCTTAAGTATTATGCTACCCTGAACAGCGTATTTCATCTAAGGGCAATAATACAAGCTTCACCTTTTTTGTACTTATGCTGGCCTTTTTTTTTTCTTTCTTTCTTTTCTTATATAAATGGGACTTTTCAGAAATTTGTTTTAAGCACTGTTCTGGTCTATTCTTCATCTAAACTATTAATTAAAGTTAAGTGCTAATAAAAAAAAAAAGATGTGTATGATCCAGTTTTCCTCAAGTTGGTGACATCTTTCAACCACTAGGTGCTCAAGCCAGAAAACTAAGTTACCTTGGATTTTTTTCTCTCTCAACTTCTATATCAAATCAATCAATACAACCTGTCACTTCTGCCTCCTGAATACATATCTAATCTGTGCATGTCTCAGGATCTCTGCATCATGACAAACCTTCTCTCTTTTCTCTCCAAACTCTAGCCTCTCCGGGCTTCTCCATTTCTATGCACCAGTCAAACACTGTAATAAATCGTGGGGGTACTTTGGGGACAACTAAATCAAAGTTATTCAATGAAGTCTCACAGTTTGAAATAAAATCAGTTAAATATATTTCTCCTAGATGGAGAAACACATGCAGAGAACAATGTACAAGCTTATTTAAAAAAAAAATCATCCTACTGATTTCTAGCTTTATCAAAGAGGGAATATCCAGGGGACTGATTAATTTAAAATTTTTTTAGGGATATGGCTATTTAAAAATTTCAGATACCAGATACAATGTATATGAGTTCTGTCTCACAAACGTAGTTCAAAAAGTTCAGTATGCGCATCTCTTTAGAATATTCTAGTTTAGTGAGAAAATAAATCCACCGAGCTTTTGTATAAAATGAGACAAGCCTATTGTGCCTATTAATTATTACAGCTCTGTCCACATTAAAAGATAAAAGATATATATATATATATATATATATATACACGGCTATATATATATATATATATATATAGGCATGTATGTGTATACACACACACACACACAGCATTTTAAAAAATAGTATGTATTTGCAGTGGTTTCCCTGAAGTGGTCAATGTTGTCAGAAGTCTTAATGTGTTAAAGATTTTTTTTTTGCCTGTTATAAAACAACAACAACAACAAAAAAAACAAAATAAACAACGTCTCTGTTAGACTTTAACAAGTGTATTAACTTTGTTCATAGATCTGACTCAGGGCGCCAAGTATAAAAACTATTCAAATTACAAAGGGTCTCATAGAGCCCAAGAATGAGCTCACGTTCCTCTTGCCTTTTCCTTCACCCCATTGCAGCAAGGATTGCATTAAACTCTTAAGCCATCTACCGGAGTCTGCTCTTACCCTGTGGCTGCCCTCTGGTTGACATCTTTCCAATGTATGACCTTCTGCTCTCATCGCTAACTCCCTGATGACCCCTAATAACTCCTGCTGATAACTCTCAAATTTAGCTCCAAAGTACATATTTCTCTTCTGATTTCCAGAGCCACATATCTAACTATCGGACCTCTCTTTTAATGCTCTAACACCACTTCAAACATTTCTACCTTTACTCCCTCTCACTTCAGCGAATGGTCCCACCATTTGTTCTGTGTCCTCTTAGATTCTGTATTTGTCTCTTTGGTGTCCATTCATCACAGGACCAATTGTACTGACCATACTTTGTTTTCTGTATTTTTGATGCTGCAGCCTTTGGGTACCTTGTAGGCGGGCGAGATACTGCTGATTTCTAAATAGAATCACAACATTTTTATGCACATCAGCCATGTGCAAACCAACCAACCCCGAGTCACCCCAGCGACCTCCTTATCTAACTCTCACACACCAAGCCAGTATTTCTCCTGTCTGAAATCATCCGAGGGTTGCATGCCAGGAAACTGGAAAGCATTCCCATAGCCCAAAGCCTGCTGAAACAATTCGGAGTGGTCAGTCCTAAATTGTTTACTCGGCCCAGCCTTATCCTTCTGTGGAAATTTAAAAAAAAAAAAAAAGAAAGAAAGAAAGATGTAGCTAGGCTTTCTCCTCACTCTGCTTCCTCCTTGACCAAAATTTGGCGCCATGCCATGCAGCTCCACGAGCCCCTTCCTCTGGGGAAATGTAAGTAAGAAAAATCTTCCTTCAATGTCATCACTCGGTCACCTTCGTAAATTAAAATCCTGTGAGACGAATAAGACACCATTTACCAAATTATCCAATATAGAAACTCGAGCATTTTTTATATTCTTTTTGTATTCCTGGCTTCCACTTCTCCTTGCCCACCGTGACCACTTCAGCTCAGGCCACCATAATCAGTGAAAGAATTTTAACAATGCAAGTCGTTAACGTTTTTGCCATTGTCTTTTTCTAATCCATTCTTTAAACTGAAGGTAATGTGATACCTTTAAAACCAAAAAACTCACAATAAATTAAAATCTTTAAATAGCTCACTCTATCCCTAAAAGTAAAGTCTAAACTCCTAAGCAGAGCCAACGAGAACCTCTGTTACCTGGAGTTTTCACTTCTGTAGACTCACCTCTGGCCAGGCCCGTATTTTTACCCCCATGGACATACTGGAAATCATGCGATGTTCTAGAACCCTTGTGTTTAGTTTCACTTTCGAGCTTTTTACATACGCTTGTCCTGTGCCTGGAATAATCTCCCTCTGTTCACCTAGTATATTGTGTGTATCCCTGAGACCTTAAAAGGTTTTTCTGACTCCTTACGATGTTGATTAGTCTTCTAATTTCTTATAACTACTTCTGTCATAGCACTGGTGGCTACCCAACAGTGCTTGGCACATACTTGATGTTCCAAAATGTTCCAGAAAATTAATGAACTTAATTGTCACGTCTTGAAATTGAATAATCTTATATGTAAACAACACTTTTCTACAGAAATGTATTTTGTTCCTCTTTTTAAAAAATGCTGTCACGTATCTAAGAATATATCACCTTATTTTTATTTTTATTATTATTATTTTTTTTTTTTTTTTAGGCAAGGCAACCCTTGGTTGACCTCATAGACTACAAGGACCTTGTCAGCTTATAATCCTTTATTTTTTATTTCTTAGGCCTACAGCACCTGCTCTTCCTAGGCGGTCTCCCATCCAAGTACTAACCAGGCCCAACCCTACTTAGCTTCTGAGATCAGATGGGACTGGACTTGTTCAGGGTGGCATAGCTGTAGACTTATTTTTATTTGCTTTGTTACATGTGGGTAGAGTTCGGGTGGTTGTGGCAAATAATGGTAATTTTTTTTTCCTTCATTATTTTCTAATAGCCAATATAACCTAGTGCAAATTGCATTTTCTAATGGTTCTTTCTGCATGAAGGACCTATTAATAATCAATAGCATTGTTAAGAATTTAAAAAATTATCTGTGAAAAGATTGGTTAGTAACTCAGTTCCGATTAAGTATAACAAGTGTTAACATTTGTTTACATACTAACAGTTGCCTTTTAACTGGTCTGCCATATTTGCTAATTTTTGATTTCTACTTATTCCTCCTATTTTCTCATTTTTGAGGGAGAAATTTCAGTGTATTTAATTAATCTGAGGCTAATTTACAATGAATTTGCAGACAGTTGATTTTTTTAGCATAAGTTAATTTTCTTCATTCTAATTCATTTCTAAAACAAAGAATCAATAAGCATTTTAAATGCCATTTCAAAAGTTTAAATCTCCGTGAAAAATGGAGATTTGTTTTTACTTGTAATACATAGATTGTTTATAATGAGAATCAATATGAAAATGAGGAATTTTCCATGCTTACGATACTTGAAGTATCTGAATGCCTACATTCATTTCAAAAAGATTTAATTCATTTACAGCTCTGAGACAGGCAGTGGGGATGCTAGTTTTCATATTCCAAAAGTTCACAATTTTGTCTGGAGACAGATGTGTAAAAGAAAATTTAAAATGCAGCGTACTAATAGTATCATAGCAATAAGTACAAAAACTTTCCTAACACAAGGAAAGGACTACTTAATGGATGTTTTCTGATGGATTAAGTAATGGCCATTATCCCTTGTTTATGGAATGTTTTCTTCTGCCTGTTGCAGATTCTGAGATAGGGAGGTTTTCTAAACGCTGCCGTCAGTAGTCAGCGTCTCCTCTTTCCTGCGGTCTCCTCAGCTTGTTCTCGTTGAGCAGGAGCCTGATAAATCATGTTTCTCTCTCCTGGAAGTCAGTGGACGTTACTGCGACGAATAAAAACAAAACCGTCAACTCTAATACCATCTTAAATATAGTAAAACATATAGAAAATACAAGGTACAAAATATTTTTAAAAGATGTTTATCAATAGTCTCTCATTTCTTAAGACTATCACAGCCTCAATAGCAAAAACGAAGCAATTATTCACATTAAAATGTAATATGAACAGTTTGATTTTAAATAGTGCATTCCCCAAACTGGTTTTTACTCTACTGGTAGCATTTACTAAAGTTCTTGTATATCAGCCTTGCTGGAAGCATAGGCTTTAGAAGCAATATTCTTTAAAGGTCTCATTATTTAGGGCTTTCCAAGGTGGAGAATGCTGCTGAATACTTTAATTCATATATAAACATCATAGTGCACCTATTTGTTCAATAGACCAGTTACTTGTTTATCAGTTTTCTGTTTACTGATATGAAATATCAGGACCCAGAGGAGTTGATGAATAGAGGATTTGAGGACACAGAGCTTCACTTAAGTGCTTTAACTAACCTTGCAATGTTTAGGTATAAGATCAACAAAAACAGTAAGTCCTTGGCGATTTTTAAAATGTGCATGATGATAGAATAGTTCTAAAACATTGCTTTTTCTTCTATTCAATTACAGTACTATTTTTTCTGTAACAAAAAAAATAAGTATCATTTAGTTATAGAAATTGATGGCTGATAAACAATCGCATAATATTAAAGGAATTTGAAGTCTAAGTATGTTTGAATGAAAATAAAAAGAATAGATAAGTTATACTGTAGTATAAGCTATAGAACTAACTATGCTGTTATTATATCTGAAATATTATGGCATTTGTTTTTTGATAATCATATCACCCTTGATTTTTTAGAATTATTCATAAACAAATCATTTTTACCTGCAAATACGGTATCACCAATAACTATAACACTTCTTTGAAATTTTATCTTATTTCAATTTTTAAACTCAGTCAAAATGTTTTATTTGAAATATATTAATATATCTTTTTTTATCCACATGAACATTGATTTTTAAAATGATTCCTTTTAGTTTGCCAAATTTAGTAAAATTTCTTTCACTTTCATATTAAGCTAACATAATGGGAAAATGTTTTCTCATGATAACTAAACTGATGAATTAGATGAGACAGTATGTACATGTGTGTGTGCGCGTGCACGTGCTTGTGAACTTGCACCTCTCACTCTTTTTTTAATGGCCTACAGGGGTAGCATGAAGTGAATTATCTCTAAAAATGCAGACAAGAGCTATGTGATAAGTTTTTACTTACTAGATTGCCTGAGGGGAAGGCATCCATAAAATTCTATGATGTCAGAATTCTTTGTGGTAAGACAATAACTCTGTTTTTCTGAGTAAAGACATGAATTCCATTTTCTGGAATGATTTAAATCATTATTTTATTCCTGTTATGGGTTGAATTATATCCCCCTATCTCATATTCATATCCTAATTCCAAGTACTCAGCCTCTGGCCTTATTTGGAAATAGAGTCTTTTTTCTTTTTAATTTATTTTTTATAGCAACGTTGGTTAATGAAATCTGTTAAGTTTCATCTGTACGCTTTAACAGCAGGCATATATATATTTTTTTTTTCTAATTTTTTTAATTTTTTTTTTTACACCGTCTGTTCACCTTCCATAGTTAGATTTCTTTCTATCACCACATATTTTACTCCTTTTACCCCATCTACCTCCCCTCCCGCATCTCCTACCCTCTGGTAACCACTAGTCTGTAGTCCATGACTATGGGACTCTGTTTGTCCTGTTCATTTGTTGCTTTTAGGTTTATATCCCACATATAAGCAATATCATGTGATTTTCAACTTTTTATGTCTGCCTTATTTTGCTTAGCATGATTATCTCGAGGTCCTCCATATTGTCACAAATGGTAATATTTCATCTCTTCTTATGGGTAAGTAATATTCCATTGTATATATGTACCACAGCTTCTTCATCCAGTCATCTATCATAGGACACTTCGGTTGCTTCCATGTCTTAGCCACTGTGAATAATGCTACTATGAACATTGGTGTGCAAATATCTTTTCAGATATGGGTTTTCAAGTCTTTGGAGTAAATACCCAGTAGAGGGATTGCTGAATCATATGGTAAATCAATTCTTATTTTTTTTTTTTTGAGGAACCTCCATACTGTTTTCCATATTGGCTGTACCAATTTGAAGTCCCACCAACAATGTATAGGGTTCCTTTTTCTCCACATCCTCTCCAACATTTGTTATTACTTGTCCTGATGATTATAGCTATTCTAACAGGTGTGAGATGGTATCTCATTGTGGTTTTGATTTGCATTTTCCTAATTGCTAGAGATGTTGAGCATCTTTTCATGTATTTGTTGGACATTTGTATGTCCTCTAGTGAGAAGTGTCTGTTCTGGTCCTCTGCCTATTTTTTGATTGGATCATTTGTTTTTTTGTTATTATTGAGTTGTATGAGTTCTTTGTATATTTTGGATATTAGGCCCTTACCAGCGGCGTTGCTTGCAAATATATTCTCCCATTCAGATGGTTGTCTCTTTACCTTATTGATGATTCCTTTTGCTGAGTAGATGCTTTTTTAGTTCGTTGTACTCCCATTCATTTATATTTGCTTTTATTTTCCCTGCCTTTGAGGTCAAGTTCATAAAATCCTCATTAAGTCCGAGGACCTTGAGTTTAGTTTCTATGTTTTCTTCTATGCATTTCATTGTTTCAGGTTTTATATTCAGGTCTTTAATCCATTTTGAGTTAATTTTGGTGTGGTGATAGGCAGCAGTCTATTTTCATTCTTTTGCCGGTGACTTTCCAGTTGTCCCAGCACTATTTTTTGAAGAGGTTTTCTTTTCTCCAGTGTATGTTTTTTGGCTTTTTTGTCGAAAATTAGGAAATAAGGTCTTAAAGTTGAAATGGTGTGCCCTGACTGACTCCTTCATGGAGAGGGGATGGTTGGATATATGCACAGGTGTGGGGTGTTTGCCCAGTGAAGAGACACAAAGAGAAGATGTTCGTCTATGGACCAGAGAGAGGCCTGGGAAAGATCCTCCCTCACAGCCCTCAGAAAGAAGTAACCCTGTGGATACCGTAATATCAGACTTCTAGCCTCCAGAAGTGTGAGACACTGTGCTACTTTCTTATGGCAGCTCTAACAAATGAATATGATCCCTAAAATACATATATATTTAAAAAACCTGAAAGTGTCGTTGTTTTGAGGTTTGGTGATGCACAAAATCACCCTTCTGTGTCCTTTCAGGACTTTGGGCCCAGAATGTCAGCAGATAGAAAATGCTTCTGGGAAAACTTGAAAGTAACAGCATTTTATTTTAACATCTCCTGAAATAGATCACTTCAAAAAATGTAAATTAGGACCATAATTTCCAAAGTTTAATTTTTAAATAAATTATCATGTTTCTTAAAGAAACCAAGCACTGGAAGAGTGGAATCACATGCCGGCTTTCTCTCAGTTCTCAAAAGGATCATTTCGGAAGGCATATGGTGAGTTAGCTTGACCCATGGTTTTCAGCTACTTATTTCACAATTTATGGAGAAAGCGCGGCTATTTTAGTAACAGAAGTTAGTGGAAAGCTGTTGGCATAACCTTTTTTTGCAGCATGATGCATGGCAGAACGAATTAAGAAATCCCATTTTAATCAGGTATTAGACCCAATAAAATGAAACCCATGATAAGTAATATTTAATGTTCAGATCAAATAATAAAGTATACATTGATAATTTTGTATTGTATACCGTACAGTAAACCATATTATTTTTAGCAATGCTTAAGTCAGTGCAAAAATCCATCCCATTTTTTCTGGTCTGATACACAATAAGCCTATTTCACATTTGGTACTACCTGGGAAATGCCAGTAGAAATGAAAAAAGAGGAAAGATTTAGTTGAGTATTTAATAGTTGAAGGTGATTTTTAGTCAAATGTTGCATCTGTGTTGATTTTTTCTCTAGTCGACCTTTTGGGGCTGTCTGTGGGTGGGAGAGGAGAGACAGCCACGTTTGAAACCACCAGCTCCCATGCACCTGCTTCTTATCCGTGGCAAGTGACAAACCTATTAGTTATTTTCCAAATTAAAGAGGCAGCGACCCAGACTAAACTGGGATCATGTTCGAAGTGTGGGATTCAGTAAAACTAGTACTTTTGTGTTTTTTTTATGAAACTATAAGACCATGCTTAAAATCATCTATATTTTATACACTAGTTCATCAAAGACATTAAATATATTACAATACTTGTAACCTGTTAAACTTTTAAAATTGTACATTGATCCTCTGAATATTGCATTTAAGTGATTTAGGAACATCAGAATAGTCATGTCACAGACAAAACATAACAAAAATTCAGGTGCAGTTTAGTCTTTTATGTACTAATCATAGATTCAGCTACAAATATTCTTTGCATAAAATTTTCTAACACTCTTTTCAGTATGTTGAAATATAAATGTATTTCTCAATGTCATTTTCTTGGAGATGTCTGGTGCCATCTGAAATAATGAGTTTAGAGATATATCATTTATTTTTGTTGAACATCTATCCTTTAAGTTTTTTTCCCCTTAGCCTTCCTCCAAGGGAACTCTTTAATATCTCTCGTATATTTGGAATGCTATTTCTTCCTCTTTGTTTACCCCTAAATTTTGAAAGAGGATCTCCAAAATAAGCTTTCTAAGAAAGGATTTATGCAAGTAAAATTTTTGAGTACCTGTAATTAGAATACCTATTCTACCCTAATTTATTTCAATTAATGATATGTCTGTATATGGATTGATTCTAAGTTGAAAATCACTTCAGCTAATTTTGTAAGTCATTGTCGACCTTTTAGTGTTGCTATTGAAAAATCCAACAAAATACTTATTCCTTATTATTTCACGTGGTTTTTTCCATTTTTATATTTTAGCATTTTATATGCCCCAAATTCTGAAAATTCTTGATGATAAGACTTGGTGTAGGTTTTTTTTTTTTTTTTCAATTCTCTTTTACGTTTAATCCTTTGTTTCACTTCACAGCATATTTTGATTTATTAGTTACTTTTTGAGAATTTTAAAGATTGAAACAATGCACATCAAATGTATCAGTTATGTAAAAAGAGAAAATTGCTACTAAAATCAACCAAACTAATTTAAAGAGTTGAAGAGTGAGTAGGTTGGTGGTTTGTTCCAAAAGAAATACAAGACACAACTTTTACAGTCTAGCTGAGGAAATGAAAACAGAGTAAAGTCTGGTAGAAGTTGAGGAAGAGAGATGAGTTTGCACTGAGGAGGTAAAGGTTTCAATTAAGATATGGGACTGAGGAAGGTGTCTCCAGGGATGGGAAGGGCCGAAGAGATGTCAAGTGCTATTGTTAAGATGACCAAGGACCCGGAAATAATGTTGGATGAGAAATGGAAAAACAAAAACAAAAACAAAACCCCCAAGCTTTTTAGCTTGGAGAAGAAGAGGCAGAGAGATACAAAGGCTTACCTTTAATCTTTCAGGGCTGTCGTGTACAAAAGGATTAGCTTTACCTGTGTTGTTTGAGGGGACAGAGGTAGGGCAAATGGATGCAAGTGGGGGAAGAAGATTTAAAACCAAAATGGTTATACAATGGAATATTACTCAGCTGTAAGTAGAGATTAAATACTGCCATTTACGACAACATGGATGGACCTCAAGATAATCATGCTAAGTGAATTAAGCCAGACTAAAAAAGTTGAAAATCACATGATATCACTTATATGTGGGATATAAACCTAAAAGCAACAAATGAACAGGACAAACAGAGACTTAGGTGCATGGACAATGGACTAGTGGTTACCAGGAGGTAGGGTGAGGAGGGGAGAGATAGATGGGGTAATGGGGGTCAAATAGAGGGGTGTAGGGGTAGGGTGAAGTGGGTAGCTGAAGGAAACTGGATTTTGGGTGGTAATCACACAAGAGAATATATAGATGTCAAACTGTAATGTACACCTGAAAACTATATAATCATATTAACCAATGTCACCCCAATAAATTCAATTAATTAAATAGATAAGCCATAAATAAATAAATAAATAAAAATAAAACCAAAATGGAGAAAAACCTTTTCAACATCAACTACAATGACAGTATAATAACAACAGTAACAGACAGGACTCTTTTCAGTGTAGGTCTACTCTTAATCATTGTGCTGGGTACTTCACAAATGCTTTGAATCTGGAAACTCACATTTCTCAATTCTATGAGATATATTGCATTATTTATTTAATGATTTTCTTCTGTTTTTCTGTTCTTCCTTTCCGGAATCTCTAGTATTTGAATGTTAAACTTCAGGCCTAAATCTTTTAATTTTCCCATTTTCTTTTCAATTTTTTTTCTTACTTTCCATTCTATATCTGCATGTTTCTCTACTTTAAGGGAGATTTTTCTCAACTTTATTTTTCAGTTTCATAAATGAATACTTAATATTTTTGCTAACAAAGTTCTAAACAGAAATTGCTTTCTTATTCTATTTTTTCATTAATTTTACCCTGTTTTTAATACTCGTAATATCATTATCTTTGTTAGGATATTGATACTGAGGATACATATTTCCATTTTGCCCGTGAGTTGTTTATTTTCCTGTGATTTTCATTCTTTACAACAGAGGTGTCCCTCGGTGTTTCGCTATTGTTAGATGTCACCTCACATTGAAGGAGACACTGGAAGTCACGTGGCAGCCCGGTATATGCGGGGGATTGGTTTATCGACTCTGGCTTGCCCTGTGAAAGTATCTTTGTATTGTTATCCTTTGATTGGTCTTAGTCCACAGAGATCAATTCTCTGCCTCCTGCTGGAGAAGATTAGTCAACTTTCTGAGTGAGGACCAAGAGCAGAAGGAAGCAGAGATTTCAACATTTAGTTAGTACATTTTCCCTCAACTTCTCTGTTTTACTGTGGTGATCCTTCCTACAAGCCATAGGAGGCTCAGGCATCTCTTGAAAAGACGACTTCTGTTCTTCTTCTTTCAAAGAATGCATGTCTAGTCTTCCACTAGAGTACACATGTGTATTTGGGAGAAGGGGCAGTTGTCTTCCTCTCCAAAAGATGGCAGATGACCTGGATTGGGGAGGGGTCTGGGGACAGGCAGGCAGTGGAGTATTTTAATAGATTTGTAAACACACTCTCTCCCAATCTGCTCTTTGGATGATTTATTCTGCTGTGAGATTCAGGTTGTTTCTCAGCTTTTTCCATGCTGCTTTAGAATTCATCTTTCTCTGGCCTACTGAGTCAGTGATGACTTATTTTTATTGTGCTTTTCAGTTTCCAAAATGTGTCTACTGTTATCTTCTCTCCCATCCTGTTAGGCCTTGTGAGTAGAAATAAACAAAACACTTTGCTGTCATTATAGTGGGATTTCAGAGGGACTGGAATAAAAAGCATACATTTAATCTGCCACCTTTAATCTGACTCTAAGAAAATCTTTATATACAATTTTTCAGTTAGTGAAAAGGACAAAATATTAGTTTCAGCAAATTGAAAAAAAAAAGACTAACCGAGCAATAGTAGATAAGGATTAAAATTATTTGAAAACGGTAGCTGTATAGCGTCCTGTGGCTGTTTTAACAGATCTTCACAGCGTGTCTTAAAACATCCAGAATTCCAAAATCAAGGTGTTGGCACGATGAGCTCTCTCCAGAAGCTCGGTGCCCGTCTCTTAGCTGCTGGTGGCTGGTGGCAGTCCTTGGCTTCTCTTAGCTTTCAGCTGCATCACTCCAATAGTCTCTGCCTCGGCTGTCACAGTGCCTTCTGTTCTGCCTCTGTGTTTTCTCCTTTTCTGTCCTCAATTCTTTTTTTCCAAATGACATTCACAGATTCCAGGCATTAATATGGGTACATATCTTTAGGCAGGGCCACCGTTCAACCCACCACTGTAGCCTTCTGTTGAAAATAACGTGTTTCCCCTCCAATTTTGGTATTTTTAAAAAATAAAGACTAGAAAATTGGATGCATTTTTAAAAAGATATCATTAGCATAAGTGATATGCATATACCATATAAAATTTTGTCTAACACTTGTAAATTCCAGTTGTGAAGGTAAAAAAGAATGGATGAACAAACCAAGCTACAAAACCAAATCATCTGTTTACGAATGCATACCAAACCAAGACTTTTGCTAGACCACGCATTTTAGGGCAGATGATATTGTGAGTGTGGTGTAGCAAAACTCACAATACAAGGTGTGGAACCGACACAATGCTATACTTAATCAGAAATGGTTCACAGAGCACATACTACGAAGACATGATACGCAAAATAAGCAGGATATTATTCCTCTGAAACGTGAAAAATAAGCTCAATTTATACACGGTCGGTGGATTCAATAATCTCAGTTCCTCTAATACTGTTAGAAAATTATTCGTTTTAATCAGCCACTGTGTAACTTTGCTCTCTTTTAAAAATAGAAAACAATTCACGATAAACATTAAATGGAACATTTTAAATTGTTGTAATCTAGAGGGGACATAAATAAATAATAATAGACAGAGATTTGAGATTCTAACTTATAAGAAATATCGCTATCTTTTATTTTAAAACTTAGCTCTCAAAGATCTTCCTTTGATATCAGTGTATTCTATTATGCAATTCATTGGATATCTTACCTGAGACTATAATGATTTTTAAAGTTAGACATATAATAGCATATATGTGGCAGATTTGAAATGTTGATATTTCTTTATGACAGCTAAGATTTGCTGATTCAAAAAGCAATTACAATCCTAATTAAATTTATCACCATACTATTCTGAGGTAAAATCCATTTTCTTATAATACTGGCATTTATATTGATGTCTGACTGTTGGCTTAATTACAGTTAAGCTGTTAATAAAACATCAGCTCTTTCTAGATAACCCAACTTGTCCAGATTTGTCTGGTTTGTCAGTTTAGCTGCTTAAAGGCTGTGTGCCACCAGTGGATAAGATTGCTGAATGGATAATCTAATTCAATCAGTAGGATGAAACCCATCCCACGATCAACATAGATCTTTCCTTTTTTGTAACAACCAAATCAGCCTTACTTTAATGAAAGTATATCGGTTAGGAATTTGTCCTAAAGCTGTTAAGAGAAATCTAATAAAATGATAACTTAAATAAATAAAAAGCAATTTTTCTTTTGTATAAAAGTTCAGATGTAGGCAGCCTAGGGACTGAAGTGAGGCTCCTTCTGGCTTTCTCTTTTGCAGCACTTTCTCTTTTCCTGCTCTCATGGTACCTGCCGGAGGTGTAGCTTGCTGGTGGTGTTTCAGGCAGCGGGATGGGGCAGGATCAAGTGGAGGACCCAGGAAACCTCAGAGTCCTTTTGCTGTTAAGGGACTTTCCCGGAAGTGTTACACAGTAACTCATTTTCCATCCTGTTGACTGAAACAGACCGCATGACCAATCCATCTTGCAAGGCTGCCTGTCGTAGGCAGAATAATGGTTTCCCAAGGATGCCCATGTCCCAAGAAGTTATGAATGTGTTACTTTATATGGCAAAAGGGTTTTGAAGATGTAAAAAGACCTTGAGATGAAGTTGTTAAACTGGATGCAAGGTGGGCACCAGGCTCATCACAAGTGCTGAAAAACTGATAGCTCTTCCCAGTTGTGTCAGAGGGAGAGATTTGGCAATGGAAGACAGGTCCGAGAGTAGTGACAGGAGACTCAATTCGCAGTTGCTGGCTTTAAAAGTAGAGGACGATGGCTGTGTGCCAAGGAAGGTGGGGACTATCCAGAAGCTGGAAAAGTCAAGGAAATGAGTTTTCTCTAGACACTCCAGAAAGGAATGTACGGTACCAACATTTTGAGTCCAGCCTGTGGAAACCTATACCAGACTTCTGACCTACGTAACTTTAAGATAATAAATGTGTGCTGTTTTAAGCCACTAAGTTCATGGTAATTGTTTTGACAGAGATACAAAACTGAGAAATAACTTTTTCAAGTGTGGAGGATCAGTTCTCCCAATAAAATTTGATTTCCTTTGGTAAAGAAGAAGTAGACAGTGGGTATTAGACAGCGAGTACTGTAATATTGTCAACGTTCCATCAACCTTTCTCCTCTCGATCCACCTTTATTGAAAAACAAAATAATTAGAATTAACTAGTATCTCAACCAGTTTAGGATGTTACTAATCTAGCAGATAAAAAGTTCAAACTCTAGATAACAGTCAATAATATTCAATATTCTAAGGTTTTTAAGATTTATCTCAGTGCTGTGGAAAAAAACATCCACATTAAAATTGCTGAGATGGTTATGGTTTCACATTTTTATGATTGGTACTCTCTTTTCCTGGGGCCTTTTTTCTCTGACTTTCCACATCTTTAAGGTCCCAGCTCAAATATTTTCTTTGCCAAGAAGCCTCCCTTGACTTCTGTGAATGGTATAATCGCTACGTCCCTCCCATTTCTCTTGCCACAAAGTTATTCTATATTATTCCTATCAAAAAACTAGTATTTATACCTATCCGAATTTATCTTTTATCTTGTTCATTGAACCTTTTACTTGCATATTCTCCTACTTCCCTATAAGGATATGGGTTTTATTAAGTCAGACTCATTAGCTGTCTGGTGTACTCCGGTACCTCCAATACTTACAACACTGCCTGGCACATAGTATGCCCTGAGTAAGATTTCTTTAATGAGAGCCCCAAATGCTTTGAACTCACATAATGAAAGAATTTTAATGTGTGTGACAGTCATATAGCTGATATATTAATAAGAAAAACTATGTTAAGTGCTATAAGGAAAGTATGAGCTAAAAATACTATCCCCACGAACATGGGCTATTTCTTAAGGAAAAGGAAGTATGACTTAGAAGGTGGGGACAGAACCAGCTGCCAAGGAAATCCACTCCTGGGAAGCAAACCTCCACACTAATCAATGTGCATCCCCAACCCAGAGAAAGGGGGCTCTGGTGACATGCCAATGCCGTGGAGCCACGGTTCGTAGGCGCCACCCACCGAATGCTTTCTTTAGAATTCAGTTGTCTAGTCAACTGTTCTTGGAGAAACCTTCTTACTTGGATTACTGAATAATTACCCTAAATTAAAAGCTAGACACATTAAAGATGTTTGTTTGAAATTCACCTTCCTAAGGTCAGCCCCTCCCCAACCATAGTGATGGCTTTTTCTATATCTTGGGCTTCTGTAAAAAGGTCATTTTTATAAAGGGAAAAATTATGACTCCAATATAAATGTAAAATGAACACTCGTTAGATATTCTATTTAGCAAATATATGAATGGAGGAACCAGAAGGATATAATAAACTAGTTAACAAATAATTCAATGAATGTTTGCAAACACATGCAATTAGGAATGCTGACATGAATTTAACACTTACAAGACTGACATTTTTCACAAGAGAGGGCTAGAATGAATTGTACTTCCTCTGGACAAAATTTATTTAATTTCTGTGAAAGAGAATTACTTGAATTACTACAAATTTCCAACAATGTGTCAAATTATATAATACCTCAAAGATCTTGAGAGACGAAGACCTCCATAGAATCAGAGAACTGATAATTTTTTGCATTTTCACACTCTTTAAATTTTTTTTTTCCTGACCAAAGTTAGAAAAGACAGAAAAATATGGGTAGAAGTAACTTAGGAAGTTCTATTAATTTCCTGAAACAAAGGGAGAACAATAAAAAAATCTTCAATGTTGACTCAGTAGAGTAAAATTTGGCTTAGGATCATAGCAATCTTAGAAGCCTTTTCTCCCATTACGTTCACCAGACAGAGGGCTGGAGACAGGTGTCTGATGCCTCTCTCTTCTTGAATCTCATGTCCTCAACTTCCAATTAGCCATTCACAGTATGCATGGTGTTTAGTGCTGTCAAGTAAAATCAAAGTCATTTTTATTTTGGATTTTCTGTCAAGACTTTATTGTGCCATTGGTGTCTGAATGACCATAAGAAGCCTAAGAAAAACAGGGGAGGACCGGAGTTACGACCTGCACGCCAAAAATGCCTGCAACAAGAGGACAGACAAACCAAAATTATTTCAGGCAATTTTCAAGCACTTCTGTTTTAAAGTTTGCAGATCTTTCTGCCTTAAAATAATATGAAGCCTTGACAAAGAATGAAAGAGAAGGGAATCCATTTGAAAAAATTTCTCAGTGCTCTTTAAATAGCAAGTCTCTAAAAATATAATACCTGTTGACATTTGTTATTTTAAAAAAAGTGTAAGAGCCATGAATTAAAGTTTTATATATGTGAACTTTTATAGAAATACAATGTATTTATATAACTATATAACACTTATTTAAGTTATGTAACTTTAATAAGTGTTATATAGTTATATATAAAACATATGTAGTTATATAAATATATAGTTATATAGTTATATAGTCTACAGCCATGCCACCCTGAACAAGCCTGATCCCATTTGATCTTGGAAGCTAAGCAGGGTCGGGCCTGGTTAGTACATAGATGGGAGACCACCTAGGAAGACCAGGTGCTGTAGGCATAAAAAATAAAAAATAAGGGATTGTAAGCTGACAAGGTCCTTATAATCTGTGAGGTCAACCAAGGGTTGCCTTGCCTAAAATAAATAAATAAATAAATAATAAAGTTACATACATAAACTTTAATTATATATGTGAAATAAAGCATTAAGAAATACATACCTATCTTCTCAGTCTTATCTAGCTTCAGGACTTGGTCATTATATTCTCAAAAAATTGGGTTTTTTTTTTTGTAAAATTTCTGGCACTCAAATTTTTATCTTGGTAATGAGCTGAAAGAAATTATTTTGAAAGCTAACAATGGAACATTGGCATTCTTTTTTCTTTGCATCTCTTCATTAATAATGCAAATCTTTCCAGAAGCAAAACCTCGTTTTAATTATTAAGAGAAAAGATACTTACAAGGAAGATGAAAAAGAAAATATAATTATTTTGATGAATTATTTCCCATTATGCTTCTCTTCAGTGATACTGTATCGAAGCACCATTGAGAATATCATGTTCTCTCTTCTGTTTGTGTGAACATTTCTCCTTTTTCTCCTCCTTTCCCCATCTTCTTTCTACTTCCTTCTTCTCTCCTCCTCCTGACTTCCACACTTACTTCTTCATAACCACCAGTTTTGTAGCTGCCACCACTGAGTCAACTAAAACTCTTAGAAGTAGGTCTAGACAAGACAGAGTTCTCATGACATGACATTGGAGGGTCACGGTTACAGCCATCGACCTCATGGTGACCTGGCTCGATGTCTTGCACAGCTCAACCAGGTTAAGTGGTAGCTTCATACAGACTATAACTATATTCATTCAGGATGTTTTTAAAAGACCTCTATCAAAGCTGGGGGAGTTCTAGGACTAATCTTTTAATTCATGCCGTGCATACATGTGTCAACATATGTCATTTAATGTTGACCTGAACACAGTGTATTCAGAACTTGGGAGAAGTTTGACTAACTTAACAGCAATCATTTAGACCTACAATCATTGACTCCGTAAATATATACATCATATAAATACATGTAAATGTATATATGTATGTACTTATACAAACAATATTCTCTTTATATATATCCATATACATATATGCCATGATATATACATATCTATAAAATACAAAAAAAAAATCTACAGACTCTTAAGTAGTAAGGTAGAGTTGCTATATGAATCTATTTTGTTCCTAACTTCTGGATAGGAAATTTCAGAAGCTAGGACAGATATGAATACATGTCTATCTCAAAAATTTTACACCAATGTATTACATGTCCAAAGTCAAGGAACAAAAGTTCAGATAGCAAGAGAAAAACCTGTTTACTGAATGGACTCTTAAGTGCAGACCTTGACTGATTGACGGGATTAGGCAACTCTGCCCCCTTGTGGTGCTCACTGGGCCATAGCAAACCAATTTCCATGTAACAAGTTTGGACATAATTCTTCAGTGTGTCACAGACTGCCTCAGCTTTAAAATCAAATAGCCAAAAACTATGTTAATTTTCATGGGTCCCATTTATTTCAAAAAGAAAAACTCAAACCAAAACCCTTCTAAATGCCACTAATATTAGACCTATGGTTAATCTTGCAGCTCCAGCGTCCTGAAGAAAGATATGGGCATCATGTGGTCACTCATACCATAAGTGTTTTCTCTGGTATTGGGGCAGAGGGGAGGGCGAAGGAAAACACCCTTTTTTTCCTAGTGTTACCCGTTGTGATTAGCTATCTCTTTGCTTAGTTTATCTTCTGTTAACAGCGTCTTATACTTGGGTGATTTTGCTGTCCTCTATCTGTTGTCGTTTGCTGCTATCTGGAGCAAACTTCCTTCTTGAGCTGAAATTGTGGGAAGCTGTAGGAAGACAGCTACATCCCAGTCATCTTCAGCAATGACCATTCAACTTATTCAGCTTTCAGGAAACTTGTGCAAAGTTGTCACATTAACCATATGACCTTTCTTGGGTCCATTATGTTTATTTCAGGCCATTTTCCTAATGCCCCAGCCCTCTGGTTTCAGAGGATGAAAAAAATTCAGATAAAATATTATTGCCAGTCCTTGACTTATTTGGAGAGAAGATGAGGTACAGGGATCATATAAAATGCTTTACCATCACCAAAAGGAGGGGAAGGACCAAGTAATCCTGTTATTCCATTCTGTTCCTAAGAAGGATCAATGATTGGTCCACTTTATGTAATTTTAACAATTGTGGATCAAGTTTCTTGCTATGGATGTGTACTCTGATGTAACAGGCTGTGTAGCATGTTCAGTCCTATGGTCATAATATCAGGGCACACTAATTGCTGCTCCATAATAATCACGGGAAAGAATAGGAGGTGAGATGCTCTTTTCAAAAGGAAGAGAAATACTATGAAGATAAAAATGATAAATATTTGTTAGCACTTAAGTAGAAAAAGAATATATATAGAGATTCAAACAGCTATCTACATATTTTATATAGTTATGTAATGGTAGAGAGGAAAAGTGTAATAGAAATGGGACTCAACTTGAAGTTAGTAGACATTTCTTGTCCCCTCACCCCCGCCGCCCCCCACCCCCCGCCCCGGTTCTGCTGTTAATTTTTTGTGTGGCCTTAGGAAAATCGTATTTCCTTCTGTGATCTTTTCTTGCTCCATAAAATCAAGGTTCAAGCAGGATTAGAAGTCAAACTCAGTTGCCTCTAGTGCCAAGAATTTAACACGGATGTATGATGTTGGCATGATAGAACTTTTCGTGTAGTCTACTTCTTTTTGCATATTGAACAACAAAAAAAAAAAAAGAGAGAGAGAGAAAGAAAAGAAAAATGTTCTGTCTTGTTTTCTTGAACTATGCAGCCTTCTAGGTGCACCCTTCATTTTATAAATTTTGAGAGTTTGGCAAAGATAAGCTGTCTGTCCAGCAACAATTAGTCTCTCTTCTGTACTGTAGAATTGGAAGAGCTGGCAGGCTATGACTTCAGTTCCCAGCCCCCCTTGCATCTAGGAGAATTATGGAGCTTGATGTCACCAAAGGAAGGTCAGGAGCAATGGTGTACATAACTTTCAAGTCACGGAGTTACTAGTTGCAGGATTGTGAGATGCATATATTGTATCAGCAGTTGCAAACAGCTGTAGTACACTACCATTATTCAATAATTCAGGTTCTCTTTCGTCAGATTTTTCTTTTTCAAGAGAAACTGTAAATGCAAGTGTTCTATGTTTATTCAGAACATTTGAAAACACTTCACAGGCCAAGGAAATCATTTCTGTGAGTTGGATTTAGCCCACAAGCAGCCAGTTTTGTAACCTCTAAATAGTATTATTGATTCTCAAACCTGGATGAGCTGAGTGCTCTTGAAAATCCCTTTGGGAGCTTTATGCTATTTTTTTTTTTTTAATGTTGGCTTTCCTCTCAACCTGTTAATTAGAATCTCTAGGAGTGAGGCACATTAATATATATTTTTATAAAGTTCCTCCGGTGACTTTCATGTAACCAGCCTAGAATTATTCCATGGACTAGCACTAAGGATTGCTGTAATAGATGACTCCAATTTTTATGTTAAAATTTATGTTTTCTGATATAAAAACCTAATAAGCAGAGTAAATTATGATGAAATTTTAGAACTCCAGTAATTTAGACAAATTATTTCTTTATATCATTTTGTTAACATTTTATCTTTCTGCATTTTATGAGAATTTCTAGAATTTATATCATTGGGAGTCAGCACATATCTAGCCTTCGTAATATCCTATGTATTACAAGAAGTAAATTGTAAAGATATTGAATAAATCTATAATATCTATAATATTCAAGTCAATAATTTAAAAAATGAATGAACCCTTATGTAATTTAAAGGATAAACACTTCTATTTTCCAATACCTACACGTGATAGTTACCACATTTCACAGCCCACTTTCTTTGAATATGGAACAGTTTTAATCCCAACAAAATGAGAGCAAATAAGTGACTAGCATATCAAAGGAAATATATGAATATTAGTGTGAAAATAACATCCACTATAAATTATCAAATATTGATACAAAATTTCAGTAAATAATTTTTACAAAATCGAATTAGACTAAGTTAAAGAATCAGTTTACATTTTTCTTTACATTAGGAATCTCCCAGTAATAATTATATACTCTCAAATTATTACCCATGTATTCACTTAAGTGTTGAAATTAATCATTTTGTCAGATATTTTGACTGAATTGTGATGAATTTGTGCATATTTCATCACTACACTAAATCTGATTCAACTGTAGATGCCTCTAAGAGTGAAACATTCACTCATTTAGTAATCGTTTGTTGAGTTTCTCAGTACAGAATAGGAGATACAAATAATGGCAAACAAGTACATTTCCTGCCCTATCTGAGTTTGTAATGTATCAGAGAAGATGGCTACTAAGCCAACAATTACATAAATAATGATTGAATTGCAATTGTCATGATTTCAAGAAGATAAAATCCAGTGGTTGGAGTGCACATATTTTGGGGAGGGATAGCATAAAGCTTGTGAGGTCAGGGAAGATATACATAAGGAAATATGAGACTTACAGACTGACTTATTCAAGAGAACGGGGAGCAGAGTGGAACAGAAACGTGGCAAGAAGAGGTAACAAAGATGATGAGTAAAAGAATATAGTAGTTGGAATAACAAGTTCTGACATGGAGATATGTATAGTCTTGATTTTTGTAATAAGATTAAATAAAACATTCTTTTAGGTTGTACATTGTCAGGAGACAACATTCTCTATTTGGGAGGATTTTTATTTTATAAGTTTATTTTCTGAGTATTAACTGGAATATAGGGAAACAAGAGGGAATGTTGAAAGATCAATAGGAAAATCCAAGGGACATGGGGACTTGCCTAATGAGTATGGAAAGATGTGAGTTGATTGAAAAATATTGAGAAATAAAAGTAACATAACAATTCCTCAGAGATATTTATGCTGTATCTTTCTAATATAAATTAGGTCACCTTATAATAATATTGAAAAGATACAGTATATCCCTTTTATATAAAAATTTATAAATACGTCCATATATTTGTGATTATATTTTAACATATTGTCCCTCCCTAGTAGATAAAGTCTACAGGTACAGACTTCATGTTCTTTTTATTTGTCACTGAAGTCATCATTCATAACATAGAATTTGGAAAAACACATTTTCTTTTTTGAATAAGTTATTTTGGTGGAATTGGGAGGATGATGTGGAAAACAGAGAAATCAAAAATAACTTCTAGGTTTCTGACATGAACAGCTAGAAGTGTGATGATTTTTTTCTAGGTGAGGGGAAGATTATTAAGTGGGTTTTGAATGTTTTGATATTGAGGGCTCTTAGATACAAAAATAGGGCTATTTGGGAAACAGTTGGGGATCTTAGTCTGATTCATAATGGAAGTCTGAGGGATATACATTTTGGATCTGCCAGCACGTGAACTGTATAAAAAGGATGTAGACTACGTTATTTAAACAAAGAGTATAAGTAAGATAAAAAAAAAAAAATCCTAGGACAGAATCATGTAAATCTCCAAAATGTAGAGCTCTTAGATACAAAGATAACTGTCAAAAACAAAAAACAATAATTAGCTGCCTGGCATGTGGAAAAAACAAGCAAGCAAACAAAACGATGTTGTTTCTGAGAATCTGAAAGAGAAATGTATTTTAAAGAGGGAGTAATTCACTGGCTCAAATAACCGAGGTCAAGTGAAAAGGGAAACTCCACAAACATTCATCGTCATATGAATGAGGTCATGTGACAGAATTCCTGACTTCTTTCCTCCCCAGCCCCCATATTCACAGGTCCTCTGAATTGTTACTATTCATGCATCATCATCCACTCACTTATCAAAGCCAGATATCTGGGTGTGCGCATCGATCCTACTGTTCTCTACTTCCTGATTCCTTGTCCTGTAACAAACCTTCTGCCTCCACAATGGGAATCTGCATTCCTCCCTTTCTCTGACTTAGCCTATAGCCTATTATATTATCACTCCACCTGTCTCTGTTCTTACCTTTTTCCCTTGTGCCCCTTCATTCCATTCAATACCTTTAAAGTATCTCTTCCCTATTTAAAAAATGTCACAACCAAGAATACTTTATCCAACAAAATTATCATTTAGAGTTGAAGGGCAGATAAAGAGCTTCCCAGATAAAAATATGATAAAGGAATTTATTACCACCAAGCCAGTATTACAGGAAATGTTGGAGGGACTTCTTTAAGAAGAAAAAACATGTATCAAAAACAGGATTAAAGAATGGTAACAACTACATTCCTATCAATAAGTACCTGAAATGGAAAAGAATTAAGTGCTCCAACTAAAAGATAGGGTGGATAAATGAATAAGAAAACAAGACCCCTACATGCCGCCTATAAGAGACTCAGTTCAGATTAAAAGGCACACACAGACTAAAAGGAAGGGCATGGAAAAAGAAATTTCTTTAATAGACCTAGAAGGTATTTAAATCAGACAGAGAAAGACAAACACTGTATGATTTCACTTATATGCAGAATCTAAGGAATAAAAAGAACAAACTAATCAAAAACAGACTCGTGAATATAATGGATAATTTGGTGACAGAAAGAGGGGAAGGGGGATTGGGGGACTAGGAGAATGGGGTGAAGGATGAAAGAAGTACAGATATGATCGGCTATAGATCTCAGCTTGACATCTATTAAAAAGAAAGAAAAGAAAAATGTTCTCTCACTATTTAGGTAGGTAACTCTACACCGAATCATTTTTCTTTAAAACATCACTATTTGTTAATGTTTTTATTTCTTTACTTATCCTCTGTCCTTTCCTAGAGGAGCAGTGGCCTGTGCTGTTCTCTTCTTCACAGGTGCATTCCTCAAGCCCATCACAGAGTCCGTCAGAGAATAAGAGTTTAATATATATCTGCCGAAAGGAACTGAATTAGAGCTATGTTAGTGAAGTGATGGGAACAGACTCTGTTGAAGTGACTGGGGTGATGGGTGAGGGATAAAGAGAGGACCTACAAAAGTGGCTGAGATGGGGAAGGAAAGAATAAGACAGTAGCTATAAAGAGCTGTGGTTTCCAAAGAAAAATTTAAATGCTCTTTTAATGGATATTGTGGAGAGGAGGATTACGAATAAATAGCATAAATAGGGAATATTTGATAGTGATGAGGCAAGTGTGGCTGTGACTTAGATACCTGTGAAGGGATTAATCATTGATAAAAGGACAATTCTTCTCATTAAACAGAGGCATAAAACTTGGGGAGGGGAATGTTGGTATGTAGTTTCTGTGAACAGTTCCATAAATTTTCACTTAGTTAATGGCTTCACTTTTACTTCTGATGCTCCTTTATTCCTTTTTTTTTTCTTTTTTAAATTAAAAGACTATAGTAACTCTATCATTAGATAATTTGAAATTGATAATTTCGGTTCAGTAGGTTAATGGAAAACCTTTCTTAAATCATATTATAGCTAGTTGCATACACTCCTGACATGAAATTAATGCAAAACTGTCCTACTAATTCAAATAAAATATGTCCTCTTTTTCTTATACATTGGTCTGAAAATTCTGGACTATATTAATAAGACATTAAAGCAAGGCATTGTGTTCTGGCTAAATTTGGAAATGCTATTAATTCTCTACCTATAATTTCTACTGCCTGTCAAAACACTTTAGTCAGTAAGTTTTATAAACTGGTCTTCTGAACTAGTAAATGCATTTCTCATTATTTTTCAGATATATGCAGTTCCTGATGGCTTCCAGTCATACTTTCTCATGCATGTATAATCTCTTGCCTTAAAAGCCCCATGAAGTCTTTTTGTGAGAAGTAGTCAACTGATAATTTGCAGTAATGCTCTTAATTTCTACTGCTGAAGGGATAAAATGGATAAAAAATATAGAGGAAAAAATAAATTTTAAAAAAATTGTTTGTTTTGATAATTTGACATTAAATAACTGCATATTCCATAGGGAGATAAGTAAATTTGCTAACAGAAGGAGCTCAAACCTTTATTTAGGCTCGTTCTCGCCCTGCCTTTTTGATATACTGAAAGTAGTAGATGCACCCAAAGCTCAGAAACAGCTTTTTATCAGTAAGTGCTGGATGTCATTCTAGATCAGAAGTGAAGAAATAAATGGATGTAACAGATATCGCAGATGGCTTGCTGGGAAGTGTGTGTGTGTTGTGTCCATATGCCTCTCCTCAGTGAGGGCTCACAAAAGAGCAAGTAGCAATATATCAGAAAAAAAATTCACCTAAAAATAGCACCGACTTTGGTGTACTGAATACTCGAGAATAACTGAGTCAGATGCATGAACAGATTTCCATCCTACTGCAAAAAGCCATGAATTTTGACCTTGAGGACCAAACCGGAAGCTTAGTTGGTCCACAGGTCTCAAATCTTTCCTTCACAGAACACTCCTTTCCTCCTCCTGTTTCTTTGTGTCTCCTCTGGCACTTACTCTTCAATGTGATATTCACCTGTGTCTCAAAAAACGAGTCATGTGGAGGTTAGTGTTAACACACTGCAGTGATCGTTGCTTTAGTTTGTCTCAAGGCGATATTTCATTATCTGTCTCCTTCGCCACCTTTTCTAAAATTCCCTCACCCTTAGCAAACACTTCAGCTGGACCAGGTGACTTGCCTGCTGGTACAGCACAGACCTTAATTGCAGACTGGTCTCAGCCTCGTTTCTCTTCTCTTTGTCAGGCCATAATTGCTACAATTTCTTGTTCACTGTAATCACCAAGAACGGAAGCACCAAAAGACCTCCATGTGAATTTGAAACCTATTGTTCCTTGATACCATTATGTAGTAACAACCCCATCTTCTCGACATGATCAATCACATCTGCCAGCGCGGTAACTGATTTCTGTGTCCAAAGTCTAGTAGCACGAGGAGCCCAAAATACCCTGACCACAGCAGGTTTCAGGTTCAGAAATCTTTACCCACTCACTGTTGCGAGCTTCCTGCTCCTGGTATGTAACATTGACATCTGTAAAGTCATAAGTGTAGGAAGGACAAATTCCATAGGAGAGTTACTGAGAGTAATGGTGAGAGAGGTCAAGTCTAACTTTCTGTTTTCTAGACCCATCTATCCTAACATTTACGGATACAGCAACATATGCTGGTCATCAGTTCAATAAATATCCCATATATCATCCTGGAGGAAAGTGTGCCAACCTAAGCTGGCACCAACCTTTCTACAGGCAATTCCAAATTTCCATAGGGTCATCTGCGTCTAGATGATGCAGTATATTACAGCAGATCTAGCCACGAGTTCATCATCACGTCTCTTCCACTGTTGAGTGTGTTTCTTTGTATGCATTATTTCATGTCAGTAAACAAAACCAGTTGTAAAGACTCGTAGTGCTGTCGAAGGCACCACATGCAGGAGAGGCACGTTGTCTAGAACAGGAGTAATTCCAGTGAGGATGACTTGCTGATCCCTAGACAGGAAGCGTTGTGATGAACCGACTTGCTGTCCAGTGCTCTTGGTCTCCTTGAAGGAGAGTGTCACATTGAGGGCTTGGTAATGGTCTCTGCTTGCTGAACAGTTGGAGTGCCTGGCGCTGCGCCCATTTGTAGCTTCCCATCTGCCACCCCGTCCGCCTCACTCCAGCATGCATTGCCTACATAGCCTCTGCCTTACAGGGGTTTGGGGTGGGTTGAAGGTGGTAGGGATTGAAAATACATCTCCATAGAGGAAAATAATGAATTAGGCAGTGGAAAGAGTTCAGTTGAAAACGGTTATTGACATGAACACAGGAAATGTGGTTAATTTTATATCTCAGCTCGACTGGCCTCATGGTGCCCGGGGTCATGTTACTTTGGAGTGTTTTCGGATGACAGTAGCATTGACTCAATGGACTCAGTAAGGCAGGGTGCCTTCCTCTGCGTGGTGGGTGTCACCTAGTTCCTTGAGGGCTCAAATAAACAAAAATCAGAGGAAGCAAGAATTTGACTGTTCCCCGCCCCCCCTCAACCTCACTGATAGAGCTGGGACCTCTTGCTGCTTTTGGTCCTTACATTGAGATTTATACCATCAGTTTCCCCACAGACTCAGATGGAATCGCACCACTGGCGTTCGTGGGTCTCCAGCTTACGGATGGCACAAAGTGGAATTTCTCAGCCTCCGTTATCACACGAGCCAACTCCTCTGTTTCTCCGGAGAACCCTAATACAGACAAGAAGTTAGGACATCCAGGAGATCAGATGAAAAGATAAAACTGAACATGAATATGGACAAGAGACCTAAATAACATTTATTAAGCAAACAATATTCAACTTTTATCATATTCCCAATGATGTAGTATGTAGTTCATAAATTTTCTTATATTCAGATTGCCTTTCAAAATTAGGATTAACATCACCATCTTACAGGTGAGGTGATTTAGGCCCATTAACATTTCCCAACACATCTTAGGTTACACACTACAGAGAGACTTGGCTGTTCAGCGTGGGACCATTTTATTCCAATGCTTATGCTCTTGCTGAGTAAAAAGACCCAAGCAGAGAACAGTTCAAACTGTATGATTTCATTTCTATTATTTTTTTCTAAAATGCAAATTAATGTATAATGAGGGAAAACAGATCTGGGCAAGCAGGGATAGAAAGAGGGGCTGACTGCAAGGGATGTCAGGAGACTTCTGGGGGTGATGAAAACGTTTTTATCCCGATTGAGGTGATGGCTTCATGGGTGTATATATTTGTCAGAACTCATCAAATTGTACACTTTCATTGCACATAATTGTTTACCTAATGGTATAAATTATGACTTAAAAAAATAACCGTTTTTATTAGTTATAAAAATAAGACACTCATGCGTATATTGAAAACACAAAGAGAATAAAAATAATTTTAAAAAATCCAAAAGCAATCTCCATTTTAATTTTCCTTTATAGTTTCTGCTAGAAATGAAAATGTGTGTATATTTGTATGAATTGAAACTTTCCTAAATATATACTCAGATCTAAAAATAGATTTTATGTTTCGGCAGTTTTTGCTTACATATATATATATACCCTTCTAACAGAAAAGCTGCAAGTTCTGTAAACTCATAAATAAGACTATTTGAAGGAAAAAAATTCTAAGAACACATGTTGCCAAACCAGAGATTCTCTTAAATGAAATGAGTAATTTAAGGAATAGGGCAATATTCCCTATCAAAATATGAAATTATTTTATTGATGAAGTTATAGCAAGATAGACAATGCATATTATAAACTGTGAGGAACAAGAACATGTAAACAAAATGAGCTTTTTAATGATAATTTGTTTATACTTACGAAAAGCCATAACATAATTTATATTTTCCCATTTAGTTGTTAATACTGGAAAGTATTAATGAGAAAAGTAATCAGTAATTCAGCCAAACTCTTGGTAAAAGATGTTGATGTATAATTTCTAAGATAGAAAAAAATTTATGTAACTCAATTGTCCAACAGCACAAGAATAATTATAATGAAGAAATTGGTCCCTATAATAAACAGAACTTCAATTTATGCTAAAATCTCAACTAATGCAGAGATTATTATATTTGCTTCCCTATTTAAACTCTATAAACTAGTTACAGAGCTGAAGTATTTACTGCACAAATCATGTAACTTATGAGCACCATGTTTAAGTAGCTACGAATCCATCTCTTTCCTAGTCGAGGATATTCTGTGTTATATCACATACCTGTGGTCACAACACTTTTGCTCCCCTCCTCATCTCAAGACTAATCTCAAATGGGTCATTTATTCTATTTTTTTTAAATAAGAAAACTCAGTAATTTTAATGTAGATACTGGGAGACTGCTGATAATTCAGTTCTCATAAAGGTCAAGATCCTATTTTTTAATTTTTTAGTCTGAGATATTATTTTTCTCAACCTTTGTGTATATTGTTTTACAAAAATATGATATTATGAAGGCATCAAATCATAGTTTCTAGTAATTATTAAAAGAAGTATAAATATATTTGACATATAATACCAAGTTAAAATGGCAGAACACAATTCTGAATCCATTCTAAAGGAGGGACATAAAGACTAGGTCAAAGTTGAACTAAGAAGCAACTGCAGTAATGAGGAGGCTTGGAAAGTATATAGTTGTAGTTGTACTTCTTAATTGATTATAGTTGTAATTGTATTTCTGAATTTTATATATGTGCATATATATATGTATATAATTTTTATGTATGTGTGAGTGTATATATACACACATGTGTGTACACACACACACACATTGCATACAACAAAGATTGGGTAATGTTTCATTTCTTCAAGCACTATCTCACAAACCTCCACCCAAGGTCCAGATTCTGTTACTCTTTACTGTTAATTTGTACCTTCCAGAATAAGTTGTTCTATTGGGGTTTGTCTCATACTCCACAGGTCTTACCAGTGCACAAGAAGGCACACAATTTAAATAATTACATCATTCCTAACCAACATTAGTGAAGGATCTACAGTATTCACAGTGCTACTGTGGTAGAGTCTGAAAGTTCTAAGGTGATGTAGAGAATAACTATGAGATAGCTCACAGACAACATTGAAAAACAAATAGATGATTTTAATGCAGTGTAAAAATGCTTTGAACTAGTAAAAGCGTTTTATATTGAGGTCATAGAACACGTAAAACAAACGGAGAAAGTAACGTTTTTTGGATAACTGAGTTTTGAAGAATGAATTGAATTTCACTGTTAAAGAGTCAGTATAATAGGCAGATTAAGTAGAATGTGCAAAGATACGCTCTTAGGGAGAATGAGAATATGTTTAAGGAGATACAAATTGTTCCATATGGCTAAAGCATAAAGTTCAAGATGACAAGTGGGAACAGATGAGGCTAAAGGGACAGGAAGCTGTCAGCTTACAAAAAGATATAATTGTTATAAAAATAATTCTGACTTCCTCTTAGGGAAGATGGAGAAAATTGAAGAATTTTAATCAGGAATGGCATAACCAGTTCTTCCTTTGTTAAGGTCATGCTGGTAATAGTGTGTATGAACTTGAGGTGGGTGAAGATTGGGGGGAAATATTCTCCATGGAGACTGTTGTAGTAACTTAAATGGAAGAGGATGGATATTTGGCTGAGACAGAGCCAATGAAATAGATATAATAGAACAAATTATAAAAACTGTAGCAATAGTAGCTAATATGTATAAAGTGCTCACTGAGTGCCAGGGTTTATTCTAAGTACATTTAACTTATTTAAGACTCATACAATATGTGCATTAGGTAGTATTATTATTCTCAATTTATAGGTGAGAAAACTAAAGCACGAAGACATTAATCAATTTACTCAGGATCGCTTGGCTAAGATGTTCTAAAGTCAGGATTCGAAGCCAGGCAATTTTGCTCTAGAGGTTTAGCCCTGAATTGTCATGCCATATCAACTTGCTAAATACATGAAATATAAGACAAAGGACGAATGACACAGTTCATTCACTAATAAGAATGGGTGGTGAAGGTAGTGGACAATCTGTCACAAGCATTTAGCTTGTAGAAGGAATGGTGCCATTACTTTAACTTAACGATGTATGCGAAGGAAAAGTCTAATTATTTAAGGGTCACAAGCCCATAATCAGAATCTGAACCTTTCCAGAGGTGACTTACCCCAATTCCTCAAAAAGGAGATATTCCAAAAATTACTTTACAAATTAAAGTCTGTAAATGACAGCAAATATCACTGCCTGAAGCGTACACTTGCTAAATTTTTATTCTTTTACATCAAGATTATGAAAATAACCTATTCCTTTAAACTCTGTTTTTTTCTATTGACTCCTAGAGAAATAATTCAAAACTGCAAAAACAATACCATTTCGTCACCTTGCTCACTGACTAATAAGCCAATGGCTAACAAATAGCATGTAGTTAATCTTTTCTCCAAATTAATCCATGTGTACAAACAGGGTACAGGCACATTTCACATCAGTGTTGTGACAGCCAGTATTCTCAGGCATTTTTTTATTAGAGCCTGACATGCTCACGTTAGACATCCCTGGCACTTAGTCAGGAGGGAGGCCGGCAAATACTGTGAACTTCACAGAAGTACAGAGTTTCTTACAATAAAATAACTCTGTAGAGAGACTTAAAAAGAATGTCCAAATCCTTAAAATAATTTCAGCACAAACCAGGCTATATTTGTACAACTGTCATCTATGCTATAAACAATGATATCATAACCTGTTTCCAGAGGCCCCATGATGCTAAATTCTCCCTCTAGGCTGACCTAGATTTCCCAAGAATACCTTCTGGGTGCTGGTTTGCCTCGCTGCTCCTTCCCAGAGCTTCAGAGCTGTTTGTTCATAGCACTGTCCTCCCTGCTTACACTGAATTTTCTCTCCCAGTTCAGTACTTTTGAGAACACCAGATTGGAGGTACATGTGTTATCAACACTCTCTGCAGAGAGCCATAGTGAACACTACTTTCATACTGGTCGTAACCGTTTGCCATTTAATTTTAAATCTACCTTCTGGCCTCTAAGACCTGTCCAAATCTGTCTGCCACAAAGAACACGACACATTATCACCTCTTCACAGCCTTCATCACAGTTAAGAGCTCGAGGCTGTTGGATGACCTGTTCTTGCAGCCTGTCTCCTAAAAACCCAGTCTGCCTTTCTTGTTTTCATTTTTTTTTTCTACTTATTTATCTATCAGAGCAGTGTTGTACAGAATGTAGCTTGTGAGAGAGCCAAGCCTGGGGCTCCAATTAGAAAAGGTTGAATGAAACTAAAAGTCAGGATTGTCACAATCTGTCTGCCATTAACATCTTCGGCTCCAGGTGTGTTCCATGTTGAGTAGGTGAGAGGTTTCAAGGGGGGAAGAAGACTAGTAGTTTAATTACTGTTAGGATGTAAATTAGGCAGATTTAACTACTACCTTGCCTTTTTCACACACAAGCTTGTGTGTGGATCCTCCTTATCACTGCCATACTGCAAATAAGGCATGTTTTATTACATATATCTCTTCTTTTTACTAGATTTAATTTTTTAATCTCTCAAAATCATGAAAATAATGGCACATGTTAGATGATGCAACACTTTTAAAACAGTGGGAAGCTTTTCTAAATATGAACCTAAATGAAACTTACTTGGATTTTCAGTTATAATTCTCATGCTACACATTTAGACACATGGTTTAGGGTAAGGTATTTACTTTTATTTTTAATTATCCTTTGCTTACCTGACTTTCATGTGTTTGGATAATGCTTTGATATGAAGTGTATTCACATAGGCACCACTTCCTATTTGTTAAAAATCAATGAAAAAATATAAGTACTGTGCATTAGGGTTCTCCAGAGAAACAACCATCAGGAGCCATATCTATATTCTATATCCATGTCTATATTCATATCTATATCTCCATATGTGTGTGTGTGTGTGTGTGTGTGTGTGTGTGTGAAGTGATAGAGATGGAGAGATAAAGATAGAGAGAGATGGGAGAGAGAGAGTGAGAGAGAGAGAATTGAGAGGGGGAGAGAGAGAGAGAGAGGCAAAGAGAGAGAAAGAGAAGGGGGAAGGGAATGGGGGAGAAAGAGAGAGAGGTGGAGTTTTTTTTTTTAAGGAATTGGCTCATGTGATTGGGGAGACTGGTAAATTCAAAACATTGGGTGGGTCTTCAGGCTGGAGACCCAGAAGAGAGTTGCAGCTCAGTCCAAAGGCAGGCAGCTGGCAGAACACCTTCCTGAGAAGTCAATCTTCGTTCTTTTAAGGTCTTCAACCAATTGGAAGAAGTCCATCCACATCATGGAGGGTCATCTGCTTTACTCAAAGTAAATGTTAATCTCATCCAAAAGAAAGGCTTCACAGAGATATCCAAAGTCATGTTTGTCTTAATATCTGGGCACTGTGGCCCAGCTGAGTGGACACAAAATTAACTACCACAAGCCCCTTGTACATTCAAAAATATAAAAAGAATGATGATAATGAAGAATAGAACACATTTGTTAGGATTCTTAATTATAATATTTATTTAAAGATATGATATAGCTAGTTTCCCCCTTAACTTCTAACATTGTTTTCCTATGGAAACATTTTTGGTTACATTATAGTCTATAATTGTTTCAGCTCAATTCATCTAAATTAAACACATACCCACAAGTAATACAGGGTAAAGTCAGAGCTAATATATTTCATTATTAAGAAGGGAAACAATGTCTCTCTCTCTTTTCTCATAATTTTTAACAATTTACCAAATTGAAAAATGAATTGAGAATATTATTAGATATTGCCAAAAATCCTTAATTCACCTAGACCTACTAACTTTAGCTGGCTCTTGATAAATCAGACAGGCTGGGGAACACATCGACTTCCCTTGTGAGATGGTTTTTAACACCCAACCCCTTGTTGACTTTCTTGCAAAATCATGTATATTGTCTATAGATTTTTACCATAACTTAATGAACGTATAAGGAAATGAACACTAAATACCCAAATATAGCATTTGTTCTTTTAAATGAACTGTTTTATTGTAAATCTTAGTTTCTTTTCTGCTAAAATGGAGAAGTCGAGATAATTTTACTAAGATCTCTTACGTTCCCAGTGTTCTGTGCTTCACTATCTTAACTGTCACACCACATACCATGCCAGAGAATAAACCTATAGTCAAGCCTGAGGCCAGTGGTAGCAACAGCTGCTGTTTGCTGTGGGCGTTAGTAAGTGCTTTGCGTATATGTCTCTGATTGTTCATCCGATCTATGTAATAGTGATCATTCCCACTGTGCAGTTGAGGACACTGGGGAAATAGTGTCCTCATCTGACAATAAATTAACATTGTCATGTAGCTAACTAACATTTTTTAGAGTCATAATAGGTATTATAACCAGGCTAAGTAAATTCTATTTCTGAGGTTATAAAAACTACCGCAGAGTTGGTTACTCAGACAGTTTTGGGTTACTTCATTTATATAATCTAGGGTTACCAGATAAAATACAGGCTGCTTGATTAAATTTGAACTCCAGATAATAAATCACAATAATAAAATGTACAGGATATGCTTAAAAATTATCGTTTATCTGATGTTCAAATTTAACTTGTCATCATGTACCTTATTTGCTAAATCTGAAAATGAGTAATATAAAATAAAAGTTATTCATGATATAGAATTAGTCACTATGTACTCGGGAAACAAACGTCAAATCTCAGGAGATAAGGTAACAATGATTTTATTTTCCTGTTTTTGGAGTAACACAAGACCACACGGCCGCAGTTCTTTGAATCTTTGACATACCTCTATGTTCAGAACCTCTGCATTCCATTCTTTCTTTTCATATTTTTTGGTCTCATTTCCTACCAACTTGTTTCAGTTACTCCTCTCAGATTTTTTGTGCAGTGGCTTGAATATTTTAGACATTGCCAATCAAAGTGATTGTTCCTTTCTTTCTGGTTGTTAAACTAATCAATCATATTGTGTGAAAAATTAATCTCATAGCATTTCTCAAATAGATTAATTACTGCTGAATAGTCAGGTTTTCTTTTCTTTATAACATCTCAATTTGGCACTTTTCCATACGCCTGATGTGGTCAGAGGCGGATCTCTGAAGAACTGAGGAATATTAGGGTCACTATTTGTAAATGAATAAATGGTTATAAAATATATAGCAATTAAATTTTACTTAAAAGTTCAGATCATTCAGAAGTCTAAGGAGGAAATGGTTACAAAATAAAAGATTATTTTTTGCTCAATTATTGCTTAACAATAGAAAAGTTTTATGCAACAATTTGAACATTCACATGCAATCAGAACAACAAATTTTGATTTGGAAAATGATGCATTTGCTTATATGGGACCCTTGGTTGGTAGAGTACCTTCTATTAAGAAAAGCTCATTAAAGTATTTGACATTTTACCCAAAACTGTTTATAAGAAGGTATCTGTACTGGTTTTCTTCTATGTGCAATCAATTGTAAACATGCTCTTAGAAGAACTTTTGATTTAGATTTCCATATAAATAAAAAGGAACAGAAATAAAAGTACTAGGTATTTCCCAGGATCTAGGAATTGGAAATCAGAGTATATCTTTAAGTATTATTTATGGAAAGTATGTATCATCTCAAATAAAAAAATAAAAAAAAAAATCTAAGCCTAAATCCTCCTTCCAGTAGCAAAGCGCATTTACTGGCTCAGTGTTATAAGTAGTTTTCCTGGATCAGGGACATAATTCATATGTTTCTGGAAACCCTACATTCACTCTCTTATACAACACTCACAGACCCTCCCCCGACACACGCATTCAAATTGCCTAAGAGATCATTAGTACTATTTTAGAGACTCCCAAATACACAGAAAACCCAAGATTCTCAGATCATCGTCCATCCTCATGCCTCATCACCTAGATGCTGCTCTCCCTGGGGCTTTACACAGACTTAATCTCACACCCCTTACACAATCTAAAGCCTTTCTGATCTGACACTTATAAACTCAGTCACCAAAATCTCCGCTCTCAGTAATGTCCACCTGATGTTCCATTCGCCTTCTTGCTCTAAGTGATAACCGTCCATCACTTCTAGGGAAGTCACCCCTTCTGATGAATCTTGTTTTTTTTTTTTTTTTCCTGCTCCCAGGCTAACATTGTCCCTAGAGATAGATCATATTTTCATCTTGCTGCTTCCATTTCCATTTCCTGATTATTACTTTTCAACGTCTTTAAAACTCTTCCTTTCATCTGAAGTTCATTATAACAATATTACCCATTGCTTTTTGCAATTCTATACAAGCTACTGCCTCATTTCTCATTTTGTTAGTCCTTTAGAAATTTAGTGTTAGTAAATAGTTAAAATATAAAACCGAAAAAACTTACTACTGCTTTTTTTTTTTTTTTAATATTACTACTGTTTTCTTTCTTGGTGATTCTGATATTCTAATAGAAGTTACTTCTAATACCATCTACTTTTCAACTCATTAACTCTGGTATTAGAACTCCAAATAATTTAAATCCACCAATTTATTTAGTCCATTAATATTGCCACCTTCTCATTGACCCTTATTTACCCTGTGACCTCCATTCAGTCTTCTTGTTCTGGACCAGTCATCTCTTTAATAGCTCCTTATGTGTGCACTTTATCTCTCTGGAGAGTCACACTCTATGTTGTACATGAATAAGAAAATCCCGAGTCTAACTTTCTATTTTATACCTTCATCTACTTAACGAAATGTATGTGTACAAATATAGAACTACCATGTCTAGTGTCAGTGTATATCCATGAACATTGACATCAAGTCGGCCCTTGGTATTAACAAAACAATTGTTTTTACCCAGCTAGTACACTCTCCTGATTACCTCAGTGAGGATTTTGCACCTCTGGCCTCATGCTCGTCTTTTTATTTTTCACTTTCAAGTGACGAAAATAAAAGCTATTGAAAAAGAATACCTACCAGTCTCACCAACAAAACTATCAACTGTGCCAGACTTTACTTCTTGTGGTTTTCAAAGGGTAAAGAGCTGGTGGTCATATCTAGGAATACGTTCCCCATTTGTGCACTGGCTTCCCTTATTGCTCAGCTATTTGTTTGCTGCTCTTGTAATTGTCTGTTCTTTTTCCCTAGTTGTTAATTATTCCCTCCGTATTCCCATCAGCATACACCAGAGTTTCTTAAAATTTCTCATTTCATACTGCCCTCAGTACCTCAGTAATGTTTTCAGAGATCCCGAGCCAAAACTAATATTTAACCACTTTTTTTGCCAAGTAGTTTAGTCCAAATAAGTTAATCAGTATTTACGTTCTAAACATTCAGTACCCTATAACATGACAACTCGTTTCTGCCTGTTGCTCAGGCCCAAAATCCAGACTTCTCTCTCTCACATTCTAAGTCCATTCCTACTGGCTCTAAACTTCACAAAAACTACTGTCTTTAACTTCCCAGATCTAAAATCTAACCATTTCTCACCAGTTCCAACACTGCCACTCAATTTCAGGTCATCAGTATTTCTCATCTAGAAGATGACAATGACCCCCTACTTCCACTATTGCCCTGACCAACCCACAGAACAACAGAAGTGACCCTCTAAACCCTGAGTTGGAGTATGACAGCCGTCTCTTTGAAACAATCCAATGGCTTATCTCATTCAGACTAAAATTCAGAACTCCGTGTGCTCTACCCAGTACTTCTTTATCCTTTTAACCTCATCTACCAGTTTTCACTTCCAGCCACAATGGCCTTTTTTTTTTTTTTAATTTTAATTTTAATTTTTTTATGGTGGCATTAGTTAAGAAAATCCAGTAAGTTTCAGCTGTACAGGTTAACAGTAAGGCATATCTACATTTACACTGGCCTTCTTTATGTTCCTCGGGCATATAAGCCTGGTTCATCTCAGAGCTCTTGCTTTGTCCTGCCTGCCTGAACTGCTCTTCCCTGATGTAGGAGTTTGACTCACTTCCACACTTTGCTCTAGTCTTCGCTAAAAACCCCTATAGCAAAGACACCTTCAGTTACCGCCCCATCTAAAATAGTATATAGGATTCTACTTATCACTTGTCTTCTTACCCTGAGTTTTCCACTCTTACCCCCATTAATCACCACACAAAAGAGTCTATTTTCATTTATTTACATATTATCTTTTACTCTCTGGCACCCTATTAAGAATGTAAATCTTCTGAAATTAGAGGCTTTCTTTACTACTGTATCCTGGTTCATATTAAATCTTAATAGATATTTTGATGAATGAGTAAATAGACAAATGAAATAATTTGTTGAAAAACATTCTGAAGCCACATTGTGAAGAGGTCACAGTAAAGGATTAAAAGTATTGTATTGGGCAGCACAGCGTCAGCCGTACCTCGTACATACTTGATAGGGATAGGAATGGACTTTGTTTTGACTTATTAAGTGTTCTCAAAATGAGTAGTTCCTCAAAGTGAACGAAGGGGTCAGTTAAGTTACGTTACCTTCTGTGGTATAAGATTTATACTTCTGTGGTATGAGATTTATATTTATATTACTACAGCACAGAATGAAAGGCGAGTAGTGACAGGTTGAGGGAGAAAAAGTGAGGCCGATTCGTGAATAGCTTTATAGTCCGTGTGTGCATTTCGTTCTTCACTGTCTGTCCCCTTAGGACTCTAATTCCAGATCATGACAAGTTGTGCAGGAGCCAGTTTTATAGTGTCAGCTCCTCTTAGTAATCAGGCTGAATTAAGAGTCAGTCATCTCCTTCTGAAAATAAAGAATGTGTTTTAATGCTTTCCGTTTTTAATATGGGTATTTTTTTATTGAAATGTCAATGAACATAGGGAAATCATGTTTCCTGTTATTTTATATGGCAGAACTACATATAACAATCTTATTAATTATTTCAATGAGAGTAATTAAATTTTCCATTCCCATAATTAACAATGCATAACATTCTTGGTAATGTGTTTTCATGATCACGGCTAATTGTATCCATCTGCTTATTTTTAGTGAATTTGATGGCATGTTTGCAGAAATTAATTGACAATAAAACATGTAAATTTATTAGCTGAATTCAATTTAATGCTGTTAGTTAAATGACTTTTACTATGCAAATATATTTAAAACACTTTAATGATTACTATTTTACCTACAGGTAGGATCATTCACCTTAATATTTCAGAGCAATATTACTGAAGAAAGATTAAATTAATTTGCAATAACTGACACTTGAAAAGCATGTCATGGCAAAAAAAAATGTAATAAATATATAAAAACATGGTCAATCTTACTAGTGGTAAAGAAATGCGAAATAAAATAATAAGAAATACTTAAACACTATTAGTAAGAGAGTATATTACACAGTTTGGAGAGTGTAACATGTAGGGCCACCGCATACAGATGTGAAGTTGTTTATTTTTAATGTACAGAAGTTCAGATGTGTGTAGAATGGCGCCGTGCATGGAAATGGGCAAGCAGATTCCCTTGATATTTTTTCTAACAACTTAGGAGTGAACTGCCACAGGTAAGACGCCTTTCTGAGAATGGTCCCCTCGCGTGACTTCACAGGAGCTCTGAGTTGAACGCATTTCTCTGACACCCCAGAGCATGGCTTTTCAGCAGATCCTACTGAGGACCCTCAGCAAATTCTCGACCATTCATGGCTGTGCCTTCTCCAGTGACATGAGTTCCAGCCCTGGTTGGCAGTGGGGGATTCCTTCTATGGGCATTCTACCTCAACCCTACAATTGCTGTATTTTTATAGTTCTCTTTAACTATTATTAGCACTTTCCCATCTCTCACCCTTTGTTAATAATTCTTTATAATAAACTTTGTTCAAATTATTGTGCAATTTCTGTTACCCCATTGAACCCTGACTTACACCATGCTAATTCTAGCCTCATGAATAAAAAAACTTTACCCCTCATTTAAGGCGTCATGAGTACGTGTATGTATGCATGTGTGTTTGATTTGCTTTGTATGTTTTCATTAAAAAATTTGACCGTTAGAGCATGAATTTCAAATGATACATATAGTATTACAAAACTTAATACATAATTATATGATAAGAAAACAGGTGGAAAATAATAAAATTTTATATGTGTATAAAGAGATAAAGAGCAAATAATAGAATAAGACATAGACTACGCTCAAGTCTTTCTAGTGCTACTTAAGAAAAATGCAGGTTGTTTTTAAAGGGCGATGGCACAGATGTGTAAGTCATTAATTTCACAGTCCTTTTTGTAATCTAATTAGGCGTGTGAGCATTGCTTTTTGTATCAGTCCATATCACTGCTTTTAAGCACCTAAGCAGCAGAAAGTGGTAGTTGTCACCCAATGTCACTTCTCCCCTTACTCCACTGTAATATAATTCTTTACATTTCAATGTGGAAATTTTCCCTCAATCTGTCCTACGCTCACTGATTCCTTTCATGGTTGTATCCAGTCTACTGATGAACCCAAGAGAATTCTTCATTTCCATTACAGTGTTTTTGATTTCCAGTATTTCCTTATTATTTATTCTTAGAGTTTTCATCTCTCTACTTCCATTACCCATCAGTTCTTATGTATTATCTATTTTTGCATGAGAGCCCTTAATGCATTAATCGTAGTTTTATAATTTCTGTCTAAAAATTTAAATCTGTGTCATGTCCGAGTCTGGTATTGATGCTTTTATTGTCTCATTCTTCAGTTTGTGTTTTTTTTTTTCTTTGCCTTTTACCATAACTTTTAATTTTTGTTGAAAGAAGCTATAATGTATCAGAAAACAGATACTGAGAAAATAGGCTTTAGTGTGAGGTTTTGTATTAATCGGACTAGGAGTTGGTCAGGTTTAACATTTGTTGTGGCAAAGAAACTCTATGGCTGCCAGAGGCTTCAAATTCTTCTGATGTCTTTATTTTTATCTCTACTTTTCACTTCCAGTTTTATAAGAATGCCTCTTCACGTAGATTCTGTATCTTGCAGCTCCTGCAGCTGTAATCCACCTTTATTACACCAGAGCTCTGTTGGTAGGGTATGGGAGAGAGGTGACACTCTATAATCTTGTGAATATATCTCATTCTTCTAATGGACCTCACTCTCTGGGCTGTGACTTTCACAAGTGTTTCTTATTCCTTCTTCCCTTAGATGAGACAGGAAAGCAGGAGGGGCTAGAATGAGAGAAACACGCCTCCTCCAGCAGGGATAAGACTCTGGCGATGTCTTTTCTCTGCAGAGAAGGTGTGTGTGAGGCATAATTCTGTGAACATATTTCACCATAATTATTTTTTGACTCCTGCTAGAGCCAGGAGAGGATCTTGCTTGGTTCTTCACCATGAGAACCTGGTGGAGTCACTGGAGGTAAAACCCTCTTAAGACCATGGACCTTGGAGTTTCTCATTTAGACTCCAGCCACTCATAAACTTACCATTTAATTGTTCTTATCAGCTTATGGCTCCATGGGCCTCTGCTCCAGGTGAGCAGATCTTGACTGAACCTCCTGGATTTTCCCATCCCTCCAGATTTCAGGGAGGCAGTTTATCCTACAACCTCAATTTCCTGGTGGGATCAGGAAGGCTCATTTCCAGTTTGTTCACATTTTTCCATGTGAGAGCATGAGCGATGACAGACAAGCTCTCTGCCTGTTAACACTGGAAGCGGAAGTCAAAAACCTATGTTGAACCCCTAGAGTTATTATCAGTTCTCCAGAGAAAGTTAAATGGTGATTTTTAATGGAAGAACACTGGTTTAGGAGACAAAACCACCCAAATTCTAGTCTTTTTATTCCACTTAAAACAATATAACTTTTTTCAAATCATAGGCTACAGTTTTATTTTTCTTATTGAATGTAAGAATACTGATATTTTTATATAAGAATGTAAGAATACTGATCAAAATATCTGGCAGTTTGCATCCTGGTGCAATGAAGGACTAGGCAAGGCAGTGGGATCTTGCTAGGTACCTAACTAGCTTTAGCAAAATTCAGAATAGCTGCAGATAAGTCTTGGATTCTGGAAAGGCCAAAGCAAAGGTGGTTTTCTGTTCACAGAGAGCCAGCTTGGAGTTAGTTCCTTGTTGGCCCTATATGCATGGCACCTGAAGTCTAGGGTGATCAGCCATGGACATGATGGCTCGATTGCTGCTGTGTACAGAGCAGCCACCCTGGAGTACTTCACTGCAGGGTCCCATGGACTGGCAGGAAATGTATCAAAGAGCTTGAAGGTAAAGAGTATTACTCGCAGGCAGTTGTAGCTGGCTTTTTGTGCCCATGAAGAATTGGATTCTTTCATCAAAGCTGCAATTGCTTATTATTCTATACACTCACAGATCTGTACACTCACAGAAAAAAAGGGCAACAGAAGGCTATCTAAGAGATGTCTGGATTCCTTATTTTCTCAGGATTCTAAACACTCTAAACAGCTGCCCAGCATTGGTGATTCCAGTCTGCCATCTCACCGTATCACCATGAAAAACACAATTTTGCACTTTTCTAATTCAATTTGAGCCAGTTGGAAGTTTCATTAGCTTTCCAACCAACCAAATTTTTGCATTTGAGTCTTAATCACTTATTAAATGTTACTTTGGCTTCGCAGAAGCTACTGTTTCTAAAGTAGTGGGTTTTGATTGAGTCGACTATTTTAAAAAAAATTATTTGTTTTTTTAATGATGATACAGAAGTTATAGTAACATTTGGTTTTGTAGAGAAATTACTTCTATTCTGATAAGTTCAATAAAGGTAGACTCCCCCCCCCCCAAAAAAAAAATCTGTCACAGTTTCTGGAGAGGTGATAGGACAAAATTAAAATGGAAGTACTTTTAAATTGTAGAAGTCTTAGCAATGCATGTGAAATATTTTCTTAGAAAAAAAGTAGTAGTTTCATGGAAAGATGTACAATATTTTCATAAATGTTTTAAAATTTATTAAAAGGACAAAAATATTCCCAAAGTAAATAGAACGTGGTAGGCTCTGTTAAACAGTGCATTTGTCACAATGTCTTAAATATGAGTTCATGGATCACGGGCTGTATACCAAATTCAGACATGCCTCATTGTGAAGATCATAATAGTGTCACAAGATATAATGAATACCAAAACGGAAGGTAGGACCTACTGCTGCAAGAGTGGCTCTGGACATCTTAATCTCAGACATCACTCTCCAAATTAGCACACCTCCCCCCACCCCCCACCAGCACATGCGTCTGCAGAGTTAATTATTAAAGCTGGTTATGATTATTTACCTAGGAAAGAAAAGGAAAATAGCAATCTTTGGGTTTTATTGTATTTTTACTTTTATTTCTCCCCTCCCCAAAACCTAGAGTGATAAAATTGTAGTTAAATTGTAAATGCTTAAGGAACATTTTATTTATTTCTGTTTAAAAAGAAGACTGGTGATTCTGTGAAGAGGGGTGAGAAGCAGGGAGACTGGATAGCAGGCAGGCTGTTACTGTCCCCCAGGTGGGAGCTGAGGGCGGTTCATGCTCTCGGGGATTAGTAGTGGGGATGGTGAGCAGCAAATGGCATAATTTTTAAAATCTTCTTCCCAAATTATTTTGTAAAATTTCAAATTTATATATAGCGAGACTGTTAACTATGAGTATCCAGTACACTGTTTTTCCACCCCCAGATGGATGGAGGGAGATATAAATATGATTTTCTCAGTGTAAATACTTCCATCAGCTCTGATTTCAAGACACCAATGTGAAGTTACTTAAAGCAGCATTGTAGTTGCACGTGGTCAGCTCTGATTCCCCTCCCTCAGCACATGTCTAGATTCTCAGGGTTTTATCCACACACTACGGTTATCACATGTCTTATATAATACCTGCTAAGTTCCAAGGTACATAGGCACAGCCACATGAGATTTGGAGGAATAGGAAATGAAGTGGAATGCTCAATATAAACAAAGAAAAAAACTACAGGACTAAAATAAATATATATGGGCGTTGGATAAAATGTCAAGGTTGCAAGTGAAACGACCTCTGCTCGATGTCTGACCAGAATCCCTAGATCATTTGGCCTGTTTTAGTTTACCTTCTGACCAAAAGGCATGGTCTCATTTCAAGCCACAGGTCAAACAGACATATAAATGGATACTGGCATATGTAAAGACTGTCTGTCTTGATGTGATACAGATGGTAATACAATGTGAATGAAGATGCAGACAGCTGGAACCCTTCGCATCCCTGAAAGTGTATCATAAGTTGTGGAATCTGTTTTTCTTAGTTCAAGCTCCACGTGAAGTGATTTGAACAGTGGCTTCTCTATTTTAATCGCCATCAGTTCTGATATTCAATCTCAGTTAAATCTACAAAGGGCTGTTAAATTTTTTTGCCTTAAACATATATTTTTTGCCTTTGCATATTAAAAATATATATATGCACCAAACCAAGGCTATCTCAAATTTCTTTTACAAATAGAGGAACGTATACATTATTTAGAAATAAAGAGAGACTAAAAGGCTTACTATAAACGAACATGTAATTATATCAAAGAATGAAAACAATGTGTTTCACAAGGCAATATAGAAGATATACCAAAATTAATAAAGGCAATGTCACATCATCTTTGTGCAACTTATGCTTTTGAATAAATGGAAAGTATCTTGCAGTCATAAAATTAAGCATATACTCAAATTTAACCACCCTTAACCAGAATACTTGTATATTTCCAAGAAAGATTTTCCAGAGACATGCAAACTAATATCTGCAAATTAATGTTGCATCAGCTCCTGATCTCTCTTTGTCACAAGATGATAAAAGCTTGGTTTTATAACCAATAAAGGATTATGTAGCGGATGAATTTAAGCTGCGAATTATAAGAGGGAACACAGTCTTTTCTGAGTATGTCTTTACCTGTAATAATTTGAAATTTCCTCAAAGTGCTATATGTTCTCAGTATATTTTCAAACACTAGGAGAACTCCAAAGTGAATGTACCAGGGACTCTCAGGAAAAAGACAAAGAGAAGGAGCAACAAAGGGAATTGTGAATGGAAAGCAGAGCATGACCTTTATCTTGGCTTTGATGCCCCGAAAGGCTGGGCCGTGAGCAGCGTTCTTCAGGGCCATTGTGAGCCCACCATTTACAGTGGAATGAGTCTGCATCATTGGCACGTAATGTTTCTTCTGTAAGTGAATTTTCTGGTCACAAAGCAGGCGACTTTTAAGACTACTCTAAGCAGGTTGTTTTCTTCAATAGGCAGCACACACTGGAAATGTGAGATGTGAGGAAGGCAAACTTAGGATTTATTTGCTCATGTGAAAAAAGCAGAATTCACAACAGAATTCGTTCTTCCTGTTTATGATCTGTTTTCCTCATTGGCCATGTATCACATACAGAAGTCAGCCATCGTATTCCTAACATCACCTTCTCTGACATTTCTCTTCCTGTCCTCTACTAGATTTCCTTGTGTTTCTTCTTCTCTCAAATAACTATCATGTAAGTATACCTTAGTCTTATCTGCTTTTTATCTAACCCCTAGGGTTCTACCGAATGCTTTATTTTCAGAAATCTTTAATGGGGAAAAAAAGATAAAGCAATCAATTAATTGATTTAATAATGACATACCAAATTCATGCCTGGGACTTGCTTGCATAATGACAAAAAGAGAGGCATAACCTATAAGAGTCATCCAAGAATATGCAGTCTAGAGAGGAAGACTCTTTTTAATCAAATAGCTATTTAGGTAAAGGTATCATTGCAAAGGTAGCTGGTGCCACAAATGAAAGATACTTGGTAACACATGAGAATCAAGTAAGGTATTGATGGATTCGGTGAGGACAAGCAAGTTTACTCTTTGAAAATGATGACTGGACGTGGGTATGGGGATGAAGATGTTAATTTGAAGAAGGGTGAGAATTGCAGAAGTAATCACGAGTGCAGAGTTTCTACAGTTAGAGGAACCTGGAGTGAAAAAGATACAGCTTAAGAAGTAAGCAAATGTACACATTTGCAGAGATTTATGAGTCGTGTTTAAAGAAAGATAGTTTTCTTTTTCTAACTGTAAATGGGAAGCCATGGATATCTTTTAAGCAGGAAATACTACATGTGTGTTTTAGAAAGATTTTTCTAGATGCAATGAGGATGAAAAATTGAAAGCAGGCAAGAATTGATACCATTTAACCTCTTAGAAAACTGGACTAGTCTCGGACAAAGATGATGGTAGCTTGAATTGCCCTGGATTATGGAGAGAAGCATTCATTTGAAGAATGCCTTTCTTATGTAACCACAATATTGGCATTTTTTTTATTTGTAGCTTAAATTCACCTTATAATATTTTAATATGTGAGTAATATTTGTATTCTTTCTGTACCTATAATCTATATCCCAAACTAGAGTATACATTAGTGAAGAACAAAACATTTTATTTCATGTTTTGTTAGGAAAGGGGGAGCCACAGAGTTCCATGCGTCAGGCGATGAGTTCATTCTTGCAATACCCACATAAGTACCAATCTAATCTGCCTACAGTACCATCAGGACAACTCCATCAAGATCATTAAATTGATTGCCATCTCTAGACCTGTGCACATGCTAATCTTTCTTCAATTCTTAAATCTTTCCAGCTTCCCCAATTTTTCCACTGTGCTCTCTGGATCTCATAGTCTGTTATCAGTCTGTCATTCCCGCTATCCTCATCCTCTTCTCTGAAATTTCCTAATTTCTTTTCTAACTTAAACCCAGATTTTCACCAAACTGTCCTTCTGCTATATATGTCCGCTGACCTTTGGTCCTGATGTTGGAGGAGATAGAGTCCTCTTTTTTTTTCTCCAGATAATTATTCTTTCCTTCTCTCTAAAATCTAAAAGGTTTGAAGGTTATAGCTTCAAATTATACTCATCATGTATTATAATCCTTGACATATTCGATACTGTGCAAAATTAACTTTTCAATAATCTGGCCTCTTAGAAACTTGACATCCTCTCTTTCAGCCTCGCCCTCTCTATGTCCCCACTGCTTCATTGTCACTTAGGCGTCTTCCTTACAAAATGAAGCATTCCCTCAAAAGTAAATGTGATCTCTAAAGATTCCATTAAAAACTCTCTGGAATCCTCCCTTTCTTACCCTTCTCCATACCCGCCTCACCTGCAGTTTCCATCTGTTGACTGTCAGCTTTCTAGGTTCCACAGCCCTTCATATCCTCGCTTCTCTGCTTATCTAGCCTATACGAATTGTTACTATAATCAGTTCTTCTCGTACCTGCTTATTCCTTTTTATCTCTGTTATTCTGTCCTGACAAAACATCGAACTAGTTGAATTCAAATTTCTACTCCAGAACTTCTCCAGGATGCTAAATACAGTTGGAGAAAAATGTACAACCATGATGACTGCTCTCCCTTTAAATTTATGACCTCCAACATCAAAGAGCCACCCAGTGCTAGCAGTCAATTCTCTGATATTTACCAAATACATCCTCTCTCGTACAAACTTTTCTCTCTTTAAACTTCTAATATCTGCACCCCTCTCTTCACTCACAAGTGATAAAGATGCCATCTATTCTCAATGAGAAAATAGACGTAATCAGAAGAGGCTTTCTACTGGATCTCCTCACAAATTACATCACTGCATTTGCATCTTTAAACCTGTGCCCTGACATTCCTTTTCTGTGAAAGGATGACTCCGTGTTCCCATCCTCCTCTTTCCTACTCAAGGGCATCCCAAGATAAATTTTTTGCTTCTCTCTTTTTTTATTATTAATGTTAACCTTTCTACTGAATTATTTCTATCAGCATACAAGCAGTCTATAGTACCTCATTTTCTTTTTTTATGAAAAGCTTCATTTATTCCTAAATCCTTCTCTGGCTAGTGCTTCATTCTGTACTATTCTTCATATTAATTTCTCCATAATTTTTTCTAAACCAATTACAGCAAGTTATACTTCTCCCATTCTCTTTTGACATCGAATGATTCAAGATTTTGTCTTAATCACACTACCAAACTGTTCTTATCAACCTCCACATCATTTGCCACAATAGCAGATCTGTTGGACAAAAATTAATGGTTGCCTCATTGATCATCACTTCCCAAACTCTCAACTGTCTTAATGAAAAATCACCTTAGATGTTGGTTGCACATCTACTGAGAGAATCTGTGGACATTCCAATTTTCAACACCTTATTAAAGTCTGCTTAATTCTTCCAGTTGTTCATGCAAAAACAGAGTCACTGACTCTCCTTCAATTCCTTTTATTCATTTTCACAGAAATAAATCTGTGGAGGTCTTTCTCTGGCCTTGACAAGGTATACAGGGAACATCATGGTCAGATTATTTCTTCATCATAAGGCTTATAGTATTGTAAACTGCACATATACATTTCTAGGCTTTACAAGGGGATTGGCTACATACATTAACCACACCTAAATATCTGCTTTCTAATTTAAAAAAGTATTCTTTAATATCTCTATATATCTTAATATAAAAGCATCATCTGTATATGTCATAGCAGTTAAGAGCATAGGATTTAAAAATATATATTGGTGTGTCACAAAAATGCACGCATTATAATGCGCAGCCAAATACATCATCAAAAGTGAAAATACCATATAACCATTATCTTTGTAAAGAAATAGAAAATTACCTGCACCCTAGAAGTTCCCTCAAACCCTCCCAGTAATAGTAGTCTCTCTTTTTGGCTGCTAGCACTACATTTTAGTGTGTTCTCTTTTAGAACTTCATATAACACTGTCGCTCAGTAAATATTTTAGTCATCATTTTTGGCTATTGACACAATAATGCAGCATAAAAAATGTCACCAAGTGCATGGCTTTAGACCATGTTTACAGAAGTATAAAAATTAAAAATATTACTTTCGAAGTGCTTAATATTTAGGGCATAATGTTAGTAAGCAGTTGGCTGTAATGTCTTGAACTCAAGAGAGAGAGATCTGGACTAAAGATATAAATTCGATAGTTGTCAGAAAATATATTAAGCCATATGTCTAGATGATCTCCCAAAGGAGTAAGTGTGGAGAAAAAAAGATTAAAATATGAGAACTGAGTTAAGAGGCACTCCAACGATGTGGATTATTCCCTTTTGCTTCTACATAAAATGGAAACTCTGATACACTAATCTATTCTACATTGTCAAATACTTTTTCATTATACTACTGTGTAATATCTATATGAGTATGTGTTGGCTAGGATTATCCAGTGAGAATGGATAAGGGTGTGTGTGTGTGTGTGTGTGTGTGTGTGTGTGTGTGTGTGATACAGATGATCTCCTTCCATCAATGGGTAAAATCTCCCATAGGAATAGCCAGAAAACTTAGGTTAAATAGAAAAAATATATATATATGTGTGTGTGTGTGTGTGTGTGTGTGTGTGTGTGTGTGTGTGTATGTTTAAAGGCACTGGAGAGTTAACCATAAGATAAAGAATTATTGTGCTAAGGTCTGAAGAAGAGAGAAACCTAAAATTATGAACCTGTATTTTGGGGACACTTTTACTTCATAGATATCTGATTGGGATTTCTCTTCCACTCCAGGAACTGAGAATCCCAGCTACCATCAATATCAGCCCATTTACTTATTTGATTAATACTATATTTCATTGAGATTGGTTTCAGAGTCGATCCTCCACTTATCACTGCCATTAACATATAGACTAAAAAGGCTTCAGAATTTCTTTGCACTTTGTTCCTTAATTCCTGCAGTCCACTACGCTCCAGTCTAAGGGTACATAATCAAATAGTATATATATGTTCCTAAATTTTCTGCATTTAGCACTTTTTTTCTTCTTTTCTTCCTTCTTCCTCCTTCCTTCCTTCCTTCCTTCTTCCCTCCCTCCCTCCTTCCCTCCCTTTCTTCTTCCCTTTAAATATATTTATAAGAGTTGCTTCATTATAAGATTTTATATTTATTTCACTTATATATTTTCTTTATATTATTTTTATGAATAAGACATGATTGATATTAAAGTCATTTTGATTTCTAAGCAACTTTGATATTTAAGATTTTATTCCATAAATTGCACTGAATTGATTATTAGTGTTATTAATATGAAAATAAATTTCTGCAAGATAGATGGCTTTTTCATCCTTATTTAATCTGGGGTGTGTTAAATATTATGACTGAGAAATAAATGAAGAGCAACATAGCTGTAAATTGGGCCATTCTATTTCAATTCATTAAAGTAGCAGTCCTGCTATGCATGTTATATGTTTAAATGTTTATTAATTTAGCTTGGTGCTTTCATTCTCTGAAATCACACTTCTTTGGGTCACTTTAAAAGTGTGTATGTTAACTATTGAACTAATAGGGACTGAAGTCTTCATCAGGGATATAAATTTGACATTTTTATTGTAGACTATACATTCTTTTTCAGTAAACACTAATGATTTATTTATTTGAATTGCATTCTTCTAACTTCACTAATGGCTGTCATTATGTAATAATGTTATTGTGTCACGGGGATGGGGAGCATGGCATAGGGAATGAACTTAGCATTACTATATTGGCTAGGTAGAGGGTCAGGGGAAGAAGGGAGCAATTCTGGGGAATGTTTTATGAATTATATAGATGTCTAACCAATGTACTGTATACTTGAAACTAATTTAAATAAATAAATTAAAAATAATAATGTTATTGTGAAAAAATACAAATATCAAAAAAAAGTTTAAGAAACAAAAAGCCTTAAATACCATTTATTCTATTGCATAGCACATTTTTAATATCTTTGTTTATTTTGCCCACTAGTATTATTAAGAGCAGACTTGGGATTACCAACAAGTTATGTAGCCTTTGCTACATCATAAGAATCTAAAGATGTATAAAATAAATGACAGATGATTGATCATGATGAGAAATAATCCTGGAGTTCAGTGTGATTCGGGATTACCAGTAAAGAACTGCAGAGCATGAGATGAACCTAAGATGAATTTTAAAGGAAGAGTAATATTTAAGTAGTAACTAGAGGGAATGCATATGACAATTCCAGTGAGCCAAGTGATAGAGTAGGTCACTTTGGGAAGACCAGAGAAAAGTTTAGAGAGCCCGAGGAACAGATTTTTTTATCTATGAATGCTGAGTGCAGGAGTCTGGGCCCTAATGTAAGCTTTCTTGTCTCATCTTCCAGCTGCATAGTAGTGATTTCAAATAATGAATATGTCTGTGTGACTTACAATGAATTTTAGTGTCAATAAGCAAGTTAAGAGTCAGTTAAAAATGGGTGCGGATTGTGGAATACCTGAATTAGGGTATGTGCTAAATTCTCATTACAGTTGCAAACCCAAGCTTCATCTTTAGCTTTTGCATTTACAGTAAAAGAACAATCTTACTGCATTTGTGAAAGAGTATTAATCAAAACTCCTTTTTCCTTTCAGTGCAGTTATTTGTATCAGATGAACACTAAGACCTTAGTTCTATTACTTTAAAAAGGTCTTGGCCACCAGATAAAACCCATTATGGAAAATTCCACTTGTAGTGGATACCATTCTGCCTCTTCAAGGCAGGTAAAGTGCAATAAATCTAAAATTCTCACTACAGTAATTACAACTTCAGAGAAATTCTCAGATTGGATAAAATAACAAAGTAACTTCTTATCATTTCTAGACTTCGAACAAAGGACAAAAAGTTAATTGACTAAAATGATAGAGTTTATCTTTGAAATGAAAGTACATTAACCTGTAAAGTCAGTTTATCTCATTGAAAATAAATGATTTTACCTCTATATATTCACTGTAGAAATCTCTTGTGGGAAAGAAATATCACTAAACTATAAGTTGTGAGGTTTAATAAAATTCATTAATAATGGTTAAATAAATTCACATTCATGAGATCCACACAAATATGGCAGGCACACAAAGATGTGTTATTAGCTTAGTGCTATTGGAACGTCATTAAAAGCATATACTCCTATATTTTTTATGATCTTGATCAAGGGAGAATAAGAATATGAGACAATGTACAAAGCAGTAAGAAAATATGTGTTGAGAAACTATGAGTCAATATGTTTGCACCATATTAAGTACTATAGAAATATATAGTGTTTCAGGCTGCATATTTAATCATATTTCTTTGAATAAGGAGTGGTTTTACTTAAAAGCATATTTCAATCTACCAAATGCATATCGGTGAGTGAAGGATTGCTTCATTGTCAACTCCATGTAGCTTTAACTTAAAAGAAAATTACATTACTGAGCTTTTCCTAATTACTATATAGCCTACATTCCAAGACTGTACTTGACATGATGTTTGATCTAAGTATGGCATTTAAATTATTTGAAATGCATGGTTAACTAAAAAATGTATATGGTAAAAAAAAAAAAAAGAGTGCATTATTTCTGTCACTGCTGAGCCCTTACTAAGCACCTTGTACTTTATCAACTGCCAAAAAAGATAAGTTATTAATATTATTATAAATCTAGCTCCACATAGCTGCAAAACAAGTCAAATAAATATAAACAATAGAATCAATAGAAAATTTGTGAAGTTGTTTGGTTTAAGAGACAAGGAAAATTTTCGCTGCCTATAAATAAGAATATTTACTGTAGAAAGAAATGTAGAAATGATTTGTGTTGAGAGTGAAACTACTTTTGAGCAACTGTTGAGTTAGTTTTCAGTAAATCTAGCATAGGAGAGAAAAAGCTGTAAACAAAATACCAGTCCTATACTATAACTTTTTATGAATCACTTCCTACCTACATTGAACCCTATCACTGTGAAACACTTCAGTGACCAAGTGGTTTATTCCTTTTATTTTACTGGTGAGGCAGTGGAGAGCACTAGACAATATTTGGACTTCCAGTCTCCGGTACCGAATGTTAAGAAGCTTAGAAGTCACCACTCTGTCCTAACAAGTACAAACCATGAACAACTGAAAATACGGAGAGCTCTTCTTAGATCTTTAAGAGAAGTGAGGTCACAGTGCAAACTGCTTCCCCCTCCAAACTGGCATGAACACAGAGAATCACAATTTACCAGAGCAGAGACTCAAAAGCTGACACCTTGGTGGGAGCCCGTGCTGAAGTAAGGAGACCTGAACTGCAATTGAATTGAAGGAGGCTCAACGTGGACAAATCTGAGTGTTAAAAACTCTTGGTGGACCCATGCTTTGTTGTTTTACCTCTAGGAGCTTGCCCAGGCCATCACAGGAATATCTCCTATTTCTAGCAGACAGAGGGGAAAAGGACCATTATGAAATATGCCATAGCATTCTGTTCTTACCGAGGATAAACTAGCCAATCTCCTGGGGTTTTATCAGAGACTCACTGATGGGGAATGGGAAATACCATAGTCCAGCTGGATCTAGAATTACATAGGGAGAGAGACATACCCAATTTCAGCCCCTCTAACCCAGGGAACCCACCTATGGGGATGGGGCCAGGAACAGAGAAACAAGTGTGAAGTTTGCAGTGCAGAGGCCCAGGCTCACTAAACGACTGACTGACACCTATTTATAAGACTATGATATGCCTCCCCTCCCCCACACCTCATGGCCACATTACTGAAGGTCTGTTTACAGCACTTTCTTCTACCAGTACTTCACGTCTGGCTGTAAAGAAAAAATACGAGTCATAGCGAAAGGCAAAACTCATAGTTAGAAGAGACAGAGGAGCATCAGAACCATGGCAGGGATTTGGGAATTATCAGACCAGGAATTTAAAATAACTGTGATTAATATGCCGAGGGTTCTAGTGGATAAAGCAGAGCAGACTGCACACAAGACCAGCTGAGCAACGTAGGCAGAGAGACAAACATTCTAAGAAAGCACCAAAAAGAAACTCCAGCAGACATGATAAACAATGTGAATGTCTCTGATGGGCTTATTAATAGACTAGACATCGCGGAGGAAAGAATCTCTAAGTTTGAGACCATCTCAAGAAAAACCTCCAAAACTGAAAGGAATCAGAAAAAAAAGACCAAAAAGACAGAGTAGAATATCTAAGAACTGAGAGACAACTACAAAAGGTATGCCGTAAACATAATAATACCAGAAGCAGACCGTTTAGGCTTGGTCAGTTGTAAAACCAGGACTAGCATTTTGGCCCCTTAACTCTGTTTTTCAGTTCTCCTCTGTGCTACATAACACACAGCCTGCTCTCCAATCGCCTTGTTACCTCAAATTTTTAGCTGCTCATGAAGCCTCTTGGTTGTCTTCTTGAAATTACCTTCGATTTACTAATATACACATGTCCACAGCCAAAAAAAAATCACACCGATAAAATTTCAGATAACCAAATAATCATATTAAATGGCGGTTAACAGGTTAACACACACAAATTATATTTTATTTATTTTCTAATGCATGAAACATGAAAGTAGAAAGCAATCTGTGCGTTCTCTGAATTGCATACAAAGAGAAGGCGATCCAAGTGAACGGAAAGTTTTGCTTATCATGCCGAGGATTTTGTTGTTAATGTTCCACTGGAAATTAAAGTAGCGGCTCATTTCCTGTTAGTAGAGATTAACAAAGATAATGTCTATTACTTAAACTCCCAGGAAAGCAATATTTGCACTACTGCAAAGGCGTTCCATCATTCCCAGGTGTGAATTTTGATGGTGTCAACATTATTATAATAACAGTGAAAATAAAACAAAACTTGCCAAATTTAAGTTATGGAATAGCTGTGGGTTCTCATCATACCCAGAAAGACAGTAAAATATTCATACCACTTTTGGGTTTGGAACGAATAAATTATTCAAAAATATTTTACCTTAACTTTAGGGAACATATTATATGTTAGAGAAACATATTATGAGGTTAGAGAAAAGGGATAGTAGTGATTGATGTTTCTTTGTGTTTCCAAAGTATTGCTTATTCTTGTGTTTGCAAAGCTAGCTTTATTTTCAGTAAGAGAGCCTTACAAATGCACAGTGTTCTGAAATGGCCATGAGTTTTAGAAGTCAACTTCTAATACATGTAGTTTCTTGGCTTATATATATATATTTTAAGGTCATGCCTGCCTAAATAGTTATAAAAATACCTCTCATATCACTGCCTCCTGAAATCTCCTTTAGAGTAAAGAGAGAAACAAAATGAGTTCCTAGTTAGAAGGCTTCATGAATCTTGGGTAAGTGACAATGAGTATCTCGACTTCTGTCTGTGAGTTTCTCATCTAATAATGCATATGCTTTCCAGTTCTCCCAAGAGAAGATCGGAGTCTGAGGAAAATGGGAGATGCGTGAATCTTGTGGAACGAGAGAACCTCGACTGTTCTGGAGCCCAGTGCTCCAGTGTGTGTCACGCTGACAATGTCCCAGAGGTACCTGGTAGCAGGAGAGCAGATAAAACAGCAGGTGGAACTATGGACTAGTTGTTCCTCATTTGCTCTGTTAGGAATTCTTATTATGTATTTTGAGGAAAGATTTAGTCAGGTAAATATAATTTGAAAACCGTAAATCTAGGGAATGAGATGTGCATCGTCAGGCAGTCAGTGAACTTAGGCAGGAACCATGAGGGGAAGGGGAGTAGCAGGCTTGCATCAGAATTTTCCTGGACCTAGGTCAATAGGAAGCACATGATCCTATTCAGAGGCGGGGGCGAAATACAACCGAGAGGCTTATGAAACTAAGAGTACAAGCCGGGGTTCTGCATTGCTACTCAGACCTCTTTGTAGTGTTTTCTTCACTACAGGATCCATAGTTTGAACAATCCATCCACTGACTTGCTAGTTAGCGCAGTGGCAGCAATCTTTAATGTTATCACCAAAACAAAACTGGCTTAGAGTCCCTGGCCTGGGGCCACAAAGTCTGTGGTACTTTGTCTGTATCGTGTAGACACTGACCAAGGGGATGAATAGGAGGTGAAATTTAGATGGCACTCTGTTCACCAAGCCTTACTCCCTGGCTCAGGAATGTGTCTGCATGGGGCAAGTGGTACCCTTTTCTCATTAACACAAAGGTACAGTTTGGGCTCGTGACAACCCAGCCCTGTGCAACAGTTCCCTCCACGCCCCCTGGAAACTGCATTAACTTCTCTTGTGGCATTTTATACATACTAGTGTAACTTCCTATAAATTTGGGACATTATTCTTTGCCACGGAATAGCATAAGCATAATGGTTTGTTATTATATCTCCTACATCTTAGTACTGTCCCTGATACGTTATATATACCCCTACTCCTCTTTGGACTGTTATTGAATGAATGTTCCATGTGGTAAAATTAATTTATATAATTCTTAATACAGAACTTAAAAAAAGTGTATGCTTATGGACTTTTTTTTTTTTGTTAACCACAACAAGGTATTTGATGTACTTTGTGAAACAGATGAATATATAAAACGTATTTAATTCTTTCTAAATCCCAGTATTAAATTAGGTTGTTGTCTATTAAGTATTCTTGTTAAGATTCTTTAAGAACCGTGATGCTCTCCCCTGACATAGACAGTAAAATATAAAACCCTAAGAATGTTATTTAATCAATCATGTATTTGACTAGTCCTGGGCTGGAGGAGGGAAGAGGGAGTCGCTATATGTGGTAGATTCTGTGCCTACCTGAAATAATTCTATTTCACATTAAACTTACAATTCACTTTTTGTAAGAAAAGATATCTCATTTTAAAAATGAGGCCACCGAGTATCAGAGAACTCAAATGACTTAGTAAAAGTCACTTATCTTGTAAATGCCGGAACCGGAAAGTCCAGTATTCATTTGCGAGACTCATTTGTCCAGTCGATATTTTATTTACATTGATGATGCCTTCACAATGATGAAGTATTTTGTTTACTTGGCAATTTCAGCTAATTATCTCAGTATTTTTTTTTCTACAGAATGAAAAATGACTAATTTGAGTGGAGGTATTTTTCCTCAATTAGGTGATATTTTTTTCCATTTTAACTGAATGTATTTACATCAAATTTTGCATAGTTCAGAGCCAACCTCTAATTTCCCATTGAATCCAGTTACATGAAGTAAAATACTAAGACACAGTTAAACTTAGGCCAAGGACAATTTTCATTATCGGTCTCTAACTAGCATGTATATTCTCCTCTTAATGAAAACGATTATTTTTTCCTAGATTTGTACATGCAGAATAACTGGGTTTTCATTGTTTAAAAATGCTTCCTTGCTTCAAACTCTCGGATAAGTTTTTTTGTTTTTGTTTTTAATTATACTGGGTGAATGAGTCTCGGTATTCTTAGATAATATATTCACTTTCTCAAAAAAAAAGATTAATAATAAATCATGCTCAGAATATATATTTTGAAAAATCAAAGATATTGAACGATGCCAGATGATAAAATATAGCAGTTACATATACATATTTTATGTATGTTTTATAATATACACAAAGAGACAAAATAACAAATTTAGATTTCTCCCCAGAAATGGTGTGTGGAAGATTTATATATATATATATATATATATACACACACACACACACACACACACACACACATATGTATATATATAGCTTGCCGGTATTTACTTATACACATAAAGGAATACTTAATATATAGAGTATTAATATATATTGTATATAAATATCTTATTGGCCTTATTAGTATTTACTTTATATATATAAAATAAATACCAATAAGGTCAAATTTGCAAACTGCTGTCCTCCTGAATTATTTTGTTTAGAAACCATATTTTGTTTTGTTTTTAAATAGTCATCAACATTAAAAAGTTGGACAATTTCTCATAAATATCCAAATTTAACAACCAGGCAACGTTGTCTCTGTATGGGTACAGGAGTGGCTATCCATTAGATACGATGTTCTCCAGGTTGTGATGGTACTTGTCACCTCTGTACACATGAAGTTGGCCTCACCTGATTTAGATACCCCCTTACCCACATATCGTAGTTTAGGATGATTGTAGAGGAAAGAGAATTGACTATAAAACTCTTATAAGGAAAGAAGGAGGCCAGGTACTGGTGGCAGCCAACTTCAATTCACAGCACGGCTTTTCCCACATACCTCCAGGTCCAGCACAGGCAGTGACCAAATGAGGATAGCTTTTAGCTCCAACTGGTAACCTTGGGTTGGTCACAGGCAGAGGTAGATGTGGGCCTGCATGGGGGAGCTTCCCAAGAGGCCCCAGAACCTATATACTCAATGACTGTCTTCAGATCACAACAGAGCACCACCCAATTAGCCCACAAGTGGCACACCCAAAGGGTGGTCTTGGCAGGCACCTGTTAGAATGGCTATCATCAACAAATCAGCAAACAACAGGTGCTGATAAGGATGTGGAGAAAAGGGGGCCCTCATACACTATTGGTGGGATTGCGCATTGGTGCAGCCTCTATGGAAAACGGTATGGAGGTTTCTCAGAAGATTAAAAATAAAGCTTCCTTATGACCCAGTGATTCCACTTACGGGTATTCGTCTAAAGAAATCCAAATCGCTAATTCAAAAAGATATATGCACCCTATGTTTGTTTAGTGCGATATTATTTACAATAGCCATGATACATGAGCAACCTACATGCCCATAAATAGGCAATTGTATAAAGAAGTGGTATATGTATACAGTGGAGTAACTCAGCCATAGAAAAGAGTGAAATCTTACAATTTGCAACAACATTGATGGACCTAGAGGATATTATACTAAGTGAAATAAGTCAGACAGGGAAGACATATGATCTCACTTATATGTTGAATCTAAAAAACAAAATAAAGGAACAAACAAAGTGAAACAGACTTATAGATACAGAGAATGAACTGATGGTTATCAAATGAGAGGGGTGTTGGGGGAGTGTTAGGTGGAAAAAATGAAGGGATTAAGAAGTACATATTGGCAGTTACAAAATAGTTATGAAGATGTAAAGTACAGCATAGGGAATATAGTCAATAATATTGTCAAAATTATATATAGTGGCAGGTGGGTACTAGATTAATTGGGGGGATCACTTTGTAAATTATGTAAATGTCTAACCACTATGCTGTACACCTGAAACTAATATACAATAATATTGAATGTCAACTGTAATTGAAAAAAACTTTTAAATGTTACAGACACCTTAATTAAAAGGCAGAGATTTCATAGTGGGTAAAACAGCAAGATTCAAGTGTACATTGCCTACAAAATTTTTTTACATTACAAAGTTATACATAGGTTGAAAAATAAAAGTATGGAAAATATATACCATGTTAAAACAAAACAAAACAAAGCAAAAGCTGGAGGAGCTATGTTAATATCAAAGTATTTTTCAGAGTAAGGAATATTACCAGGAATTAAGAGCATAATGTCATAGTGATTGATGATGATGGAGGTATAGAATTATGAAGAAATCTTACCCATCTTAGATGTGTATATACATAATACAACAGAGCTTCAAAATACATGAAGCATTATTTAACAAAATGCAAGCCAAAGGGGAATGTCTACAAATGTAGTGCATCTCACTGAGTAACTAGAGAGAAAATAGTTAATGATTTAATAGACACAAAGAACTTGTCTTAAAATCACTTAGCTTAGTTAATATTTATAGAATACTCAACAAAACAGAATGTACATTTTCTTTAAGTACATACATAATATTTATTAAGATGAACTACACTGGGTCAATAAACAAATTTCAATTAATTTAGAAGATTCAAATTTATTGTCCATTAATACCATGGAGCTAACTTAGAAATCAACAACAAAAAGATGTCTAGAAAACCCCCAAATGTTTGAAAATTAAACAACAAACAACCCATGGATCAAAGGAGAAAGCAAAAGGAAAATAAGATAATATTTTTTTATTTAAATGAAAATAAAAATACAACACATTAAATTATGTAGGATGGCAGTAAAGCAGTATTTAGAGAGAAATTTATAGCACTTAATTCCTATCTTAGAAAGGAAGAATTGTTTTAAATTAGTGATCTCAGCTTCCATCTAACAAAAGTAGAAAAAGAAAAGCAAACTAAACCCCAACTAAGTATGACAATAATTTCTAAAGGTTAGCACGGAATACAATTAGATTGAAAAAAAAAAAAAGTAGAAAATCAATGATTCTTTGTGGGAAGAAATGCTGGTTCTTTGTGAAAGTCAACAAAGTTCAAAGTTGATAACACTAGTGATATTAATAAGGAAAATAAAGAGAGAAAATACAGATTTCTAATATCAAGGACCAGCAGACATTTTGTCTACACCAACCCATCAGCTTAACCCCATGTGTCATTATCAGCTAGGCTATCAAGATGAGAAGGAGTATAGTTAGCAATACAGCTACAACACAATTATTGGGACAGTAAAACATAACAATATTTTTCATATATTCTATAAACCAAAAGTGTTAATAACCATCATGGATTATTGGAACCAAGGGACGTTTTCTTAAGTGTGGATGTTTTAGACAGGACCAAATAGCCACCATTCGTATGAATCAAATATGCTCATGGACTTTTTTCGATAGAATCTTTGAGTGTGGACCAAATGTCTCTGGATATTTTGGATAGAATCAAATGTCCTGCAAGGATTTCGGAAATGAGACAGGTGACGTTACTATAGTTTTTACATATACTAAAAGAATCATAAGGAAATACCAAATAATTTTTGTCAATAGATAAGACAATTTAGATGAAAAGGAAAAAAAAATCCTTAAAAATGCAAACTACCAAATCTCTTTCAAGAGGAATCAGTAAGCTGAAAAGTCCTCTATCTATGAAAACAATTGAATTTATAGGTAAAAATTATATAACACAGAAAACCACAAACCCCAATGGCTTCTCTGGTGAATTTGATCAAACATTCAAAGAAGAAATAATAACAATTTTACACAAACGCTTCAGAAAATTTAAGAAAATGGTATGTAATGTAGCCCTGTAGACAGCCTGATTTTAGCCCATTAAACTGTTTTGGACATCTGGTCCCAAGAACTATAAGAGGATATATTTATGTTGTTTTTATTCACTAAGTTTTTGGTAATTTGTTAAAGCAGAACAAGGAGACAAAATTAATGTTTGTGTTTATTTGTTCCAATAAAGATATTACATTTACAACTGAATATTAGGTGATAAATTCAGTTCAACTGTCCCACCTCCCTAAGCCTTTGCATTTCCTTCTCTATATTATGCCACAGCTGCTCTGGAAATTCAGTCTCATTAATTGTAGTCTGCTTCTGAGTCCAAGTTTTGGTCAACCAAACAAGTTAGCTGATAGCTGCATAAGCAAACATAATCACTCCAGAATCTCTAGTTAGTTCACTGACTAGAGGAATAACATAAAAGAATAGATATTACCTCTGGGGCTGAGAGAGAGCACCCGAGAAATAGCACCCTTCTCCCAAAATATATACATGGGACTTAGATCAAGATCTTACAGAGAAGGCAGAGTTGTGGTTCACTCAAGGCCAGAAATCTGCTCACAAGAGTGCTGGTGAAAGCTACTGCAGGCACTTTGCTACAAAATATTCAGAAAGGGCGTCAGGAGAAAGTTGGTGGTGGCCAAGTGCTGCTGGCCCCCATGCATAGCTGGAACCAGGCAGCGGGGAGCTGTGAGCACTGGAGCAGCCTGGTGCTAGAGAAAGCCCAGCGTACTGCAGAAGCATGCCGACGGAATAGGGCGATACCAGGAAACAAAACCATTCTGCAACGTCTCTCCTCCTCCCTCTACTGAACAAATATTTAGGGGGGTCGGATTCATTTTCACAGAGCGGGCAAAAAGGATGAATTTATAGCTGAGAGACCGTGAATCAGTAACTGTTATACCATATGAAAAAATTAAAAAGAAAAAAAACTATAGAATCATCCCAATATATGCACTTTATCAACCTCGGTTCCCAATATTTTTCAACATAAACTCTTGTGAGTTCATTGAAAACTTTTAGAATGATATATTCCAGCTATATATCAGTTTTGTTTAATAATGACATTCTGTCCACTCTTAGCATGACATTAAAGTAAAAAATTGCCAAAGTATTGTCATTCATTTTCTTAGCCTTGCTATTTAATTCAGAGCATTTACAAATTCATAATGGTATTTCTTCCATTTGTTTTGCTATTTCTAGCTGTAAGCTCGATTTTAAATTGGAAAAAAAAATCTTATATAAGTGTTACTAAATTGCACTTGCAGATCTTCTGCCACATTTTTCATAAATAAAAATAAGCATATTTCAGGCAAAATTCCAAAACATAGAAAAATGATTGAATTTGATCATGGGGGAAATCTCCTTTGGCTAGAAAGGAACTAATCACAGATTCAGAGAAAAATTTAACATATTTTAGATACTTATTTATAAAAAAGTATGGTACATCTTGAAATAATACAGAAGACAGCAGCTATATAAGACATGATTTATACAGTATATACACTGGCCCACAAAACACACATAATTTCTGGTAATAATGTTCTGCTTGGGAAACCACTAAAGAAGGAAAAATGCAGAGATTAATTTTCCTAGTAATAGAAGGTATTTTTACAATAAATAATCAATGTGATTTGATTACTTTTCATTTGAACACAAAAATCTTGCTGAGTTATATATATTTATGCCCCAGAATATCATTTAAATATTATTTTATTATTTCATATATAATTGTCAAACATGAATAGCTAATGAACAGGCTGAAATAAAGGGCTTTAAGGACACTAGTTGAGAGGATGGCCTTCTGTTTAAACAAACACTATTTTATTATATTGTGAGATTAAAAACTCTGGATAAATAGAAAACGTTCTCTTCACAACCATTAAACAAATTTGTGGGTTGGACCTGGTTAGTACTTGGATGGGAGACCACCTATGAAGATCAGGTGCTATATGCGGTAAATAAATAAATAAATAAATAAATAAATAAATAAATAAACAAAATGTGTAACTCGGATTATTAACATTTTTAGCTCAGAAATATAATCTGTTAATTACCTGCGCAAACTATTTTTTGAGAAATGCAATGAGTTTAAATAAAAGTCTAAAAGCAGAGCATATTATTTTTTAGATTCATATATATTGTTATACATGTTCTAAACATCAGAAATTATAGTTTGCAAGTTTTCTTTTAAAAGTCACACCTGAAAAGAAAAAAAACTATAGATCTTTTACTCTGAAAGATATATTATCTGTTTCATCTACAAAAGAAAATAATAGGACGTGAGGTAGTAAATAGATAAAATGTTTATATGAAAAAATCATTTTTATGTAGCTATTAGGTCTTTCAACTCTATCATTTTGTTATAATTTTGCAAATCACTACAAGAACATGGGTACAAACATTTATTCTATTTTACTTTAATTAGCCATCATTATATAATTTCCCTAAATCATCCTCTTTATGAATACACCTGTCTACATTTCTGTTATTTTCTTTGTAGACAACATGGAGGCCAGAGATTTCATACTAATAAAGCACCAAGCAAATACCAAGCAAAGAGATGGAACTAGAGATGATGGGAACTGTGAGTACAACTGCCTTTATTTTACTCTTACAAAAAGAAATCATAAATCAGAGTACTAGATAACACACAGTGTGACAAAAAATACGTCTGAGCCGAGTGCCTATTTCACATTAACTAGTCAAGGCTGAGTCATCACTGCCACCCAGATATAGACTCAGTTTTACTTGCTATTTGCTTTTCCACAATTAGGACAATAGAAACAAGACATGGACATCTGTGGACCCACAGAGCTTTCGTTAACTTTTCATTTGAATCTGCTAGTATCCAACTGCTGCCTCAAAGGTAAAATGTAATTTAGCATCTATATTATCTTTCATTAAAAGACAGCAATATTATTATAATCCCACCTAGTTCCTAAATTGGAAATTTACCCATATGAGAAAAAATATCATTACCTCTCCTAATAGTCATTTTAAAAGGGACATGTTTGCAACTACGATGACATCAATTTAAGTTTATGCTAAAAAGTATTGATTAAATATGATTTCCTATTCAAACCTCCAGTGTTTAAAGGCAACATGAGCCTTTACAGAAGAATTCCTGAGTTTTCATTTCTGAAGCTGTTTTGTGATAGAATTTATATGCAGAATCAATAATTCACTGTAATTGGGAGTATAAATATTTAAGAAAAGCCTACAAAGTTAAGCAAAAGTATTTACTTCTTTAAATAAAGTTATACATAATTACTGTTGCATATCACCCTGGATCTCTCCTCTCATTTAATTTCTTCTACAAGGAGTCTCAAAACAAATAAACTATAAACTCTAAAATAAGAAAGTGGAGCGAATAAAGCAAGATTGTCTCTGTAATAGCCTCACAATATTGTAATAACTATATATAGTGCCAATTGGGTATTAGACTAATCAGGAGGAATCACTTTGTGAATTATATAAATGCCTAACTGCTATGCTGTGCATCTGAAACTAATATAAAATAATATTTAGGGTCAACTGTGGTCGAAAAAGGAAAAGAGAAACAAAGTTTTGTGAAACATTTGGGCAAAGGAAAAGAATGGACATAATTTAATGCCAAAAGTTCTACCTCCACCTCAGTTCCAATGTAAATTTTAGCTACTGAAAAAACCTAGTGTCTCAAAAAAACAAAAATGGCTGAGGTTTCAACTCAAAAATAGGTTTGAGTTATTTGAGGAAAATGAATTAGAATATAATTAAAATGCATTTTATCAAATTCTTTCGTTAATATTACAGTCTATAGACTCTTTATCTCCTTCACTTATATTATTTTAATTTCTCTGTAAGAGAAAAACTTACTTTATATGTTTAATGAAAATTTTATAAAACTGTCTTTTCTAACTTAATGAAGTCTTAATAAATTTTGAGAATCACTATTTAGACCACTTGATCACATCGTACTGTCTTAACAACTATTGATTATGTGTGTATATATGCATTCCTACATTCTTTATATATTATATATAATTATATATAAAATACATGTATAATATGTATATATATAAACATATGTGTATTATATATATATAAAATACATGTATAATTATATATAATATATATATACTAGTAGCATGGTATATATACAAGTTGAGGTCAATATATTGTGAGAGCAAGTGACTATGGTATTTAGTTGTTTTGTTAAAAATATTGTTTATAAACTTGTAGTCACCTAGCTTCTTAGGAAGGTGCTAGAGTATGTGCTTATGGAAATTAAAAGTGATAGATATACAATTAGGAACCTCCAGATAAATTTAAAAGGGGTTTTTCATCTCCTAAAGTAGATGGGAATGACAGACTGAATTTGAAAGTAAGAGATGGAGTCAGATTGCCAATACAGTGTCCCCCGCTCCCCACTCTGTATCTCCTATGCCAAACAAAGACACCTGTAGGGAAGGAATCAGACTCTAAAACATGGGATGAGGACATTTGGACAGACATCAATAAGGCCGAGAATCTCAAATTTATAAATTTCCCTAAACTGGAGGAGGCAGACACCCCTCCTCTTTTCAAAGGAACCAGTTCCTCTTCTGAATAAATGCCTTTCTGTAACTTCATCTGGAGAAGATACCCCAAAAGTTGAAGCTTATTTTCCTCAGGGTCTACCATCACCATTTTTATTGCCTCTAAGCTTTCAGTAATATATATTCGAGCACAGCCTAGCATGAGAGGTAAAGGCCTGTCTGTGGAGAAAGCCTGTGTGTCTCACAAATCTATTTTGGCAAGAATCTGAGGCACATCAATGGAGAGTATAATATAGATGATAGAGCAAGTTCAACAAAATAGAAGGCTCAACTGGCCGCCTTCCTCACCACAGGTGTACCTTTTTTAGGATTTTAGATTTAATGGGTTGGCTTGAACACCTGTGAGAGAAGTAATTAGTCTACTCTGTTAGGTAATTAAGGCCTGGATTCAGAATGACCTACAGATAATGAGGTAAAAGTGTGGAACTTTCCTGGCGTGCCATAAGAATCCAAAGGCTCAAGAAATGAGTTCTGCTACTCCCTAACCTGCCTCTTCCCAGGAGTGAAAGAACTATTTACAAAACTGGTTTTAAGACAGAGGAAAACTTAAGGGAATATTGCAGCATCCCGTTAGTGGTAACAAAGGAGCTGTTAACACCTTTAGGGCCAAAGGGAAATGTGTCTATAAGAAACAAGATTGAAATAATAGGATGAAGAATACCAAACGGAGATTTTTTTTTTTAAGTGAGTTGGCTTACAGCAAGCTAGACAAGTTAATAGTAAGATATTTTGAAATGAATTACTTGATTGTGGAAATTATAATTGCATTAGAATTTATCACTTCTGTGTTCAGGACTTGTCTTCCAAAACCATGGTTTCTCTTTCATTCCAACTTACAGAAGATACTCAGTTTATGAACTTTAATGTTTTATTTTCTGTCTTGTCTTGAGTTTTATTTTTAAATTTGTATCTAAAATCATATCTAAAATAGGAATAAAACAGCCCTTACCGCATAAGGTGCTCATATTAAAAGACATAATGCCTGTAAAGAACTTACAACAGTACACTCAATAAATCTTAACTCTTATTAGCACTAATCGGATTATGTCTGTTACAAAATCAGCAGTATCAGCCAAATCAGTCCTGTATCTTCCAGTTGAATACATCATTTCACTTGTATCTCCACATTTAATTTATGTTGCGATCTATGTCTTAAATAAAATCATATTTAGCTTTCTAGATCCAATAAATTAGCTTGAATTTAACTAATTAGCACTTATTTTTATATTACTCATTTGGCATTTTAATTATCTTTTTTTATTGCTAAAGTGATTTATGTGTATGTGGCTGATAGCTGTTAAAAGAAAACCAGAGCTCAACCGTAAAGTGATAAAAACAGATTTTATTCGGAAATGATTGTAATAAAAGAAAGAGATCTCAATATAGAACTCTACAAATACAGTTCTATATACAGCATGGACAAGTGGGGTTATAGCCAAGCAGGGTGGGGATTGATGAACGGAAAATTAAGAGGAAGTATCAGGAGGGGTGGGGCTCCGATTAAACAGGTCTGACAGGATTCCTGTTGAAGGCAGAATTTCTTGCTGAATTTGAGCCATTTTGTCCCCAGAAGGATGAATGTCAAGGTGGAGGTTTAGAGGAGCCTGACTGAAGTTAGGTCAAGGAGAGTGTCTTGTCAGTCCCTTGTCTTGTTCAAGTAAAGGAGAGGCATTCTTCTTATCTTTGAATGATGTAAGTCTCTTTCTCATTAGATCCTCTTTTATTGATGAAGGATCAACTGAATTATCTACAGGGACTTGGTACTAGAGGTCTTTTGCAGAATGACACAGAGTCAGGCATTTAATGGAGGACGTTTCCGTGAAAATTAAAAAAAAAAAGTAAAGATTAATAGTTGGACACCCAGTTTCTGAGTCCAGAAGGCAGTCAGTTGGGAAGGTTTCTAGATTGGGCCTGGATCCTCTTTAGATGGTGGAATAAGGGCGACAGTGACAACCCAGTGGATTTCCTGGTTTGCAGTCTGAACGGATTTGATGATGGGCATTTCAGTGAAATTTCTGAGTGTTCCACACAGCAGCAGGAATAAAAATTACTCATATAGTCTGTTCTGGTGATGTTTTGAAGTTTTTCAAGTCATCCAGCTTTAGCTTGGCGGGCTTCAGAAACAGGGCAGCTCTGGTTCTCAGGGCTGCCATGCCAGGAGGGTGGAAGAGAAATTGGGAAGGCTAATTACTAACAGAATACATAGGAAGCAGAATCCAGACCAGTTCACAGGTAGATAAAAGAGTAGAAAGTATAGTAGGGTTTACCTAGAGATGAGAAGTACCTCAGAAATAATGAACAAGTTTATAATATAATCCACGTGGATGTGCTATTGTCTCCCATCAAATCGTAAACTGCCTTTCTGTAATCATCTCTGCCTTTTCACAGATTCTCGTTTTATAAAGTAAGTATTGTCTCATTAGATTTAGCCTGGTTATTTACATAAGAATAGCCAGGGTGTAATTTACTATATAGACCTTAGGAAGTTTCCTTTGCTAGAATTTTTCATACAGAATCTCAGATTAGATTTTTTTTTTAGATTCTTTTTATCCTGGTTTTATTAAAAAAAAGGGAAAAGCCCAAGTACATTTTTAATTTTTAATTTCTTTTAAATTTTATTTCTTTTTCCCCCTCCCCTCTTGTAATCACTAGTCTTTTGTCCAAGTCCATGAGTCTCTGTTTGTCCTGTTCATTTGTTGCTTTTAGGTTATATCCCACATATAAATGATATCATGATTTTCAACCTTTTCTGTCTGGCTTATTTCACTTAGTATGATTATTTCAAGATCCATCCATATTGTCACAAATGGCAGTATTTTATCTCTTCTTCTTATGGCTGAGTAATTTCTATATATAGACCACGGTTTCTTCAGATTAGATTTTAAAATGCCTCTTGGGCTTAGAACACCACCTCCAAGAACTCACCACCAGATTTCTGCATCACTTACAGATTTGGGTAAATTCCTTGCTTCTGTAGGTCCCCAAGATATCCTAACCTTCCTGGGCCTGCCTGGAAGTAAACTTTCTTATTCACCTCTAAGGCTAGGAATCCTATAAGCCAGGTACCAGTCCAGTTTTTCCAAGAGGATGTTGTAAGCATTGGTTCTGTAAAGTCAATCTTAGTTGTTTAAAGCTATTTGGTCATATCTGATTCTATGCAATATTCTCAAACACCACATTCCAGGCAAACCTCGGTAATGTAACTGATGTTTTCAATCATGATCTACTACAAAGAGGACATATTCTTATTGAACTTCCACAAATAATTGTATTTCAACAAACATAAAAATATTCCACAATAGTTTCTGAATTCTAGAGGGACCAAGTAGGGAGAAAGATAAGTACTTCATTTTTGTTTATAAAAGTGTAAACTAAATTGTTATGAGTTATAGATAGCTTAAGAGAAAAGGGAAAAGAGTTCCTTATGTACAGAAAATGGAACATTAAAGAACAAGCAATATCTCAAACAAAAACTGTAATCATCTTTTATTGGTTCATTTGATCCCATGTAATTTTGTTATTGTTCTGCCTGATCTTGGTTTGGCAGTTTTGTGAATCCATCAGCTTCTGCACTAGAGATCTGGAAATCCTTACTCAGGTCAGTGGTTAAAGTTATCTAAACAGTGCTGTCAGGAGCCTGTACTCCAGACTACCTGTCATAATCCCTTTCATGGATCCCCTGAGACAGTAACTTTTTTGTTGGAGATGAAGCATTCTGGCCTGGAACTGATTGCAAATATATTCACAGAAGAATCAAAGTAAAACATAAATTATCTGTGGATGACAGAAGAATAAAAATGGCCATGGTAAATGATCTGAGAGTTTGTTTGGCAAGGGGTTTATAGGAGAATATCATGAATTTAGGATGACAACATTTTTGAAATAGGGTGCTTATAGTGCTCTTTATTTTAATCTGGTTACATAAGCATGTTAACCTTAAAATGATGTGCAAAGTGTACAGTGTCTTGTACATATTTTATACTTTGGAATAAGTTTATAAAAAATTATCAGGAGTAGAACTTTTCAGTAAAGGGCTTCTGGTATTGAAATCTCATTTAATTCATTTGCTTGTAATTAGAACCTTAGGGCAATTATTAAAGCTATAATAATGCATTTTCAAGAACATAATATTTAAGAAAGCTAATTATTTTTGTGTCAATCCATTGTTACAGTCAGTAATGTCTCTATAACTTAAACATGTAAATAATTTGGCTGTAACTCACTCCTGTTTCTTCTCCAAAAGCAACAACTGTATCCATCTCCTGTGCCTAGGTCTGAGTTTCTTCTTCTGTTTCTGAGAGTAGTCCAGATGGTCCAAGTGCATGTGGGTACTGTAAGGGCAAGCACAAATTAAAAATAAGGCTCAATTCTCCCTGGTGAAACCAACGAGGAGAATTCCCTTGCTTTTCTTAAAGCATTTACTTTAGAAAATATATTTATAAGGACTCTTTATCTCTTTGAAATATATGCAAATCCTCTTAAAAATTAAACAAGCCTTTTGACAACACTGTGACCCAGGGATGTCTTTTTCAAGGATTTGAGAAATAAGTCTTTGCAAAGTAATCAAGGAAGATACTGCCCCATCCCTCTGTTTCTGCCCTCTGATAGTAAACTAAATTTATGGACACAATACTCTGAAACTGTCTCCTGTCCTAAAGATATGAGTTTATTTTCTCATTTGGATAAAACCAGTTGTAAGAAGCATTTAATGAATAGATAAATGGAAAACTCTGACAATACAATAAACACTACAAAAGTGTGTGATAAATAAATAAAAATAATGGATTATTCAAGTTGTTTTCAGAATTATACTAATTCTGTATTAAGTACTAATACAAAGGTGCTTGTGACTGTTTCTAAAAAAAAAACAACAACAACTCATAACTATTTCAAACAGAACATCAAAGGGATAAGTTATGGTGGGGAATGATGAGCACATCTGATCTGAGATTATTGAACTCATTTTCTCTTCAGGTCCAAATCAGTGATTATCTGTTCCAAAAAGTTTCTAAGCCTATATCTTGAATTGAATATAACAGTTACTAGGCCCAGATTTGCATTGGAATAACTAATTACAAATTTCATCATGGCAGGTATTCTACATCGCTTTTTAAGTCTCCCATAGTATCTAGTAAGATGTCTTATATGTAGATGTGTATCCAAAATGTGCTGGCATTCAAAGGAGGGCATTGAAATGGAACAATACTAAAGAAAGTAAATATCTGAGGACTGTGTAAGATTAAGGGAAAAAATCACAAGACCAGAAATATGTCATTTAGGTAAACATGAGACATTTAGCAATTAGTCTTACCGATATATCTGAAGATGCTGTTTTACATTGAAACATTAAGAGTTTTGTGGTCAGGTCAAGTTTTAAGCACTTTTATATATACCAATTAAGCAATGAAGTCAATAGACATAGAAAAATATATGCATATTTTGATAAATCTGAAAACTTTGGGAAATTATCTCTTCACAGAGTTCATGGATGAGTTCCATTTCATTCAAATGAAAATTTTGCATATATTGTACATCAATTGGAGAGGTTCTTTTTATGGTCAGCTCTATAATTTAGTGCTATGCATTGTTTTGATGTATAATTATAAAGTATGGATTATGTTTAATGCACAAAGCCTTAAAAGATGAAAAAATAAATGAAGCTTAACAATGCTTCCTTAAACCAAAAGTTGAACACAGTGGAGAGAAAGAAATGAACATGGTCAAGGAGAACGTGGGTGACGTTTTATATTGTGAAAAAATCAGGACGGTGATAAAAGGGGCAGCCTGGAGCTTTCTTTCAGGGAAATGTTTTTTTCAGCTCCTTAATCCTTATTGAAAGCTTTCTGAGGTAGTCACTGTTCTCCATGTATAAAGTAATGAGAAGGCTTTATTTTTCCATTTTCTCAACTCTCACAGATTGATGATGTTTAGAGAATAGTTTACAGCTTAAAATGTCTAACCAGCCTCCTTGATTTTGCCCTTGCATCCGAATTGACAGCTAGAATGATCCAGAGAAGCAAAATAAGGGCATGGTAGTCATCTGCTCAAAATGCTCAGATCCCTTCTATGAGGGTAAAGGCCAAAGGCCTCACATTGGCGTGCAAAACCCTCAATTATTCAGCTTCTATTTCCTCCTAACCCAAGCACCTGCTTCTCTGCCCCCATCTCACTCTGCTCTTTCAAAAGCAATAGGCACATAACTGTTTTAGGGTCACTACTGCCTGGCCCGCTTTTCCCACAGACTGAGTGTGGTTCATTGATTACTTCCTTCAGGTCTTTAAACAAATACGACCTCAAAGTAGACTTTCTCTAACCACTCTATTTATTTAAAATTACAATTGCCCATTTCCTCACTGTCCTGCCAGTCTCTACTGCTTTATAGCCCTTATCACCGTTAAGAGTACATATTTTATTGATTTGTCTGTGGTGTGTACGCACACTTGTGTGTGTTGCATATGCGTTTGTATTCTCCAGTTACAACTGAGGATTCATGAGAAGCAAGATTTTCGTTTTGTCTTCTGAATCATACAGCCCCTGCCATATTTCCTAGCACGTTTTAAGTGCTCAGTATCTATGTGCAGAAAGATATTTGACGATTAATAAACAAATGATTTCAGAAAGAAATCAAATTGAATCATCAGGTGGTAAAGTTTTGCTTTGAAAAGAATATTATCTTTAGGATTCACATTTTTAGAGTTTTGACAAAATAATAATTTTTTTTTAATTTCTAGTTTCTGTAATTTCTAGTTCCTTTTCTATTCCTGAGTTATAATTAATTATCTTTACTATAATGAGAAATAAATCTGAAAATGGTGTGGCCTCATAGGTTTATCATATTTATAATTTCCTTTATGTTTTTATAAAATATGTCAATGTAAAAATGGAAGAGAAACTTTTTTTCTTACTTTTTAAGATCCAGCATATAATTTCTGTTTCTTATAATTTTGTTAAATTGATAAGGTTGATGACTCATGTGAAGAGTGATTGCTTCATATATAGCTGTATATTTGGCATGTCCATAGGAGGATGAGCATTCCGGAGCCTCCTATATCACCATCTTGGTTTACTTCCTCCAAGAGAACCTCAGAATTATTTTCCTTTTTTCCTTCTTTAATTGTACTTCCATGCTATCAAATCTTCCTGTTTTTTCATTCGATTTTCCTTTTTATTTAGTATAGGTTTAATGTTCATCCGTTTCAATGATGCCTTAACTTATATCCTGAGTCGTCCTCTCTTTACCTATTTCCCAAATACCAGGCTAAGGTAGTTTATCCCACCTACTTTCTCTTTCTTGGACTTCTTGCTAGATGGTAGAAAATCGTTGTCATCATTATTTTATTTTATTTTTTTAAATATTTTATATTTAGCCAGAAGAAGAGGCAATCTTAGGGAATTTTCAGGAATGGGTAAAAAGGTTAAACTCTCGTCAGAGTGGCTGGTTCCCTGTTCTGTGGCTCTCTGTGTTGTAATATTTTCCAGTCCTTGTGGAGAATGGAAAGGTGAATGGAAGTACATTCTAGAGAAAAAAAGTTGGATAGAATTTTGTTAGTTTGTAGAAATAATAATTGACACAGTGAATCAAAGATGGCTCTAAATCTTTGAGACTGAAGTCGGATGTCTGGTATCCAATAAATAAATCCAAACTAAGGAAGAAGAGAGTTGTTCAAAAGCATCATTGCACTAAGTAGAAAGGGACTGTCGAAATAGAAGGAAGAGGACTATTGTGCTGCAAATGTCTGAAGGATTAGACAAAAAGTAGTTTTCTTTTGTAGAAGAAGGGCATGAACAAGGATAGAAGGAGCTGAATGTGAGGAAGTGTGATGAAAGGGTGGCATGACTGGAGAGTTGTTGAAAAAATGTTCTACTCTGCATTAAGTCCATTCTTGGAAGTGCCCCTTACGAAGTGGCTATATGCTGGTTCAGGATGAGGTGGGCCAGAATTCAGGGATTTGGGGAAGGAGAAAATCTTAACCGGAGTTTGGATAATAAGCATTTGTTCTGATTGATCAGTGGAGACCAAACTGTTAAGCTAATCATTTATGAGGCAATGAATGGAGATCTGGAGGGTCTGTGTCTGGCCTGACATAGATAAACAGTGAGTGGGGGGCATCTGTGAGTCTCTGTCATATGGGGAAGGGTGGCTCTGTGCTGTAAGCCATTTGCTGAAACACAGAATCGTGAGAGAATTTCTTAGCATTTACTATTTTGTAGCATCACAGGGCTTGAATAGAGTTCAATATGGCCACTTAAAAACAAGAGAGGAGTTCAAAATTAGGACAAAGAAGTCCAATTTTATACATTATTAGTAAATTATCTTAACGAACGTGTTTAAAGATGGTTGGTGAAATGAAGCTCTGTTGAGAAGAAAGGACTAAAAATATCTGAAGCTCTTACCCAGGGCCTAAAATAATTTGTACATTTTTTCTTGAATGAGTCAATGAATGAGTTAATACAAATAGGTAATATTATCACCAGTGAGACAAACATGTTCAGTAATTACCTTATTGACTCTAGTCTAGAAAGAAAATGTGTTGCGTGTTTTTTTTCTTTTTTGCATAATAGACATCTCAAAAGGAATTCTCAATTCTATTCATTTTATGCACCACCTGTTCCCACTTAAAAAATAAAAATTAAAAAAAAAATGTGGAACTGGCTCTTTCCAGTATACTCAGTATAAAGGGTTACTATTTACCAGTTTTTCATGTGCACATCTAAGCATTATCCTTGGTTCCTTTCTTTTCTACCTCACATTTAATCTATCAACAAGTACTTTTGAGGCTATCTTCAAGTATATTCTGAATTTGATTACTTCCATTCACTTTTTCTGTTACTACCATCTGTTCACACTGTCACCAATTGCCAGCACTACCATAAAAATGAACTGGTTTTCTTGATTCCATTTTGGTTTCCTTATACTCTATTTTCTACATAGCAGCCAGAATGATCTTTGAAAAGTTAATTACACCATCCCCTGTTTTAAGCCAATTTATAACTTTCACTGCTCTCAGAATAACATTAAATGTCTTACTATGGCCTAAGAAGCTTTACAAAATCTCTCACTACATAACTGTGGGACTTATTCTTTTACATTCTTATTCTTTTTCACTGGACTTTATCCAGTTTGACCTCTCGATTACTCTTCAAAATCCCAAACTAAAGGTGTATAGCCTTTAGTTTTGCTCTTCTCTCTAGTAAATTATTCTCCAGATATTTTCTTATTCTTTTGTGGATTTTTTTTAATCTTTTACACAATAATATATCAATGGTTATTCCAGCATTCACTGAAAATTCCCTTAACCTTTATATATATATATATATACCCTGTTTTCTGACTCATAAAATGGAACACAGGGTACCTCCATTAAAATGGTAACTAAATGCAATAATAAAAAAAAAATGCATAAGATCTTTTTCAGCATATGATAATGTTCATCATTACTGTCATCTTCAACATAACATATACAGAAAAATATTTTACTAATTTATATAATATTCTTTATTTTGGTCACTCTCTTAGAATATAATGAAATCTTATGAGAGCAAAGGCCGTTTTGTTTACCCTTTAATAAAAGAGCCAAGTGTAATATCAGTCATGTAGTGAGGAGTCAATAAATATTCATGAATGATTTGTATAAGAATTGTAGTCTAAATAATATCTCTTTATATTAGTGCTTTTAGTTTTCAAGAGACACAGGTATTCTCATGTTACTCAAGTGGTGGTATTTATGTTAAAGGAACACAGGAAAGCCAACGAGAGAGTAAACCAACACTGTTATCAAAAGGGCAGGATATCAAAGAGTACTGGAAAATCATTTCTCACCATTCAGAACATAAAAGTAGCTCCAGTGACCCATATGCAATGCTAATGACCCAGACAGTAGATATAGTAAGCCAGTAATTTTGTTGTTGCTTTTGAATCAGACATCTGTTGCTTTTTGGTCTGCCACACTCATGACTCTTTCTTTCTGTGTCTGCTATGATTTCTCCTTTTAGCACTTCTTAACTACATTTTTCCTCTCACTGTATTATTATCTATTTAGCCTTGAATTTTAAACTCTCTAATATAGATTCGATTGCATAATAATCATATGTGACAGATGATATCTTTGGTTGTCTACTTGAAAGACATCACTTGTATTTCTTGCTAACAGAAGATCTCTTTTGTTTAGGCAATAGCTCTCATGATTACTGACGATGGCTTTAGTTCACTCATATATGTTTGATTCCCAGTGAAACTGTGAGCAAGAAATTAGTGATTACCCATTAGAGAATGTTTGTGTGTCCTGATAAAAATGAGGACGTCATGAGGAGAAAACACTTTTACTGCTATTCCTTTCCATATTGCACTATCTGCTACATTGAGACGATGTAATGCCCGAAACTGTGACAGCCATCTTCGAATTATGAGGTTTCAAACCCGAGGTCTAACAATATGCTGAGGACGGTGTCGTGTGGGGATAAATATAGTTGTGTGCTCAATGCTGTTTTTGAGTGGCCGTACTAGTCCTTGAATCACCTACATCCCAACATCTGATTAAGTAAACAATACATTTCCTTGGGGTTCAGGCCACTTTTAGAATTTTGATACTTGCAGCTGAACAAATTTTGATAAACCACACAACATACAATAACCCTAAGGGACTGATTTCTCTAGACAGAACACCAGAGCATGGAATGCCTTTAATTTATAGAGGGAAATAGTTGGTCTAGCACATTGTGATCATGAAAGCAGAATCACAAGACTCAAAACTTGGTCAATAATGTATAAAGGGCTGTCTATATCCTCTATTCACAGAAGAGGCTGTGAGAAGAACATAGACTAAGAGGTGCTCCCCAGATTCACTTCCAAGGCATTTTGACACATCATTTTTCAGAAGTTGAGGAATCAGCCTTTTTTATAAGGACCCATAACTGATCAAAAAACAGGGCAGATGTCTTAGATACCTCTGACTAAGGCTTTTCCCTGTGTTTTCCTAACCTCATGCTCCTTCACTCAAATATATATAAGCCTGAGAACTTTTGTTGTATAAAACAAAAGTAGAATGTTAAAAAGATAGGAATTAACCAGATACAGATGATAAAGTTGTGCTTTCACCTCAAAACAGGAATTCAAATATCAGAACTTAATGTATAAATGTTTTGTACATTTATAAATTTATATTATTCAAACCCACATCACTGATATGTGCTCAGTCATCTTCCTTACATCTAAATACACAAGTAATTTGTTAAAGGGCTTCAGAATAAGTGACATGTAAAATGGACCAATAACCGATCTATTCTACTTTTGAATATTTCTAAGTCAACTTATTGTTTGTGGTTCCTAATGTACTCAGAGTTTATTAAATGTTACCTCTCTTCTTCATAAGTAATAACAAAGAAGACATTATTTAAAGCAAATATAATTATTCTACCCAATAACCACTTCAAAATGTATTGTTTTCTGTGTGTCTGAATTAAGTGTTTGTAGTACTTCTTGGAAAAGTAGGAGACGCCCTAAACCGAACCATATTATTAGCATTTCCAAAAATTCTATTTTTAAAGTATGTCAGAAAGTGACATATAACTACTAGTTACAGTCAGTCATGAAGCCATCTTACAAAGTGGCCTATCACATTTCAAACACTTCGTTTTGTCATTCTCAGAAGTAGTCTTTCCCTAAAAGAGGAAATTGGGGGATCTGTCACTAAAGTGACATGAATATCAGATAGTGCTGACAGATGGAACCTGTCACCTCATTCCATGTAGTGCTGCAGGCCAATGAGGGTTTGTTAAAAGATCCACAGTGATGATGGAAGATTCGATATACCCAGATTTTTCTGTATGTTTTAAATAAATAACTCAATGCGTTGTGTTACAAAGCAGCAGTTAGTAATCTATGTTAAATACCTGTTATGCATGAAGTCCAAAAATCTTAAAGGCACTACTAAACTTTTATATATGGCTGTACATGTGCAATAACCATTAAGACTGAGATACAAAACATTTTGACACTACACAAAGCCTCTCCTATCAGGGCCCAGTCAGCATGTCTCCAGAGCTGACCGATTATTTTGACTTCTATATCTATCAATTAGGTTGTTTTTTTTTTTTAACTCTGTTTTCTTTTTTCCCACTTTTTTCCTCTCAGTGCTTCTGTTTATATATTTTTGTGTTGAGTCGCCTTGTTTACTAATTCTGTATTCTGCTGGTAAACTCATCGAATATGTAATTTTTTTACAGTTCTAGAATGTCTTTTTGGTGTTTTTCATCTATTTTAATCTCTGTTAAAATTCTCAATTTTCACCAGTTTTTCCACTCTTTCCAATAAATTTTTTCAAAGTATTAATCACACATACTTTAAAAACTTCCATCTGCTAACTCCAGAGACTAGTTTATGCATTTGCTTTTCTAGACAAAGAACCATAGAAGCTGCAAATGAATCTTCTACCAGATACGGTTTTCCCTTGAGACCGAGGGTCTGCTCACTTTGATTCAGTCAGAGCTGGGTTGCTCTTTTAGTAAGACCCAGTCCAACATGCTCTTTTGGGTGACATTCCTGGTATTTTTAAGATCCTTAGTGGGTCTCTGATACTTTGGACCTGAGAGACTACAGGTGCTTTAGTTCTTCCCTTGAAGATTTTGAACTGAGCTTTTTATCCTTCTGTCCTGCATGGTTTCAAAGGTCATAAGAGGAAATTTTTGTTTTATTTTATATTTATTTTATTTCTTTTTCCGTGGTAGGTTCCTTCCTTCTAGTGGAACGTTGTCTCTTAAGTGCCCTTAGACTGTGGGAAATGTCTCTCTACCTTGCTAGTTCATCACACACGTCTCCCTAGGGGCCCCCCAGAAGTCATGATTAAACCATCTATGAATTTTGGGGCTCTGCATGGTTGCAATCCATCATACTAGCGCTACTCAACTACCAAAATCTTGTTGCTTTCTTTCAGATAATAAAATCTGTCTGCTGGAGCCAAGCTAGGTCTTTGATCTATGTTCAGAAATGGCAAATGGATCCAGACTTTTAATTCATCTGGTCCTCATTGATTTCACAGTCCTTCAGTGTTTTTAAAATAAAGTCTTAAAGCTTATTTATTTGTCTTTGATAGCAGCTGCTTTACGAACATTGGCTGGCATGAACTTTGACATTTTTCACCATAATAATGATAGTTTCGTGTGAAGTTTTGAACTATAATAGATCCCCTCTTTTTTCCCTCTGACTTCTCTCACTTAAGCTCTTACCTACTCAGAGCACTGTTTAAGAAATGTAATTTTTGAAAAGATTACAACATAAGCTTTGATATAATGTATGTGTGTGTGCGTGTGTAGGCAGATGTGTGAAAAATGATTAGAAAAAGATTAAAGTTCCAACCATTTACCAGATATCGCCATTCGAAGATGTCCAAAAGCATGCCAAATTCAACGTATCAAAATAAAAGTATTTTCTATCTCCATCATCCCCATCATAACTTTTCCTCCTCTTCCCTCTGTATTAAATGGTGCATATTGTGTCTCCATAGAGCTAGAAACTTGGGAGTTGGTCTCTTTTACCTCGCATGATATTTATGTCAGTCATGGGATTCTCTTTGCTAAAATTGTCTTTCCATTAGGTGTAGTCCAAGCTCATTTTCCTTCTTCATGACAAGAGCCTCCTGCTGTCTTCCCATTTTAGTTTGAGCCCCTTCTAATCATTGTTTCCCATTATTGCCAGTTATAAGAGGAAAAAAAAAAGTCACTTTTTGTTTTAAACCTTTTCTTACAAATTTATGTTGGTAAGTACAAATATACTGGCTTAGCACACAAGGCAGGTGACAATCTGATTCCTGCTTGTTCTCTAGTGTCACTCGTACCTTCAATACCACTCCACTCCACAATATAATAGTCCTTTCGGTTTCCCAAATCCTTAATGGCATTACCGCCTCAGCATTTCTTATGCTCTTCCTTCTACCTGGAATACATTTTTAATTTTCTTACTTGAGTAGCACCTACTATTCCTTCAAGAGCGCCCCTACATTCTTGTCTTGATCCCAGGTGGGTCATAATTCATTGAATTTCTGAAATAACCTCATGTGCACATCTGTCATGGGTCTTATCACAGTTATTTTAACTCTTTGCACTGTTTCTCCTAGAGTAAATAATTTGAGAGCATGGAGACCTTATTTATTTGACTTCATTATCTTAAAACCTATCACAATAGCTATATTAAAACATAATAATTTAATGAAAGTTTGTGGAGAAAAGTGAGATTATATTGATAAATAATCTGCAAATTGGTTTATTTTGCCTTTATCTCTCAAGAATACCTCATTTCTGCAACATAGTCCACCAGATTAGCACATTCTTTCCAAGTGATAATCTGTAATTAGAATTAATGAACACGTTTTGATTTTAGCCATAAAATTGTATAACGGTCATGAAATCTTCATAACTTAAAAAAATTGTTACGTTTTCTCATGATCACAATTATAATCCTTTATAAAAGCTGAAGTGAATTGTGCTTAGTGATTTTAGCAAAAGATGAAATTCATCTTATTACAGCCTTACTCCTTGACTTTTCACTGAATTAAATATTAGAAGCTGGTGACACGCTAAACTGATGCCATCTGCTGTGATACCAGAATTTCAACATTGTGACAAAAATGTCATATCAAATTAAAAAACCTGATAGATTTGAAGAAAAATTAAATAGTGTAAAAAGAAATGTTGAGACAATTAGTAAATGTGTTAGGGAACATTTTTTAAAATGTAAAAGGTAAATGAATCTTGGCTTTAAGTAAGATACAGTTTCAGTTTCTCTTCATTGGGAATAAATGTGTTCACCATGTTGTATCGCAGTAGTATTTTAATCAAAATAAAATGTTTTTTTTTGTGCCAATAGATTCATTCTCTATACATAGCCTTCTATATGATAGGATTTCAGGCCCTACAGCTTGATGATAATTGATTCACAGAAGGGAACAGACCTGGATTATAGAGAAACGTCTCCGCATACGCTCAATGGCCCTACAGAAAAAATAAAAAGTTACAACAGTTAAATTAAAGGTTATTACTGCCAAATACTATAATGTTGCACAAATAAGAACTGTGGCATGTACCAAGAGATATTAGACTGGCATGGTCACTTATGGTATTTTAGGTCTTAATTTCAGAGGCATTTACATCCCCAACATTCAAGATGATTAAGAGACTGGAGGTCTCCAAATCTGAAATCACACAATGGAAAAAATTAACTTTAATGTAGACATCGATTAATTCATCAACAAATGAAACATGAGTGGATTTTTCAGGTCTGTAATGGTCAACAATATAAGCTGTCTGTATAAGATCTGATGAATCTACAAAATCAGTGTTAATTTCAAAATGTGTACAGATCACTTTTTAGAAAATAATTTTAGTATTCACTTTTAATATTTTAAAAAATTTTATTATAAACTGACATTACAATACTGTATATGTAGCACTTAATATTCTTCTATATAAAATAGGAAGTATTATGTTCCCAGGAGAGTTATACCGATAATACTACATAAATTGTTAAGTGCTAAATTTTATAGTATAGATAGCAGTTTATAGACTGGAGAGACCAGTGCAGGTCAAATATTTTGAAATTTTTATAAAACAACTAAATTTTTAGCTGGACCTAATATAATGTGTAGTTTTTGTGAAATGGTTTGATTTTAGTCTGATAGTACTACAGTGTGAATAAATACACAATAATATTGTATTCAGTAAGTGAACAATAAGCATTATAGATTATAAATACACAATAAATATTATATAATTTTACAATAAAATACACCTACCTTAAATTTAGATCAATGAATTTAGACAATTATATATACATCTATATAACCAACACCCAAAACAAGACACACAATACTTATATCGTCCTAAAAAATTTCCCGCCAGCCCTTTTCCAGTTAAGTTTCTCCTTTCCTGCCTTACACCCTCCTCCAGCTCCTGGCAACCACCCTGTAATGTCTAAAGCCATGTTCTTCTAAGTCATCTCTTCTTATAATTTTTCTCTGGTGTGAATTTGCTTTTTAACCATTGCTGAAAAACTTTCTGTGATGCTATATATTATTATTATTATTATTATTATTATTATTATTATTATTATTATTTGGGCTGCAGTGGTAATATACAAATAAATAATACCTCGAGTGTTAAATAAAATTCAGGTCAAGGCAGTTTTACTACTGTATGTAAAAAAAAATATACTTCTTAGTTATCATTAGGTATTCTCCTTACCTATTAACACTAAAAAAATACTAGAAATATTTAATTGTACAACCACTAGTCATTTCTGTAAATTACCAATATGAATAGGAGAAAATAGCATCTAGCTCAAATAGAATTTCTCAGTATACCACTATATTCCTCAAACTACTTGCTGTTGTTTTGAATCTGTTATACATAATGCTTATGCTTCTTTAAATTGTCATATCTAGGAATAGAGATTTTAAAAGTAGGAATTTATATGTTCTGCATCACTCACCAGATATATTAGTAAAGATATTATTTTGAAAATATTTAACCATTCCTTTAACCATTAATCTGCAGCAGTCCTAATATTACATCTGTTGTCATCTTACAATTATTACCTAAAATAAACACTAAAATGAAAGAGTATGCATCCTTTGAATCTGATTTAACGCCAAAAGGCGATGATCCCAAAGGATCTGTTTCTTTAGTTCTTTGTTTGCCAGAAAAAATAAAGATACAAGATAAAGCTGTGTTTCAATTAAATATCAAAGAAAATCAAAGTCATTAGCTTAGTGTAGACCACACAGAATTCTACGAAGAAACTTTTGAAAAGTGTGTCATGATAAATCCCCTAAAATATATTGACTTTGCCAGCCTTAGTCCACATGGCAGATCTTCCATTCTGCAACCAGACTATTTCATGTAGAGATTAACCCAGGGATCCTGCACTTGAAAGAGAATGCTCTAGGACTTCATTTATATTCAGGCCTCACTGTTCTTTGGGGAAACACTGGGTAAGCCATACAAATTGCCAAGTGATGAAACTAAGAACAGAAATGGAAATGACAAAATTGTGACTGATTTAACTACTTTTGGAAATAAAACTAAGTAGAAATTGGTTAAAATAAATATGCTACTGTGAACCCATTAAAATCATAACTGAAAAGAATACAGTGTTCTCATGATTACATGGAAATCTTTGACTGTTAAATTAATACTTTTCTGGTCATAGCCACTGACTATAAGGCTGCCTAATATTTAATGTTTGTAATTAAATTTATACATTTATTTAAAAATGCAAAGTCTGTTATTTTTAAAACATTTTATGAGGAAAAATTTCCCTTAATAAAACAATGAAAAGCCAATAACATATTGAATGTAATATAAAGTATATGACTTTATTAAAAGAAACTCTTCTTATAACAGGTCTATAATATCTTTACATGTTATCCATTTCATATGCACACTACAGGAAAACAATTATCCAATTTTATCTAATGATACCCTAAAGCATATACAGTTAATATTATATGAATTATATAGAATGAAAAAAGTAGTTGATAGTGAAAATCTTAGCATATGGATAGATTAGTTTATCTACATACACATATATCAACAAAATCATTTTACACTTACTTTTTTTTTCCTGAAGAATCACTTTCTATGGGATACATATTTCTAATAACAAATTTATTATTAAAAATTTTTTGAACATAATTTGTCATTCATAAACTTGGATAAAATATGTGCCAGGTATATCTGAATATTACAGAATGATAGAAAATTAATGAGATACCCCATCTATGAACTTAAAATTTAGTGGGACAGAAATATTTACACAATATGATCTGCATTCCAAGGAGTGACTAGATAACTGATATCAGAACAATGTGTTAGCAGTAAGAGTGAGTGGAATTTTAGGCTGAGGGAATCCTGCATAAAGAAGAGAAAGTGATTACTATGTTCCAAATTCAAAGGTGACTGGAGACTAGAGTGTGAGCTGTGTTTGTTTCTATATATACATAAATGAGCTCGCATGTGTTTATGGAAGTGGAATTATAATGTGCTAAGGAGTTAAAACATTTAACCGAAGTTATGGCATTTTCTGTAAACCAGTTTCTACAAAAAGCATGCCAACTTGCCATTCTCATCACTTCTGTGAGTTTACAGCTATCCCACATTGAACAATAGATGCCCATGTCTGCCAAACAATATGGATTCTGTTAGGCTATGTTAGCCACACCTCTGTTTACGCAAAAGCTGTATCCAAGCAGTGCATCCAAGGATGCTTTGACTAATCTGTATAAAGATAAGAGATAAACAGAGTAGAACCAAAGGTCATTCTTTCTTGTTCTTTGAATCTACAAGTCGACTGTCCCTATGTATAAGGGCAAGCCCAGAGCTTCCCAACTGGTAGACATCCAGACAGTGGTTAAAAAGAATTAAATGAAAATAAGGCTGAGTTGTGTTTGAAATGGAAAACTAAATGCTTTCATGATAAAAATTTAATAACTTTCTTGATAAAAAAATTAGAATTTTTAAAAATAAAATCCTAAAAAAAATTCTTAAATATCAACTATTTACCTGGTTAATGATAGATAGAATGAGTTTAGAGTATTACAAGATTCATTAGATCTGTTTGTTTGTTTCACTTAGGAAATATAGATTAAGAACATTTAAGTTTATAGGAAATTAGTTAGAATTCTCCAGGACATCACCTCATTCTCTAACACTGAACACTCTCTGTGAAGTTTAAAGTATAAAGCTTGATTCCTTTTCTAACATTACCCTCTCTTCCAATTCTGCTTTCGTAAATTTTTATGTAGGCTTTTCTTCTGTTGAACATTACTGATTATGCTTTTTCATCTTCTAATTAAATGATTTAGCTTGAGAGAATTAAGTATTTTTAAATGTTAGGATAAATAATCTTAAATTAACAGATTTGTTATAATTTAAGCTTTTTTGTATACTTTTTTCCTGTATGTTACATTATAATCTATAATCTATATTGTATATATGAAAAAAATCTTTGCCGGTAGTAGAGTTGCCTGCATATTAAGAAATTTAGTCACAAATCAATACTTCTGTATTTCTGATTCTGGGTATCTGTCCTTGTACTTTACAGTCAAAACTAGAGACACTCATTAGGACCTACAAACCTTTTGAAATAAGAGCTGTTCTATAATTCATGAAAAATATTTTAGTACCTTATTGTGACCTAGATATTGTTCAGGCTAATGGGGAACTAAAAATAAATGGGATGTACAATAGATCTGCCCTTATAGAACCTGCATTCTAGTAGGAAGAAGAAATTGATTTGCCTTATGTTCTCCCTACACTATTTCGATGTGTGTGTGTGTGTGTGTGTGTGTGTGTGTGTGTGTGTGTGTGTGTTTGGAGTATACCACTTTATACAATTATGGATAGATGGTGATAAATAGATGATAGAAGATTAGATAGATAGATGATAGGTAGATAGATATATGATAGATAGATAATAGATAGAATTAATGTCCAATCACTGTGGGTTGTTTTGTACAATAGTATTTCAACAGCACATTTTGGACTATGTAACATAAATTGTGGAGCCTATTATAAACTACTTTGCTTCCTTTGTTTGTAGCATATGCCTCTCTCAGTGATGGCCACAAGGCTATTTCATCAGATGCTCTGCTGCTGAGCATCTAAAAGCAGTAGATTCTATGCCCATGGCTCCATAAGTTCCTCTCACACTGACATTAATTCAGTTGCTCTTGAAAAGTCACAACTTTCCGCAATGTTATTCACATTCACTTACTTTCAAAAAGAAGTTTTCCAATTGGCCTTTTGGTTAATTGATGTTTGGACTCTATCAAAATTCTCTGTCTTTTTAGGTCTCAATAGTGTGGAACTAAGACTTATTGATCCTTAGATTGGAATCTTGTCCAATATAATTTGTGTTTATTCACTGCAAAAGTGAAATTAAAATCAGTCACTTTGCAAAATTAATATTAGAGTTTCTAAACATATACTTATAAAAACATTTGAAATATTTAAATTTCTGAAATTATCTCAATGAAAACATGAAAATAAGGTTCAACTCTACTATACTTAAAAGAAAATATATATATATGCATAAACCATTTAATTCCCTCCAAATGAATATTGAATATTTTAAGCAGAACCATCAAAAGTATATCAGTGACATCTGTAATTTCTCATGAGCTTGAAAACAGAAATTCAGATAGTCTTATTAGTTTACGTAGTATTTTCTATGTGTTATGTTAATTAAAACAGAATTACAAATAGCATATATATTTATAGGTAATGTAATACAGTGATATTGATTTATAAGGACCTAAATGTTAAGGATAAAATCTATTGTTTATAAAAGGTTTAAACAACCTGTGTCCCCATCACTCCCTGATATTAACTCTAAATGTAATCGAAGGTCAAGGGATAACACAAATTAATTGATTTATGTGTTATCTTATATATTTCTGACTTTCCTATCACATTTAAGATTTTACTAGGACAGATATCTTGACAGATTTAGTCATGATTCTACACAGTATATGCCATATTTAGTATGGTGTCTGAATCCATAAAAGGAGCTCAGTAGACATTCAGTGAATGAATAATAAAATGAATAAATTTGGTTATATTTGCAAAATAAAATATAGTCACTTTAAATTCTGAGCATTTATATAAAATATGAAAATAAAAATATATAATTACATGGTATTATGTTAATAGTTTTACTGAGAATTCACTGTGTAATTGCTTTCTGCAGAAACTCAGGATACAAGATGTTTAAGTGCAGAATTTAATTATAAACAAAAACTTATCCCAAAGTCTCACAGAAACTTTTAAAATCGTGATGAGTAAACACACAGGAAATAAGCCACTGGTACTGTTTGTGTATAAAGTGAAGCAACTAACCTAAAACCAAAACAAATGCAGGGCATGGGTAGAAGCGAGGGTGTGTGTGTGTGTGTCTGTCTGTCTGTGGGGGCATTAAGAAAGTAAGCTTGCTTATTTCACCCTTGATGTCATTTATTGTTAAGCAAGTGTAATTTGTATTATGTTACCACAGGAGTTCATGTTTGGCCAAAAAATTACTAAACGTGCAAGATTCTAGAATATTTTTTATGAATATTATTAATCACAGCAAAACTAATGACAAATTTTCACTAATATGTACCTGAGAAAACAGGTACTTTTGATTATTTACCCTAGAAGTCATCAGTAAACTAATAATTACTGAAGACACATTTTCTTTTTTCTTAGCTATGGATTAGGCCATGGATTGAAGCACTGGCGGAATATAATCAATTAAATTACTAAACAAATATACTTTTTATAATCTTGATACAATTTAATATTAAACAATGACTGAAAAAGACTTTCGTGTTTTTCAGATGATGATCCTTACCTCATCATTAATCCTTATTTGACATCAATTCATTCAATATCAGTAAGCTATTCATTTGTGCAAGAAGATGTTAATGTCAAAAGAGCCTAGAAAAGGCAAGTCTTCAATAAGAGTTTAACCCAGTCATGAAATTTCTGAATAGAGCAATAAAAGCAAGCATATCCTTAGGAACAAATGCACAATAATGTGTCATTTGACATTCAAGAAGTCATTGAACTCATGGAGCAAGAAGTCATTTTTATGACAAGCTTAATCGTTTTCTTTGAACTACATGACTACTTTTTAGGCAATTACAAAACCCAAGGGGCAGAATGAGAAAATTATCAAAAAAGTAGAAAATACTTTCTCTTCAGTAGGTTATAATCTAAATAATACCAATTAAATTTGTTTTTTATTTCTACAATTTGTGGCAGGTGCCTAAAATTTCATTAAGTTGGAACTAGTTTTATCTTTTCAATTTAAAGCATTAGCTCTACATAGTGCAATAAAACCTTGATGTATGTTATCAGTACTTGAAGAATCTAAAGGAAGAATTGAGGGAAAGTAAAATATTGGGACTCCTCACTGCTGGATGGGAGGGATTACCCAGGTAGAATGTGTGGAGCTGGAAGAGAAGAGTCTAGAGAAGAGAGCTGAGGAACCTCAGCACAGAATGGCCAGGCTGAACTGACTGGTCACGTTAAATTACTGACAAAACTCATACACATCTGGTCAAGTCACAATTTTTCCCTTAAAAAATAATAATCATTTTATATGAATATGAATGCCAAAATTAAATAGAGATTTATGAGGTATAATTATAAGACTTAAGACTATTAACGTGCATTTACAGAAACAACAAATATTCCAAAATGTTCTCGTTGCACAAGTTGATGACATTGATATGATTTATGCATTGCATGAGAACTAACACAATTGTTTTGATACAGTTCATATTTTACCTTTCTCTTAACATCTATTAAGCAAATCATGAACTTTGTTTAAAATAATTATTTTATTAGAAATAATCAAATAATATAAAATATAACTCAGAAGTATTTAATAATTTCTGTAATATGTATAAAGAACTATGGATTTAAAATGTCATGAATAAATGGCAAAGAAGCGATGCATTTGCAGTGCATATTTACTTTTTTCTAAATATAGAAATTGACTTTTCTCCATGTATATTGCTTCTAGAAGAAATATTTTTACAATTCAATAAACTTTCATTAAATAGAGGAAGTATGTAATTTGTCATCATTCAATTGAGAAATTCCAATTAAAGACTAAAATGTTTTAAAAATCTATTTCAGTATTTAAAAATCTATTTTACTTTCAGGAAGAGTTAATAGCCTAATATTGCTGATTCATTATGCATTTGGCTTTAACTTAAAATTTATGTCCTTTAATTATGTATTTTATACCTACACTATATAGTTTTTCACCAGGTCCAGTTTAGGTTATTTTTAGTAGTACTCTGTGCAGGTGTTTGTGGTTATTGACCAAATATTTCTCCCTTCTAGTCACATGGTATTAGATTTGTATTTTCTGGCTTTCTTATAGATTATTGTAACTGTGATTAATTAGGACTAATGAGAATGTTGCTTTCAAAATAAGCATTTAATTACTTTTTTGAGTCTTTCCAAAATATCCTTTTTTCCTTTCCATGGCAACTAGCAGTGTTTAAGATTGTGCCTCCTCTATCATCCTGAGTGAATTCTCAGCTCATATTTGATGAGTACAGTGTGTCTAAGAAATAAATTTTTATTATTTTAAGCCATTAATATTTTGATTCTTTTTGTTACTATAACATGCCTCTTTATAAATTGAAAAAAATATATGGTGCATTGGGTCTATATTTAGTGTAATAAAATAAAATTAATTACAAGCCACTTGGCCAACAGAACAAAAGCTATAATGAAAGGAATTTGTAATGCAGTGGCAAAAATTTGGTAAGCTGCAGTGTCCTTAAAAACAGAAATGCATCTAAGGTGTTACATTCCAAAAGAAGAGGCTGGAAAATAGAATGTTAGCAACCTCTACTCATTACTGTTGGCTACGTTTACAAAGTGCTACAAGGAAGTGATGAACATATGAAATAATTGGCTATGGCTACAAAGAAAAATGAAAGGAAATACAAGCTCCAGAAATCTGGCAACTAGACGAGTTGGAAAAGGCAACTCCTTCTCATCTTCAATGTGTAAAATATAAACTGAGAAGGTTTTGAGCAACAAAGTCTGCTTAAAACTTATCCTTTTGCATGGTCGAAATCAAAAGTGGAGTAGTCACACTCACTCTCAAATACTTGTTGCTAAAGCCTTCTGTTTGAAGTGATGCCCAAGAAATTCTTTCAGAGAAAGGATTTATGGCTCTCCTCCTGAATAGGGCCAATGCACCGTAATTTTTTTCAAGTTATAAAGAGGCATGTCTCCAAACAAATAATTGAACAAAGATACTCTGTGAAAATATTATCACGTCGGAAATGACTAGAAGCTAGGATTAGGAAGCTAAGTTTGTGGAAAGCTCCAGAAAATCCATAAATGCAGATTAAGACAATTTGTGACTAAAAATTTAAAACGACCTTGAGCTCAACCTTCTGGATATGAAGCCAGAGACTGGCATCATCTTACTGACTTTCTCGATTCGGGTGTGGTGCCACGACTGGATGGGCTTTTGGTTGTTTCCCCTTAAAGGGCGGGTTAATAATATGTCTGAGTGTGGGAAGGAGGACGGATGGAGTTGTTGGTAGCCAGAGAGGAGAATTCTAGTAGTCATTATTGCTGTTTACCAAATATTTTTAATTCCCTTCCCCTTTTGAGGAGAATGATGGAATTTAATTTCTGATTCTGTTTATGGCTGAGTAGAATATTCGAGTGATTCTGGCCTATGAATTCTCTACGAGCATAAGTGACATGTGGCATTTCCATGGCAGGTATCACTTAACAGTTCAGGACCTCAGGAATAACATTTCCTTTGGAATAACATACGACAACATTGAATGGAGGCTTCTCTATCAACCTGGCTTTTAGGTGGCTTGTAGGGAGACTGTCCCTCCTCCAGCCACTACTGGCTCTCCGTGGACATTTAGCATAAGGAAGAAATGCACTTTTGTTTTATGCCATTGCAATTTGGGAGAATTTATGACTGAAGCATGATCAAGCTTTTGGTGACTGACATGGGGAAATATGTTAGTTTGTGAATTCTCCATTCCCAAAGGAATCAACCTCTGAAAGGCCCAGGTAGACCCCAAGAATTGAGGTCTACATTACTACATGCCGTATCATATGACTGCCATACATCCCATGTCATTGAAGAGAAAATAAATTAGGGTTACTAGGTTTCCTTATATGCTACATTTCCAGTGTGGTCTAGTACGTTTTTTTGGCTGAAAGTTCAAATGTTTCTTCAGGTGTTACTATGAAGGAAAACTTTAGTAAGCTCCAGAACCAATGAGTTTGGAGAACCAGAATCCCTACATGATTTGTGACAGAATTAGTTAGCTTCTGAGCAATAACCCCCTGGTATAGTCCTTGTGATGTGGTATCTGTAGACTGAGGCTCCCCATATCATTTTTGGAGAGGCTGTCATTTTTTTCCCCAAATTATTTAGTAAATCACAGAGTATAATCTTAGAACTGTTATAGACCTAGAATAAGATTAAAAGTACACTAACCAGATAAACAATTTAATCTTTAAGAAAAATGTTTAAGTCAGAAAATACATGTAAATGACAAGAAAAATGTGTTCTGAAGCCACAGGTATATCTACTAGAAAGTTTCATAGATAACAAATCTTTAGAAAGACTAACAGGAAATTACAGGAGATTGGCCAAATTAAAAAAGTGTTCTCACTCTTGATGGTGTGGCCTTTTCTTGAATACATTTAAAAATAAAATAAGATAGAAAAGAACAACAAGTCTGAGTTTGATTAGAAAGGTAACCCATTTCAGTTTCAACCTTTGATCTGCATAAGGGATAAAATGGCAAAGAAATAAAATGCAATTGCAGAGTGAGAGGAAAGATAGGTTGCTGGGTCACATTGCACATTGTGGAAGAGCAAAATCAGGTTGCCTTTACTGTCATTTTTGCTTGAGGAAACATCTTTTCTCATTAGCCTAATATCCATGGTTCTGGACGGGTTTAGGATAATGATGTTCACGCCCATCTAGACCATCACTGCTACACAGTGCTGACAGAAGAAGTGGACAAAAGTTTTTTTTGTGTTTTGTGTGTGTGTTTTGTTTTGTTTTGTTTTTTAAGCTGAAGGTATTTTTAACCTCCTCTCAGTAATAGTTTGTACAAACACCTACATGTTTTAGATAGCATCAACAGTATTTGACATGAATTCAAAAAATTATAAAAATGATATTTTAAATCAATTTTCAGGTCACTGGAATAAAACTCTTAGCTAACCTACATTTTTCCACCTTTACATGAACAGATTACACTTTGCCAAATGAAGAAAGAAATGTGAAAGGGTCAAGAGATTTTCCTGTGTAGAGTGTTTGGCTCTGATGAAGGCAGTTACTGAAGAGAAGTTTCTGACAAGGAAGGAAATTACTTGTACACAGAACCAAGACTCCTGTTTGCTAAGTTTTCTAAATAAATTAATAAATAAATAAAATCATCCTTCCAGTATATAAAAGGATAAAATTCAAAGCAGAATGATAAAGGCATGCTACCTGTGGCTATTTAGAATCTGCAGTCATTTGGGTGGGTAAAAAGAAAAGAGTTTTGGTACTTGAAAATAATTTAAAACTCCAAAGACCAGTGCACATGTGAAACTTACTTAAATTTTAACAACAACAAAAACAAAGCGAAAACATTGGCCAAGAAACAGTCAACAGCACTGTCTCAGGAGTCAAGGTTCCTCTATAGAGAAAGAGAAGTGCTTGTTTTAGCCTGGAAATGATTTGTCTTTTAACAGAAAGATGAAATATAACCTTTGATTTTCACATCTCCTAGCTACCTGGATGGAAAATTAATGTATCGCACTTTTTTGAGCAAATTTTCTGAAAGTGTTTTCCACTGAATGTAATGACATTGTTAAGATTTATTTTGATTCTTTGATTAAAAATAAGCATGTGTGATCTATATATATATAGATCCTACAGCTGACTACATCAGAAACTCTGATAGAATGTTAATTGATAATTATTTGGGATACTTTATTCTTATGGTAATTTCTCTAGGAAATAATTCTTCACAAATATGTCAAGAACTTAATTTATAAGATAAAATTTGCCTGCGTCTTTGTGGGCAAAGACAGCACTTCCCTCAGTTTTTATCAGGTTGATCGAGGTCATATATATTCAGAACAGTAGCCTATGAAATATAAATAGTATGTTCTCTATTTGAAATAGACTTGCTAGAATGGGCATCCAATAATTCAGTAGTACTTTCGGCTACATAAAATCATTTTTTATTTCATTTTATTTGGAGACCTTCTCCTAATATGCAAATTTAAATATATTGTTATATTTGTGGGAGTTCAAAAACAGGATTAAGATATGTCAACTAATTCACCTATTCAAAAATTGCTTATTGAGAATTAGGCACTATGATAGATTCTAAGAAAATCATTCTCAATGATAAAGACAAAGAACTTAGAGTCTAGTTGAGGAAATAGGCAAATAATAGTAATAACTACCCAAATATATATTTACTAATGATAAAGTACTAAGAGACACATTACAGGAAACTTTTATGTTAAAGATTTTTTAAGGAAATTTTATTCATGCTATAAATTCTGTGTATGGACTCTTTTGACAAAAAATTATGGAACGTACCAGGGAGAGAGACCAGGAAGTATCGAGTGCTCACAATGGAGAGAAGATGGAAGGATATAACTGACTCACAGTTAGGGAAGAAGCATAGCAAGAGTAGCATCAGGACTGGAGATAAGCAGGCGACAGGTTACACAGAGCCCGGACTCCAAAACGAAGCGGAAACGCATGCCAGCAAACACACACACGTATGTCGAAATATAAAGCTGAGGATGTGTGTGTGTGTACGTATTTGTTTAAGTTATAGCAGAAAGTCTATGGCCATGTCACCCTGAATATGCCCAATCTATTCTGATCTCAGAAGCTAAGAAGGGTCAGACCTGGTTAGTACTTGGATGGGAGATCACCTAGGAATACCAAGAACTGTAGGTGTTAAAACAAAACAAAACCAAAAAAAAAAAAACCACACACACAAAAAACGATAAATTATGGCTAAAACCTAGACTTTTACTAATGTTGACATTGGTATAAAAAAAAGTTTGTGTTTTGGAAATGAAATAAATCATAACACTATTACTGTAGACAAGTCTGCCTTGTTAGTAAAATGAGGAGAGAGAAAAGTAGAATTTGTAGGTAGCTACTTCAGAGATATTCAGAATGTTTTCTATTCCTTTCATGCTGAGAATGAGAAAAAAAGTTGCATGAGAAAATATTTTCTTACAAAGTGTTAGATTGCTTTGTACCCCAACCCAACCTGTGAAATAGGGAGACTTGAAGGACTCATTTCTCTTCAGAGCAGACTGCCTGTGGTCATGTAGATAAATATCTTTAACTGTGTGTGGGGAAAACAAACAAAAGATTTTCTAACTTTTTGCCTAGATGTATATGTTTCTCTAGGTTAATTAGAACTGCGTGTGTGTGTGCGCGCATGTGCACATGTCCACACATGCAGAAATTTCAGGAAACAGAGGTCTCTGTGTTTCCTACTTAGCTGCTGATCCCTCCTCTTCCAGCTCCACACAGTAGCACAGGCAGAAGAAATCTGAAGGTGGAGAATTCCTCTACGTGAGAGTTAAATTTCTCACCCTGACATTGAAAATACCTGGCAAATACAACTTCAAAGTACTTTATATTATAATAAGTCTACATTGTCCCCCTTTCTTTTACTATAATATGAAACAATTTCCTATGTTAAGGTGGAAGACAATCGCTTTTTGTCATGTTTTCTTTTTCATAATTTACTTAGCTAGGACTTACAATAACCATAAACCTGATACGAGATTTAAAAGAAGTACCTCTCACTGCTTCTCTTATATACTTAGACCCAGTGGAGACACCTCCATCTCATTTCTCTGAAATGGGACTTCAAACATATATTTTTAGTCAAGTCTATATTCACTTGAAATCACCATTTCCCCAATCAATTTATATTGCTAATTTTCTCTGTATTATTTGAATCTCCACACTAAATTATAAACTAATTTGTATCTGTTTGCTTTCTCTCTTTTATTTTTTTTGCATATACTAGTTGCTCAATGAATAATTTCTAAATTTTTCTAAATGTAACTCAATTGTACAAGTTCTTTCACATGTGAGACCATACATAGTCCTACTTAGGTTTCATTTGGGGGATATTCTTTATGTATGTTTTATACCGTGCTACATGGACTTCTTAGCATTATATTAGATCTGCCTAAAAACATATTGATGTAAATAATTCATTAGAGTTTACCCAGAATTTCCTTTCTCTCCTAAGTAAAGAGTTACTCTGATTTAAAAAAAAAAAAAGAAAAAAAAAGATTTGAAAAAGTGGTGAAATTGTGACGTTATATGTAACGATAAGGAGGTCCCATACACACAAATTGACTTGAGAAGGTTTGAAATACTAAATATGAGGTATATTTAAAAGACAGAGAGTTCTGAATGCATGGTTTCATCAAGTTCTCTACATGACATACTGAATGTTACATTTCTGTGACCAAAATGTTCCTGAGAGTACATCTAATACTAGAAAGTCAATTGCCATTTCATCAAGTCAACTGATCAATCCAGTTGCTTCTGTAAGTGAATTACAAGACTTATACAACTGAACAAAAGCCATCTTTCTGGTGAATTCTTAAAGAGCTTTTTAAACTAGTGAGATTTGAGCTAGGTATGAAAGAATAAAGTAGTATGTGTGAAGACACCAGTAAAGGAATCAGCATCTCTAGAATAATGGCCGATTTTATTGAGCACTTACTATATGCCACACTGTCCTAAGAACATTTACACGAAATTATTTGTTCCTCAAAACTCTATGAGATAGATATTTTATTATCTGCATACTTTCTGTAGATCAGAAAGTTGAATTAACTTGTCTCAACTGGCAAGTGGTCAGGGACAAAATTCAAATGTGCATTCTGTTATTGAAGAGTGGTAAGTACCTTAGCATGGCCAAGGCACAGAGAAATACAGACTTTAATATTTTTAAAAAATATTTAAAGTGCATATACATACACATATTCTATACAGTGCCTGTAACTGAGCACTGAATATAGCAGATGCTTAGCTCATGTAAATTAAGCTAGATTAAATAATTTCATTTTTAATGTATTCAAATTTGTATTTTAATAGTATTTTTAGAACCAAAGTACTAACACAAAAGCATTTTTAAAAGAGCTAGATAGAATATAAACAAATTTTGAAGACAGGCAGCATTGTCTAGATTATAATATGAGCTCAGTGGTCCACTTGGATGTTATAATGTGTATAAACCCAACTCTATCATTTACTACCTGTCTGGCTTTGGAGAAGCTCTATCATCACTCTATTTCAGCTTCTTCATCTCTAAAATGGGTGTATATTTACACTTAGTCTGCAGGGGTTCGATGAGGATTAATGAACTAATAATGTGAAAAGTTCTTGGAGCAATGCCTAGAACATCCAAGGGCTCAATAAATATTAGTTATGAAGATAATGATGACTATGATGATAATGAAGATATATAGAAACATTAAAACATGAAATAAACAATTTTTTGTGCCTTTAACCCTGTAGCCAAATAACTGTCTGATAAATTTCACTTTACAATCGGAACTTCAAGCCTCTCATTTGCATTCTCTTACTATTCACGAGCCTTAATCTCATCCCATTTGAAATATCTCTCTGGGCCTACCACTGGTTCTGTAACAAGCACTGTGTGTCTTGTCTGTACTAAAAATTGAAGTTCATAAGAACTGGAGTCTGTATCTTATAGACTTCTTGTAAACAATAATCATATTACACACTTAAGGTGCTTAATAAGAAGCTATCAAGAGATTGAGAATAACCACAATGTTTATCTGTGACTGCTTAGTCATTCATTCTAGGTCATCTCAAGTGATAAAATAAAAGATGCAAATAAATGACTTTTACATAATGTAGATACCATGACTTTATATAAGCACACATAGCATACCCTGCCTGAATTTCATATATCTTGAAAAATCAGGTTAGCTGATACTTATTTTAAAATACCACAAAATATAAGCCCTCAGTGAACAGAATTTAAGAAATGTTCATTTTGATTGGACAGAGGAAAGAAAGGGCATAACTTAGAAGCAAAATCTGCAGTTGAGGTTAATCATGACTTCAGAGGAGCTGTTCTATAAGTAAATGCCTATTTCATACTATTTTATTTTATCTATTCTGGATGTAGGAGCTGTGAGTTTTAAGTCAAGTCAAAAAAAGAAAAGTAAAAAGAAAAAAGAAAGATATTTCTTAAAAGAAAAAAAATCTAGGCCGCATTTGACTTCAAAAGCATCTTTTCTCATTTATTTGACTATTGGCCTAAATTTAAAAAGTCAAATTTCAAATAAAATAGTTTGGTTTTTTTTTTTTTTTTTGGTATCAGTTTTTGGGCTGCAAATAAGGACATAAAATAATAAATGTTTAGGGGATTTATGCCTTCAAGTCTCTATTATATCACTAGTGTTTGTTGCACATAATCGAAGTTTAAAACTTTGTGTTCATCTCTTGTTCAGCATTTTGGGTATAGAAACACTGACTTTGTAGTTATTTCATTTCTGTAACAACCACTTGTCAATTCTGTATTAAAGCCTTACTTTATATGAGACTTCAGAGTGTGTCTAAAGACAATTTCAGCTTAATTTAATATTCAGTACCTTAGCTTAGTAGAAAGAGATCTGGAACATATATATGCTACATAAAGCGATTTATTTATAACAGATGTGATGCAATAGACTCATTGTAATTAGAAGACCATTAAGTACTTTATCAAAGGTAACTTAAGTGAAATTAACTGATGAAATTATTGAAAAGAGACAAGTTTATCAGGATTAAGGTACAGATGAACCTATAGGCTCAAATTTGGTTGTCGGGCTCTGTCTCAGAATTAATCAAGCAGCTTCTTGCTATAAGCTGTTACACACACACACACACACACACACACACACACACACACACACACCTGTCTTTCCAGTGATACATAATCAAGAACATCCAGACCTAATTTATATACGGCATGATATCTAAGAATTGAAATACTTGGTTTCATATTCCAGGCATGTCATTTTCCTAGCTGTAAGACTCAATTTTTTTTTAATTGACCTGAAGCATTATTTAAGCATCTGTAAAAATGGGAAAAACAATGATATCTGCCTAATAAAATTGTTTGAAGGATCAAATGAAATGGTCCAACTGGAAAGGCCAGTGTCATACCTGATGCATAGTAGTTTTTCAGTCAATGATAGTTGCTCTAAATTTCATTATTATTATGATTGTTGCACATGCAGTAAAAAAAAGTCTTCACCAATATCCAAGGGTGGACAACCCTAAATCTCACCATTTGCTAAATCCAAAATCAATGTCATGGGGCAAGTGTCCTCTGAATCTAGAATATTCAGTGTGCTTTCTTCAAATAAGGTGTGAATGTAGTTTCTCATGGTCCAGAAACCTTAAACTTAACCACTCACAATGCCTCCAATGTATAGTCAAGGGAAACTTCAATAACAACAACTAAACAGGCAGGATAATAGCAGCATCAAATACCATTTGAAGGTGAATAGTAGACCCACAGAATGCAATATTCGGTGTTCTATAACCTATGCCATATTTATGTGGAGTGGGAGATCAACTATGCCCTACCTGGCCAACCCCCATTTTATTTTCTGTCTCTGAATTTGACTACTCTAGTAACTCATATAAGTGGGATTACACAGTATTTGTCTTCTTGTGACTGGTTTATTTCCCTTAGTATAGTGTCCTCAGAGTTCATTTATGTTGTACAATATTGCATAATTTCCTTGCTTAATTATGATGTTCTTTTCCATAGTGGCTGCACCATTTTACATTCACACTAATAGTGCTCAAGGTTCCATTTTCTCCACATTCTCACCAATGAGATATCACCTCACACCTGTCAGAACGGCTATCATCAATAAGTCAAAAAACAAGTGTTGATGAGGATGTGGAGAAAAGGGAACCCTCATATATTGTTGGTGGGATTGCAAATTGATACAGCCGCTATGGAAAACAATATGGAATTTTCTCAAAAAATTGAAAATGGATCTACCTTTTGACCCAGCGATTGCACTTCAGGGTATTTATCCAAAGAAAACCAAAACAATAATTTATAAAAATCTATGCACTCCAGTATTCATGGCAGCACAATTTACAATAGCCAAGATGTGGAAGCAACCTAAATGCCCATCAACGGATGATCGAATAAAGAAATTATGGTTCATATATACAATGGAATATTATTACTCAGCCATTAAAAAAATGATTTCCTACCATTCGCAACAACATGGATGGACCTAGAGGTTCTTATGCAGAGTGAAATACGTCAGATAAATACCATATGATTTCACTTACATGTGGAATCTAAGGAACAAAAACAAACTAATAAAAAACAGACTCACAAATATTGTGGACAATTTGGTGATGGACAGAGGGGAGGGAGATTAGGTGGCTGAGAGACTGGGGTGAAGGGTTAAATAAGTACAAATTATTAGCTGATGGATGGTCATGGGGATGGGGAGCACGGCATAGAGAGTGCAGTTAGCATTAATATGATGGCTAGGGGAGGGCCAGGGGAGGGAGGGAGCAAATGGGGGTATTGTTTTATGAACTATATAGATGTCTAACCAATGTACTGTATACTTGAAACTAATTTAAATAAATATTTTTTTAAGAAAGAAAGAAGTTTCTTTATTTTGCAAAGAATATTAACAGGTTACTTATCAAAGAGTGTCGAAGAGGCCCCATAAAAGCATCCTTCTTTCCACATTTCTTGCCTCCCTATTTAGTTGATAATTTAAAAAATTGAGGTTAGCTGTATAAACATCATAATAATTAGATTCATTTATGTAACCTGTTTAACAGTGTGTCTAATTATCACGAAGCACAATGAGGATTACTTGTATGATTAAAAATGCTAGATAATTTTGCTGTAAATTGTATTTGATTAAAACCTTAAATCCTGTTCATATGTGTTTAGATATCATATTATGTTGCTCAGGAAACACAGTCAGCTACTTACAGCTTAGAAAAGAAAGCTCATACTTTTTGTCGTTTTCTGTTATTCTTCCATTCGAAAGTTCTCTAAAGGGCTTACATGGCCTTTTATTCACAGATCGATGGCCCTAGCATGTCGAGGGAATGTGTAGGCAATGGCTCCTTCATTATGTTACTCGTTTGGATTTTTTTTTATCCACCTTCATTCTAGGCTGTGGAGTTTCTCAGACTATGTCATTGGTCCCTTTGTTTTTTATTCAGGGAAAACTGAGTTCTCATCTTTACTTGTGGCTTTAAGTTCCAGCTATATGCGAAAGATTCAAAATCGTTCCCTTATATCTTATGTCTCAACTCTGATAAAGTCACATCTTTATTTTGAAGATTCAAAAGCATTTACAAATTAACATGTCCAAATTTGGCTAGTAATATTCCACAGGAATATTATCTCAGTAAATGGTACCACTTATTTCACTCATTAAGTAGGTATTAATTCAGCATCTGCTATATAAAAGGCATTGATTTAGGCCCTAGTAATAGCTTTAAACAAAACAAAAACTTTGCCTTTACACTCAATATACCCAATAGCTCAAGTTATGCAATTAGGAATCTCTTGAGAATTTTTTCTCATTAACCTTATAGATTTAACCTCCAATATGATATCAAGTTAGGCTGCTTATCTAGTCTTCCATTACTACCACAGTAGCTCAAGATCCCACTTTAAACTTTTCAATGGTTCCTCATTTCACCTGTGCCAAGTTCCTACTAAGACTTTAAAGATCCAGTAAAATTTAACCCCTACTCATGGGATAGAAAGAAGAAGGATGTAAGAAAGAAAGTGATGGGAGGCCTTTTCTTCTCTTTTCTTTTTCTTTTCCCTTTATGGAAACCTAGATAATTTTCTAATTGTATGTTTTTCTGATTCTTTCTCACTATCATGATATATTCTTTTGTGGATTTCCCTTACTTGTTATTGAATAATTGTTAACACATATTGTGTCCTAGTTACTATATAGGCTAAACTTCTGTTATAAGAACACTCCAAAATTCTTAATGAAACAAAAATGTCTCTCCCATGGAAGAGACCAGAGATGAGTCTTTTATGACTGTTGAAGTAACTCTATCATCCCTGATGTGAGGCTTTCATGTTCAGGTTCATGATGGCTCTTCCATTGTTGCCTTTCTGGTGGGATAGGAGAAATAGGAAGTGGAGAGAAAGAAACTTTCATTTTTAAATGACACCATCCGAAAGTTGCACAAGCATTCCATTGGCCTAAACTTAATTATAGTTAATAGCTAGCTATAATAAGATGTTGGAAAATGTAGCTTCAGTTGGCTAACAGTCTTGCAGCTAAAACATATTGGAGGAATGAGCTGATGTTCCAACATCAAAAGAATGGTATCTTTGGGCTGTTGGGATGACACCAAATAAAAGAATAGTTTAGGAAAGTAGGTGTACTATTTGAAAGATGTGCTTTAGTGAAGACGCCATTCATATATTTGCTTTTGATTTGTTTCTTACTTGTTTTGAAGAAATTGTCACTGAGATCGTGATCAAAAAGCATTCCCTAAACATGGCCTTGAGACAAGTAACTTAAAAATAAGTATTCTCTTCTATATAAGAGAATATCTTTAATAAACACTTTAATGTTGTGGTAATAAGTGATTTTATTCATAAACAATGCTACTCACTAAAACATTAATATTAATTATAAAAATAGCTATTTTTTGAGCAGCTTCTACTCTAGGCACTCAATTCATTTAATACAGTAATGATTACTATTACTAAAAGATTGTAAAATAAAAACCTCAAAGTTAAACTAATGGAAACTGTGGACTTTGGGTGCTAATGATATATCAGTTGAAGTATGTGACAAATGTATTACTCTGGTGGGCATATTGATAACAGAGGAAGCTATGTATGGATTAGGGACAGACGGTATATAGGAAATCTCCGTAACTTTCTCTCCATTTTACTGTGAACCGGAAACTGCTCAAAAAAAGAAAATCTTTTTTTTTTTTGGAAATTGACAAACAGATTCTAAAATATATATGTAAATGCAAAGAACCTAGAGTATCCAAAACTACTTTTAAGATGAAGATCAATACTACCTGATTTCGAGATTTATTTCTAAACTACCAAGACAGTGTTATTGACATAAAATAGATGAATAGTGGAACAGAATAGAGAGTATATAAATAGCCCTAATCACACATGGATGACCAATTTCCAACAAAGGTGCAAAGACAATCCAGTGATATAAAGGCTTTTCAACAAATGAGAGTGGAATAATTGGATATTCATATATTGAAAAATGAACTCAAATATAAACCTCACACCATGTACAATAAGGAACTGAGAATGAATCATAGATCCAACTGTAATACCTAAAATTTTACAAATTGTAGGGAAAAATTGGGGAAAACATGTGTGACTTTGCCGTAGGTAAATAATATTTTAACTATAATATATAAAACATGATCCATAGAAGAGCAAACTGATAAATAAGATTTAATCAAAATTTTAAGCTTCCAGTTTGCAATAGATACTGTTAAAAGAATGAACAAACAAATTACAGACTGCAAGGAAATTAAATAGTTTATTTTCAGTTCCAAACATATAGTATCTCCTTCTTCAATATCATCATCATCATGGTCATCATAATCATCTAAAATCTTCCATTTATTTCTTAACATATTCCTTGGACCATGCTAAATGTTTTATGTGAATTATTTCATTAAATCCTATTAGAAGTCCTATAAGGAAAATATAATATTCTTCATTTCACACATGAGTAAAGAGAAGGATTTGGTAAAGAGCTAAAGCTTTGGGTTGAAAAGCAAAATCATCTGCATGTGAATGTGTATTTAGTCTTTACTTCCTCTACCACTCAACTAAATAAAACCCACAATTGTTGGATTCTGTAAAAATTATCGAATCAATGAATTGAACAAAGATTGGCATCAGCCACTCAACAAGTCAACGAAAACGAAACTCAGTGATTGAACTGCAGCCGGCTGACTAGCCCAGAGCCTGTTGTTTTATGTATGTCAATCCTAAATATCCAGCTTATCTCTTATGTGCCCCTCCCTCTCTCACTCCTACACTGCCAATACAATCTTTCTTTCCCAGCCTTTCTTTAGAAACCACTGCCGAATTGCCATTTAAGAGGAATTTTAATACCCTAAACATCACTTACTTATCAGTACATCAGTACATCGCAATACTTTAACAGGTCTTCACTAGATTTTAAATGTACATATACAAATATCCTGAAAAATGGAAGTTGCTAACTTTTGTGGTTTTTGTTCTCCCGGCCCTATTTAGAAATAAATGTTCATTCAAATGTATATTCTTTGCCAAGAAAAAAAAAATAGAAGAATTCATAAAATTGGATCAATTTAGACTAAATTCTTCCAAGAGAGTTTTGGAAGATGCAATTAAGATAAATACAATTATAATTTCTTAGTGACTACTATTATGAATAAAATTATTTAGAAAATATGACTATGCCCAGATGGTTTGTATTTACTTCTCACTCTCTTCAGCGGTTTCTGCCTTTTTAATGTGTTAACACAATGTGAATTTCACTTCACTAATGGAGTCAAATCTGAAGAAATAAGAAATAATATCTTTTAATTATGCCAAAAGACTCTCCCAAATTAGCCCATCTTCCAAATAGCATCTACTTTAGTTTCATATTTAGACTCTCAGCAGTTTTAAATTATATCTATGGCAGTGTGAACTGCATTACTTTTGTATATTCTGTAAAATATTGGCTGACTTCCCCAAGTGAAAATCTCTTTCTCTCTTTGTTTAACAGTATCCAAGTAATTAGAATGAATTTTTCCTTCAATTTCATTTAATCTTTCTGAAGGTGTTTTTTTATATGACCGAAAAATAAGGTGTTCAGTGTTCTCACGCATTAAAATATCTTAGTAGAAACTTTCACATTTGCTAAATAGGTTTTATATTTCCAGCTTTATATTTATTTCATTAAAGCTTAGACTAATTCCCAAAATAAAAGAGAAAATTAGTTGTCTTCTTTTGGAATGCATGTGAGCAAAGAGTTACCACAGAATTCCCACAGAAGCGTCAGATTTTCTCTTCTTAAATTCAGCCACGTTAGACGTCTTCCAAGTCAGTATGCCAGGTAGAAAGTAACAGAGGAATTACTGAAAACATTTCAAAGGGAGATAGCTTATACTTCCCGAATGGACTGCATACGGCTGAAAACATTAAAAGGCTAATTTATTACTTACAAGAATCAAACTAACTAACTAACTAACTAACTAAATAAATAAAATAAATCCTTAGGAGATATATAGGCAAAACATATGAGCAATTTGACATGAAAAATATATGTAAATATAAGGGAACTTGTTTAATATCATCAATAATCCAATTAAAACAATGATTAGATTAATCTCCAATATGCTAAATTAACACATTAATAATAATGCTTAATACGGGTAAGAATGTGGCGAAACTACTATGTGATCATTGGAGCATACAGCCCTTCATTTTTCAAGACATTTTTTGAACACATACTATGTGCTAGGACTTGGTGACACATCAGTGAACAGGAGCAGTAAAGTTCCTGCTGTCATGGAAAATGTCCATTTGGGCAAAATGTTAAATAACTAAATAAGAAGAGTTACAAGTTTCCTTCCATCTTAAAATATACCTTTTGCCTATTTTAATTCAAATAAGCTTTAGAAATTAGAAATGTATTTCTGAAATTGGATTGAGTCTTACAGTCATATATTGGATATGTTTATAACCCATAAATCAAGATTTTCTCTTCTGCAGATATTAATGATACTGATTAGTTAATGATTTGAGGAATTACTTGGTTTCTCCAAAAGAATTCAAAGAATAATCAAAATTATGGGCAGAGAAAATGTTTATGGTCTTAATACTTAAGTGACTCTAATGTTCTCATTTGTCATCCATTTAGACCCTAAGATAATTCAGATAAACAATGAGACATAGAAAAGAATGTGGAAAAATGTATACAATTTGTGAGAGCAATGGTTTAATCATGATATTCCCCCAGTTCGTTTTGCTAATTTTATAATGTTCTCTGAGGAGCACATTATTAAAATTTGAACTTTCCATAGGCCATTAATTTTGAGATTCTGAGCCCTAAAGAATCAAATCCTCAGCCACCTACTTTGAGAGGCGTTATCTGCATGAGTTAAAGCCCTGAGTCTGAGGTCGAGCATCTTTGCACTGAAATCCTAGCTCTCACATTTGTTTTGTGACTCTAGGCAAAATACTTTCTAACCTTAGTGGTCTTATTTGTTTTTAACTATACTATAGCAATAATAACAATAATGTAAGCTGCCCGAGACAGACAGGGACTTTAGCTTCGTTTTTTACTGTGCTTAGAATGGGGCATGGCAGATCATAGGTGCTCAGTTAAATAAAATAATTAATGAATGAACAGTACTGTGTAGCTCATAACATTCATGTAGAAATTCAATCATACTGTTAATTAAAATTAAACAGTAGTTTATTTTCTACAAAATCGCATTTATTTTGTGGCCTCTGGGTTTTAGGGTACATTTATATTCCTGAGTATGTCATTATGTATTGGTAAAGAATGTGTACAGGAGTTAATTGAGTTTGTTTTTGTGATTGTGTAGATACACCAGTTTTGAATTCTTGAAGAAAATATGCAATGACAAGACATAATTTTAATCACTACAGTTCATTGACATGTTACACTCAAGTGGTAGAGCAATACATGTCTGTCATACTTAGGACCAGCAGGAGATTTTAGCAATAAAGATACCCATCATCTTAATGGAGGTTATTCATACTCTACAAAAATAAAAATTCCTTTTTGTGAAATACATAAGCTTTTTAAAAAAGACACATTATAGAAATAATCTTTGCAGCATGGTTTAAAAATGTAACAATCTATGTTTTAATCTTCTTTAGATCTACACTCACTGTCTAAGCCTAAATTTAAACATAAGCCGTCATCTTTCGTTTTCATATTTCTATTGTGTCAGTGTAACTTATAAAGTCTTATGGAAGTACATTTCATGATATTCAGTTAAATGTTAAATATGAATACATTCAAACACCCTATATATAAATCTGTTCTATAGGGATAAATGTACGCAGATGTGTGTGTATGTAAGTATGTATGTATATTATATATACAAAGTATATGTGATATATCATATATATACACATAATATATGCATACAGGCCATTTATATAATGTATAATGCATATGTGTATCTGCATATGTAATTATATGTATGTTTACTAAAGCCGTGAAACCTGAAAAATGTAAATACACATTATTAGAGGAGGAATAAAACTAATTTCAGAATGCCTACTCTTTGGAATAATATGTGGCCAGCAAGACAAATAATATAAACATAAGCATTCCATGTTCCAAAACAGAAAAAAAACAAATATAAAAGGAATATATGTATCACATGTGCATATATATACATATGTATAAACATATTCTATTTCCTTATAAAATTATTTTATTCATCGATAATATCTATATTATGTGGAGATGATAAATAAACTTGCAAATGTGAAACTATATGTGTATCATTTGGATGGGTAGATGTGTGAGTGAGCTTTGATGTAAATTCCTGACCCTTAGCTTGCTCTTTTTCTGAATGAGTGAATGTTTTAGAGAGAATATTTTCACATATACCTAAGCAATTAAAAAAAGAACCAACCATATCACTATTAGTATTACCCTGTAGAACATTAAGTTATTGATTCAATAAACTAAATGCATCTATTATTCATGAAAAAATGGCCCTCGCTTAACTCTCAGTCTGTTTTGGCAGATCAGGAAGCATTTAAACTACCCTTCCCACTCCTCTAGATTTAGCCTCTTTCCTTGGCTCATATCCTGTTTGAATAGGGAAGTACACAGTAGGAAGGGGAGTTTTATGTTTCCTATATTTTAATTTAAGAAGTCTTTGGGGCACTTAAATTTTATTAATCTATCAATCATATTGTGGAGTGAGAGTCAAGGTATTGATTGTCAGTTTTAAAATTCAGTAATTCTGTTTATCAAAATATATATTTATCTTCCTACTCTGTGTTCTTTACTATATGAAAAGAAAGCTTTATATTAGTCGTTCACAAAGTTAGTATTCATTACTTATGGCTTCTGAAAACATGGCTTTTTGAGCTCCACTCTTAGTGTCTATGATTAAGCCTTTCTGGGTTGGAATGGGTTAGTCTGCACTTCTAATAAGTCCCAAGATGATGCTGAGATTGAATTCAGGCACCATACTTTGACAATGAATGGAATAAGTAAAAGAGAAGAGAGAATTCCAGACTTTACGGAACGTAGAATCTAATTAGGATTGTATTCATTTCCTATTGTTGCTATAACAAATTACTGTAAATTAGTAGTTTTAAACAACATACATTTGTTATCTTACAGTTCTTGAGGTCAAAAGTCTAAAGTAGGTTGGCCATACTGTGTACCTTCTGGAGGATCTAGGGGAGATTGTTTCCATACTTTTTCCAGTTTATAGAGACTGCCTGCATTCCTTGGCCAATAGCCACCTCTTCAAGATACAGTGTCTTCAAATATCTCCTCTGCTTTTGTCATCAAATCTCCTCCTCTGACTCTGACTCTTCTGCCTTTCTAATAAGGAACCCTATGATTACTTGGGATCTACCCAGACAATTTAGGATAATCTTCCAATGTCAAAGTCCTTAGATTGTGAGAGTTCTGTAAAACAGCATATTCAGAGATTCTCAGGATTAGAATGTGGACGTAACATAAATCTGAAGCATAGAAAATCTTACTTGTAGGTGGCAACTTGGAGGCAGCACTAAACAAAAAGCAAAAAAATTATCAGCCATCTAGTTCTGACTTTCAACGAACCAGCCAACCAACCAAATGTACAACCTTGGCTAAATAAATAGATCTTTTTGAACTTTTGAACACATCTCATTGCGAATGGAGTGATTGATATAGTTATTTCTAAAATGCCTGATAGTTCTTAATGTTGTAATTCTATAACTGGAGGCTAGCTCATGTGTGTGTGTGTGTGTGTGTGTGTGTGTGTGTGTGTGTGTGTATTTTTTTATGACAGTCATGGGACAAAATAGGTGCTGGTTTAAAAAATGCAAATAGTTCAGATTTCAGGATTTTAGATTTCAGAAATTCAAATAGGAAGAGGATTCCATCAAAGAATCTAATTCAGTGTTGGTAATGCCATACATAAGCAGACATGTTAACATTTTTCTTGTAGTGAAATTTGTTTTACTAAATATCTAAGGGAATGCAATGTTCCAAAAAGCATCCAAAACTGCTCATTTAAACATGTTGATTTATTAATGCAAAATCTAAGGTTTTACTGTTTCCACTCAAATATGCGTAAATGTAAGGTTTCCTATAGCAATAAAATGGTGTTTTCAGTATATTTTAACACCTATGAAGCACCACTAGGGGGCAGGGTTATTTCTTAATTCTACTTAGATTGATTCCCTTAATTATGGGATTAACAAAATAATGGCATCATACTTACATTTTTGATAATTTTTATTGAAAGGCAATTTCTACACAATGGCATTTTTAGATTGATTTCATTCTGGTGATTAAGGCATCCTTAATTTAAGGACTGACGCTCTTTTAAGTTTAAACAATTCCTGAATTGTTTAACATGGGTAAAGACTTTTTTTCCAGTCAAGAACAGCAAGGAAAATAATAGTGGGATTATAAGACATTGTTAAAATAGTATTTTACATTGAACGAGACATTAAACAGTTTTTTATTTGTTTTTGTTTTTACTGGCCCTAAGGATAGGCATAGTAAGATGTGTTATTTTAGATACTATTTTCTTTGGAAACCGATCTGTATTCTCCTTTCCAGAAATTAATTACAAGACATTCTACGTGTTTATATCCTTACCTCTATCTCAGAATGTAAAACGTATGCCAGAATTGCCCTCATACTCTATTCCTTCATAAGACTTATGAGATCCTTGGGCACAAGTCCAAGATTTTGTCATCATTGTATTCTAGCATGCAAAATAGAATTGCCAGAGAGTAGATAGATACTCAATAGAAATTTGTGGCTGTATTATAATAATGGTAGGGGAAAAAAATCAATGAAAAATAAATTATTTACTATGGTAATATCTATAGTGTGTATTATTTTATTTTATTCAATTTTACATCAATATAGTATTGATTTTGAAATGATACATGGAGAAAAGTGAACCGACAACAACTCGGTTCTCAATTAAGTTCAATTCAGCAAGCATTTCTTGGGAACAAATATATTCCTTGCATTATGCCCAGTCATGGGCATAAAAAGATGAACGGAAAAAAAAAAAAAAAGTCTAAGCCCTTAAAGCACCAGTGCAAATAAAAGCACATAAAACAGATAACTTTAATCTTTGTAATTGAGATAAAAGATTTGGTCATCTTACAACTTGTCCTCAGGCCAGCTAAGGAAAAAATGTTTTGTTCAACTTTCGGATTGTGCCACCACACAAGGAATTGAAGAACAAATATTCTACCAAATTACTCGGGAACATAATAAGTTCAAGCTCTTTTATGAACTAATGTCATAATACATAGAATACTAATAAGCATTATAACATAGTGATTGGACAGCTCAAACAGGAGTGCACCTGGACAAGTGATAGTCTTTAAAAAATTCTTCTTTTGTAAAAGCAACTACAAACACTGTTCAGTTTTAACTATAGAAGATTACGCGATTTAAAAAGATCGGATTCTTCTTCATAAAGATTTGATGAAAACTTAGGCCAGATGTGACTAAGATTTTTATTTTTACCATAGCCTCTTTTTCTTAAATTATTTTCTGTCATTTGCTAGAATTCATGAATCTATGATGTTCAGTTTCACACACTCTTTCCTATTATTAGGATATATTCTTGTATCAGAGCTATGTCTACTTTTAATTGCTTTGTGTTTATATTTTAAGGTATAACAGATTTCTTCCAGATATTTCTCTTTATGTTAGATCTCATTCTGATTTTTTTTTAAATTCTGGAAAATTAATATAGCATATATGTGAAGTAGTAGTCCATAATGACTACTCTAAACAAAAACTAAAGTGAAAATTGATCAGTCTAAACAGATAGAAGGAGGGAATAAAAGAGTATCTTATCAATGGAGAATCTTCTTATTAAAGGAGCAGGTCAAGTCTACTGGGAAAACGAAAGAAAGAGCTGTAAGGGTAAAATATTATAATCAGAGAGGAATGTTATGATTTCAGAGTTAATTAGCTCTCTGATTAAAAGAAAAAAAAATCTTTCTCTCTCCTGCCAATACGTCTTTATAGAGTGAGAGAGACGTCCTCAGGATGACTTAAGTGTCTCCGCTCTCAATTTCAAGGACCGTACTTAATCCTGACCCTATTTCACCACGTTCTTTACAAGCAGGAGTTAAAACTGTCCCTTGATATCCTCAAGTACTTTGATTTTAAAATATATATATAATATATAAAATTAATGATATCATTAGCATATTATATACATAATATATAATTAATGATATGTATGAATATATAATGGAAGTTATTTAAACTTGACGGTTTCTTTCCTTTTGCTGAATTTTCCTGTAGCATGTAGGAGACATCTACTTTCCTAATTATTATTTGTGAACGTGGAATGATTGCTCTCATCCTCGAGTGCACTCACTAATATAGGAGGGTAAATATTTAAAGCAATACATAGGGATTTAGCCTTGTGATTCACATTATTGTGAAGGAATATAAATATGTATGGTATATTTATCCCATGATTTTTGTCTTGGGATTCAGTATAATGAAACAAACAACTCTTTAAAAAAGTTATATACAGCCTTGAATAAAACTGTAACTTAACGTGATGTAGAAGATATTATGTCTTCCCACTGCCATAGAATGCACTAAAATATCATCAGTCTATATGTAGCCAACATTTTTGAAAGACAGACAAACTTAAAGCAAGGCTATGAGTAATCCATAAGTGGTTTAAAGAAATATGATTATTTAAAAAGAACGAACAAAATGGAAAAATAGAGAACGAGTTCATTATAATTCCCTACTTTATTCCATTAACACGGAAAGCCAACGCAATACATTTAACTAACTTTTAACGCAGTACTTTACACACTCTGCCAGTGTAGAAATCTAAGCAAATTAATCTTAATGGTAAGTTCTAAAGATGTTTCATGTTAGCAGAAGATAAACGTAAGTTATCATAGCATAACCTCTATTTTTAGGATAAGAAAATCATGTCATTTTTACTTTCTCTGTTTTTTTTTTGTTGTTGTTGCTTTAATTCACTGCCATGACTTGAAGGGATTAAAAGTTCTGTCTTTTAAATATAAGAAAACAATAGCTCTTCAGAGACCAGCTCAGACATTGACATTATTCTCCTTGCTGTGAAAGTGGCTGCTCTTAAAAATATTTCTAGTTCTACAACTGAGCTGGGTTTATATAAATTCTCTTAGGTAAGAAAAATACCCCTGTGTTGGAAAGATGCTTGCAAGAGTGTGTTCTGTCAGGGGTTGCCTATCTTGCTTGGTGTGATTCAGGGAGCAAGGTAAGAGTTCTTTCTTACCAAATGCCTTCCCCCCACCGGTAAGCAAGCCTCTTCTGGCATCTGCCTACCATGTGCCCGTTATTTCTCTTGCCCTTATCATACTGTGTTATAATTATTTATGTAGCTACCTTTTCCACTAGATAGTAAACTCTTAGATTTAAGGAACATATTTTAAATCTATATGTCTCCAATACGTCACGCTATTTTTGACACCAAATTCTACTTGATATATCTTTGACAATTTATGTAATTGTCACCAAGGTTTGTCTGTATTTGTAACCCTTTCCTGAGTTCTATTAGAAAACATGACTTAGTTATGAACCTTCATTTTTATGAAAATTAACATTCCCTTGAATAAACCTAACTCCCTCTTGTAGAACACAAAGGACTGTCTAAATAAAATTTCAAGCCGTTCTATGCTGTTGTAATTCAGGTTTTACATAGTCAATTATCACAAAAAAAATAGATTTGCCCAGTTGACTCTAATGGGATTTCAATTCTCAGAATGTTTTTAATCAAACACTCTTCTTTAATTTACCAGTGAAGTGATCTGTAGCACATTGTGTGCGTGCGTGCACGCGTGCGTGCATGTGTGTGTGTGTGTGTGTGTGTGTGTGTGTGTGTTTTGCCTGGACAGAGTTATAGTGTCTGTAAATTAATGAACAAACAGCATTATTCCTTTAGAATAACAGAGTTGGTAGAAAATATTGGAAATATTAAGTTACTAAAACACTTTATTTACTAGCAGAGGAAAAGTAAAGACTATATATGTGTAGTTGTAGCCTTGGGGAAATACATTAGGAGTCAGTAGAAGGGCATTGAAACTGCCAAAGCCCGTAGTCTGTGTATGTGAGTTAGCGTAAAAGACAAACACACTTACGACCAGGCATTGGTTTATAAACACCACTCACCACTGAAAGTGACCAGCACTCCTTGTAGAAATGATTGATTTCAAGGCTAAGGCAGGGAAATACAGGATGAGCCTGCATGTCTTATTTGTCAGAAAGTAGAAAATATCTTTATTTTTCAGAAATAAAGACTACCCTATCAAAAAAATGGTAGATATCAAAAGGGCACAGCACACAGGTTAAAGAGGGTCACACTTATGATTCACTCTCAACAGATATAAGCAGAAATCAGCTGAAGTCTTATTTATTCACATGTCTGGTGGTTGATTCTGGCTGTTGGCTCAGAACCCAGAATCTCACTGTGGACACTCCACATTGACACTTGAGCTTTCTCACAGCATAGTGTCCAGGTCCTAATAGTGAGTGTCCCAGGAGAATGAAGCAGAAGTTTTATCATCATTTATGAAATCGCAGAACCTCCCCAGATTTAAGGGAAGGGAATAAAGATTCCCCTACTTTCTCCTCTGATAGGACAAAACCACACATTTGATAGGAGGAATGTCAAACTTTATGAGAAGAGCATGTGAGCCGGAAGAGAGATATTCTGTTGCTATCATCCTTAGAAAGTAAAATCTGCCTCATGTGTAATGATAATTAACTGATTTTGATAGTTGTGTTATGGCTTTATAAGACTGTCACCTTATGTGTAGAAAATCATAGTAAACATTCAGAGTGATGAGACATTATGTTGATGATGCATTTACCCACAAATGATTCAGGATAAATTTTTAATTGAAATGTTCTGTTCTTACTAATTTTCTGAAAGTTTTTCATTGTTTCAAAACAAAGAAGCAAACACATCTAAAAATATAAATGGAAATTTTTATAGGAGAGTTCCAGATTTTCCCCCATTTAAGATCCATGTTTTTATTGAAGTTAAAAAAAAAAAATTGTAAAATTGTAACCAAACAGAAACTACTTTGATAGAGACAATTTTGTAAAATGAAAATAGAGAAAACTGGTTAAGAATTTACTTGTGTGTGTGCAGTGGGTAGGGGTAGATTGCTATTTATAGGAGACGATTAAGTTATAATGGCTCTAATTCAGTGTGGATATTTGAATCAGATGTATCATGATAATCAACCATAGACATACTTACTCCCTACCACACCCTCACCAAGACATGTGGAAATGCATAGAAGAGTTTTGGGTTGTCACGATGAATGAGGAAGTACTATTAGAATTTAGTGAGTAGGGAATGTAAAGGCAAATATCTTTCTCTGAGAAATGAATCATGTATTCAAAATGCTGCCCTTGAAATATATTGGCCAGATGAATACCAGCTGCGTGAATAAGTAAATTAAATGGGAAAGCTATATGATTATATTTTAAATAATTAGAATTATTTTTCATAGAGCAATAGAAGTAGAATATTATTTTTATGATGTGTAATCAGGCATTAATAACAGAAACATAATTACAATTAATAATTTAATTATTCAGGCTCAAAAGTTGGAGTTTGGAGTTTGGCACTTTTATTACTATAACAACATTGGACACTGAATCATAGTTGTTGGAGGCACAGGTTTTATGGGCAGATGTTGTCTTTATTACTTACTAGTTTTGTGACCTTGAGCACATTACTTATTTGCTTTTATTTTCCTGTAAAATAGGGTTGGCACCTTATTGTATTGCTGTAAGATAATGGCTCTCAAGTACTTAGCTCAATAAGTTCTTATATATTCAATACATGGAAAATGCTAATATGAATGACGGTGGTGGTGACAGTGATGGCAGGAATGGTAAAGAGAAGACTTCTTAAGTTTTATCTGCAAAGGAGAGCTTACCTGTTGATTTACAGAAACACCATAGTACTCCTGAGTGGGAGAGTTGGGTTTTCAGCTCCTTCTTCATGAAGAAAATAGCCTTAGCCTATCCTGGCAGTAAAGTTTTCAAACACTCTTTTTTTTTCCTATTCTGCAGAAAACAAACTGGCTTTTTAAAGATAATATAAATATAAAAAAGATTAAAGAAAATATTTTTTAGATTAGAAAGACAGAATTAAAGAATCACACATCAAAATTATCTTTTTAGCTCTAAAGCTTAAGTGTTGCTTGAAATCCCTAAATGGAGGAGAAATTATAATTGCCATGAGAACAGAAATATAGTGATACCAATATATGTAATATTAAATTTAATACCAGCCACATCATAAAGTAAAAAGAAAAAAGTTAATTTTAACAACATATTTTTAATCTAATGTTATCAAAATATTATTTCAACATGTAATAAATAGTAAAAATTATTAGGATTTTTTGTCTTTCTTTGAATAAGTCTTTAAAATCTGAAATGTGTTTTATAGTTAGAGCACATCTCAATTGGATGAGCCGCATGTTCTCTGTATCTGAGTCTGTTCCCATTTTATTTTTTCGTTTATTTAGTTCTTTAGATTCCCTGATTAAGTGAGATCATATGGTATTTGTCTTTCTGTGTGTGACTTATTTCTTATTATAATAACCTCTAGATTCATCCATGTTGTTGCAAATGGTAATATTTAATTTTTATGGCTGAGTAATATTCCATTTTATATATGTACTACCTCTTCTTTACTTAATCGTCTATTGATGGGCACTGAGGTTGCTTCCATATCTTTGCTATTGTAAACAGCACTGCGGGGAACATAGGGGTGCATGTATCTTTTCAAATTAGGGTTTTAGTCATAAGATAATTCTATTTTTAATTTATTAAGGAACCTCTAAACAGTTTTCCATAGTGACTATACCAATTTGCAATCCCACCACCAGTGCACAAAGGTTTCCTTTTCTCCACATCCTTGCCAACATTTGTCGTTTGTTGATTTATGATGATAGCCATTCTGAGAGGTGTGAGGTGATGTTTCATTGTGGTTTTAATTTGCATTTCTCTGGTGATTAGTGATCTTGAGCATCTTTTCAAATGTCTATTGGCCATCTATATGTCCTCTTTGGAGAAATACCTATTTGGATCTTCTGCCCATTTTTAAATTGGATTGTTAGTTTTTTGTTGAGTTGTATGAATTCTTTATAAATGTTGCATATTAACCCTTTATCTGATGTATCAGAGGCAAACATCTTCTCCCATTCAATGGATTGTCTTTTTGTTTTGTTGATTGGTTTCCTTTGCTGTGCAAAAAACTTTTTAGTTTGATATAGTCTCATTTGTTTATTTTTTTGTTTGTTTACCTTGTCTGATGAGATATATCAGAAAAAAATATTGCTAAAAACAGTGTCAGAGTTTTCTGCCTATGTTTTCATTTAGGAGTTTTACAGTTTTAGGTCTTATATTTAAGTCTTTAATCCATTTTGATTTTATTCTTGTATATGGTATAAAAAGGTGGTCTAGTTGTTGGGTGTTTTTTTTTTTTGCATGTTTTTTTTTTCAGGTTTCCCAATACCATTTGTTGAAGAGACTGTCTTTACCCCACTGTTTGTTTTTGCTTCCTTTGTCATGAGTTAAGTGACCATCTGGATGTGGGTTTATTTCTGGATTCTCTATTCTGTTCCATTGATCTATGTGTCTGTTTTTGTGCCAGTACCATGCTATTTTGATTATTATAGCCTTGTAGTATAGTTTGATATCAGGTAGTGTGGTACCTACTCCTTTGTTCTTTCTCAAGATTGCTTTGACTATCTTTTATAGCTCCTTATTAATTTTAAGATTATTTGTTCTAGCACTGTGAAAAATGCCATTTGTATTTTGATTGGGAATGCACTGAATCTATAAATTGCTTTGGGTGGTATGGATATTTTAATGATGTTAATTCTTTCTCTCCATGAATTTATCAACTGACTGCCTCCTAAAGTTTATTTGAATGATACTAGGTCGCAGGATAATACCAATCTATAATTTACTAAAATATTTAACCAAGAAATCATCTCATTAGCAGCAAATGGAGGACAGGAAGAGCAACCGTATCTATTTAAATGAGTACTGAGGTATGGGTTCAAACAGAAGTGAGGCTGGAGTGTATTTAATATGAACAGAGTTAAGTGCTTTATACAAATTTGATTATTTAACCTTTATAATAACTCTTAATGGAGAGTACTTTATATAGGAAATTGGAGGTATGGGGAAGTAAAGATAATTGCCCAGGTCATGTAGCTAGTAGAAGGTATAGCCAGGATTCAGACTCGGATTAGTCAGATCCTAGTGTCAGTGACCTTAATATCTAGGCTACCTGTCAAAAATATGAAATTGTTTCATTCATGAGCCTACCTCTTATTCAGTTATTTCTAATGTATACACATTTTGGGATATGTCATATTAAAGAATTTTATGATCTAGTAGATTAACTACATATGAATAAAATTTAAATTTATTTTCAAGCTTAGTACCCTTAAAATTATATACCTCTACCAAATTGAAGAAAATATTCTTTTACTAGTACCCAGTAGCCCTCATCTCTATTAGCCTCTGGAATCTCTCAAGATTGTTTTGTTTGTGACCACTCTGGATTCTGTATGCTCTTCCTCTCTGTGTGACTAATGCTATGTTTTCCCCAACTTTGAAACTAAATGAAATTTAGTATTCCAATTCCCCTCTGTGACTTTGAACTGATGTCTTCTGTTCTGAACCAGTGGAGAATAACGACAGGCAGTAGAATTTCTGTATGTCCCAAACTATCCTCACTCATTCTGTTGGCTGCGTCAGATTCTCTTGCTGGCATTTCACTATGCCCCTAGAACTACAGCCGTAAACAGAATAATATCCAGTGCACTGCACCCATCAATTCATGCACACACGTCTAGTCACTCATCCAGGACTCATGGGGGTAATGAAGTAGTTCTCTGTCATCTCAGCAATAGACCCCCATTTATTTCAGAACAATAAAACTGACAGTACTACCAAAAGATCATTCTGTTTTGAAGACTTTACTGACTGATGTCAATCTTGTTACTGTTTTTCTTCTTTTCCTTTTAACTTATGACCATACCTTAGTTTGAAAATCTGTGTTCTGTCTAAATGCTGTATGTATAAAAAGTGTTTACTGAATATATGACTCAAGGCAATAGGGATCTGCAACTTTACTTAACAGCAGATGCTCTGTTACTTTCCTGATCAGCCTCTTTCTTGTTAGATTTAGCCGGGACCAGATAGCAGCTTTTTTTTTTTTTTTCTTAATTAGTACAGGATACAAGATCTACTTTTGATGCATGTAAATCAAGCTGTCACAGAAATTAATACCTGAAAGTGATCATTTTATCTTAGTATAAAAATAAGTGCTGAGAAGTAATCTCTGTAGCTGATAAAACAAGTAATCAGTAGATTATCTGAATATTCCAATCTCATAAGAAACAAATCAGATTTCCATTGGGGTGAATGATCTTAGTAAGGAGTTCTGCACTTTAGAAGGCTCCCTACCTCCTTGTGGTCCACTTCACTATAGAGCAAAAACAGTAAGATATGATTTTTCCAAACTGCTTCTGCTTCTATCTTCCACTGTTCCAATTGTAGATACTGGTAGTCTTGCTGTGGTGACATGGCTACTTAAAATTATCAACTGCACACACCTGTATTAAAGCATTTAGAAAGAAAAAGGGGAAAGAGCACATGACAAGTAGTTGCTATTGTGAAACATTTTGGTGAAAGTAAGCAGTAAAATAGAGTTAGTTGATTGCTTACAAATACAGTGGAGAACTTGTAAAAATGGAATGATTAGCTCAGGGTCATACATCCTCAACTCAGTCTTAAGGGATTAGAAAACTTCTATGACTGACCTTTAAGGAACTCTGTTTCTTATAATGACATGGTTGAGATTTCTGAAAACTAAAGTCTATTCCTGCAGGTAGCCGAATTACAATGCAAATTAAATTCCCTTGCTCATAGGATCCCTAATTTAGATATAGGGCATTGATTGGGAAAGACTTAGTTTCTAAAAACTGGAGTGGGAACATACAGGCAGTTTTTCATGAAGTTGGGAACCTTAATCCCTTAAATAAATTCTACTGAGCCTCATTTGGTATAAGAGGAACCCCTTCCTCTGTTTCAGGAAGTTAGCCTTCCCTTGCACAAAGATCTTGTAATGTCGATTTGTAAATACTGTTGATCCTCCTCAGGAAGATCATACTTCTAGATATATAACTAATTTAAGTCCCGATTTATCCCAGAGGATGAATTACAAAGTATGAACCATTGGTACTGTAATACACACCAATATCATTACATTATTTTCTCAGTTTAGATAGACAGAAATCTGGGGAAAATATTGTAGAAATGAGTCCTAAGGATATTGGGTTCCATTGGAAAGAATATAATGTTTTAGCTGGCTGAATTTATCGATGTGAGATTCTCAAGTGAATCTTTTAGCTCAAATAGAAAGCAGTGGTTCTAACAGTTTGATGTTGATTGACGTACAGACCCAAATGAACTCTATACTAGAGAAAACTAACATGCCAGAACATCAGAGGAAGTTATTCAAAAGTTTAGGGAGACTGGAGTGCTAGATATGATTCATCATGTAAATGTTGCCTGCACTTCCTTTAATATATTCCCACAGAAGGGCCTAGAAGATACAACTTCGTGAGGGGAACTTTGAAAAGCTGTGTTATAGCTCTTCATTCTTTTTTTTTCTCTCCCTTACTCAGATTCCTTATGTATGTATGTATGTATGTATGTATTTATTATTTTGATTTTTTTAATTTTTGTATTAAAATATAGTTGATATACATTATATTAGTACAACATAGCGATTCAACATTTATATACCTTACAATGGGATCACCAGGATGAGTCTAATAACCATCTGCCACCATTATTGCGATATTGTTGACTATTTTTCCTAAGCTGTACATTACTTCCTTGTGACTTATTTATTTTACAAATAGCACCATTATCCTCTCTGGTGACCATTAGTTTGTTCTCTGTATCTATGAGTCTGTCTCTGTTTTGTTTTGTTTCTTTGTTTTGTTTTGTTTTTAGTTTCCACATATAAGTGAAATCGTATGGTATTCGTCTTTCTCTGTCTGATTTATTTCACTTAGCTTAATGTTCTCTATGTCCATTCATGTTACAAATGGCAAGATTTCATTCTTTTTATAGTTGAGCAATATTTTATTGTGTGTATGTGTGTGTGTGCCCTGCATTTTCTTTATCCATTTATCTTTCTTTGGACTTGACTCTGACTTGAATGAGTTCTATAGAGAATCTGAGCTCCTCAAACAATTCCATGATTATGCTGTTTCATGGACTCAAAGCCCTTTGAATGAAATAGAGATTTAATATCTTAGAGGAAGGACCAGGCAAACTACCCAGCCAAAATTGTATTACCTTCCTCCTAGCCTTCTCCCATTTTGCCTGAAACCATTTATCAGAATCTTTGCATTGAGTAGAGAAATTATAATTTAGAATAATTATCAAACATAAGTTTTCAACTGATACTTATACCTGAAGATCTAAAACTTCATTGTGATTATAGCAGGGACTTATGGAGGGAAATGATCAAGAGAGTTTTCACTTAAGTCCATTGCAAACAGGCCCATAACTCTGCTATACTGCTTGCTTTACCTCTCAACCTGCATGAAGGCCTCTTGGAGAGTTTCATGTTATCATTTGACTGAGGAACAACAACAGAAAAAATCAATCTTGAATTAGAGATGATACTGGACAGTTAAACTACACAAAAATAGATGTTTGCAGCTTGGCAGCCTAACTGCAGGGTGGCCCCGAAAGACAATGATGATGGCAAGTCTTTAGAGCAGACTGAACTTCAAGCAGTTCACTTCATTGTTCATCTTTATTGAAAGACAAGATGGCCATAGTTAGAGATCTAAAGGTATTTATGAGTGGTGGCTAGTATTTTGACTGAATGATCAGAGATTATAAGGATGATAATTGAAAATAGTGAAATGAACAACTGGGAAATATGTGGATAGACTGTGGATAGATCTCTCTAAATGGTCAAAGAATATGAGGATATTTGTGCTGCATGTGAGTGCTCACCAAATGACAGTCTCTTAGCAGAGAAGGATTTTAATATTTAGGTGGATAAGAAGGCCCATTCTTTGGATGCCAGTCAGCCTCTTACTCCAGCTAACCCGTTCATTTCTCAATGATCTCATGAATAATTTGGTACTGGAATCAGGAATGGAGCTTAAGTATGGGCTCAATGTGTGGTCTTCCACTTGCTAAAGCCAATCTGACTATAGCTATTGCTGAGTGGCAAACTTGCCAAAAGAAGAGGCTAACACTGAGATCCTGCCTCACTCCATTTCCTATAAGAGTTAGCCAAGTGTCTTATGTTGCATTGATTACAGAGGCTACTTCTATCATGAAAGGAGTGACTTTTTTTTCCTCACTATTAGACAGTCAGCATCTGGATTTGCCTTCCTTTCCCATAATGCTTTTGCCAAAATCTGTGGACTTACAGAATACCTAATTCATGGTAACAAAAAGGCATTTTATAACAACTGGAGGGCAATAACATCATCATGTTCATGGAATTCACTTCTCTCACCATTTTACCTTCATCTTGAAACGACTTGCTTGTTGGAACAGTAAAGTGGACTATTAAAGTTTAAGTTATGATACTATACTGTGATAATGTTTTCCAGGGTAGAATATATGTTTTAAATCAATGATTAAATTATACTGATGTTTTTGTTTGTTTGTTTATTTGTTGTCTCATAGTCATGACTCACAAGTCCAGCAGTTAAGTATCCTTTTTATTCTTACCTCTTGTATAAACGTTTGCTTTCCATCCCTGCAACTTTGAAGTCTGCTGATCTAAAGATTCCAGTTCCCAAGAGAAAATTATTCTACTAAGGGATTAAACCAATAGTTTCATTCAAATGAGAGTTAAAACTTCAACTAGCTTTTTTTGCGAACCATTAGGCAAAGGAGGTTAGGACTGGGGTAATTTAAGCTGACTCTCAGGGGATATAGAATTGCTACTATACAATATTGGTGAGAAGGGACATTTTTGGAATGCAGGAGTTCTCCTTGGGTTCCTCTCAGAATTCCCATGTCTTCTGATTAAAATCAGTAGAAAACTAACACAATCTAATTTTATAGAACTTCCAATGACTCAGATCCTTTAAGAATGAAGGTTTGGGACAACCCACCATGCAAGAAATCATGGCTAGTCAAGGAAATATGGAATGGCTAGTGGAAAAACTTTGGATATGACCAGTTACAGAGATACGCACTGCAATAATTATTAGTATTTCTTACTTATTGTTATATTATGTCTGTGCATATATTAATCAGTTTTTCTTCCCCTTTTCCAATATCCTTCCATCTAACATAAGATATGTTAATAGTAGTTTTTCTTGTAATCTCAGCATTTAAGTTATAAGATACCCAGAAGTATGACTCATCTGGAAGAACTTTCTTTTGGGAAAAACTTCCTCTTATGGGGGCATGCTTAGCATATTTTCTGTTGTATGAGGAGTATTTTCAGCATGTTAGGCAAAATTATGGGTTGTTCTTGTCTTTATTTTGAAGTCGTTTGGCAAAAGAATGTGTGGATGCAAATTTGTCAGGGAGTGGGCTTTAGTGAATTAATACTCTGAAAGTTTGGATAAGCTAATTCCCTTCACTATGTGGTCCTATGTTAGCGCTGTCATAAGAAGCACTCAAATGCTATTTGTAAGGCAAGGGAAAGCAGCAGCTCTATACTTTTACACTCTGAGGACCTGTCGAGGGTGCCTCGGTAGCTCTGGCGTGTTGTCACGGATTCGATAGCTCACCTTGTTGGTGTAAGTCAGTGCCTGCACCTTCGGCTCGCAGTTCTCCTAGCAGGTCACGCATAGCATCAGAGTAGGAGGTGGTGAAGGATAGGTGTGAGTTCTGCATTATCCTTTGGGTTCCATTTTGCCTTTATTCCTTTCCATATCTAGCTTTTTTATTTTTTTATTTTTTTTTATTTTTTAATCCTGCCTGGCTAAGCTTTAGTGAATCAAGGCGAACACTATATTTAGAGACATTAGCCCACGGAAACTGTTCTACAAACTCCCACAGTCGCTTAAGGTCTAATACTTATAATAAGTCACTTATTCCGTATCACTCGTCTCACTTACTTTTCTTTGTACTCTGACTGACACAAATGTCAGTGTAAATGTAGTGAATTCTGTAGTCTAGAGTCTTAAGAATTTGAATTGTGTGAAGTGTTCATTCAGCACACTGAAACCTTGAAAGTGACCAAGATAATGATAGACCTGCTTAAAAAGTATTAATGCCTCCTAAGAAATAATAGAAAGAAAAACAAAATCAAGGTTTGTTTATCATAATCTATTTAAAAACTAATAATGAAACCAAGAGAGAAAGTTAAGATAGAAAGAAAAACCAAATTTAGTCAGTAGAGCTAACTAAATTTTGACCACATGTGTCTTCTGAATGATAGTAGTTTCATCCTAATTCCCTTTTTCCTTCAGCCACCTACTGTGTGTCACTTATTTATTTATTTGAGAGCAGAGAAAACAAAAGCTTAAATGATAATCCTCATATAAACTGTCTTCTGAGACAAACATTTCCAAGTACCTATTTTACTCTTGAAAGTGACACTTATGAAACAGCCTGTAACTAGCTGGCGGACCTTGTTAGATCAACTTAATTTTTTAACATTTCACAATGCATACAAAGTGTCACCCCTGTACTCTTGATATAGAGCTCACTGATTTTGTTCTAGCAGTGCCTCTACATACTTAGAGATGCCGAAATTACCTTACCTTTTCCAGATGATATTGATGTGTCAGTTCTCATTTTGGGAGCGAGCTCAACACCGTGTGGCTTAATCTGTGGATATATTTTTTTTAAATCTCTTTATCTCTCTACTTTTCTTCCCCCTTTACTGGGTCTTTTACTATAGGCTTCTAATAATGCTAAAGAGGAGTTCACCCTTTTCTTTCTGTTTCCTTTAAAATTACTTGAAATTTTGTACCACGATGCACAAAGTTTGTGTCATCATTTGAACTCAAATTCTTCTTGAATGAACTGAGAAAATTTAAGTAAACAGAAGACAAAAAAAATCTGAGAGATACTCCATTTTTTAAATAATCCTAACACACATTCATTTCCGTCAGGAATATTAAAGATGAGAGATCAAAATTTATCAGCGCAAACACAGCCCCATTAAAATTAAAGTAAATTTTGTGTATGTGTTATTTTCATATACAGTTTAGATCATTTTTAAATTGAACTTTTTCTTCTCTTTGCAGTTTTATTTCCTTAAAATGTAACCTTCGTGGTATATTCTAAATGTTTTTCCATGAAGGTTTAACATCACTTTATTTTCCTTTTTAACTGGAAGCGCAGTAACACTGCTCTTTTCGCTCACATCTCATCCACATCAACAGTAGAAAATAGTAACCATGTGGCTCAAACCCCACATTCAACACTGATGCCCAGAGTTTTTCATGAAGATGTCACCAAAAGTCAAGAAGGAAGCCCCTGGCCCTTCCAAAATCAAAGCTAAAGTGAAGACTTCGAAGGCAAAGAAAGCAGTGCTGAAAGGCTCCCACAACCACAAAAAAAGAGATACACACGTCACCCACGTTCCGATGGCCCAAAATACTGTGGCTCCAAAGACAGTCCAAACATCCTCGGAAGAGCGCCCCAGGAGACACAAGCTTGGCCATTATGCAGTCACCACGCTCCCCCAGACACCGAGTCAGCCACAAGGAAGACAGAAGACAATACACTTGTGTTCCTCATGAACATCAAGGCCAACAAGCACCAGATCAAACAGGCTGTGAAGGAGCTCTGTGACAATGAGGCCAACACGCCGATCGGGTCTGACTGAGGACAGGAGGCACGTGTTCGGCTGGCTCCCGACTGATGCTTTGATGTTGCCAACCAAGTCGGGATCATCTAAACCGAGTCCAGCTGCCTAATGCGAAATATAAAAACTATTCACTGTAAAACAAAACAAAACGCTGACACCAGGAAATGCTCCTACTGCTTGACCACACCAAGTAACATTTACAGATGTGTGACCTATCCCCCACAGCACTCTGGGCTTCGGAGTCCTGCTCTGTGTTCTTGAGATTGACATGTTCTGTGGTACTTCATGTTTCACAGGCATCACTACAAAGATTGATCTCTAGGTGAGCAGAGGCCAGTGAAAAGCTGATACACAGAACAAGGGATAACAGCTTCTGGGGTTGGGAATCTGCCTGCACAGTTTCTTCCATTTGCATTTCCCTTTCCTTATCACCTCGATGCTTGGATATGGCACAGGCAAAAGGAGAGGGAGCCTGCAAATGAAGAGCCTCCATAAGGAAAGGAGATCTTATTGATGAGTCATTTCAGTCAAATCTTTCGATGGATGAAAAAACTAAGGCCAGTGGAAGTAAAGTGATTGACAAAAATCTCAGAGGAAAAGGGTGGGAGCTGAAAAGCTCATGCGGAAAGTAAAAGCCACAAAGCAGGTAGGGTCGCATCGGAAACAGAGTCCAGCCGGCCGTAGGAAGCAGGACACGTGTATGAAACAGGTTCAGCCACAGATATGCTCGGAGTCACACCCTCTGCCTTCAGTGGCCGAGGTGACCACACACATCCTCAGCTTTATCTGTTCATCCTTCTCAACCCCAGAAAACGGAGAGGAAGGGTTGGTTTCTTGGTCGATATTCTCAGAACAGCAATACGTGAAGGCCTGCGGGCAGGCATAACCCGGCAGTCCTGTGAGCTCAGGAGCATCTGAAATAGGAGACCACCCTTCTCAAGCACTTTCCCTCCCACCCCCGCCGTGGTATAGGCTTTTCTAAACATCATCATGCTGCACAAAATCACATAGTAAAAACAACAGGGTTCGGAGAGAAAATGAGGTTAGAAGCACACCCATCAAAACAGCGTGACATATAAAGAGATAAGATAGAAACCTAATAAAAATGGTAGCGCTGTTTTGCACGTTAAATGATTAAGAATGCCTAGAAGCTACAATAAATCTGCTATTTTGCTTTTAAAAAAGACCTGACGTTTGTTTGGGAAAGTGGATGTTAGGATTGCTGTTTGGGCGACTTTGTGAAGTGGGAGAAGGAGGATTATTAGAAATTGATGGAAGTCGTAATTCTGGGTGTGATTGGATGTGGCACATTCCACTCGCAGTGACCCAGATTATCGGGGAGGTGTTTGGGGTACGCGCACATGTGCCTTTTGTGTATCATACGCGGTACAGTTCAGCTGGGTGAAGTTTCTTCATTCACCTCACACTTCCGGGGAACAAAATTACATGTAAGCAAATGAGAAAACTGCATCACACTCAGTTTTTTTCCTAAAATATCAATTGTGTTGGAAACAATATGTATTTTAAAAGAAGCATAACGGAACCGATTATAATTTAAAAGCCTTTAACGACTGCTCTACACAGCGTGCAAGAGTTACAAATTTGGCCTTAAAGGGTTTAAATTCTACTGGAGAAATAAACCTTTACTAAATTGTCAATTTAAGGGTTGTGAGATTTTATGAAAGGAGATTACAGGGCACTGTGGGAATAAATGCAAGGGTACCTCACGCAGTCTGAGAGAGAGGTGGGCAGTGTGGGCCTGTGGAATTTAAGCAGAGACTTTAGGTATGTGTAGGAGTTAGGAAAGTGAATTGGCAGAGAGAATTATTGGCAGAGAGAAAATCAAGTTTTAGAGTCTGGAGGCAAGATAATACAGCATGTCTGAAGAACAGGTTTAGTTAAGTCGGCAGCATAATTTGTAAGAGAGGGCGAGGCAAGAAATGAGGCTAGCGATTTAGAATGTGATGAGATAAATACTGCACATCAGCATCCATGAAAAACAGTGAACTTCACTCAATTCGGTGGAAACCTTTGAAGGCCGTAAACAGAGAAACATTTAAAAATTCAATATCAGCTCTATTCACTGTAACTTGTTGTTCTACTCTTGATAGCTTGATTGCGAAGACCACCTAATCAATGAAATAGAAAATTTTGTGTGGGCATGTATGAGAATTTTCAGGGGAGTTGATAATATAATATAAATTCTATTTAAAAGCAAAGATTACTAATTAGAATATAAGCTTTTAATAGTTTTTATTATAAATAGAAAATTAAAAAAACAATTTATGTCCATAGACATGTTATCCAGGTGATATCCCCAACTTCTTGGGAGCATGCCCTTTGACCTTTTTATCATTAGGAAATGTTTGAAAATCCAAGGATAGGGACAAAAATCTTAGGTTCTTTGTTAACCCTTTCAGAAACTCATCATAGAATCAGTTTTACGTGAGTCTCTTAACTTTTCTGACGCTGCTCATAATTTGTCAATTTAGAAGAGTTCATTAATTATTACCCAAATGCTTCACATGGTATCTGAAGAATAAAAAATACTCAGAAGCCGACAACGTATTGAGAGCAGTAATGATGAAATGTTAATAAAGCATTCTATGTTTTTTTCTGGAATTGTGTATCTGGAGAATATAATCGATAAGTAAACAATTTAAAATTTTTATATTCTTAAATCAACCCAAGTGAATATTTTACCACCTTTCTCATTAAACTTTGGTTCTGGCTAAATGATGTTAAGTTACCTGTGGACTTGTTTGCATTTAGAAGAATTGGCATCGTTTTCATGTCTAAGGTTTTGCTTCACCTTATGTTAATACCAGGGTCAAGTTCGATACTTCACTTTTGTCATATGACAACATCTGTACTCTTACTCAGGTACCAGCTTTTACTTTGAATCAGTTGTTTGTCTTCTTAAAATGACTTTAATTTATCTTAATTATTTGGAAGGTAAGCCCCCACCATTTCCAATATACAATCAGGAAGATCTGAGAAATTGTCATTTTCACTAATGTTATCTGGACAAAGTATTTCAAAAAGCATTTCAGGATTATTCCAATATTATTTCAATGATAAGGTTTGGTCTAAATACTTTTGACTTATTCCTTTATTGCTTCTATCTGTCATGCACAGCCATGTGTGATGAGCAATTACGGAAGATCCTTTATAAAATTGCATTGTGTCGTGCTATGTTCTATGTTATATGTAACCCGAGGCATTTGTCTTTACAACATTGAATCAATTAAAAGAATGTGGAATAGTTGGAAGACAATAAGAACAAGTAATTTAACAATTTGACATTTAACTGTTAGGACTGATTCTCAAGGTTGTACCAAAAACAGAGTGTTTTCTGTCCTTTTTGTCTTTGTGTTTAGAAATCTGAAAGAACAGAAACAGAAACAAAGACAGCACATGTTTTTGTTGTGAGCAGTTTTCATCGTACATCAAGAATTCACTCAAAACACATTTTGTTTAAGGTTTTGCTTTTAACAGTAAAAATGGCAACATCTAACCTCATCCTAAGTGAAGACAAAGTTACTATAATTTGTAGAGATATACATATTTTTAGATTTCACATAATTCTAGCAGGTTGAAAAATGTAGAGAAAAAAAGTGAACTTTGTAGTTCTTCAAATAAAGAAAACATCGGAATACCATAGTAGGTATACTTCATACACAGGAATGTGGTCAACCCTGTGATGATTATTCTCAATTGTTTATAAACGAACCAATTTGGCACACAGCCAGCGTGTTGTGGTTTTTCTGGAGGGAGTTGCATTCAGGGACTCAGGTGGCCCCTGGCCAGCCAGGCTTGTGTGTGTCTCAGCTCTCTGGGCCCCAGTGCCTCCATTCGGAGGTTTTACGATCGGGGCCCTGCCTAGGGTGCCCTTCTGCACTGGGACTCCAGCTTTCTACCCCCAGCCGTTCCACTTCTTCCTCCCCTTACACCATGGTCCATGAAGAGGCAGCGGATTTTTGTTTAGGGCTCCTCAGCAGTGAGACGGTTCCTCCCACTCGCACTGATTCACCTAACTCTCGTCCGGTGTCGTTCCATAGTGGGAAGATGGGATATTAGGAAGCTGATATCACTTGCTGCCTCTCGTTTCCATTGTCGCAGTACATGAATGAAGCTTTGGTTGTTCCTTTCCATGTTGCTTTTTCTCCTAATTGACTGCTGCCCAAATGTATATATGTAGCATGGATATAGAAATGGACATACATCAGAGAGAAAAACAGATTCTCATGTCAGGAAACTGACTGCTGCAGAGTATACATCAGTTCCCAGCCTTCAATGTGTGCTCCATTTTCTGGATCTCTAAGGATCCTTTAATTCCTTAAGACATTTCCAGCGGCTCACCAAGTTTTGAATGCAAGGCAGATCAAATAAAATCGATTATGCAAAGGGAAATTCGAATAAGGATAAATTTCAGTTACTAAGAATTAATGCAAAAAGTAGAAAGCCTATTGTCCATTGCAAATCTGCAGCTCAACCTGCGGGTAACATTATGTTGTTCTAATACACGCCAGTTGTTACTACCCCATTAGCTCCTAGGTTGAAGTCAAAATGTAGCCAAAACACGAAGGCCATTTTAGTCTCAAAACATATAGGTATAAGTTATAGGCCCAGGTATAGATACAGGCATAGTAAAAGTAATAGGAGCAGGAAGAGATACAGGGATAGATACAGATACAGGTATAGATGAATGTACAGATGTGAAAATAGAAGTGAGAATTGGTGTAAGTTTAGGTGTCAAGACTTCGCTATAGGTATTTTTGTATACAAAGGAAGTAATAAATGTAAAGTAATAAGAATTATAATGAGTAAGGCAATTGTTTTCTAGAAACCTGAAAGAAGCATTAAATTTACTACCAACCTTCTTAGATATCCAATGATACAAATCTTACAGATATCATTATTTTTAAAACAAAAAATATTTGTTATTCAAGAGATTTTTCTTTTCTAAAAAATAACTAATATCCAAGAGAGTTCTGTCATGTGGCACTTTAAATTAGAAACAGAGTTACAAAATGAACACTGTCTTAAACAGCAGATTTTCAGCATCAATCCTTAAAGGCCTGTCTCAGTTAGTGAACCACTCCATGGTCACGTCAACAACCAGATGTCTGCAGGACAGTGAAGTAATCGTGCTGATGTTTATAGCTCTGCCGGGTGGAGGGTAAAGGCAAAGAACTGATTTGCAGGACTCTCTAGATCTAGTCAGCCAAAGTTCCAAGGATTCAATAATCAGCCATAAATCATGTATTTTAAATGCGTAAGCACCACATACATATTTCTATATGCTGTGAATCTGTGCATAGTAAAATTATAAATATAAAGCTCAACTTCAGAAATGCAAAGAAAAAAAGGCTGTCCTATTTTTGATAAGTTAATGAGTCTTGCTTCTCATATTGTGAGTCACTTTCTCTGAGTCCTTCAGTGCCTAGAGATCCTTCCCTGTTGATTTTAATCTATCTAGATCCTTCTGGCACCAGGGAACTCACCGAAGGCTGCCTATAACTTTAAGTTGATCTCTAGCTGTCCATTTTGAAGCCACAGACCCCAGAATAACTTTGTGCATCCTCCCCCAATACCCCCCATGCTACACGCACATACACACCCAGAGATAACGCCCAAAGATTACCATTCAGCCTCGAAAGCTACATTTTAGGTTCCCCATGGGGTGGATGGAGAACGCTGGATCCCTAGTATTCAATCTCAAATGAAGGAAACGTCAAAGCCGAAACTGAGACCCTCTTTCTTGTCCCCTCACCACGTCACCATCTTTGTTCCGCTCGGCAGTCTTTTTTACCTGTTGCCACAGTGTGTCCCTAGGCAGCGCCCCACAGAAATCTCTGTGAGCTGGGGGACATCAGACCCTCCACTTTTGATTTCCGTGACCCAATCTAGCATTCTTTCCTTGTTAGAATGTTCTCCCTTAAAAAGAGAATATAGCACCCATGTTATAGGAAACTTGCTTATCTTTTTTTTTCCTTCAGTTTCTCAGCCACTAGCTCTGTCTTTCACCCTTGCCATTGGATAAGGAATTGTTCCTCGTCATATTCTTCTTGTAGAATTTGAATTAGCCCTTTCCTCTTTCCTGAGGTCATACTCTCAGTATAATTTCCAAACCTGATTCAGAAGGAAGAGGAGTAAAACATACACTTGGTTCATTCAATAGTTTTAAAATATTGTCTTAATTATACTTAATTTTCCAACCTATCCCCTATCCATAGTGTTGTCTCTAACATGACAATTTGGACACTCTAAAATTTTCTATGACACCTCTATAGCAATTTAAAACCTGTGTGTTTTCTCCATAAGTGAATCATATCCATTGAGTCCAATGTTTTGAATTACTTAACTGTTTTCATGCAGATATTTGTGCAATAAACACTATATCATCTTTCCCTTGTAAACAGATCATTTAAACACAATCTAGTTGGTTTTTTGAGAAGATTGTTATTTAAATAAGCAGTTGCCTAATGCTATAGTATAATATCCCCAGAAACCTTCAAAAGGGTGTGTAAGACTTTACACACACTTAATGGCTGTGTATTCCTGCATATTTGGTTTCAATCTTCAAAAACATCTCTTCTTGCTATTCGTCAATGTCTTTGTCTATTAAATGCTTTCTATTTGATTGTAATTATGCAGCAAAGGCAGGATTCAGAACCTTGGCTACTTGACACAAAATCTTGCATTTTTCTAATGTATTGCCTATGAAACCTTCATGTCTAAGGATCATACCTCTATAGATTTGCCTGTTCTGAATATTTAATATAAATGGAATTTAACAACATGTGGCCTTTTGTGACAAGCTTATTTCACTTAGCATAATGTTTTCAAAGTTTATTCATATTGTGACACATATCATTTCTTTGTTCTTTTTATAGCTGTGTAATATTACATTTTATTGATAAATCACGTTTTGTTTATCCATTCATCAGTTGACATTTGAGCTACTTCTACTTTAGGCAATTAAGAATAATAGCACTATAAACATTTGTATACAAGTTTTCATAGGAATATATGCCATTATTTCTCTTGGATATATACCTATTAGTGAAATTTCTGGGTCATATAGAAACTCTGTGTTTAACATTTTCAGGAACTGCCAAATAATTTTTTTTCAAAATGTCTGCACCATTTTATAATTCCACCAGCAGCGCTTAAGAAAATCCTCACGAATTTTGTTATTCTCTTTTTTTTTTTTCAGTTATCCTGGTGAGTGTGAAGTAGCATATCATTCTGATTTTGCTTTGTAGCTCCCTAGTGATTAATGGTGTTGTTCAGATTTATATGTGCATATCTTCATTCAAGAAATGTCTGTTCAAATAACTTGTCCATTTATAAATTGAGTTATTCATCCTTTTTATTTTTATATTTATATATTTTGAATAGAAGTTCCTTATGAAATACATGATTTGCAAAAATTTTCTCCCATTCTGATTTTAATTTTTTGCTTTCTTGGTGGTGTCACTTGAAGCACAAAAGATTTTTTTAACTGTTTTTATTTTTATGCTTTTAATCAAAATCCATTTTGTCTACTTTTTATTTTGTCATTTTGCTTTCAATTTTTTTTAGCATTATGCCTAAAACATTGCCTAACTCAAAGTCACAGATATATGTTTTGTTCTAAAAGTTTTATAGTTTTTGCATTTAGGTTTATGTCTATGATCCAATTTGAGTTAATTTTTTCACATGGTATGTGAGGTAAGAATCCAAATCTCGTTTGTTTGTTTGTTTGTTTCAGCATATATTTAATCCCACCATCACTTGTTGAAAAACTATTATATTTCTCAATTGAATTTTCCTGACACTCTTGCCAAAATCAATTCATCATAAATGTGAAGTTTTATTTCTGGACTCTCAATTCTATTCTGATCTGTATGTCTATTTTTATGCCAGTACTATGTTTTTTGAATACAGCTGCTGTCTAGTAAGTTTTGAAAGTGAGAAGTGTGTCTTCCAAATTTGTTTTTGTTTTGTTTTTTAAGATTGTTTTGGTTATTCCTAGTTCAAAATATTCCCATGTAAACTTTCAGGTCAAATTATCAATTACTGGAAAAAGCAAAACCAGCTTAGAGATTGACAGGGATTGTGTCGAATGTGGGATATGTTTATAATTGTTATATATTTCTGAAGGTTTATTGTTTTTTATCATTATGAAATGGCCTTCCTTGTATCTAATAATGATGTTTGTCCGAATGTCTATTTTATATAGCTGTAGCCACTCCAGCTGTTTTGCATACTGTTTACATTATATTGGTATATATTTTCCCATTCTTTTACTTTCTTTTTTTTGTGTATTTGAATCTGTAGTGTTTCTTTTGTAGACATCATAGAGTTTGATCATTTTTAAAGGTATTCTATCAAACTTCATTTTATTGAAATATTTACTCTTAGTTTAATGTAAGTACTGATAATGTAAGATTAAAGTCTGCCATTTTTTCTATTTGTTTTCCGTATGTCTCATATCTTTCTTGTTCATTTCCTCTATTACTGCCTTCTTTTGTGTTAAATATTTTTTAGCATTAAATATTTTCTAGTGTTCTAATTTAAATTCCTTCCTGTTTCTTTCATTATCTCTTTTTTTATTGGTTGCCCTGGGGATTATATTAATATTGCTGTGGACTCAATGTTTATAACTCCACCCCAATTTCATATATAGAAGCCCTACTCTCCTCCAACATACCGATATTTGGAGATTGGGTTTTTGTGAGGTAATTAAATTTAGATGAGGTCTTAAGGGTGGTGTTTCCATGATGAGATCAGGGTCCTTATAAGAAGAGAGCAGAGCTTATTCTTTCTGTGTGCACATGAAAATTAAATCATGAAAGCACACAGTGAGATAGTGGCCATCTATCAGCCAAGGGGAGACACTTTGGAATAATCTGTCTCACAAGCACCTTAATCTTGGACTTCCCAGCTTCCAGGACTACAAAAAATAAACTCCTATTTAAGCAACCTAATCTGTGGTATTTTGTTATGGAAGCCTGTGAAGAATAAGATGACGTCTTAACCTAGAACCATCTAGTTTGGATGAATACCAACTTAATTTCAATAATGTGTTAAAACTTTCCTCCAACGTAGCTCTGATTGCTTTACCCTCCTTGTACTGTACTGTCATATAGATTACTTCTTTATGCATTATGAACCTATTAGATGGTTTACTAATTAAAAAGCAGTTGCCTTTTAAATCGGATAAGCAAAGAAAAGAATTACAAATAAAAATGCATTCGCTGTCTTTTATTTTTAACACTGGTTGCTTGTACCGATGTTCTTTACCGTGTTTGCGTGTGTGTACATATATAGATTTGAGATACTATTTAGTGTCATTTCACTTCAAACTGAATACTTCTTTTAGTATTCTTGTAGGGCATGTATGCGAGCAACAATTTATCTCAGCCTTTGTCTGAAAATGTCACAATCTCTCCTTCATTTTTGAAGGTAGCTTTGTGGCATGTAGAATTCTTATTTCATGTTCTTTTTCTTTCAGCACTTTGAATATGGTATCCCACTGTCTTCGAGCCACCACGGTCTCTGATGGTAAGTCACGTGTTAACATTATCATGGATCTCCTTTACATGGTAAGTCATTTTTCCCTTACTGCTCTCAAGAGTCATGGTTCATTCGTAATTTGGCTCTCAACGGTTTGGTTGTGCTGTATTTTGCTATGAAGTTTAGCCTACTTGGAGTTTGTTGTGCTTCTTGGATGTGTAGATTAATGTTTCTCATTTCGGCCATGCTTTCTTATTGGTTGGTTTATCCCATTTTTTGTCGTTGTTGAAAACTGGACAATATAAATAATAGAAAGCAGCTACTCTGAAAATCAAATTACCCCTCCCCTCCACAAGGTTTATCCTCATTGCTGCGTTTGTTGACTTAATTGCTTTTCTAAACTAACTATGTAAAGTCTAAATTATTTGTTGTGTGTGGACACTGAGGTCTATGCCCATTTAGATTAGTGGTCAGCCAGTGACTGAGCATGGATTCCCTTAAATGCATTGAACCAATAAGGCTCCTACCCCTTGCTAAGGACTTTGTGTTTGTGTTGGGACACAGTTCCAAAGCTAGCAATTTGCAACTTTGCCTTACCTGTCGTGTCTTGATTACACAGGGCCTCAGAATTAGCCAGCAGTAGGATATAGGGCCTTCTCAGTCCTTCCCTGTGCACGCACGCACTCCTGTGAGTGAGAACATCCTTCTAGATCCCCAGGAGTGTGTATTATAGCTTTTCAAAGCCACTGTGTAGATCTCATTTCACAGATTTTTTTTTAAATATTTTTGCCAAGTTTCTTGTGTATCCAGTGAGTATTTCTTCCTTACGTAGCTGCAATGTGAAACCATTGCTGTGTTGTCGTTGTTTGTTTTTTAACAAAACCCTGGGAATAGGTCTTTACTCACTGGGTGGGCTCTGAGTCAAATTAAATAAAGGTGAGCCTGAGGAGTGGTCCTTTTTCAGAGAGCTAATCTGGGGGTCAAATAGTTACAATTCTCTGGAGATGGAGCATTTTGAGGAGATTCAAAACCATTCCACATCCTCTAGTCACTGCTAGACTACCGATTTTCAAAGCTTGCTTCCTTTCATGACTGGTGATTTTCAAGTCTTCCTTGAGCTGGAGAAAAGAGAATGGGAAAAGTATAGGTTAAAATGTCACAAAACTCACCATTCTTCCCCAAATTCATTTATATTCTCTGAGAAAATACTCCTCAGATTATAGCAATCCTTTTGTGAATTACCAGTTCAAAAAAAGTCGATATTGACCCTTTTGACAGTGTTCTCATTTCTTTTATGGAAGTGTGGATTTTTGAATTCCTTACTGTGTTGTTTCATAAAGTAAAATGGATTTTGACAGAAAAAAGAGAAATAAAGGGTAAAAGTGACATTAAAATTTTTGAAATAAAAAGTTAAGTTTATGTTGGTCTATGGTAAATATGAATACAAAATAAATGATAAAGTGAGTGTTTGGAGATCAATTAGTGGTTTGAAGTGGCAGAGAAAAGAATTTTAAAACTGCATTGAAAGGGAAGATATTAACCGTTGGCACGTTCCAGCAATGTTGCATACACCATTCTTCTATTTTAGTTACTTTTAACTCTATACACTCCCAAGTGTATATTTTAGCCCTATGTGGCAATGTCTGTAATGGACCAAATATAAAAATGAAGATGAAGTGCTTTGTTTTTTCATAGAAAAGGAACACATGCTGAGTTACTCTTTCAGCTTTAATACAACTAATCATAGAAAGCGAATTAGTATACCGCAGAGGGCTGTAATGGTTTTGAGACGGTGATATCGAATAATCAAGTAAATCATTTTTCAGGGTTATTAGTTAATTGTCTGACCTATAATACTGAATCACTGTTTAAAAATTTTCTATTGAAATTTTTTTACCTCGCAAATCTCTGGATGCCTTGGAAGGTATAGATAAATGAATACTTTTCTAAAAGCATCATTTTAAATTGTACTAGTATATAAAAGCTTCTTGGTAATGAAACAGTCTTTAGCTATCATATACACTGCTCGTCTTGCGTGACCCTGATCGTTTGCCCTGCCACTTACTCAATTAACCTGTCATCCAACATTCCAACAAAGGACACAGAGCATTACACATCATAAATGGCTCTCAAGTGAGCGCACTCAGCTGTGGTAAATACATTATGTGGACCTCTCGCAGAATGAAAACTCCTGAAGATACAATTTTACGAGCCTTTTGTGTTTGGTTAAATTCCTCTCAATAATCAAATTCACCATGCTCTCTAAAGTTCCAACAATCCTTCTTGTCAAAACAAGGGATCCTATCAAAAGAATATTAGACTCCGATATGTCATATTGGAGTCACATCTATTCTCTTATTCCAAAGGAGCCTCTAAATGGCTATTAAGTTAACAAGCTTAGCAAGCTATCCACCCTTTCTATAGAATGCTCCTTCTCAAGCCATTTTTTTACTTTTTATTTTTTTATTTTTTGCTACTACTAGCAGGAATTTTACTCATAACTTCCTAATATAAACCATGTCCATTTTTCTACTCTGTGTGGATATGTTTGACTAGATAAAAATTTTAATGCTCAGATGATGTTGTCAGCATTTTGTTTCTTTTTCATTTAAGATTTTCTCACATTTGCATAAGTGAAAGAAATGGGTACAAAGGTTAAATATGATAGCACATTAAAGCAAATCCTTTAACTTGCTGATTTAGGAGTATTCAAGATCATCTTCTTATTGGGGATTCAGCTTGAGTAATATGTTTAAAAAGCTGTCTTTTTTTTTTTTAAGTTTGAAGAGCTACTTTCTGCTTCATTGTTTTGCTTATGTAAATATAATTAATTCATTAACTCTTGCTAGAAAGCAATGTGACTGATATTAAGTGATTTTTCTACATGGGATTTCAGAGATCATTTTTTTACTTTCTAATTAAGAGCCAATTTACTGCTAATCAGAGCCATCTGTGTGAAACTCAGTGTCCTTCAATTTGAAAAATGAGGAGTATGTATCTCACATGAGAAGGAGTTATGCAGCCCACCTTTTCCCTGGGGAAGAAGCTTTGGAATCTGACAAATCTGGAATTTAAATTTTGGATTAACATTTACTAGGTCTCTATGACATTTACTGAATTATTCTACCTATCTGAGCCTCAATTTCTTCATATGAAACAGAGTTGATAGTATTATTTCTCTCTCTCATAGCTTCCCTGTCTGGATGAAATGCTATAATATGAGGTTCCTAGAGCCTGGGAAAGTGTCTGGTGCATTTCATTATTTCTTTTCATTTGGAGATTAAGAAAAGCCAAGTGATAAATGGAGAATCAATACTCATAGAATAAGAAGAGTCAGTGGAAAACCAAAAGATGCAGTTTCGAGAAAGTGAAGGTGCCGGCCAGTAAGGCCAGACTGCCCAAGGCAGGTGTGGTGATCGCTGCAAATACTATCGATAGCGTGGTAGGGACTTGAGTCAAACTGAACAGGTTGGGGAGGAACTGTGTGGCGTAGAAGCAGAGAATGCCACTCTAAAAAATTGTACTTAGAATGTCAGAAATATAATGAGTTCTCAAGAATGGTTTGCTTTAATTTGATAGTAAATGAAAGGTATAAAGTGAGAGCTTGAGAGGGATGAAAAGTTGCTTATAGATTTTGGGGGGAAAGGAGAGGCTTAAAAGTCTTCCACTGAGCTGCCAACAGAGAGGGAGAGAAGAGCTATATAAAGGAGAGAGTAATTAATGGTTTAAAAAACCATTGAGAATGAGAAAAGTTTGGAGAAAGAGAAAAATAGAGAAAATTGGAGATAGCTAGAGAGAAAACGAAGCATTTACACTATATTTTGTGTTTATTTATATGTGTCTCCTACTGTGGGAGATTGTAAAAATTGCTGTCATCCTTCCCCCTGCCCCACCCTATACTCACACCCTTTAAAGATGATTTTACAGCACTTTTCACCAAGAAGTGGAGTCTGCTTTTCCATCCTTTGAATTTTGACCTTATGCGTTATTTAGTCGATCAAGCTTTGTTCCCAAAGGGCCTCACACACTTCCTCTTTCTGCCTTTCTCCTATGCCTTTCATTGTGAGGATGCATCCGAGGATTGCCTTTTATTGGATGTCCACTTAGGCTATAATAACCAGCCCAGGCTAGTCTGCCGGAGGATGAGAGATGACAGGATGTGGGGACAAACTGTCCACCCTAAGGTCATTTTAGAACAACTCTTCCCTTGCCAGGTAACCACAAATACATAGGAGATACCAGCTGAGAGGAGTGAGTCCTGGCTCGGATCAGCAAAGCTCCCTGCTGACCCGTAGAGTAATGAACAAAAGTAAATGATTATTGTAGTACGCCACCAAGGGTTTTGAAGGTGATTGTTAGGTAGCATTGCTATTGCTATAAATAACCGATACATCCATTCAAGACTAACAAGACTTTGAAACAGAAACTGTATATTGTTTACAGTTATAGCCCCAGAATCTGTCTTAGACCATGAGATAGATGATGGATAGATGAGTGGATGAATGAATGAGATATTGAAAAAACAGTAAATATCGAAAATTTCCTGCTGGATATTAAGCAAAGATGAGATCTGATTTTACAAGGTCTTACATGTTAGGATTAGGAGTTAATATACTACATATAGGATAAAGGGAAGAAATTTTTGTTTTCTTTTTGTATAAAGATATAGTTTGATAAAATAAAAAAGTTCTATTCTTTTAAGATACTTATAGCAGTTTGAAAAGAGATTTCACATTTTCCTCTTAGATTTCACGATAAATTTGTGTCAGCTAAGTATTTTATAGATGTGAAAAACATATTTTGGGGAGGTTATACTATCACCTAGAGCCACATATTCGAATATGATATATTCTGATCTTCCCACTATATCACAAAGACTACTGTTTTAGGAAAAAATAACTTGGCGGAATGAGTGGCTTTTATATAACATTTACATAACAAATAAAACAGAAGGATTTTAATGTGAGGCATTGATTAGTATTTTTTAAAAATCATATGCTAAAGCAACACCCCCCCCCCACAGGAATAATAAATAGGAAAAAGAGTGATTACATGGTAGTTAATGTCATGTAAATCGTCTTATTTACTAAATTAAATGCATTTGATGCAAATGCCCGTTCTATTCCTGGCCTTAGTTACTGCAAATGATGAAGACTAAAGAAAAACTATGCAGTCAGATCCAATATTTCCAACATGAACAATAGTTAATTAGCAAATGCTTGTTATATATTTTTTTAAATTTCCTGGAAACATTTTGGGCACTGGTATTTTGCATTCCTTTTTCTAATATTTTGTGATGTTATTAAAGTCTTACTTATTTGATATTTTTTGATATTTTTCATTTCCTTAAAAAAATCAATATAGTAAACTAAAAAGAAAAAATCAATATATATAAGTGGCATAATAAAAATAAGACTTGAAGGCATGAACAGGACTATGCCTCAATAATGGTAAAATTTTTGAAAAAAATGGTCTCACGGCAGTGGTTTATTGAAACCTGTTACATATATTTGATTCCTGTAAAGACCTACAAAGAAACTAACAAGTCACTTTTGCTCTCTCTGTCACCTCCATCATCTACTCCTACCTTGTCTTTTACTGCTTATGTTCTAAAGGAGCCATGAAGCCACTCAGAGTCTATGGATCAGCAATGTGTGAAACTCTGAAGATAGTCCAATAATCTCATTGCAAGTCTCTTCAGTGATTGTTGTTTGTTATAATTACATATTTCTCAACAGGCATCCCAGAAGTATGTAATAAACATGAGCTACAAAATTAGCTTTACTCTTACCATTTCCCTTTTTTCAGCTACCCGTGATCACCTCCATTATAATACATTTCTTCCTAGGTTGATTTTTGAAATTTAGAACAGGTTTCATTTACTACCTCCTGCCCCCACTCCACCAGATTTTCTGAGATATCTGTTATTGACAATCTCTTGGTTCTTTTTGTTCTGTAAAAAGATTATGCCAATCTACTTCTGGGGGGAAAAAAAAAAACCTACAATTGAGAGAGGATCCTGGCTCCTCCAGTTAAATTTAAAACATAAGAATAAAATTTGGGTGAGAGAGTAGCACTCAGTAGCATGGGTAATATAATTGCCTGACAACAACTTTAAGACATGAGAAAATAGAAGCACACTTATGACAAGACACTTCTTTATGTATTTAATCATTCATCCATGTCACAAATTTTTTATAAATGGCTACGAGTGGGAGACAGATTGTTATGAGATGAGACAATAATAACTAAGAAACTGTTGGCTAATGAAGCATAGAATTCAGTAGAGGTTGTAGGCAAGTATAGAGGCAACAAAAATAGGTGATAAGCTTTTAATGGTGGACAGTCCCATGTCATTAGCATATATTTCAATAAAATGGAATGAAGTTAAGCAAGGAAGGAAGGGAAGAAGGGAAGGAGGGAGGAAAGGAGAGAGAGAGAGAGAAAGAAAGAAAATGCTTAGTTTTATGTTACTGACATACATGTTTATGTTTATGACATACACGTTTATGAACTCAAACCATAAAACCCTCCAAGGCTCCTGATAGAGAACAATCAGAACAGTATCAGATGGGAGAACAATGATTGGTTAATGTTCAGAACACATATTTCCAACTCACGCATTTAAAATTCTCTTCAGTTACCATATTACCCAGATCCCAAAGGATCTCATCTCTCAGCACCTGCCTCAAATCTTGTGTCCAAGTGGTTCATGGAACTATATATATGTGTTTCAGAATATACATGGGACCCATAGATTATTGACCTAAGTTCATAAGAAAATTACCTATAATAGGTGCTATTACATTTGTCCAAAATGAAAGAGTAGATTACAAAAAATAAATCTTTAATTTTATCTAATTTTTAAAAAGCACAATTAAACACAAAATTATTGTTTTGACACTCTTCTAAAATGATTAGATTTTGTTCTAAACTTTTGTCTTAAGGAAGCATCTTAACCACCAATGAATGGATGGATGGACAGACGATGAGGAGAGAGAGAGAGAGGAAAACAGACAGACAGACAGACAGACAGACAGACAGACAGATGACAGTCTGAAAGAAAGATTTTACCCACAAATAAGTGACATATGCTGTAGTTGAAGAAGCTAAATAAACATCCCTTTCCTGAGCAGGAGTATAGTGCAAATTGATAACTAAAGGTGGGGGAAGATGTATTCAAAAAGATGAAAGTTCAGACATTAGCTTTAGCTTTCATAAAAGCCTGATAGGAGAACAATGCCGATATGGCTTCTATTGAATTCTAGATTTAGATATAAGTATTACTGAACAGTTTCTACATCTGTGACTTGTAACAGTTAAGCAAAGTATGGAGAGCTACAAATAACTAATATCTGATTTTTAAGAGAGGAGTGGGTAGAGCTAAAGATTCTAAATTCCTCAATGAGCGTTTAAATCAATCCAAATAACAGGGGAGATGTTGCCCCAGGTCGGACAAAATGTGAGGTTGTGGGTACCTTTTCCCAGGCTACCAGGTCTGCCCAGGACCCATATTGTAAGGAGCTAGGCTTTCATTTCCTGTTGTAAACTCAACTGTAAGTCTGATTTTTGCATCTTTGCCTCCAGTGTATCTTTTTTTTTAAACTCTTTTGGTTACTTTAAGATTTTATTTTTGTCTTTGATATTTGGTGGTTTTACAATGTAGTCGTCCATATATACCTCTGGGGATTCACTGACCTTACCTCAAATCTGTTAGTTGACAGTGTTCAGTTTTAGAAAGTATTAGCCATATCTTTTTCACTGTATGTTCCATTATGTTTCCCCACCTCATATGGGTTAGCTTTTAAAATTTGAACCCACATGTTTTTATGTTCTTTTTCATTCATTTTTCAATTTCTGTATTTTTTATTAAAATATCTTTTAGTTCACTGATCCTATAGTCTACTCTAATCAGTATTAAAGTCACTTAAACTCCTCTTATTCACATTTTATTTTTGTAAGTTCTAGATTATTTGCTTATTTTTATGAATTCCAATTCTTTGTTTCTTTCACCCATGTTGTGTGTATATGTATATATATATATATATATATATATTTTTAATTCTGTGAACACACCAGTCTTTTTAGAGTTATGTTATTCTAACTTAAATAACTGGTTTACCTGTGTGTATGCTTCCAGTCTAATTATTTCTTTTTTATTCTTTTTTAAAAATTTATTGTCTATATGGTATAGTATTCTCAAATGCCTAGAAATTTTTATTAATGACAATTTTTTTTATTTAAAAAAAACCACATTGACTTTAGATAATATTCTCTTATCCAAATGACAGATCTCGTAGTCTATCTCTATCTCAATTACATACACTCTGTCAAATTTAACTTTCTGAAATGTTATCTTTGTTAGATTGTTTCCCCATTTGCAATATTTGATTGCGCTCTCATTCTTGCAAAATAATCAGATGCCTTAGGTTTTGAATCAATTAAGATATTTTCAGCATAAAACTTTTTTTGTATTTTTGTATTAAAATATGAAGAATTTATTATTTCACATAACCAAAAGTCATGTGATATTTGTTCCAGGGCTGGCTGGTTCCAGGAACTCAATAGTATTGTCAAGGATATGGGTTTCATCCATCTACCAAAGAGTCATTCAAAGTCAATTGACTTTTTTCATAGCGAGACCCCTCGTTATCATGCATGTGCTTCACAATCCAGGAGCAGGTACTAATATGCCTAAATATGCATAAACTTAACCCCTTAAAAGAGAGCTTCTGCTAAAATGGATAAAAGTGGGTAATGGTGTTAGCACAAGAACACAACGTTGTTTTCAAAGCCAGCTACATAAGATCATCCACAATGTAGTCTCAAGCAATCATCAGCTATATCCCTTATAATGTCCTCGTTCTCCTGCTCTGCAGAGTGAGCGACTTGCATTGGTTAAAGGAATTGGGGAAAAAGGGAAAGTTCATTTCTCTAAGGAGGAGATAGTTTCTCTGAGAGGGGATATGGAGGAGGGGACAGTATGTACTTTTAGAAAGCATTTAATACAATCTATAGTATAATTGATCTTGTGATAAGAGTTACAGAAAATAAAGCTTGACACTATGTCTGTTCTGGTGAACATATAGAGTAGATGTGTCTATTTGAAGGGAGTTAATAAGAAAATAAGTTTTGATATATTAAATTTTTCTATATAGGTAAGTGATTGGAATTCAAACATTCCTAATATTAAGACATATTTGCTCTGTGAATTCATAGAACTGTAGGTATTTCCTAGGAAATTATTGTTATACTTTACTGTAAAATTAACCATATTACTGATCCTTCATACATAGAAAATTATTTTTTAAAAATTAAAATATGTAGAGGCTTTAATGTAAACACATTGTATACATATGGAAGTCCTAGATGCATAGATATTGAATATTAAAACAATTCATAGATAATACACATTCAAAGGAAAAGTCATGTTTTAAGAAGGAAAACACAGGTAGAGAATGTTTAACATGGATTGAATCTGGAAAACTTTCCTACCTAGGCACTCCTTATCACAAATGGGTTTTAAGGATTGTCAGACTCTTCAGTTCCTTCTCTTGTAAAATGAGGAGTGTCGTAAAATTTCCTTTCATTTCTGGTAGTCTTAAATCAATAAAAATAGAAACCAAATATATAGATGACTAAATTAAGATACAAAGTCATTGCCCTTTAAAAAAAAAAAAAAAGCAAAATCATGTTGGCTGTTTTCCTTTTTCCAGGTCATGGTGAAATATTCGCATTTATTTAACTTAATATCTGATAGTTTCTGTAGTCAAAGTCAATTGCTAAATAAGGTTGCCTTTAATCTCCCAGAAGCTAATTTAGTTTTTTTTTTCTCTTTTTAAAATATAGCCAACCTGACAACTTTTATCTCTCATTTTAATGCACATGCAGTCAGTAGGCCAGAGATCAGCACCTTATTCCTGGCCATTTTCAGCTCTTATCACCCACAAATATCTTTCTGTCTCTTCTTTATCATGTATTTACACAGTCTTAAGTGGTTTCAGTGCTCTCTCTTTTTCTCAAAGCAGCACCGACTCTAGCATATCAGTGTAACAAGTCAGCGCACATTTGCAATGGAGCCATATTCTCTTGGTGTTGACCAATAGAGTAGCAAGGGGAAGTTAATTCATTTAAGACTGATTCAATGAGTCAAATGCTTTTTCAAATTATGATGTTTACTTCAATACGATCAAAAGTAAGTCACCAAAATACATACAATTTTATCAATATAAAATTATTTTTAGGCTTTTCTTGAAAGAAATGATGGCATGTGATTTGAAGATTTCTTTTTTGCTCGGTGAGAATAAGCTAGGCTGATACAGTACTTGAATAATTCATGAGAGAAGAATGAAAAATTTATCAATGAAAACAGGGTCAAGTTCCCAATGAGAAGATTTAAAATATAAGTATATGCCAGGACAGCCTCGGAATTATATATTCGAGTGCTCAATTTAAGTCTTCATTCAGTGCAAGTCTTTATTAATAACTTAATATAGGAAAGTCCCACCCTACCACAAAGCATGTGATATTTCAGAATCACTGATTTTTAAATATTACTCTTGGGGAAGATCTTCTGAAGTCATTTTCCACTATACCAGTTTTTAAGAACCACTCAAGTATTCTTAACATAATAAGAGAAGTGTGTTCTCCCCGATGAGGTACTTGTGTAGCCTCTTGTCATATGGCATTTCAAGAGATGATCACATAATCTTCTTGTCATCTAAATATGACATTATCTTTGATTCATATACATGTGTGGCTATCATGTATTTATGCTACATATTCTCATATTTGGTGATGCTAGAGGTGGGACGCTAAAGCAATACTGTGTGGGTGTGATTACACGGCAGGCACATTTGTCAGGAGTGGCAAAGAGCTGTCAGCTAATGTCCCTGCATGCAGCAATCATAACGACCCTGACAGGCTGCTGCCAACAGGCAGGGGCATTTTAGAGATAGTAGAACTGCCAAAAGCACGACAAATGCTTTTAGAATTGGTAATAAATCATATCAACTGTCTCAAACTTCTCCTTAGTGTATTGATTATAATTAAAATAAACTAATTAGTTAGAATTATAATCATGATGCACATAAATGTTGAGCTCACAGATGCGCGGGATATGGCACTGTGGATTCTCGGGGTGATGTTTAACAATGATAAGGATGAACTGAATTGGGAAACCTCACCTGTTAAGCATGTAGAGAAATTATTACAGATTTTTTTATGCAAGTATTCTGACTATAACAATTTCCCACTTAAAGTTTTTTGTTTTTTGTTTTTTACTTTAAAATACTCCCTCCCAGGAAATTTCTCCTGCAGGAAGGTATATGATGTTAATTAGTCGATCACTTTTAATTACATTGCCCTAAGTGTACCTATATAAAGTGTTATAGTGTGGATTATTTAAAATTAATTTCATTAATAATAGTCAATGCATGTGTATGGATTTTCAAGGCATATACTTGATAATATATTTTATAAAGGATTGTATTGGTACTTGAAAATCATATCATTACTTTTAGCACCATATTTTTCTTCACACACTCGACAGTTTATTGTTTACAGATAGTAATAATGAAAAGAAGCCTCTGAGACTGGAGTTTGCTGAAGTCCCTAAAATAATTTGCTATCAGTCTTAGCCACGGTATCCATGTCCTGACAACAGTGCAGGATTCTCTTGGCAGATATCATGCAGTTTACTAAATGCGAATCTTTGTTATTGGGAACAGGATATAATCATCAATATTTATTTAGACTTGGATTTCAATGAATACCAAATTAAATAGCAGTATGTTATCACTATCTATGACTATTTAAAAAAATGGATATTTTTTCCCCCTTGGAATTCTTTCATTAACTTACCACTTATTTGGAATGTCATGTACGGAATATTAAATTTAAAAGAAATTCCATAATCTACCTCGCAGAGAACTTTTTTTAAAGAAACAGTGGATTGAGAGACAATGAGTCAAGTTCTCATTGTAAATGGTATTTCCTGAGTTATCCTTACAAATGTTAAGTATATTCTTAGAATTTTAATATATTGCTGGTATGCTGTCAGCAATGGAAGAATAGCAATTTTAAAAATTGCTTAACTTGTAGTCAGAAGTGATTTTTTAATTTAGTAGGATCTGGTAACAGCTATGAAAAATTCATAATTTCAACTGAGCATTAAACTTTTTTTATTATACCCAAGTGTATATATTAGCATGGAATTAAATTATGATGTTTTATAAGCACCTATAAATTGCTGAGTTATTAGTATCCATTTTCTTAAAATAAATATGATAATAGTAATGGATAATACTCATTGTACAAATATTTTGTGCTAAGGACTATGTATGGGCTTTATTTACATATATTCATTTTATCTCTTATAATAACCTTGTTTATAATATGGATATTAATCCTGATATACCCGAAGTGATGTCTCTTGCTCAAAATAATAGAGTAGCAGAAGCTGAACCAAAATGTGGGGACAGAACAGGTTTCGAAACAGTCTTTAGTCATAAACATAAATACAAGGATTATATTAGATTAAGGTTTATAGGATGATATGGCCTTTTATACCATTAATCCCCAAATGTGGTCAAGAACAAAGCTACAGACCTTGAATGATGAAAGCTGGGATTCACAGATGGTTTGGGGGTGAAAATAGTCTTTATTAAATACAACAGCAATTGACCTAAGGGCTTCCTTGTAATTAAACACCTGCTCACCTTTCTACTATTACATACATGAGCCTTTAAGGATAAAAACTGTAACAACATTAGACTTCCTTGAAGTATTTTACTTTAAAGAAAAATGTTATTGGAAATATTCAAGTAAACATAAATTTGTTGTGGGTCTGATTCAATTCAGCATGCATATGTTAAGTATTTTTAATGCCTAACTCACATAACTAGTCTATTGCAGTAAAAATATAGATAAATAGAATCTCTCCCCTATATTACTCTCAACATGGTAAAAGAGACTAGTAAGTGCAAGATAATTTGGTAAATGTTGAAATAGAGGTGTGGCCAGGTGACCACTGAAGCAGAATATCTGGTCCAAATTTGGATCTACCTGTTTCAGTCAGACTTAAACAGAGAAGCATAACCAGTATGGGATGCATTAAAACCACAAGACAAGCTGGTCTGGAAGAAAGAATGCACGTGAAGTAGGTGAAGCAAGGGAAAATTGGAATCTGCATTGTGGAGCTGAAATTTACTCTAACGGGCAGAAATTTTTATTTTTTTTGAAGATTTTTTAAATTTGTATCCATGAGAGAGATTGATCTATGGCTTACTTTTCTTGTAATGTTTCTGTCTGATTTTGTTATTAGATAGAGTACTGTGGGCCTCATAGAATGCGTTTGAAAATATTCCCTGTGCTCCTGTCTTCCATAAGAAGTTGTACAGGGTTGGTACAATTTCTTCTTTAAAAGTTTGGTAGACTTTACCAGTGAAACCATCTGGGACGGGTGTTTTTTGTTTGGGTAGCTTAATTAATTATTGATTCAATTTCTTGAATAGACATAAGTCCATTCAAATTGTCTATTTCTTTTTATGTGAGTTTTTGCAAATTCTCACCCCTCATATTTCTGATAACTTTCCTTGGTCCGAAGTATGCTGTGTCTGAAATTAATATAATTACTCCTGCTTTCTTTTGATTAGTGTCAGCATGGTATATGTTTCTCTAATTATTTACTTTAATTCTATACATGTCTTAGAGTGTGTTTCTTGAAGACAACATGTAGTTAATTCTTTTTTCTTGACAGAGACTCTGACAAGTCTTTGTCTTTTAATTGGTATATTTAGACCACTGACATTCAAAGCCGATTATTGATATAATCAAAGTAATATCTATCATATATTGTCACCGTTTTCTATTTGTTTCCCTCATCGTTTCTTCCTATTTTCATCTTCCACTCTTTTTCTGCTTTTTGTTGTTTTCATTGAGCATTTTATATGATTCCATTTTCTCTCCTTTCTTGGCATATCAGTTATACTTCTTTTTTTCTCATTTTAGTAGTGGATCATTTATATTTATTTGTATTTTTTTATAACTAAGATATTGTTTGTGAATGCAGTTTCTGACTTGATATGAAAAAAGAGCGTATAGTTACAAAGGCAATACCTTTTTAGCATATTTTTCATCGCAAAACTTATTTTGACATGGTTAGCTTTAAAAATGTATTTTCAGAGATTTTATTTTCTATTACATCATAAATATAAGCATTTGTTTTAATAGTATTTTAACTATAATTCAAAAATATTGAATGCTCAACCGCTATATGTCTTGACATCTTCTCACCTTAAATATTCATCCATGTATTTAAAATCCACATGAACATCAAAGCATACATTACATTTGATATTTGCAAACTAAACATTTCTAGGACAGGAAACTTTATACTATTACACATCTTATGAAACCATATTGTTAAAACAAAAGTAAAATTATTAGAAATATGTAGGCCATGGAACCTTGGAGAATTTAGTTTTGCTTAGATTACTGTTTCTCTCATCTCCACACCCACTTCCCTATCACAAGTGTTCCATATAATGTTCCTTCGATTTTATTTATGTGATGCTCACTGATTACCTTAAATATAACACATCTCGTTTAAACTTGTTACCGCCATCAATGTGAGAATCACATCCGTGACATCCAGTCTAGTCGTAATGTCGTTACATTCTACCTTACTTTCTTCACAGAATTATGATGTCTTCTATTTCATTAATTTATCTTCTTCTACAAACTCCCTAGAAGTGGACATAGCCCAAGTTACTGCTGACATCCATTTTTTATGCATTTTGCTATAAGGATTCTCATCTGCACCTTTGTGCTCAAAGACACCTATTTGTAGCTAACTACCAAATCTATATATTGTGATTTATATGGATAAATGTATAGATATATAGTACTTTCTAAGTATATTTATTTAAAAATATGTATTAGTGGATATATATTAGTATCTATAATTCTCTAAAGCCATATCTATAACCATATCTATGCCTAAAACTTGTACCCTTTCTCTTGAACCAGAGATCTAATTTTACAAATAACACGCTCTTAAAATTTACATGTGCAATACTAGATTCTATATATAGCAGCCTATCTATCACATAAACTCCCATGTCTTCTGTTGCTTTAATCCTAGATTTTACAATCTTTGCCAAATTGTAGTATCCACTAAAATAATTGAGCGTTATCATGCAAATGAGAATAATTTAAACTTCACTGGATATTTGCACAAAGAATAAATTCAGCTCCTTCTAAATTCTTCAAGTATGTCTGCTGAATATCTTATTGATCTTTAAGACCCATCCTGTCATGTTCTTTCACTCTGGCAGTTTCTTGTTCAAGAATCAATTGTAGGGGTGAGGGGACCTTCTTTCCATCCACATTGCTTTAAGAATCCTGATCATTATATCCTGGATTCTCTCTCTCAACTCTCCTTCGAGATCTCAAAGAGACGCCTTGGCTCCTCAGTCCTCACTATAAACAGGTCATTTTGGAATGGAAATAATCTGCCCACCACTCTCAGTGCTACTCCGCCCCCCCCCCCCCCCCCGCCACCCCCGTTATGTACCCAGCTCAGTGATGTGGCTTCAAAAAGTACTTCGGTTTTTATTTGCAAGACTTTTTTTCTATAAGGTTCAGACATAAACCCGGGGAGTATCTGTAAGAGAAATCGTAAAAATATACAATTTATTCTCCTTGTTCACTCTTCAACATGACTCGTATTCTGTTTAATACACTAAGCAGGTATTTTTAAAATTCTTCCATAGTGTCCTGATCTGCAGAGCCTGTCTGGCCTGGGAGTTGAACATTTCCCATGCTACATCACCTTTTGAAACATGAGATCCAGCCAGAACTAGCCAGGAAAAGTTTTAATGTTTCCTGATCCTGGGTAATATGACAACATAATTATGTGACTTTTAGCCTCATGACAATGTTATCCACTGCATTTTTTTTTTGTAGGTCTTTCTTTTCTCAAAGTAAAGCATCCTTGATTCATTAGCATTGAACTCACAGCCACTAGCACTGTAACTCATGCCTGAATGAAGCTTATCTCACACACATATTTTCTCCATAAGGCACATCACAGCTCTCCTGCACTAGGACACCACTCAGCACTACACTTATGGGACATTTTAAACAGCAAAATCACCAACAAAATGCACAAAAATGGAACAACAACAACGAAAGTGGCAATAAATAGATTACGTAAAGGACGCTATTTACGTAGCTAGAGCTGAGACAAGAAGGCAGATCTCAATGTCATTCTGCCTGAACTGGGAACAAGCAAGTTGAGTGACACAAATTTTTCTCCATTCTGAGCATGTCTGCAAATGACCTCAGAGCACCTGTGAATATTGCTTTGGGGGTTTCAAGTGCATTTGAGCAAGTAGGCTAATTTCCAAATTCAGAATCTGAATAATGAGGATCAACTGTATTATGCTGTTTCCCGTGTTCTAATTCAAGGATATTTTATGAGATTGGATATATTTTATAAGTCTCAGGAGAAAGAAAAAAAAAACAATATAAAATATATCACATACTAATTTATCCATTCTATATCCATCATTGACACTATAATTGAATATAAATTCTGTTTTTGGTTTTGTGGTTTTCTGTGGGCTTTTTCATTCAAAGTGATGTTTAGAAAATCTCAGATGATTAAATATGATGAAATATCTAATTTGGATGATTTGTGGGTTTTGTTTTATTATAGCTCACTGATTTTATAAATGTAAAATACTCAGAGGCTCATGGGATAATGCTATAATTTATGTTTATTTCATTTTTTATAACATATTAAAGAAAGTATTTTTTTAAACAATCAATATATTTGAAATTTATAGCTACTAAGAGATGGTAAGTAATAACTTCTGTAATGAAAATCTCCTAAGCAAAACTCCTGGGAAAGAATGCTCACAATGTAAAAATATCTGCATCTTCCCAAAATACTGTGATCCGCATCCTGAAACCAGGTTTCTATTGGTAAAAACATTCAATTCACTGGTAAGATTTTTTGCATTAAAATGTACTCAAGAAGAGAAAAGTGGAAAATGGGCCTTAATCTTATGGGAAAGTAAATTCCTTAGCTACTTTTTTTGCCTTTACTACTTCAAATTGCTTAAGGAATTGTTTCTATACAAGGTATTTCTGAGCCAAAATACCATTGGAATGTCTGCTAAGACTCAACAATTAGCTTTTTCTAAAAGTCTTCTGCAGAACTTTAGTAGTGCCTTTGACGTGTTAGTATTTCTTGTCATTGGGCCTCTGTGATGAAAATAGATGTGCACAGCTCTGCACATAATGTCCTTCTTGGATATTCAAAATAAATCTTAAGTATTCCAAACTGTCTTGTGTTCAACTGATTTTGCTCTGTTGAAGCCAGTGTTTCCCAAGTTTGTTTGAGCAAAAATACATATCTCAGCTAGTGTAGGCAATGCTTAACATTATAGGTAATGGAGTCAGACTGTCTAGCTTTGAATCCTAGTTTGCTAGCAAACCCTGTGAACTAAGGCAAATTGGTTAACTTCTCTTAAGATCAGTTTCTTTGTTATAAAATGAAAGACTATATATCATGAATTCTCTCCATTCCAAGTTAAACTCTCTCAAAGCATTAGTTATTCAAAAAAGGAAAATGGTCTTCAGTAGAAGATAATTTGGGTAACATTATCAAAGGACATTCAATATGTTTAATATTTCCTTTTTGATTGAAATTTACTTCAAGATTAAATTACATAAATTTAGTTCTGGGCCTTAGATACTTTTTTTTTTTTTTTTTTTTGATGGATGAAGAAAGTAAACCTTGGAAAGACCAAATGATTTTTCCAAGGTCATACAACTCAATTATGGCACAATTAGGTTAAGAAATCAGGTCTTCTAATTGTTAATTGAATAGTATTTTCTCTGCACTTGGCTGCCCCTCATATACTCAGATATTCACGTATTGATTCTCTTTTAATCTAAGGGAAAAGTTGCTACACAAAGGGAAAGGTGTTAGGAAATCAATTTCCTATTACATTAGTCATTAATGTTATTGAATATCATGCTTTTTCATCATCAGTTACTTCTTATCATTGAAACACTTCAAGGTTATGGTCCACTATGACACAAAGATTATTTTCTGCCCAAAATTCTAGGCCACTAACTTTTAGATTCTTCCAGTTTGTACTTCTTCCCATAGTAGGCTTTTTATTAGTATGCTAATTATTCTTTTAAATTTATTTTGTTAACATGTTATTTTTATTTTTAAACATAGACAATTTTAATTTTAAACTTATTTCACAAGGGCATAAGCACCTCTTTATTTTCACCATCTTTTTACAATTTATTCAGTTATTTTACTAAATAATATACTATGTGATACCGGTGACCACTAGATTATTTCAGGTTTCTATTAACCCACTCATAGCAATAGTTTTCTTGTAAAATTTAAGTTGACAAGTTATTTGACTGATTCTCTATAAATGCAAATTTTGTTAATTCAATGTTGACTATCATATAGCTCAGAATGAGCAATTTTACAGATGTAGGTATCTATTAAAATGCATAAAGGACACCTACAAATTCAATAGAAAATGATGAATATGCCAATAGAAACACAGGCAAATAACTTGAACAAAAAAATTAATTTTTTTTTAGAAATTCACTAAGCATATTTAAATAATCCACTTTTTAAAATCAGAAAAGCAAATTAAAACAAAATCGAGTTCAATAGGGTAATAACGCATGCAAAGAAGTAATCACTTACATGAACTGCTTGGCACAAATATTCTCAAGATCATTTGCGCATTCTTTCAAAGACTTTAATTTATAAAGGATGAGAGGAAAGATGTAGCTACAAAAGCACATCTCACAAAGTTGTTTGTAAAATTCCAGGTTTAGAAGTTACTGAAATTTCCAACATTAAGAATATTTATTTAATACAAAATGGTACATAGAGCATATCATATCAAAATACTATGTTACAGAAATTTGCTGAATGATTCAATTTTCACTTTAGGTATATAAAAATACCTGGATTAGGTATATAACATAAGATACTAACAATTCCAGTCTCTGGGTAGTGAGATTTTTGATACATTTCTTTTCTTTTCTTTTCTTTTTTTTCTCTTTAATGTGTCTTACTTGGATGATAAAAGTATGTCTATTTAAAATTATAATACCATAATAAGTTGTATTTTACTACTCCTTATGGAAAAACCAGGGGCATAAAAAAATCAAGTTATTGTTTATAATTACTTCAACAGTATGATTAAAAATTAGATTTTGAAAATATGATTTTACTATAAAAATATAAGAGAGAGATATAAGGGTGTGAACTATCAGGATCAATTTCGCTATTGTCTTAAGTGATTAATAAATAATAAAGTTATGCTTTTGTTTGTTTTCAAGTGACTACTTAAACCAGTTGCTATTAGAAAATGTAATATTCTTAATGGATAAAATAGCACTTTATAGATTTAAAATTTTTAAAAAGACAACTTGGAGTAAATTAAGTACAATGTTTGCTGTTTCTGATTCCATTTTATGTATTTTATGCACAACATTATCATTCATGTGTGTTCTTTAAAACTTTTCCCTCACTCTTGTGAATATCAATGTGTATCCCCATAATAAATATTCCATCCACTCTAAGTGTGCATATACAAATGAAATGAGATTGTACCAGGTTTTGTTTGTCTATTAACTAAATTTTTCATGAACTTTTATTTAACGTTAGCCTTTGCATGAAAAGAAAATAGTCACCACTTTAGCTTTCATTCAATAAGTAGGCCACTTTTGCAAGTGATGTATTGTTATGAATTTCATGAGCAAAGGACTTTAAAAAATCAGAAAGGATAAAAGCAAGACCAGTGGTCCATGGTGGGGCCCACCTGGTAGGTGAGCACCTAGAGAAATCAAACATTAATGATAAAGTGCCTTATTTTGTTTGTAAAGGAACTTTGTGGTAATTGATATCATTCCAAATATAATAAAAGATTAATATACTATTGTATTAGCTCTTTTCCAACTAAAATATAGTGGAGCCCAGTTGCAAATCGAGAACTGCCCCTTACACTCCAGTGCTTTCTTCCTTTCCCAAAAGGCTTTGTTCTAATTAATACTTCTTATAAAATATCATACCTCATTACCAAGTAATAGCAAAGGGGAATATTCTTTGCATATAAGCCATACCAAATGCTTTTCAAAAAATGTGGTCTCTTAAAACTATTTGGAAATTGAAGAAAAGGGCAGAGATAATCTTATTAGTGTTAGCAGGAATTTAAACATAACAGACGCCAGATTGTTCTACCTACATGTAATCCATCTTCCCCGGAGTTGTTGACCTTTTGAAAGAGCACTAAGAGTTGCCTAATTACACAGAGAAAAAACATTTTCTATAAATGTACATGTGTTACGAGTAATTGGGATTGACAACATATATTGTATTCCTATCATTGTGTAATATATGCATATTAATTTGTTAAAAATTCTCTATTTACTCTTTCAATTTCTTGATTTCATTCATGCGAGGATACTATACTTGATCTTCATTCTGTACCTTATACACACAAAAAATATACCCATTAAAATATCGTTTTGATATTTGAATCTATGAAACTTCCTAAATAAATTCTTAAGTGTCAGGTAATTTCTTTCCAGTTAATGTTTCTTATGCTTGAACACAGTTCAAATGGAATATTTCTCAATACAACAATAGCAGTTTAAATATGGAATAGATATATGTTATACACAATTTTTAACATCTGATTATTTTCAAGGGTTTTTTCTTAGTTCTATTACATGATAATCTCTCATAAAATATTGTTTTTCTTCAAAATAATATGGTTTTGTTTTTATTGTTTAAATTCTATTTCAATAGCACAGCAGTAATACATTCCTATAAATAATACTTACAAATATGTGCATCTCAAATTAATTACCTACGGACTCAGAAAGGGAACAGGCGCAGAACTGAACTTTTACAACCTACACTTCTTATCCTTTGTATTCTTCATTCTGCCTTCATTCTGCAGAATGTGCACTTGTAAAGTCTACTCATCGGTTTTAGCGTTCTACAAGCTCCTTTCAAGGTACTGATATAACATCTGTTTTTTACATAGATGACCACTTCCTCATTAAATTTACTGGCAGTTTTTTAGTTTCACACTGTAATACTCTTATCTTTATTCTCAGTTTCTGCTTCTAGCCTCATATAAATTTTACCATCACAGCAGGGATGGTAAATATGTTTCAACTTTAAGACTAACTGATTGACAGTGGAAGTCCTCTAACAGAGTTTCTTAACAGTGTTTCTTGTAATGTTTACCTCTCAGTTCCCTGTTTCTAGCCCAGAGAAGCCACTCAACAAATGCTTTTTAATAATTGAATAAACTGAAACGTAAATATATCCAAATTATCTGGAGCTTTAATTTTTATGCTCAGAAGTTTAGACAATTTGATGAAGGAATTTGATCAGGGAAAGGAAATTTTTTGTTGGTGTTTTGTTTTGTTTTTACTGCATACAATTATATTGATCAAGAACTATGTTAATTTGACTTAAAAATGAAATAGGATCCCCCACATTTGTGATACTTCTGTTGGGAAGAACATTAAAAAATTGTTAGTTCCGTTGGTCTATTGCTTTGAGTAATATGGCCATTTTAATTATGTTGATTCTTCCAACCCATGAATACAAAATATCTTTCTATTTCTTTGTTTCTTCTTCAAATTGAGAGCCCAGAAATAAACTCACATATATGTGTGTAAATAATTTTTGACAAAGGAATCAAAAACATACAATGGAAAAAAGAAAGCCTCTTCAATAAATAGTGCTAAGGAAATTGGAAAGCCACATGCAAAAATTTAAAACTAGACTGTTGTCACCATACACCAAAATTCACTCAAAATGCAACCAACACCTAAATAAAACACCTGAAACAATAAATTACACAGACGAAAACATAGGTACTGAACTTGTGGACCCTGGTTTTAGAGAGGATTTTATGAATTTGACCTCAAAGGCAAGGGAAGAACAAAAATAAATTAATGGGGCTTAATCAATTAAAAGCTTCTACACAGCAAAAGAAACCATCAACAAAACAAAGAGGCAACCAAATGAATAAAAGCCCTCCGATAAGGTACTAATATCTAAAATATATAAAAACTCATACAACTCAACAACAAAAAAAGTCATCCAATTACAAAATGTGCAAAGACCCAAATAGATACTTCTCCCAAGAGGACATACAAGTGACCAACAGACATGAAAAGATGCTCAACTTCATTAGCTATTAAGGAAATGCAAATCAAAATCACCACGAGATACTACCTCACACCTGTTAGAATGGCCATGATCAGCAGGACAAGTAATATGTAGTGTTGGAGAGGTTGTGGGAAAAAAGGAACCCTTATACACTGCTAGTGGAAATATAAATTGATATAGCCAGTATGGAAAACAGTATGGAGTTATCAAAAATAGAATTACCATATGACCCAGCAATCCTTCTTCTCAGTATCTACCCCCAAATTTGAAACCATTTATCCTTAAAGATACATGCACCCTGATGTTTTTGCAGCATTATTCGAGTGGCCAAGACATGGAAACAACTGAAGTTTCCTTGGATAGATGATTGGATAAAGGAATTTGGGTACATATATACAATGGAATACTACTCATCATTAAGAAAAGATGAAATGCTGCCATTTTCAGCAACATGGATGGACCTCAAGATAATCATGCTAAGCTAGATAAGTCATACAGAAAAAGTTGAGAACCATATGATTTCTCTCCTCTCTGGGATATAAAACTCAAAGCAACAAATGAACAAGACAAACAAACAAAACTCACAGACATAGACAGCAGTTTAGTGGCTACTAGAAGGAAAAAGGGGACAGGAGTAGTAGATAAGTATAAGGGGGGTCAAATATATGGTGAAGGAAAGATTTTGATTTTGTGTGGTGAACACACATGCAATATACAGATGATGTACGATTAAATTGTATATTTGAAACCTATATAATCTTATTAACCAATGTCACCCAAATAAATTTTTTAAAATTTTAGTGATATTAGTAGCCATCAGTGCAACCTTCTGAGAGGAGTGAGCAATGTGACCCAAACTGGCACAGTTATTTTGCCAATTATTACAATTTATGTTTTTTTAAAATGTAATTATCTTATAGTAAGAGATTACGTATTCCCCTTATTTATATATCTTATAGAAACTAATATAACATTCCAGATAGTATAACAACTCAGAAAATACACGAGCCATCCTCCTAGATCGATTGCCCTATTTGTCCTTTTTAAAACATTAATTAATCTGTCCTGAGAATTTGATAGTAATTGGATGATAACCATGGTGAAAACAAGTGAATAGAGGATATCATCTCTGACCTGACAAATGGAAAAACTAAAGTGGGATAAAACATTATACTAATCTATTATGATGTCGATAAATGCGGCTCTAACTCGTCTGCAAATGTTTTTCAAAAACATGAGGCATTCAATAAAAAATAGAAGCATCCCTAATTATGAAATATCAATATTTAATCTGAGAGTTTGAACAAACTACTGGCAGAGTGAAATCACTGCCCTCCCTCCCCAATACACACAACCACACAAAATGAAGATAGAAGTTATCTGAATACACGTTCGATTCATTTGGAAAGTGTTACTTTGGATTTATATGTGAATAGGTTTTTGAGAAGTATTTTGGAACATTACCTGTAATTAAGTAGCTAGCATTTCTTTGTTCCATTGCTTTAGAAGTGTGTCTCTCTAAATCAGAAATAGATACTAGCCCACGTTACTTCAAATAATGAAAACTAAAAAGAGAAAAAAAAAAAGGAGAGCTGTTTCTCAGCTTTATAGCATAATTCACTCTAAAATACATTCTGGTTATATTTCCTTTTAACTTTTAACTTGGCATATATGTGCTTATTTTCACGAGCAATTTTATACTTGCTGAGTTAAATATGTTGCATTCTGTTGTTTTTGTTCTAATAATTTCATAACAAGAAAATATAACCACTAAACACCTTTAACTTTTATACATCACTATATAAGTACACTTATACATGTATATATTATATATATGAATATATATCTTTATCAGAAAAAGAATTGAATTATTCTTTCATAATAAAATGTATTTCTAAATAGTTCAAGGTAATTCTAAACATTCGAATGTTGTGTTTGGTACTGTGGTTATAAACTTGAGGACCAGTAAATGTAGCTCCTATTATACATCTTTCAACTAGAATTAAAATAAAGCGAATTTTGAAGTAAGTTTATAGTGATGAATCTGATTTTGCACATGATCTGTGGCTGAAATAAAGTATCAACAAATTCAATGAAGTAAGTATGATTTGGCTTTAAAACAAAGAACTAATTTCATGAATTTTTATTTTATTTAAATCTCTGGAGATCACAAAACAGCAGTACAAAGGCTGCAGTCTGACACTTTTTTTGTCGGGGATCTCAGAAAACACATTCTAAAAGTTATATTTCTTTTCTTTTTTCCTCAAATCTCTTAATTTTCAATAAACCCTATGTTCAAAATATACTTACCTTTTTCACAAAATTTTTGAAAATCAAACAACTTTTGCACCTTCTTAAAATAGAAATCTATCACTATGTCAGATGATGAATTTACTCTATCTTTATTAAAACACAAATTAAAAAGTCTACTAATAAATACAGATGAGTTACTTGATTCCCATTTTTTGCAGTTAACTTTATACTGTTTTTTTCCCTTGATTTTGACATATTATACTGTAAACTTTTTGAGACACTTATTTAATGATTTGATTTCATTATTGTGCTTACCTTCTTAAAATAATAAATTTAAATTGAAGTTATATAATTAACAGACTTCAAATCTCAATTTGTGACTCTTTTGGTCCCATTTTCTTTCCTTTTTAATTTTCTTTTATTATCACTGACAGTTTGCCCTAATCATTTTTCTTGAAGTATTCTCAGTAATGCCAATGTACAATGTAGGGGAGTGATGATAATTTGCCCTCTGTCCATTCAGGAAATGCTATAGCATCTTCAGTGATTGCTGCACAGTCATTTTTCAGCTATTCCATTTGTCACCAATCTCTTGCCTTCCTAACATTCTTTTTTTTCCCATCCTAAAAGTAAGATTGACTGATCCTGGCTTTTTTAACTTTTCAAAAGCCATACTAAGCTCTCTCTTTGAACATCCTTCTTACATTATATCCCACAAGTAGCTCAAAACATAAATAGCACAATTATATAAGCTTTCTGAAAAATAAACATTTCTTGCTGTATGGTGTAATAATCTTCATTTTTTATGTATGTATTTATATTTATTATTTTAATAACAACAATGTACACTTTCACATTACATTGATTTCATACATGATCGTATTTAATCTGCTCAATAAATCCATGAGCATACTTATTTGATTTACAGATACGGAAACTCTGAAAAGTTGTTTGTCCTTCTGGTAACTGGACATGTCAGAGCTCAAATCCAAGTAACAGTAGAGTTCAGTGATCTTTCTAGGGTGGCACAGTTGTTCTTTAGTAAGAGAACATGTGTTTACACCAGGTAGAATCTCTATGTTCTACTCACCTTGAAATATGCTTATAAAAGTGATAATTGTAGATGAGGACCTCATGAATACTGAACATTATAGCTGACACTGACTTCATTAGGTAATTAAGAAGCTGATTAATTGATAGAGAAATAATAGAAAGCTATCAAAGCATGTAACATGTATCATTTTCCAAAGAGTTCTTGGCATTATTTCCTGAATATGCATTTCACTGATGCAAACGCTCAAAGGTATACTGTGTATCTGAGTGCTCAGATAATACTTTTGATTTTCCATTTATATTTTTCTTAATTTTCCTCCTTATGTTACTACCTCTCCAATCTCAGATAGAAGTCTATAATGAAAATGAACCCGAATATCGCTGTTAATACTACTAATTATAGTTAGTGTATGAAATTATAATACTATTGATATTGGTTAAATAATTAACTCTTAGCCTTGGGGGTGAGGGGGGAATGTACATTTTCCCCAGGAAAGAGAAACTTTAATCATTGCAACCACAGTGTCAACATAATATTCTCTTATTTTCCAATATTTTCCCTATTCAATGAAATGAATAGATACCTTTTTCTATTCTAGGAATAATTCAGTAGAGCAAATTCTAATTTGAATCAACAGTCTTAGGAGTTTACAAAGTATTAAGTAAAGAGTTGTTATCAGAAATACTTATTTTCTCAATTTACTTTTAGTTTACACAATTACTTTCAATTTAATTTGTGAAATCCTGGAGATTAATAAGAAAATGTTCTAAAGGATGCCTTTCTATTTAGGTAATTGAGTTATAGTTATTAATTCTTGCTTTTTGCACTTATTTTAATCTCTCCCCTTATTTTCATATGCCATTTAGTGCAAAGCATTAAAAATTTCAGATTCTTCTCTGAGATAAATAATACCCTGAGGATCACCCATTCGACTTATCCATAGTGACATTTTTTACACCAGTAATTAATTTAAGAAAGTTGGCAAAGGCTCACTAGTGTCAGGCACAGAAGAAGCCACCCAATCGAGTCAATCCATAGGATAAGAATTTTTGAAATAATGTCAGTATACATTATTGTATGATATAATAGAAGGCATATTATCTGATACATTATAAGTATAAATATATACTACAAAAATAGTTCTTGAAAATTAATAATAAAAAATATCTTAACTAAATGTACAGTTACATGAACAGACATTTAAAAGAGAAATAATAATAATGGTGAATATGAATTTTTTAAATCAGCTTTCTAAAAATTAATAAAGCAATGATAAGAATAAAATTATTTTTTTCAGTACACACTCACACAATCATTTCCTCACACATACACACTAATGGAAAATATTTGAGAAACACACTCAAACAAATTTAAAGAGCAATATGACTATGTATACAAAGTTTTAAAAATATTCATACTCATATCTAATAATTTTAAGAATTCATCCAGTGGAAATAATCATAACATGAATGCCCTCAAATGATCGTAGCAAGAATATTCAACACTGAACTATTTATTAGATAAATTACAAAGAAGCTTAATGTTTGAAATAGCAAATATAGTCAATAAAGCATTATCTAACTATATATATCACATTTTCAAAATTATCTAAAAAATAGAGTATCATATATAGTGATACTATAACTGAAAAATCAAGAAGTAAAGCTTTATATAGTATAAAATACAAATTTTATAAATGTACATATTCATTAATTACAAGATATCCAAAGAATAAAATATACCACATTTTTAGAGTAGATAGTGCTCAATGATATTCATACCTTTTTCTATTCACTAAGTTATATTTTTTCAAATTTCATTCATAAATATGTATTATATTTATAATTAAAAAGAAAAAAATACCAAAAATTAAAGTCATTCATTTCATATTGAAAAAAAAATAGTGATATATAAAGTGCAAATGAGTTAAATATAACAGTAAGAATTTTTGATAAGCTGCATTTGAATCAATTTTTAAAAGTTAACCTCTGTATAATGAGTGTACATAGAATGAAAAGAAAAAGCAGACAAAGAACAGGACCAGGCAATCCATCAAAAATCTACAAATAATTAATAAACAAGAGGATATTATTAATAATTACAAACAATAAAAACTATATAAATATAACCATTATGATATTTTCAACTTTAAATTTGATAAATTTTTAGTGAAACACATATATATGCATGCTAAACAATATTGAAGCGGTAACAAGAGATGGGCTGCCTAATACCCTACAGATAGAAAACTAAAATAGTACACTATTTCTATAGGAGGTAATTTGGAAATGAATGCTAATAGCTTGTTTTATGAAAAAAAATATGTTTTTTATGTACCGAGGGCTAGTTTATCATAGTGGTAAGCACATGGTCTTTGAAGCCAGTTGATTTCAAATTCCAGCCTTTTCGCCGATCGTCATTGTGTCTATGAGTAACTAACTAATTGAAACTTTCTCTGCCTTACTTAACATATATGTAAAATGAGAATCCTCATGCTTACCTCATAGGTTTATCATAAAAATAAAGTGAATTTATACATGAAAAATTCTTGGAACATTTACAGTAAATGTTAAGCACTCAATAAAAATATTAACTACTATTACTGCTATTAATAGTATTACTGACATAATTAGAACCCCTTTTAAATATAGAGGGAGCAAGTCTAAATGAGAAAGGAGGAAGAACCTACAAAGGGAAGAGCAGCTGGACACGTAGCTTGGTTTCTGATCCCCAAAGTTGTAATATCTTACTAAAAACCACAGTCAACCCCACTCTGGTCTTGGCTGAGCATGCCTTTTACTTCTTTGTCTAAAGCCTGTTCTAAGACCCCTCATTCACTTTCTCATGAGTGTACTAAAGTTATCTAAGTGTATTTTACTTTCTAGAGAACAAATATTAAGTAAATGGAGAGTAATATAGAAATCTTTATTATGTCTTATTTTATAAAAATGACTTATCTGTAGCTTATAGGGGTGTCTCGTTCTCTTACTTTTCTCTCACTTCGAGGATGTAAAGTCTTTCTTTCCTTCAAGGACGATTGTAGTTTTGAAGTAGAGGTTCAAAAGAATGATTCCTCCAAAATGTGTTCCCTCTCCAGTTAAGACCAGATTGCCCTCTTTCCTATATCCAGTTCCCTCATCAGAGATCCCACTTATGCAGGAGAGGCCCCCTCTCTATTTAAAGGAGCTGTGGGCTTATTCTATGATACTTGCAAGACAACTTATCAAAATATTGCACAATAATTCTAACATCTTATGAAAACAACCAAAAAAGAAAAACACTAGAGACAGATGTGTTTTTACAGATGTGATCAAGTCTGTTTACAGCAGTTATTTACTATCGTAAATAATTGGAAACCAGCTAAATATCCAACAATAAAAAAGCTATCATGCAGCCATGCAACCATAAAATGATATATAAATCTATTAAAAATAAGTTTTCAAAGAATTATAATGCCATAGGGTAAAAAAAAAAAATAAGCATAACATAAGCATTATGTTTTTTTCTCAACATTACTAAATAGGTTGCATCACTTAAATGTGTGGGTGTGTGTGGATAAAAAGAGAGAGTGTCAAGGTGTGTTTAAGGATTAAATGACATGGGAAATGCACCATATTTTAATGGGGGTTACATTTGGTTTCTGGAATTATGGACAGCGATTTTTTTCCTCCGTTATGATTTTTGCATTGTCTAATTATTTCAATCAAAAAATATACACAAAGCTTAAATTCTCTACTTTCGTGTTTCTGCTATGAGGTTCAAATGTTTTAACTAGGCTTACCAAGACTTAGGCGTGAATGAATTTAAAGAAATATTGACTAAGAAAAATGGTCACTATCATTAATAATTAAGCAATTTTAAAAAAGCATAAATTATATTACTACTTGTACTTGCTAGATCGGACTATTAAGAATCTTTTCATTACCAATGTACAAAGATGCACACTCATAAAATTGCTAAAAATATTCATAGATGCAGTAGTTTTGGAGTGGAGGAATGTGAGAGTAACAAAAATTTGGACATACATAGCCTCTTGCCTAGAAACCCCACTATTAGGAATTTATAGTTTTTCTAATCAAAAGTAAACATGTAAAGGTACATATGTAATAGAAAATATATATATATATGTATATATTACATAATAGCAGTGCAATATTTGATAGGTATAAAATAAATGTAAGATGGAATATCAGTAAAGATGAAAACATCTTTGAAGATATTTTGTTAATTAAAGAAATCTGATTTCAGGATGATAATTAAAATGCTTTTACATTTTTACATAATATTCAGATTAAGCAGCAGGATTTCAATCATTTCAATCATTTATAAAATAAAATTATACATATTCTGTGCCCACATAGAATATTTAGGAAAGAACACACTAAAAATCTTTAAGAGTGATTATCTCTGGGTAGTGTTGATTGAGGTCTGGGAATTTTTACTTTCCACTCTGTTGCATGGTTATATATTGCTTTTATTATAGTATTCTTATAATCGATAATGTGGCATATACACTGCTATTACAGATTGAGCTGATTAGATTCAGCATAATTAGTATGCTGAATCTAATATTGTCTTTTGAGAATGAGAAATGACAGATGTCATCTTTTTTTACCACGGGAATAAACATTTTCACTTTCAGAATAATAACCTACTTTGTATAGTCACACTTTTCTACTGTTGGATCAGATTTCACTGAATCCTTTCTGTGTAGTCTGTATATTATGTACACTAATAAACATTTTATTGCACTGAATTATTTTAGCAATTGAAAGTTCACTAATGAATTTCTATTTTTACTCTAGTTCTTTTCAAAATCATGATTTTTATCCATTCAGAAGTAATTCTTAATGAGATATCAGTTTCAATAATACCCAAAGACTAGATGTGTAAATCCTTAAATTTCAATTAAAAGTCACAAAGAATAATTTTGTCATATCAATTAAAACAATGAACTCAAATAATATAGGATATACTAAATATAGAGTAACTTTAAAATTGCAACCATGGCTACTATTTTCCACCACGACTAATTTCAAAACAGAAAATACATATTTTATAATAGAAACCCATATGTAAATATATTTTACAATTGCTTTTGAGTTCCAAATAATAATTTCATGGGCAATATGATGCATTGCTAAAAAAAGGCAAATAGATAAAAATGTTTCATACACTAGAAAATAACCACACACATACACACACAAGATAAATTTGTTAAATTCTCTAAATTCTTTACATGTCTAAAAGCAAAGCTACCATTATACCAGTAATTGTTTCTCCAAATTGGCATTTCAATCTCCAATACATTTGATCTTATCAGTGAACTTTTGCTAAATTCATGACACTTGACATCTCAGATCCAGGATACAATAGTTTGACTGGATTCAATTGTTGAATTCAAGCTTTCTGATTTAACTGTTTTATTATTATTATTGTTATTATTTCATTTCTATAGTTCCTTTCACTACGACCTCTTATTTAAAATGCAATTGGCTCTCTACAATTTAAAACCTTCCCTCCACTCAAGTTTACAAAGTAGTTCTCTTTTTATCCTAAACGTGATCGTTTGAATGGGAAACTTGAACTTAGTATTAAGAACTAGTAGTAAAAGAAGTAACTGTTTGTTATTTTTGAGTCAATTATTAAGACAACAGAAGCATATCTTATTGACATGAGACTCTAATCTAACAAGCACCCTAAATCTGAGATCCGTGAATGAGCTTAATTGCATCATAAACTCTGAAAAAAGCATGTGTGTGTGTGTGTGTGTGTGTGTGTGTGTGTGTTTCCATGGGAATTATAAATTTGCATTCACCTAAATACAGTGGGGAAACCTCTTCCACAAAATGGATAGTAACTGGATAATCACGAATCACCCCTAACTAGTTTTTTTCTCTACTGAAAGCTGAAACAGTGTTGCTAAGCTTCACCTGTATAAAAAAGAACTTGTTTTACAGTATTCATCTACATCAGATATTGATTTTGGAGTAATGTCCATTTCAACATGGATTATTTACAATTGCTTATTTGATTATTGATCAAAAGATCATAATACATAGTATTTTTTAAAGCTTTTAAAAGAGAAGGAAAAAAGTTAGATTATTTTGATTTCCAATTAATAGAGCAGGAAAAGATCTAAGATAAGACATAGTTTCAACCTAAGAGTTGCACTTTAGTTTTCAATTCCATTTTACTAACTGAAAATATCGATTAGAAAATAATAAAGTTAGATCCCAGTGCCTCATCTATCTTCTTGTGTTAAGAGGGCAGCACTAGCAGAGAAGCTCCTGTTAAGTATAGGTGTCATTTTTATTTCTTACATACTTATTTCTATTCTACACAAGTTCCTGAGGAGTGTGAAAATAAGCAGACTTACGAGCTGTCACAAGAACTGTAAGTATTACTTCAAGGTGACACGCTGCAATTTGATACCTCCTGCTATTTTTTTCCTCCAAAATAAATTATATATTTTACTATTGTGTCATTTATTCACTTATTGGCCCTTTAATCTATAATTGTGACTGTGTCCTGAACAGAAATACCATAATTAGTATGAAAAGCATTTAAATGGAACAGCAACCAATGTTGGTTAAAAGTAACAGTTGTACTGTACCGGACGCGATCCCACACGTAGTAGAAATATCACTAGAAATTATGTAAAACAGCAGTGCGGAACATCTACCACAAAAATAAAACGGATTTGTGACTTACAGAGCATACTAAATGTGTGTGTTTAATTTCTAAGTGTATCAAGACAGAGATTTGGTTATTGTTTTGTTTATAACTTCATTGAATTATAGTGAAAGTGAAAGCTGTAAAAGTGGATCTATTCGAGGCACTTTGTTTGGAAATCCTTTGTGACCTCTCATGAGCATCCTTTCTTTTCCAGGCACAGGATCAATATGCTTGACTATCAATCTGTTCATACACAGACATATAGAATCAAATTCCTAATTTTTACCGTTGGACTTATATATCTCACAAATATTTTAAGGCTTTATAAAATCATTCTATCTTATTTTTTGTACAACTCTTGTCTTGGTTTACTCACTTATAACTGTTTTATCTTTCAATCTCTAAGACAGAAGTGTGAAAATCTCCCATTGTGATTGGGGACTTGCCAGTTAGACTTGTCTTAAGGCCTGCCTTAGTTGTTGATTGGCCCATGTTGATGGGTGAAGTGAATTGGAATTTACAGTTTCCTCCCATGCTTGGCGTCTCTAAATAACTCTATTTCAACTGAAATAAAATCCAAAATAACCATTATTAATTTTACTCCAAAGTTTCATTCATTAAAGAAGATTGTTTACAAGTCAGAGAATCAATTGAAACTTAGTTAAGCAAATGAAAATCAGGATTATTATGGGAATGCAGGGAGAGTACACGAAACCAGAGGACAGGTTTCTCCCGCCATCTTTCATTTCTGCTTCTCTCAGCATCTGCTTCACATTTCTTTGACTTTGTGCCCCGGCTTTTCTGTTTCTGAATCTACATGATGATAGTCCAGTCTTTTACATCTTCTCTCTTTAAAAGTGAAGCATGTGTTGAAAATGAAGTTCCTTTGTCTCAATTCTAAATTCACAGAGAAATGACTATAGGTCAGAAAATAGCAGTAGTTATTAGGCCATTAATTAACTGGTATAAAACACTATTTTTGTGCATATTGAGTCTTTGTGGAGATTCTGGTTGCAGGACATTTGGCAAATAAAAATGTGCTTATCTCAGAAACCAAAAATGTACCAAGTAAATCAGTAGTATGAAAAAATAACCCTATTTCTATATGTGCATATGATTCTGGCTATCCTAGTTGTGGGCTTATTTCAGAGTCTGATACTTATTAGGTCCTTACATAAAGTTATTATTAATCTATAATTGTATAGTTTAGTCATATTCTTAGGACTGACCTAGAGAAGATAAATATCTTTGTATGGGAAAATAAATTAAATATGGGGACCTAAAGTATTTTTCTTCATGGGTCATTGCCTCTAAATATGTGTCATTATATCTTCAATTACATATAAAATTGTCATATGGTAAATTCTCTATATGAAATAATATATACTGTAGTATTATCTGAGCAATTTTTCTTTAAAGCAGGTATAAATGTTATGGAAATGAATCAAGACAATTGGATTATAAATGAAAATATTTTTATCTGTGATTGTTATTCTTTAACTAGAATGAGTCTCGAAAATGAGTTGCTTCCAACCTTCTAGGGAAATAAAAGTTAAAACTTCTTTTCCCATTAGTTCCTTCTTGCTAAGATATTTCAGGTGCCCTTATTGAATACCTTATTGAAACACCACAGCTACAATTCAGCATCTGGGCTGCTCCTGAGATCTGCATCAGTAGGTGACATGCAGATAAGAGTGGCAGACTGTTAAACGTTAACGTTTTCCAGCAAAATCTGTTTGAAAATATATGAATAAAATTAATTCAATCCCCCTATTAACACTTGTCATGTCTAAACTGAAAGTTTAGAAGGTGAGGAAGAAAGAAACTGCAGATCGTCATAGATATTTAAATTAGTTAAAAGTCAAATCAAAGTAATATAATTTCTGTATTCTTTTTTTTTTGGCTTAAGGTCTATTATTAGGGACAATATTTTGAATTATGTATTATTGATTCCAGCTAGAGCTAGGCAATTAAGTATCTGTATATAATACATAATGTTATAGTCAGCGAATTGCACATTTTGATCTTTTTTATTATACAGTATAAAAGTCAAAAGAAGGATCAGAGGCCATCCAATGACCCACACATAAAGGTAAGAAAACTGAGACCAAAGAGGAAAGGCCACATTAGTTATAGTAACAACATGACTCAGCACACAGCCTCCAGGTGTCCACTCATTCTTTTACTATTTCATACCCCACTAGGTAGTCTCCTGCTTACCTTTCTTACGGATGAATTACAGGCTTCTTATTTGTTCTCATCTTCCAATATAAGATACTTACTGTTGGTAGAATTCACTGTTTCTACCAGTTAACAGCACAGGGTAAGATGGCAGCATTATTCATACTTATAGTTATAGTGCTCTGGATAGTGTTAGGTCAGAACAATTTGGTTGAAAACAAGTTAATAACTCAAAACTATGTTTGAAATGACAACTGATGCATTCCAAGGAATAGCCTACTCTTAGACTTAGTTTTGTTCGAAAATCGCCCTTAATGTTGAACATCTAATAATTTATTACATACTAACACTTGTTTAAAATAGAGAAAAATACTGATGCATCCATTAATACTCACAATACCACATCATGTTTATCATCAAATTATGATTTAAGCCTAAGCTTGCTGTAAATTAAAATTCTTTCAAAAAAATTGTATGTAGTTCTATCGTCGAAATTGTTTCGCTAGCTTCTGTCAATGGTGTACTATATTATCTGAAGATCAAAACATCTATTTTCTCTACTCATATCTATAAAGAAGCTGTGACCTCTCAATATTAAACAAGGCATGCATTCAGTGAATTTGTTGCTGAGAAAAAAAAATTATTTTCATCATAATAATACTTTCTATCAGTTCTATGGATCAGGTTGAAAACTGAAGACACGCAGTGCCATTTAAAAAGAATGGCAGAGGGGACACTTTATAACTACAAGCAGACAAGTTCCAAACAAAAGGAAGTATGTTCTAAAGAAAAAAAAAAAATCATTTTCTTAGAAACCGCAGGAGCATTCTCATTTTTCCAACTGAAATACCTCTCTAATTTTTTAATTGAAATTCCATACTTCTCAGAAAGCAAAGATAGAGCATGAAATCATCACTTTTTATAGAAACCCTTTCCATTTTATTGGAAAATGAGTTTAACCTTCAGACATTCTAATCATTGATCTGTATTTTATGACCACCCGCTTCCAGACATGCTTGAGATTTATCCCAAGAGCTCATGGTCAGTCAGCAAGGCAGCGCATATCTATTGAGTATCAGATGCTGGATAAAGCTATTTTAGGCACAGGATTCATAACAGATAACTTATATTTTTGGAAATATGTTTAAAAATATTTATTATAACTTTATATTCCCTTGCCTTTAATTTCTTAGGGAAAAAAATCAGTGTTATTATAAATGCATATGACTATATATTTAGTGAGATTGGTGATAATTATGATATGAGTAAAAACATCTTTCTTGAAGTACTGTTATTTTGGCTGTTTAATGTTAAAGGCTTCCCTGCTGGATTTTACAATTAAGTTATCTTGTGAGCATCCATAAGAGACTCAGTTCGATAGAAATATCACTAATTATAAACTAGCTGTTCACGAAAGCGTATTAACAGCTTTCAGTTTTTCCAAAGTACTTTTACTTTCTAATAAAAAAAAACCTACAGAAATTCTAAATTTGGTAAAAATATTTGTAAAATTAATGTAAGGATGTTGCCTTTTACCTTCTTATATTGGAAAACTAGGCTTTTGTTTTAAAGAAAGAAACCTCATGAAGGCCGTGACCCTAGTCATGCTGTCAGGGCAGTAAGCAAGACTCAGAAACACACAGGATTTCTCCCAGCCTCGTTAGTGAGTAAGGAATGTGTGTGTCATAGACCCAGTTGGGCTACATCAGCAACACTACATTAAGCAGCATATACAATTTGCACAGTTATGGACCGATATGCTTAGCATTTATGAAGACTCATTTTTCCATTGCCTGAAAAGAAACAATACTAATAGTGTGTGCAATTAAGAGCTCCTGAGAATAATGGAAAAAATTGGTGACCTGTAACCACTTTTAGTACTATGTGCTGCCTTGAAAGCATAATGAATTCCTCCCTATTGTCTTCACAGAACATCAATGCAGATAAATAATCTACAAGACTGCTGGAATATCACAGGAGATGATGAAAGGGTGATGACCAAGGTAGTCTCTAATGATGCAGCCTTATTTCCCTGTACATCTCCCGTCCTCCAATTTTCTGACAACTCCTCTTGAGTCAATTCAATTCTAAAAACATTTATTAATCCCTCTCTCTGAAGGTGCTACACAAATAAATAAGAGTTCTTTGTCTCCAGGAATAATAAAGCACGCTACTGAGAAAAAGAGACACATAAATGAAAAATTTCAATAGCTCTATAGAAAATACTGAGTTAAAGAGCAAAATGAGTAATGGAAATAATACTTAAAGAATTCAAAGAAAGATGCAATCAGGAGAAGGAGAAACTGGGAAATCTTTAGAATGAAATAAGAGTTTCGAGAGATATTAATGTATGGACATAAAAATAGGAAGAGAAAGCAAGTGAGAGAGATGGAAAATGACTAAATGTGTTGATGAAGATCGTATTGTCCTGGCCTCACCCCGAGGTGGTTGTATGTTCTCAGTTTAGATGTTTGGCCCTTTTTCAGACAAAAAAAAAAAAAAAAAAAAAAAGGACATATTGGGTGTCGTCTCTCCAACCACCAGAGAAGACACAACAGAAACAGTGGTACTTCTGAGCTGGAATGATACCTAGGAAGACCTTCATGTCACAGAAAACGGTGCAAATACGTGTGTTCTCTTTCCTAGCTCTCTAAGAAAATGTCAGCCTGGGAATAGTACCAGCTTTCTCAAGTCTACAAACACCATTTCTCACATATTTATTTAGCTCGAATACCTTTTTATCCCCTGCAGAGAATACAATTCTAAAAAAATATATCAAAATTAGAAAAATCAGTAAAGGCTACACATTTTAACCCTCAGTTATTAGAACAGGTGTCATGGTCACAACTGAGCATTATTTTGTATAAGGAGTGTTTGAGGTCACAACCTAACTTCCTCTCCAGTTGCCTGCTTTACACATCCCTTATTTCGACTTCAACCACTCTTCAATGTCATCCTAACCACCTCTTCTTATGCTTCTATTTTCTTCTGGCTTATAAGTACCCTCCCGATTTCACATATTCCTTATCTATTCATGAATTGCTGGTTTATTTTATTAATTACTCTCATGTGAGCTTTCTCAAGTTCATCCTTCTTCTGGCCTTCTGTATCTGCAATCCTGGATCAATCTAAACATTCAGCTTCCCCAAACATATACAACTGGAAAATATGACTAAAAGAAACCACAAAACTGCACATTGGTGCAACTACAAATATGTGTGCTATTCAATTTCAGGTGGATCCTTAGTACTTGTATTTTTGTCTTGGGTCAGCTCTATTTCCTGTTACTCAAATTTGCTATTAAAGAAAAAAAACTTACAGGATTATAAGTATCCTACTGTACCTTCAGATCAATTATTTTCAATAACTTGCCTTATCTCCTATAGCAGATAGAACAGAATCGAATTTGTAAGCATAGACAATTTCCAAGGAGTTCTTGCTCTAAAGGGGAGAAGAGAAATTAACTAATAGGATAGGATATAGAGTGTAAAAATACTTTGAGAAATAAGATATAATGTATTTCCATGCTCAGGGGAATCATTCAGTGAGAGGCAGGGAGGTGGGTAGTTAAGACAATAGGAGATAAAGATAGAGATAAAATTATAGATCAAGTGATAGGTTTATCGGCCAATTAATTGGATAGGATTGAGTTAGAGGTGTTGGATTTAACAAAGGTTGGGCTTTGGCAAATGGAAGTAATTGGATAAAAGATGCAAGTGATTTCAGGGTATTTTGTAAAGATGTAGCAGAAGATGTAAGGGCAGTGAGAAACAGTGAAAAGTGGTAGAATCCATAAACAAATAAATACGACTTTATCTTTGCTTAAATAGTTTTATGTAATTGAAGATTTAAGTAGTGGTAGATGTAAATCTCTCTAAAACTTAGAGGGCATATTATTTATGTGGACATAAAAAATACTTAGGTCTTTTCTCTAATGAACTTTTTCCATAGGAAAAAAAAATAACCATTAAAATTGTAAAATGAGTCCACTTTATATAAAGAGGAAATTATTCTCTTCTTTAAGAAACACTAAATAACAAACCACCATTAACACATTTATTCAAATAATTAATATAAACCTACTACATTTCAGCAGGTATGCTATGCAATGCAGACGAACAGTTACGTCATTTTTACTTCATGTAGAATAAACGACTAGTCTTGTACCCGAAGTAAAAGATGCTGAGATAACCTAACGTGAAAACAGAGGAGCGACATCTAACCTTCTCAGGCCTGAGCATCTAAGGAAGGGTTCCATAGAGGAACTGGCATGCGGGGCAGCAGAGCAAGCAATGACGGATGAGCATGTTCCAGGCAGAGGAACAGCGCGGGTGAAACCATGAAGGTGTGAAAAGCACTGGAAGGTGCAGGGAGCGACTTCAGTGTGAACGGAGGAGAGGACACTCACAGGTGAGGGCTAGGACAAGAAGCCAGCTGGAGAGTGACGAAGCTCAGTCGCTAATCTGGAAAAATCAGAAAGTGCCAGTTTGCGTCTCGGTTTTAGATGATTTTATACATTTCTTACCTACTGTAAAATGGGTCAGTGAACAGCAGAAAAAGAGGAAAACATTTCTTCTGAAGTAAGAACAATCGTCTCCATTTAACAAAGAGAAAAACTCCACCTAACAAATATTGTAACCTATGTATTATTTTTTTCTGAAATTACAGCAGAAACAAATACATTGCCACCTTCCCTAAATGAGGAGGCTGAATACTTCTCAGAAATTGTAAGGCTTATGAATCTGTTACCACGTAGTCCTAAAATAACCTTCAGATTCCCTGATTCCGCTGATGAAAGGTCAGGGTCTGTCAGCATGTTCTCCACTGAGCTGAGGAAGGCAGAACCGAAACCTTCCTAATGTGCTGGAAATAAAGGCGGTGTCCCGATTTTAGCTGCTGGCAGCCAAAGTCCTTCAGTAGATTGGTGTTTGTCTTCTCTTGGGAAATCACCAGAATGCAACTGCCTTCATCAATGTTCCTTTCCTGCTCCTCTTTCCTACTGCCATGACTTAGTGACAGGCTCCCCGAAAGATGGTAATGTAACAGGACTGTTACAGAATTAAAGTCCAGGCTGTTTCAGTGAAGCAATGTATTTAGTTAGATGTCCTGCCGTCTGCAGTAAAATAACTCGGAAACAAAACACTGATGGCGTAGGAAACAATCTCAAAATTGATACTCCAGGAAGCCATGCTGTTAAACTCTGCCAGCATAATATTCTTTGATAGGAAAACAAGAGTTTGGAAATAGTTCATATTTCTTCATAGCTCAATAAATGTTGATCTAGTAATTTTTTCTTTAATAATATCTCACAATATATATTTCTTTGATTTAAGAAAAAATAATACTATTTTCAAAATACGATGATCACATATTAAATGTACTAGGTATAATGGAACAGAATAGCATAAAAACAACCCGGCTTTTAAGAACTTCTCTTATTAAAGGTTATAAGTTTAATGTATACACCTCTGGCACACTTAAATTCCTGCTAAAGACTAATTTTCATTAGACTTAATGCTTCTATCATATGTAATACTCAAAAAGAAAAACAAAAGAAAAAGCCAAAGCACATATTTTGTTTTGTGTCATTTTGTTTCAGATCTTTATGGAAATCCTGGGAGTCAGTTTCTGACTGTCCACAATCATGTATCTAAAACCAGAGTCCTGGGAATGGCTATTCAAAAGGCCTCTCAGTCTGAAAACATTTCATAAGTAAGAGGTGTATGCGAAAGTAAAGACAGTTGGTTGAGTCAACCAAGACCTTCAAACACTTCTCAGAGATCTTAACATTATTCTGTAGACTCAGCATTTGCAGAGAAATGTTAAATTTCCTGCGCACATCCTTCCTTAGATCTTATTTGGAGCATTACACTGAAACTGCTCTCAAAATATTGGAAGTGTGAATATAAGAACACCCTCTAAAATTTGAACCATAAAAAATAATACATGAATACCCAAGCTAAGTCATCCCAAGGAAACTGAGTCTCAGGTTTATGAGAATTGGCTTTCCTTGTTGAATTTACATAATTAATGAAAATATAGTGAGAAGAAGGGGGGGGGGTAAGGAAGTGGGGATGAGGTGAACAACCTTAGAACCATAGAGGAAAGAAAGTAAGTGAATTAAGAGTCAGAAGTTTTCAGCCAAGTTCTGATGGGGAAGATAGTTAACACTAACGAAGAGAACAAGGACTAGATAGAAGCTTCTGTGCTTATGAAATGATTCTTTGTGTTCTGGAGACGTGTATAGAGATGTGGGCATTTTGAGTGTTTTCAGTTTGATTGATTAGATCAATCCAAAGTGAAATCACTCATAAAGTTGCTATACTTAATTTAACTTGTTCTGATAATATCCTCCTAAAAAAATCTTCTGCTTATCAGTTAGATTGCCATCCTGTATAGAATTAGTATCTTCACCTATGTGACAAATTCAGTTAAGACTAAACATACATGCCTAAAATTTCTTGTTTAATATATCAGTTTCTTGGGGACACTTAATACAAATCTGTTTCAGAAAGGTTATGGTTATTGAGTTTCCTAAGCTGAAGGGCAAATTGTGGGCTAAGTTAAGGAATTATCTAAGATAAGGTAAACCATAGGCTAAAATAATCAAAATGAATAATCCAAATCATAAGACTTTTTTATAACAGTATACTAGCTATCTCCAGCAACAACTTTGCTATGTGTGGGCTCAGTTATTTAATTTTTATTTAAATGGTTGACCTTCAAAACTCATTCAAAATAATATGATATTATGATTATATGGAAAGCTGGCAAAAAATAAATTGTTTCATTTATAGAAATTTTGTATAGAAATTATGAGTGATAGAAAAAATGTATATTTTACAAAAAATGATTTTTTAAAATTAAGTCACCAGATAATTGCTCACATAATATAAGATCTTTCTAATAATATCAATGATCAATTGATTCAGATTTTTAAAATTTGCTTGCACATTTTAGGTATAAAATGAATTCTTCAGTATAAGAGACACTGACCAATTAATATTTGGAGTATGTATTTTTTCAAAATTACATTTACATCTGTCAAAAAACTTACTGCTAGAGATTGTATTCCAGATTTATTGAAATTTTAAGAGACGAATGCTTACCTTGTTTTATTGCATTGTATGATACATATTAAACATAAATGTGCTCAATTTTCTGAAGTAAAAGATACAAAAAGTATCACAGATATAGTTATTAAAATTTTCAGTATATATATGCAAATGCTATGAAAAATCACCAGTTTTTAGAATCATTGAAAGGAAATAATTGACAATGTATTTGCCAACATTGTATCTATTTTCACTGTTCATTCATTGAGTTGTAAAGAGTCTTACAGATTTAGTATGCTGTTGATTCAAGTTCAAGATCTTTTTGTGAAATGAAACAAATGCTTGCTAGTTATTCAATAATTAAAGACAAAAAATGACTGATTCGTGTTTTCTCACTATTATTACTATGAATATAAAAGAGAATATGAAGCACCAATGAAAAGGAAACCTTATAATCTAGCTAGACAGGTTATTGTGCAATATAAGAGACACTGTTGAAATTGGAACCATATGTAATTAAGCAATATAATGATTCTATGCATTTTTTCTAGTATGAATCAATATGCATAAGTTTTTCTTTTATAATCCATGCACTCATATACTTTGCTTATAATGTAGCAGGAAGAAAATTTCTAAGAGACCTTTTTCTTTTGATATTGACAGCGTTAGAATAGCCCTTCAGTTTAGACAACACTTTGATGAAAATAACACTAAGCTAACGAAAGAATTAGAGAAGTTGTGCAACTTGGTCATATGTAGTTTTTAAATGAATATGCTTTTACTTAAAATCCAAATCAGTTCTTAAAAAAATGAACCTGTTTTGTATATCAGATTTAGATAGTAAAGAAATTAATTTGGTTTTAAAAAATATTAAGTAAAACACACGGTTTTGTTGTTTTTCGTTTGTTTGTTTGTTTGTTTGCCCTCAGTAAAGAAAATTATGTTAATCTTGAATTTGTTGGGCATTTTGAGTTAAAATTTTATGAATGCCAGTGGTTGGTCATTATTGTTTCAGCTATATATTCAGAAATTTAGAATTAAGTCTGTCATGCTTTCCTCATCCAAAAAGTTGTGAATGTAGAGCTGAAAGTTATCAGATTTAGTTAACCAATGTCATCATAAAATAAATAGATAATTTTTTTAAAAATGTGAATTATGAAAATGTTCATTAAAATGTGCTACCTCGCTCACAGGTAGAATTCATTTCTAGCTGGGTTGATAGTAAGAAAATATAATTTCTGTTTGAGTTCTTGTCAAATAATTCCACTACCATTACCATTGAAGTTTTTCCAGGATACATTATTTCTTCCTTTTTTTTTTTCTTTTTTCTTAAGGATTGTAAAGGCATTTGGGGATATGTTCAGAAGCTAACAACTAATAGGCAAATTAAACAAGTGATTCTATGTGTATGCAACTGTCCAAATTAAATTGGAATTGGGGGTTGGATATTTCCAGGAATATTTATTTTAAAGAAATATCTTCACTAGCCTAAAGAAGAACGATGAAACAAAAATAATGATTGTCTGTCACTCATATTCCTCAAGGAACTTAGCTGCCTCTACAAAGAGCAATCCCAGGTATTAGATGTCTCGAGAAAACACCTGAGTTGAAAACACAATCTGAGAACTTAAGTATGTGAACTTTATGTTCTCTCACAGCTCCACGTGATGCGATAGTACTTTTCTCTCTAGATGCCATTATAGTACGGGATTACTTTTAGTCATTCAAGGATGTGCTCCAGACATATTAATTGAGTAGCTACAATGGAAAGAACCTGGATTTTGGGGATTACAAAAAGGATAAAATGTAACGGGGTTCTAAAAACTTAAAATCTAATAAGGAAGAAAATAAAAACACACAGATGACAATGATGTAAGCTAAAACAATATAGGTTCCAAAAAAAGGCAAAATCAATGTGCAATAACACAGAAGAGAAAAAAATTAATTAATTGTGATTAGGAGATATCGAGAATGTCTTGTACAATGAACATGGTATTCAATTTATACCTTGAGTTAGGCAAGATTGCGAGGTAGCAATAATAGAAATTTTAAAGACAGAAAAAGAATTAAATCTCCCTCAATGTGAATTTATAAAATACCCAATCCTCAGGTCATTTCTTTTTGTTCTTTACATTATATCCTTAACTAGAGCTTTTTGGGGGCATCTCTTTTATTTTTTTCACTGTAATGATAGTATCCCAAAAATGCCTGGGGTGAGTTGTTGGTCTAGATAGTATAGGAATTTTCTGGCTTAAGTAAAACTATCACACATCAGACTCAGAAATAGAAAAGTCTTTATAGATCTTAAGTTAAAACTTTAAAGTGTTAACAAATTCTTTATCTAAGGATCAAAAATCTTTTGAAGAGCTGTGGGTAAAGCACAGCCGAGGCTCTGTGTGCTTCAGGGGCAGAATGCTTGTCAGTGGTTGGTCATTATTGTTTCACCTATATATCTGGATTTAAGTCCATCATACTTTTCTTTACAAATAGCAACTATAACTTAGATTTTAGATGAAAATTCCAACTACTTGGATTTTTTTTAAATGCTATAGTCAACCCACAAGTATCTGTGAGCATCTTTATGTTCCTAAAACTGTATTACTAGAAACATCGATTAACTAGTATTATTGAATCCAATGGGTAAGCAATTTACATTCTCCAGTCCATTTACATGAACTATATTCTAAGAAAAATAGGCAAATCTGAATAGAACTGACGCATGGTAACTAATTCTGTTGGTTACTGTGAAGAGATGGTTTGAATGTTGGAAAAAGGAAAAAGTTAATAAAAACAAAACAGAATCTCAAATACATGAGGAGAACAAATTTATAACCTGAGACTTGCATTAAATAAGGTCGTTAAATAAATTAGTTTATTATCTCACGTAAAAGGGTTACTTACAGAGGTAGCCCTTCTAGGTGTGGTATGGTGGTTCTGCAAACATTTGAAGGACTTAAGTCCTTCTGTTTCTCTGATTAACAGAGTTTTCAACCTCCAGGACACAATACGGTCACTGGAACTGTTACCATTAGGTACAGGGTGCCATTCCCAGACAAGAAAATCCCTTTTAAAAAGCAGTTACAAAAATTTCATTTCCTTCTCATTGTTCAACCCATGTGAATGGTTGGCATGGAGAATTTTTCTTCAGATGTTTGTTTTTGTTAAACTCATTGCATTTCTCCATCCAAATAAAATCAAGAAGGGAGATAAGAAACATGTATACTAGATTCACAAGTAGTAAACTTCATTATGAGAAGGTAAAGAGGTTTAAAAATTCATTTAATCTACAAGATAGTTTTTCTACTCTGCTGTTAAACTAGTTGGAAAAGATGGCAAAGACTTGGCTTTCTGGTAAAAACAATAAAAAGCATAATTACTCAGAAATTTATTACAGCCAACTCAGGACTAGTTTTATCTGTGAAATGTCTGAAAATATGTTTTCTGGTTGTACTTTAAATTCAATTTAAAATAACTTTTTTCTTGATATTTTATTAACACGTTCCTGTTACTTTATTTGTTCCCAGTGCAAGTGGATCATATCTAAAATGTAAAACTTCATTTAAAATGTTCACAGTATGTATCTATTTCAACCCAGAAAACCAGTATATAGGTTTATATTTCACTAAAATTTGCAAGAAATAAGATATCTTGCAAATAAGATTTCCCGAAGAAAGGAAAATCCGCCAGACTACTTTGAACCAAAATATTTAATGATGAAAGAAGACTTCTAGCTTTCATATACAATTTAGAATAACAATAATTGTAATAAATTAATGCAAAAATTACCTAGTATATAGACTGGTTTGGTGTAAAACAGGATGGGAAAGATGGCAGTTGATTTTTCTAGTCACTTTGCAATAACATTTTTCTTGTGGCCATGATCACAGATTCTGTCTACATAAAAATAGCATAAAGCATACATTCTACAAATGACTAGTCTCAAATCACATATAAACTCATAAGATATTAGGATGGCCCATTTACTAACAATACTTGCTTCTGTGCATATGCTATGAGATATCACATTTAAGCAATGAATATGTATATAGGTGTTTTTCTAACACAGGCAGATCTTTCCATATGGTATCACTGAGAATGAATTGGACCACGAGGTGGTAATAACCTAGAATTAGCCCCCAAAATCTACATTGTGGTTTTAAAAAGTCCATGGTTTTATAAGATGATAAATATAATTTAATATTACATCTTAACTACGTAGTAGAAATACTGTGTTTTTTTTTTGTCAACCATGTTTTTAGGGAACTAGTCTTTCATTTTAGTTCATACGATCTGAGTGGTAGTTCTCATAACTTCATTTAATATTGGGCAAGAGACTCGAACCTGGTCGGTCAGAATGTATTCCTCTACAGGTCATGTGACCAAAAGTGATCCAAGTCAGGTCCTCTCATGGGACTGCTATGGCTTTTGAAGAGATAGGGTTTTTCTTCTTGTAACATAAAGGTAATGACGAATAATCTTATCAATTATACATTAAAGACTTTAAAGCTTCTAGCTTGGCAAATGACAGGCACATAATAAACTTTGAAATTATATACTTGGAAAAGAACATAGATTCCTGTAACAAAAAATTAAGTAGGTCTGGAATTAGAAATCCTACTCTACCACTTGCAAAAAATGGAAATTCACACAAATTACTTAATATCTGGGAATCTGTTTTATCATCTGAAAAATAATACCATTTTTTTTTTTTTTTTTACCTTTCTGGTTAAAGTGGTCAGGACTGGCTACAAAATTTGTGGTGCCCTGTGAAAAATGAAAATTAGGGACCCATTGTTCAAAAATTAGTACAGGCGTAAACACAGTGGTTCATTAAACTAAGCACAGTCCTCTTTTGAATGTGGAGCCCTGTGCAGCCAAACACGTCATATAGCTGCGAAGCAGGCCCTGCGTATGAGGCATTAAATAAGCTCATGATTCCTTACCCAGTCCTCGTATAAAGAGTTGTATCGGTTCCCCCTCCCTTGACACTGATCTGACCCTGTGACTGTCACTGACCAGCAGAATGTGAGGAAGTGACGCTGATCCATTGGGCTTTCACCATTCTTGATGCCATTGGTGAAGTTTGACAGTTTCGGGCCCAGGCAACCCATCGGCTGAATGCAGCCAATTGAATGATCCCAACAAAGCACTGCCCAAATTCATGACCCACAGAATAAAGAGAAAGTAAACTAATTATTGCTTTAAGCCTTAAGTTATTGAAAAATTTGTTACAGAGAAATAGATAATAAGATAGTATTTGAATATTGTTATAAATATAATTTATCATTAATGTTAATAAAGTTAGGTGGTATTACTTTACTGTTGTTCTATCAGGGTTGAAGCAACCAATCTGCATTTGATAGCAGTTACTTGTGGTATATAATAGACCTCTAAAATTAAAAGAATTTTGTGTGATGACATTACTTTGTATAGTTACAAATAGTTAATATAGTTATGTAATGTGGTAGCCAAAATAATGACTTTTAAAAATGCCGTGTGCTAATTCCTAGAACTTGTGAATAGTCTAGTCTATAGTATGCACTAGATTCCTAGGGCTGCCATATAACAAATCACCACAAACTTAGTATTTAAAACAACAGAAATTTACCATTTTATAGTTCTGAAGGCCAGAAGTCCAAAATCAAGTTGTTTGTGGAGTAACAGTATCTCTGAAGGGTCTGGGGAAGAATCCTTCCTTGCCTCTTTCAGTTCCTCGTGGCTCCATGCTTTCCTGGTCACAGGCTTATATAACTCCATTCTCTGCCTCTGTCTTCACACAGACTGACTATAGAGGACCTTGGAAATGTAGGATTCTCCCTTGTCTTATCTGAAAATTTTTGTCAGTGTGGAAGAAATAAAGAATTGTTATTATGGCCATGCAAGTCTATAACACTAAATGTAATTTTAAAACTGTGTGTAAAATGTCACAAAAATATTAAAATTAGGAAATGATATAGCTTATAAACAACGTGTAAAAACCATAATACAAATTAGTCCAAATAAATAAGGACAAATAGACTACTCAGGGGGATCGCTTTGTAAATTATATAAATGTCTAATTACTATGTGTATACCTGAAACTAATAAAATGATACTAAATGTCAACTGCAGTTGAAAAATAAAAATAATAGTAATAAGATCACTTCGAAAAAAATAATGATGGAAAATTCCAATAACAAACACAAAGGACATAAATAACTCCCATAACGAATACAAATAAGGGACAAAAAAATTACTTCCATAATAATGGAATTAAGGGTAGGAAACCTCTGAGGGAAAAATAAATGTTTGATGGTATAGACTCTCATGAACACTGGGGTGTCGCTCTCTTCCATTAATAGAAGGAAAGGCTTCAGGTTAATCACTGGGATGTCTGATTAGAATTCAGAGTGCTAGGCCTGTGAATTAGAAGCTCTAGACTGGAACTCCTCCTAGTCGGATTAGAATAAAGAGAAATTACCCCTCCTGCCCCCCAAACCATCCATATTTGTCTGTGATGTTTCATTCATGTAGTAAAGAGCTTCAGAGTTTCTGGGAACGAGTTATAGAAAAAACGTTCAGTCAAAGCCATCTCTGTGCAGACGGTTCTGGTTCCAAACTCTGTCATGGTAATGAGAAAATTAAGTAATCTCATCACTGTTTACCATCTGTGTGGGAAAGTCGGAATAGTAGGGAAAGTGCAGCTTGTGTAAAAACAGTGAATTATTCCTGGCAGCAGGCGACAGAAGGGCAACATTGAAACTGTCATTTTCACATATATGAAGACAAAAAAGACAATTAGAACAACAATGATTTTTATGTTCAAAGAGTTAAACAAATGCCAATAGTGAAACTCTCAAAAGAAATAATAGAAAAACAGTTCCAAGGACAACTACCTGTCACAAGAGGAGAGAGAAACATTGGGGCAATGGAATGATATGTTTGGGAAAGTTATAGGAAATTCAGCTTCTATTGAACAAGTTAATATTTTTTACACACTCAAAATTATGAAGTCCCCTGCCCAAAAAAATAATTTAAATGTATTTTCTGTGCTGTACATGATATGGCTTACTGGGTGTTTTATGACACAATTACTGCTTATCTCGCCAGCACCAACGGGCTCCACGTCAAACACCATTCTCCAGCCATATTGAAAGCTTTTCTCAAAGAGGCACAAGGTCCCAGCCTTTGCGCGTGCTCTTTCTGCCGGCATTGTTCTCGTTACCTCTGTCACCACCATGGATACACCAGGAAGGAGACTGGGTGGGCGTAGAAGAGAATTAAACAAACAAAAAGGCCCACAGTTTCCAACCATGGTCTTTTTCAAGCTGCTGACTCTATATCGCCTATTGCAGAGTTGGAAGGAGATGTGCACACTAGGACCTCACGGGCTGGTACCAGCACCATGGTCTCAATGCCTCCTATTAGCTTTTTTACCCCTCTTTGTCTTTCCCATTGTAGCTTTTTAGTCACTCCTTTCAAAACATCATCCTATTCTCTCCTCCCAAATGTTATTATTGCTTCCCCACCAGATACAGTCATCAGCACACACAGTGACCTTATCTTAACACTTTCTGTCTGTCCAGTAGTGCCTGTATGCATCACCAGATAATAAGCTACTAAAGGGCAAAGACTTTTAGAAGTATACACAGTACATAACCCATACTAGATGTTTAATATGTATATATTTGTTAAATAAAGTAGCAAATGCATACAAGAAAATAATTATAAAATTATTTTATGAAATAAGAAAAGTGTATTATGTAGAATATAGTTTATAAGTAGTAAGTCAGTTCTGGGTCATAATATTTACAGGATAAACGCATAAATCATGTAAATCAGTTATATGAAACGAGGAAAGAGTGTCTATTTAATGAAAGAATCCATACGGCTTTGCACAAATGTTCATGGAGCACTTACTTTGTGTAAAGACATTCTTCCAAGTACTTGCAATGTGTGACAAGAACATGCTTCATGCTCCCCTCTATCCAAATAACATAGAATCTTTTTCATAAAATATAAGATGTAGCACCAGACTCCCCATTTTGTTTAAAATAACACATGCATTATTAAATTTAAATTTATTGTATTTATTTCTATTATTTGGAGACACTTAAAAAATAGAGATTAAATTGAACATAACTTTCCTTTAAGAAATATGCTGTTTTAACATATAGTTGTTGATCTGTTGATGAATTTGTGGAGACATTTAAATCCTGTGTCTTGCTAATAAAATCTAGAAATGACTCACATGGCAAATAACTAAGAACTTTAAGGCTATTAAGAGGCTCTTAGAGTTGCCAGTCTGCCATTTGGCACAGCCGTCAATGTCAATTGCCATACCACTGCTGTGTTAGACATAATATTATCTCTTTTGCTGGTCTGTGTTTGTAACACTTCCATATTGTAATTAGACTGGAAGAAGTATTAAATATTGCTACCCACAGGGCCCCAATTGTGGCAAAATGTGGTAGTTATAATGTCATTGCCTGTGATCCAAAATGGGTAAGTCGCAGGGTTCTAAATCTGAAGAATCTGATAAAGAGAAATTATAAGAAGGACATACTCGTCAACATAAAAATGCCAAGATACATATCATGTCTATATATAACTGTGTCATTTTATCCCTAAAGAATAAAGACCTTGGGAAAAAAAAGGGAAGTGGTTAACTCAATTGGGAAGATGCTTGTGAAGAAATTAGATAATTATAGAACAAAGAGCTGAGATGAGGAAACGCTGCTGCTGGAAATCCCCAGAAAATTCACCATTAAGTATTTAAAGACAAGAGCAATAAAATGTCTACTTGAGAAGATCTGATGATTAATTCTAAGGGCAAGGACCCTGACAGAGCAAGCAGTTTATAAGGAAGAAAAATTACAGTGTATCCAAGAAAGCAGAGACTTAAGCTGGAAACTACAATTTGGTTTCTGTTTTTGATATCCAGAGCATTACTCTCAGGATCACACAGTGGAAATAAGATTCGGCTCAAGATTAAGTAACAATAGTCCTCAAAGAAATAAAGCAGTTAAATTAATAGAAATCTAATATCTAGCTAATTTATATTTTCTCCCAAATATTTCAGTATAAAATATAAATAAATATATAATCTATAAATAATACAAATATTTATAAATAAATACATAAATGAATGTATATATTTTTTAGTTATTACATATCTATCTTTTTGGAACACGTGATCTGATTAAAAAAAAATATGCACCTAGAAAATTATGTCATGCATAAGACAACCTATAATGAAGTAACAGGTTAAAATGTCATGAAATAGGGACTATTTCTTATGGAATTTATGAAGCCCTTTCGGTACACGTGGCAAGAATATTATAGTCATGTGTATTGTTGATGTCATTCTTATCACTAAAGAAATACTGTTTTAAGCACTTCACAAGTATTTACTCTTTTTATTTTTACAAAAACCCTATGAGATAAATACTACATTATTCGCATTTTACCGATAGGAAACAGAGGCACAGAGCAGTTGAGTAATGCACCAAGGTTACATAGCTAGTAAATTGTAAAATCGATAACTAATGCCAGGCTCACCGACACGGGAAAAAGGAGCTCTTAGCCTTTCTGTCACAGACTCAGTGAACGTTCTGGGTTGAATTAAATTAGATATACAAACTATCTAAGTATAAGACAACAGAAGAGATCAAATTAGTCTCACTTTAGATTGGGATAATGAAAGAATTAGCACTCTGGTACAATTTCAACTTTAAAGGGAAAGAAGAAAAGGAAAATATTTCTTGTTATCTCTGGAACCCTATCGCCTCAGAATTCATAAGTTCCAATATCTCGCTCTGACCCCAAATTTTTATCTTTCTACCGTGTTAATTCCTTTTTCATATTTTTCCTCTTATTCAAACTCATTTATTACCCTAACTCTCCCTATTTCTGTCTTTAAACCCGTGACACCTGTTTATAGAAAATGAGTGAATAAATATATGAATGAACGAGCTGCATTATAAATAGTACAGAAGCAGAATGAGCTCTGTTAAGAAACCTGGCCCAGCTCTTTACCTCACGCAAAGTAAAAGCTGAGTCCTTAAGACATGCCTCAAGGATCAACACGAGCTCCCACCGTATGCCTCATATGTCATCGTGTGTCTCTGACCTCTCTGGTATTGTGTTCCCTTGCTCCCAACCACACTGGCTTTCTTCCTTTTTTCCAAACACTGCGTGCAAACTCCTGCCCTTATGCTCAACCCTCCCCTCTGTCTGAAACCTCATCTTCTTTCAAGCCTCTGCTCACGTCTCACCCCCTCAACGAGGCCGGCCCTCACAATACAGTTTAATTGCTATAATCTGTTCCCCTCACTTGCCCAGAACACCCAATCAACCTTGCTTTACTATGCTTTTTGTTTTGCTCCTGGCATGTATCAGCTTCTAACATAATATATTAAATACTTAATTTATTATATTTAGTGTTTATTTTCTGTAGTGTAAGCTCTGCAGGTTGGGAATCTTTTATCCACTAATATACATGACTCAATAAATACAATTTGTATGAACAAAACACAAGTAACATATGCTGGAAAAGTGTTTCTCTGCAAGGCGACACAGGTTTTGTCATGGGCAGTGTGACTCCACTAAGGGTTGGCTCAGAGCACAATACCCCTAACTTCCATTATATTCTTTAAACCAACCTGAACTATGTCAAGGCAGTTTGCTATGCAAATGCAACTTTGAAATCAGTAATCCAATTTACCTTTCCAAGCTAGTTCCCAAGCCCTAGAGTCTTCTATTTTGATAGTTGGGAGGAGCCACTAATGCTGGATTATAATGGAAGATCGTTGCAATTTCTGGATTCCCAGAATATTTTACATTCATTCAGTCCCTCATCCATTCATATACCCATTTATCCATCCAATCAGTATTGCTTGCACACACTGCAGGAGTCAGGTGTCCCGCTAGGCATTGGGGAGATCATGATGAAATTGTGTGGGTTTTTATTTAATCAATCCGAGTACTGCATAAAGTCTGATGAATGTTGAATAAATGGATATATAGAGGACACTAAATGTTTAACTCAAAGTGGTTGGAAAAATCACTCACTCTCTGAGGCTTATTTTCTTCAGGTGCAAAATAAGAGTGCAGGATAACTAATTTTAACATATCTCTTTAATAAGTCCATGATTTGATCTAATGCTGAACAACAAACTAGTAAAAGTATTACTCATGGAGATGTCAGAAAGTAATACTTGATCAAGATTATTTTTAACTAGGATTTGCAACCTGAATCAAAGAGAGAGGTAGAGTCAGAGACAAACAGAGAAAAACAGAAACAGACACATACTCATGTAAGGAAACTGGAAAGCTAGGAAGAGAGGAGCTTAGAGTCATGAAGGCCAAGTGTCAAGTGTTGAAGCACAGAGAGAAAAATATATATTTAACAGTGTTTTAAAAGAGACCAACAGCATTCCCTGTCTGAGTATTGGTAAGGGAGAATTCTAAGGTATTATCTGCAATCATCTTTATTGTCTGCAGCTCTACTGTGAAACTGAGTTTAAACAATTTTATATTATTATTTATTTATGGCTGTATTGCCACATGAGATCACCAAATTTTTAGGTTTAGGAACAAGATCTTAAGATAGAAGTGAGGCGAAAAAGGTACAAACCACAAAGCACGTGATGCAGAAAAACGTGGAGGAAAGTAATTCTAATTTATACATACTGTTTTATGTTTTATATTACAGTGCCATTACATTTTAAACTTTCCATTAAACTTCAGACTTCATGGTGGGAGGGTGAATTATTATATACATCTATATATCTGAATATTAGTTAAATGAATGTTCATTTTCTGAGTTTGTCCTGGATTGCTCTCTTGTTATTTGGCTTGGGTTTAGAAAGAAAGGAAAAAAAAGAAGTGGGAATGAATCAGAAAATAGGACCTTGATGAATGAATATGTTTCCAATGCATAAATTGTGACTCCAATAGAAATTTTATGAACCAAGTAAATCGAATATAAGATAATTTGAAATGTGGCTATTATGTAACCTGGGAAAGGATTCAAGAAACTTGCAGATTTTTCTAAGAAAAATAACACTGTTACATGGCAACTAATTTCCAGTCCCCAATGAAAAAAATTAAAGGTAGTTTCTAAACCCGGCGACTTTCAAAGCCTAAGGCAAATCTAGTTAATTAATTATAATTGGGTTGATTTTCTAACATATATGGTCAGCCTCAAAATTCCAGCTCAAACAATTTAGGTTACATGGACAATGATTAAGCACTAAAATATTCTGAATAGAATGTACAGGTGTAAAAGAGAAAGAAGGATGAATTTGTAGTAGATACACTGAGTCGCCATAATCTCTTTTGATTGTACCTTTCGATATGTCAGAGCTTGGTAAGCAAGATTCCTCAGACTTCCTAGCACTTATGTTCTATATATAAATTAGATTCCTTCAATTTGATGCTCTCATATAAGATTTGGAAGGCAGAGTGGGGAATATAAGGCTTTGGTGTTTGTCGATGATGCATACAAACACACTGAAATATTGTATTTCCTTCAGCTGTGACCCATTCTTAGCTTTGTGAAAGACTAAGGAAGAAGTGTCATGGGTGGGATAGCTTCCACATTCGGGGACAATAAGAAGCTCTTTGAGTCAATTTCCAGCAGAAGCCTCTCAAAGCCCCACATCCTGAGGTGGTAGGAGTATCGGTTGTCTTACTGGAGCTCTGCAGTAATTTCTGGAAAGTCAGCCTAGAATGCCTCTTGCTGTCCTCCAACTGATTTTCCCCTAATTTCCTGTGTTTAAACCTTCTTCATTGAGATGGATAGAATGGTTTCTGTTTTCTGCAGCTGAGTTTCACCAGATCTGTTAACAACTTGATAGTGTACCGTTGTTGCCCAACGTTTTCTTTCTGTCTTATTTTTCAGTTTTCTCAACTTTCCTACTCTTTTGATGGATTTTCCTGGATTGGAATAGAGACAGAAGAACTAGAATATTGATGTCTAGTCAGGAACCAGCCTCACAGTTGCAGTAATAACTGAATTACAAAAAGTGCTCACTTTAGATTATATAATTTTTTGCAGAAATAAATAGTTAATATTTAAACATGCTAGTCATTCTTTCATTTAGACATCTTCATAAGGAGTTATTAGGTAACCCACTGGATGAAGCCCTTTATTTCAAACTAAAACAAACGAAACTTGCAATCAGTCAAATGAGAAAGAGTAGGCACACTTCTAGAAAAATTCCTGTCTAAAAAATTAACAGCTAAATAGGTAGTACTAGGCTAAAAACAATGTGGCTTTTAAAAACAAATAATAATAATACCAACGACAATAATAATAACAATAATAATAATAAATAAATAAAACAAAAAATGAAGCATATCTTCAAGAAGAACTAAAACTACCTAACACCATTCAATTTACAGTTAGGTAAATCAACATGTAACTATGACAGAAAAAGCCTAATAATAGTGAACTAAAAATACAATTCTGTATCTACAACTTTAAGTAGGTTTTGATACATTTGACATTTTAATGGAGAACATTCCACCAGAATTACAAAGACTGAAAATCATGTTATTGTATTCACATGCTCATTAAGGACTCTCCTTGAAAACCATTTAGCCCTGTGCACAGGACCCTGTCTTGCTATTATAGCTGCTCCACAGACACGTGAACTGACTCTGATTCATGAAACTCGCTTCATCCTTTTCTCTTCCAACATACCTTTTCTTGAAACTGACTAGTTACTTAACCTATTTTGTCAACAACAAAACTGATTGCCTTTTCTATACATTTTCTAAACTGTAAGGAATTTAAAAAAGTTATTAAAGCTTAATCTATAAATTAGATGTTGCCAAACTTTTAAAAATGAAATGAAGTAGAGCGAAGCCCAAAGAGAGATTACATTGCCCTTCTCAACACAGTCATTATTTTGGGGGAAAAAATAATTTAGAGTCTTGAAAACACTTTAGTAGAAAATACCAGAGGATATCCAAGGAAGAGTTATGGGTGACCATATACCAACGTGAGGCAATCATGATTCGGTGGAGTTCAAGACTTGAAAAATTTCAGTACTGAGCTTCTCCACTTTCCATAGCTAGGAATAGGCTATTTAGAGTTTTAACTAAATACGATTAAGGCTCACAGAGAGAAAGAAGTACAACCTGCATCATTAGGGAAACTGTACATAGGTCTGGCTTTCTCTCAGAAAGTATTTGAAAGGTATGGTGAACTCATTAGGCCCAGTTGCCAGGCTCAAGTGAGAACCTGCAAAACTACAAGTGACAAGCAGGCTTCTTACAAGATTTAATAAAGCTAAAGGATTCTGAAGTGTGCGATTTTTTTTTGTCTTGAGAATTTCCTTATTGATTTAATTTCAATGTAGCCAAAGTTTTTATAAAAGGACATATGAAATTATAAACTGAAGTGGAAGTAATATATTTTTTGCAAAGGTTATAAAATTCTTTCATATGCATTCCCATATATGCCTGAGAAAACTAACATGAATTGTGTAGGTATATGGGTTTTAGCACTTTAATTTGCAAACTCCTCGACACAGAGAACAAGGTATCTTCTCTGGTATTGAGCTTATAGTTGGATCCACTATCAAATCATTGATTAACTGGTTTAAAATAACTCATTTGAGGTATATGAAAGAAAAGCAGTTTTCAGTAAATTTAATCTCTACTTTTGTCTTTCATTCTCAAGTGGTAACTAAGATAATAAAAGCAGCCATTCCTCTGATCTTTGTTTAAAAGTCAATCTTCAGGAAAAAGATCACTGATATTCAACCATTACCCTCTATTCCCAGCCCAAGGTACAACAATGTCAGATCCTCTGGTCTGCTTTTACAAATTTCACTCCAGCTTGCCAGCTACATTTAATCTTGTGATTATTTCATTTACATCTTCTTTACTAGAATATAAGCTCCCACACAAAAGAATTTTTTGGCTCCTACTGCGTATTACTGCAATAGAGTTTGACAAATAGTATAATTTTTATAAATATTATAGACATATGAGATGGAAAGAGAGAGAGAAAGAGACAGGAAAAGAGGAAGAGAGGAAATGAGAGAAGGGAAAGGAGGCCTTCAAAGTGTTATTTATTTAATAATAATGAAGAGTTTTTTAGATTTATTTTTAAATTATAGTTGATATACAATATATTAGTTTCAAGTGCACAAAATAGTAGTTCAATATGTGCGTACCTTATCATGTGATCACCACAATAAGTCTAGTAACCATATATCACCATATATAGTTATGATATTATTGACTTTATTTCCTGTGCTGTACATTATACCCTTGTGACATACTATATAACACACAAGGAGTTTTTATTGATTGAATCTGTCCCCAAGAGCCCATTCTTCCTCCCCCCGCCTCATTTCCACCCCACTTTGACCAAAGAATGCATTTATAAGATGGTCGGCCAAGGTCAGGGGTGTGGTTTTTTGAGAGGTTTCACTATTTATTTGTATGTCAAAAGGTCAGGCCCATTAAATAAAGTAAATGATGCTTGAAGACATGGTTACCATCCAGACAATGTCTAATATTGATCGTGTCCAAAGGTCTCTGGGCATCAGATTTAGTGTCTAGTTTATATTGTTCTTTAGTAGCATTACCTAAATAGAGCTATGGAGATGCCAGTTCCTCAAGCCTTTAGCAAGTAATCTATGAGCAAGGTGGCCGTGGTTATGCTTATTTGGGAGACTCTCGGTTCTTTGCATGAGGACCTCTAAAAGCCTTTAAAATATTATCATTGTAATTCTCCAAGAAGGGAAATTAAGATGCAGCATTTGCTAAAACTATTTGAACATTGATGATTTTAAATTTATTTTATGTTATATTCGAAGCAGCTAATTACATCCCTAGGAACTGATATTTCACTGAATGTTAGACTGTTGGCTCAAATCCCAAGATTTATGTTAACACAACCTCTAATTACAGCTTTCTCAAGCTGCCCTTCAATTCATACTAATAAAGGCTATAGACGGAAACTGAGGCAGGAGGCATAGTCTTTGTTTCCACAGTCTAGTTATTATTTTCATCATTTTATTACAGATAACAGGAGGATAGATATGCTGCATGCTTTTGAGACCTATTCTCCCTCCTTACGGACTAATGTTTAGCATAAGGGACAGAAAAAAAAAATGAATCTGAACAGCCTGGTAAAAATTTAAGTAAAAGTACCAATTCTCACTTCTCTTCCAGAAAAAAAAAAAAAAAAAATTAGAAGTAACTCTGAATTTGAATCCTCAGAGCATACCAAAGTTTAGAAGAGGAAGCTTAAAAATCAATGTACTAAAGTTAAAGCCTCAGTATATATTGAGCTCCTGAACCATATGTTTTAGTTAGTTATTTGGCTGTGGGCTCGACTTAGCGATGCTTCCCTCCATCTCTACGAGGAAGGCAGCACATTCTGATCACCCACTCCAAACGCTGTCTCTAACCACCGGGTTTGCTTTTATCTCTTGGCAGCTATGCAGATAAGAAGCAGAGTTTTGTTTTTGTTTTGGGGTTTTGTTTTTTGTTTTGTTATTTTTTAGCACTTCACCAATTTATTTTCTCTAAGATAAGTGTGCGTATTTTTAAAATCTCTTAATGAGGACTGAGGTTTTCATTTCTGTACTCCCAGATTTAGTTCTAGAGAATGCTTGGAGGTTAACTGGCAGGTTCTTTAAGTTTTAATTACAAATATAAATAGGGCAAGTATACCAGGAAATACGAAGGAGGAAAAAATTCCTCTGATTTATTTGGGCTTACGATCTTTATAAAAATGCCAGAATCATATCTATCTTTCCATCTATCTACCTATCATCTATCTGTGAAAAAAAAAAGTTTATGAATGAATTTGCAATTATATCTTAATGGAAGTGAAATTATGTAACTCAGTTATTGAACAAACATTTCATTATTATTAAAAATGGATTTATGATATTTAGATTAAAGATTCAATCGCAGCTCTTTCTAACTGAAAGCAAAAAAAAGGTAACTCAGGCATTATTTTAAATCATAACAATTACTTTAAATGAAATTTAATATCGAACTTAGAATCAGTAAATTTTGTCAGGGTTATGTCATATTCTTTTAATAACTACTAAAATAATTTTTTCATGCTTATTTTGAATACCCCTCAGAGGCGTGAATATTTGGGATAAGTGCTCATCATGCGTTTTGTTTCTTAGCTGTGTGAACAGACATTCAGAGCAGACTTCTTTTGTAAAGGGCAGTAACTTCATAACTCTTTAAGCTTTGGAGTTTTTTGTTTGTTTGTTTTTCCTTCTCCATAAAATTTTGATTTTGCCTTCATTTGAAAAGAAAACCTCATGGATATTTTTTGGAAGATGAGGATAAGTATTTTCCAAACTTGTAGCAGACATGTGTACTCCAGGATTCATCAATACTAACACATGCACAAAAATAAGGTTACAATGTTAAGACACTGTGATTGCTAGAAAAAAAGATAATTTTGCCACCACACGTTTTACCTTGAATGTGCTGAACCTATCTCTTTGTTAGGCAGGAGTGATGCTGAATTTTTCCTTTCATTTTTTTTTTGTCTTATTTACTCTTTTTATTTTTGATAAACTGAAAGATTTCAGGATAATCATTTCAAGCTGTCATATAAAACATAAACATTGAAGCAACTTTTACCATAATGCTACGTGGTTCATGGTTTTAATAAGTGTTTTTTTTTTTTTTTTAGTTTTATTTGTTTTATAGCCTACTAACAGCTCTAGAAGAAATGTCTGAAACAGTTTCCTGAAGTTTACATTCAATTCGAAATTATTGATGATCCCCCCAAATTAATCAAATCAATGGGGAAAAAAATTTAGTTTTCATTTTAACCTATCATCTGGCAGTGAACTAGGTAAAGAAATGTAGGTTTCTTTATAATAATCCTACCTACTTTATAATAACAATAATCATAACGTGATATTAAAAAGAAGAAAAGGATAAAACGACAAGTACATGAGAAAAATGACATACAATAAGTAAGTAAATAAATATGAGATTTTACAATAAAAGTAAACAATTGTGTGTTCAATAGCTGCTTTTCACCCTGAAAGATATTTGAATTCAGCACTACAGCTACTAAAAGTTCTAGAAGGATGCATTTATAAGAATTCCTTGGCATAAACCCTGAAAAAAAGGCCTCTATATTAGAACTCCAGTGTTGTTTCAACTTCCAATTTGATCAGATTTTAAACCTAGCTACTAAAAATGTGCTATGTTGGCAAAGTATTAACTTTCATGGAAAAAAAAAAAAACAATGATAACAGAGAAGAATGAAAACTAGATCATTGAACTGCTAAGATGGAGACCCACCTATCGATAAAGTCAACGGCTCTTGTTAGGTCGTAGACAAATGAGATGCTAACACAGGCTAACGGATTTTCAGTCGAGGCTTTATGGCTGACTTTGGGAGCAGCTATCCTTCCAATCTCTATCCCAGATTTTTTAGAAGTCATATTTATTTAAAAAGGGATTTTTTTCTTTCAGTTTGTAAATCTTTAAGAGCTGTAATGGAACTTCTAATCTAAAACTACATACAATAAGCAAGTGATTCTATTTATGCTACTGTCCAAATTAGATTTATCAGGCTTTATTTTCTTGCATGCACTCTAAAATATATATTTCTTCAATTATTAAAAACAACAAGGTTTATATAGCTTCAGAGTCATTTTAATGTGGATATTTAAAGAGAAAGACAAGCAAAGCTTTAAATAGAAACAGAACACACCAATTAACTAGTCAGCATTACCTTCCTTCAGAACTCTAAATAGGTTTAATTATTCAATAATTTAGATTCATAGAGCAGCTTTAACTTTAAGCAATTAGATAAAGAAAAAATGTGATTTTCTTCTTACGCAGGCTGAATCCCAATGAAAAAGAGATGAAGAACAAACATGCCTTTATTTTCTTAGTAATCATCAACCAACGTGCAAAAATAATAAACTTTTTAAAAGGTAACTCCTTTTGAGAAATGTATTTTTTTGCTTAAGACTTTCTGACTTGTGCATGATTCAGTGATTTCTATAGTAATGCAGGTCTTGCTACATCCTTTCATATAATGATTCCATTTACGACTTGGATAAGCAAATTGCATGGTTCATATTAGGTATTCAAAAACCAGAAACTAACTCAAATTTTCTGTAAAACTGGTATTGGTAGAGTTTATTAAATTTTCCAAAGTTCTTCTATAACTTCCACAATATTGGGCATAGTAAAATGGGAATGCCCAGTGAGATGTTGCTTGGACCATGTGCTGGCTGTGACTGAAATATGGAGCTTTTTAAAAAAATTCTTGGATAACTGCCAGAGGAGCTTCTTGCCAAAGTCATGACAGAAGGAAAGGGCATTAGCGGGCCCATGTGACAGCACTGAAAGCTCCTGTTCAGAAGCAGCGTTTGTCTCTTCCACTCACATTTTCTTAGCCAGGTCAAGGCCATAGCAAAGCTTGGTAAGAATAGGTTGGACAAAGAGAATCCTTGTTACTCGAGCAAGTACTTGGGCAAAACTATATGATCTTGATCACAAATAATTCATCTGCTTAGTCACAAATAGATGTTTTTTTTTTCTTTCTTCCTATAGCTAAAATATACTACTTCTTCTCAAAATCCCATCCAATCATGACAGAAGCCGAAATCCCAGGTTCTCACAATATGATACACTCTGATCCACGCAGTTCTGAAAACTTACTTGGGCCCAAATGTTGCAAGGAGCCATAAGGTGGGAAATGTTCCTTTATGAGTATTAAGAAATTCTTCCTTGGGATAGCTGATCTATTCCTTGGAATAGTTCCTTAGTTTATTGCTGTGCATAGTTCTTTGTTTATTCTTGGAATAGTCCTTACTTTTCTGCTATCATTCTTGGCTTTGTACAAGGAAAGTATTAGAGAATATGCTGACCATGGGTACTGAGCAATTTTTATATCCTGCTTTTTGCTCATAGAAAATTAGAGGTTCAGAATGTGTTTTAAGTCTCAGGTAATCACATTCCAGGTAGATAGCTGTTTTGGAAATAAAACTCAAAACTTTGTTTTATCTCTTTGCTTCCAGTCAGCTAAGTATATGCAAAACCATGTCTAGATGTCTTACATATACAGTGAGCTTATCAGACACAAGTAGGAAAGCCACATCTTTGTTGATATTTTTTTTTCCTTGAGCCATTTTGTCAACCTTAAATGGTTTACCAGACAACACCTTAAGACATTCAGAGATGTTATCACAGGCAAAGAACTGCCTCAAAGCTATTTTAAACTGCTTTTTTTTTTTTATTTACAGCAATTTTACATTTTATTTTTTACTAGTTGTTTTTGAGGAACAGTTGCCTCTTTATCTAAGAATTTCTAGATTCTCTCTATCCTCCAGTTGTAAACCAGCTAATTATATCTCATGTTTACATTGTATCTTGTTAAGTCAGGCCAACAGTCACAGGCGCACATTAGTACCATTTTGTTTCACAGCAGTTTTGCCTGAAGCCACTGACTTGTTCAGTATGTTACCTTTCTTTCAAGTAGTGGCAGGAATGGTTTTATCAAATGCCTCCCAAATGCATACATAGGTCGCCATTTTTCCGGCCTCTGATAACTGTCTCCTTGTTGCTAACTGTTGGGCTCTAAGGCCAATCTCACCAGTTTTAATACTTTTATTAGACTAGCAACCACCTTTTGTGAGCATTTTTTTTTAATCAGTTTTCAGTAGATCACACTATGGTAGCAAATATCCTGAAAATCTTAATGAATTCCGACTAAGGGTTTATGTTTTGCTCTCATTGCACGCTGGCTCTAGGTCAGCTGTGACTTCACTCCATGTGTCTTTTTCTTTCTGGGATTTAGGCAAGAGATACAGATCCTCCCTGAGACCTAAGATCCTCATAAAGAGAGGAAAAAAGCAACAGAAGAATCACTTGATGGATCTTAAACTTTCTGCTCAGAAGTGGCACATGGAACACGTGTTCACATTTCATGGGCTAAAGCAAGTCTCATGTCCAGCCTGATGTTAATGAGGTAGAGAAGTGTAATATCCTCCCAGAGTGTGGTGCACTCGATTATAGATTAGAAATGAGATGTTCATATTTCATCCTTGGAGAATGGAACCCAGAACTGGTTGAAGGTCTGCATATAATATTAACCTCAGAATATATTTTCTCCCAAGACCCAGCACGATAATCTGAGACCAATGAGTATTTGACTTCTTTGCTGATTTATTATTTATATTCTCTATTTTGTTTCTTACTGGATTTTTTTTTTTATCAATTGTATTAAAGGCCACATATAGTATTAACACAGAAACATAATTGTCATTGAGGCCCACTGCCGTCCTCTGAAACCAATGCTTTAGAACTGTTCATTTATTTGCATTCGGGAGAGAAAGAGAAATGTATAAACAAGTAAGCTCAGAAATGTACCTAATACTTTGATATTAGGATGAGCGTATCTTTCCACCCACCCATATCCATTTAGTTACCCCCAGTCTCACTCTCAACTATAGCAGGAATCTGAAATCTAGCCTGCTGGCTAAATCTGGCCCATTATTTGTTTTTATGCATAAAATTTATTGGGGCACAGCTATGCCCACTAGTTTACGTATTGTCTATTACTGCTTTCACACTGTAATGTCAGGGTTGAGGTATTGCAACAGGTACAGCATGGCCCGATGAAAATTTTATTTTTTGCTGTCTGGCCCTTTAAGGAAGAATATTGCCAACCTCTGCTCCATAGCATTAAATCTCAATTAAATAGTAAAATTTAATGTACAGTGGTTTGGCCCGGAGTGACTAAAGGTATATAATGTCCTGAAAAATCACATCTCACATTAAAGACTGATCACTACGGTATATCAGAATAGCTTCAGTGTAGTACATTATCTAATGGCTTGTACTGCCATTCAACAATAAAATTTATAAAACCTGAACAAAATGCTTTATTTAATGTTTCTATTTAGAAATGGCTACAGTGAAAGTCAAGTAGGGCTTTTAAGAGTTTAATATCAGATAGTTCTAATAAGTACTGTAAGGAAAAAATGTATAAATACAATAAGTACATCCCAAATTAGCTATCCTGAAATAAATACATTATTTTGAAGTAAGGTATTAATATTTGCCAATTCCTTCATCAAATATCTATCTCTCTCCAAATATCTATGGCCTCATTCTCTATTAGGAATACATATGCTAACCTTCTATGAGTTTGAGTTAACTTCACAAATAAATTATACCAGATAGTGTATTTATAGTAAATGAAACTTTCAATAGAATGGTTTATTCTAAATAAATAAATAAAAATAATATTTTGGGATAGGAGGGGCGTGTAAATCTTCCTGTTGCCATTCATGTTGTGTTATATAAGCAGATACATCTTTCAAAAGCCTGATAGCTAAATGCTAAAATACAATGTTTACTGCAAAATTTATTTTAGCAAAAGTTCTCTGTGGTGAAACCATTGAGATACGTTCTACTGAACAATGCTCATAGCTCATCAGGCACAGACCTTTCTAGCTAGCACCCCAAATTTCTATTGTTACCATTAAGGCCTGGTCAAATGTTTCAGGAATACAAAGCGATTGTCTCACATCCCAAATGCTCATTAATAACATAATTAATATATTATGGAAGTCAATGCTATTGAATATTATATGGCTGAAAGAATGGTGTCAACCCATGCTTAATGTGGGGAGAAAACATTGTGAAATAAAAGATCAGAGCCATTGATGTTAATTCTGTGTCCTTGTGGCTATTGCTATAATTATACATTTTTATGAATACATAAACACTGGAAATTATATTGGTTGGGTTAAGCATGTAAGGAGCTTAGAAGTCTCCATTCCATCTGTTAAAAATGATTAAAGATAATTTAAGTGATGCAAACAAACTTTATTTAACACTTAATGAAGTAGATCATCTTCATTTGGAGAACTGCAAAATGGGGTGAAAGACAAGAAGTTTTTATAGGATAAAGAATAAAGAACAAGGAATAGAAGAATAGGAAATATCTGATTGCTGGAACCACACAGTCAGTCTGGTTTGGAGCAAGAAGGCTCAGAGTTGGCTTCATTGACAGGATATACTGTGCTTCTGGTCAAAGGGAGTGTTTATAGGGACAAGAAAGGCATCTAAGTTTAGGCTTGCCGAAGTGGCAACCCAGGCAGGAGCGGCTCCATCTCGGGCTTAGTTATTTCAACACATTTTAATGACCAGACTGAAAAATCAAATTGTCTAGGATCCAGAAGAGAGAGGAAGACACAAGGTAAACCACTGCCCCCAAGACTGGAGAGATTAACAGGTAAATATAGGAATGTGTGGCTTCCCCAAGCAGAAACCATCACAGGAACTGGAGCAGGGGCAGGGAGACCCGGACTGTAACTGATGAGCTGCTGGTGAAGGAAACCAGAACATATCACCCCAACATATGCCTCCTTGATATAAAAATCCTTTTGAGCTGAAGTCAATTAAGAAGCAACAAACCCAGAAAAAATTTCCCCTTTTCTACCTAAAGGCAGGATACAAATTCCCCCTTTTTTTTTCGGAAACAGTCTGATCAACACAGAAGAAATTTCAGTGAAACCTTCTCCATCAGTTTCCTCCCGCGTACTCACCTTCCCACAGTTTGCCACCCATTGGAAGCCTGAAACTTCTTTCCTTTGTCCTGTCATTTCTCTGCAAATTTATCATTCTCTGTTGAAGACGCCAGATAAGCTAGAATTTTAAGCCACCATTTCGAGTTATTTTCATTTTGTTTTTTTTTTTGTTTGTTTTTTTGGTTTTTTTTCTATGTGATATGTGTTGCATGAATTAATAAACTGTTTTTTTCTCTTGTCATTATTCTGCCTTTTTGTTAAAAAGTCCCAGCTTAAACACTTAAGATGGATTTGAGGTAAAGTTTCACCTCCCTTACACTGGGAGCTAGTGGTGTCAAAAACCAAACTCTGCGCATCACATGAAACAAACCAGACAGCTGGGTTTATTGCAAGGTTTTAGACCTCAAGGCTACCGGAGAGAGGAGTTCCAAGTTGCTCACCGACGGAGGGCTTTTATGGGTTAAACAGGGATGTTGTTTGGCTTTCTCAGCTGACTGGGCCTCTTCCTGATTTGGATCAGGGTAGCCGAATCAGGGAGACAAGCGAGCACAAAGATGGCGTGAACAGACCGGGTGTTTGGGGACGGCAGGCGTCCTCTGCTGATTTCTGAGAAGGGCTGTAAATTCCTGCAGCTAGTGTTAGGTCGGGTTAAGTTTAATTTTCTTTAATGTGCCTGTGTTTGCCAACTCCATTTTGTCCTTGACATAGTGACTTCATTTTAGTTCTACGGTGCGAATAACTGAGTGAAAAACTCCAGGGGACCCATTCATAAAGGATGGGGGCATAATTTTGTCATGAGGGAATGGGGACATAATTTTGTGAGATTTACCTCCAGGAGCTCAACAGATTTGCACAGTAAATATGGGAGAAGAAATCCCTAGGGATTCTGTCAGGGGGAACAGGGAAGGTTTGTGGGGGAAGCTGAGGGTGTGTGCAGGGGTGTGTTTGTGTGGGGAAAGAACCATTCTGAAATGCTCCAGGGCATTCAGTTCTTCCTGAGGAGGCCTACCGTCAGGAGAAACTAACCAGAACCTAACCCGATGGGGTTGTGTCAGAGCTTAAGTGACTTGAGAGAAAGGGCGTGCATGACTCAGCCTGCTCTGGGTATCCTGTCCCACCTCAGGAGGGAGAAACAGACAACCTGAGAAGCACTCGTGAGAGTCACAGTCTGGAGTGATAAAAACCAAATGTTTTTGTTGTTGTTGTTGTTGTTTTGTTGTTTTCCTGGAAAGAAAAGTATAAGGAGAAATGGAGATGGGTTTCTTGAAAGCCTGCATATTTTTTGCATGTTTATGTAATTTTCAAAAGTCTTATGGTAAATGTGTACATTTTTAATCATCAGAAACTACTGTCTCATTATGAAGGCGTGAGAGGGATTTAAACCAACTTGCAGAATGCAGAGTAAGACACTCATAGAGTTGTCAGCTTGGGGACGCAGTCCCCTGAGAAGGCGAAGGAAGGCTGCAGTCTCGTCACTGAGCTCTTTCATGGTGACCTGAAAATTGTTTAGAGAAAGACAAACTCATGGGCCAAAGAGGTACAATGAAAATTGACATTTGGGGAGAAATTTTCCTTTTTAGCTATTCTAAAAGAGCTATTCTTTGTGAAAGAAGTACTTGACAATCATTTGAAGGCATTCACGTCCAAATATACTAAAAGCTATGTGAGAGGAGGTGAAAATAACAACATTGTTTATTAATAAATATGTGTGACATTATGCAGAAATTTTATATTTGGAGATAATGAGGATTTATCCTTTACAAAGCTCCACTTTTCACATGTGAGTGGAGAGAAAGATTTGGGAAACCATGTCAGACTATATCATGAATATCAGTCAAGAAAGAACTTGACCTCCCATGAGGGAACATTTTATAGTTTGTTGGTAATTAGAGAAAGTGCAGATTTTATTATGTACAACTACCCTAACTCAGGTGCTATACAGAAACCTGAACACCTTTCCTGTGATCAGAGCAGGTTTTAGTTTTCATATAGGAAGATACATACCTGATGATTTTAATTATTGCAAAATACTCTAAATTATATACACTTGGCTATTGAAAAATTTGATTACCGAGCACTGTCTAACAGCATCTCAATTAGAATGATCTATAGATTTATCAAAAATGTATTTTATCAACGTTTATAATTTCTAGATTTTTAGAATTTAGACCAGATAACTATTAGCTATGTGTTCATTTTATGGTGAAAGAGATTTCTAACTGCAAAGGACATGTTAATAGTTTACCTACTTACTACGTAAAACCTCTGCTTTATGTCATTCCTTTTTATTTTCTTTTCAAAAAAGTTTATTTTCTTGATCTCGAATGATTTTACTGAACAACTAAAAACAATCAGTGGCTTCGAAAAAGAGCTGGAAAGATGGTCAATAGAATCATACTTCCTACATATTCAGTAAATATTCATTGAGAGCCTACTATGCATCAGATATTAGGAAAGGCAGAATGAAGATAATTGTTTTATAATGAGCTCATACAAAATTAAAGTACCTGGAGGAATACATCATTTATATTTTGCTTTAAAATCCTTACATAAAACTTAAAAGATAACACTTCAAAAGATAGAAATTAAATATTAACCCATATAATTTTTTTAAAAATTCTGCCCTGTGTGTTTTATTTCACCACAGGTACCATCACTGAGAAGGAGAACATCTTTGTCTAGTGTTTTTAAAACATTCTACTTGCAAAATCTCAGCATAGGAATGAATGTAAGCCACATTTAATTTTGAAGCTTGCTCTGAAAAATATAAGAAATGAAACAGATGGTAAATGTTGCCACTAAAATGGCATTTTTTTCAGTAAGAACATAATAAGGCCAAAGCATTCTTCTCCTATTAATTCCATCATAGTATCTGAACTATCCTTTCACAGAATTTATTATGACCCAAATATATTAGGTGATGGTTTAATTCATATCTTCTTCTCAACTTGGTGAGGGCTGGACTATGGTCTCATGCATTTTATATAACAGATTCGTAATAAGTATTTGTAAGACAAGTGAATAAATTTATGGCTCTGAGATTTATACAGCAATGAAAGTGAGAAATGTAATATATTTCTTTGGTATAGATTAGAATATCAGTAATAATAATAAAGAAGAACAAAAAAAATAAAACAGGGAATGTGGGATTTCGTCTTTAAACCTTATTGCCTAAATACCATGATAAGACTATCATCTTGGCTGATCAGAGCACAACAGCCCTGTTTACTTAACAAGTATTTATTGACCACCTACTGTGTGCTAGATATTCAAAGGTGAATGAACAAACATCATGGATATTACATTTACGGAAGTCATGTTTATCTTTGTTTTCTTCTGCTTTTTATAACAAAAGTCACAAGGCAACGCCATATTTTAAAAAGTCACAGTGAAGTTTCTTGTAAAGATGAGCCAGTTGCAACATCTTTGTACACCAAGAACATTTACTTCTGCAAAAGATGCTGAGGCTTTTGTGTCACTTTTATTTATAGAGTGCCCTCAGAGGACTGGAACCAGACAAGGCAGCGAAGGATGATACACATCTAAATATAAAGCAGTTCTATTATAAAAATTCCCTTTTAAGAAGTGCTAAATATGAACATGTGTATGCTTAAATTCTAGGCTCCTATTATATAATTTGCAGTACTGCCCTTAATTTTTCTTCCCAGTCTCTCCAAAAACCACCTCAAGGCAGCTATCTGGAAGGGGCTTGACTTTGGCACTGTGTGAAGCTGTGATTTTGAAGGCTCCGAATTGGTTTCTGCCCTCGTGAGCAAGGAAGGAAAGCTGGGTTCCGGGTTCCAGTTGCGTTAATCGCTGTCTGCTAAAGCGGGGAGGAAGTAAGACGGGGAGGAGGGAGATGGAATGGGAAAATAATTGGTTCTTTCCACGAGAATGAAAAGACTAAGTAGTAGCTGACAAAATCGAAACTGTTTTTTAGGAACTTTGTTTCCTATTCAAGGAAAAATGTTAAGCTTTCTGAACTTTATTTCCAAGATGGAAACCGTTGTTTATACTAAGGAAAAATTTATATTTCTAGTTCGCATGGAATTAATTTCAGGAGAAAGATGTTACTCACCTTCCTCTAATATTTCTGCGGTAAAAATATTTAAGTTCTTCCAAACGTTCCTCGGACTACTAAGTTGGCAAAAGGGGGAGGGGGGGGTATGTGAATATCTGCATTTATTTTCATTAACAAAAACTGAGAAAAAAAATGAAAATCCTACTTGCTCTATAACTCTAATGATAATTATTTTCTATGGAAATATATTACTTTTTTTTTTTTTTTTTTTTTTTACTAGGACTAAGGAGTTAAGCTGTAAGAATAATTAACAGTTTGGGCTAAAAAGTGCTAGAATATGAGGGTGGAAAAGTGTGAACTTTGCTGTCTCCCGAGTTTCTCTTATTACCAATTTTCTTCCTATCTCGCTTCATTTTATCACCTCTAGCATTTCACTTTGTGGAATGTAGAAAGATAAGCAAGAGAAAATTTAACATATGTTTACAATACACTTTTGATAATCAAAATAGTTACCACACACCCTGTCAATCTATGTTGCCCAACAGTAGGACATATGAGTAAACATGTAATGTAAGCAGGAAAATAATTTTTGCTAAAAACTCATCTAAAGTATAAAGAGAGCTTATATAAAGCATCCTGTTAGTTACAATATTTCAGTAACTATAGTCATGCATAAACTTAGGCATTAATAAAGAATTTCTGGTAAGAAAAACTGGGATAAAAAAATCAATCAATAAGTTCATGTACTGTGTCTGCTCTAAAAGGTGCTCATAATAATGTACTAAAAAATCAAAGGTATATTATTCAATATTCTTAAAATAATAAAACATCATTTGTAATTTAATTTTCTTCCTGTTGGTGGCATGAACTTTAGTTTTCCCAAAATAGATTATAGTTTAGTTTATAATCGATGGTAGCCAGTTTTAATTTTATCTTTCCTGCCGAGCTAGACAAAGGGTTATATATTTATCACAAATCATAGGAGACTGTAGAATGGTTAACTTTAAAGAGGACGAGGGGACAGTTAAAGATACTGAAAGATTTTGGACATGTAGGACAAAGCCGGCCACCTGCAGTCATCTAGTCTTTTTCTTAGTAAAGCTAGAAACAAAATTACCTTTTTGTTTAATCAGGATGGAGATAATTAGATTAAGGAAACTTGTACATTTCTTCAACACTATTGACCATTAGAATAAAGGCATATATAGTGAATGATTGAAAATCATGGTGGGGGGGGCGGGGGACTGCTAATCTGGACCAGCGGCTGTCGTAACTAGCATGTGAATGTTAGGGGAGATGTCTGTGGGGCTGATGGATGAGGTGATTCCAAAATAACAACAAGCAGTTATCTAGGCGAAATGAGAAATAAGAGTTCTGAAACGAGAATGGGAAAAGATGGAAAAACCCGGGAATGTCGTAGGAATCTGTTACGGATGAGCAGAACTATCGCCAAGTATTAAAGAATCTACAGATGAGGATCAATAGAATTAACTCGTAGTAAGGCTAGTCAGCACCGTTTCCTGTTTGTCTCCAACCTCATTTACTAGTGAAAATCAAGTAATAAATCGTGCATTCTGAAGTCTCCGAGAACTTGAACTTGTCAGTACAGGAATTATCTTGAAGAGTCAGATGAAATTCTGGCTTCATAAAGTCTCTCTAGATTTCCAGCCCCGCTGAATGTTCTATTTCAGAATATCCCTGCTTTCCTAATCCTATGTGCGCAACCAGTGGAGGCTCGCATAGGGTCCACAGGATGGTGAGTACATGCAGAGCCATGTCTGCAGGATCCCATAGGAGAGTGGCCAGTTCAGGATCCTAAACAGAATAGGAATGATATTGAGAGAATTCTTCTAATGATTGGCCTTGGGACCCTGTCTGGGGACCAAAGAAAGTATTCATTGTAAATGAAGTTGACAAAGAAATCTAGTTGTATAAAATGTCATTGGGTATACAAAACTACCGAGAATAATGTCAGGAGATTATGGAAAAAGAAATTATAAGTTAGATGCCAATATACATTAAGGCAGTAAGAGAATACCCTGTTTAAGTTAGTAGACATTTAGAGGTGAGATGGGAACACAGGGTTATAAGGAGGTCTCTGCACTTGAAAAGAGGGAAAGAGATGTAACAGTGATTTGCAAGTAGGTCATGTATACTAAACAGTATGTCTATGTTTTCTTTGAAAGCCATTGGGAAGAGGAAAATGTGAAACTGTAAACATAAAGGATATGCAAGTTGATGGATATGATCAGTGTGATAGGGCTGAGAAATATTGGAATGCAATTTTAGAGACAAATGAGGTCAAGAATTCGTGTTCAGTAGGGCTGGCTTCATGGATATAGGACTGTATCCTTCTGCTCAGTGGGTTCTTTATTTGGCATTTAATCCTCTTTGGTCATCTTCTTGAAATTCTTAATAATCGAATTTTTGAATTTGCATTTTGTGAGTGAAGTCCAATGGGAAAATAGAACGTGTGACAATAGCTTCAAGTCTCAATTTATTTGCAGTCTAACCTCCTAATACCGCCCCACCTTTCCAGAAAATGTCCAATGCTGCCTGTTCTATCGCCTAGCACCTAGGTTCCTTTTGACCTCTTGTACTCCCCACAGCCCGCCTGGTGACAACTGCCATCTATTGCCCCTGGTTTCTCAGGTTCTGCCTGTCCTCCCCTGCCTGTCTAGCCCTTGCTGTCACCTTCCACCCTTTGTAGGCTCTGGGCATGAGTTTGAGGAGAACCAAGTTTGAGTGATCATGCCTCGTAGCATCTCAGACCTGGGAGTGGCTGTCCCCATCCCTAGCTAAGGCTTGCAACACTATGGTATGCTTAGCAGGTAATTTGGTAAGAATGAGCCTCTGGCCCACCTCATACACAAGTACAAAGCGTGTCCAGGTATAGAGGTTATAATTCCTTGAGATTGCCCATCCACTTGGGGTTGGAGCAGCCAGCCCATGGGAAAGGGAGGTTGATTTCTCTGTCCCTAGTCAGACTAGGAACAGTGTATCAGTAATCATTGTGATAGGGATCAGCAGCCATTGGATGTTAGCTGTGAGTTAACACACAGAGTTGCAAGTGAAGCTCTCTGGCACTGCTGAGGAGCTGTGTTCTGCAACATTTAAATTGCATATTTAGAAAAATACCTTGACAAGTTGAGAGAGAGTGACAGAAGAAGAAAGGAAAAAAGTTTTACATTTTAGTAACATTGAAGATATGTGTCCTGGTACAGAGGTGGTAATTCCTTGAGATTACCTTCCTTCGGGGCATATTTTTCTTGCTTTTTGAACAAGGGACTCTGCATTTTCATTTTGCTCTGAGTCCCAGAAATTATGTGTCCAGCCCTGGTGCTCAGGGTGGTAATTTGAATATTACAGATAAAAGCAGCTACAGAGTAATAATAATGGGAGGACATACTAGTAATGAGAAGACATCACTTATTTAGGAGGTGATTCCAAGAAACACAAAATGGGAAATTGGAAAGAGAGATAAAGTTGTAACACACACCCCCTCCCAAAAGTAAATTGTATAATATTGAATAAGATAAGATAATGCTGTTGAAAACTGTGGCTAGTCTTGGGGAACTTTGGCAGAAAAGGTAGAAATGTCTCAAAGTTGCCCCAGCCCCCATCTAAAGGGCCGAGGAAGCTGGGCTATTTGAGCTCCAGCTGCTGCTCATCACCGGACTAATTCCGGGAGTGTTAACTCCTCAGCCATTCCAGGCTAGCTTGTAAATAGATTGAGAAAAAGTCTTCAGTCCTAGAATGCCAGGGGCAGACAGGAAACACTAGGAGCCTGTCCTGGATGACGATGCTGAGAGGATCTGCGTGGGGCACAAAAGGTCTTGCTGTACAGAATGCTTCTTTCAACCATTTGATAGTGAGTTGACTCTGAAGATGACACCACTGAACTAGGCTAAATTAGAAGTACATTACACCGGTTCTTCTTCTCAGTGTTTATTTAGACGTGAGACTAATAATAACCAACTCCAGAGGCCTCAAAATCCCACTTGCCATTTAAAGTAATAAGAATTCACAAAAACACAAACATGTGCAATGTGTTCTATATAAAGTACCTGATTTCTTAATTTCTTAAATACACTTCTCTGTGTGAATAACAGTCTCTCTCAGCTCAGAATATTCTAAATACAATTAGCTTTCAGCATTCAACTAAGTACCCTAGTTTTGCACAAAGCAAAATTCTTATTTCTAGTTCAACTAAAATCCAAACACTTATGAAAATAAACTATACTGTCTTGTTCTTCAAAAATATATTAATTTTCTATTAATAATTATTTACATTTGCAAAACAATAGTATTGCATATGTTGTTTATTAGATATTAAAATATTTCACAGTGAGAAATACTAAAGCAAGGGTCTGCTAGAGGAATACTGTACCTGAAAAATTAAGGTGGGCAGTGACTTCATCTGTGGGTAAAAAGAGGTGTTCAGGATATATAATGCCCGTAGTTAAATTTTCTCTCTGTCCCTTACTAGCCACCTGACTTTAAGAAGCTATTTCACTTCTCTACGCCCCAGTTTCTTTATCTGTCCTCATAAAACTTACTCATATAAAAATGAAATAATATTTATAAAATACTTAACATATGCCTGCCTGGTACAGAAAATAACTGAACCCATTAGAATCAACTTATGTATTCTTGGAGTAAGCACTCAGAAATGTTTTGGGTTGTTACTAGTTACATAAACCTGGGGCAGAAATTAACTGCAAAACAATCAGAAGAATCCAGAATCTATAAAATCTCACTGTGAAAATGGCAAAGGGAGCTTCACAAGTAAACCAGCAGGATAATCCCTCTAGTAACATTAGGAGCAGGTCTCCCTGGCTAAAAGATGAAGGCCGCCGAGTTTCTGGGTCTATGCTATAGGATTTATATATTTATTTCATCTTTTTTCTACCTAATAGGCAAAATATCAGCAGTATTAATTAACATATAATCTCTGACACAAACTCCTTCAGAAGATAAAAGTCTTCAACTCATTTCTATAGTTTGCTACCAAACTATGCATAGATACAAGAAGAAAGGAAAATAATAGGCCAATATCATCTGTAAATATGGGTGTGAAAATTATAATCAACTGGATAAAATTGTTCTACACATCTCGACAAATTCATTTTCAAAGGAGAGTGAGAAACTTTTTCTTGGAAAATCAAGAATAAAATGGGATGACTAGCTACACCACTTCTATCTTCTGTTCAGTATTGTTCTGCAGGTTCTAAAAGACACGCTAAATAAAAAAAAAAAAAGGAAAAAAAGAAAAAGAAATAAGGTATGATATCTGAAAAGAAAGAAAAAGAAATTGCCATTATTTGCATATAAAATAATTGCCCATACAGACAGTCCCAAAGAATCATAAACTATTAGAATCAATAAAAGAGATTAGCAAGGTTTCTTGGTACTAAATGAGTAATCAATAATAAAGTTTGTTTTACAAATCAGCATCAAAGCATTAGAAACTGTAACTATAAGTAGATAGATAATAGCAACGAAAAAAAAATTTTTAAGTCCAATAAAGCTAATATATATGTTTGTGGGGGGGAGGGATATCTTGAAGAATTCTAAAGAATGAAATGTAGATTTACTCTACCAAATATAGGAGTTATGCTAATTCTGTGGTAATTAGGTCTTGACAAATAGGTCAATGGAAGAGAAATGATAGCCACAATTCAGACCTGTGCCTATAGAGAATTGAAGTATATGACAAAGTCTGCATTACAATTCAGTGAGGAAGGACTGCATTTTCAATATTCAGTCAGTAGTGCTTGGATAATTTTTTTTATTTGCATGGGGAAAAATATAAAAACAAATTCCTATGTTTTCCTATATGTCTAATTACACTACAGTTGAATTAAAAACCAAAATATGCAAACTAAAATAAAAAATGTTTAAAGAAAATAAAATCTACTTATGACCGTTCATGAATAAAGAATTTTTAAAACTATACACTAGAAGAATATATTAATTAAAGGAAAGAATATTATATATGAAAATGCATTAAAATTATTTTTATAATTAAAAAAATAATGGATGAAGAGAGTAAAAGATAAATAAATAAACAAATAAATGGTGAAGTCGTACACCTACATATATATGAACTGATATATTTATCAGGTTATTTATTACAGGATAGTCTCTAGTAGCAAAATTCAAGGTGGGCCTGGAAAGCCATTTTTCACCATTCGGTAGATTCAGGAAATGCACTCTGTTCTGTGTACACCTATTAAAAAATGGAAAGAAAGAAATATTATGGCTTAATATAGTGTCTTCTAGGACTGCAGCAGTGTCAGCAATGGTCGAGGCATTTTCCTTGACATTTTTATGTTATTTAGCGCTCAGTGCCACCATCTCCAGAGATCACCTAGGCTCCCTTGATTTTATGGGGAAAAAAATCACAGTGAAAAGCCATGCCAAAGACTGGCATGTAACAGAAAACAGATGCAACTCGTATGAATGGCAGACAGTTAATATCTAGAATATTTTTTTAAAAAAACTGCTACCAGGCAATAAGAAAAAGATGATACATCCAATGACAAAATATGCAAAGGCCTTTCAAATGAGAGGAGACAACACTAATGGTTTATAAATAGTATAATGGAGACCTTTTCATACCCATTAGGATGTCAAAACACTAACAAATCTTCAATAGCAGAGTTGATAAGTACATAAAACTACAGGTACCCTTATGTACTTTTGAGTTGGTATCAATACATTCAATATCTTTGAAGAGCAATTTGTCAATATCTAGGAGAACTTAAGAGGCATATATTCTATGGGTCAACAATTTATTACCAGATACTCATTTTAGAAAAGCTCTTGTATTTATGTATAAGAATGTATATACAAGAATGTTTATTGTTTCATAGGTTATAATTACAGAATATTAGAAGTAATATAAATTTATCATATATAGAATGGATAAATAAATGAGCATAGAATGGAATAATCTAAAATGGATCAAATAAATGACCCATAATATGAGGTATCATTAATACAGCTTAAAATAAAACATCGATCTGAAACAACAGAATAATATGTTCAAAGCATGTTATCTATACTCCCATTTAAAAATGGAAAATAATCATATATAACTAATACACATAAAGGTATATATTAAATTAATGAAAATATGCACAGGAGTGATAAATGCCAAGTCAGAACAGGGGAGAGAGGAATTTACAAAGGGGCAAGCATGGAGTTTATCTGTAATATCTCGTTTTTAAAAAGAAAGCAAATATCACAAAATGCTAAGAGTGACAAAGCAAGGCGGTAACAATGTGGGCAAGTTTTTGCATTATTCTTTATTTATTTTTGGATACCAAAACTTATTTCATAATAAACCATTGCTAATAGCAAAATAAAAACAGGGTCCAGGGATGGGGAGAGGAAATTGAGTTCCAGGGGGTACGAGGGAACGTTTGGGTTGGTGGTGGTTACGTGGTTCCGTATATTGTCAAATATCAGAGAATTATATATTTAACACTGGTGACTTTAATTATATGTAAAATACCTCTATAAAGCAAATTAAAAAAAAAAAGTCTCAGGACTTCCAACTCTAAAAAAATGGCAAGGTGTCACTCATTACTCCGTAAGTATCCTGCTTAAACCCGACCATACACAAATTGAAATTAATTCAGAGGACTTTTATGCCCCCTTCTTCCCAGTGCCCACACTGCAAACAAGATTTGAGAAGGGGAATCAGCTGGGATCTTCTTTAAGAGAGATAGATACAATGAGAAGGAAAAGGATAATATGCTGGGTTTTGAGACCAACTGTAATGTGTAACTTGACAAAGACTTTTTTTCTGGGGCTGTATGGTGAGGAAAATGTAAAGTAATCATATACTTATTAGTTATTATAACAGAAAAGCAGAATCATAAGCTCTTCACTGAGATATCCCATCGTCGCCTAATGAGAGGGATGCTGCTGCCTGCATTCCAAGTTAAGAATCCTGTGCATTCATACCTTGCCCTACAGCCAGTTCCTTTATGTTACTCCAGCTGCCTTGTTTTATTAGCCCCATCTCAAGCTTTCACACTGTGATCTACTTGCTTGTTCAAACTTTGTTCTGTGGCTTCATCTCTTAACCAACAGTTTGAAGTCAGTATAACAAACATTAGCCCCTGGCACGTCTGGGTACTATAATAGAAGCTAGACAGCTCACAGAGATTGAGACACAGTCGTCATCCTTGGAGATCTTATATTCTTTATCTCTTCATCTTGACTTTGAGATATTTAGACTAGCAGCAGTGTTTGAAATCTTTATACTGACCTCAGTAATGTCTCTCAAGAAATGCTCCCAAGTAAACTCAGTTTGTCGCTGTCAAGAGACACCTGTTATAAAGAATGATATGTTCAAGAAAAATGACCGTGATACCAACTAATTTCATTTCTTTCAGATTTCTGATGTAGCATGATATAGGCAGAGATTAGTAAATTTGACGGGGAATTAAGGACAGGACTTATATATGACCAGCACAAAGAAATTATCTCTTCATCGCCTTTTTCTTCCAAAGCATATCATCACCATTTATTCCTTTATTACATCCTCCACTTCATGTAATTCCTTTGATAACACCCTAAATATGTTAGCTGGAAACTGAGATGAAGAAAGTATAAACAATTTACTGGATTTGGGGCATGACTTTTCCATTCTACAGCAGAAAAGCAATGTACAAATATTTTTATATGCTTTAAAAATAATACTCTTGTCATTGATTACCTTTTAGAGAATACTTTTTTATGTGAACTAAAATTTTGTATATGGTTTTAATAAAAAGTAGAGTGCTAAAATTAAGCAAAATGAAAACATGTTTACCTTTTCTTTGAGTATGACCAGAAAAAAGGAAATTATTATTAATGTAGTAGTAGTATTAGTATTTTAATTTTTCCAATTCCAAAGCCATTTTTTAGCTACTTATATTCATTTTTGTTAACTTAAAATTCCTTTTAAAGTCATTGACATGAATGTAAGCATACCGTGATTTTTCTTAATTAATAGCAATTATAGCAGAAAAGGCACAGAGATTTGCAGGAAGGAAAAAGAAAGGTCAATTCTAGGGAAATTTTATTTTTATCCCTAACAATCTCTAAAACTAATTAGAGGATATGCTTAATATTCAATGTAAACTTCATCTCCAGAAAAACCCACAACATTGTTCCCTGTGGATAAAGGCTAACCATTAAATGCTGCCTAACTTTATCTGTCACATGTTTATATTAAAATCATAATTTTTCAGGATCTCTTAACTTATTTGGGTTTAGTTATTGAATAAGGGAATATTAGAGCTAAACTGTTATGAATTTCTAAAGAAAAAAGATTTTATGATATGACTTTTAAAAAACAATGACATCATTGGAATTCGGTCTTCTGATTTTGCAAAAGTAATTGGAAATGCCACATTATTTCTCACTGTGATAGAAACATTCATTACATGCCATAATTGGGCATGAATGGATTGCGATATATGTTAGAATGCATGAATTTTAAACTATGCTTGCAAAACAAATGAGTTTATAAAAATAACAAAAGCTAAAGCAAATGTTTCTACAAAATTATTTTACTTATTTAGACAAGTTCTCTCAGCTATATTCGATTCAGTAGTTAAGCTTTATAGTTCAATATTCTAGATAAGTCTACCCTTGGCTTTTATAGCACATAAATCTAGAACGTTGTATTGGAAATCACGTAACAGTTGTTCGTTCAGTTTGGTGTATGGCCACAATTCATAGTATTAATGAAATAAAATATTTATTATAGATCCATTCCTAAGAGACCCGAGGCCTATATTGTGGAGCCACAAAGTCTGATTAAATGCAAGAAAGTCCATAGCATTACCGTGGGCTCTCAGATGGCTACAAATCCAGCTCATCTTCTTTAACAGCTTAGCTCTTAACTCCTGTAATGTGTCGCCTGTTTGATCGCAGCATTGAAACAAGAGAAGCGTATCTGAAACTCAACTACAAATCAGTTCAATTTACTGTATGTCTTGAGCTGCTAAACTGCAGGATAAAGCTCCTATTTATATAAAATGCACATAAGTCAGCGGTGTGCTTTTACTTCGACTTCAAATAAAATTATGTGGATACTTAACTGAATAATAATTCTATTACAGCAAATTTGAAATTCAAGATACATTTGATGAAAATAGATTGCTCTTATTGACATTTATTATTTGTGATTCTGAGTCACATTAATGTAATCTGCCATCTGAAATTTCATTCCTATATATCTTTAATGTGCATAAAGCTTTTTAGATATAAATGTATTTATATAAAACTATGTAGCCCATGCGTGCTTTGAAAAAAAAAAAAGACAACACTCTTATCTTTGAGCCTACTCTTATTACTCGAGGAGAATATAATGTTCATTTATTCAAAATTAGTTAGTTCTTTAATATTTAAACATATCCTCATGCTAATTAATGCCCAGGAGAAAATGTTCTGGCTATGCGACTGCAATTGTCAAATTTGAGGAGGTGCAAGGGGTGAAACAGCCAGGATTAATAGATTTTTGGCAAGATGCATCAGGGAGCTAGAAGTGCTTATTCAAGCCTCCTTACGGTACTTGGGAAGAGATGTTTATTGTATTTGCACAGGGATGTTTCCCAGAGTGCATGAGACGGTACCTGCAGTACTTTCCTTTGAGACATGAAATTTTAAGTTCTAAGAAGTGGGAACAAATACCTGCTGTGAAAGAGTGGAACCATAAAAAAAAAACAATTTCAGAGAGGGCAGTATTTTACCTGTGTAAATGCTGTAATTATATTAATAATTAATCTGTCCAAAGGATGTCACACTAAATAAACATCTCAGACTACAAATTATTTGGTCACACTCAGTAAAGTACATATTATGTTTATTATTTTTTAATTTTCATTTAAATACAAAATAAGTGGAAAGAGCACATACTTTAAATATCCATATTTGGTCTACTCATTCTACCTCTCCAAGATTTGTTTATCTCAAGGCTAAGATATAAATAATACCTATCTTATAATGCCAGTGCAACCATCAGCAACAATGTATGTAACATTTTTTGCGGTGTATTCAATGGAGGTTTCTGATAAATAGTAAGAATTTGTTTCTGCAAAAATTCTCAAACTTCAATTACAAGCCAGACAAGTATGAATATCTTTACCATTGTTTATTTACCTTGCCATACTGTTTATCCCATGATTTCTCTTCTACTACTTTATAGCAGTGGCAATATGGAAATATCTGTCCTATCATAATTTCTCCAGTACTGAATGCTAAAAATTTTTTTCATTCATTCCTTTAATGAATATTTAACAATGCCTGTAATGTGTCAGGTCTTGTACTAAACAAAAGAGTTACAAAGATGAGTAATTATGTTCTTGTCACTGTAGAGTTTACTGTCTATTCAGCGGAGCCAGGAATATGACTGCACATCAAAATTCGGGCTTTGATATTTAATGATCAGTAGCTACACCCAATAGTAGAACAAAGGATAAGCTTATCCCTGACAAATCTGTTTAGAAATCTCTCTGCCCTTATTTTGCTTGTGTATTTAGGAGGCGAGGAGGGGAGGAGGGAAGGAATGAAACACTAAACGGTAAATACACAGAGAGAAGGAGACAAAATGTTCTTGTTGTTATCATTCTCCATGTACGTGAAATACTGGTAGGATAAAATTTAAACATATATAGCAGGTGACTGGGAAATATTATCACTGTGTAAAATTAGGACACGTGAATAAGAAAAATGTATCATTAATATTAAACTACTTGGCAAAAATGCAACAGATAATAATCAGATGACTAATAAAATGTGCATTTGTAATTAATTCACTAAATTGGAGGTTGAATTTACCATGTCTGACTCATCATGTCTATAGTGTAACCATGATAGTCCCACTCTGTTTTTACATATATTTAAAAGCTTAAATATTTTATTTGGGGGTTGCGATTATTTATGAAAGTGGAAAATTGAAGCCACATATTTTTTTTTGGTTTAATTTTGTTTTTAACTTTTTTTTTTTATTAGTTTCAGGTATACAGAGTTATCACCCTCCAAAGTCTAGTAACTATTCAACAGTTTTTTTATTCTATAATTGACATACAATAATCTCATAATTTTAAAGTATATAAATTTGATCTTTGACTATGAATATACATCCTTGAAACCATTATCACAATCAAGATAGTGAACATATCAACCACCCTTAAAAGTTTCCTTGTTTCTCGATAATAATCCTTCTCTCAAGCCCTTCCTCTCAATCCCAGGCAACCACTCATCTGTTTTCTGTCACTATAGATTTGTTTGCATTTTCTAGAATTTAAATAAATACAGTCATTAAAAATGAATTTGTATGTCTTCCTTTATTCAGCATAATTACTTAGAGATTTAGTCATACTGATTTTTAATAGTTCATTTTTTGGTCACTGGGTAACATTCCATTATATACATAGGCTATGTCTGTTTATTTGATTGCTGATAGATACTTGAATTGTTTTGAGTTTTTGGCTATTCCATTTAAATATGTTTTGAAAACTCATATGTAATTCTCTGTATGGACATATACATTAATCCCTGTTAGGTAAATAGCTAACAGTAGAATAGGTATGTCTTTTACTAATTTTATGATTAACTCTGTTTCAAGGTTGTTTTACATTCCCGTGAGCACTGTATGACAGCTCCAGTTGCTCCACATACTCGCCAACACGGTTCGGTAAATCTTTTTAATTCTATCCATTCTATTAGGTATGCAATGGTATCTCAGGTTTTATTTTGAAATTCTAATGAATAAGTATTGGAGATTCTCAAATATCTCTATATAATTATTTGTGATTTCTACATCTTCTTAAATGAAATGTCTTTTCAAATTTTCTGCCCATTTCTTTATTGGGTTGTTTGTTTTCATAGTAATGCATTTTGAGAGTTACTTATATAATCTGGATATAAATCCCTTATCAGATACATGATTTGAAATCATTTTCTTCCAACTGTAGCTTATCTTTTCATTCTCTTAAAAGAGTTATTTTTTAAGACCATAAGTGTATACATTTGGTGAATTTCAATTTTGTTATAAATCCTGCTATTGGTGTTATATGTAAGAGTTTATATAGATATAGATAGATATAAATATAGATATTTAGATACAGATATAGATATAGATATAGATATAGATGATATATAGATGTCTGGAACTAATGAAAAATAGAAATAAACAAATCTCTAATTAACTAAGAGCTTTTAATAGTTCTTTCTCAATAAATAATAGAAAAATGCACAGATAACCACTCAAGATATGGAATACCCAAACAACATTATTAGCCAACTCTACCTATTTGACATTTACAAAACACTGCACTCAACAACAGCAGAATAAACATTCAACTCAAAAGCCAAAGTACAAAATAGATCAAAATTGAACTGTATATTGAGTTTATGTAAATTAAAAAGAGATTCAACTCATACAAAGTATGCTCTCTGAATTAGAAAACAGTGACAAAAAAAAATCTCTAGAGATGCCCCCCAAATATTTGGAAACCCAAAAACACAATTCTAAATAACCTATAGAATAAAGAAGATATCAATGGGAAATTGGAAAGTATACTGTACTGAATGACAATGAAAACATAATGTTGTCACTCAGAGGGAAATTTATAACAATAAGTGCCTATCTTACAAAGGAAGCAAGGTCACGAATTAATGTCATTAGCTTCCACCTTAAAAAAAATGGAATAATAAAAGCAAATTCATTCTAAAGTAGGCAATACAAAGAAAATGAAAAAGGTCAAACAGCAAAATCAAATGAACATAATATAGTAAAACAATAATGAAAATGAATAGAACTATAAGGTATTCTCTGAGATTAATAAAAATGGTTTTAAAAAAAAAGCCAAACTGATCAGAAAAAAAGACAAAATTTATCATATAAGGAATAACAGCAATATTATCAAAATAGTTTTTACAAGTATTATAACAACAATAAGGGAATATTATGACAATTTTATAACAATATATTCATTAACTCAGTTAAAGTAGTCAGATTGCTTAAAAGATACTATCTGGCCAAGCTCACTCAGGAAGAAATAGAAAAACTGAATAGCTCAACATCCATTAAATAATTAAGTTGAAAATCTCCCCATAAAGAAAAGTCAAGGTCCACATGGTTCACTGATTAATTCTAACAAAAAATTAAAAGGAAATAATACCAATTCTATACAAACCCTTTCAGAAAATTCAAGAGACATTCTTTCCAATTCATTCTGAGACCATCATCACTCAGATGTCAAACCATATAAAGTACTACAAGTAAAGAGAACTACAAACAGTAACCATCATAAATATAAATGCAAAGCTTCTAAAGAAATTTAATTCAATCTAATTTAATTTAAACTAATTTAATCCAATAATATATAAATAAAATAAAGTATTATGACCAGATGGAACTTATCCAACATTCACTTCTATTTTCTAAAGATAAATAAATAAATAACTCCTGGCAGACTAAAAATGAAAGAGAACTTCTTCTGTCTGATAATGGACAGCTACCTATAACATTACTCTAACATCATACTGATGCTAAAAGACTGAATGCTTTCCTCCTAAGATTAGGAATGAGATGAGGCTGTCTACCCTCAGCACCCTTGTTTAACATTCTACTAAAGTTTCGAATGAACTAAATGATGTGGCATGCAAATTTAAAAAGAAATAGTAAAATTTTATTTGTATAAGCCATCATTATCTATGTTCTAGAAAAGCCACTGGAATAAGTGAGTTTAGCAAAGTTGTAGGGTAGAATGTCAAATATATAAAATCAGTTCTGTTATATCTCTATTGGAGCAATGAACACTCAGAAATGTAATTCAAAAGTAGCAATTACAATAGAATAAATTATGATTACTATGGGCTAAATCTAACAAAATAAGTGTAAGACTTACACATTTAAAACTATAAAAATATTGATGATATAATTTAAAGGAAACCCAGGTAAAATAGTGATACTTTACTATGTTCCTGGTGCAGAACACTCACTATTATGATATAACTTTTCTCCAAATTTATCTATAAATTTATAGATAATCCTTATAAAATCTCAGTAGGATTTTTTTTTTGTAGAAATCTATTCTTTTGTTCAAAAACCCATAAGGAAAGCTAAGAATCTCAAATAGCTGAAATAACTTTGAAAAAAAAATGGAAGGCTAGAAAAAACAATAATAAAAAGATATGGTTTTTGGCTTAAATATAGTCAACTAGATCAAAGAAAAGAATAGAGAATCTAGAAATAGACCCACCTATATATGAACAAATTACTTTTGAAAATGTTATAAAGGCAATTAAGTATGAAAAACAACTGTTTTCAGTAAATGGTACTAGAACAATTGAAAATCTCTTTAAAAAAACGAATTTCAATTTCTATCTTGCACTGCGTACAAAAATTAACTCTAAATGAATCATAGATGTAAGAGTCAAGCCTAAAACAATAACAATTCTAAGATAAAACATAGGAGAACATTTTTTTTTTACCTTGGCTTATGCTGATTCCTTAGATACAGCTCCAATAGATTAATTTATTATAGAAAAAAATATTGATGAAATGGACTTTCTAAAAGTGCACCTTATGCTTTTAGAAAGAAAAAAATTAAATAAAATAACATGCCAGAAACAAAGAAAATACTTACTAAGCATATTTCCTGTATCCAGAATATATCAGCGAACTCTCAAAACTCAATAAGAAAACAATTTTAAAAATTTAACATGGGCAGAGAATTTGAAAAGTCACTTTGACAGAGAAGATTAAAGAGACCAAAACTTGCGCGAGATGCTCAGCATTATTAGGAAAATGCAAGTGAAAACCTCAGTGAGATATAAGATCGCATTGGCAGGATGGAGAAAATTAGAAACACTGATTATACCAAGTGTCAGCGATGCTCTGGAACAACTGAAACTCTCATCCCCTGCCGGTGAGAATGTAAAACACTACATACAACCACTTTGGAAAACAGTTTTACAGTTTCTTAAAAGTTAAACCTATACCTGCTGTATGAATTTGCCATTCCACTTTACCATCACCTGTACACAAATATTTATGGTAGCATTATTCATAATAGCTAAAATCTGTAAAAACAACACAAATATCTATCAGCAGGGGAATGGATCAACTAACGTGGGACAGTCCATCCTCATTAACTGTGGATTCCGTATTTGCAAATTCCACATTTACGAACTCTATCACCTACTAAAATCAATACAAATACAAAGCAGTGAAAATTTTGCATTGCCCCAACACTCATATTTTCCCAGCTGAGGTCAAACAAGGCGACACTCTACGGTCTCATTTCAGCTCTCATATTAAAAACAAGTCTCCTTTTTGCTGTATATTTAGTGCCCTGTTTTATGCATTTTTGTGCTTTTTTGGTTTTGCTTTTTTAAATATCCCCCAAACACGCTAAACCACTATCTAGTGCTATGCCTTAAAGAGAAAATATACATGTCAAATAAGCTTCTTGTAGGCATGAGTTACAGTGCTATTGGCCGTACACTCAGTGTTAATTATTCAAAATAAGTAAGGTGCCCTTAAACAGAAGTGCACATAAAGCAGGATTATGTATCGATTGGTTGATGAAAATGCTGTGACCAGAGGCTGGCAGGAGCCTAACCCTGTATTTTAGCCAGGGGCAGTGCAGTGACTCCGTATTTGCTAATTCAGTCTGCTGGGACTCCATAGAACATAACTACCACCAATAATGTAAATTCACTGTATATTCATGAAATGGAATGTTACCAGCAATAAACCAGAATAAACTATTTATATATACAACAAGATAAAGTTCATAATAATTATGCTGAGTGAAAGAAGTCAGGTAAAAAATGAGTATATATTTAATTAAATTCTATTTATATAAAACTCTAGAAGATGCAAACTAATCTATGGTGAAGAAGAAGATAAGTGTTTACCTAGGGAAGGAGAAGTGGGACAAGAGAGAATTACAAGGAGGGTGTTGAACATGTTACGATCTTGATTTTGGTAATAGTTTCACGGATGCATGCATACGCAAAAACATCAAAATGTACACTTTATGTGAAATTCTGCAGACATCAGTTATACTTCAATAAAGCTGTTTAAAAATAATTATATAAAGCCTGTAAGATACAAGATTGAGAATATTTAACATTCATATTTAATATATTAAGAATATGATCTCCAGCTCCGTCTGGAGTGGTTTCTCACTGCTTCATTTTTATCAGTTTTTAAATGTTGTTGCTTTCCTTTTTAGTATCCTGTCATATTGTCTATGCTGCTTTGCTTCTCAGATGCCTGCAGTGAAGCAAAGCATGTTTTTAAGTTTAAAATAATCCTCTTCATAATAATTAATCATTGTGATGTTCATACCAATTTGTTAAATTCAAAAACATTGTAATCTAAGCCATTATTTGTTAAGTACATATAGTGGTAAAATTCCACTTTTAGACAAAAGTTAATAAGATCTTCAAATAGACTTTTCCCCCCTTATATTTCTGATTGTAATAAACAGCTGTAATGACTTCAGTTGTTTTTTTTTAAAGCAACACAAAGTTGATACTTAAATAGTATATTTTACTTCTCTTAAATTTTATCGGTTTGATAGTTAAATTGTCACATGATGTTTCAATGTTAGCAAAAATTTATTAAATTTTTACCAGTAACATAAACTGGTGTAAGCGATTTATATGTTAATCAATTACGAATATATGAATCAAGTACTAATTTATCCCTATTTTGCAGATGAGTAAACTGAGGTGCAAGGAGATTAAAGTAACTTGTTCATGTCACACAGTAGTGAATCTTCCAGTTAAGCTTAAACAGAGACAATGCATCTCCAGAGGGTGTTTCCTTTATCATTGATGCAGTGTCTGTTTCCCATTTGTATAGAGAGGGGATATTTGTGGGCAGAGGAGTTATTCCTATTCAAAGTTCTAGCACAGTCTTGAAAGAGGGACTTTCTGGGATATTTTTAAAATGGCAACACAGTCGGGGGTTCAAAAGAACTTGCCTTCCCCAATGAACTACCAGAATTGGTAACTGACTTCTCTGTTATTATACAAAAAGCTCCAGGGCAGTTGCGAAGAACCAACAGATCCATTCATTAGTATTTTTCTCTCATTATAGGAAAGTGTAGTCTTTGTTTCTTAGTAACTTTCTAAGGACACAGTCAACTGGAAATTAATCCTTTTCACCCTTCTTTCCTCCTTCCCTCCTCCTTTCCTTTCCTTCCTTCCCTCCCTCCTTTCCTTCCTTCCTTCCTTCTTCCTTCCTTCCTTCCTTCCTTCCTTCCTTCCTTCCTTCCTTCCTTCCTTCCTTCCTTCCTTCCTTCTTCCCCTCTTTTTCCACTAAACAAGACTTTCAAAATTCGAAAATGAATTTGATAAATATTATACAGTTTTATTATTTTTAAACAGAAAAGGGAAAGAGAATCAACTTGTCTTTAAAAAAAAAGTGTTAGATCTGCTAATATTTCACATATATAGGGAAAAAAATTATTCTTTGTATTTTGATCCTATAAGATAAAAAAAAACTTTATTACTTAAATTTTATTTTTAAAAAATCTCAAGTTGAGATGTTTTCTGAAAGAAGGAAAAAAACGAAGGTAACTTTTGAAGTGAGAAAAATAGGCAGTATCAAAAGTAAAATGGTAAAATTGAGAACCCATAAAAAAAATCTCACCATTGGTCTTAATGATGAATATTTAGTGTTTGAGTATAGGCTAGATCTAAGAAAAGAGATACCATGTACAGTGGGTATAATAAAGTTGTTGGTGGCCTAATATGTTGCAACTGGTTTGTCACCTACAGCACTGCATTCTTTAAAGATGTCCAACAAAAAAATCTCTCAAGTGAATTTATTGACTAAAACCAGTTCCACAGAACCAATTAGTATCTTACACAGGCTGCCCTGCAAGGCTTATGAGGCCATCCATCACCTGTCCATTTAACTATTTAGCATTTGTTCCAGCAATTTGTCACTGTGTCAGAATGCTAGCATTTCAGAATGGGAGTTTTTGGTTGAAAGAAATCTAACTCAGATACTGCAGATATTTCTCCTTTAATAAGAATTACAGAAGATTTATGATTCTATGATATTTAACCTTTAACATTTTGTCTCGAGGGTGAGGTTAATTTTTTGTACCTGCAAATATTTCAATTTTAAACCACTTATTTTATGTGAATTTTAAAATATTATGCAAAATGGAATTATTTTATATTTTAACAACAGTTCAGAGTTAAGTACAATTGCAATGTACCTTTCCTCACAGTTTCAGTGATTACATTTTTATTTTTCCAATTCAGTCATTTGCTTTTATATTCATTTCTCATACCTTTCTTAATTTCATACTACTGAATGAATTACACTGTATTTCCCAATGAATAAAAGACAAAATATCTTCATTGTTATTAGTGTTATGCAGCTCAGGTAGACTTAGAATTCTAGAAATATTTAATGACAGGAAGATTACTGCAACATTTCAATTAAATTACATATAATTTGCAATCAGATGTGTACCCATTTCAAGCACAGCATTAATTATAAAGCTTGGCTGTCAATTACAGATCATAGTCAACTGCTTAATTTTTCTTTCATAAAATGCCAAATAAGCATCACAATAGTATAATTTGAAATGTGCTGGTCAGTTATTGTAAATTGACCAAAATCACAGAGTAGAAGACTATAGCAAAAATATAATTTATAAAATAGGACCATGTGGTAGAACAATTGTAGAAAAATGCAAGTTTTACATATTGTTTCAAAGAACTAGCGCTTTTATACCTTAGGCATGCCAATCAAATAAAAATTATTCAGGCGTCTAACCTTCAGATTCGATTCAAAAATAGGATGCATTTTTTACCGGTGAAAACAGATATGTAGATGGTCCCTTTGCCAACTCTCCTACAAGTTCACCTGATTAAGATTTCTAATGCAAAAGAGGCAGGCCAGTTGCTGGGGACTCAAATGCCATCTCCGCATCTGAATACTGTTAAGCAGCTCCCATGGCATTTCTCATAGACTTTCTATGTGCACTTGTCACTAAATTCAATCCCAGAGATAAAGCAGAAAATGTAAACTCCTGAGGGATGAGAGGCGAGTGCTTCCCTGGAGTCCTCGGAGTGCTGCGCTTCTATCACCAAGGCTTCGATGAGCAGTCTCATTTCTCTCTTCTCACGTTACATGACCAAGAGTTCGACATGATGGATGTTAGGTTAGACTAAGAAATGCATGGGAAAAATGTATACCTGTGAGGTGTACACACATGCACACAAATGAATGTTTACAACGAATTTCCATGTTTATGACATTGCAAATTCCATCATCCATATCCATGCCTGACAACTTGTGTTGTTATTTAGAAAATAGACATTAACTAGCAAAACAGTATTTAAATGGTAGGGAAAAAGAAAAATGTTTTTAAGAATTATTGGTTCAATATTATATATACAATATTATGGAGAATATATAAACACATACGCACACAGAACACACACATTTTACATTTCTCTGGTGTTTTTGCATCTCTATTTTTCAAAATGAGTCTAGAAAGGAAGCAGTTTTATAGAAATATTTTTCCATTGGTATCTAAAATAATAATAACATTGAGATATTTTCTTAAGGATTTCTTGAAAAAAGAAAATACCTGGCAATATTTTCTAACTAAGTCTTCATTAGAGAAGGCTATCAGAGGTTATAAATTATCAGCGGCTATAGAGTAACTTACCAGGGGTGGGCAGAGTGAAGTATAATTCTTATATAATTCTTAGGGAAGAAACAGTGTTCAAAGGTTCTTGATAGTCTCCTTATGAGTAAAAGGAAAAAAGAAAAGGGTGAGAGATAATTGAACTGAAACAAACTAAATTGAACTATCTTGGACATACCTGTAGAAACTCCAGAATGGAGAGGACATATTGAGCTAATGACTTAATTAAATTCTTGTGTGGAATTACAAGATGGTTTGGTTCTCTCACGAGCTCCCTAAGTAAAAATAAGGACTGGGATTGAATAAAGGGTATTGCTCGTGTACAAATATTGACTGATTTCTTAATCTGCTTTAGCATAGGGACCGGAAAAGTCTTGTTTTCTTAGACATATGTTACCAAATTCACAGACACAGCAGCTACACGCAGGTTACCTCTGAGTGGAGGAAGTTCCTTTTGTTCATTAAATGTAACAACGACAACAACAACAATAAAAATAGCTGCTACTAAGTGCATTCCAGCCACTTTCTTTATATAGCATAACTCATTTAATCTTTCCATCATCTCTAAGAGCAAAGGGCTTATAAATTACGACACCAAAGTATCACAGTGATGGAGGTACAATTTGGGCTCAGAAGAAGCTTTAGTTTCACATCCTCTTAAGCATTGGAGAAAATTCCTCTTAACTGCCTACACTACTTATAGAAACGAGAGAAATTATCATTCATTGAGTTCTTTCATTTTTACATGAGAGTAACTTTATGTATACTATCTCATTTAATACTTTTCAAAATCCTGTAAAGTGATTGTTATTTTCCCAGTTTAATTAAAATTAAAAAAAAAATTATCAGAGGTTATAACACCAGTAATTACCAAACGAAATACTCAGATTCATGTCTGACTTCACAACGCATAGTGGATTGCCCTTTCAACCAGTGAACAGAATGCTCTTGCTTGCGCAAAGTCTCTGTTTTGGTCTGAATTTCATCCAGAGTTTTCCTAGTACCTTAAAGCTGTAAGTAGGAGCATAAGTTAAAATGATGAATACCCAAATTCTCCTTATGGTGATAAGAAATCTTTGGACTATATAGGCACATGTCTTTATCAAATTAAAATGTGATTTATACCTTGTATCTTCAAGTATTACTTTGGAAATTTATGATAAAGCTTGGAAGAAAGCAGACATAATGTGAATGTAGATTTTCTTCTCATGAAAATCAACTTGGAGTAGCCATCTTAAATTTTCTTTAAAACCCTTCAAGGAAGAAGTGAAATAAATTTTCTTCATGAATCATATGCAATGCAAGGCTTAATTAAATAATGAATTTATAGGCATGGATATAATGCTATTGCTATAGATATGCCAGTGGTATTATTTTAGGGAAAGGTAAATGAGAATGCCTTGTGGGCTGGGATTCTCTCCTACTGAGCATATTTGCAGGACTAGTAACAGTGCCGGGTATGTATTTGGTCTGACCACATGCTGAAAGAGGGCTCGGCTTAGGTATGGCTAAAACATAAGAAACAGTGGAACCCCATCACTTATTAAGAATACCAATTAAAAAAATGCTAGAAGCTCCATTTGTCCACGAGGTACATTTTTACCTTGGAGTGGTACAGAGATGTAAGAGGGAAAACACTCAAATCTAGTGCTCTGATCTCTTAGTGGTGATCATTAAACTCCATTCTAGAAATCTGGTGTTTGGTCACACTACATACTGTGGTGATACAACTACCACTAATTAGGTGGTAGGATCTGTATTGAATAATTTGCAAGGAAGGCCCTCAAAATAATATTTGGAGGGGAAGCAGAAAGCACAGTGCTGGATATGATCTAAACAGATACAGAGAAAATTGTGTGTGTGTGTGTGTGTGTGTGTGTGTGTGTGTGTGAGAGAGAGAGAGAGAGAGAGAGAGAGAGAGAGAGAGGCAGGCATATATAGGTGAGGATGCTTTAAATATCAGTGTTTTTCTCTTTCCCCTATAAGTAACATTTGACTTAATCCAGAGCTAATATTGTCAAATGAGCAAACATTCATGGATAAATGCCTCACATCTGGCAAAGTGAAGTTAGCTGACATTTACTTGGTACAAAGGAGCAGGGATTAAATCAGACAGAATCTCATAGGATCTAACGTTGGTATATTTTTTCATTTAGTTTTTTAGTTGTTTTTGAAAAAAAAGTAGGAAAATTTACTATCAAACTAGGAAGTTAAAAGAGGAAATCACATATTACTTATCTTTTTAACTTATTTTACTTATTATGTTAATAGATACATATTGTAAAAAAAAATGGAAAGCAGAGACATGAACTGTAGACATTTGAGAAGTGCAGGAACATGTAAATAAGAAAAATAGCTCATAACTCCTTAATTAAGGAAAAACACTTAAAATTTGATGTATTTATTTACATTATTTTCTTTAATGTGTATGGATAAAGAGGAAGTGAATATGTTAAAAAGAATGAAAATAAACTTAGGTGGATGGATGATAGATTTACATGTATACATAAACATTATTTTTACAAAACTAAAATCAAATTTTATAAACTCTATGACATGCATTTAATTGCAAGTATATTCTAAATATAGTTTCATAGTTTTATAAAACATTTTTAATTGTCTCATAGTAGTCCATTATAATTATTTTATCTTATAACAATAAGGTGCCATTGGAGGATGTAACAAAATTTACAAGTGCACTTTTGAAATATCACTTTGACTATAACTTGGAGCATGTGATTTTGCTTAAGATTGCACGTCGCGTTAGAGAAATATGGCAAGAATCTAGACAGGATATGTTGGAGAATGTTATAAATGTAAAGATGGGCAAATCTAAAGGAATAAAGAGGGATATGGACAGCTGTGTAGACGGATGGTGGCGTTTCATTGCGACTGAGAAGACAGGAAGAGAAGTTATAGTGTGGCTTTTTGGAGGACGTCAACACATAATGATCACTTCAGTTGATGCAAAAGGAAAGTCAGAGAAAAATAGATAATATGGGTAAAAAATGTGGTGAAATTAAGAATAATGTAATATATTGGATAAAGAAGATGAAGATTGAAGGAAACCAACTGAAAAGGAGAGTGTAAAGGGCCTAGAAAATGATGATTCATATGATTTCAAGGACATATAAGAATTAGTTTAAAAATGGTAGGAAGGATAAGAGGTTATAACCAAGGAATGAATTTTTGGTGCATATAGTGGAATGTATGCAATGTATATGAATGTTATAAAGCATGATAATACAAAGAAACCTAATAATCCCAAAATTTAACAGAAGAATTAGAACAGCACTAGAGTCATTAAATAAACTATTGTTTTCCTCTCTCATCCTCATACCCTCCAGGGGTAAGTATTTTTCCAGATTTTTTAATTTATTACTATCTTGCTTTAAAAAAAAAAAAGTATTGATATCAAATACATGTTTCCCATTTTTCTACTCAACATCAATTCAAGTCCTTCAACCATACAACTTTCCACTTAGATTTTTATAGAATTATTTCTATTTCTGAAAGTTTAAAGAAAGTCACCATAATTTATATAGACATTGGTATATTTTCATTAATCTTTCCTAGAACCCCATTGAACCCTTTCAATCTGCAGGCATATAGCATTTTTTGACTTTTTCCAATTGTATTTTTTACTATAGTTTCTATTCCATTGTGTTCCGAGGTTTCTATAGGGAGCGCCAATTATATCTAAGTTTAATTCTGTTCTTGGTACTCCATACACGCCCTCTCTGCCTGTTATTTTCATTCTTTCCCCCATTCTCCCTATTCTATGGTATATTTTTCCTTCACATCTCTTTCTACAGTGTCAAATCTGTTATTTCCTTTCCCTAAAGTATAAGGGATTTTTTTTTCTCCCTGATGCTACATTTAATTTAATTTTAATATTTCCCAATCTCATCGATCTCTGTCTTATTTCAATTTAACTCTCAGTCAGAATTTTTGTCATATGTCTTTTGTCTTACCATTTCACATTTCATCTCTTGTTACAGAGAATCCAAGTTATATTGAATTCTATTGAAAGCACAGACAGATATATTCTAACTTTTATTCTTTTTTTCTTACGGCAAAAAAAAATTTTCCAAAGCTATTTTTGTCTTATCCTTGAATGCTATGACCATCTTCTTTTTCTTTTTTGTCATTGTATAATCTTTTCATAGGCTAAAAATAATGGTTTCTTTCTTCTCTGGTTAATAATATTAATACTAGAAAATCTATTCAGGAATGTCATTTGTACCAAGTGAAAAAGTTCTCCTGCTTATTCTCATGGTGATACAGAGCCCTGTTTCAAATGTTTATCACACATAGGTTCATGAAAGTTTGACAGTTACCATTCTAAAAAGCTATGATGGAATAGCTTACCCTAGTTTTCCCTGGCAATAATTGAGAAAATTGTCCAGATTTATAGCTCTAAAAAATAAGAGGATAAATTTGAGTTAAATAAAATGTGAACTATAATATAAATGTTTGTGTTACTTTTCTTCCCCCTCCTTTTTTATAACTTCTATCAATTTTTTCTGATATCAGAATTTCACCTATATATATGAGCTCCCTATTTCTGATGACAGAATCAAAAAATCAGAACTGTGAAATCAGTAACTGATAAACAGTCCATTTGGGATCACAGCAAAGATGCGTTTGGGAGATATCGAAAACTAAAACAATTCTTCATCTGCTCCAGCATGAACATCAGGGCAGGTAATCGTCAGAGGCCAGAAAACTGGCACATGAAGAGTTATGTCTTGTATTATGTAAAAAAAAAAGAACAGGGCAGAAAAGTTCCAGAGGCGTGCAGATGCTCAGTCACATAGCAAGGGTATAGTTGCTCTGCAGTCCTCAGTGCGCTGGTGATATCTCCCTTCTTGAACACGAGATGGCTGCAACAGTTCTGAGCATCACATGTAGGGACAGCTACACTTACCAAAAAAAAAGGGGGACCCTTGGTTGAATATCTCTTTATTATACAGGAAAGTATTTTCCAAAATTTGCCCAGCAAGTTTCCATTGGTCAAGATTTAGTCCCATTACGAGTGTTAATAACAAAGAAGATGAAGAAAGTGCACTTTTGGCACTTTTAGCCTCTACTAGCAAAGACAACCAGTCTCTACTAGCAAAGAAGACTAACACACAATTCAGTTTGTGGGTTTATGTCATGGAGAACCAAACATAGTATATCTTTCCCTAGAAGCCCAAGAAAATATTCAAGTGTACCTACCATCTTGCTTTGAACCTCTAGAGCTATCACCAGTAAAGTCAAAGTTTTTTGTTTTGTTTTGTTTTTAATTCCCAAAGAAGATGCTTGGATCTGATTGATTCTGAAAAGTTTAGAAGACAGTAGACAAATAGGCTGATCTATTACCCTTGAACCATCTTTTGGACATTATTTGAATTAATATATCAAAAAAATGTCAACAAAAGCTGAACCCACCCCCAAATTTTTATTCTCTAGGATTTTAAAAATAAGTTGTTGTGTCCAAACTGACATAACACCTAGAACAAGGAAAAAGCAAAAAGTAAATCTTAATTTCATGTGGCTTATCTGTTGCTGTACTAGATAGTAGCTCTACTTCTTGTTTATATCATTAAATCAGATGTCAGAGTCGAAGACTGCTTTTTCTCATCTTATTAGATAAACCTTATCTAGGTCCATCCAGAACAAAAATGTCAAGCTGGAGAGGTGATTGATAAAAAAATTGTATTGTCAGCTCAAAGATCAAGCTACCTTAGGTTGGTGGGGAGAAAACCTAGAGTATCTCAAACAGAGCAATCTCATGTCTGTATCTTCCTGTCTCTGGGAATGGCAAGCCCGCCGCAAAGGTGCTCAACTTATAATGTCTGTCCTTCTTTCTGGGCAGACCCGACTAGGCAACCCTATGGTTACTGCCTCCAGCCACACCTGTTACCAGCTCTACTCCCGGCTGCCTTTCTGTTTATTTTAGCCACTGACCAAATTATGATATCATCACCACTTTCAGATACTACATTGTATTAGTGGGGAAAATGAACCCAAATCATAAAACATCCTGTGCAATTCAAAGGTTTTCCTGTTTTCATATCTCATGAATCAGTTTAGGTATTTAGGTGTTCCCTAGTAATTTCCTCAGAACCATATTGTTTTATAGGAAAAGAAGCGGGTGTAAGGTGTTCCTTGGTAACTGTCTCAAAACTAGTTTAATATACACTATATCTCATACTGATTCCTTATTATTTCAGATATGTGGGTCATACCCCTTCCTAATTTTCAGCAGTGCCGCAGTATTTTTTTTTTCAAATTTTAGAATCCTATTAATCATTTCAATAAAAGCTGGTTGGAAAAATTGGACAAAGCCGTTCCTTTCTGCATCTCCTTTTCTCCAATCTTTTCCCAGAGAACAACATCATAATAAACAGTTCTGCTCACCACATAGTATACAGAGGTGCTGACTGGAACACAAATTGCTTAGATAAAAGAGATAAGAAAAAAAGCTAAAAGTAAAATAAATTGATAAATACTTATGTTAATAAATAAATAAAATAAAAGAGATAATGGTAAGAACTCTTGAATTGAGTGTATGAAATCCGATCTTTTTTTCCAGAACTTATCAGTGGAAAAACATCTATCTACTGAGGAATCTTATGAGAAAGACTTGAAATTTAAAGTAAAGCATAAAACATTCCAGATATAAAACAACCTACAAATTATAATAAAGTCCTCAGGCTTTAGCACAGGAAAACTTATGAAAATGGATGCAGCCATTCTGAAAATAAATTTTGTAAACATTTAGTAAACCTTAAATTATATATATTCTACAAGCCAGGACCTCTATACCCTAGCAAAATTTAAACCAAGTAAATAGACATGTATGATGTTCATGACTGTGTGTGTATGTGCATTATGTATTTTGTAATAGTAAAGAAAGGAAATAGGTGTTCAGTAATAAATAAATGGATAAACAAACTGTGGTATATAGAAACACTGGGATATCCTACAGCTGTTAAAGTAAACTGCATCTACATATATTAACATAAATTTCGAGATCAACCAAGGCCAACATGAAGAGAAAAAAAAATGAAACGCAATTACAGTGACATTAATGTAATTTTATAGATATTACATCATGATATACATTATTTTTTAATAAAGAGATGTATAAATGGTTTTAAAACATGCATTAGCTATCTGTACGTTATAGGTAACAATGAGGGTAGGGAAAATGAAATAAAGAAAGATAGATAATCAAGAAAATAAAGAAATATGTAAGGATTCTACTTGGGGAAAAGCAATATTCTAATACGGAATGTTACAATCCATTTAATTTTATCAACTGAGATCAAATGTAAAAATAAAAGATGAATATAGTCAGACTAAAATTGAAAATAATAAAGTAGGTTTTTATCTTTTTTTATTGAGGAATAAACTCAAAACTAATATTAGAATCTTACAGTATAAATTATGGAGTTTGTATTGTTACAATTAAATTAATGATGACGTAAAATTTTTATGGACACGCACACACATTCACACACACATATATATGCACACTATATTGGTGCATTTTTTTCAAAATGCACTAAAAGGCACTTTGAGCAATAGCCTCCATGTCCCTGGATACAACGAACATTTTCATTCTTCAGTCTACATTTGCCGCTCTGAAAAACCCCCTCCTTAGTGACGTGCTTTCTTATCTTACTTTTCCGAGTGTGCTCATCGTCCTGACTTTCTTACTTCTTCCCTGGCTGTTACTTCTCATTCCTTTTTCCCAGACTACTCTTCTTTTCCAGGCCTCCTTTCTTCTTTCACTCCACAGCATTTACCTTTGGGACCACCACAAGGATATCTCAGGAAACCCTCAAACACACCATTTCCAAATCTGCACAGAGAAGCTTTACTTTGACAAACTTGATCCTCTTCCAGCTATCCGTACATCACTGAGCAGTCCTGTCATCTAAAAGTTTTCTTCTTCACCTCTCTCCCGTGAATCTCACATATCCAGTCCACTAGGCACTGATAATCTATGTCATGATTTTTTTTTTCCCCAAACGTGTCCATTTACCAACTCCATTGTCACTCACAATCATTACCAAGCCTGGGACAGTTCAGTAGCTTTCTGACTGGCTTTGCCGTTTTCACTCTAATCAATCTCAACCAGTTCTCTACACAGCAGCCAGAATGATCAGCCCATATGACAAATCTTTTCATTCCATTGGCCTGCTTGAAACCTTTTAGTAGCTTCCTATTACTTGTAGAATAGCACGAAGAACACATTTCCAGTAGGTCCTACAAGCTCATCTGTTTTTGTTTGTTTGTTTGTTTGTTGCCTTGTTTTCTTTTGTTTTGCTCTCCTCTTCTACTTCCTGATGTCCTAAACAAGCCACCAAGGGACTGACTAAGGCAACTTGTAGAGCTCATGTTCCATCCTTGGTCCAGCCAGTTGTAGTCATGCAAGCACATGGCTTCATTCCTCCTAGAGTTCATAGCTTGTTAAGAGAAGCTAGATTTTTTAGAATTATATGTTAACTTCAGATTTCAAAATGTTGGCACATAACTCAGATGTTTTTAAAATACTCTCTAAAATGAATAGATGATATCTGTGGCAGGATTATAGCCACAGGCCATGAGGAGGCAACCTCTGTCTTACAGAGGCTGGTTCCATCAGAATATATTCGTTGTGACATGTTACTCAAGGGTTTTTCAGACTCCAGATTCCTTAGATTTAAACATGCATGATTATAAATACTAATGTCACACTGGAAGAATTTATGAACTTGACATTCTGCTGTTATTTTTCAGTAATTTCCATCATAATTAAGTTAACAGATAATCAAAAGTTAAGAATTAACGCACAGATAAGAAGACACAGATGGTGAATAAATGAAATAATTTATGTACGATTTCAACTTTAACAATTTAAAAACAGGTGCTTTCAGAGAAGAATAAAACACAACATAGACCATAGGTGGGAGGCAGAAAACCTGGAACGCAATAATGATAAAATTAACTTTACCTAAAAGCTTCCCCAAATTAGATGCAAGTTATTAGCATGAGAGAAATAACTCAGAGAGAATAATGTAGAATAAGACTGAGGCAAGTATTCTTCACCTGTACAAATTTGATTAAATCATATTTAAGTTCTGTATAATTCTTCACAGCAATTGAAAATATTTCGGAAAGAATTTAAAAAGCAACACTAAAATGTGCAAAACTAAAGAGATCAGTAATAGTCAAAAATAAGTGAATGATAGCTCTATTCTTTTTTTTCCCCATTCTTAATCTCAAAGGAAATGTGATAAAACAGTCACAGCTTCATGTGAAATAGAAATATCCCCAACCAGAAATGTGGCATAGGTACATACTCACTCACAACTGAAAGTGGGAGCAGCTAAGTTTCACTTGGAGCCTTGCGCTTCTTCAGAATTAGACTGTGTTAATAAGTGAACTTTTAAATACAGAATTCAGTCCCAGATAAATGAGGAGGAGCTTATAGTAGGAGCTCAATAAATATTTCAGGGTAAATTTTGCAGGAGGTAAATTAATTCCTCTCCATCTTGGCTTAAGTTTAACCCTTTCCTATTAAGAGGTTTTTCCTGGATCACATCACCTAATGTCTCCTTTTGGACCTTCCTGGAACACTTACCCGTTTAGATTCTAATTATTGCGTCTCTCATAAACTTGACTTTTTCTCCCTTCCATCCATGTTTATCATTTTTTAAAATCTTAATATATGATCTCACTCAAGTTTTCACCCTTATCTTCCATTTTCCCTTTAGAACCAAACTCCTAGAAAAAGCAAACAAACTGTTTTTATACTATAGTGGAGAAAGATAATTGTATATTTTGTAACAATTTAGAAGTTTTTGTTGATATAAGAACAAATTAAATGATGAAGTTTTATATTCAAAACTAAACGTTCGAACCATTATCTTTTTCCTACTTCCTGTTTTAAACTTTCTTCATTTAAGACAGATTATTTTGTTATAACATGTATGAAGTGCTATGCTGAGTTATTTTATATGTATTATCTTATTTTTGGAATTTCAAAAGGCTAATAAGTTATAAGGTACATGTTTCTGAAGCTCTATGATATGTAATGAAATAGTAAATAATAATTAAGGATTATTAGGTCCACGGCCATCCTACCCTGAACAAGCCCCATCCCATCTGATCTCAGAAGCTAAGCAGGGTTGAGCCTGGTTAGTACTTGGATGGAAGACCACCTAGGAAGACCAGGTGCTGTAGGCGTAAAAAATAAAAAATAAGGGATTGCAAGCTGACAAGGTCCTTGTGATCTGTGAGTTCAACCAAGGTTTGCCTCACCTAAAAAAAAAAAAAAAAAAAACTGTTATTGTATACAGTGATATATCTTATAGAGGTAACTATAATGACAGAGGCAGACTCTTTTATACATTCAAATTACATATTAAAGTTTAAAGCAAAAAGCAAGAAATCAACTGCTCGTATCATGAATATATTTTATTTAATTTACTAATTAATTATGCTTCCTTCTCAGCAATAATTAAGATGTGTGATTTCTTAATTTTTGTATACACTGATCATGCTGTATCTGAGGATGTAGACAGTAATTTTCATTATTATCATTATTACAATCACATCTAATATTGCTTTACTTGAACACTCTCACTATAAAAGTGAAGTTTTGCCTTTCATCTTTTGCTAATCTTTCTCACCTGCTTCATCTAATTAATATATCTGTACATGAAATTTTAACAAATATGTCACTGTAGATATTATTCAGTCTTATGATCTCAGACTGTTATCAAGTCATCTGCCTTTCGTTTGTTTTTGTTCTTTTCAATGTTCTATTCCTTATAAATGCAGCTGCAAAATTAATTTTGCCCTCCCTAAGCTCATGTTACTTTAGTTACTTAAAGAACAATTTCCTGCTCATTAGAGAATTGGGCTGAAACTGTTATTTTTTGCATTTTTGAGTTTCTATTGAATGGCTCCCTTATATATAGTTAACGATCTGCGTCTGCACTTTTAGAAGAGAATTGCAACCTTTCAGTGAATCCATCTGGGCCTTGTTCCATTTTTAAATCTAGGGCATTTTTCTCTTTGACTCCCTCTTGATGTGTAGTGTTCTGCAGTTTAAAGTTCAGGCATGTAAGTTATTTAAGTACTTTAAGATCCAAGTTAAAGTATATATTTTTCATCAGATATTGTATGTTTATGTTCATCTGCGCACTGAGAAGAGCTCATCTTGTTTTTTCTGTAGGCATTGATTTTCTATCATAATGAGATATAGGGAGGGTCTGGGCATACAAAAAGTGCACAAAATATAGAATGAATGAAATGATGCTGGTATCAAGACAACTTCTGAGGTTTTAATAAAATTACAGAAAATTCTGGAATGCTTTTACTATTGTTGTTGTTTTGTTGTTGCTGCTGAAGTAACAAATAACCAGAAGCTTGCAGCTCAGTAAATACAACTTAATCATCATGTAGTTCTGTAGGTGAGAATTCTGACTCTGCTCTGCAGTGGCCAAAATCAAAGTGTCTGCAGGCTGCAGGGCTGCATTCCTTTCTGAAGGCTTCAGGGAATTATCTGTTTTCTGTTGTTTTTCTGGTTTTTTGGAGACCATGTACATTCTTTAGCTCATGCCTCTTCTTTTTTCTTCAAACCCAGCACTAGTGGGTGGAGTTCCAACCCTGGCTGCCTTCTCCTTGATTCTTTGTAATCGGGAAAGGTCTTCTGCTTTCAGGAAACCATGTGATTAGTTCGGCTCACCTGGATCATCCACACTAATCTTGCCATCTCGTTGTCTTAAACCTTAAATTGAAGTCCCATTTACCGTGTAGGGTAACATATTCCCAGGTTCCAGTTGGGGATTCGTTATTCTGCCTTCTACACCCTTAAATACGTTGATCTATAAACATCTTTCATGCTCTTACTTTATGCACTAGCCATGTGCATAAAGCTAGAATAATTCAAAAGCTCAAAAAGTATCATTTAAAAAGGATGAGTGCATATATTAAATGTTAAAAAGAGAAAGAAAACATGCAAACATAAATAATAAATGATGAAAATCTTATTTCATCTCAATACTGACCCCAGGCCCACTTCCTTTGCCATAATAACCACTATATCCATACTGTATACATTTACATATAAATTCATACACATATAAGTAGGATCATATTTTTATTTGATGATTACTTTCTTTATTCAATAAATGTGTTATAGTTGTTGTATGTTCTCGCATATAGATTCACCTCATTCCACAGTTTAGCCATAACACAATTTATTAAATGATCGCCATATTAAAAGAATTCAAATTATTTCCATTTTAACTTCAAAACAATATTTCAATGAACATTTTGGAATTAAGACTCTGAGTACACATGTGTATTAGTTGGGACTCAGGTTACACATACCAAAAATGCAACTCAAATAGCTCAGCAACAAAATCTATTTATTGGCTAAAGTAAAATTGAGAAACTAAAAAATGTATGTAATTCAAGAACTGTAAGATTTATGGATTAAACAGTGTCATCAGGCATCTATCTATTCATCTCGCCACTTTTCTTTGCTTGGTGTCTGTCGTTCTGAGAGATTCCTTTAATATGGCAGGAAGACCATATCCACCTATCCAAACCAACATCCAAAGAGAGAGTAACTTTCCTAAATACTTTAGAAGTGTCCACTTAACAGCACTGACTGGTCTAGTCTGGGTCATGTATGTCCAGGCGGTGGGAAGCAGTCAGCTGTGTGTAAGGAGATGAAATACTCTAGTCTTCAGACTCGAGTCACCAAGGCTGAAAGAGCACGGAGATCTAGCCCCAGTGCAACCGCAGTTAGAAAAGATTGCTGTGGTTTAAAGGATGAGCAGGTTCCCACAGCAAAGGAACCACAAACTGTATGTATTCCTGTGGAAATCCTAAATTCAAGGGTATGTTCATTTCTAAAGTTGATAGCTGTTATGGGCTGAATTCTGCCCCCCAATTTGTATGTTGAATTCCTAATCTCCAATATCTCAGAATGTACTGTATTTGAAGACAGGTCCTTTAAGCAGGTAAAATTAAGGTAAAATGACATCATATGAGGAGATGGTCTAATCCAATATGACTGGTATCCTTATAAAAAGAGGAAATTAGGACACAAGCAACACACAGAATGAGATTCAACCATGTGAGCACACAGCGAGAATACAGTCATCTGCAAACCAAGGAGAGAGGCCTCAGAAGAAATCCAGCCTGTCTACAACTTGATCATAGAATTCTAGCCTCCAGCACCATGAGAAGATAAATTTTTGTTGTTTACCTGTTCTGTCTGTGGAACTTCGTTATGGCAGCTCTAGCAAAATTATAGTTTTAGTTATTGACAAATTTACAAAAAGAAAGATTATAGCATGTACACTCCCACCAGCTGTGTTAAAGTAACTAAACTCTTTTCATTATTGATTATTATCAAGGTTACTATTTTTTGACTAGTCAAAATGGTATCGCATTATAAATATAGTAACTTCCCTAATGATTAGAAAAATTAACCATTAGATATAGCAATATAGAGATCATCGTTGAATATCAGAATAATTTTGGTGGAATGCTGGAGACAAATGCCTATATTGTGAGTAGGTTTTTGGAGAACAGGAGAAGAGGACAGTAGAGAGAAGAAAGGAAAAAGTTACAAGCTAATTACCACTGAAGGCAATAAGAGCTTAATTCCTGTGGAAAATTCGGGAGACATTGTAAAACATATTTCAGTAAAGAAATCTGAGATATGTATTTACCATTCCCCATCTGTCATTGAGATATCAACCTCAGGTCCTTCCAATCTGACCTGTGTATATGAGCTGAGCGCTCAGCCATGGCCGCGGAGAGGAGGGGAGGATAAATCTGTCCGGTAGAGCACGTCCACAGTTAGAAAGATGAGGACTCAAGGGACGCATATCATCTGCTACCATTAATGTCCTTTTGGAACAAAATATGAGTCTACCACACTCAGTGTTTGAATGCTTTAATCAGACAAATGGGAAACGGAGAAAATTTTCTTTAGCTTTCTCATTTGCCAGAATAGTAGTATGAGGTGGGATGGGATGGGAGCTACTGGGCAACAAAAAAACCTTGTGACAGCATCAAATCAGCATCTTCATGGGAGAGAACTGATATAGTAAATGGAGTCACTCGAGGAATTAATATTTACATATACTCATTCCCCACTTAGAGTTTATGAAGCACTGTTTTATCAATTCAGCATTTGGAGTGGAAGACTTTTTCTATCCTGTTTTGTTTTGTTTTGTTTTGTTTTGTTTTGTTTTGTTTTGTTAGCAAAAGGATTATGGAGTCTTAGTTGAGACCTTTCAATTCCAAGTAACAAAAACCCATACAAACCAGCTTAATTTATGAGGTTGTGCTTGAACTAGTCAGAATTATTACATGATACAAAAAATGCAGTCAGATCTTAGGAGAAACTAGAATCAGAAACTGAAAAGCCATCAGAAATGGAAGCATATATTTTTTCTCTTTTTATATGAGTTTCTGAGTTCAGGTGATCTTTTTTTTTTAGCTTTCGGGTCACATTCTCCCACCTTCCCTCCCTCTTTTTCCCCCTTCCCTCTCTTTCTTCTTTCTGCCTCTCCTGTATGGTTGTCTGTGCTTCTCCAAAAATAACGTGTTAGTTTTCTATTGCTATGTGAAAATGGAAACTGTGTAACAGAAACAGTGGCTTGGAACAACATGAATTCACTATTTCACTGCACCAGAGGTCAGGAGTCTGGACATGGCTTAGCTGGGTCTCTACCAGGGACTTGCCAAGCTGGAACCACAGTGCCAGCCAGGGCTCAGCGCACTAGCCATTGATTGTTGCCTGCTGGCAGAATTCAGTTCTTGTGGCTGTAGAAATGAATGCTGCTGGGCTTTTCAATGCTGGCAGGAGAATCTCTCTCATCCTTCTAATCTCGTCTTTCAGAAAGGGCCAGGTCCCTGGCAGTGCTCACCTGCTTAGGCCAGGCCTACATGGGATTATCTCCCTTTCATTACCTCGGAGGCAACTGATCACATCTGCAAAATCCCTTCTCCTTTGTCACGTAACACAATCTAATCATCGGAGAGATCCATCATGTTCTCGATCCTATCCACACTACACACACAAGAAGGAGGGGAAAAAGAATTTTGGGGGCCATCTCAACATTCTGCCTGTCACTAGACATATTGCCAAAAGGGGCCCCAAATGTCAAGCTCTAGTTCCAATTAAACAGCTAGCAGTGAATGACCATTTCAAAATTAATTCTGAATTCCTAGAAGTAAGAGTGAATGATTGAGGGGGTGTCTGATGAAAGCTTCTGCCTAATGGTCTATGGCTTATGGGACTGAGTAATAGTCTATAAATCTGGTTCTGAGAGTGCTCAAAACAGAAGGGATACACAGTAATCAGATAATAGGGTGATTGAGAAAGAGTGACTAGTGAAGAAAAAAGAAATGAACTGTGCTGATATTTTTAATAAGTATTTTTTCAAAGAAAGGGCATAATCGGTTGAGTAAAATTTCTTAGGCTTTACAATTAGAACTAGAAATATAGTGATATTAATAGTAAATAGTGATAGAATCACTATTTCTGTTACACAGAGGAATCCTTGACTGCCTGTAAATGTATACAACTTTCTACATTTACACGTGGTCATTCCTTCCATTCTTAAAACTTTACTTGTTTTTCCCTAATGTAAATTAAAACCATTTCTGCTTTAAACTACTTACCATCCATCTACCAAAATCTAAATGAGTGTTTAAAAGTTGGCATGCATTATACGCACATGGATGATACCATAAACCTATTAAGATAGGATATAGGTTATGATGGGTATCTGTTTTAAAACAATCTTTCCAGATTATTTTTTTCTCTGCATAGTAAAGTTTTAGATTTTTTATAAACTCTTCCCCACTATCTAAATATTTGTCGTGCCTTGTATTCAAAATATAAGAGAAGGGAAAACGACCAAACTGCAATAACAATTTCCATTTCAAAAGTCGGTAGGGGAAAATGGATAGAACAGCAACACATATTGATCATTGGTTGAGATATTTATATTCTACAGGGAGATATAATGACATAAGTGATGGAGCCAGTGACTCTCATGGGCCTCATTGTGTTGACACACTGCTAGTGTAGGGGGATGATTTTGTTGGTCAGCAAATCTGGTTACTCTGGGTTCTGACAACTGATACAAATGTCCCTTGACTAGTTTGTCTAATGTCAACGAAGAGGGACAAAAACACCAAAGTGTCTTTAGCAGATAGCTTCTGGCTAGTATTAATATCCTTTGTACTAATAAAACAGCTTAGTAATGGTTTGAATAGCCAAGATTCTTTGCTCTCTTGGTTTGAATTAAGCAAAGTTCAAGTTCAATAATATTTTGACTTTTTTCAGTTTTATTAAGATATAATGAGCATATTGTGTTAGTCCAAGATACACGGCATAATGATTTCATATATTTATGTAATGCAAAATGGTGACCACAGTAAGTTTGGCTAACATCAGTGACCTCACATAATTACAACTTTTTTCGTGTGTAATAAGAACTTTTAAAATAAGTCTCTTCGCAACTTTCAATAGTCGAGTTGTTGTTTTGTTTTTTTTTTTTTTTGATGTGATAAAAACCACGTAGTATCTAGAAACTTCTTTTAGTTATTCTTAATAACTTTAGTTGGAAAGATCTATATGGAAAATAATTAGCTAGACCAGAGTTGACATTCTAAAGTAGCCTGTATAAGGCAGAGTAGTAGAATAGGCTAATAATGCACATGGCTAATTTCTTGTTAAGATCCAGCAAAGAAGTTAAAAGTGTAGCAGTCGCTGCATAAAACAGAGAAAAATCAAGTCCATCTCTGACACTGGGCAAATTTATTAACACCCTAGACCTCAGTTTACTGAGATGTATAAGTGGAATGATAAAAGAATCTACCTTTTGAATTTTTGTGAAAATTAAATAAAAATGCATATAAATTACTTGGCTCCCAGGAATCATGCATGTAAACTACCATTATTATTATAATTATTATCAGTCTATTTTATTTGATCTCAGTAATTACAGAACATTGATCTGCTTTTGTCTCTCTCTAGTCCAGCCACAGGAGCTTTGGATTTCAATTGTACTCTTCCCTACTATGTAGAAATCGAATCAAAACAATTTGATTATATTTGGCCTCTGAATCTCCTAAAATGTTTTTTTTTTTTTTTATGAAGATGTATCATCTGGGTGCCAAGTAGAAAATCATTTGGTTAATGCATATGTGGAGTCAGTTTCACATGCCAGGATAGAGTCATCTTCATTCTTTTTACTCCCCATCTTGGCATGGTGCTGAGGAGTTACTTGCAATCTTAGGTTTTGGATCAAATATTCAGTTAGTAATGACTTTTTTGGAAGGAAAACTTAATCTAGCTTAAGTGAAAAAGAGGAACTGATTATAACCTACAGAACTTAACCATGGGAAGCAGTTCTTTTAGAATACACTTGGTTCAAGATTCAAAAATTTAATAAGATACAGGGAAAATGAAAGTTAGTACTTATATCTCTTAGACTATATATGCCTTTGGAATCATATGATTTGGAATTCTGTGTTTCTATCAGTTCACTTGATTTTCTCCTCTTTCCATTAATAATATTTACTGTTTCATATTCTTGGCCTACTTAGGATAGAGGCTAAGCTGCTATTTTTTTTAAAAAAAAAAAAAAGGCCCAAAGTAAAGGAGCTTAGAAAAAAGAGGATTTTTTTTTTCCTCAGATATAAAAAATCCCAAAGTGAACAGAACAAGTTGGCAATCATTCAAAGACCCAGATTCTTTTTAAATTCTGATATTGGGCACCCTCTGATTTTGTCTTCTGTAGTTAGGCTGGACTATAGGTATTTTTATGTTTCAGCACTTTGGGATGCATAGAAGCACAGGGTCAAATAAGGTCTTAAAACCAAAGCCAGACATTTCAATGGTGAGAATTTAGTCTGTAGCCACATCTGGTAAAAAGAGGTTGAAAATATTGTCTTTGGTTGGGCAGCCATGTAAAGACTAGTATTTTCTACCTTAGTATGAGACTCTGAGTCAGTCTTAGCTTTTAAATTTATTTGTCCTAACTTCAAGGCACCAGGGAGACTTACCAATTAGATGTCATTTCTAAATTTTCATGAGAGAAATCTAAATGAACCACTCTTGATTCAAAAAGTTTGAACAGAGATAAGTGATATAAAAAAAAAAACATGGTTTTTCATATCCATATCTAAGTCGGAGAGTAGTTCAGTGCAAGAAGTTAGAGGCTGAACAGACGATCCGATGGTTATTTACTACCTATGTTTTCGAATTTTAATTTTTTTTGAAACTAACAGTGCTGACATCAAAACAATATAATACACTCACAGTGAACTACAGACCAAACAAAATTAGCTGATGAAAATATTTTTATCTACAATACTAGCAAACTGAATTTTGAAAGATTCAACTGTAACACACCATGTTCAAGTACTGTTCATTTTATAAACTTAAAGATATTTTATAGAAGGACTCAGTTATCTAATTATTTTATTTATATGTCAAAGTAGAAGAACTATTACTATTTTTAGTTGATAAAAAAGGCATTTGAGTGAATTCAACATACATTTTTCATTTAATAATGTAGTTCTAGAAATAGATAGAGTTATCATTAAAAAGATACCATATCTCAAAACTTTTTAGCCTTTAATTAGATCTGGTGATAGGCTGTAAGTTTTTCTCTAACTCAGGAAAACCCGTAGAATTCTAATGCAACACAATGCACGAGATGGCCATGGGATCACAGTTCTTGATTCGGTCCACCAGGACGTGAATGCCCATGCCAGAGTCTCTGGCTTCCTCTTATATCGTGTGTGTGAGTGTGTGTTGGACAGAGAGATGGACAGACAGATGAAGAGAGAGGATACAGAGGAGAATTTTATATGTGTATGTATATATATATATATATATATATATAAACTTTTCTGGAATTTTATTAATGAGAAAAATGGAAATTATCTTTACAAAGCTACTAACTATCTTTGATATTGATGGTACCAATGACATCTATTACTGTTCAAAAATAAATATAAGAAAAGCTAAATATTTTGCAAAGTTTTAGGTACTTCAGAGATTTCATTGAATAAAAAAATGTGAAAGAAACTAAATTATTCTCAATTGAGAGTTCTCTTTCTTTTTTGATCTTTCACAGTATCAACTAATTTTGTAATCGAATGGCGAATTCCAGCACTTAGAAATACTGTCTAGATGTATGACTGTTTGCAGTGAGATCATCCAAACATGAAGCATAGTACTCAACTGTTCACACGCATTATTTGTTCTTATGTGAAAAGGAGTTATTGATTTTTATGTCTATTAATCAGTTTTATAGTCATGCAATCAAGATTCAGTGAGAGTTTCTAATTCAGACTTGTAGATACATTAGACATGAAATATGTTTAAATCTAAATAAGCAGCACTAGTCCCAAAACTTCTACTGCTACTTCTTTCAAAAGGTAAATTTTTTCCTTTTACTATACAAAATAGCCTATGTAACCGAACTCCATACTACCATATTAGGACAATAAATATACTTTGACTATACCTGATTAACTCCAAAAAACACTCTTTGCTTTGCCAGACATTAATTTAATACCTGTTTCCTAATCGTTTAGTTATGTGTTTCTAAAATGCTTAGCTAAGGGGAACCCTGCCAAGGAATGCCATGATCAGTTGCTTCAAAGCTCTTGTAAATAAGTCCTTATGTAAGCCTACAGACAGACCATCTTTACATAGTTCTGATGCAATTGTGTATATGGGATGTTTAGTCATTGTTATGTAACCTTTGAGCAATGTGGCTAGGTAATGCTGATGGCATAATAAATTGTATTTAGGAATCTGACATTAAATTCAGTATTCTGGCTTGAAAAAGACAAGTTTTGCAAACAAGTAATGATGACATATGGAGTATAAGAGGGTGTTTGCTAAGCCCCCAGTCTCTGCTTTCCATGGCCTGGTGAAATCTTACCCTGGGCAACAAAATTTCATCATCACCAACTAACACATTTCCATTTAGGAAACTGGGGAGACATAAGGCTTCCTAAACACTGAACATCCCTCCAGTCCTAGTTTGATTTACTCTAGTAATTATTTAAAAAAATGCATAACAATTTTAGTAAATGAGTTTCTTTGAAATGTATATGCCATTTTTGCCAAACCTCAAATCCACTCCTTGGTAGCACACTTCAATGAAAGACTATTAACCAAGTGAAGAGATAAGTAATCACCACACCCTCGAAAAGGTGTTAGTGGTTTGACTGCTAGCTTTATAACCATTTGTCTCTCTCTCCAGTATCTCCTACCAGAACTCATTAAGTACACTATTTTCAGGTTATTCTTTCCTAATTGGGACATTTCCTATGGCATAATTGTATTTACAAACCTTAGAGACTTGAACAACAAAAAAATACATGTTAATGTTCTTTTTTAAAAATTTTATTATTAGTTTCAAGTATACAGTACATTGGTCAGATATTTATATAGTTTATAAAAAGATCCCCTTAATTGCTGTTTCTCTCCTCTGGCTCTCCACCTAGCCAATACATTCCCTATGTCATGCTCCCCATCCCTGTGACCGTCTATCAACTACTAATTTGTACTTTTTTAAACTTTCACTCTTTTCTTCCAGCCCCCAGCCCCCCTTCTCTCTGGCAGTCACCAGATTGTCCTCTATATTTGTGAGTCTGTTTTTGATTAGTTTGTTCTTTTTGTTCCTTAGATTCTGCATATAAGTGAAATCATATGGTATTTATCTTTCTCTGTCCAAATTTTATATTTGTTAATGTATAAAATATGTTATCAGGGATTTTGTAGATTAAGTATAAAAAATTACTCAATAAAAATTAAGTTAAGACAAACTTGTTAATTATGTCACTGTTGGAAGTGTCACCCACTCTTCAGTGATTCATTCTGATTATATTTAAGGTAAATGACAAGGCAGTCTAAAGGCAGAACTATTCAGGGTTCACAAAATATAAATTTCTGATATTTTTTTTCCAATTACCAATTACAAAGGAGTAATTTTAAGTGAACTCCAATGGAGGTACAAATTTATTGAGTTTGGGAAAACTATAGGAGGAAGAGATTTTGGGGATTGGGAAGTAAGTATTCTGTGTTCAGTTTGTTAATCTTGAGCTACCGAATTGGCAACTGAATGTGTGAAGCTAGATTTCAGTGAAGAGGAAATCTGAATATTTATATTTTGATCACATCAACAAATAATTGGAATTTATGTCCATAGGACTAAAGTAGATTTCCTAGGAAGAAAGTTCAAGAGAGAAGAAAAACAGTACTGAACAAAGCATCGGAGGATACTACTTTTAGAGATTAGGAAAAGGTTATATGGATGACAATAACAACAAAGAACTGAGAAGGAAAAGAAGATAATTAGGAGACAGTGTCATAATAGAATACAAATGGAAGGAGTATATAAAGAAAGAGAAGCTGATCCAAGTGTCAAATGCTTCATAGAGAGATTGTTATATGAAGATCACATAACTGGATTTGAGACAATGGAAGATGTTGATGACTTTAACCTGAGTTCATTCAATAAATTGTTGGGATAAAAAGTGAGTTAAAGTGATGATGAGATATGAGGAAACAGACTCAATGAGCCCAGAGAAATCTTTCAAAAACATTTGTAATAAATGAATCAAAATAGGAATATGGAAGGGAAAACTGGAAAGGAAATGAGAGTAATATATGTTTGCTATTTTGCGTTCTGAATAGTTGTTTGTTTTAAAATGGAACTATTGCATCATCTATGTATTTTGACAAGAATAATACAGTACATAGGAATATTAATGATGCAAGGAAAGGGAACATTTCAGGACAAATTCCTCTAGTGACAAGGGTTTATGAGATCGAGAGCGAGTCATCTAAGATAGGAACAGAAATATCAGAAACACTCATTGAAGGAAGGAGGTGAATGTTCATATGCAGGCAGGCTTCTAAGAAGAGAAGACACATTCTTTTTTCTCTACTTTTTAAAATGCAGAAGCAAGATCATCAGCTGAGAGCGAGGAGAAGGTGAATTGTAAAATTGTATATAAAAAAAGATATTGAATTACTATTTAGGATGGTAGCTATTTTGGAGATATATAGTAGAATTGTTGGAAAGTATGGGTTTCTATTTGAAATGTGTGGTCCTAAATATAAAGTGTGATCAGCCAGCATGTTGTCTACCCAACGCATTTAACTGCTCTTAAAAAGACATGCAATAAGTGAATACTTGGGATTTGTTAAAGTTGTCATTTCCTAGGCAAATATAATGGAGGAATATAAGATTTAATGGCATTTATAAGATACTTGTTATAATTATGGATCATGGAATCTAAGTCGAGTAAGGAAAAAAACAACCTGAGTTGTTAGGGACTTGGGAAAGCCCGAATAAGTAAAGGTAATAGGTTAGAGAACAGAGATTCTCAGCAAGGTCGAAGTAATGCTGGAATTGAATATTGAGCTGGAAGGATAATAGAAGATGGTAAAATAATCAAAGCATGTAAATCAAGATTTTGAATGAGGTGCTGTTGTTGGGGATAACAAAATCAGGAATTATGGCTGAAGAGTGATGGAAGAAAATGTTATTGAAGCCAAGGATTTCAGGGGTCCAAGAGCCTCAGTAGTTGGTTGGCTCATCCTCATTAGTTTTGACATTAGGCTGTATTCTCAACAGTGCAGGAATGAATATATAGGCTGATAGATGATTTGAACTGTTGGCTTCTAGTAAGTTACATGAGAAAAACAGGGATAAGGACACAACAAATTTAGAATAAATTGAAACTCTACTGAATCAATGTTGTACAGTTAATGTAATGCTAATAGACAAAAGGAGAAAAATATCAACAAACATTGGCATTTGATACAACTACCAATACATAGATAAACATATTATACATGTATATATAGTCTTCATATATACTATCACTATTATTATGTTGTCTTGAATATACTAACTGAAGCAATTTAAAAAAAAGAAATAGAAATGAGGTATAAGTATTGAAAAGTAGAAAATGAACAGTATGCATTCATATTTTATTAGTAAAACTTGAAGGAAAAATTAAGTGATTTCCATGGTTTCTTCTAGTTTTAACATTCTCCCAACACCTCAATATTTCCTTTATAAGAAAAGAATGTCCAAGAGGGACAGTTAAGTATCCCTGAAAAACTGGATGTTTTTTGCTTCCCACTCTTTGCATCACCAAGGAAACACCCATTGACTAGAAGAATCAAATAGAAACACCGATGATCATATGCACCTGCATCAACCCTCCTCACAAATAAATTGTTTTGCTTTTTTACATTTGATACTATATTTTCTGCACATACCAATATTGTCTTCTAAATGGTAGGACGAGCACCCTTGCTTGCTAGGAATAGTTTAACCCAATTATAATAAAAGCTTTCATGGTGTGAAAGAGTGGTGGATGAGGAATGAGGATAATTGGGAAATTAAATGATTGAACTGGTTTCAGTGATATTTGAGTTTCACTCCAGCTACAAAATTTATATTCTCACTTTTTTGTTCTTATTATTGTCCTAATTCTTCACTCTTTTTTCCTCCATTATCTCATCTTTATCTAACATTGTGAAAGAAAATTTAAGTCATAATAATAGAACCACTGATATCCCTGACAAAATTCTAATTAACATAACCACCTTACACTAAGAAGTTTTCAGATATTCTGGAATTTGTAGAAAACCTGAAAGGATTAATATAACAAAATTTCATTGTTTGATCTATTCCTCTAGGACAGATGGATATTATTTGACAAGCCTGAGCAGACATGAATGGATGCCCTACATAAACGAAATGCTGGAGGCTAGCTACACCATCTCCAGCTTTATTTCCTAAAGTCTCCTTTTATTCTTCTAGACTAAGCACACCAATGATATATCACCTTTCTGGAATGGCAAAGAGGGCGGTGATTACAACCATGAAACATGTTAATCTACAGAATTGATATGTTTGTGTCTATATTCCCATTTTGTCTCTCTCTTTTTTTTCTCCCTTTATCCTTTATATTTCAAGTTTGCCCATCACTGAATTATTTTGCCCATCGCTGAAGGGTCTGGATTTCTGCCCTTCCCCATTCCACTCAGAAGCAACAACTATGTGTATAGAGAATCAGGAAAACCAAACACATCCCTATATATTCTTTAATTTATAATAGGAAAAGGATTAATCATGTGTACCACACTGCAAACTATTTTTACTTTTTGCAGTAAAACAGTTAAATAGACTATGTTAGTAAATTCTTTTATAATAAATATATACAATAATTATTTCAAATATTGTATGTATTTAACACTGTAAGTGATACATAAATAAGAGCATTTATCCTTAACTCCATGGGGTTTGTTGCCTGCTATAACAAGACATTTACTCAAAGGAAAATTAAATAAAACATGATACATGTATTTTCTAAGAAGAAATAAACACAGCACTATAGATATAGCTCAACTGTGAACCCAGAGAATAAAAATAGGGGGGAAAAGACATGGGAAAAAGAATCCGAATAAAATTTTGAGGAGCTAAATTAAAAGTATATCAAGTGGTAATAAACCACAAAAGTGGGAAATAAATAAATATATCTATAATGCAACTAACAACCTGGCTTCACTGAGGAGTATGATAGGTGTGGTCATTAGGGCTGAGAAAATACTAGGTGTGAAAGGCCAGAAGTGTAGGAAGGAGGCTGGTACAGAACTTAGTCATTGTCATTAGAAGCCAGATGGGCTACATGATTTCACAGGACCTGGTGCTAAATAAAAATGCACAGCCCCCTGTTAAAATATTAAGAATTTCGAGACAGCTATAGCACAGCATTTAACCAAGTGTGGGGAAACTTCTAAGCATGGAGCCCCATGGGACTGCACAGGTCACATGCCCATGAGCCAGCCTGTTAGTTAGTCACTGTTTTTAAGTATTGGAGTAAATGATAGAAATTTTTACTAAGGAAAATAGATCTAGTGGGAATATCTACAATAAACTAGAGGATAAGAGTATGGGAAGGGAAAACCATTGAAAGACACAAAATTATATAGAGAAGTTTATAAGTAGCCTAATTATTGGTGATAAAAACTTAAATTTTATGATATATATTATGAAGTAAAAAAAATCATCCGTAGTCATTGACAAATGACAACTAGGTAAAAAGACAAAGAAGAGAACTGAATCAAAAATAAGTCCATATTTTCACCTAGGAATACTGGCAAAGAGAGCAAACAACAAAGGGAAAAATCAGAAAGAGGCTGATTTTAAGGGAATGTTGAGAACGTGCTGGTCTTAATTGAGGTTTGCCAATTACAACTGAGTGGGAAAATATTGGAGGTAGCAGAGGACATGGGTACAGATATCATAAAAAAATATAATTAGGGAAAGATATAAAGATTTGAAAGTTGTATGACCCAATAGGAGAGAAAGGGTAGCCTCTTTTAGGATGACTTGTTCAAACAATCCTTACAGTCAATGGAATAAATTATTCTCGGATGATAAGCTGAGTTTTCTCATCCAAGACTTACCTAGGTTGTCATCTAGATGAAGGGTGGAATTGAAAGTGTGAGGATAACTGGAATAACTAATGAAGAGATATTTGAGTAAGAAAATAACTTAAACTCTAACCTTAAAGGTACCAAAGAGTCAGAGAAAAAAGATACAATGAATATTTTAAAGACTAAACAGAACAGTAAAGAATTACTGAAGTTACAAGTAGAAAGACTTTTTCAAGATGTAGACAAAATATGTTGAGAGCCATAGAGGTCAAGAGAGCATGGTCTCCTTAGAAGCTGGTGAATTGGGTGAGCAAGTTGCTGGTACTGATGTGTGTGCTAGCAGTTCAGAGACAATGGGCAAACAGCAAACAGATTAAGGACAATCACAGAATATGTGACATGGCAACAAGTTCAACTTTTATTGTGCAAGTGTAGAGGTACCACTATCAGGGATTGAACAAAATGGGCAATAAGGAATGAAAAGAAGGTAACAGATTCTACAAACAATGTTAAAAATGTAATCCGACTTTAAAGGGGAAGCAAGGAAATGTAGAGTGAGGTACGAAGGGAGAAAATAGATGAGTGGAAGAATAGAAGGTTTAAGAGATTGAGGACACCAAGGACCAGTTGTCCCAAGAGAAAGATGGGGAAAAGGAAATGAGAGAGGAGTGAGAACGAATTGAAGATATTGTGTTAAAACTGATGTTGTGACTAGACACGAAGCAGAGTTAAGTTTTTGATTCCCTCTAAGTTTCATTTCTTCTTCTTTAAAAATGCAAGTCTGGGGTTAAAACATTGTTGGCATACTACTATTTCATTATTTTCAGATAACTTATTTTTTAGTTCGGTTCCCAAAACTTCAACTTTCTGGTTCCTTACTTTAAGTTCTATACACAAGACTCTTTTGTGCCGAAGCTATTTGAACAAATTATATTTAGCAAGTTACTTTCTGCAATCTGAGAGCTAATGATGCAGCTCTTCACTTTCACTGTCTCATTTAAATTTCAATCTCATAAAAAGTAGGAAGCTTTGGCTTACTGAGAAGGTAGAAGAACAAAAACAAATCTCTATCTTTTCACTGTTATGCTTGAACTATAATAAATCAGAGTCCCGACTTTACAGTATTCTGACGAGTACAGACAGGGAGACAGAATTATCTTAGCCATTTCTCCAAGTTTATAAAATATATACACACCCTTAATTCTGAACAGAGAGACAGATATTTTATATTCTTCCACATGCTCTATTGGGGAAATGATTTTTAGTAATAGTACTTCAGTATGACCTAGGTCACATAAGGCTGCTGAAAATACAAGGTATACTTGCAAATACTTTAAAAGCAGTTAAGAAATATCTCTCAATTGGGGAGATCTTTTTATGAACTATATAGATATCTAACCAATGTACTGAATACTTGAAACTAATTAAAATAAATAAATTAAAAAAAATATCTTTCTGTTTTTCTAGGTGTCAGAGATGGTACATATGAAAAATATGAAAAAGAAAAGATTTTCTCTTGATTTTGTCTCTATTTCTTGTCTTCCTTTGCTACTCTGCCCATTACTCCAACAGCACTCTCATTAAATGTGATAATACTTATTAAAGAGTATGATAAGTAATCATTTATTTCTCTGGGTCTACTTTTAAGCATGGAACTTTCTGGTAGGAAGGTTTCTGCCCTAATGATGTTGGCATCAGTAATTTCTAACACAGTATCTGAATTGTAATAGATATTCAACATATATTTACATTAATGTCAAATATGTACATGTGATCCCAATTTCGTGAAATAATGGGGTCGATGTTGCAATTTCTCCCCGACTTAAAACAAGATTCTCCATCATGGGGAGCTACGTAACAGTTTGTAAATTGTTCTACACACTGATGATGACCCTTGAAGTTTCACAAATAGGAGCAAACTTAAGGCAAAAGTCTGAGACATCCTGAAGCTCCTTGAAATCAGCAAGATAGGATAATGGGAGTTCATGAAGAAGAAGTAGAGTTAGCTATCTCCTTCCATCAAGGGTCCACTGAGTAATATTCTTCTTGTCTCCTCACTGAAGGATCCTCCTCTACATTTATTCGCTAGGCAATATGAAGGCTAAACACTCACCCTAACAGTCTAAATGCATCTATCAAAATTGTTTAAATGAACCAGGTATTGAATCACTTTGAACATACTGTGACATAAACCATATTTACTGAATACTTGAAACTAATTAAAGTAAATAAATTTAAAAAAAATAAACCATAGAATTTACCATTTTAGTCAAATTAAAAGAAATTGCAAAAAAAATAAAAATAAAAGAAATTGCAGTTATTATTTTTAAAAGCACACAGATTTTTCTGTTTCAAATATACATGTAGTTTCCATTGAGCCTAAGTTTCAGTAACTACAGAATATGAAAATTTTTCTTCAAAAGAAATAAAAGTTTGTCAAAATAAGCTACCGTAAGATATTCTGCTTGTATTCTATTTTTTCGACATAGTATACTTGAACAACCTCCATCACTAAAAGGTTTTCGCCAGTGACTGAGTACTACTCCCAGATATTTTTTCCTCCTAGCCCTACTCATTGTTCATAGTTAATTGATATATTTATTGGCAATACGTCCTTGTAGTAAAACTTTTCTTATGAGTTAACTTATTTGAAAGTTGTCTATTTTATTGGTAGGTAATCATGTCAACCATTACGTTAAATCTGCAAATAAAGAACACAAATTTATCTGCATGTAAGTAGCTACATATATGTATTTCATAAAATTTTAAAAAATAAAGTGGATTATATATATAAAATCATTATTAAAACATGATTAAATTTCTAACTCTTTTCCAGCAAGAAAACAAAATAATGCATTTTAAAAGATAGCAGATGATGATTTATAAGAAATGAACTTTTTATGTTTAGCTAAGCCAAAAAGACAACCTCTTATATACTTTATAAATTAAAAAAAAAAAATTTACACAAATTTAATAGTACCTAACAAGACAACAGAATTGATAGCAGTCTTTCAGGTACATTACTCAGAATAATGTGCATGTGTGCGTGATTAGAAAATAGAGTATTTGTTGCCATTTTTACCTTTTTTGTGGCAGAGAGAAGGTGGGTAAGAGGAAACAAGCATTAGGTCATCACAAAGGAAAATCTCAAAAAGAACCAAATTCTTATATTTGACTCAACATTTCCAATCATTTACCATGAAAGTTTCATCAACATTGACATAACTTTTTGAAAGTTTAGATTTCTGTCAGCTTTGTAGTTTTAGAAGCAATGAGGGACAATATATTAGAGATTATAGTGATGAATGTAGAAACAATTGCTTACTGTTACTGCGCCTTTGAGGAATCTTAGGGAGATGTTGCTGAAATCAGTAACAGTCAAGTCTAAGTGACAGGTTTGACCCCTACTCTCCCATGATTAGCTGGATGACCTGAATCACGTTCCTGAATAATTCTAAGCTTCTGTTTTCTCATCTGCAAGATCAACAAGTAATTCTTCTTTATTATTATTTGGGAGGAAGAAGTCTGATGATGAGAGAAAGCATTTTAATATTGAGAAATAAAGCACACTCAATAAATGGTAGTTTTATTGCACAGATATCCAAAAACATTTAGTATTATCACAAGTATCAAATAAATAATTCTGGATCAAATGTCTTCATAGATAATCTCTATAATGTTATTTCAGCCTGGTAAAATTATACCTAGCATGCCCACATAATAGTACAATATCCAAATACAAGAACTTTAAGGAACTTGAAGCACTAAGGAAAACCAGCAGATAGTTTGAAATGTTTCTGTTTTGTTTTATTTTAAAACCTCTTATTTTGCAATATAAAGCCACAAAAACATAGTATATAGAGTATATATATTTCATCCAGTTCCTACAATGGTGACATCCTACATAATTGTAGTCTAATATCAAAACCAGGAAACTGATGTTGATATAACACTGTTAAGTAGATTACAGAGCTTAATCAGTTGTCACCATTTTTTATATCTTTCATCTGTATGTGTATAGTTCTAATCAATTTTATATTATGCAATTTCATATGACAAACACCACAATCAAGATGCAGAGAAGTTCCATCACAACTATATTAGCTCTCCAGAGAAACTGAACAAATAGCACATATGTATATACAGAAGGAGATTTATCATTGAAAAAATAACTGGCCCATGTGATATCAAAGGCAATTCCCCACAGGATAAATCAGCTAGCTGGAGACCAGGAGAGTTGATGATTTACTTTTAGTCTACGTCTAAAGGCCTGAGAATCAGGAGTGGTTTCATCATAGAAGACCAGCAGGCTTATTGTCCATCTTAAATAAGACGAGGAGACAAGGAAAAGGAGACTTGAGACACGGGAACAACTGATTCTTTACTTCAAGTCTGGAGACAGGAAGAAAAGCTGACGTCCTCTTTCAAAGGAAGTCAAGCAGGGAAGAATTTTCTCTTAATCGAGGTAAGATTTTTTTCTCTCCAAGCCTTCAACTGTCTGGATGAGACACACCCACATTAGGTAGGGCATTCTGCTTCACTCAGTCTGCTAATTCAAGTGTTAATCTCCTCCAAAACTCCTTCACAGAATCATCCAAAGCAAATGCTTGACTGTATAGCTGGGCACCCCATGGCCCAGTCAAGGGGACACGAAAAATTAACTGTTATAATCTCACACCCCCTCCAGCTACATTTCCATATTTGTACCCATCCTCCCAAACATGTCCCTTGGCAAATGCTAAGCTGTTCTCCATTTTTATTGTTTTGTCATTTTTGAGAACATTATAAAATTGAACCATACAGTATGTGATTTTGAGAATTTTTGTCATTAAGCATAGTGCCCTATAGATCTGTCAGGATTTTGCATGCATCAATAAATAGTTCAGTACTTTTATCACTGAGTAATATTCTATTGTATGTTCCGTTGGACCAGAGTTAGCTTAAGAATTCACCCAGTGAAGGAAGTATGGGTTGTTTCCAGTTTTAGGTTATAAATAAAGCTGCCATAAACATTTCTGTACAGGTTTTTGTGTGAACATTGGTTTTATTTCTCTGGGATAAATGTCAAAGAGTATGATTGCTGACTTGTATGAAAAATATATATTTAATTTTAAAAGAAACTGCTAAACTATTTTCCAGAATGGCTGTACCATTTTATATTCCTACCAGCAATGTATGTGATGTCTGGTTTCCCCTATTGTCACTAATACTTTTTTTTTTTTTTTTGCCATTCTAATAGATGTCTAGCGACAAATAAATGTAGTTACCAGTTGTTGCCCTAATAGCTAATTATGTTGAGCATCTTCATGTACTCGTCATCCATATCCCTTCTATGGTGAAATATCTATTCATGTCTTTTGCCCATTTTATAATTAGATTTATTTTTTTTTTAGTATTTTCATGTGAGTTCTTTTTGTAGACTATATGTGAGACCTTTGTTGAATATGGTTTGCAAGTATTTTATTCTAACATAGATATTTTTGTCTTTCTTGTCTTTTCATCCATTTCGTAGGGTCTTTCACAGCACGAAATTTTTGTATTTTGATGAGTTAAATTTATTCTTTTTTTAAAAACAAACAAATTTTTGGTGTTGTCAGAGATTCACAAATAGCCAAAGTAAAGCCAATGAATCATTGAAGTAGTAATTAGTAAAAAATTATTGTACATACACCAAAAGGACAGTTTGCAAACTGGGAGCATTCAAACCACAACACAGAATAAGGCTCAGGGAAAAATTCTTATACCGGTAATACCTCAGACGCACGGCTGGTTTGGTGCCAGACCACTGCAATAAAGCAAGTATCACAATGAAATGAGTCATAATATTTTTGGTGGTGGAGGGTCTTGCTTTCAATTTGTAAAAAAAAACACAACATCTGTGAAATACAATAAAGCAAAATGCAATAAAACTAGGTATACCTATAAAACAGTTTATATAGTGAGAAAGCAGTGACAACTTATTCTTTACTATGATTGGTTATAATATTGGAATTTTTTAGCATCATCTATCAACTTGAGAAACAGTTTAAATTTTGCTTATGATTTCCAGAGGCATAAGCAAAAACAACCCAGGTCAAGTTAGTCTTGAAAATAAGCTAAATTAAGCTTTGTATGACTAAATTCGTTGTGTCTCCTCGGAGAACTTTTAAGGCTGATCTTCATTTGTTTTTTATTTTAATAGTGCCATGTCTCAGAACACTTCATCTAGCCCCAATTCCCCAAAATTTCTTAAAATGTCTTCTTCCGATCCTTCATCATTTAAACAATTGCCTATCCCAATAAATGCTTTCTTGACAAGCTACAATACTACTTACAACAAATAAGTAATATAGTAAGATTTAATTATAAATTAAGATGTATGAAAAGTTTCCTGAAAGACAATGGAATTTAACATGAAAATCACATTATCTCATTTTCCTTCTGTTTTAAAATGAAGGAATTGGGAGACTGTCAAAAAATAAATAGGCGAAGAGAAAAAATATCACTACGTGGAGCATAGCCAACAACTTGAATAAAATTTTCTATATGTACTTTTATCTAACAATTTAATTAACTATTTAGTTCATTGTTCCCACCCATTTTCAAGACAGACACACCAATAATCCTATAATCCATTAAGTTATCCCGTAAAAAGTGTCACATTTTTAAAAGGGTAGATAATACTATTAAGAAAAAGTAGGTTAAGCATAATCATTGCTATTAAGCACAAAATTTAATTCTGTATTTCCTGGAGTTATAAGCATAAATGAAAGCATAATTAACTACAGAAATTTCATTATTTATTAGTAAGACGTATACTAGCTGGTTAGAAGAAATTGTTCATTCCCTGTGAAATCTCAAAAGGACTAATTACATAGATTTTCCATCATTGATATCGAATGAGAAAGGAACATTGTTTCAAAATGTAATTTTACTAATAAATAGAAAAGATATTCATATAAGCATATTGACTCTTTGTAAAAATCAGTTCTCAAAAGAGCTATCGAAATAATTTTTAGTTATATAAATTTCTGGTGTTATAATTTCATATACCAGAAGAAATGGGGTCCAAACAATAAATATCCCATTGTTGATTCCTACTAAATATTCCAATCTACTCAATTATGTTTCTGAGAGAAGCTGAAGATCAGTTTATTAAAGTTCAAGGTCACAAGAAAGAGGTAGAAGTTGCTAACATTCATTAAGTACTTACTGCTTGCTGTGGTAGTTTACTTTCACAAGAAAATAGTAGGCAGAAAGGAACTTTAAGAAAAATTGCTCTAGGTAATGAAGTTGATCTACTTAATGTTCTCCAAGTGATTCAAGAAAGTTTGGAGCGACTTTTAATCTATGATTTTGTTGTGCAGATATGTTTATTTGAGTGTAACATCGAGAGAGAGAGAGAGAGAGAGAGAGAGAGAGAGAGAGAGAGAGAACACCGCAAACTAATATTTCTGCGAGGTTTTTTCTGGGAATGAAAGGTTAGCCCGAATTGTTAAACAGATTGGAAATGCTAGAAGAGAAAGGAGTCATCAATAGCTACTTCAAATAGAAAGCACTGTAGCAACTAGATAGATGATAGATAGATGATGATGATGATGATGATGATGATGTTGATGATGATGATGGAGGATAGGTGATGATAGATAGATAGATAGATAGATAGATAGATAGATAGATGATAGATAGATGATAGATGATAGATAGATAGAAAGAAAAATATTACAAATTGTATTTTATTTACCAAAAGCATTAATAGAATTTTCAAACAAGTGTGTCTCATGGATTAGGAATATTTTTTTTCACATTTTTCAATATTTTTGTAGACATTGCAGAGATGTTAGTTGTATAAATTTTGATAGATATGCTACTGTTCACTATAGAACTATTTAATATGGACCGAAATATAGTATGCAAAACAATTCTCTCTTTATTTACTTATTTATTTATTATTCAAACATCTTTATTTAGCATTTACCATGTACTATTTACTATCCTAAGAACTGAGGATATAGCAGTGAGACAAAGTGCAAACAAAGTCACTAGCCTATTATATTTATCTGTTTGGAAAACAGACATTAATGGTGTAAACAAATGAATGTATAAGATATGACATGCAGTAAGTACTCTCAAGAAAAGTAAGGCGTGGTAAAGAAAATAGAGAATTACAAGATTATATATATGGTGGTATGGTTAGACTTCTCGTTCTGATCCAGTGACATTTATTCAGCAACCCAAAGAAAGTGGCAGAGAAAGCTATCCACTTTGCAGAAAAAAGTAGTCCATCAGGGAAACAGCAGTGCAAAGAACCTGTAGCAGGAACAGTTTTAGCATGTTTGGTGACCATCAAGTCATTATGGTTGGAGTAGAAGGAGTGAAGTAGAGAATAGTAGAAGGTGGTCTCAGAGAGATCTCAAGAAACTACACCATATAGAATCTTGCAGACCATCAGTGAGTACTCTTACTTATTCTAAATGAGAGGGGAGCCAGTGGAGAGTTCTGAGCAGAATAGTTACACGATTTGATTTTTTTAAATGATAACTATGGCTGCCTTGAGGACAGTAAACAATGGAGAGGATAGGGCAAGAGTGGAAACAAGGAAAGCACTTGGAGGACTATTGCAAATGGCACGGGTAAGAACTTATGAATGTCTGGATCAAGCCGATAGCAGTGACAATGGAAAGAATTGACAGGAGGTGAAGACGAAAAGACTGGAGTATGAGAAAAAGGTAAATAGTGGAAAACTCCATGATTTTCGGCCTGAGTCATTGAAAGGTTAGAACTTCCCCCTTATTGGGATGAGAAGACCTTTGGTGAGGGAAATTAAGAGTTCAGTTTGGAATATATTACGTTGGGGATGTCTATTGGACATTGAACTAGAAATACTGAGTAGGGGATTTGATTTTCAAATTTAGAATTCAGGAGAGAGCTTTGGGTTTAAGATACTTATTTGGTTGTCATCAGAATAAATGTTATTAAAGTCATGGGAGGTTATGATGTCACGTAGGGTATGAATGTGTGTATATGAGAGAAGAGTTTAGATGACTGGACTGTCCAAAGTTGAGAAGTCAGGAGGAGGGGAAGGGACTGGCAATGAAGTGTGAGAAGAAGCATCCAGGTGAAAGAACAAATAAGAGTGATGACTCAAAAACGAGCAGAAAAAAATGTTTAAGAGGAAGTCATGATCAACTCTGTCAGTGGTTTCCGATTGCTTTAATAAGATTTTACTTGGGAATTAAAAATTGTATTTACTACCTGGAGGTCATTTGTGAACTTCGCAATAACTGTTTTGATGGCGTGGTTAGGAAGAAACATGACTATGTGAGTTCAAGAGATAATGAATAAAGATAAAACAACCATTGAGAAGTCTCATGTGAATGGGAGCGGAGAAGTTACACTGAGCTATAAAGGGATGCAAGGTTCGTTTTTGTTTAAAATAAATACTATAGCATGTTTGGATGATCTTCAAATCATACAGTAAAGTTGGAAAAATTGAAGAGGCAGGAGTAGGAATATACAATTGTAGGAGTGCTGTCCTTGAGTAAGACTGTCTTTTGCTGAGATCATGGATTCTTTCTTTATAGAAAGGGAATTATATGGGTATAGATATGGACTTGAACTCCATACAACATACCCGGCATCACTGTTTACTCATACATTCATCCATCGTACCTGGCAACTATATGCTGAGCATTTTTAAATTTGGCATCCTCATATAGGTCAATGAAGAGGACACCACATTAAAAAATTAAAATGAATTAAAAAATTGCAGATTCTAAGTTTCCTGGAAGGTAATTAAGAATAAAGAATCTATAGTTAATATACAATCATCTAAAACACGTCTGTACATTTGAATTATTTTAGTTTTCTCACATTTCAAATTGATAAATTTGTCCTACGAAGCATCTAGATTTTGTAACCAAGCAAATTATGCTGACACAGAGTGCAGTGAAGTGGCGTTATATATACGGTATATTGCTGCACATGGAGAATGGGCAGCTTGTGCTGGAAAAAACCCCAAACTCTCTGATCCGGGGTTCAGGGTGGATTTTAAGGCTTTAGGGGATTCGGGTATGTAGAAGCACTGGTGGGGCAGGTTTTAATTGGAAGACCTTGGAGCTTGGCCATTTGGTTAGTGTCAGCACCGGATCTTCCTGGACAATAACCGTTCCTTCACGTTCAAGTTCCAGGTGAGTCCTGGTACTTTAGGCTCGTGCGTGCGCGCATGCGCGCTTGTAGGCCGGCTAAGCTTTGGTTCCGCCAGCGTTTTCTCCGCTGCGCATGCTCCGGCTGCATGACTTGCGGTTTTGGTCTCAAGTCTCTTAGAAGCAACTGAGTATTTTGTTAAATAAGATGGAACCATTTTGAGCTGGTTCAGTGGTGTCAATTTTTAACTCTTCCTTTCCCTTCTCATGCTTAGCAGAAAACATTCTAATATCTAATGTGAAGGAGAGCAGAATTTTTGATGAAAAGATTATTTTAGGCCCATTAATTTGAGAAATAAACAGGAGAAACATTGAAAATCAAGAAGTTACCCGTTTGGAAGAGCTATGTAAGGGAAATCTGCATTTGTAAGGGTGCCTCCCGGGCTGTACCAGGAATTGGGAAATGACCGAATCTCCAGAAACTCTTATCTATGGAGAAAGCTGGGACTTAAATCTGCATAACAATATACCCTCTTGAGCTCCTCTCCCTACCCTAAAATCTTTTGTCTTTTTCCTGTAGGTGTTATTTAAGGAGATGGCTTGGGCTATTTCTGGGAGTTACTCAGTTTTCCTGGGAATGGACAGGAGGTGTACAAGTTATTAAACTTCTGTTTTTCTCCTGTTAATCTGTCCCTTAATTACAGAGGTATTTTGGCCAAGAATTTAGGAGGGTTAGGGAAAAATTATTTTTCTTTCTCGACGAATAGAATTCAAATCGTTCTTTTTTGGATAGAAGATATACATTCCAACATTTGTATTACCATCTAGGCTTTCAAAATATGTTCTAGTATTGGTCAGCATGCAACTGCAAAACAAAAAACGAGAAGAATGCATGGAGAGGTGGAAAAAACATAAAAGAGACATTTTTCCCCCCTTTTGATTGACCCCTTATTTTGGTCCATGTGCTTTTTGTTGTTGTCGTTACTACCTCTTGTGATTTTTACCTGCAATACTAGTAAGACAGTCCCATGGTCAGGCCCAGCCTATCCTGTGTGTTTTAATGACTTGAGATCTAAACACCTGGCATTTATTTTAGTTGTAATTGAAAGATTACATAATTTACCAACAATCTAATTGGCAACATTACATAGCTCAGGATGTTTTGCAACTAATGTTAAAATGTAATTGAAATATAAATATAGTAGCAAGTGTGGTAGGTAGCAAGGAGTTCTAATATTTTTCTAATACTTTTCTATTAAAAAAGGAATTCAAAATGGAAAAGGAAGTTAAAAACAATTTAATAATTTAAAGTAAAACTATTCACACTAGACATCGATTAGCTATTGTATTAATGCAATAATCATGTTTCATTATTTTCATTTTTATCATGTAGTAATAATGTCTATTTCTAATTGTCGAAATTATCAGGCAAATAAGTTTCCAACATTAAAAAAAAAAAACAATTTACGCTCTTTGTGTTAAACACCTTTCATATCTGGCAATGTAATATATAACTCCGCTGAATTAAAGTAGGGTAGGTATGTATGCCATTTTTTCCTGCATAGAAATATTCATGTTCAGAAATTGTTTTGTTTTTCTGGTTTTTTCTTTTTTTTTTTCCTTTTGCGTCTATAAGCTGAGGTCTTTTTTTGGCAAAAGAAAATTGCCCTTCTCTGTAACAAAGGACTTTTTGCAACGCTTTTGAAGCATTAACTGTCTATATCTGCTTATATTTTCTGCAACTATTCCTACCGAGACAAAAGATAAATAAAATCAGTAGTGAGAGAATTGTGCTTTATAGATTGAGTTCAGGGTCCAGTTGGCACTCTCACCTCTTTGGGTCATCACCTTTCTTATGGTGACTGGCATATCTGATCTGACATTTTCCAGCCTGCCTTTCGATTGGCTGAATTTCTCTGTTAGCCCTCCCAAAGGCACAGCCTCTTAGACCCTGGGCTTTGTCCAACAGCTGTGCTGCTCAGGAGCAGCTAAGCATTTTCATGAGGAAAGGACAGAGAGGTTAGAAAAAAATGTCAATCATCTCTAGTTCTATTGCATTCCCTGCTGGCCTGAAGATAAAGAGAATACCATTTAAGTGACTTCGGTGTAAATTCTATTATTTTCATTTATGTCTAAATGGAATCAAAGTGTCTGGCCTTATCTAATTAATACAATTTGTGGAATCACAGGTCTATTGCCAATAATTCGAAATATGTTTAAATTAGATTAATGTAAATAAACATACCTATGATGATGAAATAAACCTTTAGAACCTGATCACATAGAGTACCTAAAATACTTTTATGTATGTGCGTGTACTTTTATTAAACTTTTACAAAAGATAGTGGTTTACTTTAAGAATAGGACTTTATAGTTCTTGTAAGGGAAGGTTAATTACTAAAGCTCTAAAGCAAACCATCAATGACACAAAAGAATCAAAGGCTAACATGTATTAGAAATTAGTACGTGAAAGAGTTTGTAGCCTTGTACATAGGTCTCCTGGAAATTCATGATTAGAGGTGAAAAAACAAGATCTACAGAAGTCAGTCAGGAAAAGCTGCATATTTTTCTGAATTGTTCCATATAATTTAGTCTTGGTAATATATAATAATCATTGAACTAAAATTTATTCCTACTTTTATTGATAGTGTTTATGATTCCAAAGTACTAAAATAATCAAAGTAAGAAATAATAGAAATATATTTAAGAAATGAAATTATAAAAATCTATTAATATGGAATTATTTATTGCATCTAAACAAATATCCTTTGTGAATATCTATATTTACCTGTATTTTATTACCTGAAACAATTCAATATCCACACAAGTTAATTGCAGTCACTAAAAGCTTTAAGATAATTAAGTTGCAAAGTAGCACAGATATTTTATTAAATAGTTTCTAAAAGGTTCACAAGATATTGCATTTCCCTTCATAAGGATTTTAAAAAATCTAGTGGAAAAATATTCACTCTACACTATTAACTTTGATAAATATTTGATATAGACACTAGTAACTTTGATAAAATAAATTATGTCACTGTTCGGGGGAGGAGAGGAGGAAAAGCCTGTGCGCTTTCACTTTGTGAAGGAGCTGATCTAAAATGCATCAGCTGTCACCTGTGCAGTCCCCATTTGACAGTTCAATACCTCCTCATCTTCCAAGAATGGCATTGCTGAGCTCTGAGTAAACTGCACCTGTATGCAAACTGTCAAAGAGAGCCTGACACATCGTTAGTACTGACCTGCATGATGACAGTCACAACAGAAAACCAAACAGCACAGCTAATTTTCATCAGAGCTCAAAATTAATCTCCAAATCTTCCTGTCCAGCCCTGTGCAAAGCAAATCCCAGAAAGAAGGCATTTGATGAACTGTGCGATAGACTGACAAAACCCTAACGCTTAGGAATCCGTATAAGAGTCTGCGTTCTAAAAGGCTCAATACGATTATTTTCATAACTCAGGCAAAATGCACCTTGTGCGACCAACAGTGGAATTAAATTAGTCTGTGGCGACTCACAGCGAGGATCACAGGTTGCCCAAGCTCAGCTGCACTGCTGCTTTGATTCCCTTCTAGCTCAGACGCTTCAGAGCGCCAACTGCCACCAGAGGCTCCCAGGTATGGCGCGCGGCTTGCCAAGCCCTCCGATGTTCCTTTGCCCAGCTGCTCCCTGGTCTTACTTGAGTACGAAGTGTGTACGGAAATGCACGACACGTGACCTACAGTATGAGAAAGCCAGCAAGCGAACAGAACTGGCAAGTGTCATATTGATACACTGTGCAATGATGCAAATGGAATAATTTTCTGGCGTTCGCTTTTCAAATTCGAAGAAGTCACAGAGCTAGGTCATTTGGGGGGAAAGAATGCTCCTCCTAGCCCGGGACTGTCACAACCACACATTATCCATCCTCTCACCCTGTGACAATGTACCGAATGAACTTTGGTGCTGACAAAGTCTATTTACTAAAGCGATCGACATATTCAGCGTCAAGTTGTCTTGTCATACATCAGCATATGTGATTCCCTGAATATTTGTTGAACTCAATCTGGGGGAAAATACATTTTAAAGATAAAAGGAGTGATTTTAAATATTTAAATCATCTACTTCTTAATGTATTTTAATATATGAATCGATTCCTTGTAGAACAAATTTTTTCAGAAAATTGTATTGGGCACCTCTGGAAGACCCTTAAATCTGTGAGGTAGCCCTGGTCCTGTTGTCCAGATTACTGCTTCCATGCATCAAATGGTGGTCCTGTTAGCAGCACTGGATGTGAAGAACAGACTATCTACAGTGCGTGTTGGAAAACAACCTCCAGTTCTGAGGCATAACTGCGGATACCGAAGGGCAAGAACAGCCAACTAACTTGGGAATTTAGCGATCCGATATGGATTGGCTCATTTTGTGCACAGGCTTAGACAGCTGGTGAAGGAAAGTGGCAGAGCTACAAACGGTGACAGGCTCTGGAGACAGTGACTACATTAGCAACAGTGATGTATATACAGTGACTCATTTTTTTCCACTTTCAGCCATCCTCACATAAATATAGCAACAGCATCAGCAATAATAACTAACCTGAGATTTGAAACATCGATGATATATTTTTAATTTTCTCGACATTGGGACATTTGTCATAACTTAATGGAAGCCTCATAGCATAGTAGAAAAGAACACAGGGCTTTGAAATCAGATCGACCATGGTTTAAAGTCTGTTTTGGATATTTACTGATTTTGTGACCTTGAAATGGTTGTTTAAGCTCTTCTGTGTTCAGTTCCTCCTCTGTAAGATGGTGATAATAACATCCAAATTACTTGACTAAGTAAGGTATGGATTAGAAATGATACGTATGAATAGAGAGACAGTATCGCTGGCACGTCAAGTGCTAATTGTAGGTCTGGCTTTAAGTCTGACTTTCCTGAGAGTGCTCTGTTCTGCTAGATGCTTGAACTAAAATTTAGATAAACTGTTAACTAGTCAATAAGACTGTTTTGACTTTAATTTTCTGGTGTGAATGTTTGGGTTTCCTCAAAGCTTATAGAAGTAAAAAAAAAAAAATCAAACTTTTTATTGAGTTTTATTTTCTGCATAAAATTGAGTATGGTTAGTTAATGGCAGATGCCGACCACAGGGAGGAGCCCAAGATTCCTTCGTCCGCTTAATTTTTCCCCTAGGATCCGATAAATCAAAGGGCAGGGCGGGGCCCAGGTGATAGGAGTGAGTGTCTCTACCTCAGGGCTCTCAGGATTTCCCCATTGTAGCCTCTTGAGACTCATCACACTGGAGCCCTAGACTCCCAGGTAATGAGGAAGTGATTGGGCAACCTGAAGGCCTGTTAAAATATGGAGACACATATCTGAGAAGGCCCAAATGTGTGGGTTCAGTTAGTTTTGCTTTAAACATTGAGGGGGACGGGGGACAGCACTTTTTCTTTCTTTTTCATTCTTTTTCCTTTGTTTTATTTATCTATTTCTTCGATTATTTGGGAGCTGGAACTTGTCTGCCTCATTTCAGAGAGAGGAGTCTTTGTTGCCTCACAGAGATCAGGCTGATACACAAGGAGACTGTGCTAAGAGCTCACCACAGGATGTAGACGAGTTCAGGAACCTATATTACTTAGTATAAGCTAACTTGAACTTGGCGCTCTAAGAGATTGATTGTTGAGTATTTGAGCTTTCAGCTTCCTAGGTCCCAGACCAAAAAAATAAAAGAAAAGAAAAAAAAATCATTTTTCTACACATCAATTTCCCCCTTGCACAGAACTCGGGTTCAGTGGACCTTCCATTTGCTAGTTGTATGAGTGTGGAAAGTTAGTTAATCAGTCCGTGCTTGTGTTCTCACCTGTGAAATTCAGATTATAACAATGCATCTCTCATAAATTTGTTAATTCACTTGCTCATCACACATTGATCGAGCCCCTGCTACTTGTCAGACATTCCTCTAGGTGTCGGAATACAATGCTGAACAATAGATACCCAGTCTGCACAAACCGTGTCCTAGCAAAGGACACTGATGACAAACAGGTCAATATCACTTAAAGTGCTATTAAGGAAAAAACAGTAAAACATGAAGAGTTTGTCAAGAAAGCCATCTCGAACGTAGCAGGCTATGCGAATATTGAGGGAAATTTCGTTTGGGGCCAAGGGAAAATATAAAGTACAAAATACTTTGAGGTGGTGTGTGTTGGACATGTGTAAAAATCTACAGAAATTCCTTGAAAACACATTTTGCTCATAGTAAGAACTCAAAGAATTATAGCTATTATTTCTACTACTGTTCTGCCTTACGTTGACATACTGTCAACAGAGAAGGTGAATGTGCACACAGAAGAGCAAGGGTAAAACGCTGCATGCCGGGGATGCCGCCTCAGTACCCAGAGCTGAAATTAATCGGGACAAAATCCCCTGTTGAAGTAGCAACATCTGGCATTTGCAGGATTAGCATTTATTAAAAGGGCTAGATGTGTAGAATTTAGAGATTCAAAAGTTCCCTGGTCAGTTAATAAATGCTATCTTTATTTTTAAGTAATTACTCAGAGAAAAAACAACAACAACAACAAAAAAAACCCACACATCTTGAGAAAGTTTTCTACTTTTTAGACCATCTACTGTTTTTTTTTTTTTCCTCCCTATTATAATCAAAACTACTTCTATCTTTAGGCTGAGTAAAATATACTTTCCTAACTCACCTAGAATCCTTCTATTGGCCATGGTGCTTACTAATGGGAATAACTGTGTCAGACTGTTGCAGAAAGTTTCGATTAGCCTTTTAAATTATCTTTAGTGAGAGAGGCTAAAGTGCTTTCAACATGAATGAAGATATAGGTACTAAAATCTATTTGGAATTTGTATTAGGAGACAGTTCTAACACAGATGAAGGCCTAGAAAACAAAATCATAGATACTTATGTACCTCCCACCCAACTTTATCAAATATTAGCATTTCTCCATAATCGCTTCAGAATTTTCGAAGTAATAAAACATTACAGAGGCAGTCGAAATCCTTTATGTTCCCCTGCCAGATCTCATTCTCCTTGCCTATCCCAAAGAGAAAAATTACCTTGATTTAGCACTTGTTTTTCTCATACATCTTTTTAAATTGTATTACACAGCTGTGTACTCAAATACAATCTTTAGTACTTTTGCAAGTATATATAGCTTTATCTAAAGAGTAACAGTCTACAGTTTAATCATTATCATTCTTCTTTATATTTGTAAAAGTTATCCATGTTGATACATGTACCTTTTGGTCATTTATTTTCATTTTTGGAAATATACTATGATGTATTAACATAGTATAATATATTAATTCATTCTCTAGTTTATAGACTTTTAAGTTATTCTGGTTTTTTAATGTTAAAAATTAGGTCGCAAAGCACTTTACCCATATGGTCTCCTTGTACACAAATTCAATGTTTGCTCTCAGGCAAAGAATATTCACAGTGTGACATAAATGGATTTTGGGTACAACAATATGTTTGAACCCTCAAGGCTCTGAGCACCTGGTGGCAGAAGAGAAAGAGCCCAGACCTGTTGCCTCCGAGAAGAGCCAAACTTATTTACTCTAGTCGGTCTTCAAATCTTATTGTTTTCTACATTTTTCATACAGAAGCTATTTGGGAAATACGTATTTAACTTGTGTAGCTAAAATTAGAGTTTCTAGTAAAGGGTGTGCAGGAAAGAGTTGACATAGCAAGCCTGATCGTTACTCCTTGAAAGGGCTGTTTATAAGATTGGCTCTAGTCTGGCATCTGGGAACTCATGTTACAGGTGTCTCCATTCCCGGAACTGACGAAAGTGGCTCGCCGTGCCTGAAATGTTTGTACAAATGGTGTGATTGTTACTGAATACCCGATTTCCTCCTGGGACTCTAGAACTTTGGTACATGCCAAACAGAGGGTAGCTACATGGCCAGCCCCTGACACAAACCCTGAGCACTGAGTCTCTTTCTGAAGAGAGAACATTTCACATGCATTGTGACAACCCTCTGCTCCAGGAACCAAGTGCGTCCTGTGTAACACCACTGGGAGAGGACTCTGAAAGCTTGTGCCGGGTTTCCCCCAGACTTCACCTACGTGCCTTTCACTTTGCTGTTTTTCTCTGCATTCTTTTTGCTGTGATAAACCATAGCCATAAGTACGACTCTATGCTGCATCCTGTGATCCTCCTACAGAACCATCATCTAAAGCTGGTCTCAGGGTATTTCTACATATTTCTTACTGTACAAGCTTCACTAGAAGCATTTCTGGTCTTTGACTTGTAAACCAGGTCTGTGCTGTTCTTGCAACCTAATCCTTTGCCTGGACCCCAGAGCCTTAAATGCAGATCCTCTGAAAGAGAAACCTTCCTCTTGATTGGTGACATTGTTGGTGAGCAAGCAGCCCGGCTAAAGTGGGCAAGCTCTGAGCGTGGGCCACCACCTCTGATGTCATTTGTGTTTTCCAGCATTCCTAATAACTTACTTGTCTGTTCACCTGTTTCATCTTATCACAATATTTTTCCACTTCAGAAATTTCCTTGTAGCTAGATTTCAAGCTATGGTCCACTTCCATAATACCCCTCCTCTCTACTGCTATTATTTATTATTTAGTAATTTACTTATAATTAATTCTGTTGTTAACAACCAGCACCCCCAAAGTTAACTGTCTTTAAATAAAAAATATATTGTTCCATTAGTTTAAGAATATCAATATTTTAACTATATTTTTCACTTCACATTACATCTATTTTTCTATTCATAGTACCTACGGAACTAAGGATGATAGACAAGTAGACGATACATAGATGATAGATTAGATAGATAGATAGATAGATAGATAGATAGATAGATAGATAGATAATAGATAGACATTAGGTATATTTCAAGCCATATCTAGAAAGAGCACTTTAATCATTGACTAGAGATAAATATCCTCATCTCTTAAAAAATTAATTGCTGATTACTTATTTGAATAGACTTTACTTTGAATGGGGATATTAATAAATCCACAAGTTTGGATTTCACCATTGTTTTTCTTTCCAGGAAATTGTGTTAAGTCAATAACTGGTATAAAAAAACAAAAAACAAAAAAACAAACCTCTAATCAAGTTTCTCTTAATTAAAAAACTAACTTCAGAAGTAAAAATATAAATGGGAGAATAATTTTTGAAGTTACTCACTATTTTCCTGGCTAAAATATTTAGTCTGACTTCAAATTTCACTTTTGTGAGACTATCCAGAAGTTTCTGTAGTTGTTTTACAGTGCATGAATGCATTTAGCAAGTGACATCTTATGATAGGTCATATTTTCCCAAGTAGGTTGTAAATTCCTGAAAGATAAGGAGACATGATATAAGAAAGTAAGATAAAGTGTCATAATGATGCCTGGCATAATGATAGGTACACAATAGACACACACACACACACACACACACACACACACACACAAAGTACTAAATATGTGAATAGGGAATTATTATTCACAAAAGAGTAGAAAGTATACGTTTGTTTTTCACAAGTACACAGATGAATTACCAAAGGAAAGACATCTTAAGATGACTCTTTTTTTCTAAACCTTTGGACAGAATTCCTCTCAAGCACCTCAACTCAGATCACTAGAGCCTAGTAAAGTCAGTCTACTGCTACAACGCCCAGACTTGCGAAAATGATGATGCTTCGCTCTTAGGAGTGTTCTGGTCCAGTTCCTCTTCCAGGCCTGGCTTGCTGTGGTCCATCCCTCTTCTATTTACTGCTCAGCATCCACTTGGATGCCCTGCAGTAATTGTTAATGTAACTGCTGCTGAAGGAATAGTGTTGCCTAGGGATAGAGCCCATGTTGCCTGCATTAAAACTCACTTAAAAGTCAAGTGCTTAGATGTCAAAACCAGTGCACACCTTAGGCACCTGACACTTAGGTATTAATTCATTGCTATTTTGGGGCAAAGGAACGCTTCCAGCAGAGAGAAATAGAATTCTGGATAGTCCTACAAAAGAAAACCTTACATAGAAAAGATTGATAAATAGGCAGGACTTTTTATTGTATACTTGACTGAATAAAGGTTAAAAGGGAATGAAAATAATGATGCCTTTTTTGGAAATATTATGAGATCTAGAAGAAAAATCAATTTGTTTTAGTAGTGTCAAGGGTGAATTCAACTTATAAATATGGCTAAAATAATCAATTTACTGAGTGTCAATGAATCTTATACTCTCAGATAGGAAAGAGCTATGGAGAATATCTGGTTTGGAGATTTAACAATTTTTGAACATGAGAATCTTTTTTTAAAAAAAATCAAACAAGAAAGTTGTATTTTTCAGTTTCCATTGATTTAGGAAACACAAAGATTCTTAAAAATCTAGTATAACTTCAATAGTGTGATTAAATTTTTACACACATCTTTAAGGTATTTTCTCTATTCACTGTACACTCATCGCTTGGAGGCACAAATGGATTCAATAACACCATTAAATTATACCAATGAACCAGATAGAGCACAGAAATGTTAACTGCTGGAGAGAACATAATTATCTCCCCACTTTCCTTAAACATCAGACTAGGACACAGCCCAAGCTCAACTCTGCCTCATGGAGGAATATTTTATTCTAAATACAACAGCAAAGTTACTGAATTCATAAAAATTTATGTGAGTATTTTTATGTGGAGCATGCTCAATGGAAGTATGTAAACCCTTTGATTATGAAAGAAGAAATTCTACATGATATTATTATTAATAGTTTTAAATATACTTATTCCTTAAAGCCTTCATTTCACTATAATAAAACACAGAGGATTTCATTTAAAGAAGCTAAATAAACTTTAGCAAAAAGATAAGCTATTCATTAGTATTAGAATTCCAGCACTAAAGTTCAACAGAAAGTAAGAAGAAAAAGAAGGAAAAGAAAATGTATAAACCTTTCTTTTTTTTAGCTCTAAGGATTATTTTATCAGCTAGTACAAAACTATATAACACTTATTTACTAAAATTTTCTTTCCCTCTCCCTTCTTACCCACCAAGAGCTGATCTGCTTGTTAAATCAGACAAGGATTTCAAGAGATGTCACTTACTAAGGGTCTTTCTGAAATGCTGTTATACTATCATGTCCTTTGCAGGCACTGGTAAGTTTCTGAGGTAACAGTCTGCAATTGTATATTGAGAGTTGCTATTCTGAACTCAGCAAGAAAAAACATCAGACTAGAAGCAGGCGACTCACTATTTTATTCAGTTTTCTGACAAAGGGCAAGGGAAGTGACTTACAAAGATTGAAACAAGCCATAATGGGCGTGGCTTAGCTAAATGAGAACTATAAATGATGGCTATCCACTGATATTTAAAGGCTGAACAGCCCAGAAGCAGAGTATAATTTTAGTCGGATTGAAACAAGTATGAGTGGGGAAAAAAGGATTGAAAAAAAAAGTCAGCATAATCTAACTGGAAGGAATGTCACCATGATTTAGCTTGCAAGGAGGAGGGAATACTTTACACATACATATTTTTTAAATAACAATTTAAGTATTGTACTCTCATACTTTGGAAAAGAACTTCCATTTCAAATGATACTACCTGAAAAGATCCTTTGGAGAATGGTACGGCCCAGTATATAAATGACTTCTGGGGTGAAAAGACGCTTTTGGGACTACTGGCTACTAATGGCTTTGAGTTTATTAAATCTTAACAAATAGAATTTTAATGCAGTTAGTTTGAAATACAGCAGAGTTTTTATTTTATTTGTAGGTAAAGAGGTAGTCATTTTCAAATGACAAATTTAAGAACCAAAGGAAGTTTTTGAAAAACACTGAAGGTTAAAAAAAACACACACAAAAAGAACTGTGCCATTAATACAGAAAATAACTGATTCCTGCGCACTAATGTATAATGTTTATTGCCTGATCTCCCCTACTCCATTCCCAGATCTCTCAAAATAATTTTTCAGGAGCCTTAGATTCCACCCATCTCAATTTTTCTCTGAGCTTTTAGACTCTGAATCTCTAACGTAAAAATATTTAAAGTTTCTTGCAAGTCCTATCTCTGTATTAGTTTCTTTTTGTTCATATCCAACCATTAGTATTTGCTTTGCTAAAGGAAAATAATGGTAAATTCTTTTAGTTTTTATATGAACAAAAAAATCTTTATTTTGCCCATATATTAATGCTCTTTTATTTTATATAAAAGTCAAAGTTGGTGTTTGTTTCTCTCAGAGTGATTAAGATTTAACTTCTTGTCCTCTATAATGTATCTGTTACTGAAGAGAAGTCTAAATATTTTCCTAAGAGGAATATCTTTATGGATAATCTGCTTCCTCTCTGACACCTTTTCATATTTTTTCTTTACTCTCGCTGTTTTGCAGTTTCACTGTACCTTCATCTTTCTATGTGAGTGCAATTTTGATCTAAAGATACAATGATTTCAAATCTCAGCAACTCTCTCTTCAATTTTGTTTCTCTCCCTTTTGACTGTCTTCCTTTGGAACTTCATATAAAACATCGAGCCTCAGATCGAACCTCAGGTCTTGTCACTTCACTTCCGGCTCTTTTAGACTACTTCGATTTGTAGTATTTTCAAATTCACTATGTCTCTCCTCAAATGAATTCTGTCTCAGAGTTTATAGAGTTTTAATTGTTGAAATCTAACCTTTAGTATTTATATAACTTACATTAAGGTTTTTTTAATTACCTATAATCTATAGTTTACTCTTGGCATTGCACATTCTATGGGTATGAATGAATGTATATAATGACACGTATCCTTCGTTATAGTATTATAGAGCATTTTCTCTGCTCTAAAAATCTTCTATGCTTCACTTATTCATTCACCCTTCCTCCTTAACCTCTGGCAACCATTGATCGTTTTTCTCTCTAGTTTTGCCTTTTTTAGAATGTCGTATAGTTGGAATCAGTAAGCAGCCTTTCACATTGGCTTCTTTCACTTAGTAATATGAATTTAAGTTTTCGCCATGTCTTTTCATGGCATGGTAGCTCAATTCTTTGTATCAGTAAGTAATATTCCATTATATGGATGGCCCACAGTTTATCCACCTATTCATCTTTTAAAGAACCTCTCAGCTGCTTTCAAGTTTCATGAACAAAACTCCTGTAGATATCAGGTTTTTGTTTGGACATGTTTTCCACTCATTTGGGTAAGCACCGATCCTGTTGCTTTGGCTATAGGACTCTATCCTGCTAATGATATTATAATAAAAACAAATTTATATAGTGATGATGGGCCATTCAAGGCAAAGTTTTACAAATTTTATTTTGAAGCAGACATTAAGATGACTGGATAAAGAAGCTGTGGTATATATATACAATGGAATATTACTCAGCTATAAGAAGAGATGAAATGCTGCCATTTGCGACAACATGGATGGTTGTCAAGATAACCATGCTAAGCGAAATAAGCCAGACAGAAAAAGTTGAAAATCACATGATATCACTTATATGTGGGATATAAACCTAAAAGCAATAAACAAACAGGACAAACAAACAGAGACTAATGGACATGGACAATAGACTAGTGGTTACCAGAGGGTAGAAGGAGGGGAAAGAAGAGGTAGATGAGATAAATAAAATTAATTTAAAAAATTTAAATGCATATTATCTAGCTCTGTCCACTGATATGACCTAAAATCAATACTAATCCAGGATCGATAAGTCCCTTTAGAATCTAGATTTTGATCATAAATATCATTTCTTCAGGAAAAGAACTGAGACTCTCTGGAGAAATGACTGTAGGTTTGAGTCAGGAAAGGTGCAAAGTAAACCTAGATTATCTTTTTGTATTAGAAAGCAAACAAGTTTCTAAAAAGTTGTTAAGGATCACATTGAATTGTAAGGAGCCAGCCTGCAGGCGCCTGCACTGGAGAAAACTGTGGCAATGTGTGCATCCCAAATAATAATTATGTCAATCAGATCAATCCACAAAATCAATGTGAATGGAAAGCTAAATCTAAAAAAAAAAAAAAAAAAAAAAAAAAAATTCGCCATTCAGCATCATTGATAAACCATCTTCAGAATATTGTAACTAAAATAAAAGTATTATGTGCTTTTCTTTCATTTTGGTTAGGCACTTTTTTTCAAAGTAACCGAATAAAGACACTTGATTGGGGAAAGTTCCGTTTTACAAAAGACTTCAGTGGAATATCGTAGAATAATGCTAGACTTAGAAATTCATTATCGTTTTATAACCTTTAATGAAATTGTTAATTCATGTTAGGATTATCGATTAGAGTACAAACAATTATACAGTGTCAAAATATACATAGTAATACAGTACATGGTATTTTTTGTAATGTAAATACAAAGTTCCCCACACAGATTACCCTCTAGTCTCAAAAGAGGAAAACCAAATCACAAGGATGGGATCACCATCATCGAGTTAGCCAGTGGTCCATATTAGCATCGTTCATGGGAAGTCAACTCATGTTGAGTTCCCTTCAGTACTGTATAAGATCATTTATGATTTATTCTTCCCAAATATGTTAACTTGAATCAATAAATCTTTAAATCTAAATATATGTGACAGATAATCTAAATGATACTGCAGAAAAAGCCATCAGATAAGTCCAGAAAATTGGACACTTTAGAGGACAACCGGCATGGTTCTAACTAAAGATATGAAAATAAAATGAGTTATGTTAAAAGAGAAATAACATTAAAAGGACAGTATAACCACATAAAATGTGTTTTTATAAGCAGAACTCTTTAGGAAATTTTGGGTTAAATTTACTTATGGATTTAGGCCTTAAATGAGATAAAAATCTAGTTACTAGGAAAGAAAATTTTGTTAACTGAAAAGAGCAGTTTATAAATTGGCATATGCAGTGTGATAATATTTTGGTAAAAAATGCTTATAAATGAGATACGTAATATATTAAATATATGAGTTCTTCACATCGTTATGATCAGAAAGGCAGGAATATGATATCTTAATTCTTGTTTTTGCTTTGCATTATTTTCTATCATTTTATAGCACATATATACTGATTTTGCATAATAAAAGATTATTTAAATTTAACAAGTCAATATTTACAGTGTTAGAAATTATATTATTTATAAAAATGATAAAATATAGAAGTTAACAGTGTTTTGGGAATTGAGCAATAATTTTGAAGGTGGCCGATCTTGATGAAGCTGACTGATGAGGCATTTCTGTAAATCAAGGAGAAGTCAGGAATTCAGGAGAACAGTTGGGAACACACAGAATATGGAAGAGGAAAGCTGGAAGGCTAAGACACATAGAAGGGATGCTCACATTCCATGGTAAACAGAAATGCAAATTAAACAGTAGGGAAAGGCCACTTTGTACCTATCCAACTGGCAGAACTTAGTTGATATAGCCACGTGTGGGCAGTGATGTAGATGTGTAGTTTCTACTGCTGAAAATACAATGTAGCACATCCTTTCATAAAAAACCGTCTGGAAGTACTACTGACTCATATAGTCTGGTCTCTTCCTTTGCCAGTATTTTGATTTTGAGCTGACTCTCTTTTAAACTTCTCTGTGAGTATCCTATAGTGTCTAAATTGATTATGTCCAAACAAAAAACAAACAAACAAACAAACAAAACTTGCTTCTTTTTCCTCCCTGGAAGGCAGGGGAGTGAGCACAGATGCTTCAGTGATTCATCAACCTAAGACCCAACATTATTTATTTATTTACTTACCGACTGACTTTATTTATCTAGCTTGTGCTTTTCTGCACTAAGTATGCAGTGTAAATGTAAGCTCCCAAACTGCACGAAAGCAAAACAGGATGAAAATATTCCAGGAAAATGTTTTATCCATGATAAAACATGGATCCAGGACTAAGGGACACAAGGTTTCTTGTCAAATATCTTTGCTGCTGGGTCTGTTCATTTCCAGTTCATCCTTTCACTGATTTAAAATATATATATCATCATTCTTTATATTTTGTGTAGGAAAGAATTTGGCAGAAAAAGATCATCAGAAAGTGACAAATGAAAACTCAAATGAGTGATGCTAATCGATGCACTAAGGCCTCCAAGGAGGCATACAGTACTCGGGTCAAGAGGCAGATGAAGAAGTTTGCTATTCTGAAGGTACACACACCTCACTCTGAATGAAGCAAAAAGGGAAATAATGAATATAGAACAATTGTCCTGGACTGACAAAGGATTGTGAATGGTCATGGAGTCTGTCTGCTTCTCATTTTTAAAAGAAGCAAAATTATTTTCCATAGGAGGGAAATATTATGGCTTTGGGCAGTAATTCTCCACCTTGACTATAGATTGGAATCACCTGGAGAGTTTTAAATACTACTGATGACTGCTTCCCATTCTCAGAGTTACAAATTTAATTGATCTGTGTGATGCTTTGAGCATCTGGATATTTTAAAGTTTCCCAGGTGATTGTAAGGTGGAGCCAAGGTCAAGAAACACTGATAAAGACGGATGAAAAAAGATTTTAAAATAGATTTACGAGAAGAGAGATCGGAGGCCATTTATGGTAGAGATGAGGATTGTTGAACACAGTGAAGGCTTAATTAAGATTGGATGTATGTGCAATTCGTAGTACTTCTAACCAGTATAATGGTTTAACATTTTAAACAATGTTGACATATATAGTCACACAGATAAAGAAAGAAAATTATGAAGTTAATATATCTCTTGGAACTTGGAAATAAATTGCAATCTATTGCTCCAAATATCCCTGTGCCCGAGGCTACCTGAATTGTCCAATGATTTATTTTTGACCATATAGTTCTAGTTATTTTATTTACTTACTCCATGTCCATTCTACAACAAAGCCTTCATATAAACCAAAATCTTTATTCATGCACTAGACACTTCAAAATAAAGTTAATACATATGACCAAATTGAACTCAGTGGAAACACCCTACATCTGAGGAACAGTTTATCTTACACTTAACAACTTTGATTTCCTAATGAAGTAGTGTTTTTCTTTCTCATTTAAGGTAAAAATAAAAACAAGGTTTTAATTACTAAGCTATTGACCTAATGGCATTTTTGCATGTTTCTCTTCAATCGAAAACAAAAGCAAGCTCTTTGATGTGCTATAAAACGTATATGCTAGAGATGCTGTGTGTTTAATTGCTGCTGTCATGGGAGCATAATTGCATGGTTATGAGGCGCATCACACAGGTGAATCCAGAATGTTTCCTGAATAGCAGTATTTCTCAAATTCAAATCTTCATCATAGGAAAACAACCATGAATCCTTCAGTGACTTAAATTATTTTATTATAAAAATAAAATATATAAATCTGAAATTGGGTATAAGTTCCTGATGATCACAGCTCTTTTATATAAATTCCAACCAAAATATTTTGATAAATTAAATAAAACCAAATCAAAAAAATCTAAAATTAATAACATTAAATAAAAATTACATTATTAATGATATTTTACTGATAACAAATGCCATTTCCAATGAAAATATTAGTGCCTTCGAGAGAAGCATTATCTTCCTCCCCTTTAGCATTTCTTATTAACTTGTTAAGCTTGTTTCACCACTAAATTTACTTACTAGAACCACAGCAAAATCCTTTGTACAGCGCATCATTTACACATAAACTGAGCCTGTGTTCTTTTCTCATTATCCTGCAATTATCAAGCAACAAGAAAGCTTGGGACCAGTGTGATAGTACACACAAAGAAGATGGGCCTCGAAAGCATGTTATAGTCTCAGTTGTAAGGTAGCCATTCGGATGTTGGAGGATATAATAATACGAATTTTTTCTAGGTCATAATTGAAAAAAAATTAATGAAGAGCTCACAGATCTTAGATACATTCCTTGATCCTCCTTTAGAAATCATATAATTAGCCACAAAAGAGAGGGACTAAACCGAATAACTGCTCTACAAATAATGAAGCTCGAAGACAGTATTTTATGTGTACAGATTACTTACATACACCTTAAACAGATGGCTATTTCTATATCTAAGTTTCTTCTAATATAAAGTAAAGATAATATTATTATCAATCCTGGCTTTCTGCTGTTAAGGGTCAACATGTGTCATAGACACAACGTTGTATTCTAACAAACTTTTTTATTACAAGTACAGATTTGAGTTTTGATCTCATGAAGACCTTCCCCATTGTTAACTTTAGAAAAGTTGAAAAATATATTTCTAAATATAATAAGTGTCAGAAATTAAGTTTTTAGACAAAAGAAAGTACAGAAGAACATCCCATAATGAAAAGATAATTACACAGTAGCTAAGTGAAATGTTAAATGCAGTAACTAAAAATGAATTTAATAAAAAACCATTATTAATTTCTTTATTCTTAATTCGGCTGCCAATTTAATGTTCAAATTTCTAATCGTGAGGGGTGGTTATATCAGTTACTTATTTCGATCCTATTTTTACTTCATACACATATCGCGAATCTCATCGCTTAGCAGGAAAACCATTCAGCTGCTTCAATAAAAAATGGCATGTGCCTCCAAAATTAAATACTCATTCAAAACACAATTTAAAATACATAAAGTGTTTCAAACCTGAAAAAAAATTATGTAACTGCTTTATCCTATGCATCGGTGGGTTTCTACCATCGTTTGACAATGGCTATTGCCCAAACTCCAATATAAGTATCTGCCTACCTGATTAAGCACAATACTGAGAGTAGTTTTATAAAAAATTCAGTATTGTCCATGCATATTACCATCCAATAAAATCTGCAATCACCTTTATAATATTGAAGTTACAAGTCGCTCACTGAATACCAAATTATCTGTTAGGGAGAACACTGACAACAAATAAACCAAGAATATAAAATCTACTAAAACTTATCTATTGCTTTTACTCATAGAAGTGAAGTAAGCTAACCACTAACAATACCAGAGATGGGTATCATAATTCTTTTTGAAATTTCATCTGCCTTGCATAACATTTCATCTCTTTTGATATGAGCTTTTAACTTTGTAGTTACTAGATCATTGTAATGTTAACTGAAATCCCAGGTGTGATTATCGGGAAAGAAAGAAAAATTTTCTGAAATACATTTACCTGAGGGTGTCTTTAAATGACTTTAACATTATATGAAATACTATGTAGGTACATCTTTCTAAAAAACATCATGAATATTTACTCTTCACCTTCATTAATTCAATATTACTTTTTTTTTTTTGCTCACTCTGCTATTTTTTGTTTCAAGTATATTGACTTTTTAAGAATTCTTATCTCTCATATCAACACATATCAATTGATATATTTGCATTTACTCTCAAAATAATCCACTTGGATTCTAATGCTTTCCATCTTTATATTGTTTGGCACATTTCCAGGACATGATATTAATTTTTTCCCTTTCATTTTATGCACTGTAACTATAGATAAGCTCCTCTGAAACCTATTTTATGAATTGTTGCCAATTGGCTATCCTCAGTAAGACAAGGAAGAATGTTCTAAGATCAGTGTTCATCACAAAATAAACACATCTGAGCCATAATGCATATTTTAATAAATTTAAAAGGATAGAAATTATGCAAAATATGTTCTCGGATTTTTCTAATTCATCACATTAATGGATTAAAAAAGGAAAAGCATATGACCACATTAGAACATGCAAAAGAAGCATTCAAAAATTTATTACTCGTTCATGATAAAAACAAATCAAAATTGTGTATAAAAGGAAATTCTCCTGGATAAAGGGCATATGCAAAAATACTGTAGCTAGCATGATACTAAATAGGGAGAGACTGTATTTCTCCTAAACTCAAGAATTAAGCAATATGTCCCTCACCACTTCCATCAACTGGAAGTCCTATCTAATAGTACAATAAGACAAGGAAAAAAAGGCATATAGATTCACAGAAAGAAATAAACCTGTTTCTATTTGCAGATGATGTAATTGTCTATGTATAAATCTCAAAAAATCTAGAAAAATGAATAAGCCATTATAATAAGGTTATGATTTAAAACGTCAGCATACAGAAATCAGTTGCCTTTTTATCTTCCAGCAAATAACAGTTAGAACTTAAAATTAAAAAAAAATAATAACATCAAAAAATTAAGTTCTTAGTTTTAAATCTAAGGAAATGTGCAAGATCTATATACAGAAAACTACAAACACTGATGAAAGAAATTAAAGAAGATTTAAGTAAATGGAGAGGTTTTCTATATTCATAGATTGAGAGACTACATATTTTTAAGATGTCAAATATCTTGACAATATTTACAAATTCAATACTATTTCAATCCAAATCCCAGCACGCTTTTTAAAATATATATCAACAAACCAATTTGAAATTTATGTGGAAAGACAAAGAATATAGAATTGGCAATAGTATTTAAAAAGAGCAAAGTTGGAAGACTCACGCTACTTGATTTTATAACAATAAAAAACTAGATTAACCAAGACAGAGTGTTACTAGTGAATTAATAGACATATAGATCAATGGAACAGAATAAAGAAGCCAGATATAGATCCACAGAAATAAGTCAACTGTTGACAAAGACCCAACAGAGAAAGGTGAATCTTTTCAATAAAATGTTAGAACAATTGGACATCTACATGCAAAAAATTGAACCTAGACACAGCCCTTACACTTTCAAAGTAATTAACATAAAATGGATTATAGTTCTAAAAGTATTCGAGAAGAAAACATAGGAGAAAATAGAAGTGACCTTTGATATTGGGGTAAATTTTTAGATGCAAAACTAAAAATACAATCCGTGAAGGAGAAATTGGAGAAGTTGGACTTTATTCCAGGTTTTCTCTGCAAAAAACACTTGAGAAATTTTTTGCAAATCACATATCTGGTAAAGGACTTGTATTCAGAGCACACAAAGATCTCTTAAAGCTTTACAATAGAAAACAAAAATTCAATTAAAATATGGGCAAAAGATCTTAATAAATATTTCACCATGGAAGATAAACAGGTGGCAAGTAAGCATATAAAAAAATGTCCAATATCTTTGTCATTAGGGAAATACAGACTAAAATGAGAAAATATTACACATCTGGAAGGGCTAGAATTTAAAATTTTGAAAATACCAATTGCCAGGGAAAATGTAGAGCCACAGGAACTGTTATTCGTTTTTGGTGGGAATGCAGACTGGTACAGCCAGTACCAGTGTGTGTGTGTGTGTGTGTGTGTGGAACTATGTCTGAAAAAGCTAACTGGTTCATGTTTGTCCTGAAAGTATAGGGATACAAATAATGCACAGCCTCTGATCCCAAATTCTCATTTTAAAATTAATTTGTAATTACAAAGACATTATTTTATGATTTTTTCCATTGAGATCTTTACTGAAAAAATGCCTTGGGAGCAAATAAGCAATCTCTTATTTAAAAAAAAATACTGAGAGTTTCTGGGACTTTCCTCTCTTCAGAATAGAAGCATCATTACCACTGCAAATTGATAATAGATTCCTATTTTTCTCTCTCCTTTTTTCCCTAGGATTAAATTATGGTGTGACTAGTGTTATATTCTCTTCTTTAGGAACACTGAGGAGCCTTTTTTGTTACAGTATATCAAGTGTGTAGTTCAAGACTCAATAAATTTTTTTCAAGTATAACTTGTAATAAATGGAAAGTAGAATGAATTTTATTAACCATCAGATATGTAATTTTTCCAAGAAGTCTATAGAAGGGAGCCAATTTGGAAGACCCACATAAATCTTATAAATGTATTGGCAAAAACCAGTGAGCAATGCTATCAAACACAGTATTTCTTATGATTTGATGATCTTTAAGTAGATGGGTGTGCAAAGAAACTAGAATTATATCTTGAATATTATCCTCACTGTCCTTAATGTCATCTTCAGGGCTATCTACATATGGAATCATTAGAAAACATAAAATAGAAAAAACTATTTTGCATTTAATGTTAGAAAGAGATTACTTTGCACAATTATTAGAATTTCAACATTGAATGAACTCTATGTATTTTAGTAATATACAAAACCAATTTTTAGTATAATCAAAATATCCTGATTAATTACTAGAAATTGATAAAAACAAAAAAGTCCTAGCTTAGCTTGATTAAATATAGCTATTAATAAAGGATAGAAAATGAAACTCAGGACTAATGTGTTCTGATACTGTAAGTGGGTACTAGATATGTGACAAACAGCTTGAATGCCACATTTCTGTCAATAGTTACAGAGAAAAAACATTTTTTTAAAAAATTCAATTGACCTGCAGAAAATGTTCAAACATGAATAATTATCTATGTATGACACCAGTATGTTATTATCGTAAGATCCATCAGTTATTTTTTTAATTGTAAATATTTTAATAAAATTTAATTCTACAAATGTTTTTGAGCATCAGAATCATCAACAATTATTGCACTTTTGCTGGTCCAGGCACTATATATGTATTTGTGTGTATGTGTGATAATCTGTAATTAAATTTCTCTTCAATATAAAAGCAAACAATGATGTTCTGCCTCTGTTAGTGCAGTCTGCAAATTATTAAGTGCTAGGCATCATTCTAGGTGCCTAGAATACATCAATGAATAGAACAGAAAAAAATCTCTGCCTGGCTTTCCCATGAAGTTTACATTTTGGCAGTGTCTTATAAGAGTAAGGAGAGAGAAAGGAGGCAGACTACAAATGGCTAGTCTAATAAATAAGTACGTTATATTATATATTGTATAGTTGAAGATGAAACAGCTGTTGGAATTTTTTTTTAAGTGGATCAACATAAGGGAGATTTGGAATGTAAGGGGACAGAGAATGGGCATTTTAAATAGGATTTGCGTAGTGTGTGTCATCAAGAAGATATTTAAGCAAAAATTTGAAGGAAACCAGAGCATTAGCAATATGGAAATCTGAGTTACAGTGTCCTAGACAGTGGGAATAGCCAGTGCTGAATAAAATACATCAAACTGGCTATTTTATTCAGGTGTAAAGTAATGTTCCACCTCCTTGTAGGCATTACCAACATAAACTATTCAGGATTATTTTAAATGAGCAATCTACTTATTCTCCCTATTTGTGTGTGTGTGTGTGTGTGTGTGTGTGTGTGTATTTTAATCAGCATTAAGTCAAGACAGAGGTAGGCGCTCCAGGAAGAATGGAGAGGCAAGTAAGTCTTTAGCAGAGTGAGCAGAGTTGTATATATTGGAATATGAGGCTGGAGGTAACAGAGGTCATAATTTTATAAGATAAAGTTAAAATAAATTGTTTTAATTGAACTGTACTGTTCAAAAAAACCACAAAGGCAAAGAAAGATAGTGGAATTTCTATATGTAATTGACCATATAATGGATTGAAAAGTCCCAAATGATCATAGGGCAATATCACTTACAAACCAGCTCTCCTTCCCATTTTTACCAGTAAAATAAAACCTTGGCCAAAATAGAACTTTGTCATCCTGTTTGGGTAGGCTGGGGGTGGGAGGGGAATGGGCTTTTGTTGAGGCTGAAAGTCAATCATCAACTGAACTGTGTCCGAATTGGCATTGTGATTGTGGCACAGCAATTTTCTTTGCAGTGTTTGATGTATTTTATTCTGATTATTTCGAGGAAGGATTCCTGAAAGAGGGACATATGCATTTTATTCTTTAAAGTGAAAAGTTTGTTTTGTTATGTTTTGTTTTTGACAGTGGACTCAAAAATATTTTGGCTGATTTCCCCTTATGTTAGGTGACAAATCAGAAATACATCATCAAATAATTTTTCACTTACAAGTAATTTGTCCCCACTCACTCTTGACTGAGAATGCTGTTATTTTCTATATACGTCCACCTACATACATTCTTGGTGAAAGGGGAAACTATTTTATTCCCTTCTTTTAAATAAGAAATTAAATAAAATTATAACATACATGCCAAAAAATACCAAATCATAATTTAACAGTTTGAAGAGTGAACACATTCCTGTAACCATCATTCAGGCAAAAACTGGAGGTTATTAGCATTCTAGAAGTTTTCCTTGAGCTCTACCTTAGCCATTACTGTTTCCTCTTAATAATGACGACTGCTTGGACTTCTTTCCCCTTTTGGTTTTTGAACTTTATATGAATAGAGTAATATGGTACGAATAGGCAGAATTCCAAGATGGCTTCCAAGATTCCCTCTCCCTGATGTATATGATTTGTTTTTCCTCCTTCCTTTGAGTATAGGAAGGACTTGTAAATATAATGGGATTCTATTCCTGTGATTAGGTTACTAATTATTTGACTTTGAGTTATTCAAATGGGATATTACCATGGGTGAGACTGACCTACTGAAGAGCCCATAAGAGTGACTGGGCTCTTCCTGAGAGAGTTTCAAAGCCATAGGTATTCTCCTACTTACTTTGAAGAGATAACCTGCCATGTTATGAGAGGACCATGTGGCTAGGGCCTATGACCTCCAGGACCTGAGCAAAGCCTTGCCAGCAACCAGCAATTAAACATGGGCCTAAATCTTAATTTCAAGGAACCATAGTCTGCCAATAGCTTCAATGAGTCTGGAAGAGGACCCCAAGCCTCAGATGAGATTGCAGTTCCCAAGGACACCTTCATGCAGCCTGGCGAAACCATGGGCATAGGACCCAGCTACTCATTCCTGGCCTACTGACCCATGGAAACTGTGAGATAATGAATATATATATTGTGTTAAGCTGCCAAATCTGTGGTAAATTTTTATGCGATAGAAATCTAATACATACTACATGTACCCTTTTGTGTCTGGCTTCTTTCACTTACTATTGTAAGAATAGACCTTGTCGTTGCATGTAGCAATAGTTTATTCATTTTTAATGCTCTGTAATGAACCACTGTATGATATACAGGTCCTTGAGATTATCCATTCTGCTGTCGTTCCAAGTTTTTGACTATTACAGACAGTGATCTGATTCTTGCACAGGTTTTTGGTGCCTATAATCTCCCGAATAGGAGTGGAATTACAGCTATAGAGTATGCATAAGTTCATCTATAATAGGTTCTCACAAACAGTTTTCCAAAACAGTCCAATCAACTTAGAATCCCAACGGTAAAGTGAAAGTTTCAGTTGCTCCATATGCTCACCTATAATCGATATTGATGGATGTGGAAAAGGATCTGTGTAGATGGCTATCGCTATTGCCAACATAGTGAACCCTCTTCTCCTTAGTCTTCTGTTTAAGTCCGTGTACAGACATTCTAAGTTTCATTCATCTTTATGCCAGCTAACTAAAAGGAAATAGATTCCCTTTTTGACTTGTGACAAATTTGCCTTGTGGCAAATTATGGGGAGATTATCCTTTTTAAGATCAGCAAGCAGTTATAATTACAATGAAAAAGACAAGATGCTTACTTAATTGGTTAGACTCTTATTTCCCCCGGCCACTTCTCCAGAGGCACTCCTGAGCTCTGAGGTTCTCTCTTAGTTCCAACTCCTACACAGAGTGTGAGAACAGCTGTTATGCAAAGATATTACCAGCAACTTTAGTTCATCTTAATATCAACTTGTCAGAATTCCAATGGTAAATGAAATAAAATTTTTGTTACAATATCCTTTCAACATTTTCTTCTTTTGCAACGGTTGATTCCAAATAGAAAAAATTTTTTGAAAAATAACGAACTCTAAGTGAATGTAATATTCCAATTCTCATTTAATTGCTAATAAAATCACTACAATAAATTCATAAAATCATGCTATTTGTTACAATAAAGATATATTCATTATTTCAATATCTTTTTTTCCTGGATCATTCTTCTTTACCTTATGATCAGGAGAGCATATAAACATAAATTATGAGAATTTTAGATATTGCATAATTGCTCTGATGTGCCCACTTTAGAGCTCATCCATCTACATGTATGCACTGTCTCGAGTAGTTTCCATGTATTATAAACTTTATGATTCAAAAAGGATTTAATCTTGGATCCCTTATATAGCAAGCTGTCCAAGGTTTTAAAAAGTATCTCATTTATACCACACTAGTTAACACATATAAAGAGACATACACTTGTCGTGGGCATTTAGAAACAAATCAGAAAGTTGTATTTCTATGAAACATTTTAAGCCTAAGAATGAGTATAGAAATAGCATAAGTGCCAGCACATTCATCATTCACCTTTTACAAATACATGTCATATTTAATTCAGAAATGTTTACCCAGTAAATAAAAATTACAGATGTTTACATCCTCCTCACCACCTCAAGAGAGAACTTCTAGCCTGAACTGGTTGTACTTTATCCTTGTACATTTTAAAATCCTGGAGGAAACTTCAAAGCCATCTATTTCATTACAGTTGCTTTAGGTTATAAAAAATACAAATAAAGCTAATGGGGGCTATCAATATGGGAGTTGCAACCACCTTCAAAATCCCTGAGAGTTAGTGAGTGACATGACTGGAATTGTGTCGGAAGGTAACCAATGGAAAGGACGACAGGCTCTTGACCCAGCTCTCCACAAACCAACCACATTGCAAATGGACGGCTGGCTCATGGAGTAGTCCCCTCCAGAAGTGTTCTGTTTGTTACAGTATTTTAAGAGTTAAATTGTGAATAAATTGAACTTTCCTTTCTACTTATCACAGGTCCTAGGACTCCCTTTATGATGCACCAAACCACATTATTATCTGAGTATAATTCCTCCTACTTAAGTCCTTTTAGATAGGCTACCTTTTAATCAAATTATTTAAATTCTGTGGACCTCAGTGTTCTTATCTATCTTAGGAGTGAGTTGAACCTGATGACTTCCTTGGTCATGGTATCTTGCAAACCATACTGAGAGGGTCCACCTTCTTGACTACTGTATCTCCAGTGGCCAGAACAGTATTTGACATATAGCAAATATTCAATAAATGTTGAATAAATACATGTAAATTTTTTCTCCAAAAGAGTTACTCCTTGAAATAAAATTTTATATGTTAAATTACTTGCATTACTTGCATTATTGATATACAATTGGTTTGAAAGCCAATGATCCTTGAGTAGAAATGGTCTTTCAGATAGCTCTAAACAGATCATAGAAGGGTGACTAAATCTTTACATAGGTGTGTGTCTTCAAAGCCTCCAGGTACACTCAAAATCAAACAAATCAGAAATTATATCCTATTATATCCATTCTGATAAGCTATAAGATGGATATATTTTAGCAATATTTTTAGCATAAAGCATACTAGCTACTTCATATACTTAAGGAATATTTCAGAGAATTTTATAAGGGGAAATATTTTATAGTGAATATAAATGTTCTTAAATTCACTGTTTTATGAGCTATGATGATTCTATAACATTGTTTAGTATTAAGCTTATTTTCGTTTCCCTTAAAATCTGTCATTAGACCCCAACACAAACTTTTTATTCCTAGCAGCTTCAGATAATAAACCTCCACCTTCATTTTTTCCCTGCCCAAACTTCAAAATGCTCTCCTACTCTATGCATATACTACATGCTCTCATTCCCGGCATATTTTTCTCCTAAGGTAGAAGTTTTCAAATGTCATAGTATAATTAACTGGCAGGCCGATTAAAACACAGATCACTGGGCCGTACCCCAAGAGTTTCTGATTCGACTAGTCTGGTGTGTAGCCCAATGTAATAAGGAGCACGGTTCCATTTTTGGTGTTTCACTCAGGACAGCTTTCAAGTCCCAGCAGTCATTTTATCACTTTTGTCCCACATCTGTGCAAGCTGATCAGAAAGTCCATGTTCTCTTCTTGTGAATTTCAGTCAAGCAACATCCATTGCAGCCTCTAGATAGCGGTAAGCGGTAAGTAAGTATAGCGGTAAGTAAATCATTTTGATAAAACAGAAGATTTGGGGTAGTGAGTAGTGGGAAATAATATTTTTTTATTTTTCTTTTTAAATTATTACAAATTCACAATTTGTGGCCCAAACAGTACAGAGAGATCCTATGTACCTTTAACTCAGTTTCCCCCAATAATCACATCTGACATACAATAATGTATTATTTGTTAATAATACATTAACAAATTCAAGAAAGTGACATTGGTACAATTCATGAAACTTATTCAAGATTGTCAGTTTTTACATGTACTCATTTGTGAGTGTATGTGTTTGTAAATGTATGTATTATGTAGTTCTATACAATTTTATCATGTGTATATTCACGTAACTATCACCACAGTAAAACTGTCCCATCGCCACAGAGAACATTCTCTTGTTACCTTTTTTAGTTATACCTATCCCCAAAGTGGCTGTACGTTTCCACCAGCGAGTATGAAAGATCCAAATTCTCTGCATTGTCTCCAGCATTTGATGTTGTTACTATATATTTTATTAGCTGTTGTAATAAATGTGTAATGATATTTCATTGTGGTTTTAATTTTCAGTTGCCTAATCACTAATAGCGTTGACTATATTTCCATGTGCTTGCCATTCATTTATTATCTTTGGTGAAATGACTGTTCATTTCTTTTGCCCATTTTCTGTTTGCATTGTTTCTTTTCTTACTGTTGAATTTGACAATTCTTTACATATTCAAGATATAAGTCCTTTGTTATATATTCAGTTTGCAAATATTTTTTCCCTATCTATAGCTTTTCTTCTCACCTTATTAATATGGTCTTTGACAGAGCAAAGGTTTTCCATTTTTATCAAGTCTAATTTATTGAATTTTTTTCTATGAATCATGCTTTCTGTTTCATATATAATACTCTTTACCAAGTTCTAGGTCCCAAAGATTTTCTCCTATGTTTTCTTCTAAAAGTCTTATAGTTTTACATTTTTCATTGAAATTCATGATCCATTTTAAATTATTTTTTCTAGAATGTTTGAGGTTAATTATTTAAACTATGAATGTCCAATTAGTTGGGCACCGTATTTTTTTTTGAATTTTTTTATTTCTCAATTAGAGTTGGCATAAAATATTATTAGTCTCAGTGTACGACATAGTGATTAGACACATATAATTTACAAAGTGATAACTCCAACAGATCCAGTACCCATCTGACACCATACCTAGTTATTATAATATTTTGACCATATTCCTTATGCTATACTTTACATCCCACACCTATTTTGTAACTACCAATTTGTGCCTTTTAATCCCTTCTCCTTTTTTATCCACCCCCTAATGCCCTACCATCTGGCAACCCTCAACATGTTCTCTGTATGTTTGAGTTTTTTCAGTTTTGTTGAATTTGTTTTTTAGCTATTACTTGCAAGTTAAATCATATGGAATTCGTCTTTGTATGATTTACTTCACTCAATACCATATCCTTTAGTTCCATCCATGGTGTTGCAGATGTCAAGATTTTATTCTTTTTCATAGCTGAGTAATATTCCATTGTGTGTGTGTGTGTGTGTGTGTGTGTGTACATATATACCACCACTTCTTTATCCATTCATCTGTTGATGAATATCCAAGTTCCCTCCATATCTTGGCTATTGTAAATAATGCTGTAATGAACATGTATGTTCACAGGTCCCTTCAAAATAGTGTTTTGGGTTTGTTTGGATAAATACCCAGTAGTGGGATTACTGAGTCCTTTGTCTCTTGTTATAGCCTTTGTTTTAAAGTCTATTTTGTCAGGTTTAAGTATTGCTACCTCAGCTTTTTTTGTTTATTTGTTTCCACTTTCATGAAATATTTTTTTCTATCCCTTTACTTTCAGTCTGTGTGCGTCTTTTGATTTGAAGTAAGTTACTTGTAAGCAGTATATGTAAGGGTCTTATTTTCTCATCCATTCAGCTACCTATCTTTTGAATGGAGTCTTTAATCCATTTACATGTAAACTGGTTATTGATAGATATTTAGTTATTGTCATTTTATTACTCATTTTTTTTATCTTTTTTATTCTTTTCTTAAAGAAGTTTTTATAACATTTCTTGTAATAATGGTTTGATGATGACGGACTCCTTTAGCTTTTTCTAGTCTGGGAAGCTCTTTATCTGTCTTTCTATTCTAAATGATAGCTTTGCTGGGTAGGTTGTAAGTCTTTACTTTTAATCTCTTTAAATATTTCATGACAGTCTCTTCTGACCTGCAAAGTTTCTGTCAAAGAATTATCTGACAATCTTACAGGAACTCTCTCTTGTGTAACTAACTGCTTTTTTCTTGCTGCTTTTAAGATTCTCTCTTTGTCTTTAACCTTTGATATTTTAATTAGAATGTGTCTTAGTGTGGGCTTCTTGGAGTTCATCTTGTTTGGGACTCTCTGAGCTTCCTGGAATATATATCTATTTCCTTCACCAGGTTAGGGAAGTTTTCCATCATAATTTCTTAAAACAGGCTCTCTCTCTTGTCTTTCTGGTACCCCTATGATATGAATGTTGGCACTCTTGATGTTATCCCAGAGGCCCTTTAAACTATCATCATGTTTTTGGATTTTTTGTTGTTGTTGTCGCTGTTCCGATTGGGTGTTTTTGCTACCTGATCTTCCAAATTGCTGATATGATCCTGTGCTTCATATAATCTACTATCGATTCCCTCTAATGTATTCTTCATTTTATTTGTTATATTCTTCATTTCTGACTGGTCCTTTTCATTTTCTATCTCCATTTTTATGTTTCCTATCTCATCGTTGAAGTTTTCCCTGAGATCACTGAACAACCTTATAATCAGTGTTTTGAATATAACCAGATTCTGCATCTGGTAGATTGATTGCTTTTCTCTATTTGGTTTAGTTCTTTTTCTGGATTTTCGTTTTGTTCTTTCATTTAAGACATGTTTCTTTGCCTCCCCATTTTGGCTTCCTCCCTGTTTGTTTCTATGTATTAAGTAGACATACTGTGTCTCTAGGTCTTAATATAATAGCCTTATGTAGTAGGTATCTTGTGCATCCCAGTGGCACAATCTCTCTAGTCAGTTGAGCCAAGTACTAGAGGTGTATCCCTCATATGGGTTGTGTGTGCCTCCTGTTGTAGTTGAGCCTTGGTTACTGTTTGCACATCAATGCAAGGGATTAACCTTCAGGCTGAGTGGCAATGAGGACTGCAGTAACTACAGTGGGGGAGCTGTTATGCAGGGCTGACCCTATGTAGCAAGATCACTTTAGCGGCTCTGGTGCCTGTCCAGTCTGCTCTTTGGGTGTGTCATCTTTGGATCCAACCGTGGGTGGTGCTCAGGCTGGTTCCAGAGTGGGCCACCAAGCATGCTAATGCCAGAGCCTTCTGGGAAGGGCCCACCACAGAACAAGTTTGGCCACAGTCAGTACCCTGCCCAGGGCCACCTGGCATGAGCCGCTGAACAATCTATAGATGGTTGCCACCCAGACTGAGCTTGGAGTGCCTCAGGAAGCTGAACCATGGACCACAAGCTGGCTGTCTCTAGTGCCCAGTATGGGGCTGTTCAGCAAGAGATACAGGGCGTGCCTGGGCCAGATGCTACTTTTGCAAACCTTTGAGAGATTTTCAGAAAGTCTGCAACATGAGCCAAGTGATGTTGTTTGTATGGAAAAGCCACTGGAAGCATCTTGGGTAGGCCCACGAGTTGGGAAGGGAAATCATTATTTAGCCAGGTTAATGGAGACTCAGCTATGTGGCTTCCTACTCTGCATATCAGGAGGTGGGAGGGCTCAACAAAGGAACGATGGATCCCACCAGCATTTCTGTCTGAGAGAAAGTTACACTTTCAGCCCTCTTCTGAAGTCAGACAATTCGGTGGTTCTCTGTGTGCCTCTGGTGCCCTTTAAGCAGCTGCCCCAGTGCTGGAGCTCAGTGCAAATGTGTCAGCAAGTAAGTCTGAATGGGCCCTTTGAGAAAAATGCTTATGACTCCAGCAGCTCTCGGTCTCATTCAGCCACAATCTCTACCAGTTTTCACAGTAAGAAGTTAAGGGGTCTCCTCTTCCTGGCCCTGGAACTCTGGACTGGGGAGCCTGGTGTGGGGTGGGACTCTTCGCTCTTCTGGGGGGACCTCTGCATTTGAAATATGCCTCTTGATTCTCAATTGCCACATATAGGTGTGGGACCAGCCCATTCTCTGTCATTCCAATCAGTTTCAAGGTGGTCTCTTCTGTATGTTCTTCGTGGTACGACTTCTGTTCAGCTAGACTTCAGGCGATTCTCAATAATGATTGTTCTGTAGTTTATTTGTAATTTTGAGGCAGTCATGAGAAGAGGCAAGTACAGTATTTATCCACTCCACCATCCTGAACACCTTTCCAGCACCATTTCTTGAAGAGTATTCTTCCTCCACCTGATAGCCTTAGCACTTTTGTCAAAAGTCAGTTTTCCATATTTGTGTGGGGTTATTTCTGGGTTCTCTATTCTGTTCCATTGATTTACTTGTCTATCCCAGCTACTAATATCACAGTCTTGGATTATTGTAGCTATATAGTAAATCTTAAAGTTGGGGAGAGTGATTTCGCCCACATTTTTTTTCTCTTTCAAAACTATTTTAACAATTAATTTTAAAATAAGATTGTCTATATCTACAAAAAAAATATTACTGGGATTTTGATAAGAATTGCATTAAAATTCATTAGACATCAAATTGATCACAGACTAATTTGGGGAGATTTAACATCTTTATTATGTTGAATCTTCCAATCTATGAATGTACTATCTTTCCATTTATTTAGGGCTTCTGTTATTGATTTGATTATCATTTTGTAGTTTTTGGCATACAGATTCATGTTTTCTTTAGCTAATATCTAAGTACTTTATTTTGTGTGTGTAATAGTAAATGATTTTAATAATAGTAAGTTTTAATATATAAATGTAATTGATTTTTGTATGTTGATCTTCTACGATGTAATTTTATTGGAGTCACTTATTACTACTGGGAGTTTTTTGTAGATTCCTTGGGACTTTCTATGTAATCATAATCTATCTGCAAATAGGGAAGGTTTAATTTATTTCTTTCTAATCTGTATGCCTTTTCTTTCCTTTTCTTATTTTATTGCACTAACTAGAACTTCCAATATTATGCTAGGTAGAAGTGGTAACAGCAAATAGCTTCCCTTTTTCACCATCTTAAGGAAAGCCATTCAGTCATTCACCATTAAGTATGTGTTAGTTGTGGGTTTTTGTAATTATACTTTATTAAGTTAAGGAAGTCATCTCTATTTCTAGTATGCTGAAGTAAATAAAGTTTTGATACACAATTATGACCAGACTGTAGAGGCCACTAACTACAAATTTATGGAATTTTAACGTGAATTAAAAAGAAAATAAAGAGTTGTTAAATGCTGTTGAGCAATGGATAAAGGAGTGTGAAAGAACTAGATTCAAGAAGGTTGATTCGAACAACGATTACAATGGTCTAGGTATGAGACTGAAAGTTTCTGAACGAGGTTAATATCTATGGAAGCAACAGAGAAGATGTGAGAGAGAGTGTAAGAACATTTAGGCTATGAACAGCAAGTAAGAAGCTGGTTTCAAATTTGCCTGAGTTGTTGAGCCTGAATGGTATTATGGTGTTAGTAAGTGCAGTGAAGTTACAAGAACTAGAGGAAACAATGATCACATTGTTTAGTGAGTAGAAGTAAAGAGGGAATTTAAGTGGAAAAAGTGAGCTATAAATGGAAATGCAGATTTATAATCATTTGTGAATTGCCAGTTCTTTTTTCTAAGGTGGTAGATTTAACATAAGGTTTACTAATAGTTTTTATGCTTTCTCTATATACATATAGTGAAATAGTTTATTTGTAATTATTTTTAAATAATTAAGGAACATATTAGATTGAACTACACAATCAAACTATATGAAATTACCCATATCTATCTATTTTGGTGAACAATTTTTTTGTGGTTAAATCTAATTTTAAAGATACATGATCCCTTATCTGAAACCTTTGGGTCAAATATATATATGAATTATAAAACATAGGTAATATATACATATAATTTACTTTAGTAAAGCTATAATGTATATATATGAAATATTTATTTCAACCCACAGCGGAATCTGGAACAGCACCTCAGGATCAAGCACACTAATATTTTTTAACAAAAAATTAATACGCACACTGAATGTAATAGATAAAGTCAGTAAATAACCTCACTTCAATCCAGAACAAATTTTGCTATCAAATGGGTTGAGGAAAAAATGAGAAAAAGAATAGTTCTTATCTCCTAGAGATATTAAGAGGCTTAAAAAAAATCTCTGGTAAAAATAAAAATAAAAAAGTAAATAATTCGCATTTTGACTTTGCAACTGTAGAAAAGAGTTGTGGATTCGTATAGGCTGTCTTGTGCTATAAATTTTTGTTTATTTTTAAATGTGCCTATTTTGCCCTGCACTTACATACTTAAATACCTTATTTGCATTTTACTTTCTTAATGAACTAAGGTTTTAATGAAGAGCATAAAGCTAGATCATTTTGTTTTCTTTGTGCTGGAATAATCAAATGTTATTGCTTGGTTAAACAATTCAAAATCAGAAATCATGACCTACAATATCCGTACTGAGAGAACTATTGTAGCAGTGAGCAATGCAGCTGTACACACTTGTAATTCAAAGGCACTGAGGCAAAAACTGTCAAAACATTACTAAAATTGACAAGGATATATGGTTCATTAGTCTGTGAACTGATGCATTATAAACCATTTGGTAATGAGCTTAATAATTTGAATAAAGTTGCATGTTTATGAAGAAAAATACTGTACTTGCTTTTATAATTAAATTTCAAATCATGCCTAGAAGAAAGGTAAATACAATTGTGAGCATTTATCATGAGGTTAAACCTAATGCCTATCATAACAAAATAATCAATAATCAAATTTGAAATACCATTGTTTTAATTGAAAATGTCTTACTATTTTCTTAGTATTGACTTTTAAGACTTAACAGTGTCAGTAAGCCAATTCTTTGTTCATTAACATGGAATTAACTTATAAATGATTCAACATTCAAAACAGTTCAATAAGACAGAAAATAATGGCTCACCAGTAGTTGGAAATACGCTGCATCTCCTAGAGATATTTTTTCTGACTTCTGAAATCCATTCATGCATATAAAATATTTTTATTATTTATAGTTGACATTGTTATTCTAACAAGAGGGCTGTTCTAAAGTTCCTTACCCAGTAAAAATTCTGCATGAGGTATTATTTATAGTCCCTTACCTCATTTCATTTTTAACATGATGATTTCATGGTTGTGTGGGAAGCAATGAACATGTGTAACAATATATTGTAACTTACTAGTCCAGAAAATTTTATCTGGAGGTGGAGTGCCAACATAAACCTAAGATGTGTGGAAGTGTCTCAGAGGTTGGACAGTTGGTGATGAAAATAGATATTGCACCAGGGAAGAGTGATAAGGCTCTTGCCAAATTATTGCCTTTATTAACAGAGAAAGTAGACTGTGTTCCATCAAGCTTGTTAATTACTCTAGGGGAACTTATTAGTAAAAGCAACAATGATAATACGTGATCATTGTTTTAATAAAATTTTATGAGGGGAGATAAAATCATACAAGAAGTACATAATTTGTAGAGATGGGAGAGAAAACAGCTCAGTAAAGAAAAACTTCTTTTGTTTTCAGCTGATTTTTTTTTCATTTTGCCACAAATTGGCCATCATTAAGTAAGGAAGAAAGAGAGGTGCATGGCATAAAGACCAATAAGTACAATCTTTCCCAATCTGAAGAATTATGACAAGATGAGAAGTTTGACTGTGGTTATTTGCAGAAGAGATTTAGAAGAAATAAAGAAAAAAAAAAGAAACTGTTTAAGTTGTTAGGAGATTTTTATTGTTAAAGCAAACATAAAACCTGCCTGAAAAAAGACTCTGATTTCTCTACCTCTAAAGCAATCCCAGCCTCTAAAACTACACCAGCAGAATGCAGACTGAAAAATATGGTTATGCAGAGCATGAAGACTAGGACAACATTCTCTCAGAAGGGGAAACAAGGTAGAGGGAACCAGAATTTGTTGATGTACCTGAAGAGCAGGATATAGTCACTTTAGACCAGGAACCTATGTCTAAATTGTTCCACGGGAGAAAAATAAACTTTTTGAGCCAGTATTTTGTAGAAGTTGGTCTTTTTCTTATAACTACATATTCTGTACCCCAATGGTGAAAAATAAAATTGCCAGATTGTATTACATAGTTTGTTTAAGGTGGTATATGTATTATAAAGTGGATAGATTAAGGAGATCATAGTAATTAATTAAAACGGGGGGGGGAGGATACCTGCTAACTAAAAAAGAATTGATTGTGGCAGACTAATGCTTCCAAGGATAAACTAAAAATTTGAATGAATGAATGAATGAATGAATGAGGCATTTGAGAGCTGCCTCCTTGAAAGAACAAGATCACATAGTAGGGAGAACCATTCTATTTGGAGTATTTGCTGCTTTTAGGTGCTAGGCAAAAGGCAGAGAATCTGAGTCACTCATGAAAGAGATCAATATCTGATTTTAAAACCAGCAGAGGTTTTGGCAATTTGTTAGTAAAAGTCTTCAAAAAAGAAACACTTGAGCAACCAGAAACTCTGAAAATGGAGGGGCAGAAAATTGAAATTGATATTTGACCTGTTTCCTCATTAAGACATTTATAAAATTTAAAAGTTATTCAGAACAAGAGGCTGAGAAATTAAAGAAAGCTTTGGAAAGCAGAGCAGAAACCTCTCTCACTTAGGATATAGAAAGCTGAAAGAATGTCACTCATAATGAAAACCCAGATTATCTGCAAAACCATGGCTTTTCTTGAACCATTCAGAAAATGAGGTCACAAACCAAGCCATCTGAAATCTAAAGAACGTAAGAGGATCTTCCTGAAAGAGACAGAGCTTGACCACTAGATTACCTTATAGTAGAACATGAAAGATGAGCCAGGTATACAAATGAGTAAGAAGAATTCAGGTTAAAATTTAACTAATTGCTAAAATCTGAGTGTTGGCTAGCATGAGAATATAAAACCCAGGGCTTCACAGACAGAAGGGGAGATTGGACCACGTATATGTTCATCTCCATGGACCTCTCTCAGGCTCTTACAAGAAAGACCATGGGCAAGGCAGTGGGTACAGTACTGGAGAAGAGGAAAGACTGTAACTGCAGGGGAGGCACAAAATCTAACTCAGATTGTTCTCTCCTAAATAACAACTATTTAAGCTCTTAGAGGGAACTACTGCCCCCAGGGAATAGATGAACCCATTGTGGCTGGAGAGTGGCTAAAAGGAATCAAACCTTCTTCCGCTCAAGGAGGGACAGGAACAATCCTGAGCCGAGACCATTAGAGGTCTCCCGCTATTGGTTCGCTGAGAAAGGCCCATCCCCAAGACTCTGGTACACCGACCCTAAGACTAAGGTTGTTTTGGGACAACAGAAAACACCCCCAACCCAACAACCAGACCATCAGCACTGAGTTAAAGGCAATAGCAGTCTCGCACATGGCAAATGTGGAAGAATTTGCACTTATAGAGAACCAATAACATAGCTACATCAAAATGCAAACCCAGTTCAACTCCTGGCTCTACTGACTCAACCCTCTTCCCCTACTAATGGCTTAGCATAAGGAGTATAACAATTTTCATGCATAAATACTGTTTACCTGGTTTGCTACCCAATATATATTGTTCAGCACTGACACACTAAAGGGAAAAAAAAAAAGGAGAAACAATCCACCGTCAAAAGAGAAAGCAATGAGAGTACCAAACTCAGACATGGCACAGATGTTGGACCAGTGTTGAAAATATATATCAGTAATATGTAAAAGCCTCTAGTACAAAAATTGATCAAAAGAAATGGATAGGGACTTTCAACACACAAATTTCAGTAAGATATATTTAAAAACAAAAACAACAAGCAAACATAAACAACCAGACATGTCATATCTAAACTGTTGAAAAGCAAAGCTAAATAAAAATCCATCACATATCAAAAAGTGATAAGAATTACAGCAAATTTCTTGTCAGATGTTCTACAACCTAGATGACCATGAGGGTTAAAAGGGCTATAGTTATGATAAAAACTGTCATCTCGGAATTCTATACCTGGTGAAAATGGGTTTCAAAATGAAGGAGAAATAAAGCCTTTTTAGATTAAAAACTAGAGAATTCATTACCAGCAGACCTGGTATATAAAAAAGATTTAAGGAAAGTATCAAGCATATCAATATACCAGAGAAAAACTTGGATCTATACAAACCTATGTATAGCTCTAGATAAATTTCGAATGACTGTAAATATAAAAGGTTGTTCCTCATTTTTAATTACTCTTATGGCTGTCTAAAGCCAAAAGAATAGCAGCATATTGTGAGTTTATGGCATATGAATGTAAGATAAATGACAATAGCCAAAAAAAGCCATTTCTGTTAAAAAAAAAACTCTCAACCAGCTAGGAATAGAAAGAGTATCAAGAAACGACACACTGCTACCTCTGCATCTACTGTGAAAGTCTGAATACTTCTTCCCTAACATCAGGCACAGAGAAGGAAATCTGGTCCCATCACTTCTATTCAAGAAGCATTTCTTTGCCAGCATAACAAAGTAATTAAAAGAAATAAAAGTCATACATATTTGAGAAGAAACAAAACTGTCTCTATTCTTGCATGACATGATTTTCTAGGTAGAAAATCCCCAATAATCTGTAAAATGCTTCCAGAACCAGTGAGTTAAGCAGGGTTACAGTATGCTAGGTCAATATACTAGCAATAAACAATTGGAAATTGAAATGAAAATTAGTAGCTTTTTTCTCAGGTATCAAAATACGAAATGTGTAGATATAAAGTTTACAAAATGCCTTCAGGATCAGTATGGTGAAATCTCAAACACTGTTGAAAGAAACCATAGAAAACCTAAATTAATAGAAAGAAAGGTTGTATTTATGGAATACAACTCAATATTTAGATATCAGTTCATCTCAGGTTTATACATTAGATATAATCTCAGTCAAAATTTCAGCAGGATATTTTGTGGAAATTAATAAGTTGAACTAAAATGTATATGGAAAGGCAAAGGAAATATAATAACCAAAACAATTTTTAAAAAGAACGAAGTTCACAGACTCATACTACCTGATTTCAAGACATATAATAAAGCTACAGTAATCAAGAGAGCTTGGTATTGGCATAAGTTCAACAAATAGATCAGTGGAACAGAGCAGAAAGCCCAGAAACAGCCCAAATTTATATGGTCAAACAATTTTTTATAACATGCAAAAAAAAACCAGTACAATGGGAAAGAGATATTTTCAACAAATGGTGTTGGAATAAGTAGATATCTATATGGGGTAGAAAGGGAGGGACCTTGATGTCTACCTCATACCATACACAGAAATTAATTTCAGATTAAGCATAGATCAAAACATAAAGGCAGTAATTATGATGCTTCTAGAAGAAAACATATGCAAATACTTTCAAGGCTTTCTGTAGGCAAAATTTTCTTAGGACATGCAATACAGTACACAGAGGACAAGTTTAATAAATTAGACCTATCACTTAAAATTGTCTCATTATCAAAAAAAAAAAACCAACAGATGTGCTGTTCAATTTCTAAAGGCAATATCATTATCTTATAAAATCAACATTTCGACTGAACAGTTGAACGGAAGGAAATTTTATTGATTTTAATTTTTTAATCACTTTATTCAGGTACATTAACTCAGTAATTTTCCGAGGGTCTTTAAACCAACTCCATCAACTACATGACCCAATTCCCTGGGTTCCAGACGGTACTGCTGAAACAGTCTCGATGGTTCAGCCTGGAGGTCCACACTTTAGCTAACATCTCAGGTGATTCCTATTATGTATTAATTTGAAATTCTTTAGATAAAATCCATATTCTACAGGCCAGTTGAATTTACTTTGATCGTCTCTGCCAAACCGTGAGACTGACCTTATAATGTGGTTCTTGCTTCCATCCTCTTCCTTTTGTATCATCATACTCTCTTTCCTTACTTCTGTGGCCTGTCGTGCACTCTCTCTGTATCTCGTTAGCCCTGTAACCCCATCTTCTTCATGTAATCACTCGTTCCCTTGCTCCTTCTTTTGTAAATGCTCGTTGAGTTGTACTGCAAATAAAATAAATATCAACACCATTGCTGACATGATTATTCCAAATATGTTCATTTTCATCTATTCTGTAAGAACAACAATAACAAACAAAATTACCCTCTCTGGATCACTCCACATAAAGCCTGGAGTAGAGAGCTGTCAACAACAATCCCTTCTCACACTCAGCTCACACTTCTGCCTGAATCATCATAAACATTCTGTATTCAGTTTTTCTAATGAAAGATGTACTGAATACGGCAATAACGCACTCACATAAATCTGACCTCTTATGAAGTAATTTCAGGTATCTATCTTATGGTTTTCTTCCCAGAAACACGGGGCTGAGTGAAATCATTATTTATAGATAAGGAAAGGGAGTCGCAGAGAAATTAAAAATTAGAAATGACTATTTCCTGCCACCTACTATTCAAGTGGTGTAACTAGACTAGTAGACTGGGAGATGGAAGAAGCAATGCTTGATATTTGGTGCTCCAATCCTTTCAATACACTGTCTCTTAGGCTTCTGTGACAGATTGTCTCCTTCAGAGCTGCTCTTGATTCTTAATTGGCTTGAGTTCATTTATAAGAGTATTAGAATCGGACATGCAACTATTTTATTTGTTAGTACTTTTGTGAAGAATCTACATGGAAATGAGATGTCATAATGTGAGGTCAATTGGGCAGAGAATGTATATTGTGACATTATTCTTGCACTTTATTAACAAATATTATTTTCGATATTGGAATAGTTTTCTTGGTCTCCAACTTATCCAATCATGGTCTTCATGCCGAATATAACCAGTATCTTTATCTAAAATCCAACACAAAAACTCTTATACTAAAACAATAATGTCAAAGAAAGAATACTCAGAGAATTCACTGTGATATTAACAAAGAAAACCCATTGCAAGAAAATAGGCTCTTTTTTAACTCAAATGTCCAAAGGAAAACATATCCTTGTTTGTAACTACTGTCTTGTGTGCAGATAATAACCCAAGGGCATATAGATCATACAGAATTTTGTTTTTAAGATAATTTTAACCCTGGAATCTTTATTTGTTGCTCCTGTACATGAGACAGCAGCTTCAAATCTTAGATAACGCGAACTAAGCGCCTTACATAAAAGGACAGGTGTTTCCGCCTCCCTGTTAATGGCTCTCTAAGTGTGGATGATGATGATCCTTATCAGTCATTACTAAATTTACTTCACAGAAATTAAGAATTAAATTACAGTTTCAAGGCTCATTAGGTCTTGTTAAATTTGTTGAATTGCCCACATGTGTAGGTCCTGTCCTCCATGGGGCATCTGTAAAGCAGGTGTTTTAATTCATTGGAAGTTTGCTACATTCTAGTCTTCCCAAAGGTTATTATACAATTGTGTTTGAAATTCCAGGTTGGCTTCTTATATTTGAAGATCGGGCTTCAAATAGTCATATTTGACTATCAAGTTTTGCATAAATAGGAATAATATGGAAATGGTCTCTTATGAGAACTTTTGAAAAGGAGTATTGAATGTGAAATTCAAGGACAGAGTAGGGACTGCATTCCACACTTAATGTCTTTCTCACTTGTCTAGATATTTCGATGCCAAATAATTCACATGCAAGTGCAAGTGGAAAGATCTTTTAGATTATTATCCACGCCTATGGGGCTGTGTCTTCTAAGGCACTCAGAGTACAACTCATTTCTCTTTGTTTGAATGCAGGGCATATTAAACCAGATAAAAATTACTATTGCTGTCTAAGTCCTTTTTGCCCTATTGTCCATTTACTTTCTCTTTGGCATGAGGAAAATGCCAGACAATGTCACCTTCAATTTAATGTTCTCTTTTGAAAACTTAAACCAAATCAAACAAACTGTATATTTTTGGGTACAAAAAAAGAACTAGATTAAGGAGCGGATCAAATAACTGTCTGGGCTTTAAAACAAATGTTTATATTTGTAAATCGGCCACTTTAATATGACTAGAGAATCATGTAGTATTTGGAAGATCAATCAATATACCTGATCTGTTATCTAATAATATCATGAGATCCTGTAGTTTGTGATAAACTTACAATGGAATTTCAGAAGCAGCATGAACTCTCACAATAAGTGTCTTACAGAGGTATCCTGAGGTGGTACAGTGTCATAGAAAGAAAGAGAAGAAATTGAGGATGCATTTCAGCTTCTTTAATCCGATTCTAGTTTTCTCTCCACCAGAAAATAGTGCCTGAATTTAGGAATAAGAAGAAAACCTTACTTGACATTAATGATGATGATGATGATGATGATGATGATAACAATAATTAACCTGAAGCCAGTGGCAACTATAAAATTACTTAACTGTTTATCATCCTCGTGTACAGTGTATCAGTAATTTTTCTTAGACCCACAAACTGATAATAGGAAATTTTGTAAAATAAATGTATTTTTTTGGTCAAAAGCAGAGCTTGTAGCAAATTTTCTCAAGAGGCTAATGCTCAACATCCACCTTTAATCACTGGGAGATTAGCACAGCAGTGTCTCTTGTCATATGGCTACACATCCACACTCTCAAGGCAAATCAGTATTCAAATTCTTGAAGAGTTTCAAAAAAAAAAACTATTTACAGTTGTGTCACTGTAACAAAGACTACTGAGTTTCCTAAATTATTTATACCTTTCCACATAGTGACTGAACTAAATAATAGAAATGCTAATCCTTGATACCCTCTCGATACAACCCAAAAAGGCCACTAGAATAAGATAACTGGTCTAATAATTTATGAGAGCATAAAGACTGGCAATTCAGAATATAAGCTTTAAAGTTGAGCTATAGTTCAATTGCAGATGTACCACTTTTCTCAATATTTGGGTTCTGAACATTTTAAAAATCAAGTGCAAGTGAAAAGATTTTTATCTTTGCGGGACCTTGAGGAATCTCCTACCTGAATGTAAAATAAAAGGGATGATATCGAGTAAACAAGTCGGGGACCTCTTCTGAGGGGGAAATAGGATTGCGCTCACCACCTGATAAGCATAGGACATGGCATAGATTAAGCCCTCAAAAAATATGAACTGTTATTATTATGGTCATTGATATAACTATTGTTAAAAGTTACTCAAATCATCATAAATGTTACATAAACAGAATTCCGAACCATTAAAACCTCAAATATAATTACAGTTAAAACATACAAAAACAACGTTAATCAGTAGACTACTTTATTCTTTTTTTTAATTAAGTTTATTGGGGTAACATTGGCTAATATAATTATATAATTTTCAGGTGTACATTATAGTTTGACATCTATATATTCTATTGTGTGATTACCACCCAAAGTCCAGTTTCCTTCAGCTACCATATAGTTGATCCCCTTTACCCACTTCACTCTGCCCCAACTCCCTATATTTGACCCCCTTTACCTTGTTTACCGCTCCCCTCCTTCCCCACCCCCTACCCTCTGGTAGCCACTAGTCCATTGTCCATGTCCCTAAGTCTCTGTTTGTCCTATTCATTTGTTCTTAATAGACAAAAGGATAACTTTAAAACTTAACGTTTTAGAATTTTAAGGGGATGGCCTAATCTTAAATTAGTGCAGCTACAATGGAAAAGAGCATAGAAATTCCTCAAAAAATTAAAAATTAAAATTGCCATATGATCTGGCAATTTCTTCAGGGTATTTATCTCTAGAAAACAAAAATGCTGATTCAAAAAGATATCTGCACCCCTGTGTGCATTGCAGTGCTATTTATAATGGCCAATATATAGATGCAGCTTAAGTGTCCATTGATGTATGAGTGGATGAAGAAGATGTGATACCTATATACAACGGAATATTACTCAGCAATAAAAAAAGAATGAAATCTTGCCATTTGTGAAAAAAGTGTGGACCTAGATGGTATTATGCTAAATTAAATAAGTCAGATGAAGACAAATACTGTATGATCTCACTTTCATGTAGACTCTAAAAAAACAAAATGAATGAATAAACAAAACAAAACAGAAACAAACTCATAGATATAAAGAATAAACTGTTACCAAAGGTGAGGAGGTCGGGAGATGCAAATAAAAAGAAAAACAGCAGTATGGTACTGGCACAAAAACAGACAAAAATAAATTAATAAAGTACTTTTTAAAATGCTTTCAAGTTTCAAGATACTCTAAATATTCCAGAAAATTCTTTCAAGATTCTTTGCTAATTTTTAGTCTCATGTCAGAAGCAAACTTTTTACATACAATAATTCACAGCATATTTTGCAAATGACAATAAGGAATTTGTCACTTTGATTAAAAAGCACTAATTCAGAGGAAACTATAGACTTTTTCAAAAGACCAATATATTTTAAAATGTCAGCCTGGCTTCTCTCTCGCTCTTTCCTTTTTTTAATTCAGTGGATGCATTTTCTAAGCAGTATTATTGTACCCTCTATTATTTTCTTTATTAAGGCAGCAAAGAAACCAAAATAGAAGCCTTATAAAATTAATAATTAAATATTGCCTTAAGATGCAATAATTTTGCTGATGAAACATTTTTTTCCTTGAGGTCAGTTAAGATTCAAAACCGATAATCAAGTGGGATTATAGCACATAATAACCAGGTTTTAAAAAATGCATTTAAATTCACTTCATATCTCTTCCTGAAAAATTACCAAAGTATACATCATTTATAAAATATCATTATGTGATATTCTATACATAACAATACATTTTAAATTTCAAATTTTTGTACAGCTTTCCTTTTGCAAAATGTTTCCTAAATAACAACCTGAGAAATTAAAGATTATAACAGAATAACCCACATTAGCAAGTGACTCAATAATATATTACCACAGATTGACTAGTAATGCATTTTTATTCATAATTTAAATATAGGCAATTCAAATAGAAAAATAGATGTACAACTACCACAATTAATTGAAGAACATAAAATCACGTGTAAAGAGATTTTAATATCTTCCATTTGTTTTCCTATAAATTAAATGATCTATTTCTTCCATAGTTTTACAATATTGAAGTACTTTTCATACCTAAATCACACAAGTTACCTCTCTTTTTTACAAAAACAAAAGTAAAAGATGTTTGTGTTTCTATAGAAGAATCAGAAAATTATCAATTATATCTTGTTTACAATGGTGTGTTTGTCTGATAATTTAATTATTTTCCATTATAAAGAGCTCATGAATCTTTGTGTGTTTGAATAAATATATCAAATTATATCATCTATCTGCCTGCTGTAAAGTCTTTAAAAACACAATTACATTGCCCTACTTTCTTATTCTTTACAGGCAACAGCGTCTCATGCTTCAAATAAGTAGTGAACTGCTATAAACATAACATAGATTTCTTCTAAATTTCCCAATTTATTTTTAAAACCCTGAGTATATAAACGTTTCATCACAAGTTTTTAGGATATTTTTCAGAGAAACTGTAAAACAAACATACAAACATATCAATTATATTTGTGTAAGTTTTCATTTTTCTTAATTCCTATAACTTTTGTTTACAATTTTCTTGATCATTTTTAAATCAGTTTTTAAAAATATTTCTACGACTTCTTGAGGTTCTGGTTCAAAATTTAAAAATATGTCACAATTTTTCATTATTTTTTCCAGATTAATTGTACCACAACTTTCATCCCTAGAAAGTGTCGTTTGAAGACTGTTCCAAAGTGAATGGGAGTCTAGTGGGAACTGTTTTGTCACTTAGGTTTAGTTAATATCACCTGATGGGATAAAAATGCAAAGGTTTCCTGTAAATGGTCCCAAGACATTGATTTGAAATATAAATTCCGTTGTAGTTTAGATTCTAAACGTCTTAAAGAATATTTCCTAAAATTCCCGTCAAAAAATAGCAACCTCAGTCATTTTTTTCCCAGGATTCGGAGATTTAATCTGGAGAGGTCTTACATGGGAAATACTTTGACCTAATTAAGAAAAATATCTTGATACTAAGGGAATGGACTAATTAACTCTCACAGGCTTTCACTGACTCTTTGTAGTATGTGGGAATGTGATTGAGCCACCACGCTAATCTTTCCACTATCAAAAACACAGAAACTACCAAATTAAAATCTCAGTATAAACCTCTGCAATATTTGGGTTTTGTTCTTGCAGAATATATGATGATAAACAGATTTGGAATTATTGTTAATTTATATTTTGACATAAGATTAATTATTAGTACCATTGGAAAGTTCCAATCTTTAAGAGAAAATTTAGGAACAGGCTCTATCTCCCTTTTATTCCCTGTCCTACTAGACTTTTATATTTTTAGTTTACGCTGACCCTCTACTGTTGTTTCCTATTCTATTCAGGTGATGTGTTTAGCCGGCCAATATAACCCGTTAACACACTGAATTCCCTAGCAGTGAGTGATTCAGTAGCTGTCATAGTAATCAGCATGGAAATACCTAAATGCTATAGATGGCTTCCTATTGATTGCTATAAAAACATACAAATAAAATGTGAACTCCAAGAATCTATTTACAGTCATAGACGTAATCTTTAAATACAGTGCGCTGATTTTCAGCCGCTTGAGCTGTTCCTTTTTTTCAAGGATGTCCATTACACAGCAACCTTGTAATAAAGCTTACAATTGCAGAGTATTTGAGGAACACTTATCCTTGAATAATAATAAAAAATTAACACTTTCTTGATAATAAATTCAAAAGCCTACTTGACCCGGTCTTACTTTATATCAGTGTTATATTCTACTGCATAGTCAATGTTTGTATGACAAATCACCATTTTGGAGGCACGGTGACAAAGTGAAAAATCCACTGGAGGTGTATGTCTTATACTGAATTTCTTTTCTGACACTTCCAAGCTATGCATGTGTCCTTAGTATATCTCAATTGCTTTGAGTCTCAGTTTTTCTTATCTGTAATATGGAAATACTTGTTCTTTTTATTCCACAGTTATAACACTCAGAGAATTTCAGAATTCCATGACAACTCAAAGGTCATTGACTCAAATATCTTCATTTTAAATTTGGAAACTGAAGGCCAATATCTGAGTTCAACCGTGGTCTTGTATCTTGCATGAAAATTGTTCCCGACAGAGAAGGAACAGGATGGCATTCACAATTTAATAACTGGTCAAGCAGGGGAACCCATCAGGCAAAATTAATGATGGGCTAATTAGAATACATGATCACTCTAAACAACTGACTCTGCCTCTCCTGGTATGTATGTACTGGTTGTGTAATGTGCTAGTTTTCCAGGGCTTCTATAACAAAATATCACAATCTTAGCGGCTTAAACAATAGAGACTTATTGTCTCAAAGTTCTGGAGGCTAGAAGTCCAAGATCAAAGTGTCAGCAGGTGTTGGTACCATCTGACAGCAGAGAGGAAGAATTTGTTCCATGACTCGCCCCAGCTTCTGGTACTTTGCTGGGGATTTTTGGCATTGCTTGGTTTGTGAAAAAATCCAAATAAGGTCATATTCTGAAGTACTGGGAGTTTGAACTTCAACATAAATTTAGGGAACATATTACAAGCCCTAATAAGTAGAATAGACATATAGTATACAAGGATGTTACAGAGTGAATTACCGATATGCCATTGGTAAACTTAAATGCTCTCTGAAATTTTCAGTAATTTCTCTCTCACAGTGTCATTGATTTTCCAATATTTTTTCTCTAGAAAAGTATATAAAAAATGTTACTTAGAAATAAATTGATATGTATTTTCAAACTGTTTATAATAATAATAAAATTGATGTCATTATGACCAAAACTTAGAAATCTATCAGAAGCTATGAAAAAAACAAAACAAAACCAGTTTTAGTAGCTTCTAACATAGTACACATGCCAGTAAATTAATCCTTATTCCTTAACATAAGCAGTCAATAAAATGAATATATTAAACGAGGATTGCATTCATCAGTTTGACAGGAATTTGAACTGCTAAATATTTCTCAAGGTTTAGCAATAACACCAATTCAGAAAGAAACAAAGATAATGCAATCAAATCTCAGACTGACACCAAACCATGTTATATGCATACATACATAGATATTTACCTGAACACTGTAAGAAGTGAGGCTTGTATCCTGCATTCCCACCTAGAGAACACTCTAATTCAAGCTCATAAAAACACTCTTGGCCAGCCTAGTTCAGACTTTCAGAAGACACAGTAAATGCAAACACAAGGTCTTAATGCCAATGCTGAGCTTTCCACAGTGCAAAGCTGAGTCGTATTTTATTTCCTTGAACTTTATGAGGGAAACACATTATAAATGTGAAGTAATAGAAAAGCCTCATTCTTTCATGCTGTGGCTGTGGACATTTGGTGAGAGCAAAGAGCTTGGGGCATAGTTTTATTGAGGGGCTATATTTCATCACGATATCCTTCCACTCTAGCTTATAAGAGTAAATACAGTGGAACTCATTTAAGAATCTCTTGAAGACTGTCTTTGGAGAGAAAGAGAGTTCTAGTTTACCAATAGTGCCATTGGCTTTTTTCTTTGTTAGCATTTTTCCATTGAATAAGTAACGACCACTTCTTATGATCACAGGACATTTGAACTTTGGGAATAACACTAACTCCTTCAGTCCATTGGAGAATCCAAATGCGTCGCTCTAAAGTCATTGTAGAATTTCTTTTTGCCTCCACTATTTGTCATATTTTATCAACAAGTGGTATCTTTCACACCGTTTATATCTTCAGATAATCATTTTAACACTTTTCTTGTTGGCATCTTTTACTTATAACTTATTTCATTAATAACTTTAGGAAGCCTTTTGTTCTGACTTCATAAAACAAAACTCTTCATTCAGATTTTATTGGAACTTACAGAACAAGGATTTGGGAACAGAGAAAAGCACTGAAGTAATGGTCTGAGCTATACTTACGGGTTCAACTAAGGGAAATCTCAGGTGTATGTGAATTCACTCTATTGAAGCAGTTGCCTAGAATTAGACTCCCAGATGTAGTAATGCTATACTATAACATGACACGAGCTACAGTAAAGGCCATGTTAGTATGTTACAACACACTTGAAAGGGATAGGAGGGAGGAAAACTGGGCTATGCTTCATTTAGAGAAATAATAGTATATTAGTATATACTAACATCGGCGCCAGGGTGGTGTGAAATCCGGAGCCACCCCAGTGGGATAGAGAAGGAGGAGCAGGTGGATAGTGGATGGTGGCGTCGTGTGTTATTGTCCCTTGGTTCCTCCCCATCAACGCAGCAAAGAATCAAAGGTCGGTGAGATTTAGAAAAAGTAAAATTTATTGAAAGTACATTTTAGAAGGAGATGGGCCACACTAAGGAAGGCTGCAGCCCTGTGGGATCTGGGAGGTGAGGAGATGAGACAGTATGCCCCACGGGAGGAGCAGGTTTCCAGCCAGGAGAGCTGGCAGAAATGGGAAGGGCTGTGATAGGAGGCCCTGGATATCGTATGTGAGGTCACCTTGACTGACAGTTGGCTGCTATATAACTCTTTGCTTACGTAGTGTGCGTGTACTTACCCAGAACTCAGCCAGTTATAATGAGAATCATGAACTTTTAAGCAGAGTCATGATATTATAATGATGGTAGAACAAGGCCGAAGTCATGGGCCGTACTTACTGCGCATGTGTTTATAGCTGCAGCTTTTATGGCCTTTGTGCTCTAGGATTTGGGGTAATCTATAACCCTAAAAGGGAGATCTTTCTGGGAGGTGCTAAAGGAAAGTCTTCAAGGGAAGTTTCTGTGGTTATAGAGCTGGGCTTTGGCTCCTGTCACTTATGCCTGACTAACTACCTAATACTAATATCTACTAATTATACTAATATTAAATAGTATATTATATAGTATACATAATAGTATGTTTAGAAATAATAGTATATTATAGCTAACATGTACTTGATATACAGAATGTATCAGGTACTGTGCAGAGTGCTTTCTATAGATGACCATAGTAATAGTCATAACAATCTCGCATAGACGATATTGTCCCCATTTTTTAGAAGAGAAAACTAAAGTTCAAAAAGGAAGTAAAAATCATCTTTTGATCTTCTGCATAGATTCAGTTTGTATTTTTTAAAAAGTCAAGAGCTTCCATAAGACAGATTCATATTTAGAAGGGGGGAAAAAAGCCATTTTTCTTTACCTTTAGTGGTAGAAAGAGGGGGCATTTCGTTCAGCCGATTTGGTTTTATGCACTCTTATGCTCAAGTTGAAAAATATAAATGTTCGATAATAAAGAAATGATAACAGCCATGTTCCATTTTCCTTTTCTATCTTATTAGCTCCAGGTAGGTAATTTTACTGTGTATATAAATCATTAGTCTTCAGCAGCCACTCGGTTCTCTAGTTATTCTTAGGCTCCAAAGCAGTTTTATTTTGCTAAGAGCCATTCCGGGATATCTCCAGAGTGATGACAAGGGTGAGGGAGAATTCAAATTAGCTTCAAGGTACATTTACTTCTATTATTCAGAAATAATACCCGTATGACATACAGGCCATTCCCTAGTCAAATACTAATTCACAATTGCCCTGTATCAGTATAATCAGCATGTACTGCTAAATCTTTTCTGACTAGGTTTGATTTCAGTGATAGAAACTGAGCATTTTGGATGACTCCAACTTCCTTAGTAAAAAACAAAAACAACAGTTTTTCCTTATACTTTAAAAAGATAACCAAGAAAGGTTTTCAGGGAGGAACCCATAAAGAAAGTCTACATAATAAGCAAAATCCCACAAATAAAGCCAATGAAACACCAAAAGATCTTCAAGGGTTTAACTGATTTACTAAGGTACTTCAGTCAGAAAGTTATGGAAAGAAAATTAATTATAATCAATAGTCCTTGGGCAAGCCATTTAGAGTCTGGGCTTTTATTTCATGTATGGAGTCCTTGGCTTCCTGAGGTTTAATGTTAGTGTTTCCATAACATTCACGTTCCTACAAATGTACATTGCAAGTATTTATGACACAATTAATCCAGAATAGCTTTTTTTGAAGAAATAATGTAATAAGTAAATGGAATAAATAACGGAATAATTTTTGTTCAAGACTTTCTTGATCTTTGCCTATATTTGCTATATAAAGTGCATAGTTATAATGTGAAGTTAAGTTGGGAGAAATGAAATTCAATGGTCTTCTATTTCCCTCCCAGCTTTAGAAGTGTATATAATACTATAGTGCAAGCAAGAGCAAATAAATAATACAACTTCTGTGCCTGTCCCATAGTAGGCACTTGATAAGTATTTGTTGGATTGATGCTATAGCACCTAGTAGGTAAAACCTGGAAATAAAAATGACTAAAAGAAAGAAGATAAAGCACAGCATAAGCATAGGTAGGTAAGAATTGTCTCAAACTAGCCTCCAGTTTACGCCAGTTAGAAAAAGAATAGCTACCCCCACACTGGGGTAGTTCTCAATCTTTGGTGGTCTCTTAGCAGCCCCAGCTCCACTGGTAGATGGAAGCTCTTTCAAGAGTCGTACCTGATGTGCCTAGTTTTGTACATGATTTTTGTCTGATACATGGGTCAATCAGTTACATTTTTAGACTTCACATTAAAGAGCCCAGTGACTGGAGCATCCTTTGAACCTCTGAAATTTTGGCTGGGCTCGTGAAATTCTTCCCATATCTGGAGAGCTTGTTATCTCATGGGTGGAAAGAGGTGGGATGTGGGGTGTACTAGGCACTTAAGGGATGTGGCATTCTAGTGTCATGTCCTGTGGTCTCGACTACAGAATAGGAATGTCAAAGAGGTATAGATTAAAATGACATCATAGCTATCATCTGAATGACTTTAAGAATCTTCCCAAGAATTCAGGGTAAGCCTGAGCCAAGCCTGTGACAGACTTTCTGAGCCTTGTGTGAAGACAGAGTGGCCATGCTCCTGAGGCATCCATTCATTTTCTCCATCCTGACAATCTCGTCTGGCCCAGCGGGCATCCTCTCCTCCCCTCGTAGCACTCGTGTGCAGCACCAAGCATGTGTCCCACCTGAAAACAACTGGTGTTTGACCTGACATGTTTCTCTTCCTCATCCCACTCCTTTGGGAGGCATTAAATGGTCGTAACTTGAAATCTGCTGTATCTTGGAAAATTCCCTTTGAAGTTTTTTGGCTGTTCCACTGATGCTTACGGTTTGGATAAGGAGAAAAATATCCAATAATTAATAACCTGCCCCTCCTCTAAAAATTGCAGATCCTTCTCAGCAATTTCATGTCTTATTTCATAATTAAATTTTGATCTTGAAAATGAAGCTGCCATTTGTAGGTATCAATCAAATGACATTATATCTGCCTGAGCAAGATTAGAGATAACTCCTTACACAGAGATGACTTCTCCCATCCCTGCCCAACTTTTCCCCTTCTACCAACAAGATCCTTCCACACGCAAGGTTGCGTGCGTCTCCAAATCAGAAGAAAAATGAGAGACAAATAAGACTACAATAGAAGGAAAATACTCTTTCTTACTAATTCATATCTCTTTCGTTCCACAAAGTGCATAGAGCAGTGGCATACATATATAACAATGAATAAAATATCAAATTACATAATTTTTATTTTTGATATCTCACTACATGCCAGGCCTTGTGCTAAAGGTTTTACATTGTTTCCCATTTGATACCCAAAATGCACATTGAGGAAAATATTATCTATATTTTGTAAAAGAAAAACTAAAGCTATGATAAAGTAATCTACTTAAAATTACCCCAGCTAATTAATATAGGACCAAAGATTGAAATCTATTTTCACTGTTTTTGTTTTTGTTTTCAGTCAAGGCAACCCTTGGTTGACCTCACAGATTGCAAGGACCTTGTCAGCTTACAATCCCTTATTTTTTATTTTTCACGCCTATAGTACCTGATCCTCCTAGGTGGTCTCCCATCTAAGTTCTAGCCAGGCCTGACCCTGCTTAGCTTCTGAGATCAGACAGGATCGGGCTTGTTCAGGGTGGCATGGCCATAGTATTTCCATCGTTTTTAAAGGACATAACCTTGAACAGAATAAAACACTACTTTCTAATTTTAATTCTTAAGTATATACATTGAATGTCCTGGGAATAAGGCAAAACTTGGTCTACAAAATAGAATCTCTAGTTTGGCAAAGGTCTTTCTCTTAATAAAATTATATACATATAATTAAAACATAATGATTATGAAGTACTCCCAGCTGTTTTGGGGGGATAAAATGGAAGTTTTCCAGCTGTCTATTTTGTGATACCAGGGGGTTGAAGAGAAAATGAAAGGGTTCATAGAGATACTTAAATTGCTCTGGTGTCATTTTGCTATTTTCTCCATCACTCAGGGGAGCCGGGCTCTCAGGTAAGAGCTACACTTTGAATCTGGCCTGTCACCTCTTCAAGGAGAGAAGCCTTGCACTCAGGGCAACAAAACCTGCCCTTTTCATATTTTCATCATGCTTGCCTGTTCTGAGCACCCTCCTGATTCTTCATGAGCTTCATGGTTAATAAAGAAAGCTCAGGGCAACAATCGTCAAAGAAAGAGCTACAACCCTAGCCAGGCCAATCAGCCAAAGGAACTCGGAGCCAGCCAGCTCAGACTGGTGCCATCACATCTAAGAATGGTTCTGGGTGGAATCATCAGCTCTTAAGGAAAGGACAGACTTCACTCATCATCTTACTAATTTTTAATTAACATGGGAAGTAATTAACATGGGAGGAAACTGAGGACCCAAGAGCTTATATTAATGGTCTGTGAGACATTGCAGGTTTATATTCTAATCCTGAGTTTCTGAGCTCCACAAGCAAATGTTGTTTTCTACCATAGCACCTGCCTGAAACAGCCAAGTGTGAGCTAGGTTGGCAGAGTTTTTCATGAAAACACCCCCCCCCCCACACACACACACACACACATACACGCATACGCACCCCTACTAAACCATAGATTGCAGTGGGTAAGTACAGCATTTACTTACTGTTGTATCTTCAGCATAGTCTCAGACACCAAAATGTAGCTGGAAGTTAGACTCCAAAAAAGGGACCTCAATCCCTGGGATGTGAAGTTTTTCCTGTGCGTGTTTGGGAAGTGGCCACCCCTCCCTGCCATGATCAGAGGCAGGAATTTAATTCTTGTGCTTTCACCCCTGAAACTTATCCAACCTCCAGCTTACTGGGATCCAGGGCTGGGTTCAAAAACTTGCAGTTGCAACTGGATGAGCCAGGCAACCAGGGGCTTCCAGTCCTGATCTGTCACCTGAGCATTCTACCTGGCTTGATGGCCATATGCACTTGTAGTTTCCTTGGAACAGATTTTTGGGCTCAAACTGCTAGCAAGAGGTCACCTCCGTCTGGGGAGCTACCCATGGAGAACCTCTCTGTCGGGTAAACCCTTACTTCTCACCAACAGTTATCCCTAACCATATGACAAACATCAAGCAGTGTTAGGTAAACTGATAGGTTATTTGATTCTGAAAATTAGTGGCCTCACATATTTTTCAGACAGCTACATTCATGTTTGGTGTTTCAGTTAAATTGTAAGTGCTAAAAGTGCCACTGTTATTATTATTATTATTATTATTATTATTATTATTATATTATTATTTTTTTAATCTTCCTAGGAGTAAAACGTGTATCTAAATGTCTTTAATTCCTATGAATCCAAATGTGTTTTTACGAGGTACTATTTTATACAGCTCCGACTCATAATGTTTGACTTTGTTCAAAGATACCTTAGAGCAGTGGTTCTCAACCCTGGCTGTATATTAGAATAATCCGGGAGGTTTTAAAAATCCAGATGTTCAAGATACATCCTAGACTAATCAAATCAGCACTTCTTGAGATCAAGTCATCGATATTTTTTTAAACTTCTCAGGTGATTCCAGTGTGAAGCCGAGGTTGGAAAGTTCTGGGCGACTGGTGAAAGGGAAACATCAATATCATACACGTGCACGTGAGTTTCTTGCTAATAAAATAGAAAATTTAAAACTTGTTTCAGTTTTAAATTCATGTCACTTACAAATGTGCCTGTCACAGAGAAGCCAGTAACAATTTCCTTTTTGCTACAGGTAATCAATAGATTAAGTATACCCTTTTTAATGCTAACTTAGGGTATTTGCATTTTCTTGGTGGAGATCCAGTACCCGAATATTTTGGAATCGCCTTTATTTAAAGATTGCAACAAGGGAATTACCTCAAAATTTCACATAAATCAATTCTTGAATGCTATCTGCTATTATATGATACTGGGAAGCTGATTTAGATAAAAATAGATGCTAACCAATGGATTTGCTTGCGGCTTTTAAAAAGAAAGCATATATCAGCAACCACAAAGGCAGTATCATCAAATCATGAGAATTAATCAATTATTTCAGGGGGCTCTGATGCAGAGTCAAGTTTGAAGGCATGCTAAAGGCAATATATCCTATTTGGAACTAATTCAGGTTTTCTTCTCTGAAGTTATTGCTTCAGGTTGCACCACAAAGACTGGATTATTCATCAATTACTGAATCAAAAACCTGAAGTCCATGCTTTGTGTTAGGCCTTTTATATACGATGCTTGGAATTTAAATTAATAAATAAAGAAAAAGCATTTCTATTTTACATAAAACGCTTAGAATCTAGCAGAGGAGCTCGTAGCTACTTTAGTTAAATATATGTCTGCTTCTGCTAAAATGCTGAGCTAAGGCTTTAGTATGAGGAAGGCAGTAAGATGATTCTGTATTAACCAGAGGTAAAGCGCTCCTCCCTCTTCCGTTGCCCTAGTGAGACTCAGTCGCTAGAGAAGTCGAAGAGGAGTATTTCATCTCTCTCTCCTCTACCAATGAGATAACTTTGAGCCTGAACTATATCCGTGTATGTGAATAAGCTCCTAAAGAAAGCAGTTGACTACATAGCATATGATCAAAATAGAAGGAATTATAAAATCTTATATATTTTAAGGGTACAAAAAGGCAAAAACTTGCTAGTTATGATCCCCCCCCCCCCAAAAAAAAGACACTCTGACATGGAAGAATGGCTTAGAATTGATTGCATTAACAGCAACTTGGTTTCTTACTCTATTTGAAAAGCAATACTTTTAATTAAATCATCAGCACCTCCTCAGCCTACATTTCTACAAAAAGCAGGATAGATTCTCACAATGAATAAAAACTCTCAGAAGTGTCAAAATGTGTAATACCAGTGTCACAAGCAGAGAGTTTAAAAATTAGGGTAAACAGATCTATTTTAGAGCAAGGAAGATTTAATTATATTAAGTTGTAATTTTTAATTATGATATCTAATTTACCCTTACTTTGGATGTCTTTAATAATATATGTATTTAGCAATCACTGAAACACATGTACACAAAATTTAAGAGAAAACATATTATTATGTTGTCCAGATAAGGAATATCTTGAAAAGAACACTTAGATAATTTGCTATGCATCACATAGCCAATAAACAGTGAGTCCAAATAGAGGGAGTTGATCATCCCTCACCTATAAAAATTATCTGGAAAAGGTAAAAAATCACATTGAAATCACATTATAGCAAAGTTAGAATGGCAATATAGTTATTTTCTTTCAATGGTCTATTTTTCAAAGGGAGTTAAGATTCTTAGGCAATCTCATGACTCTTGTGACAACCATCACTACTTTCAATTAGTTAATACTGATAGATTACAGCCTATATATTATGGCAATAGGGAACACTAGCCTATGAATACAATGAAAAGCAAGCGTTTTCTGTCTGTAATTTGAAATACTCTAAAAGATGCTTTTATTATGATAAAGACTACGTGTTTTAGAGGCTAAGTGGGAGTATTACAAACAGAAATATAGATACTTGTCCTAATGGGGTTTTTCTCATCCTTAGTCTATGCTACCAATCACTGTACTCAGCCTCTCCCTAAGCAGTTATAATTTGCTTCACATGGGAAGGTGAGAACCTCCAGATGAATGTAATGGTGATGTAAGGAATTGCTACATCGATAGAGGTAAAAACTGGTAACAACTATTTTTAAAGTTTGACAGGAAAGCAGAGCATGTATCAACCACTGTTAACCTTTTTCATGCACCAAATGAAAGCAGGGAGAGGACAGAGAGAGACATAGAGTCCAATGCCAGGTGCGTGTGTGTCTGTGTGTCTGTAACTGGCCGTTAGCTGCCTACTCTGAACCAACTGCGGGAATATCAGGGATGCAGCACAGGGAGGAAATCAGAAAACACCATCTAGTGTGTTTTCCTGAAGTGATTCTTTGCTATTGACACTTCGTGTCTCCTTGAAACCTTAGAAATGGCTTCTTTAAAATAGTAGTGCCTTTTATCAGCCTGAGAGGGAGACTGAAAATACTGTGGATAGGAAGAATGTATGCTGTTTTTCAGAGCGGTCTTTCCCAAAATGTGAGGATGCCTGCAACGCCCTGGAATCTTGTAAAAATGCAGTTGCTTGGTTAGGAGGTCTGAACCAGATCCCCAGATTCTGCCTTCCTAACAGGCTCCTGGCGATACCTCTGCTGCTGGTGTTTGAACGCTTTGATTAGCTCAGTCTTAGAGCATTAAGTGATCCGAGACACAAGGCAGGCAGCCAAAAGAAACACTGTGGTTTCCGGTTGAGAAAAAAGGGAGCCGGTTATAGGATTAGCACTCCCCTAGAAGAGTTGTACTGAAGAGGAATTTTCATTCAAAAGGCTAATCAACTCTCTGTTCTGCTTCTATAAATATGCTTGCTGCATGGGCTGTACTCAAAATTGATTAAAGACTCACCTTCCCTTTTGTTTGATATGTCTAAGCAACAAATGTAACTATTTGTACCCCCTAGCAACCCCTGTGCTTTGTAACACTTTGTAACTGCCTGTAGCCCATAGCAACTCCCAAAGCAATGTAGCTACCTGCAACCATAGCAACTCATGCTGCTTTATAACAGTCTTAGGAAAAATTAACCAATCAGTACATGCCAAAGAAGGTCTATATAAGGAATGTTGCATCTGAGCTCCGGTCCCAGATCTTCAGAGCACTAACTCCTACCTGAGTTCTCCAACTCTGCGAGTGCTGCTTGGTTTCTCACCAGTCTAATTTTGGATCTTTTCTGCAACAGTACTATTTGTTAATATCAGGTCTTTCTTTTCTGAATGTTAAGAGTAATGTTATTTTAAAACCAGTAACTTTTCCTATAAAGTGTAAACAGGAAGAATAACAAATGGGCACAAATGCGTTTGCACTCTTCACCTACTCAATTCAACCAATTATCAATGTATGAATTATAACACTGCATTCTTGATCTTCAACCCTGCTATCTGCCAGTGTGTGCAGAATGCACAACAATTATGGATACATTTATAACATAAGCCCTATGAACATATAATTAGGAAGGGAAGTTTTCTGAGGCAGAGAGAAACAACTGTATTTGAAAGACCAAATTATATATACAGACATGTCTGTGTACACTATATATATATATATAAACACATTATAATAATATTTTACCAAAGCTCCACTATTAAGTCCTCCTTAGGAGGAGTCAAAACAGTTTCAGTAAATGAATAACTAGACCAAGACCAGACATGGCTGTTTCAGGATTCCCTCAAACAGCCAATTGTGTAACTCTGGGCAAGTCCAAACATCTCAGAGAGACCTCGCTTTCTTTCTCTGTAAACTGAAGGATCTGAGATATGTGATCTTTAAGTTTTCTTCTAGGTCTAAAATTCTATAGATAAAAATTAAGCGAATATCCTTTAAGAGCCTTCTCTTTTGAGGTGGCCTCTCTTTCTCTGGAAAAGTTAAGTACCATTACGTTCTGTCCTGTGGGGCAGTCTGGCCTCAGTCTCTCATCAGTAGCAGAATGTTCATTAAAAAAAGAAAATTCTGATAATGATTTTGAGGCCTGATTTAGTTTGTATTTTCAAGATAAAAATACTCATCAGTACTTTTAATGGAAAGTAAATTGGTAGTAGAAAAGTGATTGCTACAGGGGAAAGAGAAGGGTGGCTCCCTTTAGGATTTCACCATCAATAATGTTTCTTTAAAGGGTCCATTCAATGGAGAGATGCCTCATGGGCAGAAAACAAGCAGAAGTAAGAGAGGAGGTTCTTTCGTTAAGTGAATCCCTTACTGCCTCATTTACCTAAATAATGAAATAGTAAATTAGGTCAAATTCCTTTAAGAAAAATACCACTGACACAGAAACTCTAGATCCCAACCCTTACATAAGGTGGAGGAGAGGATGGACTGGGTTGATGACAATAGGTTTTGCAATACAAATAGTCTCACAGCGTTTACAAAATTCCACAGGATTTTTAAGTTTGCTCTTCAGCGAGGAAAATCAGCGCTATTGGTCTTGGTATTGGTCTAGCTCTCTAAATAACAACTCGCTAGCATGCATACACCTGCGAATCTTAACTTTATAACGTTTTTCACTAACCTTGGGAACAAATTTTTCACTCACCGCATAATAGGTTCATCTTGTAAACTGCATAGTCATTCATATAACATTCTCATTTAATAGCACATGACTTCTTTCATAATATAATAAAGTTATATATTATAAATAAAGCACCTATTACTCATCTGAATTTTATAACATATATATGGTTAAACTCTTTATCTCTTATTAGGAAACATGTACTTATCATTCTCTATCATGTTTCCATCATTTTCATCAGGTCTATAGTGCCCCATACTCATGAAGTTGCTAACTCAATGCTAAAACAGGGAAAATATAGGAAATAACACACACACAAAGTATCATATAAAGAAACACTCATACACATGCAAATTGTTTATGAAACTGAATTAGCTTTGAAAGGGTCATTATTTTGTGGGGTCAGGGAGAAGAGGTACAAGCAAAGTATAAAGATAATGGGTTTTAGAACCAAACTTACCTAGATTCAAATATTGACTGTACCGTTTACTAACTATAAAGCTAAGTTGAAGTATTGAATTCTCTCGGGAGCCTAGGATAAGGTTAAATTTTAGCTTTTTGTGAAGTCCTGTTTGATCCTTCATTCCCTACGACCATAGGAATCATCATACCACTATGCTTACATAGAATCTTACTTACATTTCTATTTTAATATCCACCCATTTATCTTTCATATTCATTTTACATAAAGTTTATAAACTAGATAATGATGTCTTTGAGGGCAAAGAGCATTTATCTTTTTATCATAAGTACTTAGCATAATTATAGATACGTGATACAGTAAAAATTCAAAAGAGTTCATTGAGTCGATGAAAATTGGAGGAAAGTATTATTTTTAATCATCACCATAACAAACTTTTTAACACAAGTCCTTGTATTTACAAAAAGTGATTTTCAAAATTATCAAATAAACACAAGAAAATTCACCTGTATATAGGATCTCAGTATCTATAATTTTCTACATTCAATTCACAGAAAATGTAAATAATGTAGTACAAGACAAGCTTATTTTCCTCTTCTTGCTGAAACAACTCCAACTTTATCAGCACATTGTGTCAATTTCTATGTAGCCAAATTTTAAATTTAGATGATTACACAGACACCAGGAAATCAGAGCTTTATTTTAGGTACACAAATACACAATTTTCTTTAATTTGTGTCTACATTATTATTTTATCTATAAATATCTTTCCTGAGACCGAACAATGTGGTCAGCACTGTACATGGCACTTGAGGGACTAAAAAAGAGAATACAATTCAACTGAACTTCTCAATTCTTCAAGGGAAACAAAGGTGTAAATAAACAGAGCACAGCCTGTAAATGTTATAATAGAACTAGGTACGTTATTTTATGGAGGCAGACATGCTGGAGTAACTATAAAATGTCTTTTTTTGAAACTGGAAAATAATTGTGAATTATGCTAATAACGAAATCTAGGTCCCTGCTATTATAGCTGCCTTTCCTTTGAAATGCCTTTACTTTAATGGCTTTGTGAAATAAAGACTGTGACTATTGCAGATAAGCTCTGAAAAGCAAACACTGATTTGAAAAAAGAAATGCATTACAGGGACATTGGCTGTGCCAGCTCATTCCAACTGATTTTAGCAAATATTGGAACTTTATCTGACACCACAGTGATCTAAACAAAATTATAATAAAATTACCTGTAATTAGAGAGTGAAATTTCTCACTGAAAGCATTTGAGCCTCTGGAAACAATAGCGTTTTCATTTCTGCTTGGCAAAGAGTTATGATCTTTGTTTGGATAAATAATGTGTGGCATTTAAATAAGATCCTGTTTCCAAAACAGCCAATAGGGATTTGGTGGGGGAAAAAAAACATTTAGGCTGGCACATACTAACTAATGTTAGTCTGCTTATATTTCACCACAGACAACTCCTAAATATCTTTCTAGGACAGCATGTAGTTTGAACTTGGAAAATATTTGTTATTTGTTGTTGTTTTTTTGTTTGTTTGTTTGTTTTTTACTAGAAACCATCAGATTCTACCACTGTCTCAACAATTAAAGTAAACTTTATATTGAGATAGAAAAACACAAATTATGATACCCTTATGGAAGTCATTCTCTAAGCCTCAGTTGCCCCATATGGAGAGTGGGGTAATAAGGTTAAATGGAATCTCCTCTGGGAAGTCGTTCCTCAGACATCTCTTCTCTGTTCCCTGCCCATACATTCCACACTTAGATGCTTACAGAATCCTTTGCTTATACCTTAATTTCCCTTGCTCGACCCAGTGAAACAATGGAGAAATTTTTATTAGCAACCCAGGGCAATTCTCAACCTCTTTCCTCAATCTCCTTCATCCCACCTAAAGATGTGTAAGGGGATAGTTTTCGGAAATATTAACCACTGTTCTCATAGTTTCATGTTCTTCCTCCCTTCCATTATGTAATCAGGTGCATTTATTGCTTCAGGAAACTGAAGAAGTGGATTTCAGTTTCAAAAACAGAATTTTTTCTAAATTTAGGGCCTGGAGGTTTCAGAACAGAAATTTAAGGTATTGCTATAATAAATAGATGCCTTCTGTTTTGAGAGCGGAAAGGAGAAAGCAAGAAAAGAACTATGAGTTAGACACTGGTTCCCATCCTCTAGGACATATTTGTGTACAGGAGACATATTCACCTGCTCTCTCAGGTAAACTGGGAAAATGTTAAAACTTTTGAGAGCAGAAGAAATGGTTTTGTGGCTGTGTAAGCAGTGGATGTGAGATAGCCTCTCTGAGTCCCAGGAGAGAAGTAGACTATTTCAGCTACATCACATAGTGGCACGAACATGGCACCAGAAGCTGTGGGACTCTAGAGGTCTGGCTACCTGGCCCCAGGGCAAAAAGTAGTGATATCCTCCTTCTCTGCATCTTATTGACCTTCAAGATGCAGCTCAGTGCCCCCCTCTTTCGGAGAGGGCGCCAATCCATTAGTCTCTTTAAAATATTCACAGCACTTTATCATACTTCACTTTGAACATTTGTTATCTTTTCTCTCTGAGTGGATTGTAAATTCCTTAAAGGCTGAATCAGATTTTATTTTTATAACCTCAGTGCCTAACAGAGTGCCGATACACAATGAGTACTCAATCAACATTCGCTGAAGTAGTGATCAAATTTGTGTACATTTAGTTATAGATTACAAAATAGCCCTGATGGAAAATATGAAAATGAGGCAAATTTACCGAAACCAGGTGAATAAGAAAGGCATTTTTTGAAAAGTGATATGTTAAAATTGAGCAAGGGAAAGAGAAATCAACTTCATATCCAAATTCCTGTGGTCTGTGACTATAACCATGACAGAATTAATCTGTCCTTTCTCTCCTACTTAAAGAACACCAAAAATCAATATTATTAGCCTAAGTAAAATTTCACCCTGACAGCACCTCCCTGACGGCCATGAAAGAATACTAATGGTCTTGTTGTGGTATTTGGAGAACCTAAAATGTCAATATAAATTAGTTCTGCCTTTCTTGCTTGCCAGTTCCTATCTGCAACCAATTCACAACTTTGTTTCTCAAACTTGTGCCCAAATAGACTATTTTCTTGGTAAACACTCAGCTATCCCTTCCTACACTCTGAGGTCTCTAAGATCTCCCTGACTGCCTTTAGAGAATGCCCTGTCCCTCAAACACTGCTTTCTACACAAATGTGAAAAGGAAAAGTCCTTTTTTTTCCCCAAGGAAGCTAAGCATCTCTTTTTCTTTCTTTGCAGCATAAAAGGAAAGGCTTATTCCCATTAAATTAAGTAAATAAGCAATAAAGCTTGAATCAAAGGTGCAAGAAGAGTTTTCAATCCCACCTGAAGTACATTATATATGTTGGCTAAGTCCCTAGAGAAATGATTTATTAAGTAAAATATTTATCTTCTGCAAAAGTAGTGGTTAAAAATAAAGTCATGATATCCCTTGTGCAGATGGAAGAAAAAGACTCAGCATATCATGGTTGGGAAATATCTAAAGGTTTTACACATTGTAAATACTTTGCCTGGAAATAACAGAATCAGAGTAATTAAATACAAGGGAATTTCTGTTTAAGCATAGCTTCTAAAAAAAAAATCACCTCTCTATTATAGGTAAGTATAATTCCTGGCAGCATTCTTCATTCTTATTAAAAGACAAATCAAAATGCTATAATCCTCAAGTCAATGACTCTATCAGAGCAAGAGTGTAGGCAAATGTTCCTCTTCTTAGGAAGCTAGGCATCTTCAGTCAGAAGCCAGATTTTATGCACACATTAAAGACCAGGCAAAACAATTGCAAAATCTTTCTCCAAGTCTTTCTGAAGAAGAAGAGAGCGAGGTTTGGGAAATATCAGATTATTTTACAGGCTTTTGAAATATTTAATTGACTCTCAGAAATATGTAGAAAATATTTATTGAGTAAAAATAAACCATAGACTACAAAACTAATCAGTCAAAGGAAAAAAAGAAAAAGAAGGTAAAGGAAAAGAATTGCTGAGGCTAAGTCTAAAGGAATTTAAGCCTCACTAGCTCTAATTATATAGTAGAGATTTTTCTTCTCTACTACAAAAAAAAAAAAAAAAAGAGACAATTTTCTTCTCTGTGATTGTATTTTATTCAAAGTTTTAGTTACTTCTCAGCAAATCCTAAGCCATTAAAATGTCTCTCTTAAGAGAAAAAAAGGGCTAACCAAAGCAGAATAACGAATAAAACTTTTTATCTTACATTTTATTTAACCCAAGTGTCTAATAATATTTAACATTTGATGTACAACCAAACCATCAACAAGTCTATCCTTTCTTTAAATTAAACTGAATGCAAAGCAAAATTTAATAGCTTTTAATTATTCAGTATATCTCTTTTTGTTCTCTGTGACCTCTCTCTTTCTTTGACCATTTGCTCAGTTTATCTCTATGCTTTCTGTACTTTTATTGCTATTGGGAAGGGAGAATTTCACTTAATCTTAAGGGGAAAGAAAGGCCAATGTGTGATTTTGGATTGTACTTGATATTTTTTTTTATCCATGCCACATTTATATGTTATGAAAGAATATGAATCATGGTGAGTAGTAAATATATTGACAGTAAGCAGGATAACTTAATGGTTGAACACACAGATTTTGTAGGTAGACTGTGTAAAAAAAAAAAAAAAACTGAAATATATGAGCTGGATGAATTTGAGCATATTATTTAATCTCACTGTGATTCTGTTTTCTAATCTATAAAAATGACCTTGATAATGCTAGTTCTTGCCTTCTAGAGGTATTGGGAGGAATAAATAAGTTGAAACTTCTAATGTGCTCAGAAATGTATCTGGCATGTAGTAAATGAAATAGAAGTATCTAATGTTATAATTATCAATCACCAAAAACATTTGATTTACAAGATGCTCACAAAACAAGGTAAAGCTCAAGTACTTTCTGACTGAATATCTTCAAGGCAAAATAAATTTACCAGGGGAATCTACAAACTTGCTAAAAAGGATATCTAATTTAAGAAACATTACATAAGTTATAAGCTCAAGCAGTGAGTGAAAGGGAAACAAGAATCTGGGAAATTTGGTGATTAAGGAGGCTTGAGAGGCAAACAGGGTTTCAATACCTGGAAGCAAGAACTAGATGTAAACTTTCAGCTAACAAATATAAAGCTACTTAATTTCATTTTGAAAGGACAGTAGAAGTTTATTTTATAGTGGCACATATATATATACATATATATCTATAAAGGGAGAGTAAAGATTTCTGTCATAAGGTTGTATGAGTTTTATCTATCCTAGTAAATCTGATCATTAATATTCACTCTATACCACCGTCCTTCGAGCAGGGAGTCACATCACTATGCCTTGTGTTTCGAATATAGTAGTTATAAATCTTTCAGTGGAGCTTTTACAAAGAGATACTCAACATCCCTTGTCAGATTGAAATAAATCTATATTTGAAATGTTTATTCTCTTTTTAAAGGATGGCTTTTCTGCCATTTCCTCATTTAAAAAAAAGTTAGCTGAGATTTCATTTTTGGTGATTCTGATATCACAGAAAACATTGGTTGTACATAATTCATGTCATATAAGGATCAAATATGTAATTAGAGATGTTGGAAAGCATATACGAAATTTTAAAACTGTGTAGAGAAATTAGGTGGAATGATGAAACTCATTTCTAAAGTAAATCTCTATAGTCTTGTTTTTTTTTTTTTTAATTTATGAAGTGAAGACATATTATATTTACTATCCCACTCCTCATCCCCAGTTTGTTTATCTACAGTTAAGAAGACTATACCTGAGCCAATCCTAACAAATCCTGAAAGAATATTCAGAACATCATCCACCAAAGTAAGCAGGACTTTGAAATAGTCATGTTGCTTTTCAGTCTGGTATCCAGGGAGTATGGACCATCATCCCAAGGGATCTGCTTATTTATAAAATGTACTCTCCTCTTTCCTGTTATATATGCTTTACCTATACCTGTAATTGGATTTCCTTCTCAATCGATGATTTAATTGCAGTTTCTTTACCTAGTCTGCAAATAAGAGAACCAAATTCTTGCCTAGATTTTGCAAACTTTCCTCTTTCTTGAGGATTGACTCTTTTTACTATGTCTTTAAATACTATCTGAGCCCCAGCATAACTAGACCTGAACCAATGAACTTTAGAACAACTCACCAGCCTCCTGGATACTGCCCTTCTCCTTTTTCTCTATCCTCCTTCACTTATGTCTCTTGCAAAGTAACTGCATTATCAGACAGCTTTTGCTAAAGTTTGGGCCAACTTTAGGCCTTCATATGTTCTGGACCATTATAGGTTTATGCCAAGGAGACTGTCCTCGGATACAATTCTCCTATCCCAAGGCTTGCATGATTCTTTTCCATGCCAAGTTCTTCTTCACTATTTTTATTTTTTTTAATGTTAAATTGTTTTATTTATTTTGTTTTCTTTACCTATGCTTTTTACTGGAGACAGATGTCTGACTATATTTAGAACATGTTTATGATGAACTAATTCCAAAATATACTTCCGATGCATTTTCTCCAAAATTAATTTGTGTAAATCACTCTCCCCAAATCATTTCACTTCAATTGATCTTAAGTTCTTTTTAGATTATAATAGAACCTAAATATGAATTTAAATTAATTTTTAAACAAATAGATTCCGCATTTAATAATGGTGGGTTAGATCATTTTTCCTGACTCAGCCAGTGAGGACAACTTAAAAATCAATAGAAATAATCTGTGTGAAGGTCTCAGACAGCTAACATAATAATGAAGAATAAATGGATCAGATTTCAGTAGAGCAGAGGCCCATGGAAGTGTATCCATCTTCCCAGCTTTTCTTTCCCCCCTAAGGCATTTGCCAACTCTGGAAAGGACAGCTTAAAGGAAGATAGGCTGGCTAAATGAGGTTTGACAGCCTAAAGTGTCTGAGAGGACAGATGCTGGAAGACAGGACTTACAAGGTGAAATTCTGTTGAACCTCTCTTTACTTGAATTCAGACTTGAAAGATAGCCACTCGCAGAATAATGCAAACCAAAGGCAGATAATCCTTTGCTGGGGGCTGCATCTCTGCTCCAGAGTTCAATTCCTAAAATTCTATTAAGGTGCTCCCAGGTTGCTGTTGTCCTCAAGAACCTGGCAGGAGCAAACATAAATCCTCTAAATTTATTTCTCCAGTAAGTTTGCAAATGCGGTGTGCAGATACTATTAAAAATAACTAGAAAAACAAAGTAGAAATAAAAAGGCCCACAAAAATACATGAACTAGAGACTAGAAGAAACAACGAACAACAGGAGTAAACCGGCAGGGACTCCAGATATGCCCCCATTTATCTTATTGTATTCAAGAAGAAAAAAGAGGACGTTGATAATTCTAGGAGAGAATTACAACATAATAGAGTAAAAGGAGACTCTAGAACTGGAAAAAGCAAGCAAACAAACAAAAACCCAACAGAATTACAGATTTAGTGACAGATAAGCCACAGCCAGAAAAAGAATCGAAAGAAAATATCTAAAAAGCAAAGATAATCTTCCACATCATGTTGCCTTCTCTACTTTTGACCCTCTTCCTTCCTTATTGTAAAGACCCTTGTGATTATATTGGGCCCACTCTGATAATCCAGGATAATCTCAACATCCTTAATTTAATGATACTTGTAAAATCTCTTTTGCCATGTAAGATAACATGGACAAATTAGATTGTGGGCACCTTTAGGGGTCAGGGGGCATTATTCTGCTTATCACAAAACCTAATTTTAAAATGCCTATTAGGTATACAAGTGGAGATGTCAGGTAGGTAGTTGAATATAAATATGGATATCAGGAAAGAGAACTGAAGCAGAAACTAAATTTGCATTTTATTAATACACAGATGTGACTTAAAGCCAGGGAGTGGCAGAGATTTAGGCATACCAAATTTAAAGGATGGGTGTCCCAGGTGATTTAAGGTCGGAAAGCAAGACAAGTGTCATATATACCTGGAAAGCCAAGACAGTAGCCTCACTCATGGACGAGCTAATCGAATACAGCTGGTGTCAAGCTAGAGAAAAAAGACTGTGTGTGGCATAATAAATAAAGTTACTAATTTTGATCAAAGAAATTCCAACCTAATCAAAGTGGGTCGAATTGTGAAATGGATCTAGTGAATGAAGGCAATACATTACAAAGCTTTGCTGTGAAGGCAGGAAAGCTAGAGAAAGATCTAGGTCAAGGAAGAGGCGTTTTCCTTTTCTCAAGAGAGGATATAAAAAAAAATTCTTGTTTGTTAATAGAAATGATCTAGTAGAGAGGGAAAGACTTATAACTACAGAAGGAGAAGTGGTAAAGGCAGAAGAGAAGTCCTTGACAAGGCAGCAAAGAAGGCCCATGGCATAAAAGGGTGCCTTTGATGGGAGCAAAGCACTTTTCTGGGAATAAAGGAGGGAAGGCAAGAAAGACAGGCACGAGTGGAGGCTGGCAGATCAGTTTATGGAGGAATCATGAGAGTGATCTCCTTCAATCACTCTGTTTTATCAGTGATAATGCAAGTGTCAGAGAAAATATTCTCACTGATTCTGTGGGTAGAAATATAATTGTACACAGAGCAGATAGTTTGTTTCTGCTTTACAATATCTGAAGGCTCATCTGAGCAGACTCAAAAGGGAGAGGCTGACATCATCCAGAGACGTTTCCCTCGGGTGTCTGGCTCCTGGGGAGAGATGAGTTGAAGGATGAGCTCAGCTGGAACTTACTATGGCTGTTCCCGGAGGTATGGCCCTCACAACATTGCAGCTGGATTCTGAGAGGAAGTGCTCGGACAGGGAGCCTGTAACGAGAACCAGGTAGAAGCCTTAGAAGTCACATGGCATTACTTGCACCTTATTCCATTGGTTGAAGCAGTCATAAGCCCACTCTGATTCAAGCAGAGGGAAATTGCACTGCTTTTGATGGGAAGTGGTATTTATAGCAGAATATGTGAGATGGAAGGTATCGTTAAGGTCATTTTTGGAAAATACAATCTGCTGCAGAAAATAAGAAAGTTGAAACTAATATGATATGAGAAAGTGAGTCAATGGACAGGGCTAGGGCCCCTCTCAGACAGTGTGCTCAAGGAAATCATCTCAGGAAAAGTTACATTTAGACAGAAATATAGATGATTTAAAAAGAATGAATCATGTAAGAATCTGAGCAGAGTATATGCCCTACCAGAAGCAATGGTTACTGGACTGGCCCTGAAATGAAAGAAAGAAAGGAGAGAGGGAGAGAGGGGGAGAGAGAGAGAGAGAGAGAGAGAGAGAGAGAGAGAGAGAGAGAGAGAGAGAGAAAAGAAAGAGAGACAGAGACAGAGAGAGACAGAAAGAAAGAGAGAGAGAGAGAGAGAGAGAGAGAGAGAGAGAGAGATAGAGAGAAAGAAAGAAAGAAAGAAAGAAAGAAAGAAAGAAAGAAAGAAAGAAAGAAAGAAAGAAAGAAAGAAAGAAAGAAAAACAGCCTGTTTGAGAAGAAGGAAGACCAGATTGTCTGGAATGCAACAAGAGTAAAATAGAAAAGAGAGGCAGTGGGGCCCAAATCATTTAAAAAAAAAAAAACTACTAATTACTGATAAAACTTATGGAATTTATTCTAATTGTAATTGCAAGTCAACAGAGAGTTTTAAGCAGAATGAGTAAAGTGATCTAACTTATTTTTTTAATAGAATATCACACTTGGTGCCATTTAGGGGAGTGAGTCAAAGCAGGGAGTCTACAGAAACCTGGTCCAATACGCCAGAGGGCAAGTCCATGGCATAGGCTATGGGATAACGGAGGTGGTGGTAAGGCAAGGCCAAAGAGATCATAGAGAGAAAAAGAGCTTGCTGATGGAGTGGAAGTGGCATTGGAGAGGAAGAGAGGAATCAAAGATGACTTCATATTATGAGGTCTAGAATAACTGAGTGAATGGCAGTGCCATTAATTGTGATAGAGAAGACTGCGAAGGAAGGGACTTTGAGTGGGAGAGAAAGTACAAGTTCTCTTTTAGACACGTTGCCTTTAAAATTTCCCATTAAATATCCAACACACATTGTAGGCATCAAGATGTGTTATGAAGAACTTGAGGAGAATCAAAATATGGTATTCTTCATTATCTGTTACAAAATGCACTGGAATTATGTAGTGATTCACATAAAACAATTATATAACTCAAGAAAAAATAACTTAAAAACATTTTCTAGTTAAATGTTCATAGTGCTGTCCATTACAAGCTCACAAGGTTAATTTTTCCTGCTAAATTATATTCTCTCTTTAACAAATGAGAAACTACAAGGAGAGAAAAAAAAAAAGTAGGTCAAAAAGGGCCCGAATTATTTAATGCCACATTCAGTCCCTTACAGTGTTTAAATTTTTAACATTATCATCAAAGTCGAGAGCCAAAGCCTACATTCTGCTTGCAACCTCATTTTGTTATTCGGCTCAACTCTAAAGAAATACTTCCAGTACAAAATGAACAACCGAGATAATCTTTCTCCCAGCCCCAAATCACCTACCACCTCCAGGGAGTTTAAGAGGAAATGTTTGAAGCTGAGAGGTCTGTGTGTCTGCCAGATGGTACTTGCTCTTTGGCAGAATGGCCTTTGAGAACCTGCCTGGTCTCTTCCTGAAGCTTCTAGGTCATGAGCTTCTCTCTCTCTCTCTCTCTCTCTCTCTCTCTCTCTCTCTCTCTCTCTCTCTCTCTCTCTCAGAACAAATGCAAGAACGAAGATGTTATCAGGTAGGTACCATTCCATAAAATAATTTCTAAAAAACAATTTCAGAGAACATCTTTCTTTACTACAAAAATAGCGAGGGTAGGGGGAAGGAATCAATAAAAGTGATAACTCTTGATTTAGATAATTACAAAGAGATTTAATAAAGTCAGATTCAATCATTCTAAAAGAGCCTATGTTCAGTAATTTTAATTACATAAATCCATGCTTTGATATTGTTATGGTAATTGCTATAAGAATGCTTTCTCATTAGAAAGGCAGCTTAATGTAGTCACCAGCACCGTCATCTCTGGAATCAGACACTTTGGGTTTGGATCCTGACTGTGCTACCAACCAGCTGTATAATCTTAGCCAGGTTTTTAAATTTTTTGAGCCTCCATTTCTATGTATGACTATAAACTTCCTCAGAGGGTTATTTGCAGTACCAGAATCATAAATAATTTAATAGAAGTAAACACTTAAAACAGAATGCACATAGTATGCCCTATGCTAGTTAAGCCCATATATTAGCTATTAATTCTCTTTCTCATTTGCCCTTTAATTTGCATCACACTCAAGATGACAATACTTACGTCTTTCCATGATCCACATAGATTCTTTAGCCTTCAAAACCAAGAATTCCTCAATCAGAGGCACAGAATGCTGAACCAAATTGCTCATTTTATATCTAGCAATAACAATGCAATTATTCAGAATATTGTGGAGATAGTAGCAAGTGATCTTTATTTTATTTTGGAAATAAAAGAATTATTATTTTTGCTCCCTATTTGCCTGTTATTACAGATGTTTCAATGATAAATAAAGTAATATCTAAAGATTGTTTTGAGTGCCCAATAAGATGCATTCATGTATGTCCATTATATGCCAAACACTATCACTATAGATATAAAATATTCCATTTTCATGAAAGCCCTATAAGGATGTCTTATTTGTCCCATTTTACAAATAAAGAAACAGGCTAGTGAAGACAGATGTGTGCCTTAAGTTTCATCAATGGCAGACATGACACTGGGTTTTGATTCCAAAATCCACACCTAAATGTAGCAATAATAATGGCAAAATATAAATGAAAGAAAATTACATTATATGTTGCTGTATTACATTTTCTAGAGCTATATAAAACCAGTTTTTCATTTGGTTTGCAAATACACATGGAAATTATTCTCCTCAAGATGGTTATTTTTGACTTCATTCATTAAAGAGACTATTAGAATTGAATGTAAGATAGAACACAATGTATTTCAAGATAAATGGCCCTGAACTGAAGGCATAAGTGACCTTAGTATCCATGGGAATTTGATGGTTAATGTGTTAAACATTAAAAGGCCTCAGTTTCCTTAATTTGAAAGTAGAGTACTAGACATGATTTTTTAATGATTTTTTTAAAAACGTTGAACTATTTTAAAAGGTCACGGAATAGATAATTTATTTAGGTCAGTTATCTCAAAGGGTCAGGAAACTCTGAGTCGATTAAGATGTTAGACTCTTTATGTTAATCTCCTCACATAATATTCCCTGAAATTGGAGATTTATTATTAAATTATTATTCTTCTGGTTTTCTCAAAAGAAAACTGAAATTCAAAGAAATAAACTAAATATACAAGATATAGAGTCAGTCAGCAGTGGAACCAGATTTCAGAACCAGGTCTGTCAGAATCCACAGTATTTTCACTATACTTACTGTGTCTTTCTGCAGCTATTAAAAAAGCATGAAGGTCGAGGTAGTTTGAATTAATCCTATTGACAAAACAGAGGCACCCTTTTCAGGAGAAGAACCCCAAATAGAAACCTATTATTGTTTCATCAATATACACATTTTTAAATGTTGGGAAATCTATTATTATGCTGACCGTTCAAAGCACTTTTATTTGAAATGCTCCTGTCCTGATTGTTTCCTGAGCAATTTCTGAATATAATCCTACTCTATGATGGCTCATCTGGCATTTCTTAGGGATACTAGAATACCAGGCTGCCTCATTTGGAAAACAATACTTAGTGGGCCACCAAATAAACTCAAATTATGACAGACTTGAACTTAACCTCCTCAGTGGGACTGCTCCGCTTGAGCTAATGTAAATAATGTGGGCCTTCATGTGTCTACTAACTTTGATGATAGCTGAACCTTAGCTTCTCAGGGAGATGGCTATGTGATTAAAATGACTCCAAGGGTGCTCTAGCTTACAGAGTTTTATCCTCTTTGTGCATGAGATTTTTGCATCCCCAATAATGACAACTGTATTCTTTTTACCTGAAAAATGTACTGTCTTCCCACACAGAAGCAAAGGAAATGCAGAATGTCTTGGGAATTAATAGTAAAAATAGCAAGTTCTTGTTCACTACAAAATTATCCACATTTGACTTAATTGTCATTAATAAAAATTCTTAAGGGAATGTATCAGCTGTCTAAATTACTAAGTCCTAACTTATTTTCAAAAGGCTTATTAGTCGCAACATCTTGGAATTGTGTCTATATCTTATCTCTTCTGATTATTGAAATCCAAGACCTATTAAGTTTTTGAAAAGTAAGTTAACTGCCTCTGACAGTTAAAATCAGAGTTAGGAAAACCTAATATCTGGCTTCCTGGTTGATATTAGGGCATCGCACTCTTTAATTTAAGAGAGGATAAAATATATGAATACTGTTAAAAATAAAATAAGTCCCTAAATGGAGTCACTTGTGCTAAGCCCCAAGTCACCAAACCAAGACTTGACTTAATTACAGTTTTCACTCTCCCAGAAATGGAATCTGAAACCATTCAGTTAGGAATCGCCCGGCCAGCACAAATTAGGTAATCAGCCTGATAGACCCCCACCAGCCACTACAGAAAATGTATTATGTGTGTTTCTTTCCCATTTCTATGTTTTAAACTCTAGAATGTTTTCAATTTTCCTGAATGAAAAATGACTCTCTATAGGAAACAAGAGAATAAAATAGTATGGCGCATGGCAGGCAAAATTACTGTGTCCCTCGGATGCCTCCCAATGCTAAACCACATCTCCTTTATTTGGCTCGCTCTGCTTACCTCCTCCTTGCCTTTGTCCCTTTGCCTTCTAACGATTCCCATTGCCAGTCCGCCCAGATATCTAGCTATCTCTCCCCAGGGTGTGTGTGTGTGTGTGTGTGTGTGTGTGTGTGTGTGTGACTTTTAAAACTATTTCTATGTTGCTGTAAAGTAAATGACACATGCATATAGAGCCTATGACTGATCTGATAGTGTTTTAGCCTAAGTCCCAGAGATACTCTTCTAACTCTATGGCAACGATTTTAAGAACATCCTTGTGTCAAGTTCTGTTATTCTGAGGAAGGCAAAGGACATAAAAGCTGAGTACTCTGTGTGTGTATGTGTACACATATTGAACACTAAGCTTAAAATGGTACATCTAACCAAGATATATAATAATTCTCAGTACATATCCTTAACAGCCTACATGTAGAGCTACTTCAGTTTAGCTGTACTTGAAAAAGTATGTAAAAGTAATTGCCAATTTGGATGTCACCAGCAACAACTGCATTATTTTGTGTGTAAAATTCTGAAGCATCTGCCCCTGCTTTGGAGAATGTTGCCAAGCTCTCATGTATACACTGATTGTACTGAATTTCTGATTTAAACTTTAGGTCAGAAAATCTTGTTTTATTGACACAAGAAGTATGTTTCTGAACTGTCTATCAGTGCACACTTACTAATGTTTGTCAACAGGGCTTTCTTGCATAGAAAAATTTTAGTGAGGGAGACTTTCTGGAGTCCGCGATAGGACTGTACATGGTGGCCATTCCTAGGATTAAAAGCTGTCCCCAATTTTGTTAATTTAACAATTTTATTTGGTCAGAAAAACATCAACAAGATTTACTAAATGACCGATATCTAAATATTGGCAAATACTGATGACAAAAAAAATGAGCAAGATACAATTTCTGCCTTTAAATCCAGTAATCTTAACATGTAAGATATTTATCAACTACCATATGCGTGTTAAGTACTACTTTGTAGAAGGGATATACATGCAGAAATTTCTTACTTTAGTCTAAATAGGTAAATGAATTGTACATGTAGAACAGTCTGAAAGAATATAACTGTGATAATGAGATCTACTCCCTCAATATCGTTCCCTCATCCTTAGAACGAATGTCAGATTTTTAGCTGAGTAAACGGCTATCCAGAGTAAACAATTCATCTCCCATCTCTAATGCCACTAGTTATTGCCGTGTAATCACGCTCTGGCTAATCGGATGGAATAAGAAGTGATGTAAGCAATTTTAAGACATGTCCTTAAAGGGGAAGAGAAAGCAAGCCTTCCTCTGCTTTTCCCTCTGTGCTGGCACATGGACAAGAGGACTTGAGCTTAAAGAACTTCTGATTTCATGAGAAGAAAGCCCGTTGAGAATTGTCAAGTAAAACAATTGAAGGAACATAGGTGCCCAGTGATGGTGGCAATGTTATATTTGCCATAATTTCCTAATATTTGCATTTATTTTTAAGTAAATTTTACACATTTCTATTTTTAGGCAAGAAAGCAACAGACTTGCAAGATATATCTTTTCTAGTTGAATGTTTCAGGAGTGGACTCTGCTCTGGCTCCTGTATGCTTTCAGATACTTTCTCATATCTTTATACGGCTGATTTTTCAACAGCATATTTCTCAAGATTTTATCTGTTGTCTGCCAGAGGGCTGACTCAACCTCTTTATTCCACCGCCTTTCCATTACAGGAGTTCATCTTTGGCTTTTTATGTGAGAGAAATAATCTCTTTTGTTTAAGCTACTGTTATTTTGAGTTTCTGTCACTCTCATATGACAGGATTAAATGAATCGATACCCGTAATGTGCTTAAAACAGTGTCTAGCACATTGTAAATGATCAATATGTTATCCATCATCATCATCATCATGATTATTATTGCCATTTATCCAAGCCCATGTATCACTCCTGCTCTATAGAGCCCAGAATGCTTTTGTTAATTATTTAGCAGGTACCAAGTTCAAGGAAATCTCCACATTTTAGAAATGGAACTACAAAGATAAGGAGAGAGAAAATCCACCTGCCTGTGATCAGTTTACAGCCTGGATGTTTTAAAAAATCATATAAATGATCATAATTTGATAAGATGACTGATAAAATGGAGGTGTGTTAAAAGGGCAGAAAGTCTGCCTACGATATTATGGGAAGGTTTCTCATAGAAGGTAGCATTTGATCTGAAATTTGAAGAATAAAAGTTTACAGGATAAACAGAGATACTGTCAGATTCAGTATCTTCTTTTTATAATATCCACGAACATAGTGTACAGTTGAATATTCAAAATTCCCTTTTTGTACTATATGCAAATCATCCATGCTGTGGGGATTATAATTAATTTTGTTTGATTTTTTTTTTCATTCATAATACTTTTTCATATTCCTGAAACACTTTGTTAGGGCTTCAGAAATCCCAAATCTACTCAGTTTTTATGGGCTGGTGAATTGAACAGCTGGCTAATATCACTCATTACACTGGGAAGGTGACATAGTTTCTATACTCTGAGACTATTTACATTATTAAAATCTATGATAACTTTCCTCTCCCTCCAATCCCAAGTACACTACTTTCTACTCCTTTGATTCCAAACAACTACACAAAGAAAATATTTGTAAAATCAAAAGCATTCTAACATCCAAGAGTTTGTTTTCCAATATTATTATCTCATAATTTTTGCTTGATCTTAAGAGTTGTACGCATCTAATTCCAAATAATGCTTTTTGGCAGGTGAAATTAGATTTTTCCATTCTCTTCTCTCATATCCCAAAGGACATTTCGAGCAAACCGTCTCGGGTTCTACACTCAGCAAAGGCTCTCCAGTTTGCCCTTAAAGCAAATATAAACCTTAAGAGAGTGTTTCTCAAGTCCTCCTTGATTAAGAATTATTACTTTATAGTCTCCAACCCAATGCATTCTAATATTTTTGTAAAATGCTGGAAAATTAATTAGTAGAAAAGATATCACGCATTTAGATGTCAGACTGCTATGAAAGTTTTTGAGTGCTTGCTCAAAACGTTAGTACGTCACTGGCTTGTGAAGTACACATTATCGCTGGTTTTGAATATAACCACAGAAACTGGTCGAAAGGAAAACCTGACTTCAGTGAGGATCCCGTAATCTCTGCCATATAGTAAACTCTTTCTAGCAAAGCTTTCCTCTGGCATCCTGTCATATGGTCTCACTCTAACCTGAATTATCATCATTGAATTTGTTGATCTCCATTTGACAGAGATGACGTTAAATCAATCCAAATTCATCGTATAATTAGACTGACCTTTGAGGCTTGTGTTGATCTTCTGAGTGTTTGAGGAGTCTGTGGGAAATATTCATATTTAAAAAAATCAATATGTGGGGTATTCTGGTTTGGCTCTCATATTTATTAAGTGCAGAGTGGTATTTTGCTGGGATATTTTATGATCACAGTATGAAAAACATTTCATTAAGCTATATTTGCATTAATTTAGTAGTTAATGGCATCTCGGATCAAGAGAGCTGGATGAGCTGAGACCTCAGAGGTCCTTTTTCTCCCTCGTTAGCAATGACATCTCCATTTCCTTGCTATAAAAATTCACTACAGGAAAACATGTTCTCGTTAAAGTAAATATATCTACCCATTGGTTTCCACGTTGGGATGCAGAGGCCTATGAAAATAATCAATTTGGAAGAATTCCCATAGTTCCTTTTACCACTGTACATTGTTAACCAAAATAAAATTCTCTTTTTGGTAATGTGCAACCTCAGGCCAAAATGGGTAGATATTTTTTACCTTGGCTGCCTCAAACATACTAGTGACCAATATCTTTATAGATAAAGTTCAAAGGCAAGACATAACCAGGAATCAGACATGAACTTTAAGTTCCAACCAATTCATGTGGACAAAATCAGAAGAATTTTTTTTTTAAATTCAGGTACTGTTTGGATAGGAATTGCTTTTGCTACATTTGAGTGCATTTTAAGCATGGATTTGCTGTTTCAGAGACTTTACAAAAAAGTGAAACTCAAGTCTAAGTGTGGCTCTTTCTCTAAGCCCCAAAATATAACTTTCAGATCTCTCAGACCAAAACCAAGAAAGAATAAATTATTTTTCATGATTTTTCTTTTCCAAGGACTTGTAATGGATGAATCCTAAATAATGTACATGGCTGTCGAATTTGAAGATCTGAGGTGGGATGAAGGAAGGGAGTTATCTTTGGTTGGTTGCCTCTTACTCCTGGTCTGGCTTTAATACATTTGTGTGGGATCCGATGCTTTGATACATCTCTTTCAATATGGACAGATTTGAATAAATCTCCTAGAATGCTTCATTCTTTCAACAAATATTTCCTGTACCTAATATATAACAGGAAATAGAACAGTGAAAAAACAAAAACAAACAATACTATGCGCTCCCCCCCCCCGCCCCCATCCCTGACTGGTGGAGTTCTCGTCCTGGGAGGGGTTAATAGAGAATAAACAAATCAATATGTGCTAAGGAGAAATACAATAGAGGGAAGGAGAATTAGGCATGTTGTGTATGACAGATCTCTTGGGCCATAAACTTTTGAGATTCTTTTGACCTTTCCTTCTTAGTAATGTCCTACCTCCAAGTTGCCTCTTCTCTTGGTTTTGGATGAAATTTCACATCTCAGGACATGGATCTGGCTTCCTAAACAAAAGGAGAAGGGAATGGTTGGTATAAACAATGGGGGAGTGAGAAATTCTGAGGACATACTTTGACCAGTGAAAAATGGGAAAGAGCTGAACATATCAACCCCTTTTCTGTTCATTTTTGTGGATTACTCTTATATACAGTTTTTTTCTGTAGAACCTTTCAGGCAAGTCTTCCATACCAGATGAATTTGTCCGTTCTAGGTTCATCGTGTAGACAAATGCATCTGAAAACAGACTAACAAACAAAACCTCACTGTTTATTATATGCATTTCTCTATCTCCCCATTTCTCTTCTTCACATTAGAACAATTATTTCCAAAATTTATTCTCACACAAGCTGAATTCAATTTTCTTTTCTTGAACCCCCTCCAATCATGATTTTTCTTTTCCAAGAACTTGTGATGGATGAATCCTGACTAATATAAGTGGCTGTTGAATTTGAAAATCTGAGATGGGGCGATCTTCCATGATACCACCCTTGATAAAATCACCAGTAGAAGAGAAATATCAATAACACCAGAGAGAGAGGAGGATATTATTGAAATTCATAGAATCTCCTTTTATGAACGACTCTGAAAATAAGATCAATTCTAAACATCATGTGTTAACTTAATATTGTCTCTTTGAAGATAAATGATGCTTTCCTTTTCTTTGTGTAAAATGGACCGTGACACAAATGAAGAAAAATTATTTTAGTAATCATTTAGTTCACACACCATCTGTAGACCCAACTTCCAGGATTAATCAAGTTCCATATTCTATTAGTCATTATACTTGTAAAATGAAGGAATGCATTCTTAATGCATTAAATTAGTAAGGCAATAAAAAGTCATTTTCTGGGTTCTAAGCAGATAGTCAAATAAAATGTATAAAAGAAAAAATGATAATAAGTCAATGATAATAGTAATAGTATTAATAATAGCTTACACTCACTTTATTATGTGATGTATAGAGATATCTCATATTAATATATAATTATATGAATATAAATATAATTTATCTTCATGATAAAACCTTTTGTGGATTATCACCATTTTGTACATCAGGACACTGAGGCATAGATTGTATATAGTCAGTAAGAGCCATTATTTATACACTTATTGACATGTTTCCTCTCATGTCTCCATTTAGACTTAGTAGTTCCTAAGTACATAAAAGTATTTTCCAATATCGTGCACTAACAACTACTAAGTGGAATGAACTATTGCCATCTCTTGCTAATTGAGAACAGTGAAATAGAATAAATTTAATCCATTTCCAAAGAAATGTTGCATGTTGAAATCTAGTTCTTATGCTCACATTTAGATTTGTTAATATTTTTATTACAACTTTTACAACTTGATCTAACTTTATAGTAACGTTTTTAATCACTGCAACTGCAAGTTATATGAACTACTTGGTTATAATTAAGCAAGGCAACATGACAAGCAGTCCCCTTCAGGATGATTACAGGATATGATAATTTCATAATAAACTCCAATGATGTTCTATCTTAATTATACAAATTAATAGATTCTGTACACAATTAATTATCTGCTGCATTGATATTCCCATAACTTTTAAACAGTTCTGCCTGAATATAACCAATGTTCAAGCGTGGATTCACTAATGAGGCGTGACGAAAAAGATATCACTGGACTTTGGGATGGAAACCACTCGCTGATGTGATTTTTCATAGTTACACATATATAAAATTAAGTGGTTAAATCTTATAGTAATATAAAAACATATATTTATATAGGTGTAAAGATAAATCCTCTTCTATTGCAGATAATGAAGTAGGGCTATGAATAAAATAACCATATATAAAAACATATATATATATTTTATTTGCTTTTTTTTCAGAGAATGGAATCCTTTGTGTATAATAAAGCCTGGATTTAAAGAGTTTATTAAATAGAAGAGCTTTGTCTTACAAATTTCAACTATAGAAAGTAAAAAAAAATTTTTACATTGAACTGTTTTTCATTGACATAAATTCTTCCCAGAGAAGAATCCCCTCCAAAATATTTCTAGAAATTTGTATCAAGTTTCATATCTCTCTAGTTGGAAAGCTGTTAAAAGATAAACATTGGTCTCACTAAATAATTTTTGCAAAAATTGTGTAATAGATCTCTTTTTCCAGTCATTTTTCACTCCATCCCCTATTCCAAATACTCATCAATACCACCCACATGTCCATGTAATTTGAAAATATTCAGCCTTATTGTCCCCTCTTTTTACTGAACATTTTTAGTTCAAAATTTTGAAAAAACATATTTTTACATGGATTTTTTTTTTTTTTTTTGTAATTGCCTCCTAAAACTAGTGGCCCCTTCTCATGACTTGAAATTTTATCAGCTGCACTGAAGGCTGTTTGACACAACCCAGGTTTGTGCTCTCTGTATCTCTCCCTCCATCTCTCTTCCTCTCCCTCCATTTCTCTCTCCTCCCCTCCCCCACAAACACTAACTCATGAAAAGCATATACATATACATTTATTAGCGACCATTCTATTGTAAGGAAAAGCTTTCCTACTCCTATTTATTTATTTGTATTGGTTGGTTGATTGATTGAAAATATTAGTACAGACTTTCAGATTCTTCTTGCCCAGTGACCAAAAACTACATGAGACTGTTTCTCCCACAGACTTGCTAACAGAAAGTGCCATCATTCATTTAAAAGTGTCTAGATTTGTATTAGCATTCTTCTATGTCTTCTTGAATCTTTTTAGATTTTTCCCTTACAAAGTAGCTGTTTTTATTTATTTATTTATTTAGCACAGACATACTTGTGTGGTAAATTTTTATTGTGCATTGTGGCTTTTAGGATTAAAAATGGATCTCCGTCTTATAATGATGGTCATGATAAGTATAGCAGATAAAATTCTAAGATGGCTGCCAAGATACCCACCCTTGCTGTACATGTCCTGTGTAACAGGTGTCCCCAACCTTTTTGGCACCAGGGACCAGTGCTCCGATGAGAATCTAATGCCCAATGATCTGAGGTGGAGCTGAGGCGCTGATGCCAGCCCTGGGGAGCGGCTGCAAATACAGACGAAGCTTCACCTGCTCCCCTACCGCTGGCCTCCTGCTGTGCAGCCCAGTCTAACAGGTCACAGACTGGTACCAGTCTGCATCCCAAGGGTTTGGGACCTCTGCTGTGTAATACCCTCCTCTGGAGTGTGGGCAGGACCTTAGAATATTATAGGATGTCACTCACAAGTTTAAACTATATTTTATGGCGAAAGGGATTTTGCAGATATAATTAAGATTCCTAATGAGTTGACTTTGAGTTATCAAAAGAGAAATGACCCTGAATGGACTTGATGTGATCAGGCAAGCCTTTAAAAGAGGTACGAACCAGAAGCAGATGCTCTCAAAATTAGAACGTATGAAACGTCCACCTTTGTTTTTTTTCAAAATTGTTTTTGGCTTTTGGGGTTTCCTTGAGATGCCACGTGGATTTTAGGATAGGTTTTTCTATTTGTCCAATAAACAAATAAACATCATTGGAATCTTAGTAAGTATTGCATTAAATCTGTAGATAGCTTTGAGGCATATCAACATCTTTTTTTTTTTTTTTTTTGAGATTTCTCTTGATTTGTATTTGTTGGCAACTAACTCAGTTCTTTGTTTGTTGCAGTTTCCATGTGGCTTCTTCTGTATATCCTTAGTTATACAATTTCTGTTCACCTAGGATTTAAGCAATTCTCAATGATGGTTGTTCCATAGTTTAGTTAAAATTTTGAGGTGTTCACCGGAGGTGGCAAGCACAGTCCTTACCTACTCTACTATCTTGACCAGAAGTCCCCCTAATCTGAAGAATATCAACATCTTAACAATATTGTCTTTCAATCCATGAGCTCAGAGGATATCTTTCTATTTATTTATGTCTTTTTTTTTTTTTAAACACCTACAGCACCTGGTATTCCTAGGTGGTCTCCCATCCACGTACTAACCAGGCCTGACCCTGCTTAGCTTCTGAGATCAAATGAGATCAGGTACATTCAGGGTGGTATGGCTGTAGACTATTTATGTCTTCTTTAATTTCTTCCAGCAATGTTTTGTAGTTATCGGTATAAGTCTTTTGCATTCTTAGTTAGGCTCATTCTTAAGTATATTATTCTTTTTGGTGCTATTGTAAATAAAATATTTTTCTTTATTTCCTTTTCAGATTGTCCATTGTTAATATGTAGAAATTCAACCAATTTTGTGTGCTGATTTTGTACTCTGCAACTTTCTTTATTTGTTTATCAGTTCTAACAGTTTTCTTGTGGTGTCTTCTGGGTGTTCTATGCATAAGATAATGTTATCTGCAAAAAGATAACTTTATATCTTTTTAATTTAGATGCTTTTTATTTATTTTTTTAATACATTACTCTGGCATGGACCTCAAATACTGTGTTGAGTAGAGGTGTTAGGTAGACATCCTTGTTTCCCTCTTACAGGAAAAATGCTCAGTTTTTCTCTACTGAGTATGTTACCTATGGGTTTTTTATATGTGGCATATGTTTATTATATTAAACTGCCAAGTTGGTGGTAATTTATATGGGGCAATATAAAAGTTATATAATAATGAAGAAAACTTTATTCAAATAAAGTAAAACATAAAATTATAAGTAGACCATATGTGTCTTTTTCTCTCCTCTTTAGAAGAAGATCCAAGGAAGAATTTAGACAATGATGATATCACAAAACAATAAAAAGAAATAACTGCCTTTAAGTATAAGGGTCAGCTTCATTTGTGCACTCATTAGAATATCCAGGCACAGCCTAAGTATTGTCTCCTAATCAGATCGGTTTAGATGAAGCATCTCACAGCAATATATTTCTGTCATCTTGTGTGTTCTACTCAGCATCTCTACCTGGAAGGTAGGAAAGGTAGAAGCTCTCACTCTTGGGACACTGTGTATATTGGTCTGGGTTTGGCTGTTTAGATAGTTATTTTAAATGCTTTTATATGTGCTTGTTCTATCTCTCAAAGAGTTTAGTTTAAGGATAAGACAGAGTAACAACACAGTTTATACATACACATACACACATGTACATCAACCTCATTGTAAAAATATTAAATGTATTACAAGTGCATAAACATATTTAAGAAAGTTTATGCTTGCTTATTCTTTCTCTCTCTCTGTTTCTCTATCTCTTAATATTATATCTGCTTCCTAGTCAATTCATCAGATTTCTCTTATATTAGTCTTCTGTTGTGGATGCCCTCTTTAATAAGATCTGATGAGGACTTACGAAATATTTCTTCTTGTCACCAATAAATATAATACGCCCTTTAGAAAGGACAACCACTTGTGAAAATATACATGGAATAGAGGAAAAGTGCTGAGAGGATGTCAGAAAAATGTAACTATAATTTAAGATTTTTAAACTAAATCCTGGACTTTCTTTCTTGTCTCATTTATTACAACTGCCTTTTAAAATTTATAGTCTCTAATGTGTCTGAAACCACAGCCTCTTGTCTCTTACCATATCACTCTTAAGAACAAGGACTTTGGAGCCAAACCCTTTGTACACTTGGGTACATTACATATTTGTTTTTTAACACTGGATGAGTTTCTTAACCTATCTGCCACTCTCAGTCCTGTGAGATATCAAACTGAATCTAAAATTTCTGCTGCAGAGTATCGGTATCAACAAATTTAACTTCCCTACATTATACCCCTTTTAACCTGATCCAACATCCATAAGGATCCATTCCCATACATGTTCCCCAAGTTTAAGACAATACAAATTGGCAAAATTTGCAATCACTTCGGTATGGTTTTCACCTTCACAGAAACCATGTTTTGTTTTGTTTTTTCAATTTTTCAATTACAGTTGACATACAATATTATATTAGTTTCAGGTATACAACATAGTAGTTAGACATTTATCTAACTACTATGATCACCCTGATAAGTCTAGTACCCATCTTAAACCATCCATAGTTCTTACAATTATTGACTATATTCCCTATGTTGTGTGTTACATCCTGGGACTATTATTAGAACTGGCAATTTGTACTTAATTTTTTTCACCTTTTTCACCCTTCACCCAGCCTCCTCCCATTCAGCAACCATCAATTTGTTCTCTGTATTAATGAGTTTCTTTCTATTTTGTTTGTCCATTTATTTTGTTTTTTAGATTCCACATATATGGTATTTGTCTTTCACTGTCTGACTTATTTCACTTAGCATGATATACTCTAGGTCCATTCATACCGTCACAAATGGCAAACTCACAGTTAACATACTCAATAGCAAAAAAACTGAAAGCTTCTTTTTTTTTTTTTTTTAAGATCAGGAACAAGACAAGGATGTCCACATTTACCACTTTTATTCAACATAGTATTGGAAATTCTAGCCACAGCAATTAGACAAGAAAAAGAAATAAAAGACATCCAAATTGGAAAGTAAAAAGTAAAACTGTCATTATTTGTAGATGACATGATAACTTATATAGAAAACTCTAAAGATTCTACCAAAAAAAAAAAAAAACCCAACTATTAGAACTAATAAATTAATTCAGCACAGTGGCAGGATACAAAATTAGTTATCAAAAATAAGTTTTATTTTTATACGCCAATAACAACTATCAGAATAAGAAATTAGGTCACATTTTTTTTTTTTTTTTTTTTTTTTTTTTGCCTTACCACTCTGGGGGTCGGATCTGATCATAAGTCAAGGAGCTATGAGAAGTTGTTGGTTGTGTTTTAAAGATAATTAGCAATCCCTTGATATTCAGCTACTTTCAAAGAGGCCATTACCGTTACTTTTGGTAGGAAGAGTCTAACATTTTCAAATAAGGGAGGAAAGGCTGTTTCTACAGGCAAGGGAGGCTCAGATGTATTTAGGAATCAAATTTCTCAGCTTCATTAGAATCTGTTTCATATAATCCCAGCCATTTCTTCCTAAATAATTTCCTAATTTTAATAAAAGAGATCCTGTGAAGTTGTAAATTTAATTGATTTTAATTTAGCTGAAAACAGTTTTAGACTTTGGGCTTGGTTTTCAGAAGTCTCAGGAGGTAAAAGTTTATTTGGGGGCAGACTTGAATCACTTTCCTCTCTTATCCTTGACTGGAAAGTTAAAACTCTTGACTTATTAGGTACTTTCTCCAAGTCCTTTGGCACACTTAGAAACAACCAACTAAAACTCGTATGCTCCTTATTTTTATAAAAATATTCTGTGGCAAAAATTATATAGTCGCCAAAAATGATTCTTTCGATAGACACTTGATCTAAAATGTTTACAAGTACTATTTTAAGTAGCCATTTTGCCATGGATTGACCATGTTTAACTACCACCATCCACAATCATTAATATCTTGAAGTATAATTAGTTCAAATGACCAATTCAAAATAACCCAAAGCCATTTTGAAGAACCTTTCATAAGGAGTTTCTTAGAGCCTTTTCTGGTATAAATTTCTCTATAATTTAAGGTTCAGTCTGGGAAGAAGAACAATGCTAAGTGATATAAGAAAGGACCAATTATAGAGAATATACTGTGTGCAATTGTGCGTGTTATAGAAAGTTGTCAATTCTGTATCTGATGAGAGCATAAAGTTACTGTGGATCAGGAGGGACAACAGTCAAAAAGAAAAGCCAGGCATGAAGCAGGGGAGAGAGCAAGGACAACTGTAGACCACAAAGACAAATGGGAACCCGCCTCTATCTTTCATGGCCTCCCATCTTGATGCAGTGATGTGCAGAAGAAGCCGAAGCTCTTCACCTGGCCCACGGTTTGAAGAAACAAAGGAGTAGATCCAATGGGGTCTGGAGTCTGCAGTTCTAGCTGCTGCCCCACACTATCTTAGATCAATGACAATGTATGTGAGCTGCAGTGATGCTGGCCCCAACACTGACCTTCCGAGAATAATGGCTGTTGTTTCACCATAACTTGGCAAATCTCACACAAATCTTGCCTGTGGCCAACCTGGAAAGGAAAAACTAGGAAATGTAGTTCCAGTTAACTAATTTGATGATGCACAAAACTGTCACAGTAGGTAAGTATTATGTTAAGCTGTAGTATTCAATAACTCTTTACACAGTTTGGAAATCAAACTTCAGCCTGATTATTCTGACCTGTCACCAACTCACCCTTAGAGCTTCAATTTGTAGCATTATATTGCATTTTGACCTGTTGATTGCCACTGCTATAAATGTATACCTTATATGCTGTTTAATTTCTGCTAAGTGTGTTATTTTTTGTAGGCCAGGTTCCATAGTTTCTGTACTTAATAACATGGATGTTTAAACATAATAGAGCCCAAATGCATAGGAATTTTGAGAAAAGAAAAAAAAACAGAAATAGGACTAAAAATAAAAATATAGACTACATAATTTATTGACAATTTTATTCATGCAAATTAAGTTTCAGGATTAAGGCTTTTCCTCCCTGGTACTCCATGACTTAGCTCACAGTAACAACCTACGAGTCTGACTAAATTTAGAGGGTTTACCATGTCTTGCAAAGTCTGAAAGATCAATCTGGGAAAAAGTTTGTAAACTAGAAAACACATATTACCTAATGCCACAGTGTATTTGACATAAAAATTGACATTTAATAATTTGCTCTGTGACTTTAATTTGTATAGAAATTAAAAAAATAATGTAACAGGGGATATTCTCTGCCTTTTATATCATTCGGTATGAAAGCTGGGCTTTAAAGGAAGTCATACTTTTTTCCAATTGTTATCAATGATTTCTTCCAGTATTCTTGAATGAGTTTATTTAATACAAGAAGCATGATGTTGCTGACTCCAAAATGCTACTTAAATTTTTATGAAATATCTAACAAGCCGTTTAAAAAATCTGCATGCTGGTCTAATGGGTTTAAGAATGTATGTATTTTAACTTTCATTCCACATTATTCCATTTTTGTGATGACTAAACAGTTATTACTACAGAACTAACACGTAGACTAATAATAATCTAAAAAAGTGATCGAGCCCAGGATATCATTCTTGAATTGTGCTGGGAGACGTAAGTCAGTCTTTACATAGATTTCAGTGAGACTCTCTTTTATAACTGATCAGCCATCAATATGTTTCTAAAATAAATATTTAAAAATTCTAAATTACATCCTAACATATTTAATTCATATTCATATTTAATTATTTTTAATAACCTTTAAAAAATTACCTATAGGTCTTTCTCTTTTTTTTATTTCCATTGAAGTTTTCTTTTTTCTTTTAAGGTATTTTTCTCCTTGGTGTGCTCACTTTCACTTGCTTCTTCTATTTGCTTATGTAATTTCTATTTTAAATTTTCAAATACCCCTGAAGTATTATTCTTCATCTCTATGCATTCTTATTCACCCTTAGGTAGAAATGAATATTCTCTTCTTTGTTCTCCACCATGGTGCACATATATTTTTATGATAGGTTCTATAATAATTTATTCTTATTATTTCTTTACATGTGTATCACCTCCTACTATCTTGTGAGCACCTTAGAGTCAAAGACTATGTTTTACTTGAAATTCCCAATGTCAAGCACAGTTTCAGTAGAGCAGACAGTAACTGAAGGATGGATAACAGACAAGTGAATAATAACATGAAAAGTGCCTTAAGAATCAGAGACTGTTCTTCTCAGTGCAGAGGAGTAGTGTCATAGAAGATATATTTGAGAATCCATGACACAGAAGTAATTATACAGTGATTGGAAGAGAATAATGGCTCTCTATGATCAATGCCTGTATGCCCTGATATGGCACTGACTGTTCATATACTTTGTGGATATGAGACAGAAGAATAGCAAACAGCTTGAATAGGCGGCACATTTTCATAAGGTTGATTTAATACTTATCTCTTGTAGCTCCTCTCTTCCGTTCACTGGGAATAAGAAATCTTTACTATAAATTAAGCAAAAATCATACAAAAGGTCAAGAATCACTCCTTTGTGTTTTGAAAGGAACCATGAGTTAAAATTTAAGTACAATGTACATGAGACCAATTTAAAAACACATCACCCATGATTCATCATCTGGCTGCGGCTTCAGAGGCTCATGGGTCTTTACATCAAAGCTGAGGAGGACTGACGTGCTCTGGTCTAGTGTCCTGTTGGGATCTTCAGGCGTATACACCACAGGAGTGCACCAATAATACATTCTCTCAATTACTTCCTAGGACAGCAATGGTTAAAACGGCTCACTTTTTATTTTTTTTTTTAACATATGGCTAAGTTGAGAAATATAAGAGGGGCTTCTTTTCTTCATTCGTTCATCAGATATTTCTTAGCTTCATTTCTTTTTATTTTATTGCTATCTCTCTATTGGTAATTCTTACATATCACTTAAAAGGCTGAAGGTGGATCAAGCCAACCAAAAATGTACACTTTTTTTTTTTTTAACTTACAAGCGCATCTAAAATGAAAATCACCTTGGAAAGACAAAGCGTGTTTCCAAGAGGACTCTTAGTTTTTACTGTACAGAAGGGGGATGAAATTCTGTCACTGTTTTAAAAAGAACACACACACAGACACGAACATTCACACATATACACATGATTGATGCGACTTACGATTTCATCCTTTTTTTCTAGAGTAGATCAAATTTCTAATATTATGAGTGAGGCAGACATTAAACACTTAAAAAAAAAAAGATATAAATTAACTATATGATTCCTGGCCGAAACATCCCCAATAATATCAGACTTGATATATCTTATTGTGTGCTACTTGGTTTTGTAGCATTTTCAGTCCTAAAGAGCACATGAATAAATATGGGCTCCAATGCCAATTCTTCAAATAGTTTCTATAGATAAACGTATCTAACATGAAGTATTTTGGGTACAAATCCCATCCAGACAAAGGCTAAAGTAAATCTATTTTAAGGGGAAATTCTGATCTACAGAGAATGTGTTAACTTGAAGTTACTATGCATTTTTAATTAAAAATAATTTTCAAATTTTATGATATCCCTAGGGTGCTATGAAACCAGGGCTGGTAATCACCAAGACAGACAGTTTACCATATGGTTTCACACAGTATTATGGCTTAGTAGGTAACAGTTTCGACTTTAAGTATATGTTTATCAAAAATGCTGAAAGGACATTATGTGCCTTTTCAGGTTTAAACAAAAGGATAACTTGTTATTTCCACATTTTTATATATCTATATCTGTTTTTTTTTTTTTATAATTTTTGACCCTCATTAATGGAAGGCCCTGGGGGGCACTTAAGTGCAACTAAGCATTTGTTGAAAATGCATCTTGACTTTATTTCCTTCCCAGAAAAGAGAAACTCGATCCATTTCCATCCTTATAAATTATAAACCACTGTTGCCCGTTGCTGAGGTTTTAACGGCACCGAAGCAGAGTTCTTGGCTTGTCGAGTATTAATAATGGCTCTGCCTGGCTGCCCTTCAGCTGAGACATTAAACTGAGGTCTCATCTCCTTGCCTCTAGTGGCTGCTCAAGTGGAGTTAAAGATCACATCATGTTTTTCTGAAAGAAAATGGGGCAACCTCAGAGCCTTGACCTTCATTTTCAAAACATGTAATACACAAGGCTGGAAGTAAGTTGTTGCTTCATATCTGAAGCTGCCTACTTGATTTCCATGGGCTATGGAATCTTCAGAATCAAAACAATGATTTCAAATTTCACTTTAGGATATTTTGAAATTATGAAACATAATGTAATCTTTTTTCATCCCATCTCCGATGCTGTACAGGAAATAGACATATTAGTAATTTAATAAGAAATAACTTCCATTATAGCTAAATTTTAATTGTCTACAAAAATGCCTTTCAAGAAACCATTACTTAAGCAACACTAAATATTGTAGGGAGGAGGCATAGCATTGGTTAGAGACCAGGTCTATATTTCACACACCTCATTTATACCAGAACCCTTATAAGCAGATAGAATGGTCCAAGTTACATAGAAATATTTCCATGTTGTTTCAAATGAATTTCAAGAATTTGCATACTACGTGAAGCAGGCAAATATACTCATTCAAATTTCACTTATGTTTTATTATCCATTATAAAAGTAATCTGGCAGCAAAACCCCAAATGTCAATCAAATAATGAATGAATAAACCACATGTAGTCTAGTCATACAATGGAATATTATTCAGCCATAAAAAGGAGTGGATACTGATACATGATACCACGTAGATGAAATTTAAAGATATTATGCTAACTGAAGGAATCCAAATGCAAAAGGCCAAATAGTGTATGGTTCTATTTATATGAAATGTACAGAATAGGCAAATTATAGAGACAGAAAGCAACTTAATTGTAGCCAGGGGATGGAGACAAGGAGAATGGGGAGTGACCGTGTAATGGGTATGGGTGTTGAAGACAGTGTGGAACTATCACAAATACTAAATGGCACTAAATTATGTTTTAAAAAATGCATAAAATAGTAAATTAGATGTTATGGGTATTTTACCACAATAAAAAGGTATTAAATACTGGGTTAAAAAAGTAACTGGAATAGACAATTTGCATTTTAAAATTAGAAGTAAGAGGAATTACCAAGATAACTCAAAGCATACCCATTTATATTACATGAAGAGAATCTCACCTTCCCAGAATGGACATTTATTTTAATTTTCTTAACTTGACTACTAAAAATGAGAAAGTAAATGTTATCACATGATTATATGACATGAAACAGAAAAATGGAAGTGATCACCAACTATATCATGCTTGCAAGTTAATAGTCGTAGGTAAATACCTTGAAAGCAGGTTCTTTCCACTTCATGCTGTTCTCCCCAATACCTAATAAAGTTCCAGCCACATATTGCTTAAGCGAACGATGTTAAATGTGCAGGAATGAATGAAAGAGAAACATTACCATTTAAAAATGAACAAGTCTGTAATCTTACAGAGACGTTTTTAAAATAAAACTCTAAAGATGCAGAGTCATAAAATCAAAGAAAGATAGATTTCTGCAAATACTCATTATCTCAATCAAGACATATCATCAGAGTCTTCGAGGAATCTCAAGGGAAATCCTTGAGGCTACCTCAGTAATGGTAGAACACCTCCTTTGGGCATCAGTTATAGGAGTGAGATTACTTTTAACTTACCCATATCAAACGATATACTATGCTTTGCCTTGTCCTCTTTACAGCAAGAAATATGAAACATTGTTTTCAACTTTATGGAACAACATATTTTAGAAACCACCGAAGAAAGGTTTATGATTTAAGAATTTCCACCACTCTTCCTACCATGGCTTCATAAAGAAGCCAACCTGTTTAAATTTATGATTCATGTAGACTGGCCACTTTATTAAACTCTATTATAGTACTACCATGCAAGAAATAGATATCACTAGAACTTTGTACTTGAAAGAAATGAAAAATTGGTTGAGATAATTCAAAGACCATAGACACAAGAGAAAGACAGAGGTATAAAAGCTGTTATCTCTAGTTTTCTCTAAATGTGTGCAATATTTGATTTGGAAACTATGGATCAGATGGAATTCTTTCAGCCCCTGGTGTTAAGAATTTATAATCATATGTCCAATAGCATGTTCTTCTTTCTCCAGGGTCCAAATCAGGGTTACTGTGAGCCGAAAGAAAGAAACAATTACCAAATATTTTTAGAACAATTTCCTCAAGGGAAAGGGGTAGAGAAAGGATACAAGAGGACCGTCTCTGTAAAACTCAGGCTTAGCTTCTGCGATTGAAGTGATAACTCTGATAGCCAGGTAGCTATTTCCAGTACATCACAGCTCTTCATAAAATTTCCTGTGTAACTGTTCAAGGTGAGAGGTTGAATAAAGGCTATGATAGAAAATAAAGCTAGAAGAAGGGAAAACACTTTCTGTACTAACACATTTTAAGTACTCTTATTAGGGTAAAACAATTTTTACCCTAAATATTTCATGCTAAGTCAGATTTTTCCAATATATGATCTCCCACTTGGAAATAAATTAGGAATTTTTGAAACCTGCATGAATATTTTCAAACCGCTGGCAGAAAAATGTGTTAATGATACTTTAAGAAACTGAACAACAGTTTCCAAAAATGTCTAAACCAAAGTAGGTGTACAAAACCAGTTAATTCAATCATTAAGTAAAGAAGAAATATATCAATTACATTTATTAAAAACATTTTAAAAAGTAAAATCAATTACTTGGTATTATGTAGCCAAATGTATTAGCAAATTGATAAAATTCTGTTTTCCCTATTTTCAAAGATTTTGAGAAATATTATGGAAGTGTGGTTTTACCCATGTTATACACAAATACAAAAATATAAATATATACATCTAAACTAATATGGTGAAATTCACTCAACTTATATGGAAATATGGAAACTATGGTGTCACCAGTATAATTAATAAAGGGATAAGCAGCTTGGTACTTTTCCCAGGACACTGTTGTAAGAGATGCCATCAGATGTCAAGTACTTCTTTATCCTCTTTGAATATGTGATGATAAAAGTAATAGCCAGTGTGTATTGATAATTACAAGTGCATTACCTTACTTAATCTTTAAAACTGACCAAGGCACAGAGACATCATGAGTCATCTTGCTGAAAGTCAAGAATTTAATAACTGGCAGAACATGGATTGGAATCTAGGTCATCTGAAGCCAGAGTCTGTGCTCTGAGCTTTTGTTCTGTCTCTATGAGAAAGCTCTAAATATACAAAGCTAGATGTGTAAAGAATTCACAATGCATTTAAGTCAAATTGCTAATTGACTCAAAGTAATGGAGCCGATTATTCAAACAATGCACTTTTCGTATTTTCCAGGGCCTTATCTAACAAAGGAAAAAACTATAAATTTAAATATGCAACACAGGTAATCAGCGTTCATATTTTTAGTGGTTAAGGATATTTAAAGTGAGATTTTGGTTTCATACAAGTTAGGAGTTCATTTCTATTCAAATTTTAAGGTGGAGATAGAAACATTTCAGTTCTTTTTTTGAAAATGATTAATGAGAACACCATGTCGTTCCGGCACTGGCCTCAAACTCGACCTGTAGCCGTGGTATCCACAGACCTGCCGAAGCTCTACCATTAGGGACTAATGTGAGATGTGGTCTTGAAAAAGAACAAACTCATCCTGCTCCCCGGGATGCAAGAACATCATGTGATAGGAAACTATATTAAATTCTTTCCAGATCGGCTTTCTTGTATTCTTCATTTTCTCACCCTCTCTATTGCCTTATTATCTCAAGTCCTCCAGCCCAAGGGGAGCCAGTAAAAAACAAGGTTTGAGATCTATATCATGAAGTGTAATAATGTGGGAAAAGAACTGGTTATAGAAATTGAAAACCCAAGTGTTATTCTTGATTCCAGCACCATCTATCCACTTTAATGCCTTGGGAAATCATTGAATTTCTCCGAGACTCTTCATTTATAAAATGACATAATTATACCTGCTCTGAGTTTCTGTGAGCATCAAATGAGATAATGTATGTGAAAATGCTTTGTGGAATGTCCAAGTGTAAGTTGCTCTTTTTGGTGAAGAGGATAAGTTAATAACCAACCTCTGCTCGCTATGATTATAAATCAAAAACCCATGAAAGCCTTTTAAAAATAGTACTGTGATTTCCTTGATCTTATAACCTGTCTGAGAAAATTGTGAACCAAAGTTGTAGCTATGAGAGAGATGCAGAGACCAGGGTTTGGTTCCAGTAGGGGGAGGACCAAGCTCGAATTTGCAAGAGGAAGGTCAGTGAGAGCAGAATGTCCCAAAACTCTGAGTCAGCAGTGCTGGCTGGCGCGCTGGCATTTTTCACATAGGAAGAAATTCCTTTTTTTTTCATTTTTTTAAAAAAGAATTTTGAATTTCTGACATTTCTGCATTTCAAAGAGAAATTTGAATGTTTTGAATAGTTCAGCCACTCTTACATTGTCATCTATTATGATGAATAAATATAAATATGCTAAAAACTTGTCCTTATATAGTAACTGTTCAAATGATTTATTTTATTTCTATATGGACATAAGATAAACAAAGTTTTCATATACACATTCACTGCATTCACATTATAGAAATATTTTTTAAAAAAGGAAATTCAGAATTTATTTTTCATTGATGACTTGCCAGATTTCTCGATGAATTTCTTTGCTTCGAAAAGTTGTACGCCACCAAAACATACGTGCATAAAAACATGAGAAAATAGAAACAGAGTAGATCAAACATAGATATACCTAGTTATCATATTAAGTATACTCTAAGAATTGCAAATAAGGTAAAGTAGAAAAGGTTCTAACTTTAAAAAATGGCTTAAACATGAATACTTATTTCACTCATAATGATTAGTAGTGGTTTGGCTACTATTTTATTAGAAAGGGAAGACATAATGCATACGATATAGATTTAAGAAAGGAACATTGGAAAAATATATAAAGTACAGGAGAACTGGAGCTATGATTCCATATCTAATTTAAAAAAAAAAAAAAAGACTGAATATCTTTTCAAGTTTTATTCCCCTAGGGTCTCCAAAATAGAACACTGTATTGAAATCAGCAGGTCATACACAAGAAGATGGTTTAACTGCTAATTAACACTAGATGATATACTGAGAATTACATGCTAATTAATTCTCTGTAGGCCTAACTGCCCTTTCTTCTATGTCGTTTTCAATGACCATATTAATATGAAGACTAAGGTAGCATGTTTGTCACATGAATTAGTAATCAATGAGAATTGTCTGTCAAAAATTAGACACATTAGGAATTTTTTAAGAGTAGAGATGACTCTAGTGCAGAAAATTGCTTACTGGAAAAAACTCACAGACATTCATATAAATGCCAATGTGGATGTTTTGAAAAATTGAAAAGCATTACCACAAGAAAAGAGAAAGTGAGAAAGGGATTCAAAATCTAAAGGATTCTTATACACTCTTAATTTCGACAGAGTTAGACATGTCTACCGTCAAGGAGCACTGTGTCAATGTGACCCAACTCCATCTTGGTGAGTGGTTTCATTAAGTCCCTTGAAGACGCTTCTCACGGCAGTCCTTGCAGGAGCCTCAGGAGGTTGCAGACAGCAATGAAACAGATCATAGTCGGAAGAACACCATTTCCCCTGGGATACAGCACACCTACAGATAAGTTCGGTTTGGGGCAGTAGCCAGAGGTTGAGGAGTTCCATGATGTATTCCTTCCAGAAAGCTCAATATGTTTAATTGTGGTTACCATGTCTCGTTAGCTTGCTAATACCCTTCATCATTGCTTCCTCTGTGCTATTCCCAGGGCAGAGAGGTCCACTCGTTTAAGAATCTCTCTCCACCACAAACAAAAACTATCAAATGGATTTTAAAATCTCTGTGGTCAATCCTTTTGTGAAAGCTCCACTGTCGGTCTTTAGATGTGATTTGTCTGCTTATTTATTTATTGCTTTCATGCATTATTCTATTTGGTCTCCAGCATTTAAAAAATACCTAAATATTTTACAATCATTAAAGCTGTCTGGAGAGCTTTAAAGAAACATTGTTGCAAAGAGTTTCCAGCAAAAAGGCTCCCTTCTGGTGCTGTAAGGTTGAAATGTGACTCAATATAACAATTATAATTTTTCACTCGCAAAATAATTCATCTCTTGAGTAAACATTAGCTGTGCATACATTTTGTAATAAGGAGAAAAAATATGCATAGCAAGTCAGAAATAATAATGTGCGCCCAATAATGCATATCACACGAGGGAACACAGTGGTTTTGCTTTGTATTGACAAGTTTTTTTTTTTTAAATAGCAATTTCATTTAGAAAGGTCAAATTAAAGTCCCACAAATGAATGTACTAACCAAATTGCTACATATTCAAAATCAAAATGAATTTTCATTGGTAATATTTATAAAAAGAGTCAAGTTACCTAGTGATAAAAGGACTATGAACATTGAAAGTGCAGGTTTGATGGCTAACACTGTGATTTGATTGCACTGTGATCTTGCATAAGTTTCTAAGCTTCTTTCCTAAGTTTCCACATATGTAAAATAGATATAATAATACTCGTGACATAGCGACCTTGAGAGAATTGAATGAGAAAATTTAAGTAAATTAAGTAAAGTATCTAGCATATTGCCTGGCACATAGAAGACAACATATGTTAGAAAATAAGGATTATGATAAAAATAAATGTGTTTTTCCTTTAATCAGTGGTCCTCTATATTTAACTCCAAATTAGATTTGACCTAGGGAGAATCAATACCATTACTGAAAAAATAATGAATAAATAACACTAACAGGCAAAGCTGGTGTCATGAGAAGAATCAAAGGTTCTGGTCAATAGCCATGAGCATCCATCAATGTTTAATACAATTAATTATGGCTAAGAAATCTTAGTTTCGTCCTGGTATGTTTTTAACTAGCCCAGTCACCTTACATCTCTCAGTGTTTATTTCCTTCAACAGCAGAAACAGATAGTAGTTAAATGCACATGTAGAGGTTTTTGGGGCCAGGCAATGTGGATTTTAATTCTGGTTTTAACATCAGTAGGTATGCAACTTGAAGCAAATTGCTTGGTCTCTCTGTGACTCAATTTTCTTATCTGAGAAATGATGATAAAGGTAATATATAAGTTCTCCTTAGTATTTCTGAGGATTTTAAAATGAGTCGAGGATGATATATATTTAGAATAGTATCTGATGTGAAGTAAGAAGTTGATTTATTATTATCTATACAATAAGGGTAAGCCATAGGTATAAAAAGTTTCCTCATGCTCTGAGTGTTTATAATTACACAATTTGATTGTATCCTTACTCTTATCCACCAATATGAATTTTCCCCAGTCTGACAACTCTGTCTCATTAATTTCCTCTCTTCATTACTCTCCTTCTAAGCCTGAGGATAAGTGTTGGGGATAATTTGCCTTTCTGTTTCTGTTATAACATACACATATTATAGACCTAAATATGTATATTCTGTGTCTGAAAATCACCATGTTTTAAGTATTATAATCAGGCTATTGTTTAGGACACAAATTCTACTACCAGAGAGAAGAGTACAGAATTTCATTTTTCTTTCTGTGGTATTCAATGAACTAACTTGAAATCAAGGAAAGAAGTATTGGAGATGATTAAAGAAATTTAAGTGAATCCTAACGTCTCTGAATGGCTCCTATATTTGTTATATGCCCATATAGCTTCACCATTCTCTAAAATTTCTTTATTTTGATCAACCTTTCTCCTTAATCCTGGCAAACTCTTTCACCTTAGACTTGGAGAGTTGTGCATTGGGGGAATAGAGGCTATCTCAGAGAAATCTGAGCACAGGTATGAATGTGAGACAAAGGAGTGATATTTGAGAGAAGTTGCTAGTAACATAGTACCAGTAATGGTGATTATGAACTTAATAAATATGTTAAGCTTTTTCCTTATAACAAATGATCAAATCATGCAATTTTATATTCCATATCAAGATTCTCAGTCTGTTCTGTACTCTTCTCTGCTCACTTCATCTTACGTTTCTAATAAGACTTATTATCTGATTTCTTTGCAATTTCTCTTCTTTGGTGACCCATTGCTCACTCTTTGCCCAAATTCATTGTGACATATGTCAGGACATATCACTCATTATGCCCAGAATGAAGGTCTCAATTCACGCCCTATGAAATCTTTATTAACTAGTTTACAAAAAGAAAGGAAGAAAAATAGTGTAGGGTTTTACTATTTCCATTATAGACTACACAACCACATGCTCAAATCACTCTAATTATATGTCCTGTATGTCTTTTGTTGCATAACTTATCTGCATAGAACATACATGGCATCATTAAAAATGCAAAAATTTTAAAAGCATACATTGATTTTTTTTTACATTTATCTTTACTCTCTCCTAAAATCCCCTAACCAAAGAGTGAAAAAAAAGTTAAATTAGTAAAGAAATCTATCCACAAAGGAAAAATATAGGAGAATAGAGAAAAAAGTAAGTGAAGGATTTCAAGAAACTTTCATAGGTTAGAAAGCAGATGGAGAAACGGAAAATGCCTTATAGAAGAGGAAGCTATGGTATAATTGCCTGATGAGGATGATATCTGCAAGGAATAAATCAATTTGAGGCTAGAAACCCAGTAAGGCAAAAAATAATTACGGAGCTCAAAACAGAGAAACCCAGTAAAAAATGTGGATGGTAAACAGAGACTTATGGATATGGACAATAGACTAGTGGTTACCAGAAGGTGGGCAGGGAGGGAGACGGAGGGAGGTAGATGGGGCTAAAGGGGTCAAATATGTGGTGACTGAAAGAAATCTAATTATGGGAGGGGAACATACAACACAATATATGCCTTACTGTTAAATTGTACACCTGAAACTTACTGGATTTCATTAACCAATGTCACCAAAAAATAATTTTAAAAAATGTGGATAGTCAGGTAACTAATACCTACCTTTCCCTCACCTCTCAAAACATACATATAATAAATACACTGTTGTGTTTCTAGAGGATTAAGAAACAATGACAGACTTTCATCTCAAGGACACTAGGCTCAGGAGAGAGTTGAAATACAGGGCTACAGGTAAAAACAGGAAGGCCTAGTACTGAACAGTAGAACCTCCAGCCCCTCTCAATGTCTGTCCTCTATTCTAACTACCAAAACACCTGCTTCGAAGTTTCTAATTCCAAGTGGGAGACTAAAAAATTCTTATTTTGAAAAACTCAATTATTCCAAATATCAACACTGGAGAGTCCATTCAATGATCAAGTTCATTCATGGATTATCCATGGTAAGAGTCGACAAGTCCTGCTTATTTAAGGAAAGACTTCAGCCTAAAAATAAAGAAACCGAAGCATACAATATAAAGAGGAAAGAAACTTGGGAGAAATAGAAACAAAGTAAGGAGCAGGAAACTTAAATGTATAATCACTATCCTCAAAAAAAAAGAGAATATATTTCATCCATGAAACAAATTTAGGATGTTATTAACTTAAAAGGAATAATCAGGTAACAGGAAATGGCCCTTGCAAATTAAAAGCAAGATCACAATGTAAATATTAATTCTAATAATAATAATGGCAATAGAAGGTTGGAAGAGTCATAGACTTTCCTGAAGAACAGGATGAAACTATGTTTTTAATGTTAAAAGCAAAATAAAAAGATATTTAAAGTGAGGGACTTAAGCAACAGTATTTGAAATCCAATTAACAGAATAAGGAAAACAAAGAATAGCAATCCTATAACAAAGCTTTCCATAAATTAAGGTTTTCTCCAAACTGAAATTCTAAGTACTAATTTCAGAACACCTGGAAAAGAGAAAGAATCATTGTTCTGCATTTGGAGTCTAGTGCCAGACCACCTGGATTCAATATCATCTCTATTGCTTATCGGTCACATGACTTTAAACAATTCATTTGACGTTTTAGCGCTCAGTTTCCTCATCTGAAAAATGAGATTAATATTGAGTATATCTATCTCCTAAGATCATTGTTAGGATTAAATTATTATTATTAAATTATTGTTAAAATGCACATGAAGTTCATGAAGCAGTAACTTAGAGTTAGTAATCAAGAATTGATTATTATTACAATTATACAAGTTTTAGAGGTAGGTTAGTAAGAGTTTACATATAAAGTATCAGGAACTGGAATGGCATCAGATTTTATAAGCAATGCACTAGAAAAAAAATAAAGCAATGCTTTCATAAGGGAAACATTTTAATTTAAGGGAAAAAAATTTTAATTTAGAATTCTTTAAAAGCCAAGCTAACATTTAAGTGGGAGGGTAGAACAAAAGTGTTTTTAGAACTTCAGAATTGTCACATTTTTTTATATTGTTTTTTTTTAATTCCATGCATTCTTTTTCAAGAAACTCCTGAAAGACATGCTACCTTGAAATAAGAAAATAAATGAAGAAAGAAGATATTGGGAGGCCAGAATGACAAGCTCCAACAAAGGAGAGTAGTAAGCAAAATCCCAGGATAATAGCTGTGTATCAGGCTTGGGACAAAAAAAAAAAAAAAAAAAAAAAAAAAAAAAAAAAAAACAGTGTGGATTCATGGGCAGGTTGGATTGTTAGAAAAATTAACAAAACTGATAAATTATTTTATTCATTGAACCACTTGGAAAATGTTATTAAGAGGACTCTAATCCATTAGTCTAAGCATTAGAAGGTTCACAGTAAATAAAAACTAAGTGAATTTTTAAAACACACAAATATTAATTGTAAGAAAAATAACACATATAAGGAAAAAAAATCACACTGTATTTCTTGGTTTGGATATGAACTCCATTTTTACAAAACCATAGTAACATAAGTGCTGAGTATTTATTGAACTAAATCCTTGTTGTAACTCTGTCAAAGAGGGAAGTAGTGAGGAAAATTTTATCTTTCGTATAGGCTATCGGTAACTAATGTCTGACACTTATACTTTAACAAGGCAGTAAAAAGTTTGGTTATTTTGAAATAGAGTATTAAATAAGAGAAGAAAATGCTAAACAAGTTAAAATCTGTTGCTGGGTAACAGGATAGAGGTAAAGGAGAATAGAAATGTGTTCTTAATAGGTTTTATAGTGTGACTTGAAATTTTAAATTATAGGCCTATATTATTACATGGATACAAGAGCACTTTTAAAATTATTAATTGTAAAATTGTAACATTTTATTAAAACCTTCTGCTTCTCTGATGTAAGTCTCCTTCCACTCTAGAACCTTCTCATCTTAGCTAAATAGTTCATATATTCATTTTACACCTCCTTCTCTGACCAGTTTTTAGGCTTTGTATCTTTTATAAATTTCCCTTTTCTCTTATCTCCGGACCTGCCAAGGACCCTGTGGGTTATAACAGCAGGTCTTTCCCATTAATGCTACTGGCAGAGATGCTCAAAATATTCCTGATTGATTGAAGCCTGGTTTGCTAGTCCCTCACTTTCTGGAACACTAAAGTCCTTTGCAAATTAAAAACAAACACAGCTGAACTATCTTATGTTTAATTTAGCCCAGCCCAGATCAATGGAACTTCAAGTAGTTCAGGACCCTTAGGAACTTTTCTAGAATAATTATAAGAACATATCTACTGGCGCCAAAGTCTCTTCTTTAAATCGGTATTGTAAACATCATATTTTTAATTCTATGATACTAGGTTTTCAGGGTGGGTTTTCTGTGTTTGTGAAGGCCATTTTGAGTTTAGAAATGTAAAGTGAATGTTAAATAAAATGGATTATTGTCACAAAGTAGCCCCTCTCTAATAAAAATTATATCAGATTTGCTTACAAATTTTTATCACAAATAATTACTAGTTACTAACACTTGGAGACTATATATATATATATATATATATATATATATATATTTGGTGCCACTGAAATGACCACCCCTGCCTTTTTCCTCGCCACTCTATTAAACACACAGAAAGGCTTTCCTTTGCTTCTAAAGCTACGGCTGCAATGTCTAGCTTATTTCTTGGAACTAGCGGTGTTTAAGACTCTGGCTGTTTAATATAATTTGTCCTGTGCCTTTATATGAAAAGAAAAACGAACAAAAAAATAAAAACAGAAACAAAAGTCCTCACCCTATTTTATCAAGCTTACAACAACATAGTCTGGGGAGATATTAGAGCCTCAAACAGTTCATGCCTGTCTCACGGAATGCCTTAGTAATATATCTTTTGTCCTGTTCTTTGGAGTTTTTCTATATTAACTCTCTTTGCTATAGCTATTAGGCTCTCCTGCTACAATTTATTCCAAAATACTGCCCAAAGGAAGAGTAGTCACAAGTATTTTCTCAAAGATTATGGTATTCTAGGCTTTCCGTTATTTCCGAGGTGCCCATATGTCCCCATTTGCTTGAGACAGTCCCAGTTTATACATTTTCCAGCAAAATTAAAAATAGCAATCAATGTCACTAACAAAATTGCCTGACTCGGGCTTTTAGATGTTGCCTATCTAAGGAGGTAGTGGATCCAAGTCCTTCATCTAAAGGATGAAACGTGCAACTATGCCAGTCCCCTGTAAGAGCCGACAGACTCGAACCACCAGACTTCTGTTTTAAGCAGCAGCTTGTGGCCATACTGGCATCACTTTCAACGGCAACAACCGCCAAACATGCTATAGGAATAGTAGAGGAGGGAGCAGGTTACTCTTACTGTAACGGAACTTGGTGATAAGGGAAAGCTTTCTGCAGAAAAAAATATTTCATCTAAATATCTAACGATAGGTAGATATTTGCCATGTCAGGGAGGGAGAGGTCAAAGGCTATTTCAGACCCATTTTAGTCCAGGAGTATGACTAGAGGTGCATTACATATGCAGACGCATCAAAATGCGCCCAGGACACAACAGATACCATGATCTTAATTTCTCAGGCAAGATTTTCTTCATCCTAAACACTATTCCGCTGCACTTTAGTGACAAAAGCTGTAGGTTATCTTCTAACATATACTTCCCATTGTTTTTTTTAATTTTTTTAATTAAAAAATAATAATGATCTGGTCACATGGCTTTCCAGTTTCAATCCCCACCCTTCACTGTCACTAGTTGTAACATTATGACTTAGTAATATAAACGGAAGGGTTAAGTTGCTAAGTGGTGTCTCTATGAACGGCTTACTTTAAAAGGTGAGGAGTATACCCTTTTCCCCTCCACTTCCATTTCTCCATTTGCTGCCTGGAATGCGGTTGGGAGACTAGAGTTCCAAAAGCCAAAAGAACAGGAGCCACCTGTAGGGATGCTGGAGCAATGAACTGGAAAGGACCTGGAGACGTTCTCTGAGTCCTGAATTCTCTATCTTTGTCTTATTTCAATCAAAAGAAAATAAACACATCACATGTTTAAGTCACTGTTATATTAAGCAGACCTAATCTAAACTGATACACCTTCCTCAGACTTACCATCAATTTAGGAACGTCACAGATATAAATGACTGGCCTCATATCAGTTCCAATTTTCATCTCTGAATGTGGTACCTGAAAATCGAGTCACATTGAACTAAAGTTATTTTAACTATGCTTTTTGATAAATAGCTATCTTCTAAAGCACATCCTTTCTCATTTTTAAACAAGCTGAATATTCAGCTCTATTTACAAGTACATTTTAGAGGAAAAATCATTTAAAAGCCTTTGTGTTAACGATACAAAGAAAAGCAATCACTTTTAAAAAGGTTGTGGGATTTTAAATCAAAACAACAATGCCATTTCAAGCAGGGATGGACAAGTCTCAAAAGGATTAGGATTTGGGTTCTAATTTGCAAACAGTGTTTGTGTTTGGATTAGGATTTGACTTCGATTTCCCTTTATGGATTTAGGTAAAGCTTTTATTAATCACTCATCCTACAGAGTGGCTTGAGTCTGTGTGGGATGGAACAATAGATATATTTTTATTTAATAAACTCAAACAAATGAAAACTCTCTGAATAACTCTGGCTGCTGTACCTGAGCTTCCTGCCTCTTAGTTGCCAGCTGCTTTTAAAGAAAGCATGTCATTTTTTAGGAATCCATGATTCAACTCTTAGAATTAATTTAGAGCCATTCATTGCATTGCAAATAATGTCCATGTTGAAATTATTTGGAAGAATTTAATTTTTAAATCGAATTTCTTAAATGTGTGTGCACATGTATGTATATGCAGATATATTTATACATTATATAATATATTCATTCTTATATTTGTATATGTGTTTTTACATATGAAATAAACAAAGACTTGTGGACAGGCAAAATTGTCTACAATAAAATGATACTAAAATTGCAATAATACTAAAAGATAATACATCTGTGACAATACACATTTTCACATAACTCCTAATTCAGATTTTAGGCCATAGGCAATTGGTGTCTAAATGCCTCCCAACCCACTTTCTCAAATGAAGGCATGCTAAATTTCTTATCTTCTATGGATGGAGAGATGGCGGGATGGGGGAATGAGGCCAGAGGGGGAAGGGGAGAGTAACTGTCTCAGGAAGCTCGGGTTGGCAGATGATATGGCATGGTTTTCCCCAAATTCTCTCAACCCAGATCTTCTTGAGTGACAAAGAGTTCCGAATACCAAGGAGGCTTCTAATGTCGGCTACTGACCAGGAACTCCCGACTGGTCCAGAACCAGGATCCTCCCCACAACCATGACAAGGCACACAACGAACACTAGGAGGCGCAGAAATGCCAGAAACAGAAGAAAGCTTGTTCTATAAATGGAACTCAAGGTCCAGTCTCTGACAGTCAATCTATTAACCTTGTAATAAGTGATTGACTCTTTGGACCACATTTACTGTATCATGATGGAGTTGTACTGTATTGAGAAGAAAGGTGAACCTCTTGTGAATTACACATTGTGCATCATCTCCTGTGAGTTGTAAAAACACATGCCTGAATCCACCCAGGAGGTTCTGTTTATTATGCCTAATGCAGAACAGGCTCCCCCAGTAAACCTAATGCCTGTCCATATTTAAAACCGCAAGTACGAATTATTACTTTGTGGGTAAATTTTGTTTTTGCAGCAAGGTGGAAAATCCCTTAAGGTTTTAAGACCTGCCTTTACATTTCTTTTGATTTCTCAACAGCAATTAAGACAATGCTGAGCATATAAAGCCACTTTAATAATGCAATTAGGTGGCTCCACCTCAGCCTTCTGTCCCTAAGTACCTCTCTGCCCTGGAATAGAGAGAACTGTGGTGTAAATTGAATATAAATGCATTATATTTTACAAATAATTATAACTATAGAGTTTTATGCATATAAAACTATAATTATATATATTTACAACTATATGTATATATATATATATGCATGCAAATGTTATTTATGGCATGAAGCAGCTCAGCTGTAGAAACCCCAAGAGAACTAGATACGATGAAGATAGTTTTCTCTCAGCCATGGGGGCAATGAGGAGCCGAGTTGTCACCACAGAGAAAATGATGTCCCATGATGCCCAGGACCACCAAATTGAGCTCTGAGAAACCTCAGACTGTACACATAACCAGGGGTTCTTACAAGTATTGTTGGAGGATAACTCCTAATAATAGATATTCCCTAAGCTATTTCCTGTGGGATGTGGGTGAGAAATTAGAGCTAGGAAATAAGATAAATGTGACTATGAATGTATTCAATAGTTAAAATTTTCTGTCATATTAATGATATGCTTTGCAGAATTAGTATTTTTTATGAAGAACAATGTGGGAAAAAATTATTTGTTTCCTTCTTACCTGCTTGTTATTAAAAGGGAACTATAGGATTAAAAATAATAATACACAGACACAAAGCAACTTTATTATGTGTAAACATATTTGTTCATTCAGCTGTCATGCTTTGAAATATCTTAGTCTGTACTGATGAGGAACTAAATATAACATGAGTCACACGGTACACTTTAGTGAGTTGATGCTTTAAATTAAAGGCCCAAAAAGACTGTATTTAAATATATTTCCTTCTCTCTCTTGTGTTTTCCTTCCACTCAACATAAAAACCTATCATCTCTCCCACTGTGTTGTTTTGTTTTTGTTGAACTATTGAGCCTGTCTTTAAACAAGTGGCCCTAATTTTTTGTTGCATACAAATCACATAGACTTATAATAACATTTTTGTTTTATAAGAAATCATGTTGGTTCCTGTATGCCTTCTATTGTTCACTTTAAATCAAATGATATCACAAATAGATTGTCTTGTTTTTCCTTTTTTTAGAAAAAAAAAATTCCAACCCATATGTGTTTTATAAAATCCTCTGAATGGGGTCGGGAGCTGTTTTATTAGCTGCTGATTTTTAGAGTAAGTGACAATGCTGACTTTGATCAAACACATTTGCAGCCCTGTCTCCTTTGCCAAGTAACATAATCATAGTGCACAAATAATTTTTTTCCACTTGATAATTAGTGAACAGAGTAAACGTGTTTGCTAAGAGTATGGATTCTATAGCCAGACTACATGGATTCAAATCTTGGCTTTGCCACCCAAGCCATGTGACCTTGAACAACTTGTTTGACCTCTCTGTGCCTTAGCTTTGTCATCTCTGAAATGAAGGTTTTAATGATACTCATCTTATGAGGCTTTCAGGGGAATAAACCAAATTAATATTTGCAAAGTGATTATAGCAGTGTCTGAAATAACATTATGTAAACGTTTAAATAAAGCATTCAATGTTTAAAGTAGGTACAAATGTTGCGAAATAATAGAAAAAAAAAAAAAAAAACATAGTGATCTCTGGCCCCAGTTCCTGATACAGAGCTCCTAAATTCCACGGAATCGCCCATGTGATAGGAGTGTTTTTGTTCTGAGGAGCTAACACTTGGTGGGCTCCAGATGGGAGTTGGTCACCAGAAAGACCAAGCCATGATTAGAAGGAAGAAGAGAGGCACTGGAAATCAAGTTTACAATCGATCATGCCTATGTGACAAAACCTCCATAAATCCTAAAAGTACAGGATGCAGAGAGCTTCCAGGCTGCTGAACTCGTGAGATACTAGGAAGGTGAGGGCGTGGAAGTTCCATGCCCTTCCCCTATACCTTGCTCTATGTATCCCTTCCATTCGGAGATTCATTTGGATCCTTTATCTTATCTTTTTATAATAAACTAGTAAGTATAGTCAGTGTTCCCCTGAATTCTGTGATCCATTCTAGCAAATTATCAAAACCCGAGGAGGAATTATCCTAACCTGGTGAACGTGTTAAACAAGTCATAAAGAAAATGTTATTAATTAGTTAAAGTGGCCAAATTAGAACTAAAAGATTTTTTAGTCTTAAAACTTGCTCCCAGATTTCAAAGAGCATCTGAACACATGAAATGGAATACTGTGGAATTGTATAAAAGTCAGTTTTCAGACCGCAGAGTGGAAATAAAAGACAACGGTGAGATCACATTTTTAATGTTATGTTTAGTTAAGGGACAGAGAAATGGGGATGATTACAGGCAAAAAGAAAACTTGGGAGGACATGATACTTGTTCCCAACAATGATCATAAAGTGATGTCATTGGGAAAAGGATTAAAGTGTGTTTGCATAGAGAATTACAACCAATACGCAAGTTATTTTAGACAGACTCCTATTTCATATAAAAATACAATTCTCCATTGCTATTTTGCATAAAAGAGAAAATTGCAAAGTGTATTGTATAAAAGGGAATATTAATAGCATTTACTTCATAACGATTATGTTCATCACTTAATGCAGTGCCTAGTGCACAGTTAAAACTCGGTAAATAGCAGCTATATTATATTATTGTTATTCTCATCATTATAATAATTATTATAGTGATGAAATTTACTGCTTTGGGAAATATTAGATCTGAGAGCTTTATGAAAAGTGTTTGAAAATTGGAGAGAGAATGATAATATTAAGTGAGAGGTAGGCTACATCAACATATTTTCTTAGATCTTAGATTCAATTACTGTAATTATGTTTTTTATTTATATTCAATGAAATATCATAGAAAAGTCTCAGAATGAATTTAATGCCACATTTATTAGGTCTACCTGAGAGAACTTTCTCACATGCCACTCTCATTCTTTTTTTGCCACTCTTCGAAGGAAGGGCCAACCCAAAGAGAAATGATAATAAAAAAGACAAAAGATGAAAGTAGAAACAAAGAGATTGCGTAATTCATAAACTAGTGAATTGTTTTCTGAGAAATCCACAAATAATTCTGCTTTAGAACAGGAATAAACAAAGACCATGAATCATTTTGATGTTTTCATTTTCATTTGGTTGCGAAGGAATCATATTGGACCGAAGGCGTAATAATGCATTTTTAATGCTCTTCTGTCCTCTTTGTAGAACCATCTTTCCTATGTTTTAACTCCCACATGGGTGGTGAGAGTCCCCTAGCTCCTTGGGATCTGATTCCAATTAATCTATCTTGGCCCTCAAGGTACCAATGGAATCCTGAAACTCTGTTTCATCTCTCCTAATAAACCACCTGCATTCAACAGGGTACTAAATGCAATATGCATTCAATGAACTCTGGTTATGGCAATGCAAATTCAATACGTTGCATCTTAAGGACAACAGAGTTAATGTTAACAAGTCCATTTAATCAGATATCAAAATAAATATCAACAAAGGAAATTTTCAAGTAAGAATGAGGACTGGTAGATAAAATTGGAGGTGTGTCTTAATGGTAGATGTAAAATTATGCATTTATTAGAGGAAAGAATTGACTTGAGGAGCATGGCAAGTTATAAATTAAGAATAAAACTAAGTAAGGTGCTATTGGTGGACAAAAGATACTGAGTAGCCCCAGTATAGGTATATTTAGTATGGTACTGACACAGGCCAGGTCTATAGTCAGATTTGATTTGCTTCTCAGTTGGTGCTGGTGTTTCTCCACTATTCTGGTTTTTGTGTGTTAGGACTTAATATACTGTTGCTTGTCATTTTGGACCAAAGAGGTCATTGAGAAAGTGTCACGAGGAGTCAATTCTGAATGTCCGTCAGTCTAACAAAGACTTGATATGGTATCTGAATATGGGAACATGCCTGGAAAAGCACTGGATCCTGAATTTTGCAGAAATCAAGACCTATGGCTTGGCTCCTCTCAAGTATGCACTCCCTGGAAGTTATCCTCTAAATCGATAGCTGAGGCTTTGTCAATACTTCTTGATAAAGATATCAGATGTCTATGCTTAATATAGTGTGTTAAGGGTCAGAGAAGGATCAAGCTGTTATACATAATCTCTCATCATTTCCTGATTTAATTAACTTTTCTGTAACACTAAATTTTAGGACTGAGTCCTTTTCCATCAATGATTTACAGATTTCTTTTTATACTAATATTCTGAGGTTTAATACAGAAATAACAATGTAGAAATGTATAACGAATTGCTTAAAGTTATTTCAAAATATAATTTCGTACAAGAAAATGAAATGAGGAAAGCTTGGCTAATGAATACATAGAACAAAAGATCACCATACCAAGAATTAAGTTTAATAAATTATTCCAAAAGAATAACCCAAGAGAATTAATAGAATAAAGCTAATTTTTTTTTAGATTGTAAAAATGAGTTATTATAATTTTTATGTAATCAGTTGCTAAGTGTGGAGGAAAAGGTAAAGAAAAAAAACTATCAAAAGTTATAGTGTTTATAACAGAGTACATATTCAACAGACTGATGAGCATAAGAATTTCAAATAATTAAAGTATGTGATAAAGGAGAGTTTTTCTCTGACAGTATCAAAGAGATTTAGAGTTAGGTCTTGCCAATAGGTAATTATAATTTCTCTAAGCCTTGGTAAGTTGACAGTTAGGTTGGAGGAGTTCACATAAATCTCATACATTTGGTAGAGCTGCAGAGTCAGGTGAGACTGAAGCCCCCACTGCCAGTCTGTTGGTGTCTATTGAAAAGACCTCAGCAGTCTGATCAAAACTGAAAATTTTAGTGAGCATTGGAAGTGAAGCTAGGATGAATGCCACTGAGATAACTGTTATAACAGTATGTCTGAAGTAAGTGGAAAAGTTTTTAGTACGTGTTCTAGGATTCGTTGTGGTTTAGTCATCACCATCCTATGATGACGTAGATCTATCTGGTCAATAATCAGATAGATTCCTCTTAGCTTTCTTTTCCTTTTTATTTTTATTTTCCATAAGAGTTTAGACCCACCTTTCTCTGGTGGTGTGGCGGCATGTGATATGGTTAAGCACCCTAATTTTCTTGAGCACGCCTTAACTGTCTTCCATTTAAGTGAGTCAGTGAAGCAAAGCAGAGGCATAGAAGCTTGCCTGCCTGGCTGCTGTGAATGTCCTCACTCAAAATTCTTGCCGAAAAAGTATACACTGCTGTGCCCTGTAACTCAGTTCTGATAAGAAAACTCAATGAGTACTGGAAGAACTTAAAATCTAATTGCAACTCCATGTCAGTGTTCGTGTTGCTATGACAGAATAGAAGGGAAATGAAAATAATTTATTTTTAACAAAATACTGAAAATTGCAAATTAATTTTTTTTACAAAATATGGATGATTTGTCAAGCTTAAAAATTCGAGAGAAACACTCATCAATATTAGTTCTTTTGCCTTCAAAAATCCTTTTGCTCAATTGCATTTATGCCATCAGTTCGACTAGATAAAATGAGAATAAGACTCCTCCGTTAAAAATATACTACTTATTTTACTGAAAATGTTGTCAAAATATGTCAGACCATGTGCTTTTTATGAGAAATCAGAGAAAAAACTTCTTTAAGGCAACAATATCAAGAAAACATTCACTTCTGGTTTTCTGGTATGTTTTAATAAGATTATACATAACTATATTGACTTTGCTTTGACTAGATTGAAAATTCAAATTAAGGTTTTGACCTCTTATTTTTATTTAACAACTAATTGTGGAAAATTTTAAATATCACAAGATAAACAGAATAATGCACCATACATCCAGGTATCCATTATCAAACTTCGGTAATTATCCAGTCTTTCGTTTTTGTTTGATCTAAACCACCTCCCACTCTCTATAATTATCATCATAATCACAGTTATTTTATGTAAAATGTACATAACTCAGACTGCACAAATATTAGCTGTATAATTTTGATACAACTGTGTAACCTAGAGCTCTATCAAGATATGGAACATTTTCATTACCCATTCCCAATCAATTTCATTGTGTCTCACTTTTAATGACTGAGTAGGTCCTTATGGAATTTAAGTCTGTTTTACTAGCTACTTCTCTCACCTACTTTCTTATTTCTCCTTCGCTTAGATATCTTCTTCTTATTTTTACCTTTTTATATTGCGTACACACACATATGTATATGTATGTGTATGCATACATATACACATGCATGTATGTATATATGTGTGTATATATACATATACATAACCTATTTTCAATACTTTTTTGGGAAAAAGTGGATAAATAAATTAGAGAAAAAGAGAATCTTCAGTGTATTTTCCAATGGATATAAGTTGATATATCTTTATAAAAAATTATTTCTGATATAACTGTAAAAGTTCAACAGCAAATATGAATCTATAGGAAGAATGTAGGCACATATTTTTTCTAGGAAAGTTGTCAAAAATTAATGGAATTATGATGTAAAAGCATATTATTGCTTTTAATATAAATTTAAGCTTAATTTAATAAGCACTTAGGCCTAATTTATGACTTTTAGAAGAAAACAAATTTCTAAAATGATGTCCTTTTATGTAACCAGCATACGCTAGAACCATTTACTTTAATTTTTAGTGGTTTACCCTTTGATCTCAAAATTTACACTTGACATAATAGGCTGTATTCTTTCATAACAAGGCTTGTTGCTTAGGATTATTAGTTCATACTTTCTAACTAAGGTAAATGACAGTGGTTCATTAATTTTAATGGCTCTATTTGTAAAATTTCAACGTGATCTTTTTGTAACATAACTTTAAAATACCTAGATCAGAATAAAAATTGCTTCTTATACCTGGCATCGTGTCATCTTTCCCCATATAGAATAATAATAATAATAATGACAAATGTAACATATACAGTAATTGCTGTATGCCAGGCTCTGTTCTAATTGCCTGAAATATAATAACATTAAATTCTCATAAGAGCTTGGTCAGACATTTGTAATTATTATTCCCATTTTATAGCTGAGAAACTTTACCATGCAGCTTAGAGGTTAAGCATTTCACCTCTGGAACCTGACAGCATGGGGTTGACCCTCAGTGCCAACACTCACTCGCCATGACTTTGGTCAAGTACTTCTGTTGTCCATTGCTATGTAACTGTCAAAAAGAAAGTAACTTACAGGAGCTCTCTCTTCTCTCTCTCTTTCTTTCTCCATATAGTCTCTTCCTCCAGGGATTCTTCATGTTGCTTGTGCTTCATAAGACAAGGAGAACTTAGGCCATTCACCCATTTATGTTTTATGACATAGATATACATATGTTTAACAGCACAATCTACCTTTCCTCGTCATCAATATTTGGTATCACTGCTATGCATCTACCATTGTCTAACCTTCTCAATTGTTTTGCATTTTTTTGTATGGTTAACATATTAGTTTCAGCTGTAGAGCATAGTTATTCAACACTTATATAACTAATGAAATGGTCCCTAAAATAAGTCTAGTAACCACCTGTCATTGTATAAAGTTATTATGATATTATTGACTATATTCCTTATGTTGTGCATTATGACCCTATGACTTATCTATTTTTATTTTGTACTTTTTATGCTCCTTCACCTTTTTCCCTCTTTATCCTGCCCCTTTCCTTCTGGCAATCATGTTTGGTCTCTATATTTATAGGTCTGTTTCTGCTTTGTTTCATTTGTTTTGTATTTTTAGATTCTATGTATAAGTGAAATCATACAGTATTTGTCTTTGTCTGATTTATTTCACTTGGAATAACACCCTTTAGGGCCATCCATGTTGTCACAAATGGCAAGATTTCATTCTCTTTATGGTTGAGTAGTATTTCATTGTTGGATAATAGGTACAATAAAAGAATCACTGCTATTGTGAAACATAGCTTTTAATTCAAATGGTACCTAATCAAAATATTATTAGGGCCAAAGTCTAGCTCCCATGGTACAACGCTTGTCTCTGCAGCACTGATCACACCCTTTTGCCCTGTATTTTCTGCTTTTCTCTGAGCCTGTGTCCATGTGCTAAATAGACAAATGCGCTTTCACTGCACCCTCAAAACATTTCCCTCATGCGAAGGAAAAGACGAACAGCACAAGATCATGGTTTCTATGCTCATTTTGACAGGAAGGATGAGAAACACCACTCAGAAAAAGTGATTTTGTAATAAAGATGATGGCAAAACAAAGCCCCTCCCATGTGATGGAGACCACATTCTTGCCAATAACAGTTGCTATGATCAACAGATAAGGGAGGACGTGAGCATTTGCTTAAAGGTGCTTCCATATACTGTTAGCGCCACTTGAGTGAAAATAGTTTCTCCACTGCCATAAAATAAGGATTTATGTGGTTACTTGGAATTGCATTCATTCATTGTAATTGTTAGACAATATGCCCGTGCATTATGGACTGAAAAATAACATCAATACGTTTATGGAGGCAAAGGTCTGAATTTTTTTTACTTCCTCATTAAACTAATTACATATTACAATGTTATTGATTTATTTTCCATATTTACTTGATGAATATTTTGTAATATTTAAAGTAAATTATCACTAAGGAAATATCTGATTATAAAATCAACTGAAATTACTAAAAAATGAAAAATAATTATGTGTAAATCCTCATTCAGACATTATTTTCATACGCATTTACAAACCTAAGTTTTTATATATAGTATGCTAGATGTCTATGTACAAATATAAATGCAAGAATGGGTGTAATTATATGGCTATCAACCAGTAAAACATTCAGTGCACATTATATTTTGTGGAATATATTTTGCCTGGGTGAGTTGAGACAGATTCTATAATAAAATGAACATGGTAAAAGTGGAGTTTAAGTCAGGAAACAGAAGAGTAAAGCAATTTCCTGAGTTATTTAAATGCTTTCAAAGAGAAATGTCATTACATACTTGAGTTACACTGGCATATAATTACATGAGCATCACAAATAACAATGTCTTACTAAGAAAAACAGAAGTTATTATAGAAAAATTATTCCCCATCATAAATCTTCATTTTAAGCTCAGGTAAATGCACATGAAGGGGATTTGCACATTTCAAAACCATTAAATCATTAAATCGTCAGTTATTATGATTCAAAAAAAAGTTCGTTTCTAATAACATTTTAAAAAATCTTTCATATAAGCATGCTGATGAAGAGTTTAGAAATAAAGTGTGGTAATGTCTGTTATTTCCTTCAAAGCGGATAAAAATAAGATGGATTGATGGGTGAGTAGATAGATGAAAATATATGTGATGTGAAACAAAATGTTGATTGTGAAATCTAAGTGGGAGTCCTGTGGGTGTTCAATGGCATTTTTTATAATTTTTATGTTTGATAATTTTCATAATAAAATTTGAGATAAATCATGGAGAAGAGAAACAGGAGGACATGTTACAAGAAACCCGAGTGTCATTCGAGCATAGCATTTATTGAAAAACCAACCAGGAACGAGCCTGGGAAAGAAAAGCAATTTTACCTGTGAGGGAAACTGTGTACCATGCTTTGATCTTTTTACTATATCCTGTCAAATAGAGAAAAATATTTATGTGACAAGTTCAGATCAGGTCAGTTCATCGATTTAATCATTTTACACTATTACTTCTGATATGCTACTCACCGTACATCTCATCTGCTAGATCCTCACAATATAACTGGAATATAATAGATGGAAAAAATAGTACATAGAAAACGAAAAGATAATGTTTAAGTAGGATGGTGGATAAAGGACAAGGAGCTTGGAAACACCTTGAGTGGATGTCATGCATGGACTGTTTGAAAGAAAGAAATCTGTCACCCATGTAAAGGATAGGCTGGAAGTCATTGCTAAGGTCCAGTAGGAGAACATTCGTGAAGGATGTTGATAGCAAATTGAAGAGGGGCACAAAATGCAAGTCCACTTACTGTTAAATGAAATATTGTTTTAAAGGACTTGACGAGGTAGGATGGTGTCAGGAACAAAATGAGTCTAGGAAAGACGAAAACAGTATTATAGTTACAAAAACCTTACTAAGATGAAAGAAAAAGATTGCTTATGAGTAGTATTTATTGCCTGGTGTCGAAACTGGATTGTTGAAGATTCCATGTAATCTAACCCAAAGCTTAAAATCACCAGTTTAGCCTCACAATCATTCATGCTGGCTGCCCAAGGTAATCTTTTTTTCTATCATTTTTCTGAATGGATCAAATAATTCAGCCCACCCCAGTGAAGTCTAATTAGGATGAGTTTTTACATTTATCTAGGGAAAAATGTGTTCAGGGCTAATGAAGCATCGCAGGGGAAAGAAACCTAGCCGGAAGCAATCTCTGTAAGAAGAGAACATTTCATTTCAGAAGCCTAATTCAAAGAGTGGATTGTGTGGACATGTGTATTCAAGAGTAGTTTTTGTCTCTTCAACTTTTTGCCCTGAAACCACACTTTACTTAAAAATAGTAGAAGCATTAAGATGACACTTTAAAATTTTATTTTAAGAAAAGGACAAGCGGCGTTCTTCTGTGAAAAGCCACTAGCATTCTATTCTTCAGATATAAAATTTCTCAAAAAGTTTAAAGATTTAATTATATCTTACAACAACTGAAAATAAAATCATGTTAAAAACATTCTTAGTATGTGTATCTTGTGTACTTACTTTGTATAGAGGAAAAGTGTTTTTTTGTTTGTTTGTTTTTTACTCAAATAAGATGCTCTCTCAAATAATGATATATTTTGAATTGTATTAAGTGATTCAAACTATTGCAGGTACTATGTATTGCTCTAAAATACTGATTTATCGGGTAACACCTCAATTACCGAGAGCAGCCCTCAACCAATGAGTGATGGAGTTTCATTTATAAACAACCAAACTCCCACAATGTGCACGTGAGGTTAATCTCTCTGTCCTGAAAACACTTCTTATTTTCGCAAATAGCATTCACTTCTGGTAAAATTGTACCCCTTATTCTTGGTTCTGAGGGGGTTTTTTTTGTTGTTGTTTTGTTTTTTTTTTTTAAGCATTGAGAATACACTATCATAAGGCAAACTCCCTTGAGTGGGTACCATCTTAAATACTTGTCAGCTAACAGATAATACAGTATTGAAATCTTAGCCTGAGAGAATGGGTCACAAGCTAGGCATTTGGTGATGGTTCTGAGAAGGGAGGTTAAAATGTCCCAAAGACAGCCTTCTTCTCCTGTGCTCTTCCGTCTGAGACAGGCCCTGGGGATATTATTAGTCTCTTTAACATCTGCGAGGGAATTATAGTTGGAACAGAGGCCAGTGACCTCACACTAGGGAAGTGAGATATAACGTGCAGTCAAAGAAAGCTAAGCAACAGAAAAGATGCCGCCATGCCTTTCTTTTAAATCCACTCTCTGCATAAGAGAAACCAGGCTTGTCACTGGTGCTGACAAGGAACAGAGGCAGATCTGAAAACTATGTCAAACTATAGCAAAGGCATTAAGCAAAGAGCCCATAGTGTTGAGTAGCTTAAAGCTACAGGGAGCAATGAGCCCAGACTTGATTTGTTTTTGAGATGGTAAATAGGCTTTGTTTTGGATGTTTCAGCTTCCTTCCTAGATCAAATGATATAATCATTATTCTCCTTAGAATCTTTTCGTCTATTTCTAGTAAGTTACGGGATTTTCTAATTTTGGAGCAGAGATTATTCTTGTTTATCGTTGCCTTAAACAATGAAGGATGCGTTGTGAACTGGACCACAAAAGACCTCCATAATTGACTCACACAGAATCATGAAACTTTACCTCTTTCTTAAGGGCCTTAGCAATCACAGAATTCAATCTCAGCACTTTATAGATGTAGAAACTGAGATCCAGGGAGGTTAAATGACTAGCTGAGGCCACAATGCTCATCTGTGACCATGCAAGGGCTAGAACCAAGAACTCTTGAAACTCATAATTCTACTGCTCCAGGAAGCTCTTGTATGACAAACTATGAATATGCACATTAAATGGCCTTGAACTGAAAAACAACTCTAGATTTGTATTTTATGTTTATCTAGGTCGTAAAAATTCTCAAATCTTTCCAAATTTTAAAAGATTTGCGGAGTGACAGCTCTGCCATGGCACATGGCAGCATGTGTATGAACATGCACACACTGACACATCTGTGTTAGGTCTCAGAGACATGCCAAGGTATTTTGGGTGGGGATTACAAATACGCCAGTGTGGATCATAAAGAAAGAGTACCATAGAGTAGATTGATTTACTCCAGAATTTTGTTCTTCTAAAATACACGGGTTCTCTTTGGAGATTGGAAATTGTATAGTTTTGTATACATTATAAATAACACATACATATTTTAATACTTCCATTAAGGGAGAATAGTAAATCATAACTACTTTGCTACTGGACTTTAGTATCTATGCCAAGGAAATGTTCTTATTATCCTGCTGTTTTGTAGGTTTTCCTTCATCATTTTCTTGGCTGGCATAACCACCTAAAATATAACAGTGGAAAAGTACCTTGTTTTTCTTAGTTCTAACTATTGAAAACATATCTGGATAAGTACATTTATAAAACATTATCCTCGTTTTTTTTTGTTTTGTTTTGTTTTGTTTTGTTTGTTTGTTTTATTCTTACAATTCTCATTCTCAGACTACAAAGAGAGGCCACTGATTCAATCTTTCTTTTTTTGGTCAAACTTTTCATTTCCTAGAGTGGAAGCTAAAAAGGTGAAGAATGACTGAATTCCTCCTTCTATTGGTATTTTGGACACAAGACACACTGTGCTCACCCATTTGAGACATGATCAAGAGTCGGCTAGTTCACTTCTCCCACTGAAAAGAAATTATTGACAAGGGAGAGAGTCTAAGACTGCCAATAATGGCAGTAATGGCAAAAACGAGCCTTTATGGACCAAGAATGCTCCATGTTTGATCTCATTTGATAGTCATAACAGAACTGGAAGGAAGATATTATCATGTTCAGATTTAAAAAGCGTAGTTATATCATAATTTATTATTATTTATATAAATAAATAGTTTACATAAATTAATATTTATGAATTGTTACAATGAAAATCTTCTCAGATGCAATAATTGCTAACTAACATTTACCGAGTTCCCCTTACAGGTCTTCATGAAAAAATACTAAGACATATCAAGACATCTTCATTTTTAGTATGAGCTGCCTAAGATTCAGCAAGTATTAAGTCATTTGTCTAAGATCACACAGCTAGTAAGCAGTGGAGCTGTAATTTAATTCAGTTAGTATGAGTATATAGCCACCGGTTAAAAGAGCATTTAAGCTGTGAAAGTTGGGGGAAAAAATTAAAGGCATGAAGAGGAACAGGAAACAAATCATTATAGTTATTGCTAATAAAGTTACTATTGTTGCATCATTTTTACTTACGGGTTTCATGCTGGCAACCAACTTGAAAAGGAAAACATGGTGGGTTCAGTAATTTCCATTTTCCGATTTTGTTGAGATGGATAGGGTGCTGCATAGAATTCCAAAATAGAGATGTACTGTACACACCCCTGGAATTGAATAAGAGAATTTGTCTCTGGTGATCTGATGTCCACAGACATGGAGGTGGGTGCTGACTGTACTCATCATCCCCTGGCCTCCTTTCTTTGTCTTCATCTTGCTGAGCAGCTAATATTTCATGACCTGCTTTAATATATTTCTTTTCCCTCTGCCATTGGTTTGGTTTGTCCAATGGGGAACCGATAGGAGGGCAAGCTGTAGAGAGTGATGTCGGGGTATTTATTCTCCTAAGGTCCCTTCCTGCCAGGTCACAGTGAGTTGGCTGCATCTTTATATTATAGGCGACTGGTCAGGCAGCTTTCTCAGAATTCTGCCTATTTGCATCCCTTCAGACATAGGGCAATGCCTCCTATCGGCTGTGAGTCTAAGAGGACCTACGTTGCCCCCTGTTGGGTCCCCTATTGGGTTTCCTAAACTCTTTGTGAATAGTCCCTTGATAAAACTCTCCTCAGCTCTCTGTCTTCCGGGTGACACAGCTCATAAGGGTGAGATCTCAGCCAAACTGCAAATGTGATTTGTCTGCCTCCGGAGTCTACAGATTTGCCCTCACAACATGAAAGTTATATCATACTCTACATATCACTCAGCGATAAGAAAGGTCTATTCACTTGCCTTTTAGATGTGTCAGATGTAATTGATCTGCAACAGGAGAGTCACCCCACATTCAACTTTCCAAGTACCTTATAATTAGCTACTTGCTGTTTCAGTCACTGTGTTGGACACTGCGTGTTACTGCATTTCATTTAGAAATGTTGAATTTCTACAGCTGTCTAAATAAAATAACCAGCTCATTTTTTTAATAATTACCTACTGGTTACCCCATATATATTTAGGTCAACATTCACATTTCCTACCCATGGCAAAAAGCATATAGTCATCAAAGTAGCATTGTGATACATGGTATACATTTTTTTTTTTTTTATCTCTGTGTATAAAGTTTCCTAACTTCAGTTCTGTTTTTCCTAAGACACTTCATAAATATGTACTTTTATCTGAAATAGAAATTATATGCATGATATTAGGTAATCAGTCACGCCAATTTTTAAATCTTATGCCGTTTTAGGATTCATGAAAAATTTTCCTAGGGCGCTTTTTTTTGCTATTTAATAAATAAGTACTGATGTCACTGTTTTTAGCATTCTTGACACCTTTCACAAAAGATGTTGTCTGTGTTTTCTATCTGCCATGGTGAAAAAAAGTCACTAGAAAATTAAGATCTTTGCAGTCAAAAGTTATGTCCTTTTACTAAGGATAACCACGTATGAGACCTAATGACAGGAATAAGCAAAGATGAAATGAGCTGGCTCTGCCACAACTTTTATTTGAGTCTGGTTCCCTTTTGACAACATAGACCTAGAGGTACGGAATCAGTGTCCTGTGAGGGTAACCACTACAATGGATGTCCCTGGCAATTGAATAGATTCTATCACAGTTGTCTCAAACAAGAACCTTAAACTCAAACTTGGTAATAAGAAGCCTAAATGAGAAACTTATACAAAAGCATACTAGACACATTCCTGCCTTCTATAAGTGTCATTAAGGAAGGCCAGATCTCTTGAACTTTACCATGAATCAAATTAAAATTTGTCCTATCTGAGACGAATCAATCCTTGATCTCTGTACGAAGAGATTCTAATGTCAGAAACAGTTGATGGTTCAGTTACATCTTCTCTTTAATATAACTGGTAAAAATATTTTTATATAGAACAATATATTAAATTAGGTTAATATGTGTTCAAATTCGCTTAAAGTCAAACAGAATTGGAAGAAACTTTTTGATATTCACCATGAAGAAAATATTGCAGTAGCCAGTCCTGTACAGGCCAACTCTTTTTTTTTTTTTTTTTTTTTTTTGCAATTGCAGAGTGTTTATTTGATTGATTTGCCTTTCTTTTGAGCTCCTGCTGCACTGTTTATTTCAGATCTTATTCAAGGTTTTTCTTAGGTTAAAGAAACAATTGATGTAAAGTTACTGAGGAAACCTCAGGGGTGTGTGTGTATGTGTGTTTGTGTGTGTGCAACTGTGTGTGTCTCAGTAGCGTTTGAAAGCCACATTTTCATCTTCAGTGTTCAAAGTGAAATAGACCCTTTTAATGAGAAACATAACAAAAAACCTTTATTGGTTCTCAACAGCAACACAATAACTTAAACCTTTTCTTTTTCAGTTATTGTTCACATACCCTGGTTTCCAAGTCATAATGGTCATACCATTATATTCCTCTTAAATAATAATAATGTAGTTATTTTCAGGAAAGATATTGGAATCAAACAGCCAGACTTGAATCTCAGATTTTCCACCCGCAAACTACCTGCAGATCCTGAGAAAATTACTAACTTGCAATTTAAGTCTTTAAAGTATCAGTAAAGTAAGATAAAAATCAGTTAAATCCTACCACCTCAAAAAATCAGTGCTTTAAAAGAATTAAGGGAATAATGGCAATAAGATACTGATTATTTTAGTCCTGATACATGGAGGGAACTTAATAATTGGTATGTTTTAAATATATTATTAATAAATCTTTTTTCTTACATAGTTTCCACCTCTGAAATTACTGAATTAAAAAAAAAAATTCTTTCTAAAGGTCAGAGGCCACTCTATGGCAGTTAATAATATCTTTTCCATGTGAGTTAATAGAAATGGTTCAGACAAAATTGTGACTATGATAATCTTCACCTTCTCTTTCCATTTAAGTGTTACTTTTAGTAAACTTGTAACCCATTATCAAGCTCCCTACTCCAAAATACTTACTGCTAGCCTGATGCTCATTACGGACAAAGAATTAAAAAAAAAAAAAAAACCATGGGCACGGTACCAGTATAATCTTTAGACCACTATACCTGTCCATCCATTCCAGTTATCATATTTATAATACATATTAATTTGGATGACTATTCATATCCTGCTCCTCTATTGTTGCCTAACAAAATGTTGAAAAAGTTAACAGCTAAAAAAAAAAACCAAAAATATTGTATTTAATTATTTTATGGGTTGGAAATTCAGACAGGGCCTGTAAGGTGGTACTTTTTCCACATGTCATAAACTGGGATCACTTCAGTGGCATTATACTGGCATCACAGCTAGTCTGGAGGGGACAAGATGGTCACTCACATGACCAGTGCCTTGGAGGCAATGAATGGAAGGCTTTACTCAGCTGAGCTCCCTAGTACTCCACATAGACCAAGGGTCTCTCAAAAAGGTCTTTCCTACAAGGGGGGAGGACTTCTTCCATGATAGTTCAGGGCTCCAAGAGAACAAAGTAGAAATAATCTAGCATAGTGCCTTAGATATATTAAGGAATAAATAAATATTTTGAACTGAACGAATGCATCTCCTGGAAATATTTTCATTGTACTACAAAACTAGAAAGAAACGTCATAACTCAAAGGTATAGATAAATAATATTTAATATCAATATTTAGCACTACATTAAATCTGAGATTCAAGTCTGGCTCTTTGATTCCAATATCTTCCCTGAAAATAACTACATTATAATTGCTTAACAGGAACATAATAATTATGACCATTATGACTTGGATACTAGTTACATACATTGTACTCTTATGGATGCTGCAGATAATGCAAGAGCAAAAGGAGACTCAGAGATACCTATGTCACAAGCTATATAAGGACAAAAAGATCTGCTACACTGCATGGTGCCCAGTATGTGTGGATGAATAAATGAATACTTCTCAAAAAGTATAGATTTTCTTACAGTTGAAGAGTCATGCCGTTACATATAGATACGCTATCATTTTTCATTTAAAAGAAAAATATATTTTATTGTTAGGTATAAAAGACAAATATTCTAGCACTTAAAATATTTATTATTTTACACAATTCATCTGCATGTTTCTATTAGATGGTGATAAATTTAGATGGTGATTCCTCTGATCAATGAAAACAAGTTAAACATGAAACTAGTTCAAATTCAGTATACTCAATTCTCCAGCCTCATTATCAGGTTCTTTAATGTTACTTGATTCTTATCAAAAGAAAATAAATTTAAAGTATTTATGGACATGATTTGCAACTTTGATTTATAGTCATAAAGAACAAAGAGGGGAAAGATCTGTATTTTGTTAATTATTTAAAAACTGAAATTAAAATTAAAACCAAAATAAAACCAAACAAAGCACTCATTTATTTTGGAGAGAATTAAGAAAAAAGAACAGAGTATCATATTCTGAACACTCTCAAAGCTAGTATCTAAATAACAGTATTTACCACTTATTGAGGATTTATAATGAACCAAGCATAGAACCATGTTGTATAATTTATTATCCAAAAGAACCAGTAAATTATTATAATCATTTTACAGATGAGGAAACTGAGTCCTACAGTGCTAAACTAGTTGTCTCCAATTTATACAGCTAGTAAGTGACAAGCTAATATTTAAACCCAAGTCTAGTTAGTGCCAAAATCTGGGCACCTAACCATCTTAGTGTATGTTTGCTCTATTTGTTTATTCCTGTAACAGATAATGATTGGGTAGTTAAGAAGTATAAGATATAATTCAGGTGCTGGCAATAAAGACAGGGACATGCCAGACAAAGTTCCTGTTTCTTTGCAGCTAACTATCTAGTTTGGAGAGGAATATAATAAACAAGATGTGTATGGGCGTTATATTGTAATTAATGTTAGGGAGAAAATTAGAGTAGGTAAGGGGATATGGAACATCCATATGAGGCTGATATAAATACCAATGAATAAGGTCAATGAGTGATATCTTACTGAAATATTTAAAGCATTGTTTCACTTGTATATATGGATTTTAGAGGGAAAAAAAGTAATTTAAGGACCTTGAAATTACTTTTAGGAGAATACCAAGTTCCTAATTATAATGAAAACCCACTGTAGAGAGCTGTGTACCCATTCATCCCTCCAGGTACAGAGTAGGTTTAAATGTGCAAGGACAGTGAGCTTCCTAACATATATGGTAGTAGTCAGGTTTCTAATTTGCATGAGGCCTAGGACATCACCGTAGGCATATAGAATACTAAAAACACAGGAAATGAGAATGCTTTTTTTTTAATTTTAATCTATCTTAAGGGATGAGCATGATCAACTTAAAATAACTAATAAATGCAGAGCAGAGCATAGTTGTACATTAAAAATTTTGATTTACTATTAGTCAATATAGTCTATTTTATGGATATTTATGGACTATATTGGTCAATTTAATAATACAGAACATAATATTACACATTTACTAATATTACATTGGTTAACATAATATATTTGGGAGGAAGAGGGGTTACAAGAAACCAATTGCTTCAAGTCAGCTAAACACAAGAGTGAATCTAGTGGAAGTAAATGAAGGTTAGTGAGCTCAATGAAACCAAAATATGAAGATCAGGCAATTCCAAGGATCTTGCTACATCCATCTGTGGTCCTTCTTTGGTGACATTAATATGGTTTAGCTTCAGCAAGCCCCAAATTTTGATGATTCTTATTAGATTTTCAAGCGAGAGAGACCGTCAGTTGCCAAGCTTGTGTGTCTGGCCCAGTTATGAAGACCTAGGATTCTGGGTGATGCTAAGGAGACATTGCCAATTGGAGAGTTTTTTAGTCTTCACTTAATAGGGTACTACGTTGTTAGTTTTCATTCACCACAATTTCTGCAGTGCCAAGCAGAAAGCCTAGCACATGATAGACAATTAAAAAGCATTAATTAAATAATTCTCAGTTCTCTATATAGCGACCTACTAGTAACATACCTGTTATGAGTACTGTCACATGAAAGACTATAATATCCTCATTTCAAAAAGTTCCATTGAATCAGGCAACCCTATGAAAACTTGTTAAAACCAAGCAAGAATCCACTTTCACTATGTCATAATTCATGTTGAAGCATTTAGATATTCAATGTTGTCCAAAAAACAGTTTTTGAGGCCTTTATCTATTTATCGGATGTTTTTAAATTAATGAATTGAGTATATTTACTAATCAGCTAAATATAATAATGAGTAATCAGTATTTACTTTAGCTATACGAAAGTCAGTAGGTGAAGCCAGGTTACTGACTTGTTCCAAAGCATGTGTGTGTTCCTCGGTTTGAGTATCATCTCTGTGGAGATAAGCCTTAGAGTTGAACTCTCCAAATCCATTGTGCAATGAAAGCAGCAATGTGCCATTATCTATCAACATAGAACCACTAAACATTTAGAAAGACAGCTGTGAAAAAGATTATAATTACCGTTTATTTGTTTAAAATTTTTTGTAACTATTTTTATATTTGCCGTATAAATCTAAATAAAACCTAAGAATAAGAAATCTTACCACTGTTTACAAATGAAGAAACAAGTCTAGAGAAGCTGACTTGGCAAAATAAACATAAACTCTCATTTATAGAACTGAGGCTCAAAATCTTTTCTGACTGGCTAGAAAGCCCATGTTTCTCCCTTGACATCATCTTGCCTTCGATCCATTGAAAAAATGGGACTTGAGATGTTAATGTATATCTCTAAGAGTACCAGGAAAAATATTACAAAAGTCAACTTGCCAGCAGTTGGAAAAGTGAAGGCTACTGAATAACCCAATGCTGGATCATCACATGAGGAACGAATCCTGAGACTAACAGTGATACCCATCCTGCAGTTACAGAAACTCCTGGTAAAGCAAAAGAAATTATTTTACCAAAGGAGGGGGAAAAAAGTTGCCTGAAAAATTACAAATGACATCATCACCTCAAAACTTTAAGTAAAATGTTCTTCTGACACCTGCGGGCTAAATTTGAATTCTTGTGACAAATATTTTAGCTGAAAAACAATCTAAAATAAAATGAACTATTATGACTTTATCTAGAAGATTCATTCTTCAGAAATTTTTGCAAAGATATTTCTTAATCGTTGTAACCTGCGGTCTCTTCTTTGTATATAAAGATGAAGAAACTTGGGTAGTTGATAGCCTGCTGGAGATCACAGAGTGTCTCTTACACCATATGAAAGAAAGCCAGCATCAACCACAAAACCTGGCAAATAGAAAATGTTCAATAAATGTTGAATGAACGCTTTTTCATTATACGGGATAGATTTGGACTAATCGAGTTACAGTGTTGTGCCCTGTCACTGATGGAATTGAAGAACTAACTGCTGGCAGTGGCCACAGCGTCATCGGAATTTAAATGGACCCAGGTGGAGATTTAGCCATGGTCACAGACCACACCGGCAGTGCCACCAAGGCTGTCAGGGTGTTTTGCCAATTATCTTAGAAGTGAAAAGATCACAGAATGTAGAACGAACTGAAAGCGTAGCCCAGTTCCAACAGGTCCCAATTGTGTGACTTGTGTGGAAATCAAATGAGATAATCGATAGAAAAGATCTTTAAGTTTTAAAGCATGCCACATGACAGCAGGGAAATAATCCAAGTTCCCTTAAACTCTATTTATATACCATTAAATGAATTTTTTTTCTCTTAACCTATAGCACAACTGTGAGGATCAGATAAGATGATGTGCTTTATAAACAATCGTATGCATATAAGATTATTGCTGAACATCAGTCACCGTATTTTTTAGACATCAGTAGCAAGATCCCAGATGAGTGCATATTTCTGCCACAGCACTTAACATCGTATAGATACTGGGTTTTGTGTCTTCTTCCTTCAGCACAGGCAATGTGGTTTAATTTTTGTGTGTCTCTTCTGTTAATTTACATATCAGTCTTTCAGCAAGTATTACTAAATGCCATAATTAATGCAAGTTCTGCTGGAGAATGAAAATGCAATGGTGGGCTAGATGCCTTGTCCCTTGTCCTCACAGAACAAATACACCACAAAAAATGTGGCAAAGTCATTCTCTACTAATCAGTACTTCTCTGAGATAAAATGTTGAGAATCTGAGGAGACTACATTGTAGTTGAAGAGAAGTCACATACAGCTAGACTCCAGGAATCTCTTGCTTCCAGAGCTATTATCTACTTTTCCATTTGCACATTTTGATGATATAAGAAGTAAGCAAAATATCTAGGTTGACCAAGTTCTTATTCAGATATCTCGCATTATAAAAACGATATTGCTGGGATTGCCTGAATTTTGCAATTATCATTAAATACTATTTAGAAATAACCTAATGCTATGCTGTGGAAGCTAGCTGAACTTGCAATTGAGAAAGGAAAAGGATTAACTGTGAAAGTTTGTTAAAATAATTACCCCCACTTTTGTTTATAGCCAAAAATATGTGATTATGTGTGTATGCCCAAAACTCTTGGTATCAAAACATGATGAAAATTCCTTCAACTCACCTTGATCTAGAAACAAACAACTTTGCTAGAAATTCTGTTCTCCCTGGAATTTGAAGGGTAATGATGACATTAATGACATTCTTTTGTATGTCAAACTGATATAAAAGCTGCAAACATCTGAAAAAAGACTCCCATCCCCAAATGGCAGAAATTATTGAAACCACGGGGCATATAGCTTTCTCTCTGGGAACCTTTATCAAGGAACAGTTGGAGGTGGGCTTTTTGGAGCAGCCTGTAGTTACCTTCAATTCATGCTGCTCAGGTCTTTTACCAAGAGAGTTTTGCTTTCAGTATTTATGTAGTGCAGCAGGCAACTGTTTACCTCAGGGCATGAGAGTCAGTCCAGTGCTTCAGAACCAGTGCGCCAGGGGCAGCTCTGTTGCCCATGGAAACAAAAGCTTCTTTGGAGGGAAGGTGCTCTGCAAGTGGCAAGGCAGAAAATAATTCCATCAGTTTTGGTCAGTGCCCTATTTGAAAGTGTTTTTTTCCACATCAACAACGGCCATGAAATATTTGTATGGGATTACAAGATTTTACGATCATTTAAGAACTTGTTTTTGAGATCGCTAAGTCATGTACGGTAAGAGGTCTAGACTGCTTTAAATAATAGATCCCAAGTAGAATAAATATTCAACTGGGAATGACTTACATACCTTCTCCTACCTCAGCAAAGAGAAGGAAAATACTAGATGCCAACATGTAAGAAAGGTCCTCAGATTGTGTCATTAAGTAGAAAGCTTTGGATATAGATTAAGGCTGGACCACATTGTGTGTTTTAAAATGTCACGAAAACGGCTCAGACTAGAATTTCACAAATGTCTTCTGTCTTTCTTCCAACATTCAAAATATAAATTAAATCTCATGCTGGATTTCATTATTAATAAACGTTTCTGGGGATTAGCAGCCTGGCCTTTCCCATGGCCTTATAATTAGCTCACTTTGTGCCCAAATAACAGAGCAGAAGATGAATTTAAAAAAAAAAAAAAGAGAATGAAAAACCATGAGGACATTATGACAATACTGTAGTGAGTAATGTAGAAGGCATTGGAGACAGGAATGGGAAAAAGAAAGAGAGAGAAATTTGTATCTGTCAATCACTTCACTTGCACCAAGATCAGGGCCAGAAATTTTACATAAGTTATCTCTTGTAACCACCCTAATAAAACTGAGAGGCATATGTTATTATCCCCATTTTAGGCACTTGGGAATTGCAGAGAGAACTGTGGAGGTGAACTTAGCGGGTGTCTGAATAAATACGTGAGTAAAGGAAAGTAACTTTTCAAAACTGCTTCTAAATATTCGGACTGAGTCAGATGACACTACTTTTTTTTTTTTTTTTTTTAATCACCATGCCTGCAATAACAAAAGCATGAATGATGTTTAGGAAATAGTAATATTTCAATGAATTATGGCATCCATTGGAATAGAAATATGATCATCTACATTCTATGATAAGCTCTGGGCATAATGCTGAGCCTGGGTTTTGAGAGCCGATAGTGTTGTTTCTTGAACATCTATATAATCTGATTCCACTTTACTTGCGATTCAGTTTTGATATCCCCCAAAATAATAGAGTAAATCCATTTCTATTCTACAACAAAGGAATATCTTTGAGAAGGAATAAGGGAAAAAATAAAACGAGTTTCCTGAGATATATAAAGTATGTGAAAAATATGGTGATTTTCTTAACGTGGGTTATGAAACAGACAGACTCTGGATACAGATCTGGGCTCTGCCGCTTACTAGCTATGTCACTCTAAATCTGTTACTTAATATTTCTACAACTCAGTTTCCTTATTTCCACCCTGGGATTCTGTTATCTCCCTCATAGAGTTGTGGTGAACAAACATTATGATACAAAATTGTTTTAATTGCATGTTGTAGAAAATGTTATCAAAAGTCTCTGGAACACTGAAGAATATATAATAACTGAAATAATACATGCAATAAATGTCAATGTAGTTCAAGATGCACTTATTGGAAACTATTTTATGAAGTATGTGATAATATAAATACACAAAGATAAATCAGACATCATCCCTGGCCTTGAGGAGCATAGTAAAGCTATTGGAGAGTTCTATACATAAGATATTACAAGATGACAAAAGAGAAATAGTTATGATGAGCCACAGGCTTCCTGAAGATGAACATTAACCTGAAATTTAAAGGATGAACACAATTAAGAAAACAAAATGTTTGATAAATGCATTGTAGGTAGAGCAGGTACAATGTCAACCTTAAAGAGATCCCAAACAGCTGAGTATAGAGAAATGTAAACAACATAGTTTGTGCAAATCTTTATTACCAAGTCAAAGAGGTTAGACTTCATCCTGTAGGTGGTGACGAGACACTAAAGAGCTTTAAAAAGGAAAGTGATATGGATGAATTTTTATTTTGGAACGATCTCTAGTGATACAGGACATCACCTATAAAATTCTTAATCTTTAGCAGGAAATGATATCGGATAGCTCTTGTAGAGTTCTTATTTTTTTTAGTAAACCTAGTTAAGCTTTCTTCCCTCTTTTCTTTGGGAAAAAGACCCTCTCTCCCAAATCCAGATAATGACTCTGAAACTGGTAACTCAGGTCCTCAGGTTTTTGATAAGGATCATAGGACGATCATTCAGGAATGGCCCTAGGTCAGGCAGGGTCCTTAGAATCTGAAAGAGGAGGAATGGACTGTAGGCCATTCTTTAAGAAGTATATTAACCAAGCCTGGTTTCCTTTACTCACTTAATAGGCAAATCAATAACAGAAATTAATGGCTATATGAGTTAAATAACCAGTTCATATGTTCTTTTCCTTATCTAGGGACTGAGGCTGAACTTCAGCAGGAAACCCAAGACCCTGCCCTGATTAAGGCAGAAAGGGAAAGAGCTCCATGAAACCCCCGTAGGCAGGGACTATGACACTTTTCAGCAGGAAGCAGATACAGAAAAAACTTCCCATCCCTCAATATCCATACTAATAATAAGAGGGTTCATGGCTCTTAGAAAAGAATTAGGCAGGAAAATTAGTTACAGGGTTCAGATCTTCAGAGTGCTAGCTTTTCTGGGACCACCAGCGTAATGAACCTGAGTTCTCCAATTCTCCAACTTTCCGAGTGGTGCTTGGTTTCTCGCCAGTCTGATTTTGCAACATTTCTGCAACATTTTGACTACAAGATGAGGGATGGATTGGCTGATGAGGTGGCAAGAGACACACCAAAGGTGAAGAGTTAGAGCCATTGGTTATTTCATTACTTTAAAGTTGACGTCAGATGGTTGTAGTGCAAAGTAGGAAATAGATTTCAGAAAATGTTAGGAAGTGAGATCAAAATGATTAGCTAATTGGTTGGATGCAATGGGCAAAGAATAGGATTCAATGGTGATTTCAATATAGAGAGACCATACGGATGGTGATGCTTTATACATAGCTATAAAATGTGTGGGGGGAGAAAATCTGGAAGACAAAATTATGAATTCCTTCAAGAAGGACTTATTAAATAGTGAGTATTTCTACAATGTTTGGGTAGAAATGTGCAGGAAAAATTTAAATTGCCTTGGGGGGAATTGGGGCCATAGAAATACATTTGTTTTTCACATGCATATATGGGTAAGGGTTCCATCTAAAGGAGAAGAGACAGATATCCAAAAAGACTAAGATTTTAAGTAAGTGGAGTAGTAGGTCGTGAGAATCGAGTACAAAAAAAATCACCACAGTTTAAGCAGTATGCAGAACAGATGCCCCTAGAGAGAAACTTGGAAGTAGAAGTCAGAGAGGATAGGAGGATAACTTCACAGAAAGAAAGCTAAAGTTTCAAGAAAGTCAAAGAGCTTATACATCCGTCCAATAAAAGTTATTGCTGAAGGCCTTTATTCTGGGAATATAAAAGTTAAAACGTGTTCATTGGTTGTTGGCCCTTGCTCAAGCAATTTCAGTTTGTTTTAGCACAAAATCCTACTGTGGAGTTGCATTGTAAATGGGAAATGAGGAAGTGAGAACAAAGAGTGTAGACTGACTTTTTATGAAGGAGAAAAGGACAATGAGTCTGTAACCACAAGGAGGTACATAGTAAAGACAGGCACATTAGGGTGGGAGTGACCGAGGGCATTTAGAAGAAAAAAATACTGGAATGGGGAAGTTTGGAAAGGAAGCCCTAGTGGTGAATGACAGAGCAAGGACAGAGGGGAGGAGAGGAGCTGTGTTGAGAGCAACGGGGGCAGTGGACAGAGGAGGTGAGAGACCTCGCCTTGAGAATAAAATTCTGCTGCCTGCTATTTAGAATTGCGGCATTAGACAATTTATTAAATTTAATTCTTGATAATGGTATCTCCCCATATAGAGTAAGTAGCTTAAAGTAAAGCAAGTAAAACACAGAACTTCTAGTTAAAATATTAATGTCAAATTATAAGTGAAGAGGACAAGGGTGTGTGTGTGTGTGTGTGTGTGTGTGTGTGTGTGATGTGTAGAAGAATCTCAAGGAAAACCAAACCTATTTCTTCAGATTTCTTCATGACAGTGAGATTTTCTTTCTCTTTGCTTCTCCCTCTGTCCACATTCCTTAGGACAGGGTGGGGTTGGGAGGTAGACAAAACGTGTTTCTAGAAATTTCCAAGTTCAACTTAAAATGTATTGATCATTTGCTATACTCAAAGTACCTACCAAGGGAAAGTGTTAAGGTTAATTAAGGCGGAGACTTGGCCCTTCCAAGGAGACCTGGCCCTTCCAAGCTCACGATCTCAAAGGGCAGAGAAGTAAATATGCAAACGCCTAAAGGGTAAATAAGTTGTCACTTAAGGTTGCATCATTTACCTCTTTAAAAGCAAAATAGAATCCCAGATATTTTAGAGCAACAGTCTAAGGCCTGAGATATTTGGAACTCTTGAAATGACATTTGACATGCAGATACATTTGACATGCATTAAAGAAGTAACCTAAGAGGTTTTTCAGACCAGAGGAAGTGTGACTTTCCAACCTAAGAGGAGGGTAACAGAAGTCATTGGAATGATTTATTGATAAGTGATGATGTGCAGCTGTATTCAAAAAAAGGTAGAGTCGGTTTATAATAATAAAAATTCCATTCTAAGGGTATCTTGTATTTTTTATATTTATTTCAGAGATAAAAAGAAGATGTAGTCAGGGAGAATTGCTTTCCTTGAAACAAGAACTTTTACAAAGTGAAAAACTGAAAATTAGATCATACATCAGCATGAATAAGATAGCCTAACATGTTCTTCACTGGCGATCTTGGTGCCTTGATAATATGCTTGGCTTTGAAAGAACTGTGTATGTGAAAATAAAGATCGTCTTCTTCAGATGGTATTTTCTCCTGCTTGGGTCTGTGGAAAATTTGCAACTCTAAGATATGTTCAGATTCGTAAGTAGTGTGACTACACACAAAGCTCTGCAGGCCAGTTGTGAAATGTGTGGGGAAAACATTTATGTGCGAAAGAGATTCTCTTACTCACCATATTTTAGAGGCATAGTGTATTAAAAAAAAATTGTAAGTGTATAATATTTAATTTAAATGCTTACTTTTACCAAATTTATCCAAATTTAGTAGATGTCCAAGTACATCTACTAAACAGTTTGAGTTTCAAAATTCTTTGTGAAAAATTAAGTCTTATACAAGGTTGAATTGCTGATTTTCAGTGGATCATGCAATAAAATCAAACAATAGAAGGGAGAAAATAATCAAAGTAAAGACAAAGAGATTTAAAAATATAACAGAATTACGTACAGTACTCATATAAACTCACCTATGTACATCTAATTTGTATTTTGCTATTAAAGATTTTGAATTCAGCTTTTCAGTTAATCCATGAGAATCATACTTTCTGGGTGGAAAGGCATTTATTGGGGAATATCCTCACCTCCAAACAGATCTCTGGTATCTAATGGACATAGTTCATCCACAAATTAAGGAAAAGCTGAGAGTAATAGCAACCTCTCCATCCACTACAGGATGAGCTAACTGGACTGGACTTATTGGAGAAACATCTCACCACTTGCTTTACATCCATACCCAAATGCCAAGCTTGATGGTTTGTCACAGACAGAAGAGGATTCAACATAATAGAATAGCTGGGAAAAGGAAGAATGACAACTTAGGGTCATGTAGAATATTAGGTAAGATATGTATCCTGAGATATTTGGGGACCTAAAGAAAATTTAATTCAATTTTATGGTCTTTTTCACAGTTTCTCTTCCTGTTGTGGACTATTTGTGTCTACCCAAAATTCATATGTTAAAGCTCTACCCTCACCATGTGATTGTATTAGAAAGTGGTGCCTTTGGGAGATAATTAGAATTAAATGAGGTCATAAGGATGGGGCACTTATCAGTGGAATTAGTGCCCTTCTAAGAATCATGAGAAAGTGTGCTTCCTATCTCTATTCTCTGCAATGTAAGGACACAAGGAGAATTCTGCAGTTTGCAGCCCAGAAAGGGCTCTCAACAGAGCTCAGTCCTTCTGGCACACTGATTTCAGATTTACAGCCTCCATAACTTCTAGAAATAAATTTCAGCAGTGTATAAGCCATCTGACCTTTGGTATTCTAGTACAGCAGCCTAAACAGACTAACACACTCCCCTACTTCCCTTTCTTCTTAATTCTTCTTGCATTATCCAGACATTTTTGGCTGAATACTTTAATATACTTATATATGTCAAACTCCAGAACTTCCTGCAAAAAGAAGAAGAAGAAGACGAAGACGAAGACGAAGACGAAGACGAAGACGAAGACGAAGACGAAGACGAAGACGAAGAAGAAGAAGAAGAAGAAGAAGAAGAAGAAGAAGAAGAAGAAGAAGAAGAAGAAGAAGAAATAAATAACAAAACTGTTGCTCTTTTACTTTTTAAAACTATTTGGAATTAATTCAATTGCTTAATCAATTTGGATTGTATTTAAGATTTGTGGATTAAGTGTCCCTGATACAAGGATACAGTGTATCTTTCCCTGAAATCAACTCAGATACAAATACCAGACATTCTGTCTTTATTCTACCTCAATACATTACAATTCAGATAGGATCTATATTTAAATACCAAGGATAAATATTTTCAGGGAGACTAGCTAGTGTTCTGATCAAAGTTCATAATGTTTAAGCTAAAGGGAACTTTCAAACAAATTGAAATATTGAATTTGTTCAAATGAGAAAAAATAGACATTATTTTGTATTTATCATTGGTATTTCTTATCTTTAAGAAAGTAATAGTAGCGAATGGGTGTGCATGTGTGTGTGTGTTTGTGTGTTGAAAGGCAAATTTAATTGATCTGGCATGAAACAAAATAAGAGAGGAGACTATCAATACTCTTCCAAATACCTCTGTCCATAGATGCTTTTCTTTAAGTAGTAAAAATCAATTATAATTTATAAATCATAATGACTACTTAACACAGATCATTACTTAAAAACAAATCTTGTTATTTGCTTCTGTTTACTACTTCCAGCTTATTTCCTAGAGAAACAAGAATACCTAAGACTGACGTCATAGCCACTTCCTGTTAGATGAGACCAACAGAGAAATGATTCTGCCTTGTATCTCAGAAAATAATAAACACAGGCTTACATGCTACAGAAAAACAATACTCCACAAGTAAAATGCGAATCATTCTGAAAATCAAGGAAATGCCGGAGTGTTTTTCTAACATCCCCTATGGTATAACTACATATCAGAAAAAGTGTGCCTTGTGATCTTCCAAAGAAATTACTCATAAATTGTAAGTCAGTAATATACTGAGGGAATTTGTACTTGAGCTAGTATTGAACTCCAGACTGGAAATGATGGACTATGATGCAGAGGAGAAGACCAAGGAATCAGAGGCAAAGATAAGAAAAGACTTAAAAAAAAAAAAAGACTTGCTTGACCTAAAAAAAAAAATAAAAAGGCAAAGAATGACATACCAGTAAGTACTGGTTTACACACAACACACACAGAGACACACACACATTGATTCACAACCACATTCAAGAAGAGCAAGCTATTTCAAGTTGTGTGTATTTCTACCCATCTCCCTCCACCATTCTTTCCAATCCAGATCTCAGCTCTCCCTTTGTCCTTTTCCTGTGGCATACACATTTGTGTCCCTACACCTAGTACAGATTACGTTAGCATATTCCTCCGGAATTTTATGGGTGTACCAGTCCTCAGGACTATGGATGTTTCACAATAAAAAGGAGACTGGGATTCCAAATAAAGTAGCGGGCACTGCTGTATGAGATGGCCGAAGAGGGCTCTGGTGTTGGGAGCCGGAGGGCTGATTTGGAATTGGCTCTCACATGGCATGTCGGCTCTGTGAGTCGACTCTCTTCCCACTTCAACATCAAGTAGCTGAAACAGGCTTAAGCCAGTTTTCTGTTCTGGCTGCTGAACCCAAAGGACAGGAAATCATTACAGGGAAAACATTTCTAGCAAAGGTCACTTTAATAGAAAATTACATCAATCACCTTGGAAAAAAAAATACATTTCAATTGATGTCATCTGTCCACGGGATAACACCCGCTTTAGTTTGACTTGAGTTTTAAAAGTTAGTCTAACTTTTGGAGAAAGCACATTAAAAATTAACCATGCCTTAGACAGTGATTTCAATCTTTTGAAGGGAAGAGATGGTTATTAGGTATTTCAAATCAGAAACTAAATGGTTACCTACTTAGAAGGAGAATTTTTTTGAATGTACTCCCGGTAGAATGCTAAAAGGAGCAAATCTTTCAGAATTAAAAGATCAAATATTTCTCTTTTTTACATACTTTCTTACATGATTAAAATTTGGCAGATGCATATCTCAAAGATAGTAATAATTTTTTCTAAGTATTTTAAGTATATGCCATTTACTTCATAAAAATGCCTTACTCAGTGTGTGTATGTACAAAAGAATGAAGGAAAGAAAGGAAGGAGGAAAAGAAGAAAGAAGGGAGGGAGGGGAGGAGAGAGGGAGGAAGGAAGAAGAAAAGAAGGAGGGAAGGGAGGGAGGGAGAGAGAAAGGAAGGAGAGGAAGGAAGGAGAGGAAGGAAGGAAACTAAGGGAATTCTCAAGAAGCCATGTAAATGACAAGTACCGAGGTTGCAACTGTTTCCGATTGTCCTTCAGCCTTGCAGAGAGCTGCCTAGTCTGCTGTCCCGGAATGCCCACAGTTCAAACTGGCCCCTTTTCCCTTTGATTTTCCCCAAATGTTTCCAGACAGCGGCTGAAAGGGCTTCTCAATAATCTCATTTTATATGTACACACACACACACACACACACACACACACACACACTATATAGAATATTCAGACAGATATTAAGCATAGATTCATTACATAGGCAAATTGCTACAAATGATTCGATTGGAGTGGTCATCCTTAAAATGGCCAGTGCGCCCTGGCTCTTAAACCACACGCATATTCCAGCCTTGATCTGCTGGCCCGCCTCTCCCTCACAGGTGACTAATGTGCAAAGTCTGAGCAGCATCCCAGGCAAGCACTCGTTTGGGGTCTGAGAACAGCTTCTGTCTGCCGAACTTCAGTGATTCCCAAAGTGTAGTCTTCATACTTCCTCACCCAGAAGGTCTCAGGCTTCATCTCAGATCCACGGAATCAAAAACTCTGAAAGGAGAGCCCCGCAACCTGTGTGCCAGCAAGCTCTCCAGGTGATTTGATCTGCACTGAAGCCTGAGAATCACGGCCCTGTCAGAACCAAATAGAGAAGGGGGGCCCGCCTTTCTCTTCTCTGCCCAGTAGCCCTGGGCCCCTGGACATGATAAAAATGAAACTTAACAAATGATCGGAATTTAAAAAGACAGAGATATGAAGGAAGGGTATTCCAGGTGGAGAGAACAGTTTGAGCAAATGCACAGAGGCAGGAAAATTAAACAGCCGAGACTAATCCCAACTGATAATAAGTTAAAGAATATGAGTCAAGAATCAATTACCCGGGGGTGATTTTTACTGAAATATGTAATGTCATTCAGAGCTGATATTTACAATGGTAGAATGCTATTAGCACAGAAATTTGTTTAAACACTCATTAGGCCAAATTCTCTTTAATCTCAAAATAACAGTGTTAACATGGTTTAGAAAATTATTTTCAAAATAACACCCCCATTTTAAAATTATGCTTTGAATCAATGTGAAATTTGACAATGTGTCATCTATGAAAATTACAGGTACTTTTGTTTAGCAATAGATAACATTCCAACAATAAATTGGCACTTTAGAAAAAATCAAGTTTGAAATATTTAGGGAAGTGATCCCAGCATTAGGATTATAAACTGTGAATTAATTTAAAGAAAATTACAGTTTCTATTTTATAGTCAGACATATATAAAGGGTGATGTACATCATTCATATTGAGGCATATAAATAAATGCCAATTTCTCTACATGATTTGTATTATACCTAAAAAGTAGATATAACTCTGCATTTCCCAGGTTTTCAGGGTGAATAATCATTCTGAAAAGTTCAAAATTTGAATTTCTTCAAGCATGGGGGTGGATACCATGGGCTATTAAAATATACATAAGAGCTATGAATAAAATATCGCATAAATCTGTGTAACCCATAATGTAACAAATGTCCTTACTATGTATACCTGTTCTATGATTTGTAGGGCCATAAATTTTATCTTCCTATATCTCAAAATTCTGAAAGCAAAATTCATTACTATCTATTTACCTTTACACCAACGTTATTAATCCAAGAGCACAAAACAGACTTCTATTAATCGATATTTACTGAACTCTCAGAATCGACATGGGAATGCATAAACACTATAGGTCTTTAGAAATCAAGCATTTCTTCAATTCATGGCATATTTCTTTTATTTTCAAAATGGCTTTTTGAAATCTCAGTCTGTTTGTGATATTGAGGCCAAATCTCTTTAAAAATCAATTCATCCTAATATTAAATGTCACTTGATTACACGAGTCCAATTATTTTGCATCTATAGCATGAGAGTACAAAGCTCAGCCGTTAAAATTTAAAAAAAAACTTTTTCGTTAAGAAGCTAGCATGTGGCCAGGCACTGTACTAGGAGCTGACATATGAGAACAGTAACATAAAATCCAGATTATGTCCTAAAGGAACTGAGAAAAGTGAGACATACTAACTAACAGAGATGGTTCAAAATGCTAAGAGCAGACAATGCCTGGGGGTCACAGAAGTTGTCATTTAAAGAAGATAATATATAAACCAGTATTTTTTTTAAAGAGAGGGAACTTTCCAGGTTTATAAGTGGTAGGAAAAAATGTAGTCTTCTTGGGGTGCTAATCTCTCTCTGTAGATTTATAGGCAGAATTCCCTCCCCCACTCAATCCCCAAGCCCCCTGTCCATAATTCCTACCCCCACTCCCCCGCCCCTCCTCGTAGTATCTCAGGGGAAAATAACTTAAAGCAGTACTGTAAAAATCCAACCACGAAGCAAGGGGAAAAGCTTATCACGCCAAATGTGGAACTCATCTCCCATATAAGGGGTAAAGAATTGCTTAGTGGGGCATTTTTCCCCCTTGCAATTGGACCACTGTTCTCGTGAATTTATAGTTAAATTAAACATGAAATCATTCAAGACAAGTAAATCGAATATTATTTGCATGTGCTCCCCTCCTTGTTTTGGAGGTTCCTCTGTAGTCTCAGATTGGGGTTAATTACTCATGATTTCTCCCTTTGTATTCGTAATTTTTCTCTGGCAGTTTCACACTGTTATTATTGGGACTTTCTTTTGTCCTGCTTAATTAAATGCTGAAAAGCTTCCAGTTGATTTCGCAGTCTGCTGAGGTAGCTAGACAATTTGCAATCTAAATAAAGTGTTCAGCACTGACTCAACTCTCAAGACCAGCTCCCTTGCAGGCGGTGTGTGTGAGATGGTGCTCTTGATGTTATTCGTCTGTGATTAAAAGCAAACAAACAGACAAACGTTGGTTTAGAATAAGCCTCACTATCCTTCAAACAAGACCTTGCTTCTTGGGTTTTGACTTTCTGTGCTTTGTCTATCTATAATTCATTCAATATCGAGAACTAATTGCCATTTGTCACATTGAGCCACTCGTGCTAGAAAATAAAAAGCAGGGCTCCTTGGGTGACAGTGATGGGCCCCAAAGCAGCGGGCAGCTGCATGTGTGAAGCAGTTGAGAATGGCTTGGTGTCACCAAAGAAAATGGCCCCTTTGCAACATGACAGAAATCTCACTGTTTGCAAATAAGAGTCAGGGCTCTAAGAAGGCAGCTTAACAGAGAAATACATTTCTGTAAGGTCAGCTCAAGAGAAGGCATTTCAAAAAGAAAGCAGTAAAGACAGAGATGCTGAGTAGCATTTGGCGGGCATTTTTGTAATAAATAACAGTGCACATGCTCATGTACACTTGCATTATTGTAACAAGTAACTAAAGCCCCGGGATGAAATTATTTGAAATCTGAAGGCCAATCGCTATAGCAGACAGACCAATGAAATCGGTAGTGTGGCTTTCTGACCACACTTGGGTCTGTAATGCACTTGCTTAAGGCTAATTAAAATAATAAAACGAAGCCCACACTTCCCATTTCTGCTCAGAAGAGGCACTATGGGAATCATCAGAACTTATATTTTCTGACAAACATTTCCTACAGATGAGGCACACTGCTGGTTCCTCTCCCTAAACCTTTTCAATTCATGGACACTTTCTCTGAATGCTGCCTCATGATGGTGAGGGTTCTGAGCACAGGAACTTACTGAGCATGCCATCTACTGAAAAGCACACCGCTGGAAGTAAGGAGATTGACTGTTAGGGTGAGTGGTGAGATGGGAGCCAGCAGTCCTTTCCATAGAAGGATTACCATCTCCAAACCCATTTGACCTTCAGTATGGTTACTTCAGGATCTTTAAAAAAAAATCTTGTAATGCTTCCCTAGCTTTCATGCAAAGTTAAACCTAAAGCATGGAATAACATCTATTAAGTATTCCTTGAGTAGTTTCTCCGATCCCTGGTACCCAGGGCATTGTGAGAGATAAGGGAATGCGAAAGTTATTCCCTGTCCTCAAATGGGTTGTAATTGAGTTAGAGAGTAGAACTACAACCATCACACATAAATATATGAATTAAATATATGAATTAAACAGTGCACACCCTAACAAAACTGTAGATCTCTATCAGTCAAGTAATCGGAGTCACTGAAGCTTAAAATCACCAAGGAAGGATAAAATCTTACTTAAAGTGTGGTCCATGGACCAGCAACATGAGCATCACCTGGAAGTTTGTTTGAAGGCAGAATTGCAGGCCAGGTACCAGATCTACTACATCAGAGATTAGATTTTAACAAGAGCCAAGTGACTGGTATGTATAATAAAGTTTGAGAAACATTGGACCAAACTATAAGGTTCAAGAGAGCAGGAATCCTAGCTAGATTTTTCATGGCTGAGCCCCAATAACTAGTCTCTCAACATTGATAGGTGATCAATGAATATTCATTAAAGGAAAAATTGCAGTCCATTGCTAAGCACATACAGTACATGGGAAAGTCAAGGGTACCTATCAAGATAAAAACAATGTACATATTTTTAAAATATCCATAGAATACCCTCTAAGTACATGAAAAAATAATATTTAGATTAATTAGAACATCCTTCATTTGGTTTGAGAATATCACTTCAATTCCTGGGGAGTGATTTTTAAAATATCATTTAAAGAAAAGGTATCTGTATTCATTAATCTCTATTAAATAACTAAAATTATTTTTAATATTTATAATATTTAAAATAAAAGGTATCTTTTGTTATGCATGTATAAAATGGAAAAATTATGAAGTTATGACTTCAGAACATAAATTAAAATAGACTTTAGAAATAGTATGCTTCTAATTATTCTTTATTGATAAGGTTCTATGAAAATGCTTTTTATATTAAACTCTCAAAAGAATATTAAGAAAAAACATGACATCTCTTACTATGCTCGTTATTGATTAAATGAAAAGTTAGAACTTTATAACATCGGGAATATAATCAAACTGGCTTTAAAAACATGTCCGTCTAATTTTTATTATCAGATTTCTATAACTGGGCATAACTTTGTAATTTTTTTTAATGTTGAAAATTCCAATACAAAATCAATAAAAAGCACAGGAAATATTATGTAAAGACATCCCATGGGTCTCTGAGTTATGTTTTGAACTAGGAAGAGGCTGGTCCACACCCATGGTTCTCAACAATGTCAACTTATTTTAATAGCCTAGATAGCTTACCAAAAATGACCAATGGCAGGTCCCACTCAGTCCTATTAAGTCAGAATTTCTGGCTGTGAGACTTCACTACCTATTAGGTGAAAGAGGTCTTGCTATTGTGTCATTTCTTTACAATTTCTTTTATAATTGCATTTCTCATTTATATACATCATATTTGATATCAGTGTTCGTATTTTACAGTATCATTATTGGCATAAGTCATACAAGTACTTTGATTAGGAATAAACAAAAGGCCTATTATAATAAAATTCAAAATCATCCTATGCTTCATTTTTTGGTTGACTCTTTAAGACAAAAGGGATGTAGAGCTTTTAGGTCTTCATTAAATTATAGCTCTGAGCCTTGTCTCTAATTCTATTCTTGAATGTAGATATAGAGTTGATAACAACGGATGTTGATCCTTTGCTAGCACCCTTCCCCTCTACTTACTCTATTTTAGGAATTTATTTCTGTAGTCATTACTTTTGGGGCAATAGCTTAGTGTGTCTGCACAATTCTTCCATCAAACCAGGTATCAACATTTTAAGGTAATAAAAATGATATAAAATAATAGAAGTTTAGTTATTATTTCTAATTTATTTAACACTGCTAAATATTTAGCCAGAGTTTACCATGTGTTAGGCTCTCTTCTATTCATTGGATTAAGACAGTGAACAATGGACCATGCACTCAAGGAGCACATGCTCTAGTCACTGGAGGCAGACAGCGCACTACAGCAAATAAGATTGCTTCAGGTAGTGGTAAGTGCCATGGAGAAACAAAAACGGACTAATGTTATCTTTAGTGATAGGATAGGGCAGATGGTCAGAGGAAGGCCTCTCTGACAAAGCACCACTTGAGCTAAGATTTAATGAAACAAGAAAGAAAAGCTTATTGTGAAAGCCATAAGTTAGAATCGAGCCTGGCATTTTCAGAGAACAGAACAAAAGCTCATGTGGCTGGAGCAGAATGAGCAAGGGTTTGAGTCACGAGATATCAAATGAAAGAGGATAAGTGGAAGTCACATGATGTACCACTTTAGCCATCACAGTAGGAGTGTGAATGGATGATCTTGTATGTTCATTGTGGTGAGAAGCTATATAATTTAAGTATGTGGGGGGGAGGTGGGGTAGGAAGAGGAGTAGGGGGATTAGGCAGTGGCTAACACACCTTAGCTAATAAATATCTGATAATCACTCTTGATTCTTGGATTAATTGTTATGGAAATAATTCCCTTTATTTTTGCTTTAAGTTGTCTTTTCTTGGAGCACATCCTTACAATATATTGTGAAACTTGTACATTATTTACATTCAATGAAACAGACTAGAGACTTCAGAGAAACTGCCAAAGGCTACAAAGCTGGTAAATGATAAAATTTGGAGTTAAGTTCAAGTTCTAAAATTAGGAGTTCATTTTTGATGTTAAAAATAAATGACAAAAATAAAACAACGATAAACAACCGATCCTTCCTATTTAGTAAGCATTAGAATTTCTAATCTGCAGATCTGTATTTAAGAAAATGACATATTAGAATAATGCTCAGGGAATCTGCAAAGTTCAAAATGTGAGAACTTTCAGTTTAAGGCAATACGGTGATAACAATTTGTGATAAACCCTGTCCTAATTCACCATTAAATTATCTATTCAAAACAAACAAAAACACAAAAACACAAAAACCATCAATAGCTTGAACCATGAACAGCTAAAGTGACCCATTTTCAAGATGGGAGCAGCTTGGATATCTCTGTTGATAAGGACAGCTTCTGCAGGCCCGAGGGACAGGGGATGGAAATGAACAAGAAACATGTGGTAGGTAAACTAGGAATGGCTCTGGGCTCTCTGCCGTGGATAATAGATCATTTCTGTGGGTCCTTCATGGAAGAGGTTTCCCCTGCTTAGGGAGAAGCAGACAAATACAAGGTAAAGTGATCTCCCCAAGATCAGAGTGGAGTAACTAGGCTATCATCAGTGCAGAAGATCTGTCCTCAGCACAACTGGCAAAGTCCAGGGAAGCTCTGAGAACCAGCTGGAAAATGCGGTGTTGGCACTACTTTCAAATACGTGAGAGTTTGTGCCTTCATAATTTGGATGATATGTTGATCTTCAGAGCAGTAGAGCATATTGGATTCTGGAGCCAGACTGCTTGTGTTCAAGTCTCATTCTTCTACTTACTAGCTGCATGCTCTTGTATGAGACACACCTCTGTGCCTAGATTCCCTCATCTTTATAGTAAAGACAATAACTGTGCATGTTTCATAGAATTAATTTGAAGGCTAAGTGAATTGAGTATACAGAGGGCATGGAAAAGTGCTATTTAAGCATTGACAATGATTATTAATAGTAGTATTAATGATGCTGTTGATGTAGTTATATAGCTCCTAGACTAGAAGACCCTGAATGATGTGTGCTTTGGAGGAGGCTAATAGAGCTAATAAACTGGTTCTCTATCTGCAGAATATAAATAGCAATTTGCAACTTCCATGTTTAATCTATTTTCAGTATGAAAAACATAAGTATACCTATAGATTATTGATGAAAATATACATATCTTTCTACCTAAATTCTCAATGTTTATTTCACAACAAATGGAGCAAAATGAATGGAGTATAAGACTATATATACTATAAGCACAATGAAATTTTATATATGAGAGAAGGTCTTCAATATGACTTGATTTATTTTTATAATCTTGATATCTGATACTATGAACGAGATTAATCAATAAAAACAAATGTCAACATGGCAATAATTTGTGAAGCGATGCTATTTGATTTTCTTAACAGGCTAAGAACCTAGGCAGAGACCAAGTTCAAATACATTTAGTAAAGGAGTCAATGGACATATGTAAATGCCAAACAAACTGTGACATGAATCCTGAAAGTCACCAGTCAGGCTGAACCATCCTCTTTTCTAGCAGTTTTGTCATTTATTCTCCTGTCCCTTTCCTCCAGTTCAGTAGCCCTGTCACATGCTAATCTTAAGAATGTCAGCCATTGCACTTAAGTGCCTGTTGCTACTGAACTCACATCCAGAAGATATTTTAACCCTTAAAAATGAGAACATCCTTTATGAGAAATGGTAAAGACAGGATTTGAAGAACAAAAATAAGACTCTTTTTCTTCCTTTGAGATGCTATTTCCCTCTGACCTTGTACAAACCTCTTTTCACAGAGTCCATTGTCCTTGGACTGTCACACCTCAGCTAATTGCCTCCAGCGACCTCCGTCTCCTTCACTCACCTAGTCACCCTCTGGAGGCCGGATCCTCCTTACTAATTCCTAGCCTGCTAGTGAATCTTGGCAGATACTCTTCTCAGCGAACTCTCACTTTCCCAGTTGACTTTTGTTTTGTAAAATATCTCAGCAAAAAACTTAACTCTCTATGTGACTCTTGCTTCTCAGTGCCAAAGAATTTCCATAGCCTCGATTAGCCCCTAAGTCAGTTTGACTCACTATATAATATACATTATTTATGGCATTATCTGTGGGCATTCCTGGTCTGAAAGGAAAAGACAAGGTCCATCAACAGAAACAGGCTAAGGATGCAATGGGTGGGATGGAAAACACATTGTAGGAAAAGAAAATAATACTTAAGGAAGTCTAAAATATGACTGATTCTATCTTAATTTTATAATAGCTTTTACCTGTGTAGACACACTACTCTTCTATTAGTGTGTTTTTATTTTATTTATTATTTTATTTTATTTCATTTATTAGTTCCAGGTATATAGCACATTGGTTAGACATTTATATAGTTTATAAAATAATCCGCCGATCACTCTTTCTCTCCTCTGGCTCTCCACCTAGCCATTACATTAATGCTGACTGCATTCCCTGTGTCGTGTTCTGTCCCGCCCGCGGGACCGGTTATTTGGTGGGAGAACCGAGGAGAACCCAACCTAAAGAAAAGAGGGGTAACACGGACGAGAGAAAAGAGTGGAGGCAAGACAGTATTCTGATCAAGCCTCAAATTTTATTTTGCAAAGCAGCTATATTTATACAGCAAAAACAAAGGGGGGCAAGCAAAAGGGACTTGTCACAATATAATTGGTCTTCAGCTGGTGCTATGGGGACAAGGGGCAGTGGAAGGAAAGAAGAGGAAAGGGGGTACTGGTCATGTACTGATCGGTCAAGCACAGGTGGTGTAAAACAAAGGAAGTTCTCAGAGTTCTCTGTACAAACATGTTGGTGTCACGGGCTGCTGAGCTGCTATTTGTCTTCTGTTCTTGTGAAGCCCAAGCCCAGCATGTTTTATCCTTAACCCTTAAGGGCCCGTTTAGGTTGTGGCGCCCCTAACATCTCCTCCCTTTCTGTTTTTAGAAAGGCGGGCCTTAACCGAGTGGGGGAACATTGACCTGGTTCCTCCCGTGGGCTATATACGCCCATCTATTGTTGGCTCTTGGTATCTTTTGGGGAGGAGAGGCAGAGCCGGTTTTAAATTGTGATTTGGATACCAACCTCTATGCAAACCAGGTATGTTCTCAGGGAAGGACAGAGGGGACCCTCTAGTGGGTCTTCCCTTGCAGTAGCTTTGCATCTGCACCCATCTCGATGCCCATACCTTCCCTTGGTCTATCAAAGGTGAAGGTAGACATTTCTCTGTCCCTTATGTCGTCCCCGTAGGGAGAGGGGGAGGTAAGTGTCTGGCAGTCCCCAACCTTGGGACGCCCCTGCGGCTAGGCGACAAAGGTCTGGGGTGAGTGAATTCCAAGGTGTGGTGGCCGCCAGTGAGGACGTAGAAAGGGCAACATCGCCCGCCTCGTTAATGATTTGCCATGTGTAATTAAATATTTGATGAGTATGGACGGAGGCAAAAAGTCCGCAAAGCAGGAGTAGGTACATTATTATATGCAGGTGCAAAGAGTACACGCTCCTAAGAAGAAAAGTGTAAAGAACAGCAATCCTAATCTGTGGGTAAGGGGAATATTAGAGTCAGTGCAGAGGAGGACGAGAAACAGGAGGAAGAGCAAAATTCCCGTGAGGAGGAGAGGGGCTGGAGACTATCCTCTGCAATGCATCTCCGGAGGACGAGGCGGTTATCTGTAAGAGAACAGAGGGGAAGCGAGGTCTCAGGGCTGTGGATCCCTGGACGGATTATAGAGTTTTAGTAGCCGGTCAGGTAACCACCGGGCGTTTTGGGCCTGATTATCATAGATGCAAGCGTGTCCCTTTCCCCAGATAAGGACAGGGTCAAGGCCCTGCCATTTATTGGTGAGGGGATCTTTCCAAAGTGCTTGTGTATAATCAGAAGCGGTGGCCGGGTGCCAGAGACGATCAGCAGCTGTTTTGCCGCAAGCGTCCAAAGTTAGGAAGTTGAGGACAAATAGGGCATGATTTATTAGGGTTTTAGGGCTGGCTCTTGTGTTATAAAGGGCAGTATTTCCGGACTGTATTTTAAAGAGCATATTTTTTAGCGTTTGATGAGCTCTCTCAACAATGCCCTGTCCTTGGGGGTTATAGGGAATACCCGTGATGTATTTTATTCTGAGCTGCGCGCAGAATTGTCGGAAGGAGGCGCTAGTGTAGCCTGGCCCATTATCAGTTTTAAAAACTTTTGGCTGGGGGATGACGGCCAAAAGAGCTATGACATGTTGAATAACATGTTTGGTGGCCTCCCCGGTTTGGGGGGTGGCATAAATGAACCCACTATAGGTGTCTATAGAGACATGGATATATTTAAGTTTTCCAAAGGGAGGGTGATGAGTAACATCCATTTGCCAGAGTTCTCCAGGAACTATTCCCCGGGGGTTTACTCCCAGGTGAGGTTCAGGTAAAAGTGTCAGACAACCCTTGCATTGACGGACAATCTGGCGGGCCTGTTCTCTGGTTATGGAAAATTTTAGGCGAAGGGTATGTGCGTTGAGGTGATGTAGAGCGTGAGCTCGTTGTGCGGCAACAAAGGGGGTGTCTTCCTGGGCGGCAGCAATCAATTGGGTGGCCTGGTCTACTATATTATTTCCCTCTGTGAGAGGCCCAGGTAAGCCTGAATGAGCGCGAATGTGTCCAATAAAAAACGGAGCATTGCGATTAATGATTAGTTTTTGTAATTTGGAAAACAAAGGGGAAGCATTTGTGGAGGGACGTATGTAGGGGACTGTTTCAAGTAGGGGTACAGAGAGCTACATAGGCGCTGTCAGTATAAAGATTGAAAGGAACCTCGCTTAGGAGTTCAAAGACTGTAATTATAGCTGTTAGTTCAACAAGCTGTGCAGATTGGAAGGCTGTCTGTATACGGGTAACCTGTCCATTAATACTAAAGGCTGCTATGCCTGAAGAGGAGCCGTCAGAAAACACTAGCGTGGCTCCCGCAATGGGAGTGGCTTTGGTTCTCCGGGGAAAAACAATGGGGGTTTTCTGTAAGAACTGAATTAATCTGTCAGCAGGATAATGATTATCAATTGTTCCTTGGAAGGAAGTGCAACTAATCGCCCAGTCATCATCGTTTTGAATTAGCCATTGTACCTGAGCTGTATTATACGGGAGGGTTATAGTGTCAGGGTCCTTTCCAAAGAGCTTTAAGGCTGACTCCCGCCGCGAGATTAACAGCCTGAGATACCTTGGAGGCAAGGGGGTCTATGGCCAGATGCATGGCTTGGGACATTTTAGAGGTGAAGGGATCAACGTCACGGCACATGCGCAACATTTCATCAAGGGTTTTATCTCGCGTCTTTCCACGCAGCACCGCGCAGCAAGAGGCATTGGCATTTTCGTAGGCCAATTGTTTAACGAGCCTGTCATTAGAGGCTTCGCCCCCGAGGGTTCTTTCCGCCGCCTCTAGGAGTCTACTGACGAATTCGCTATAATCTTCTTGTGGTCCCTGAGTGATTTTTGTAAGAGGAGTAGTCGCAGCCCCTGAAATAGGGAGTGCCCTCCAGGCCCCAAGCGCAGCGCCAATGGTCTGGGCGAGGAGTGCAGAAGGGAATCTTCTCTGTTTAGCCTCCGCGGAGGTGGCAGGGACCGCATTGGGCCCCTCCCTGTGGAGCTTATCGTTTAAGTCACGACCTACTTTCTGCCATTTTTTAGGGTGAATATCAGGTCCATTAACAATGAACTAAGGGCAAACCTTGTCTATAAAAAGAAAAAACTTAATAAGATCCTTTTTCTTAACTCTAACTCCTCTTTCCCTAAGAGATTCTTTTAGGTCTCGAATAAAGACCGCTTCTTTAGAGAGCTTGGGGCCCATTTTTCAGGGCGGGGCTCGTTCGAGGGCGGGGGCCCTTTTAAGGGCGGGGGCCATTTACTATGAACCAGGGACAGACTTCATCAATGAAGAGAAAAAATTTGACTAAATCCTTCTTTTTTACTCGGATTCCTCGTTCCTTGAATGAGCGTTTTAAGTCTTTTATGAATAGTGTTTCTCTGGACAAGGTTTGTCCCATTTTTTTTTTGTTTGTTTTATTTATCTAAAAAGAAAGAGGGATAGGAACTGAGGAAGTGAACATAGGTATCAAGGCAAAAAGGAGGAGAAGGGAACTTAACTTCTCTCCCGCGTGGGCAGCCGGTTAGTACAATCCGCTAACACGGACCCCCCGGGGGTGCGATGCCTACGGACGTCCCGCCGGCTGTGCCTTTGGGCATAGACAAGGCTCTTTTACAGAGGCGGCAGAGGAGGGATTATACCAGAGGTCTCGACGTGGGCAGTCGGTTGGTACAATCCGCCAACACGGCTCTCAAGAGGCGAATCGCAGACCTACCGCTCTCTCCAGGGCGGAGGGAGAGGTCTACGACCGGGATGCCCTCTGAGTGGACGACTTCTGCCTTAAAGTCGACTGACACACTGTATTCTCCCAACTCAGAAAAAGCAGCCTCTAACCTCAGGGGTGGACGGCTTGTGCCAAGAAGCGGGCTAGAGAGAAAAGTCCCAAATCCTTTGAAAAAAAGGAAAAGACAAGAGGACCTAGAGAAGACAGAGGGAGTTTATGCTCAACTCTTTTCTCCGTTTAAAATTTGTTACTTATGATCCTAGCAGTCCGTGCTGAAACTAAACTAAGGCGGATGAACACTCACCGAAGACGGCGATCTCCGGTGAGCCGAAGACGAGGACCTTCCATGAGCGGTGAAAGGCAGTCTTCCCTGAAAAACTTCTTCTCTGAAAAACTTCTCCTTAACGAGCTGCAGCCTCTGTTATTTCGTAGTCCGCCTGGGTAAGGGTTCTGCACTCGGGCCCCACGTTGGGCGCCACCTGTCCCGCCCGCGGGACCGGTTATTTGGTGGGAGAACCGAGGAGAACCCAACCTAAAGAAAAGAGGGGTAACACGGACGAGAGAAAAGAGTGGAGGCAAGACAGTATTCTGATCAAGCCTCAAATTTTATTTTGCAAAGCAGCTATATTTATACAGCAAAAACAAAGGGGGGCAAGCAAAAGGGACTTGTCACAATATAATTGGTCTTCAGCTGGTGCTATGGGGACAAGGGGCAGTGGAAGGAAAGAAGAGGAAAGGGGGTACTGGTCATGTACTGATCGGTCAAGCACAGGTGGTGTAAAACAAAGGAAGTTCTCAGAGTTCTCTGTACAAACATGTTGGTGTCACGGGCTGCTGAGCTGCTATTTGTCTTCTGTTCTTGTGAAGCCCAAGCCCAGCATGTTTTATCCTTAACCCTTAAGGGCCCGTTTAGGTTGTGGCGCCCCTAACAGTGTTCCCCATCCCTGTGACCATCTATCAGCTACTAATATCTGCTTCTTTAACCCTTCACCTCATCCTCCTAGCCCCCCAACCAGTTCCCCTCTGGCCATCACCAGATTGTCCTCTATATCTGTGAGTCTGTTTTTGATTAGTTTGTTCTTTTTATTCCTTAGATTTCTCAGGTAAGTGAAATCAAATGGCATTTATCTTTTTCTGACTTATTTCACTTAGCAATAATAACCTCTACATCCATCCATGTCATTTCAAATGGTAGGATTTAATTTTTCTAATGGCTGAGTAATATTCCATTGTATATATGAACCATGACTTCTTTATCCAATCATTTGTTGATGGGCATTTAGATTGTGTCCATATCTTAGCTATTATAAATTATGCTGCCATGAACATTGGGGTGCATAGATCTTTATGAATTATTGTTTTGGTTTTCTTTGGATAAATACCCAGATGTGCAATTGTTGGGTCAAAAGGTATATCCATTTTTAAGTTTTTGAGAAACCTCTATACTGTTTTCCATAGTGGCTATACCAATTTACTATCTCACCAACAGTGTTTGAAGGTTCCTTTTTCTCCACATTCTCACCAACACTTGTTATTCTTTGATTTATTAATGACCGCCATTCTGACATGTGTGAAGTGATATCTCATTGTGGTTTTAATTTGCATTTCTCTGATGACTAGTGACCTTAAGCATCTTTTCATATGTCTGTTGGCCATCTGTATTTCTTCTTTGGAGAAATTTTTTTTTGTATGTTTCTTATTTACTCTCAGCACAATTTAAAAAAATAAAACCTACTTCTAGCCCTTATTCTTCGAGTTCTCACTTCATCACCATAAAATATCCAATCAATGCATACCCCCAAAATGAATAATTTAATAAAGTGTATTCAAATAACTGGTTAGACATTTGAAATGAAAAAGAAAAGGATGTGGAACACATTCCAGCTGGATCGAATATTTAATATGAAAAAAGGAAACTATACAAGTATAGACATAGAAAAAATATGAGAGAATATTTTTATAATTTTGTGACACAAATACTAGAAACTATAAAAAAAATGACCAATTTGATTAAATAAAAATTAGATACATATATTTGGCAAAGGGCAACATGAGCAAAAATAAAAATGACGCTGATGTTTTGCCTCTTGACATCCACTTTCTTTCCTTTTTTAACATTCTCTATCCCTGTGACTGAAGAACAGACCTCCAGGGCCTCCAAAAATCATTGAAATTGACTAAATTGGTGGCTCCTGAGTGTTCCCTGGTTTGTCTGGGGCTCAGCCGTGGAGAGCCCCGGCAAGCTTGGTGGTCCCTTAGACCTTGCTGTACTACTCACTGTGCGTTGTTCTGCTCAGTTTCCAGAAACTTCTCCATCCCCTCATAATCACCTTTGGGTTACTGCATAATTCCTTGTGGTTCTTCATCCCCATACCCATTAAGACAAAGTCTTGTGAGCGTCATAATTGATTTTTTCTCAAATTATCTTAATTTGACTGTGCCATGTGTTTTCTTTTGGGATCCCGACAAATACACTGGGAAAGAAACTGAAATATATATAACCAAGATTAATGTTTATAATATACATCACAAAGGAATAATAATTGCAACATTAACAGTTGCTGCTATTTATTGTTTACTCTGTGCCAGTTACTTTGTAAAACATATTCCAAGAAATAATCCATTAATTCTCATAACTATACTAAGATTCGAACTTTACTAATAAATAAACTGAAACTCAGAGAGATAAAGTAGCTTCCTCAGATTCACATGGCCAGCAGTTGGAGATGATGTCCTAATCCCATCTGATTACAGAACCCACACTCTTAACTATAATGCTATATTCAGAAGAGAAAAAAAGAGTAAGTTATTTGAATAACGGTAACAATAGTTAACACTTATATAGTATTTATGCTCTATTGGGAACTTTTCTAAGCATTTTATTTATATTAACTCATCTAATTCTCAGAAAAACTTAATGAGCTAGAAGAGCTAAGTAATGTGTTCAAGGTCCTATAGCTAATAAGTCATTTTAAAAATTAGATATTCTGAGAATCTAAGCTTGAGAATCTGTGAGCTTTATCTCTGTACTTCACTGGCTATTAATAGTGAATAGAAAATTTACTGAAAAAAAATACAAATGAATATGCCCAATATATCAAATAATCAAAGAATTAAAAATAACATCAAGATATTTCCTTTTGTCTATGAGGTTGGCCCAAATTATCAAGATTTTTAAAAAGCCATTTTGGAAGAGATGGAGAAATTGGTTACTATCATATGCTATTAGCGAGTGTATAAAATGGGATAATATTTCTTGAGAATGTAAATATTTATCATTAGGGAACTCTTTAAACAAATTATGGGGCCATGCAGCACTGCCAAAATTAAGCTCCATAGATAGACTCATTGTTAGGGAGATGATTTGGAATTATATTTTTTAGCTTTAAGGAAAGCTCATAAAACAGTATGTCAGACATGATCCTATTTGCAAAAAAAAAAAAAAAAAAAAAAAAAAAAAAAAAAAAAAAAAAAATTGCCAGAGATTAATGTGTAGATGTTCATTAACATGTTAACAGTGATTACCTCTGCATAAGGCCAGTGCTGACTTTTACAGTGTCTGTGTGAATTAAGCATTTATTTAATTCCTCAAGAGGGGAGCAGACTGTAGGCTGGATATTAGTTTCCATTGGTCCTTTGAGGCAGATGCCCGCGTAGACCACCCAGCTTGCCAGTGTACATAGCACCTCCGTCTAGGTAGTGTTATAGTTTAATTTAAATATATTTTATCTGAAAAAAAAGTTACTTAACTTGGAAAGAAAAGCACACCCCTTATGCACTTTTCCAACCCAACCTACATTTAAATTTGTAGTTTAGTTATCTGATCATAATTTGCCATAATAAGTAGTATTTATTGGCCTCTCGTTTTGTCTAATTTATACCACATGATTGATCATCATATTTTCTACCCATACTTTCAATTCTGATTTTATGCCAGAACCTCCTAGGAATTCTCAGGCCCTTGATCATTTTCCAAATTCCTCTCATCCAATCCTACAACCAGCATCCTGACCTTTGAATGTCATGCAGCTGTGTGAATGGTTTCCAAATCCAGTATATCTCAATCTAAACCAAATTAAAATTTTTTACTTCCCTTGTTCACCACCCTCTACAAGCACTCTACTCAATATTCAACTCTCATTTTCACAAGGCTGACTTGATACTTAATCAAGAAAATTAAAAGCATCAACGTGAACTACCTCATACTAGGAGCGACAGCCTTTCATCCTTCTTATTTCTTTGAGGCCAACCTTGCCCCCTTTGCCACCTTTCCGACTTTGTTCCATCTCTCCTATACCTCCAGGTCTTTCTCTCTATTATTTCTTCTCTTTTAAATCTCTCTCAGCACATCACGTCATTTCTCAACACAGACGACCTTCCTTGTGGACACCCCATCTCTCCTTTCTCAGTTAAGTTCCTTTGAAGAGTATGGTACTCACTTTTCCATGACTTCCCTTCCACCCGTTTCTCCAGCCACTGCACTCTACTACCTGCAGCTGTCTCTACTGTGAAACTGCTGTGGCCAATCACGAGAGACCAGCTCATCTATTTTGCAAAACTCCGTCGACAGTTTTTGCAGTTCCTATCATGTTGGCTTTCTGCTGCTTTTGATATCATTTTTACTGATTTCTTCTTGAAATTCTTCTAGTTTTCTGGCTTCTGTGACATATATTCCCTATTAAGATGATTTTACCTAACCGAAAACCACTTTAGCGGACTTCATGTATTTGCCATTCTTTCCATTTGCATATGATGCTTTCCAGTTTCCACTGTTCGCCTTTACTTTAGTCTCATTTATGAGATGGCCTCTCATAGGACTTAGGGACAGTGAGCAACATGAAGTCCCTACTGTCATGTACTTTGCATCCTAGTCTGTACCTCTGTGATGAGATCAAAAACAAAGAGACAGACAATCGTTATAACAACAGCAACAACAACAACAAAAAAATAGAAAACAATAGATAATGATACATGATATGCAAATAATGCGATTAACTGGGTGCTATAGTGATTGGGAGGCCAGGGAGGGTTCATTGAGGGGGTGGCATCTGAGCTGATGATGAATGACAGGATGAAGGCAGCCGTGTGAAACTACCTCAAAGAGCAGTTAAAGCAGAAAGAACAGCTAGTCCAATGTTATAAATGAACCGAGCATGTTAGAGAAAAGCCAGAGATGTCTACTGGGTTGAAAGTTTAGTGGATAATGAGACATAGTGTAGTTAGAGAAAGTGCTAGATCAGTAGAGGCTTTAAAGCCAAGGTGAAGAGGATTTAATGGGAAACAGGGCAGTGATGGTAGAATGTAGATTTTTATAATATTACCCTGCGGAAAATAAATTACCACTAGGGAGGAGTGGCAACAAAAAGACAATTTCAGTGGCTTTGAAAGTAGACTGTTTGATATATAACAATGCTTTCCTGGACTAGAGTTACACCAGTAGAGGTGGCATCAGTGGCCATTTTGGGACATGTTTGTGGATAGTGACAGAATTTGCTATTAAGACTAAAGAGTGATGGAAAGGGAAGAATCAAGGGATTATTGGCCTTATCAGTGTGTGACTGATGATATAATTAATTAAGTTGAGGGCTGGGTTAGTTATGATCGTAGAGAAATATGTATTAAGTATTCTGTCTAACAACATGTGAGATTAATATTAATATGCCTATGGAGGTGTCGGGTAGGAATTTGGAAAAGTCTAGTCTGTAATTCAAGGGAAAGCACAATACAGATAATGAAAATTTTGAAGTTACTGCATATGACTTGTATTCATAGCTAGGGGACAAGGTAGGTCTACTAAGAAGATTGGGTTGATATAAAGGGCGGGGAAGATCAGGCACTGGTTTTCTCCAAGGTTTAGTAATCAAAAGAGAGTAGACTAGAAACAGAGATTAAAAAGAGAAATAACCAGGGTAATATAGTATTATAGAAGCCAAGAAAAAATGTGTTTTCATGAGAGAATGAATAATTGGTTTAACACTACTTTGAGTCATCTGACAAAAGTGATGAAAACATTTGATTCTGACAAAGTGAAAGTCATTCGAAACCTATGGAGGAACGGTGAAATGAGATGGCAGGGACCGCACTACAGGAGTTGAGAGGACAAGTGAGAAAAAATAGAGTCAACAGCTTCCAAGAAGTTTCGTGATGAGGGGTAGCAGGGAAACAAAGCAATAAGTAGAAGAACAAATGAGGTCAAGAGAAGATCTGTGCTTTTGGTTTGCTGCATTTGTTTGATTTCATTTTTAAGACATAGGAAACTGCTTCTTATTTGTTCCAGATTTCCATTAAGGCACCACTATCCATTCTCTCTCTCAAGACTGGAACGCGGACCATTTTCTATATTCCTGTCTCTCTCACTCATATTCCATCAAATATAAACAGATTTACTCCCTTCTCTCTGTATCTATTACCATTGTTTTAGCTCAGATACTTACCTAGATAACTTCCCTTTCTCCAGTCTTACCATCCTTTATTCTTTCTTTAATTTGCGACCAGAGTCAACCAGATAAAATACAACTATTTCATATCTTGCATAAAATGACAATTTCCCATTGTCTACAGAATTAAGTTCAAGCATCGTACTTTGGGATGAAAAGCTTAATCAACTTTCTTAATTTTATCTCATTTCACTTTTCGCTTTAATATTTATGACCACTGTGGAATATTAAACTGCTGAACTAGCTTTTTTTGAATATCGATATTGTTTTGACTGAGTATTTCTCTGGCCAGCTTACTCATTTTTTACTAAATAATTCTTACTTATTCTTTAAGATTTAGACTACTATTCCACTCCTTTAAAAAGGTATTCTGAAACTTAAGATTAGGGTAAGTATAAAGCTTTATGTTTGTCCACAGAAATTTGAATATGCATGTGTGTGTGTGTGTGTGTGTGTGTGTGTGTGTGTGTGTGTGTGTGATTGAACCAAAATTATCTGGTTAAGATTCTTCTCTACCACTACTTTGGGATCCTTTAGGACAAGATCATTTATTACTAACTTTAGTTGTCCCAGCCCATGGCTTTTACTTTAGAAGCACTAAGGGTTGTCAATCTAAATGCTAGCTTACTATGCAGATCTTATGCTCAGTGATACTTAGGCATTACAAATATCTTCTCCAAATGGAATTTTCATGCTTAGAAAACAAAGAGCAAGTTAGTCTAGAAAAAAAACTATAGACTTTGGAAACAGAAGAAATTGCCTTCAAACTTCAGGACTTGTACTTAGTAGCTGTTCTATAAGTCATCTAGGTTCTCTGAGCCAGAGTTTCTTCAATTGTTAAAAAAAAAATACTAATACTTATTTTCCTGGTGTGACTAACACTTATAATATTTTTATATATAAAATATATACTATTTATAAAACTCTATGCTTAAGATAATGCCTGGCAAGTAATAAGTGGTCCATAATTATAATGTCCCTCCCATTTGTAGGAATTTTCAGATTCATTCATTCCCCAAATATTTATTAACCATCAACTATGATGTAGACACAACTAGAATCCAACAATAAGCAAGACAAACATGATTCTTACAATAACAGAAATTTTATACCCTGGTGGGGAAGACTAAGGCTCAACCAACATGCTTTATTATTTAATTAAAATTGTGAAAATTATAACCAAGAAGTACAGTGTGATATGAAACCATCAAACTTGCCACCATACCTTTCTTTTTATTAATTCCTCATATGTCCTTTTTTTACTAGAGTTTATTTAGCCACTTGCCCAACAATATTGGTTTTCATTTGTAGATAGTCTATTAGTGATTAAATACATATTAAGTCTTTGTTAAAGCAAATACCTTAGTCACTATAAGGGATACTAGGAAGTATACCATAGTCTTTGGTGTCAAGGAGCTGAGTAATGGAAATTAGCACTAAAAATAAGTAAATAAGAGCCTTTAAACAGGAATTTAAAGGCAGGGATTCCCAGATGTGGAAGGCTTTACCTTGAAGCTGGCATCTGATCTGGACTATTCATTATTGATAGAAGTTCGAAAATGGAACTTCATTCCAATACCTAATAACTATTACCAGTAAATTAGGCATTTTAATCTCTCAAAACCTTCCCTCCTACCCAACAGTCACTACATTAATTCAGGACCTTATTATTTGTCATCTAGATTATGGAAAGGTCTTTTAAATGCTTCCTCCTCCAATTCCTTTTTCCTTTGTTTCTGAAGTGATTTGTGCAAAAACACAAATCTTTTCCTGTCACATCCCTGCATTCAATCTATCAGTAGCTTTTTAGGTTTTCAAAGAAAGGCAACATTCTCAACATGCCTGCTGAAATCCAGCCATAACAAACAATGTACAATTCCCAGTTGGCCCATGTGCTCTCAGATTATTTTCTCCATTCTCCTCCTTCATTTCATTTTCCAAGCTCCTACTAAGCTTCTAGGTTCAGATCATATGCCATCTTTTAAAAGAGCATTCGTTGACGTACTTCCAATTTCTGATAGAAGCGTTCATCTATTCCCATAAAACCCGCTGCTTACCTCTATCTTAGCAGCTGTCATTTGTACTCACATGTCTACTTGTCACTCTCCCTCATTAGATTGTGACCTTGTAGGGCAAGGACAATGTTTTCTGTCATTGTTTCTCCAACACCTAACAGGCTTCCTGGCATCACCAAAAAAAAAAAAAAAAAAAAAAAAAAAACCCACATTATTGTATGACTAGATACATGAATTCTTGAAATAGCAGAGGCATTCCAAGGCATCATGTTAAACTGAACAAATGGCTGAAAAAACAAGGTGCAATCTTTTAGAGGATAGAAACAAGTCTAATTTTGCAAAAGCTGAAATTTTCTGGAAAAGAACAGTAGATAATAAATCTAGAAAGATGACATAGAAGTTTCTGCAATGGTGAATATTTTTTATTTTGAACTAATACAGTGGCCCCTAGCCACCTGGACTACTTAGTACTTGAAATGTGCCTAGTGTACAGGAGGAATTCCTTTTTTAATTTTATTCAATTTTAATCAATTTACTTTTAAATTTATAGAGTCACCTGCGTGGTGGTCTGCTACACTGAATAGCACAAAAGAGACAAGTTTTCAAAAAGTCCTGGTTATTAGGGTAATGAGACAATACTTTCTGAAGGTAATACAAAAATTTAAAGGACTCTTAGCAGAAAATTGACATAATCCAAAGAGTGCCTTAATGAGATATGAAAGCTAAATACTAATGACTACTGATACAAAAGTATGATAATCATATATTGTTATAATTGATATTCTGCTTTATTTCTTCTAGAAATTTAATTTTGTCTCTCACTTTAACTGTGTGATGAGGTAAGGATAATAGACAATATTTTTTTTATCTAACTTATTAATGTAAAATAATAATGTATTTTTGGGAAATATTTCTAATAGAATTGGAGTTAAAAGCTTGACTATCAATTATTTCCTTATAATCTAATTAATTGGATAGTCAAATGCATAATTTAGAATTTGAAAATATGTTGACTTTTTATTGCATACATTTCATGTAATGTATGTCATCTATTTGGTTTGCATCAAGAAAAATGTAATATTCTACAGCTGTCTGACAATGGCTTAGGCATAAGGTGACCATATACCTTACTTTCTTGGGACAGAGTTCCAGTTTACATCTGATGTAAATGAGTTTGACACCTGTTAATAGATTTTTCACATCCCCTTTCAGCCTCCAAAGTGTTCATATTTGGATAATAAATTATATGGTCACTATTTATACATCCTTGTCACAAACTGTAATATCTATTTTTAGAAAATATATACCTTAGACTACATAACAATAAAAATGTCCAATAAACTTTTTTGGATTTTTTTCTCTGTCAGCATAAGCTTGAGCAGAGAGCTTGAGCTTCTCAACATGGCAGGAGAAGATTAGACACTGAAGTGAAGACATTCTTAACACATTTAAAAAGCTTGTGAACATCAAGTTGTGAAGAAAATCTCTTAAATTTGGGGGCACAGCTGTATATGGTATGGTTTATCAGGACAAATTAAAATGATTATATAAAGCACACTCAATGCAGTACTTGGCAGAACCTAAATGATTAATGTTCCAATTCTTATTGTTATTTTGCGTTATTATTATAACATTAACTTCCTGTTCTATTACCCTCTCTGGACAGGTTCAACCAACCTGGGATGAGGTTTGGCTGGCATTAAGTAGCTCACGTGGCTCAAATCCTAGGCAGGGCATACAGGACACCAAAAGGTTGAGTTTCTAAGTTCTTTTCTGTCCGAAGTCTAGTATGTGTCAGAAATAGGGCAGGTGTAAAACTACACCAGTTTGAGCAGACTTAACAAAGGATGCAAAATGCCTGAAGTATCCCATTATTTCTCAAGTAGGAATCCTTGCGTTTTTACATTTATACGACACTCCTCAAAGTGCTGCCTATTTCTATACCCATAGCAGGCTTGCTCATGCATAATCAAATTACAGAGGCATTGCAGTATGTGATGAGACTAAGGGTCCTACAGCACCTTATTTAGATCATTTTTCTTCCTTTGAAGTTTTGACAATTAAATAAAATGTTTACAAAATACCATTTCCTAGTATTTCTATTAAAACAGTAGCTTTTATTAGTTTCTAATTGATTTAGATATCATGATAAATAAATTGTATTGGGAAACGTGAACAGAAGCATATGAGAAAAGGGAAAAAAAGAAGGAAAATAAATAAATTCAAAACAATGGTCCTTTTGTATTTTAAAAGAATTAACAAATTTGGCAGATGGGGGTGGGAAGGACTCAAAAATCTTTCTAAAAATCTAAGAAGTTTATGTGGAAATGAAAAGCATTTAGGCAGAGTCCTGAGTTATCAAAAATATATATTTATAACATAAGTACATGATCCTAGGAAGGAAACAACTTCAAATGTACCAAAGATGTTTGGAAAGAATTTAAAGTGATGGGTGAAAAAAAGGCAGAGCTTTGGATGTGCTCTGTGAGCTTAAAGTTGAGATGCGGGTCTATTATGTGAACCTGCTTGGTCATCAAAGAGGCAAGAGCTAGACGGCTTTGTTGTGACAGTTAGGCCTCAGAAAAAATTTTGAGCTTCTGGAAAAGAATCTCAGGATCTAAATGACGGTTAGGAATCTGTTTTTTACTGCTGTGTGTAAGATGACTTGCATGTGGTGAGAGGCAATGGGAAGGTAATAAAGTGAACCCAGATGAACAAAGACAGTTAAGATGCAGTGGAGTGGGGTGCAATATTAACCATGCAGCTTCTTGTTTATTCTTTAAAAGAGAGGGAAAAGCCATTCATGCTATTTTCAGATAATACTAAATTAGGCCATGTTAATAATCTCAAAGGAGATAGAAAAACAAAACAGTGATTCCTATATAATAAGCACATGAACCAACATATTAATTAGACTTGGTAAGGAAATCCATCCACAAAACATTAGTTTATATAATTAAGCAGAATAAATGAAAAGATGATTGACAAAACAGATCATTCTTATTTTCTTTTTGTTCCTCCGTACCACCCAATTCATAGCCAGTTAATTTTTTTATATTGAATAACACGGTAATTTCCCTTAAATGTGGGAATATGTGTAGACTTTTGCTCAATGTATGTTGGTGATTTTCATTAGTCTGAAAGGAAATGTGTTCCAACTTTAACACCGATATTGCACCTAATGACCCGGGCTTACCTACTCAGGGCCAATGAAATGGAACTTATGGGAAAATGTTGCTGGATTTTTATTTATTTATTTATTTTGGCCACAAATTAGGACATCGAAGGAAAGAGATGGAATGCTGCACAGACCAAAGAAAACTGGGAATTTCCCAGGAAAGTAGAACCAAGATATCATTAAAATAAAAACAATCCAGAATTAGCTAGGAAGGGACTTCTTTCAGAAGAAAGACATTTTTTTACTAGGCAGAAAACTGATTTCAGAAATCTGTAAGCATTTCAAAATCAACAGAAAAAGGCTTTTCTTTTATAGTGTGAAGAAGGGAAGGCAAAGACAAGCTGAATCTTTTAAAGGGAAGTTGGATAAGCAAGGAGAAACGGCCAGGCAAAGTTGCTTGCTGATTTCCAGGGGAAGCCAATAAGAAGACATGTTCCACTTTTTAGGGCTTGCTTAGGCTCAAGGGCAAGTAGAGTTCAGGGGCCTGTAGGAAGAAGAGTCTGACTAAAGTTTAAGACGAATAGGCAGCTGTGAACACTTGGTCAGCATTATTCCGATAGACTAAGATACATACTTGAGTGGAAGGTTGTATGCAAAATTCAAGGGAAAACAGGATCATAAACTAGTGTAGAAATTAGGATTTGTTTTAGAGCTAGAAAATCAGGGTGATGGAGGCCACATGTCGGAAACAATTAGCACCAGGGCCTAAAATCCTCACCTAGTCCCCCATTCATAAAGCGCAAATGCCCTGCATCGCCGGGCAGAGTTACCCACCAATGAAGGAGCTAGGAGCCATAGAAGAAGCCCCTTATTGTAGCAGAATGAAAAAATAGAAACGACTCCTCAGATAATAAAAAATATATATCCATAACATGGCTCCGTTATTTAATATGACATTTTTTTTCTCATCTATCTCCTTGTAGTCTTTTTAAAACACTGGCATGTCTAGAACATCATCTGAAAACTGTTAAAATTAAATTAAGATTGCCCTGAATGATTCAAGAAACATGACTGCCAACCTATGTTCACCAAGATGGATATATATTCACAATAATAACAGTAATGGTGGCTCATATTTATGGAGTATTTACGTGCTTACTACTGCAGTGCTGAGGTCATTCATTATAACATGTAATCCTATCAATAACCTTATGGGTAGGCATTATTATCACCGTTTTGCAGATAGTGATAACCTTTCCCTCAATCCCACGAGGTAAGTAAATGAGACTCTGAGCACTAAATTAATTACTGAAGGTCACAGAGCTCCTAAGGGCAGCACTAGAAATTAAAACCAGATGTTTCCAGTCTCGAAAGCCATGCTCTTCCCCACTATTCCATGCTGTATAAAAGACTGTTACATTCCAACAAATGCCAGTTTTCATTATCTGATGTTCAGCCATATTTAGACCACTGAAATCCCTTCACACACACATACAGTTGATCTGGATATACATATCTAATATAATCAGATCATTCCCACTGAGATCTCTGGAGGTCCACCTACTTTTTAATCATCTTACTTCATAATCCCTTAGCTTTGATATAATCTTTGTACTATGTTATTTCTCACTCATTTACAAGTTCTTGAGGTTTGTAGCCTGAAAGTATTATCTGCTCAACTGGATATCCGACACCTCGAGGACAATTATAATAGTATCCTTGACATTTCCCGAAGATTCAAAGACATTCGTTGATAATATTTCAAAATTATACAAAAATTTTTACAAAACACTCAACCATATGCATAGTAGAAGTAATCGCTAATGCACAGAATTATTAACTGTACTTGCAAATATAATGACTATTTGCTTCAATTCTACAAAATCATTTATAAATTTGAAGATGAAAGGAAAAAAGAAAAGAAACTAACGTCTACGGAGAGCAAACTACACACCAGCCATTTCATGTACATTATTTCGTCTAATCTTGTAAGTACCATATAATTTAAGCATTACTGCCCCTCTTACAAATGAGGCAACTAAGGTTCAGAAGTTAAACAACTTTCTTTAGTAAATATTGTCAATAAGACTGTAAAACCAAAACTTAAAGTTAGATATCTTTAAGATGACTGTGAAGCCTATAACTTTCTCACTTCACACATCTTCCAAGCAGTATCAGTGACCTCAGCAGCTTTTTGTCTGAAGATTCTACATCATTAGCTAACAGAAAAACTCAAGATCTAATCAGTCTGTATTTCTGAATTAATTCACTTAAAATACAGGGTTTCATTCTACCTTTTTTCCTCTATGAGTATTCAACTGTCTGCTGTTAGGCCTGGCATTAGATTTGCAAATGCATAACACGATGACAGCCTTGTAATTGTTTTGGAAAATGTAGTTATTATTCATAAAAATATGCTACTTATGTTAATGTATAATTGGTATATTGATGTTATTTTTAATTGAGTTATTATTTTAAATCTCAGTTTTAATTTCTTTCTTTCTTTCTTTCTTTCTTTCTTTCTTTCTTTCTTTCTTTCTTTCTTTCTTTCTTTCTTTCTTTTTTTAAGGCAAGGCAATCCTTGGTCGACTCCACAGATTTCAAGGACCTTGTCAGCATACGATCCCTCATTATTTATTTTTTACACCTACATCTAGTCTTCCTGGGTGGTTTCCCATCCAAGTACTAACCAGGCCCAACCCTGCTTAGCTTCCGAGATCAGACAGGATTGTGCTTGTTCAGCATGGCATGGCCATAGACTTCAGTTTTAATTTCTAATTTTTTAAAAAAAAACCCATAAATATAATATAGAAACACAAACACTTTGGTATTCTCAAGAATTTTTGACAATATAAAAGAACGCTGAGTCTGAAAATTTGAAAATTATTCTTTTAAGCTAGTAGCAGTCTTTACAATTTCTAAAACCCAAGGGAACAGAAAGTTTAACTTCCTACCCACCCTATACAGAGTACTCTACTGAAGCTGAAGATTTCCAGATCCTTTTTTTTTCGTATTTATTTTATATTTACAACAACTTCTAGGACCTGTCTTGGTCCCAGTAAGGGGACAATAACTGCTTAACAAATTGTATCACTGAGTGCCCTGCCTCCCAGATTCAGCTACACTATCAGGAAGCGGCATGTCCAGTAGACAGGAAATCGTGTCCCAGAAAATCCAGGAGAGTAAAGGTCTGATTTCAGGTCACATCTCACAGGATTGTTTTCGATAATAAATATGGCTCATTCATTTCTTCAACAAGCATTTATAATACACCCATTCAGTGCAAGGCGCTATTATTTGACAGCCAGGGAGCCAGGGCTGAATATGAATGGGCCCGCTACCGCAGCATTGGAACTCATGTTTTAGGGAGAGACAGACATTACTCAACTAATTGCACAAGTAATGTTTGTATTATATTTGTAGCAAGTGTTACAAAAGGGACCTGTAAGATCATACAAGGCATAAAAAAGGTGAGAAAAAGGGTGTAGGCTAGTTATTTCCTATTTAGAATCAGGAGGGGAGTGTTACTGGAGGGGAGTGGCTTATTCCATGTAAGATTTATAAGATTTTTATTCATATAATTATTGGTTCGATAATTTGATCAATGTCTGTTTTCTTCACTAGTCTATAAGCTCCATGAAAAAAAAAATGTCTATTTCTGATTTTTTCATAGCAGAATTTCCCCAATCTAGCCAAGCACCTGATACATGGTGAGACATGGGATGAGCTTAATAATACATTTGCTGAGTAAATGATTAAATACCACGTCTATCCAGAAGGCTTAGCAAAGCTTCCTATTAGATTTCTACTAGATTTATATTGAGCTTCGCTTAACATATGAAACATATTAAAAAGTACTAACAAAGGCTAAAGGTTTTTGAACTGCAATTAACTTTTACTAAGCAAGAATCTGTTCCAGCACATTAATGTGGCAGGATAAATTAATTCAAAACCGAGAAACTAGTAAATAACAAATGCAGAATTTTCTTTTGGCAAAACAAACAGTCAAAGAAGAAGCAACCAAAGAAGAAAAGAGAACTGAAGAAGTAAAGAAAAGCAAATGAAGACACAACTCAGTGTAAATGGTGCTATAAATGGGACAAACACAGACGGGAAAAGAAAGATCCGGTGATTGAGATAAAAGTATAAACAAACATAATCTGAAGAAATAGAGAATTGATTAAAATAGCAATACAGTTTGTGGGCTAAGAATAGAGGTTAATATTAGGTCACATTGTGAGACAGTGGTGATGAGCAGAGAGAGAAAGGGAGAACAAGAGAGAAGGAAGGAAAGGGAGTAGCCGGCTGAGAGACCATCCAAGTCACCTTGGCGAATTTTAACTGACTCCCTGGGAGAGAAAGAATTAATGATCTGAACAAATTCTGCCTGAAAAGGCTTTCATATCTCTAATTTTTGCATGCCGAATACAAATGGTCGATGCATTTAGTTCATAAGTCTACCCAGATTGGAAATAATATATTATCAAGTAAATACTCAAATAAAAAACTAAGAGCAGATTGAGGGTTATGTTCAAAATACCTAAGTTTGTTTATGCGCTCTCAACAATCAGATCATTAAGTGATGCCTGTGAGGACTCTCGTCGTTCTTTTACCTTACTTAATGGTACTAGTTCTGTTGGTGGTACTCACTAAGTGCTTAGTACTGTCACCAGGGCCATTGATTTCTGTGTATATGTATGTGTACTGTGATATTGTGACTTCTTTTATTATTTTATATATGTGTACATATATATATATATATATATATATGTGTACATATATATATATATATATATATATATATATATATATATATATATATTGGCCTTTGTTCTTATGTCTGGTATGGGACCCCTAAAACCCTTGGAATTTCCTAAGTGATGAGAGAAGTAAAGATGTTTTTGTTATTCATAATAAGCCCCTTTCAACCACACCTGAGTTTGTTTACATTAATGAGGTAACTTCAGGAAAGCCCTTAGGTAACTTAAGGAACCAACCAGGATTAAAGGGTTAGAAATTTCAGCCCTGCACCCTGATCTTTGATCTTCGGGGCAGGGAGAGGGTCTGGAGATTGATTTCAATCATCAATGCCCGATGACTTAATCAATTATGCCTGCATGATGAGGCCTCCATGAAAACCCAAAAGAATGGGGTTCGGAGAGTTTCTGGGTTGGTGAATACATGGAGATGTGGGGATAGTGGTGCCCAGAGAGCATGGAAGCTCCACGCCCCTCCCCACAAACCTTGCCCTATGCATCTCTTCCATCTGGCTGCTCCTGAGTTATATTCTTTTTTAATAAGCAAGTACTCTACTAAATAAATTACTGTCCCGAATTCTGTGAGCCGCTCTAGTAAATTACTTGAACCTGAGGAGGGGATTCTGGAGATCTCGGATTTATAGCTGGTGGATCAGAAGCATAGGAGACAATCTGGACTTTCGATTGGCATCTGAAATGAGGTCTCGGTCTTATGGGACTGAGCCCTTAACCTGTGGAATTTGTTTCTATCTCTAGGTAGACAGTGTCGGAATTGAGTTGAATTGTAGCCCACCCAGATAGTGTCTGGAGAGTCTGAGAAATCTTTGGTTTTGGAAAAGCTACCACGCATTTGGTGATCAGAAGTGACAAAAATGAATTAGAGTATTGAGAGCAGAGGAGACGCATAGAGGAATGTTTTTCTTTAGAGTGATGATAATTTATAACAGCATTGTTTTATGAAAATAAGTATGTTTATATACAAATTTATATAGATATTTAATATAAACAATAAGAAGACAGTACTTATTTGTTAAAACCTGTCACCTCCATGGTGTACTTTAGGAGAAAATGTGTCAAGTTCTTCACTGAGTCTGCTACTGAATGGGGCAGAGGAACACCATAATACTGCAGAAATTGTATAAAGTAATATTCCCTTCATTTTAACTTTTATAATATGGACACAAAATAGATCATTTAAAGCTGAAGAAAAAAATCGAAATTCCTTTCTTATAAGTAGATCTTCATTTTTAACCAGTTGTTAAATGATACTAATAATTGGTAGCAAAATTAACTGATTTTAGTTCCACCATCATTTTTTATCTACATCCTCACCTTCAGGAAAATCCTCCTACGCTGTTCAAAATATCTATACAAACCAAGGACAAGAAAATTTGCTGTGGTCTGAATGTTTTATCCCCTCAAAATTCATAAGTTCAAAACCTAATGCTCGATTGATGGTATTAGCAGATGAGACCTTGGGAAGGTGATCAGGTCATGAATGGAATTAGTATTAGTGCCCTCATAAAAGAGGACCGAGAGAGCTCCCTTCCCCTTTCCCTATAAAGTTCCAGCGAGAATACAGCTTTCTAAGAAAAAGTGGGCCCTCACCAGGCACCGAGACTGTTGGTGCCTCTATCTCAGTCTCCTCAGCCTCCAGAACCGTGAGAAATCCATCTCTGTTGTGTCTAAGCTATGGAGCTTGTGGTATTTTTGTTACAGTGGCCCAAATGGACTAAGAAGAAAACAGAGTGGAAAGAATGTTACTATTCTCAAAAAAGATGCCCATTTTCAGAGTTGCTGGAGAAGGAAGTCTTGTGTCAGTTGTGGTTTTTTGGCCATTTATGATGTTTGCAGCATGGAACAGATTGGTTCAGACCGTTTTTGTTGCTTCTAGGTTCCTCCCATCTCTAATGGAAAGAAAGCCTATTATTATGAAGACAAGTTCACTCTTTAATGCTAATGGATTTTGAGATTCTCATTTGATTGGGATATAAATAGAGTTTGTGAAGATGAGTGGGTTAACCAATGATAATACTTAGGAAACAAATTAGGAGTATAAATTGTTGACTAAAAATAACTGCTTCATTGAGACCCAATCCCACAGTGAGTGGGAATGAGTAAAGCACAGTTCCTCCTGGGAATAAAGAACTTTCTGAGATGAATTACAAGTATAAAGGAAGAAAGCCACATTCTTAACTGATGAATGGAAATCCCTGAGGAGAAAAGCACTCATTTGTACTTTTCTCCTTTTGTGTGAGACTGATTTCTGAAATGTTAATTTTATTGTGTGAGCTACTTCTTTTCTGCTCTCAGATTTGTCTGCACAGAGAAGATTGTCATATAATTGTTCTGATTATTTTAACTCGGTTTTACTAAATGCTCCAGTATTTAATCATTTCTTTACATCCTTAATTGACATATCATTTATGTTAGGAGCTATTAAGAAAATGTAAAAAATATACATTAACCTAAATAATGAAGAGAACTTATCTTCCCCACCCACTTTCATTCACATGGCAATGGTTGCTCCCTCCATTAACTTGACATATCATGTCTCCACATTTTATTTCCTTCGTAATACTTATCACCATCTTACATACCATGTGTGTGGGTAATCTTAATTCTAAGGTGAACCCCAGTGAATCGCATCCAGGTATAAGCGCCTACTCATGAATCCAGGTGGGACTTGTGACACTTCTAGACGACAGGGTCTGGCAAACGTGAAGGGATGTCACTCCCTTCATTCGTTTGTGTTCATAGAGCTCTCCTTCTTAGCTGACTGGAGCAAGAAGTTCTCCTAATGGCCTTGAAGAAAGAAGCTGCCAGGTTGTTGAGAGGCTGTGTGAAAAGACCACATGGCAAGGAACCGTGGGGGTCTCTAGCAGATGAGAGTGGCCTCTTTTGACAGCCAGCAAGAAAATAGGGACTTCAGTCCTACAGCTTCAATATACCATGTCTGCCTACAGCCATGTGATCTTGAAAGAGAACCCCAAGCTCCAAACAGGACAGCAACCCAGCCGACCCCGTAATTGCAGCCTGTAGAAGACAAGCTAAGCCGTTCCCACATTCCTACCTAAGATAGGACGATGTACGATAATAAATACACGTTGCTGTGGACTGCTAAATTTGTGGTAATTTGTTACCCAATAGAAAACCAATACACTATGCAATTTACTCATCTGTATATTTGTATATGTACTGTCTGTCCCCACACCCTCCCAGCACATTCATTACCTTGTAAAAATCATGAGAACAGAATATTTTTTTTGCCTAATTTTCAGGCTGCTATATCTCCAGTACTGAGAAGATTATTTTTTACTTGTAGGCTTTCGATAAATATAGAACACATGAAAGAATATTTTTGGAAAGTTTCAACTTTTTATCAGTAAATATATCTTACATCAAACCTATGAAATAAAATTCAAGATAATGTGTTTTAAAATGAATGGCCTATTAGTTTATAGAGAATTAGGCTTCCTTCTATCTCATGGTTCTATTTTAAATTTGGTCAAACATTTGTTTAAAAAAAAAAACAAAAGCAGAAGATTTAAAAATAATTTAATCATGCATTCAACTGCCATATTAAATACATACAGTAATTATACCATGTGTTGAGTAAAGAACTAAAGGAGACTCACTATTCTCTTCTCTTTGGTCCAATATGGGAAATCAGAAAGTGACCCAAAGTGTGGTGGCTGAAAAATTGACTGTTACTGGAAATTACTGTTTGACTATCGCTATAGGCACGTAGGCCTTTGATTATAGGAACACAACATTCTAAACAAGCTTTCTGCTTCTGTACCCCCGCTTACGCACCTGACCTGTGAGTTGACAGGTAGTGAATAGAAGAAAGATAGCCCTTTGTGTTTAGACAGAATGAAGAATGGGATTTGGGGTTTAAAAACCCTGTACCTCTACATTTCGGGGCTGCTTAATTTGGGGTCTGCGTACCCCTGGCAGACCCAGCTGGCTGAATAAAGAGTGTTTCCTATAACTCACTTACTGAGTTCTGGTGGTCCATGTGTCTTTCGGGGGCTGGCGGCCACAACAAAAGTTGCATAAAAGTAGAAGGAATTTCATAACATTGGAATTAGCAAAGTGCTACATAAACAAAGAAGGGCAAGAATAATAATAGCGAGCATTACTGAGTTTTAACTCTGTGCCACAACCTCTTGCGAAGCCCTTAGCATTATATCATGCTGTTCTCTAATGTTTATAGCTCTGTTTTATAACTGAAGAAAATTAGGTTCAGGAAGTTTAGATAACCGATCCATGGTCACAACAGAAAGTGACCAAGCTGAGAATGGGACTCAAAGCTGCCTAATTCTAGAGTCCAAATTTACAAATCACTGTAGCAATGGCTGGCTCTCAAACCTTAATGCAAATAAGCATTACTTGGAAAGTCCATTAGAAATGAGGAATTAGAGGTCTTTTCTCCAGTAAATTCATACGAAACTCTGAAATATGCTTTTTTATTTTAAAAAAATAATAAAGCGATTACCCAATTGATTCCAATTCAGGGCATCCCAGACATTAAGTAATGTATCACTTTAATATAAATTCAATCTTAAGGAGAGGTGTAAAGGAAGGCTTCCTTTAAGAAGTAACACTTGGTGATAACCAAACCAGGTGGAAAGGGGGGAGGAGCAATGAGCGCCTAGGCCACTGAGACAGGTAGATTAAGGCACGCACTGCGTGCCACGTGGATTGTTAAGTGAATGCAGCTGAGACAGGGTGGGTGTGGTGCTGTGCAGGGAGTCAACAGGAGAGAGAGGCAGAGACCTGATCCTGAGTGGTCTGCTTGCCATCCTAAACGAGATTATCACATGGTGATTAAAAGCACAGGATCTGGAGGCAAAATACCTGGAGTCAACTCAAGGCAAATCTCTTTGTAAGAGACTTGAGAATATGGGTAATTTACTTAACTGCTCTGTGACTCAGTTGCCTTCTCTGCAATTGGAGATAGTAATCCTACCTCACAGACTTATTTAGGTAAAAATAATTGACATAAAGCACTTTGAACAGTGCTGGGCACATAAACACATAATAAATGTCAGCCATTAACTTTATGCTGCAGTCAATGTGTTCCCCTCGGTAATTTTTATGCCGAGTCTCTCTCTCGTAGCTTTTTTTGTTTGTTTGTTTTGTTTGTTTTTTTGCGGCTGGATTCAATGGAAGGAAATGCTGCAAACAAGATGACCATTAAGGAAACTATTCAGTGTGCGCCAGGTGTGGACAAAGAGGGATCGAGAAGGAGGGTCAGATTAGAGAAATAGGAGTAAAAGTTTAAAAATTTCGGAAACGATTAGATGTTGGGAGCAAGAGAGAATGAAGGTGAATTTCAGATTCTGACTCAGGCAACTGGTGGTTTCACTGGTGAAAACTCCTCGCTGTGCCCCGGATGTCCACGCAGCGAAACTAAGACAGCAGATGTTGGATTTCCCCCGGTTTCATTAGCTGACTGTCTCAGGGGACTGGTAATTTTCTTTATGTTGAAAGCAACATCATCGCTTCACCTGATCCAGGGACACTAACACAGCCAATTCCAATTTCTTCAAGCTGCCTTGGCCTTGCTTCTGGCTATATCTTGATTTATATCAATATACTTAAAGCCCTATTAATGTCACCCAGGGTAGACTGTCAACTGGAATAAGCTTTCTAGCAAGTTTTCTCCTACCTCCTCTCACATTTGGGTTCATCAAACAAGGCATATGTTTCTGTCATTGCCAAATTACTGACACACACCACAGGAAGTGTATTCTCATTAATTAAAGGGCCGTGTCAGAAACACCTTGACACCAGAGCTGGTGAAGGTGCCCATTATGCATGCACTAATAGTATACCTTGCACCTACCTCCCAAAGCCCAGCTACGAAATGCCAGGCATTTGTCATCATGAAGCGAAATCATTAGAGAATATGGGTGACTTTTGACAAGTGCCTACATAGAAGAACTTTAGCAAATAGCAAATCTGGGTAGCACATTTTGGGAGAGAGTGAACTTTACAATTAAATATCAATTCGTAATATATATTGATAAGTAAAGAAGTTGCTGGCTCTATCTGAGACTCTATCCTTTATCCCAAAATAATGGCGTTTCTCAGTATATCCTGCTGGTTGCCCCTGAAGAATCAGCCAACAGGCCACAACTTTACATACAAAAATCATAAGGAACGTCAGTGAGGAAGAAAGTTGACAATATAGGAACCAATATGTATTTTGCAAAATCAATATGTGGCCAGATGAAGAATGGATTCGAAGAATAAAAGTCGGAGACGCAGTGGTAAGAAGAGTAAAAAGCTGAAGTAGACCGGTGATGTTAGAGATTAGTTTGGATGTCAAGAAAGGAAGTACAGATATGGTTCGTGGCTCTGTGCAAACTCACAGGCATCATTCCCCAACTTAACTTCATCCTCTGTGGCTCCCCTTTCTAAAAATAAAATTTAACCTCGTTGACATCACCGCCTCATCTTTACTACACTAAATTTCTCATCTCTACCCCATTTATTCTATGTTTTGCCTCAAAGGGTTAAACATATTGTGCTATTTCCACTAATTCCTTTAAAAGTTCAACAACTGTTTATTGAGCACCCACTATACGCCATGCTTATGCCTCCTATGCCCTCTATTCTAGCGCTACAACTGCTCGACATGAAATAGAAACCTGAAAATCACCTAGTCATAAAACTGATACATTTATTGAGCACCTACCATGTTTCAGGCAATATTCTAAGTGCTGAGAATGCACCAAATCAGTTAAAGTGCCCACCGGTAGGGGACATCCAGTCTAGAGGGCAGAACCACAGTCAAACAAGATAAATAAACTATTCCGCCTGGCCAGATGCCTCTCAGTACTGTGATGAACAATAAATTGGGAGAATGGAAAGAGGGTGGATTAAGAGTCAACTTGGGGGAATGAAATTTTAAATAAGATTGTCAGGGAAGACCTTCCTGAAAAGCTGTGTTTGAGCGAGGCCATGTAGAAGATTAAAACGCAAGCCGGATAGCCCAGGGAAGAGGATTCCAAGCAGCAGAAAGTGTGGATCTAGAGCTCTGCCATGAGAGCACATCCCGGAGATTCCAGAGGCGGGGAGGAAATGCACAGAGACCAGAGCTGAGTGAGAACAGGGGAGAGAAGCAGGAGACGGGGTGACGTGAAAAGGAGACCATCTAGAACATTGTAAGGCTATTAGGTTTCACTTACAGCAAGAAGTTTGAGTGGAAAAATAATACAGTGTGACCTAGGCTTTCGCACAAAGCACAAAGATCAAAGCAGGGAGGCCAGTCGGGAGGCTGCTACCACAACCCCGACAAGAGGCAACATTATGTTGACTGAGTGATCGCTGTGCAGGTGGGAAGAATCAGCTCGGTTCTGGACAAATTTTATTTGATTGGTTTCGAGATAAGATGTAGGGTGTTAGAGAAAAAATTCAAAGAAAACTCAAAAGTCAAATTGCCAATTACTGAGAAACAAGTTTCAGGGAAAAATCCAGAATTTGGCCTTTAAACTAAGTCTAATGTACATTTAGAATTCTAAGTGGAGATATTGAGTAGATAGTTGACTGGGGACAGAAATTTAGTTGTCATTTTTGCTGCCCAGTACAATAGTTAATAGGCACATGTGGCTATTTAAGTTTAAAATAATTTTCCAGTTTTATTGAGAAATAATTGACATACATCACTGTATAAGTTTAAGGTGTACAGCGTGATGGTTTGATTTACATATATTGTGAAATGATTACTACAGTAGGTTTGGCTAACATCCATCTTCTCATACAGACACAGAAGAAAGGGGAAAAAATTCTACTTGTGATGAGAACTCATTGGATTTACCCTTTTAAATTAATTTAAAAAACAAATTCAGCAGTCCTGAATGTATCGAGCACATTTCAAGTGCTTGATACGGCTAACAACGCATGCCCAGTGGCTACCACATTAGACGACTCATGTAGAGCATTTCCGTAATCTCAGAAAGTTCTGTTGGACAGCACCAAATTGGTAGTATTTAAAGACACAAGTTAGGAGATCTGATGAAATCCCCAACAGAATGATTCTGTTTCTAAGTTTAGAGAAAGAAAGGTGTTTGTGGGTGGTGCTTTAAGGTGGTCTTGCTCTCGCAACCCTGCAAATAATTGCTTGAAAAATTCTGATTTTTTACTCTTAGATATTGATCTAGTTAATCTCCCTCCATCCCCTTCTGTCTTCACTTTGTATTTTCACCTTCCTTCCCTCTTGCTTGGCTGATACCGTAGCCTTCAAGCTGAGCCTTCTAACTCAGGTCTGTGTCACTCGTATTGATCCTCCACAGTTGTAAAATAAAGATCCTATTAAGTCATTCTCCAGTTTAAAGGTTCCCAATAGCTTCATTACAACCTAGAGAGTAAAGTCCAAATACAGTATTCCTGCATGGAAAGCTCCTTCCCTTTTTTCTTCATCCTCACATCTCATATTCTCTATCTTTAATTTTATGATCCAACAATAATAAACTCCTAGCAGCCTTGCTTCTCACTTTTTTTTCTTACTTATCTCCTTCCAGTTTTCTTTTTCAGAGATAAATGCTTCACCTCTGACAGGCTTTTACCCATTTTACAAGGCAGAGCTCAAATGTTGCTTCCTCTAGATTTGGATAAGAGGTTTCTTATCTGTGTTTCTTATAATGCCCTGTGCTCCTCTCTACCACAATATTCAACACCTGTAACTGGAATGATCTGAGTATACATCTTCCCAGTAAACTGCAGCTCTTAGAAGTCTGTGACTATACTTTCTACATTTTCCTTAGCAAGGCTGACTATACTACCTAAAACATGGAAGGTAAGCTGCTCTTTAAACTGAAGTAAAAGTAACAGAAGGAGACTTTGTGATCTCCTGGATCACACAAATTATTCTTATGGCTTTGCTCACACTACTTCAATATCCTTCTGATTCCCTGAATTGTCCTACCCTTTCTCATCCTTCAATGCTCAGCTTAAAAACCATTTTCTTTGTCCGGCATATGTGTCCTCACCCAATCTCATCTTTTCTTTAAACAGAAGCCTTTACCACTATTTGTATGCCTCCAAGATAGCACTTTTCATAGTAATAATCATGTCTCTTTGGCTCTTCTAAGTTTTGTATATAGAGAGAGGGTATGATTCATTTATTATATATACTCTGAATCTTTCATACTGTTTTGCATGTAACACATTCAATAAGTGCTTGTTGGATAAATATCTTAATTATCAATTAAGATATTTTACTAAGAGCTCCTAAAGTGGATACCATTATATAAACCATTTAAATACAAATAAAAAAAATGTTATTAGAAGTACATATGAATGTAAGTGATTTTTAAATAATTAAATATAGAATGATCTTTTAAATTAGTTTAATTTTACAGGTAAAGAGACTAATGAGAGTCGAAATTAATTTTTGAGCGAGAAGAAAGATTTCAAATATCTTGGCCATCACCCAGCCTCCTGCTTTGCCTACTGTACATTCCATTGTTTTGCTTCTCCCCAATTCTTCCACATCTAGCTTTTTACCATGTTCTCTCAACAGCGCAAAGATTGCATAGATGTTTGATATGAAGAACATAAATAAATAAATATACATATTATATATTTTATATATATATATATATATATATATATATATATATATATATATATATATTGCCCCAGGTATGTATCACAGCGATACTTTGATTATGAGGTTGTTTCTGCCTGAGTAAAAACAAAAGCTAATACAATATTTAATTTAGGAATAACATGAATCACAAGTCCAATCTCTTTCTCCTCATGGGAGTCTAAAACCATCCTGTCCTTATTCAACAACAACAACAACAACAAAGGAATGATCAGGTTACTTGTAATATGTTGTTTCAAGCCAGGAAGAAGCTTAGAGAGAGCCAGAAGTGCTTTGTCTCCCAAATGTGCAGTGAGACTAACAACTGCCATGCAGAAAGTTGAGCTTCTGAAACCCATTTCTCACAGACAGGTTAATCGCTTAAGAGTTGAGTTTTCTAAGACAAAGACAATCTAGAGACACAATCTCCATTATTTAATCACACATGCACACACACACATGTGCATACACACAGACACACAGAGTGGACATTGTGCAGAAATAAATTACAATAATCCCCCCCAAGAAACTACCAGAGATATGTGCAGGCATACCGAGAACATTAAGATAATTAATAATGAGCATTTTCCAGGAGCGAAACTCAGCTAATTACTATTTTCCAATTAAAAACTTTTGAACAAATAGCAAAACACTCGTAAAATGTAATTGATCCAGAACTTTAACCTTCAGAGTATGTATGCATTTGTCCTTTTTCTTGGAAAGCAGGCGGGCACATTTTTAAGAAACAGTCTCTAAAATCATTAAGGAAATGACACTTGGCCATAATTCTAAATTAAAATTATTAACATTTTTTTCTGGCTTCCAAAGAAACCTAATTCATTATGCTTGCATTTTTTTTTTTTTTGGTTTTATAATACCTTTGCTCCAAGATTTTTGTCTCAAATAACATTGTTTCAATATATTTTTCTCTTATGAACAAAAAAAAAAAACGTAATTTTAAACTAATTTTCTGTTTTCCATATCTATATACTGAGCATAAGTAAGAAATTTATGTGAGAAATTCCCAGGATCTTGCTTCCTCTGAGATCGGGTAGTGTAAAGCAGAAAAGGGTCTGAAAATGATAGGTATTACAGCTAGGATTATACTTCAGTATCTGGTCTCTAAATCTAGTGCTCCAAACAGCACGGACTGGTTACCCTTGATTGACAGATTGCAAAGCCTGATCCCATATCAAAGGACGGCGGAGCTCAGCTCGAGGTTGCGCGTTTGCTATGGTTTATCCCCGGAGCAAAGGCTGGGTTCATATCCCTGGAGCAAAGGATGTGTTCATCTCAGCATGTCCTCAAGTGCAGAGCTCTCAAGGTCTAAGAGGAGAGAGAAGTGCTCTGGGTCCGAGGCTCATGGAATGGTGGGCTCTCAGATTCCTATACTGAGCGACATCAGCACTGAGTGGCAGGCAGCTCATATTCTCCTCGGGGAAACCACAAAGCCTGATTCCCAAGACGTGGTTCTTGTAATTATTGTTTTATTGGCACAGGGATCACACCCCCTTTTCTTTGTGTGCCTGACTCGCAGATCCTGCATGTTGTGCTTTTTTTTAAAACTTATTTTCAGATGGGTACTTCTGCAGCAGGCCCACCGTAGACTACCATACCATCCAAGGAAGAAAGCTGTACTCATATCCTTATGGGAAAATGAATCAGAGGAGCACTATTATCCGTGATATACGGCCCCTTCATTGCCCCATTTCTTCTCATGTACAGAGATAACACTGGGTAAAAATGAAAGGAATTCAGTCCCCATGTTCTCAGTGTGAATTACATAAAAAGATGAAGTTCTGTTCCGCAGTGATTTTTTTTTTTTAAGTCAGTCTTTGGAAACCACCAAAAATCCCAATTAGTGCCAAATATTACATTTCTATTTTAAAGCAAAGTCTGTTCTATAATAAGCCAGTATATGTATTCTATGTCATTCAGTTGAAAGAAAACTACAAAAGAATGGGGGTGAATTAATATTCCTGCAAATAATTTTGAAGTCTACCACCATGAATTATTTAAAAACTTATAAGAAGCTATTATGTATTTCTAAGGAATATTTTAAATTTAAAAATTAAATATTTTTGTTCCAGATACCATAATGTAAATATGACAGTTATCTCAACATATTTCCCCTTGTCAAAAGAAAAGAAAGAAATTTATATAAATTTTATTTAAGATCCTCTGTCTGGCTATGGGGACTCAATTTATCCAGAAGGACTATTATCAATATTAAAGGACTGGGGATCTGTCCCAGATTCTCAAAAATTAATAGATTGACCCAGCCAGATAACCAAAGACACAAAAACTCTTTGATATAACCAGCCTTCCCCAGCTATAAAGATTGTGTTCTCTATTGTCCCTGAAATGCAGGCTCGTCACTGGTACTCTGCACTATTTTTTCACGTTGTTTCGTCAAGGTTATTCTCAAGGACATTGCAGAGTGTTAAATGTTACAATAGATGTGAAAACAGGGTGTAATGGGAACATACATGTAGTATTCCAAGCTCAGATGAACATTTTGTAAAGGGGAAGGATTACATGAAAAAGAATAAAGAATTGTTATTTTACAAGAGAGAATGTAAGAAATGTTGGCTAGGCTTAGGTCCTGGAGGTTACTATGTGGTTTATCAAACCTGGACTCTGTCCAGAATATTAGAATGAGTTGAAGAAAGATTTAAAAAGAGGAGAAACAATGAACACAATTGTATTTTAGAAAAAGAATTCTGGAAGCGATGTGAAGAATAGATTCAATCAAATTAAGACTAAAGACTTAACTTAGTTTAGAAGGAACTAAAATGCCTTCTTTCCCCAGGGAAAAATGAGACATGATTAAATTGAGGCAATGGCTATGAAAATAGAGACAGGCTGCATCCAAGGAAGTCGACTAGATTATTGACTAATATGATGGGTGAGGAAACAGAGAGTAAGAAATTTGGAATGATTCTCAAGCCATTGACTTGAAACCTATATGGATGACACCACTATTCATAGAATTGTTTGTTTGTTTGTTTGTTTGTTTGTTTGTTTGTTTTGGTGGGAAGAATGATGAGCTTAAGTAAACTATGAGTTGTGAAATAATAAAATTAATAGACTAGTAGGTACTACACTAATCGGCTTTTATCTTTACATCATTTTTCCCTTTTAGTTTATTTAAATTATTATTATTATTATTTATTATTATTACTTCATGTTACAAATAAGAAACTTTAAAGAAACTAAGTAATCTTCTCAGGATTAACAAGATAGTTAAATTCCATGAGCAGTAGACTGTTGGATACACATGGTGAAATCTCAAGTGGACATGTAAGTGTAGAACTTGCCAGCTTTGTAGTTGAGGTCATGGAAGTTGACATGTGCACCTATTTGTAATGCGTAGAGCAAGAATTGAAGACCGAAGGCAGAACTCTGGGGTAAACCAATCTCCCAGGAACAGACCGAAGAAGCAAAACATGGAAGGGCAAGAAGTCTAGGTAGGAAACATTATTAACAGCCCGAAAATAGAACAGTGCCCATTCCCTTGACGTCTATAAGACCACCCTTCTTGTAGATTCGCATGTATGTGGCCAAAGGAAGAGCTCCATGTTTTCTAAAAGGCCCAGAGAACATACAGCGGGTGCCTCTCCTCCTTTCTCTTGTACTGGTCATTCTGGCAGTTCCAGTCAAAAGGAGCTGAGCCATTTTTAAACAGCCCATTTATGAGATTAGACTGCATTGATAGAGAACTCTTTTCTTTAGTCTGCTTTATATTTTTAGAGCAGTTTTACATTCTCAGCAAAACTGAGTGCAAGGTACAGAGATTTCCCATATACCCTGTGCCCATACTGGAATTTTCACGTTTAAATACATCTTTTTTTTTTTTTTCCTAGCATCACTCAACAACTATACCGAATAGTATTTTCCGAAGAAAAGGAAATAAGGAATACAAAGGTCAACCAATGTAATTTCTAAATTGAACTCTTTAGAAAAAAATTCAGGGTTCAAGTCTTGAAAATGGTTTCTCTTTGTTCTGTGGTCTGTTTGATAAGGAGCTGAAAGGTATTAGTGGGTTGCTGGAATGGAATGCTGAAAAAGTTCAGTGGAATTTAGGAGATTAAGGAATTCAGAGGCCAAGACATTAGAAAAGTTATTGATATGATTTTTAAAGTTATCAAAAAATAACTGCACAGAAGACTCATATATGCTTCAAAGAAATTACTGTGTAGTTTCTAAATGAGTGTTGAAAACAGAAACAAAGGTTTGGGAAGATTATAGAGTGAAGAATTCAGAGAGCAGGTAACTCAACAAAACTAAAAATTCCCTGCAAGGAAGCAAAAATAGCACCTGCTTCTTGCATTCAGGATTCTGGATGTAGCATCTCTTCCCTACTGGAAAGAGTTTGAAGAAAAATGTGTCAACTGGTTTGTTATAATTTAATAAAGACTGTGATAGCTAAAGTTGTATTTGGAGAATTTCCATTGCCATCTCATTAGATATTTTTTTGAGCTGTTTGTTTGCAGGTTTCAAAGGTGAGTTTTAATGAATTTTGACATTCCGCATTCAACGCAGACGGGAAAGCCATGTGTCGATAAACTTCCTGACACTCAATCTGCTTATCATTGTTTCCCTTCAAACCCCAAACTGCATATAAACAGAAAAACTAATCAACTGAAGCAGAAACACAGTATCAATTAGGTTGGTGCCTGGGAACTGAAAAAAGAGCAAACAAAATTAATTCCAATCAGTTTGGTAATAAAAAATCAAATATGTACAATAACTCAAGATGATTATGCCAGAAAGTAGTTGTGATTTGGCAAATAATTTTTATATATGTTTAGAACCCTTCAAAATAGTATTCACATATGTATCTTGTTATCATTTTAAAATTATGTTTAGAATCATTGTTAAGATAGTTTAGACTATATGAGACAGGAAATTGAGTTTTTCAAACATACATCTATTTCTCTTTTGTGGCTGCAATCACATTTCAAAGATATTTTAAAACTTAAAAACAATAAACATTTATTGAGCATTTATTATGTACTTTATGTACTTTACATATCTTTTTAAAAATCATTATAGTAGTTGTTCACAGCCTGGTGGATGTGACTGCATTAAAGGCCCTGCACATATCCCAGTGATGAAGAGGTCGCCACATTTCCCTCAAAAGTGCCTTATGAGAAAAGAGTGCATTTAAATGCTTAGCAAGCCCAGAGGGTATCCACCTTTGATCACCTGGATAGAACTAGGCAAGTAAGATTCATGAGGAGCTATACACCACCTCGTACATGGGAGAAGAGAAAGAGAAACACAGGTTCTAGGTAGCAAAATAGGGAGAAAATGTCCATGCCTTGCTCTGTCTGGCTGCTGACCTTGCAACAGGGCCAAGTTCTGGTGTGGAGGAGCCTTGAATGAAGTTGGAAATTTTTATTTTTTCTTGGGGCTGAACATATTAATTACCGAATTGACGCATTTTACCTGAATTTATTATTTAAGAGTGTCCAGAAAATTATTGTTATTTTTTTCTTAAACTGCATCCCATGGATATAGGGTTGCCAAGAAAGTGGGCTTGCAAAGGCATTAAAAAGAAAGGTTGCCACTGTGTTTTTATTTTAACCCGTGTCTCTTTAGTCCAATATAACAGTTATATCTATGTGACAAATCCAGTTACTTAGCGTAACATTCAAGGCTTACACAAATGACCTTGCTTGGTGCTCCTGCTTCATGCATTCTCCAAACTGTTCTTCTCTTCTGTAATTTATATATATGTACAACTCCAAGATGCCAGGCAATTTTATGAGTCTGTTCTAATAAAAGTTTCTATACCACATTGCTAAAGTGCAATTTTTAAATAGTTAAAAATGTGACTTTTATGCAAATATAAAATTAACAACTGAGAAAAGATTATATTTAATTCATTAACTAATGACAGAACAAATAAGACATCAACACCATCTGAAAGGAAACAGGAAGAAAAGGTATGTATATGAAATATATAGATATGAAATATACAAAATGGGCTCTGGTCGCACACACGCACACACGCACGCGCGCGCACACACACACACAGAGTTTAGTCAGGAAAGCTGAAATGAGTTTGCATATATTTCAAGACTAGTCACTATCCCATAATCCATAGGGAAATAAAATATAATATCTGGGGCTATCACCTTTGTACTGGTTAGAGATCAATTATATCTTTACTAGAAAACAAAAATTTATTCCTATAAATATGAGTCATTTGTGTCATTCATTTCTAAAAGTTAACTACTATCCCTTCAGAGTCTCGAATAGCCTAGTGAATAGGAAATCAACCAAGAGTACACAGCCCTGACCCACGAAACATCACTCAACAGTCCCCTGAAAGGACAACAATATCTCTTGCCCATTTGCATATCTTGGACAATTTTTCCCAAATCATGAATTTCCTGGTAAACACTCACTCATCTTTCAAACCTCAGCCCAACTGCCATCTCCTCTATGAAAATGTTTTGAATGCCCCTAGGAAAACTCTTGGTTCCATTCTACCTTCAGGGATTCTGTTGTTATATCACCTACATCATACTTTAGATGGAGAGGATGATCACTTTGTCTGTCTTGTTACTCTCCTCAGTAACTAACAGTATTCCTGGCATATAGAACAAGTTGCTCTGTAATTTAAAAAAGTCCTGATTTGAAGCCTGGGTCCACCGTTTCATAGCTGTGTAACCTCGGGCAAGTTATTTAATGGACCGTAGTTTTATTGATCTCATCTTTTAAATGAGAATAATATCTCACACAAAGTTTTATCGTGAAGAGTATACGAGGTAAAATATATAAAACATTTATTATACTATACCCTCTCAATAAATAATACAGAAGTGGTAGTAAAGATATCAAGAATATAGAAAATGGTGGAAGGAAGTAAAATTTAGATGTACAAGGTTAAACTCTGAGAATTCCTCAGAATGTGTATTTTATGTGTGACTTGGTATATTTCACTAGACCATAGGAAGATTCTTAAATCTGAGTCAAAAATGTCAGTTTCGAGTCCTATTGAAAGTTGATAGTGCAAAAGTAGAAATCGTTTATTTTATTAAATTATGTTCATTGCTTTACTAAATTATGTTAATTATAGTAATTTACAAAACAATTTCAGTTTCTTAAAAAATTTAGCTCCAAAAGAGTTTTTACATGTTTCTTTGTTCTTTTAGTTTATAAACTACCCAAAATAAATTTCCTAGAATTGTATAATTTTCAGACCCTCCTATCCAGATACTAACATTTCAAAAGAAAAATGCTCATTAAAATTTAGGAAAATACAACTTAGTTAGTGAGAACTTTTTTATTTTAATGGTTAGACAAAAAAGACAATTCTAGGCATAAGAAATAATGTAGGAGAAGTTACAGAAGTTAGTGATTTTTAGCGGGGTATTTACACGCATCTGGATGTTCCCACAAAGAAAACACAGCACTATTTGATCTAGAAAACCTACTTTATTAATTTACTTCCAAATGTCAGCTTTCTCTTTTTGGAGGGAAAATAAAAATTAAGCATGTTTTAAACACAGACAAAATGGAAGCCTAAAACATGATAACAGCTCACTCAAATTTTTCATGGAGGTTTATCTTCAACCCAGCACAATAACCACCATCAGAACAAGTGAAAAAAATAACATCAATATTTTCTCAAAAGAGGGGTACCACTTCTACATAATAGCTTGATTTTAGAAAAGATTTTCTAAGTTGGAGTTTTGTAAATTGAGTCATTTTAAAAGCACCAATGATCCAAAAGAATTCATAGTTAGTCTGTTTTAATAATACAAACATTCAATGGCATTTTCCTTTTTTCTAATTTGTGTACTTGTATTTTCATAGAACAGAACTAGGGGTTGGCTGATCGGGTTATTTATTCTGAATATTCTACATTCTGATACCAGATTTGGAATGCCAATATATGACCACGAATTGTGTTGTCATGCATAATAAATATCCCTAACACATTGAGGGCTTGCTTTGTGCCAACTTACTAAGTGCTTTATGTGGATTATCTCATGTGATTTTCACAATATACAATGAGGTGCATCTTTTTATTATCTTGATTTTACAGGAAAAAAAGAAAAAAAAAACAACACAGAGATGAGAATATTTGCCCAAATGAAAGGATGGAGTGTGGATTGTGGGCAGTCAGCATGATATCTAAATAAAGTTCTTGACAGTCTGTTATCCAGCTTTCCCTGCATTATAGAGCATGACAGAGTAATCACTTTAATACATAAAAAGAATTTTTTTTCATTAATTGTCCAACATAAAATTCCTCATTTTCAGTGGCCAACATTCATAAGTTTAAGAAAAAAATAACTATATATGAACTATATATATTTTCCCATTATCTTAAAGGGAATTTTAAATGCCCTACTTTGGGAATGCAGAGGAAATAATGCCTACTTTATTTTTAGTTTTTTTTTTTTCCTGAAAGCATTGGGTTTGCTTTGACTCTGAATTTGCACAAATAGAAAATGGATTTAGAAAACTATTAAATCTATTAAATTCACCTACTACTGGTGGGTCCAATTTTTAGGTATAATGAAACATTCTAGAGAGCAAACAATGAAATGAATACGTGCTTTCTCAAATAAAATCAACAGGCTCATGAAGGGGTCATAGGATGTCTCACCAGGGTGACCATGGTTTCAATTTCAATCTCATTTATTTCTCTCACTACAAATACTACATAATTATACATGATCTATTCAAAGGAATAAATTAGACACCCTAAAAGAATAACTAATTAACATAATAATCATCTCAGTATTTCAACTAATAATCAAGAAATTTTGTTGAAACCTAAAGGGGTTGCAAGAATGAGGTCACAGACTAGAAGAGGTGTTGAGTGGCTAGGTAGTTTTCGCTGGTTATCTTCAGTTCTTTCCTGCTACTAAATTTCTGACTTTACTCGCCTTTCTATGGAATAGTAGGCAGGAGGCATGACTGTCGGCATCACTTTGACAACAGGGCTATAATCTAACAGAAGGCAAAACAGTGAGAAATTGTCCAAAGATGGGTTGTAGCTGTTGGAAGGATCAATTTGTTGTCTTAAAGATCAGTGAGACTTAATCTTCCAGAATTCAAACTTAAGGTGTCCTTTTGGAGCATAAAGGTGAAAGGAAACTTTGGGGATCTAAGCGTTTGGGTTATAACCTCTGACATTTCTAAATTTTGCAAAAAAAAAAAAGTGAAAACAAAAATGAAGTTCGTAAGGGGACCCATTAATAGAATAAAAAATTGGATAATATGAGAAATTTAAAAGCTTGCTAAGAAAACAACAATTAAAGGCATTAGTATGTGACTGAGTCTATCATGCCTGATGATCAAAGCATTTTAAACTTTGGAGGGTTAACATATTAAAATAAGAGCTAATCTCATTGTTTTAATTGCCTTGTCAATTATCCGATTATTTAAACTGGATAACTTATAAATCAGTTTTAGAACTAAACCTTTCAGACTTGAGCCACAGACTAAGATTAGTGGCTTAGATCAGGCAGTTCCGTTTGTCTGCTCTTGAAAATATGGAATCTTCCACACCGCAAACTGCTTTTGTTGTTTAATAATTCTACAGGTGAAAGAACTGTGGATATGTGACGATGTGGGGAAACTCTTCCTTCTGCCAAAAGAGATGAAATCTAAACAATTCCACCTCCCTTTGTCCTCTTAATTTACTCATCTACAGTAAGGACGTTTTCTGTCTTATTACTAAATGTAATTCTGAAGCCTTAGAAACTTGCTTCCTTTTTCATGGCACAAAAGGCCATGTCACTTAGAAACCAATCATTAGAGCAGAGTGGATTTGCCCCACCCCCAAGATTGATGAATCACAGTGAAGATGGCTTCACTATAATCCATTATCTACAGCATAGCCCATAACATTACAAAAGCAGAAAGAAAGAAAAAAAATACTGATGTCCTTTTCATGGATAAAATATTACAAGGTGCATCACCTTTTTTTTTCATTACACATTCCAAAAAGAAAAGTGAAATTAGAGTGACATTGTATTCCAAAGTAATGCTAATGTACCTGCAATCAAGAAAGAAAGGGGAAAAAAAGCCTTTTAAAATTATAATTGCAACTAATGCATGTTGGGATTCTCAAGCTAGAATATGCATTGTGGAATAATAAAATAAAAAATATTTTACTTTCATCATCACCATCAAAGTACACACGGCTAAGAAATTTGCCATTAGCAGTGAGACTGATTTCACTGTTTACATGATTAAGTGCCCTTGTGTGGTCTAATGTATGTTGGGAGATAGCTCAGTCTCTGAAGGTCAGACACTGAGAATACAAAGTAACAGTGAGGAAGAAGATAAAAGCTTGCCTGTGGCAAAAACATTTCATAAAGAAAGAAACATCTGGAAGTGACTATCATATTTACGGGACTAGAATCTATCCGTAAGTACTTTGTGACAGGCAAAATGCAGGTATTAAAATGAAGAATGTCTTCAAATCTTTACGAGAATATATTCTTTCCATGTCATGAAACAATTGTCAATAATTTTTATATAACCTAGAAGTAAGTATATGTTATTAATCAGAAACAAGAAGAAAAATGCAAGTTATTGGTATCCCATTGCTTCTGAAATTACAACAAATTTAGTGGCATAAAGCAATCCAGATTTGTTCTTTTACAGGTCTAGAGGTCCAAAGTCTAAAATCAGTGTGTCTTCTGGGCTGAGGCTCTTCTGGAGTCTTCAGAAGGAAATATGTTGCCTTATCTTTTTCAACTTCTAGAAGCTGCCTGAATTTCTTGGCCTGAGGCCCCTTCTTCACAGAACTCCAACTTTTGTTACCATATCTCTTACTCTTCATTCACCTCTAGTCTCTCTCTTACAAAGACTATTTTAATTACATTTTGAGCCCACCTAGATAACACAGAGTAAGCTTCCCATCTCAAAATCCTCAACTTAATCACATTTACCAAGTCCATTTTGACATACGAGTTAATATATTCTACAGGTTTCCGGGATTAGTCATCCAGGATGGGGAGAGGGGTTCACATTCAGCCTGTCACCTTACAACCTCTGGCCTCCAAATAGTTACATCCACCTCAAATGCAAAATGCATTTGCCCCATCTTGAGGTCTTCAAAAGAGTCAAGTCCAAATTTTCATTAAGTCTTATCAGTTCAAATATTTTAATCTCATCATTTAAATAATCTAAATTAGGTACGAGTGAGAGTCTGGGTATAATATATCTTTGGATAAAATTCCTCTCCATCTGTGGGCCTGTGAAACTAAGAAACAGGCTATCTGCCCCCAAACTACAATGGCGACAGGCATAGGTTAAAAGGTATAGACATTTTTACTCAAAACGAGAGAGAATTAGTTCAAAAGCCAGGTAGGTAAACCCCATTAGTTTTCATGGTCTGGGAATAATTTTCTCTGTCTCAAGATTCTGCCCCCTGGGCTCCCAACTCCACATTTTGGGCTCACAGCTCTACCTTCTGGGCCCTTAGCTCTGGCCTCTGGGCTTTAGCATCTCCGACTCATCCTACCTTTCTCATGAAGGACAGCTCCTGTTTGCAACTGAGTCATGTTATTAGCCTGTTTTCTCCCGTAGAATTTTGGAAGCCCAAAAACCTCTTTTCATTTCATCCTCTCTCAGTCTTTGTCAGTCAAAGCTGACAGTGTTTCTGCTGGCATAACATTCTTAAAAATCTGTGGGTCTTCTGTGTCTGTCTAGGAGATTCACTCCATTAGGTAAGAGGCTTCTCTATGGATCTTTCCCAGATGATCCTCTCTGTTCCCTGCTTCCGCCAAGATGGCTGAGGAAATCCGTGGGTCAAGTGCCTAATCTTTCTAAAGAGCCCTCTGTGGGTCTGAATTCTTTGACTTGTCATCCATTGGAGAAACTGACAAAAGGATATCCAGCCAAATCCCTGACTTAATGCTTTCTTGACAGTGATTCTCCGCATTTCAGCAATCTGGTTAGGCCCTGGTGTCTTTTTCCATGCAAGTGCTCTCCATTCATTGCTTTCCTCTTGCATTTTACTATAAGCAGCAAGAAGAGAAGGTGGTGGATGAATGAGACTAAGGGAAAGGGAGAGGTCAGGGAGATTTTTAGGAGGGATCAGTACTGACATATGAAGAAAAAGTTGCAATAAACCCAATGATGGGGCATGGGGTGAGTTTATAGGTAGAGGCAACAACATGAGAAGGACGTCGGCTTTCTATTTTCAGTCACTAGTTTTAGTATTTCAGAGAAACCGATAGATAAAAGTTACAATAAATGTTAAGCAGCCATTTCCTTTTCCTCGGTTGACCTATAATGTTCAGTCTTAAACAAACAAAAAAATGTGTATCCGTTTCTGTCACCACCTATTGCTCACTGGACCATGGTTGGACATGAGGACAATCAAACCTTTGCTGGCTAATTATTACTCAGACTGTCTCTCCCATATGTGGAAACTAAGAGCAACACAGACCGAGGTAAGTTGATGGCTGTGCACTAGAGCTGAAACACCGTGACATAGATCAGCGGTGTATAAGAATCACCTGTAGAACTGTTTAAAATAGAAATTTAAGATATCATCACATAGTTTGGTATCTTGAGTTCCCGCATAAAAATGGACAATGTAACTAGACAGCAAAATCAAGACCACACAGAATTCATAAGAAAATTACATAATGAGATATCTCCCAAAACCTAAGATAGATTATATAGTGAATAAAATGTCTTTTAAACATATTTGAAGAAGTTAACAGAGAACTTTACATATACTAAAGGAGAAAGAGTGAAAAATGTTAAAATAATAGACATAAGAAAACATTAACCTGATGCGTTCTGACTATAAAGAACATAACAAAATATAAATAAAGATAGTTTTAATATCTGGGGTTTCAACATTTTTATAACAAATGGTCTGTCAAACATGCTTTCTAGGTGACAACTAAAAGCATATCATCGCTTGGAAAATATTTTATTGCTTATATTTTTGGATTATGGTTCAACATAGTTTAGGTAGATTGACATGAATTGTATATATAAAACAACCATCCTCAATATTTAAAACAAAGCACTAGGGGAGTGGCAGGTTACTATATAAACAAACAAAACATTTCATCTGTTATAGTGTCAAATACATTTGTTACCAGGAAAATACTCAGGATAGATGTTAAAACCAAATGATGATAAGAAATGTTGCTTCCAGCACTTAACTTATGCACTGAGGCTGATGAAGCTGAAAATAACAAACATTCAAACAACTACTTGAGGACTCGATGCATAAAATGCATCTCTTGCTGTTATATTTCTTCTATTTTTGTATTCATCTTCATGACTACTCCTAGAGTTTCTGCAATTGCTATAAACAAAGAAGGACATAGTTTTCAGAAGATCCTACTTTTATCTCGTGTCAGATTTTTCTGTTACATTCAAGATGGATTTAAAAAATAAATATAATAATGTGAAATATATGGAATGTTGTTAGTATAAATATTACATTGGCAATGTTCATTTGTGGAATCTATGAGCATTATCAGTCTCCTATGAAGACCTTATCTACTGTATTAGTAAATTTAAATATACTCAGCATTATTTCACAATCAGTACCTTTGACTCATGTCATACATTTGCTGGCTGTGCCTCTGAAATCCCCTGACTTACAACCTCAATATATAATCTGGAAGTCTAAATAAGAATTAACACCAATATTGTCCAATTTTATCACATATATACTTACAAAGTGATGTAAAGGCAATTAGCCAGGTACTTTGATCAATATTTACAGAGAACTTTGTCCACTTTGGCTAGTATCCTGAAAATAGATGTTGAAAATTTGCTTCTTTTCATTTTTATCCTTACATTTCTACAATTTTATATGGAATGTTTGGCCTTTTTTCATTTCTTATTTCTTTTGCTTTTCATTTTATAAACTCAAGGTGGAACAATGTGTTTAATATTCCATGAATTTATAATTGAGCTACAACCAGATTAAAAGTTATTTTATTTTCCTCCAATCTCAGAAATGTTGATACGATCTCTATATTTAAAAAAGAAAAGTTCATAGTTCCCCCTGATTTAAAATGAATCTTTATTTACCAAAGTTCCCAGTTTATTAAATATCTTTCCTTCACAAATAAAATTAACACAGATTTTTCAGATCAAAATGAGTTATGCCCCTTACATATGAACTCGACTGAATCCATTGAGTCTGGAATATGTTCATCATATAATTCACGTCTGGTACATAATTCCTTTCTATTGTCCACTGCTATATGTCCTTCCTTTAAGGCTCCAGGCCAGAGACCAAAACGTAGCTAGTGCAACATAGCAATCACTATAATCCTTCGAAATAAAATTAATTAATTTATTCTATGACATGCTTATTTGTATGATCACTTACTGATGACTAGTATTTCTACATACATTAAAGGCAATAATTTTAAGTGCCAATCCATATTATGCCAGCAGAAAAATAGTTGAAACAAAGCCCTCTCAAGTTCACAAAGTTATATCCAATAAGACAAGAGAAGGTATATCTGATTTGTTCCAATCAGGCTTCTTGGAATTACCAAAATATTTTTTCTAGCAGAGAAGAACTTGGCTCATTAAAGAAAGAAGTTTCTTTGAAGGCTGTTGCTAAACTCACTTCATTTTGAAAAACTAAATTTCAAGGCATGATAATGCAAGGGGTAAGGTTTTCTATTTATGGACTGATTATAGAACATCTAGTGACTATGCTGTATCTAATTTCCAATTAATTTTAAAGAACAGAAACTATTTTCATAAATTTCACATAGCCTAAATTTACCCAGATACCCAAGAATCGCACCAGAACTAGGACCATTTGATTTTCTTAATGACTCTGTTTTACAGCCTGCACACTGGGTCCGAAGGTGTGAGGTTCCTACAACTTGTGTGCACAAGGATCCCCCTCTGGGGAGTCTGTGGGTCTGAGAAGGGAGCTCTTCTCTCAGATTAAGTTCTCAATATCTTCTCAATAAGTAGTTTAGAGAAAGCAGTACTAAGTGGGTAGTTTCGTTTCATTAATGAGATCAGGGAGGTCTGAGTGTTCCTTGAGCTCCCATGGGGATGCGTCATAAACCACAAATTCCTGCAATGTGGATATCCCTACTGAGAGGTTCATAATAATCTCTCGTCTGATTTCTCAACTCAGTCTCCAGCTTCTCTTTGGAAGGGAAGAAGGTCTGCTCCACTCCCAGGACACTGGTAGAAACAAGTTGGAAGAGCCCACAGCTTGAGGTCAATGTTTGAAGACACTACTTCCCGTGCAACAATGGCTCAAAGTGCTTTCCTGATCGTGTGGATGAAAAGCAAAATCAGAGGGAGGAGATCAGCGGCTTCTCCATCTCCCAGTGAACTTCCAGCCTCAGCTACAAACCCAGTTAGGACACCTGAGGACTGGACAGTGCATCCAGACTTTGAGATGGCATGTGTCTGCTTAGCCTGGTCTGCTGCAACCTTCTCTCTTGTACTTTCTCATTTTTCATCTAAGTGATTTGTCTTAGTTTCTTCACTTGTGCCTAAGTTTCAACACCTTGCTCACTCTTTTCACATCTGCACACGTTGCCTGTGTGAAGTGCATTATAAGCCTGTAAATCACCCTGATGTCTTTCATCACTGCATTCTTACCTTTAAGGATCCCACCCAAACTCTTTTTATTGACCTTGCTTGCACTGTCATAAAAACTGAAAAGTTTTGAACGAGGCTGATGGTGATGGATTTCGATTACTTGCAGAAATTCTGTGTTGCTGGTCTGTAAGTCACCGATGCCAAAAGTTTCATCTTGTCTTTCCTTTGCCAGTAAAAACCTCTTCCTCCAGTGGTCCCTTACAAATAGCAGTCTTCAAATAAAGTCATATGTAGAATGGCACCACCAGCAAGGGGGTCAATCTGACCGAGGCAGGAAGGGGCAGGAGGAGGCGGATGAGGCTCTGACTGGCTCATACCTGCGCTTGGAACCCTTCACTAGTAAGGAAAGTGGACCCTGGACAAGTGCTGACCCATAAACCTCAGGGTGGAGCTTTAAACGGTCCTCAGAGGGGTTTATATGTAGGGGTTTTCTTTTAAAAAAATGAATTTATATATATATATGTATATATGTATTTACATATTTTATCAATTTAGATCTTTTATCTTTTTACAGAGATTTTAAACCACTTAAATTCATTGCTCTAATTGTTATTTAGATGATCTTCTATAATTCTATTTTATGATCTTATGTTACTGTTTCTTTCTTAATAGCATAATTAATCTTTTTACAATGTATTATGAGTTTCAAAATACTAGAATAGTCTTTATTCCATACTATATTTGAAAAAAGAAAAGTTGAACTCTTTTACAGCATCTCTCTCACCTTCTGACACTTTCCATACATCTTTATTTCATATTGAAGGTAGAGTCAATTAATTTTCAATTTTTTTTCTTGCGAGTCCTAATTTGTTCCAGCAGTTGTACCAGTTAAGATTTTTCAACACCTGTTGTCCTTCAATCTTGGTGTTCCATATTCTAATTTATTTTGATTAGCCTTTTTTCCTATCTTGATGATGTTGTTTAATGAAATCTAATTGTTTCTTTTCAAAAGCAACAACCACAGTTAGTGAATATTCCATTATTGGTACAAAACTGTACTTTTACTTTGAGATATCAGTATTACTTAACTCTTGAATGCTCATCATTAATTCCATGGGTTTTTTGAGATATTAAGATATAACTTGCACAATATGTATTTATACAAGGATAAAAAATGATTCATTTGGCTAAGACAGGAATATAAACTAAGTGAACTAGGTACTAAGAAATCTAAAAAGAAAAATTATGTTGTGGCTGAGCTCAAAGTGTGGAATTTCACATTTTAAGATGCTGGATTTCACCAGGTATTTGGATAAACTATTTAATCAATATTTGTTTGATATGTTATTTTATTGTGTATTGGCTTTGAATATTCAAGTTAAAAATGTTAATGTTTTTAATAATGGTTTACATTTATGCATTTTACTTAGAACATAGTAGGTCTTTTAAATTTTTCCCAATTCCCAATCTTGGGAATTTATTTACTTACTATAGTTCTAGAATGTTTTTCTTTATTATGCCCTTGCTTATTCAGTTGTCTCTCATTGCTCTGTGCTCTTGGAAACTCTTATTACTTACATGGTATATTCTCATTCTCCATCTTCTCTTGCGATTATTTATGCACACTTTTACAATTACTCTAGTCTGGCTTCTATTTCACTTATCTGATTTTCTTCAAGGACAATTCAACTACACTAAATTAAATGTTTTCAATGGTGATTTTATTTGTTCACATTTAAGAAATTGCTTTAGTCTTTTCTGGGTTCATTTTCATGGCCCAGTTCAGTTTACTAAGCATGAGTATGAGTTGTTTCTATAAAAGTTTTTAGGAATTCACATGAAAGTTTCTGTTTAGAAGTTCATATTACCTTTAAAATTTTTGATTTCTTTTTTTTCTTTGATGTTTCAGAATATTTAGTATTTTTGTTGTAAACTGAGAACAAATTTTCTGTAATACTCTTCTAATTACCTTGCTCATTTCTGGGGAATGGGATTTGAAACAGACTTAATTGCTTAAATGTTTGGAGTTGGGCAGTAGACCAGCGTGAGAAGTTCCTTTTTCTTGTTCTCAAAACTCAAGTAATTGCAGAACACATCCTTGTATTTAAAATATATTAAAATGCAATTCTTGAGTTCATGTTGGCAATAAACAGAAATGTGCATGTGTGTGTGTGTGTGTGTGTGTGTGTGAGTGTATCATATATATCTGTTAGAAGGTACATAGAAACACTCTAATGGCCTCAAACTAGTAAACAAAACAAGCAAACAAGAACTCATTTTAACAACAGTGGAGAATAAATTATAATATATTCATAAAATGGGATATTAAACAATAGTACCAATGGATGTACTACTAATAATGCATGTACTCATAACATAATATGAAACAAAAAATATCCAGACACACAAAACCAACACTCATGCCTGATACTGAGAGACAGAGTGCTGTTACCTTTGGTGAAGAGGCTCGTGCTTGACTGGGGGGCTGGGAGGGTAGGGGTGGGTATAAAGGGATCACCTGGTAATGTTCTATTTACTGCTCTGGAAATGGGTTATATGCATATATTCACTTTGTAAAAATTTATTGAAAAATATGTTTGTGATTTGAACACGTTTCTGTGTACATAGTATGCTTAAGATTTTATTTTTAAAATGAGCGGGTTGCAGGGGTAGCTGAACTGCAGCTGTATCTCCTCCACATCTTTAACTAATTATCTACATTATCTGTAACTAATATGGTATCTGATAATGTATATCATATGCAATAAAACAAGAATAAGTGCTGTGCCATAAATGAAGAGAGGTTCAAATAATTCTGATGACGAGGCAGAAGTGGCTTCATGAAGGAATAGTCAGTGTAGAAGGCTGACGGGGTGCAGAGAGAGACAAGAGGCAAGGAAATCAGTTAAGCCACTACTGCCACAGTCTAGGATCACATCTCAGTATTTCTAGGCTATGCATTGTGCCTTGGGCAGTTAGATGATTCACAGATGTTTGCTAACTGTGAACAATATTGGACTGAATGTTATCTTTGATGATAAACTGAGTAATCACACAGGGGGAGGGAAGAAAAGCATGAGTTTTTCTCATCATTTATACTAATTATCTTTTTGGGAAATTCTGGAAATAAAGATCAATTTTGGGGATTCTGATTCTTATTAAATAAAAATACACTGGGAAAAATTTTGCTTATGTAGTCATTAGCATATTGGAAATATGAAAGTGACAAACATCACAAAATACTTGCAAATTACATATTGTGAAGATTTCCAGTTCAATGAAATCCTTATCGACTTATCTTTGCATTTATACTTTTTTGATAAAAAAAAAAGTATAGCAATATTTTAGAAATGCAGATGTAAGAAAATGTGAGAAGAAGAAAAAATTATGTGTATCCACGTCCAAGGTGCCTTCCCTCTCGTGGACTAAATCGATCCACTCATCCATTGAAACAACACCTGCTCTAGAGGGTCTAATTTCACTTTCGGCAGCGTTACTCAAAGAGCAAACAGAAAAACCAAGCAAGTCTCTAATTGTGGACTTCATCAATCAGCTAGCAAACACAGCCATGTCCAAAACAAGTCAATGATTATTTCTATTGGATCAGAAAGCAGAAAATCAAATACAAAACAGCTCTGGATTTCCTCAAGAATAGCAAGTTGTTTGAGGCCAACATAACTTTCCACAAGTGTTCTTTCTTCCTGCAAAAGATATTACCAGTATCATGATTGTAAACAACTCTGTCATCTTCAATTTGGAAAATGATATCACTTACAACAGATAAACTGTGAAATATAAGTGAGGGAGCGAACAGATGTAGAATAAAAAAAAACTTTTTTTTGAACTTCAAAATGAATTCTTACCTCATGTAGCTGTGACAAATGAGAGCGCAGAGAAGGGAGATAAAGGAAGAGACCAGAGGGGTGAGACTGCATGCAGGGTGACAGTTACATCATCAGAAAGCCATGTCCCCTACGCCATTCTCACTCCCTCCCTACACTTCTCGGCTTTGGCACTTTATGCAAATATGCACCTGCCTCGAATATTTCCACAGATCTCTGCTCTTCAAAGTAGCTTGGAAAACTCTCTAAAGGGAAATGGTGGAGGGGAAAGGGAGGGGGAACCCCATTCACTTGCCCAGAGTGAGCAACCTGGTCAAATAAACTTATTTCACTACAATCTCCAATTGCAAGTAGACAAAAATGTGAGACATATGTGAAAAAAAACAGAATGGATAAATGTGGGAAAGAAAGATCACTACATGTATACTTAGTGAAATTTCTCTAAAGTCTTATTATATTTGCATACTAGAACAAAATAATTTCTAGATGTTCAAGTCAAAACTATACCAAATCACTGGCATTCAATAAACCAGAACAGATCCCTGACTTTGTCACATCAATTAGCCAATTAGGTCACGCAGCAGCTTGAAGGCCACAAAGCTCCACACTCACAATGTAATTCTCGCCAAAGCCTTCCCACTCACACCAAGCAGACTTTAGGACAGAAAGCCTCCAGGGTAATACAGTGATGTTCGTTCATTTGTATTTAGGACTGGCTCACTCCCAGGCTTCCGTAGTCAGATGGATTTTTAAAAAAGAGAGAAAGAGAAGAAAAGAAAATAGAAAATAGAAAAAAAGCCACATGAGCAGAGACTCAGGGAGTGAGAGAGAGAAATGGGCAGATTTTTTGTTTTGTTGCGGATGGAGCGATGCATCCTCTATCTACCCCTGTACCTAGAACAGGCAAAGGGAACGAGTGCTCAGTATAAACGGTAAGGAAGGTGACACACCTCAGCTTGTCCCTTGTCCCTTATGCACTGGCCGTGTGACCTTAGGCGAGATGTTACCCCTCCTCTCAACTTTAATGTACCCCTTGTGAAGTGTGGTTGGTCGTGATAACTCTTCCTGGGATCGTTTCAAGAACATAATTAGATAATGCCTGTGGAAGCACTTTGTGGACTCTAAAGTGCTTTGCGAACACGAAAGACACCAGATGGGAAAGCTGCCTTGGGGTGGCTCCTTCTCAAATATGCCCCGATACTAACATTTTAGTGGTCAAAGGAATGCCGCCCTTTCCCATTGGCACTTTTCTACTGCAGAAGTTAAGTAACCTAAGTAGAAGAAATATATTTTTCCTTGAGACTCAGAAAAGCTATTTTCATTTTAATTGGAAGATAGTGGCACATAAACATTCCTTTTTTTCTCTAAACTGATCCTTCGGGGAGAAAAAAAATAAGTTAAATGTCAAAATGTGGCTCAACACTTGTCGCGTGGAAAATTCTGAAAGTCAGAGGAACCCTGTCCTAGTCTTGCCATCACATCTCTCTGTATGACCTTGGACAAGTTATTGCTCTTCCCATCAATCAGTTCTGTACAACAAATATTTATACATCCCTGAATGGATGCCAAGTTCTCTGCTAAGACTGGCCTAAGGAACAAAGAAAAAAAAAACAGAAGACATAGTCCTTTACACCTAAGAGTTTTACAATTTAGTAAGATTTTTCATCTCCCAAACCGAAGAGATAATCACTGTACTAGACACCTCTCAGATACGTTATGAGAACGAAAAAGTAGCATGGGAGAGAGCTTGGCAAAATTGAAAAGTGGTACATCGATGCAAAATTGTATTATTGCCAACCTTAAAACTATCAGCAGCATAGACATGGTTAAAGAATACTTAACAGAGAGAAGAAAAGAAGGGATTAATGTTTATAGAGCCTCTGCTCCAGACAAAGAGATCTACTTATATTATTTCATCCACACAACAAACTGGTTAGGTGGATATGAATTGATACTTTTGACCAATATTGAGACTCATATCAGTTAAAATAACTTAACTAACAAATCAGAGCCACTATTCAAACCCAGGTCAGACTGACTGCAAAGCTTCTATAGAATACAGCTGACACAGGTTGTGCATTGCTACAGAAATCCACACGTATTTTCACTAGGAAAAGAATCTCCAAAACTTAGCAAGCAGCCGTAATCAGTTGTCGAAATGGCCATGAACATATTTTTTCAACTTATTTTTAAAAACAAAGGCACTTGAAAGAAAGGAACAAATTGAACTAAATTTAATTAATATGGCAACATAAGGGAGCCAAAAAAAGGCATCATTATCTTTCTTAACCCCCTAAACACAAAACTCATGCCTAGAATAATATTTGTCTAGAAGCAAAGCTGACGTTATTTTCTGAGTCTTCGAGTAGTTAGCAAGGAGAGCAAAACTGCGCCATCGGCACTCACATGGTTAAAAGAATCATTTCGAGAGGGCTCCATGAAATCAAAATTTCTGCAATGCTTTCTGTGGATTAGTATACAGAGCAAAATACGAAAGGTAGCTTAATGCTCAGATGTATTAAAATCAAGAGCTTAACTTCTAATATTTTCTCTCCAATCGGGTATAGATTAACAAAACATTTTACTGTGGGTATTTTTCCTAGCTAAAACTCACAACCAAATTCACCAACCTGAAAGATTGTTGAGTTATATTGGTATGATTTTCAAAATTTATTTTCAACCTATACAGCAGAATGAGATAAACTCGGGGGGTATTCAAAAGCTGGAAACTGTTTGGAAGCAGCTGAGAGGGGCACATATAAATCAAGCAGCCTGGGTTATAAATATGTAATGTCTATTTAGAAAAAATATATATTTTTCGAATGATTGAATCTTTTGCTGACCTAACTGGCTATGAATTAACATTTCTCCCTCTCAGCAGGAACAGGACTACTAATATTTATCTAGCAGCTACTAAATGCTAGACCTCGTGATACATGCTTTTTAGACATTATCTCATTTACCTCCCACAAAAAACCCTATGAAGCAAGTAATATTGTCTTTATGTTCCAGCTAAAAGATGGAAACTCTGAATGATAGAACTGAGATTTAGAATTCAAATAATGGTCCAAAAGCACATAACTAATAAATAGCAGAGCCAAGATTCATCTCCGAGTCTGTCTATTCCCTTTTCAATGTCTTGCGTCCCTTTTGCGTGTTAGGTGACTTAGAAGGTCACATCTCTTCTCAGTGTGCCTTTAGCAAATATAAAAGGCTTGAAAGGCAATGAAAAGAATTCCCAGTGTAGATTCGTTCATTCATTTCACAGATGATTATTAAGTGCCTACTCTCTGCCAAGCCCAGGGATGGGCAACACAGTGGTGAAGGAAACGGACATGGGCTGTGTTCTCACGGGGTTTATGGTCTGAATTATTTTAGTTTTTGAACCAGAGGCATATCATAATTTCCCAGAATTGAAAAGAAAGTGAACGCCACAGAGCGAACCAGATGTATGTAGTCTGTCACTCACTGTCTGGTGACTCAGGCTAAATAATCACACTGAGCCCAGCTGTGTCATCTATAAAACAGAGATAATAAAAATAGTACTATTTACCTCCAAGGAGTATTATGAGGAATAAATAACATAATGCATATGAAATGACCATGAACATTCAAAGATAGATAGATGCATAGATACATAAAGGGAAAATCATTCTGCTTATTAAGGAAAAGAATACAGTTACAGCTTATATAAAAGAAGCAATTGTGACATGACGGCAACAGTTTCTACCAGACTGCAAAGTTTTGAGGCTCCTACTCATGTAGAAATATAGATAATAAATTGGAAAATAAATTGCAGAAAAGGATAATTCATTTCAATTATTCGATAGTTGATATAAAGTTATCAATGTAACTTAGAGCTTCATAGAATATAATTTTAGATCTTCTACCTTGTGGATCTCGATTTAGTTAATCAACCCAAATTCTTCCCCACCTACTGGGCAGTGAGAGTGTACCGGGTTAATGGAAAGATTTAACACAAAGTGATGCTCATCGTCCAGTCTGCCAGGTACTGTCATGGGTAAAGAAGACAGAAGGATGCACAGGAAATGGGCCACATTCTCAGGGAATCTGGAGTCTACTGGGAGTGACAGAAAACAGCCAGATGCTGCTCACTGTTGTTAAGTGTTAAAATAGGGAGATACAGGGTCCAATGGGAAGCCAGTGTGAAGGCACTTAAATTCATCCCAGTGTCTAGAAACCCCTGAACTGAAGACAGGGGACGAAGAGGCCATTACCAGATTAAAGGGCAGCACTTGGTGGCAGGAGAATGTTTCAAGCGGAAAGAATGCCTAACGCAAACACACGGAAGCAAGAGCAGTTAGCACTGGTGCTGCCTAGTTACCGTGGCTGGAGTACAGCGTGCAGAGGGCAGAACGGCAGAACCAGGCTGCGACGAAGCATCGACTGGAGATTGTAGCAAGGGGGAGGCACGCTGGACGTAAAGACGTGTGAGGATGTATTTAAAAATGTGGAATTTCTCCTCCTAGTAAAGTAACTGATATTAAAGAGGCTCTGAATTTGAGTTTGATTTTAGTTCAGAGGCAGACAAGCGAGATCACAGTCCCTAGCTGCTCTTAAGAGACATCCCACTGGTTTCTGGGTAGACGATGGGTTGGTAAAGTTAAACCAGGAGGCTGATTAGGAAGAGGTCGAAAACTCCAAGCTGAAGCTTTTGTTGAGTGACTGTGACCCATGACTGAAAATAAGTGAGCATGTTAATGTACGCTGTGAGCGGAGGAAATAGTTGGCCAAAGAAATTAAACACTAATTGAAAAGCCAGAGCATATGGAGCATGGTGAGGAGGGGCAGGGAGGTGAATAAAGTTGTTTCTTTCGGCCTAGGCTTGTGGCTTCCATGTCTGACCAGCAAAATCTGCCCCTGGCCATCACCCCCCAGGACTTTAATTATAGTTTTTGTTTCAGAATTGGGGAAAAGCGTGAATCCTGCCTTTTTGGTAAATGAAATGCAAGCACCATCTACAGGAGGCTGAAGGCCGCCCAGGCACAGCATTTACTTAGAAAGGGGCAGGGGTCTGATCGGACCAAGAATTCATTTGTGGTGTTCAGCACCGACTTTGTCATCACAGCCAGAGCCCTGAGTATCTCTACACGGCACACATTGCTGCCGTAGAGCAAGGTACTGTTTGCCTCCCACGGGAAGACAGATTTATTCATTTCAGAGGTATCATAATATCGAACAGCTGGTCATTGCCTCTCAGTGTCTCACTTCTCACACACTTCTGCTTTGTCAGCCACAAGTCCCACGGCTAAACACTGTGAAAACCAGAGGAAACGTGTTATAAAAGCAACTATGCTGATGAACAAAACATATAGACCCTCTGGATAGAAGTGAAAAACCCAACAATTCTTTTTTTTTTCCCTATCCCTATTTGTTTTCCAAAACAAATTCTAAAAAATAGTTTTGCTGATATAAAGCCTCATATTTGAATGACATAGCTCATATTTTCATAGTTATGGAAACCAGCTATCTGATTTAATTCATGAATTCAAAAGGGGTATATTTCAGGGAGATCGGTTATGCAATTAGAACATGAAAATTAAACTATTCAAAATCCACAGATTAATTTAATAATTTCTGTCTTTAATAATTTAAAGACATTCCTAGATTGAGATTGCCAGTCCTAGACCAGGTTCCAAGACCATATTTAGCTGAACTGGCCCCTTGATCTAACCATACAGTAGGCTCAAAGGCAATCTTTGTTCAAATTCAAAGCCCCATGTAAGTTTTTTCACTACTGCCTTTATATCATTTGTGGACTTTTTATTGATATTGGGATGCTAAAAATAACAATAAAAAACAAGGACAATTGAGCAGTAGTGGCGTAATGGTTAATATTAAAACAACAATAATAGAGCAGGTATAGCAGGTGACTAAACACGCAGGCTCTGGTCATATTGTCTGGGTTTCGTGTACTGGCTCCAACACTCTTTGACTATATGTGTGAGCCTAGGCAAGTTACCTACCATCTCTGTTTCCCTGTGTCCTTTTCATTTTTATTTTTAAAATAATTCTGTCCTTCACATATAAGAAAAAAGAGAAGGCATGGGGAATTATAATAACCCCATCTAACAGGAATTTACCATAAAGATTAAAAAAAGTAATACATAATAAGTGTTTAGAAAATTAGCTGGCACATAATAAATGTTCAATAAGTGTTACCTACAATCATTGTTTTTAAAATGTGTGATTGTATCTGTATTATTATATTTAAAATATTATTAGTATTAGTATTGTCGTTGTTGTTATTACTATAGTTATTATAACTACTTTCTGTCTCACCACAGCCCCATGAGGTAGGTGGTAAATAAAGATCTATCATTACTCAGCCATTAAGGGACTGAGTCTGAATTTGACTCATATACGTCCAGTACCAAAGTCCATAAGGTCTCGTGTATTAGTTTCCTATTGCTCTTATAACAAATTACTACAAACTTAACAGTTTAAAAAACATGAATTTAGTATTGTACAGTATTGTAGGTCAGAAGTCTGGCATGGGTCTCACTGGACTAGAGTTGGAGTTTGGCAAGACTGCATTCCTTTCTGACTCTAGGGGAGCATCCATCTCCTTGCTCAGTTCCTTGCGGTTATCAGACCGAGGCCCCCATTTCTTTGCTGGCTGCCAGCTGAGAACTGCTCCCAGCTTCTAAAGGTCAACCATTCTTTGCCTCATGGCTTCCTTCTTTCATTGTCAAATCAAGCACTGGAGGGTCAAGTCTCTCTTATGCCTTGACTGTCTTCTGCCTATTCTTCCATCACATTTCTCTGCCTTCCTCTTCTACTTTTAAAGAGCCCATGTGATTACATTGAGTCAGCATAGATAATCTAAGGTAGTCTCCATATCTGAAAGTCCACGACCTAATTCCATCTTCCAAGTTCTTTATGCCATGCAGTTTAATATATTCTTATGTTCCAGAACTGTGAGCATGGGCTCTTTGTGGACTATTACAAAAGATACTGATAGTCTGCCTATCACACTGTGGCACCTCTGATTTGCACTGGGGACCAGTTGGAGTCAGAGTAGTAAAGCTGCTAATTACAGAAAAAGAGGAGTCTAAGCATTATAAGCAAGAGGGTAACATTAATCAAATGTTCTAGAAAGTAGTTCTAATTGTATACTTACTACATATGAGGCTAATGGTTGGGTACAATAATTCAGTTTTGTGAGAAACAAATTTATAAATCATAAATTCGTAATTTATTAAAGTGGTAAATAAGAGAAAGTGAAAAAAACTAAAGAAATTTTGTATAAATGTTAATGACCATGCTAAAGAAGATCTTAGTTTAAAAGAGAAAAATGAATTATAAAAGAAAGATTAATGGAGTTGAGCAAATAAAATGTAATACAAGAAGAATATGTGTCAGGGGATTAATACCACAAATTTATTAATATCTCTTACAAATCAATAAGAATATAAAAACTCCAATAGACATATGGTCAAAGGAAATTAGTAAATAGGCAATTCATAACTGAATAAACATCAGTGGTCAATAAATATATATAAACAATTAATTCCGTATATATACATATATATATATTATTCAAATATCAAATTCAGGCAATGATAAAAATTTGCCTAAATAAGAAAATTTTCATAGTGGTAAAATTTCTAAATATTTATCTCAAAAAATAGGCAGAAATATATGCAAAATAATTATGTGTAAAAATACTTATCCCAGCATTATTTACTTATAATAATAAAAAGAATAAAGAGGTACATATGACTAAAATTATTTCTTGTATTTGTAATGAATGGCTTAAATAATCATTATTTAATGTTTTTGGCCAAACATCAACAATTTTGGTATTAAAAATAAACATATGAAAAACCTACTCAAAGTGTTTTGAAAGAAAATAAAAATCAAACCACTGAGATTTTCCTAAGAACATAAATTTAAAAAGTAATTTGAGAATAACATCCAAGCCACAGTACACCTATTAGAGGAAGCTGCTTTAAACCTTTTGAAGAGTTCAGGTACAGTTTAGAACTCTTTGAGAAAAAAATAAACTTTAGGATAAAGTCTAAAATACAAATGTGAAGCAAGCATATAAATACATTTGGTTTCATGGTGAACATCGAATTTAGAAAGATATCATTAAATGCGTTAGATTTAGTCATTAGTTTTCATTCAATGATTTGGAATTAATCATGATTTTTCATTTAATGAGTAAGATCTATGGTACTATAAAAGATTGAAAATATTATTAATTAATATACAAGGTTTGGTAAAGACATATGACCATTCACTCAAAGACAATTCAAAATTGGAAATGAAGCATGATAACTGTACATCTGGCAGAGATTTTTAATACTAAATTGATAGCAACATTTAACTATAGGAAGAGAATGTAAATTTCACTCAGAGTTCACACGATGAGTAATGAATAATCATCTGAGAAATAATTGGTATCATAAAACACCATTATTCATCCACTTTACCTCCCAGGGCATCTTTGCACAATATTGAATAAGACTTAATCGGAAATGGAGAAATGATCATTTCCCACTGGCATCAAAAAATGTCCAATGGTCAACAGCAAAAATTGTGTTCATAAATGACCAGTTAACAAAGTACAAAAGATGTGAGGTATATAAGTTGAGGTGTATATGGATATTTACCTAGAAAGAAGGGAGCAACACTTGTTAGAGAGATTGAATATAAAGGTATTTTCTGTGTGTAAAAACAGAGATATTTTGATCATTACCATCTTACCCTGAAGAACATTTCATTTTCTCCACTATGCCCTTTCAAAAATCCACTCTTTAGAGCAAGAGTTCTATTGTCTTATAGAAATAGTACACTACTGAAAAGAGTAATTAGTCAGAAAATCTTCAAGATTTCTTGATTAGTGTTTCCTTTTCCCTTGCAGTAGCATTTGAGGGAGGTCAAGATCCCTACCTGGATCTGCCCTCGGCCAGGTACTATGTAAAGATGCTTAGGGAAGTTCAATGGATAGAAAAGACAGGTTATCCCCAAAGTCCAGGAATACAACCTTTTGATTATTTGCGATCTTCTAAAGGGAGACAATAAGAACATTTTTAATCGATACTTAATAATAAGCTGGAGAGTTCATGTGGGTCACCCAGTGGGACACTCTTTGATGGGAAGCTCAAGAAGTTCTTCAATAAGAGTTTTACAGTAAAACTGAGCCTAGGTCTAGCATCGTCATGGAATACATAAGCTACCAAATGGTTAAAGGGCTAAAATGAAAAAGTGACAGTCCTTGAACATATGAAAATACATTGGTTAAACTACATTTGATCCACAGGATGAGAAGAAGGAAGTGACAACTGGATTGCTTCAATGACCAGGAAGGGTCATGGATTCCTATTCACTCTTTAGGTCCACAGTTAAAACATCAGCACTCTTCCCTGTTTGCTGCAGTTGCTGTAGTGTAGCCATTCATATTCAGCCTGTGAAGACTTCGGGGCTGGGAGATTGGTCACATGTTCTGCATATCGCAAAGGGTAGGTACTGCTGGGAGACAGCACTAATAGCAAAGCATGCTCTTCTGAATTCACACTAATAACTAGAAAACCAATACAAATTGCAGAATTGGAGAGATTAACGAGAATGCAGAGACATACAATAAGCAAATCAGCCCTACCTCATCAAGCAAATGTTCTCTGCTGCACAATAACAAAGATAATTGAAGACTGTACTGGAACAGAGCCTAACGGTCTAATAAGTACTTGGCTGTGATTCACTTGCCAATCAGAAACTGAAACATGACAAGTTCTAAACAGATGATGCCTGATTTGAGCAGGGGCCTTTTTGTTTATTGATTTCAAATTTGGCTTAGAGGGTTGCATTAGAGTGAGAAGAAAAATTTTTCCAAGGGAGGAATCAATTAGCCACTGTAAATTTAGCTTAAAGTTCGATCAGGCCTTAAATTTACTTCGTTGGTTGCTCCGTAATCAAAATACTTTTTCTCATATGACCAAAAGGAATGCAAATCCAAGCAATTGAAGTGTTGCAGTCTCCCACTCATGGAACAGGGGCCAACATTTTCTAATATTGGAATCTTACTAGTTGTGTACCTTTGGGCTAGTTTTCTCTAATCTTTAGTCCACTCTGCTGTAAAACATGAATATAGTGCCCACCTTATAGGGTTGTGAGACCTAATGGAGATGCATTGTGGATTTATTCAGTAGCAAATAAAGATTGGACGTATGGGATCAATGATACTTCTCAGCATTGCCTTCCATGAGTCTGTATGAATGGGTCATTTTATTTTTGGTTAAAGAGAAAGATAGAGGATGATTCATGGATACCAGAGGGGGAGGAAATCAAGTTGAGAAAATTGAGAATAATCTTTACTGTCCAACCACTTCAAGTTCTAAAAGAGAAGAGCAAGGCAGATGTTGAGGGATCATTTTGACAAAGAATAGTGAAAGACCAAGTGTGCAGTTAGCCACACTTCAGGGCTCAGGGAAGAGTTAAGAAAAGCAACGTTCTTTCCATTTCTTTATCAAACAAAGTGGCAGCATTGAGCCCGAGTGTAAGACAGACATAGCAGTGCCAACTATGACCGGCAGGAAGGCAGACATTTCAAGGACATCACTATTAGCAGTGGCCATGGTGAGATAGTTCTCTCAAAATATTTTGGGACAATAAATAGCTGAGAGGATGCTAACATAAAATAACATGAGTAGATTTTTCTTGAGCACAAGAGAAACCCCTCTTAGAAATTCCACAGAGAAACGGAGGGGCTTGGCAAGCAAGTGGAGAGGGCGGCTGGGTAGAGACACTGAGATCTGGAGTTTAATATATTTTGCAGCTGCAGCTAATAGCACCTCGGTCATTTGAGTTACCTGCCCCCCACCCCCTCGTATTTTCATTTTTGCTGGTTACCCCAGCCCAAGACAGTTCCTGGAGGACAGATGCATATCTAAAATGTTTTGTGTCTCCCACATTACCCGGCACTGTGCTGGGCACAGTTCAGCTGTTGAATACATTCTTATTGACTTCCGTAGTGCATAGGCCAGAGGAATTGATCAATAAATAAATGAGAGGATACTTTAGAAAAAAATTGACAAACAAGACATGAATAAATCACCGAGAACAGATGGCATCCAACCAAATGTTTTAAAAGCAGTCAGAGGACACTGGACTTGCTGGCTAAAATGTTTAATCTTTCATTAGAATTGGACACTGCTCTAATCATTGGCATATTGCCATCTTATTTTTTAAAAAGATTTGAAAAGTGACCTTGGAATTGGTTCACTGCTATAGAGTTGAAAATTAGTTATATGATAAATACTAGTAATGAAATAAGCAGCTTTTAGTTGTTTTTAGAAAGAAAAAATGGGCCAAAATTGTAATTAAATTTAACTAAGTGGTATTTATATGTTGAAGAACAGGGAACAAAAGGGGAACCAATGGAAATAATTTATTTCAACTTTTAGAAAGTCTTGGGAAAGTTCCAGGCCAACAAATTCACCAGAAGATTAGAGAAAATGCTTACTCATGAAGAGAAAACTGACTTTAATAGAAGAAACAAAGGTAAGACTCTATCGTTTTTTCTTTATTGATGTGAAAGGCAACATTGAAGTATATGAGAGATGGTGACTGGGAAAAATGTTTAATATCTTTAGAACTGATTTCGAAGAGAAAGCAAACAATTTTAAAGACCGAGTGAGCTTTCACCAAATAGAGAAGAGAGGGAAGGACAGTTCAGGTAGAGGAGATGACGTATGAGAAGGGTGCAGAGACCTGCTGCTAGTCATATCAGGGAACAGCTTCCGCTCAGGTGAGGAAGAAATGGCAAGAGTGCACTGGGGGCCAGACCACGGAAGCTTTCACTAAAAAGGACGACTCTACCCTTGGGACAACACGGAAGTACAGCGTTTCAAGAATGGAGTACAGGTAACCTCATTAGACTTGTTTTTAAGAATATAATTTTGGAAATAAAATATGAAAGGAAGTCAGAAGAGATGGAGAGGGAGGCAGAGATGAGCAACAGTTAGAAGGCAAATGAAAGTGACAGATTTTTGATCAGTTTTCAGGCAGGGAGAGGGAAAAATCAAAGATGATTCTGATGTGCTAGAGTTTGAAAGATTGAGTCATGAGAAATTATGGAGGAAGAGAGTGGGTAAAGCAAGCTATTATGAATTTGACGTGTCACATTTAATTAAAAATACACATGTTCAATTGATAGAAATATAGGTCAATAAACAATTAAGGGTGTAGACTTTTGTATGGTTTCATTACAATCCCAAGGATTCCCATTTTGTACTAAAATTTGAAAACATTTTATATATCACAATGTTGAGAACTTCCTTCCCGATCTATCATTCCACCACTCTTAAGGCAGTAGATATTATTTTCTCCCCGCTGGGTTACTTGGATAACCTTTTTACCATTTTCTTTACTTCCGGGCTGTTTATCTTCAAAATCATTTGCATCCCGTAGTCAAAGTATTCTCAGGGCACTGGTTCTCCAAGCAAAGGAAACACTGTCCCCCTCTGGGACATTTATGTGAAATATCAGCAGTTTCTGAAAGCCCTACAGCTTACAAATCTGCTTAGCTTTGTTCGAATCAGCATTTCTCAAATTTATTTGGCTTTGAGACACACTTTATTTATTATTTATTTTTATTTTTCCAAGTAAGATTTTTAATACCCAAGAAACTAACTTTAGACCATACTCTACTAAATGCAGCTAAAAGTGTCACTTTATTCCTATCGTTCTTCGATTAAAAGGAAAATTTTCTAGTTTCTTAGATCTTGCAGAGTCAAAGCCAAATGCACAAGTTTTTTAGTCAACCTTCCAGAATCTAACTCAGATGAACCTTTTAAATCGACTAATCCTCTTTGAACATTACCCAGAACTTCCCCTGGGAACATGGCATATTGAGAAGCTACTTTGACATAGCTGTTTATTAGTGCTAAAGACATTCCAACATGACCATTTTAACTCAGTGTTTGTGATGGGGTTATTTGGAAATAAACAAGTAAAAAAAGAAAAAAAAGAACAACAAACTTTCAACTATCTCAATTCTGGAAAACATGTATTTTTATCTCATCCTCACTCTATCTATAAAATCTACCACTTTATGATCAACCCATGGTCAAGAGTGAAATAACATGGAGGCCATAGATGTATAAGGTGAGAAATGGACTGAAAAATCAACTCATCTTTGAGAACTGACTGGCAGAATCATGTTACCATACTTATTTTTCTCATGAAAAACTTTAATCAGTATAAGCTAAGTGTTTGCTTTTTCTCCTCCATATTAACATATAGCTTACATAGCCTGTCTCAGTCTTTGATTTCTCACTTAAAAACATCATTTCAAAATGGAAATAGAACAAAAAGCCTGACAATGGTATTTTTTGGTACCTATTTATATATATGGAAAATTGTTTTCAGTTAGTTTCCTGATTTGGCCAATGTCAGGATTTTATGGAAATAGGGCAGAGAATTGGGTCATAATATGATTACTTATCTCAGCATCAAATTGCACAAAAATTCTTCAATAACATTTCTTAATAATCAATAACAAACACATTTTTTCAATTTCGTTAAATATTTTTACAATGATGAAATGCATCAGGTGTTAAACTCTTAAATTGCTAACCTGGTACTGGTTGTTTTCTTGATGTAAAAAGTAATGCTCCCTGAGGGGAGAAATGGGGGTTAGGAAAGAAGTCAGGATCAGAGACATGTGTCCCACATGACTAATAAAAATTGCTACCCCACAAATGGGCCCGTGTCACCTAGTTAAGCTCCTGGCCCTGGGTAAGTTCCTACCCCGCCCTAACTCTATATAACTTTATGAGTAAGAAAGCCTACAGTGAACAGTTCTCTCTCAAGAATGGAATAATTAAAACCTGCTAAGACCAAGACAGTCTCCCAAGTGACCACCAGAAGTCTTCAAACCTCAATATAATCTAATGTCCATATTAAATGACACATCTATCTGTTCATGACATCTGACAATCACCACGACAACTACAAGAAGAAACCATAAAAAGACAAAAAGGTGGATTTCTGATTCCGAGAAGGTTACTGCCTCCTTCCTGGATAAACCATGAATATTTCCTCCCCATCATCTACCTAGAACCAACCCCACCCAATAGCATCCTGAGCGGATGGGAAGCAGATTTGAGAGCCGAGCTCCTGCTTCTCTGTGCTCTGGTCACGGAATAAAGCTTGTCCTGTTAACGCTTGCTTTTGCTTTTGTAATTGGCTTTGCAACACTGAACGGATAAGGAACCCCACTTGGGGTCCTCGAAAAGGTGACTTTCATCCCTGAGTAACAATGTAAACATACACAGGTAGCCCAGGTGAGTCTGTTTCAAAGCTCCTACCTTAAAGGCTCATCTTGGCCTTGTCACCTCTGCAAGAAACACAAATCGAACTCAGGTAGCCTTGAAAAAATAATACGATTCTCTACTGGAGTATCTTGGAGAGTTGGTGAAGGAGCAGAAGCACATCACACGAAACACTCCAAACATCCTAATCAGTCCTATTTATCCATCTAACTCGCCCAAAACCCCTTTTGCAGGACAGCTGCTACTCCTTCGATCTTTTTTCTCTCTGAACTTCAGTCCCCTTTCCTGACTACTTGCCTTCCAGATAAATTCTTTTCTTCCATGATTTACTACGTCCCCTTTCTCACGTAAATCAATACCACTTTTCCGTCCCTCCAAGTCTTCTCTGCTGGAGATTCCTCTGTAGTGGGAAATGACTCCTGTTATCTGGTCAGCATAAGATCCAGAAGGTGAACAGAAAAAAGCACTGGCTCTCTTTTTGGAGGCATTAGAGGAGAAAAGTCAGTGAAAACTCGCCATGTGATATTTTTGTCACTGTCCCATCCATTTTGCCAGAACTCTTCTGATGCAAATTCATCGAAAATCTATAGCATCTCAATGGCCACATCAAGCTGTCCTGTTTTACATCCTGCTATCCTTAATGCACTTTGTACTCTAGCCAACTACTTTCAAATATTTATTGTGTTATATCTGAGCTTGAGTTCAATTATTGTGGGCCCTGCCAATCCACAGCCACTCCATACTCTCATTCATTCATTCAACAGATATCTACTGAGGGCTCATGATTGACAGACATCTGAGGAGGGGAGATGCAACCAACAAGACAGACATTAGTCTAGATGTTAGGATATTTTACATCTCATTGAAGTGGAGTGAGAAAATAAGGACCAATACATTCAAGTAAACAAATTGACAAGAAAATGCCAAATAGTACAAACTGTTAAAAATTAAAATAGATTTATATGATGGAAGTGAATAAGAAGTTGCCTTCGATGTGTGGCTTCTCCAAGACCTGAATGACAGAATGCAACTAGTCAAGACAGGATCAGGAAATTGAATCAGGGAAAAAGGGTGAGGAGGCCAGAGTGAGTTAGGCGTGTTTAGGGAACAAAAATGTTCTCTAGAATGGCTGAAAATGAGGTATGGCATAAGGCCGGCCATACGATAAGGCAAATGGCATGTCGTGAAAGGCTTTGTAAGACAGGGTCAGAAATTTGGATTTTATGCCAAGCCTAAGGAAAAGCTACTGGAGAGTTCTAAGGTAGGAATTCTATAAACTGATTTATATATTTTAAGTCTCTTCCTAATGTTTTTCTAGATACAGAAATTATATCCATTCTTCAAAGCTTAATTCAAGCATTCCAGCTCTACCATTAGGCCATTTCCTTATAAATTCTGACCAAAATGTTTTTACTTATTATGGACTCTGCTGGAATATCAAATTTTGAAACTAGGTAGCTTTGGGTCCAAATTCTAATTCCATCACTTAAAACTATATGGTGTTTAGAAATCTATATAAATTTTCTGAGTCATGGCTCATCTCTAAAAGAGAGATAATAATGCTTGCCTTACAAAGATGTTATAGGATCAGATGGCATCATTTATGGAAATTACCTAACACAGTGTATGGAACATAGTAAGAGATTTTAAAAGATTGATTTCCTTAATCCCACCCATTCCCATTCATTCAACAAATGTACTGAGTTCCCAGGGGAGCAAGATAGAAACTATGAGAGGATACAAAGAGCAATCAGATACAGGTTTTCCCTTCAAGAAGTCTTCACTCTTTCATCTAATAAAAGAGACAAAACATGCAGACGGTCTATAATATAACAGTATAAAGAGGTAAATATTATAAGAGAAAAACAGGCCAATCCTGTTTAAGCCGCCCAGTCCGTGGTACACTGTTATGGCAGCCCAAGCAAACTCACACGACTTCTATTCCTATTGCTACCACTACTTCCAATAACTGACATTCTTACAGGCACTGATCTCAGGACATTATAGATATTAACCCGTTTAATTCTAACACAAACCGCATAAGGTAAGCACTATCATTAGCCCCATTTTACAGCTAAAGCAAAGTAAGTAAGTTACTTGCTCACACAGATAGAGATTTGAGGATGTAAGTTTGGAACCAAGCTGTCCAGCTCCAGAACTCTCAATGTCTATACACTGCAGTCTATCAGAAACAAAGCACAACTGGGCCGCAGTGCTTAAAATTCAAAAGCTAGGCAGTGTCTTCTGCTTTTCATGTGGTCTAAAGGCCTCTCCATCCCGTAGCTACATCTCTATGGGCCGTTTTTCTCCCTTCAGATCAAGTTCCACAGGAAGGAAGGCTATTTACCCAGCTAACCTGCCCCTCAACATTTTTATTTCCTTTTGCAAGTCCCAGAACGTAAAGTCATCAGCCCCCCATCAAAAAAAGAGGGCTTCGGCCATTGTTTCTGTGAAATAACCCATTAAAACCTTGCTCGATCTAGAAATAGTTTGCATGTGTGGATTTTTACTCTCCTCGTTTCTTTTTTCACATGTTATGTCTTTGTTAACTTCAAAACACAGAGGTCGACTTAAATTGCCTTTCGGGTCGAGGTTGCACCCGTTCTTCACCATATTCTTTTTTTTTTCTTTTGGCTTATCTTCAGGATCAAAACTGCTGAAAACACATGTTATTAAGCTACTCCTGCATTTAAGATTGCGCTGAGTGCTAGACTAACCAAAGAGACAGCATTGCTGTCCTACAGAAACTGTAAATATCTGTGAGAGTAATGTCTGCATTTATAACCTAAAAGATATACCTCCACGAATAAGTACAAACAGATTCATCTATGCACTAAAAGGTCAAACGCGCATTCCATCAAAGCCATTGCGTTGTTAGTGGAATCACTGCTTTCCATTTTAAATGGAAGCTAAACTCTATTGGTACATAAGTTGTTTTGAAATGAGAATGTGCCCTTTCCTGTTTATTCCAGAGGCAGCCATTTTATGAGTTCTGCTGTAACACTATATTTTTGCAAGGGACAATTATGACCATAAAGGGAATTGTGTGGTAAAAACTATGGAATCTGCCGTTAGGCAAGATGACCTTTTTACTCGACTGGCTTGCCAAGTTCGAGCAGCTTCTTAGCATTTGAGAGAGATTTATGGCCACTAAAGGAAGCCTGACTGCCAACCATAAGACTGAAAGTCCTTATTTCTTTAAAAGAAAAAAAAAAAAAAAAACTCTATATGCAAAGAGTAACAACTTACAATTCGTATTAGTTCAAAAACTCTAGTTAAAAAATTTACTAGCAATTTTCTCCTGAGCATTGAGACTTAGTTTCTTCTCCTCTAGAATCCATGCCAACCTTCCATTCAAGGATATTTCCTCCCTTAAAGTCCCTTAAGAGTTCATCTATTTACTGACTGTCTATATACACACTTGGAAAAGTTAAATTTGCAAGGGCAGAATTTGCCAAGAGAAAGCTCTACTTCAGACCAGAAGAAATAGGCCTGGAAATGTCCATGTCTACCAAGAAGCTCTTGGAGATATGTTATAAGTAACTTAGTTCATCTTGATAACCAAGAGAAAGAACATTCGGGGACCAGTCCAGATGATGGAAGGGCCTGTAGTTCTCATCCTTCTGGCATGAAAGCGGCAATAAACACGGTTAATCTTTTGCTAATGGGACAGGTTAAAGGGCATGAAGAAAGACAACATAATTAAGATCCTAACCAAAGTAAATTCCAAGATAATAAAAAATCAATTCTTTAAATATTAAAAATATAATTAATTAAGATGGGTATATTCTAAGATAATTTTGGAATGACAAATATTTTTATAAGTAACACAGCTATACATTAAAAAAAGAAAACCTACTATTTGTTAAAAATTTAAGGTTTCCAATGGCTAATTTTTCTTAAAGTATGAAGCCTGTCTTAAAAAAAAAATATTTACAGCAAATATAAGTGTATAAAAGGTTTACAAACCAATATTTTAAAAGAAACAGTGTAGTAAAAAGAATAGGCAAAGCTTATGACCAAATACTATGGGTTGAATTGGGCCCTAATCCAAGATCCGATGTGTTTATAAGATAAGGGAAGTTTGGGCTCACAGACACACGGAGTAGACGGCCACTGCGGAGGGAGGCAGAGACTGGAGTTGATGCTACAAGCCAGGAAACTCACAGAGATACTGGAAACTGGAAGAGGCTAGAAAGGTTCCTACCCTAGAGGCATCGGAGGGGGCATGGCTTCGCCGACACTTGATTTCAGACTTCTGTCCTCCAGAACTGTGAAAGAATAAATTTCTGTTGTTTTAAGCTGCCCGGATTTGGTAATTTGTTATACATCTCTAGGAGAGCAACACACTAAGCAAATGACATACAAACAAATACAAAAGGTCAATAAAAATTTCTGACTTTTGAGCAATTTTTATGAATTAGTGCCCATTTGTAATTTTACCTCTATCTTTGCCATTGTGTATCCCATTCTCCACAGATCAGCCAAAATGTTCTATTTTAAAATACATTAGATCAAATCAGACTCCTGATAAAAACCAACCAAAATTTCTATATTAGGATCTATTTGCTTGGAAGCATCAACAAACTCAAATATCAATGGCTTAAACAAATAATGTCACTTAACTGGGGAATAAAGTATGTAGGTCAGGAATTCAACAGGATCAGGAAGGACTCGATGTCCTATATGCATTACTGAGAGTCTAAAAACCATTGATTTACATACTTTGCCTGGTGTTTTCGTTGGTAAAAATGGGGGTTAAATTTGGTCCTTCCTATTTCATCCTAACAGATAGCCTTAGTTCTGAAAGAGAGAGATTTTTTACTTGTGATATGGCACTATGTTCTTATTCTATAATTTCCATGCATTTACTGAAATTCTTTATTCATTCACCCATTCTTTTCATCTTTTGCTATAAATCTTTTAACATATTTATTATAATATCGTTAAAGTCCTTTTGTTGATTTTTTTCATGATAATCATGAAAATAATGGATTACATTTTTCTGCTTCTTTGCATGAGCTAGTAATTTCTAATTATACCCCCAGACATTTGAGATATCTTGTATATACCCTGGATTGTGTTACCTCCTCTATATTAAATTTTGTTCCAGTTGACAGTTAAAGTCTCCTATCCATTATTTATTGATTAACTGATTTGTTGGAGTTCGTTACAGACTTAGGATTCAAACCTTTGGTGATTAGATGTGTTACAAATATCTTTTCCACTCTGTGACTTAACTTGACATTCTCTTAATAATATAGCCATCAAATTTACCAGAAGAGGTGGAATTTATCCCAAAAATGCAAATTTGATTCAGAATTTGAAAGTCAATTTAATTCATCACATTAACAAACTGAAAGAAAAAAAATCATATGCTCTTTTCATAGATGCAAAGAAAAACACTTATGGAAATTCAGTATTATTAATGATATGGAATAAATCTCAGGAATCTGAGAATTCAGGAGGACTTCCTTAACTTGATTAATGGCATCTACACAAAATCCTACAGCTAACAGCATTCTTTACCATGAAATAAAGAATGATTTTCCCTATGACCAGGAACAAGTCAAAGATTTCTTCTCTCATCTCTCCTATTCAACATTTAAAAATTGGACAAAGGATTCACATGAACACTTCATCAAAGAAAATATGCCTATACGAAAATATGCACATTAACTCACAAGGAAATACTATACATATATTTAAATGGCTAAAATAAAAAATAAATCTGATAATACGAAGCCATGGTTAGGCTACTGGGCCGCATTAGAGGTAGGCATGTAAAATGCAGTCACTTTTCAAACCACTTAGTAATTTGTTATACATTTAAACCTCCATTTACCATGAAACCATATAATCTCCATCCTCTGGGAGTTAGCCAAGAGGGAAAAAATATGCCTATACGAAAAGATGGTTGCAAACATTTAGAGTGGCTTTATTATAATCACGAAAAACTGAAAATATCCCATCTCAAATACTCATCATAATAGATTAATTACCGTGGTACATACATAAAATGAAATACTACTCAGCAATGAAAACAAATCAAGTATGATATGCACAACGACTTGAATGAATCTCAACTATATTACACTAAGTGAGAGAAAACAGGTGCAGAAGGCTGTATACCATGGGATTCCACTTATATGACATTCTGGGAAAAGCAAAATCATAAGAACTGAAAACAGAGTGGTGTTTATCTGGAGCTGGGCGGCTGGGGAGAGACTGATCAGAAAGTATGTAGAGGGACTGTTGGTGGTGAGGATGATAGAAATGTCCTATATTTTAGTTGTGGTGATGGCTACAGAATTGTACACATTTGTCAAAACTCAAAGAGCCATGCACCTAAAAAGGTAAATTATATTGTCTGAAAATCGTCTTAGTTATCTGCAGCTGCCTGACGAAGTATCCCAAAATTTAGTTACTACAAACAACATTTATTATCTCGTGATTTCTATGAGTCAGAAATGCAAAGATCGGTTTGGCTGGATACCTCTGGCTCAGAGCCTCTCACTGATGAATCACATTTTACCAAGTGCAGAGTAATTTATATATAGCATTTTACTCAATCTTCACAACAATCCCATTTTATATATAGGTAAATCGAGGCATACAGAGAGTAGATGGTATTCCCAACATCATACAACTGGTAAACAGTAGAGCTAAAATTAAAACCAACCTCTGTTTAACTCCTAAACCCAATTCTCTTTTCATTTAGCATCTCTATCTGAAATACCACTATCCAATTTATTTAGTTATTTAGACCTACATTTATTTGATAAATAGCACTTATCAGTCTAATTTCATTTCCAAAAAATTACACTAAAGAGTTAGTTATAAATGTAAACAAATATTTAGGTAAAATGATGTTCATCATGATATTTCTTAACAACAAACAAAAGAATAAAATTTTTAAATTGATAAGTAGCTTAAAAATTATGAAGGACAAGGGGATCATTAAATATTAATGACATGGAAAGTGTTCATGAAATATATAATCTTAAGTATTTATAAGTACTAAGAAATTTACGATGATAAACGTAACTTTAGTCTTTTTTTTTCCTTATGCGCTGCATTCATAAAATTCTAGTCAACATCTAACTTGTTTAAAAATGTTGCTCTCTGGTTCTAAAGTTCACCTGGTTCCAGGTCACCATAGCAAAATATGTTCCTTTCCTTTCCCAAAAGACAATTTCAAATAACGGAATAAATATAAAAACATGCCATAGTTTCAATGGAAAATAAGAAGAGAACATCTTCTGATCACCACTGAGGAATAATCTGAAAATATAAAGGAGATTGCATTGGATTAAGGACAGAATCTTAGAGCATCAATAAACAGGCAATCCCAATAGGCAATACAATTTCTGAATGAAAGAGAGTTGCCTATAGGGAGCCCTGACCTAAGGTTTGGGTTCATCAGTTCAGGACAGAGCGAGAATAAGCCAAGGAGACATCATTGTTCATTCAAGACAAGTTTGGGATTCTATGTGCCTGGCTGTGATGTTTCCCAATGAACACTGTGAAATTAACTCTTGAAATAATGTAGAATATGTTCCTTGAGAGAGGTTCAAAAACAGAATTTACAGCCAGAGAAAGAATTAAGGGAGTCCTTCAGGTAACTTTAGTTGAGAGTATTACACCCAAGAATGAGCAAAACCTGCAAAGCTCGCTCTTTTTACCTTCAGAAAGCTGGTTGTTAAATCTTCACCAGAACACTACATCCAGCTGCAAGAAAGGTTGGAAAATAAAGGGTTTCCTTTTTCTATTTTTTTTTTTTTTAAAGCTGAGCACATTGCCATCCCATATTCTGTTGGCAAAAAAAGAGGAGGATGAAATGGCAGAAAACTAGCGTAACCAATACAAGGGCAGAGGTGATTTTAGTTCTCAGAAATGAACATCTAAACCTAATTGCTAAAATGGTTTCAATTCTCTACACAAAGAATAAGATGAAGAACAAATAATACATAAGAGGAAATTAGTAATCTATAAAGATATACTTTTTTATATACAGTGTAAATTTTAAAAATATGAAATAGAAGAATAGGAGTTTAAATAGCTTGTCTAAAATTATATGACTAAGAAAGCAAAGATATGGCCCGGTTAGAATTTTCCTCAGGCAGCATCAGTGCAGGGCTCATGGCCTGACCGCCTCACTGCCCACCGAAGTGGCCAGTGCTGGCTGTAGGGCAGGACAGGGCAACGGGCAGGACACAAGCCTCTCAGGCCCTAATGGTGGACATTTAAGTCAGTGCAGAATTTCTAGACAGAAATTTGTAAAGTGATTTAAATGCCTTGCTTATCCTTTAATCGGGCCGTCTCACGTGTAGAAATTTACTCTAAAAGAATTTAATCAGGTAAGTATTCAAAACAGTCTTATTAGTGACTACATTGTGAAACACCACTTAAGTATCCAACAATAATGGATTGATTAAAATAACTGGTGTATAAATAGATGAGGATTTAGATATAGAGATATCCACAGGGAGGCACAAAAATATGTTACATTTTTACATAGTTTAAGAGGTGTATATCCTTATAAATAGTTTTCATATTTGGGCAGAAATCATATTTGATCAATTTGACTATATAAAATCTAAACGGAAGTGTATTTCATATGCTTCCGTTTATGAAAGAAATGGGTTTATGTACATAGAAATGTGTCTGAAATATATTAAATTCACTCCAGAGAAATTTATTGAGTACCTAGTAACAAAGGTAGCATTGAATAGCAGGTACCACTCAGCAGCCAGAGATCCTCAGTGAATCTTGAGTTTCTAGTTTTTGGTTGTTTGGATTTGGGCAAATTATGTGTGTTCTCTCTGGAAAAAGATGCAATGGGGTCAGATGAACAGAGGGTGTTGGGGTCGGGGCTTGGCATTTCAGTTAGGTTATGGGAAGTCTCTCAAAGGTCTTAAGAAAAAAATACTGTAAGAAGTGAAGTAGCAGAGAGTAAGCGTCCCAGATACCCAGGGAACAGAATTCCAAGCGGAGGGAACTGCCAGGGCAAAAGCTTGAGGTCGGGTGTGTGTGGAGTGTTCCAGAAGGAGGAGGAGGTTAGGGTGCACAGTGAGCTTCCAGAAGCTTGTTTTCTCTTCTTATTTGCAGTGCATTCATGTTGTTTGGATTTTTCTAATCAGCATAAAAGCACTTTTACAATGGAAAATGGCAAAAACGTTTATATTTGTAAAAAACAAAATAACAAGTTACTCTCTGATTACTCTCGCCAATAAGTATGATCAGTGTTCAGGGTCTTAAAAATACACATTCCTATTTTCTAAGCAAAATTCAAAGCCATCTGCTTGATCAGACTCTCCCGAGAGGGTTTGACCGTGAAGAGTGTGTGCCGGTCATTCTCTTTGGGTCAGGGCTTTGCTCTTGATCTTGCCTCTACCCTTCAACCATGTTTGATTAGAAATATTTTTAACTTTAAATGACTTTTTAAATTGTCATTGCCCTCATGTGCCAAAAATAATGAGCATATATTTTAAAAGTAGAAACTAAATTTGATAAAATATTAAAATATTTTGCTTGGCTAGCAATGTTTTCAGTAGTTCATTAACTGCGAAGTAATTCCCCACTGAATGCCAGAGATACAGTGTGAGACGATGCCCAGGGCCAGGCAATATGTGTTCACCTTCTAACAATACTGACAGAGGGGAATGGAGAGCACTTCCCCCCTCTATTCTACATGCAGTACAACGTATTGATAATTCAAAAAATGTTTTTGGTTCCGTTGGAGGTGCGCATAGCTTTTCTATATAGTAATCTTAGGATCCACTCCCATTCGAATCATGAAACCACATTCTAAACACCTGATGCAGCCTGGCAGTCCCTCTCTTATTCTTCTTGTCTATTTCTGCCCGATCTTCAAGCTAGTGACTGACAGCATCCCTTCCTTCCCAGATGTTCGATTAAGGATTCACAAAAGCTAGAGTTTTAAAAATGATGGCTTTCTTTGATTGTATCTTGAACAATCCAGTCCGGATAGTTCACATCGTTACCTATACGACATGAACACTGGGCGTTGTTTATTGAACCATTGTGAAGTCTGGCTTCACAGCTGCACTGGAAGCAAGTTGAGGGCAGAAAACAGTGTCAAATTTACATTTTTGGCCAATAATAAATTTATTTTTTAGTTGCAATTAAAAGATAATTCTGGACCATAGTAACTTTATACTTCAGATTGTATTAAAAGAGAAATTTGTGATTTCATTTCAATAGAAATTTTCTTCCTGCTCTATTTGTGATTCTCCAACAGGTCAGGTAAGAAGGTCAGCAAGAATTCAACATAATGGCAGAATTATTATTTTTTTATTAGTGAGTACCATTCCAGCCTGAATTTATATTTTCAGTTTTATCTCCTCATTGTAAAAAAAAAAAAAAAAAAAACCTTTTTTTTAAAGATGAAGCCAAAAGTAGTTACAATGGAAGATCATTAATGAGTGAACTAAAATGCGTTTTGTTCATTGTTTGGCTTCGACACTATTATGGAAATCTGAAGTGTTTGGTTTTATTTTGCTTGTAGAGAAGAGTACCAGAAGAAGCAGATTACCCATTCTGTGTGCCCCTCCCACCCTCAAACCCACCTCACTCCACCCTCGATTCTGTATTGATGATTAGTTCTCCAATGAAAACAAACAAACAAAAAGAGAGAAAGATATTTAAAACAAATGATCAGCACTTCCATTAACAATACATCTTGCAAAGCATTGCAGAGAACATGCTGCTGCCTGCCATTTCCATCTCTTTCCCTCACTATCTTCCATTAAAACAGCTTAATGCAGCATTCAGGCACACTCCAACGGCTACCTTCACAGTTACCTCTGTATATTCTTTTTATTCCTTGGAATCCTGCAAAATTTACAAGTTAGAGGTATAGACAATAATCAACAACATTATTGAGGAGATTTTTCTTCTTCCAAAACATTCTGCAAAATCGCGAAGCACTAGTCACTAAAAGGCATCTCGTCGTATGGTGGTGTATTTTACTGCTTTTCTCTAACAGGTCTTTATTTCTTTCCATGTCTCGAATAGCTATTGCTGAGTGTCAACACAGTGACTGGAAGATTTTACAGTTCCTGCCCTTTTATCAGGAACTTCCATTACATATATGGAAAAAAAAAAATCACCCTGCCCACGCAGAAGTCACGTGCCTCCTAAGGCTTCCCATCTTACACACATTGCTGTGTGTAGCAGCTCCAGACTCAACTTTCGAAACATTGCATTCCCACATCAGAGAGTCTACACATTGGCATCCAAGAAAACAGCAGTTGATTTTTTTTTTTTAGCTCTAGAACCTCATTCATTACCAACTAACAATTTAAAGTTTTTAAATTACACTATATCATAGTCTTGAGGAATGTTCTATTTATGACACACTGCTTTCACTTGAGTATAGTTTTGTGAGTGGGTGCATCATAGAAGGAGCTGATGCAGAAGAGAAAGTTCATTAAATAATCATTTTGCACATTATAATATATGTACCTAATAAACACATTGAAAGATTTAAAACATCCCAGGGAATATGTAGTCATAGAGGCAGTTTGAAATATGATTTGAGCAATTATAAAAATATATTTATCAAAGGCAGATAACTAATCTGTATATTTCAAGGGAAAATGCTTTAGTTAAACTTTGACTTCACTTCTTATTCATCATTATACCCAAACTTCTAACATTTCATTTCCACTGCAAGCTTATCGCCATTTACTTTGCCTCTACTATATTATGCTTTAAAAAGCTGTATGTATATATATATGATTATGTAATCACATAATTATATACATATGTATTGTTTAAAATAAGTACTAAATGAAATTAAACTGAAAATGTATTAAATAATAAAATAGTTAAATGAAACAAATTATTAGACTGGATGATATTTTTAAAAAATATTTATTTAAATTAGTTTTACATATACAATACATTGGTTAGACATCTATAGAGTTCATAAAATGATCCCCCCAATTGCTCCCTCCCTCCCCTGGCCCTTCACCGAGCCCTCATATTAATGCTAACTGCATTCCTTCTGCTGTGCTCCCCACCCCTGTGACCAATTATCAACTACTAATTTGTACTTCTTTAACCCTTCACCCCATTCTCCCAGCCCCCTAACTCCTCTTGCCTCTGTCCATCACCATATTTGGATTATATTTTTTAATTAATTTGGCAGAAGAACATAATAATGATTAATCTACTTTTAAACACATATTGTCTAGTTTATCTTTCTTTTCTCACTAATAAATGTATATGTTCAAGAATGTCTGGTAAAGTGATATCTGAAATATTTTGTTAGTGTTATTAGCAAAAATCTGGTATTTATAGCTACCGAACCCTCTAGATCTAACACAGAGAAACAGGTCCCCCTGATAGTACTGTTTTTACTTTGTGAAGAATCTGTCACGTGGCCTCTTATATTACAGATATAAGTTAGTGAATACTCATTCTCTGCAAAAGGCATAGAATAGCAAAGACAACACAGAAAAAGAATAGAGTTGGAGGACTCAATTTACTCAATTTTAAGATTTCGTATAAGCCAAAAAACCATGGTACTGGCGGAAAAAAAAAAAAACAAAAACATGTAGGTCAAAGGAACAGAACAGAGAGCCTGGAAATAGTCTCATGCAAATATAATTGACTGATCTTTACAAAGGTGCAAAGACAACTCAGTGAAGAAAAAAGAATCTTTTTAACAAAGGATACAGAAATAATTGGCTATCCATATGCAAAAAAAAGAAAGAAAGAAAGAAAGAAAGAAAGAAAGAAAGAATCTAGATATACTCTCACCATTTATATAAAAATTTACTGAAATAGATCACAGATCTAAAACACTTCTAGAAGAAAACATAGAAGAAAATTTTAGTTACTTTGAGTTTGGTGATAAGTTCTTAGATATAACATTAAAAAACATGATCTATAAAAGAAAAAAACTGATTTCGTGTTTCATTAAAAACAATTACTGTGAAAGACTAGTAGAGAAAATACTCGTAAAACAAGTATATGGTAAGGACTATCCCAGAATATACAAAGATTTTTTAAAACTTAACGATAGAAAAACAAAATGCTCATTTAAAAAAATGGACAAATGATCTCAACAAACACCTCACTGAAAAACACATATAGATGAAAAACATGAAAAGATGTTCAACATCATTTGTCATTAGGGAAATGTAAATTAAATTAACAACAAAACACCATTACACACCTATTAGAATGTCTGAATTTAAAGACTTAACAATACCAACTTCTGGCAAAAATGTGAAGTAAAAGAATCTCTCATTCATTGCTATGAGAATGCACAATGGTACTGCCACTTTGAAAGACAGTTTGGAAGTTGCTGATAGAGCTAAACATAGTCTTATATACAATGCACCCATTAAACTCCTAGTTATCTATCCAACTGGTTTGAAAAATGATATTCATATACTATCTGCATACAAATGTTTATAGCAACTTTATAACTGCCCCAAACTGGAGGAAACCAAGCTGTCCTTCACTAAGTGGATGTATAAACAAATTGTGATAAATTCAAACCATGGAATATTACTCAGTGATAAAAGGAAATGAACTATTGAGCCACGAAAAGACATAGGTGAATCTGAAATACAGGTTGCTATGTGCAAGAAGCTAGTCTGAAAAAGTTACATACTATATTATTCCAGTTATATGACATTTGGAACAGAAAACAAAACAAAACGAAACAAAAAAACAAAGATAGCAAGACATGTGGTTCCCAGCCATTTGGGCGGGAAATTGCTGAGTAGGTGAAGCACAGGACTTTTTCAGTCAGCGAATGTATTTGGTGTGGCATCATAATGGTGAAGACATGACATTTTGCTCATGTTAAAATTCTTATAACTTTACAGCACAATGAGTAAACATTAATGGATGAAAAGTAAAAATTTAAATTAAAGAAATTACTTGGAAAGTTAAGGGATTCTAGAATGGAATGTAAAAAAGTGATGGAAGAATCTAAACGTATTGTGACTGCAGGAAAAAACCTCACTGAAGGGGTTGCGGACAAAGATGCTAAGCTTATAACTTGGAAATGAACAGAATCTATAAGACAAAATACAGAAGTAACTGTACACATCACTATTCTCTGGTAAAGTTGCTTCCTATTGGCTCATGGGTTAGAAATTCTGAAAGCTCTATACGTGAACACCAACATTGAACAAGTCAAATCAATGAACGGCAAATGCTGGGAACAGTTTTTGCACTGTTGGAGTTGTATTTTAAGTAAGGGGAGGAAGTTCACATGATCCTCGTGGTCACAGACCCTAATGAACTCATGTCCAGTTTAACATAGATATGGGCGGTATATAGAGAACTATTTGCAGATGTGTGTGCGTAAATGGGTGAGTACACACACATACATCTACTTATTCCATCAGCTTACAGGGTCTAGAGGCAAGAGCAACACACTAGTAATGAGCATGCCTAGTGCACAGATCTTGGTTTCTTGCACCATTCTCCAGTAAAAAGTACCAGAGTTCCTTGAGGAACGGTTGTTCTATGAATGGAGCGGGAAATATGATAAGCCTCGAGCATTTTGTAGTGCCAGAAAGTAAGTGCTCAAAAAAGAAAAAAATGGTGGGTTGTATAAAAGGGGCCCAAAGCCAAATAAAACAGCTACCAGAATGGAGTAATTTGAGCAAAAAAATTTATAAAGTATGGACTTGCGATTATAATAATGATGATGATGATAGTAAATAATGCATCAGCATGGATTCTTTATTTGCGACAAATGTACCACACTATTCCAAGTTGTTAATAATAGGGGAAATTGAGCATGGACTATATGGGAACCCTTTTCAGTTGTTTTGCAGTAATTCTGTATATCTAAAACTGTTTTAGAATAAAAGGTTTATTTTTAAAAATAACACACTCTCCAGAGCTAAGTGTATGTTTATGATTATCAATGGATAGGTAATAATATTGCACCCCAAAGATTGAAAGGTCTTCTCCTCAAGGTTTCAAATCCATTAACTTGCAAGATGTTCAAAGTTTATACCCTAAAACAATTTGATGCCAAAAGACAAGCCGTACAACCTTTCCAAAACAATTTTTAAGACAAATTTTTATCCATAAAAACAAAGCTAATGTTCTGCATTTTCTGTCAGATTAAAATTTACATTGCTTTTAATCTTTATTGCTTGTATATGAAATACATTGCAGGTTTCAGAACAAAATTCACTTAGACAAGTAAATGACTTTTCTGCTGTATATTTCCACACACTAATAGCATCATTTGCATGCTAAAGAAATGAAATTTTTATTCTGCTGTGGCCACCAAGGATTAATTTAATGAATTGAATAGAGTTTGGATTGTCTTCTGAGAGAGAAGGTTAAAAGGTACATTTTGCTAAATATTTAAAATCTTTAACCTTTGTGGTATAGATCTCCATGATTTAAAAAAAAAAAGAGAGAGAGAGAGAGAGATACTTAAAACATAGCTGTATCTTGCTTGATTTTTTTTCTTTTTAAATTCAGAAGTAATCCCCATTCTTTTAAATAATACACAATATTTTTAATAATGTTATATAATTCTGCAGTGGAAGAATTTTGAAATATTTTTATCAAGTTCCCTATGATTTCTTTTTATCAAACCTGGATGAATGGAAAAGTAAGTTTAACATGTTCGATAATACTGATCTGATGAATGAATTAATCGGTTAATTGATATCGAATCCCACTGAACACAGAGATCAATTCTTTGCTCAGAAGGTAGTGTCCACTGAGTGGAGAGCACCAAACATCTATGAACTATATAAGCTCACCACGAATTAGGAGAGGAGAATGAGAGACAAAACACACAGAACGCAAATGATAGGAAATTAGGAGCAAATCATATCTGGAAATAGCTTCGATGATCAAGTAGGTGGCTACTTTAGTACCTACAGTTCCACCCCAACCCACACCTCCATCTAAGGAGAAATGAAGAGAAAGATCAAAGAAAATCTAAACAGAAAAGGATTCAGGGGAGATACAGAGAAGAGACTGGTGATTATCAGCAGAGAAGGGGGTTGGGAAAGATGGGTTTCACTGAGATGTTGACATGCTAAGAAACTTTCAGAATGATCAGAGACAAATTATGTCCCTATTACTCTGTTCATAGGACAATTTTGCCTGATAAAAACAACATAAAGCCAGTATGAGAATTTTTTTTCCAGTTCAAAGTATCATAAAAGTAAGCCCCTACTGATAACATCGAACTAGTTAAAAGTCCATTTCTCTTATTAATAAAGAGTTCAAAATTATCCCCAATAACTGTATTTAAGAACATTTGGTTTAATCATTGCTTTACATACTATAGACGTCTTAGGCATCCAGTTTCTGATCTGCCCCTAAATAGGCACCAGGTACCTCTTGCCTTTGCTCTTTATTATGTAGGCATTTCCCTTCCCATTTAAGTGAGAATAAAAGAGCAAGAAATTAAAATTTATATGAAAAGGTTTTATTACTTTATTATAATGTCAATAAGAAATTGGTATGGATTGAAGTTGAGAAATATTACTAAATGCAAATTTGCAATTGTCTATGTATTTCAATTATCCAGGGATCCCTCTCCTTTATTAGAATAAATAATTATGAATTAATGTAACTTATTTGGGTAGAATTTAAATCTTACCATGCTCAATTTCATTCTCTGAAACTGGGTTTTTATTTCCAAACACTGAAGAGAATTCAGGAAATTGCATAATTGTTATTTTTTTCCTTTCTTTGAAAAAGCTGAGGTGAAGTATTGTATGCATCAAGAAAACAGTAAACCAGAGATATTTTCAGTTCACCTCTTTGAAGTACTTTATTGATTATAAATCACATTCCTGAAACCAAATAACTGTAGATATGGAAAATATTTTGAGACATAAGAATATGCAGAAATGTATAGTTTCCATTTGTGTATATTACATGCACGTACATAAGCTGTAATACCAGTCTTGAAAGAAATATCTAAATTTAAACAATTGAATAAGAAAATAATCACAAAAATTTACTGCCTTCCTAAACAGATATTCAACATTAACTCATGGTATCACTATGGTTAAAAACACAGGCCAAAGATTTTGATTATGACCTTTAGCAAGTTATGATTTCTTTGAGCCTCAGTTTCCTTCTGGATAAAATGGATATAATAAATGAGTTTTGTAAAAAAAAAAAATATATAGTAGCACAGCGCCTTGCACATAGCTAACTAAGTAGTACTTGCACTTGCACTGTGGTTGTTATCACCTTTGACTTCTTTCTTTTCCTCATGTCCATATCAAATCACCTGAAAAATCATCTCAAGAAGATAGTTTCTATAGTGTCTCTCCAATGTGTCCAGTCCTCTTTTTCCCTTCCACTAGTCTTACTTAAGACCATAGTATCACTTTCTGGTCTATTGCAACAGACCCATAACTCTTCTCGCTCTCCAATTTCTCCTTCTTTTATCTACCCGCAGTCCTGCAACAGTTATTTTTTAAAGACAGAGTTAATCATGTGTCCCTCCATGGAAGAAAAGGTTTAACACTTCACCATACATCATTAAGATCAGAACCTCACCCTGGCATTCAGAGGCACAACGTGCTCTTCTCATCCACATTTTCAGTGTCTTCACCCTCTGAACCACTTTCTGACCTTCTCCCTTATCCATCACCCCAAAATACATCCTTAATCACACTGCCTGTCTGATGACAAGGTCTGAATTTTTCCACTTCACAACCTAGGCTTGAATTGTTTTCATTACCCTTGAAATCCCTCCCTCTAAATATAGTGACATCCAAACTATCCTATAAAGAGATACCCGATTCTGAATTCTGGAGCTTTATGAGGTCTCCCTGGGCACTGATTCACACCTGTCTTCCAGAATCCACTTTGGGGTGCCTCACGTTAACTGGACCACTGCATCAGAGTTGGCTTTTGCTTATGTGAAAACGCTCAGACTGACACTATATTATGCCTACATGTCTGATTTTCTTATATAACTCTGAAACTAAGCAAGGGCTCTTACATTCCTTAACAATGATCTTGAAAGAACCTCATGTCAGACTCACTTGCTCTAGAATGCCAGCCTGAACAAAATGTCCAAATCCAATTTATATAAGAGGGAATTTGGAGCAATCTGCTCCTTTCTTCGTACTATATGCTAACTAATGTGGCTTTCAAATTCCTACTACATATTTCATGTCTCTCAAGAAGTATTTCGCACCCAACTGAGCTTTACATCTTTCCTATAACTCAGATCCCAAACTCCTTTTCCAGAATTTTTTATATTTGTGTGTTTTACTTTTACTATATCATGTTCTCTTAGAGAAAATATTTACTTTACTTTCCATGATACCTATATTAGAATATCTCTCATAGCAAATATTCAATACATGGATGATGATTTGAATAGATTTAATAATATATTACCTAATATTTATTAAATATTTTATGCTTTTGAAAACAAACTATAGCAGAGCAGGTAATAATATCAATGCCCAATTACAGATGAAAACATTGAGATTCTGAAAGTCTTCAATATATTCCTTAAGAACAAGAAAGCTAGTTCCAATTGCTTGCCTAGGGTTTTCCCATGATCCACAGGAGCAGGAGAATCCTAATAACATATAATTATGATTCAGATTTTCATGGCGATACTCTAATATCATGGAAATAATATACAGTAGGAATCAAGTCATCGCTTTACATATTCATCCTTTGTCCCCCAAGTGGAAATAACCTATTGCTCATTGAGAAATAAACGGTTAAAATAAAGGAAGATAGAGTCCTACTGCAGGACACTATGCAGCATTTTAGAAGGAAGAAGTAGAATTCAACATGTTAACATGGAAGATTCTCTAAGAAACATGGTTGAGTTAAAAAACTGTTTCAAAATGACAAAACAGCATTATATCGCTTATATCCTAAAACTATAAAATACATGCTACTACATATTCTTCAGGAGTACAACTGTTTATATGCAAATGTACAGCAGAAGGTCTAGAAGAATATGTATCAAACTGAAAAGTTGACACCTGCCAGGAGAATCAGGGAAAAGTAAATTGGGGTTGAGATGCTGGTGAACAAATTAAACTTTAGAGAGTATTTTTTATGTGAATAATGTTCTAATTTTTTAACAATAAAAACGTATTCTGACTCAGCCAGATGTCAAAATTTAAATCCTGTCTCTACCATTTACTACCTGTGTGAACTTGAGCAATATATTCTCTCCACCTCTGTTTCTCATCTATAAAATCTTCATAATACACCTAAAAACAGCCAAGGCTGGGTATACAAATACATTTTTTTTTAAATTCTATACTTGTGTAGAATAGCAGAATCTTTAAAAACAAGGTACCTACCCACACCCCCCAAAATATTTTCCCTTTGAGATGTTCCATAGTATATCTGGGAAGTTTATATATGCTGTAGATTAGAATCTGAAAATGAAAATTAACTGTACCAATTTAAAAGTGCATATATATTTTAGTCATTGAATTGTATTATATCTAATAGGTTAGACTATCTCTCAGACAATACTAAAATATCACTGAGATTTTCAAATAGAAAAATCAGCAAAAATTTAATAAACTCTATTCATTTGATAGTTATGTGGAAAATCAACTTCCTATTCTTGGCTATATTTTTTCTCATGAAAGAGTTCATCTCAATAGTTGTAAATTTGTCTTTGTTATTATTGACCTCGCAAGTTAAGAAAGTTCTGACACATGACAAAAGTATTCCCTAGAACATGGAAGTAACCAACGTGTCCTACGATAGATGATTGGCTAAAGCTGTGGTACATATATACAATGGAATATTACTCAGCCCTAAGAAGAGATGAAGTACTGCCATTTACAACAACATGGTTGAACCATGAAATAATCATACTAAGTGAAATAAGCCAGGCAGAAAAAGTCAAAAATCATATAATATCACTTATATGTGGGATATAAACCTAAAAGCAACAAATGAACAGGACAAACAAATAGAGACTTGTGGACATGGACTATAGACTAATGTTTACCAGAGGGTAGGAGGTGGGGGAGGAGGGGAGAGGTAGATGGGATAAAGGGGGTCCAATATAGGGGGGAAGAGGTGGGTGAAGTGGGTAAAGGGGATCAAATATATGGTAGCTGAAGGAAACAGGGCTTTGGGTGGCAAATACACAATAGAATATACAAATGTCAAATTATAATGTACACCTGAAAATTATATAATCGTATTAACCAATGTTACCCCAGTGAACTTAATTTTTAAAAAAAGAATGCTAAAATACTTTTGATTTTTGAAAAAAAAATAATTCTCTAGCTTGATCTATATTTACATCTATAGCTTTATATATATATATATATATATATATATATATATATATATATATATATATATATAAAGGAGGCAGAAGTTGCTCGAGTAATTAATCCAAAACTAAGTCTAGCTCAAACCAACATGGGTCTTAAAAACCTGTTAGTGCTACATAAAGAGAACAAAAGAATTACTGCATTAACCCTATAACATTGCTACTTTATTTTACATTTTTAGTTTAATTAAAAATGGGGCTATGCTAATAGGGAATATAAAGCTTTGTTTTGCTCAGACAACTAAATGCCTTAAAAACTTTTAGCTTCAACCTATATTTACTTTGGTTAATGTTCTTACTATTGTTGAGGAAAAACATAATCGAAAATATTTTTGTTCAGCATCATCATATAACATTCCTTGCCTTCATAAATTTCACAATCTACAAAGAAAAACAGACAAGCAAACAAGTGATTTTTATTTTTATAATTCATCTGCCAGAACTATGGTTTATATGTATATTCACACACAAAAACTAGTCCTTTAAAAGCAATTACATCAGGCATTAAACATAATAGTTTTGGGGAAAAGTGGCAAATTTAACCTAGACAATGTCAATTATGTTATATACTAATTATTTGTTATCGAGTTGTTTTTCAATGTCTGTTTTTCTGGTTGAAGGTGTTATCTTTTACTTTTTCTCTAGCTTGATCTATATTTACATCTATAGCCTAAACATTTCTCCAAAATGTATTGCAGTTGAAGACACTCACTGCAATGAAAGGATAAGTTCACTACCTGATTTTCCTTTAGCCCTGATGTTAGACCAGAAGTCTTGGATAGACCTTAATTAGCATAACGCTTTTTGTCACTTAGCCACAGGATACCTCTAGCTCAAAATCTTAGCATTTAAGATGCATTTGAGGATCTATGAGGATTACTGTCCTGTGGACACCTGTTATAAATCTGAGTGAGCAGTACATTGGAAATACTATTTTCCAAGTGTTTCTCTTTGATATAATCAGGTCTGACCACCAGTTTATGTTTCTGCCAAGTCTATTATGTATAATTTTTAGTTGATGTAATTCTCTTGAAGCCTAATCAGAGTACTGAGTGGTAAATAAAGCTCACTATTCTTCACAGCTGGCAACTGTGTGATTATTCCCACTAACTTCATTTTTCCACCCCTGCCAAACCAGGCGTATCACCGAGGAGGTGCCTGGGTAGAAGAGGAAAAGAATAGAGCATTTCTGAGCTGTAATGATGTGTACTTTATCAGCCATTGACTTGCACAGTGAAAGAAGTAGTAATTGCCTGATGGTGTGTCAGGTGACCTTTGGGTTTCACACATAAAAGAATTCACAGGCAATAATACGTAACAAGTAAAAGTGACATTTTCAATATCACAGCTGGATTACAGCAACCTACTATTTAGTCTACCATTCCGTGTGAACACAGAGTACTTGTGTCAGCTTTTCATCTTGTCACAAATTTGACTGCATTATTTGAACTTTTGAAAAGTTGTAAATAAGCACTATGGTTAGGAATTCCAAGAAAATGATTCTGGTCTTGGATATTTTCAGTCTTCCATTCTCTGAACGCCTGTGGTGGCTACTGCCTGAATCACTCAGCGCAGCGCTTAATTAAATAAAAGCCTTTAATAGTATTCTCGGGTATAAAACAGAGTCTTCCATTTCTTTTGTAATGCTGACTAACAATAAAGTACTGGCACAACGTAGGTTTTTGATGAAAACTTTAGGGTTGGCTCAATCTTTTAGTTTCTGGCCCATCTTATTTCCTAACCATCTACTCTGATGGTTAGAATATGACAACAGGAAGGGACTTTAGCCTATTTTTAAGGACAACAATCAAGCAATTTTTGAAGGAACAGTAGGTTCTTGGCACAAAAAAAAGATGCAAACTCAGAAATACTGAAATAATTTCCTTTCTGCTACCTAAGAGACACCATACATTTTGATGGAAGAGTCAGAGATGCTTTCGGGCCTCTAAATAATTTTGCAAGAGGAAAAAGGTGTTTTCCAATCTCAAGAGAAACTGAAGGAAAAAAACAGCATTGAAGACCACATTGAAAAACTCATCTGCTTCTAAATTAGGAAACACCAGTGGCCTGTCATGCTAAAAAATACACTCAAAAATATTGAGAAATTTTCAAACAGCCTAAAAATATATAATGACATTTTTAATCAAATATAAAGTGAAATTAATAAAACTCCTTATGTATTGAATGCCTATATTGAACCTATCTAACATTAACCACAGGTACTCAGGGCCAGATATTAATTTATTTCCCAATATATTCTAGTCAACCTAAATATGTGTTAATGACAATGTAGAATCTCCATTTTCATTAAAAAATCATGAATTTCAGGCAAGGAAAATTGTCCTTATTTTTAATGTGTACTTAGCTACTAATTAAAACCATGATATTTTGAGATATAGGACAGAGTCCTTAAGTATTTAAAGTAAGAATTAGATAGCTGTCCAAAAACAAAGTAAAACAAACAAAAAAATCACATAGGTTCATATAATCTCATCTCATTCCAAAACGTCCCTCTTAAAATATCATTTATTTTAATTTGCCCCGAGGAAAACCAAAAACTTCTGTTTCCACCCCCTGCAATAGCCAGCTGAGTGATAAGAACATTTATAGCCCTTTAAGACCTAGGTGAGGGATCAACATGAATCCTTCTTCACTCTCATATCTTTCTTGGCAAATATGTCTTACCATCAAAAGTGGCATGGTTTCCACTCAGTCCCTCAGGCCACTGAACTCCCACCCTATGAAAGGTAACTTCAGAAGCCATTAGAACGTTTTGACAAGAGATAGTAATTCAACTCCATTTACCCTTGAAATCTGTTAAATAAATGAGAGTAAGCTGGGCATTCCTTTTGTGCTGCAGTTCAACTGCTAACCCCAACGGTTGGGAAAAGTTAAAGTGGAGATACAGCAAAGTGCATGGCCACCTGCTGTTCTTTGTGACAGCTGCCACTGCCCCTTGACACTGAAAAGCATAACAGTGTCACCCAATAACCAGGCAATCCAGTTTGGGGATGAATACACACATGCACACACACACACACACTCACACACACACACTCACACACACATACACAATGAAGTGTACATTGGTCTTAGGATTTATGCTGTCAATATAGTACCAAGAGTAAAAGCTAATAACCTCTGCTTATAAATGTATGTTTGCAAACTCTTAAGCCAAGGTGGTTTTACTGCAATAGTTGCCTTTTCTAATATCAGACATGGCTTAGTTTTATAATTTTAGTTGTAAAGTGAACTATGATTCTTAGGATTACATGCATGAAGAAAGGAAGCTTCGGTTTCTCACTTTCGGGACATATGTATTATAAACACTTTGTTAGGAATTCTGCCAAATTCCATCAAGATCCTCTCTTTCGTAAGTGCCTAATGAGCTATTATTCAAGCCCAAATGGTGTTGGCTTCACGTTTTCACTTATGATTCAGACTGGTGGTCTCATGACTACGTAACATCGCGTCTTCCATCAGCGTCTCCCGTCTGAGAAAAGCTGGATATGTTTTCTCTCTTATTTGAATCGAGAAATTCAAATAAATGTGAACCAAAAGAAGAGTTAACCCTTTTATAAAATGAGCTATCATGTCCTGCTGGATGGCTGATTCAAAACAGAAACTATTTGATAAGAAACTATATTCAATACTGAAAGCTAATCCACATATAGCAGCCTCATCAGAAGTAAACTGAAGTGTGTAGACACGAACATAAGACACACTTTCTGCTTCCATGGGTGTTCTCCTTTGACAAACAGAGGCACCAAAAAAAAAAAAAAAGTTAAAGCTCACATTAGTAGCCCAAGAACACAATATGGATATAGTAACTGAATTGAATAGGAGAAAATAATTGGGTTGGAATTTATTTTTACAACATGGAAATGGAGCTTTTCCTATTTTAGTTTTCTTTCTTTTTTTTTAAAGAAAAAGGTGATTCCAGTTTAATGCTGCTTGCTATTGCTTTAGCCTGTGCCTGTATCTTTTACTGAAACTTTCCAATGAATGAGCTTAAGGGAAACTCATATAATTCAGACGCTAACATGACTAAACTTGTCCCCTATCCCTTTAGAGGCCCGAATTCACAGAGAGATACCAAGGGACCCTGTGATGATGCATTGCATTAATTCGCTAGCCTCTCATTTGTTCTTCTAAGAGACCACATCTTTAAATCAGACATATGGTAGAGTGGTGATATATTGCATTAATTCTGTAGCACCTTACTTTCATTTCAGGTCTCAGGTGTTTCCATGGATATTTGTCTCCATCTCAGCCACATCACACCAAATATTTGACTTCTCAGTTCATTTAGTCAAATACCACTCGAAACAGGAAGTGCTTGGGGAAGACAAGAGTCTAGTTCAAGACTTGCAGCCTGTTTCTGAAGCTGGCCCAAATGACGTTTTCCTCCCAGTTTCTCAGAATTCTGCCTCCATAGTTGTCTTTCCCTCTGAACTACCCAGGACTTCAAAGTGATAGTTTGGAATATTCTCTCTTTTTTTTTTTTTTCTCACTAATGAGTCTATAGGCTGTGTGGATTTTCCATATTCTGTTCAATGCTAAATATCAGAGTTTTCAGAATTCATAACACTTCTTCTGATGTTTTTCTTTTTGCTATGGAGTTTCTGCATAAGAAATAGTTTAAATATGTTTCCCAAAATCTTTCTGCTATGACAGGCATGGAATATGTTTATTATGGACAAAGAACAAGGAGAGATCAGAAAAAAACATTAACTACACACAGGCTCTACCCCACCTTTGAAACATTCTGAAACTGGCATTAAAACAATGAATATTTGCAATTTGTATATGAAAACCTTTTCATGTACAGTATTTCACATATGCCTCATAGAAAAGTGAAGTAAACTGTTTATCAATCTCGACATAAATTTACATATGAAGAAACAGCTTTTGATGGGTTAAGTGACTTGTCCAAGGTCACTCAGCTAGTAAATGGCTAAGTAGGGAATTTAGCCAAGTCTGCTGAATCCATATCATTCCTTGAAACCATCTTGTTCTCCAGGGAAAGTTAGAGAAATTGTGGTTTTGAACAATAAGATATTGGTTAACATCAATGAGAAGAGGTGATAAGCGCAGTAGCTGTGATCTACTGAGTCTTTCTAGCTCGGTAGAACAGGCAGCAAATATCTACATAAAATATGTATGTTGTTGCACTTAAAAAGAAGAACTACACGGGTCAAACCCAATGTATGATGCTCCCTGCAGCTGCCCCTTTGTGAAACTCATGATAATCACATATTCGATGTTTGTCTTCCCCACAAGACCACAAAAGGAAACAACATTGATTCTCCTGAGCGTTCACACTGAGAAGGAAAATAAGGTAATTCTTCTTTTCATTCTAAATTCTGGCCTATGTCAGCTCTCAAGTTTCCAGGACTGCAACCAAAGCCTCTGTTTCATCTTATGCACAATATTAAAAAATAGCCTTTGTTGGACATGGAGTCCCTGAAAATGGTTTTTAAACTCAGCCATGGAGCATCTAACATGAACCAACATACATGTTTTACTTTTTTGATGAACACTCTGAAAGAAGTCCTTTAAAAGGGCAAATGATTGAATCGATGTGAAATGGTAGGCTGCATAGACATATGAGCATCATAAAAGGATACTTGATGGATAGAACATAATAAGAAAATGAAGTTATGCAAAAATTTGGAGTTACGCAAAGTTAGATGGAAGAAGCAAAGCAATTCATGATAAAAAAAACAACAACACAAAAGAAAAACAAACAAACAAACAAAAAACAAAAGTTGTTCAGGAAGAGCTCTGCCAGAGCAGGGTCACATGCTGGAAAGACATCTTGAGCCAGAAGGCCTGGCTTCCCTGTGTACAGGATATGCAACTCTAGACAGTCCATTCAAACATCTGAGATTCCCTCCAATATCATTAGTAAAAAGCTTTGAGGTGACATACACAACCCCCTTTGAATTACAAACATGTGAGAAGTAGAAGGGGATATGCTGTCAAATATTCTGTAAATATAATTTTATGAAACAGACTTTATACTGGTGATTTTAAATGGATTTTAAATCAGTAGTGGTAATAGAAGAAATGACTAATGGTCTATATAGTGGATAACATGGTTGCCATTTTTTAACTTTAAATTTGAGCATCAACAAACTATCATATTCTCATACTCAATATTGCCAATAACTAAAATCATATCTCATGTCTTAGTTGAAACTTCTGTGATATAAATGGTTTTACAGTTCTAGCCACGTTAAAGCATTCAGAGAGCCATCGGCTAGCCTCATAAGGCTACAACATGGTTGCGTTTTATTTTGTTTTGCTTAGCTATGTTTGTCTACTGGCCACTACTTCAGTGTTTAAATTTGGTTCACGCTTTCCTCTTTTAATGAAGATAAAGAAGGACTCATGTCCCGATTGCCTCAGGAAGTGTTGGGTTAAAGGAAAATAAGCATTTTGGGCAGTGAAGTGATCCATCCACTCAGAATAACTGCCCCAGATGAATGGCCTTTGAAATGGGGAGTGATCCGCTTCCCATCATTAGGTCAGCCTGCAGGAGACCTTACCTCGAGTCTCTTTGTTTAATGTAATAAGGAGCCTTCTTAAGTACTTGTCAGGGGACATAATGGTGACTGAAGCACAGCTCCAACTAAGTCATAGTGGGCAGACCAAAGGCGTGAATTGTCTAGTATGCTGAGAAGCGAGGAGGTATATGCCACCATCAGCAAGTTTTTCTAGACAAAATGCTCATGAGGTTATTAAGAGTTATGGAGACCTTCCATGCTGTTTTCATATAAGCTTCAAATCAAAGAGAAAATAGATTAAAGCCAAGATAACATCGATTTATTTTATAGAACAGTACAGTGGAGGGTGGGGGGAAAGGTGGGGGATGGTTAACTTGGCTTCAGGGAACCTATCGTGCAGTCCTAAATTTTTCAATAAATCAAAGCGTGAATTTGGGGAAAAGGCTGGAATAAATAATGTTTTAAAGGCATTTTAAATTATAATGTTATATCATTCTTGATTTATATTCTTGCTAAGTAAAAAAAAAAAAAAAAAATCCACCATTGTTCATCTTTTGGCAAGTCTCATGGCTATTTCTATTCCACATCTGTCCAGAAGGTCAAAAGCTGAGTCTAAATTCAGGCATCTCCCAAAGACAAACAGCATGGGGCATATTCAACATCAGCTTATTCAGGACACACCGAAGGCAAGATCTAAAGTTTATCTTCTGACTAAGCCCTGAGTAGACTTTAAAACTGTTCTCTATTTTCAGATCTCTTTATTGAATGTTTTATGAAATCTGGAAACTGTAGAGGAGAGAAAATCGCTTTTCTTTGTCAGTCAACATGATGCCATGGCAACCAGTTGAAATCAGAAAGGTTGTCAAATCAACAATTGTTTTGTCTACACGATGCCAAATAACAACCAGTCTGATTCATTTATTATTTTCAGTACAAATTTGTTCAGTTGGTGAAGCATGTAGATACAAGCCTCTCAATAATTATACCTTTTATTTTCTTCAGAGTACAAGCCAATTTCATCTTTCACTTTCGTATTATTTCATTTTTATTCTGATTTTCCCAACAACCTCTGGACTATCAGTAGAGCAAGTAGTGTATTTGTTTTATAAATGAAGATTTTAAGTGGAATTTACATAACATAGGTATAAATATCCCGAATAATTTGCTCTATGTTCTTTGAGTGGAACTGAAGAAATTACAATGTTTTGCACATCGAATAGTAGTGTATAAATTGTGACTGGCCCAAATAAAATGTTTAGTAAATAGTATTCAATTAGAGTCTCTTATTTTCCATCATTGACAAGCACAGTCTCCTCTTTCCTGCTGGACTATTGCCCTTCCGTCCGGCATCTGTTGAACACTGCATTGTCTTGAACAGCCTAGGTGCTGGAAAAGCAGAGTTGTTTTCCATATGATACCCATGTTTCCTTGCTTTATTTCAGGGTAGAATAGCTATCCCCTCAAATATATGAACTCCTAATTCAGTTCTAATAGGCTGATTCTACCAGAACATCTTAACTAACACGGTAAAGGCACTGAGGTTTGAGAAATTAATTTGGTCAAGATCAGTTGATGGTATATGTTCTAACCAGGACATGAATCCATGTCTGTAGCACCTCCAAAGCCTAACCTTTCAAGCCCTTTTTAAAATATTATCCAGATTTTATGTCGGATCCTAAAACTCTGTCATCGCACAGCTTCCCACCACTGTTACCAGCGATTTTCTTCAGCCCTAGGGAAGGGGCAGACGCCAGGCAGAAAAGAGAGCTGCTGCTCAGCTTTAACTGTGAAATTCGTATTTTATTTTATTTTGTCCTTAAAAGACAAGTATTTGAATAATATATATATCTTTTTAAAAATCTTTTGTCTCCCATTAAAAGAGCAAGAGCTGACTCTGAATCTTTGAGCCACACGTGGAAAAGAACTGACGGCCTGACACCTATGACCTATTTATCCCCTCACTCAACAGACCTCACTGAGTGCCAACTATGCAGGGAACAAGACAACCTATGGAAATTCATGGAACATGCAATCCAGCAGATGGCTTGGATATTAGCTAAGTAATAAAGAGTGTGATGTACAGATGTGCAAGGTGCTATCACGGACATTTAATAAGGCGTGAACTTGGGCTGGGGCCCAGAGAAAGCTATTCACCCAAAGTGACAAGATATTTATGCCACAACCAGAAGTGACTATGAGTTAGCTGGAAGAGAGCAGAGTCAGACAGCTGAAAAAAAAACTATAAAATGTTTAGTTTTAGGAGTCGGCTTATCTAGACTATTGTTCTCGGTGGTTCAATTAAATGCTAATTTAGCAGTTGTTGCAAAGGTATTCTGTAGATATGGTTAGCATCCAGCATCAATCGATTTTAAGCAAAGGAGATTTTTTCTCCATAATCTGGGTAAGCCTTGTATGATCACTTGAAAGACTTTAAGAGTAAAACAGGGGTTTCCTTAAGGAAGAAGAGATTTCATTTGTAGACTAAAGCTTCAGCTCCCACCTGAGAGTTTCCAGTCTTCTTGATTCTACAAGTTTCAGGCTTAATAGCCCCACAACCATGTAAGCCAATTTCTGAAAATCAAACCCAGGCAATCCGCCTCCAGAGTCTGTACTCTTAACCACTATAAAACCACCGCTCTGTCTTGTCTCATGGACTCTGCACCTTGGGTTTACTATGTGCTCTTCTCAGCTGCTAATGTCAATAAAATTGAAGAATAAGTATTCAGTATCTATTATGTGTGAATACCATGAAGGGTAATAGGGATTCAACCTACAATAAGACTCCATCCATCCCTGCCTGCAAGAAGCCAGCATGACAATGGAAAGTCCAGGCAAATAAGCTAAAGTAGAACCAATGTACTAACAAGCCTTATGCCAGGGGCAAGAAGACGACACTACAGGAGTACACAGGAAGGGAACCTATCTTAATCCTGCCCAGAGGACATGCCATTCAAGCTGTGACTTGGAAGGGCTCCTGCACGCAAGGTGAGGTCATAGGCTCCTGACAGTGTTCAGAAGAAGGTGGCCACCAGAGAACCTCACAGCCAAAGGTGAGGGTATGTGCAAAAACCATGAAGTTTAAAGAAGTTTGGTCCATTCCAGGAACTTCAAGTAGTTCATTGTCACTGTAGAGTCAAAAAGGTAATGGTAACAGATGAATGCAGGAGGAAAGCTCTCACAAACCTTTTTTTTGTGTGTTTTCTATTTCAATTGCTGACCTTAAGAGATCCACTCAAACTCTTAATTATTCTTCATGCTCAATGGTTTAGTTTGAAGTTTTCTTGACCCATTAAATTGGATTAATCAAATCCTAGTGGCTCAGCAAAACTCACCTTAGAACCTTTTCCTAAAATGGATATATGTTGATTGATTAATTCACCTAATAAATGAATACTTTATTGCTAAGCATACCCGGCTGGGCATAATCCTCTTTAAGCAACAAAAACATCAAAATACATTCAAAATGCTATGTGTAAATATATCCAATAAAAGAGGGCTTAATCTAATACTTGAAAACTTGAATACTTGTTGTCAGTTGTTTAATCACTTCTAATTTATAGTTAGAGACCTTCATTTTCAATCTTCATTTATAAGCTCAGGACAATAAAGATGGATCACTATATTAATAAAACAGAATTATTATGTGTTATTTATACAGGACAGCAATAAAATCAGACCAAGGAGATTAAGCACTCTAGAATGCTGTAATTTATGGCAAAGTAATGTCCTACTTTGAAATCAGATTCTGGCTTAAATAATAAAGTAGGACAAATATTCAAAAACAGCAAAGGGGGAAGGGAAAATAAGAAAACCTAGCTTCACGTAGAATATTAAAAATCTTTTGACCATTTTAAAAGAGAGATCACTTGAGGAATGTGATACTAGACAAAGGAAAGTTAAAGACAGCTTATTCTCTCTCTACCTCTTAATCACTCACATTAAGTCAATGTCATTCCAAAAGCTACCTTCATAAGAGCAAGTGAGGCAAAGTGTTTCAAATGTCCTCTGGGTGCTCTCTGATGAACTATCTGGCCCTGACACTCTGAGTCGCTAGCTATGAAAACACAAAGAAAACACTTCAGCATATTTAGAGATATTCAGTTCTTAAAGAATCTCCACAATCAAAAAATGGCTTCAAAAGGAAAGCTAGTGCTAGAAGAATCCTGAAGCCTTGCTCCTGCTGCATTTATCTCAACTAAAACTATAAAGTAGGTCTTTGAAATAAAACTTGGAGAATAAATGAACAATATGATTATTGCGATATTTCTGGGCCCTGATTCTAAAAAATGCTTTACGGCTGGAATTTCTAATCTGGGGCCCACCAAGAGATGTACAGCAAGAGATCAGGTGGAAATAACAGCCAGGGATATAAATCTGATGCATCACTCTGAAGAATCAATTTTACCAAATAATTTTAAGGGAAAGTTTTGATTTTTTTTTATACTGAAGAGGTTTTGTCACACCCACATACAACCAAAATTACTTTTTGGGTGTGAGCCTAGAAAGTAGAACTTTTTATGGGCAGGAAGTGACTGTCAGATATTTTTACTTTTGTGTAATAGGAAACCCATGATATGAGCAGTACAGTTGAATGAAAGAGAATAAGTCTTCAGTGGAAGACAAAATAGATTATGGTTTTGTCTTAGCCTTCAAAATTCGTGTTTTCTTAGAGCTGGAATTTGCCATTTTTCCCCTGAGTCTCATTTTAAATTACACACACACACACACACACGCACACACACCACATCACTGGCTCACCAAAATGATGTCACAAATGTCTCATTTTTCTAAAATTTATGACCTCCATTTTCCCACATTGCAGAAGAACCAACAATTCTGGAGCTTGCCCCTATGCACAATTTTAGCATCCTATTGCTTTTGCATTTTAAAAGTTTAGTGATTTTTAAATTATTTTTAAATAATAAACAGAGATTTGAGGTGCAATAAAGAAGTTTTGGACAAAAATTCTCTCAATAACAAGTTTTCTCATCTGTAAAATGTACATAAATAGCTGCTCTGTGCTTTCATAGAGTATAATGAACATGCAGATATTTTAAATCTTTAGATCACTATATGCATGTCAAGTGTTCCCATTTTCATGTGTGATTGCATTCATTGTCTCCTATAACCTTTCCCCACATGAATAAAAATACAAAACTATAAAACCATTTGTGAATGTGCAATTAATATTTCCTAGAAACCTAAATGCAAAGAGCGTGACGGACTTGACTCATTAACAGTGACCAGCACAATGTCTGACGTGTTCAGATATTCAAAAAAAGAGGAAAATAAAATGAGTCAATGTTGAATATTGAATCTGTCAAGACCCAGTCAGGAGATATAAGCCACGCTAGTTATTTCAACAGCGTTGTACTGAAGAATTGAAAGTGTAGAAAGCAAACGATATATACAGTACCAGGGAGGTAGAATGCAAAAGTAGCTATCTTCCAAAGGGAAGAGGTTGAAATGACTTAAACTTAGAAGCCAGAGAAGAGCTAACACAGCTGACACTCAGGTTTCTGCAGTGATTTTTGGTAGTGGTTGCATACTCCAGAATGCCCTACAGCAGCAATGAACTAGAAGTTTACAAAATAACTTGAGCATATAATAAATATCACATTGGATTCTTTAATAAGTAAGATGATCACATCTATAAGAAAGTATCGTATACATTACTTAAAAATTTATGCACACAAAATGGCACTATAAAAGATAAGTACATAGCAAAGTTCTCAAAAGGTTATATTTCAAGTCCTTTGGAAAAGGTGCCTGTGGGAAGGGAGAGGAAAGGGAATGGGATTTATGGAGTGTGGAGAAAATGAAGCGAGATAAGCCCTTGTATGGACTAATGATGTGAGCAGGCCACAAACTCAAGAAAAGGATGTATTTGATTCTCTGTACATAGATTCTGATCTGTTAAGAAAAAAACATAAATTGACTTTGTAGAGTCTGTGTCATATATCCTCATACATTTCTGGTGAAGAGAAAAGTGGAAGAAATAATAATAATAATAATACCTATTACCATGTACTTTCTGATTCTTGATATGTGCCAAATAGAAACTCATCCATTCAACCAAGGCTAAGCCAACCTGGACGTCAGCTCAGCAATGGAATCCATGGTATCTGCAATATCACTGTTGGGCAGCCACAAAATGACCTGGATACCCCAGGTGCCTGGGTGCAAGCAACTCCAAATTTGAGAAACCCCCGTGTAGGTTAAGATTGTGGTGAGCCCAGAGAGAAAGAAACCAACCAAGAATTAGATGAGTTTGAAAACCAAGATTTCAAAATCTATGAAGAAAACTAATATTAAAAAGCCAATAACATTAGCAATCAAATAAAATAAACACAATAAAAACTTTAAAAGATTCTATAATGAATATGCTTAGACTCTCTCACATGATTGTTTACCAATATTTGCTCACTCTCTTGAAGAAGCATTTTAATTCTTCTCTGTATCGAACTCAGATGTGGCTGGGTGGCTTACTTTTGAAAAAAAAAAAAATCTCTTTATGAGTCTACTGCTTAAATACTTCCTATAATTCTTTCTTTCTTTCTTTTCTTTCTTTCTTTTCTTTCTTTCTTTCTTTCTTTCTTTCTTTCTTTCTTTCTTTCTTTCTCTCTTTCTTTCTCTCTTTCTTTAATCTTTCTTTCTCTTTCTATCTTTCTTTCTTCCTTTCCTTTTTCTTTCTTTTTTTTATCTATCATTTATATCTATATAGATATTTGAACTCAGATACATTTCCTATGACTGCTACACAATAATCCTGTTTTCCTTCCTTCAACAGAAACAAAACACAGTCTGCCTTACACATTATAGCTCTTTGAATATTTTAAAACAAATAACATGTATCTTCTTTGCCTTCTGTTCTACCAATCAAATATTCCCAGCCTCATAACTGTTCCTTATAAGGCATAGATGTCAAAGTCCTCACTATTGCTCTTACCTATTTCTCCAAAATGTTTAGTGTGGAAATCTTAAAGCTGAGGAATCAAACTTTACATCGTTTTCCTTCACAATCATCTAAAGAACCATTAGGAGCAAAGAATATGGTCCTGAAATCAGGACAAAGAACCTAGAGTATGATGGGGGGAAAAATTATTCTTAGTCAAAAATCAAGCTGAAGATTCCATCTCTGCCCCTCACATAATGTGTGTTTCCATGAGTAAGTGATTTGACCCTTGCGAGGTTTCCTTCTCTCAGTTTCCACATGAGAATTCAAAAGACTTCCGTGATAATTTATGGTGTAAGGAATTATGTAAATAAACTCCATGAGCGCTGCTTCAAAATGCCTGGAAATGAGAATGTATTTCAAGAAAGCATTACCAAACTTTGAATCATACATTTTGACAAAATAAATATTTAAGTGCAACTCTACCAAAAGTGTGAATTATATTCATCCAGTTGCAGAGATTATTTTTGAAAAGACATGTCTCAGCAACAGTCATTTTAATCTAGTTCACTTGGATTAACCCTCAAGATGGGTAAATAAGAAATCTCTGTTTTTATAATATTTTTCCACAATTATTCCTCCTGGTTCTGATGTTTCTGTATGAAATATTTAATTGAATAAGACTCAGTGATGGAAGGAATGCAATATTTTGTAAACCTGGATGACAGTTTGCAATTGATTACTCAATAAAAGTAATCTGGAGTTGGAAGTCAATAGCATAAAAGTGTTAGAGGCATGAAAACTTTGCTTATATAAGAAAGTTGCTGATTATTACTGGAATTGGAAAAAAATTATTATTCTAGGTACAAAAATGTCATGTAGCATCTTGATCCATCATGGTAACCTGAAAGTGATCTTTTACACTTTTTAAATCTGTATAGACATTCATGCCATGAATACATGCAGGAATGCGATAAGGCAGGGCATAAATGGGCACTGGCATTCACAGAATTCTGGGAGGAAAACACCTTTGACCAGATGTGACAACTTGTGATTGAATGAGTTAAATAGTAGTCAATGTTTTGACTTTAGAAATAGCTCATTACTGGTTCACCCGGGAAAGCAGAAAAGGATTTTAGGTTGTCAAGTCAAAGAACAATCTCAGAGCCCCAGCTTCTTAAGCGAGCAGAACCCGATCACCTCTTGAAGGAAAGGCATTTGATGACAAACGAGAGAGGGAGAATTTCTCAGTCATTAGTGCCTTCACGAACTGATCCTTTACCTTGGAAAGAACAGCAGCTGTTGCCTGCCCTTTTAGTCAGGAAAAAAAAAAAAAAAAAAGTGGACATGGCAGCCATAACAGCTGTCACTGCCAGAGAAAAGGAGAATTTGAAAAGGAATAAATAGTGTTGGCACTACAATAAAAATGTAGAGAATTAATAATGCACCAGGCAATCCCATCAAAAGCAACGGAAACAAATTAAATCAAGCCAACTATTTCAATTGACAAATAAAAGGATAGGTCTAGCTATGAATTCTTTTCTCTGTCTGATACGATTAAGGTTGCACTATATTACAGAAGGCCACTTGGTAACTGGTTAAACCATGATGCACTTGGCATTTATAAAAGAATTTTTGTCATGTTGTAATCATGCTTTTAAAGCCTGACCACACAGAGTTGAGTTCGACTTTGGTAGTACTCTGGTGCAGGCTGTCTGTGGGAAAATAGTAAAATATTTTTATTCAGCATGTAGTTAGCCATGATGTTTTTGACACTGAGGCAAGGTACTAGAACAGCTTTCCTCAATTTCAGATCGGAGAGCTATCTTGACTTAGAGCCCCATATATTTCTTTTAAAAATGCTTAACTAATTTTCTTGACATCAGTTATTCAAAGTATATTTCATGATCACATTGATCTCATAGTAGCTCTTTTTTAATTTTTATCTACCAGTTCTCTCAAGTTTTTACGTCCACTCTAATTTTTTAAATAAATTTGCAGTCTTCAGCACATGCACATTACATAGAATGCTACCTATGTTAACGTAAAAACATTGAGAAAGAAATACAAATACCCAAAACGTTTCTAAACCTGTTAGGCTTTCTGTACTGACCAATGGAATCATAAGAGTTAATTCAAGCTCTGGCAAATGAGTGTGTTATTCTTAACAAATGAGTTTAGAGAGTAGGGAATAATTTACTTAAATAAGTCTTAATGAATGTTATAGGAAAATAGAAAGAGATGCCATTATAAGATGCGTATGAACATCATTTCCACACAGACTTGTATGAATCTAATTCCGAGCCATGCTTCCTTTAATGACATCATTTTCATAAGACCTTTCACTTTAAATTGAACTACCTCCACATTTGTATTTGTCACGATGAGTCCTCTTTTTTCTGAACTTATGTAGGAAACTAAGAATGGCCACCCTAATTAGTCTACAGGGTAATATCTTTTCACTCATAAAAACAAAACAGAACAAAACTATTCATATTTTTTTTGCCTAGTTAGATAAAAATTATTTAAGTGGAAAATATGTGGTAAATTTACTGCGAAAAAAAACTTAGAAGAAAAACTTCGATTAACCAAGGCTTGCGTTCAAATTGGGAATAAACTATTATACATTGTGAGATAAAGGCAGGGAGCATTCTTAAATACATATCTTTCATTATATTATTCATTGTTTCACACTTGCTGAAAGAGAAGACAAGATTGTACAATAGCACTTATGCCTCCCAGAACATACCCATTATTTTAGCCTCAAAGCAATTAGCAATATCAGGATCGGCATGAAAGAGCAAATTCCAAAATAATTTTGCGTGTCTGTCATCGAGCGGCTGTCGCCAGTGGAGGTCAAGGCAGGCCTTCTCCAAAGACGCTGCAAAATTCGTCAGGAACGTGTCCACTCGCTGTACATTTCTAAGCATTCTCCCAGAAAATTTCTGGTTCTTGAGTGCTCCTTCTTATTTTAAATCCAAACAACATAGCTGACCTCGTTTTGAGAACGGAACTGACTTTCGATGAGGTTAAAGCTCCCTGTCTCGTCACTTACCTCCTGACATGAGCTGAGAAGATGCTCCATGTACAGCTCATTATGTGAAGCACACTTTCTTGCCGGCATTAGCCCAGCCAGGTAGAGTGGTCATTATTTCCCGAGGATAAGGGTTACTTATTGAGTCTTCTTTTTTCAAAGCTACATGTGATTATAAGAATAGAACTCCTAACAGTCTTCCTCTTACTCATTTTTTCTTTCTGTGCAAAAGGCCGTTCGTTGGTGGATAAGCAGGCTGAGGCTGAAGGTAACTTTTGTTCTTAAGAATTTTTAAGTCTAGGAGAAATTGTCGGGAAAGTTACTTCATAAAAATTGACAAAATATATTTATGATTTGCTCAGTAAAATTCCAAGATTGCTTGCATTATTAGATTTATTTTATTTGAATGCTTTTTATAGGGAGAATTTGCAAATCAAGGATTAAAATTCTACTTTAAGTGTCCTGATTATACAGTGTTAACCATAAGGGCTCTATTCTATTTTCAGTATTACCTAAGAATTAAAAAACATTGTAAACTTTTATAGAAATGTGCTTGTGTATGTATAGAATGCATACGCATGATATATAAGTTCTCGTTTCAAGTTGATTCATTTTTATTGTTGCTATTTTTTAATTCAGATCATGAAATTTGATCCAGTTTTTAAAACTAGTTCAATTTATACATTATGTCTTCTCATCTTTGCTGGTCACCAGAATGATATTTTTAATTTCCTTTAATTGATCATCATGATTCTAGTTCATCTATTTACAAATTATAATTATTTCAGGAAGGATTCAGTGAAACTGTCTACATTGCCAGGGGGAAAACTCTCAACTTGTGATTACTTTCTCTTATATTTTGAGATCATCTGAATCTTTCCTGTAGCTTTGCTTCACTGCTTTCCAGAGCAAAAGGCCAATATCCTTCCATTATCATTCACCATCCTAAATGCTTGCGTATCCTTTCTCTTTCGGGCACTTTACTAGAATTACAGAACAAACCAGCATATTCTCTGATGCTTGGCAGCGTATCACACAGGTTGGTCTAGCTTTTATGTAATACTTATAGATGTGGAGTGATCAAATAAAATATTTAGAAAAGGTTCGTTTTATAAAAGAAACTTCGATTATACCAACTTTTACCAAATAGGCCATGCACACTTTCTCAGATCCTACAGATATATCAATATATATATCTTGATTGATGGACAGATACACACATGCTGTCTAAGCTTGCTGCACATTCATAAAATTGCCTGTATTCCAGCCACTTGTTTACCTGACTATAAGGTAATCTAAGCTATTTTATGTGTGTGTGTGTGTGTGTGTGTGTGTGTGTGTGTGTGTGTGGTGTGGTGAGTGCGTGTGTGTATATCTTTTTGTTCTTGTATTGTAATTTCCTTTGGTTTATGGCTCAATAAGTAAAATGTCTCATCATTTCAATAAACTCTTAAAATTTAAATTAATAGGATAAGGATGTGCTGAGGATATTACATAGTCGATTATAGTTTCAGAGGTTGCTAAATAATATTCTGGCACTCATATCCTCTATTTCTTAATATTTTACCTTTCCTTATTTGGCTGTTACTGGCAGATAGTAGGCCAATGACATGTAACTAATAAGGAACTGAATAAACGGAATTCTCTCAAATTTCTAAAACATTACCTTATCTGTTCTCATCAATGTTGAACTAAAACCTTTCGTCATTTACCTAGAATTATATCTTAAGTTTTTTTCTTCTATGATTAGTGTATACCAGTTTCGTTTAGTTTTGATTCTCCTATTAATTCTTTATGGCATTATTAACCTCATCTAGAGTCCAATTAAGCACTTTAAACTCTTCTATTGTTCTTGAGACTTTTACTCTCACCTATTTCATCAATTTTTTCTCTTAATAAATTAACATTTTTCTCTGAATATTTAAATCAGAAACCACCATAAATCACTCATTATTACACTGACTAAAATTTAAACGATCAGTAACATAACAAGCATCAAAAAAATTAGAAAAAAAAGCAAGTCATAATTTTTCTTCCACTTATAAAGCTTTCTTTTTTAAAAAAAAAAAAAAACAGGAGAAACTTTAGTCAGCTTTTTAAAGCAATCTAGTTTAAAAATGAGCTGAGGTTAGGAGAGAAGAAAGAACATGACACCTTTTGCAGATTGACACATAGAAAGACAGACAGGCAGGAGGGTAGTGGGCACAGGGCGAGGACCCCTATGTAATATCTTTTCGTCGTGAATATGAGGTTGTCACAGATCCTGGTCAGTTCATCATTTTTTTCTTCTGCTCCATGGCCTTCTCCAGCGAGTGGATGGGCTTCAGCCCTTCCTCCAGCTCGCCTGGAAAGCCCAGGCCTCCGCTTTGTTCAGTTCCTCTTTGCTGCTGTAGCCACATCCTCTCCATCCCAGAGGAAGACAAGGTCCCTTCCTGCCTCGGAGTGGCTGCTGCCTCTCCAACTCCACTCGGTCACAATGCCCTTCTCCCTTCCAAGGGGACTGAAATTCAGTGAGTTTTCTCTTTATTCCTTTCTTAACCTCTTCCTTAGTGGTTCTTTCCCAACCAATAGTCACTTTTCAGTACTTATATTATTTAAACTTGTTTTAGTTAATTTCTCTTAGTAGCGTCTGATACTATGAACTAAATCCTTGCAGTTCGAATATTTTCTTCATTAAATTTTCTCTGACCCCACCCGCCACTCTCCTTATCTTCCTTCTACTTTGAGGACGGCTCATCAGTTTATTTGGCTGCCATCCATCCTTACAGGTTGGGCACCCCTGGATTCTGTTTGGAGAACACTTCTCTTTACATTTCACACCCCCATCCATGTGTTTTCTTCCAGTCTCACCATGTCCAGTGCAAACCCAATGTTGTAGAGTCCCCAGTACCCATGTGTCCACCTGCCTACCAGACCTGTGACTCGAGTGCCCCACAGACCTTAAAACTCATTACGTCTGTATTATCTTTCTATTATTCTTGTGACAAATTATCACAAATACAGTAGCCTAAAATACAAATTTATTCTTTTATAGTTCCGGAAGTCAGAAGTCCTACAATTTGTCAACAGGGCTGTGTTCTTTCTGGGAGGACTGATTTCCTCGCCTTTTCCAGCTTCCAGCTTTCTCTCACATCACTCCAACCTCTGCTTCTGTTGTGATATCTCCTTCTCAGAAGCCAACTCTCCCGCCTCCCTTTTCTTATGATTACATAGGGCCTACTTGGATTGTCCAGGTAATCATACCCCCCTCCCCCAGGTCCTTATTTAACTGCCTCTATGAAGTCCTTTTTGGGGATGAAGACATGGACATCTTTGGAGTCCCAGTATTCCGTCTACCATAAGCCTCTTCTTATGTCCCCCTAAGGCTCTTCTCCCTCCAGTACTTATTCTCAGTGAATGACACTGTCAAATACCGAGTCATTTGACTCAGAAACCTGCTGGAGTCATTCATGATTCTTTTCTTTACCCTCTTGTTCCACAGATTCCATCACCAAGTTCTAGTTCTATTGATTGTATATCCTAAATGTCTTTTGATCCGATCCAGCTTTCTCCATCATCACTGTTGCTTACAAAATTCAGGCCACCATCACCTCTCTGCCTATTAACAGATCTCCCTACAAATTGCCTTTCAGTATCTGTTCTTTGTGTCTAAACATAATTTTGATTCTGACAGATCACTGCCTCAAATCCATCAGTGGTTCTCCATTTCCCTCAAAATAAAAATCAAACATCAGCTTATACTATAAATATACCCTGTTTCCCTCTTAAAATTTATCTCTTGCTGTCACATCTCCATTTCCCACTTCCTTACTGAACTCGAGAATTTTATGAGCTCTCCTAGTTCATGTCACTCATGATAAAAGTTGCTCATTCTGTCTGGCACACTTTGTCCTATCTGAATCCCCGCCTCTTATTGATGACTCCTACCCATCCCACATGCCCAGCGTTGATGTCATTTACCTCTGGAATTCTTCTTCTTCTCTGAATTCAGGCTCCTTTTCACCTTGCCTTTCTTTCCGTTGCTCCTAAACTTCACCAAATCAGCATTATAAGGTAATTGCAAGTCCCTTATTTGTAACTTCCTCCATAATCTACTTTCTTTCTATGAGAAATAGGAAGAAGAAAACAATAGAGTAAAGAATAGCTGAGAGAAAACTGCAGATAAATAACTAATAAATAAAATTCAGTTATTGCTCATATTGGGATTGGAGCTGGGACGCAAAGCCAAGGGTACGAGGCTGTAAAAGCCAAACTTTTCCTTCTAAGTCAGTGTTTTCAAAATTTCAGATTTTTCATCTATCATCTAAAAGAATTTTGCTACAGTCATGTACACCCGTAGTGTTACTTACTTAATATTTTTTTTTCTGTAAACGTGTTTGTTATTTTTAATTAATAATCTTATGTCATAAGGAAGACTTACATCCTGGTCAAAAATGGAAAGTGCATATTACTCAATAAAATTGAAGTATCAGTGTAAATCCTGAGTCTAATGGCCTGAAGGTTCCTGACATTCCATTAAAATAGAAACCGTTTTCTTTCTTAAGAGGTGAAAAAAAAACGGAAATAACAAACTATGACAATTAAGCAACTTACACCAAGATTTATGCCTCTTTTTCTAAAAGACACATTAGACATCTGTTGTAGCAAGGAAAGAAAACATGTACTATTTGGGAAAAAGCTATAAAAAGCTTTCTTGATCAGAAATTACACTTTCTCACTTTTTTTAATATTGATATTAAGAAATAGAGAGTAATTGCTCCCGATGAAAACACTGGATGACTCTGTGACTCTGCTAAAATGAAACCAGAGAGATGTGATGGGATGTCCCCCAGGCATATGGATTCCGTTCCCAGGGCCTTAATAAGGCTCCTTTGCAGAACTGTGATGATGGCTATTAGCAGGGCTGTGGACTGAGTATCCACCCCATCTCTTGTTCAGAGGTTCTGCTGACCATTCAAGTCATCTCACCTTTGACCAGAGAATGAAGACAGTGCAAGTGGTAAAGCCATGTTGTTTAGCATTGTCTTAGATAGAGACAAAAGCAGATGAGAGGGAGAAATTCCAACATAAATCTTTGATGTATATCTCTTCTCTACGTCCACCTTATTGAAACTGAAAGAATAAAAGGAGAGAGTTAAACTCAAAGAGGAAAGATGAATCTAGTTTTGGAGAATCCTAAAATAATCCTAAAAATTAAATTATGTTTCTGAGAGCTGGCTCGATATTTTTACTTGTGAAGGTTTTACCCTGAGATCTGTTCAACCTTTCTCTCAAAAAAAAAATAAAAATAAAAAGTAATTATCCAGTGTCACACAAATGTAAAATCATATGAACATAAAATTTGCCAGTTCTCTTTGCTGTATTCGAGAGACTAAAAGAAAATTGCAAAGGAATATTCAACGAGACATTTCTACTTGATGTTACAGAAGGATCAAGATCAAGTTTCTTGTTGATGTGGATCTTGGTGCCATTGTTTTTGAGGGAGAGGTAGAAGATAATTCCAGAAGCAGTAAGAACAACACCTTGTGTCAGGGAGTTCATTTTAGAGAGCTTTTACAGAAATGCAATCGGGAAGGAGAGAAAAGTCTAATTTAAGATATTAGTAATTGAAAAATGAGACTGGACCATCTGAAAAGGATTTTAGAGAGTGCTGTGGTGGAAGTGAGATGGAGGATTTGAGAATGGCAGAGGGGTTTCCAGATCAGAGGCTATTTGAATGATAATGTTCCCAATGCAAACCAGGATGACAGGAAGCAGAGCAGATTTTATTTTGGATGGACGAGGTTAGGATAAATTTTTGTTAGAGTCGAAGTGCATATAGACTACTTTGTTGGATATATCCAGGAGGCAGCTGTTATATTAAGCTTGGAAATGCTCAGATCTACCGATATAGATTTGCAGATCCACACTCTATGGCAGGGGTCCCCAACCCCTGGGGCTGCAGACAGGTACACTCAGTAGTACAGCAGGAGGTGAGGGCGAGCCAAAAGGCTTCATCTGTATTTGCAGCCACTTTCCAGTGCTAGCATCACTGCTTCAGCTCTATTTCAAATCATCAGACATTAGATTCTCATAGGAGCACCAGTCTGTGATGCCAAAAGGGTTGGGGACCACTGCTCTATGGTACCTGAGATCATAGAAATAAATGAGATAACCCACAGAGGCACGGTGAGCAGGAATACACGAAGATGAAAGCAGATTCCTCGGTTAAATTCTACATGTCAGGGACACAAGGAGAAAGGAGGAGCAGCCAAAGAATAGAAAGGCAGAATCACTACAGATTCAGATGACGCTGTCAAAAACAAAATGGTAGAAACAGTTTGACTGAAAATCGGTAGCTCAGAAAAAGAGAAATAAAGCTTGATGAGGTACTGAGAAGAGAGGGAATAGGATAAGAGTGTAATATCTGTTGCACTTGATTTTCCAACCTACGGTTTTGTGGAGCTCCAGGCTTTCTCTTTTTCTTTGTATTGCAAACCTACTAAATGCTCCAGACAGAGCATCTTCCCTCCATCTTCTTCTGGGCTTCCTTCCGCTCTTTCTCGCTCTTGCCTATGTGCTACTCTCACCAGCAGTTTTTGTCCTTCTCCTCTCCTTTAACAAAAACATGTAGCCACCTCTGTCATCCACTAATAGCCTGTATGGCTCATCTACTTGTCTATTTCCCTAGAAAAAATGTAAATTCTTAGACGTAAGGATGGCATACATCTTTCTGAGTAGGGCAATACTTTGCACACTGCAGATGCTTCTAGATCACGCCTCATAGCCTCTTGATCAGAAACGAGAGAAAATGGCTGGAGGAGACTCATCTCAATTTTAATGGTATTAATGGAAGGCGAAGGAGGACTTAGGCAAACACAATTAAGAAAAATCATAGCTTATCAGTCAAGTGTGCATAGTGAAAGCGGGCTTCTAGGCAGAGAGAGAAATGACCAACTGCCTAATTCTGATTTCTATTGCAACGTTTCCTGGCTGTTTGACCACCAACTTCTGAGAATGTTCCATAATCAGTGTATTTCTTCTCTGTTCCTAATTTGTGTTTCCATGTTCTCCTTAGTTCTCTTGCTCCTGGCTTCCTGCCCTAAAATATCCCCTGGCCTGATGGAACATTGCTTAGCACATAAATCATAGCACATTTGTCCCCCAGCATGAGGACTGTGAAAAGTTTGCTCTTTGAAGGACCTCAAAGTGATCTAGAAAGATCAATGAGTCTCACTTCCAAGGAAGTGATTTTTTACCTATACTAGCTTGTTGCTAGATTTTTTTTTTTTTTAAAGATTGCCAAGCAGAGAGGCTACCAACTATTCTCAGTATAAACTTTATGCAGGACAAATAATATATGTGGTTTAATTCTATTTCTCTCAAAGGTGACCTAACAATATGTTTCAATGAAAGCATAGGGACCAAAACTTCAAGTCAGATCCAATCATCTAAAAAATTATTTGGACCTTCTTTCATGTTTCTTACAGTTTATTGGCAAAATCAGATGAAGGCTTAATTATAAAATAAGTAAGTAAATAAATAAATAAATAAATAATATCATAAAGGACAAGTTTCTAACATATTAATTTTATGGTTGCATTTATTGGATCTTTCAAAAAAATCACAGTTTTAAATTTTCTTACAGATTCCATTAACTCTAAAAACCTCAGTAAAGTGAAAAGATTTTTAAATTATTTTTCACATGTTTTCTTCCTGATGGAAAGCAATGCTCTCATTACAGCAAGAGCAATGTCAACAGGATTCTCAAACTCACCTGTCCCTTTCATTCATTTACCTTCAGGTTTCTACAATGCCAATATGAGCCCATCATTCCCTACTTAAACATTTTCAGTGGGTTCCTGTTATACACAGAATAAGCCCAAGTATTTTTACATAACCTATGAGTTTGTCTGAGTTTTTATTTTCCGACCACTAACTATGGACTTTCGGTCCTATTTCTACCAAATACCCCACCACCTGGATGAATACACCACACACACATGAAGATTTTATGCTTCATAATATAAAACCAAGTGTTCTCAAAACATACTATGCTGACTTACAAAGTCTGCCTGTACAAAGTATTCCCACTGCCCAAAAGCATTTCTATCTTCCTTCCTTGTTGTGTTCTCCTATCGCCTCCTTCCTCCTCTAAGATGGAGCTTCTACGTCCTTCCATACTCCCCCAGGAAGTGTTGAAAAAGTCCCTCCTCTTCACGATGCTCTCTGTGCTCCTGCGGCATCCTTCACATGCCTCTGTCTCAGCATTTGCCACACTGGGTTTATTCATGTATCTCTTCTACTAAGCATCAAGAGCCTTAAAAGCAGAGACAGTTTATTATAGTATTTTCATATGCCTCATGCATAAACTAACATCTGGCATATAGTACATACTCTGTACACATTTACTGAATAATGCATTTATCCACAAGAAATTTGTGTCGTTAACAGTAATAAATATTTCACACAAAGCAACGATGCTCAAATAAAGTATCAAGTAATAAAAGAACATTATTTTAAACTAATTTGGCAGGGACTGGAATTCTCTCTCTATAAAAGCTGTCGTGTATCAGAAGTCAATCCAGGGCCAGCCCAACAGGTGCAATCCTGGTTCCTGGGGAGTACTGTAAAGCATCAGTAAGTAGTAAGTACTTTTTAAAATTTTTTGGCTCTAGAGATAAATTGGTCTTAAATGCTCTGGCCTTATGGAGCTGTTTGTAATACCAGAGACCAACATTTGGGTCATCCTTTAAATAATGTCATTTATAAACATAAATATGCAACACACTAAGCTGAGAATTGCTAGATCATGTCACATTTACAGTAAACATAAAGTTTTATAGAATTTTCCTGTTTTAATAAAAAAAAATCTGTATTTCACAGTAATCTTACTCTGGCCTATACTCAGACTCTCACCTATAACAGTATCTGATTTTTATGGCTGGTTTTCTGTGGCATATCTGATGTACGACAAAGTCTTAAATGCTTGCTTAAAAAGGAATTTTAAATACAGATTATGTGACTCCTCTTTGCAACACTTTCTGCTTTATCCCTTGTTCTGCAGGGAATTTCATTAGCATGTGCCCTGCTCGTCCTCCAAGCCCTCGTTGCTTCAGACGAACATGGGTTTAATTGAGAGAAAACCAAGCTGAGACTGTGACTCAGGTGTGAAGGCTGTTTCTCTCGGCAAATTACATTCAGTGGAATGACTGAGTGTTCCTTTCGATACCCTTCCGATAGCTTTAATGCTGCATATTAATTGTTGTTCTCATTTCCTCTACTCCGTGATTGTTTTCTCCAGGATCCTATTGAGGGTGACTGATGTTCCGATAAATTTGACAGTTTCATATAGAGAAAGAAAGATTAACATGTGCTACTAAGAATGCCAGGTTACAAGATCTTAGATTAGCCTGAGTATTAACACAATATTAGTGTGATTTTGCAGACTTAAAAAAGAACAGCTGATAAGTAAAATTCAAAGTTGATCATCAGAAAGAAAGAAACTAGTATCTTAGGTATAGTTTCTAATACCTTATTTTTGTGACTTAACAGATGTGTCTTTTATCAGTTAACCCATTTGGAAAGATGATTTCTAGATTATGTTCACAGCCAGGTTAAAAAAAAAAATCAGGGGAGAATACAGATTTTAAGTTGTCTGTTCCTACCACCACCTTGCTGCTGAACTGTAAGACTCTTCAGGACAGGGTTGGTTACATCTTTCATTGCCCAGAATGTGTGTGTGTGTGTGCGCGCGCGCGCGCGCGTGTGTGTGTGTGTACACATTTATATATATATTTTTCCTTATTGAGCACTTGTTTTTATAAGTAGTCTCACATCCTTTTTGGAATCAGGCAGAACATAAAACAGGATGAAATGAAGAAAAAAGATTAATTCGACATTTTCACAGAGGAAGAAAATGAAAATTAATACATTCACTTTTGTAATTATATTTCTATTTACCTTATATTATCAGAGGGTCGTTTAACCAAAAGTTTCTGCTTTGGGCAGCTAAGAGTATATGTACAATGTCTTTGCTAAACTGGACTCCTTAGGGTGAAGCAAGTTCATTTGTGAAATCTGACCACATCTTTATTAACTAAAGGCCATAATGAAGGCTGAATTTCTTACTGAAAAAAAAAAAAAAACTATCTTGGGTATAGATGCTAATCTAAAACGTACCTCATGAATTTGCTTATTTTTTCTACTCCCTTCAGACATTAGCCAGCTAAAGCCATTAAACATACATTAATTACACCAATTAGTCCCAACTGCACATACACATACATTCAAGACTTGATTATCTGAGCTAAAAAAAGTGATTAGGTATGGCATAAATAATACAAATGAGCAAAAAATTCAAATCCCATGTACTTTGAACTAATGAATGCATTATATATTTCTGGCACAGTTCAGTTACCTTATTATGCTTTTCTTAATTTAATAATGCAATCGCCTTACATTTCCTTATTCCTCCCAAATTTATAGCAGATATTGGGAAAAGTCAGCCTGTAATATAAGGCTTTGGTCATAGTCCTCTATTTCTTTCTCAGCTTCAAATATGTCTTTTTAAAATCTAGCTGGTTATCCTCTATACATTTGCTTTAATGCTCCACCATGTCCAACACACACAAAAAGATTACTCTCATGGGTATTAGAGTAAGGATTCATTCATTCATCTCCTGTGATTATAAAAGAAGCTGGAAGACAGCCAGTCCCCACCTAAGAGTGATTCTGACTTCCATTTCCTTGGATTTGGGGGAGTTATTTAGTATTTCGACTTTACCTTCATAAAATTTGGCTAGTTTAGATCACTCTTTGTAAGACAGAGTAGTGTAATTCAGTGGTTCTCAAACTTTGGTGTGCAAAACAAAATAATTTAGAGAGCTTGTTAAAACTCATTGCCAGGCTCCCCTCTATCCAGAGTTTTTGATTTAGCAGGTCTAGGATGAGGTCCAATAATTTGCATAATTAATAAGTTTTCAGGTAATGCTGATGCTGCCGGTCTGGGGAAACTCACTTCAAAAATCACTAGTGTAATGGTTAAGAATTTAGATTTATGGATTTAAACTCAGCTCCAGCACAACTAGCTGTGTGACCTAGGGTAGTACATTTAACCTCTAGCCTCAGTTTTCTTGTCTATAACCTGAGGGCTAATAATAGCAACCTATTTCATAGAATCATTTTGGTGATTAAATAAGTTATACATTTAAAATGCTTACAACAATGCCTGATACCTTGTGGGTAGGAGTAACTGTTGGTTATTATTATTGTCGTTGCTGTTGTTATTTACAAATACAGGTGGTCCCAACTAATCAGAAATACATTAACACTAAAAAAAAAAAAAGAACAAAAATATTTTTTTTTTGAAAGTTGGCTGAGCACTGGACACTGGGAAGAAAAGAATGTTGATAGATTTATCCCTCGGAGCAACTTTAAAGAAGGAGGTTCTGTAAAAGCACTTATCAGAAAAAAATAAGACTTGAACTGAGGTCTGAAGGACGGACAGTGTAGGTAGGAGTATAGTTGGAGTCCATAAACATGGCAAGTTAAATCAACAGACATTTCTCAGTTTCTGAAATAAACAGATGATAGGTAGATCGATGGGTAGATTGATTGATTGACAGATAAATAAATAGATTAATTAATAATTATGTATAATATATTAAAAATAACGATGCAATCAATATGCTGAGAACCATTTAGAATTCAAACACATGCTAAATACATACCATTGACAAAAAAATAAAAATGTTTACTAAATGTCTATTTACTTAAAAAAGACTCTGTCATGTTTAAAATGAAAACTAAAAATATATTTAAAAGTCGACTCTATCTTAAATTATTTCTCAAATTAAAACAACTTCTATGATTTGGTCAGTAATAATTGCTTTCGAAGTATTTCTCCCAAGAGATATCAAAATGTTACTTCTAAAAAGAATTATTGAATTAAACCATAAATGGAAAAATAGAAAAAAAAACCCTAGAAACTCAAAATAAAGTTATGCAACCATGGTTTTGAATCTCAGAGTCATAATAACTATATGTCTTCAGGCAAGTTATTAGACTTCTCTGAACCTCTGGTTCTTCATCAGAAAATGGAAGTTTTGAGAATTAAACATAAATAAAACAAAAGAACTAATCATAATTCCTGGTGCTTGATAATATCGATTTTTACTTCAAAACAATTCAGCTGCTACAAAAAAGATGCATACATACATGTGCTCATATATGTCAGGTTTTATGTGCATTTAATTCTCATAGCCACCTTAAAGGTAAGATACTATCATCATCCCTGTTTTATAGATAACACTAAGTCATGTATATGTAGAGTAACTTATTCAAAGTCACACAGCTCATAAGTAGAAGAACTGGGATTCAAACCCAGGCAGTTTTGTACTCAGTCCCTGAGCTACACTTGGAGCAAGATGGCCAAAATTCACTAGTAAATGAAGTGAGCAGGTCACCGAGCAGCAAATATGCTAATGGTTCCATTTTTGTAAATGTAATATAGAGCTACAAAGAAAGAATGAGTGGAACAAAATCAAAAGTTAAGGAAGAAAATGAGGCAATCTAAAACTCTCTGGCACATCCCCAACTAATTACAAAAAGCATTAAATTGTGTTTGGGAGACACAACCTTCCAAAATTCCTCTGAAGCGTTTGGCTCTCTCTCAAATGCCCCTTCAGCTGTAAGAGAAGATCATTTCTTATCCTCTCTGCTGGTCCACTTGATTGCATGTCAGCTCTATTAGAAAGTTGCTTCTCACTACGCCAAGTTGAGTATTAGCCACTTAGATCTCAAGCACCAGACACATGACCATTGTAGGGTTTTAAAGCTTCTGCTTTTAACTCTAGGCAGACTTAGAGCTTGACTATGGCCGAAATACAGCGTTAGAATTCGAAGTTTAACTTAACCGAGTCCACCATTTTTTAGGGTTCTTTACTTTTCACTACCTGCTTTTAATTCTGTAAGGGGAAACCTATGGAGAATGGAACAAATCAAGTGCCTCCAAATAAGTGTGGGGGAATAGGAGAGAGATCTTTGCAATACATGATTTCTCTCCAGCAGTATGTTGGCATGAACTAAAAGATAACAGTGTCAAGATCAGCCTGTAGCTCCAGGGGTCCTTTCCCAAGATGGCCAGCCCAGGATAATTACCCTCAGACAGGAAAATTACCTATTTTGTCCCTCAGGCATAGAGACAAAATAAATCAAAGCGGTTGCAAGGCTTGAGTTTGTCAGGCTGCTGCTTTTCCGTTTTCAGTGTTTCATGATTCTCTGAGTGATTTATTTGTCTGTGTATATTTTGAAAGTAATTCATTAATGTTAGAGAAAGGCCGGGACTTGATCTTTAGTGGGAGAGGGTTTTGGAGTAGAGAGGACTATTTTGTTAACATATTCAGTCTTTCCTCTCTGCCTTCCCAAGAATATTACATCTACTTTCATTATATTCTAACCTGAATTTCTTAGATATGGGGGTCATTGAGATGTTATGAAATGTTTTCCTACAATCCCCCAGTGTAGTTTGAGACCCATATATGAGAGAAATGCTGGCATGGCATCAGGCTTAATTTTTTATAAGTTATTGTGTATCTTGCAAAACTTCAAAAAAATGTGAAAATAAAGGCAGAGAACTATCTAAAGGGGCTAACGGGCTAAGAAAATGGCTAGAAAGGTAATCTTTAGGATTTTGTGCCTGCTCCTGACATCTCATTTACTCTGAGACGAACTGCTTCATCCCTGTTGTTCCAGAATCTTCTACATACTGGGAACAAAATGAAACTAATAATATTGAAATTTAAATTCTGGAACTGCAACAGACAACGGAGCTAATCTGTGAACTCTGCCTTCCGTATAGAAAAGAAACACTGTAAACCTCTGGCTTTTGCAAAGCCCCGTGGTGGTGGAGTACTAGGATCCAGGTGTCTGGACTCCCCGCCTGGGGCACTTTCTGCCACCCTATGCCCACCATGGGCCAAGGCCATGGGAAACTTACAGCGACAAATAATACATCTAGTTTGTTTTTTTAATGGGGCTATTTATTTCATATTTCTGTGCTTCTAGTTCCTGAAGTAGAAAATGAAGGGTCTAAAAAGTGACAGTGATGTTGTGAATTCCTTATACAAATATTTTTCAGATCCACCGACCATTCAGAAAAAGAAACAAACAAAGCATTAACAGGCAAAGGCATGTGACAGCTGAAGTGAAATCCCAGTTGGGAAGTCCAATAATGTAACCTACAGCCAGCTAGTGAAATAGTAAAGAAACCTCCATCCGGAAACGCGTGTCTACCCTGCAAGAGGCTCCATAAGATGAGAGAGTGACAGGGACCTAAGTCAGCACATGGCACTTTGTAGAGATCACAAGGTGGCTGAGCACCTTAAGTCCTGAGTAAAGAAACCTCTGTATCCTTTCTTAATGTCACATTTAGTAAGCACAAAGGACCAGAAAATTATTTTTATTCGTGATCTATTAATATGTTATACAAATACTCCACATGACACAGACTGCGACATGCTGGGCGGACGCCTCCTCAGAGAAGACCCCGTGCCCATCCCTCAGCCCTTTGCTCAGATCAGGGCCACCTTCCCAGCCCCAGATGCCTGCTTTCCTGATGCTGGTCTCTGGTTCTCGCGCAGCGCCCACCGTGGGGCCTCAGGGATGAGGGCTGTGCCCTAAACCGCTTCTCTCTTTGTGGAATGGGGAGGAAATTAGAGGCAGAAAGCAGGAGGCAGAGGAGCACCAGGTAACGAGAGGCAAAGTTGCTGCCCAGAACCGGTCCTTACTCTGGCAAGAAAGGGCTGGATAAGCAATGGCACCAGTACAAAAGGCGTAAATAAAGCAGAGCCCTCCCTAGGCAAAACAGTCTGTGGGGTCGCCCTGCAAAGAGAGCTGCTTATTGATACTCCGGTGGGGACCCTGAGGGTGCCACCAGCCCACCCGCCACCGTGGGCAGTTGAACCTTGACACATCTCATCACTTCAATGTCCTCTCTCTTCTCGTCTCTTGACATAAAGCTGTCAGAGTTTCTCAGGAGAATCAGCTTCTCCTTTTACTAGGTTTCCTCAGCTCTTTGTTTATATCTGTATTTTATATGCGTAATTATATAAATATGTTATATAAAATACATAAGTAAAATTATAAATTGATATGCTATGTATTTATATAAATATATAAAATTATATACAAATATAAATTATCTATCTACATATCCTTGTTGTAGAGCAGCAATTTGCATGTCTGTCATCCCGGCCAGAATGAAACTGCTGTACAATAGAACTTCTACATAATTATTCACAGTTTCATCTTTAGAACACGGCACACAGTAGGAGCTCAATAAATGGTTCTCCAGTGAACACATGAATGAAAAATGGAGGAATGACTAAAGCACGTCTTCTTAATCAACTGGCAAAACTCCAAATTTGTGCTTTTCACCCTTCAGGTTCAAGGGCGCTAAATGTGGCGACAATTTCTTAATATCCCCCTTGCCGATCCCATCCCTAACTTTCACTCTTCTAACTGATATCACTTTAAAATGTTTTAAAGAGAAAAAAAAATTGTATAAAAGGAAGGGGAAATGGCTTCATTGCAAATACTTTAGTAAAGGTAGCTATGAGAAGTCAAAGGGAAACTGACCCCCACAGTACATAGGCAGACAGCTGGGGTGTATTGCTAGAGTCATCTCTTTTCTGAGAATGGACACACTTTGCTCTTTACCACCGAGGACAAGTAAGATGGAGAGAACAAAAAGTGAGGCCAAAATGGTTAAGTGACAAGATTCATGAAATTCATAAAACCGATGGAGGCCTGTCAGGTGCACCATGGGGCTGTGACGTGAAAGTAGGCATTTATTCTCTCTTTGAGGACTCAGTTATTTAGCAATTAAAGAAAGGAAAAAAGAAAATCTAAAAGGATTTTTCCTTTACATTATTTCTCTCTGCAACCTCACTCAGTTTATTCAAGGCTTGGAGTAGGTAAATTCTCATTTAGTTTTCTTTCTCTGTATACTGCGGGCTTTGGGATGTTTCTGGGAACAAGTTCTCTCTGTTCAAATTTGAGCCTCTTCGTGTGGCTTTCCCTCTCTAGACTGAGTGAGTCACTTTGGTAAACTGGCATGAAATCTCAGCCTCATGTCTTCGTTGTATTTAATTGCTCTTGGTTCAACCCATTTGGAGGGATGAGGGCATATTCCTCAGTATCAACCAGGAGGAGCTTCCTAGATCCTCCCCATCCAGTGTCTAATGCTGGACTCTTGATCAATTCAGTAAATTCTCCATCCTAGTCTCTGCATTTAGGCCAAGGCAATAGCAGCAGTGTTAGAATATACTGATGAGCTCGTTCCTGCCAGCGAGAAGAGAGTGACATTGCTTGCTTTGGAAAGGTAGGTAAATCAACTTCACACAACGTACCATCAGTTTAATGAGTCTATATTTGTTGAGCACTAATTATGGGCCAGGCATTGCACCGAGTGATTTACAAACATTATTTCATTAAACTATCAGTACAGTTTTATGAAGTAGGTACTTTTATTATTCCCAGCTTACAAATGATGTAACTAAGATTTAGAGAGGTTATGTAACATGCTCAAGGTCACAAAGCTAGGAAGCGGATGAGCAAAGATTATGATCCATGTCTGTCTGGCTCCCAAAGTCTGTCCTTTAATTAATATACTATAATACCTCACATCTTAGTGCATGAAAATGGATAAAGCTCTAAATAAATAATAGTCAATTTTAAAAACATGAGAAAGGTACTTTATAATATAGTGATCGAAGACTTAAAAGAACTCCGAAATCGCAAGAGCAGAAATAGATGAGCAATATAGTATTAGTAATTCTGTGAGTTTTCCTTGAGGACCCCCTGTGAGGACATCTTCACGGGAATATGGAATGGGATAATAGTCAAGTCCATCAAAACTCAATGAAGGTAACTAACACTCAAGTTAGTTATGCAGTAACGGCTCTTCTGCAGAGTACCTAACACACTCACTATGTTTTCCTGCCTCTACTTGCTTGGTTTCCCAGCTCCCATCCACCCAATATTTAATGACATCTGGGAATTCAGGAAGCCTCTCCTTCCAGTCTTGTTAGCACCATATGTCATCCATCCCTTCCACTGACTCTTCTGGCATCTGGCATCTCTCAGTAACTCTACTCTGCATCTCCTACCTCTGCATCGCTTTACCTCTGAACATGGCCTTTCTGCCCTTGCATTCCCCTTCTACTCTTTATTCAAATGCCCATTCCTCCTGTTAGCACTTTCTGTTGAATAAGAGTCTCTGAAATTCATTGAGAAGAGGACCTGTTTTATAAAAATAGCATTAAATTGCAATATTCTAGGTCTGCAGTCAAAAAATTTCTTAAGCATTCTACCATAGACACTCCATTATGATTATGGCATTAAGTTGAAAATTCCATGTCATTTGTCCAGCAGAGCACAAAATTATTATCAATTAGATATACACCACCACAAGCTCAGAGATGTTATGTATGGTGTTTAAGAGTATAGGCTCTGGAAGCAGACTAAATTTAAATGCAGGCTCCACTGCTTATAGCCATGTGACCTTGAGAAAACTGCCTCAGTTTCCTCATATGTAAAATGGGGATAATTACATCAACTAGTTCATAGGGTTGTTATGAATATAAAATAAATTAATGCATGGAAAACATTTATAAGAGTAGCTGGTATATGGTAAGTACTCAAAGATGATACAATGATTGTAATGTCTTCAGAATCTCAACAGACCTGCTCTAATAAACCAAAGAAGTGATTTTATATATATTTTTTCAGGCTGATTAAACAAACTTATATCTAAATAATAAGTGGATATGTGTTTGAGATTTATTCTCGGTCTATGCAGTATCCCTGATCTTGTATAAGCAAAGCAACAACATAGGAGTACTTTTCTGCGAGTACCTGCCCAAGAATAAGAGAAAAAAATAGAACCTATCTATTTTAAGATTTTGTCATGGTAGGAGAAACATGGTGTTTGATATCAGAAGAACTAGCTTCTATCTCCAATAGCCTGATTTATGAGTTTCAAGAACTTCCGACCCTTTTTTGTTTTTAATTTCAAAAATAATACTGCAAACCAAAGTGATGTCTCAAACGTGTCAATAAAATGAAGTAAAATAATGAAAACATTATCAATTATAAATCACTATCTATTTCTAGTGGTTGCTGTTTTGTTTTCCAGAAAGCATCTTAGAGCTTCAATGAGCATTACACTTGCTGAGCACAGCTTTGTGCTGAGCAATCTGATATGTGCTAGAAGTTTCTGTCCCTGTGCTGTGATTCTTATACGAGTCCAGCACACAAATACTATTACCTCTGTTTTATAGGTGGGAAAACCATGGCTCAGAAAGATGTGGAATGCTCAAAGGTACATACTTGTTAAATGACACTGAGATTTTAACACAATTTTTCAGTTTCCAAAGTCCAGCTAATTCTTTCAGCCGATTAAAAGCAGCCTCTTTATTGTTTCACTTTACTGGTACAATTGACTGGATATAGGGATAAAACACAGTAATGTCCTTCACAGAATGTATAATCTGCTCAAAAATAGTAAGTACATATATTTAATAATTAGAAAATAACACGCGATCCCGTGACAGAATATGTATTTATCATATATGACTCAAGCTACTATAACAAATAAACTTTAAAAACGAGGGATTTAACACCAAACAAATTTATTTCTCATACATTTAACAACATAATGTGGGGTTTCCAGGCAGCGAGTATCCTTCCCATGATCATTCACTGACCCAGGTTCCTTCTCCTTGGGCCTTGGAGTCTTCTGCTTTCAGCTAGCAGAAGGAGAAAGAAAAAGACACCACCTGGCTTCTTAAGAAAGTTTCAGCCCAGAAGTAACACTTCTCTCACTCATATTCTATTGGTGCTACCTAGTCACATGATCACATCAGCTGCAACACAAGCTGGAAAATGTAGTGCTTCTATAGGCAGCCAACCCAGCCACAACTCTACACTATTAGAGAGGATACAAAAGTCAGCCATAGCTGTCAGAGTATGCCATATATAATGAGTGATAGAAGTTTGTAATTTCCTAAAGGAAAACTCTGAGACCAGTTGGGTTTTAGAATTCAGAAATTTTCAGATTTTAGGGAGATAATCCAGTCCCTGTACTATATTATACTTAATGCCTACATAGGAGCCCAGAGATCATTTCTATAATTAAACACAGCAGTATTTCTGTAGTGAAACAAATTAACGTTCACACTAAAGTGTGATAAATAAAAATATAAAACGTCTCCCATCAGTTGAAGTCAGAGTCTGCCACCAAAGAGGCTTTCCAAAAACATACGACACATGGATTAACTTTTAGATTTCCAAATTGCAGATGAGGAATTGTGAACTCGCATCAGGTCTATGGATCGGAGTCATAGAAATGGGAGCAAAGGACTTCGGTGGGTGTTACTAGGGGCATATGGAAGTGCTCGCCGCCCCCCTCGTCCCCCCAACTCTCTCCCCCCAATGAAAGGAGGTAGAATCTGACTAGCCAATCACCGTGTGCTTCAGCTCCTTAACAAGTTAAATGTTTTGATCTTTTTGTATTTTTAAAAGCAAAGAGTTATTAGGTCAAGTGATAGAACAAGTGCTTAACTATTTGTTATGCGCACAGAGCAGCTGCAGTAGGCATTTTCTCTCCATTTACAACACCAAGTAGATGAACTGATGGCTTTGAAACCGATAATCAAAATGGCCTTCCCACTAAACTCTAGTCATCACCAACAGACACTTTAAATGAGTCATAAACCTTTCAACTCAGTAGCAGAGCAGCTATGTTTAGCTTTGTGATATAGCCATTTCATTTTTGACTCTTTTTCTTTACATTAAAAATAAGAGATAATTTATGGGTTTCATTTGCGCTCTTTTTAAACTGCTTTTAAACCCAGGCAACCCCACACTATCTCTTTGACCCAGGACATTTCTCAAGCCCAACTTTTCGATCCAGGAGCCAAGTGCAGATGATCGTATCCAGGCACATTACATGGCTATGAATTAATCATTATGAGCTTTAATCTTACTGGTTCAAGTCTGATAATAGCAAAATCTGGAGATGTGACCTTGATGTTAATTTTTTTAATTATATAATTTTCTTTCAAATATAGGTCAGTTAACTTTCTCATGACTTTAGCTATGTTATCCAATCTCCAGGGCTCTAACAAAGGCACTAACCTCAGGCAATTTGGAAAGACTTTGTTGCATGATAATGAGAAGTCAAATACTACATGCAGAAACCTGATATTTATTTAAATAGCATCATGAATTTAAAAAAAAAACTGATAGATTGTAGTATTCATCTCATGAAAACAAACTAGTTGAAAGTGCTATAAAACCTAAAAATAATGCATTTTAATTTTCCTCACAGCTTGAAGCAAAATCGAATGTTTTAAAATTAAAACCATATAGGGCATTGACTGGTGTGTCTTAATTCAAATAACAGGCTGTATATGATATAGTATTTCATATTAAATCCAAGACATTAGCTCAAATACTTTTATTGGTATAAGAAACAGATTATGACAACTTATATGATTCCTCCCCACCTCAATTGTTACCAAACTATTAGAGGAGTGACAATATCTCAGATATATAAGATCTGCTTCTGTGACTAGTAGTGTGAAGAGTCTTGAATGGATCTGCAATAGATATAAAATACAGGTCAGCCCAAAGATGGCTGTCCTGGGTCAGAAGACGCTTTACAATAATAACTCTGACCATATGGTTGACTTGAAGCAGGTTACCTCTCCCTTCACTGGCAAATTAAAGAGACTGGACTTACTGATATCAAGAGCCCATTTCAGCTCCTGCACTCTATAGTTTCAAATAATATTATTTCAGGAATGGAGATTAATTTTACGAGAAGTGGTTTGTACAGAATTCTCTGGCTTCCAGCTCAAGTTACACATGTGACAGGAACTCTTTCCTTCCTGAGCATCTTCATTGTTGTAGAAATATTGCACAAATCAGACCGGTGAGAAACCAAGCACCACTCAGAGAGCTAGAGAGCTCAGGTTTATTATGCCAGCAGTCTCAGAAGAGTTTTAGCTCTCTGAAAATCTGGACCCAGAGCTCAGGGGCAATCTTGCTTTTAAAGAGCTTATCCCCTGCTATTACAGTTGGCATGGGCTGATTGGTTGGTTTATCCTCAAGTGGTTACAGACCATGGGATTTGCTATGGACTACGGGCAGTTACACAGCATGAGATTTTCAGACAGGAACTTAGACAATACATCTGTTATCTAGACAGAACAATCAGAGGGGAAGGTGAGTCTTCAGTTGATCTTGAGATCACTCTGCCCTTCGGCCTATGCAGCAAGCATGTCTACAGAAGCAGAACAAAGAGTTGATTACAAGGTTAGCCATTTGAGTGGGAAATTCCTCTTCATCATCGCTGCTATTATGTTCTGGTTTTTCTGGTTCCTGGTTCATCCATACCCATTGCACATGTGTCAAAGTTGCATGAGATGATTAAGCAGACAAGGAAAACCTTATTCAAGACTATTGTAGCAGAGGTGAGAGACTGAACTCAACTCCGCTGAAATAAAAGGCAGGAGGACTTGTAAGTACCAAGATAAGCTAATAGAAAAGTCCTGGAGGTTGATCAAGGTGATTAGACTATCTGTGTTTGCTAGTTGATGCTTCTCAAAGTTAGGCTCCTACCCTTCCACAGATATTAGGAGTTAGGGACCAGAACTTTCTTGAGAATTACATTTTAAAGGGATGGCTTCCAGGTTCTTGAGAAAGTCTTTCCTGGGCTGTATAAGATTTGCATCTGAAAGAGGCAGAGAAAGAATTTATAATCTCAAAATTTCTAAGTAAGTTTTGGAAGAAAAGAGAATTCAAGGATCTGCAGTAAGGAAGAAACCAGCCTAAAATTTAGTCAAGACAAGAGGAAAATTAAAGCCACCTTGATGATGTGTCCTTGTAAATAAACTGAACACTGGAGGTCAAAGGAGGCCGGAGACTCCCCAGAGGCCAATAAGATCTGGAAATGAGCACTGCTAATGTTGAAATGCTCACAGATATGACCGGACACTTGATTTAAGTTCTTTATAGGCACCTTATCTACTGCCATTTCTCAAGTGCCCAGCAACTGCCTGTGTGTTGCTAATATATTTGTATTAGCATATATATTATTTTATATAATTATATATTTATATAAAATATATAAAAACTACAGACATAAACAAAGAACTGCGGAAGCCCAGAAGAAGGGGCAATTAATTCTCATGAGCTCTGACAGCTTTATGACAAGAGAAGGGAAAAGGGAGGACGTTGAAATGATGCTGTATGTCGGGGTCCAACGGCCCTGCAGTGGCGAGTGGGCTAATGGCAGCCTCAGAGTCACCCTTGGAGCAATCAGAACAAATCCCTACAGAACCTGGTCTCCTATTCTCTCTCCATTTTTCTTCCAGCCACATTGACCACCTTTTTGCTTCTCAAACACACCAAAAGCACTCTTACCTCAGGGCCTTTGCACATGTCCCATTGACTCAGAATGCTCTTCCTTCAGATAGCCACATGGCTCTTCCCCTTACCTCCATCATTTCTTTATTCAACTATCGTTTTCTTGGTGAGGTCCTTTTTGGTCATTGCATCTACAGTTAGTAACCCTTAACTCCTCCCTTATAATTCCCCTTCTCCATTTTTTTTCTCCCTTTTCTCAGGTATTACTTTGTATTTTACTCATCTTTATATTTCCTGTCACTTCTACTAGAATGCATACTCTGTGTGTCTGTTTGGTTAACTGCTGTGCCCCCAGAGCTTAGAAACATATTAAGCACATTACGGATGCTCGAATATTTCTTTACTCAAGTAACAGGATAACTGAATACACATGCTAAGTCAAAAGAACAAATGGTATACATAGCATAGTATATAAATACAGTATATTATATAACATGAATTATATACTGCCATAGGTCTAAATGGCATTGAAACAAAATGTGTTGACCTGGAAAATTAATTTAAACCAAAGAACCATAATTCCACATGTATTCCATACATTGGTTTATGCATATCAAACCAAAAGGCATTTTCTGGTATTATGTCATTTTTTTCTTCATAGGTCTGATCAATTTGTTCTTTTTAAAAATTCATAACTTGTGTTAAAAAATGGGAAGCATATTACTACTCCTCTGCATTTTTGCAGAATTTTAAATAATAAATCAGGGAGATGATTGGTAAAATATCCCTTGAAGGATCTGAAAACACTCACTATGCGATTACTGATTTTTCCCTCTTTCAAAAAAATAATAAATTTAATAAAATTTGGCTGTTATATACCATTCTTAAGAAAGTTATACTAGCCTGTGTCTGTCCATAAAATAAGTTATACATATGCAGATAACATTTTCGAAATTCAGAGAAAAACTCTCTTTGTTCTGAAAGTGCCCTTGTTTGCTATTTAGTAAACAAAGAAGGAACTCCTGGTTAAAGCTCACTCAGATGTTGTTATGAAGATGTGATGAGTTGTCATTATGGTCTATTATTTATGTTCCAGAAGAGATAAAATTAGAACACCTTTGTGCCAATTCTGAAGCCGTCTCATCACGCACACAGAGCTTGGCTGAGGTTGTGAACACTCCGTATCCACTCTCTACCCTCAAGAGAACTCTGCCACTGAGGAAACTGGAACTGCTCAGACACATAAAGAAAATCTCATCTCTGGCAGAGTGCTGAAAATCCAGTTGATATCTGGAGATGCTTAACATTTCCCTAGACAGAAAATGAATACTCGGTACACTAATCTTTTAATTGGCTTCTTTCTTTAGTGTCCTATAACATCCAGCTTTTGTTTTAACAAGGAATCAGAGCAAAGCCTTGTCTGGAGAAGGAAGTCATCTCTAATGTGGGCAGTTCTAAAATAATACAAAATCGCATCATAATTATCAGTCATATTACACTGCATTGTAATTATTTGGTTACCTACTTGTTTCTCCACTAGCCCGTGGCCACCTCAAAAAAGAAGAATTTTGTCCTAATGTATCTCCATGTTATGTTTGATATAATATTTAGTACATGGATGGCAGGCACATAGTAAACATTTCTTAAAAGGATACCCAAAAGTGAAACTCAACTGTACATGATAGCAAGCTAGGAAAATAAATGGCTCATGCATTGAGTTACAAAATCCATAATCCAAATTTTCTCTAAAATCAAGCTAAAAATCTGATAAGTAACATTTTCATATCTTCTGTTAGGACTTTTTAATAAAGTACCCAAGTATAGGTTTGAAGAAAAAGTGACTTAACTGCAATTTGTAAAGAAAACTCCTGTAAAGTTTGGTTCACAACAAGCTCAAAATGAGCCAGTGTGAAATAGCCTCTCGGGGACATAATGAAGGAAAGTGGCTGAACCCCAAGTACTACTCATCCAGAGCCTGCACCCTGAGCCACAAGAAGCATGACCTCTTCTCCCATTTCAACACGGAAAGAACATTTTCAGCTCTACGGAGGAAGAAACTTGCTATTGAAAAGATTTAGCCTTGACCTAGAAGCTAAGGGCAAAGAATACACAGAGGAATTGCAAAAAATGTCCCACAGGGAAGCAAAAATAGTGAGGGAGACAGAGATGTAACAAATTAAACATAGAAACAAGAACCCTCTAGTCAGAAAGTAAGGGCCTCCTGATGAAGCTAGAATCTCTCTTGACAAGCAGTCTGAAACCTGCCATGAGATTTCAGCATTAGAAGGTGGCCGTGTGAAGACTAAAAGAATTAAAGATTAATTACAAAAAATTATAGAGAGATGGACAAGCAAATGATGATGTGGAACAAGCAAAATGATTTTCTGTCAAATTTCTGCAAGAGTTTGAACTCGACTTGAATTAAATCATTAAAAGAAACACCTTCCTGGAAAGAAAACTTGCTGTTGGAGGAGATTCTCACCAAATCCGTTCAGCCAATGAAAGATGAAGTTAAGGATTTGTGACAAAAATTGGCAGCGAATGGAAGCAAGAGAAGCTCAGCACTCCCATACCCGTTAGTGGAAGCTAAGACGTCGGATGTAGCCATCCAAATACAAAGCAGTGACTCCATAGAGTTCCCCGAGGAGAGCCTGGCTCTGGTCTAAACGTACCGATCAAACAGGTGTGCTCTGGCGCCTCATCAAACCCCTACTCCCACCCCTCACCCCCTAGGCCTGAGGCCTTGTGTCTTCACACAATCTCACAGTGAACTCGCTGCTGTAAATAGGGCATCCTGTCAGAACTTCGTGTCTGAGTAGTCTACAAATTGGGCATTCTGATGACGCAGCGGGACAGAAATGGCAATGACCAATAGCCAGTAGTATCCATGTGCTTTTGAGCTGTAACGTGTTAGGCAATACTTGGACTTTGGGATGTTGCCTTTAATGCTCACCATTAGTGCCATTACCACAGATATCGTCAAGATACTGTTTTTAATAAAACCAGATAGCTTCTGATTGGTTTGCCCATCGAATTGGTTCATGTATGTCCCTTATATTAGTAGCACTCTTAATAAGTTGGAGTTGCAGACTGTCATCCATGCCTACTATGCTTTATGACACATTCAGGATTAACATTTTAAACTATTTCCAGAATTTGAATGGCAATCAAATAAATATATATATATATATATATATATATATTTTTTTTTTTTACTAGTAGCAAGCTGCCTCAATGCCTTGCCAGAAACCGATTAAACTGCCTCTTATTGGGTTATTGGAGATGTGCTAACATCTGACTTCTGGGAGGTTGAAGGTAAAATTCATTTTGACCGAGGCCAGTGAAAGATCTTTTATTCTTTAGGTGCTTCCTGACCATTAGACTCTCTTTGTGTGTCTGACTCTCCTGTGTGGAGCCGACCTCATTTTCTGGCCTCAAGAGGGTCCTCTCTCAGGGCAGACTGGCCTTAGAAACATAGCTTCTGATAATAGGGCTTTATTCAAAACCTTATTGAACTGAGAGGGACATCTTTGAAAGGAGATTCACATAGGAAGTTTGTTGCTAAAAGCTTATTCTTCAAAGAACTGAAATAATACAAGATATTAAATCATCTACAGTGTGTACACTCATCATTGCTTGTCGTGAATGGAAGGCAGTCTCACCTTTTTAGACTGGAGTAAAAGAACCCACTAATTTTGGCGGCATTATTCTCAGCTTAATAGCTTTCCTTTTGTTACTATGTTATTTTCTAGGGTAAAAAAAAGCAAATGTATCTTCGAGTTGGAAATATAATTTTAATGTACTACTAAAATTCAGTAGATGAAATAAGTCAAAGTACTGGCTTCTTAACCTAAGAAATTTTCTTAATCTGAATAAAAAAGACAGGCTTTTATTTTTCAGCAAAAAAAGTCAGAGAATGTAATGTTCAAATTGTTTCTAGCCAAATAAGCCCATCATGATGTTTAATACTATAATATACACTTATATATCTAGGTTGTCTCTCATGCTGGTAAAAAATTGTTTGGGCTTCTGTTTGTTTTTATTTAACTAAGTCACTAAAAATGAAAAATAAAATATATTTTTAATTTTTTTTTCCATTCAAGTAGGCTTTCAGTAACATATTTTGGAGAAGTTTAGGTATTGCTAAAGGTGTTTTAACATTTGATCATTTAGTTGAGTCTTCTAAGCTTCCACTATAGATGGTAACTGCTGTATGTGTCCTCCAAGGTGGGGGCAGGGTTCCTTCCACTGCAGCCAAGGCAGGGAGGGGTGTAGGTGGCCATGGGGACAGAGGCCCACTACTGAAGCTGACCCCACTGTCTCTTTTCTACGTAAGCCAAGCATCGTTCCATCCTGTGCTTGACTGTGTTGTGTTTTCCTTGGGGACTCTGATATCAAGATGCAATGAGCAAAAGAGTAAACTTCTATTTCTGGGGGTTGCCAGAGTGATTCTCTTCCCTAACCTCCATGGAGTTAGAGTCCTCTCCTAGGGCTGATAACTCCTTTATTTTACCAGCATGGTGAAATCCATTAAGTGATTTTCAAATTATAAGCCAACCAGTTCTTTGATAAATTTCATTTGGTCACGATGTATTATTATACTTATTAGATATTGCTGGATTTATTTTTCTTATAATTTGTAAAAATTTGGGGAAAGTTTATAAATCTGATTTATTTCTTAGATATATAGCTATTCATATTTTAGTTCTTCTTGGGCCAACTTTCATAATATGTATTTTCAAGGAATTTATCTACTTTATCTAAGTGCCAAATTTATTGACATATTATTCATATCATCATAATACTCCTTCAACCTTCTATTGTTTGCAGAATCTGTAGTGCTATCCATTTGTTGTTATTGACATTGGTAATTTTTATCATTTTCTTTTTTCCTGTTCAGTTTTGCTTGAGTGTTTTCAATTTTATTGGTATTGTCAAAGAAAAACCTTTTGATTTTATCTATCCTATTTTTCTTTCATTACCTTCTACTTTTATTATTTATTGCCTCTTATTTCCTTCTACTTTTTAATTTTTATTGTGTTTATTCATATTATTTTATTATTATCTTCTACTTAATTTAGGTTTAGCTTTTTTTTCTTTTTGTATCATTTATAAAAGAAGGTTAAGTAATTTATTTTAGACAAATGTTCTTCTTTTCTAAAAGTTGAAATTTATTATCTAAAAATTCTGGAGATCAAAAGCCTGAAATAAGTCTTATAGAGTTGAAGTCAAGGTGTTGGTAGATCTGATCCTTCAAGAGGCCCTGGAGAGGATCCACTCCTTGTCTCTTTTCAGCTTCTGGGAAAAGAACTAAGGAATGTAGTTCGTGGCCACATCACTTTAATCTCTACTTCTGTTGTCACATTGCAGCCTTCCCATTTTGATCCTCCTATCTTTCCCTTATAAGGACATTATACTTACATTGGACACACTCAGCTTATCTAGGATCATCTCCTCATCTCCAGAATCTTAATTATATCTTCGAAGTCCCTTTTGCTGTATAAGTAGCATATTCACAGGTTCTGACGATTAGGGCGTGGACATCTTGGGGAGTGCTATTGTTCAGCCTATTACAATTGGCAATCAGTGTAACCATCATATAAGAATATACTTACATGAAGATTTTGGATTTTGAATTAAGCAGGAAGGAAGAGATTTTATAAATTGTTCATAGGAGTGGCCTAACAGGTGAAGAGAACAGTATATTCTCCAGGGTTCTCCAGAGTAACAGAACCAACAGGATGCAGAGAGAGGGAGGGATGGAGGGAGGGAGGGAGAAAAATCATTCTGGACTCAGTGTGGAGACTCATTTGGGGGCATGTCAAAATGAATGGAATGTAGACCAATTGGGAGGCTACTGTAATTATTCCAGGCTGGAGATGATTGTGACTTAGAAAAAGTAGTGATGGAAATAAGAGTGTGTATTTGAGAGCTATTTAGAAACAAAACTGGTAAACTTATTGATAAATTGAACACTCCACGTATGATACCCATTTGCTGGAGTAAGAAGGTTGATGATTATTGCATCATTAAGCATGGATGCCATAGTCACATTTACTTGTTAATAAAGCACTGCCAAACTACAGAGTGAATTTCTCCAACATGAAGAAAAAAAAAAAGAATGCCTATTATGAGAAAAAAAAAAATGCTCCTGGTTTTCGAAATAGGTATCAGAGCATTATTTGAATTTGATAGCAAAATTCACAGATTATGTAGCTTGCTCTGCTTTGTCATTGAATCTACAAGCTAGTGAACAATATCACCATTTATTCTAGGAGAAATAAGCACCCAACCAAATCAAAGACCTGAGTAATGACTCTCAGTAATATTCTCATCAGAACTCATTCTGGCATCAAACTAAGTTCCCCAGACAAATTACCAACTTTTACACATAAATTTCTCTTTTCCATATTTCTCTCAGCCAAAGCTTTACCCTAAGTTACTTTAAATTTCTTTCTTGTTTTTCTCTCCCATAAAATAAATGCCAGTACTTTCACCTCAAAGTGCCTTCTGCATTTTATTGTCTTATAACAAATTCCTCTCAGTCTTCAATAGCATATTTTGTACTGAGAATGAAGTTGGAAAAATACTTCATTAGAGTTTAAGCTCTGTGAGAAATTTTTGTCTATTTTCTACAAAATATCCCTAAAACTGTGGTAGCACCTGAAATACAATCAGTATTTAATAAATATTTGTTGGATGAACAATAAATACATGAAGGAATGAATGAAGTTAGCTTAAGTATAATTTTCTCAGATTAGCCTTCTCCAGTCTTCCAGAAGAGGTCATGTTTCTGAAAAAAACAGAATGTCACCCCCACCCCCAAAATACTCCATTACGTTGAATCAAAGACACTTAAGAAACAACAGCAGCAAGAAGAACACTTGACTTTCTCTTCCTAAAAGCAGGAGACAAAACTCTCACGTGAAAGGTACCCTACCCTCCCTGCACCAGGAGAAAGGAAGGCATTCTTATCACCAGAGATGGGGAATTTGGGGCCATTGGGGAAATATGTACCAAAAAACCTTATTAAACTCACCTGTATGTCCCTTGTGACTTCTTTACCATTTTCTATCCCTAGCCCAAACCCCTTTGTCTTATAGATTCTCTTCACAAATTTATTGTTTCTTTGTTTAAAAAATGTAAGAGTTTATGGCCCTAGTTACTTCTGCTGGTCTTCATTCTCTTATGAAGGCCCCCATACGTACATAAAATTTTAATAAAACTTGTATGCTTTTCTCTTACTAATCTGTTTTATGTCTGTTTAATTCTTAGACTCAGCCAGAGATCCAAAAAGGGTAGAGGAGAATTTTCCCTCCCATATGCTACCTATTGATCACTCTCTTAAGCTTCATGGTACTATTCGCAGTTGTAATTAAGCAATTAACTAGATAGTGGCTGTCTAACATATTTCATAGCATGCTCTGAGCCACCTGACATCAGGGATCATGCTGTCACGTTCACTGTTGTCTTCCTGATGCCTAATAATGTGCCTGGCACACAGCAGTAGTGCAATGAATATTTGTTGCCAAATGAATGAATGGTAAATAAAATAAAAAGAGATATGAAGACTCTTGGATAAGGGAAGGGATTTGTAGCTTCAGATTTACCCTATTTTTTTCAGTTAAGGGAATAGAGGTACAGAGAAGTTAAGTGACTTGCTTAGTGTTTCATAGCTAATAACTAGTCAGGGCTGTATTTCAATCCCAGCTCTCTCCAGCTCTGTAATGTATGTTTTGAAATGAAACCACTACGGCATGCTGCACCATTTAAGCAATGATATATTCATTTAAAGCACCAGAGATCACATTTTAGTAAGAAAAAGGGTTTGTAGCATGAGATGAATCAATCAGCCATATGGAAGGAAGAAAAAAAAGGACAGCCTGAGAGCTTCCTTTCACTTTGTATAATATGAATTGTCACAGGAATCGAATTTGGCATATACTATAAAGCAGAGAAAAAAGTTATCCCACATTGGATGTAAAATGTGACTTGCATTTTGTCTGTGTTTTTGAAATCTTGAAGAGCATACCAAAAGGGCTTGTGGAGTTGAGGGCATGATGTTTTGATGATAGGCTTTATGTGCACTTATCCCCAGGCAGCGTGATGAGGGTTTGAAAAATTAAAGGCAACCTCAGACATAATGAATGCATTAGATGATGAAGTGGTCCGTCAGGGTCAGGCAGTTTCCTTGAAGCGGAGTGGACGTGTCTCAGGACTTGGAGTCTCCAGACGGAGGCAGGGGCAAGGAGATGGCCCATCAGGCCATAAAACATTTACATCTGTTCTTCTTCTGTAACTTCTCTGTGAGGTGGTTTCCCTTGCCTTCAGCAACATTGCAAGTTCACAATCAGATCTTATGCTCACTAATTAGAACAGAGGTCTAATGGCAGTGATCAAGTCTCTGCTTGCAACTGGCGCCTTCATTCTCACAGTATCAAGTAGTTAATGGAATTTATGAATGTTAATTATTAACTGCCACATTTGGGTTCCACGGATTGTCACCTCCCATATGGCTCTGTAGTATAGCATTTGTCACTCTACAATCTCAAGTCCCAACATTTTCATAGTTTTTATCACAGAATTTCAGAATTTGAAGGCATTTTAGAGATCACCAAGTAAAACACATAGCAAGAACATGCAGTAATCGTCCTTAAAATATCTGTCTTAAAGATTATTATAGCTTGTGTTGAAAATCACTGCCTCATGAGTCAGCCTTTTTTCGTCATTGTTGGACAGCTCAAATCATTAGAAAAATTTTCTGTCATTAAATCAGAAGTGACTTCCCTGTAACTTCTGCTCCTGTGGTTTCCTTTGCTCTCCAAAATTGCATAGATCCTTTGTCTACCTTCTATGACATATTTAAATATGACACATTAAAAAGAGCTTTGGAGTCTTCCAAACTTGGGCTCAAATAATAATTCTGGAGCTTCGTAATTACATATCCTTTCTCAAGTTCAATTTCCTCACCTATGAAATGTAGATAACACCTCATCGAAGTGCTGTGAGAATTAAATGAGTTCAATGCCCAGGGGTAAAGTCCACTGGTGAAGAGCACAGACTCTGGAACCAGTTTGCTTGATTTGAAACTTGGCCTCACCACTTTGCAGCTATGTGACCTTGGGGCAGTTACTTAAACCCTCTGGTCTCACTTTTCTTATCTATTTAATAGCTATAAGGAAAATCATAAGATCTATCTCTAGGCTCTTTCCATCTCAGAGCATCGTCATTCACCAGAATGTCAGACTTCTCCACTGAATCCTTTGCATTTGGTCCAGAGATAATGGCCAAGCAGAAGAGTGGAAAAGGCACACGGGCTCTTGGCCACTCTGTCCTAGAGCTGTCACCCCTCCCTTCCAGTCACATCCCATTGTCTAGAACTTCTCATGTTGCCACATTTGGACATAAAAGTCATAGGAAATGAAGGCAAATGGTTTTCCAGGAAGAAGAGAAAGTGAGTTTGGTGAGCCTCTGCTACAAGCTCTGAATGTCAACTAATATTATCTCCTCTTAAATGTGGTTGTCATTTTTACTATATACTATAATGTTAGCAATTAGAACAAATATGATTATAAGAACTCTTGATACTTAAAAAGTGATCACACTTGGGACTAAGCTTCCTTGCCTTTTCCAGTGGTTCTTCATATATCATGGTTTAGGATTTTCCATCATTTCCTAGACGGATGATATCACCATTACTCTGGCTCCTGAGCAGTTCAGAGCATATACCTCTAGCTCGTAGCTTGCTCATGATACGGACACATATCAACTGGTCCCTTTCTGCCTATCTTTGTTTTCTTTATCCCATGCTCTCTCTGAATTTATGCCTTGCATTTACTTTAACTCAGACTTAACTTCAGCATATGCTGTCAATTAGGGATTTTTAAACTGCGAGTTTTGACCCATGAGTGGGACAAGAAAACCTCAGTAGGTCTAAAACTACATCTTTAGAATAGAATAGAAAAAAAATAGGTTTAAATGAATTTGTATATGTAACACAGTTAGAACATCAACTTTTAAAATTAGAGAGAAACTTTAAAAGGAAGAAAATTCATCCACTAGCTACGAGTAGATGAAGACATTATGATATGTGAAATAAGCCAGTCATGAATACCAAATATTGTAGGATTCCACTTAAATAAGGCACTAGAGTAGTCAAATTCATAGATAGTGAAAGTAGAATGGTGGTTGCCAGGCATAGAGGGTGGGGGTGGGAGGTATCACTTAATGGTACAAAGTTTCAGTTGAGACGATGAAAAAAGTTCTAGAGGTGGAGAGTGGTTGTGGTTCCACAGCAGTGTGAATGTATGTAATATTCCTGAACTGTGTACTTGAAAATGGTTAAAATGGTAAATTTTATGTTATGTATTTTTTATCAGAATAAAAATAAGATTAGAAGTGTGAGCACCTCACACTTCAATGAGAGCCCTTGCTTCATGAAACATTTATTTTATGTATATGTGCACAACTTAGTATGAAATAAATGTATTTCTTAGTGTCAGTCAGATTTATAAAAAGCCGCTGTCCCAGAGGACACTTATCAAAACAACAAAACGAAGCATTTACACTATTTTTCCTGAGCAGAGTTGCCCTTGCTGAATGTAAGATTCTTAACAATTGTTACAGCAATGAATATAAGCACACGCTCACGTATGCACACACATACGCAACCACCTTCCATTTATTGAAATAACTGCATATTTTCACACTTCTCCTTTTTCTCCTGCTCACCCTTTCCCATCCTTTAAGGATCAACTTAGACATTGTTTTTCTGGAAGCCCTCCTGGACCCTGTTCCCAACCCTTATTAGAGAAGAAAATATTTCTCCATCATAGCCCTTATTATTCTATTTGCAATGTTTGTTTAAGTTTCTGCCTCCTCCACTCAGCTACAACCTCTAAGAAGAAAGTGTTTGTCTTGCTCACTGCTAAATCCCCAGGATTCAGCACAGTGCCTGGCACACTATTAAGAATTTAATAATTATTAATGAATGAGTGAATGAATGAATGATGACTAAATATGGAGTAGAGCTATGGCATAACCATCTCAAAGTAAAAATATGTACTGTTAGACAGCCTAGAATACATATCGATTTCATTTTTATCCTTGTCTTTTTCATTTCCCATAGTCTGGCCTCAAGAGAGGAGGAAATAATATAGATATTTATTTCCTAACTATTTACATGGTCCCTTCTTCCAATCTGAAGGAGGGGAGCTTAGAGTTAAAGGAATATATACAATGACACTTTTAAAGCAAAGAGAATTTTACATTAAAGAAATGAAATGCAAACATGATTACAAAGGCTTATAGACATGGTGAAATTAAGTTTTACTTTCAGTTTTGTGTTTCATAGCAACCACAGATACCTAAAATCCATAGATTTGCCTAAACACTCCAAGCCCCTAAAACCCTCAGCAGCTCCTTTGGAGGTATTATTCATGCAGATGCCTCTTTAAAAGGTGGCATTTTTTCCCAGACTGCAAACACTGTCCCATGAAGCCCTGTTGCTGCATACTGCTCTTATCTTCTTGCCGTTATCTTCTTCCTCTCTATTCTCGCCTCCAAATCTACTGAAAGCTAAAGAGACACCACGTCGTGTTTCCATCCCCATGGCATTAGGGTTCCAGGGAGGAGGCTAACCTGTCATTTTGGTCAGGGAGCAAGGCCGAAAGCAGGTAGGTGAAAGGTTAATCTTTGCATTTTTCTGTCCTCCTTTTTTTTTAAGTCCACGGTTACTTGTATGGAATATTTATTCTAACAGAGGCATAAAGGAACAAACTTTGGATCATTCAATTTCACTGTCGAACAAAACTCTCATCATTATTTGAAGTGCAATTTGGTTCTCTGATGCCATTCTCCACATCATATTTGGCATTCTCTGCTAACACAGGAAGTTGATTTTCTTTCCCTTCACTCAAGATATTGATGAATATTTACGAGACCTGACTCTCAGACCACCCCTGCAACATATTAACAAACAGCTAACTATCAATAAGACTACCATTGAAACAAAACTTCTCAGAATATATGTCCCTCTAGGAAATTCTGACTTTGACAACTTAGAGTAGAAATCAGAAACTAATAGCCTCTTTCACTATTAGCAAGTCACTGTCCTACACTCTTATGGAGCCCCAGGAACCCTAAGACCCTTAAGCTCAAATGAACTACTTCGACTTTAAAGATCTTTTTCTGTCCAGCCTTGTATATACATACTCCAGTCTTGAAAAGACAACACAATTAGATGTGAAATTTTACTTATTATCTAAATTTTCAGGTACCATGCCCAAGAAAATAGAAAAAATACATATGTTCCTAATAATCTATAGAAGTATTATCTGACTAGAAAAATGAGAATGTAGTTCAAACAAGTGGTCTGAATTTAAATACAGAAATAAAATAAGACCCAAATAAGATCATCATGTACATTGGTATAAGTGACTAGTGATACTCTGGAACCCAGAGGATCCTGGGAGTAGGTGATCAGAGCCATGTGCCTCAGGAGAGCTAGAGGTGAGAAAGGGACAAGGGGCTGAATTAGAAGAACAAGGGACAAGGAATATAGAGTCTTACAGAGTGTTCCTTGCCTGGAATGTTTTCCTCTTACACAACACATGGCTTTCCTTTCTATCTTCAGTTCTCAGTTCAAATGATAATTTCTCAGAAAGGCCTTCTCTGATCACCTTCTTCGATAGTCTCTCAGTACCCCAGACATTCTTGATTTCATTGCCAGCTTACTTTTTCCATAGTTCTCACACATCTTAAATTATCTGATTTAGAGTTGTGTTTTTACTTATTTCATCTCGTATAGAACGTAATTTTCATCAAGAGCATGAACTTTATCTTTCCTGTAGCTCAGCATACCATTGTGCATGGAAGAGGTGTTCAGTACATACTTGTGACATGACTGAATAAATGAGTGAATGACTGAACAATGGAATACATTCATACATGCCTCATACAGACATTGGCATGCATACTACATAATTTGTTGCCTCTCAGATTTGCCTTGATTAGACATACATTTCCCCATGACGAGAACTAGTGCAATACATCCATCCCTTTAGAAAATATCTAAGATCTTTTGTCATATTAAGGATGTCCTATTGCTGCAAAAGGTCTCATTTAATCCTCATAATAATCTGTGAGTGTGGTGTCATTATCCCATCTTAGAGATAAGGAAAGTCACAAGCAGGACATGAACCAAGATTCTTACTCCAAATCACTCACTCTTTTCTTCAAATGAAATTCTGAGCCTTTTGGCATCTGTGGAGCTGAAATGAAAGGGATGTAAATGTTGGTAGTTTACTAAGCCCCTTTTTGCTTTTTTTTTTTTTTTCCCCATTGGTTTTTATGTGAGGGAGAGGGAGGTTTGAAGAAGGGAGAGAAAGAGAGTATGAGATACAGAAAAAAGACCATGTCTTCAATGTTTGTTATATCCTCTGGAATGAATTGGCTAACATTTTCAATTTATAATCTCTTACCCTGGGTCTGGGTGGTATATTAGAAGGAACATTGACTTTGAAGATACAAAATACAAATTTTAAAACCTACATCAGTATGTATTAACTCGGTGGCTTTCGGCAAATTACCCTTTCTAAACCTCAGTTACCCTATCTCTAAAATAAAAATATTATTATCATTCACCTCATATAGTTGTTATGAGGCTTACGTGGGAGTTTGTATTTAAAAATCTTAACATTGTGTTGGGTCTGTAGGAGATTCCCATGAAAGTTTGTTCCCCTCTCCCTTATTTAGGTTGTATTTTTCCTTTCCATTATTCTAAATATAGCTAAAAATTCTGTACCTTATTACAATGGAGTGGAGGTTGGGACATTTCCTACCCTCAATTCTCAGAACACCATCTAGGTGTCCTATAATTCAACTCAATTCTGACACTATCTACCCAGAGATATCCTCCAAGCATTTTGGGAACTGTGAGCCAGGAACTGTGGATGAAGACCAAATACATGTAAGAAACATATTTCTTATTCTAAATCATAATATCACAATAGTGTATATAAGAATTGTTTACTGCTTAGGCATTTTAATATTTACTCTAGTAATATGTTTGTACCCACCACTTTTTTTTGTATCTCATAAGCCAAATTTAGGTTACTATTGGTGTTAGAAATCTATTTTCTATTTACTTTTTCCTTTGACACAGTCTTCCTGATAATCTATAAGTGTAGAAGTTGAAGCTGTCTGTGGTGGTGATTTTTTTCTAGTTATAACTCTAACTAAACTTAAAAAAAAAATTACAGAGTCTTAAAATTTGGAAAGAGACTTAGAGGTCATTAGTTCCAAAAGTCAGTTGAAAACAAAACTTGCCTGGGGAACTTTGTAAAAATACAGATATTACAACCCAGCTCCACAGATTCTGATTTAATAGGTATGGAAAAATACCCAGAAATTAGTATTTTTATGAAGCTTTCCACAGGATTCTGACGCGCAGCCAAGTCTGAGAATCAATGAAATATAGCAGTTTTCAAATGTTGTTAAATCAGTGAAAAACTTCTTTCACTTCTTTACTTGGAACCTTAAAATGCAAAACGAACAACGGTAGAGCTATTCTCACCAAAAAGGAGGATGACAACCTTATCCATTCCACCTCCTCCATGATGTCTCAGGAACACGGAAAAACTCCAGTGAGGAGCACCATTTGCAAACTGATGATTAGACTAAGCCTTCCAAAATGTTACTGATACATGGTCATTCAGCTCCAGATGTACAGCTATTTCTTAATTGCTAGTAATATATTGCTCCGTACACTTCTGCAGGCTTGTGTACTGACATAATTCAATAGTTCAATTAAGCATAAAACTAAAATTCTCCCTGGGGTGAATGCAATACTTAGTCTTTCTTCGCATCCCTGCATCTTGGTATTCTAATAACCCTCTTTTCTGTCTCCTTCTTAATTCTTTTCTAAATCCCTCTTCTTACTTCACAGATAGTCATAATATAACAAAATATACCATATACAAGGGCAAAATGTTTTTAAAATTCCTTTTATATTATAAAACGGGAGATCTTTCATCTTTTGACAAAGAGAAAAAAGTAAACTAGATTATTTGTGTCATCTCTGGATATACTTTGTAAATATGAGATTTTTTTTTTAACTTTCTATAGGCTCACCAAAATATTTCTGAGCACTGATTTTGTGCCCAGACCTGTGCTAACACTGCACACAAATGAAAGTCTAATTCGATTTCTGTCATCCGCGGACTCACAAAGTAGGAAACAAATACATAAACAGTTGTAATAAAAATGATGAAGAAAGTGTCAAAAAACATGTAGGGGCAAAAAAGGACAAATTACAGCATGAGGAGCTATTTTAATTGGGCCAAGAAGAAGAGATAATAAAAGAACCAGAAAAAGGAAAAGAGGGAGGGAAGAGGGAAAATAGATCAGTAAAATTTCAATAATGCAGGTTTCTCAAGATTTAAAAATAAAGAGGAAATGAAATATTTGAAAGTTTTACCAAAATAATCATGAGGAATGCAAAATCTCTAAGAAATCTGTGATTCCCAATTGTGAATTCTAATAACTAGTGAATTCTAAATAAATAGGAGGTCTGAAAGAAAAACAATGTGATTTTAGCTGCATCATGACTCAAGATAAATATATTAAATTAAGATCAGCAGCATAAACTTTATTTTGTTAAAGAATCTATGGATCAGGTTTGTGGTTTGATGGGGTAAGAATTACTATTTTCATTGTTAGTCTTTCAGAACTATTTGACTTTTTAAACTATTAATGTAAGACAATTATAGGAAGAGCATTATATCAAGATGAACAGAATTTAATTTTACTTGAAAAGAAAAAATGCATCAGCATGCTTGTATGTTGTGCAGTCGGCATTGTGCCACCTTCCTTCAGGATGCCCTCTACATTGCAGAGGAGAAACTGGGAACTACATTTTCCAGCATCTCCATCCCTGGATAGTTCCATAATGCAGTCTGCTAATGAGATACCTACATGCAGGAATTGAAATGCTGGAGAAAAGTAGAAGCCATCATTTCTTACAGGAAGTTGCACCCAAATACCTGGGCAAAAAGCAGACTCAAAATTTAAAAGTTTGTGGGTGATCTTAAGACTCACCCAAGACAGTGCTACAGACTAAGAGAGTCAGTGTGAGCTTCCCTGAGCTTCTCAGGGTTTGCAGCCACTTCTAGGCAAGCTCTGGAAAACCACCAACTCCAAAGCTTACAGGCAGAGACAGTCTCTGATAGCTTCCTTGACCTTTACCCGAGCTTTGTAGTTGTTGCAATTCCTTATATTTAAACCCTTTATACTTGGACTACACAGACTGGCTTGTTTTTCCTCACTGAACCTAACTACAATTAGTTTTAGAAGAGTCTTCATTAACTTGCTCATTACATATCCTTTTTCATAAATAGCGTTGTAGTGATGATGATTTTTGTACTAGTTACTAGAATTAGAGACTGACTAGAGGACGGTGGATAAGAGTACTCTGTGGAAACGGGTTCTCTGGGTTCACATTCCAATTCAGCAATTCTCAGGCCACGTCATTTTGGGAAGATACTTAACCCCAGTGTGCTTCATTTCTCTTACCTATAAAATCAGGTTAGTAGTAGCACCTATCTTAGAGGGTCGTCTGGGGTTATTAAATCTGTTAATACGAGAGAAGTTTTTATAAAAATCTTTGACACAAAGTAAACTTCCAATATTTGTTAACTGTCATTGTTGTTATTTCTTCTTTGAAATTGCTCTGATATCTCTTAAGAGCTCCCATCTGATGAACAGTGATGGAGAATCCCTTCTTGGCCAAACTTAAGTCAGGCTCCTCCGAGCCCTGTTCTTGACGTCCTTGGCCCTCTGAGCCTGGTATTAGCAAAAAAATCCTGCTAAGTACTCTGTGTTGGGTTGTCTCTCTCATTTATTAATCCCCACTGAAATGTCTTTAATAAAGTCTTCCCTGTAATTTGTGACAATTGTCCAGTGAAATTTATTGTTCTTTGACAGTAGCAAGGAGAAAACATGAAATTTTAGTCAAATCCTTTGACAACCTAATCTAATAATCCTTTTACATAGAATCTGATTTAATAATTTAAATATTCTCTTTAGATTTGGCTTGTTCTTTTTGTATTCTTTCTGGTCTATTCTTTCCTTTGTTTTTAATGTTCCTGGGTATGCAGGAGGGCCTTTCTTGATTTTGTGTTAGTCTTTAGGTGGCTCTTGAGTCCACTACTGTTTGGCTGGCTTTATTCTATCCTTAGCCATTGGGCTACTCTCTATGATGAAATTGTGATTTATCCTTTCTCAGCTTGATCAGGACTTGGTGGCCCCTCTCTGCTAACTAAGCCTTTGCTGGGCCCTTGGTGGTGCTGAAGACCACTCTAAATCTCCATGAGACTCCATCTGGTGCCTAGGTCAGCTGATTTTCTCCTCCCTAATCCTGTACTACCACAGACTCTGCTATAATCACATCTAGCTTCCTCTGTGACCCCATGACATTCTTACTGGTGCTCAAATCTGTGTCCATGCCACATAGGACTCAAGGGATGTCCTCAAACACAAAATAGATCCTCTCTGGGGTTGACCATGATTCTGCCTTGCCATGGGTTTATTCTGCATAGCAGCCTCTTCAGCTTACTGGTGGGGAATAGAGTGAGAGTCCTCCCCCACCTAGGATTTCAAAACTGACAAACAAGATCTTGCAGACCAGTAGATTTAATTTAATATCTCTCCAATCTCCCTCTCATCTTCTTTCAGTTGTCATAGTCCTCTCAGGATAAAAAAAAAAAAAAAAGTAGAATACCTTTTAATTTTCTATGTCATATCCTCAGATAAATTCTCTCACTTTGAAAGAAGCTATGATGTGACATCAAACACAGTAATTTATATTTTAATGGAAGGTAAAGGACTTAAAAAACTGTTTTCTCTTGTAACTTACTGTAATACTCTACTATATCCTTATTTCTCCACAAATTCCTTTTAAAACAATACTAATTTCTGCTACCAGCTTCTCACACAAACAGAAACAAATGGAAAAATACTCCAGTAACAGAGCTACTAAGATTAAGTAGACAGATTAGTAAAGAGGATGAAAACAAGACATAATACAAAAATCAACAGCTTTTTCTATACTAGCAACATTGCTTGAAATTGCAATGGAACAAAATAATTTATTTACAATAACAACAAAAACTTATTAAATGCCAAGGCATTAATTTAACAAGAAAACTTGAGATTTATGTGAAGATCATAATAGAAGAAAGCTATTTATTAAAAGGCACAAAATTAAGTACAAAAAAATGAAAAGATATAATCTTGAATGGAAGACAATAGCACTAAAACGTGAATTCTCTCCAAATTAATATACACTTTTAATTATAATCCCAAAGTTTTTTTAAAGGAATGGATAAAATTATCCTAAAGTTAATGTGGCCAAATTACAAAAAAATTATAAACAATGTAATAAAAGATTCATCCATATATTATAAATTATTATAGATTCTCTGTAATTTCATAGTATCATAGGAAAAATATAGATCAGTAAAACAAATAGATAGTCTAGAAATATATCACAGGATACGTGGAGATCCAGTATTTGACAATGATGTTTTTCAATTAATTAGCAGATATATAGTCTATTTAATTAATGTTGTTGGCACAACTGGCTAGCCACCTGGTATAAAACTAAGTTGAACTGGTACCTCAAACGTTTGTACCTCATACAAAAATAAATTCATGGATTAAGGGCCTAAATATAAAACAAAGTACAAAGCGAAAGATAGATATGTAGATGTAGCTTCGTGTGGGGGAAATCTTCTTAACCAAAATGGAAAATCTCGAATTTGTAAAAAATAAGATGGATGTATTTGACCAAGTAGAAATTAAATATTCTTGTGTAGAAAATGATATCATAAACAAACAAACAAAAATATTGGGAAAATTATTTTAAACATTTAGGCAGAAAAAAATTTTCTTTCTATAGTATACAAAGAAATCTTTACTGAATGGATGAGAAAACAGCAAATTACCAAGTAGGAAAATGGTCAAATGGTACATATAGGCAAATAACTGAAAAACAAATTTAAATATGATGAATATATAGGCAGTAGACATGTAACTTCATCAGTAGTTAAGAAAACATCAACTAAACTATCGGTAAGATATTTTTGGTCATTATCAGATTGACAAAATTAAAAAGAGATAATCTCTGGTGAGGATGAAGGTAGAATATAATATAGGAAACAGAAATCATTCATCCTCTGGTAAATCATAGTCTCTCGATATATATTAAAAATAAAAATAAAAATTACCTTCAGGGTTCTTGGCTATAATAAGAGAAATGAACTCTGGACAATTTAAATAAAAAAGAAATTTACTGGAAAGAGACTAATCATTGACAGAATTCACAGGAATGCTGGAGAATAAAACAAAGAAAATGAATAAGGTTCACTGAAATCTGAAGAGCTAGACCCACAGCCAAGGACAAGCCCATGAACAGCCTGGTTAGGGCATCTTTGTTTCTGCCAGTGGACGCTGGACATTGTTGTTGACACCTAACTCGATTTTTAAGAAAAGAAAAACTCTATTTCCCAATTTAAAGAATTGGATTCTTTTTCTAACTTAAGAAGGTAGTCGCTTTAGGTAAAAATGTATTTTAAAAAGTTTTATATTCCTTGTTTCATTCAATTTTTTTTTCAGTAAAAAATTAAGAAAATATTAAATGTAATAATTTTATTAAGTATTAATAATGAATGATGATCATTAATTTTTAATACTTATTTCTGGGTAGTAGAAAATTTTGGATGATTTTTTTATACATTTTAATGACCAGTTTTTTATTTTTATAATTGGGAATATCAACTTTTTTAAAACAATAATGTCATTATTTGATTAAAAGTAGACTGGGTCATTGACTTACTTTGGAGAAAGAATTATATCACTTTAAATACTTGAATCCTATAAATAGCAGATTATTTTTTTTTCCATACTAAGGTAACTGGAGGAAGTCAGTTCCAGGTTTGGTTCCTGGATTAGATTTTCTGTAATTTTCACAGTGTTCCCCTCTTGGTGTCAAGAGGGCTGCAGTATCTCCAAGCACCTTGGGTAACATGACTACCTTCAAAGGTAGAAAACCAGGGTATGGCCCCTCTCTTCTCAGGGATACTGCTCACCAACTTTCTCCTTATGTCTCATTTCCATCCCTACATCCTCCACAACTCTCCTGAGATTAAGTAAGGGATCTCTTCATGATATCAAAACAAAACTGAGATTCTGTTAGCCAGGAAAAGGGGGGAAAGGAAGTGACGACTTTTGAAGAAGCAATCTATATAGTCTACCATATTGGTGTTTATTTTTATATCAAATATAATTAGGAATTCAAGATCTCAAACTAACTAGTTGCCCGGAAAATAAATTTGGCATTTTCACGAGATTGTTTGTGAAAATGCCAAATTTATTTTCTGGGCAACTAGTTAGGTTGAGATCTTGAATTCCTAATTCTTCATTAACACTTGAAGAGACATCAACTCTTTTCTCAAAAAAAAAAAAAAAGTATATATATATATAATTTTTTATCTTAGAGACTTTGCTTTGTAGTTTTGCGATAAATTTGATATTGAGAAAGAGGCAATAAATAACAGATACCATGTAACAGAAGGTGACAACCAAAGAACTTCATGTAAAAATGAGTATGATTTCTTCTTTCTTTGCTTTTGAAGAAAGTCTTAGCTAAGTGGATGATTGAGAGTATTGGAAAAGCAAATAGAGGCCTTAATGAAAGAGGAAATTCAATTATAAAATTCTTCTTTAAGGAAACAAAATCAAGCAAGTTTAGAGAGGCTACTTTTAATTTCTGTACACATTTTTTTTTGTGCTCCGGAAAGGCTCATTTTGCTCCCAATATTAAGAGAAATTGGTGAATTTTAAAGAAACATTCTCATCAGAGTGTAGTGAGATTGGGCTTGGAATAAGTAGGTAACAATTACAGATAATGAAAAAGGTATCTAATTGCACCTAGATGTTTGTTTTTCTTCAAAATCTTCATCTCTTTTATATAATCTTTTAAAGAGTGTCCTTGGGAATCCTGGTTAATGTTTTGCTGCTTTAATAAAGAGTACTATTTTCATATTAAATTAAAAGTATTAGAGTCTCTTTTAATTAACTCGATCTACTCCATAAAACCCACTGTGTGGAACGTATGTGCAAAACCATTAGTCACTCAGTGGCAACACACTGAGTTTCAAGCAAAATGCCCAGATAGATTCCAGGACCTACAAATCGAAGGAAAGTGTGGCTGCACTATGTTTCCTTTCCTTAGTGAAGAATTGGACCATGACACCTAAGAACACTAAAAGACAGAAAGGAAAGAAAAAGGACCCTGATAGTAGACACGATGCAAACAACCAAAAGTCTAAGTCATAAAATATGACCAAAATACATGGGGAGCTTGTGTTTTGGCCAATGAACATGCGACTCATTTCATTTTTTTTTTTTTTAATTTTTATGCTCCACATTTGGTTAGTTGCTTGAGGCAAATATAACATTTGGGCAAATATTTAGTACCAGATTGTACCATATACGTCACTTAAGGTCCAGCGTGGAAACAATTTTATCTGGCTCAAATGTGGTTTGAATCGAAGCAGTTATTTAGGCGTCTAATTGTTATAATTTGTTTCTCTTTAATCAAATAACCTTGTTGTTTTCAGTTATTTCTGGAATCCTTCCATTTTAAAATGTGCATGCTACAACTCAGGTATTATTTGGTTATTTTCAACTGGGTGTTAAAGAATCCTCTTGTTCATGTGGCTGGGAGAATGAAAATTTGGGCTGTAAGCATACATTTAAGGTATTTAAACAGAATTTTCATTGGTGGGACATTAAGAGTAAAGGAATAAAAGATGTATTTGAGCTTCTTTTCTTCAATAGGTTTGTCACTTTAAGTTTATTCTGAGACAAGGGAGTAAATTGAAAAGAAATATAGTAGGCACAGGTAAGGGAATTTTGTATAGCCTTTCCTTCTTTCATTGCATATATCAAAAGTCAGGAGGAAAGACGTTTGGTCTTTGCTTTTGTTCATTCTCCCCTCCCCACCCCCACCTCTACCCCCCCCATCCCCCACTCACTCACCTCTCAAAAAGCCTCTGAGTAAATGTATCTTTAAAGGGTAACACAGCACTCAGAGTTCAATTTCAGGCCCGCAGTATCATACAGGAGCTAAAGGCACAAGTAAGAAAACAAAATCCCAGTGAGGAGCGTCCGGTCAAGGTTAAAGCAGTCCTGTTAGTTTCTTCACTTTTTTTTTTATTCTGCATCTCATACAGAGACACAAAGAGATTTACCAATGGGAATTAATTACTTAATCATAGAAAATACATGAAAGTGGTCAAGTGCTATACTTGTCAAGCACAGCACTCAACAAATTTTCATTAAAGTAGTGCATTTCCAGGTAGAATAGAGCCTGGAACTCCTCAGAGACAGGACAGTCAACAAGGATGAATACAAATTGACTAATGAAGGCAGCTACAAGTTAGTAATAAACCCTAGTTTTAGAAGAATTAAAAAAAATTTTTTTAAACAGAATTTTATAAATTTTGTTTTCCTTTGTCTGATTGTAACTCAATTCACAACAGCCCTCGCATTTTACTATCCCATTAGGGACTTCTTTTTTTTTTTCCTGATTAAAACAGTTCTATCTTAGACTAGAAAATGGAAGATGCCTTGTAAAAGGCTAAAGCTTTTAAAAGTAGCTAGATAAAACTTTAGTCTGTGCATCTCAAAACAAAATGCTAGTACCTTAAATTCATTATTATGGTGTTATGGACTGGAGGGTCGTATCCTTCAAACTTCATAAGTTGAAACCCTAACCCATAATGTGATGATATTTACAGATGCATCCTCAGGTGGAGAATTAGGGTCAGACGAAGTGATAAGATTGGGACCCTCATGATAGGATTAGTGTCCTTGTAACAAGAGATACCAGAGAACTTGCTGTCTCTCCACCACGGGAGGACACAGGTGAGAAGGGGGCCATTTTCAAGCCAGGAAGAAAGCTCTTGCCAAGAATGGAATTGGCCAGCACCTTGATCTTGGATTTCCCAGTCTCCAGAACTGCAGGAAACTTTAATCAATTCCTATCGTTTAAGCTGCCTAGTCTATAATATTTTGTTATGGAGCCCAGGAAGACAAATACACGTGGTTTATAAGAAACTGATACTGTGCAAAGACTCCTTTGTTTGGGATGCAGTAGTCAGACTGATCTTCCCTTTGTGTGACCCTGAGCAAGTTATGAACATGGCTTAACCTATTTCTTTATCTAAAAGATAATATTTGCAGCTCTTTACAAAGTACCTATACATTTCATTCCAGTTCTAGTTGCTATTCTTAATTTAGTCTCAAATGAGGGAACTGAGATTCAAACAACCTCAGCAATTTGCAAAGCTAATTATTATTATTATTATTTTTAGGAATAGAAAGACAACACCAATGGCACTGACACTTTTTCTCAAAAGTGCTGAAGTATTAGAAAACAGGAAGCAATTCTATATCCTCCGGATGCTTCACCAACTAGAGTCCTAGCTCTCACTGTACTTGTTCTTAACTACTTGAGAAAACTAGTTAACATTCTCATTTGCATCAATTAACATCCCGAGGACCACAGCAAACACTGTTCATAAGCTATGTTTATGCTACATTGCTTTTTCTTTTTTTATGTTTTAATTATAAAAGTAAAATATGCTCATTATAAGCAATTGAAAAAGTTAGGCAAATATGAAGGAGTGAAAAAAAATTCATAACCCAAAACCCATACATAACTATAGTTAATGTTCAATGATATATTTCTTTCTAGTCCATTTTCCTTTTAATGTATCTGTGTGTTTGTGCATGTATTTTTATTAGGAAATATACTTTATAAACAGATATGTTAATCTATATTATCATTTTAATAAACTTTCTTTTTAGAATAATTTTAGATTTACAGAATAGTTGAAAAGATTTTACAGAGTTTCTGTAAGCCTTTGTCCCGGCTTCCCTCATAATAACATCTTCCATAACTATGGTGCACTTTTTTAACATATTATTAACTAAACATTTTCTTTAGATTTCACCAGTTTTCCACCAGCATCGTTCTGTTCCAAGATGCAATCCACGGTATCACATTACATTTAGTGGTCATGTCTTCTTGGTCTCCTTTGATCTATGACAGTTTCTCATTCCTTCCTTGTTTGCAATGGCCTTGACACTTTGAAGATTACTGGTCAGTTATTCCATAGAGCATCATTCAATTTAGATTGTTTTTTTATGCTTTCTCTTAATTAGTGTCCTCGTCACAGTATTTCAGGAAATGCATAATATCAACATAATTTATCACTAGTGAAGTTAACATTGATCTTGTCTTCATTAAGATTCAAATTATAATATCAACTAAATATCATTAGAGAAATGTTTTTTACTCCATGTTTTCAAGATTTCAGTTTCATTTTGAATCTATAAACTCTGTAAAAGTTAATATTTTCATGGAATTCTCACAGTTTTCAGTTAGTTTCTTTAGAGGCTTAATAATGCAAAGTTTAGCAAGACAATAACTATGCTTCAAAAATATCCAATTTAAAATCATTCAGAAAAAATGCTTTTGATTCTTACAGTTTATACATTTTCAACAACAACAACAACAAAAATATTTCTCTGCATGAGCAGCACAATTCAGTATGAAGGAGCAGAGAGTGGAGTCTGATTCCATTTCCTTACGTAAAGCTGAAAGCAGACACTGTGGAGCAGCTTAGAATTTATTAGATTCACCATTTTGATAACATCATTTAATGTTGAATTCTGATCTACAGCAAATGTCTACATCTAAAAGACTCACTGTGAAAAAAAATAATGTATTCTTGAATCCTAAGGTTTATAATATAAGCTGTACACGAAAGCTTTTACAACTTTCTGTCATTGCTTCCTCACTATGAGGACACACAAATTTATATAGATTTTTCATAATATCTGGTTTATAACAAAGTAGTCGCTTGTCGATTTAAATATTTTATCTTCTACAGGAGAAAAAATATTTGATATTTTACAGAACAAATAAAATTCTTCAGAGTTTCTCTTTGGAGATCCTCACTAGCACCATTACCAACGTACTATCCAATTAGTGCGTTCTCTATGTCATCTAACATGTTATTGGTGTGTCTGAATTAGTGTGATCTCTTTGTCATCTAACATGCATCAGTGTGCCTGGATTAGAGTGATCTCTGTCATCTCACATGTCATCAATGTGTCCGCTAATTGCATTAATCAAAAAGTGGTATATTTTCTATTTCTTTTGCATCATTGGCCCCACGTATTGCATTAGCAGTTCCAAGGCTGGATGTTAAAACCAAAAGCCAGCATTTCAGTGAGGCATTCTCTATTTGGACATTATAGAACTTCACAATCAGTTCTTTGATGATAACCTAATATTGTATAAATGAGTTCACAGAGTAATCTTATTTCATGGTCATTCATTCAATAATTTATCTACACCCTACTATGTGCCAGGCATAGATCTTTGCCAGAAACCAAATGTGCAAAGATCTCTCTCTCTCTCTCTCTCTCTCTGAGATGACTACATTCCAACAAGGCAAGACAGACAGTACACTATATACATAAAAACATTAAAATACTTAATATATTAAAAGACAATATATTAGTTTGCTAGGGGTGCCATAACAACCTAGGTGGCTTAAACAGGATAAATTCATCATCTCACAGTTCCGAAGGCTAGTAGTCTGAGATTAAGATGTTGACAGGGTTGGTTCCTTCTGAGGGCCATGAGAGAGTCTGCTTCATACCTCTTCCTTACTTTCTAGTGGTTTGTAACAATCTTTGCAATCTTTGGCATTCTTTGGCTTGAGGGCACATCATCCTGATCTTTGCTTTTACCTTCACATGGCATTCTTCTTGTGTGTGTATCTGTGTCTCTGTGTGTCTCTGTGTATGTTTATATCCAAAATTCTTCTGTTTATAAGGACACCAGCCATAACTGATTAGGGGCTCACGCTACACCACTTTGACCTCATCTTAGCTAATTACATTTGCATTTCTAAATATGTCAGATTCTAAGGTAATGGCAGTTCAAACTTCAACATGTGACCTTTTTTCAGAGGGACACAAACTCATAATAAATGGCATGTGTTATGAAGTAAAGTAGATCCTGGTGAAGGGGTGACGGTGAAAGGGACAGATTATAATCTTAAATAGAATGATCAGAATAGACCTTATCAAGAAGCTTGAAGAAAGAATTGCAAGTAGAGAAAGTTAGCTGAACACACGTGAGGCAAGAGCCTTCTAGGCAGATGAGATTGCTATAGAAAAGGCCTTTTGGGGAACAGCAGGGAAGTCAGTTCCACTGTGGTGGAGTGTGTGACTGGAAAGAATTGCAGAAAACCAATGAAGAATCAACTCATGGGAAGCTTTGCAGACCACTGTAAAGTTTGCCTCCTACTCCAAATGGAATGAAAAGCCAAGGCAGAGTTTGAATAGACTGAAGTGACTGCTTTCTGAACCCCGGCTGCTGTGCAGAGAGCAGACGTACGGTGGCTAAGGACAAAAGCAGAAATACCTGTTAGATGGCTCTTTCAGTAATCTAGACATGAGGTGGGGTCTAGGGCCAGGATACTAGTAGTTAAAGCATGAGAAGTAATAGACATTACCATTAATATTGAAGTAGAGCTGACAAGTTTTCCTCACAGAGTGTAGTGACATATGAGGAAAACGACATTCAAGGATGACTCTAAGGTTTTTGATTGTGCAACTAGAAAGAAGGGGTCACTGTCAACTTAGAAAGGAAGGCTGCTGGTGAAGGAGGGTTACGGCATACTCTTTGCTGTAGATGGCCTCTAAGAGAGCTCTGAACGGCCCCTACCTGTTGGCATTCATGTTCTTATGTATCACTCTCCCCTTCAGTGTAGGTTGCACCTAATGACTTGTTTTAGCAAATACAGATGATCCTCAACTTATGATGGAGTTACATCCTAATACGCCATCTTAAGTTGAAAATACTGTAATTAGAAAATATATGTGATACACTTAACTGACCAAACATCATAGCTTAGCCTAGCCTACCTTAAATGGGCTCAGAACACTTACTTTAGCCTACAGTTGGACAAAATAATCTAACACAATGAATACACCGCAGAGCACCGGTCCTCAACCCTCAGGTCATGGACCAGTGCTGGCCAGTGGCCTGTTAGGAACCAGGTCGAACAGCATGAGGTGAGCGGTGGGCTAGCCAGCAAAGCATCATCTGTATTTGCAGTCACTCCTCAGCCACTAGCATCACTGCCTCAGCTCCAGCTCAGATCATCAGCCATTAGATTCTCATAGGAGCACTGGTCCCTGTTGCCAAAAAGGTTGGGGACCAAGCGCTGTAGAGTATCAGTTGTTTACCCTTGTGATCTTGTGGCCGATGGAGCTCTGACTCACTGCTGCAGCCCAGAATCACAAGAGTATCATAGTGCATACCATGAATGCAGGAAAAGATCCAAATTCAAAGTATGGTTTCTACTAAATGCGTATAGCTTTCTCACTATCATATAGTAGAAAAATCATATATTGAACCATCGCAAGTCAGGGACTGTCTGTATATTATGACAAAAGGAAGTCACTTCCTACATTCGGTTAAAGCATGGCTTCAGTCTTGGATGCACTCTCTCTGGCTCCCTGAATCTCTCACTCCTCTTAGGGAAGCCAGCTGCCATGACGCCCAGAGGAGTTCATGTGGTAGAGAACTGAGGGAAGTCTCTGGCCAAGGGCCAGTGAGGAATTGGTCTCAGTCCAACAACCCACTAGGAACCAAATCCTTCCAACAACCAATTTAGAAGTAAATCTTCCCCCCATCAAGCTTGCAGATGAGACATAGCCTGGTTCAAAAGCCAGGTTCCACTCGACCTCATGACTGACCTTGAACCATAAGACCCAGCTAAGCCATGCCTGGGTTTCTAACCCATAGAAATTGAGAGATAGTAAGTGTTTGTTGGTTTAAGCCATTAGGTACTGGCATAATTTTATATATAGCAATACATGAGTAAAACATTTTTTAAAGGTTCTACTTTTTTTGAGAAAAACATTCAAAGGTTTTGAAGTCACAAATCAAAGAATTTGCTTATAACCAATGATTCCTTTGACAATATTCCGTGCAAAAAGATATTTAAAGTGAGGAAGGAAAGAATTATAGGAACTCTCCAATGTATATTTGAGAAAATTCTCATTATATTGCCTAATTAGAGCTTAATATTTTTGCACTATTGGGTTTATCTTGGGAGTATGATAGCTTTCTAGCTTTAATCAAAAGTTTGTTCATTAAGATGGGAACACATATGTCTGCAAAAATTATCTAAACAAAAAGTACTTAAAGAGACCATAGGCTATGATAACTTCAAAAAATTAATTTTCAGAAAAGAAATTTATATTATCTGTATTTTTAAGAAAAGTTAAAGACATTTTCTAAAAATATGAATAATATAACATTATGCAAAACAGTAATAAAATGTTACCTTTCATTACTTTAACCAATAAAATTCCGAAAATAGTCATTAAAAATGTTTTTGATAGTCATATGCAATCATATACATTTATTTCTATAACTGTAGAGTTCTATAGTCACTTTTAAAAAATCAATTTAATTAAATTTTATTCATTAATGTGTTCTGAGTAATTAATATTTTTACTTTGAGAAACTAATCATTTATTATAAAATTTAACTAAGCATTAGACGTTGATTTATTCTTAATATAAAAAATAATTAATACATAAGAAAGAAAAGAACATTTGGAAAACTTTTTAATCAATTCAGTTTTATTTGTGTATATCTGATAATAATTATAATTATAATCATAATCACATTTCCTATCATTTACTGAACATGACTCTATGCCAGGCACTGTTCTGACCATTTTATGTGGTTTATATAATCCTCACACTAACCCTATGAGGTAGATAACCATTATTATCCCTATTTTACAGATGAGAAATCTGAGTCACAAAAAATTCTATAATTTTGTCCAAGGTCAAACAACTAACAAGTAGCAAAGACAAAGTTTGAACCCAAGTGGTTTAGTTTCAAGGTCTGTGCTCTTAAGACAAACCACTAACTGAAGAATCAACTAAAGAGGTGGAGGTAATTCACTAGAAAGGTAGGAAGGAGGTAGAATGGCTACACTGCCCCCACAGAGCAGCCTCCAGCAGTGGGAGCTGCGTACAAAAAGTCTTAACCACCAAAACCACGATTACTTTAATTCAGCCACTAAATAAAGTTAGCATTTAAATAACATCTGGATATTAAATAAATTTTGTAAATTTATAACATTCGCTTATAACTTTTTTAAAAAGTTTAAATTTCCTCCCTTATTAAAAAAAAAGTACAACTATTGCTAATATGTAGGATTAATAACAGTTGGGAAAATCAGAGTAGGGAACTTTTCTTGCAGCTGTATTTTTATAATGAGCCCCATTTTTTTAAACCTAGACTTTAAAAGTTAGTTTTATTTTTGTTTACAGTGCTAATGGAGAGTATGCGACAGGGTGAGGGGTTATGGTTAAACCCGTGTTCCATCCCTTGGTGCCGGAGCCACTTACTTGTTAGTACAAGAATAAAGAAATGAAAAAGAATGGGGGGAAAGGAAACTATCTAACGGGTTCCTATATTTTAACTGCTTTAGGTCTTACTGATTTCGTTTGAATCTCTACAGCACTTATTTGGGCACTTAATCATATATACTGATTTACATGAATATTTTAGTGGTTTCATGGTAAATTCTGTGTCCCCAACCAGAATATAAAATCGTGGAATTGTCTTTTCATTCCTTTTGTCCCTCATCACTTCTTTATCCAGTCTTGGTCTTTACCATCTTCATACCATGAGCACTTCTTCCTCTTCTACTAGAGTTCTTGAAATTCCCCCACCACTGCTAAAACCACCGCTCCCCTCCTCTCCATCTTCCCAACCCTTCCCGAATTGTACACCAGTGCCTCAGGGGATCTTTCCAAGCTCTGATTTCCAAAACTACTAGTTCTTTAACCCTTCATTGGAGTCATAATGAGCCAGAGATCCAAGGTCCCTAGGAGTCTGATGTAGTTCGGGATGCTATGATGAAATACCACCGCCAGGGTGGCTTAAACAAATGTTTATTTCTCACTGTTCTGGAGACTGTCCAAGATCAGGGTGCCACGCACAGTCAGGTTCTTGGTAAGGGCCCTCTTCTTGGTTGGGTACTCGCATGGCCTTTCCTTAGTACATGCATGTAGGTAGCAAGATATCCTAGCTCTGCTTTTTTTTAGGCCCATCATGGGGAACCCACCCTCATTACTTCATTCAAACCTAATTATCCACCCTCATTACTTCATCTAAACCTCATTACCTTCAAATACTATCACACTGGAGATTAGGGTCTCGATTTATGAATTTTGTGAAGACACAAACATATAGTCCATAGCAAAGTCCTAGAATACCTTAGCATAGAAACAGGGGGCAGAGAACATGCAGCTTTAAGAATGACAGGAGATTGTGCTGGTTACACGACAACCACCAGGCCTTGGAGAATGAGAAATGCTACCATCTAAGCCTGCCGAAGAGAAGGAAAACAATAAAAACGCTTTAAGCCCCGTTATAAACATATATTCTATAGACATTCCCATTGCTCTTTTGTTTTCATCAAAATTTACACACCAAAGTGGCTGGTTTCTCTCAGAGAGACGTGAGAAAGCTGAGATGCTCAAATCAGCTGCTGGATACAACAGAGAATGGAGAATTAGGGAGAGAGGCAGATCTTTTTGGATTTGGGAGAAAAGAAGAATCCCTAAGTAGAAAGTGGGTAATGTAGAAGATCTGAACATCCTTTTGATCAGTTTTTTTCACTTCAGTTCCTAGTGAATAATTATTTTGTGTGTTATCACTGAAAAACTTCCCCTGGCCCCTTAACTTGTTAACAACTCTCTTTGAGTATTTAAAAAAAATAATAATAATAACATTTAAGCTAGAGCTTAAAAGCAGAATACTAGAGAGACTTCCAAAAACACATGAAGGAGAAAGAGGGAAAGGAGAGAACAGGGATAAAGGCAGAACATTCTAGACTGCATGAGAAAAGTGCATTTAAAGTGCATGCAAAAAAGCACTTGGCTTTAAGGAAAATTCAAAATAGTCCAAGGTAACTCTGTGCTAAGAGGTCATAGAGAACGAACCTCAGAATGGATCTCTGGAGTCGAGACTGGAAGGAACAGAGCAAAGTGATAAGAATCACAATGAAAACAGGTATCCAAATTCATCAGCCTTTACAGTCAGCATACTTGACAGCAAATCTTGACGAGACTTTCCTAAGAATAGGAGCAGAGTGAGAAATGTTTTCGTAATTAGGTAACTAACCTTTCCTATAGATCATCTGGTTTACATTGTACTAGCATAATTTAAAAGCAAAATTAACGCCTCGGTGCTATTTCCCAGATGTGGAGACAGTTTGTGTTTTTTAATTGTTCAACATATTTTCATTCTTTGTCCAAGAGAAGAATCATCTATAAAGTAGCACTCAGGCAGCTCTTCGAGAGGGATGTGGCCCTATCTGGCGGAAACAGAGGAAAAGTATAGGAATCGCTAGGGAGCGTTAGGTGATATTCAGGAGAAAGAGAATACAATGATATACAATTTTCAGAACGTTAAGATTCCCCTGGGATATGAATCATTTAACACAAATGATATGTCAGTAATTAGGGTTTTCATAAACATCATTTGCAACCCACTTCTAACCTATAATTCCTCTACTGGTAGTTATAAGACTCTATCACATGATTTTGATATTAGTTAATACAGGTGGCAGAGAAAAAGATAACTACTACTCAATCATCATCTACAAGGTACTGTTAAAATATCTTTAAAATATTTTAAAATATATAATGGGTGGATGGAAAGATAGAAGGGAATTGTGTAAAGAAAAGTCTTTTCTTAAGGAACAGGACATCTTTTAATTCATCATTGAAGTTAAAGGCTATTCACACTGCATTACTGCAGTAGCAAATTTATGCAGTTTTGAAGTTTTGTAAACCTGTTATCCCACTTTCTTCCTGAACCATAAGGAACTTTACTAGAGAACAAATACTGATAAAAACTAACACGTTGACTTTGCACCATCCTAATATTTATTAAACCCCATTTGAAGAAGGAAATTTTTATTACCCATCAATTTATAATTTTTAACAACTATTGTTTTTATATTAATCAGTTGTTTTATCAAGTTAATTAGACCAGACCCTTGATCAATGTGTAATGAAATTAGCCAGTATTCAAATTTAAGGTTACTTTTTAGCAAAGGCATTATTTGTACGACAGCACCCAGAGCCACACAATATTGTATTTCTGAGGATACGGTCTCAGAATCTACAAAGCAAAAAGACAATATATTTGCACAATACTTATCCTTAACCTGATGGGCATTTAATGAAGAGATGTTACATTAACTGTTTCCTAGATATCAATTCAAACAAACATTTAATGAGTTACTCGAAGGAATAAGTGTTTATACAACGCACAGGATAATACAGAGGTGAGTGAGATTCTTTCTGCCCTAACATCTCACATTCTAGAAGGAGAGCTAAGATATTTGCACAAAAAATAATAATACAAATAGAATGTGAGGAATTCAAAAAGAGATATATGAATGGTTGTTAAGAGAATACAGGAGGAATGGAGATTAATGGCTGCTAAACCCAGAGGAAGGTGATATTGGTCCTAGTTCAGGAAGAAGAGGGCTCGAAAAGGCTTCATTGCAAACAATGAATTTAAATTACAAGGATGTGTTTTCTAAGTCATACACATTCTTCTTTAAATATAATTGTTTTCTGTCTGTATCTAATATTTATCTCAGATGTTTGAGATCCAAGGAGTTTAATAAAATCTAAATTATTATACAGTTATAGTAAAATTATTATTACATCAATATTATTTCTGTATCTGCAGCCCAGGGCGAGCATTATAAAGACTGCAAAAGCACTATGAATGCTGCCTTGAAGACCTCAGACACTGTGTAGGTACAGACAAAATATGCCAGGATATACAAGCAGAAAAGGCAAGGCAGAGATAATGGATTGCTGGTAGTGATTTTCTGCGCTGCCCATAGACTGGCCAACAACCTGGGTCCAGGCTACAGACTACTGTGTCAGAAGAACCAGGACACCAGCCTGAGGCCTCCATTCTACTCTGGCCTCAGGTAGATCCCACAGATGTTAAGAGTGGGCCTGTTTTGATCTGGGTCTCATAAAACAGTTGCAAGATTTCTTGTGACCCATCTGAAGAAGCAGAAATCCCAATGTGCTCCACTGTGTGAGGTGCTTTGAAGGAGGCTAGAAACACAGGAATGAAATACTAAATTTGACTCTTTGGTTTATTTGATGTCCTCTAATAACTTCACGGGCGACTGCTTACCTAACAGTTGTTAAGTAATACATTTATCTTACATAAAAAATAATTGAAAATGAGAAGGTAACCCAGAACACTGTAAGTATTTGAAAATTCACACACCTCTGTTGGACACTTATCACGTGCCAGTTTATGTGCTGTTGTAGATCTTATCCTGAAAGCCCCGAATTATTTAATAACTCAATTAAGACCCTCATTGACTTTTAAAACATGAAAATAGATACTGAGATTATCCCCCACTCCCCAAAACTATTTGTTTTGCCTCGAGGCTAGAGAAGTATTGGGTGGAACAGGAGGAAAAATGCAGGTCGTGGGGCGGAGGAGGGCGCAGTGACTGGAGCACAGACATCAAAATCATAAGCCTTAGTAGTTTCCAAGGTCTACTTCCCTTTCGGCAACTGAGACGAACACAGCGCATGCGCAAAAATAAATAAATAAAAATGAGTGCTCAAATCCAAATCTACTCTCAGATCTGTAGAATTTGCTTTAAAAACTTTGCCTCACAGAGCCTAGCTGATTTCTGAGAAAACGTTTCATGATCCAGGGAGCTTCATGCAGTCTCGGGCGGCTAAGTTTCCTTTCAGGGTATTGATAGAGGAGACTGCAAAATGGTAGCAGAAAGAGTTAATGTAGATTCTCAAAGTGCCAAGCTCTTCCAAGGGAATATTTTAGGTATTCAGAATATTAGGCCAAATGTGCAGGAATAGTCATAAAGCAAAGTGGGGTGGGGGGAAAGAAATTGGGGGCGGGGGAGGGAGAGAGAAAAAGAAAATACCAAGAAGTAGCCTCACAGAGAATAATATTTAACTGAATAAATAATGCACATCATAAAATATGTATTTATTTAGCAAACACCAAGTATACCACAACATTGGTCACAAAAATCACCCTGGTTTTGCAGCTGAATAATAAATACAGCACCTTAAAATATCTGACTGCAAAGATGGATAAAAGAGTCCAGAAGCCAACACACGCTGACCTCAAACTCCACGGCCTTGCCCTGCCTCTGGGGGAGAAGACAGAGTGGATGCCGAGTGGTGAGGCCATGGAGGCAGCAGCAGCACAAGGGGCGCTGAATAATGAATATCCTGGGGAACCCTCCCGGAGGTTGTCAGCCACCACAGGGGGAGGGGCGGCTGCTGAAAAGTAAGGGTCTTACGGCGACGAGGGGGAGAACCAGAAAAGATGCGATCGGCAATAAATATTTCAATACCCAAGAAAATAGCCTAGCAGATAGAGGATTTTTGTCTATTTTAGCAGAAGAGCACTTGTTCTCCTGCCTGAAACAGTAGCTCACGTGAAATGAATATATTGATGCTATGAGACCCAGTCTGAGAACGACGGCCCGACGTTACCCGCTGGAGACCATGAGTTGTTTAACCCAGGCTTGCGGATTAACGCAAATTAATGGACAGAACACACTTTGCTGGGAATTTTCAGAATGTTTTCCAAGTGGTTACACGGAGGCAGTTCACTGATCAGAAAGGCTTCCTAATGCAAACGAAGGAACGCTGAGATGGCACTGCCGCCTGCGAGATGCGTTTACGGCGATAAACTTCCCGTCTCCTATCAAGCCTTCAGCGTGCTGTTCAGTGTGCAGCCCTTATCGTCACATGCTGACACATGTAATCTAACATTCTCACTTTGCCACAGTCGGAGCAATGGCTTGACAATTTGATTACAGTTTCCTGTCAGCTCACGCACGGAATATTTCTGTGAGCTTTCAGCAGTTGCAAAATATTTTGATTTTGAAATGATAGTAATCCATGAAGAAAACCTTCTTCAAAATATTGACTTCTGATAACAAATGAAGATTTGCATAAAGAAAATTGCTTCAAGTGTCTATGAATCAGGATGTGTTGGAGCACGCAGGGAGACAGGGTGGAGGCTGTGATAACACAATGAAAAAGAGGGTTTGAATTTTGGAGTCTATTGAAGGAAGCAGAGCTTGTGACAAAAGAGCCACAGTCAGCGTTCAAGGACCTGGTGGGGATAATTGAATCACCACTCTACCTGCCCAGTAGCTAGGACACGTTTGTCAATGTCCTTTCAAAAACTGTCTCCCTCTTTCAAATAACTCAAGGCCATCGGGCAAGTACATTGGTGGAAATTTTATAGGAAAGAGACATGAAGAATAAAACTTTGTCATTTAGAAGACAAAATATCTCTGAGTTTAATAAACAACTTGCTCATGTATATGTACTTAAATGAACTAATCTCAAATGGTAAAGATCATAGCTATATGAAAGAATTTTTTCGTTTCTTACTATACAATGGAAGAAAAATTCAGGCTTTTTCGATATATGAGTAAGGCTGGCTCTTTGTGACCCCTAATAGAGATATGAAATAGGACTTGTCTTGAATGATCGACCTTTCCCCTTGAAATGAGAATGTGCCAAGAAAGTCCTCCACATTCTTTTCTGTTCCCTCGGAAATCAGCCATTCAAAAATACAGTAGTTACTACCAGCATTTTCAACGCAGTGGTAGTTTTCTACAGAGTAAGGCAAAACTGAAATTATTTCTTCAAATGAAAAATATAGAAACAGGCATAGGATCAGACCGAAAAAAGAAATTGTGGAATTTTAAATGGAGGAAAATGTTCAGAAGTAAAAACCTATTTACTGTAGCCCTGGAGCAAAAGGTAATTTATAGGTAGACCAGTAAAACGTGTGTTCCCCAATAATGCAATCAATCACTTTACCTGGATTCTAGCCGCTCAGCAATGTAAGGCTCTAGCACAAATCTAGAATTTAAGCTGCTATTAGTCAAGTAGCTTTTAAGGACTCCTACTTTTAGACAATAGTTAGGGCTATTTAAATCTATAATTCGTCCTACATTTCTTCTTAAACAGGCATGCACCCATACATGCTGACAGCGCTTATATTCAGAGCAGGGAAAGCAGGGAGGTTATAATACATGGGCTTGGAAAGCATAAATCATTCAGGAAAAAAAATTCTGCCACTGACATTTCTTTTCACATTTGTAATAAGGTATCATTTGCATACAGCGAAATTCATCCTTTTTTAGTGTACCTCTCTGTGAGTTTTGACAAGCACATACAGCCACATAACCTCCATTACAATCAAAATATAGAACGGTTCAATAATCCCCACGAATTCCCTCTTGACCCTTTGTAATCGACCCCGCCTATACCCTCAGCCTGTTTCTCATCCCTATAGTTTTATGTTTTCCAGAATGTCACATCAACAGATTTGTACGGTGTAGAGTCTTTTAAATCTAGTGATTTTCACAAAGAAAAATGCAACTGAGAATCATCCATACTGTGGTGTGTAATAGCAGTATATTCTTTTCACTAACGAGTAGTATTTTATTGTACGACTGTACCTCAGTTTGAATTGATTCCAGTTTTTAGGGATTGCCAATAAAGCCACTGTAAGTGTTAACGCACGTGTTTTTGTGTGAACATGAGATTTCATTCAGCTTGGGTAAAAACCTCCTCGGATTAGAGTTGCTGAGTCATATGGTAAGTACATGTTTAACTTAACAAAAACTGCCAAACCGTTATGAAAAGTGGCTGCATCATTTTAAGTTCCTGCGACCAACGAATGGGAGTTTCGGTTGCTCCACAGCCTTGTCAGCACTTGTATTGTCAGTTTTGCGTGCGTTTGTTGTAGCCGTTCTAATAATTTCTTTCTTCAATCTGATCCTATGTCTGTTTCTATCTTTTTCATTTGAAGAAATAATTTCAGTTTTGCCTTATTCTGTAGAAAGCTACCATTGTGTTGAAAATGCTGTGCTATTGTATCACATTATGGTTTTTAATTTGTATTTTCCTAGTAACTGATATGTTAAAGCATCTTGTGATTATTTGCCATTCCTATATTTTCTTTGATGAAATGTCTATGAAAATCTTTTGCTCATTTTTCAAAATTGGGTTGATGATTTTCTTATCACTGCCTTTTAAGAGTTCGTGTGTAGTCTAGGTATAAGTTTTTTTTATCAGATATGTGAATTTAAATATTTCTCCTAGCCTGTGTCTTTTAATTCTCCTAACAACGTCATATATATGGCAAAAATCTTCATTTCGATGCAATCCTGCTTATCGATCTTTTCTTTATTTTATGGATTGTACTTTTCATATTGTATCTAAGGACTTTCTGCTTAATCCAAGATCACAATAATTTTCTCCTACATTACCTTCTGTTCTATAGATTATTCACAACATAGTTTAAAATACAGATAATATTAATGAAATCTCAGTGACATCTGTAATTAAAAGAATTAACAATTTTTTTTAATTTAGAAAAATACAAAAACCAATATACAAAAACCAAAAATCAGTCTTTCACATATTGGAAGGTTCTGAAATCATAAATCTGTTCCCTAAAACATAATAAATCACGCTGATATAACAGTCATTCATTAATTTATTCATTTATCTGGTATTAATCAATGGGCCTACTATTTTCCAATTACTCTGCTAGATCTTGTGATAACAGAGTTTAAAATGTAGTTGGTTTCTTTCTTCAAGAAGTTCACACCAAATATAAATACATAAATAACTTTTTAAGTACCACTGTTCTAAGTGCTATGAAAATTATAGGAAGTAAAGAGAATATATAAGAAGATATAATTTAGTCTAGGAGCCTAATGGAAGATAACCTTAAGAAAGTAACGTGCAGATTAGAAGCTGAACATAATTAGAAATTAGTCTTAGAATAAAATGGAAAAACTCAACATTCCAGATAGATAACACTGCACATTTAAAGACCCTAAAATAGGAAATAAGTGAACATATTGGAGAAACAGAGCAAAGGCCAGGCCAGTAGGGAATTGTGTACTGGTTTTCTAATTTTTGTTTATATGAGAATCACCTTGAAAACTTGTTTAAAATTAAAATTACTAGGCCTCACATATAAAAACATTTATTTAGTAGATCTAAAATAACAAGATGATTATGATGTGATGTATCAACCACTACTCTTCTATAAATTCTAGAATAGATAGAGAGGGAGAGAGTGGTAGGTAAAGAGACCAGGAGTACAAACCAAGTCATTCAGAGTAAGGATAGTTGAGCCAAACTTTATTCTAAAAACCTTGAGAAATTTTTAAAGGATATAAAGTGGGGATGAGACATATCTAGTTTATATTTAAAAAAATTATCTAGAAGTGACATCATCAAAGCAGTTTTGTCTGATTTGGATCATCAGCCACAGGGCCGTACTGGCTGTGGAGAACATTCTACAGCTCTGCCCTGGTGGGGGAGCAAATTCACAATCCCACCCAACTGCTGAACAAGCATCCAGTCCAACTACTCTCAGAAACTTGGCCAAAATGCCCAACAGCCACAAAACACCTCGAGGCTATAGACTGCCTGGGCAGGGAGCCCCACCAGCAGTCCCACCCAAGTGCTGAGCTTTGCCTTTAGCCCCCCATAACCAAGGGCCTTGTGCTCTGACTCTGAGGAGCCTTGGGGCCCAGCCTATGGTACTGCCCAGGCACAGAGCCCAGCCTACAAGCCCACTCAGCAGCCAAATCCAGCACTGAGCCCTACCCAAATGTTGGAGAGTCCTTGGCCTTGCCCGGGCAGGGAACCCCGCCAGAGACCCTGCTCAATGATGGAATATATATAGACTGAGGTCCCACCTAGCTGAGACACCAGGACAGTGACCTTGCCCGACAGAGGAGCAGTCACTATCAATGATGGATATCAATGAGAATCAACAAGGGAGGGTTGAGTTTGAACAACAATAATAGACAAAATGGACATAACAGACATATATGGAACATTTTATTCAACAGCAGCAGAATACACATTCTTTTATAGCTAACATGGAACATTTTCTAGGATAAATTATATGTTAGGCCACAAAGCAAGTCTCAACAAATTCAAGAAGATGGAAATTGCATCAAGTATTTTTTATAAAAACAATGGTATGAATCTGGAAATCAGTAGCAGGAGGAAACCTGGAAAATTCATAAATAGGTGGAAATTAACATACTCCAATACAACCACTGAATCATAAAAGAATTCAATAAGTTAAATGAAAAGTATATTGAGACAAAAAATGGAAACACACCATAACAAAACTTATGGGATGTAGCAAAAGCTGTTCTAAGAGGAAAATTTGTAGCTATAAATGCATTTATTAAGAAAAAAGAAATGATCTCAAACAAACAATCTAAATTATTCATCAAAGAACTAGAAAACAAATAGCAAACTAAGCCCAAAGTTAACAGAAGGAAGGAAATAAAGATTAGAGCAGAAGTAGATAAAATGGAGAACAGGAAAGCAATAGAAAAGATTAACAAAATAATTATCTTTTTTAAAAAAATAAACAAATTTGAAAAATTGTTAACTAGAGTAACAGAATAAAACAGAGAGGACTCAAATAAATTTATAAATGAAAGGGGAGATATTATAATTGATACCACAGAAATACAAAGGTCCTTAAATGTCTGATCTAAATAATTATGTGTCAACAGACTGGATAACCTAGAAGAAATGGATGAATACCTAGAAACACAAAGTTTGCACCACGGAGATTAAAATCAGTAATCAAAAACATCTCAACCAAGAAAAGCACAGGATCTAATCAACGTGTTGCACACCTTAAACTTACATGATGTTATGTGTCTTTTATATCTCAATAAAGCTGAAAATATGCTTTAACAAAAATTACTCTGGCTGCCAGGCAGAGGAAGGATAAGACAAAAACAGAGTGGATTGGAAAATTCATTGGGAGCTTTCACATGGAATTGAGTGAGTTCTTAGACAAGGGTAGGGTACAAAGATAAAAGAAAAGGACAAAATCCATATAAAATAACTAGTTATTAATTCACTTCAAATACTATGGTCTGCTTGTTTTGTCACTATCAAAAGAGGGGTGACAGCTAACATGAAAATTTTAGTGACTTATTAGTGTGTTCCCAAATCTCTGGGTTTTGTCTTGCCATTTTTGTCATACATGGGTGTGGTTAACCAAACATCTTCAAAATGCTTTTTCTTCTCTATATTTCAATTTAGAATTAAATATATATATATATATATATATATATATATATATATATATATATATATGGTTTAGGCATGCTTAAAAGCTATAGCCTTCTAAAAATATAGCCTTCTTAAAAAACTTTAATTTTAGAGAAAGGCTCTCAAATCTTCTGAACTCTTTCATAAAGCAATAATACTAAAACGTATCTTGAAGTCCCTCTGTATAGATACATAAGTACCAACACCTATAATCCTGTCCTGGGATTTTTTTCTTCTACTACTGTGTCTTCTCTCTTCATCTATACCACCCCCACACATATCTTTGGCTGGGGACATTGCCTGAGGGTTATCAAAAAACATAAGAAAATCAATTGATATCATTTCCTTTCCCCATATATCCAGTTAGCTGTGTAAACATGGCTAGGCGGCAAAGCCATAAACTGTGAAACAGTTTAGGCAGTAAATGTATTTCTTTGTTTCTCTGCAGATTATTTTACCTGATATCCCAATTCATGACTGTCGTCCACTGCTCAGCATGTAGTGGACAATTGCTAGGTTTTGAATTTACTTTATTCATTATATCTCTACCATTTGGTGACAAAGGGGGAGTTGGAGAGAAGAGAGACATAAACCCTCTGCTGGCTCAATTCTTTCTTCTCATACTTTGAACATTAGCACACCTGTGATCTTTTATCATCGTCCTTGCCTAGAACTGGAATTTCACCCTTGCCCTAGTCACCTCTCCAAATTGTCAATTTATTTCCTAAGTCCAGCTCAACTCTAATTTCTCCACAGTCTTCACAGGTTAGGCCACCCCCAATGTAATCATGCATTCATTCATTCAGTCAATCAGCAGATGTTTAGGGAGCAACTACTATTAATTAGAATGCCTAAATCCTTTCCTTGACCTCCAGTGATCTATCGCTCTACTTTTGGCCCCTAAAGACCTCATTTACACTACTCATTTGACCCTTAACTTTCACTTGTCTTGCTGAGTGGTTTAACTTTTCAAATGCGTGTACTGTATCTTCACATTTAAGTTGGTGATTTCCTGATGATGTTTCATAGCCAAAAGATATGAGGCAGGAGTGACTTTTCATAAAGCTGTTCAATTTAAGGACCATATTTTATATTATCTCTTCTTGTTTTCATGTAGAAATATATTTCCCTCTCAAATGTACTCAATGGCTAAAATAAACAGTTAGCAATTCTGTCAGATTTCTAAACTTTTTAACTTACAGGCTGTAAAATGTATGAGACTTGAAAACACTGATAAAGATAGTCACATTATGCTTCTCTTCATCCCAAGCAGCTCCTATAAAAATACCTCACATGCAGAGGAAGCTCACTAAACACCTTCGCTGGTTAATTCATGTTTTCTATCTGTGAATTGTTCTCATTAAAAATCAAATCCCCACTCTTTAGTTCATTTGTCCTAAGTTCTAACAACTTAGTAAGTGATCAAAGTGTGTGTCGGGGGATCCTGTAGTGTGAATCATTGCAATTCCACCATATGCACAAACTCGAATGTACTCAAGTTCAAGTACATGCACTCATAAAAGGGATGAGGGAGGGAAGGAGAGAGAATTAAATAGTACAAGCATTTGCTTGTCATTCCACTCACTGAGCATATGCCCCAGAGTGAGTACGAGACGGAAAACAGGACTCTGCCTTTCATGAAGCTCTGTCGGGTTCACTTCCCATGCGCCTCTCTCAGTGATCATCTTGCTGCAGTTCTGAGCATTCTAGTGTTTAAAAATATGCATTACATATAAAATGATTCCTAAAGTCAATGTAATTACTTCATCTGGCGCTCAACTGAAAAAAGAAAAAGAAAAATCTATCTATTCCAAAGATAGAAGGAAAATTGGCTGTCCTGGACTTACTGAGAGATGGTGTGTCAGTTTCCAACTTGGCATCTTCCTAAGGGATTTTCAAGGACTAGTTTGCTGATACTCAACTTTTGCCTTCCCTGCTGACTCTAGATGTCATTCCCACTTAAGACGCCACTCTAACTGCATGGCCCTCCACTCTACCCTGGGAAGACTCTCCCTGACTTTGACATTAAATGTGTTTTATACAAGGTGTATTCTCTATTCACAACTGATGATTCAAAACATCTAAATCACCAACCATCATTTTAAGGCTTTTAGAAGCACTATTATAGGTAACAAACAAACGTAGAAGGAAAATCACAAAAAAAGGCGGGGGTGAGGAGGCGAAGGGAAGCTTTAATACGAAGGTCGTATAAAACATGCCCATAGGGAACAAGTGGAGAATCCTGGACTTAGAGTGTGAGAGAGAGGGAAGATCTGGAGAAGCAGAAGAGCAGAGGTCACTCAGCTCCATCATAAGGTTTCAAGGCAGGAACATGGGCCCAGTATTGCTAAATACTTTTTTCTCTTTTCAAAAGAAGCTGGAAATCTGGATACATATATATATGAAAGCCTTCCAAGGAATTTTAAAAATAATAGAGAATATTCTGGGTCAAGACCAACAAACAAGATCTGTAGGTCTAATTTGACACGACGACCACCCCCTCGCAATTGCTGTGCTACCACACTTTTCTCACAAACAACTGGCTTTTAAAAAAAAAAAAAAAAGTAACAATATTACCCTCTGAACACTTCCAATGCTTAAGTAACATCCTTCAAATCGTGTGACGTGTGCTTTTCTTTCTTTCGCACAACTCTGGCACTTTGCTGAATCAGGAAAGAAAGCAATCTATAGTTTGCTTGAGAGAAAGTATTTAATATCTTTCAATATATAAGGACATTTTAGCATGATGCCAAGTCTATGCCCAGAGTTCTTTCTTCCTCTTGATTAAGAAGTGCTCCCAGTCATCTGTTTACCTAGGAGTTAAGAAATAAATAAATAGTTTCCTATGCTTGGAAGAGAAGTTGGGTTTATTCTTTACGGTATGACAGTATGAGATTATCATCGTACATGCCTGTAAACACAATTTGATGTCTTCTCTCCTCTAAAAAAAAAAAAAAAATTAAAAAATTCTGTAGCCCCAAAACCAAGCTTTCCATATGAATCAGGACATTCTCATCACAGGCTGCATTTCTGAGAGGGGATGTCAGGGCTCTAACCACATAGTTCTGGCAGAGAATTGTCTGACTTTAATATACACGGCATCTGAAGCCGTAGCTTGGAGGATGAACCCTTGAATCATTATTCCATATGTACCAAACCTATTATCTCATTTCTGTAATCGTTTACGAAGCACAGAAACCATCAGAGGGGAATAAGTCCAGGAAGGCAACTTGTGCTTCTTATGGCTATAAGGGATGCAGTGCTCAGTAGAGTGGAATTACTTTTCCAGCAAAATAAATCAAAGGGCTTCCCAAAATTTTTAAGCCTCAAATCATGAGCAATGTTTACATTTCCTGTTGGTTTCTAGTTTTATATTCAGCATATGGTGAGTAAAAAAAATATCCAAACCCATCCCAGAAATGAAAGGCAAAAGCTGTTTTGTAATTTGATGTGTCCCAAGAAGTCTGGTACCGCAGATTATAAATCCACCTTTTGTCATGTTTTAAAACTTCATGCTGTATAGTTCAATTAAAACTATTGCTTCCTAACTATTGCCTAGTAATATACACTGCCTTTTGTAGGATAAATGTGAAAACCCATACGAATTTAAATATAGGGAACCTCATAGCTTAGGAATTCTCATCTTATAGATACAGGGATACATGGTATACATTAATCAAGCTGGGGCAACTCAGTGTATGGCAGCAAATATCTACCTGTCACTGCTCTGCCAAAATAACACGGTATGAATTGCCAGCTTTTTCTTATAGGAGGTACAGGGGGATTAGCTGATATTAACTGATCTTGGGTTTTGAGATGGTTGTTACTCTGCATTAGTGTCAAGGTCATGGGAAAAGCAGTGTATGCATATATGCCCAGCAACTTTACAGGCAACATTCCCCATCCAAACCTTTAGAAGCACCCATCTCTGACAAAGAAGTGCTTAATTACCGCTCTCTATACATACCTATTTAACTTTTAAAAAGATTTCCAAATGATTATTTATAGCTCATATGCAAGAGCTATTTGAACGCCTGCATTTTAATTATACGAGTTCAGAGTTCTATGTTGTATTTTAAAAAAATCTTCAGAGATATATGATGCTGATGGGTTTCAAAGGTACAAAATAATCTGCACAGTTGGGGTGCTGTGTGCCATCTAAAGATCATGAAATTAATGAGGTCAACTTTAAAGGGGTCAAATTTTCTTGAACTAGTTTGATTCGAGCAAAAGGGACTCGTTTTCATGTAGTCTTAAAACATTTTTATTAGAGCTATTTAATTTTATGATACTGGGCTGAAGAGTTTGCTAAAAGTCAGGGAAAATCTGCCTCTGCCTCTCTCTGTCTGTCTCTCTCTCTGTCTCTCTGTCTGTCTCTCTCTCTCCCCTCCCCACCCTTTTTCTCCCCCCATCCATTCAACTCTCCTCCCTCTCTCCTTTATTCACCTTATACTGAAATTTAGGATTCGATTTATTTATAATTTAGGATTCTATATAATCCCTTTTCTACCAGAACCCTCAGATTTGAAGGGTATTTATAGATCCAGGGTGTTTTGAGTCTTGAAGTCAACATGGACACCATGTAAGCCCTGTGAACATCTTCACATGTTTATCAATTTCCAAAATTTATTGCAGAATCTCTTACTAAGTGGATATAAAATTTTCATTTCTCCCAATATGAAACAACAATGATAACAAAAATAAGCAAAACTATTGTTTCTAACTTAGGTATCAAAAACAGGGATCTTTAAATCCATTTCCGTGAACTGGAAAATTGTTTTAATTCTCTTATTAATGTTAAGCTAGTCCCCTGTGAAAGTCTAATGAAATAATTAATTAGAAAGCCATTTAGAACAGTACAAAGAAATATACATTTGTTTCGAATATTTTCATTTCTACTAACAATAATGGTGATTTAAAAAGCACACCATCAAAATCATGGCCTTTCATACCTCTGTTCGTTGCCTGTCATTATACTATGGCTAAAATCAACAGGCAGTGTTTTGTCCCCTACTGTAATCCAGGGCCTGGAAAATAAGTTTACCCCAAGGTAACCTCAAATCCAATTGGAAAGCTCCAATACACACACACAAGCTTTTGAAAAAAATCACAATTAATATAATACCCTGTGTCGTGAGGGCCAGACATTGAGCGTCACGCAAGGGAGAGAACACTTTTAGCTGAGTGATTGGGGAAAATTTCACAGGAGTTAGTTTTACATCTGACCTTGGCGTTTGGGTAGGATTTCATTAAAGTATGGACCTGTATGTGCAGCTATATGTGGTGGGGGAGGGGGAGAAGGGAGCGTTGTATTCCAAGAACAATGACAACGAAAGCATTAGCCTGTACAAACCATTTAAAAAGGACAAGAAGATAGCCTGACTGTGCCAGGGTACACTGAACTATATCCTAGCTAAGAAATGCGAATTTTTATTTAGTAGTTAATTAGAAATGTTAGATCTCTTTTGTATCTAATCGATTACTATTTTTATATCTTTATTATTTTCTATTTCATTTTGTGCATTTTCCCTCATTATGCATACCATATCTTTGTGCTTTCAGTCACTTTTATTATATTTTAAATTACTTTAAAATATGGCTTCACTTCCAATATGTTTTGTTTCATATTTCTTTTTTTGACGAATAACAGCTTGCTTTTAACTTCCTTCTATCATGCAGATTTTCTTGTTTGGGCCCTTCTGATTCTTTTTCTTTCTTTCCTTTCTTTCTTTCTTTCTTTCTTTCTTTCTTTCTTTCTTTCTTTCTTTCTTTCTTTCTTTCTTTCTTTCTTTCTTTCTTTCTTTCTTACTTGTTTGAAAATATAAATTCTTCCTGTGTATTTTTAAGGAAGAATTCTTATGATATGTGATATATTTTTACTTTGCTACCATTTGCTTATGTCTATTTCCTCCATTTTTCCACCGTTTATTTGCCGGTTTCTAAGTTTCACTTCATTTTGAATGAGGCTAGCAACCTTCTGAAAATAAAGTATAGGAGGATAAGGGGAATGAGCTAGAAGATCAGGAAGTCCAGATCCTACACCGGAATTTGTGGTCTCAAACGCTCTCACACTAAATCGGTTATTTCCTTCGCCCCGAGCAAATGACTCCGCTTGTATGAGCAGTCGTCGTGACTCGCAGACTATCCTTTCATGTTGCACGTTCCCTGGGCTGCTGCCCCCTTCGCCCTGCTTCACCTCTGGCGCTCACCCTCGCGAAGAGCGCCAGCCAGGCTGCAGTCAGAGCGAGCTTGGTTTCTACTTCAATGCCACCTCTCCTGCCAGTCGATGCCATTAAACTTACAGTCCACAGGGAGGGTCTGTACTTTTCTGCAGCCACTATACCCCCTGGATCTTGTCATCTTTAATCAAAGAATCATTGGAGATGCTTTTCTGGCTTGTAACATTTACTTTTAGAAAAATCGATATCCATCAATGTTCAAGAAGGCATGTGCGTGTTCTCAGCATCCAGCCCTGTTTTGGGCCCAGATTTTATAACGTTTGGTGGGTGTGCAGATAGTTTAGTTATAGTTTGAGATTTTAGCCATTTGTCTGTTTCGTCTTAGCTACGAGTTTCTTTTTTCTTTTTAAAAATTACTACTCATTGTTTCTGATGAATTCAAAAAAGAAGAAATAAAATTGCCTAAACCCTGCCATCTTAAACCCGAACATCCTGTAAATTAATTTAAAAATGCTGAGACAATGTAGACCTTTGGTAGGAATGCAAAGAGATGATGTATTATTGTGATGCCTCAAAGAGCTTAAGAGGTCGAAAATATTACAATTCCAGAAAAAAACTTCTTTTTGAAATTAGACCTTTAGGGTGTATATAGAAAAGCAAAGAGAAAGATTGGCCAGGATATACAGAGAAAAAGTAATCCTGGCATCATTAAAAGTAAGAGCATTTCAGATGGATGATTGCTAACGTGATACCTGAGAACATTTAAAGTCATGTACCCGTTCCTCTACTTGATTTTAAGTGCTTGTCTTAACACTATCTATTTCTGGTTATAAGGAGAAAAAAAAAATTTCTGCCCGAAAGATTTTATCCCTTAAAATCTATTTCCTCCCCCAACCTGGCCCTGCAGTGAAGTCAAGATGACAAATTTGTGACATCATAATCATTTTTTCCCCGGGAACAAACTGTGAAGCCATTAACACAGGATGGTGACTTCACTGCAGGATCAAATAGAGCAGCTGGCTCGAGAAAAAAGAGGAAGCTTTCCTATTCAAACACACATATATCTTCAATAATAACCAGAGAAATTCAGAAAATTACTGTCAAAGTAAATTGCATTTTGTATAAATGCCATCTCCTTTCAAGTTTGCCCCAGCATGATCATCCTTCTTTATTTAGTGGTGTTGCCCTTTTCTCCTTAGAGACCTTTAACAAAATCTCCCTTTTTTATTCCATGGATCATTAAAATGACTTAAATGAGTAGTAATGGGGCAAGTCTGACATTTATTTTTAATTATTTACATAAATAAAGAGGTGTTCTTATTTTATACCTACTGCAGTTTCAAAAATATTTTTTTACCAAGTGGATTTAATGTTCATGTTAGTATAAAGCATTGAACAGGTATACCTATTCACTTGTTAGTTCACCAGGCCAAAAGTGTATGTTTTGATCCAAAAGAAAGCCACAAGGTGATAGTAATATCCTTCAGTAATTATTGTTCATATTTCTATTTAGATCTATAAATGGTGAGGGTGAGAGATAATGTGTAATATATATTCTCCTCACTCGAGAGACAAGGTTAATACATACGACAAATTAAACAATCATGCAAGGAAATATGAATAATGCCAAATGAGCAGTACACACCACACACACCAAGAGTTCAGAGAATATCATGACCGTGAAGGCCTAGAGGTCTGAGTGTCTGTCTAGGATCTGGAGTTGAAAAGCTCGAGACTCAACCTCAGCTCTGCAATTCAAGTGCTTATGTGACTTCACTTCTCGAAGCCGTGCTGTCCTCAGTTACAAAATAGGAGAAGATGATACCTACTTCACAGGTGATCGTGAGGTGTAAATGGTAACCCATGGAAAGCAGGTAGCAGAGCATGTGGTGTGGTGAAGCCTTTTCCATAAATGTACAAAACAAATATAAACTGCAGATGGGATTAACAAAGGAAGTCAGACTTTTTAGAATTTTACGTAAAAACAAGATCTAGAAGGAAGAAATCAAGGAAGAGAAAACTATTTTGAAAATTCTCGAAAGGGAGTTATTGAAGGAATGTATGCAATATATTTGGATAGCAAGGAGTAGATTAACCTGTCTGGAATTTAGGATTCGCAGAAAGAGGCAAAGAAAGATAGGTTTAAAGAAGTAGATTGGGGTCAAATTGTGGGAAACAATGAATATAAGCTACATTTATTTATTATTCATTCAATAATTTTATTGGAAACCTACTATTTGCCAGTCACCTAATAACTGAGGATATAATAATAAACGAGATGGATAAAGACCCTATCTTCGTGGAACTTATACTGCACAAAGATATTGTGGACACAATGAAATATGATTTATATTTTAGAAATATTGACCAAACAGTCATGATCAGAAGAAGTGAAAGCATGTAGGGCCTAGAGTTTTCTTGTGGAATGCTACCGCAATGGCTCAAAAATTACTGAAAGAGATTTGGGGTTAGATTAGAGGCAGTGAGACCAGAAAGAAATATTTGACAAAAAAAATCATAAGAATTAGAAACCAATTGAAGGTGAAAATTCTAAAGTTTTGAGGAGAGCCTCTTCTTTTAAATGCATTCAAAAATTCACGTGAAAATTCAGCAGATAAAGTCCATGAGAGTTTTGAAAGACTCCCTCTCCCATCCCCACCCCTCTACCCTGCCTCTCTTTCCCCTTCTTGGAAGATGTTTTCTTAGCAATGATGGTTGGAGGTGTGAATGGAAAAAATTATTGAAGACAATAAGAGAAGACAAAAAGTGGAGAAAACTATCACACACTTATATCTTCTAGAGAAGGAAGAAAATAAAGTAGAATAGGAAACAGAAAACAAGTAAGGATACATACTTCGAAACAGAGTATTGTTATAGATGCCAAGGGAAGAGTTTTGTGATAGAGAAAGTGGTCAACTGTGTTAAATATACCAAAACATCAAGAAAAATGAGGCTCTAGAAAGGACCGTTGAATGTGACAAATGAAGAAGTCATCTGAAGCCATTTCAGAGAGCAATCTCACTGTGGTGGTGAAGGAAATCATTAGATTGCAGGAAATGGAGGCAATAAATAGAGCCCACTCATTCAATAAGTTTGGCATTAAAAGATAGAATGTAGTTTAAGTGTCTCAAGTGTCAAGCAGGCAAGTCAGTCACTCCCCTTTTCCATTCCCGAGGTTATCTGTAATCCCAAACAGCCATTTCGGGAGTGCTCGCTTTTGCTTAGTGGGAAAACCGAGTGAACACGTGTAAATGGCTTACGGCGGGTTCACCAAAATTCCCAAGAGAAGAATGTATTTTGATGATGCCAAGTAATTGCATTATCTTTGTAGTCACACCATGTGATTAATTTTTTTCATACTACACAGAATTCCGAAACCCTTAGGAGACAGGAACTATATTTAAGAGATAGAGTCAGAAGGAGAACCTGTGCTCCTGTGCACTGAAATGCTCCCATCTGTACAGAATTCTAACAGAATGTTTCCCCCAACATATGCAGATTTATGGATCAGCTCCTTTATTACCAGACACCTTTCCTTCTTGAAGATGACAGAAACCTACAGCTGTCAATTGCTAATAGGTGTAGTTTTCTCGCATTACAATCTACTCTACAATGTGTTTTCCTTGTAAAGTCCCAAGGGTAGAAAAAAAGATATATATCTGCAGCCGGCTGCAGTGAAGCTGTCAAATATCTAAACTGATTTGTCTCTCTATCTCATGTCTGAATTAGCACATACAGTGCTGTGGCGTTTTCGTCTACCAAGGTGAAGTCAAAAAAAAAAAAAAAACAGACACCTTTAACATTCTTTTCAACCCATATTATCACAAGGCTCATGCAGCCTGGCTTCTTCGGATTTGCATTTCTTGATTAGATACTATCTATACCATCGCCTCTTCTAAAAACCCTTCATTCAGCCCTAATGATAGAGGATTAGAGATCCTGAGAGATGATCCATCCATCAAGTCACTGAATACTCATATACCCAGAAATTTTTCAAGGTATAAGATTTATGCATATTCTGAGTTTCACAGAGAATGATAAGCTGACTTTTCTATTTCTTTTAGAATTTTGTATTGTAACAATGAAAAACCTTAGAGTGCTTATCTCTGCCTACTTTTATTTTCTCTCACATTCAGTGGCTATAACCGAAGTAAAAAATTTTCCAAAGAGCTTTTACCACTTGATCATAGATTCTAACTGGCTATACTGGTATCAAAAAATTAAAAAATTAAAATTAAAATAAAAAAGGTCATCGCCCATACTGGGTGGTGGTCTTTTAAGAAAACAATAGAAGTCATCGCAAGTGTCCATATTGCAATGAATTTTTTAAGGAAATGTTAGAAGTGTGCATGTGACATTTTTCAAATAAAATATTTCTCCTACAGTTCAGATTCAATCATGAAAAAATAATAATCTGTAGAAAATATATATGAATAAAAAAAACCCCTATGACATGGTGAATCCTCCAAGGAGCTTATAGTTTCAAGAAGATGAAAACTACTTGCACACGTGGAACAGCTAGGTAAGGAGAAAACAATGAATAATGATAATTTGATGTTTTAATTTTTCTTTGTATGTTTAAGGGAAATAGAACACCTGAGTGTGCAAAAAAACGTAGTGGGAAGAAATGAGTTCTGAGTCCCAATTGAGGAGATGATGGGCATAAATAAGTGAAGAAGAAGAGATGAGAGTGATGGCGGCATAAGATAAAACATCAAGATGTGAGTTGGGACGTGTCAATCAGGTTCCATATTTAGCCAGGTTTTGGAGTAAACACTAATAACGATATAAAGTTAAACACTAAAATACCTTAGGGATTTTTCAGATGTGGTAGGAGACTGATTCTTTAAAAAAAAAAAAAGTAATAATGTGTATGATAATGTGATAAGTGCTCTATAGAATTGGGTCTATTTTGGACATAGAGACGCAAAAAGAACTTATTATTAGGGAAAAGCTCTGGATAGGGATGCAGTATGCTAGGTAAAGAATCTGGAAGACAGCAATTCAGATTTGAGTTGATAAAAATGCTTAAATTTTTTTTCAGAGAATTTACCACTTTCGGAAGTCTTTTCTGTGATTTCCTTAAACATCTTTATTCCTCAATCTTGATTGCACATTGGAATCACTTGTAGAGATTTAAATATTATAAACATCCCAGGTTCAGCTTTAGTACGTTTTAAATGTTTCCCAGGTGTTCATTATAAGCAGCCAAAGTTGATTACACTGTTTACTGGTGAACAAATGAGGGAGGCATAGCAGGCAGTACTTGCTATATCTATTTTTATGAGAAAATTGAGGTCAAAAAGTTAAAATTACCTGAAAGTTAAAATAACATTGCCTATCTGTAGCATGGCAAACCCTGACATGGAATCTACCTCTCTGCTCTTAGAAACATCTTGAGTAGGACAACTTGGGAAAATATTCTTGGAGGTGGATGAATCTACTCTATATAGGCAGTGCTGGGCAAGAAATACCTGGCAAGAGGAGCACCGGGTAGGAACCTATGACAATATTCTGGGCATGAGGGCATGCTGCAGCTCTATATGAACATGGTTTACTCATCTGTGAGCACATAGATTGACTAGATGGCAATGTGACCTTATGGTAACATCTCCAGATTTGGGGCATTAAGAAAAAAACTCTGGAAAACATTTTTTTTTTTAAGCCTACTATTACAGTCTATTTATAAACCTTTAGATTTGGAATTCTTGCAATTAGTGGTCAGCTTCAACTTGCTAGTGATGGCTATGAAAGTCAAAACTTAAAGCACTATCGTAGGTCAATGTGTTATAATTAAATTTAAAACATCTTTGCCTCCTGATGAAAAATGCAATACTTCTGGTTGATTAGATGCCTGAATATGTCTGTTAGATAAAACTTCTGTCTCATAAATCATTAAGACTGAGTCACACTTACATGCATAAATATTACTTGATCTCAACATTTAACCGTGTGTGTATTATTAATTAATAATGTGTTTCTCATAAACTACCTTTAATGCTTGTTATCAAGTATACTAGTCGACCTTGAGTAGATCCCTCTTTTCTTGTTTCAAATGGCAACATGTTTCTGAATGTAAATAAATTTGGCAGATAAAGGGGTTGTTATATGTATGTGTGCATACTCTCAAATTTCTGAAAAACGCAGGTTTCTGTTATGATTTTATTAAAAAAATTTTTTCTGGTAGAGACTAAATGTGTTTAATATTAAAATCCCATCCCTGGTCAGAGATTTAATCCATTCAGCTCAGAATTTAGTCTCTATTAGAAATAACAAAGAATGTATTATGAGAGAGAACAGGTTGACCTCGTCATTCACTTGAAATCATCCACAGCTTCTTTTAGAAAATTGTTAGGGATCTATGAGCTATGATTTTAAATCTAAGAGTTGAAATATATCATCGTATTTGCTGGTGTGCAGCTATTTTTTATTATTATTTTGAATCTGTATGTCTTCAGGGTAATGAGTTTCATCATTTTTCCATAAGCTTGCTACCTGCTGTGTCAAGCAGTGCTCCCATTTATTTGAAATGTTTGAAATGTTAGGAGTGCTAATAGTTAATCACTTGATATATAAGAACAGATATCCAACTGAAAACCCAAAGTAAAGCAAGTTCAGAAAATGATGTTGAGCAGAACATGCAAGGAAAAAAAAAAAGAGCTAAAAAAATTAAAGCTCTCTAGATTCTTGAAAGAATTAGTTATGGATAGCTGAGTTTTCCAAATAGCTAAAAATTTAAGCAATATTTTCCTAAGAGCTACGAACTTAATGCCTGCAGAAGCCATGCAGTAGAATATGGCTAAAGGAGATGGAAGCTATTCAGTTCTAATTAATTTGTTTGTTCGTTTTGCTTGTCCTTAATAGTATTTTTTAAAGCACAAGGTGTATATAGCAAAACTCACAGATCTAAGTATATAGCTTAATATTGAGAAATATATATAACCATCACCAAGATCAAAATAAATACTATTTCTAGCAGCCCACACATTTCCCTTTCCAGTTAATTCCACCATCACTACCACCAGAGACAACTGCTATCCCGATTTCTAGCATCATAAGCAATTTTTTCTTATTCTTGAACTTCATTATATATGGATTCATATAGAATGTACTTTTTATGCCTGGCTCTTTTTTGTTTTGGGTTTCTGTTTGTTTGTTTGTTTTGTGTTTGTTTTTTGCTCTATATTACTGTTTTTGAGATGCATCCATGTTGTATATCAGTAATTTGTTTTTGTTTTTACTGTTGTTGTTGAGTAGCATTCCATTAGCATGACTATACCGCAGTTGGTTAATACATTCTCCTGTTGACAGGCATTTGGGTCATTTCCAGTTTGAGGCTATTATGATTAAAATTGCAGTGACCGTTCTTACGTAAGCCTTTTTGTGGACACATACATTTATTTCTTGGCTAAATTGGGAGTAGAGTTTCTAGGTCATATTTTAGATATTTGATTAATTTTACGGTAAACTTTCAAAAAGTTTTCTAAAATGGTGACAATATTTTTAATCTCATTGGCAATATATGAGAGTTCCTATACAGTTGATTGTTGAAAAGTGAGGGTGTGGATTCAGTATCACCATATCTTCTACTTTTTCCAAGAAATTGAGAGATGCCAATTTGTAGGTGAAAGTTTCTGATTTTTACATATTGACAAGTAATTCAATTGTTTTAAATAACATCATCTATCAAAATACATTCATCAGCCATATTCTTCCTACAGGCCACCAGTTTGACAATTGGAACATATTACATACTTCCTTAACTTCTTAAACGAAATAATCTAGAGACATCTGATTATTTCTTGTTGACTTAGACTATTTATAAATATCAATTGTATTCTGTATTATTACAACCTTAAATGTCATCAGAATCTATTGAGGTACAAAAGATTTGTCTCAATGCACAGCAGCCCCCAAAGGTCTAGCATTTATCCTTTTACTTCACTTCTGCTTTTTGTAATTTTTCTATCTCCTTTGTTATCATCAAGCCATTTGCTAAATTCTCGATGATATAGATATGATCATGCTTCCCATTTCTAATTTATTGCTTCCTACTTTCCTTTGCAGGAATCCTGGTAATGACTTTTCTTACAGGACTGTGTGTAAAATAAGAAAAAATAAACTTTGAATGAAGGCCTGAAAGACATCTCAATAAGTAAAGAGTAAGAATTTAAGATAGATTTTGCGACATCTATTTTTCTCTTTAGAATGGCCTGTTTGTTTCTTGGCTAAGCCATGTTTGAGAGAGGAGAATTGGCTAGAGAGCTGAATTTTTAGACTGCTAAAGTATTAGACTTATATCAATTAGGAATTTCATTCAAGGATGAAGACCCAACGAAGGGACTAATAGGTGGAAGTATAAGACATTTTCATAATGTAAATTTCTCCAGAAAAAAAAAAGCATCCCCACGTGTGTTAGCCATTCATTATACTTATACAACAGGATAGTGTTTTGTGGTATTTGTTGTGATTATTTATAGAGTATGAACCATTAGTTTCCAAATGGCTACTAAATATTTTCTTCAGATGCAGGAAATACTCCCAACTTCTGGAGCCCATGATATTATCTACAATGTTACACATTTCTGTGTCTACATCTTTTTCTCCTCTAGGTTGAAATTTCAAGAACGTAATTTAATTAATGTCACATTTGCAGTTACTTTAATAACTTGCAATAAATTATGGTCATAGTTCCCTACATTCTGTACATTCTCGGAAATCACTTCTGAATGAGCAGCATATTCTGAATAGGCTATTTTTTAAACAAGCCTCCACATTAAAGGACAAAACTGTTAAGCCATAGTGCTCGCCTACATAATAGATGCCTTTGAGGTATTATAAAAAAGGCTGTAAATGGTCCATTCCATTTATTTCTACTGCCATATTTACCTTATATTCACAAGTAAGCACTGACTATCTAAGTTAGTTTGGCATAACACTTAGAAATCAAGTGATTTGTATTCTAGGTATTTAAAAATCACAATTAGCTTTCTATTAGAAAGCAAAGAATCCACAAAGAAGTAAATGCAGTACTAGCTGCATAGTGTTTTCATGTGCTAAATAATTAATCCCATATCTCCCAAAATGTTCCATTTTTTTTTTTATTTACTAGGCATTTCCACGTTTTCTAGCTAGTTCACAAAGCCCTGCTACTCTGACGGCTATAATTAGAAATGAGTAGGATTTTCTAAGTTTGAAATATTATTTGCTTGGCAATTAACATAACTTTTAATATAAATGTGTGAGTGGGTGTGAATATGTTCTTTAAAAACAACTCCTACGGGGAATGGGAAATATGAAATGTGGGCTCTTTGAATGCAGATGCGCCCCAAACTTAATCTCACCGCACCTCACCACCCTTTCCCACTTCTACCAAAACTGGGAAGGTCAGCCTGAGGGAAGGCAGCCTCTGCTAAAGAGATTGCCCCCTCATCGAAGGTTCGAAGAGGCCTGGAAAGGAACCTTGTCATGGAGCAGCTGAGCTGCCATTACTCATTAGCTCCTCACTGGGTCACTGCAAAATGCTAGCCAGTGTATTAGCTTCTTTGAATGCAAACCTGAATAAAGAACACACTTACCTTTCTTTAATAATTCAGCAACCTCCTCTCTCAGTGGGAATCAATATTCTCTCCCAATTTGCTAACGATACAAAAAACTTCATTTTTTTAATTTAAAAAAATAACATATAAATAATACTGCAATTTGGAGCTTTGGGTTTGAATATAAGTTTTAAGCACTCTTGTTTAACATATGCATATTAAAACTTGTCCTGATATCTAGAACTTGTAATCATTTTAATTTGGTTGTCTATATAAGCTTTCAAATTGTTACAGGTAAAAGTGTAGGAATAAAAGATTCTGGTAAATAACGACATCATCATTTAACAGAGAAGAGAGTTTTACACAGAGATAAAATATTTAATTCAGGAGGACATCACGTTAGTGTCTCATCAACTTGCAAAATCCAAAATTCATTTTCTGAAGACCTCTGTTTATATCCATGTGGACATATATAGGGAATACAGAAGTTATCACAGTTTCAGATAATTTATTATACAAAGCAATTGCCATTATTAGCAACAGTCTTTGAGATTGTTCACTATATGACAATAGGTTTTGACTAAGCACTCAGTATTAGGGATAATTAAGCAAATTTAAGTGTTTCAAAAGCTTTCGGACCCACCAGGGATTCCTTTAGTGATTTAAGGACCCCTCGCTGAGAGAAGATGAGGCTCTTTCTTTGTCTCAAACAGAGTCCCATCAAATCCCCTCAGCAAAATCTTGAGAAAGTTGTATGTGAGTGATAGTATCAGAATATTGTGGTACCATTTCAATGGGAGATTAATAAGTTCTCTGTAGGGTTGCTCTTTTTTAAATACATTGCATTTTTATGCAGAAAATAGATGACAGTCATTCTTCTCTTTAAGAACAAAACAGAAAGAAAATGGAATAAGAATGAACTCATAATGGTTTCATAACATCTAAAAAGTATAACTTCCTTAGGGAAGCACCTTATAATTATTGGAATGTATTAGGGAAAATTGTTTCTCTGGAGGTGGCAAACTAGTGGCTTGTGGACTCAATCTGGCCATTAGACATGTCCCTCTTTGTTCTCACTGTAATCAGCCATGTTGAGAGATGCCACGTGAAAATTCAAAAAATGATCCAGCAACCCTATGCCAGATAACTGCCTGACCACAATCAGCTGGAGCCGAGTGGTGGCTGTCTCCCATTTATCCTGGTCCCCCTACACTTCCTACTCTGTTTCACACATTTATTTTACCTATCTTGCCTTCTGAAATAACTGTCTTTTCAACCCCTATTTCATTCTGCCATCTTAGCTAGTCATGACATACTATATTTCTGCTTCTAGAGTTTCAAAAATATATTAATTTTCTTTCCTCCTCAATTTTAACAAAATGCAGAGAATAAAGTAGCAATGCGTTCAAAGTTTCAGTCTCCAGAAAAAATGAAGAGTTAACTGAAAGCGAACAGCCCCATACTCTCTGGAAAACCATCTAAGTGTTAAAACATTACTCAAGAGTATTCAGTGTCTTCTGAGAAAAACATACAGGTAAGAAAATATTTTAGCCATTCCCACCCTCATGTTAAGTGCTGGATGCAAATTAAGACAGGGTGAAATCTAGGAATCCCTCAAGGTCAGATCTTTTTACTAAACCCTGTCACTCTTTAGATGATTAGATAATATCTTGTTTGAAAAAGCAAAGAAATGAAATACTTCCAATAAAGAATCCTTTCCAAGGATAATCATAATTCTTCACTGGGTAAAACCTAGATCATTCTAGTGTTCACATTCTGGAAATTAAAAGTAATAGAAACCCCAGCCCCTTTTGGCAGCGATATCTAGAAGTAGCAGTGAATTATTATTTTTTTAACACCCCCTCCTCTACAGAATACAATTATTCCAGTTATAGTCATGAAATAAAAGGAATGCTAATAATAGCCAGTAGAGAAATACAATGAGAACTTTTTAATCAAACTTTTATGTAAAATCATGCCAGTTAAAACAATTTAAAAATTAAAATAAGTATTACAGAACAAAAAAAGAAAAAAGTAATGATTTAATAAATTTTAATTATATTATTTTTTAGAAAAGGAAATGTTATTGATATATGTAATATATATTACTGTAGCAGTAATAGATATTATAGTATATATTAAGTAAATTTTAATAAAATAAAAACCTTTGCTCACGATTTACCACTGATATAATATTGTATTTTCTTGATTCATTTTTTTAGCTTTAAAACAAATGGCTAATGCTTTTAAAAAAATAAACTTCATTTCAAAATACATTATTTAAATTCTGTGAAATATTTCACAATGTGAACTAAAATTTGTACTTCCCAAACAAAAAAAAATGTTGCACCTTACAGTTTGCACTTTGTTTCGCTGTTTTAAATTTTAAACACAAATAAAGTCTCCAAGTGGTCACTTAGGATGACAGAATTAAAGTAGCTCAGATTCCCTTTCTTTGTCTTGACAAATTGTTCACCCCCTTATTGCCTGTATCTCAGTGACAGCCATTGTCCCTTCCCAGACCCAACATTTTATGTCTATCCTGAGAGGAACACACCTGTAAGGCTGTTAAGAATAACTACGGCATCATTTCCTGGTTAAGATTTTTGTTAAGAGATAAGCTGAGGCAAAATTAAATTTTTTAAGAATTTAAGTGAAAATCTATTTGAATGGGGCAGCACCAAACCAGAAATGGTTAGGAGCACTCTACCTACAAGGAGCTAGGGGAAATACTTTTATTGGAAACAGGAGGAGGCAAAGTATGGATATTATTTGATTGGCTACAGCTTAAGCATTTGCTTTATTTGAAAAAGCCTAGTTGGCTATCTGTGAATGGTTGTCCTTAGGCTTTGATTTCTCAAAACTTGAGGCACTTATTGGCTTAGGGAGGCTGCTAAGATGTTAGAAGGACCTCAGTCTAGTGGTCTCTTTGTTTCATTAACTTAACAGCTTTATATAATAATTAACTTACTCTTGTCTGCTCTCTTGTCTGATTTGGCTCTTGGGGGAAGGGCAAAATTGCATAACTTGCCTTCCTTTCTAGCCCATAGGAGACTAAATGAGAAGCAGCATTGAAAATAGCAGGACTTTCTCCTGTGTGCTAAGGAGAGGACATTCTAGCCCCCATCCCAAAGCACTGCTAATTTAAGATGACCACGATCTGGCCAGGAACGGAAAGGCATCCATACCGACTCCACCTCTGAAGTATTCTCAGCATCTCCTAGAACAGTGCTTTTCCAGCTTTACTGCCTATGAATTACCTGGGGATTCTGATCCAATAGGTTCAGGATGGGGCCTAGGATTTATGTTTATAACAAAGTTTCAGATGATTCTGATATTTCTGACCCCAGGATGCACACTGAGTATCAACAGTCTAAAACAATCTTGTTTACCTCCTACTTTTCCATAAGTCTTTCGGTAGCTCCCAAGGAGCCTGGCGAACATACCGTCTCATCTATTTGGGCTGCTGTAACAAAATACCATAAACTAGGTGACTTATAAAAAACAGAAATGTATTATTCACAGTTCTGGAGGCCAGAAGTCCAAGATCAGATGCAGCATGGCTGGATTGCGGCGGGAGCCCTTGTCCTGGTGGCAGACTGCCAGCTTCTAGCTGTGTGCTCTAGCAGTGGGAGGGGCTAGGGAGCTCTCTGTAGTTTCTTTTCTGTGAACTGTAACCCCATTCCTGAGAACACTATTCTCCTGACCTAAGCACCTCCCCAACCCCCACTTCTTAACGCCATCATACTGGGCAGTATGATTCCAATATATGAATGTCGAGGGGACGTAAACATTTAGACCATAGCACATATGAAACTTGAAAGCAGCAGTTAAAGGAACAGAGAGAAAGAGACAGCAAGCATGCACGAGCAAAACTGGGTGGTGGGGAAAGCCTATGTCTGAGAAACCATTCAGATAACTGTACACTGTTTAGCTTGAACTTTCAAACAATACAATAGTTACTCAATAAGTATGATTACCAATACCTGATAGAAAATGTTACAGCCTCAAATTTATTTATCTTTTGGTTAAAGATCATTTGGTTTAATTTCTAATGATCTTCCTAAATAAAAATCAAAGGATGTTAATAATTTCACAGTCTATTACTCTGTGTTATTCTGGTTGCGCATTAATTTTAATATCACTGTAAGTGATGGTTAGTAAGCCACATTTAGGCAATTGTTCATTTTAGATTGCCCAAATGCTATAAAAGTTCGAATTGATTTGTAGTTTATCACTATTTACATATTAATAAAAATAATTTTTCATAATATTTTGACATAGCATTTACATGGATTCTTGGTAGTCCTCTAAGTATATAGGTTAAAACAACTGATCAGTTGTAGATTTTTTGTGTGTGATAAATTTCATCTGGCTAGTGCAATGGAAAGATTTCAAAGTCATTTCTTCAGTCCAGATTTTGGAATCAATCCTTTAGTATTCTCTTGTCTTCCTCCCCTGCGAGGTAACCAATTTAAGTGAAATAAAGCGATTTTTAATGGAATAGACTGTTCAAATGACCCTATTTCCTGCAGAGGGCATTTTCATGAATATTTATTTAATCTCTTTTACTTTTCTCAGATTTTATTTTAAATTATGTTCACCAGTATAACCTCGGGAGTTGAAAAATCTATTTTTTTATGAAGGCATTGAATAATAAACATATACCTGTTGTGTAAGTTTCGAAGAGATTTCTATAATTTGGTTTTAAAATATTCATCTAATGTCATCCAGCCACAAATAACAGATATACCTCCTCTTTCCTTTAGATTTTTTTTTAAAAATAGGGTAAAAAAAAAAAAGACAAGATGCATAGAACTGATATAACTGAAAGATAAAGGCAGATAACTATATCAGTTAGAAAGCTATCACAAATATGAAATATTGATATGTTCTTGATGAAATGAGGAAATATGCAAATATACTGAATGCAAACTTTTCTATCTCTGAAATGCATAAAAAAAATATATAAGCAGTTTAAATAAAAAGTTAGAAGACTGCTCATCCCACAGAAAGAGTGTCTTAAATTTTTATACTAGCTTGGGCTAGAGAAACTCATTTATAAGTTTTCCTTACACGTGCCTTAATCGGAATCATTAAAATATTTATTTAAATTCTAATTGTGTTTTGAATCACTAAAAATAATTGGTGAGTAAATTCGGCCCATAATAATTCTTTCCCTAGGAAAGATCACCATTATTTGAGTTGCTCAGAGGAAAAAAAAATTTTTTTGTGAGAGAAATTTTCTTATGCTTCCTCCAAATCTTAACAACAACAACAAAAAAAAATAGAAAACATGTAGCCTTAGATTCATGGTTACTAGATTTTGCAAATTACCGTGAGCTACAGGTACCTCTGGCTGAGGCGATCCTCTCACATCCCTACAACTGCTGCCAGGGGAATCTCTTCTTATAAGTCCTAGGCTTAAAATCATAATTAGCTCGCTTTCCACCGAACCAGTGTCAAAGATGGTATTTGTTAACAGGCTTTGTGAAAACTTTACCTGAGGACCTTGAACTATAGAAGATCCTTGAACGATGTAGTTTCATTGTAAGGTTGATGAGGAAAAAAACGGATTGCCGACGGTCTGTGTGGAGTTGACACATTCTCCCCACATCTATGTGGGTTTTCTCCAGATTCTCCAGCTTCCTCCCACATCCCAAATACATGCATGTGAGGTGAACTGGTGTGTCTACATTGCCTGAGTGAACGTGGGTGTGGGTGACCCTGTGATGGCCAGGTGTCTTGTCCAGGGTGTGGTCTCACCTTGCACCCTTAACTGCTAGGGTAGGTCCTGGCCTCCCTTGAGCTTGCACTAGAAAAAACAGCTTGGGGAATCATTACTTTACTTGTTTTTATTCATCTTTCTTAAATGTATGTATAACCCACATTTATTTCAGTGTTCAACATTAGAAGTATTTGGGTCTTTATTTAGAAGTTTGGTGATGTTTTTGTGACCAAAAATATGCCATAGGAACTTAACTTGCTTATATCAATTAGCCTGTGGTAGAATTAGTTCTGTTATACATTGTTTTGCTAAAAGCCACAGTTTCCAAGAACCTATTCATGATGTTAAGTTAGAACTTAACTGTGCTTGTAACTGCTTTCAACCATTACTTTATACACTTTTAACATTGGAAACATTCTGAACTTACAAAAATTAGCACACATACTTTGGGGCCTGCTAAGTTATTAAGCAGGATCATGAAATACTATGGGTTGTTCTGGAAGAAATAGGTATAACTCAGCACTCAACGGTCCTAATATGTTAACTGTCAGGGCAGAATGTAGAGAAACAGAATGGTTTCCTATAGGCAAAGGTGTCAGACAAGGGTGCCTTTCATTTCCTTATTTGTTTAATCTGTACGCAGAATAAACACAAAGAAAAAAAATCTGAGCATGACTCAGAGAAAGGCAGAATTAAACCTGGTGAAAGAAATATCAACAACTTAAGATATGTAGATAAAACCATCTTACTGGCAGAAAGTAGCATGATTTGAAACAACTTCTGATGTCAGTGAAAGAAGAAAGTGCCAAAGCAGGACTGCATTTGAATATCAGGAGGTCAAAAATCATCACTACAAAAGAAACACGACTATAATGTAATAATGAAGGCACTGAAATTGTTAAAGATTTTGCTTACCTTGGTTCAGCCATCACTTTAAATGGAGATTGCAGCCAACGAATCAAGAGAAAACTGAACTTGAAGGGTAGCAAGCTAACCATTAGGAAAGAGCACCAAGAGCAAAGACGTGTCATTGGAGACCAAGGCTAAGGTCCCCATACCTTCATATTCCCCGTGACTATGTACAAATGCACAAGTCGGACAGTAAAGAAGGTTAATGAGAAAAAAAAAATGATTCATTTGAAATATGATGTTGAACTAGAGCTCTGTGGGTACCAGAAATATGAGCAAATGGATCCGAGAGCGAATTAAGCCTAAACCATCACTGGAGGCCAAAATGACAGAACGGAAGCTGTCCTACGTCAGACATACCATGAGAAGGCAGGGTTCTTTGGAAAAGATGAGAATACTGGAAAAAATAGAAGACAGCAGGAAAAGAGGAAGACCAATATGAGATGGACTGACTCCATAAAAGAAGCCAAGCCATGAGTCTACAGGAGCTGAGTAGGGCTGTAGAAGAGAGGACACTATGGACGTCACTCATTCATAGGATCGCCAGGAGTCAGAGCCAACTCAGTGACACCCAAACACACACAAGTTATTTGATTTCTCTTTATTTTGTTTTGTTAGAAAGAGTTTAAATGTCAAACAATAGATTATTGAAACAAACTCTTATATAGTCAGAGTTTTAGAAGGATAGAAGAACATTTAAAGATATTTTAAAAATCTTCACAAAATATTAAATGAAAAATAAAAATAAGCATATTGTATTCTTAATTACATTTTATATAAACATGTTTTATGCATTCATCTTTTACTTAGTTTTTGTACCTTCTGTATATAAGATTACATGGAATGACCAATGGATAGTGCCTAGCGTCAGGCTTGGTCCTTAAATTAGGTTTCCTCTCTTCCTCTCTCATTGTTCTTCTGAAAAACCTCATTCTGAGAATCCCAGAAACAGATGGTGGCTTAAAATTGTTTGTCATTATATTAAATAGTTCACTTGTCAGTCTTCGATTTTAGAGGCAGAAAACCTAAACATGCATCTTAGAGCTGACACTATCCATGTGAGTCAGAAATGTGCTTGGTTTCCTCATTAGTAAAATAAGAAAAATAATAATCCCTACTCGACAAGGCTGTCGTGAAAAATCAAATGACGTAATATATGTGGAAGTGTTTTGTGAGCCAGTTAGGGTAACAATTATCATGAAACCAAGCAGAAAACTAATTCTAATTTCAAAAGTAAATGGCTCCTTAAGCCCCACTAGAACATTCAGTAGCGCCAAAGAATGCAAACAATAAAAATAAAAAACTAGTCCCTAACCAAATTTCTGTCTTCATACATTTCTTTCTCTAGAAAACTGAATGCCAAGTGGAAAGGCAATTCCAACACTATATAAAAAGCAGCACAGGGCCAGATCCGTTTCAATGCAAAACCTAGAATCGAATTTCTATTTCTCTTCACCTTGATATTCCTTTTTTAGTGCTGTGAATAAAGGCCACAGGCATTGAGTCTGGTTCACCTTGGAATTTCCCATCAACCTTCAAAAGAAACCATAGTACGGCCAGGTCTGAGCTTATTTTGTTCTCAGGTATAAAACCACGAAGGAACTGACTTAACAATTTTTCATGTGAAAAAGTCCTGAGGCTTTTAGTCAACTATAAATTCAATATAATCTTACTCTGTGAAATATCTGAAAATAATACTAATAACAGAATGACAAAAATGACGGTAACAATAAATTTTTATTGAGCATTGTTCAAAAATGCACTAATGTATTTAATTCTCATAATACATGAGGTAGGTACAATCATCCCCATTTTTCAGATAAGCAGCTGAAAATAATGGCTACCACTGACTGCAACCTTATTTTGCAAACTAACCTTTATACAGTTTATTTTCTTTATACAGTTTATTATAACCTTTATACAGCTTATTTCATCAAAATCTAAACATAATTATGTGGCCAAAATACAAAAAAGGAAGGAAGAAAGAAAGAAAGAAAGAAAGAAAGAAAGAAAGAAAGAAAGAAAGAAAGAAAAGAAGGAAGGAAGGAAAGGAAAGGAAATGAAAGAAAATACAAGAATAATACTATCACACACTAAAACTCAAATCCTGTAAGTGTTTTTCAACAGAGGGGACAGGATTCAGAGTGCTTCAGGAAATTTAGCACCCCTGAGCCCTAACCACTAAATGTCAGTGTGACTCTTCCCCAGAAAATGATAACCAAGACATTTCTACTCATTTCTCAGTCCTCTCTAGGGGACAATCATTTCCTTTCTGAGAATGAAATTATAGGGTGAATGGCAAAATAGTTTCTTGAATTTAGCCAGAAATGGATTTTGGGTACTTGTTTATTATTTATTTCATTCAATGAATGTTTAATGGGCATATTCTATTTGTAAGGCAACAGACTGAGTAGGTATCATTTTGTTTGAAAGAGGAAATGCACAAAGTTCATGTCTTACTTTCAGTATATAAAGGGAAGTATAAATAGAAATAACCATTTAAAAGAAAGTAATATGTATCATAAGATATGTATAAATTAAAATGTTTTTAGAGCTTAGAGAAAAGTAGTCATTGCTAGCTGGGAAGATATCCAGAGGGTTCCATGGAGAGAATAGGGTTTAGGCCTGGGCCTTGGACACATAGTGTCTTAAATGACGAGAATTCCAAGTAAAAGATCAACATGACTCAAGATATAGATGTGCCAAAATGTAAGGCATTTTGAGAAACCGTACGGAAGTAGTCTGGTGTGTGGGTGTTGTGCAGAGGGTAACGGGAGAAAAAGAAGAGAGAGCCAGAAGGGAAATCTAGGAAGATCATGTGGGTCAGGCTAGAATGGTGAGGAAGCGTTGCTGGACTTCTTGAAAAGAGAGAGGAGAGCCATGACAAAAACTGTCTTTTAGAAATATCATCCTTGAAGCTGTCTTAGAAGGGGTTGAAGGAGGACACAGCTTGGAGATAAACAGACGGATGAAGAGAACCTTGCCTGTGTTCACAAAAAGAAATACACAAACAAACAGAAAACAAAACCAAACAAACAAAAACAAAAAACAATAAAAACAGCTACAGAGTAAAGAGAAGTAAATTTAGGAGATGTTGCAAAGATAGACTTAACTTGTCAACTTTTAATTTGATGTCAGTGGGTTCTTTTCCAGTGAGGTTTTGAGCTTGGGTGAATTCATGGAGTTATTTATTCGGCCAAAAGATTATTGAATACTTATGCCTATCTGGTCAAAGTACTGTGTTAGGCACTGGAAATACAGAGGTTAATGATTCCGAGCCTTGGGTGAATGAAAGAGGATTACTGCTATGCCTAGAAAAAATAAAAATAAAAATGTCAACATGAGTAGATTTCATGGGCAAAGAGATGCATTTATGGAAAGACTGAGTTTGAAGACCTGGCTAAAAGTCCAAGAAGACATGTCTAATAAATAGATAAGACTTGTCGCAATCCAGCTCTATCATCTCCTTCGTAAAGTACTTTCCTGAATCATTAAACAAACACTCTTTTGAGTGCCAACTATGTGCTCATCACTGCACAAGTCTCTGAGGATACAAATATCTAAGTGCTATGAACCCCGATTGATTCGTATTATCACTGTGATCCGCCCAACTTTCTTCATTCCCTCCAAATTATCCTAATTCAGACCTCCATCTCCTCTCAGCTCACTGTATCAGTCTAACTAGCCCCTTCACCTGCAGTTTTAAGTCTCTATAAGACTATTTTTGTACTGGAGCCTGAGTCTTTTTCTAAAACATAAATCCGATCAAGTCCCTTCCTTGCAAAACACCTTTTAGGGGTTTCTCATAGCTTGATCAATAAAGTTCAAAGAACTCATCATGAGCCACGACTCCTGACTCTTGCTCACCTTTCCAGTATTTTCTCTCAGTATGATCATCCTCCCACTCTAGGCTTTAGTCACACATTCAGGTCTTCAACTCTGTCGCCCTCTCCCTCACTGCTAGGTCTTTTTGGATGATGTCCCCCCTCTGTGTGAACTACTCTTGCCCTCTCGTCTTCCTGACCACTTTTTCTCTTTTAATTATCGATTTAGACATCTCTCCTTATACCTCGAAATATAGATCCACTGTTCCTATGATGTGCTACTGTGTTTCTGTAATCATCCCTCTTATCATACTCTATTTTCATTTCCTGTTAATCCTTAAGTGCCTGTCACCTACTAGACTAATTGTCATGAGAAAAGGGGTTATCTTTACCTAATTGACGATTGTATTACTTATGCCTAACAGCACCTCAGACATAGCAAGTTAATTGATAAATATTTATTGAATTAACAAAAAGGGTTTAACATTCTGATAAAATTGAACATTGCTTTTTCCGATAAAAAAACCCTATCATCTCAACATAATTGCAATTATTTCTTATATATTTGTCTAAATATCATGAACTCTTTGAAATCAAGCACTGCATTTTATATTCTGTGTGCCTTGTATCTTTCAAACTGACTTTAACATCGTGGGAACTCAATAAATTTTACCAAATGAATAAAAATTAGTGTTACATATACCATTGAATCTCTTTTCCTCAGAAACCCTGTGTTATATTTATAGATGAGTCATCTGATAATTTAGCAACTAATCAGCAAAGACTATTTTATAAAATTCTAAGTAGACTTAATAAACACAATAAAAAATCAGAATAAACTCATGATAGTTCACATCATAAACTTCACCAAGATATTCATTCCAATCAATTCTTTTCCATGTTATTCTGATGATCTAAAACAGAATTCTCCTTGGGCAGGATATAAACCAACTTCCTAAGAATGACTCGGGTGCTAGAGAAACATACAGATTCCAGGGCACCATTCACAATTCTTGAATCAAAATGTTATGACTAACAAAGTTTGAGAAGTACTAAAATAAAAGAGTAAGAGAACCATCACTCAAACTGACCTGAAAGATTTATTTCTTGTAATATAAGAAAAATCCAAACTGTTGTCCTTGACAGAATTATCATCACATCTGTTCTCAGGAATCTCTATTTTAGGATCTAGGCATATTTCAATTACCAGTTAAAGAACAAAAACTCAAAAAAAAAAATCTGCATTTCTTGAGCACTTCTTACATAAACAATGTTCTGTCTTTATTCTCTAAGGCAATCAGGTTTGACATTATTTAGGAACGCCTTGCCCCCTGGCAGGAGCATAACTGATCCTTTGATAGGACATAAACTTTGGGAAGAGGGGATATTTACTAAGTAAATCCTTATTTAAAAAGATGTTTCTAATGAGGCAAGTGCTGCCAGGTTAATAGGTCACCAAAAAATGAGAAAACTTGGCTTCTTCAGAACTCTCTTAAGAAAGACTTGGATTTTTATTGTAAGGTCAACCATTGAAAGTGCATGTAGTGCTACTGAATGACCAAACTGTCATGTTTGTAATTAGCATATATAACACAATGTAGTTATGGAACTGGGTCAGAAGTTTATTTATCAATCAATAATAGAAACTTTGCTATGTGAGAATATATCATTTTGTTTTTTGTTCGTTTGAATAGGTTATGAGGAAACACCTTTCGGTGGTTGGAAGTTTGTAGACATAAAGGTTTGCATGACTATTTTCTGAACTCTGATCCTGAGAACACTATTTTTTCATTTGTTTTTTTCATCTACTACTATATTAGTGAAAGTTCTTCTGACTGTAAGCAATAAAAAGCAACTTGGGTTTACTTCAACAGAAAGAGAATTTGTTGAAAGGATATTAAGATATCTCACAGGTTACATGGAAGGATTAAAAAAAAAAAAAAAAAAAGTAGGCCTCTAAAAGGTAAGGGACAAGAATTAGTCATGAAATTTCAGTAGCAGCTCATGCCATCACCAATAACTCAGTCTTATTGTCCCTTACTTAAATTTTTCTAATTCTAGAGAAGCAGACAAGTTTATTGACCCATTCCTCTCCCAGCATAATTACATTGAAATTAAAGACTTCTGTTCAACAAGAATACTTTATACAAAATAAAAGAAATGATACAATAGGAAAAAAATATTTACAGTGTCCAAAACCAACAAGGTATTTATAATCAGAATATACCAGAGACTCCTATAAATTAAGCTAGGAGAAAAAAAAAAAAAGGCAAAATCTAGTAGAAAAATAGATACAAGTAACAAAGAAGAGAAAATCCAAAAATCTACAAGCATGCGAAGAGATGCTAAAACGTTCTAGTAATCAAAGACATTCCAATTAAAACCACAATAAGGAGTCGATCTAAACCTGTGAGTTCAGCAAAAATGAGAAAGGCAGTAATGCAAAGTGTCGGCGGTAATGTAGAGCCGTTGGAACCTTCGGGAACTATGGTGGGGAGTGCGAACTAGAGCAGCTATTCTGGAGAACAATCTGGTTCTACCCAGTCAAAATAGTATGTGCACAACTTAGCATTTCCAGTTCTATTTTGGATACAGTTTCCAAAGGGGACATGTGAAAGGATATTCCCCGCAGTGTTATTTGTGGAGGAAAACTTCACGGAAGAGCAACAGGTAAAATGTTCTGAATGCACAGCAAGGAGTTCGACGCACAGTGAAAGCAACCGCTTGCTTGTAACCATAGTGCTAGGGATGGACTTCAAGGCGTCGCTCAGTGTAAAAAAAACAGAGGCTGAACAACATATATCACATCATGCCGTTATGCTGCTTAAAAATTACATGCTGACAAAATAACGACACACATTTTGTAAAAGTGCACGTAAACAAAAAAGATATATGTTGTGTACATTTGAAATTTTGCCTATGGTGGAGAAAAGGGGTAAATGGGAGTTAAGGATGGAAAAATTATTGAATCATTAAATAAATGAAACAAGGAAGGGAGCTTATGTGGACCAAAGATGATAACGTACCATGAGATAAGCAGTTAACCATACCACTCGCCATATGGCTATGTATTTTTACATGTTTTATCAGTATAAATCTGATTTAAGAAATAAAAATAACAGTTCATTTCAATGCATTATCTTGATTATCTGAAGAATCTAGGTTGAGGGGCAAGGCAGCTGGACATGAACATGGATTAAAAGTATCTACACTCAGCTTTTGAAAAATTTTGCGATCCACCATTCCTTTTCCTACTACATCTATTACCACAATTTCCTAAAACCCCACAGTACTTAATTTTAATTGTGAAGCTACGTACATATTTCCCTTTCAGCCTGATTCATAATGACTATTATATCCACGTCATGACTCATTCGACTTTCAGTCTCAGTTCGTGGCCCCTGCGATGAAGCAGCCAGTGGCTTCCTCTACCCTGTATCACTCGCGCATAAGCTTGACCATATCTCAGACCTTATTGTCATGTGGTTTTCTTCTTTATGGGCCTCTGACTTCTTTACAATGTATAGTCCCATCTTCTCCCATTCATCAAACCTGCTACTTTCCTCTCCACTGAGACGCTCGAGCACAAAAAATGAAGTTGATGATAACTGACCCCTTGAAACCATAGTTATCTAATTCTTTAAAATCTAAAATCTCACCTCTTCTCTCTTAGCAGATGCCCTCACTTCAGACTTTATTAAGGACACTGAACTCCCTAATTACCCTGTACCACGATGCGCTCCAAATGTTGATCATTAGCCCTGTCTACTCATCCTTTTTTTTCATCTTCACAGAAACAGAAATCTTTCCTCTTATCTAACTCCTTCAGCCACCATAAATCTCAACCCTTCTTAATTCCTGGGAAACTTTGCCTCCATATTTATCTCATCATTCCTAATAGCTCCAGGTTCTCCCTCCTCATTGGGCCTTTTCTCTTTCTTCAAACGTACCCAAGTCTTCTCTCATCTTGAAAACAAGCTTTGCCCTGAATCACCCCTTCCATCCTAACCCATTCTCTCCCTAATCCTGCAGAAGCACTGACTGTATTTCTTAAACAAGGCGTTTAGACACATATAACCTTGCATTGTGTCTTAATAATATTTTATTTTGGATAATGTTTCACCGTACCTATCCCACCCCCACGGGAACACATACAGTTGATTTCACAGACAGCACAAACTCTTTCTTACAATGTTAGGAACTATTTTGTTCACTCTGCGGACATTTCCTTTTCAGCAGCAAAGGCCCAGACATATGAATTATTTACAATTCTTGCCCGGATAATTTCCACTGCTTCCTAACTGAATTCTTGGTCTCTATTTCTCCCCACTCTAACCTCCTCTTTTCTACAATACAAATATTTGTATTTCTCTACTCCCCAGAAAATAAAGTTCATCTTTTTAGCACAATGTAAATGTCCTTTAGCATGACATCTAATCTCTTTCAGAAACGTATCCCCAACTCTTCTTCTCAGTTTCATCTTCTACCATAAACCTTCTTTCCTAGGTGCTCCATGTCCTAGCCACATCAAACGATTTGCTTTTTTTTTTTTTTTTTTTTTTTTAAAGCAATCAGGTACATTTCTGTTTGATTTTCATGCTTTCTATATTCTGGTAAGTCTACCAGAATGTCTGTTCCCATCTCTGCCTAGTAAACTCTACTCGGCCTTTAAACCCCTCTCAAATCTTACCTCCCTTATGGTTTTCACAGGCATTAAGGTGAATAGCCATGTTCTTTCTGTTCCCTCTGCTAGCACCCTGTAGTTCTGCTATCACGACACTCTTCACGCTGTCTAGTAATTACCTGCAGGATTTCTGACTTCACTACCAGAGTGCAAGCAGAGACAGTCTGTTTTATTAACCAGTATATCACCGGCACCTAAGTCACTGCCTATTATATAACAGAGAGTCTATAAAGACATTGGATGAATAGAAGAAGGAATGAATGAATTAGTTACATTCATCTTTACATGTCTTCCGCTTCATTCACTACCCACGGAATTGTTGCAGTGCTCACTAAAAGGTTACTGAGTAGATAAAGGATGGGGTAACTTAATGAATAAAATCTATTTTCCTATGTCTAGCTTTATCGACATCCCCCGAAAACACATACTTCAATTTGTTATTAACCATTAATATTGGTAAGAGGTTGACCTCTCTTAGCTTTCTGGGTCCTTGACATACTTCAAAAATCTGTTAAATATCATTTAAAATGTACTTATAAATCTATTTTTAGTCTAAATTTTATTGTTATTATATATGGGACATAAGAATGGATTAATCAAAATCTGTGATTCATGAGTATTAACATTATTGGTTATTAATGTCCTTTTTCATTATATTTGTTTGATTACTTACTGAATGTATTTCTGTGAGCCCACCAAACCACCTAAGAATAGAATACTACTAGTGATTTATATTTATCCCTGTATTACTTCCTTATTCACACCTCCCCTTCCCCACTGTGCCAGAGTAATCTCTATATGAGTTTTGTTTTTATCATTTCCCTGTTGTTTTTTCTCTTTTTTTTCACATGTAGATGTCTACTCACTTTTGAACTATATAAAAAGTATTTTATACCGTATGTATTCTTCTTGGAATTCCTTTATTCCCTGAGCATTACAGTATAAAGAATCTGCCAATATCTATTTTTCCTATAGAGCAGTCCCCCTTTGCCCAAAGGGAATGTGTTCCAACACCCCCAGTGGATACCTGAAATTGCAGATAGTACCAAATCTCATATATACTATATATTTTTTTTCCTATACATACCTTTTCATTTAAAGGAGCACTTTATGGCTTCTCTTTGCCATATTCAAATTGCCAGCATCAGGGCTCTTGAGCTTTGGGACCATTATTAAGTAAAATAACAGTTACTTGAACACAAGCACTGTGATACCACACAGCCATCTGATAACTGAGATGGTTACTAAGTGACTAATGGGGGGGCGGGGGGAAGGGTGGGAGTGTATGTGGCGTGGACACACTGGACAAAGGGATGATTCATGTCCCAGATGGGAGGGAGTTGGACTCGTGAGATTTTATCATGCTACTCAGAACAGCATGCAATTTAAAGCTTACGAACTGTTTATTTCTGGAATGTTCCATTTAATATTTTTGAACCGAGGTTGACCGTGGGAACTGACAATGTGGGAAGCAAAATTGGATAAAGGGTGACTACTGTAGCTTTAATTTCTTCTTCTGGGATGGTTAAAATTCACCACGTTGTAATTCTATTATCGGTTACAGGAGAGCAATGCCTCCTCTCTGAGAAGCCTGGGTCCTCTAAACACTTACATACATGGTGATAAAATTAGTATATTCTTAAATTGAGACTTAAGAAAGGTTATAGCTAAACTCTCAGCACATTGCCCAGTGATACATTTTTTTTTAAATAAGGCATAAAGTTTTAAGCATATGATTCTTCAGCAAACTATCCAAATACATCCGGGATTACTTTATGGCTCACTAATCAGAACACAATCTCTTCTGGTCTAATTTTCTCATTCAAGAAGCATTTTTCAGCCTGCTTACTGTGCACCTGGCACTGATTATAATGCCAGGTACTCTTTTTGTTTGGTAATTTTCCTGACTTAACTTTTGCCAACCAATCATGCAAAGGAATCCAGTGTGCAGTGGTTGATATATTATGCTCACCAGCCAATAGAAAATGATTTTAGCCCGAGACAAAGGCAGGAGAAGAAGCAACAAATCTTGATGTAGTGCCATGATGAGATCAACTCCAAAGAAGAAGAAGGTAACAGAGTATAACAGTGAAGGACACAGACTTTGGTACCTGGCTCTGCATTCTTTATCTGAGTGTTCTTGAGAAAGTGACTTAACCTCTCTGTATCTCAGTTTGTTCATCTATATAACAAAATCCACAATAGCACTGACTTCACAGCATTGTTATAAAGATAACATGATTAATATTTATAAAATCCTTAGAAAAATGTCACATAATAGAAGCCAATATAAGTATTTGATAAGTTTTTTTTAAAGTGATTTTACTGCTATTTCTTATTTGCTTGCTTCTAACTTTAGCTGCATTTTGATTCCTTCTAAAAAAATAATAATAGTAGTCTGCTGGCATTCTTTCTGTGAGAATCTTTTCTGGAGAAAAGCATATCTTATTCAACATGGCAACACTGGTATAAGACCTTGTTCTTGATAATTATGGGTTGGAATTTCATTTTGCATATTTGCATATTTCAGGTGAAGATACTGTGTCAACCTAATTCATTCTTTCAATTATGCAACAAATATGTACTAAGCTCTTACTTTATGTAGAGAACTATGCAAATGCTTCAGCAAATATAAAGAAAAACCAGACATGGGACTTGACTTTGAGCTGCTGACAATCTCGTAGCACAGGTGACTTGTAAATGTCATAAGAGAAATGAAGGTTAATTGTAATGGGAATTTAGGAAAGGAAGATACTTTACCCAAATAGAGGTACCAAAACTTTCTGAGGAGGATTCAATTCAGGTAGAATGTGTGGAAGAAGAAGAGTATTCCAATGTAAGAGAACACAGGATTACGTAGTCAGAAAGTAATTTAGCCAACTTAGACTTTCGTATAGGTATTAAGAACAATGATGACTAGAAAGGTAAACGAAGACTCAATTATAACAGCCGACCATTATTCAACAGATAACAGCTCCAGGTACTGTGCTGAATGTTCTGAATATATTATGGTATTTAATCCTCATAATAGCTCTGTGAGTAGGTACTAATATTATCCCATTTTACAGATGAAGATACTGAAAATCAAAGAGGTTAAGATCCTTAACATCTCATAATAGCGAGTAGGAGATCTGGGTTTTGAATCAGGTCACTCAATTACTAAAATTAATTTTAAATTAATATTTTTTTAAACTTTCTCATTTTAATTTTTTATTTGTGTTATAATTGAAGCCCAAGAGAGGAAAGATTTGGGTCCAAATGAGTAAATATTAAAATCCTTGCTATGTGAAGAGATGCTTTTTGGAAAAAGGTATGAGGTACCTATAAAGCAATGTGTACCTAAGATACTTTCATTGGCATTAACTCCTTACAGCCTCAGAAGGGGATTGCCATGCAGAACATTCCTATAAAGGGAATGTTCTTAACATCGACACCTGTGAAAGGGAGAGGAAGGAAGAAGGATTGGGTAGAAGAAACCGTTCTATAATAAAGTCACGATGAAGTCCTCGGCCCATCTCATAAGGAGGCTGAGATGGCTGTTTAAGAGTTATCTGTAGTTGAGTTGAGGGGACCACAAGCTTTTGCACCTGCATGTTCACCAGTCATTGGATAAAATCCACTCCTAGAAGGAAGTGTGACCATGAATAAGACAAAAGTCTCCAGTCCAGGCATTCTCAAAGGTGGCCGATGAATTACGTCCTTCATTCCTAAAATTACGTCCTTCATTTCTTCTTAAAGAAAGCTCATCACAGCTTCCACTAAAAGTACTAGATTAACAAAGACTTAATCTAAAAGAAGTTCATTTCCCTCTCACATAAAGTTCAATTTGTATTGGGAGTTGGGGCTGCCCTGGCTAAGCCACCATTCAGGAACCAGGAGCCTGGGATGGTTCCGTCTGTGGCTTCTTTTGCCTTTAAGCCTTCAGAACCCTCTTCACTCATTCAGCAGAAGGGGAAAGAAAGAGTAAAGGACCACATAGGATATTTCCATAGGCCAAGCCTGAAAGTGACATATATTACTCTTGCCCACATTCCAAGTTGCTGAATCCAATCTCATGACCATATATTCCTGAAAGGGAAACTAGGAAATGTAGTTAATCAGTGTACTTAGGAAGAAAGAGAAACATGTTTTCTGTCTTTTTGTTGTACTAAGCAATGTGCACGCTTAGTATTTTTCAGTGAGTAAAGGGCAAGTGGTAGGTTTCATGTGTGGGGGATAAAAAAATCACTTTCCTCCCACCTTCACAGCTCTTCTAGCGGGGCTAATCAAATTAACAAAGACAGATTAACAGGAGAAAATGTACAAAGCTTATTACAGGTGTACATATCAGGAGTGTCATAAGGTATGAGACCTAAAATACATCGGGCATTTAAGGTTTCTATGTCATTATGGACAAAGGATAAACAGGACAAGAGCGTGAGATTTTGCAGGAAACAGGCAATTTCCAGGTAGCTAAGGAAGAGTAGAACTCATGTGGCAGGCAAATTCCTGCTAGGTAATTCAGAAACAATGGGATACAGGGGGAGGATCTTAGCTACCTTACCCCAGCCAAGAGCCTTTCTAATTAATGTTTAGATAACTATGTTAAGATTCTCTTCCTAGAGCAGGCTTTTTCCATCTGAATCTCTAAAGCAGGAAAGGAGAAAGGTCAAAGGTTCTTTCTGAGGCAACCCTTGGTTGACCTCACAGATTGCAAGGGCCTTCTCAGTTTACGATCCCTTATTTTTTTTATGTTTTACACCTACAGCACCCTGGTCTTCCTAGGTGGTCTCCCATCCAAGTACTAACCAGGCTGAGTCTTTTTGTTTCTTAATAACCAGATTAAATTAATATCTCAAAAAACACAATTTGGGAGAGTGGGCAAAACTTTGGTCCCCTTCACATGGCAAAAACATAGTAAACACCACAATTTTATATTCATAAAATTTTAAGGTTTTAATAAACAAATATCCTAAACCTTGCAGGAAAAGAAATGTATTATTTATTTTTTGGACTTATCTCCAGCTCAGATGGGCTGGCATACAGCAATATATCATGCTACTATGCTTATTTTCTCGAGCTACGCTATATAGCCTCTTCTTTCCCTCACTTACATCGCTATCTTTCTAAAACAATATCCTGACACTTTTTACCTTCCATTTATATTATTCCAGCACCTTCCTCTCCTAACTGCAGCATGAAATGTGTATTAACAAGTGTAAGACATCTACAGATTGTTTTATACGTGGCGACCAGCACAGGATGAAAAGCAACTTGAAAAACTATTGTTATTATTTATTTATTATTAATGAATATCTATTATTTAAAAACCTCTATTATTACCTTTTTACTTGAATAAGCTTTAGAGTTAGACTGTTTGGATTCCTCCATTGCTACCTTCTAAAGCCTGTGGCTGGGGGCATATCATGTTATCTTTATTCTTCATTTTTTTCATCCTAGCGTGTATTTGGTCTTTGCCCCCTTTAGAGCTTTTAAACCCTTGGATGGTGAGAGCCACGAAGGTGTCTTTTGTCATATTAATGAGGAGACTTTGGAATTCACCCGAGGATGGAGCCTGATTGCCAATGAAGCCAACAATGTGATTAAAGGGTTGGAATTTTCTGTCCCTGCCCTCTCCAGTGCGTCCCCACTCTGGGGAGGGGAGAGGGTCTGGAGATTGAGTTCAATCACCAGTGGCCAGAGATTTCATCAATCACATCTCTGTAACAAAGCCTCCATAAAGACTCCAAAGAAGAGGGTACAGAGAGCTTCCGGTTGATGAACATGTGGAGGTTGGGGACAGTGACACACCTCCAGGGCTTCAAATCTCCTCACCATTGCCCCGAACCGCCTTACGCATCTCTTGCGCTGGCTTTTCCTGTCCTTTTCTAATAAACCTGTAACCTGGTACATAAAATGTCTCTGAGTTCTGTGAGCCACTCTAGCAAATTAGTTGAACGCAAAGAAGGAGTCACTGGAATCTTCAATCTATTGCCAGGTCAGAAGCGCAGGTGACAACCAACAGTGTGTCGTGGGGGAAAGGAGTAGGATCGAGCTTTTAACCTGTGAGATCTGATGCCGTCATTGGGTAGATAGGGTCAGAATTGAGTTGAATTGTAGGATACCTGGTTTGTGTCCAAGAATTGTTTGTTGGTGTGGGGAAAATAAACACCTTCCCACCCACTGAAATTGGTCACCAGAAACTTTTAGTTAGCAGTCACACAACATGATTAGGGATGGTTGGTAATTAACACCATTATGTGCCTGCTGCTGTCCTTAGTGACTTGCTTGTATAAAAAACATAAACAAAGTCACTCCACCTTTGGAATGTTAAAATAACTACGAAGATAACAGGAAAGCAGACACTTTGACTACTAGATTGAAAATTAGTAACATTCTTTAAAATTAGTATCATTATGTTAGCTTACCTGCAACTATAGAAATTTCTTCCTTAGCTTGTTAACACCCATAGAAATTCTTTCCTTGGAGTCACGTAATTATTTTCCTTCCCTTTCTCGTAAACAACCCCTGCTTTCACCTCATAATTGGACCACTATTTGGGTTTCTGCCTGAATCTGTGCTTCTGGAATAGCTACTCTTTGGGTTCTTAAGTAAACACCTGTTTCCTCTCGTTTTGGCCTTTTATTTTCAGGTTAACATTTGTTTAATTCTTACATACCTAAACCACACAAGATGATAGCAGTTCCTTCTTCCACTTCTTATTTTATAGATGAGAAAAGTGATGTGTAAAAAATTTAAGTAACTTGTCAAAGGTATGAGCAGGGACAGAATCTGAATCCAGCCAGTCTGACTCCAGAAATTACACTTTCATCCAACACACTGTATACTGAGAATTGAAGCTAATGGACTTGGGGTCACTTAAAATGTCCCTATTGGGCAAAAATCACTCTGTTTTACAGAATAAGAATATAAGTGACATTCACAAATTACTTGTCCCACACCTGTGCTATTGCTTAATTCTGTGAGTCAATATCAGCAGCAGAAAATCTAAGTGTTTAAAATCCTTTGAATTCTCCAATAACGATGATAATAAGAGCCGATAAAACTAAACTGTTATCAGAAAACTCAGTTTATTCTCCTCGTAACCTCTTACACGCAAGGAAACTGAATCGCAGAGAGATTAAGTGCCTTCCCCACGTGGCACAGCTAATAGCTGAGCTGAGATACCCCTCAGCTTCCCCAGCCAGTTCACTTTCCATTACGTAATAGTTGGGAACAGATAATGCATGAAATTGAATACCATATTCAGGTTCTTGATTTTCCTCCATAAGAAGTGATTTGTTGCTAAAGAACTTTGAGCAGCAGAATATCATAGCCAGAGATGTAAACATCCGATTTAAATAACACTGCCAGGGCAACTGAGGAAGGAAGAGGCTACAGGGAGACAGGCAAAACATTTCCATCTTTGATGACTGGGGGTCCTGAGTAGGGTACCGGTGCTGGGAATGCCTTGCTCAGGACAGATAAGAGGCTTACTGTAAAAGGAGAGCCAAACAACTGGAATGGAAGGAAAAGAAGAGAGAAGATTTCAACCAGCTGTGTAACTGTGGCAAATTATTTAACCTCTCAGTGACTCCTTTGTATGAAGTACCAATGAGCACTCGCTTCAGCCCTTATTCTGTCTGAATCCAACAGATAATTTTAAGATTGCACTTTTTTCTTTAAAATCGAAATAATTTAGTGTAAACTATATAAACATTAATGCTTTAGGGATAACAAGTCAAATCAATCATGGTCCAATGGCATGAAAAGAATCTTCCAAAACTAAAATTTTAAATGAGAGATTTATTGTTTTCTGAATACAATTCCATTTTCAAAGTATTCTTATTCTCCGTTTTATTGTATTAATACAGAACAATATTTTACCCTTTTGTACATGGAAGAGACAAAGCAGAGAAGAAAGACTCTGTGCTCCATCCCTATCTGCTGCCTACTCGACACAGCTCCTAGCGAGTCCCTTCTCTGAGCTCCCCCTGCCCCATTCTGTAATACTGGGTACTGCCTGGGGATGTCTGAACCCTTTCCACCTTTCCTGACAATTGTTCTAAATCGCAAATGCAAAAAGGAGCCCAGGGGCCAGGGGCCTCCAGGTAGGAAGACGCTTCCGCCTGGAACACCTTTGAAGCTGGCTGCGCATAGGCTGGAAGACAAAGTTGCTCTCCTGTCTGAGCTCAAGGAGAATCCTGTTTGGCTGTGCATCACCCTCCATGAACTCTGAAGTTAAACACATGGCCTGATGAAGTAGCAGACGGGGCTCTAGAAGGATGTAACCTAGCGGCTTATCTTCATGCAGCAAGGTCCACAAATAGCATACCCCATGCAGGAAGCTGCCCTGGCACGTGCCCTGTCTGACAGTTCACTTGGCAAGTCTCTGAGATGTCAGGTCATCAGTCCAGGAGTTTTCCTTAGCCCTCAGGAAAAGAGTTGTCTGTGAGTATGCTTCCTTGAGCATAAGGTTTTCCAAGTATTAAGGAAAACCTTATAGCTTTCACTCTGTTATCCATAGCTGGGTGTCAGAAACCTATGATTAGTCAAACACAGCCCCAACGAGTCTTCTGTATTTACTGTGCTGAGTCACCAACCAGAGCTCCAAACGTATTCTTCTGAGTAGCTTTTCTGCTTCCGAGCCAATGCAAGCGCCCTATAGCACAATATGAAGGATATATCTTTCGGTATCAAATAATCAATTATGCAGAATGCTTCATTAACAATAATGACTACAATCGATGGCCAGGGTCGGGGCAACATGACTCATCTGTGTTTGAATTCACTGACCCCCTCCCGCTCTCCTTGTCAAGAGATATCAAGGAACAGATTCATCAGGAATAATGGCCAGATGTTTCCTTGTTAATGATCCTTCCATAATCAAAAATGCAATAACCACGGACACTTAATCTTGTCAATTTTTGTGACAGAAAACATGCTTAATTTAGCATCAGCTTTGCAGAAAACAGAGCTCTTGTTCGCCCAAACCAAACCAGAATTTAGTCTAATTTGAACTATAAACCCAACTTAAGCTTTGTGTAGTTTGGCCAAACTGCTTCTGTTTCTTGCACATCCTATCAACTTAGCACTGGGGACTTGAACAAGCAGCTCCCAGACCCCCCACTTCAAGTGCTGTGCTGAGCTGAGCGTTGTGCTAACATGAGCTGGAGTGGGATCGATGCCAGGCTCTTCAGTCTGGCCCGAGGCATCCATCAGCGCTGCGTCTCACCTGCACAACGTGGAAGCTGCTCGCCGGCTTCTGCCACTCTCAGTGCTCACAATCACCTCTGCATTGATCATGCCCTCCACTGTCTTCTCTGGAAACCTAAACGTCCCACAGACTACAGAGCTCCTGTCAACGGGTGTGTGTGTGTGTGTGTGTGTGTGTGTGTGTGTGTGTGCGCGCGTGCACGTGTGTGTCCCCTCACAGGTGTTCTCAGCTAACACTAACCACAGTGTCCTTCTCCAAATATGAATGTGCCTTCAATCTACACCCTACACAAACATGCTGCATGCAGTCATCTGGTCATTGTGCATGATGTCATCTGGTTGTTTCATGCCCCATCTCTTAATTAGCCAGGATCTGAGTGGTGGCTGTACTGTAACTTCCACAGTTGGTGAACTGGGTGAAGATGTAAGAAATTATGGGTGAACGTGTATAAAAATCCTAAGAGAGGCAACAAGAATTACAGAAAAGGATCTGGAATCTGAAGTCTAGGATCAAGTTAGAAATTGTAATTTAGCTTTCTACCATTGTGTAACTGTGGGCAAACTAGTTAACCTCTCTGAGCCGCTGGTTATTCATGTATAAAATGGGAGTTCTTGTAAGGATCAAGAAAAATAACATAAGTAAAAAATCTGGCACACTGCCTGGTACATAGTAATGATTCAATAAATATCAGTTCTCATTTTCTTTTTGAATGATCCAGTAAAAAGACCAGAACCTATCCAATCTCAATTTCTCTCTTCATTTTCATCTCACACAGACGTAGACACGCACACATGTGTGCACACGCATGCACACATGCACACATTTATACCAACATAATGCCCAGAAATTGATGCCTTTATAAAATAACTTGAAGAATAAAGAAAAGACAACAGCATTGAAACTAACAACAACATAAAAACTATATACTCAATCTAATAAAAGGTCTATTTTAACATCATCTGTATCTTCGCAGTTTAGAAAGAATGGCAAACAGATTAAAATATTAGATCCACTTTGTCTTAATCTGCTCAGCCTGTCATAACAAAACACCACAGACTAGGTGGCTTAAGCAACAAACATTTATATCTCTCAGTTCCGGAGGCTGGAAGCCTGATATCATGGCGCCAACATGGTTGGGTTCCAGCAAGAACCCACTTCCTGGTCGGTAGACAGACACCCTTGTACAGTATCCTCACATGGCCAAGAGAAAGATTTGTGCCTCCTCCTCCTCCTCTTGTAGGGCATTAATCCCAAAGTGAGACCCCACCCACATGTCCTAATCTAAACCTAATGTTCCCCCAAAGGCCCCGTCTCCAAGTTCCTTCATATTGGGGATTAGGTCTTCAACATATAGATTTTGGGGGGATATATTCAGTCCATAACACATATCAAAAAAGTATTGCAAAATGGAGCTACCTCACTGTGTTTCGTGACTCTGAAACTATTATATGTTGATTTTTAACAGTAAACAGTCACCTTATTGGTTTATTATTTATTAACATTATTAGTAATATTTTACCAATTATTTAAAGCTGGTGTCATTTCTCTAACCCTTAATTTATAAACTAATACCCAGAGTGCCAAAGTTATTTCTGTAGAGTCAAACGAATTAGGAGACTGCTCTAATTTAGTTTTTTAACTGAGTTTTTGTTCCAGGAAAAATAAACACAAAAGACAAAATAAAGAGAACAAAAATAGACTTAAAGAGGTTACATAGTTTCATATTTCCCCATTACTTTGGGTAATAACGTCAAAAACCTCAAAATGTTATGGTCGCCACCAGGACACCTTGACTAAAAGAGCAGAAAAATAGCAATTTGTTCCATATCTGCCCCTTAGTAGGAGACAATAGCAATATTGAATGCCCTACAGTTCTCTAATTTCTAGAATTGAGAAATATCCCTTTTACTATCCCAATTCAACTAACCTAGAAAGCCACTGAGAAAGCTTCTCCTACTTTTTCAATCTTACATTTCAGTGGCTGCTGCCAATTTAATGTTCTAGTTTTATCCATCTTATTACTGTCTCCTGCTAAGGCAGCTATCACGGAAGTAGGTGTTAATGATCAACGACTATATGCCCTGAGGGAGAAAATGAGGAAGAGGAGAAGGATGAAAAGAGGAAGACCGAGAAATTTATAAATACAAGAAAAAACTTGATATGTAAAATTCATTAAAAAAATAAAATTGTGGTTGGGCTATATAAAAGGAGAGAGCTTTTGCACTAAAACTCTCTCCTTTTTTGTAACATTATTACAAAACGTTATCATGAAAGTTTTGATTATGCATTCCTAAATTTAAATAGACAATGCATGGACCCAATGACATTAATCTGTTTATATAATAAACAGATTATTAGAGGCTTGAATCTCTACAAGCCTCGTCAACAGCAATGCTGTTAACAACCAGCTCGTCAGGAGCCGACACATCTATCCACTTGCACGCACCAAGACATCCGTGAGTCATTCTTGAATCCGCCTCTATTTCATCCCAGTCGTCACAATTCACCATCGGCTCCTCTCATTTCTACTTGCCAAACACATCTCCGATCCATTCAATATTCCCGCGTCGTCACTCCTACCAGCCTAACCCGTCCCCTTTCACTAGGACTCGTCCACTGAGAGTCTAACTTCTCCCCGTACATCCATTCCTTCCTCTCATAATCTGTTCTCAAACAGTAGCCAGATTGATCTCTATAAAATGCAAGTCTGATTTTGTTACTTGCTATGCTCAAATCCCTTTAACTGCTTCCTGACATTTTTTAGGGGGGGGGAAAAAAGTCAAAATTGTTAACAAAAACCTGGAAGTCTCTTCATGACCTGGCCACTACTCGCTTCTGTAACTTCTTCTTTTCTCTCACTTTCCTCTTGTCTCACTCTGCTGCTTCTCACTGGCCTGATTTCTTTTCGTCAAGTGTGCCAGGTGTGTTCCTGCATGGGTCCTTTGATACACACTGTTCTCTGTATCTGAAGCACACACCACCAGCTCTAGTCCTTGGCGAACTCCTACTGATCCTTTTAAGTTTCAGCTTGAAAGTTACCTTCTTAGGGAGACTTTTCCTGACCTTAGAATCCAGTTTAGGGTCTTTGTTCTATTCTCTTATGGCATTAGTTATATTTTCTTAAAGGCACTTAGCTAACTATATAAAATTACTTGCACGATTACTGATTTAATGCCTGTATCCACTACTCTAAGCACCATGAGGGCAGAGACTGGCTCTTTGGTTGCCATTGTATCCACAAGCCTAGCACAGCATCTATACAGAGCATCAGTGCTTTGCTGAATGAACCCACTAATGACGTCCATTTACTTCTCCTTAATCAAGCAGCTACATTCCCTCATAGCTATACTTCTGTGCTCATCAGTGGCTATAATTTTCGAGCACTTACTACGTGCCAGGCACTGTACTAAGCATGTCACATAACTTATCTGTATGGCAACCTATAATATAATGCCGTTATCACCCTTATTTTATAAATATGAAACTGGGCCTCTCAAATCCAAAAATTAGTAAAATAAAGATGCAAAACAAAGCCTTTCAGGCTCCTTTGGCTCATATTCTTAAACAACTCATTGCACTGCTTCCCGGCGAGAGGGAGTCAATGAAACTTTGTGGTGTGAGGAGAGGAATCAGAAACCATGTGTTGTCAAAAGTCAGGCTATCCACTGTTAGTTCCTGTTTCACACTGACCCAAGGACCTAGTTTTTCTCTGTATTCGTCATTGCTATTGACAATGACACTTGCCACGCCATGCTGAAGTGGGGAAATGTGTTTCCGGTTCTCCCACAATGTTGATTCTCAGACAGGAATGAATGGCAGCCTGTCTCTTCTAGGTATTTGGGATTCTTTGTTTTAAGTATGAACACATAAGATTTCTCCTTTGATGCCATCGATAGAGGTTTGCCTGCTTGGTGTCCTGGCCAGCCAAAAGTTATGGATGACAGAACTGGCAACATACATGTGGCAGGATTCACACCAAAGAAAAGGATTCAGGGATCTTTCCAAAGAAAATTAAAGACACTCTAGTTGCGCTTTGATCAAAATTGTGAATGATGTTGTTTAACTACTTTTTAAAAGGGCAACCCAGTCTCCTGCTATAGGATGATCTCACTCTGCAACCTTATCCACTAAAAATCCTGGAAATAGCCAACTAACCTGCCATAAATACACCTTCAGGTCTTCGCTCCTCCAAAACTGTTCCCTGGGTAACAAGTCTGTTGTCTGGATGATAACTGATGGATTCCTTCCTGATGTCATACAGATGATGTCTTTAATCCAACGAAAGGCTTCAGCTCCTTGTGAGGCATTAAAAATAGGACGTGATCATAGCTCTCCTGAGGGTGAAAAATGGAACTTGTAAGTGAGGAAAAGTCCTATTCTGCACTAAAATTTCAGGAAAATGACGTTATAGTGGCTTTGGAGAAATATTTCTATGTTCTTGTCCATTTTGGCTGGTTCTGCCCTAAGTCTGGACTCTGAACAAGGAGGAGTAAAATATCTCATTGTACAGAAATGTCACTAGTCAGTAGAATTTACTTACTCATCACTGAAGTGACAGTATTTCACAGTCCTAGAGAGAGACTTAAGACAGCACATCCTGTTATGCCAATTTATAGGAGAGAGCCTTATTTTTTCTATTAATCTATTTTTGTGGGAAGCTTCAACTGCAGTCAATAATACTCTTTGGTATTTATTGTTTACCTATACAAATGTTTATTTTTCCATGTACTTTTTCTTCCTATTAAATATCAGGTGTTTCAAGGGGCCAAATAAGGCAATTAAAAACTTTGAAGCTAGCCAAAACCATTTTTACAATAAAATTATTTTTCTCTGATTTCTTGCAAATGATAAAATAGCTTAATCCAACAGAGGCAGAAAAACAAAATTGATATCTACCTAAAACTACTTAATGTTTTTGTACAGGAATCATTAGGAAGCAAACAAAACAGTCTAATGCTAAATGTTTATTTTGGTCATTGTGCTGAGAATCCTGTATTATTTTATAGAACATTTTAGGCAGGATGCACCTGGTCCATATGTGAGCTTTCTAAATTAAGACTTTCAGATCACAGTTGAGGTTTTAACAGCCTGTTTTAGATGCCTTGATAAAACTCCACCTTAATCATTCCTGCCATTAAAAACGGGATTTTGAGCATTCAGGTGTACCATATTAAAATGCTAAGTTTGGGTAATTACAAATTGATCATCTTATAGCCACGGATGACTATGTCGAGGGGTCGCCTGATAGAGTCTTTGATATTTCTGCTCCACTTCCATTTCAATACCATTGCCGATTCCAGTTCATTTTTTAAACACTGCAATAAGTAATCACTTGCCAACTTTCTCTTAGTGTCTTCTAAATGAACGTTCCAAGGGGACAGGAAGAACAGAGACATCGCCATACTAGGAGCAAAGGAAGAAGAATTGTGAGTCCAGAAGTGAAAAAGAGAAGAACCTAAATTCTAACCCAGTCCTGTTTCTTATTTTATTGGTCATTATACTTTTAGCCCTCAGACTTGCCTCTTCTCAGATTATTCTGTGATGTTTACACTATCGTTTTTACCTTATTACTACCCAAAGTATCGATGTTCATATAGTACTTTGACTTTCCAAGCATGAAGGCAATGACTTAGAAGACACATTTCAATCAATCCACGTTATGAGAAGAGATTATATTTTATCCCAGTTTTCACTGTTTTGATGTTCCCCCAAATCACAATAGTTATTAATGGACAAGAATGACAAAGGCGACCAAGGTGAGCACTTCAGGAGAGACGGTCTTTAACATTTTTGCTTACCATTCCTAGGCATATAATTGGTGCTTTGTAAAGACTTCATGAATGAGCATACAGTGAGGGAAGGGAGGGAGAAGGTGACTTGAAACTCTGACTAAGGTAGCTTCTGCCTCCTGAGAGAATGGCATACATTCTCTCTGGAATATAACAAAACACACTTATGAGCCATTTCATTATGGAAGAAAACAAAGCTCAGAAGGTAGAGAGAAGACATGAGAATTAAATTATTTCTCTGCATTATTAGGTACAAGCTTGGGTTTTCCAGGATGAAAATGGGGACAGTGGAATAGTTTTGCAGAGAGGAAGAAAGAAGCTCAGCTAGGCATGAAAACCAAGCCCAATATTGGTGAACCATTGAGAATGGCCCAGGGACTTCTAAAAATATAGTAAAATCTCAATTTTAAATTGTTTTTATATGAACTGCAATGTAATCCATCGCCCACAGACTTCAATGAATGACTACCAATCACATAGCCTTGGATGATCGATTCTGTGGGACAAGAAGGATCAGACTATAATCCCACTGTGAGGAGCCACTGGAAAACAGCTGGCCATATTTGCGATGATGAGATAACCCACAACTACTTGAATTCAATGGTAGCAGAAACTCGAGGCTAAGAGTCACTAAGAGAAATGTAAATCACTCAGGTCGTCCCACAGAAATAGAGAAAGACATTTCTCTATTTCTGTGGAGTTTGGGGTGGTTGTTCAAGGTTTTTTGTTTGTTTTGTTTCTCATATCTCTCGAATTGCATAAAAATAGCTCTATGGTCTCATTTAATTCCCACCACAAGTCTATATACTAGGGATCTGCATCTCCAGTTTACAGATAAGAAAATTTAGGTTTAAAAGTTAAGTAACTTGTTCAAGAGGCACACAGATAATAAGAGACAGAGTCAGTAATTGAACCCATGTGTACCTGGCTCCAAGGCCTGTGGTTACCCTGCCTTTTGAAATGAGCTCAAAAAGGAGGTGTGCCAGTTTGGAAAGAAAAACATTAATGTCCCCCCTAAGAATGAATATCTTGTCTTGAGAGGGAGTTGGTCTGTGAGATGAAGAACTTTGTGCAAATCTGTCGTATGGGAAAACTATGATCCCCACTGGACTCATGGATAAAGAAGAGAACTCTGAGTCTGTCTTGTAACATCCAGGATGTGAAAAACAAATTGCAGTAGCCCTAACGTGTGCAAGATGGGAAGGAATTTAGCAATGTGGTCGAGATCACCCTGAAGCCCACCTCAGGGTGCACAATGCAGGCCTGGGCTCAGGTGCGACTGCAATATACACATCTCCGTGTCCCTATTTCCTCACCTGAAAAATGGGTGTTGTAATAGTATCTACCTCCTGGACTGCGTGTGAGGATGAAATGAGGTAATGCACCTAGGTTACCTGGCGTATCTGCTTCAATTGAAGCTAGTGATGAAGGTGATGATATATAGCATCGCCACCCAGCTGAGCTGATAAAAAGTGTCCTGGATCCTAGTATATGGATTTTGCTTTCTTTGAATTAAAATTCTGCCTCATATGTTGGTTCAGGAACCTCTACAAGGGAGTAACAAATAGCCTTTCCAGTAAGATTTTTATCTCATTATTTCTGGTGAGGGCTAAAGGCAAGAAAACCTAATGAAGATAAACTGAGTCTTTCACGTTATGTAATAATGATGGTAAAAGGAGTGGGTTACTATTAGTTGTTTGTATTATACTTATTGGTTTAAATTGTACATCTGTTTAAGGAACAGAGTACTTTAAATACCATAGCCCCCAATGGACCAAGGATATAGGAAAAATATTTCCTGAGTGAGTAGCACTGCTTTTGAAAGTTCTCCTTTGCCAATGTAGAAAAGTCATAGCAAAATTCAAGCTAATTAATATAAAATAAATATAAATAACCCTATATAGGTCATGAAGAGGATGAGAAAAATGACACCTATTTCCTATCTCACTGACAAAGACACTTTAACAAAACAAGCAGACACTCTGCTGGCTTCTAGGTGTGTTTAACTAATTGGAAAAACACTGAATTTTGAACAGATCCCTCTGTCTGCCGAAGGCCACATTTTGCCACTCAGGAATATAGCTGCTAATGTGAATTCAAGAAATGCACTCAGAATCATCTCCATACATTGCAGAAGTCACAGAACGTGGGGCGACATCGCATCTCCCTGACAGACGGACTCCAATTTAGCCGTTACAACCCCAAAGGGTCAACCGCAGTGACATGTTAAAGGGGGAAAAGAGTACTTAGGAAATAATCAATTTTCACTGCTGTATGGTACTTCTAAAAGGTTGCTACTGTAATAAAATCAGAATGCCACTTTATTATTGCAGTGGAGGTAATTTTATTTACTTTTTCAGCCAACACGTACACACAGGGTGGTGAGAGCATTCAGCTGCTGCACTTGTTAGCTCACTGATTAAATACGCTGTCACCTAACTCTGAACTAATTAAAGGAAACTGAAGCTGTTTGTGTATTAGCCAGAACGGCATTAGCTTTAACTGAGGTTTTTGTACTTGCCTTCTCTTCTCTCCGCCATATTTTCAAAATCACTTTTCTTTCTCACTAGCAATTTCACCCAGAGTTACCCAAACCCGTTAGAGCTATCTTTGAATCTTCGGGGTATGTTATTTATAATAGCTATTCACATCTCTTGCCATCAGATTGTGGAAGAAACTGCAAATAAGAAGCCCTAGAGAACTATAGAAGCCGGAAACATAAAATTAATTATACAAGTTTATTTTTGTTTGTTTGTTTGATTTTGTTTCATTTTGTGTTTTCTACAGAATGTCTCTGTTTATGAGTGACCTATAAACTTCAAGAGAAGTAAACCTATGTATAGACTTAAGAAAGAGCATCAAGCAGCTGACCCTGTGTAACCTACCTGAATGCTGAGAAATCTGTGACTTCACTCCCCTGACCTCTCAAATCAGCTCTCTGAAAGTACCCTGGCCAATGGTATGTCCCGGTCTATGCCCCAATATTCCATAAGCCCAGAATGCATGGATCCCAGTATGCTGATTAGTCTACTTCCAAAAGCAGAGGGATATCTGTAGGTTGTTTTTCCTGAAAATGCTAGCTTTGAAATATTTATCTGTTACTGTGTTTATTCTTTGTGTTAGTGAAAAAGCAACTTCAGGGCTTCAGGGATCCCAAAGAGAAAACTCTTAGAGAGCTTAAAAGGAAGGGAAGAAAAAACAGGAAGAAAGATCTGGAACAAAAGCTGAACTACCTTGCTATACCAAACCCGCTTCGCCAAGGTTATTTTTCCAATTGAGAAAAAAACCTTTTAACTTTTTCAAAGCACTTTCACTTACATTGTCCTGTGGAATCCAGGAGCTGGCTTTTATAAATGGAAAGGACATAAGTGGTCCTAAGGTGCTTCTAGAAGTTCCAAGCCAAAAAAGCTGTCAAGATTAATTAAAGGAAAAGTGCCCTGAAGAGAGTCAAACCAGTGCTAATCAAGCAGGATGCAGGTTCTCAGGAAGAGACAAAGCCTGTCATTTAAATGGTTGAGAATTCAACGGTTTAATGTAATAGCAATTCCAAGCGGGACTACGTATGGGGATCAGCTGGAACCACTTTTAGCCAATATTGATTGATTTAGTTTTCACGGCCCCAGTTAACCAAACAAGTAAACAAAGGCTTTGCAACTCCAACTGGTTATATTGACTTTAAATTCATTGTCTGTATCTTATCATATTTTGAAAATTATAAACCCAGGAAATTGATAATCTGGAACTAAAATTGGGGCGGAGGAAGTTAATGGTTATAGATTTTAAAATGCAAAATATATATATATATATATAGGATACAACATAGCATGGAATAGGAAGTAGAAAATAAAATTAGTACAGATAGTGAGCAACTCACCCATTGTATAAGGTTCATTTTTTAAAAATTGCAAGTCTGAATTTGAAAAGAAGAGCCTTGGGCAAGTCACTGGATGAGATGTTTCTCTAAGATCTATTGCAGCATTAATGGATTACAATTCTGTGAACAACACCTTGAAAATGTGGTTTAGCAGCATCTCCATCTATAGGAGCATGTAGTCATTTACTTTGTCAGTCGTAACAGAAAACAGAATAACCAGCTTATAAAAGAAAAAGGAAGGAAGGAAGGAAGGAAGGAAGGAAGGAAGGAAGGAAGGAAGGAAGGAAGGAAGGAAGGAAGGAAGGAAAGGAGGGAGATGTGGAGGGAGGGAGGGAGGAAGGGAGAGAAAATGTAAAACTTCTCAGGGGCCATCAAATCCATTTCTATACTTTGATTGGACACAGACTCTCAGAATTTTCCATAAGTTTCCAGACACAGTCCCAATACGCTCTGGTGGCTGGCCATTGTTAGCTGCCAACTTAATCCATCAACCGCTTTAACTGAAAGCCCTGGAGAGCTGAGGCAGCCAAAGGTATTGGACTCTTCCAGCACAGCAGAGGAGACATCCCCTCAATAGCTATGGAGACATGGCCCCGTATTGCTTTTTCACTAAAAGGATGTAATTGCTAATGTAGTTATTGACTTGATGGATCTGTCCCGGCTTAGCTTATTTCATTAGGGCTGTTTCCTCGGCCATTTTAGGATGAAATTTCCTGGGTACCTTACTACAAAATGTCTGTCTTCCTTTTCTCCTTTTTTTCAGTATGTCATTAAAATTGATTCATGTTTTTAAGGGCTTGCAATGTACTAAGCACTATATAATAGTAATCCCTGGTGGTAATCTCTTGGCAGTTTGTATTCTAATATGCCCTACCAGTGAACAGGAAGGCAACCTCCATCTTTGCTGCTTTCACGGGTCAGTTATTTTAGGTCACTTATGGTTCATCGATCCTCTTAAACAGTTGCTTGATCATTTCCTTGATCATCAAAATATGAGCAACACTGCCAAAGAACAGTTATACCCAAAGCCTTGGATTTTTCTCGAAATCATTTCTCAATTGCAAATTAGAAGGCGAAACTCCATATTTTTCATCTGTTAGCCAAAAAAAAAAAAAAAAAAATCCCAGTGATAATATTTGTCAAAAGCAGCTCGTATATCCAAGATCGAAGTATGTTCGCTACAACAGCCTTGAAAGTTGGTAGGGCTCAGATTTGCTTTGAATCAAATCTGAGGAATGAAACTATTCCTTATAACCCTAAAGACAGTATCTCTTGGAAGCGGCATAGAAACTAAAATAAACGAAACCCATGTACAAACTCAATGACTTTGAAATACACCTTTTCAGGATTGAAATAGCCTCTGAGTGAAGGCGTTACACCATGCTTCTCAGCCTAGCCCTGGCCACACTGTAATTAAAGTAGTGCCAGCCCTCCAATATAAACTAGTGGTATGATTTTCAGAGGTTTATGACTCAACGATAAAAATTCACTCTCGGCTGAAAACTGGCAAAAGGCAATGAAACTTGAGAACACTAGTTTTGTAGAGAAAATCATTTCAGCTCTTTTAAGGTTATAGAAATTTTTTTTTAGTTTTCATGTTCACATAATGAAAATAAATCTGCTTTATATTTACAAATTTCCTATGAGTTTGTGGAATTTCAATAATCTATGATGTTTAAAGCCCTGAAGTACTTATTTTTATACCTATTCCTTACCCCTCAATAGATTTTTTTTGATGCAAGCAAATATTGGGACTTTGCAGAATTTGAGTTGGAAGAAAGCACAAGAGGGCATCAGATCTTCTCCCTTTTCTGCACGCAGATGGTTTCCATGATGACACTTCCTTTGTTCCCCTTACTTCCTCTGTAACATTATAGATAACTGAAGACTAATTTCTTCCCAGGGTTTCTCAAGAATTCTTTTTTAAAGTCTGTAAGACTTCCAGGGAGATAGAAATATCTATTCTGGTAGAAATAAAAAAGAATTCTACTTTTTTTTTCTTTTCTTTTCTTCTTCTTTTTTTTTTTTTTTAATAAACTGTCTCTAGAAGAATCTGTGGTTAGAAGGGCAATGTGATTGATGCCTCAAAGGCCATTGATCAAAAGAGCTGGTTTGGTTGTTATGGATGGTAAAAAACATCTTCTCCCTTTGGAAGAGAAGAAGCCATCCAGAAGCAGTGTAATCAGAGAGTGGATATGTTTTTCAGGTATAGAACTTACAAATCTATTCTTGCAGCAGTTTCTTTGAATAAAACCCTTTTAAAATCACATATCTTTAGATAGTATTTGCTTCATATGAGCTGTCACTTTAAGCTCTTAAAAAGTATGAAGATCTATTTATGAACTTAAAAATTTCCTTTCCTGAAACAACAAATATTAACCAAAAAAAGAGATGAATTTATTCTTTAAGCATGTTTTTTCTGTAGTCTTGTAAAAAAAAACTGTAAACAAAGAAATCCAATTCTCTGATGAACTGTACGTCTTTCCATAGTAAGCATGCTATTTTAATTCCATTGATTTAAAACAATTTGGACAGTAAAGGATATATTATAGAAATCCTTCAGAGAAAAAGAAAACAATTATTTTAATTATTTTAAAATACGATTGAATTAGAAAAAGTGAAAAAATGTTACCCTTCAATCAGCATCTATTATGTATCAGGCAGTTTGCTAGGCAGTTTACATTTACATATTGTGCTTAAGGAAACTGAAAAGATTCCAGTTGAAATTGATGCTTTCTTTCTCTAATAGGTTAAAAGAGCCTAAATCATAGGGAGAGGAGGAAAATTCCACATTGCCATTGAAGAATGCTCTTTCTTCCATTCTTTTGAGTACACATAGCATATGCTTCAAAGCCACAAGGAGAAGGCATAGACTGTCCTTGGAAAACATATGGGAAAAATTAGCCTCTACACTAAGTTCATCAAGCCATCCATAGATTTGCAGTGATTTATACTCTCTGATATTATGAGGTCAGTGAAGGAAAGGGCTCGGACATTCTGTCTCCTTTTGTAAAAGCTAAATATCTCCAAGTGGCAGAGTTCCGCCTTGACTTGTATTCTTTCAGTTGAATTTCCACCCCCAGGAGAAGAATGGAATATCCCAGGTGATCAGCAGAATAACTAGAGGCAATTGAAAGAGTTCTGGCTTGCGAGTGGCAGACAAGAAAAATGTTTCCAATGACCTAATTTAAAGGACTATAACCTTGTAGGGCATAGAGAAGACACAACAGCCTGTAGGACAAGTAGGAGTCCCATGATCAGAGGTGAAACAATGCAGATTGACATTGCTCTGACTTTGAGGCCAAGACCACCAACAGAGCGAGCTTGGCAAGCTACACTTGGAATCCTTGCTCAAAGGACAGGCTGGACGGGAAACCAGAGTGTGCAAAAATTGCTGATTGGCCTCTGGGATTTTCAGCTACATCAGCACATACAGAAAGGAACACTGTCAACTGGCTCTCTCTAAGTGTAATGGGCAGGGACAGAAAATGACTGCAGTTTTAAAAAGTAGGGAAATATCCTTCCCAGTGAAAAATTTTTGAATAGCGAAAATATTTTTCTCCCAGGATGGACTTGAGCCTCTATTTGCTTATCGTTGTTTGTTTGTTAATGTGCTCATAATAATTTGCCAAATGAGACTATGAACTTCACATTTTTCCTTTAATATTAATTTTCTAAATGAAAAAGGTAGTTTGATCAAACGCTGTATTTTGAGCACTTTATACTTTTATTTCAATCTGAATGTTTGGACAAAGCAGAATTGAGGTATAGATATTGCTTCCTTACATTCTGAATTTTCTCATATAACTTATACAATGTTTTCCCAAGTAAATTATTTGTGAGATAATTATGCACAAATAGATCAAAAATTCTTTCATATCTTTTAAGGTCCTTCTATTCATGAATCGATTTAGATTTGGGATCATGATTTATATGTCGGTGTGAAAACCATAATTAGGGCAGTTGTAGATTTGTAGATGAGCTCTTAACAGATCTTTGATGTTGCATGAATACCAGCAAGGAGAAATTATCATTTAATTATCTGTGCCTGAAACTGTCCAGTTTACCTTGACTGAAAAAGCTGCCCAAACTAGTAAACTATCTACTAACACAACTTCCCTGAGTTTAATCTCACCTTCTCGCTTAATTTCACAGTGTCTCAGAAGCTGGGAAGGAAAAGTGTGCAGTTTATGAACATGATTCTTCGCTCTGCCCTCTGTGATATATGGTCTATGCTGAGCATTGAACTTGCGTGCTTCCTCTTCCCCATCAAGATCACATAACCCAACACTTTATTGCTCTAGACCCCAGGCATTGGACTCCTCACCTCAGGCCAGGTTTCATTTCTTAGTCTCTCTCTCCAATCCTCATCAAAACATAATTTCTGCTAGCTGTCACCTTGGAAATACTAGATCAAGTAAATCATCACCTAGCAACACTCACTCTTCAGATCTCTAACTCATTTCCATTCCAGGAGCCTTCCCTTTCAGATTAGATAAGCAAATCCTATTATACACTTTAAAGAACTTTTTCCTTTAAAGTGTATAATAGGATTCATCGCAATTATGATCATGCAACTCTGTGTGTAATCATTTGTTTTATGTCTGTCTTTCCTATGGTACCATAAGATACGTGACAAAGAGAACTTGATCTGTCTCATGTCCTGCTCTGTCCTCAGCACCTACCACAGCAATGAAACACTCCTCACTGCTGATGTCAATAGTCACTGGTGATTTAATGTGCTATTCTTCACTTTTAAAAAGAGTGAGGAAGCATGTTTATTGAGTTTCTCCATGTTCCAGTGCTATGATAGGATCAAAAGTATTACCTCATTGGCCCTCTCAATTATCCTGTGAGGAATGGGTTCTTAATTCTCATGTAAGTTCCTTATTCAAAGTCCCATAGTTAGGCTAGGGTTTAAACCCAAATCTGCCTGACTCCTAAGTATTTTTACCACATCTTACTTCTTCTGTTTCCAAAGAAAATAATTTCTATGATAAAATATACATTTTTTCCTGACCCTTCATTTATATTAAAGAGGTAATATTTATGTAATTTATGAGCTTTTAATTTCCCTCGTTTATCCTCCTGACTCCTAAAATCCTTTGTCTATACCACAGCCAACACAGCCTTAAAATATAGACTGCCTTAAATCTTCCAGGTTTTTAAATGCACCTAGAATAAAGTCCAAATTTCTTGCAATGGCCAACAAGGCCCGCTCTGATCTGGCCTCTGCCTGCTTTTCAACCCTCATCTCTTACCACAATCCCCTTTGATCCCCATGCCTCAGCCACGCTCGTCCTCTTAATTTCCCCAGACTACACCAAGCTCATTCCTGTCTTAGGACTTCCGTACTCTTCTCTCTTTTTGAAATTCTACTGTCCTGGTGTTCATGTGGCTGCACCCTTCTTCCCAGTCAGGTCTCAGCTCAAACATTGCCTCCTCGGGGGACCCCTGTGACTCCCAGGGTAAAGTGCCACCGCTACCTTGATCCCTATCCCTCAGCCACACCACCCCCAGAGACTTCCTCATCTGGCCAAGCCAAACCTGCAGCTAGCAAACTCTTGCCCTCCAGGCCTCATCCTAATTATCATTTCCTCTGAGAAACCATCCCTAAACCTTCAGAAAGGGGAGGTCTTCCAACTGCAGATGCTTTTGAACTGTACTTTTCCTTTGCTAAAATTATAATCAATTAAATAATGGTGTTAGCCTTTTTCCCTAACTGATATTATCTTTATTTCTTTGTGTGATTTCCCAGACATAAATATAAATGTAAGGTCTATAAGCGTAGGGATCTTATGTGTCCATCTTTTTTTTTTACTGCAGTATCACCCAGAGATAAGTAAGTGGTTCTTTTTTTAATAAAATTTAGAGTATAGGAAACATTTAAAATAGTTATTTAAAGTAATGATTATTTTAAGCAATTAAGTAGTTGTAATATATAACTTACACTATTTATTATAATTTATTTTTATTATAACTATATATATAATTATTTAAAGTAATTACTTAAAACAATAAGTAATTTAAATAAGTAATTTAAAGTGTGATGAGTATTACAAAAGAGAAATCACAGAGAACCATGGAGGTATGAGAATAGAGAGCCACCCATTCTAGTCTGGATAGAAGAGAGGTCAACAAGCCTTCCAGCTAAGTGATGAGTAAGCTGAGATCTGGAATGTAAATAGGTGTTAACCAAGCATCAGGTGGAAAGTGAGGTAAGATTAAGAGGGAAGAACGTAAGAATATATAAACACGTGTGTATCCTACATTCTACCCCAGAGGTTCACTCACTCTCTGTTCCATTGCCCTGTTCTCTTCATAGTACTCACAACCATCTGAAAATATATTATTTTCTTTGTTTATGGTCTGTCCCCCTAAACCATTTAAAGAAAAGTTCCATGAAAGCAAAGACTGCCAGTCCTGCTTACCGCTATACTTGAGTGCTTAGAAAAGTGGCTGTCATTTAGGAGGTGATTGATAAATGACTTTTAAATGACTGTGTGAAGATCTGGAAGCAAGAAAAGTAAAATCAAGACACTAAAATAAAACCACTATGCTGTGACATAAGATGGAAAGAGATAGTGGCATAAGATAATTTGGGGTTTAAAAGCAGGTGGGTGAGCAGAGAGCAAAATGAGTAAACATGCTAAGGAGTTGAAATTTAGCCAAAAGATATGTTTTAAGCAGCTGTATTATGTGATAAAATATGTGATTAAATCACACTGCTCTAGCTGAAGTATAGAGAATAGACTGAAGAGGAACAAAACTGAAAAAAGAACAGCCAGTTTTGAAAAATTTTACAGCTGTCCACCTGAGAAATGGAAGTCTTTTGGATCAAGGTGGAAGCTATGGCAATAGAGAAGATCAGCAGGATGTGAAAAGTATTTGAGTAGTAGAACTGAATTGTGTAAATGGATAATTGGACGTAGCCAGCGAAGAGATAGAAGACAGTGTTGATTCCTAGCCTTGAGCCATAGATGGATAATGGGCCTGTTGCCTACATAGAAAAATCCCTGGGGAAGGAAAAGTTTAGTGTGCAGGGATAGAGTTCAGCAACCCTGCGGATTGGAAGGGACTCTGAGACTTTTTAGTGGGTAAGTCTAGTAGACAGGTGGACGTACACATCTAGAGCTCAGGTAGGTTAGGCTAAACAAACGCATTTGGGAGTGGTCTGCGTTATTGGTGGTTAGTTGAATGGTTTTGTTGTCGCCGTGTTTTGATAATGCTCTGGAATCAAAGTGCCTGAATTTGAATTCTGCACCCCTTCCACTTCTGTTGAGCAATCTTGGCCAAGTTACTTATGACCTGCAAACTTCATTTTTCTCATCTGCAAAATAAAGTTAATAAAAGGACCCACCTCACAGGACTGTTTTGAAGGTGAAATGAGATAAAAGAGGTAATACAGATAAAACATAGCCTTGTATAGAGTGAGCTCTTAATAAATGTCAACAATTCTTAGCCATTATTAGCCATTTGGGCATCATAAAGTCTATCAAGCTCATGAATTTTTGTAAACATTATAGAGATAATGCAAAGCTAATAGACTCTCATAGGTTAAAATTTGTAGTCCTCATTCAAATATAGATCACATAGTTCGAATCTTCAACAATAATGATACCTAAGTTACTATTTACAGATTGATGCCTTAAATTGTTATAGCAAGTACTGACACCATTTACGACACATTCTATTCCATATTTATTCTATTCTTCAGATTATACGTTGGTTGCCTTCGTAAGTAGTTACTGGAATACAAATATTCATTATACTTGTAAGGAAGCATTAATAGGAATTGAAGCTACTTACCCTAAATTTTTGTCATAATTATTTTTCCTGACTAATCAATGAAAAAGCATTCAAATGTAATATTATTCTTCCCAGAGGTAAATGCTGAACCCTGCCACTGAATAAGTGGTTCCTTTTTACCTGTAATAGATAATTTACATCTAAAAGCACGAGTAACTTTATCAGCTGCCAATATCTTGCTCCTCTCCCTTGTCAAAAGACATTATGGAATGAAATTGAAACATTGAGTGTAAGTAAAATAGACACACATGTGCGTGTGTGTGTGTGCGTGTGTGTGTATACACATATTCTCATATACATACCTATATGCATATCCACAGAGTAAATTAAAATGGAATGTGAATTATATATACAGAATAATTTTTAAAAGGTAATGAATCTTCACCCTGGAAAGGGCCCTAAAAATCACATCGTCCGGTGGCCTCATCACACAGACACAGTATCTAGTCAAAAGAGATGGAATGAATTGCTCGAGATTATGCAATGACATGGTGTATGGCAGAATCATAGTAGAACTCTTGTCATCTAATTCCTTGCCAGTGTTTCTTCATTATACTGTGATTAACAGATTTACTGTTGCACTTTAGTTTTAATTGATTCTGATGGACTCATGAATATGTTTGTTGTATTCAACTTTCATACCTCTATTCCAGTAGCTAAACAGACTCAAAAGTTATACTGATTATCCATATCTCCTTTATTTAACCATATATTATCATATTAAAAAATAAATAATGCAAGATAGACAATTAAAAGATTCATACGGCGAGTCATTGTCTACAAAAGATTTGAAAATAAGGCTGACATCTGTTACAAAGAAGGATTAATTAGGTATTACTTTAAATGATGAATTCTGGCTCTATTTCCCATGAGAACAGTTGGTAAATGTACTGTTCTAATTAGGGATTTGGATCAAAATATCATTTTATTCTAATCATGAAGTCTATTAAGATTTTTATTAATACTATCAGTTTTACTAGCTATGTACACCACACATGTTTATACGACAAGGATAAATACTTTTCCTCTGGTGAAAAAACAATCTTGTAAATGGTATTAACGTTTATAATTGCTGGTTATTAATTTAGGGCTAAACAGCTACATTGTGATTCCTTTTCATCATAGCGTGTCTTTTTCATGATATGTTACTAAGCATACTATGTCATTAAAATCTCATAAGACCCTACAAAGCAAGTGACAGAAAAAGCAAGACACCTGCCATGAGCTACACCTCTCCTCTACTACCTTCCTATTTACATCTGAATCCAGTCACATGACTTGCCCAGCTCCTAGGCTGCAGTTGTTGGAAAGGCCGTATAGATAATAAAAAGAACACAGAAGTTAGAATATGGAGTCCTGGGCTTAAATCCTGCCTTAACTGCTTACTCCTTCTATCACTTTAGGCTGGCTACTTAAGCCCCCAAACTTTTTCTTATCTTCAGTTTTTCACGTATACTACAGGGATACATTGTGATGATAATATACCCATTTTTCAAGGGTTATTGTGAAAATTATATGAGATAATTTATGGCCATGACATACAGTGTTTCTCAAAGAATCACTTATTCAGGACTTATCAAGTACCCCGTCTAGAATTTGTGAATAGCTATTATATATTTTCCAGAAATGTACTAAGCCACCAGCAAGTGGTGGAGAAAATGGAGTAAGATAAAATGAAAATATATGTACGTGTGTAAATGAATATTAAATTGCTTGCAGATTTCTACTGATAACATGCTTATTTTTTAATGGGTGTTTGATTATTTATTTATAGGAAAGAATTATCTTAATCTTAGAGCAACCACAGAAAATTACCTCTCTGTTTAAAATTTTCATTATAATAGGCAGGAAAGTAAAACACCAAATCATCCTGTTAAATAATAGACATTTGGAAATGCTAGTTACATGAGGAGGCCTGTCGTAAATACATCCTAATTGTCACAACTGCCTGCTGTCTCCTCAAAGGACAAGAAGGTAATGGTGGCTGGGACGAAGGTCACGGTCAGAACTTAGATGGGGAATTATTCGCTGGATGGATTTTCACAGGTGGAAAGGAAGGAGCCAGCAAGGAGAATGTTTGCTTGTAGGAAGGTAATGAGATAATTCATTTTTTAAAAAATCTATTGAATATACATCTTAAGGGAAAGTAAATGGTAAACAGAAATATTATCCAGAAAAAAGTTTAAAAAGTAGATCTTCTGCATGTGTGCTCTGATCTAACTTATATTTAGACTCACATTTTTTAATTTGTGTGAGTAAATTTGTAACATCTTGCACCCAATAGGCCAAATAAATATCCATGATATTAAATGACAAGGAAGTTTCTAGAAGCAGTCTACCTTATTTGGCCTTGGCTTTTAGAAATGTGTTACGAGAGAAGGCAACTGTCCCAAAGCCACTGCCCACTTATGCTCTGAGCTTGTGGTTATTCTTAAAGCCACCACGCTCTCTGTCTCTGTAGTGAGCAAAACTCTTTGCATGAGGACCAACTCAGAATAAACTTTTTAAAAAGGTGTTTATGAGACCAATTTTTAGAATTCTGTATGAAAATAACTTTTACAGAGATTCTTAAAAACATTTATTTTTACAACTTAGATTACTTACTTTATTGAAGAGAAGAATGGCAATGAGAAAAACTGGCATGACATTTTAGCCACTAAAATGTCCATATTTCAACATATTTCAGAAGCAGCAATAAAGAAACTGGTATTAGCCTTGAAACTGAATATGCATCACAGGGCACGTCTCAGCAGTAGTTAGGTCACATACGGCTTACTGCTACAAATATGAAGTCTACATCAATCTAATACCAAAATCCCCAAACTCAAGTAGCTATAAGCACTCCCTTATAAACCTCCATTGTTGGCTCCCATGGCAAAACTAAAACTGGATAAACCCAATTGTCTGCCTTTCAGCTGCATCCTAGAAGCTGAGCATCAGTGGAGAGAGTGATACAATGAGTAAGTTTGTATCACCACAACTGTATTATCATTAACCTCTCTCCTAACAAAGAGTACTTCTATTCTGAATCCCAAGTTCTCTTGCCTTTTTAAGGAATTTACTTTTTTGGATATTCTTTCTCTCTCTTCTTATTTGGATTATTCCTATTAAAATGTAAGCATATTCTACTAATTCTGATCTTTTTAAAAAAGCAAAATGAAAGCATCTTGTCTTCCAACCATTACTATTTTATATTTCTCTTTCTGTTTGTATCTAAAATGTTTAAAGCATTTTCTTCTCATCCTGGCTTTACTTTAGTACTTTCTGTTTATGTTTCAACTCATTTGAATCTGTTATTTGCCTGAAACATTCCACCCGACTCACTCGTGCCAAATTTAACGCTAACCTCCATAATGGATTTGAAAGCATTTAACCCAATTGGCCACTATTTCTCAAAGCACTGCTCCAATGACTCCTTGATATCATATTTTCTCTTATTTCATTGATAATTCCGTCTCCTTTGCTAGCTACTCATCTTTTCAACTTTTAATGCTAGAATTCCTTGGGTTCAGACATAATACTTCTTTTCTTTAACTTTCTCCCTAAAGCTCTCATCCATTCCCATGGTTTTAAATACTGTCTGTGCTAATGCCCTCCAAATTTGTTCTTGCCTGTCCTGAACCCCAGAATGACGGATTCATATCCAATTCACTACAGCAGGTCCTAGTATAATGTCGTTTCATTCAATGTTGTTTTGTTACATATTAATGAGATGACTTAGAAACTTAACTCTTGTTTATATCAATTACCTATGGCAAAATTGGTTTTCTTATACCTCGTTCTGCTTAAAGTTGCAGAATCCATTGAAGAAGTTAAGTGAGGACAAACTATACTTGTCTCAGTAATTTACACACCTCGGGGTCATTGGAAACCAACTGTCCCATATGGAACCTTGACTCTTCCCTCTACTGTCCTGTTGAGTGGCTTTCCATTTCACTCAGAATAAAGTCCAATCTCTTTAAGATAGTCCCCAAAGTTCATGATGTGGCCTTGTTCCAGATCTTCATACTCATCTCATGTCTCTGCATGACACCTCACTGAACCAATTTTAGTTCCCAGAAAACACCAATCTCTTGCCTACCTCAACTTTTGCATGTTGTTTCTTCTATCTAGAAAGCTCCTTCACTCCCTTCCACTCATCAGTTAACAGTCTTCATCTGGCTAACATCAACTCATCTGTTAGGGTTCAGTCCAAATATCATACCCACAACTCTCCAATCCAAGTTAGCTCTCACTCTCCAGCTATTATTCTCTCTCAGAGAATCCAGTTAATTTACTTCAGAGACATCGTCACAATGTTTAAGTACATAATCATGTGTGTGTTTATGTCCAACTCTTCTAGAAGATGGTATACTCCAGGGAGCAAGGAAATTTTCTGTTTTATTTATCATTTTAACATACGCTTTGTTCTATAGCCAGGGTTCCATGTGCATGAATTCCTGAACTAAATGAATAAAAGTTCATTAATTACTAGCTACTTAAATGGAACAAACTATTTAACCTTTGTAATGATTCATATAATATTATCCATGTATATTATAAATATGAAACATTTAGCATTTGTGTCTCATATAATATCTGAATTTACATAAGTTTTTTGACATAAGGTTTGGATAAATACAGAAGAAGCATAACTTTGCTTTGTCATTTATCCCCTTGAAAGACAATTAGGGGAAATATTAACTTTGATCCCACTAATTAGATTTTTATTACCAAATTCACCCCAAACTCCCAGCAAGTACAACGCTAAACAACTATGGTAACAAAATGAAAACATTTAAAATAGTTCTATCTAGAGACAAACTATACCATCTTGGTTTTCTAGTTTCATCTACTAATTAATGTAGAAAAATGTGGTATGGAAGAATCCCCCTAATTCTGAAGAGAGGAAGATGATAAAAATTATAGGCGGTTAGGCCTATCAATTAAAACACTATCTTCCACAAACCTATTCGCTCATCAGGTAATCCATATCTATATTTTGGTAGTTATTTTCCAAGCTTAAACATAGAGGCAGCAAAATCTTATTCACAGGGCAGATTCTGTGAAGTAGCAAACATAGACTTATATAGAGCCATTTCTCAAAGAACTACTGATGTTTTATTATTAATAAGAACAACAATAATAATAAATAACATTTACCGAATACTTTCAATGGTCAAAGCAATATTCTAGACTTTTTAAAATGTTACTTTATTTTTTTCTCAAATCGTTCTTTAAGATAGACATTATTTCTGCTATTTTGTTGATAAAGATACAGCTGATAGGTTGTGGATATGGGACTTTTAACTATATCTGGAAGATTCGTCTCCTTAACACCCATATTCTTTACATGCTGGCAATGTTGACAGTCCCTTATAATTAGCTAACCTTGGTTTCTTTATCTTCAAGGTAGTGATTATTGTTCTTTTTCTAGAATTCTATTGTTTTCCTAAGAATCTTCTGAATCCTCCATTAAGAATAGGTATGAATAACAGGTATGAATGGGGCAATTATGTGAGGTGAGGATGTGTTCACGAACCTTATTGTGGTAAACATTTCACAATATATACACATTTTTCAAATCATTACGTCGTACAACTTAAACTTACACAACGTTATATCCAATTATATCTCAATAAAGCTGAAAAAGAACATGTAAGAGACATGAGTATTAATTCAGACAGAAGCAAGAAATCCCATTTTTTTCACTTATCAGCTGTCGATCTTGGGCACATTATCTTACTTCAATCTCCTTGTCTAGAAAATAAGAATAAAAATAATTATAAGCTATTTCACAGGATTATCACGAGAAACAAATAATGCATGGCATGCTTCAAATATATTCCACAGCTCTTAGGGGATGTCCAATAAGCAATAAGTCTTATTACATTTTTAAGGTTTTAATTTTTTTTTTTTTTAATATTACTATCACACTTACTAGCTGTGAGACTTTGAGAAGTTTACTTAACCTCCCTAGGCTCCATTTCTTCTTATCTAAAATATGGATTATAATGTTACCCCTGCCTATTATTTTGTCCAAGTCAAATTTTGTTCAAACTGGGATAGTTTTGAGAATGAAAAAGACATTATCTGAACATTAAAAATAACAGGCACAATAGTCATCCTTATTATATATTCACATAACTTAAGCAGTTCTTTAGCTATTTTTATCTCATAGCATCACTGCTATTATTTCTAAAACATATTTTTTTCTACAGTGATTTAATTTTAACTTTTCATATTATCTATAATCATCTTTAAAATTACATTCGTGGTCAATAAATTTGAAATTCTTGATATTCTCCAATTGACTTTTCTATGTAGAACATAATATTTGAAAAAATATTCTGTCTACAAGTACTGAGGAATATGGTGTGTCCAGAGCAACTTCTGCTAAATGCAGGATATCCGAATTTTATTTTTTATATATAAATGTACAAATATTTTCACAGATACTATCTTTCGCACCTAAAGTAACAATGTTCGACAAACGTTTTTACAATTAAAACTTGTCACTACGTTCTTTTTATTATTCTTTTGAATGTTTCACCAAATTTGTATTTTCTATAATAATCGATCCTCTCCATTTCATTTTATTATGATATAGAATATAAATTTATACAAATAAAATCAGAAGCTACATCAAATTCAATATTAGATATGTTTGAGCCTGTAATGAACAATTTTGTAAATCATTCTAATGGTCTTAAAATTTTATTGATCTTTTGTTGTAACCAAGTTCTCTAATATTTTATGTTGTTAAAAAACAATTGGAAATATTTAATCACAGTGTAAGAGTGGAATTTCCACTTTTGAAGCTTTGGAGGGGACTTCAAATATTGAAGCCAGAACATGCAAACAGGTAGACACTAGAATGTGTCTCTATAAAAGACAGTTGAACAAACTAAATGATGAGGATGTAAATGTTATACACAATTTTGTTTTAAAATCCTATAATTGTGTTTTGGACTATGTCATTGGATGATGGGATATAAAAAGTGAAAATATATATTGGCATGACCATATAGGCGTGAGTCCAATAACAGCTCTTTCGCAAAAATTTTGGAGTTCAGTTCTCTGTGTACGTATAAGATATTTGTAAATTTGGATAATTACAGCTAGTATTTTTTAGAAAATAGGATGTTATAGATTGTTGGATTATAAATTATGCATAACAACTTTCCTGTACATGTATATTCCCTGAGTTTCTTAATTTATGAGGAAACCATTTGTTTTTACCATGCATTATATGGTAACATATTAATTGTAGTCATATTATCACCATCAAAACAAGTACATCTTCAGTATTCACCTCTACAAATGAATTAACAAAGGTGTTCAAAATAATGTCAGGCGTTCCACTTTCAACATAATGAACTTTTAAACTTTACTTAAATTCCATGAATTAGGTTTCGGTTAATCAAATCATTACTAGAATGTAACTATATTTTGTATTTGAAATTTGATGACTAATATAAATGTATATGAACTTCTATGGAAGTGACACGCTTACGTTTAAATGTGAATGAAGTTCATCATCTGTGAAAGCAACATGTTAACAACTCCCACTTCACTTTTCATAGGAAATTTTAGAATCATCCATAGCAAAATGAATTTACAACAATCATTCATTCTGAGTCTCTGTTGTCCAGAGGAGTGATTTGGCCTTACCTTTGGGTTCAAAAATTGCACAATGGTGTTCTTTCTATGTATTATGACTGATTGGCCTTCTCGTTAGGGGGACTATAGTTAGGAACAACTTATGTCACTATTTTGATGATGTCATCGCCCGCCTTTAAATTATTATTCTTAAAATGAAAATTTTAAATATAAAAAGCATTGATTCCTTGATAGTCTTAATCTTCATTTCATAAAAATATAATCAGACATAGAATATTTTGTTTATTTTGCATTTTATTTTGTACCTTCTTTTATTTTGCATTTTCTTTGATTGAATTTTTAAGAGTGGTTCCGAAAGCACTTTCAAGGTAGGCATTAGAGTGTATGTTGTCTCATAGAAGTTCATTTCCTTTTTTAAGAATGAAAAGACCTTTTCTACATGCTCTGATTTTGGTTTTGCCATGGAAATCCATATTGCTTTTGCTAATTCAGATTTTAAATCAATTTCTGGTTTCATTTAGAGTATTCCACACAATATTCACATCGTTTTCTCTCTGCATGTTCTCCGTTAAAGTATTTAAAAGAACTATGGCCTATAGAGAAGATTCGAATACTGGGAAATTATAATGAACATTTTGAGTTGTATTCAAGTACCATATTGTTCAGATAGCCTAGCAAGGCAATAGCGCTATATAGAATAACATGTCAAATTGCCAATTTAATGACTTATTTTGTTTTCAGAACTTCTTGTTTCTTGGAATGCCACTTATATGTCTTGGAACACCACTTCTAAGTTTTGTGTCATGTATTTTATAAGCAAAAACATTACTTTTTTTTTTTTTTTTTTTTTTTTTTTTTGCAAAAATGACTCACTAGTAGCAGCAAACAGGGCCAGGAACATATACTTTTATAAAATGGCAACTAGAAGCATAGCTGACTGATGAGATCATGACCATTTCTTTCTATCATACCCCTGTCCCTCTTCCTTCAGTCTGGAAAACTGCCTTTCAAGTGTCCAGGAGAGTTGATCACTAACATCCTCAATTCTCACATTCTAAGAGTATCCAATGACCCATGCCCATTAACACGTCACACAAAAACACGGAAGTAAACATTAGATAACTTGTCATCCTTCCTGAAATGAAGGACAAGTTTATATATTTGATTATATATTTATTCTACTTTCAAGATAGTTAAACTCCAGAAAAATTTACCCAGGGAGGCTACATATTACTTTAGGGGTTTGAGAGATCGCATTAGGCCACCATTTGCATGCTTCTGTATTGCATCAGAAAAGAAAATCAGATGACCTTGAAGCCACTTAGGGCCCTAAAATAATGCTTGGGTTTCGATGCCAGAGATGAACTCATTAAGCCATCGTCACTGGCTGCAAGCATTATGATACTTTGAGGTTGGTATGAGCCTCTGTACTGCTCGAGGCTTAGTTACTATGGAAAAAAGGAAAGTTGAATTAAGCTGTCATCCAAAAAAAATTAACATGTGCACCTAATTGGCTTAGGGCATTTTATTATTATTTTTCATACAATTACAATGTGTGTCCATAAAAAACATGACCATTATTTTTAAATTACTATTTTAGAAAAGCAAGTTATCAATATTAAGGTTGTGACAGAACTAAGGGAAAGTCATAAAATGTACAGAAATTACAGCTAAATCCAAAATGGGCATACCAGGACATAAGTAGGAACACATTTTCAAGTTCTTGATATGCTTGGCCTCTGTCCCATACCATTAATTACTTCTCAGCTCAAACGGGCAAAATCGTTAGAGATTTGCTTGGCAATAGGTAAAAAGATATGTTTCCTTTTTTTCTTTCCCTGTGTAAAATTGTCTGCATTGTACTGCAATGCTGAGCAAGTTATTCTTAGCAGCATGTCTCCTCAGACATTTTACGGCAGCTTGGGGAATATTAAATGTATGATTATAAATAATTACAACTCTTTGTCCAATCCTCAACTCATATTCAAAGAGTTTTGACGGCGTGAGACATTTGAGAGGAGCTCTGAGAACAATATATTTATACATTTTAATTTAGATGTATTCCAGCATTAAAATACAAATATTTACATATTCCACACATACTTTACATATAGAATTATTTTAACCATTATCAGTATACAACAACCTCCAGGGAGAAATGCAGTAAAGTATTTAGCAGCGGGAAAACATAGTAAACAACAATTTAGGACAGAAGGTAAAGAGCATCGTAAACATAGAGAATCTGAAATTAGAGGCAGAATTTTTAATTAGGTGGAATGTAATTACTCAGCTGGCATTTGTCTATGTTACAAGAACAGGAGCATTTTGTTACTGTTCTGGAAAGTGCTTTCAGATATTTCATTAACAAACCAAGCAGAAAATCCCATTTCAGTCTTATTCACTGCCTCTCTCTCTCTCTCTCTCTCTACCTAAGAGTACAATGCAATATGAGCTTAGCTTATCTACCACTGTGCAGTGATATGATATTAGGATGATTGCATCATTTGCAGCCTGGTATAGTCATGGTGAGCCTGGGTCCTGAATTTTCTGGGAAAATCCCAAAATCCCACTTGATCAATTCTATGCGTTATCTCCAGGTTCTGAAGTTATGAATGTTGTGATTACAAAACAAAAAACTGTGGCTAGATAAGGGAATGCTTCTAGTTCCAGCTCTACCACTCAGTGTGTGCCCCAAAATGTTTCTTAAGCAATTTGGGTTGCAGTCTCTACCCCCACTCTTTATGCAAAAGCACGAATGCTAAAATGCCTAATAGCCTCTCCTTCCATGGCTTAACTAGTATTAAGTAGCATGGTATAGCAGATAAAAATGCAGTGTGCTTAGATTTGAATCCCATCTTTTAATCCTAGCTCTGTGTGACCCAGGGCAAACTAATTAACCTCTCTGTGTTTCAGTTTCTCCTGTAAAATAGGCAAGACAATAATTTCTCATATTGCTATATGAGGCTTTGATGAGTTGACATACATAAAGTACCTAAAACAGCTCAGAATAGTAAATGTGTTATATATGAGTTGAATAAACACATATAAGAAAGGATAGCATTTTTACTCAAACTGGCTATTAATTCAGTGATTCAGTTGCTGTTCTCTCTTCGTACTCTAGCTCATAACACCCTAAGAAATGGACTTTGTTCTGTGCAATCATGAGAAAACACATTAGAGAATTTAAGAAACTTTCCTACAGTCTCATCTAGTAACACTCAATATTTAATCCCTATATGTCTGATTTCGAATCTGTGCTCTCTAAACTCTGCTTCCCCGGAGACTTTACAGGTTGATTATTACTCTATTATAATATGTGTTGGTTCCAAGTTCATTGTCTGCAAAAATATGGGACTGAAAGACAATGCTGATTTACTTTATCACAATGGAGAATAGTGGTTAAAGAACCAAATTCTTCAGCGAGGCTGCCAATGTTCTTAATATCAGTTCTACCACTATCTGGGTAACCTTGGGCTCAACTTCTCTGTGACTCAGATTTCTGTTCTACTACATGGACATAATAGTACCTAATTCACAAAGTCATTTAAGTATTAAGTTAGTTAATAAAAATAAAGCATTAGAATAGTGCCCGGCAGTTAGGCAGTACTAAAGAAATGCTTCTTGTTAATATAATCATCATTACTACTTCTACTACAGTTTGGGAGGGTTGTGATGGGTTGAAGAAGACATTTAATGGTTCTACACAGATAATCATGGTCCTACAGAAATGGGTAAATGTATTTCCAGCATTCACTCAAATAGGAAGTCATTCTTCCTGTCTAAAGGGATATGATACTTCTTCCTCACAATCCATTGCTTCAGCGTGCAGAAGGACATCGATCCCCCAAAAATGGAGACTTAAAATGCTCAGTCTAGAGACAGATAGCTAGAGATTATACAGGCCCAACTAACGATAAACAACGTTGAAAGGAGCAAAGCCTTCCATAGAAACTTGCTGTTAGAGTCAGTATCTAATAACTAACCTTTGAGCAAGTACATAAACAAAACAAAACAAAAATTAAAATTCAGTGGATAGGTCCAGCTGACCTGGATGAACAAGAACAGGAGGTGAAGACTGGAATAGAGGCGTCCCCTTGGCCATCCCTGTTCACAGCTTCTGGTAATCAATGAGCAAAGAAGAAAAGGAAACTGACTTCAGGAATCACATAGCTTTCAAAGTTTGTTGGATCATGTAAGTGGTACATAGCTCTTAGTACACAATGTAGCCTTACTTGCCTTTCCCTATTCATAGACTCCTAAATGAAAAAGCCCTTTCAGGTATTGCAGAGGGAATTGCCTAAACTGACTGGACCCCACTCAGCTGTAAGATTTGAGATTCTGATGTTCAGAGTGTATAAAATAAGTAGCACTTGCAACATTCTATTTTAATAGGCTTATTTCTGAGTGGGTTCTTCTTAGATTGGCCCTGGTAGGGTCTTGGTTTCCCGTTGGCTTTTTCCTTTGTTTTCAGCAGAGGGAAAAACTTGAACAGATTTGTTGAGAGACCCAGTGAATGGGCTGCTAAGAGGATTGTAGATTTTAAGACTCTTCTCTTTCCTTCCCATGCAGCTAGCTCTATCTTAAAACCCTAAGTTTGAAATATTTGAAATAGAACTTTAAATATTATAGAGCTGAATCATCAAAGGGTTTTAAACCTGCCACTAGATAAAGGACTGAAAGAAAGTACCATCTGATCTAATGCCATGAATTTTTAGCAACGAGGATGGCTCCCCTGGAGCAGAACAGAGAAAAACAGAAAAGGTAATGCTTAATTGAACCAAAATAGGCTACTCTGACATACATGGAAATCAAAGCTATAAAATAACAAATTAAAATAAAGAGTAAAGAAAGTAAAGGTGAGGTTAACTTTCTTTCCTGGAGGCTGTTAACTGATCTAGGGCTGTGGCTCTCAGATGCTAGGAAAAGTACTGGTCCATAATGATGTTTTCTACGGTCTCCTACAAAGTGAGGACAGAGTGGTTTTTCTCATTAAGTATAATTTATTTGATGTAAATGGTTATTCTTTATCCTGGGAATGTGTTCTACCTGCATTTTTGTATTAAAATATATTTTCTTTGGAAGACATGGTGATAACATATGGTAGTTCATTTTTTCATTTCAGGGCCCTATTGATCAAAATTAAAGGTCAACAATAGTATATTTTCTTCCAGTCAAAAAAAAAAAAAAAGTAAAAGTTCTGATCCATGAAAAGCAAGTCTGAGACCCAAAAATCAAAGCCAGTTTTTTCAGAGGGTAGATTAGAATTACCTTGGAAGCATTTTCAAAACAGACAACCTCTCCTACCCCGCGCCCTGCCACCCACATTGTGAACTCTCATAAAGGAAGTGGAAGGAGGAGGAGAGGAGATGTGATGTGTATTTTTACATAAGATTCTGATAGAGACCCTAATTGGCATCCAAAGTTCTCAAGGGAGAATGGTCAACTATCATCCTTGGGGAGATTCCTATTTACTTTTCTATTTTTCCTGAATTTATATACCTCTATGGATAGGTGACAAATGGTTTACAACGAATTTTCCTAAATAAGAAGAATAATATTTCAGGAAACAAGTTTCTATGCTCCACATTAAAAAAAAAAAAAAAAAAAAAAAAAAGATCTTTGAAGGAGAAGCTTCAAGCAAACGACAATTCTTTTCATAAAGAAATCATAATATTAAGACTCTAGGGATATAATGAATATATTCTTGACTGTGGTGGCATTCTAAATAAAGTCCTCAAGCTAATTTTAATGGGAAAATTTTCTATATACAAACCAAATAAGTAAACATACTGTATAAACATATATATTTTTATAGATTTCTTGAGATCTAAAAAGCTGCATGAAGGAATGCTGAGACAAATATTCACACTGTGTGAGATGGGTGAAAGTATAGAAGTAAATCAAGATTCTATTATATTGTAAGATATAATAAAGTGTTTAAGATACTGAGTTTCTCTTTATCCTTAAGGAGGTCAGTCTAATATAATCATTTTGTTCCAATCCAGCTGATTTTCTCACTGGCCTGTGTGTGTGTATGTGTGTGTGCGTGTGTCTGTGTCTGTATGGGTATAAAATGACTTATTTAGCAACTGATTTCAATGAAAGGCTTTGTTTCCTTACAATGTTATTACAACTAATGCTATACCCTCTTCCTCCCCTCCCCCACCCTAATGCCAGCATAAAATGGGGCTCAACTCTTCCTATGCAAATTCCATTGATTTTTTAGTGCCTATTTTGTTTATACAAACGCTGAACATTTAGCATGTTCCAGGCATTAGCTAGGCTCCAGAAGGCCTTGAAAGGCAATCATAGGTTTTAAGCAGATTTGTAGTTTTGATGTGGAATACACCTTGGAAGACATCTTGAATAGAAACTGAGAGCTTCGTTTGGATGCTATTGCAATAATCTAGGACAGTGATTGTGAAAGTTTGATTTCCAAATGAGCAGAATCCAAATCATATGGCAACTTGTTAGAAATGCATATTGTCATGCCCCATTCCAGACCTACCAAATCACAAATACAGTCTCCTTCCCGGAAATCTGCATCGTAGCAACCTTCCAGATCATGATGATGCACACTGGTCAGTGAGCCACTGACTTAAAAAGAATAATGATGGGAGACAAGATCAGTGGCAGTGGGTTTGGAGAGCGGAAACCACATTTTCCAAATGTTACTGAACAGAAAGACGTGACGACAGATTTGATGACAAGGAAAAAGTGAAATAAAATTTTGAGGCTTATGATTTGTGTGATTGATGCCTGGTAGAACTTTTCAGAGACAGAGAAATATATAGGAACATATCAGGTTTATGGTGGTCAATGTAGAAAATAAATGCTTGTTTTATATCAGGATGTGTCAAATCTGAAACATTAAACATTCAAATGGAAACGTCCAGAATGGTAGTATAATAGAGAGATCTGGACATAGGAAAAAAAGATTAAGGTAAAAGTGATCTTGGCAGTGATTAAAGTTGAAGATCTAATTAAAAGGTGGGAGGAGCAGAGGAGTGACCCAAAGTACATATAAGAAGAAGTGAAGGAAACTGAACACAAAATCTGGAAAACACTAACATTTAAAAGCTAGGTAGTGGAAGAACCCAGAAGAGGAAAAACTTAATTGTGGTGTTTTAGAAATTCGGCAAGGCAAGGGTTTTCAGAAGGAGGAATTAATCAATTGTGTTAAAGGTCACAAAGAGATTAAGGTAAGGAGAAAGAAATATCCATTACCTTTAGAAATGAAGACAGTTGTGAACTTCGCTAAGAGAAATTTCTATGGTGAAGAAATGAGATAATAGTAGGAAAAAAAAAAGAATAAATTAGAATTTCTGATTTCAATCTCTGAGTGTAAAAAGCTTAGAATTCATCATTTTTATCCTTACAACAAGAAAAAGTTGGACAAACTAAAAATAAATAATTTTACTTGGACCCGTTAGAAAACTGAGGTTTCAGGGCAAATCATCAGCCTAAAATCTGGAGAGAAGGATCATCCAGGAAGAAAGAGTCCAGATATGATTACCTGAAGTAGATGTCTTTGGGGCCATAAATTGATAGGAACACTTAAGGAGTGATTTTGGCAAATTTCTGGAGGATAAGTATAAGCTAACATGAGTTTGAGAAATTCCTGGGAACCTCCATAATCTCATGGGCTCTCATTCCTGGTGATGATCAATAAAGATCCCTCCCTAAATGGTCATGGAGAGTGTTTTGATCATTTCCACTTTGCTCAATTGGTAAGAAAAAGGATTTTATTCTAGAGTGATGTGGTCGCCCAAATACACAACAGCCAACACTAGACACTAAGCTGGACAGCCTTTTATGGGTCACATAAACTTGCAGCCCAAGTGCCGAGGACACCACACGCAACAAGAATACATGGGGGTTTCACGTGGGAACAGAGTAAACGGTCAAGAGTGGAGGGCGGCAGGCTTTGTAGTAGCAAGAGGGTGGGTGCCCCTACGTAGTTCCTACGTAAAGATGTGATTGGCTTGGTTGAATAATTCTACAAGCTGGCAGGAAACTGAAACCCATTACTCAGGACAAACAGAAACCTGTATATAGTCCAACTGATAAGGAGAGTTGTTAGACAGGGGACTTTATCCAAGGGAGCAGAATGCGGAGGGCATAATAACTGAGTTTTCTAGTTTCCATATTTCATGCTTAGAAACATGGGCCTTGCTGATTCTGGAGGGACTGCCTTTCCTAGGGCCAGCCAGTTCCTAGAAAGACGAAAGGACTTGCTTATGAGCATACCTTTCATATGCAAACCAACCAATTCAGAGCCCACACTCTCTGAATTTACTGAGTTGTTGCATTCTTATACTTTAGACCATTATTCTCCTTCTCTAATCACCCTAGGACCAGGTACTGGACAACTACGGACAGTCCTTACACGCCCAAGCCCACTGTAATTATTCAAACTAGCCAATTCTAAGCCTATTTACCCAATTCTGCCTATGCCTTCCTGTGGAAGCCACAGTAGAGACACTTGCTCACATTTTCCCCTTGCTTCATCTGTCCCCTGATTGCTTCCTCATATGGCCCTGTGTGGCATGCTGTGCCTCCTGTTTCTAGAGATCTGTGAGTATGGAAACATTCTTTGTGACAGTCAGTCTGTGTCTGTATATCTTACTATACCTTATTGAAATAAATTTGGGTTACTTTTAAAACAGATGAGAGTTTCAATTAGGTCATTCATGGCTCTCCTGATTTTCCCAGATGCCAAAACAGCACACAGTATTAATTTTTGGCCTTACACTTCAAGGAGGAAAAGAGAATAATCATTGTGAAGTATGCCCAGAGCCTTATCAGAACAAATTCCTATGCTTCAGAGGAAAATAATTTGCCAAAGCCTATCTCAGTTGGGGGAAAGGCATTTTTCCATTTTAGCCATATTCAGGCTTCCTATTTCACAAAAAAAGAAAAAATAAGCAAATTTGCATTATCAACAGGAGTCAAGATTTCAAGAGAATAAAGAATGTGAAATCCAGGGAAAGGAGTAGTTAACGAAACACAAACAAAAAAAGCTATACCACCAGAGAAACACTTGTAAAAGTCATAAACTAAGACATAAGTTCATTGAAACACTGAGACTTAACTGGAGGATTACAGAATGCTTCTCTACCCCACACCTCACCATCACATCACAACAAGGCTCCTATAGAGTGACAGTAGATTACAACTGAAAGAACACGACACAGACTCTCTCTGAGCAGGAGGCATTGGGAAATCCCGAAGTCAAGATTGTTGCCCAATTCTATCTGATTGAGAGAACCTAATGTGCTTCTGGAGCTCTAACTTCATGAGAGTCTGAGAAATGTTGATTTTTAACTACCAAGCTTTAACAGAACAGAATGGCACAGTAGACCAACATGGGAATGAATGCTGGGGCACCTTCATTGTATCCACCACATAGTATCTGTGTATTTTAAACTTGAGAGCACATTGTGAAATATACCTGTCTTAGTCGACGCAAGCTCCCGTAATATAACTCAATACACTGGATGGTTTAAACAACAGAAATTTATTTCTCACACTCCCGGAGCCTGGGAAGTCCCAAGATCAAGGTGCCAACCTGTTTGGTTCCTGAAAGCTCTCTTCCTGGCTTGCAGATAGCCACCTTCTTGCTGTGACTTCACATGACAGAGCTCTTATATCTCTTTTTCTTCTTTAAGGACATCATGGGAGGCAAGGGGCAGTCTCACCGTCTCATTTAAACCTGATTACTTCCCAAGGATCCCACCTCCAAATACCATCACATTGGAGATTAGAGTTGCAACACGTGAATTTGTGGTTTTATTAGTACAGTACATATTCCCACCACTAGGATATAAGTACTCTTATTGTTCAACATCTTTTCCAATGCCTGGTATTTTTAAGGGTTTTTTGTTTGTTTGTTTGTTTTTCATTTTATAGATCTAATAGGTGGGAAATTGCATTTTATTATGGTTTTAATCTGCATTTTTTGACTACTAGTTAGGCTGCACATATTAGTTGGATACTTTAATTTCCTCTTAGAATGATATATTTTGTCATTTTTTTATAATGGGTTGTTAATCTTCACTATAATTACTTATAGGAGGTGTTCATAAATTGTGCTTACTAATCCTTCCTGGTTATATGCATTGAAATTATCATATAGAATACATCTTATACTTTTTACTTTTCTGTTGTTACTTATGGTTTCTTTTCATGATATATTTTTTTAAATTTCTTATTTCTATGTAGTCAACAATTTTTTCTTTATATTTTATTCTCTTTGGATCCTATTTAGTATATCCCTCTCCTGGAAACAGTAAAAGATATTTTACAACAGAGAAGTTCTTTATAACTTCTGAAAAGTCTAAAGTTTAAATTGCTCAGTAAGTTTCATTAATCTTTTGATATTAACTTTTGGGTATAGTGAAAGGTAGAAATCCAATATATATTTTATTCCTTATGGGTGAATCATTGTCTGAGCATCATTTGTTCTAACTAGATCAACCATTCCTTACTGATAGGAAATGCCATTTCTGTCATATATCAAGTTTCTGATTCTGATATCTTTATTCTATTTGTCTATTCTAGCACAGCATAAAAATGTCTTAATAATTTGATAATTTTGTTGCCTTAAAGTATATTTAGTCTGATTTTAATATATAAACTTCATTTTGTTTAATATTCCTGTTGTACATGTTTTATTGTTTTACTTCCAATTTTATGTATCTATTTAAGTATGTATTTTTTAAAAATAACATATAGCTAGATTTTTTAATAATTCAAGTCTGATAATTTATTTTTTAACATTTATTGTGATTGTACATAAGTTTGGGTATATGTCTCATTTTTTTTTGTTTATATTTGCCCAATTACTATATTTTGGTATTTTTCATCTCCTGCCTTTTTGGATTGATTTTATTTATTATAATTATAGTTGTTATTACTCTATCCCTCTATTTATTTAGGAGTTTTCCTCCATTTTTACTATTTTAATGTTTACAATTCCCTTTAAGTGCTTTGACATGTGTAAGTGATTATTAAAATGGACTCTTTCTCCCATGGAGTTTCAGCTAAAACCACAAAACCACAACCAATAGATGCAAGTAAACTCCATATTCAAAAACAAATATGTTAGATTGTTTATGAGAAATTTGCAAAGTTGGTGACCCAAAACTTGTTCTGCTACTTCACAGTCTGCCTCCAGGCCCCGTAAGAGAAGGCTAAGAATTCACTGGAGGTAAATTAGAATCGGAAAGTTCATAGGAAGATGTTCTTTGCAGTACTGTTCACTTTCTCTTTGCCCTATCTCCTCCAAGCCAGGTGAGATGGAACTGGGTTCTGGCTCAGAGAAATACTCGGAAAACAAACTCGTACTACCTGGAGTTTGGGTATCGCAAACATGCTGGAAATGGATCTCCTCCTGGAGAAGTCTGAAGGTGGGTGCTACATGTATACACCCTGAAAACAAGACAAGCAGAGAGGGCTAGGCTATAGCAAGCTGTCACTTGACCTCACGAATCTGTGGAGAGCCAGACTCGTACTGTTTTTAAGTAAACCCCTATTACTCAAGAGGCCTACAAAAGGAAAAGTAACCAATAGAGACAAATCTTTGTAGGATGAACTAGCAAGAAGCTAGAGCCTGAAGGAAAAGACAAGAGGCTGCATCTCCTGAGTTAGGGCATGAGGGGAAGGAGTCTTCCGATGAGGAAGGGTCCCTGAGAAACTCACTGAACAGCCACGTTAGAGAAAGGGCTGATATTTGTATATCTGCTAAACAAGAAGCCCAATACATAATTATACATCAGAACTTTAAAAAGCACAGGAACTAAAACCTAAAATGTGATGATAAATGTTTTATTACTTTAGCCAACATGAAAAATGTGGCTAAGCCCATCGGAATCTAATATTCCAACTACTATTTGCTTTCTCTTTGTTCTAGTTACCTTCTTAGGGGTGTACCTCATACACTATAAACATCATATATTTTGCAGATGATATGCAGGAAGTTGTTTGTCAGTGTATTAGTAAAGGTTCTGCCAAGACACAGGAGTTAAGTCTGAAACCTTCGCCATCCTCTTAAAACGTGGGTCCCTCTCTACTTGCCAGCCAGCACTTGGACCTTTTTCTGCTTGCTCCTACTCTGTGACTCCCTAGTTCTTGGAGCTAACACCTCTGTTCATTGCTCAGAAACAAATCCTCAATTGGCCAATTTAACCTATTATAATAAAGCTGTTGTAGGGAAAGATTATTGTAGTTGATGGCCAAGAGTTGACTGCATCTTTATTTGAACTATTTGTGCGATTGTGGACTGCAAGACACTGAATAAAATAACTGGATCACTAAACAGGTGCCTTTTTAAAAGCCATCTATTTCCTCTATATTTCTTAAATTGCTAATGGATTCTTTGCTTTTGAACATGGAGAACACCCAAAGAACTAAGAGCACATAATGCTCTCTACTGCTATGAACTTTCACAGATTAAACCTGTATGTCTGCATCATTGGACTGAGTTAGGGATGAGGAAATGCTAGTGCCATTTGTGTGGCCACCACTAGCAGCAGCCATTATCAGCCAGTCATCACCATCGTCCAGGTTCTGTTTCTTCTTTTAGACCCATTTCTGAAATTTGAAACTCAATTGACATTTGCTGAAGTATAAAGCTTCCACTAAGCCTTGGCTCAAATTTGATGTGAAATTCAGCTCTCCAAATTATGTGTGGATCTAGGCTAGATTCCAGCTTCTTACACCCCCTATCTTTATCCATCCTCGAGAACCCTCCTCACTGCCACTGTGTCCTTATAGGAAACATCCTTTGGCTTGACTTATTCCTTCTTGTCAAACATACACAAGCCAAGTGGCCTTCTTCCCAGACTTAATTAATTTGCCAATTCTTTCTGCGATCTTTTGAGGGGGACAATATAGGGGAATCCTTCTCCTAACTTTGGAAATATTGTGGATTTTTTAAAGATCAAAATGAAGATATTTAGGATTTCTAAATTTTCTATCAATCTTCTAATTATCCCTGAAATTAGCTGGAATCAAGTTCAGCAACATCATTGAATCCTCTGAAAAATCGTAAAATAAAAAAAAAAACCTAAGAATTTTGCTAGTTTTTGAGTTTTAGTTATATTTAAAACATAACAACAAAGTTAAAAAAAGGGCTCCAACTGAGTATAAACTAAAAATTTTTCAAAACTGTTTTTTATCTCTTAACTTGTTTAATTTGTAATAGGGGTGAAGATTCATCTGAATTTTAAAAGAGGAAAAATACCATTGTTTTAAATTGGGCCTAGCACACAGGAACAGCTTTCAAACAAAACAGAAACAAAAGGACATCCTTGATTATGAGATTGTGATTCTGACTGGTGACTTTTTCAGACAGGTACATTAAACAACTTTTTTTTAATTCTAAAAAAATCATCAATAGAGAGTAAAACACCAACACCAACACAATGAGGGTTGTTGGGAAGTTTTCTGGGAGATCTAATTGCCAACAAGAAACCAAAAGTTCGGACAAAATCCCTCTTTCTGATTCCAAAGAAAACAACTGTTATCTAAATATTTCTGTAATTCTCAAACTGAGCTAAGTGCCTCCTTGCTTCACTTCACTTTTTACTTATTTGTCTGTGACTGAGTCACACTTCCTTCTTTTCACTTTCCAACCTTTGAAGGCTGGCTGGTGTCTTTGGCTAGGAGATGCTGTGCTGCCGTAACAAGTTCTCATTCGGGGCACAGGGCAGGACTGGCACAGCTCTCCTCCATGTGGTAACACAGAGATCTAGGATGCCTCCAACTCACAGCCATGAATTCCAGAACATACAGACTCCGGGTCACCACAGCAGAAAATTGGGAATGAAGTGGCTTACTGGCTGTTCTTCATCCTGTGGAGAACACATTCATATTTCATTGATAGAACCACCATATGCAAAGGTGGCTGGGAAGTATAGAGCTGCTCGCAGATAGTGGATGAGTCTTAATCTTTTCTAACACAAGAGTCAACTTCTGGAACTATGTTCATGGTTTCTCTCTTTACCTGAGATTTTCCAATGCTACAGTTTTGCTCATCATGAAAGAGCATCATTTATTTGCAGGGGGTCAGGCTGGGGGGAGGGTAGCTTTATTCCAATCTTAGCATCTCTTGGTCTTGGAGCACACTGAATTTTCACAGTTTTTAGTAAAAGTTTACTATTTCAGGATAATTTGAGTTAGACTGAAGACATGGTGGTGAGTAACTTGTAAGTAGAAGCCGGTCTGACTCTTCTTGACATGCACAAAGAAAATGAGATGTAGGGTTCAAGCATGAAGAGTCTGTCATGTGAGTCTGGCCCTATGGCACAGAAAAGTTAAAAAAGACAAAGAAAGTTCCGATGTATGCATTAGGAACACACCACTGTAAATCTCCTGCATGTTTTTACTTGCTAACATATATTTTTCATGTTTTAATAAATGACAAAACAGAATTCACAGTCTGACGCGCTTGGAAAAAGTGGAAAACAGTTATCATCCTCTTTCAGAGAATGAATTCTCATCAGCCAGCCCAGCAACCAGCTTGAGCAGAAATGAATATGAAATTGGCAATATAGTATATATTGCTGCTGTATTAAAATGTGTTCATATCATGTGAGCAGCACAAGGAACCACCAATGAATGATATTCAGCCAGAGTTAAAATAGATGCCGTTTGGAATGGAGAGAATACAGAGAAAAAAGAAAAACAACAGCAACACAACAGTTAAATGACTACGGTATGATATATTCCACAAGCAGGTTAGGCCAAGTAGTTTACCTCTGCCGAGACTCTGGTTCACACCTAAAAGATGAGCAAATTGGTAAAGAATGAACCATAGTAAGAGCCCCCTGGTATATTTGTAAAAGAACCCATGTAATCCATTGGGCCCTGGTAATCCCATTAAGGCACAACATTGAAAAACGTTTCAGATTGCAGTACAACATCTAGCTAGTTAGGTTACTTTGGTTTAAGCATTGTCATTCTTGAGGGACAATCTGATTAAACACATACTCATGCACACACATATGGCAGGCTATACACCTAAACTAGTGGTTCTCAACTGGGCGTGAGTTCTCCCTAAGGGACATTTGGCAATCTCTAGAGATAATTTTGGTTGCTGTAACTATGTGGACACTCGTGAAATCTAGTGAGTGAAGGCCAGGATCACTGCTTAGCATCCTCTAATGCACAGGACAACAAAAATGGGACAACAAGAAATTATCCATCTCAAAATTTCTATAGTGTACTGTTCAGAAATCCTGATCTACCTATTAATGGTTTCCCTGGGTAATAAAATTATTAGCTATTGTTTCTTCTTTGTACTTTTCTATGTTCTGAATTATTTGCAGAAAATAGCTGATTGCTTTATTTTTTAAATCAGGATAAAAGGCAATTCCATTTGAAAAAAAAACAATTACTTAAATACATTTTAATTAATTTGACTGAAGTTAAATTGGAGGCATTTTACTCAGAAAACCTTGGGAGCCTTAACTGTTATAGATAGATGATGATAGATGATAGATAGATAGATAGATAGATAGATAGATAGATAGATGATAGATAGATAATAGAGGTTTCTATTATGTAACCTTCCAATTCTAATGAATTTATACTTTTCTTTACTGTTACAGTTACTCCCCAACTTCTCAGAATTGCATTGCTGTTATCCTAAAACTGAATTTCCTATTCATTCTTCTTATAGTAAGCCCGCAACACAGAAATGATTCAAGAATCAGATGGTGAATGACCTGATCGGGAACTGGGAAAGACAATTTCTTCATTATCCTGAGCCATCCTGAACATCGGTAAGATGTCTATCATCTCTGCTTCCCCCACCCCCACTAAAGGCCAGTAAAGCCTCTTCCACTCAGTAACAATGAAAAATACCCAAATATATTTCCAAATACCCTTTAGAGGGGCTAAAAGCAACCACTTAACTAGGTGGTTTCTGATGTTTTCTTCCAATCTTTTGATTCTTTGATCCCCCACACTCCAACAAAAAAGGTCTCCTGATTCTTTCGTTTCAGTAAGAAATATTCCTCAAATAGAGATATTAAGGTTCCCAGACTTCCCGGGTTGAAGGAATGTAATTTTATAAATATACAAGAGACAAAACAATAGATCATAACATCAAGTTCTAAGTGCAGCCAGTGGAGCTGAATGTTTATTAATAAATGTTAACTTAGTATGATTGGTAAGAACATCTTCAAAAATTTGACAGTTCTCTCTACTAGAACTATCTTGAATTTCTGCCTGGTTGCTTCTAATTACCGAGTGCTAAAGAAACTGCTATAAATAGCCAGAACTTCATGACATATTTTCATACATTTGGTCAGGTGCCTTATTGTCCAAAGACTTACCTTTGGCCACACTGCTATGGGATATCATAACTAAAATCTTGCATTAATTACTCTGAGTAGAATATCACACCTAAAGTAAAATCTATTTTTCAAAATTTCACATTTTACAAAATATTAAAGTAAATTTTTATTCTATTAGGAGGATATATTTTCCTGATGAATTGTCATCACATATATTTAGTGACCTTGAATTTATTTTGTTAAGGTATAGTAAAATCCTGTCCAAGCTCATATTTTCACATGTCAGCTGACATTCATGGGAAGCAGTGAAAGGCAAAAGGAAATTTGAGCACCTAAGTTGAGGTACTAAAGGCATATTGAGTTGAGATTAGGAGAGCACCATCTTAAACTAGTTACTAGCAAAAGAGAAAGAAAAAAAAAACAGAGTGGTTCTAAAAAGGATGAACTGGTAAGCAATTAAGTGGCTACTTAAGCCAATAGCAGTGACAAACTAGGTTATTAGAAAGTTAATTTGATCTTAATTTGAAAAGACGTAATGTTTTGAATGAAGTCCACAGCTTTCCTAGAGGCATGAAATTTAAATTCTTTTGAATATATAACATATACGACAATGCTATGTAAAATTTAAGAGAAAACTACTTGATTCTTGGATTTAGAAACACTTTACTGAGGACTGTACAATAGTCTTTTTAAACTTCTTATTATGGGAAAATTCAAATATATACAATAGTAGAGAGTATACATGATGAACTCACATGTACGTATTATCCAATTCCAACCATTATCATCACAGTGCCAATCTTCCTCTTTTAATATGTTTTACTTTTGACTAATGCCTATCTGATTAGATGAATTTAGGAGTGGCTTCCCCAGAAAGCCTGAACATAGCCTGTATAATCTCTGAATTTCCATCTTCGGTCTCTAAAGAATAAATTTAGGAAGATTAGAGCTTAGATAAAGACATCGAATTGTACAAACTCATCTACTTTTCATTCCTCTGAAAACTCCACCAAAACAACATAATTATACTTTTTTCCCCCCAGCATTGTCGCATAATAATTGGGCGTAAAGGAGAAAAGACAATAGCAATCTGTCTTGGAAGCTGCAAAGACATGGGAGCGTGGTATACAACTGAATTCTAAATGGGAACTGGACAAAGCTGAAACCCAATCTCATTTATATCTCTGAATCTCTAAAGAGTTCATGAAGGAAAAACTCCAAATCCTAGAATGCCGACAGTCATCCTTCATCACCTCACAAGTGAATGGAAGGTCATGCTCTGCAGAATCTGACCAACCTAAAGCAAAAGCTGTAAAGATGGAAATATCAGGGTCTTCACAACTAAACATCTCAGCCAGGTCATCTCACAGCAAAGCTCACAGGTGGTGAAATCTCTTCGGTGTCTCAGAGCTTCCAATCCAATCAGTTTTAAGCTCTCCACTTTTGAATATGAGACAACTGAGTACAATCAGGCATCTGAGGAAGGCATCTAACGTGTGATATTGAGATCAAAATAATCAAACAGGAAAAGCAATTTAGAGGGAAAATGGACCATAGAGTGAAAGACCTCTTAAAAAAAAAAAAAAACAAAAAACAAAAACTTATCATTAATATCCTCAGAGAGGCAAAAGAAGGTATTGCAACCATGAAACGAAAATAGAATATTATTTCTTAAAGGGATTCATAGAGAAAAAAGAAAGTTTTTGGAAATAAAAACTATTATAGCAGATATGTAAAACTCTGCTATAAGACTATACTGAGTACATACTCCACAAATGGAAGCAAAAAAGAAAAACAAAACAATGGAAAATAGGAAGAAAAAGGATAAGAAAATGAGAGGGTCAATCTAGATGCTTCAAACTCCAAAAGATAGAAAAAAAAAAAAACGAGTAAAAAAAAATCATTTGGAAAATAATAAGAGAAAATTTCCCAGAACTGATTGAGAAACCCACCAAGTGCCAGGAAAAATGATAAAAATACATCCATATCACAAAACTTCACCATGGAAGTTCTAAACACCAAGGACAAAGATCCTAAAAGCTTTCAGAGAGGGGAAGAAAAGCATCCATATACAAAGAAACGTGAATCAGAGTAGCCTTAGTTCTCAACAGCAGCATTCCAGTAACTCACAGTTTACTATACAGTGCAGGTCTGGATAAACAGCCCTAGTCTTAACACATAAATATGGCAATCTGATCTATCCAAAATTATAATATAGGCATATTGAGAGTTGAGCAGCAGGAGGATGGAGGGAGGGAGGAAGAGAGGGAGATGGGAGCAAGGGAAGATAGAGTTAAACTCTTGCTTTCCAAAGCAGAGGATCAGTAGATAATGCCTAATACTGAAAAATCAAAATGTACCAATATAAGTATGTCATTTAGAAACACACAGGAGATAAATACCCGCCCCCCCACACACACATGATAGATAATTGATAAGTAGATTGATGACAGTAGATAGATACTTAAAAGATGTAAAAATGATTTCTCTAGCAGAAGAAAATGAACAGGAAAAGGAAGAGGAAAACTGTATTTTTCATAACAAATCTTATTTACTGAATTAATATATTTGATTATTTGATTCTTCAAATTACTTAATTATTTGATTATTAACATTTGAAACATCCATAATTTTTATTCCAATTTTAAAACGGCAACATTGGCTTAAAAAGAGAAAGCCTTGTTCAATGTTTTCGTTACTTGTAAATTGATATTTGTGTTCATTTCATTTGGATAGACTCCTCATATAATCAAAACGTCCCATTTTCTAACACTTCTGACTAGCCAGCAGTCCTCCGTAAGTGAGAAAGCTGCTGCAGGGCTGGTCTGAGAACAAGCTTTGACAAAAGTTATGAAAGTGAAACAGAAAACAACTGACCCACATAGTGTTTAATTTGTCTACTGGGCACACAAACATCTAATGAGCTGGGTGGGATGTGTTGACAAAGTAAAACCTGTCTGATGGCTCAACAATTTTACTTGAGAAGAAGGTCCTACAAAACACCGACTGAGTTATATTGTCGGATGGCTTACAATCAGGTTCTAATGTCTACAGATACTCTGTCTCGGGAGCAGCTTAAGGAGCAATGCGGAGTTTAAAAAACACTAGCAGGCATTCCTGAGATGACAATTTACAGCCACTAGAGACTTAACATATAAGGATAGAATTAACTTAGCCATAGCTCCACTCTGAGTTATGTGCTGCTGAGAAGCAAACAGACCAACGCTTCCTGGACAAATCATTAATTTCTTCTACCCAATTTTTTAAAAATTAACACCATAATGCTAATAGCTCTAACCATCTCCATGTGCACCAGGACCCATGCTCTCATTCTCCCTGCCTCCACCATCACCACTACCACCACCAGGCTAAAATACTAAAAATATAGACACTTTCAGATGAGTAAACCGTGACATGTCACAGGGAAAACAATCAATGAGAAGCACAGCTGTTTTTACTCATTGGATTCCCTATTTTGGAATATGTCTGAGGAGATTTGAAAATAGTGTGATATGTTAAATAGATTGATATTTTAAAATTTATGGAAGGCTCATATTAATTATAAATATGTACACAGAAACTTCTTTTCACACAGTTGAAAAGAAAGGCAAAGATGTCTAAACTCAATGAGTTAAAAAAGTAGGTCACAAAAGTAACTGTAGAATACCTTTATTTATGATTCCTGTTCCCAGACATTCTGATCATTAATCTTATACTGGAAAATATTAATTGTCACACTAAATTGTTCTTTATGTTAATATTTAAGTTAATACAGTGAGAATCACTTCAAATAGCTTATAAAGTATATAGTTATCTCACGGCTGGTTTAATTTCTTTTGGTCTTTTAGGCTATAGCAAGCTCGCACAATCAACAGGGGGAAAAATTTTAAAAAGGGAAATAAAGTTGTTTCAAAATGCGCTCCTTTTCATTCTTTTGAGGCTCATTTTTAAAAGAGGGTTTGCTATGTTATCTAGTTAAGATTCCCTAGCTAACATTTTTCTATGAGATAAAAATCACATCTGTGGTTTAATACATCCTTTTAATTTTCACATCATTTAAAAACTATAACAGGCAGGGTTGTAATTCGTATGAAAAAAATCATCTGACACTGGATAGGGAGAATTCTGAGTCTTTTTACTCCTTATAGGTCCAGGCAAACCAGCAATAGTTAAAGAACCCATGCAGTCTCCAAACTATTATAATTTCACTTGACAAATGTTCACTAACTATTCTTTTCATAATTTTTAGAAACCTGTCCAGATGCTTTCAGGGAAATATTAGAGTTGATCAATTAAATATCCTTGCACTTATTAAAAATATAGATAATATCTATCCTTACATATTTTTCATGGTTCTCCTAAGACTTCTGACAGAAGTTTGACAATATCATCTTCAGGTTTCCTGTTTCCTGCAAAACAATTTGTCTGAATTAAGTTATTTAAATAATTTAAATTGGTGAAGACCTCATAAATTGCATAAAGGATATTTCAGAGAGGCAAGAAAAAAGGGTCACTATGTAAAAACTCTTGTCAATCATTAGTTAAAGGCTTTTTCCAAAGAGAATAATTCGAATATATCTGGCCTGCCCCTTGTAGACTGAGAAGACTTTACCTCTCCAAAAAATTTAGGTTTTAATTTCCTTCCACTGACATTTGTTCTACCCTTTTTATTAAAGGTAAAGATAATTTTTCTTAACAGAGAAGATAGAAGCAACATTGGTTCTTCGACACTGAAACATACATTTCTCAAATCTTTATCATTCTTCCTTTAGTTCCCAAGACAGCCATTTAGGCCACCTACAGCAATCTTCTTAGGCTTTAGTTTATTCTAGATTTTACAGTCCTTTGGTTTTTTTCATATTCCTCCTTAGTTGGCTATCCCTCATGTCTTGTTTTGCCATGTTCTTTTAAAACCTGACACAATTGAGAATACCCATCTTAGGTGGGCTTCCACCAGAAAACCCTGAGCAAGGTTATGAGTGCAATGTCATCCTAGGAATCACCTATAGAAGACAGAGTAAATGAGACAGGGAAAGGCGGTAACTCAGTATGAGATGTTAGAAAGCAGGATGGATGCTGCTCCATAGTGGTTCAGTTCAACAGAGGCTCGGTTCTGCTGAGGAGCTTGGGAAGCTGCAGAGAGTCCACCTCAGAAGGCCCAGGAAGCTGACTTGTTATGCACACTCTTGTCAACCATTAGTGAAGGCTTTTACTAAAGAAATTAACTCTAAAACGTGTTGGGTCTGCCCCGTGCAGGCTGAGAGCTCTCCATCTTTTCAAGGAAAGTCTCAGGGAAAGAGATGCAGATGTTTACAGTAGGAAGGTCTCAGGTCAGGTCTGCAAGTATGGAAACTATATGTGTTCAGTGATATGGTTAAGGATACTGACAGCACCTACTACAACACACAAAAATGATTAACATCTCTTCATAAAACAGCCATTCTTTATTTTGACAAAATTATTCTCTTAGCATTTTTAGAATGTGTGCTCAGAAACTCCAAATCTCACCAAGCTATCCTCTACCACAGCCTCAGATCACAGAAACCTATCTTTCCTTCTATTTTTGAAAGTCATATTTCTAGTGCCCATAGAAAACATATTAGTGAGTCAATTCTCCTTTTACCCATTACTCTAGCATGATAATACCACCGCCTCCTAGCTTTGGCTAGTGGGCAATGGTCTCAGAGTTCTCATCTATAAAATGAAGATAATAGTAAGATTTATCTATTAGGTTGCAAAGATTAAGGAGGTGAAATAAGTAAAATATTTATCATAGTTTCTGTAAAGTTATAAACGAGCTAGTGTTAGCTATTATACAATTACTACTGTTCTTACTATTACTAAGTTCTACTTTCTTGAAAGACTTAAACTTTCATTTTTTTTCTTCTTAATGAAAGTGAAACTAGAAGAATAGTTCCCTTTATCTCTAAAATATTCTAGGATGAGGTTTTTCAATCTCGGCACTATTAATACTTGTGGTTGGGTTAATTTTTATGGTGAGGAACTATTCTATACATTGTAGGGCATTTAACAACATCCTAGCTTCTGCCTACCATGTTCTAGTAACACCCTAATCTCAAATTATAACAACCAAAAATGTCTTCAGATACAGTCAAATGTTCACTGAGGTTAAAAGTCAAAATAGTTAAGAAAAAAATAGTACATGATACATAATTAAGCAGTCAATAAATATTTGTTGAAGGAAAGGGAAAAAGGGAAAGGAAAAGAAGGGAGTGAAGGATGAAGGAAGGAGAGAAGAAGGGGAGTGGAGAGGAAAAGTGAGGAAAAAGGAGGAAAGAGACAGAGACACAGAGAGATTTCCTGCAAGTGGCAATAATTTATCCTATGTACTGCATTTAGCTAAATGAGGATATCGATAGATGATCTGATACCTAAAATCTCCCAGTTCTGCTGCCATATACTGCCTCTAGGCCAGTTTCGTAATCAGGGTCACAGATATACAATCGTTGTACTTGACCTGGATATGCAGTTCTCTATTTCATTCTTCAGGTTCATGAGTTTTCACGATAGATGAATGTTGTCTTGACAAATGACATTACTTGATACCTTCTGCTTAGAGAATCTATAACTGCCATGTTCAACATGATAACCACTAGCCAATGGACTTAGTATGAATACATATATATAATAGCTGACTAATAATTTTATTTGATTACCTGTTAGAATGATATATTTTGAATATAGTGAGTTAAAATATATTGGTGATATGAATTCACCTGTACCTTTCTACTTTTTTTTAACATGTATCCAGCGGTAGCCAAATTGTGAAGTTGAGGATACAATCCTCCAGACTGTCAAATGTGCCCAAGATTTCTGACACCAGCTGCAACAAGTTAGAGTCCAACTGAAAAGTTAGAGGAAAAACCGCTCTCCCTTTAGACGTCAACTAGAAGTTCTTGGGGTTTCCAAAACCACACTCAGTTTTGATAATAGATTAGGATTCAAAAAACTCACTGAAAGCTATTATACTCACAGTTATGGTTTATTATAGGCAAAGGGTGCAAAGTAAAATCAGTCAAGGGAAGAAACTTACAGCGGAGTCTAGGCAGGTTCCAAATACAAAGCTTCCATTGGTGTCAAGACGAATTACCACCTTCCTGGCAGCAATGTGTGACCACATAGGGGAGCCAGCCAGGAAAGCTCACCCAAACTTTTGTGCCCAGTGTTTTTACTGAAGCTTCATTGCAAAGGCAGGATTGATTGATTTTTTATTTGGTTGAATTTGAACTCAGCCTGCAGGTTGACCAAAACCATATGACCTAAACTCTCACACTAAATCATATGGCTGGTCTTGCTGACATGGTTGACCTTCACTCTAAGATTATTGGATGTGGATGGTCCCACCTCAAGATTCGATGTGGCTGGCTTCTACCCTAAACAAAGACACTCCTAAAGGTAAGGGCAAAGCCTCCTTGTGAGGCAAGGCCAACTTCTTTACTATGCAATATGGCTACTAGAAAATGTTAAATTATATATATGGCTCACATTACTGATCTGCTAGACAGTACTTATCTATAGCTTTCCATAGCCAAATTTCTTGTAGCTAATCCCATAGATTCTCATATAGATTCATATAACCAAGTTGTGCCATTTTCTGTCTTCTTAATTCTTTTTTTTTCCCTCATTTCTGGTATGACCTATTGGGAACCTTCTCCATTATTTTTCCTCTTGCTAGGTCAGCTTAGGGTAACTGAATATATTTACATGTTTTAGAATTTTTGGTCTATTTTCAGTTGATCAACATGACAACTCTTAGCAGGTAAATTTTCTCTATCCTTGGAGCTCCATTTCTTTTTTCCTATCATGAGCTTATAATTTTGGTAACCTTTAACCATTCTCTAGGAAAGCACTGGCATCATCTAGTAACTGAGTTCTTAACTGGGCATATCTTCCTTTCTCTTCCATGCTTTATATGAAGAAAGAGGGGCCCAATGTATCAACCTAGACATGCTCTCTATCTATTCTTCAAAACTTTTGTTCACCCTTTAGAAACAGTAAAATCAAAGCCATGCTGCATAACATTCACCAGGTCCCCTGTATGACTGCTCCACAGACACAGTCCTTTTGCCCATTAGCCATTCCAGGACTAGATCTTCAGGACTATGTCACCACTTCAGGACTATTCTCTCTTGACCAATATTTTGACTGTTGATTAGATATAAAGTTTTTGGTTCATACACCATTTGTTCATTGTTATTCACCTGCGGTGTGACATTAAGCAAGAGTAATAAAAAGATAAAAGAGAACATTTCTGCTCTCATTGAATTCTTAGCCTGTAAAGGAAACTTGGCAAAAAGATGGCTAATGCATTTGAAGATTACGGTCTCTATGGCACAGGCAATCTGAAAACAAAAGAACTGGACTGGTTAGTCCACAAACTATTTCACACTATTATTAATCTACACCTTGTCAGAAGAGAAAGAAAGTTGTTAGGTTTAGTAAGACCTCAGTTAAGAAATGCTCACTCTTAAAGAACGTGCGCTACAGCAACTTGGCAAAAGCAAATTCATTATCTATGTCTTTGTGATGGGGATTCCTCAATCCTGGATCATATGAGGTTAAAACAGGCCATGAATTGTGTTTAGTTTGGGTTCATCTTCCTATACCACTCCATTCTGTCATGGGGCATAGACCAATTAAAATGTATACACATTGTTTTTATGAACACATTCAATGGGAATGGCAATCATCAATGCAAGAATAAAACTAAGTTGTTCTGTTGTGATTAGTTCTGGAGGTGGGCACTGTATGAGATTCTTCAGCCTCAGGCAGTTCTGTCAATTGCTTTCGCTCCCTGGCAAAACCACTGAGGATGATTCTAACAGATATTTCAGCTGCACATATGCTGTTGGTTGTCCTTCCTTCACGCTTATTCTGCCCTAGCTGACTTTGCACATCTGTCATGTTTTGGTGAATAATAATAAATACACTTCTGCAAGATGTGATGCTGCAAAGCCCAAGCAACTGAAAATTCATTAGGTAACTAAGAATGGAGAAATAATCACATGGTATGAGGGTCCACCTCATTGTTGCCATCTTGTGCCAGACAAGGAGTTAGGAAAGCGAAGTCCTGGTCTAATATTTCTCCTCCCTTACTGAATGGTCTTAGTAAAATGTCTTAACTTTTTTGCCTCAATCATATCTGGATGGTGGGAATAATTGCGGTTTCAGTTGCTTCAGAGTGATTATAAACATTAATTGAAGTTGTTTGAGGTTTTTTTTTTAATACTTAAAAAAGTTTCTCATAAGTCTGTAAAGACAGTTTTTTTTATTGGCCACATATTCCTTAAAGGAGATGGTTTTCCATACCACCACATAATACTCAGCACCTTTCAGGGAACAGGTTTGAAATTCCTATTTCTAGTTCATAAGCCTGAAGTTGTCATCTGAAACGCAAGTCATAATGTTTTGATCACCCATCGAAAGATATTAAGGCAGCAGTTAAGTTTCTCAAATGTGCATGCTAGTCAAGGAAACCTCAAAGGTTTAACTGCAACTGAAGACCACAGACTGTTTCAGGAATCTTTTCATATTTCTTCTTTCTTGTCAAGAGATAGTTGTACTTTTCACTACCGAAGCATTCCCTGACAAATAGATGTATTACCATCAAGTAGTAAAATGACCATTTTCTACCATTATTCTATGTCCATGGAAATGTTTCTGCTGTTGGCTCGTTGTAAATTAACTCAATGGTGCTGAAATTAATCACCCAGAGTCTTTATCTCTATTTAGAAAAATAGGAACTCCCTGGCTTTTTGTCATCGGTACCAGTGAAGAGTCCAATATAACTTTTACATCACTAACAGTGATCTGTAATTGCCTTAATAGGGCTAATTAGTACACTGGATTTTGTGTGCCAAGAGTGTGTATATTTTTAATGGGTTTGCTCTCTTGTTAAATGGACTAAATGACTTTCCATGAAGACCAATTCCCCACAGAGGCAGACTGCATATCAATAAAAAGATACTAATCTCTGGACATTTTCTTTCCCTATGATTTTAAGTTCAAAAATTTAGCATTGAATTTTTACAAATTACAAGCAAACAAACTGCATTAATAGTGAAATTTCTAATCTTTTAAGAACACACTTTGCATAATTTTAAGTTTAAATATTTAGCAGTAGACTTTCAGTAGTGTAAGTAAATGTGTTCTATTAAAAATAAAGATAAAATGTCTATTGTTGGTGCAGGAGATATTTTCCAAACTACTACAGTTAAATAATAATATCTTATACCTGAAATGCACTTCAAAGTGCTTTCACGAGCTTTATTCATACTAACAAATCTTAAATGTTTCAATAAATAGTGAAAAACAGAGCTTTTAAAGATTTTTTGTGCAGAGATAAATATTCTCTTTCTGTTTCTTTTTTATGAATATTTTAAAAAAATTTCCCATATTTGGTAGAGTATAAAGATTGGTGGAAATTCTAACTATTTAAAGGAAATTCATTTGATTTCCTCTATTGCTACAGAAGAAAAGGGTTATGGAAGATACTCAATGGGTTAGGAATCATACCATCCAAGGAAGACACAATAGATGATTACTTTGTTTTAAGAAGAAAAAGAAGAAATCAAAAGCTGCGCTCCATAGATCAGATATTTTGAGTAAAGGGAAAGTAAAGGCAGAAAACCCACAAGGAAACTAATGAAAATTCCCTGAGGCAGCAGAGCACTCAGCATATTCAAAGAACAGAACTGAGGTACCTGCAGCTAGACCACAATGGGAACTCTGTCTTTAATTAGAATTCTTGTTACAGTGACTTAAGTTTCCACACATGGGTTCAAAATTCCTACTGTCCAACACAATGTAAAAGGCGAAGAAGCTTTGAACAAAATGTATAATCATACTGAGTAAAAATCAATAGTGTGATCAATATGTAGACCACATTTATGTTAAGACAAAGAAACATAACTGTGATTTATAAAAGAAAACTAAAAGCACTGTTGTTTTGTTTTTCTGTTACTTTGGAAAATTATTTCATCATATTTTCTCTGAAAAATTAGAATCTTAAGTTAAATTTAACACGAAAGTGGAAAAAATGCTTAAAAACCACTCACCTCTTGTGGGATATTAGAATACAAACTTCACAATCTGATGAAACTGAACTTTCATTCTCAAACTTCCATAAGCATTTTTAATAAAATGCCATCTCAAGGTATGTGTATTATAATCACCAGGTAAAAAGGCACTCAATTATACATTTTTGAAATTGGGATTTCCATAATCCTGTATTTTATAAGATTAAAACAGATGACTTTTTAAAACTTTTTTTTATATTTTACTTTGCATAATGTTAGCTGTTTTTATAATCATTTTCTGACACAGGGAGAGAGGGGTGGAAGGAAGGATAGAAAGATGATAGATAGATAGATAGATAGATAGATAGATAGATGGATGTATGCATTGATTATGAATATTTTAATTGGGAATAATACGTACAAAACCAAAACAACTAAGGTGTTCTTATATTATTTGCTCTGAAGGTTAATCTTATATGAGATTTTCCCTACCACATAACTAATCTATACAACATTTAGCAGTAAAGTGAGAAGAGAACAAAAAAATTTTTTTCTACTGCTTGAGAGAAGAACACAGACATTGGCTCCACCACTTACCACCTGTGTGACTTAAGGAAGTTATTCCACTTCCCTGAGACTTGGTATACTCTCCTGTAAACCCAAAATAATAATTTCTATTGTTTCATTTTTTTTTTACTTATATATATCCTTAATTTCATTTTATTTATTTTTTAAATTATTTCTTTTTTATTGCAGTGACATTGGTTAATGAAATTCAGTAAGTGTCAGGTATATATATATATATTGCATTGTGTGTTCACCATCCATAGTTAGATTTCTTTCTGTTTTAAACATACACTATTGAAATCTATGGTACATATTAGGCATCTAATAAGATACTCAAAAATTGTCACCTAGTCATGCTAGCACAGAAACAGTGACCAACATCTGCAGAATTATAAGCTCAGTGAAGGAAAACAACATTTTGGTATAGCAGTTCTTCTATAACAACAAAAAATGTTAACGACTTAACGCCTCACCACAGCAAATAGCTTTATATTTTTAAAAGCTACCTTTTGAGAAAATAACATTAACAGAGGATTCTATATTTATGTGACACTTCTTAAAGAACATTTATTTTATTAATCACAACGGCTTTAAAGACAACAATACATATATGTACAAAATCCTGGATACACATGGGAATTTAGTGTTTGTTAAAGGTGGCAGCTCAAATCCATGAGGGAAAGATAAGGCTATTCGAAGACAGGTTTTGAGCTAACCTGGCAACTGTCTAGAACAAAATGAAGTTGGTTCAATACTTCACACAGTAAAACAGAATAAATTTCCAAATAATTAGAAGTGAAGTAGCCAACATGTTTAGTGTAATGCTCTGCTTCTCCAGAAGCCCCCAAGGCTATCACGTGGAATTGAGACACAGCACATTCTGAATAAGATCACCCTCATTCTGATCAAGAGCCTAAAACCATACCTCCTAGGACTCCTATCCCCTTAATCAGAAGCTCATCTTCCCCACTCTCCAATTTAAACTCTTATGTCCTGAAGTGGCTCTCTGCCTGAAACACTCTCAGGCTTACTTCTCTATGCCCTGTGTCCCTACTTATGGCTCTCACCACGCTCTTAAAACACCTACACTCTAATCACAAGAAGGATCCCTACGTCCTCTTTTCTGTCTCATTCACAGAAGCCATCCAGTTGTTGAAACTCTTCCATTCTACCGTCTGAATTTCATGGTGCCATAACAGCAAAATCCTCTTCCCTCCACCTTCTTCGTAACACTGAAACCTGACTCTCCCGGTGCACCCTGCCCTCCCCACAGCCCTCAAGGGGTTTTTGACCCATAACCTAGTGTCACTGGACTATAGGTGAACTAAATACCCTCAATCCTCATTGCTGCTTTCAAACCCTCCCTTTTCTAAAGCGCCCAGCTTTTATTCCATTGTCATCAGATTACATCAGTAAATACTCCCTACTTTTGTGACATAACATATAATCGAAATCATTCCAAATAATTTCTCAACAATTATAGTCCCTGACTCACTGTCTGTCTCTCCAAAACTATTCCTTCCTACTTGAATGGTGATTCAATAGATACACTATCTTACTTGGCAAGGGCTGTCATAACAAAGTATCAGAGCCTGGGTGGCTTAAAAAACAAATTTATTTTCTCAGTTCTGGAGGCTGGGAGTCAAAAATGATGGCAGGTTTGTTTTCCCCTGAGGCCTCTCTCTCTGGCTTACACCCCATTTCCAAATACAGTCACATTCTGAGGTACTGGGGATTGGAGCTTCGACATACGAATTTGGGGAACAAAATTCAGCCCATATCACATGTGGGTAACCCATCTTACACTCTTTTTCTTTTTTCTTGGCTTCATCTCTCTTAATTATCCTGTCATTGAAAACATTTTCTTTAAAAAATATGTCATTCAATTGAAATGCCCTATGATAGATGATTAGATAAAGAAGCTTTGGTGCATATATACAATGGAATATTACTTAGTCACAAGAGGAGATGAAATACTGCCATTGGGAACAACATGGATGGGCCTCAAGATAATCATGCTAAGCAAAATAAGACAGACAGAAAAAGTTGAAAATTGCATGATATCAGTTATATGTGGGATATAAAACTGAAAGCAACAAATGAACGGGACAAACAAACAGAAACTCATGGACATGGACAATGGACTAGTGGTTATCAGCAGGTAGCGGGGAGGGTGGAAGAGGAAGGTAGACAGGGTAAAGGGGGTCAAACATAAAGGGGGGATACGGGGAGTGCGAAGTGGGTAAAGAGGATCAAATATATAGTAGCTGAAGGAAACTAGACTTTGGGTGGTAAACACACAGTAGAATATATAGATGTTAAATTATAATGTTCACCTGAAAATTACATAATCGTATTAACCAATGTTACCCCAATAAACTTAATTGAAAAAATGTCATTTACCTGATCTAAGTCACTCATTTTCAAGATTACACTGTAGTCTCTGTCATAAGTCCAACACCTCCAGAATCTGAATTTATAATTTCTCACTCTCTGGCCATCCCTCTTTCTAGCCTATTCTTAAAAATCTCAGTCTTAATAATTTTTCGACCCCACTAAAATAGGTCCTACCACCTTTCCCCTGACCTTTGATGTCCTAACTCTCTTTCCTGATTAAATTGCTTGGTACCTCTACTCTTTCTCTCACTTCACTGAACTAATTTGGAAAAGCCACAACCCTGATTAAATCCAACTCCCACCACGTGTACCTGCGTCCTTAGAGCCGAACATAGCGGAAGTAGAACCTGCTAGTTGGTCTTATTTAATCCCTGACCATGAACCTCAGGAGGGCCCTTCATGCTACCAGCATTCTTTATTCTCTTTGTGATGCCCTCTTGCACACCCTGAGATGACCATAACACCTATTCCCTCTCCTCGGCCTCCAATACCTCCTCTCTCATTGTCACTCTTAAAGTCCTTGCTAACTGTCTCACTGAGAAAACTGAAGCATTCAGAAGATCCTGGCACCATGACATCTACCTACCTATGTCCATCTGGACCCAGGTAGAATCTACCTTCTTTCTTGTAAGCATAGATTTTTGATCCATCTTCATAACCTAAAATTGGTCCCCCTACTTGCACACCAATTTTACTCCCTCACCTAATCATTTAGCACTTTCTGCCACTCTCTTTCATCATCAAATTCTCGCTTTCTTCTGTATCATCTCCATCAGCATATGCATGTTATTATTTCTTCCAACTTAAAACAACAGTGATTTTAAAAGACAATAAATTTTAGCTTAGCTTCACTTTCCCCACCAGCTACTATTGCATTTCTTTCCTTCCTCATAACAAAATTCCCTGAAAGAATGTCTAAAGCGACCGTCATTAATTTCTCTCTTCCCATTTCTTTTAAACCCACTCAGATGAGGTTTTCATCCCCACCACTTGGTCAAGAGTGTTCTTAACAAGGTTACCAAATAGTTCCACATTGCTAAATCCTATGGCCAACTCTCACTCCTCATCTTCCTTGATGTGTGCTTCTCTAAGCAACATTTGAGACACTACAATGAAGTAGTGTCTCAGGCTAGAGTCCCTGATCATCTTTCTATACTCAGTCACTTGCCAACCTTATTCAATCTCATGTTGCCTACTCAACATCAGCACTCAGATACCTGTCAAAAATCTAAAACAAAACAAGTCCATACTGAACTTCTAATACCCACATCCCACCCCACCGATATTTCTCCACCCAAAGCATTCCCATTTTGGTTGATGGTAACTCCAATTTCCCAATTATTTAGGAAAGCCAGTAAATCATCTTTGCATGCTCTCTTTCTTTTCCCTATATCCAATCCACCTGGAAATTCTGCTGGTAAATCCAACAGAATACACCAGAGTGACAACATCTCACCATCTCTGCTGCTTCCACCCTGTTGTCAGGCTCCATCACATCTTTCCTGGAATTTTGCAACAGCATTCTAACTAGTGTCTTCATTTCTACCCTTGCTTTCCCATGTTCCATGTTCCACTTGTCACTCTTCTGCTCAGCTCCCTTATTTCACTCAAAGTAAAAGCTAAAGTCTTCATAAGGTTCTAGAAAGCTCTAAATAATTTGATCTCTGTTTTTGAGGCTCTGGTTTTGTCTCCAACTATTCTCTTCTTCATTCGTTGCACTCCAGTCTCACTGTCTTTTTGCTCTTTCTCAAGCATACTTGTGGCTTAGGTCCTCGACCTAGAACTTTCTCCTCCCAGAGATTTGCATGAAAGTCCCTCACTTCCTCCTGGCTTTGCTCAGATGTTATTCTCAGTGAGATTTGCACCAATCGCCTTATTTAAAATTGCTGCTTATACCTGCCACTTGGTATTCTAGTTCCCCTTCACTGACTTTCTCTATTTTATTTTTAAAGGACTCATCACTTGCAGACATACTACATGATTAACTTATTTTGTCATTGTTGTTCTTAATCTATCTCCTTCCACTAGTATGTAAATGACACAAGAGCAAAGACATTTGTCTGTCTCGATCATTGATACATCCCAAGTACTTAAAAGAGCTCTTAGAGCATGAGAGATACTCAGTAAATATTTTTTTAATGAGTGAATTAATAAATCAAACAAATTTCCATGTAAAAAAGATGAAATTATAAACTGCTGGAAGAAAATTGTGTGTTGGGCCAGAGCAGGCAGCTGGGGGTTGTGGTATAGGGAAGGCCTTTCTACTGTATCTCAAAACCCTAAATTCATAAAAGATAAATACAGTTAAATGAATTTAAAAATTTTAAAAACTTCTGCATAGCAAAACACCTCATCGAGACAAATTTTGAATCACAAAGAATGATATAATGTATAATGGTATCATTGGAATATATAAAAAGCTTTGAGAAATTGATAAGAAAAAAAATCTAACAACCCAACAGAAAAATAAGTAGAGGGTTTGAGCACACGATTCATACATAAATGGAAATAATAATGGCTTTTAACCATATGAAAAGATGTTCAACTGTTCTCATAATACATATTAAATCTGCATCAAGATAAAATATTTAAACATCAGACTGGTACAGTCCAAAAGCTTGATAAAGCTTCCTAAAGGTGAGCCTTACAATAGCACTCTCACACATTATTTCTGAAAGCATAAACTGGTACAACTCCTGTGGAAGGCAATTTACCAATACCTGACAAAATCACAAATGCTCAGACCTTTCAACCTAGCATTACCACTTCTGGGAAATTATTCTGTATAAATATATTTGCATATTGTGACTTGAGGTCTATAGGAGGGTCTCTTTTATAATATGGCACATCCTAAATACTAGAAACAAATAAATGTTCACCATTAAGAACTTGGTTAAATAAATGATGCTACCTTCATTAAATGAAATACTATTCAACTGTATAAAAGAATATGGTGCTCTATGTTTTTTTGTGACAGAAGCTCCAAGATATGTTAAGTGGAAACTGAAAAAAGCAAAACAATGGTAACTTGTATTTTTTTTAAAAAAATGAATAAATAAAAATATAAATAAATACTGGAAGGTATATTTAAAAACTGATAAAGGAATTGAGAGTTAAGGACTGGGGGGAAAAAAGAAAAGGTGGAAGTGAGACTTTTCACTGTGTATCTTTTTGCATTTTTATATTATTTTTGAACTATGAAAATGTACTATCTATCTTAAAAATCGAATGATGAAAAATAGTTGCAGAAAAATAGCTCATAAAAAATCCTATCAGTACTACATCACGGAAATGCCAACTAACTTCATTTTATAAACATCTTGATCGAACACTTTATATGTGCCAAATATGAAACCAGAGAAAAAGAACATTTCTCCAGGAAGATTGTGGTGAGGGAGGAACAGAAACTGGTAAAGAATTCATTATTGTTATTTATTAGATACTGTAGGCCTGCAAACATGACGAGAATCCAAATAAAACAAGTCAAGAAACAATATTAGCATCAAAAACGACCACTGACAGCCAGCAACACCACTTGCAGAATGAATAAACAGGTATAAAGCCATTTAAAGATTAATTTTCATATAATAGGAACAAATGGATAAATAAAAACCTTCCACTGCACCTAAGAGAACTTGGACCACAGAGCAATAAACACGGCACTGTCGCTGAAATAACAATCAAGATAGTGGATGATGAAAAAGAAGAAAAACATAGAAATCCTAGTAAACCCTCCTTATATTTTGCATCTGTCAATTCCTTTCTATGTACCGTTCAAGGCTCTTTGTTGAAAAGAGACCTCCATGACAATTCTCCCACTTTTGGGTACAAAAGTATATGGTTAATAAGTGGTGAGTATAGACAAGTAGGTTTCTTCTAACAAGAGTCTTCAGCAAAATCTGAGCCATCAAAGGAATACAAGCAAATGAACTAAGAATATAGTTGAAGAAGAATGGAAGCATGAATGTAATTGGGAATATTTTACCTAAAGAAGAGAAGAGAAAGAGCAAAAGTAAAATTACCATTGACAAGAACACATATTATTTGATCACCAACCTTGAGAATCAGAGAATATAAATAAAATACAAGCACTCCCTTTAAGGAGCTTAGAAGATACACATTAAAATAAAGTTTGTAAACTTGTGACTTATGGGTAGATACAGCACAGAAATGCACTATATTAGAAAACAATACGACAATATTAAAAATTTTAGATAATTTCTTATAAAAAATACGGATTTTCAGCTTCTCTTCAAAAACTGGGACATAAAAGATTGCCAAGTGTTGAGAAGAAGACATTTTGCAGGTATCATGGGGTGTAGTTTATGCTCTGAACAGAGGAAGCTTAGAACAAGGTGAAATACAACACTGAGGGCTGTAATAGTTCACTTGGGCAGCCATGACAACATGCCATGGTCTGGGGGGCTTAAACAACAGAAATTTATTTTCTTACAATTCTGGAAGCTAGAAGCCTAAGATCAAGGCGCCATAATGGTTAGGTGACAGCTCTCCTTCTGGCTTGCAGACCAATTCACAAAGGGAAGGGATAATGATCTCTCTTTCTCTCTCTTTTTTTCTCTCTCTTCCCCTTCCCTCATCACCTTATTATAAGGCCAGTAATCCCATCATGAGGGCTCTATCCCCTTAATGACCTAATCTAACCCTAATTACCTCCCAAAGTCCCCATCTCCAAATACCATCACATTGAGGGGTAGGGCTTCAACATATAAACTTTGAGGAAAGGCAGAAACATTCTGTCTACACAAGAGGTCAAAGTCAGCTGCTTGCTGAATAAGAAATTTGCACTTTATAGAAGACTTGTTAGAAGAGATATCATTTTTCAATGATCTCTTTTCACTCATTTGCATTTTAAATTTGATGTACTTAAAAATGTTTCTCTGCTGCAAACTTTACTCGCTAATGTACAATGTAACACCTCCCAAAACTCTCATCTTGGAACTCTTCTTATTCCTATCATCACTTCAGAAAAGGTTGTGTGTATTCCATTCCATACCGGTTATGTACATGAAGCCATGGAGTTGATGGCTTCACAAACTACATAAGAAAATTAATCTCGTTAATTTATATTTACCTTTCATGAAAAAATCAGTATTTTTAGTGAGCAGAGATTTAAAATCTAGACAATAATTCGATAGATAAAATTATCTAATTAATTAATTTAATGATGCTAAATACAGTCAAATGAGGTCGCAAGTTTTTCTTTAAAATTAATTACGTGTACATTCTTTAATAATATCAAAGCATTTCACTTATTTTGCTAAACAGCCATTAAGTATTTCGTTTTTAAAAACACGCTGCTAAAAATCTGCTTTTGCCCATAAAAGTCACCATATTTACATCTCTATTATCCTCCATTCCAGCTCCTTCTTCTGAAAGCAGGTGGCTTGCATTTCATAATTAGCAAAATACCAAAATAGACCAAAATGCAGCTTGTGAAGCTCCTAAAAGAAGGAATTTATATGGGAACACAGTCCAATCCCTACTGATGTTAGAGCTGGTGAAAAGTCAGCTCTTTACAGAACAGGGGCTCTCTCATTCTACGTCCAGATTTCCCTTAACAGGTCCTCACCGTCATAATCCCTAACGCTGGGTTTGGAACTGGGATTCTCACGGATAAAAGCAAAGAACGAGCTTGCCTTTGATATAGACGTTAGCCCAAGAGCCCTCAAACCTAGACGAAACACTAGAGATCTGAGAGCCACTTATTGGCTGTAGCTCTACAACTTGTTAGCTCTTTGGCTACTTAATAATCTCTCTGAAATCCTGTTCCTTAAACTGAAAAACTGATACAACAATGACGCCTGTACCTGGAATTATGATCGATTAAATTCTCAGCACGGCATCCTACAGAAAGGAGGTACTTAGACAGGACACGGGAATTCACTTTCTCTTCTTCCCGAAACATCGTCATAATGGGGTAGTTTTAAGACGCAAAGCCACAATGACAGAACAGAAAAGTAAGATAAAAGGAACACACGTTTTGAAATTAGAAAGGAAATAACTGACTGATGGTAACTGACAGCAGACCCAGGAAGACAAAATGTAAACCCCGTAATGGGGCGAGTGAGCAGCAACCTTATTTTACACCAGTCTCTGCACCTCCACGTGCAAACAACCCCGCTTGGGGTGCAGGTGTAAATGAAGGCAAAATACAAGATTGGTGAAAAGTCTTTGTAAGAACCAGTTATCCCACCATTATAAAACCAGATCAACTGGGCGACTGTCTCTTTCCAGTGCATTTACGTTCTGAATACTGCAACCCCGCCTTTACCCCTGCATTTCACAAAAGTTGACAGCAGGCCTGTATGTAACATATCCGCAGGAGAAGGGAAGAGCTTTTTCAAAAGAATCTGACCTCTACCTTGAAAGACAGGGACCAAAACAAATAAAAATGAAAAAGCTTTTCAGAAAAAAAAGAGATCTAAGCAAGAAGAAATGTTCGACGTTTTATTAAGACCTTTTGAAATATAATAAAAGATCATGCAACTATGAAAAAGAGAATGAGACACTATAAAAAAAAAGAAACATCAGAGAACAAAGAAGAGCTTCTTTGTCTCTCAAGGCAGTAAATGCAGTAAGTGAAGATCAGTGTGTTTCTTAGTGAAGATTCCCATATTTAGCAATGGCTGCACATGAGCATTCTTTAGGTCTGACATCCTGCTTTCCTTTTCTTTCTGTACATTCTTCCTCCCTGATTCCTTATTCTGATTTAGATATCCCTTATTTGTATACACACATATTCAATATGCCATAATTTTAGTTTGTTTGTCTCCCAGACGACCATGAAATTTCTCCAGAAAAAAGGGCTGAATACCACCAATACAGGGTGTGGTGTTTGACACATTGAAAGGTACTCGGTACATGTTTGTTAAATGGGTAAATGTATAGGTGAATGAACAGCTGTCATACAGTTTGGTACATTCCCAGAACAGTTAATTCCAAAAGTCCATTATCGGCTTTACCGAGCCCCCATGCTAAACTCAGATATGCAACTTCTTTGAGGAAAGGAAACAGAAAAACATTTGGATAGGACGAAGAATGGATGGGATCCTCCCTTCAATAAAGAATGCCAATTTGAACAAATAATATCTAATTGTATATAAGAAAAACAACTCTAAGGAGTACCTATGAATTTTTGCTCCCAATTGCAAAGGCAAATGCTCTATTACTATAGTTAAACTCTAAATGTCTATTTGCATTTTAAAACATTTAACTGTGGCTATATTTGAAGTTACTTTCCTTTTTTTGTTTCTGTATTTCCTGATGCTTCTACAGTACAGTGGTATTACTTGGATAATAAAAAGTAATTTTATATATACAAATATATAAAACAACAAATTCAAACCAATGCTGAAATATAATTAATTTAAAAATTCTCACCTCTTTATAAAATGTACTTTAAATAAATAATAGTATAGGATTCTCAGTCCTGTTCATGTATCATAAACTACATTTGTTTGGCTCCTCAAAGATCTATAGAACTAAAATTTGTGGAAGAGAGACCCAGGCATTCATATTTCTAACATGCTCCATGAGTGATTGTGATACTCAGGCAAGTATGAAAATCACCATTTATAGAATACATAAAGGTTCGTTGGAGATCCATGATCTTAATCTAAGTACTAGGATTCTACCCAATAATTGTATTCAATGGCTTCATTCATAACTTGAAGATAGGAAAGTGATCATTAGTTCAATAAGAAGAAGGGTGGAAGAAGAATACATTAAAAATAGGATTTCTCATGGTGACTACTGAGCACGATTTAATCCAGGTCCAAAGTATCAATTAAGACAACGTATAAGATAGGATTTTTTAGGCTTATTACACGTTTATCTTGCTTTTCTATATTTCTTACTGCTAAGGAGTAATTTCTTAGAGGATTACCTCCATTAAAACCCACCCTCTTATCTTTTTTGCTAGCAATTCTTTCCAAAGTGTATAAAAGGGTTTTTCAGTTTTTAAGAAGCTAGTTCATCAGAAGGATATTCAAATTCATTTACCTGGTGTCCTTTGCTAAGGGTTGACACTAAAATAAGGGTTTATAGCGCATGCCTTTGAGCTATTAACAATGCCTGTTAACCATTTACTGTCTCTCTTTTTTCCCCTAAACTCAAAAGCTGAAATTCTGCTAGCCTGCCACTTTATTTCTATTCACCATATTGTATTTGACCAGCATCACTATTATATTAATGTAATAGATCATCTCTATAATTGCATGTGAATACTATCACACTGCACCCTTCTAAAGTTATTAATTTATGCATTCACTGTGTTTTTGAATGTAGCTGTACAGTAAATAATGCAGCACAAATCGGCTTAAACGTTTTCCCAAAGTCTACCACCAGTATATAAAGCTAGTGGTGTATCAACAACAACAACAAAAATGGATCAATCTTATCTTGTAAAAAGAAGATAAAAGTATCTCTGTCAGTCAGGACAACCATGCTTGAAGTTGTAAACCAGACTTGAGAATATAAAGAGAAGCCTGGAAGCATATGTTAAATTTTACTTACTGTCCTTAGAGAAAGTGTTCAATTCGATGAACATTTTTTAAACTTATTTATTTAAATTAGTTTCAAGTAAACAGCACATTGGTTAGATATCTATATAGTTCATAAAACGATCCCCCTAGTTGCTCCCTCCCTCCCCTGGCCCTCCACCTGGTCATCGTATTAATGTTAACTGCATTCCCTATGCCGTGCTCTCCATCCCCATGACCAACTATCAATTACTAATTTGTACTTTTCTTACACTTCATTTTAAAAAGAAAAAAAAAAAAAAAACGAATTCAATCACCCAGGTATTTCCTTGTCTTGACTGTGCTGAGAAAGCATAAACCCAACAACAATGATAATTACATCATTTCACAGCACTTCACAAAGGACTTTAATATACATGAAAGTGAAAAATTAATTAAATTCTTAAGTATGGCCATTATACTATCTGATGATATCCTGAGGCACATAAATTAAGTAGAGACTCTAACAGTATTCAGCAGAAGAGTAACACAAGAGTCCCTCAAACTAGCAACAAAAATTCAGTGCAACTTAAATATCTGCAGACTCGTGTTAGAAGAGTACTTAGATAATACAAGAATTATCCTCAAAATTTTTGAGAGAAGCACTTAGCATCATTTGCAAACCATATGCAAACCGGGATTTAAAAACTGGCTAGTGGATCATGAGCTCTTTGTATTATTGTTGGTTCACACCCTCAGGAGCTTCCTGAGTGCAATCGGAAACAGGCCCCCACACATGGAAGGCAAAGAGAGACTGAAGCAAACAGGAAATCATGCCAAACTGCTGGGTGGCAGTTTTGCTAAGCGAGGGAACTTAGGCGTGAGGCTTGTCTTGGGCCCTGCAAGTGCAGATGCCTGTATCTGTCCGCCAGAATTTTAGAAGTTTATACAGAGGCCCTAAAAGGTGCAGTCATGTACATACACAGTCCAGATAGTCTCAGTGTCACCTTATTCTCTCAAGATTGCATCCTTTTAAAATGGCGGAACTATATTACAAGGCCAGAGGAGGGTTCAGTAGTTCCCTAATGCCCAGATTCAAGGACCAACTAGCAGTCACTTCCTCTCGGTAACCCTCTCTAACAATTGTGAGTTCTTTAAGGTGGACACTGAGACTCCTTCTCACTGTTCCTAAAGCCCAGCCCAGTGCTAGGTATGTAGAAGTGTTATAGCCGTCAGCCCCCGAAAGACACATGGACCACCAGAACTTGGTGAGTTATAGGAAACACACTCTTTATTCAGCCAGCTGGATCTGCCAGGGGTACGCAGACCCCGAATTAAGCAGCCCCGAAATGTAGAGGTACAGGGTTTTTAAGTCCGAAATCCCATTCTTCATTCTGTCTAAACACAAAGGTCTATTTTTCTTCTATTCATTACCTGTCGACCTGCAGGTCAGGTGTGCAAGCAGGGGCACAGAAGCAAAAAGCTTACTGTTAGAATGTTATGTTCCTATGGGTGATAGCCCATGTTCCATGGCGATAGCCATGTTCCCATGGGCAATAGCCAAGCAGTAATTTTCCTGCAAGTAATAAATTTCTAGCAGTCATTTTTCAGCCATTATAGAAGGAACTCAATAATATTAAGTGACCAAACCAACTAAGATTCTGAAATACAATAGGTCCGCTATGGCATAGTTACCCACCAAACTCTTCCACGCATGCAAAGGTTAGATAAAAACACACTGTCTAATGTGCTTTGTTCCTCTGATGTATAGAAATGGAGTGGCTAGAGAATGGAGATGGGAGAAATGAGGAGCTTACTTACCTTCTCTATGCAAAGTCATTCATAGGTTTAGCATAGTGTATGCTTAGTGGCTTTGGAGAATTGAAAACTATACATTGAGGGAAATGAAGGAACTACAGTTTTATGCAACCACATGGATCAGTTTCTACATACATAGTATAGAGCAGGGGACCAGTACCGGTCCATGGCCTGTTAGGAACTGGGCCACACGGCAGGAAGTGAGCAGTGGGCCAGAGAGTGAAGTTTCATCTGCATTTGCAGCATCGCCGCCTCAGTCCACCTCAGATCATCAAGCGTTGGATTCTCATAGGAGTACCGGTCCCTGAGCCCAAAAAGTCAGGGACCGCTGGTATAGAGCGAAAGAATCTAGACCAAAGACAAGTCCCTTGGCTTCTTTTTGCCTATTTTCTGATTTCTAAATGAGGTTAATGATACTACCATAGAGCTTGTCTCTAGTGTACACAAAGGATGAAATAAATGTTCATCTTCATCAAATGATTAATACTATGCCTATATGCATGATGCTCCACTAGACACTGGGGACGATAAAGGTAATTCATTTCTGCCTGGAAGGAATTCACAATCGAATAGAAAAGTTAAATAAGAGATGGATTTAGCTGCTATGTGCGTTGGTTTCCCAAACTATAAAAATAAGAATAATAATATCCATGTCATAGATTTTGAGCATTGGAGATTATTCCCTAAAATATAAACTCCATAAAAATAGGGATTTGGGGTTGTCTTATTTACCCCTGTACTTTTCGATACAGAGTATCAGCTGTTCAGTAAATATTTGTTGAATGGATTAATTAATTAATAATGCATATAAAACATGTAAGTAATAACTAGCACATGGGAAATGTATATTAACTTTTAGCAATTATTAGGCACTTGATATATAATAAAAAATAAACTATATAGACTATATTAAGAGTCAAGAGATCTATACGGAAAAAAAGAACTATGAAATTCCTGATATAAATTATTTCCATCTCAGAGGGTCTATGCAACAACAGAAGCCTGGTTAAACAAATTATGAATTTTCATACAATGGAATACTATAAAATAGAGCAATGAAAGTGAAAAAAATACTGCTATATGTAGTCACATGGATGAATCTCATAACCATAATGGTGAGCGAAATATATTAGACACAGGGAATACTTACTATGTAATTAGATGTATATAAAATGCAAAAATCAGGTCACAGACTCTTTCATGGTATTATCGGGATACATACATTTGGAAAAGAGGAAAAATATAGTGTTGGAGGGACACAGTGACAATTCTGGCACTGGTAAAGTTTGATGTCTTGACCTGGGTAGTGGTTCTATAATGATAATTCATTCTGCATACATATTTGTATTAGTTCACCTTTGTTATTGCTACAGTAACAAATTACTCCCAATATCTCAATGGCTTACACAAAGGTTTTGTTCCTTACTTTCATTACATGAGAGCTGTAGTCTGCAAGGTTCTCCTGAGTTCACTTCGGCTCGGCTCAGCCTGGCTTGAAATTACAAGAGCCTTCTCTTCTTGGACACATACTAACCAAGAAGCCATGATTTGAGATATACTTTTTCATATGGCAAAGTTCAGAAACTCAAGGGTGATTGAGGCAAACGGCAGCTAGCTGCATTAAAGTTTTCTGCTCAGGTATGGTGTACTGCTTGTTCAAAACTTTGTTTCTGATCTATTTGATCCTGTCATCTCCACGTGCCACAAGGCATACAATTAGTTCTCTGAAACATAGACTTATTTGCAGCTGTTTTGCAATACTTACCAAGCTTCAGTGGAAATACACCTTTGGTCTCTTTACCTTGAGACATTTTCTCCAACTGAAAGTATTATTTTACAGATATGATTTAAGTCCCAAATCCGTTATTTTGAGGTCATCAAAAAGATTATCCTGGTAAGGGTGGGAGGCCAGGGCAAGAGATTAATTTGGACTAGGGCCCTTCCTGAGGTCAAAAGTAAGCTTTTGTGTTGTGAGAAAGCCCGGGACAGTGCCACGTGGCAAGGAACCGTCAGCAGCCTCTAGGAGCTGAAGGTAGCCCCTGTCTGACAATCGGGAAGAAGAGGGACATGAATACTGCCAGCAACCACTTGAGCTTGGAAGAGAATCCCAAGCCCCCAAAAGGAATGCACCCTGGCCCACACCTCGACTGCAGCCTTACAAAGGACCCCGTAAAGCAGAGCCCGAACTCCTGACCCATGGACACTAGGAGACCAAAAAAAAAAAAGTTTTAAGCTGCTAAATTAGTAATTTGTTGCACAGCAGCAGGAAAAATAATAGACCCTCCATTCCATCAATTCTACATGGCTTCACACTGGTCCCAGTACTCTTCAGATTGTCTAGTGCAGTCAAATTCCAGTGTACAGCAGAGTCATCTTAGGGCCGTTAGAACACAGACTGCTCAGCCCCGACCCCTGAAATTCTAATTCATTAGATATAGAGTGAGGTGCGTGATTGTAGAATTCTAACAATTTCCCTGGTGATGCTGATGCTATTGGTTACAAGTCACACTTTTGGAACCACAGAACCATTATGACTATATTGACTTCTGTGTACTTTAAAGGCCCCCAGTAGCAAAATACTACGAGAACATAAGTGTCTGATTAAGCAAATGGTTGGTTTCCTTTCATCTTAAAGGTCTCTACAAGAGAAGAGGGAGAGAGAAAAGATCTTAGTGAATTATATTTTAAGGCTTAATGCTTGATTTTCATGAAGCTACCTGATTCATACTACTCATGGGACAGGTGAGCAAATGCTTATTTCCATAGATGCATTGATACATGGGTTTTCTCCCATTTTATAATTTGCATTCCTTTTTTTTCTGTATTGTTTTCATTACAGTGACCTGATTTATAGTATAAATTGTTAAAATGTCATACCAATATATATCCTTGATATTGTTAAAATGCCATATTCAATGCTCTAAGAGGGCTCAGTAAATTTAAACTGAATTGATAATTATATATTATGTTCTTAATATCTCTATTGCCACTTCCTAAACAATTCAGTAGAAACACTTTTTAAAAGAATTATAACTACTTACAATAATATCATCAAGGATCTATGAATTTGCCATTCATCTGTTTTAGTAGTATTAGGTTTAATAGCTGGGCCAATACACCATGGATTTAAAAGACACTGTACACATTAAGAGAATAACAACACCTAGGCTTTTTTTTGATATTCCAATTTGTTTAAATACAAAAATTTGTCCTCATTTTCTATAAAGGATTTTTTTTTTGCCACTTTCTATGATGGCAACTTCTAAGAAACTGCAGAACAGTAAGAACTAAACTTTTAAATGAATATTCATATTAAAGAGATATTTTTAACATTTTTCATGTCATTGGTCCTTTACCCTTCCTCAGTGCACACTGAGAATTACAATGAATTCTTGAAATCCTGAAGGAATGACCTTCAAATCTTACGAGGCTTTAAGATAGGTTTTTAAACAACATCTTCAAATGAAAAAGGAGAAGAAATTAGAAATAAGTATTCGTGAAAGGCAATCACATTGGTAAACCCAAAATAAAATAATACAGAAAAGGAAGTTGAGAATTAAAAGTGGTATAATAATTTGCTTATGTATAATAATTTGCTTATAGATAATATAACAGTAACAGAAAAATATAAGCTCCTGAGAGAAAGGGATTTTTGTCTTTTTATTGCTATGTTCTGTTTCTAGACTGTAAGTACAGAGTAGAAACCCAGAATATTTGTTCAATAAATGAATGACTGGATAAATGCATGAAAACTGATCATGGTTCTCCCAGTCATACAAAACACATGATCCTGTGTATACTCGGCACCAACAATCTTGAATTTAGAAATGGTTCAGATTCCAGCACAACATGCTAGATTCTCAATATAAAGGTGAAAAATAGCTCTGATACAATGGGATAAATGAAAAATAAAAACAGTTATATATAAGTATTATCAGGCCACAGACTGTTTGAAAAAGCTACAGATAAATAACGTTTGAGTACTATCTAAAAAAGATGAGAGGACGAAAGCTTTGAACGTTAAACACATGTGGCGTAGACCACTGAAATGAAGACGTCGAGAACACTCCGCCGGCACAGCTCCAGCTCTTCTCCCATCCAGGTGGTTTTCTGCTGAGCTGCAATGCTAAGAGAAGGACTATGATCCAAGTGCTTTTCCTACTTAAAACAACTCAGTGTGGTAGAAAAGATGAGTGACGGAATCCCTCTGCATATCAAGCCAAAGTGCAGGAAGGGAAAAGGCCATTTTTCCTCTACTTTGAGCATAATACTTAGGGTTTGCCGTAATTCAATCCAGACAGATCAAGAGTGTTTGAAAATGAAACGACTCATATGTGGGAGCATCGTAAATTCGATCTGTATCTGGATTTATCTCAGAGTTTAAAAGAGTCAAGTTGTCATATTGAACTACACAAAGCCAAATTCTCTTTCCCCTCCCCTATGAATAGCAATGTGATTGTGTCCACAACAGTCTTTACTGAAGACTATTTATTGAGCACTTTCTATGTGTCAGGCTCTATTCTAGTGCTGAGAACCACAAGAGTAGGGAAACAAAAATCTAATTCTCTTGAAATTTATATTTTATAGAAAACAAATAGACAAATAAATACATTCAGATCATAATAAAGGCATGAAGAGAATAAACAGTGTCTTGGGGTAGAAAATAGCATTTTAAGTAGCCAAGGAAAGCCTTTCTCAGGGCATAATATTTAATGTGAGATCTGATGGATGAGAAGGAGCCATTGAAGTGCTAAGGAGAAAAATAATTTTCCAGGCTCTGGAAAAGCATACGTAAAGAACTGAGACAAGAAAGAGGTGTGTTATTACAGGCCATTCTATCTTCGGCGCAGTGAGAAAAGCAGTATGAGATGAGATAGAAAGTTATTATAAAATGACTTGGTTCAATCTTGATTTTTAAAAGCTCATTTTTGACTTCTGGTCAAGATTGCCTAGTAGGTAAGCATCATGCTTGCCCCCTTTCACAATCACATCAAAGTTACAACTAAGCTACAAGACAGCCATCATTGGGAGTCACCTGAGGTCTAGCTGAACAGATGTCCTACAGCTGGGGACACACAGAAGCAGCCAACTTGAGACAGGAGGGGTGGAGATGCAAACAAGCTGGTCACATATGCAGGTGTGGCAATTGCGAATCCAGAGGGATATCTCAGCTGCAGAGGTCCACCTGGAGGTGCGAGGGGTCCCTGCCTTACACAAGGATCCCCAGCCCAGGGCTCCAGTGATGGGGAGAGAAGTCCCCACACCTGTGGCTGTGAAAACCAGCGGAGATTCCCGATGAGTGAAATGGAGAGCTGCAGAAGTCACAGATATTCCTCTTAAAGAGCCAGCGCCCAGACTTACTTGCTGAGGGACTCACTCTGAGCTCCAGTGCTGAGGCAGCTGCTCAAAAAGTGTCAGAGACACATTGGGAGGAACTGAATCATCTGCCTTCAGGGAGAGGGCTGGATTGTAAGCTTTGTCTCAGATGTGTCGACAGAAGCCATTGTTCTTTTGTTGCACCCACTCACCTTGCAGCCTGCAGAGGCAGGCAGCCACTATATCAGTCTCCATCAAAGTAGCTTACACGGCTGCCCCGCCCAGGTGAGTCCCTGAGATCCAGCCCTCAAGGCTCTCCCAACTTGAGGGTCCATCCAAGCCGCTTCCAGTGGTTTTTCCATACAAAAGGCTGGTCTTGGCTCATGCTGTGAACTTTCCTAAAATCTCTCAAAGGTTCACAAACTCGAACAAGCAGCATCTGGCCTCGACATATCCTGTACTTCTTTTCGAGTAGCCCCAAGCACAGCAATAGTGGCAGCCGGTCTGTTTGTGGGCTGCTAAGCCCATAGCGGGTGGCAGCCATCAGTGGATTGATTGGTGGCTCATGCAAGGTGGCCTCTGGAAGGACACAGGCTACGGCTGATCTTATCTGCAGTAGGGCCCTCCCAGTAGGCCCCAGCACCTACATACACAGTGGGTGGCTTCAGATCAGGGCTATATCTGTGGACAACACATCCAAAGGGCAAACTTGGAAGGCACCAGGACCCCACTGCAGTGAATCCTTCTCTGTAGAGTCAGCCCCTGCACAACAGCTCCTCCAGTATAGTCGTGGCCAGTCCTCACAACTAATCAGCCCAAGGGTCAATCCCTCCCACTGAAGATCAAACAGCAACCAAGGCTCAACTACAACAAAAGGGCACACATAACCCATACAATGGCACGTACCTGGAGCATCTGGCTCAACTGACAAGAGAAGGCTGTGCTATTGGTACCCATAGCACACCTACTACATACAGCCTCTCTACTAAGAAACAAACACAGGGAGACAGCCAAAACGGAGAGACAAAGAAACATGTCCAAAATGAAAGAATAGCACAAAGGTCCAGAAAGAGAACTAAACAAAATGGAAACAAGCAATCTACCAGATGCAGAGTTCAAAAAGCTGGATATGAGGATGCTCAATAGACTTAGGGGAAGAGTAGAAGAACTCAGTGAGAACTCTAACAAAAGAAATGGAAAACATAAAAAAGAACCAGTTAGAAATTAAAAAAACAATAGCTGAAATGAAGAATACATGAGAGGATACAATAGTAGATTGCATGAAATAGAATCATATCAGCAATGTAGAAGATAAGGTAGCAGAAAAGATCCAATCAGAAAAAGAACGAGAATGAAGAATCCAAAAAAAATGAGGATAGTTTAAGGGGTCTCTGGGACAACATCAAATGTACCAACATTCACATCATAGGGATACCAGAAGGAGGAGGGAGAGAGCAAAAAATTGAACTTATTTCAATAAATAATGGAAAACTCCTCTAGGCTGGTGAAGGAAATAGACATACAACCCCAGGAAGCATAGGGAATCCCAAACAAGATGAACCCCAAGAGGCCCACACCAAGACACATCCTAATTAAAATATGAAAGGTTAAAGACAAAGAGAGAATCTTAAAAGCAGCAAGAGAAAAGCAGTTAGTTACCTACAAGGAAGCTCCCAGAAGACTATCAGCTGATTTTTCAGCAGAAACTTTGCAGGCCAGAAGGCATTAGCAGGAAACATTCAAAATGATTAAGATTGAGGACCTACAACCAAGATTACTCTACCCAGCAAAGCTATCATTTAGAATCTAAGGATAGATAAAGAGCTTCCCAAACAAGAAGCAAAAGGAGTTCATCACCCCAAAGCCAGTATTAAAGGAAATGTAGGAGGAACTTTAAGAAGAAAAAAATATGTATAAAAATATGAATAATAAAATGGCACTAACTATGCATCTATCAACAAGTTCTTCAAATGAAAAAGAAATGCCCCAATCAAAAGGTAAGGTGGCTGAAAGGATAAGAAAACAAGACTCTTACATATGTTGCCTACAAGAGACTCACTTCAGATTGAAAGAGACAAACTAAAAGTAAAGGGATGGAAAATATATTTCATGAAAATTGAAATGAAAAAAAAGTTTGGGTAGCAATACTACTACCAGACAAAATAGACTTTAAAACAAAGGTATAGCAAGAGAGATAGAAGGACCCAGTAATCCCACTTCTGGATATTTATCCAAAGAAACCCAAAACACGACTTTGAAGGGACAAGTGAATCCATACGTTCATTGGAACATTATTTACAATTGCTAAGATATAGAAGCAACCTGGGTGTTCATTAATGGATGAATTTATAAAGAGCTAGTACATATATACAATGGAATATTACTCAGCTTTGAAAAAAGAATGAAGTCTTGACATCTGCAACAACATGGATGGATCTAGGGGGTATTGTGGTGAGTGAAGTAAGTCAAAGACAAATGCCATATGATTTCACTAACACGTGGAATCTAAAGAAAAAGAAATAAACAAAACAGAAATAAACTCATACAGAGAACATTTTGAGAGGTGCCAGATGAGAAGGGGTGGGGAGATGGGTGAAAAAGGGAAAGAGATTAAGTTCAAATTTGTAATTACGAAACTCACATGGATATAAAGTACAGCATGGGGAATATATTCAATAATATTGTAATATGTATATAGTGTCAGATGGGTACTAGATTTATCAGGGTGATTACTTTGTAAGTAATATGTGTAATCACTATGTTGTACACTTTAATATGGTATGCCAATTATAATTGAAAATAAAAAAAATATTTTAGAAAGCCCATTGTAGCTATATGGAGAATGGATTGGATAGGGGTATGATCAGCAGCTGAGAGATCTTTTAGGAGACTGATTTACAGGCAAGTGAAAATGGAAAATTAGACAAGGGTTTGCAGTGGAGAATGAAAATAGAAGATGACTCAGATGTATTTTGGAGCTAGAACCAACAAAACTTATATTCAGAATTTTCTAAAAAGAGACCACAAGTAAGTGAATTAAAAATTGGGTAGGCAAGTGAATGGATTTAAAAAGGAAGGAAAAAGATTTTGAGGAAGGAAAGAATGGGAGATGTACATACTACGGAACAGCCTAGATGTGATACATGAAAATGATCATGTTTACAACTCGAATCCCATGTCCTGCTCTGTGCCTCTATTTTCTTAAAACAAGAAATTAAACCAGGCAGAAAGAGGAACTACTTGAGGATTTTTAGCCTTAAATGGTTGAGCCCAGACCACTGAAAAAAGATAAATTTGCCCAATGAAAATAAAGTAGTAACATTTAACTAAGATCACTTTTGAGAGAAACAGTGTTTCTCACTCTGCCTGCACCTTTATATTTCCGGAGGAGTTTTTAGAACTATATGTACCCACTCCACTGGAGTGGTTCTGATTTAATGTTTGACATGGGGACACAGGCATAGGTATTTTTTAAAAAGCTCCACAGAAGATTGTAATGAGCAGCTAGAAAAGAAGAGCCTTTGGAAATACAGCTAAAGATGTCAAGGCAATAAACCTATTCCATTAAATGATGGATTAATATTCAGAATAGGATAAAAGAACTTTCCTCCTAGATAAGGAATACAGGCCCATCAATTAAACAGACATATTTCAAGACTACAACAAAATGAACGTCAATTTTATGTGATTATTTTTTAAGCTGGGAAAAACTTATTCTCATCTTACTTGTTAAGAACACACTCATATAGACGTCACACATATTTTAAAATATTTTTTATTTCTATTATAAACAGCAAGGAGGGGAGAGATTAACAGCTGATAATTGACTGAAAAATAAAAGAGGAAGAGCAGAGTACCAGTCTTGACCAGTTGGAAATACACAAGAAAAAAAATAAGGAATTGCAATGGAAATGTGATCACAAGGAAGGAAAGATTCAGTTATCATGGCGCGAGGCGGGGCGGGGGGATTGTAATTGTTAACCAGAGCACACCTGGCAATAGATTTAACTATAACACACAACTGTAGCTTTTCAACTGCTCTAGAGTCAGAAAACTTCCAAGATTTTGAATGAGTCACAGAATTACCAGAGCAGGACTAAAAGCCAAGTAACTATTCTCCTGAAATAGAGACCAGAAACTTGATCCTTTAATGGTGACCAAGATTCCTTGCTGTTGATTGATAAATGGGTATTTGAAGGCAAGAGTAGTTATTTATATAACGCCCTATTTATTCGGTTCATTTGTGGTCTCACTGGAATCAGAACCAAGGTTTAACATTGCATATTTTTTAATGTTCTGTTTACAACTGCTTTGCACCCTAACTCCACTGAAAACAGAAAAGAAAAACTTCTGGAGAACTCTAAAAATTGCAACTGTTCAGGTGAAATGCTAATGTGTGAAGGGTGCCGCCCAGATAGTTCGCTGGCATAAAAACTGGAACTTAAGCAGAAAAAAAACCAAAACGTGGATTTTTAAAGTGGGCGTGTCCACTTTAGGAAGGGAGCGAAAGCAAGAGAATTGACGTCTAAGGGAAGGGGAACGTAGAGAATCATAAACTGCGGGTATCGTAAGTGGAAAAGGGTTCCCAGGACACTAAAAGCAGGTAAAAGAGTAAAATCCCTGGGTAACGCTGTATACTGTCTTGATAACCCTTCAATAGGTGGAGACGCGAGCGCGCACTACAAATCCCAGAAGCCCCTGTTTCCTGGAGCCGGAGCCGCGCAACGCCCGTCGGGAGTCGGTCCCAGCCGCCAAGATGTCGCAGCCCAAGAAAAGAAAGCTTGAGTCGGGGGGCGGCGGCGGAGGGGAGGGAGTAGAAGAGAAAGATGGCGGAGAGCAGGCGGAGGCGGCCCTCCTGCTGCGACCCCGGAGAAGTAGGCGGGAGCGGGACCAGCTGTACTACGAGTGCTACTCGGACATATCGGTCCACGAGGAGATGATCGCGGACCGCGTCCGCACCGATGCCTACCGCCTGGGCATCCTGCGTAACTGGGCAGCACTGCGTGGCAAGACGGTGCTGGACGTGGGCGCGGGCACCGGCATTCTTAGCATCTTCTGTGCCCAGGCAGGGGCCCGGCGCGTGTACGCGGTGGAGGCCAGCGCCATCTGGCAACAGGCCCGAGAGGTGGTGCGGCTTAACGGGCTGGAAGATCAGGTGCACGTCTTGCCGGGGCCGGTGGAGACGGTGGAGTTGCCGGAGCAGGTGGATGTCATCGTGAGCGAGTGGATGGGCTACGGACTCCTGCACGAGTCCATGCTGAGCTCTGTGCTCCACGCGCGAACCAAGTGGCTAAAGGAAGGCGGTCTTCTTTTGCCGGCTTCTGCCGAGCTCTTCGTGGCGCCCATCAGCGACCAGATGCTGGAGTTGCGTTTAGGCTTCTGGAGCCAGGTGAAGCAGCTCTATGGTGTGGACATGAGCTGCCTGGAGAGCTTCGCCACGCGCTGCATTATGGGCCACTCGGAAATCGTGGTGCAGGACCTGTCCGGCGAGGATGTGCTAGCCCAGCCGCAGTGCTTTGCTCAGCTGGAACTGGCCCGCCCTGGCCTAGAGCAGGAGCTGGAGGCTGGGGTAGGGGGACACTTCCGCTTCAGCTGCTACGGTTCAGCACCCATGCACGGCTTTGCCATCTGGTTCCAGGTGACCTTCCCCGGAGGGGACTCGGAGAAACCCCTGGTGCTGTCCACCTCGCCTTTTCACCCGGTCACGCACTGGAAGCAGGCGCTCCTCTACCTGAACGAGCCTGTGCAAGTGGAACAAGATACGGATATTTCCGGAGAGATCACACTGCTGCCCTCCCGGGACAACCACCGTCTCCTGCGCGTGCAGCTCCGCTACAAAGTGGGTGACCAAGAGGAAAAGACCAAAGACTTTGCCATGGAGGACTGAGCGTTGCCTTTTCTCCAACTCCCAGGGCGGCCAGACCCCCGTGGTAGAGGCGGAGGCTGGTCGGAAGAGAAAGGGAGAGCCCATCTGCAAGTAGGGGGCATTATCTTCCGTCTCCCTTTTACCTCATGGCTCCTGGGGAGGGAGAGTGACTTCAGGCTCCCTTGGAGGAGATTCTTCTGGCGATATTTATTAAAAAAGTGATCCCGATGCCCCCAACGACGGAAACAGCGTGTTTATTACTAGGCTTTTAAGCCTCAAAAAGCATGTGGTACCAAGCACTTGTAGTTCAATTTTTTTTTTTTTTTTTAAATTTCACAGGAGAAAAAGAAAACACGGAATAAATATGTTCGGTCACGAATACTCCATGCACTTACCTGACACCTCACACCTTATCCAAGTCAGAAGGCAGGGAGAGGGGTAAAAAAGAGTTTAGACTCCATAAATTTCTAATATAACTTTAATATCTCTCTAGAACCATAGTCTCTCATTCTCTGAATTCCCTCCCTCCTCCGTTGCCTCTGGGCTACAGCACTTTTTCCTCACGGTTTTTAAAATACACTTTACTACTGTAATGAGGGCGAGGAGAATGAGGAAGCAGTTTCAATAACTCTGTTCTCATCACACTTCCATAGGGTGCTAAAATTGAACACATTACACCATTTAGTAAAATAGACTATACATGATTGTACAGTCTAAGGAATCTAGAAGGTACATTTAGGAAAAAAAGACCTTAAAGACAGTGAAGTGATATGACGTTTTTTACTCTTTACTATTAAGACAACTAAGAAAATGTTTTCTGAAAGTGTCATAATACATTTTTGGGTAATTTAATGTAAGAGGCTGATAGAGGACTTTTCAGGACTTCACTCAAGGGCTTGTTTATCATCATGGGTTAATTATTTTCTCTCACTAAATTAAGGAAAATATTCTCCCAGTGAGAAAAGTTCACTCATTCTCTTAAACTCCTTTACTTAGGTGGGTCATGTGACTTGGCCTACTTACATCAAGTAAAAGTTACTTTTTTAGTGTGTGTTTCATTCTTTTTAGCTCAGCCAAATGTGAAAGTTGTGAATTTTGGAGAATCATTTGTAATGAAGCGTGAGTCATTTTATCAAATTTATTTCACGATGTTTCCCTCCTTTATCCCTGTGGCAAATAAAACATTGGCATTCTATTTTTATAGATCAAGTAAGAAGTCGTGTACTGTTATAATGCTTTTTGCTTTTTAAATTGTCAGATCTTAAGAAAAGTGTTAAAACCCCTTCAGGGTAATTCAAACTGCTTAGTGTGTGTTTTTCTTCATACTATTAGCTTTTGTATGCTAATAGAAAAGAGGTGAAAAACTGATCTTCTCAAGTACTCTTAGTTTTGTTTATCCAAATTTTCTGCTGTGATTCATAGCATATTAAAGCACTTAAGTATTATAATTAATTTGCTAAAATTTGGTGTTAATACATGAGATCTGCCATTATGAAGGGAAACATAAAAGTCCAAAATCGTAGACTTTACCGGATCCTTGAGTAACAAGCAATGAATTTATAGCTGTCACTATTTTAATGTCAAGATAGTTAACAGCCTCTGTAAGTGGGTAGAGTCATAGCAAACTATGCCTGGTTTAAGGCAGAGGTATAAAATAGCTCTGTGTTTTAGGGTCAACTGTATTTTAAGTTGACTGTTTAGAATTTTACTGTGTGGTTTTAAGTAGATTTCTGATATATTTTTTTAACTTGCTATAATCGCTTTGCCGTTTGGGCAAACAAAACCATCTTCCAAATTTCATTTTTTAAAATATGTTTTCTAAATATATGAGTACTATAAAGTTTTCATTTCCAGCATAAGCACACAAAGAGAACATCAGTTATAACTTTGGATAGCTATAGAAGTAAAAGGTAAGTATTTCATAATTAGTCAAAGGAAGCTTTAAAATTCTTACCATTACTGTTTCCCAAAAGAAAAATGAATTATAGAAATAAAGCTACTAAAGCAATTAGTCAAGAGGCAGTATTGCAAAGTGGTTAAAAGCTTGGATGCTGAAGCCAGACAGCTCATGCGGGATCCAAGTCTCTACCACTCTATGTGACTGGGCAAAATACCTGTTTTAATCTAGTGCTTTCATGCAAATTGGGAATAACAATAGAAACTCCTTCATAGAAATGTAAGGAAACAATGAGTTAATACATGTAAGCGTGTAGTGTCTGGAACATCATAAGATCTCAGTATTTCTTGGCAGTTGTGATTAGGGAAAAGTAGTACGCAAACTTGGAGCAACTGGACACATACGAAATATGCCACAGAATAAATATGCAACATTTTGGTTTTCTTGCAGGTCTTGTTTGACAGTATCAGCATGGCCGTATATGACAAGCAGTGTGTGACACTGAACACCAGATGATCCAAAGGAAGCCCAAGCCCTTCGATGTGAGGACACTTCCAGAAGGATGAGAGTGTGAGACGCATCGACATCCAGGCTCTAGCTAATCTCCATATGAGCTGGTACTGATAACTTAGGGCCATCTGAGCCACAGGAAGGATTTACCAGCCTGAGGAGAGAAACACATGGCGAAGTTCTACCTGTTTTCCTGGAATAACCTGTATTTATTTAGCGCTGTGAAACTTCACAAATATTTCCATTAATTCACTGGACCAATGGATGTTTTATTGAGTAACCAATGTAACACTCACTGTGATAAGCACTAAGGATACAGACCAACAAAACAGTTTCTGCCTCCAAATAGGTATGTTCCTAGGATAAACCAGAAAGTAAAATAAATAAACAATAATGAGATAAAGATTGGGATGGTGTAGGTGTTAGGGTGGGCAAGTAATTATCTTTACATACTGGGAAAAGTTACACAGATACTGAAGGATTTATCTAAGCATCCATAGCTAATTCTTGACAGTTGAACACAAGGCATTCAATTCCTTACAACAAACAAACAAACAAACAAACAAAAATTGATTTTTAATTATATTAACCTTGTGTACTTTAATTTTTAAAAAGTACATACCTCCAGATTGGGTGACAGCAGTTTCTATCTTTTGATGAATGAAGGAAAGAGGGAAGAGTTCTTATTTAAGGAAATCTCATTGGAGATCTAAGATACCTTAAAGAGCCACCTTCAGCATATAGGATCTCAAGACTGACAGATAGTAAGCAGTCATTGAAACACCCCTGTACCTATTTCCCTAACAGAGCTGATCAAATGTGGTGCTCTTTCTGAGGTCCTTAGGAAACTGAATCCTCAACATAGCAGCAAAAGTAGGTGAACCATGCCATTCTGACTATAGGTTTATGGTGCTGGAGAGCAGAGAGGCATCCGATGAGGTATTCATTAATCTAATTCTTTAATAAACACCAACTATCTTAACAATTCTATAATAGGTAAGCAAATCCTAACCTCAAAGAACTGAGATACAGTAGAGGAATAAAATTACCTGCATCAGTAATTTGCATACATTCTTCAACCTAGAAAGATTTTGTTTCAACTAAACTTGCCTCTGTGAAAGCAGGGTTGAGAAGCCAGCCCTCTTACCAAGTCCATCTTTAAAATTTCTCCCAGGCGCAAAAAATATTATTTATCACATAGATTATGAGATCTCAGAGAAAAATTTATGGTGTTAGTTCCCAAAATAAATCAATGTCCTGTAAATGGACACAGTGTATTGGGTAGAAGATTGTTCTCATGTTGGCTACTAGAAAGCTGAACCAAATTTATGGCTCACTTGTGCTCTTTTTTTTAGCTTTATAACTGACTCTATATCCATACTCCATTTTGTTTCTTGATTTATCCCTCTTACATAATAAATACTACAGATTTTGTTGAAATTTATCCTCGTCCTAATACTTTTGGGCATTAAAATATGTTCCTACTTTGTGGAAAAGCTGCAAAAGTTCTGAGGGCAAGGGAGAATTAGAGAAAGGGCCAGAGAATCTTGAGATATGCCCTTCTTTATTTCCTTTATTTCCTATGAAATTCATTCTCTCTTATTGTTAATATGAACGGATGGCTGATGGCAGCCCATTCATCTAGCCAACCTACAGCATTTTACATTTTGAAGAATCAGGATTTCTGAATATGTGAATAACTGGGACATATAGGCAATCTTGAGAAAACTTTGAATATTGTACACCTCTTTCTAAGCCTAGGTTAGGCCATGATTGAATCTTAAACACAATATTAAGGAGAATTTTCGATTGCTAAACATCTTCCAAAAAATGTCCAAACAGTTTAAAGTAATAATACGAAGAAAGATATTATAATAAGACTATTTCTCAAAATCTCATAGTTGCCTATAGAAAAAGACATATGAAACAAAGAAATCTTAGACCTAACTAAACACAAAGAGAATTTTAATAAATATTAAGACATAGCCATTATGTACTTACACTTCTTTCTATTCTCTCCCTAGATGATCTTATCCAGTCCCATTACTTTAAATAGTGTACCATCCATATGCTGATGACTCCTTGAAGGCATGACAACAGCACAGGTCATTTACAACAGTTCATGGTCAGTGGTGAGTGTTTATTGAATGCTTGTCACATGAGAGTACTATTTTTAATTTTGGTATATCAAGAAGCACAGGACAAGGTCCCTGGCCTGAAGGAGCTGAGTCTTAAGTGGAGAGCAAGCATCTCAGCTTTTCAAAGATAAGTGGTATTATAATGCAATGCAAATGAATCACAGAGATACGTGCTATTATAAGGGTTGGGCCATTGCATGATGGAAGAATCAGAGCTTCTCACTAAAAACGAAGGAATGGACCTGGATCTTGCTGATTCTCAGTCATGTCAAGATCCTACCTTAAGTACTCTCTACCTGGAACATCTTTCTTTAGACTACATGTTATACTTTCTCACCTTTCAGTTCTACTCAAATGTCACCTCAGAGTAGCTTTCCTTGACTCCCATGATACACACCATAGGTAACTGTTTTTCCTTGTTATCTGAAATTCAGCTATTTACTTCCTTATTGTCTTTCTCACAATGTAAGATTTGTAAGAGCAGGAATCTTGTTGTCCTTCTTATTCACTGTTGTCTATCCATTGACGAAAACATCTGGCACAAAGTAAGTATTTAATAAAATATTTGTTGATCAAATGGGTCTTATAAACCAAATGGAACTTATACCAACAACCATTCTAGACAAGGACAATAGCTTGAAAAACAAGTGCTCCTTAGAGAGGTCTTTTCAATCATGATCTGTAGATAGCTTTCTACTGTCTACATAGAAATTTCAGTAATCCCTGGGATACTGATAATATCACTGATGGACAGTGCAAATGATTGGGCTTGCTACTATTATAACTCCCTGTCAGTTTGTAGCCTTCTGTTGGGTCTTTCAATTTTCACTGAACACACAGAACGAAGCTTGTCAAAGAGGTCTTGGTTAAATCTCTAGAAATAAAATTTTGCCAGGCATAAGACACATAGAAGTGTTGATAAGGCTTTCAGAATTATTGGCTTAGTTTTCAGGATTTCCATGAACAGAAGAGGAAAACTAAAAATTATGACAAAGAAGGAAAATGAAACCAAGACATAATTCATTAAGGTTCATGAAAGCTTCCTTCCCCAAACTACATTTTGGCAACCAGTTTATTTAGATTTCTTCCCAACTACTGTTTGACAAGTAGGTGCCTGCCAATTTTCACTTCCTCTGAGTGGACATGATCCCATAAAATTGCCAAAAAAACACTGAAAAAATTACTAATTTGTGTGTTCTTTTATTCATTGTCAGCACCATGCTGTTCAGCCTCAGCCAGGAGATCATCCTAGCCTAGTCCACTTGGGGTTAGTTAGCATGAGTCTTTGCTTCTTCTTTTGGGATGGGAAGCAGACAGAATCTTCTTACTTAGTGCTCTGAATGGCTAACGCTCGTCAATGGCATGCTTATGACAGACTAAAGTAAGGCAGCAACCACAGCTACATAATGGCATATTTGACAGAATTTTACTAAAAGTTATTTTGAAAAACAACTTATTTATTTTAATGGTATTTTTCATTAAGAAAGTAATATGTGCTGATTATAGAAAATTTTAAACTGCAGAAAAATAGAAGAAAAAATAACATATCACCCATAATTTCACCCCTAGACTTTTTCTATTCCAACTTTTATGCATGCTTCTTTTCGACTTTTTATAAAAATTATATCATGCTGTCTTCTACAATTTTTATTTATGTAATTATATTGTTTTTCCCAAATAACACTATCAACTGAAATTATTTTGTTCCTTTCTTTACTTCCATATTTACTTTCTCCAAATAAAATCTACATTCTATAGAGAAAAGAATCCTCTTTTATGCACTGAAGAAATTAGTTAATTAACAATAAATGATAAATTAACATTCTTATAAATATTACCTTACATGCAGGTGTATCTATATCTTTAGAATAGATTTCCCTAAGTACTTTGCTTATTTTCAATTTTAACAAATTCTGATAAATTGCTTTCTGGAAGGTTGTCAAAATACACATTTATAATAAAGATATATGAAAAAATATGTTTCTTGATATCTTCACTCACCTATTTTTTATTAATCTTATTTTTTTAGTTAAATTTTATTACCCTAGTTTCTTGTGCATCTTTCCTAATATTCCTTGGCCCTTTGCATTTCATTTTCTGTGAACTTAGTATTTATTTTACCCATTTTTCTCTTAGATTTTATAGCTATTGTCTATCATATATGCTATAAGATATTCATTTAATTTTTTTCACTTCATTAATTGGAATCATTGAGAATTTTTACATTTTAATGAATCCAAATCTACTTATTTTATTTGCAATTGCTTCCGAGTTTCTTTTCTGATTAAGAAGGCTTTTCCTAATTGAAAGTTGAGAAATTACTCCCAAATTATCTTCTATTTTCATTGTTTAATTTTTAAATTTCGATATCTAATCTCTATGTAATTTGTGTTTTGCTTTTTACAATTTGTGGTAAAGAGTCTTTTGTTTTTAGTGTAAAAGCATAGGATCCATTTAATTATACTAAGAGATAATACTTCTCACATAAATTGCTTTCTGTAGATGGGCTGAGTGGTTCTCATGCTGATCTTGGCTGTACTGACTCATGTGGCTGGGAGCAGATCACAGGTCAGAATGTAGCTGGGCTCAGCTAGGACAAATGGGATGGTTGCTCTCCCTTACCCAGCATATAGTATTTGATTGGCTTTTTTTTTTCATTGTAACACTTTCCATGTTTCTTTCTATTCCTTATAAGGCAAGAGTATTTTTATTTTTTAAGGTGGAATTCCTGGCCTAACTGATTTTACAAAAGGCCTTAGATGAATTTGGCAACCATTTCTTAGATATTTCTATGACTAAAAGGAAATCAAAATACTGTACTTCAAACAGAGGATGGAATGATTTTAGTTGAGCAATAACTTTGAGACTCAGTTCTGGCTGGTAAAATAATAATAGAATAAAATTGAACATGTTATTGTTCCTCAGGAGACCTTAACTAATTTACAAGTTTTATTGGAAAGAAATTTATTTAAAATTGTAATGTATGTGCCAGGTTCTGCTATAAGGTGTTAAAATTGCTTCAGTATGATATTTGTGGTCATTCATATCTAATCTATACATATGAAATGTGACATTATTATAAAGTGTAATTATTTCCAGAAACTTTAAAAGTAAAACTATTTTTAAACATTTATCTTATAATATGTTAACTGTAAGTCACTTTATCTCAGAAAAAAATAGGCAATATTTTAACTAGATCTTGAAAAAAATACATTAAATCTATTTTTTAAAATGTTTTATTACTTGTAATTTTCAGCCTGATGTGGTTTTAAAATAGCCAAGTTATAAACCCCTGAAAATTGGAGTTTATAATGGAATACTGACAGACCCTTAACTTTTAGAAGGACAAATGTCTGCTGTAATAACATTCACTGATGCTGCCTCAGTCAGTGGAGCAACAAGACTAGGGTGCCAGATGTTGTATTTCAAATACGAAACTGGTTGAATACTTCTAAAATATTTTCGCATGTCTCTAAAATTTTTGAAAACTCATTTCTTGTTTCGGAAACTCCATTTTGGTCAAATTTATTATAATGAACAAGTTTGAAGGCCCTCTTTTTCTTCTTTCTCTAATATTTCCTTAGTTGTTTTATCTTCTATGCCTGGACTCCACAAATCTTTCCTGTCTTAGTATTTTGTACCTCCATCCACCAGTTACTTATTCAAGTAAGAAAATTAGAGGTCAGTCTTAGCTCCTTGTATTACTCTTTCATCATATTTGATTGATTGTAAATACTGAGGGTTTTTACTGCACATATATATATGTGCAGTGTATGTATGTATGTATATAGGTGTGTGTGTATATGTATGTATATATGTATATATACACACACATAACTTTTTTTACTGCCCAAATATATTTTGAAACCATTTATTCTTTATTATCACTGCCATCACTTTAGTCCATGCCACCAAAACCCCTGGCCAGGACAATCACAATAGCTCCTGACTTGCATTTCAGAATAATCAGTAGTTGGTTAAGGAAAGTTTTTATTCATAGAATTTCAGCAAATAAAACGTTAGAATAGTAGACTTAGAAAATCACCATTTTGTAACTTATGATAAAATAATAGTTCTCTGCAATGGTATCCATAATTGCTAAAACCAGGAGAAGTGTGGTTAACAGAGAATTTTATAATGAAGAAATCAGGTTAATATGCTCATAATCCATCAATTGCACTAATCACTAAAAGTGGGAAAACCAGTTACTATATGTCTTAAAATGTGATGGAATGCAACAAATGTATACTTGCCTAAAATATTGAACCTGAATCTAGTCAGGTCTCTAGATTTATGAAAAATATAGAGAATGAGAAGTAAATTAAACAACACCATGAAGAAGTAATCTGCCAAACCTAGAATGTGAAAATTCTACAGAAAAACAGTGGCCTAATTTCTCCAACAAATCAGTGGCATACAGAAAGCAGTGTGATGGGGGAGGGGGATAGTTGTTATAAAATAATAATCTTAAGAGACATAACAACTGAACACAATAAGAGTACCCAGTGCATCCGATTCACACTAACCACTTGAAAAAGTCATAGTTGAGACAATAAGGGAAATTCAAATATGAATTATATATAAACAAGAAATTATTGTTAACTTTTTTAGGTAGGAAGGTGGCAATGAGATTGTTTTAAAAATGTTTATTAGAGATATATACTGAAATATTTGTGGGTGAAATGATATGATATATGGGATTTGCTTTAAAATACTCCAGGAAGTGGTGACAGAAAGAAATCCAACCATAGGCAGTGAAAACGCAATGCAGATATATATGCCTTACTGTTGAACTGTACACACCTTAAACTTACTGGATTTTGTTAACCAATGTCACCATAATAAACAAACAAACAAACAAACAAACAAACAAATAAAATACTCCAGGAATAAAAAAGTAGGGTAAAAGAAGATCAACATATACTGATAACTATTATAATAAGAAATGAGTACATGAAGTTCATTATGCTATATTTTTTATTTTGTGTATATTTAAATTTTCCCTAAGAAGTAATTTTAGTGGATCGTTTAAGTCCTCTATAAAAAAAAAAAAAAATGACAGTGCCTTAGCAAGGCTTTCAAATCCATATATCTCATATGGATTTGAGATATATTTTAAAATTAATAGGACTTGTTAATGAATCAGAGGAGGAGGTTAAGGAAAAACATAGAGATCAATGTTTTTGAGCAACTGGGTAGATAAATGTTGTCATTTACAGAATTAGTATAGACTTTAGAGGAGCAGATTTGAGAATAGATTAAAACTCCTTTTAGACCCTGAGATCTGTATGAGTTTTCTATTGATGCAGTAACAAATTACCACATACGTAGTAGCTTAAAGCAACACACATTTATTATTTCACGGTACCAAACATCAGAAATCCAAAATCAGCCTCACTGAGTTAAAGTCAAAGTTCAGCAGAGTTGGTTCCTCCTGGGGATGCCGGGGGAGAATCTGTCTCCTTTGCTTCCCTAGCTTCTAAAGGTTGTCCTCATGCCTTGGCTTATGGCTTCACATCGATCTTCTTTTCTCCCTCTTGTTTTTATGGCCACATCACCTTCTACGGCTTTGACCTTCTTGCATCCTCTTATCAGGAACCTTTGGTTATATTGGTCCTACCAGGATAATAATTCACAATTAGCTCCCATTTCAAGATCCTTAATTTAGTCACACCTGCAAAGTCTCTTTTGCCATGAAACATTAACATATTCACAGTTCTGAGAATTAGGACATAGTTACTTTTGGGGGATCATAATTTGGCTTACCCCAAAGTCTAATATGTTTGAAGCGCCTGTTAGGTGTCCTAGTAGAAATGTTAGCTGGATAGTTAGTTATGAATGCAGAGAGAACTGGCAGACTAAATCTGAGAGTTATCAGCATACAGATGTGATTTAGAACCAAGTAATGGTTGAGTCTGATGAATTCCAAGTTTAGCAGATAGACATCGCAGGTGACTTCAGAGTGAGGATTTCAGATAGCCAGGCAAATGTTGCACCTGAAAAGCCAAGAGAGCAGCCCACTCAGTAGTGTGGAGAACTGTATTGACTCTAGCTGAGAAGTCAAGCAAGAGAAAAAGTATTCATTGCACTTGGCATCATAAATAAAGTTAGTAATTTTCACAAAAGCTGTTCCAATCTATTTGAAGTGGGTTGAAGAATGAAATGGATCTACTGAATGAAGACAAACCTTCGCTCTGAAAAACGGTAGCTACACGAAAAGGCCAGAGAAATATTTAGGTCAAGGAAGAGGTGTTCTCCTTTTCTCAAGAGAGAAGGAAATATGCTTGTTTTTTGATAGAAATGATCTAGTAGAAAAGAAAGATTTATAATGAAGGAGAAAGGGGGGGGTGAAGGAAGGAGGGGCATCCTTAGTAAGGTAACAGAGAGGTTCCCCAACAGAAGACAAAGACTCTGATGGGAGCAAAGGACCCAAAGAAGGGAAAGCAGAACGGTACCAGTGGAGGCTGACCAGTCAGTCTGCAGAGCTATCACGAGCTAGATCTGCTTTGACAGCTCTGTCTTCTTGGTTATGAGAGTTGCAAGTAAAGTTGGGGAGTCAGTTAATGAGGGAAAGTTGGAGAATTGTTCTACCAAGAGAGATACTATAAAATCCCTTTCACAAGGCCAATTCGCTGCTAGCAAAACAAACAAAAAATATGGGGTGGGAAGTAAGGGAGTGTGGGGGGTGAGAAAGCTTTCTTGTGATGAGAGGGATTTAGGAGATCAGTTTCCTAAGTCTGATAATTATAAACACATTATTTTTTTTATTAATAATTAAATAATAGTCAAATATAATAAACTCATCAGAAAAGTGTTTCTTTTGTGGTGATCCAATAGATATATATTGGCTGTTTGAAATTCACTGTGCAGAAAGGATTTAAATGTTCAACATCTTGTAATGAGTTGTTAAGAAGTAGACTTAAAAGCATGTAAAAATGATAAAGACCCTTTCTTTAGCTCTAGATTTAGCCCTAAGCTTTGACATCAGTTAATACCCCAGAGCCCCATAAAAGTAGCTGTTTCATCCCAATTAAAATAGGACAGTCATTTCAACAGTCTTGCTTCCCAGCCAGAATAATATTTTGCCCATTCTTTCCCAAGTCATAAGGTGATGATAACCCAATGGCTGAAAGCTCAAGAATGCCTAAGTTCAAATTCTTCTCACATGAACATCAGAAGAACAAAAATGTATTGTTCCTAGGTTAAAATCCTCCACGCCTGTCTTGAGGTTTAGGATTTAGGGCTGCGAGGGCCATCAGTGAAGAGTTAGTGTGCTCGAATTTTGTTTCGAGGAGTATAAACCTTGGGAAGTATCTTTCAATGAAGAACCACAGTTTTATTAAAAAGAAACATGCATCTGAATCTGTTCCCTTTGGAAGGAGTGAGGAGTATGAAATAGTTATCTCAGAAAAAATATGACTTCACTGGGAAAGCGGTATTGTTCATTAAAATACAATCAATTAGGTTGCATTTTCAAGAAACATTTGGTTACTTTGATTAGATTCACAGAAATAATCTAGGTTCTTGATTTGATCCAGGAAATAATTTGATTCAAGAATATTAGCAAACTATCCCCTAAGGCATAGAGAGAATTATTTCTAGAAGTAATATCAACTACATGTTAATTTTTTTTTTTTTTTTTTTTTTTTTTTTTTTTTTTTTTTACTAATTTTGTTTTAATAAGATAACACCTGATTTTATCTCTAAATTCCAAACGTGCTCTACTCTGGTCACCTGTGCACCACAAAAAACAACATTAATAATTTGCCTCTATAATGCAGAGTTCTTTCACAGATACTTAAAAATTTACTCTTACAACCTTTCCTTCAGAAGAGACAAAATTTACTCTTACCATTTTTCTGAGAAAGAAGGTAAGCATAGACATTATAAAATACCTTTCCCAAATACATCAGATTTCTTGGACTTATAATTTAATTCTTACGCCACAAAATTTGTATTGATAAATGTAAAAATATAAGTTAAACAGAGCATTTAGGAGACCATGGAAATAAAGTTTCAACTCCACATGATTTGTCTTCCAATTTCACTTCCAGCAAGAGTCAATTCAGCAAGCACGGAGTGAAGATCTACTGTGTTTAACCATGTAGAACATTGTAAGAAGCAAAAATATCAGTCAATGATCATTTGAAACAGACCTGGGCAGAAAGTATATTAGGTTCATTCAGTAGGTCATTGTTTTCTGAAGGATTGCTACCTATGTTGATGCTGTTGGATTTAATAGTTTTGTTGCTTTTGCTGTCGTTGTTTTGGTAGTGATAATGATGAATTTCTAATTCACTGATTTTTCAGTGCAACAGACAGAATTGGTCAAAATTCTAGTTTCATTCAAAGAAAAAAAACATAGGTACATGTTTCATATTTGACTTTAAATTGGGTAATCATCAGTCATTACCTTCCCAGTGCAGGAACCTCCCCACCCTCACGTAATATGATATAACTGGTGTATAGATAAATGTTCAGCTACACACTTGCTGATAGAGGAATGATGCTTATTCTTACCTTATTTCGTTAAGTCCCTAATTACGTAACACGGTCTCTTAGATGTACTATGTATTCGATAAATATTAATGGATTTCAAATTATTTAATTCTAACATTTCTGAATTATAGCAATGTTATATAAAAAAGGATAAGTTTGGATGATTGAACAGTCAGGCGATTAAGACATTTAAGGACTCAAGAGAGATTAGAAGTGATTTTATCAACAAAACAGTTGAAAGAAAAAAAATAAGAGAAAATAGATGGATTGCAAGTCTTTTTTGCAATATCAGAGAGGGTGTGCTTTTGTCAGAAAATAGGCCTACCAGGTAACTTTTACCGTACAAAGTGACACTTTTCAGAGTTTTAAAACATCATTGGCTGAATAACCAGAAAAGTGACATTGGAGAGAAAAGATGACAATTCAAGAGGGGACAGAACAGGGAGGCACTCACCTGAGTACTTCAGTGATTCAGCACATTAAGTAGAGTCCCAGAAAATGTCTAAGACTGAACAGAAAATCAAATGCAGCCCAAGGGGAAAATAACGTAGCATCAAAATGTAGGTTTTGCACACTGGGGCTGCACAAGAGTTCTGAATCTACATAATATTAAAGTAACTGATAATTTTTAATGGAAATATCTTTTATGTTTAGAGTCTCTACTATGTGTTAAGCCTAGCGCTTAAGGACTAAGGATAAAATCTAAACAAAACAGACAAGGTCCCTGCTTTGCAGGGGACACCTGGGCCTTCTTCGAAAAGGGATCCAGGGAGCACATCTTTGGCTCTACCATAAGGTCTGTGCTCAGATGTCACTTCGTTAGAGATTTTCTGCCCAGAGCATTCTATTAAAATAGCACCTCACCCCTTTAGAATAGAGATTACATCGTTGTTTATTCTCCCCACCAAGACATATACACCATTACAGCAAGGACACTGTCTGATTTACCACCTTTCAGGACTAACATAATGCCTACACACAGAAAGCTCTCAATAAATATTTTCTGGGTGAATGCATGAATAAATTATGACGAGCTAGTTTGCATTTTTGGTTATTGTAATCAACTTTGGGAGGAACATTCTTATAGTTTCTTTTGGTCTACTTGTCTAATTTTCTTAAGATAAGTTGTTAGAAGTAGAATTATTGGGTGCACATATTTTTAAAGACTTTTGATAGAATGTCAAGTTTTTATCCTGAAAGAAAATTCAAATTTACATTATTCCAATGTAGGACAATCTTCATTTCTTAAAGCTTTCCATAAAAGGGTATTATCAGTCCTGTTAATTTGTACTAATTTTATGGGTGGAAAAAATATTGCAGTGATGTTTTATTTTAAATTTATTTGATTCTTAGGTGGGTTAGCGTTAGACTATTTTCATACTATTGTTGATATGTCTTATTTTGTGAATTGTTATTACAAGTCACAGTATTCTTCTAATCAGCTTTTATCTTTTTATTGATTTGTACATATTAGAAATATTAACTGTCACATCTGTTACAAAATATTTTTAACCACTTTGTCATTTGTTGGTCGATCTTCTTTATTATGGGAATTTGGAAGTTAAACTTTTCATTTTTATGTCATTCAAACAATCAAAATTGTCCTTAGGGTTTGTACCTATGGTAGATTAAAAATTGCTAAAACTCCTTTGCAGCCTCTCTCATCAAGAGGAAGCATTTTCTTTCTCACGCTTTGAAATGGGCAGATCTTGTGAATTGATATGATTAATAGGATGAGGCAGAAGTGGCTTTATGCAAACTTTTGAGAAAGGCCTCCAAGACTGCAATTTCTGCTTTTGCTTCTTTAAAACCCAGGGGCCTTTATATTCTGACTAAACCTAGTCTAGCCACCTGAAGATGAAAAACAAACCACTCATTTTTCATAGCTGAGCCTAGACCGCTTTTGACATATGATCTAATCACAGCTGCATGAGCCAGTCCAGTCAAGATCAGCATAGGAACCACTCAGCCAATTGACAGAAGCAAAGGAAATAATGCATTATTATTTAAATGTAGTAAGATTTAGGGTCGTTTGTTACAGAACAATAAATAACCGATGCAGTGGTTTTGCTTTATGCTCAGTTATTATTTCCATTATATAATTATAGAAGTATATACCTAAATTTTAGTATATTTATTTTATTTTTTACATTTTTATCTTCAAGTGCAAATTATTTTTCATGTAATAAGTAAAATAGGATTGCAACATAACTTTATTTTCTAGGTGTTTTATAGTTTTATGTTTTACATTTGGCTATATGATGTATTTGAAGATAATTTTTGTGAAGGACGTAGGGTCTGTGTTTAGGTTTTTTGTTTTTACATGTAAACGTCCAGTTCTTCCAGCACCATTTGTTGAAAAAACAATCTTTGCTCCACTGTATTATCTTTGTTTGTTTGTTTGTTTGTTTGTTTATCGAAGATCAGTTGCCTATATGTGGGGTCTATTTTTAGGCTCTCTATTCTGTTCCATTGATCTACTTATCCATTTTTTGCCAATACCACACTTTCTTGATTACATAGCTTCGCATAAGTATTAAAGTTGAGTAGTATCCGTCCTCCAACTTCATTCTTCTTCTTCAATAGTGTTGACTATTATGGGTTTTCTACCATCTACATTTAAACTTTCAATCACTTTGTTGATATTCACAAAATAACTTGTTAAGATTTCCATTAAGAATTTATTGAATCTATAGATCGAATTGGTTATCTATGTTACCTGATGGTCATGAATAAGTTCACTGATGCTCAGTTTAGGGCCTTTTTCCCCTCTTCTACTCCAGAGTTTTAGAATGAATGGAACTGTGCTTCGTTTGGCTCAACCAAGTGTCAGCCCCCAAATGTATTTCTAGTCTTAAGCTGAAATAGTTAAGGATCAGATTTTATTTAAAAATATGGAATTTTGACTTTAATGATCTGGCAATACTAGCCTAGAATTTCTATCGATAGCAATCAGGTGAAGCTGAATAGCAGGCATTTCTACTTCCAGGCCAGACCTCTTTTGTAAGCGACAGACCAAGTATCTAACCGTTTACTTTTATTTCCTCATGCATAGAAATTGCTTTTATGGCATCCATTATTACTAAGGAAATGTCAGGACAACGATTTTTTACTCTTTTGCAAGTACCTGCTTGTCTTCCCTGAGTACTTGAAGAAATTTTCTTTTTGGAGCATACATGTTGAGCACTAAATCCCATGACACTCAACTTGTAATGAAAAGATTTTATCATTCTCAAATCTAGTCTCTACCTCCAGACTTCCTTCCAAAATGAGAAATGTTACTGGGACTTTTTCAGATTTATTTCACTTACTTTCTAAAATACTGAATTCCTTTGAAAGGATTATTTAATGTCAATTCATAGTGTCTACTTTCAATTTTGTTCAGTTTATAGTGTTCTTGAAAGATGTTCCATAAAGTTGTGGTATATGCTTGAAAGTAATCCCTAGCTTCAAGTTTCCTGCCTATTTTGGTCATTTTGGTACATTTCAGTGTGGGCTGAACCATAAGTCTTCTTTTATTCCTACACATTTCCTGAAAATGTCTTTACTTAATGCTTGATCTGCAGGTTATGTAGTATGTAGTTCATTAAACATCTTAATATAACTCTATATGAGGACTTTCTTTCTTTCAGATATTCCCTTTTCAAGGACAAGCTATATGCCACCTACAAACACAAAACTAATTACATAGAAGAATTGATGAACAATTTATTCATGGAGTTGCTAGGCTGGTGTTGATGGTTATTCAGCATAGTTATATTGTCCCTTTCCTTTTTACTTAATCTGCCAGCCAACAAACAACAAAATTTTAATCTTGTATTTACTCTGAACATTCTAAGAACTCCTACTTAAAAATATTTTTTTAAAATAGTAGAGTGACTTTTTAAAGGTAAACCTAATGTGTTTTAGTCATGGGTCTCCAGAGAAACAGAAGCAACAGGATATGTATTTATATATCTATCTCTTGAGAGATTGATTGATTGATTTGAATTAGTTCATGCAATTCTGGAGTCCAGAATCTCATGGGGCAAGCCAAAGTCAGTCCATTTGCAGAATTCCTTCTTTGGGGAGAGGTCAATTTTTGTTTTATTAAGACTTCCAGCTGATTGGATGAAGCCCACCCACATTATGGAAGGTAATCTACTTTACTCAAAGTCTAACAATTTAAAGGTTAATCTCATCAAAAAACAGCTTCACAGAAAATATTCAGAATAATGTTTAACCAAATATCTGGCCACCGTGGCCCAGCCAAGTGCCAAGTAGATATTGGTAAAATTAGCCATCACAGAGGTAATTTTTATAGGTGTTTATATTTCTAAAAGTAGGTTATATGGGGTGTTTGGGTTATTGGAAAAGAGGATCTGTCCTTCAGTGAGCCATCTGTTTGTTTACTATTAATGTGAACTGACTGGAATCATAGCTATTTTAAACAAGCATTATCACAGTGCATTACAGGAACTGCATATGCTAGAGAAAAAAACAAAACAAAACTAGGCAGTAAAACATATTGATGAATAGTTATTGACAGCTTTTATCCAGACATGCATTTGCAGGAGTGGGTCCATATTTTTGCAGCAGGAAAGTTCTTATCACAAGCCTACTTAGGTCAGAGTATACAGATAGTCTGAGCTCAGAAAAAGCATGAACTGAATATGCAAGTGTTGCTCCAGTGTTCACAGACAGCATCTAGAAAATTAGATTAATATTTTGATACAAACATGTAGAAAGGGGGATGTATACTTTTGTGCAAAGCATTTTATGGGGCACTATAATTTTATGTAACTTTTTATGATAACAATGTTCTGTGACATTTCATGTGTGCAAGGGTGTGCACGGGGGATGGCAGGACCAAATAAAGATTTGTGTCATGAATGACCATACTCTTGCTGGACATTCAGAGTGAAGGTAGATATGTCATGAAAGAAAGATTTTCTTTGAGCCTTCAAGAGATTTAACTAATGTAGTCCCTAGGTATTAGCCCTGAGATGCTCTTGCTGACAGCTGAGTTGTTAGTAGACCAGGACCCAGGACCTGGGATGTCAGATCTTTTGATATCTCATGTAGTCATTCTTCATTATATCCACCCATCAAGTTCTTCCTTCTTTTCTTGGTTCTTGAAAATTTTACTGGAATTAGTTTATAAACTTTAAGTATCTCTTCTGTTGACTATTCTATCTCCAAAAATACAATGTTTCTCAACTCCAGAGTTCTTCCTATGGTTCATGTTGCATAGATTCTGCCCCCACTAATAAAGCCTTATCTGAAAGAAACCCAGCATACAAAAAAAAAAAAAAAAGAAAAGAAAGAAAAGAAAAAAAGAAAAAAAAGAAGGAAAGAAAAGGAAAGAAAGGAAAAGAAAAAAAAGAAAGAAAACAAAAAAAGTTCAAACTTCCCATGTTAAAACAGATTAAATATTTCTATTCTGCTACAATGTTTATGTAGGGAAATGAAAAGATTTAATAAATGACATTTTCTTTCTTTCATAACAAACCATTCTTTTCAAATGGTTTCACAGAATGCTCCCTGCAGTACAGTACTTGGCTGATATGGGCTTCCTCTCGGTGTTCTCCTAAGTAAAAGCAGCTTATCTTTTCTTCTCCATTTGTTACATGGCCACATTGTGAGATTTGGGCAGGGTTGTCTTTTCTGAACTCTGGATAGATAAGTTTCTCTGAGAAGGTTGTTCGAGCCAGGGAAAATGATGGCACCTCTCCCGACAGTGATGGAAGAGAGGTGCTCTTTCATCACTGTAGGGGAGGTGCAGTCTTCTCTCGATTTCTACTGGACCTATCTGCCATTTTGAAAGAAAGAGAGATGGATACAGGAAGGGGGTGAGGAAGAATGGAAGGAAGGAAGAAAGGAGAGGAAGAAAAGAGAATAAGAGCAATGAAACGAAAACAGGAAAGAAAACGTTTTCTGTATCCCAGGTTGGAGAACCAACCCCTTTCTTTTCACTTTGTGTTGGGAGATCTTGTGTACTCCTAAGACTTCAACCACCATTACTACCATGATTATTCCCAAATCTCCATTACCAGGCTGCCAACTGAGAAGAGTTTGAGATTTTACCCTGCTTGCAAGCTAACAACTTAGCCTACCACAGTTTTATGTATGCTGGCAGAACTCACAAGACTCTTGGGTCAGAAACAGGACTTTGTTACTCATAGCACAGCAAGGTGAGTAAGCTTTATGTTCATGCCAGTTCCCTTTCCCTTTTTCCATCTACGTCCCATGAGGGAACTGTGAAGAGACCCTGGTAGATGCTGAACTTGCAATGGCTTTACATTATAGCTGAGAAACCCCAAACTTAAGAAACCCCAAAATTTTATAATGGGCTGCAAGCAAACCTGTCCAACCTGAGCTCCAAAGGGAAATATTACCTTTATTATACTCTAAAGTAAAAGAACATGCCCTGGACTCCAGGGTAGATGCCATTTCTGTCTTCAGGGTTGTTCCCTGTATAAACATCCTTGGAAAGATATAAGAGGACCAGAAGCTGTCAGTATCTCTGCTTGAAAGATGCACAGAAATGTTACAGATCTGTGGAGAATAGTCTTCCTGCACGGGCCAGCTCTCTTGTCTGAATGCCAGACCCACATACACGACTTCCTACTAGACCACACCACCATGGTATCATGAAAGCCCTTCGAACTTAGATTGCCAAGAGTGAACTCCCTTATAACTCTACTGTCCCTTTAGTTTCTATTTTAGTGACTAATAACTCATCTTGAGGCTTGAGGTCATCCTAGATACCTATTCTTCCACATCTCATCCCCCATCCCACTCCTAGCTTATCAGTTACTAAGTCCACTCAGTTCAATCTCATTACATCTTTTATTCCTGTTCTCTCTTCTTCATACTTGGGATGCTGTCTTTGTTCAGGTCTTTCACATCTGGCCCCTGGCTGGTGAAATCCTGCTGGTATTCATTTCATCGTGATTGCATGCTCATAGAATAACTCTTAATGATGTTGCCTATGAAATAAAATGGAAACTTCTATGACACACAATGGAATTTGCTTTCTGGCCCCCACCTGCCTTGCTTGCCAGGTTATTTTACTACTCTAATTGCATTTATTTGTTTGACCATCTCACTTCTTCTACTCAAATATAAACCCCTCGATTTCGCTCCTTTGACTTTGATTCTTCCAAAAACACAGTAGACACAACAAAATTTACTAGATAATTATTTGTAGAGTCTACTATGTACAAAATAGTATAGATACATGCTTTCTATTTCTGGTATTTATGTATTTCACTTATGTATTTCAGACCAAACACATAATTTTAGAACAACTATTTTATTAAAACTTTAAAACCTTCAAGGGAAGAGGTCATTTATTTTTCAACACCTCTCCTTGCCAAAGGGGCAATTCTATAAATAATATTTACTAGCCAACCATTTTTACTCGCAACTGACTCTCTGTGTGTGTGTGTGTGTGTGTGTGTGTGTGTGGGTTTTGTTACTGTTGTTTATTTTAGACCAGGGTTTTTCAGCCCTGACACCATTCACATATCTTTGGCTGCATAGTGTTGTACTGTGGGGGCCGTCCCTATCCTGAATTGCTGGTTTCTACCCACTAGGTCCCAGTAGGACCCCTGCCCCCAATCTTGTTCTGACAACCAAAATTGTTTCCAGATAGTGCCAAGTGTCCCCGGGGGCTAAAATGCCCCTCAGTTTGAGAATCACTAGTTTAGAACTGCTGTCTGATATTTTTTAGCTCTCTAAAAAGAATTTAAACAGAGTGAAGGTTGTGAACGAATTTCTCTAAAACTGATATTTAAGAATTACTAGAAAAATACATTCTAGCCAGAAATAATAAAAATGAAATAATATGGTTCACAGAATATACATATTAATGAATGAGATATTTACTATGTAGAACAAAGCCAGTGAAGACTATAATGCTCCCAAAAGCTGTGGTGTTAAACCACATGAACCATATTAACCTTATGACTTTCTTAGGCCCATAGCAGAGATTTATACCTCCTCCCCTTTTATAGAATAATCTAGCTATTTATCTAGAGGGGTTTTTTTTTTTTTAATTTATAAGATTTTTCTTCTTGGTTATTAAAGTTCTTGTGACAGCTTTATTGCCATAGTCAATGTTTATTTATTGTAATGCTAATAAATGTTCATGAGTTTAGTTGATCTTTTCCAGTAGGATAGTTCAAGATTGATTTTAACAGTTAAAGTTTACAAAGGGATTGCCATCATATTGTCTAATTCTTGGTATTTTGAATAAATGTCTTTCAAATTGCTGAGCTATCATGCTTTAGAAAATGACTTGAGTGTTCTGCAGTAACAGCTTTTCATTTGGGTTATGAGTCTTAATATTCACTTATAGCATCAACTCTAGTAGTTTCAAATATGCCGTTATGAGCCATTTGGAATTTTAAAAGCATTCATAAATAAATGCTTACTAGGATATTTCCAATTGGTTGAGTATGTAATGTACATTAAAAAATTAAAATAATATCAAAATGCATACACACTTTGGTTAAGTAGAGTGTCTTTTGAGTCATTAAAATGCATTCTTCATCATATTGAGTGAGCCTTTCAGAAATGTCGCTTTTGCATTTTATAACAAATACATTAGAATTAGCAAATGCCAGAAAGAAGAGTAAAGATTTTAAATAAAAAGAAAATATCACTTTGTTATTTTTATGAAAAATGAAAATTCAAAATCTGTTGCCATTTGATTTTCAAGAGCTTTATTAATTAAGGACATTGAAGCAAAAAATACGCAAAGGAATTAAATGTTTTATTGCTTTATATTCAACATGTGTAGTGTTTGGAAAGAATCAAATTAGATTACATAGACTGAAAATTAATCGAGTAATAGATACTATTTTTTTTTTTAGTTTCTTATATAGTCAGAGACTTTATAACAGAAGAAATATCAATATCTTTTTTTCCAAAATTAAAAAAATTTTTTTAGTCTACCTCCTCTCTTCCCATAATTCAAGAATCTTGAAGTCTGTGGGAACCAGCCTGCCATTCTTCCTAGCCCAGATCTTCACGGTCCTTTTCAGGGCATGTGCGTGCTTTACTTTCAAACCAGGTGTGACCATGGAAATCTGTGTCAAGCATCTGAACCTCCCTTGGCACACATGCAGCCATCATCACTGTTTAAAGCCTTGCCTGGCCCAAGTGCGCGGGTGCAAATGGAAAACGAAACTTTACTGGTCCAGCAATCCTTGTGTCCTCCTCAGCTAAGGGTCTGGCCACTTCCATCATCCTCTCAGATATTCGCTTCCATTCCTTTTCCATCTCCCTCTCTAACAAAAGTTTCAAGATGGCTTCAGATCTTCAGCTAGATCTTTAAAGTAGCTATTAATTACCACTGTGGCAAGAAAAAAGCAAGAACCAAAGGTTTAGCTCCTCTTCATTCATTCTTCTCTCTCCTAACAGTAGGAATAAATCAATATTTTAAAATGCCTATAAATTTTATATGTTGCCTCTATCCATATTTCTTTATTCCTCATAATATTCTTGCAATACACATTTCATAGACTCGGAATGACACTGAGAATGTCTAGCTATCTTGCCCAAGGTCACAAAGCCAGAAGTGGCAGGGCTGGGACTGAAGTCCAGCTCTGTGTGACTCAAGCCCCTCAAACTCTGTGAAAGTTTCATTGAGTGGATGAGTCAATGAAGCTCAATGTGCTATTATTGAATTTAACCTTTGCTGATTACCAAACAAGAATTTTAATCCCAATGTTTGGTATCTATGACAGATAGAATATGGCCCTACAAAGATGCCCGTATCCTAATTCCCCGAACCTGTAAATATGTTAGGTGACAAGGCAAAGGGGAATTAAGGTTGCAGATGGAATTAAGGTTGCTAATCAGATGACCTTGAGATGGGGAGATTACCCTGGATTACCCAGGCAAGCCCACTGAAATTACGGGAGTCCTTAAATGTGGATAAGGCAGGCAGAAGAGTGAGTGTCAGAGTTATGGGATAGGAGAAGGACTCAGCCTGCCATTGCTCAAGGAGGCAACAAACCAAAGAGTGTAGGCAGCCTTTAGAAGCTAGAAAAGGCAAGAAAACAGATGCTCCTCCATCGTTTCGAGAAAGGAAAGCAGCTCGGCTGACACCTTTATTTTAGTCCAGTAAGATAATACATTTGTGTTGTTTTTAGCCACAAAGTTTGTGGCAATTTGTTACAGCAGCCATAGAAAACTGTTAACAGTGTCTATATCAATTTTATGTTTTTATAGCATTGTAAGCACAATGAGAAAATAATGAACCAGAAAAAAATCAAGGAAGATAGTATTCCATTATCATTAAGAAATTCTCTGCCCAATACTATATTAAAAAATATCAATTCAAAGTTTCCAAAGTTTTTTTACATTTATTCAGGCTTATAATTATTTCATCAACAATTATTTATGGAGCAAATTTATGTTATTAACTTGGTTTGAGGTGATGAGAGGAGGCAAAATAGACAAAGTTTCCATTCTTTATAGATTTATGGCCAGGTAGTCTCAAAATTTAATTCATTGGGTGTTTACATGCAAATTGGTCAAACAGAATAAGAGTTACAGAAGAAGTTCAGAACAAAGTCAACTCTGGATCAAAAGACCAGATGACTAGGGTCAGCCTCAGCTCCACAGCCTCTCTTCGAGTCCTCCCATCAGGAAATACGTGTTAATAGAAAGTGCCTTGGGGACTGCTTTTTTGAAAGAAGAGCCACCTAAGGAATTACCTTTAAGGGAGATCTTGTTAATAAAATAAATGGTGTTAAATGACACCATTTCTTGTTCTGTCACTGTAGAACCAGTGAGTTAAACGGTGATTAAAAAAAAAAAAAAGCCTCAATGATTTCCTTAAATAACATCCCCCTCCAGCCTCACCTCTGTCTCAGCTGCAAGTAACTAACTTCTAAAATGTCAAAAATCAAATTATGCGGCATGGCAGATGAACCTCCTTTATAATTTGTACACATTTTCTTTCAAATATGATGATGAGTTGGTGGGAAGTTTGCGGCCTAATGTTAACTCTTTAGGCAAAAATAATAAAGAAATAACCATTTTCATTTAGCAATACATACTACCTGAATAAAAATAAAATAGAAAGTAACAACAAAGAATATTCTGATATTTCCTAAAACTTCCTTCCTTCCTACATATTATCACCTTCTCCAAGGAAACTTTTATATAACTCTCCAGGGAGAGAGCGAGTGCCCCTTTCCTGTGAGTTTCCATGGTATAATGTGGGCGCTTGGGTGTACATACTATATATTTATCATATACAGCACAATATAATTGCCTGTAATTACCTATCTCCCCCCTCATACACACGTGAGCAGCTGAAGTTTAATGACTTTTGTTTATAACTTGACACGAAGAATAATGATTCAGCATTTCAGAGTACCTGACACATAATAGGAGTTCAGTAATCTTCACTGAATTCATAGTCAAATTAATGCATTTGTGAGTTAATGAATCATTCTTTATATCTTAAAGGTAATCTTAAGACTTTGGAATAACTAAACAACTAACTAAAAAATAAAAAATAAATAAAAAGTGTAAGATTAGTTTTTTGAGACCAAACCAATGCCCATTGCTCTTCAGATTTAGCAATGAGATGTCTGATAGACACTCGTTGTTTGGTGTTTGCTCTAAGGCAGAGGAAAGACAGAGGTTTCAAGCATAAGTTAACCCTGGGAAAAAATTCAATGACACATTAGCAGAAGTTAGTATTTCTCCAACAGTTATTACACAGTCAGTAAGTCTTGTAGAAAGGTAACCTAATCGGGTTGGTTTAGAATCTCCACTGTAGAGTTACTTGGGTAAATCTCAAGGGCTCAGTAATATTTGACTGTATCTCTCAGAACTAGTTATATCTATTTTTATTGTTTGACTACATCTCATTCATGGATTGTTATACTCATTTATGTTTAAACAATTAGATATGATCAATAGAAAGATAAAACACATATATCTTCATCAATGTTTAGTTTAGATAAGAAATGCAGAGATTAAACAGCAAAACAAATAACTAACCAAAACACATTACTACATTTCTACATAGCTGAATTGGTTTGCTTTCCCCTGCGTTTGCTTGAGCGGATGTTAAAGAAGTAAAATTTTCTGTGTCCCTCGGTTTCTGCCAAATCATAGCAGCTGATAGTCACAGTAAATCAATGCATATTCCTCCTCTTAGTCCCTTAGGTGCTGTTGAATGGTAATAAATGCAACTCTCCACTTCAGTGAGCTGGGCTGGGATCCAGGAGAAAGGAAAACCTTGAATTTAGAGTCTTGACTTATCTGCTGCTCAGCAAGACATTCCAAATTTTAAAGAAGATGCAAGTAACCAATGCATGTAAATAATGAAACTAGAGCTTGTTTTCATCGAGCATGAGACACCATACTCAATTAGAGGAATCTCTTTTGTCTTGTTAGATTTCAGGTTGTTGTGCCATTACTTGGACCTGCCTTTTATCATGTACTATGTTATCTTTGGATAAGTATTTTCTATTGCTGCTGTTGTGATTTTTTTTAACATTTTAATTCTAGATGTGATAATTTTATATAATAACTATGAACTTGGAAAATATTATATACTCTCTGGTGGTATCATTATTAATTGTATCTTCAGTAGAAAGCAGAGCCTAAAACTCATTTGAGCACGTGGGCGGGGGAATCACTGAATGGGTACAAGATTTTTTTGTTTTAAATGTTTTTTTTGCACCAACAATTTTATTAGAGTCTTCTAGATCAATCGACATTTAGTTTTCATTTATTTAAAAAATAATTTTGAACTTCCAAAATATTTTGTGATACTTAGAAGTTTAATCATTATCTTAAAATTATAGTTCTCAGTAATAGAATTAATTAAATAGTAAATGTTTTATGACAAAAATTCCTATAACTTTTCTTATAAAAGAAAAATACTATCTCTTTCTGTCGAACTAGTAAGACAACAGCTACGAAAATTAATTAAATTTTGTAATATGATAGATGTGGGGGGAGGGGAGAAAGGTGAGCACTGAATATCAGTTCATGAAAACTCTGTTCTATTTCTAGTTTTGAAACACTGTACACTGAGATTTATTTAGAAGAGAAAGAGAAGAATAGAGCCCGTTTCTTCACCTTCACAGAGGCCCAGATTGTGACTGTCTCTGATTCTCAGCAGCTAGTGAGGACAAAGTTAAAATATCATAAAGAGACCACCACCACCAATATATATAGACACACACACATATACAGCGTGACCTGGCTGCTGCTGCTCTGACAGCAAATGGAATATGCTTCTTCTTTCAATTGGGCTAGGCTTAGAAATTGCTCATAAGCAAGAGAATATAGTAGAAATGAAAGTACATGAATTTCGAAGTCAGTTCGCTTGCATGTTTTGCCTGGTTTTCTTGAAACTCTTCCCCTGAGGGAAGAGTGACTAGCCTGAAACTGCCTGGCGGAGAGACCGTGCGAAGGCATTCACTCCGGTCTACGGCTTCGCTGAGTTCCGTTTTCCTGCCATTCTCATGAAAAGATCCGATGTTGAATGAAGCCATCTGGGACCCACCTGACCAGCTGTACCTAGTACTACATGGAGTAGCAAATTATCCAGATAAATCCTGCATGGATTTCTGACCTACAAAATTACAACATAATAAAATGATTGTTGGTGTAAGCCACTAGGTTTGGGGATTGCTATAGCCAATACGGAACCATAACAAATGTTATTAATAACAGCTAACATTTACTGAGTTCTTCTTATGTCTTAGACACTTGTTTAATCCTCGGATAAGTACTAACAGTATCTATTTTTTCTAGAGAGGTCAAAATAAACTGGCTCAAGATCACAGAGCCTGGAAGAGATGAAGCTAGGATTCAAATGCAGGACCTGCATTCTGACCTGCTATGCTCTACAGAGTCTCTGCCCTCAAGGAGAAATAGACCCATAAATAATTATAATAAAACGTGGCAAGTGTCATGATATAGGCTTCACAAGACACCATGAGAATTTAGAAGAAAGAAAATATAATTCTTTTTGGAGCGGAAAGGAGATGGGGTGGGAGAGAAAAGATTCAGATTTGGAAGAGAAAGTAGGATCAGGTGTCAGATCCTACTTTCTCTCTCTTTCTTTATTTCCATACATTATCTATCTATCTATCTATCTATCTATCTATCTATCTATCATCTATCTATCTATCTATCTATCTATCTATCTATCTATCTATTATATATATAAATTTTAATGGAAGATACATTGAAGCAAGAGAGACAAACAGGATGGAAGAAAAAAATTGAGGAGGCAAGTCAGGGAAGATTAGCATGAACCATTTCATTCTATGCTAAAGCTCCCCTGCACCACCACCCCCTCCCCCCGCCATAAATTAGACAGAATTGCTGGAGAAATTTTGATCACGGAAGTCGCGAAAGAAGCTTGCATTTTTACAATATAATTCTGATTGCAGTGTGGAAGATGAATTGGATTGAATTTAGAAATAGATACTCAAAAACATATTTTATATTAAAGAATAAATGGATTAATTTAAATTATAATTTCATTTCTCTCTACTGTCACAGGCAATTTGCCTTATCATTCACTGCAAAACAATACAGTGTATACAAAAGAATATACAAAGGTAGTAATAATTGTAACTAACATTTATTGAACACTTATGTGTGTCATTTAATCCTAACAGCAAACTGCAATATAAGAATTATTATTATCTCCTTTTTATAGAGGAGAAAACTGAGGCAGAGCTTATCTAAGATTATCTAGCTGTTTGACAGCAGTGCTGAGATTCAAGCCACAGCAGTCCAATTCCATTGGATGCTACTAGTTCTGAGATCCCAAAGCAGATATCTTCACCCTAATTTAGTAAAAGTTAATATAGAGTCATGCATAGGGTGCTAGGATTATAACAGGAAGGGACACTTAGCTGAAACAAAAGGTTAGGGAATGGCTTTTTCAGGGAGATCATGCATAAGTGAATTTCAAAGGATAGATATCTTCCTCCAAGCATTTATTCAGTCAACAAATACTTGTGGTTGCCTGTGGTGTCAGGCAGTGTGCCAGGAGCATAAGGACATTATTTTACCTACTTGAAGCATGGGTGGTAGCATGAAGAGTTAATCATCAAATAATCACAAACTTAAAGAACGTTTTGAAGCAGAAGTACAAGGTCTACGCAGACTCCTCAAAAAGAAATCCTCACCTAGTCTGGGGAGGTCAAGTGTAAACCGAGTGCTGAACAGTGAGTGAATGATTCAGGTGAAATGGAAGACCGTGATGAAGGAGGAGCATGCCAGGCAGAGGGAAAGCACCACGGCAGGCAGAAAACTGAAAGAGAAGCAGTGGGGTTGAGGGAGAGGGGTTAAGAGTGAGAAGGGGATTGGAGGGATCATGAGTTCCTGCTGGACACTCTTAGCTTAAGGGGCCTGTGGAGCACCCAAAGTGAGAGTTAATGTACAGCTGGATATAGAGAGTTAGGGATGACGCCTGGAATGAAGATGTAGATATGAAAATTCCTGGAAAACAGATATTGATAAATGAAGTTGTAAAATTGCTTAAGGAGGGAGAGTAGCATTGCAAGAGAAGAGCATCCTGGACAGAAGGCTGAAGAACAATTCCCAGTTGAATGTGTTAAGTCAGAGACAAAGGAGACGGAGGGATCACCTAGAGAGTTAGCAATTAAAACTGAACAAAACAGCATTTTAGAGAGGGTTCTGAGGTGGAAGAAATGGTTCACAATGTCACTTCACTGACAGGAGAAGATGTAGAGCAAAGAACGGAAAGTGTTGAATTTAGCTGCCTATGATGACATTAGTTTCAGTGGCATGTTAAGGACAGGTCGCAGAAGGAAGGGAAGACACCTCTAAAAAATATTTGGCAGTGAAGGACATAAGACAGCAACTAGGGTGAGATACAGGTCGAGGAAGGTATTTGATAATTCATTGTTTGTTTTTTTCTTTTCTCTTTTTCCAGTGGAAGATTCTAGGCAGTGTTTGAATGTTCTAGTCAGCATTCGCCTAGCAGAGAAAGGTGAGTGATTATATGTTGTTTCATTCCCTCCACCAAGAAAAGGGAGTTGTTTCAAAGCATGAGATCAAAGAAATAGAAGAGATCACAGAGATCAAAATTTACTTGGAAGGTGAGAACATGACTGGAAAATATATTGCTGCAATAATTTTGAGAAATCTTTCCCAGAGTCTTTTTTTTTTTCTCATTACTTCAAATAAATCTGTGGTCATTTGTACAGCCATTAATTCTTTCCTGTGAGGGTTGTGGTTCTTAATGTGGTTAATACCTCAAATGTTTATTGAGAGTAGGTATCAGTTCAACACTACGTATGTTAAATGTGCCCAATGAAAGTACATTTTCAAGTCTATAGCTCCCAAATGTCTAAACTCATCTCTACATTATCAACAAGAATTTGTATTCCAAAAAAAAGATTATAGATTCTGATTTCTAAAAACACTGAGAACACAGGCTGCTAGCTACTTCCTTTATTGAAATCCAGTGCTCGATATGCCATAGCAGTGAAATAAAAATTCTCACTAAGAAGTTAACAACGAAAAAGAACCCCTAGGTAGATCATTGCCAGGCTTTCCATCACTGTGCAACAGGGAGAAGCGTCTCTAGTTGGCACCATGATAAAGACAAAGCAGCGGTGTTCGAAGCCGTGTGTGTATGGGGCCCATGACAACATGTGCAGGCAGACCATCAAGCTTCTGGGCATTTCCTCCACTTACAGTTCTCCTTCCCACCACCCCTCAACACCAGAGGGGTCACGGTGGCATCGGTACAAACACAGGGTACCCGGCTGTCCACTTCTGGGAGTCTAGATAATTAAACAAGGTAGACGCACACAATAAAATATCATGCCACAGAAACAGTGAATTAAATGCACTTTATAAACGTGGATGGACATTAACATATGCCTGAGTTCTAAAAAGTATAAGAAACAGAAAGAAACCTCTCATCTCTAGTACAATACATAATATAAATACATATGTAAATACATAAAATTTTAGAAAAGATTCAAAACAATATTCCACAAGGACAGGATATAAAAATGGACATAATCTTAAATGAAATAGAGCATCTCTGGTGAGCGGAGGGGGCAGGAGAAAAATGGGACTAGTTCTTGTTGAAGAAAGAGATAACTAATTAAAATAAAATGAGGGCTGATGATGATAGTGTGCCATGAACCTAGACTTGTGATTAAAACAAGTCTGTGTATCATCATCCAAAAAAGATAAAAGATGGTACAACCAAAAACAAATGCAAAAAAAAAAAAATGTTTAATAAATATGCAGGTAGGTTTATAGTTAATGAGATTTGCAGAAGATTGAAAACTGCCCAAATGAAATTTAGCAGGGTGTAGGTTCTCTGCTACGAAGCCATCTCGGATGAAGAAAAAATTTAGCAGCTGTTCCTCCAGGCTATTGGTTCATCAAACTCTCCCTAGCAGTTCCAAAAAGTACATAGTGAAAAGGATCACAGGGGGTACAAAATAAGATTTTAGATGAAGTGACTCTTTGGTAAAAGAACAGGTAATGTGAGAGAAGGGTTAAAGAAATCTCAGTAGACCAGTAAAACCTCAAGAAATTGATCAATTTTGTCAAGCTAGTTTTGAGATTGCTTTGACATATCTTAAAATATTTTTGAGGCAAAGACCTAAAGGCATTGCCAATTAATAGATACAGAAAATCTATATACTGAGAAATTTTATTAAATTAATGTTTTACACTTGTGTCAAATGTTAGTCTTGACCCAAATGATGCCATGACTTTAAACAGAACAAAAGAAGGTTAAAAACGTCCTTCACATGAAAGTTTTATATTCTGACAGCACAAAGGAATGAAATACTTCTCATCTGAAATAGCAGTTGTTTGGGAGTTTCTTTTATTCTTTCATTGGCACACAGTAAATTGAGTCTTTTCAATAGGAATGCAGATGGGAACTTTAAAGATAATTAAGAAACATAAAATATGTCAGTCATCTCAAACATAGTCAGAATATGAGTTTTCATCTCTCTCCTTTGAGAGCATTAGCGTAAGTCTATGCTTTCATAATTTTTTAAGTGCATTATTTAAATATATACTAAGAAAATGTCTAATTGTATAAAACAATAAAATGTTTTTATAAATATTTAATGAGCTGTACTTGAAATAATATATCACTGATACATAAGCTAAAATATTTATTAAATTTGTTATATAGTGTAGCAAAAAATATAAAAGAAGAGAAAGGACATTCTATATTAAAGGTTAGAATTGGTGGCTGACTGTGGAATACACATAGGGAGTTCGTTCTCTCTGAATGTCTTGGAGGTCACAGGTAACACAGAAGGAAGTGTGGCTATCTGTTCCCTTCTTACAATCTCAGCATCTAAATTGATTGCAGAACAGCATGTACCTAATTGATCGCAGTACCAGAAACTACACCAATCCATGAAGTTCAAAAGAGGCAACTTTTATGAAAGCTCATATGCGTAGTCTGTACGTTGTTGTAATCTCATTTGTAGCCCACTCTCAGATAGCTTTTATCATCTCCTCTGTGATCTGCATCCACATTCTACAATATTTGTCTATTATCAATAAAGATATCACTCCAAGTCCAGGGGTGTTGATCCTCGGGAGTGTATTTTCCCCTTAAAGTTTCTCGATACATTAAAGACATAGACCTCCCAGCAATCAACAATTGACAATCTCTACCTGAGCTGAGGGCCTGTCCACCTCTTACCATCAGGGCTCCTACTCAGCACCAATAGTGTTCTGCTCAGTATCCATCATCATGATGAAAGCTGAACACCAAGTCTATTACATGGGTCCTTCATAGGACTTATGGAGATAAAACAGATTTCCAGCTATACCTATATCCTAATTGCAAAGAAAACTGTGCAATGGTCGAAAATGAAAGAAAATACAGAATGTCACCAAGAAGACTGATCAAACCCATGAAGCAAGCTCAAAACATCCAAAACAGACCTGTAACTACCACTTAAATACCTTATTTTTAAGCATCTCCAAAATAGAGGAATTTTTTTATAGACCAATTTAAATATTTCAAACACAAAATAGAGTACGCCGTTAGATGATGCACGTGCCGAGTAATGTTCACCCCTCAGGGTTACAAGTCAAAGCCATTTCGTCCAATAAGACATCAAGAGGGAGACTGTATCTCCCTGCTGTACAACTCAACAGAGAGTGAGAAAGGCCACTTCTTGGGTATATAAGCTCTCTCTTCTTTTGAGGCAGGCATGCATCACTCAAGGTTTAATTTGGGCAGACACCTTAGAGTTACAACCTAATATAGCTGAAAGGGAAGCTGTGTGTTTCACTCTGATTTTGCAAATAATTAGTTATGTAAGACTGGAAAATAAAACTCTGTAGGCCTCAGTGTGCAATTTTATAAACTAAGAAGTTTATGTTAGATGATTTCTAAGGTTCCTTGTCTCTCTTATTTTTATCTGTTTCCTTATCCTAAATTAAATGACTTGTTACATTTATCTAATAAATGTATTTTCAGTATCTAAAGAATGCTAAGTATGTGCTAAATATTGAAATACAAAACCAAAAACCTAAAACATACATTTTATACACCTATTCAAATACCCATATAATATGATAGCATAGAAAAAAATATTTTAAAGCTAGGAGGAAAAAGTAATTCTTTGTGGCATATAAAGAAAATCTCAGTGAAAGTCTTAAGTTAGACTTTGAAAGACAAGTTATTTCCTGCAGATCGGGGTGGACAAAGATGCCTCTCCAACTTCCTTCAAATCCTACAATACCAAAAATGTACTAGGATCCCGACCTTGGAGTATTAAACAAGGCAATATTACCGTTACCAGCAATGATAAAAATCTCGATGTGTGCCTTCATGTTAAAAGTCATAAAACTGAAACTTTGAAGTCACTAGATACCACAAATGTAGTCAAAGATGAGGCCACTTAATGTGTAAATTCCTTTTTTAATTTGCCTTTTGTTAAGACTTGATGGTAAGTGACAGAAACCCAACTTGAGCTATGTATTATGAAATTGCAGGAGGGGGGAAAATGAAATTATTCACTTCGGTTTAAAGTTTTGTCTAATTATAGAATTCATATATAATTTATATATTATATATAAATTTATATAGCTTATTTTAATTTAAGTTACAAATTATATAATTTAGTGTACCGTAACTTTAAGGTAGGGCCCAGCTTCTCTTGGATAAAAATATTCAGTGATTCAGATTGTTCTATCCCTTGCTTCTATCTCTTAAGTGTTGTCTGGGTATGTGCTTGGAGTTGGAAAAGGGACAAAGGTTATATGGCTTTTATGTCCTTGTGAACTTGGCAGGGGAGATAAGGCTTAGTGGCTACATGCAGATGCAACTGGGACCTGCCCACCAGAGACATACTGGCCCTGCTGGCAATTTGGGACTCAGTTTCTGACTGTCCACCAGACCCTTTGTGCAGTCTTGACTGGTGGTTCTTCTGCAGCCCCTGCCTTTGCTGGGGGTCTGTCTGCCCCTGTCAAGCCAGCTGGCCCTCAAATCGGCATTTGCTACCTTTCAGATAGCTATGTGGTGTGCTTTCTCTTCTCCTTCAGAGTTTTACTAAAATGTCACTTTTCAGTGAGGCCTATATGAAATCGCACCCCTACAACACTGCCTTTTCCTCTTCCTGCTTAGCACTCATTGCCATCTCACATGTAACGTATTAAATTTATTTTTTGTTTAATGTGCATCTTTCTCACACAAGAATATAAGTTCCATGGGGGTCGGGATTTTTCTCTTTGTTTAATGCTGTATTTTCAATGTCTAGAATGTAGCCTCACATAAAATAAATAATCAAAAAAATATTTGTTGAATGAATGAATGCACAAATAGAAATAGGACTGCTTCAGAATTCCAACTCTCTCTCTCTCTCTTTCTCTTTCTCTCAATGTGCTATTTATTCTCCTAACTCATCTGGTTCCTGGCACATAGTAGATGAATGAATAAATGGGTTTACCATCAATTTGTTCCTTAGTTTTTGGTATGGCTCAGCTGATGTGGGTCTGTCAGCTAGTCCTTTGGTCCATTTGCTTTTACTCCTCAAGTATTACTTGATGAGTCTCTAGGCTTTTAATTCCATACGTGGCCTGATGTAGCATTCCTCTGTGTAATTTGGTCTTGAAGATTCTGTATCTATCTTTTACCCATCTTCAGTCCTAACCTCTCTAACTCCTTGCCTGCTCACAAGGGGAATTCCTGCCTAGACAGCTCTTCACTATCCTTACCTGGTTTCAGGCTGTTAGACTGTCAGCTGATCATCTTTATGCTTAATCTGAATGTCCTCATTCATCTCATTCGGACCTTTGGGAACAATAAACTCATTTGACCCAATCTTAAAATTCCTTTACATAGTCATACTGTATCTAAAATTGTGGGTTCTTCCTCCATTAAAAGACCAACCTATTATGGATTTAAATTCTATGAGCATACCATGAATATTGCAAGGTTCTATAAGCTTGCAACTTTAAAAATAGCAAAGATTTATTGAGCTTTTATTATGTGCCAGACACTGTGCTAAGCATTTTCTATATATTCATTTTATTTTCATATAACTTTATGAATAGATACGATTGTTTTAGCCCCATTTTATAGATTGAAAAGAAGAAAAACTAAAATTCAGAGAGGCTGAGAAATTTGCGCAAGATCACATTTAGTATGTAGTAGAATCGAAGTTTATAGTCAGTTGTGTTTGTCATCAAGGCTTATGTTCTAAAGGACCACACAAAATAACCTTTATGATTTATGGCTACTAAGTTTTTTTTGTCAAATAAGTGAATGTATAAATTCAGAAGCAAACACTCTTTTAATTTACAACACAGAACAGAGAAAAGCACCTTTGTCACTCAAACATATTATGATTTGGTGGATTCCCAAATGAATACTGATATCATAAACAAACAAATGGATTTCGATAACACAGAAATATCTTCTTTTCCCTTTTATGCCAATACTATCATTCTCTCACTCATGTTTTCATGCTATATTGCATTTATTTTCCACTGATTAGAAAAGACCACAAAATTGTTTCTCTGACATTCATTATCCACCTCTTTATATAATGACAGCCACTAAGCCACAGGGCTATATGTATTTTATTTGACGATGGTTACAATTTTAATTAGCAGCTTAAATAAATGCGATGGCAACTGACTAATAATAATGTGCTAGACCACAATAGTGCTTGTAACTCACTCTCAAGTTGTTTATTAGTCCTCATAATAGTCTAATTACCAATATGGTCAGGGACAAAATGCCAGTTTGTTGTATTTTTTTTCCGTTTTTACATGGCTCAGCATGGATAAGCTGTGAAATATATTAGAAAACAATGCTTCTAATGATTTTATTTCAAAATATGTTTCAGATTTTTTTCACGCTGAGAAATTTACCCTGTGAATTTGTAAGCTGCTGAGATGAACTGAATGCTCAGAATTCCCTTGTAATCATTTCTGAAATCTCTAGCGTGAGGAAAATCTTCAGAAGAGGAATTGCTCTATCACCCAAGCTCTTCCCACACTTTGTGTTTACATGGGGCTTAATTTCTGTGTCCTTGAAAGTGAACGTGCTATTCCTGAAACAGGAAAGGCAGAGAAGATGGTCAGTAGAAGATAAAATTAGAGGAATAGATTATGGCTGCCACTGCAGGTTACAGCTAAATTTCCTCCATACCATTTCACTCAAGCATTGTTACACAGTCTACACACTTTTGCTTTCTCTTTCTGCAAACAGGGTTTTTTATGCCTCTTTCAGAGCAGCAACTACTTTTATCAACAACCAAAGCAGCTCACTGCTGTGAAAATGACTTAGAGTGAAAACCAACCAACCAAGTAAAAATAAAATATTTGGTTCTTCAAAATTGAAGTAGGAATGAAAATACCTGGGGATATTATATTCAAAGGAATATGGCAAGAAGGCTTGAAAAGTAAGGCTGTACACCTTGCTGGCAATAGAGTTCTAGAGTTTGAAATTCCTTCAGGATGGAGGCCATTCCGGCATCCTCTGACAAACAAATATTTGAATGATAGAATCTTCCAGATGGTGTTGTGCTTTGACAGTTTGGTTGATTCATGAAGAGGGAGGAGAAGAGGGTTGAATATTTTATTTTGTGATCCTAAGTATAAATGTTTCTCGAGCCAGAGTCCAGCGATTCATTATATGATTTTAATCAACTGTGGTGGATTGAAATGATTATAAAGGAACACTTGAAACTAATATAATACTGCAAGTCAAGTGTAATTTAAAATTTTAAATAAATAGATAAATAAATAAAAGACCTGTTACTGAAAGAGGAGGCAGAACATGGAATATATCTGCTTCTGGTATGAGAACAGAAAGACCTAGAAACCCATAACATAAGGTGTCTGAAATTTGAACTTGCAAGTGTTAAATGACAAAAATAAGTTGTTTTCATGAATGCTGAGATAAAATTAGGATATTTGGAAAGCGACTACGAAGTGGAGATAACATTAGATGGCCTCGTTTATTTACCATAATCATAAAGCCCTGAAACAAGAGCCACGAGGCATGTTAAAAGCATATTTCATCCTCTGCTCACAGTGCAGTCATATGGCCGTTGTTGGCTTAACTTTGTGTCTCAATAGTTACTGACACTGAAAAATGTAAGTGAATATTCATTGTATTAATGAGATTTTGAGTACTATCTACCTCATCATAGTAATTACATGATATCACAAACTAGGTCACATCCTTATTATTATTTACAGATCTAAAAGTTTGGTCTTAAACAAGGAGAAAAAACTCTCTTAAACACCTTCTCCAAGGCTGGGAGATAATACAAAATATGTTATCAGAGAGAGACAATTCCTCAAAGACTCCATTTTTAATTTTTTTTCTATTGTATGATTATCTTTTTTGGTTCCTTCCATAGATTGCCTCATACAGGTAAACCCTAATACAAAATCGATTGTCCTCGAGGTCCTCTTGCAGTCATTTTTGTCCTATGGCCGCATATCAGGTACCAAGGGATGTGTTAATTTGCTCTAGAAAAAAATATTTTTAAAAACTCTACCACAAAGCATTTCTGGGATGCTAGAGGTCCCCTCACAAGTTTATTTCTCAGAACATCAAGGAAAGGATATCTCTGAACCTTCCTGAGGTGGGCAAACAGGTCTTTGATGAACAAAACCATTTGAGAATTCCGATCACCCTTGGCCTTTGGATGCCTTCCTCTACAGTATTCCAAGAAAGGTATATCATTTTGGCCTATTTGCTATAGGTTATTTTGGATCCATATTTCAACCAACCTACCATAAAAAAGTTAAGGTCATTTCAAGCTTCTCCACTTAAAACATTAAATGTAGAATCTCTCCTTAGTAGTCCTACAGCAGTATTTTAGGCCTGACACAACTTTATATTCCTTTTACCTTGATCCCGGACCATAAGCTCTATTCCTACATATATTCTTCATGTTTGTGTCAAATTCAATTAGCAGATCATGCAATTGTCTAGGTGAATATTGTACCTTATCACAGATTATGATTCATACCTTATGTTTTGGGACCTGTTGGGACTTGAGTCTGGCCATAGATCTGGAAGAGTGACATGGATAGGTCTGGAAGATGGTCAGCCATGCCTTGCAAGGGAGCCATATGAAGGGAGATCACTACGTGTTCTTCAGGAAAAGGAAGACTAACCTATCCAGGCAGAGGAGAAAGAGCTGCTGTCGCCGACAAAGAAGGCTCAGAAGATTTTAGGAGATTGGGTCATCAGAATCTGCCCTAGTGTGTCCCATTCCAATTTTCAAGATCTCATTCCTTCCCAATCAATGTCATAACTTTAAGAGACTCTTCAAAGTCGGAATTCAGTTTGCATTATAGTTTGGCTACCTACAGGATTAGACTTTGGGTTTGTTTTCAGAAATCTTGGTCCCATTGTTATAGGAAATAATAGTTGTCCTTGGAGTGGTCATACAAGCTCTCAAGTCTTTTAAGCAGACCTTGAAAGGGGAATTTAAAGCACCCTGAGCTCATTATCCTCTTGCCTCAAGTTTTTTAGCACAATTAGGAGCAAACTACCAACCCCGTAATACTCTGTATTTTCACTATAATATTTTAAGACTGCAAATACTTGGCCACCCAGAACCTTGCCTTCTCAAGGCGCTTGACTACAGTTATCTGAAGGTCATATATTGAGTCACTGTGTTGCCCCTGTTATCTACACATGCCATAGGTTACTGGTGCCCCCTTTATCACAGGATACATGATCATGAATGTCTTTAAATTTAATCATATCAGAAGGAGAGATTTGTGACCGGGAATTGATTGCATGCAATTGTGGGAGCTGGCCTTGGTTAAGCCGTCTGTGTGAGGCTTTAACCTTCACACATGAGGTGGAACCTTAAGTCCATAGGCTGAGTGATGTTAGGAAGAAAGGTTGGGTGCAAAGTGGGGAAGAGAAGAATAAGCTGGAACCCATAAGCATGAGGCAAACTTTTGAGGATAACATTCGTGTCTGGTTCCTGTTCCTGTGACTAGTCGTGTGAGTGTCCTGCAGAAGCCAGAACCCTTCAGCAAGAAGCTTGACACACACACTCACTCCAGGAGTCAGAGAGGCAGAAGGAAGATCCAGGAACGATGAGCGGTTGCAGGCCCATTTGCTGCCTCATGCCAAGATGGTGTTACAGTGAACTACAAAATAGCTCCCACTTCATTGATGTCCTTCAAATCTTGCAAAAGAATCTCTCTTGGGCTCATTGTAACTGGGAATGTATAGGAAAAACAATTCTTGGAAATGTGGTTCCGCTTAAGCAATTTGACACAGTATAAAGTGCCATATACCCTGAGGAAAAGTGTTTCATCAGAAATTTTCTGAAGAGATTTTTGACAGTTGATAGGAAATAAAGGATATAAAGCAGTGCTGAGTGACTAAGAGGATATAACACTAAATAGTGAATATCCTTAATGAAGAAAGTAAACAGCATAAGAGACTCCTCTGTACCATAATAGAAATTTATCTACCTTATTATACTATATTGGCTTCTAATTTCCTTTATTGATATCTTACCCAGAATGATGCTGTTTGTTTATTTCCCATGGATTCTGGTAAAGATTTCTTTTTCTCATGGGAAGTAGATGTAGGTGGGCTATGTGATTCCCGTGGTTAAAAATTCAGACTTTGCCTCTGTCTCTTTCATTCCTTTGAGATATTCCTGCATAACTATTTCTTCATTTGCAAAAAACAATAATAGGCTTATATATTATAGAAATGTTGAGTTTATTAAATACATAATGGCTGTAAAGTATTATATCAATACTTAAAAGTTGAATCAATCATTAAGTATAACTAAACAATAATTGAAAAGTAAATTAACAATAATTATGTGTAGATTATTATCTTCCTACTGTATTATTTATGGTTTTCATTTGCATGGTAGATTATAAAATTGAGATGTTTTTATGCTACTAATATCTCTACTAATGACATTAGGATATACAATTTGTTTAAAAAGATTAATTTTCTAAATCTTTTGCATTTTTGATAGACAAAATAACCATGATAGATACTGTCACAGTTATGAACTTCCTACTTAGAAACTACCAGTCGAATGTTGCATTTTTTCCTCTTTACTCGCCTGAAATTTTTTTTCTCCCTAACTCAATTGAAATAATAACCATGATTTAGTAAATAATTTTTATGTGGCAAGTATATAGCTTATTGTTTAACCCTCCAAAATGTGAAAGTAGAGAGTTCTACTATGTACCTATTGCTTTAGTATGACAGTATTTTCAAACACCATCCCACCTATGGAAAGGTGAAGACTAAGGTACAGAAAAATAGAGAGGTAGTTAACTGCCATAAAATCAGGAACACCATAGGGAACCGGGGAGGCACATAGTAGGGACACGAACCAGCCTTGATGAATCAGAAAAGGTGTCCGGAGGAAGCAAGACCTGAAGGATATTTTGGAATCAGGAAAAGATATGATAGAAGATAAGAGAGAAAATAGTATGTGCGAAGCCTGCAGGTCAAGAACAAAAAGGACTTTGCAAGAAGCCACAGATAATCAAACTGGCTTTGAGTTTGGATTATGAGGGTCTAAGTGGTACTGTGTGAGAATGAAAGGTAAGCAGAGTTCTACTGAGGGGCAGGACCAAGCGGGAACAACTACACTCCATCCTGGAAACAGGAAGGAGCCACCAAAGAATAGTGAACATGGCAGCAGCTGATTAAGTTATTATTTTAGGAAAATTACTCTGGATGATTTTATAGAATGACATGGAAGAAAAGACTGGTTGCAGATGGGATGGACCACCAGGTGAAAGGTGATTGTGGCCTAAACCAAGGTGTTGGCAATAACCTTAAAAAGAAGTAGATGGATCAAGAGACATTGACGTGGTAGATTTTCAGGTCCTCAACATTCTTCCTGAGCAACCAATTAGATGGCAGTGCATCACTTGGGAACTTGTTCATCAAGCAAGGTCTCAAGCCACATCCCAGACCTAAACACCAATTCTAGGAACAGAACCCAATACTCTGTTTTATTAAGTTCTCCTAGGTTCCAGTTCTGATGTATGCTGAAGTTTGAGAGCCACCGACCTATGCTAATGAGAATTGCCTTGGCAAAAGTCCCACTCCTTTCGACCCCTTCATCCTAACTTGGAACAACTCTGAAGGGCTATCCTCACGAAGCCTTTACTGAGACTGAATTGCCTGACAGTTCAACTTCTCCCTCTGCCCAGTTATGTTAGCTCTTCTTTGCCATGGTTGTTTATCCTGGATGCTAATCTTCCCTTCACGTTTTGCCTCCCTAGGAACTCAACCAGTAAGAACTAGTAAGAACTCCGGAGAGCACAAACTCTAAGATGGGACAGTGGAGCTAGACCATTGCCTGTCCCCTGGCAATGAAGACCCTATTAATATTGATAGCTGGAGCTCCTGGAAAAGGTAGCAGTAAAATTTTTAAAATGTGCACGGGTGGTGAACGGTGCTGGTGTAAGAGTAAATATAAATAAAGGCACTAGTGGGTGCACTGTGTCAAGTGCTTGAGAAATATTAATAATTATAATTATAAGGATAATGGAACTTTTTGGTTATTGATGGGGACAACTGATGCTTTGGAAAAAGTAATAAAAGGCTGAGCAATTAAGGGGCAGTTATGGAAGCCTGCAGTCCTCCTTCCCAGCATAAACAAGAGATTCATTTCTCGAAGTTGGACGGCAAAAGGATGCTGAGAACCAGGCTCCAAATTTAATTTTAAAAGTATTAGAGCTCTAAAGAAGGCTGAATTCTTAACCTCAGTGAGTCTGCTGTGTCAAGGTAAGGATTTTAACTGAGAAAGAATGGGATCCTGAGGCGCAGGGTACACCTGAAAGCCTTAAACCCCCCATTTCCAGTGAGCCCTGAGGTTCTGCAGATGTTGCCCAGTTTTCTCTACTGAGGAATGCACGCTGCTTGATGGCGATGCAGAAGCCCGTGCAGTACGAGGCAGCTTGTGCTCTCTCCTGATCTAGCCCTGTCTGGGGAACAGTGATCAGAGTTAAGATCGTGTATAATCAAACATAAACTGGCTGGGAAGTGCTAGATCTAAGGGTTAAGGAAGGAAAAGGGCTATCAAAGGCGAGGCAAGACCTGGCCAAGCAGGAGGAGCTAGGAGAGTAGGTTTGGAAGAGGTATTATCTTCTTGGTACTCTATTTACCATGGCGATAAGGAGAGTACTGGTGAGAAGGCCGTTGGCATCATGAGAAGCTCAGCCAGGGCTGTGCTTTACAGGCTAGGGCCGGGGACATTACAGAGCGGGGCTCCCAAATAGCGATGCAAAGATGGGTTCTTAAAATAGCGAATGCAAAGTGGCAGGTTTCCTAGGCTGCGTGTTACTGGTCAACCTCACTCTGAGAGGGCTTTTGTAAGCCAGTGTGTACCACTATGTACATTCAGTTAAAATATCGAAATAACAGAATCCAATGTTGGTCACATTTGGTGGGGGCCTGTCCCATATCTGTTGTCTAATATTTTGATGTTTTGAAGGCTCTTAGTCTAATAAGCCTATTATGAAGATCTGATGGAAATGCTTAAGTATTCCTTTCATCACATATCTTACGTATGCTTATGTCTATCAACTCTATTTTAAAAATCACATAATTTCTTTTCTTATTATGGTATATTTACAATATCTGTTTGAAGAAAAGTATACCAGGATGCTGTGGGGGGCCAGAGTGTTCTGGAAAAGTGTGGGCAAAGGACAGAATGAAAAAAAAAATAGATAACATGTTCCCTGGTTACAGTCTATGTTGAGAATATCTAATGCATAAGCAATGTTTAATTATCCACCTTACTTGCATTAATTCACAATTCATAAACAATTCTGTTTTTGTAAAACCTTACAGTTTTATAGTAGAGCATCCCTTTGAATCTAAGATATATTAAGCTTTCAATAAAACATATATTCAAATTCCTTCATTTGCTGACCTGTTATTGAAAATCATCGTCGGCAATAAAAACACTTTTTAATAATGCTCCCAAGTCAAACAGACCCCAGCCAAATATTCCCCAAAGTGTGAAACAACAAAGCCAGTAGATGAAAATGAATCAGTGATACTGTCTGGAATTTTAGCTTAATTTCTTGCAGTTGCTCAAATATTAATAACTTGCGATCTGATCTTTTTAAACATGCAGAATCTGCTTAAGCCTTTAAAAAATAAAAAGCTAAACAGAGACTTAGCACCACGTTGTAGAGAGCAATCCCAACTTGGTAGAAAAAGGAACTAGACAATCGTAAGCTATTTTAAGATTGTTATTTCTCCGTGTTCCTAGAGACTGTGTCCTAAGTGGGGTCTCGATAAGGAGATTGACTGCATGCTGTAAATGCAGGTCTTCGCGTGCTGTTTTTCACCTAGTCAGTCAGTAACAGAAAATGTTGAATGATCAGATCAGTATGTGGCTCTCTTACCATAGGTCTGAACAGACAGAAGCAAATGCAAATCAACCAAAAGCAGGTCCTGTTTTTTTTTGTCAGAGTTATGGGAGAATTTCCAAGGGCTGAGAAACAGATATTGAATTTTTAATTAGGAAATGACTATATATAGCTTTTCAAAGTATGAAATAGGAAGCAAAGAAAGTCTTCAAAATTTTGACGGGTTTCTGAGAGTTAAGCTACTATCCTAATATTAAAAGTATAAATAGAAGGAGATATATGAATATGATTTTTCTTATAGTTTTTTTCCTGGTTGGAACCTGCTATGTAACTTATTTCTTTTATCTGAATTATAATAAATTTGAGAGGGAAGAAATTAATATATACCAGTTATGGAAAATATCATTCGGTACATTGTACATGCTAAATAAATATTAGCTATTATATTGTCAAAATTTTTTTTTTTTTTGTCAAATGAAAAGCCATTATACTTTCAGTAGCATAGTTTTCCTACCTCATAGACAAAATAAGCGTTCAGAGCCTTGGGATTTAACTAAATTTTATGACAATGACTCTCCGGGAAATGCATTCTCTGTCCCAAGCAACATATTTATAACAGTTGGGGTGTATATGCACGTTTTAGTTGGGAACAATCTCAGTCAGCCTGTGAGTAACGAGTGCCCAGGATGAGTTGATTAATGTCTAATATTTTCTATATTAGACCTTACCCTTAGAGGCAGTTCTGATGACAAGATGCCTGCCTTTCTTATCTTTCTTAACTTATTAGAAGAACAAGAGAGAAAATGTTGAGAGATCAGTCTGGCGAAGTAGGCAGATGGTAGATCATACCTTTCCCTACAGGTCATAATAAACACTTTGTTTTCATCCCAAAAGCAATGGAAAACCATTAAGGGTGTGAAGCGGAACATGACACATGATCAGTTACGTTTATAAGAAGATCACCCTGGCTGCCATGTGAGAATGAATTGGTGGGTGGCTAGGAGATCGGGCAGATGGGAATGCCAGGAGACCAGTAGGTGCCATTGCAGAGGTCTGGTACAAATCGTTGTGTGAACCTGTCGTGCTTGCAGTAAACGTGGAGAGCAGATTTTCTTTCTGAGGATCGTACTCAAATCCAAGCTATTACGCTAACGCCTCTGACTCTCCTTCCATATTTGTAAGGTAGGGAAATTATGGCAGCTGTGGAGGATTCAAGGAGACTTTGACACAGAGAGGCAGCAAGACCCGCAGAAAGCCATGATGCCAAGATTAAACTCAAACTTCCTGACCCTTACAGCATCTCGCTGTGCGGGCTGCCTTAAGAATTAAGTGAGGAGATGCTTATAAAATGCTCAGAGACAAGCTTGGCCTAGTTAGTGTAAGCTCCCACTAAATGTTACCTATTACTGTGGTTGTTAAAAAATGCCTTGTAAATTTTAAAGGCCCACGACAACTGGGTTATAATGTGATCTGTCGAACAAGTCGTATGCCTGAGTGTCAGTCACACTTATAACAGGATAGTTTTAAAGTTCAGTTTGCAATTATTTGACAGTGGGTTTAAAGGAAAAGGGCAAAGAGGCAGTAGCAGCCTGTATGGCAGGGATTTTCCTCTGCAGACTGTTGTGTGTGCGCCTCCTTACCGGTTGCTATGGCGGTTTTGACAGGAGATGTCAAAACAGATGAAATTGGGTCTCAAAGCCCCTACCTGAACAAACAAGATGTGAATGGCAGCCGCCCCCTTCGTGACAGGGAGCTACCCTTGTAAAGAGTCCTCCATCCTCACTTATCTGCTGAGAAGGAAACAGAATCCCAAATACGTTAACTCACTACTTTGCCGTATTCTTGTTAAAGAGTTAGCCTAAATGCAGCAGCTCTTATGCAGCCGAGAACTGAGCCCTATTAAGATTTGGGGGTGCTGTGGGACGTGGACCTGATTCAGGCCATGCTTTAAGGCCCAAGTGTACCTTTCTTGACTTGACTTGAAAAATATAAGCAAAGCAAATGAAACTGGGAGCCCAGCACCACTGTGAGATCTCACGGAGATCACTGACGTCACCTGTTTTGCTCTCCACATCAGCCCCGAGACTGCAGGGCCTTCCACGCGGGAGGCGGGGACGGCAGGTTAGGAGAAGAGCAGTTGGTGCCTTTTCTGTCCTTTGCTTTTTGTTCACACACTCTTTAAATGAGACTTCCTTTTTTAAGCACCAGGTGTGAAAGAGTGCTTATTTAGGTCAAAACTTGGGGGTGCACTAGGGAGGATTGAAGTAGGCTGCCGGTAAATCGAGTTACCCCAGAAGCCATTCTGCAGTAGTTACATGCCCTGAACAGGTTCGAGGAGATGATTAACTGCAACATTTGGAAGGGGTCTAAGGAGCCCCGCAATTACATTTCCAGAGGAGCGTTGAGTCATTTGTCCTTGCCCCGAGTTCACGATGCACATGACACCCGTGGAAAAGTCATGTGCAAGAAAATTGTGCGTTGTGCCATGGAGGTTCCGGTGGCGATAAAACCTGGAATGCAGAATCAAAACGGTGAATTTTCCACCTGCAAAAAAAAAAAAAAAAAGTCCATAAAGTGAGTCAGCTAGAATATATCATACAGAGCACTGTTAAGAAACTGCCGCGAAGGGGCCAGGCTGCATTTTCACAGAGCATCTTCCTCCGAAGCTGTACCCTCTGCACCTTTGTCACTTTACCCCAGTGCCCGTTCCACCATGGACCTGCCTCTCCAGCTCATCGAATAATTGAGAAAATATGCTCTGCCTCTCTTTTAAGTACCTTTAATTCCCAGCAGCTTGCAATATTACCATACTATGAGCTAAAGCAAAATGTAAATTCTCGTGTGTTGCACAAAAGCCTAGGCTGAATGATAATATAAGGAAAGACAAGAGTAGCCTCCTCCTATTATTCCAATAAATACACAAAGAGCGATGAATAGAAATAATAAATCCCAACCAAATGCAACATTTCGTGTTGACTCAAAAGGAGGCTTCCCGATTATGTTGAAGGCAGATGTATCCATTAAATATAAAACTGAATTTGCCACTCGAAAGGTATTCTGGTCGAGAGCTTCAGCGGAGCCCTGCAAAATCTCCCCAGAAATGGCTGTGCTATTCCAGAGAAAAAGAAATAAAGCATTATGATGCTAAAGAAGGTAAGGAGTTTTTTTTTTTTAATTATTATTTTGGTCAATTGATGTGAGATCCACATCTTCAAACAAAATGTGTGTGGTGACAAATGAAGGAAGCTAAGTGTTAGATATTGCTGTGTTGACTTCCTAGCCAACCCAGGAAGACTAAAGTGGAGTTAAGCTGATAATAGAGTTAAGCTTTTCAACATTATCTTTTGTGCTCCTGGCCCCTTCAGCTGTAGCATGCCTATAACAGCATCTTTTGTGGGGCTCAATGGGACTTGTTGAATTCTCTTCTTCTTTCAGCATGACATGGATTCTGAACTGTTTCATTTGTGTTCTGTCATATAATCAGAATTTTAAGAAAATAAAATGAGTACTTAGATTTTAAGTAGCGGTCTCCCGAAAAGTGATAAGTACCTAATTACTCCTTAGGTACCCCCAATTATATGCACCTACTCTTGCCATGTCTTCTGTATTTACAGGTGTCTACTGTACTGAGTCAGACGTGGCATGTTCATTAACGGGAGACTTCTCAAGTCTTTAAAAGCTTAGTAAATTTCTATTTCTGCACTTAGAGTGAAGAGGGTGGAATTGCAGTATAGGATTTGAGAGTATAAGGACCTTAGAGGGCTTTCATCCCATAACATTTTGCAGAAGAAAGAAAGGCTCAGTTAGGTCACAGAGGCAGGAAAAGAGGCGAGGCGTTGAGGCCGGATGGTAGTGGCTTCAGTTCATGACTCCATGATTTACAAGCAGGTCACTTAGAGCAGGGAGCCTTGGTTTTTTCACCTGGAAAGGTGTAAGAATATCTACTCCATAGACCTCTTGTAAGGACAAAATTAAATAATGACACCGAGTATCCAAGGCACGACAAGCTGCATGATAAGCTCTCAATATATAGTCTTTGCCCCTCTTCCCGGCCCTAGTCACTGGCAGAATAGAAATGCTAACACAGGCCTCTGGACTCTCACTTCCACGATGTCCCATCCTCGCACAGCTGGGCCGAGCTGTGGTTGACTTCCTCAAAGACACCCTCGTCACAGAAGTCCAAGGAGCCAAGGAAATGTGTCTCAAATCCTCCGGGAGGTAACAAGGCGGGGAAGCAGAGGGGAGAGGAGCAGGCACTTCTGTAGCACAGAGTCGCTCCCTCTTCATTCCTCATGGGGTTTATACTGATTCAGCTCCAACCACCTTCAAAAGGAGGTGAGTGCTCCAACTACTGACAGGTCTACTGTGCAGGGCCAACCATGTGCCCAGCACCAGCCATAGCTAAATATCCTGGATAAGTCCCAAGAAACAGGGGTGGAAATGTTCATGCTCATATACGGTCATCATGTCAGACACCAGTAGGAGAAAGGGGTTAACACTCATGGACACCTACCAGGAGTGAAACGCTGTTTTCAGCCCGGCTGTGAAGTAGGTGTTATTACCCTCATTTACACACTTGGGCTCAGAGAAGTCAAGGAAGTAGCTGAGTGGAAATAGGACAGTGAGTGTCAACACCAGGATTCACAGCGAGGCATGCCTGACTTCCAAGCTCAGGCTGGTTTTACCACACTCACAGCCTCCCAGAATGGCTCACGTTAACACGTACTGGCCGAGCCTGCTCGAATGAAGCTTCATGTGTGAGACATTGGGATGTTAGGAATCCGATCATAAGTCAGTGGGAATAGAAGCTGTCTCTAACGATGTGCTGTTCGGACCGTATTCCAGAACCCATCACGCAGGCACAGTACTAGCCAGAAGATATTTTTAACTAGGGAAGGACAAAATAGCAAGTCAGTGGGTAAGAGCATGGTGGGGAGCAGTTAGTAATTATGTTTTATAGGAGAGCATGTTTTCCAATCAGTATTTTAAAATCCACCGGTCAGAGAGTCCAGAATATGTTCACTGTGAAAAGATACAACTTTATTTTCTGCTTCTTTATATATAAAGTTACTAAATAAGTAACTTTAAAAAGTGAGAAACTCAGGACAGAAAAAAGAACAAGAAAAAGAAAAAGAACAAATTAAAGTACCACATCGATTAGAAGATCGAAACGATAGACTCAATCTAAAAATTTTAAACAAATTGCTATTTCTTTTAAAATAATTTTACTACAATAATTGAAATGTGATTAGTGTAGTTCAGGTGAGCAATGATTGTTATGCTCGGCTGTGAACTATGCAGGTTCTATGCTGATGTCGTGGAAGCTGTGTTTGTTGAGGTACAGTTTGGCCAGCGTAACAAGATCCAGAATCATCTCCTATAGCCACCTGAGCATAGTAGTCCAGGGTTCAGATGTACGGTGGTCTGTAATCTCAGTAGGTTAGGACTATTCTCTTTTGCTCCGCAGCCCTCAGCACCTGGCTTCCATGTTGGTTCATGATGGTTATTCCAGGTCTGACCTTCACACCTGCCTTACAAAAGGGAGGAGAAAAGGGGGAGTGGGATGATGCCTTCTCTTTAAGGGTATCTTCTGGGAGTTTTAGATGCTATCGGAGTGAGGCTGGACATGTCCTCAGCTACAATTCTATTATAAGGACAAAGAAGAAGATCAGGTAATGTGGCAACTCCTATATAGGCTCAATCTGCTTTCTGTGGTACAGATCCTAATGGGGCAATTTAAAAATTACTGTCAGAAGCTATTTCAAGTTGTATAAATTTCACGAATTTTATGGGACATATTCATTTACTACGGAGCAGGACATACTCCATCCAGATGTGAACATGAAAATGTGCTAAGGCAAGGCAGACCTCGAGCAAATAGATGACTCTTTTGGGTCCTTGTAAATGAGCTGTGACATGAGCCTCTTGCTTTGTGTCTCTGGTACCTGTTACAGTCAGTAAGTTGTAAGACCAGCAAAGACCTCCCGATCAATAAAACCGTCAGTTATTTCTGTAAATTATTACATGATGTCTTTTAAGAAGAAAAATATTCATCACAATTATCTACTTTGATATGATAATTTGTAAGTAACTGCAATAATTATTTTGCATTAGTAAATATTGATGGTTTACATAGTGTCTTATCACACTTTATCAATGCTCCATTATAAATGTAAATATTACACTTACATATGTTTCAAGTGTCTTCAAACAATCCAAAGTGACAAATCTTATATAATGTGTTCTTTAATTGCATTTCCTGATATATTTATGTTAAAGAACATTGTTTTTAGCATAGACCATTTAACTTAATCCTTTAATGAACCGAAGGAATTGTGTATTATCCCCATTTTATCCATTAGAAAAACAGAGGATCAAAGAAGATGAAGTCACATAGGTCTTATGTAGAAAAGTCAGATCACATCAAAGTAGCCTGTCTCCAAAGACTATGCTGTCCCTTAAAAAAAAAAAAAAAAAAAACAATCTAGACACATTAATGGCTGTCCCGGAATATGTTAAGCCATTAAAAATCTTGTAACCAGTGGTAGAAAATGAAAATGAGATGCAGCTCTAAGCCTGGCTGTTGCCTCCTCCTTTCCCTCTCCTGACTCATTTCATCACTCAGGATAAAAATCTCCTCCCCTCCCCATCTTCCGTCATAGTGTGATGACAAATTAATTTAATCAGAGAGCTCTGGAAAAGTATAAAATTTGTTGCAGGGGATTTCCCATTTTCTTGTATACATTATTAATCTATGAAAAAAAATAGGAGTTCAAGTCGTGAACTAAACTGGTATCTGAAAAAGAATGTATTGAATTTAGAACCGTATCCGCGGATGTTCTACGGAATGTGATTACCCTTTTATTTTCAATTTCAGATCAATAAGGTCTTTGGGTGTTTATGCTATTCAATAATTATATTTTTGGACAGCAGACTAGACGATGAGAAAATGTTTCATGTAAGTGTGCCCAGGATAGCTACAGAAAAACCTTTGATTTCTGCTTCTAAATTCTGTAAAAACCGAATGATTCTGAAATGACAAGTGTTCAAGTTAATTATAAATTTTGCTTTTGTATTAAGATTATATTTTTTTAAAGCTTGCCTATCAGAACTATTAGGGTAATATAATCAATTTTCAGCAAATACCCTTACTGAAAGGTATTTCAAAAGGCATAACAAAGCCAATCATTTTTATTTATGGCTTGAAATTATTAGGCCGTGTAGTTTCATGTTGGAAAACACTTGGCGGTTGCAGCTCTTTACTGGTTTGCGCTGGTGCCGCCAGTCACAAGTCATGGTTAGTTGTCACAGGTATGAAGATCTCCCCGTGATGCATTATTTCATATAACACATGTTTGTAAAGACCAGCCACGGGGCCGGTTTTCCCCCCAAGGCCTCACAGAAGCTGCGCGCTACTTATTATGTGTTTCCCTGTGTCCAACTGAAATCAGGTTCATCAGAATTTCCCAATTGTTCCTTCAATACTACCTTACCTATCCAAGTGGTCGTTGCTGTCCTTATGTCACACACAAAAAAACTCATTACTGTCAGTGAGTAGAGATTTTCACTGATTTTCACATAAATCTAAAATAAGGCATACAATTAAGAGATGAGCGTGGGCAAACATAAATCGTGATAAGTCCGTAACAGGTGCCACATCACATGCAGGCTATAATACCATTGGAAACTTTTTTGCTATCTTAAAACAACCTTTAAGAGCATTATCAGTGTGTGTGTGGTGGTAGGGGGGGCGGTCTTAAAACGTGAAATTTATCATAACGCTGCCTTGCAGTAGCTCTACAGCTACTGATATTATTTTTTGATTATTCTGAAGTGTTAACATGTTGTTTCTTTCTGGCCAATGCAAGAATGATACTCAGTATTTCACACGACCCCATGTTTGACAAGCTTGATAAAACTGGACTAGTGGACAGTTAAACCTTCCGGTTTGACCTTATTTGTGATGTCGTGGCTGCTAGGCTCTGTGACTCTCAGGCTCAGAGGCTTGCCAGCACCAGACAAAATATTCCAATCTTTTATTCCTTAGCATTCTTATAAAGATTGCAACAAAACTGGAAATCCCATTCAAGTTTCCCTGGTTCAGTGTCTTACTGTGGAACAAGGGACAGAGATGCGTAAACATGTGGTTATGTGACATCCTAAGTGAGAAAATGAGATTCTTTTTTGCTAAAACAAATATTTTATGTGTATCCCATGCCTTTCCCAGAGGTACTCAACATAATCAATGGAAGTCTTAAATTAAACTGCCTTTCCTCTGAAACATTTTTTTCCTGTGTATTCATATCTTTGGCAAGGATGCTGTAAAAAGTGTTATTTCATCACATCGTATTTTTTTTCAAGGACCCCCCAGGAAAAATGCATGCCTGGTCTTATTTCAAAGAACAGTTAAACTTTTTTTTATATACCTAGCTTTTTAAAATCTCATAGACATTATCAATTAAATTATAAGATTTTCCTCTTTTTTTTCTTGTCCACTAGTAAGCTGAGAGAAAAACTTGTGATACATAATATTATTCTTATTGTATTTAGTTTCTGCTCCTTTTTAAAGGGGGTCATATTTTATGTACTCTTGTAAGTAGCCTGAAATATTTTCTGAGACATGGGAATAGCACAAATTTAAAAAATGAGCAATGGAGTTTTTAAAAAAATTTCTCAGAAAATGACAAAAATGAAATCTCTATACAAAAATCAATAATATTAATACAAAATAATAATAATGCTAGCCATGTCAAGTGTGACAACAACTGTTTTCTATGCTTAAAGAACTATAATATTTTTCCCCTAAAGGCTCAAAATTGCTTTATAGAGGGCTACGTGATACATAAATAGTACAAGCCTCAAAAAGTTGCATAAACATGAATTAATGTGATTTGCTATTTCTGTCAGACTTTAAAACCATATTCTAAATCTCTAGCCATGCTGGCCTCTTCTAACGTGCCAAGGGGACTAAAGGCCTTTGCATTAGTTATTTGTTCTTTCTGGAACATTCTTCCCACAAATATCTTTCCTCCTTAACTCTGCTCGATGTCATTCTCTCTGTGGGGTCTATACTGACCACTCTGTTCTACACTGCCACTAGCTGTCAATATTCTGTTTTTATTTTTCCTCGTTTCCATATATTTTCCTCTTTCAAACATAGCAGATAATTAGGTTTGTTGTTTAGATCCTTTGTTCTCCAACTAAAATGTAAGGTTCATGAGTTCTATCTTTTCACTTTCAATACTAAATCTCAAGCTCCCAGAATAATGTTCACATTATGCATCCAATAACTATTTGGTTAAATGAAGAAAAGGTATGTACATTTTGAACATTTGAAGAAAAATGAAAATGTAAGAACTTTATAGAACTTTTTGTTCTCATCTAATTTAAAATAATTATTTAGTTTACAATAATTTTTTTATACATAAATTCCATCAAAGATCTCGCCATTGTCTCCTGTATCCAATTTTTTTTTCTTTTTTAGTTCAACACCTCTTATTTTAGTATAAGTTATCATCTACCTGGTTTCATACAATAGCCTCCTGATCAGGACTCCCCTACTCAGAACTCTGATTTTTTCCATATCATCTCCTGGGTAAATTTCAAACTCTTCACTAGGGAATTCAAGGAGCATTGACGTTTGGGTTCATCTAATTTTCCAAACATATGCCCACAATTCCCTAACATGATCCCTTAATTCCAACCGCTCTGCCTGCCTACCATCTCCTGAAACTGATGTGTGACCTCTGGCTCGGCTCCCTGCATTTGAACTTGCTAGGTCTCCTCCATCGTTTACTTATCCAAACCCCAAAATATCTTCCTTCCTCCTTCTACCTCTGTCAGAGAAACACCTCCTGATCTTTGAAGATCAAACACATTACTTTTAGTCAGTTTTTAAAATTTGTATTTCAGTTTTTAACTTTACACTATATGGTATTGTCGTAAAATACTCAAGTAAAATTTAAGTGACTTAAGCATAGTTACAGCTTCTACTCCTTCTATACTTTTTTCTCAGAATATTTGAAAGTGTTAGAAGCATAATAGATGGTAAAAAAAAACTTGTTTATTAAATAAATGAATACATAAATGTAAGAATTTACACTGACATATTAATAATGGAAGGTTCAATATCATAACATGGGGAGTAGATAATAGTTAATATTTACAAAATGTTTTTTAACCAAATATGTTTATTCTTCACAGCAATCCTATAAGATACTCAGCAATATTTCCATTATTTCCATTTTACAGGTGAGGAAAAAGCAGCTCAGAAATCTTAAGCCAATCACGTAAGGCCATGCGACTGTTATGCAATGTATTCCGGACTTGAGTTCTGGTCTTTGAGGTTTTGCCAACACATCATATTACACCTCATAGTGACTATTAACTTAAATATACAGAAAACATATGCATGCATATAATATATATACATGCTTAGGTATAGTTTGATAAGTTTTTAATCTGAAATGCTTTGGAAGTTCTGACTTTTATAAAAGCCTGATTTTAATAATTGACGAGTGCATTTTGCATAGGTATGTTAGCTCGTGCCAGTAAAGAAAGCTCAGAAATCACTGACTGATTTTGAAGAAACTCAACTGGAATAAAATGTTCGAAAGCTTTTAACATCTCATGGCCGCACTGTAGGTTTCAGAGAACTGGTGTTTATAAGTTGAGTAATCTACTTCTAGGAGAGATTTACGGCAGTTTACAGCTAATACGTACGTTCCAGAAATTGAGCCTTAGTGAGCATGGTTGCAAATGAACTGTATTATGTAACAAATGCTTGATTTCTTTCTTTCTTAAAAATATGACTTCAAAGTCCTTGGCTTTCATTCTATCTAATCTTTCAGGGAATCAAACATATATCCCACTTAATTCCATTATATAGAAATTTATATATGACTTTTAGAAATCAGAGATCCTATTCTATCACTCAATAATTTGAAGGATACATTTATTTTTGTCTCAACTTTGATTGAAATTAATCCCAACCTCAAAGCAAGACTCAAAATGCAAAAGCTGGAAGAAGCCTAGCAATCCTCGAAATGTAATATGCTTAAGTAAGAATTACCAGTGGAGATGCCGATTCAGGAACCTGCCTTTTTAGCAAGCCCCCAAGGCCACTCCGAGGTAGAAAGTCCAAGAATCCCAATTTGAGAACTACTTCCTCAGATTCACTAGCTCAACTTCCACATTTTACAGATTAGGTAGATTAAAACCCAGAGAACTGACATAACTTATACAAACTCACACAGCAAGGCCTTGGTCTCTTGGCTCCTAGTTCAGTGCTACTTAAATGCTGGTATTCATTGGACTTTCTTAAATAATTCATTTGAGGGATTTAAACAATTAATAGTGTCAGAATTTTTGTTGCTGAAATCTGGGGTTCTGCTTCTCCATGCTTAAATGAGCTATGAACATTCAGCTCCTTGTCTATCCATCAGTTCTTAATATGAGGATAATAGCAACATCTTGTAATGTACACAGCATGATGGTGTATGGTATCTGACAGTCTGGCTCTCTTCCTTTATTGCAAACTCAGCCTTTGGACTAGTGGAGGTAAATGTAGTTTCAGAGAAGTAGCTGAGAAGAGAGGTAGTTTCCTAAGTATCATATTACATAGATATCAAGAAAACTAAGGTTTATAAATGCAGAAGATGCTTGGGACTATGTGGGGAGAGCAGATAAAAAATAAAAGCAGATTATTCATTTTTCGCCTCATCACCAATACATCTCCTGAATTTTTGGTCATAAATAGCTAAAGAACTCGATTAACTAACGGTCTCATCTTCCCCAAAAAAGAAAAATATCCGAATACCACTTTGACTTAGAGAAGTACCGATTGCTGTAAACATCACTTTGCTGCTGTTTCTTCCTCTTATGCAGCCCGATTTCTAAATTTCTTAAATTTTAGAATCTATTTCTATCTTGTTTTATTTTCTTCTGCCTTCTTTTTGACAAATAGTTATTCTCCAACAGGAGTTTGAAACTCACTGATTTAAGAATAGCAAAAACGCAAACTGTGGCGGAATGGCTGGGGACTAGTTCTTTCATCTGAGGCTTAATTGGTGTCTATAATTAGTAATTACTCAACTCTCCATTATTTATGCGTGGCTTAGTCCCGCTTAAATATTTGAACCTTGGGTTTCTTGGTCACCAGTCTGCTGGGCAGCCATGTTCTCCTGCTGTCAGTGCTTTCTTGGGGAAATCCAACGAATTTTAATAGCATTCTAGGGACAAAACCTCATTAAGAAGGTATATCTCCCGACAAATGAAGGCATAGCGTGATTTCCAAAAGCAGATACAGAAGTTTTAAAAATTATTTGCTACTTTAGATTATTCTCTTAACACAGATTATGTAGAACCGGATGGTCGGTATTTAATCCTATTTGGCTGAAACATAAAGTTGCCATTTTTGTAGGTCGATAATGATAAATTATTGGGATGTTCACATGTTTAACCCTAAATAACATAGGGTTAAATTTTTAAAATTTTTAAAATTTTTATCTCCTGTTCCTCTCAATTCCTGTTACAGATTTTCTTAAAATTTTTATCTCCTGTTCCTCTCAATTCCTGTTACAGATTTTCAGTGTTAAAAGCTTGCAAGTGTTCACCACAAAGGCCACCTGCATGGGGCTGAGAGCAGCAGTCACGCCAGAAAACTCGGAAGTGCCGAAATGAGGCCTATTGTGTAGGCTTCGTGACTCCTTTCTGCCTGCTTCCTGGCTGGAAGGCCTTCTGTCTCTTTGTCTGCTGGATGAACACTTACTCACCTTGGGGGGTGTTAATCCCATATCACTTTATCTACCCAGCCTTTTCCAGCATCCCCAAGGAGTTTTGTATGCAGTTTCCTTTGGGGCTCATCTGCTCCCTGTGGGTTTCAATCTCATTTCCTGCAGCAGTGTTACATTGTTTGTAAGTTTGTCTTCTCTAACGGATTGTAAGGTATGGGAAGGACAGCCCGATTCATGTTGTCATTTCTAATGCAGTCCCTCACACATAGGAGGTGTTAAATTCATATTTGATAAAGGGGAAAAGAAAGAAGAAAGAACACAAAATAATTTTTATGATATCATAGAAATCTTACAATTGTGTTATTTTCTATGGAATGTCAAAGTTTGGAGACCTGACCTGCAAGCTCCTTCCTGGCTTACTGAAGCAAGAAGAGAATTCGTCATGCCTCTGGTTTCATTCTCCACCATTACAAATTGAGGAAGGATTTAAGAGAATTAGTCCTTTTCTCTAGGAGAGGGATTCTTCTCCATAAAGGAGGTGGCAGCCCACTGAGAAGTAAAGGGCACTTGGCAAAAATCCACTTACTCAATAGAAGCCAACACCAGCTTCTGTCCACTGCCTCCATTACACATAAAGCTAGAGAATCGGAGCCATAGCGCTGATAAAAACGGCAGTCAAGGTAACCATCTCAGGATGGTAAATATCACACTAAACCTGGAAGCAGGAAGTCAAGAAAAGTGGGGAGAAACATCTAGGTGGAATATAAGTCCCACCAATGGCACCGCGTGATCTTAAATTTCTCTTCTGTGTCTGCAATTTTTCCATTCTTGGAATATCTTTCATTATGGATATTACCATTGCAGTGGTTCATTGAAGGTTAGCCCAGCCATAATTGCATTCCACCTCACATTTATAGGACAGGACAGGAACCTCTTGCATAGGCTGCTAAGCCACAGATGCTGCATTCTGTGATAGTTTGGGGCAGTGGCTCTGCAGCCCTGCACCTTCATCTGAGTTTTGTACCTCATCTCCAGACTTGACCTTTAAAAATGCATGTTATAGCTAGTCCAACACTCTTTTCCCAACGTATGTACACCCTGACTTTAGAACTTTGTGTTGCCTCCAGCACCTAGCACAATCCTGGCAAGTAGTATTGGTTCCATCACTATTTTTTGAAGAACTACTGAGATGGAATTGATGGAGAGAGCTCTAAATTAGACAAGGGGTGTTAATCTTCCTTCGTATATTTCCCTTCTCAGTTTGAAAAGGCTGCTGATTTTGTTGTTGGAGAGGAATTACATTTCAGGAAATCTACACAGCTGTTGATTTTTGAGACTGAACTTTTCCAGCCAATATACTAGATTAATTGTGAATTTTTTTCCAAGAAATAATTTAATGATCTTAGTCACAATAACACAACAAAATATAAGTTCAAAGAAGCATACCAAGTTTGTTCAGACCATAGCATTAGCCAAATATGTAGGTGGGATGCCTCTCTATGTAGCCTTGAAAAAAAGATCAACTGTTAAACAAATATTGTGTTCTGAGTCTCAAAAACAAACAAACAAACAAACAAACAGAATAGGTAAAAGAAAAAAAGATCAGGGTGTCATAATTATTACAGATTTCACTGGTTAGATAAAAATGTGTAATGTCATATACTCTGAAACATAATAATTAAAAAGTGATTTCTCATGGGTGAAATAGGCTAAACAAAATAAGAAAACTATTCTCTCTTAAACACTTTTAGGGTTGTAAAGCTGGAATAGTAAAGAGAGGAAATATTTGACTAAAAAGATTAACTTGTAGGATTGCATGCTTTCCCCTAAAATATCCCTAAACCCATATTTTGTGATTTTTTCATATTATTTTAACCAAGCAGTGAATTTTATTATTTTCAAACTATTTTACACAGTGCCACATATTAATGCACATGGGTGGTAAAGGTCATGTTCCTACATCAGTCATTAACTACCAATGGCTTATACCATCTGCTCTTCATGTTCTAGAATCAATAACACAGTAAATGTGGGCATTTTCTTATACTAAACAAATACGTCCTTTGGTCTGCTATCAGTTCTCAGAAGAACTAAATTAGATTGTTGATATACGCGTGTGTGATACTTGGATAGTTTGTGTTTGTAAATTTAAAGTTTCAGGGTAAGTGTACCTGATATACTTATTAGCAGTAGGAAAATGCCAATATAGGCTAGTGATGGAGCCTAGACCAGAGGTTTAAATGTCAAAGTATTTAAGCATTAAAAAATCCTGCGAGGCAAGTCTTCAAAACCTGTCAAAACTACACCTCTAATGGCTCTGTAATAAAACATGTCCCTCAACACAAAGTGGAGGCAAGAAAGAGCTAAAGGTTTTACGGCTGCTAGGAAGGATGTTTCTACTGGGACACAAACAGCAGTTATAAAGAACATCTATCACATAGTCTACAATTGGCCAAATAAAACTTGTCCCTGATTTGGCTATTTCAGACATCAGAGTCTTAATTTAACACAGTGGGGATTAGTTCTTGCTACCAAGGAGGCTATAACCAAATTCTGGGTATGGACAAAAATTCTTTACACTTGCAATGATCATTTATCTCATACTTCTTTTATGTTAAGTACTTTACAGTATTTATAAGAAGACATATCTTTTTGGACCAGATACATTTATATATGCTACCACGACCAGTTACAAGCACTCAAATCTCTGAAAAGAAGGTTTTTAAGCAGCTAATAACCTAGAAAAGTGAGCAACAGAAACCTAACAGGATTACAAATATATGAAATCTAAATTGAAGAAGAATGAGGAATGCATGGAAACCAGCCAGAGATCTGAAGCCAGAGAACTAAAAGATCAAACAGTTCTCTAAAAAGAGAGAGAAAGAAAAAAAAAAATAGAGTGGAAAAGTTCAGTAAAAAAAGAGAAGCCATTCTTTCCAAAGAAAGTCAAATATATACAGGTTAAGAAAGCAAAGGATGATAGGAAAGGCATGCCCTAAATTATTTTCCCCGAAGCTCAGAAAATATCTAAATTTCTGATTGGTGTGTATTATATAAACAAGAATGCAAAGATATATTCTGAAAAGCTCGTTTACTATATAAATGTTAGTTCACAGGTTATCAGTTGAAGGGAGTCTATCAGACCCACCCACAGCGCTTTTGGGAGAAAACGCCGTCCTACTCATCTGCACCTATGGAAGGGTCAAGATCTGGAGGGGAGGAACATTTAATGTTGGAAAGGCTCTTCCGGGGATTCTGATTTCCTACCCTGAGTTTAGCTCCACATATTTAGTTGGTGATTTACTGAGTCTGTGAAAAGATCAGAGCAGATGTTTGAGAATAAAATTTACTCCTGGAGTGGGAGAAGCTACTTAACTGGAGATGGTCCCCATTCACATATCAGACTCATTTGGGACTGATATCAGCCTCATCATCATGGAATGAGGGAGGGTACAGTGTAGGAAGAAGGGGAAGGGCTGTAGTTCCAAGATTTTGGCAGGTGAAAGGGAACCTTTCTCCAGGTTAGGTGCCAATGTCACAAAGATCTTGGTATATCCCAGAAGGGAGCTTTCTAATCTTTGCATAGATTTCTTTACCTTTTACTGGAGAAGGATGTAAAAAGATCAGATAAAGCTTAGAATGAAAACTTAGAAGGGGTCTGCTTAGCTTAAGGGCAGGAGGGAGAGGTCAGGCTGAGAGCCGGCTGTGTTTGTGTTCAGGTCAGGGGCCAGGAAAAGGGAGACAGCCACTGTGGTGTTTCTCGAGTCTTCTTGGCTCCCCAAGAAGGGACTAGCACCTAGGGGCCTGTGAAGGAGGGTTAGATGGTGAGTGGCATCTCCATATTTTAACTCTAGCAGAGCATAGGTGGAGAGTGGGCGAAGAGCCAAATGGTTGTTACCCGCCCCCTCCGCTCTTAGCTCTGAGTCTTCCTTACAGGGCACGTGTCAGTGAGCAGGTGTCCACAGCTGCCCATTTCTTACCCTGAGCTATGCCTTGACTGAGCTTGAGTCGGCTTCTCTCATCCCCACTGGGCCTGAATTGCGAGCTTGTCCCCCTGTCTAAGGAAGTACTAAAATGCAGACCATGCTTATTCCGAAGACCCATGGGCCACACATGTGTCAAACCACACATATCATGCTTTGATTTTCTCCCTCATCTGCCCAACTTTCCCTAGTGCTCACTCCCCTTACCGTATAAAAGCTGCTTTTTACTTGCTTCCTAGCTTACAGATGTCTGACATCAGTGTTCTCCCTATTGCAATTGTCTTTCTTTCTAATTAAAATCTCTTCCTATCTAAGCCTTGTTGATTTTTTTTTTTTTCCTTTTTTGAAGTTAGTGTGTAGCTAAGAGTGATCCCAGGTAAGTCTGAGCCCCGCCGATGGGGAATGGAGTCTTGGGGGTCATTTGTCTGTCTCTTGGGAAAGGTAAAGGGGCCTGAAATGCACAGCTCTCGAACTCCAACTTTTCCAGAGGGGAATGAATTTCTAAATGAGGAGGTTCTAGGCTTGCGCTGTAGGGGCCGCTGGCTGGGCAAGGGAATTGGTTTGAAAAACACGTTTGTCATCCCTGCGAGGGGTGTGTTTCGGCACGGTTTGGGGGAGGAGGACGAGGAGGGATGGGGCCGGCGGGGGGCATAGGTGGAAGGTACTCGAAGAGTCCCCGGAAACCGCGCTTCTGTGGGTGAGCAGGGCCGGGGACATGAAGGGTGGTCTCACAGCCCCAGCGCCCTGAGGTCGGTGGAGCGGCGGCGGCGGCGGCGGCGGTGGCTTGAGTAGCAGCAGCAGCAGCAGCGAGCGGGACGGAGTTAGGACCGCTCGGAGCGCTCAGGTCTCGAGGTAGTATAAGGTTTGCAATCCTTCCACTCGCTGCCAGTTGCAGAAGATCTGCTTTTAAGTGAAACGTACACGCTACCCCTCCGAGGGCTGCGGCTTCCCGGGGCTGGCTGCTTTTTCTCTCGCTTCTCCGGCCCTCGCGCTCACTCTTTCATTTGCACGCGCCCCTAAGTTTGCCCAGAGCTCGCTGCCGGCTCGGAGCAGGGTCCGGCCGGGCGCCGCGGGCGGGGGCGGGGAGCCAGAGCACCGCAATCCAGAAGCATCGCGGGCCATGTATATTTCATCAAATGGACTTTGGGTGCGTCGCGTCTCGCAGCCATCAACGCTATGTGCAGTGACATTTCTGACTTGAGTGGAGGAATGCGCGAAGGAAGCCCGGAGAAACTGGTACTGGAGGATCTTCTTGGCGCCAATGCTAATTGTCCTGATTTATGTCCCTTCTGACTAAGCTCAACGTCTTCATCTGAAATAAAATGAAAGCTGTGCCAAGCGGGGTAGAACCGCCAGGTCGCTGGTTCTGATCCCCGGGAATTCAGGAAATCGTCCTGCAGCTTAACAAATAAAAAAAGAGAGAGAGAGAGAGAGAAATAGACATAGGAAAAAAAAAAAATCCCTCCCTAAAAGTTTAAGGCGAGAAGTGGCAGAGGCAGTGGCGCGAGGAGGCGCAGAGGAGAGCCGGCAAGCCGGGACTGGGCAGCCAAGACCTCCCGAAGGCTGCGATTCCATTATTAATATCTCTAGATTTTTGGAGGGAGAGGCACCTTTCTCATCCTCGCTTCCTCTCCGCCCACCCCGTTCCCTCCCCCTCCTCTACCTGTCAAAGTCACTGATCTTTTGCATTTCGGAAGAGGACGTCAACGGGAAGGAATTCCCCCTCTCGGCGAGGGCTCCGAGAGGGGGCGACGCGCAGGAGGCTCCCCCCAAGGGGCCGGAGGCGAAGGTAATTAAGCCGCGGGGAGTGGCGGGCGGACGCGGGGCTCTGAGAGCGCGGAGTCCTCTCCCGCCGCGGGCAGGTCGCGATCGGGACCCCGGGGCTGCGGCGGCCGCGTCCACACCCCGCCCCTCCCGCGCAGCCTGCGCCCCCACGAGGCTCGGCGGGAGTCGCGGTCGCCGCCCGCGGCGCGCAAGGCAGGGCAGGGCCGCCGCCCCGCGCCGTCGGCTCCGCTCCCGCGGGCGCCAGGGCCCACCGGCCGCACGGTAAGTGCCGCCGGCGTCCCCCTCCCTCAGCCTGTCCCCCGGGCGGCCCCCCCGCTGCGGCCCCCCGGTGCCAGCCACAGGCGGGAGGGAGGGCTCGGGGTGGGCGAGGAAGTTTGCGAGCGCGGGGAGGAGGCAGCGCGCCGAGCCCCTGCGCGCACACACCCCGCGCACTCTCACCCCCGCACTGCCGGCTCCCCGGGCGTGCGCCCCGCGCAGGTGGCGCGGCTGTGAGTGGTTTCCACAGCCTGGGTTGTGACTCCACGGACAGACAGACAGACAGACGGACCGGCGCCCAGCGCGCTCTCCCTCACACACACCTGCCCGCGCATCACGCACCAGAGGATCCTTTCTCCCCTTCCCCCCTTTCGCCGATCGTCTTTGCTTTGGGGAAAAAAACTTGCCCTCTTGCGGACCCTGTGGAGCTGGTGGTCCCGCTGAGAGCTTTTGAAGTTCCTTTCATTTAATCTCTTTTACTGGTGCAAGATTAAAGCCGTACTATCCCGTGTTGAGCGGCTGGGGCGAAAGGAAAATTGAGGGAAAGGCTTGGTGTAGGAATGCTGTTTGAAATATTGTCTCGGATTCTTTACTGGCATTGCATTAATCGGTTGATGGATTCGCTAGAGACATTGAACTGCTCTCCCGTATGGATCTGTGGACATCTATATATAATACAAATAATACCGAATATTATTGGGCCCAAAATAACCAATTAAGTGATTCATACACAGGAAAACTTAGATTAAAAAAACGGCGCCCTCTGCTGTTTATTTTAGTAACCTCACCCGGGACCCCCCCCCCCCCCCCCCGGTCCACCGCCCCCCCCCCCCCCCCATTTTTTTTTTTTTCTTTTTTGTTTTTCCCCCTCCCCTCTTTTTCCAGAAATCCACTGGGGAGGTTGTCATTTTACAGGGCAAGGGAGGAAAATTCCTAGCGGGGGGTTTAAAGCAACTTTATTTGGAAAAGTCGTAGTTTGCATTCCTATGATCGCACCAGGTATAGATTGCCAGAGAGTAAAGGCTTTAGCTCCCGATCCTCTTCCCCATTCTTCTCTTTACCCAGGGAAAGGTAAATAGAGCCACTCTTGAGCGTTAGTTTGTCAATCTTTGGAATGGAAAATTCTGAGTAGGATCAAAATTCCGCTAAACATATGGTGTATCTGGCAGTAGCTTCGCTCTAGAAATAAGGCTCTATTTTATGACGGAAAATGCTAAGTTTTCTTATCTTACAGAAATGAAAAACAACAAAAAAAAAGTAACCAGAACGATACTCCAACAAAATCATTTATTCAAATATACTTAATGGTTAAGCTTGTTAAGAAGAAGTTTTCCAGAGATTATCTTTTTTGGAGAAGGGGCAGGGTTTTTCGAGTTGTCTACCCTGGGGGAGCATCCCTAACCTGTGGGGAATTAGCAACCCCAGGTTTCAAGTATTTTGAGCTGTGTCGCTTTGAATGCCTAATGCGCCCTACTGCCTTTTCTTTGGCAAGGGAAAAGCAGCTCCATAACTGTCCAAAATTCTTTTGGAAGATAAGCAACTTTCCATTTTTCATTAAGGCAAAATTTGAATCTTTGCGTGGGATCAGCACGCAAAGAAAAAAATGCATCAAGTGTTTCCCATGTAGTGTTGCTCCAGCCTCCGTATGTGAGGGGTGTATTTCCTTTTCTTTTCTGGATGTCATGAAATGAGATCTAGTTCACCACTCAAGACCAACATGACAGCATTCAGAATTCCATACATTCGTCTATTTACTTGGCAATACTTCCTGTCATGAAATTTTAGAGGGATAATCTTAAAATTTTGTAAGAAAACACTTTATTTGCCCAGAAGGCTGTTTTTCCTATTGAGTTTTTGTTTTGTCAGCTTTCACTGGGCACGTGCATTAAAATGATGCAAGTTAGCTTTTTTTTTTTTTTTAGGAGAAAACGCGTTTTACAATTTCCCTTTGTATATTTGCAACAGGAGCAAATACTTGTCTATACTTCCATATTATTCTGGAAAAAAAATCAAGTAATATGCTTTAAAAATTAAACATTTACACGTTTAGCTGATATGTTTCCTAAGTGTTGTAAAGATTTTGAGAGTTTTAGAGTTAAAAAAGCACCAAGTTGGTTGAAAAGAAATAAAATTTCATACAACTGAGAAAATCATTTCTCTGTTCACAGAAAAACATTTGTGTGTGTAAATTGTATTATGGTTCAGTAAGAGATTTAGCATACTTTAAAAAATAATTTTATCTTCAAAATTTCAAGTGGGTGTAGGTTTTCTTAAATGTGTATTTGAAACCATGGACCTCTGAACATCCCTATAGAAGGAAAGAAACACCAGATTTCTTCTAGGCTTAACTGATTCTGAAATAATTTTATGTATTATCCCATCTTTAAACACCCTGCAGAATATATACTATCCAATTTCTCTAATCATTCTTCTCTCGATGAAAACAGATCTTTCAACACTAAGGTGTGCTATTTGGTTTTATTAACCTCATGATAGGCAGCTGCTCATAATACCCAATTGAGTATGAGTAAAAAATACCAGTCGTGTTCAGTACATGTCAAATTCCTTACATTTTGAGAGACAGTTAACAAAAGGATAGAAGCAAATGTTTACCATTAAGGTGACTAGAAAATGCTATCTTCACAGCTAATAAATAAATGCAAAGAGCATTCAGTATATGATAACTATCTCATCTAGTCAATCTCATCATGACAGTGCCGGAAGCTGCTAATTTTGATAGGTTATGGAATTTGTATATATCTTTATGTCTTTATATTTTTCACTCAATGGAATGTGATTATGGTCCTTTTGTTCCTTCCCATTCAGAAACATGCTTATTATAAAATTCTTAATGTGTATGAGGAATGAGTCAATAGCTGTCTATTTCAGGTGCCCCTGAAGAGCTGAGTATTTATGGGATAAATAGCTACCACCACCACCCCCACCTCCCAGTGAGATTATATAATAAAATGAATACCGAAAGCCAGCTAGAGTTAGTGGATTTACTGTCAATATTTTCCTCTCAGTTGATGTAATTGGCAATTGTTTTTAGAATATAATTGTCTATAATTTTGATCATTATTACTTTCATGTAATATTTTGGGAGACTTTTTTTTTTTTTCTGATGAAAGAAAGGGCCTGTGAAATACCTTTTACAAAGGTAACCCAAGGTGGAAGGGAATTAGCTACAGAATCCTGGAAAAAAAGATGTGTTCCATGTATGCAAAGCTATTTCATAGCCCATTTTTAGTCTAAATCAATTTTAGATTTTTACACTGGCTCTGCACATTTATACACTACTCAGAAGTCTATGGAGTACTCATAGCATATCAGTGGGTATTTCTATCCAAGAGGACGTCTCAGTACTTTAGTGCACAGGTAGAGGCGATGACATCACTGAGTTAAGGGTGAGTTCCCAAGGTTTGCAAAGATAAAGAACAGAACTGGGACTGCCCAGAGCTCTTCTGGAGTTTAGGTTATGGGGACACCTGAGACAAATTCAAAGTCCACATTACTAGGCAATTAGTTCCATTATGGGCCAGAGGAGATGAGTTTAGTATATTAAATCCCCAAATATGTCATTGACTGTCCCTCTCATAATCAGTTTGCCTAGCTATTTGCTGTGATGACCTCACTTTTAAGGAGCTATGGATGACTTTAACCTGGTTGAAAGCATAGCCAGATGGGAACTGGTGCAATTAGGTAATAGAGGTTAAGGGGTAAACAACATTCTGTTTACATTGTTTTATTTTCTTTGAAAACTCTGTAATTATACTTTAATAGAAAATTCCTGATTTTAACAGAGACTTGTCCATTGTGTGTCATAGAAGTTGATATATTTAATTTCTTATTAATTTTCTATTAAGAGGATTTTCTTCGAAGCCAACATGGTATTGAAAAGTAGGGAAATTCTGATGTCGAAGATACATAGTAGGGAATGCACGCTACACACATCAAAATGAGAGCGAAATCAAATAATTATGTGAAAGACCAGCTCAGTGGCCCTCTGCTCCTACTCTGTAATATGCTGTGGTCAATATCTTTTCTGTGTCAATGGGAGCTCATTAAATGTAAATTCTGCAGGCTAACTGAGTCATGCCATATTAGTGCTTGCCAAAGCTTGACATTTTTAATACATTAATAATATGTCTGTAATGTAATGGAAAACTATTAATCACAATTGGTTATGTGCCAGAAATGTAAGCTATAATTGGCTGCTTCTTGTCAAGAATGACTGTCGCACAGCCCTGCAACTGCCTAATATTCAAATATCCTGCACTCCTCTGCATTTTTCCTTGTCAGTTCTCTAAATTCGATCAATGGCGTAGTCCATAATTCTATGTAATGACCATTGTTGTAATTCTGGTATCCTTTAATGAGAATTCGTTACAGTGGGATCACTGTATGTGTGACAGGTTCACATGCGTTTCCTTAGTGTCCAGATTTTTCACACACATACATGTGGTCACCCTTTATTTTGTGGTTGCAAGAAGGCCAAATTTGAGTCCAGGCAACAACCAAGAATAAATGGGTTAGGGGGTGACACTTGTTGGTTAAAAAAAATACGAAGATTAATCTCGGAGATTCAAATATATACTGAAGGTCATATTTTAAAAATAATGCTAAGTTGTAGTGCTTACTCAGTTCAGAGTTGCTGCAGTCCATTCCAAGCCTTCCAGAGTACATTGTTTTGATAAATAAGTTGCTATGTGCTTGAGATTAGGAGTCGATGTTAATCATTTCTGGTCTAGTAGATTTTACACTGCCACGCTTGTAATGCCCAGCTCCCTCACCCACACCCCTTGAAAATATTTGTTCTTGTTATAATGAAGTAGTAGACACCATTGAAACATGCATCTAGAAAATGTAAATTTGTGTTGTTTCAACAGCTTTTTTAGATTATTAATTGTCAAATTGGTAGATGTTTCTGAAAATATCAACTCAAATTGCTAATGAACCTGAAAACAGCGGAAGGCTGTAGCATCTTGGTGATTTTTTTCTTTTTAACTTCAGATTTCAAAATGTGCTCAACACAGTATATAGTCTTTACGTTAACAAGAAAGAGGCAAATTCAAATCTCGAGTTTATACATGTTGAGACAAACTGCTAATTATTGCTTCATAGAAACTCAAATATTCCACACTTTTCTTAATAGAAAATATTACAAATTGCAGCTGTATGATAACATTTTATGAATTGAATATAATGAAAATTGCACTTGCATCCATAAAGCAATTATTATAAATTACTTTGCTATGGAAACACAATTCAACCATCTGTTGGCATTTCATAGTTTCTGTGGCTTGGTTCATTTTAAAATGGTGCATTATTTAAATATAGTGAATTCCTTTTATAAGATTCTTTAAAGATAGCAAACTTCCATATTTAAACTGCTTCCTGTGATTCGAAGGGTCTATAATGGTAATTTCTTTTTTGTCTTTTTTCAATGGCTTAAAAAATAATTATTGGGACTATGACAACACAGATCAACTAATTAAGTGAATACACTCTTTTAAACCTGGAATCCAAATCTTCCCATTTGTTTAGATTTGGACAGTGATCTCTAAAGAGAAAAGTTGCTAGTTAAACTCTTCAATGACTTGTACAGTTCCGTAGGCTGCATTATCAGTTAACCAAAAGTACTTTTAAGCAGTAATTTTTATTTTCTCTTAGAATTAGTGCCATATTATTCTGCTTCATGGCCCGTTAACTCACCCTCAGCTATTTTTATATGTGCATTTTAAATCGCGCGTTTTACTACAGAGATTTTCGTTTTGAAGCAGCAGCATATAATATTCGCCTTTGGGACAAATTCTCTTCTGTTACAGAAAGTAGCTGCAAATGCAGATGTAATGGCTACAAAAGGAAGTAAGAGAATAGAAAATTCTTATGAAAGGCAAATTTGCTCCTTTGGTTTTATTTTGAATATTTTTCTTTTCCAGAGAGCCAAATTATCTTCATCACTAAATGCATCTAAGCAAAAGATGCTACATTCTTGCAAAATAATGAGCAACTCCAAAGGGCGGGCTCTTGCTAACAATGTTGGTTTTCATTACTACTAACAAAAGCTAAGAAACTACAAGGAATTTGGAGATTTTTAGGGTCTCTTTGCCAAGACACAAAAGGCACACAAGTAGTCGTCACTTCTTTGTCATGGTTATAAATAAGTGCTAATTCTCACCCCATTGTTCTCCTGGAAGAGTTTCTAGCTCTGCAGTATTTGAGAAATGTTTAAGTCTAGCTGCTTGCTCTCAGTTTCGTCAAGATGGAAATACAGTTTTTGGAACGAAAACCTGTAACTCACCTGGAACACACAAGTCTCTCTTTGTTATGCGGAAGAGTTTTAAATCTTTCATATTGAAATGCTTCCCCCACTGAAGACTTCTGTGGTTGGCTCATTCTAGCAAAGCAGCAAAGTGAAGGTTATCCATATCACACCAATTTGCTTTATATTGCATCCAACCTCCCCAATGTCAACATATCATATATTTTGTAATGCATTGATTCTAGGAATAATAACTTTTACTTATTTTGTTTCTAAAAGGGTGTCGGTGCCAGAAGAAAAGAATGATTGATGGGAAACAGACACCCGGCTAGAGCTACTCATGCTTTTGCTTCAGATGCTGTCGTCTTAGTGCATGTGAGCAGCCCTCGTGAGCTGTTAATGTCTAGGACCTCCCAAGGTGATCAGGCGTAGAACAAGCCAGCCATCACTTGGTCAAGTCATTACCGCCATTGGACACACCTTTTACGAAAACCGAACTAGACCCAAGTCTAATAGATATGTCCTAGGACAGCGAAAAACCAGTGAGTTGCTGTAACGCCTAACGCACAAGTATGTTAGCCTTCCGCCAAAGTCCTCAGCATCCCTGAAAGCGCACGATATCTCAACCCTTCACTTCTGGTTTGGAATAAATGCTGAGCTCTCATCTTTGAATATTTTTTAAATATACGGACCTACCTACATGTCGACACATATGTGTATATAAAATAGACACAGAGCACAGATAAGAAACCCTGCTTCAGTCACCGCGAGAATTGCCAAGAATTTAGAGATGTATTTGTCAAGATTCCTGTCAATTCACGCCCTTTGGGTTACAGTGTCCTCGGTGATGCAGCCCTACCCTTTGGTGTGGGGACATTATGATGTGTGTAAGACTCAGATTTACACAGAAGAGGGGAAAGTTTGGGATTACATGGCCTGTCAGCCGGAGTCCACAGACATGACAAAATATCTGAAAGTGAAGCTGGACCCTCCAGACATCACCTGCGGAGACCCTCCTGAGACGTTCTGTGCGATGGTGAGGCAATCCTTTTGGAAAGACTATTTCGGATTAAGTGGGGGCGTGTCATGTGTGAGCACAAATGTGGTGAGGGTAGAGGCTCAACTCATGCCGTGAGCTGAATATGCAGGCGGAGATTCGTGCCAACAGGCTAGCGTCATTCTCAGGGGAGGCCAGCGTGGCCTGGAATTGCAATGTGCATGGTGTGCTTGAGGCCCTGGAACTTTCCCTCCGCTTTCCCAAGGGTTCACTGAGACAAGTGCACTGTATATAAATTATCAGAGAAAACATCCAACTGAAAGTTAGATTTCAGATTGGAGATGGGGAATCTGACTAGGCCACATGTGTTGTGGTAAAAGCAACTGTAAAGACACAAAGTTTCTTCATATTCATATATATATTTAAGGCCAGTCCCAAGTTTCGCAGTTCAAGGTGAGAATAGATTTCGTGGTTTTCCTCATCAGGGAACTGCCGAGATATGGAAATCTTTGGTTAAGAGACCAGTGAGAGGAGGAGCAGAGGAGAGAGGGGCTAGAGCCTCATGAGAAGCTTTTTCAGCATAGTCTTATTTGTGAACTCACGCAGCCCCTTATTGTCAAGGGCTATGGTTTTCTATGGGTCCTTTAAAGGCGAATGTTGGAATGTCGAAAATGTATTTGCTGAAAGATAATGACTTGGGGCATACCAATTCAGTCGCAGTAACTCCTCACTTATCAGCCATAGGTTCTGCAACTTTAAGGGAAACAGTGACAAATAAAATGAATTTTATCTCAGCCTAGTTGATACAAATGAGAGTTAAGGTCCTCTAATGTTAGACATTGAATTGAAACAAGGTTATTTGAGGACCGGCTGTACTCTCCTTTTGATAAGCCAAGTTATAGAAGTCATTGTTTTCATGGTGTATGTAAGTCTTTTTCTGCATGGAAAGGTAAATGCTATTTGAACAGGTAACATCGCCATGACAATGAATTTTCACAAAGGTCATTGCTCAAAGTATACCTATAAGGTATGAGTCCTAGAGCTTGGTGATTAAAATGATGTAAATCAGTGTGCTAAAGACTTCACATAGTGTGTTCATTTGGTTGGTGTCATTGTTTTTTTGTTAGAGTTGGTCTTCATTGGACACAAGAACTGTGGTCCTATTTTTCTCATATAACAGATATAATCGTTTGGCAGATTTTAATAGGATTCTTACCTGACTTTATTATCTTGAACCTGGCCTGGCATTTTCAGGATAGTGAAACTATTAATCAAAGTAGCATCTGTTCACCGTCCCCAGTGAGTTAAATTAGCATAAGATCATCCTGGGCCCAGCGCTGTAGAAAAGGTTTTGAAACAGGAAACAATTTTGAGCAATAAAGAGTGTTTTCACCTAAAACCTAAGGGCTTGCCATTTTTCAGAAGTGCCTTTGGGGACTGGTTTGAATTATAGTCTAAACCTGATTTTGTGGAGAGTGAGAAAAAGAGCTTGGCTATTAGGTGTCATGATGACTAAAGTGCTCAGAAAGACTAAATATTTCAAAGAGAGGACCCGTCTCTCTGGGAAGCAGGTATATACTTCGCAAAGAAGTTGCACTTTAGATACCAGAGACTTCTGGAAGAGGAGTTTATGCAAACACATTAGCAAAACTACAATAAATGTGTAACGGAGCAGGAATATGAGTTGGCTTTATATAAAGCCTTTAATAATCTCTCATAAAAGGTTGAATTTAAGATCTTATTGCATATCTAGGAGGAGATGGATCGGGCAGTCTTCCACTCCTTACAGCAGATGGTGAGCTCTGGGCCAACTCTTTACATAATGAGCACTCCTCCTCTGTATATTGGTTCGTGTGCGCTTGTAACAATAGTCCACTTTTGGACTTGTTTAATAATTTAGAGATCTAAGGAAAATAGCAAACGCCCTTGTTGAGAGCTGTTTCCACTCGCACAGGCCCTGTATGATGTGTTCAACATGTGATCTGAATGTGCAGCCTCCCTGATCTCAGTCTCCTGCGAGAGAACGCTTGCTCAGCACCGTCGCCGTCCATCATGTTGAAGCGTTTCCTTGGTGTCTTTCCTATGTCCCTTCCCCCCATCTGGGTGGGAAAGGGCACAGTACGGAACTCGTGTCTGCCTTTTACAGGGATAAGGTCTAAGTCCTTTAAACAAGCCGATTCCTACCAGTCTAGCGGCTAAGTGATGTTAGAGACCAAAAGAGAAAAAAAAGAATTAAAATGATATTCCTCAGTTTTTTCCAGTGCAGTCACATGTATACTTTTTATGTTTACACAAAACTTCACAGGACGTATTTTTTTAAAGGCTGCATCTTACAATGATGGAGATATTTGGAAGTCTTGGTAGATTTAAGATCTACCAAGAATTGTTTTCCAAGGGACAGTGTAAGGTTTGCAAGATGTTACCCATCCATGCTTGATTTGGACTCCTTAATATGCATATGATCGGCATAATAGATTTAATAATCTGTCCCTAGATGCATACTTTGGGACTGTTTGTATGGATATTATATACCAAGTCAGTAGTAATGGCCTAATATAGCAGCACTTCCTCTCTGCAGTTTGGATTTCCCATAAAACTCTGTAGTGTAAGGGTTCCTGACACAAGGCTGTAAAGCTGTCATATCAGGCCTGTTTAGGTGCTCCTTGGCTCAAGGTCTAATGGGTACTCATATAGTCATTTGTGTTATGACTTTCACAGTCTCTCCTCCTTGACACATGCATCCATACCTGCTCCCTCAGAGTCATTATGGCCTATTACATCAGGGCAGCTGCCACAGGAGCACAAGCACTACTTAGCCCTTATATGTTAATGTTGGCTGCAAAATGGTTTCAGTAATCACCTGCTCAGCTAGTGACACCCTTATTAGCTGTGACTATAGCAATTCTGAGCACCAGGGGGATATTTGGTCAGAGATTCCCTATCATTCCCATAGCCCATTTATTTTATAGAAAGTCGACGTACATTGGCAATGCATTAAAAGTCTGCGTTGCTGCTTTTTGCACTTGCTCCATCATTATAGGGCACAGACCATCCATGAATACTGCATTTGCTTTAGTGAAATTTTAAGAATAAAGGAGCACATGGTTCCATTTAACAACAGATCTCTGCTTATTAACCTGAATGAGCTACTTAATAACTCTTTCATGTCTAATGATTTTAAATTGTTGCGTGTTAATAATCCCAGAATTTAAACATTAGTTTTGTGGGTAAATTCTGACACGCCTACTTCGGATAGTGGAATAGGAAATATACATACACACACACAGATATGTGTGTGTGTATATATATATCTAGATATATGTGTATATATGTATGAATTGTGTATATTGAGATCATACATTTTTTTAAATTTAATTTAAGATATTTCTTTTAAGTTGTTGGGGGCTAAAAATATCTCTACTTTTTGTTAAGGGTGAAGATCTGAAGGATAGAGGAGGGTTAAGCATTTTGTTTTAGGCAGGGTTAACATGTTAGTATAGATCCTATCCTCCTCCAGGCCACATAAAGCTTCAGGTAGCACAGTTTGGTCCGAAAACACAGATCATCTAGCGACTACAATTCGTTTCAATTTGTATAAAGAGCAAATTAGAATGACATGAGCCTGCGTGTTAAAGCTGAAGTGACAACACAAAGCTATGACTTGTCTTTTGTGTTTAGACCAGCTTAGCTGTCACATCACCACACAACATCCCAGTGGCTTAAAAATGGCAAAATTATCTGCAATTATCTCCAGCCTGCAGCTAATTTTCTGGATAAGTTAAACAGAAGCTTTGAAAAGAAGCCTACAGACGGAAGGAGTCATGTGCGTTTGTACAATTTATGGCACAGAAGTGCTGATGACTGTGGAAATGCGAGCCCTTGAGTGCTGCTGTGGATTTCAGAGACAATCAAAAGTAAATTAGGAAACAAAGATTATTAAAAAGTCTTCTGTGCATGTAATTTTGACATAATATTATGAGGTAGACATTAAATGTTTCCCTTGGAAGTTTTAGGCGTCATTAACGTAGCATGCCTTTAATTACAAGGAGGCTCATATTACTAAAAAAAAAAAAAATGGGGAAAATAAAGTACTCTGAGGTGTAGTTAACTATACTCTCATTACGTTTACTGAAATAATGAAATGAGAGAGTGTAATTTTTCTAAATAAAATGTCAGAATTTGAAATAAAAAAATGGATTTTCTTTAGGAAATTAACTAATGTGTGCCGGCAGTCTTGATAGACATTTATTCAAGTACCATAACAGGTCTATTAATGATCATTTTATATTGTGCTATTTCTAGACAGGCTCCTATTAAGGAAAAAAAAAACTTTAATTATTGTAAGCATCGTGGATAGAGCATATTTCATTATGTTCAAATGGAGTTTATGAAAGTAGTAGAAAGCCTTCATGTTTTATGATTTGAAAGGCACCCAGTGGGATGAGAGCCTGGTGGTTGCATAGTCGAAGGGCTATCCATAACTGAAATTTCTGATTTGACGTTGGCTCCAGTAAAGCCATCTGGTGGCTATCAGGTGGCCTTTGAGAAGTTAATCTGATAAACTCAGTTACGTTTTCAATGACAAGGCATTAATATCAATTTTCCCCAAACTAGAAATGACATTGACTTATATAATAATTGAATAATCTTCAAAATACACTCTGTTCACATGAAACATATTCTAATAAATGAATGAAGTTTTAATAACAGTGACATATTTCATTTGAACTGATTTATCCCTTAATTATGCCAGAACAGAATTTTTAAAAACTTCCAGTTCCTTCATTATTAATACTTCACTGTTATGAGTTTGTTATTTAGACTTATTTCTTAGAAAAGTTTAATTCAGGTTTTCAATGAATTAAGTCCCATGGTGATCAATCTTCCTGATACATCACTGTACCAAGTACTTCCTTCTTGAGGGGCCTATAAAAGCTCCCTTTTATCTGTTTCATCGTGTATCAAGTGCGCGGCCTGATTTTTAAATCTGGGTGTGTACAACCTTACTTCTCATTACTTTCCATTGAGACCCTATGGCATTCTCCAGCGGACTTAAGGCTAGCTGTCTGATTGGAAGGGACGAATGGATTGAAGCCGCGTTGACATAGTAAAGCACAGATTATGGGGACGCCTTGGGAGGGAGCTGATAAAGAGGATGGCTGGGCCAAGGAAACCTAAAGCCGACCCACGTGATATGCTGTTCCCAGACAGCGTTCTCTGTGTGCATGAGTGCCCTTTACTTGGTTGGGCTACCACTTTCCCAAAATCATGCCAGACCACCATAGCAGAGCGGAGTGAACGGAGCCTACGGCGCTGGCAGAACCTGGTGGGAGTGGCGAGAGTCAAGGCCAAAGCCGACCAGCACACTGTCCGCCTCCGGAGGAAGCAAAGGAGAGCCTTGAGCAAAATCAGCAGGAACTAGTGTGCTCAGAGGGTGGGAGGGGCAGGGGAGTAAGACCAGCTCTCAGAATTTGAAGGCGAAATGTTATTTTGCTGCATATCAAAGGGCCACTTGGAAGATGCTCTCTGGTAGCCAAGTGCCTAATGTTTAACAACAGTGCAGGAAAAAGACGAGAAAACAGGCTGGCTGGAGCGGACGGAGGCAGAGCGTTTAAATGGCAGGGTGGGGGCCTGCTCGCTAGTGGGATGACATCTGAGGTCTGGCACTGTGGAAGAGGAGCAGAAGAAGCGTAGACCCTGATGAGTTCGACCCGTCTATGTATTTTTCCCCTTAGTTTAGGAGATGCTGGCTCCTCCGCCCCGAGCTCCAGTTTTCTACAGGGTCAGGGGAAGCGTTTGACTGAATGCTCAAATGCCAGGTTTTAAAGGTGAAACATGGAGACGTCAAGATAATAACTGCCTTGTAGCAGACCACGCTGAGTCACCTCTTCCAGTCCCCTCCCCCTTCTCCCCCAGGAGGTTACTTTGCCCACTCTCTATTCAGAGGGTCACCACTTGAAAAGTGTCAGAAGCCAATCCTAAAAAAAAAGTCTCTCTGGACTCTTAGGATCTCTCCGGCATAGTCTTTTCTTTCTTTTTCTTTTCTTTCTTATTTTTTTTTTTTCCTTGCACGGGGGCAGGGGCGGGGAATAGTGGGGAGGAGGCTTGCTCTGCTTTGCTTTGGAATTCTCCATGGGCCTTAGGCTGGTACCTTGATCTTCTGACTTCGAGGACCAGAAGCCCTTCATCTCATGTCTCTCTACCTGGACAAGCAGAAGACATTCCACTTGTTTGGAATACCCTGTGCTGTTTGCTTCTCCCAGGCTCACCCATCCTTCAGGGTCTAGCTCAAGTCGAGTTCTCTAGACACTTCCTGCCAATTTTAGCTCATGTCATTCTCTCAACCTTTGAACTCCTCCTCGCTCTATGTTTATATACCGTACCATGCCTATATACTCTACTGTATTCCACCATTTAGTACTTTATTACATTTTATCAATTTATTACGCCCCAATACACATTGGTTTCGTGCGTTTGCTACATCCTACTCTAACTGGATCACTACTCTTTAAGCGACATAATGTGTGACAAAGTCTACTGTACTCTCTGATGCAGAGAGCTCAGCAGAGACTATAAATTATATCGTTCTTCTACCTTAGGATCTATTTGCCATACTCAAATACATGAATAACATGTTTTTAAGTGATCAATTGATTGAATATAGTATTGATTTTCCAGAATGTTTTTTCTTGCTTGAGAACTTTTATAACGAACCTAATGTTTATTTTTAACTTTGTAAATTAAGACACAAGTAGAAAAATTTAGCTGTTGTACTTGGGCAGCTTATGATGTTCTCAAAACAGAGATGGGAGTGGCAAAATGTGCTCTGAGCTCTGATGGCAAAAGTATATGTGAGGAGTGTTTTTCTCTTTCCAGTTTAATCCTTTGAAAATATTTAGCCAAATAGAAAATTTGGAAAAGATAGAAAAGACTAAAACACAACATTGAAATCATTTTGCCACGTTTCTTACAAGTCTCCTTAACCATAAGATATATTTTGTTTTACAGAGTCAGAATCATATCACATACAGTTTTTCACCTTTTCTCATTTACTACTATGTTTTTAGCATTTACATATATCATTATATATTCTTAGAAAATATGATTTCGATAGCTATCAATATCCTTTCATGTGGATATACAATATTTTATTTAGTTATCCTCCCACCTCGATGACTTGATGTTATTTCCATTTTTTTCTATTTGTTATAATGCTGTGATGAACATGTAGAGGTAGAGTCTTCTTTATTAACATATCCTTCTCCCATTTTCCAAAACTCCCATATTAAATGCATATATTTGGGGGATGTTGAGTTAAGCACATCGTATTTAGTCAAGGCTAAAAGACGGGGCTATATTCCTGTGTTCTCAGAGATGGAATCACCACTGAGTGAATTGGACATCCTATATGTCAGTCATGGGGAAGGAGGCTTTGGTCTGAAGTCAGGACATGGGGCTTAGGCAGGACCCCCTCTCTGGCCCTTGCTCTTTTATCTGGACTTGAGAGAGCTTCTGGGGGTAGAAGGAAGACAGCCTCTGACACAGGGTAGAGAGCAAGGTCAGGAGATCTCTTTGGGAGCAACAAGCTGAGAATGGGCAAATTACACCTTGTAAACTATATCTGTAGCTTTAAAACTTGCTTTAAATTGATCCACAGTGGAAACTAAATTTTATATTGGAACTCAGTAAACATACACTTATCTACACACACAACTGAAACAAAACAGCCTTTTATCCATGTGCTATGCTCTCTTATATTTTTTCTCTTCTTTAGCAAATAATTGAAAATTATATATTGGTTATGATCCACAAATTATGTGTAGTATTGTTTTTAAAATTTATGTAAATAAAAAGTACTGTACACACATATAACTTATTTTTTTTTTAATTCAACCTTATGTTTTTGAGATACACTGCTATGCAATATTTTGCCACATGGATATTCCTTTAATCAATCTTCTATTTATAAACATGCAGGTTGTTTGGTTTTTCACTTGACAGCTCTTGACCAGTGTCAGATTGTCAGATAGTTATCAATTCACACTCCTACCAGCATTGATCCTCATCAACACTAGGCATTCTTAAATTTTCTTCTGATATAGGGCCTTAGCAGATAAATGAAAAGAAGCAGTTTACTAAAAAAGATAACAAAATTATCCTTCTACCACCTTTCCTGCTAAAGTAATAATTTTTAAAATTTGGCATTGATATGGGTGGGACATATTAGAAGGTGAAAATTACATTTTATTTTTTAAAGATGTATGTTTATTGAAAAGATTTATTTTTAATGTTTCTTGGCTATTTAAATTTTCTTATTCCTAATTATAGTAGCTTTATTCCTTTGTACTTTTAGCCCTTTTTCTAATTTTCCTATCGAACCTAGCTATTATTTATACACACACACACACACACACACACACACACACACATAAAATTTTTCCTTTGAGCCTTTTACACAGATGCCATTTTTTGTCAGTTGGTTAAGTTCAAAAATACAAATATCCTTTCTTCCAGAAGGCCAAGTCTTATTTCAGAGACTTTTTACACCCTTTATTTTGTGGAAATTTTACATATTCTTGCATCAGATTTTGCTGTCAGGGAGCTATGATCTCAGGGCTAGGAAAGATTCATCTGAGTGTCCCCTCTCGTCTTTTGTTCCTAATGGATGAACTTTGAGAAGTTGTCATTTGCCCTAAGCAAAGTGTTGCTTTTCACTTAGAATGAGCCCTTTCGGAAACAGCCACACACTGAAACATAGTCTTTGTATAAAGTGGTTCGTGTAAAATCTGCCTGCTTTGGTTTTAATTCACCAGACCAATGGGCAGACTAGTTTTCATGAGCCATTTTCAGATTTCAGAGTTGCTTTTCTTACAAGAGGGGAAAATGAAAGTTGTTTCACACACATAATATTGGAGAAGAACTTACTGAGGTTGGCAGGTTGTAAGTTTCTTCTCATCTTTCTGGGAGTAGATAGATTCACGTAGTATCTGTTTCATGAAAATTAAAGACCTGGGTTGAGGAAGAAGCTGGAATTGGTTTTTACTCTTTGACCTACTTTGAAACTGATTTCTAAAATATTAACTGAAGAATTGAGCTGGATATGGCTTCAGTACAAAGAAATAGCCGATTCGTTCCAGAGGGTTGATGTCCATCACATGTAACTTTCTGTTTCTTTCTTGTTGCTCCCTTTCTTTCTTGGAAATGAGAAAATGAAGAAATCAAATACACTTCCAAGAAACTCCCTCAGGAGAGAGGAGAATCTGTCACACAAGTCGAAGAGGGTGTATGCACTACACAAAATGAGCTGGTGGCCAGTCTGTTCATCTGAGTTGGTTGTGATGCCTGAAGCACTCCATTTGGATTTTGATTTCAAAGATTAGAAACAAGAGCCTTTTACGCGGTGTTGGGGAGCATTCTCTTTAATGCCTCTACTGCCTGGCTCGGAATAGTGTTCTATTTAGCCATTAGCCTAGCACGATGTGAACACACAGTAGTATTTGCTGCATACTTGTTAAATTGAACTTGTGCTATAGTTTAAAAAATAATATCTGCAGTTAATATTTATCAAGAACTTCCATGGTGCCATCTACTGTACTAAACACTTGGCTTTTGTTGGCTGATGAATCCTCAGTCCTATCATGATCCTTATTTAAGGGATGAAGTAATTGAGGCATGAGGTTAAGTAACTTTCCCCATGAACTTTTGGGAACAAGATATAGACCCAGGTAGTCTGGCCTGCATGTCCCACTATGCTATCAAGTCTCCTCTTATTTTATTTGTCATATGTTGGATAAAACCATCACAAAAACCTTTTTAAAAATCACATTTATGATTTGAACTACGAGCTACAATACTATGATTTTGTTATTTAAAAAGCCTTTTATCTGAAATAACTTCAGAAAATTGGATTCTGTAAACAGAGTGTATGGAATGTTGGAAACACACATTACGTGATGAGTGTCTTCATTCAGGGATAAGAGAACCAATCAACAGTGTTTGTTTCCATTCCTGCTTTCTTTTCCATTAACGTGTTCATATAAATGGAAATAAGCTGTTAGAAATCATAGAGAGCAGAGTACATATTGTATTCACCATCTCAAGCCAGAATAATAAGTCAGCAACTGTTGGCTAGTTAACAAAATCATTTTCTTGTGGGTGAGGTGTTAAAAAAAGTAATTAGCATAATACTTTTGATTTTTCATTTTTACAGAATCAATAACAACTGTTATCGTGTAGCCAACCCCCTCCATGCTATCAACGCTTGGATGTCTAGTAGGCATTTTTAACTTAACATATTATAAAAGTCTTGATTTCTTTCCCCCAAATCTCTTTAGCCTTTCCCATCTCTATAAACATTAGCTTATGTTTATCTAGTTGCTCAAGAAGAAACATCTAAGCAGCCTCCTTTTATGTCCCTTGCAACAGGCGTCCACAAGTCTTGTTAGCTAAATTTTCAAAATATACCCCAGATCAGACCATTTTTCAACTTATTATGTTATATACTCGTTATTTTATATCTCTTTTCCTCACTACATTACAAGCTCCAAACTGCAGGAACTTTGTCATGTTTCTGCCTATAGTAGGGCTCAATAAATATTTTTTGAATGAGTGAATGAGCTGTTAAAACAGAGATATGTTAATCCGATTATAACAGTCATATCAAGATTATTGCTCTGATACGTGGTCTTTGGGATATATAGGCTCCACTAGAGGTCCTTAATCTTGAAAGTATCACGAAATTTTATTTTTTCATTAAAAAAAATTGAAAAGCACATAAGCAATATAATAAATACATTTACAAGCATTGATTACAATGAACAATGGTAACATATTGTTTTTGTTAGGATTTAAAAAATAGACATTACTGTCTGTGCTGAAGTCATCTTTGTCTCTATCACCTGAACCACTCCTTACCTTCCTCTCCCAGAGGGAACAAGTGTCATAAGGTGTGTTTCCTTCTAGTCCATATTTTATATATTTTTTATACTAGACTTATATGTTCATAAATAACACATAGTTTTGATTTGGGGTTTTTAAATGTTATTATTTTTTAAAAAAACTTCTGTAACTTCCTTTTTCGTTTAACATTATTTTTGTAAATTATCCATTTGATCCATATGCTCTAGTTCATTAATATTAAAATAGCATATATATTTAATTGAATAAATACATTATTAGTGAGAATTTGGGAAATTATTTAATATTTTTTAGTTTTCACCTTTACAAGCCACTCTATAAGAAACATTCTTTTACCTATATCTTGGTTCACCTGAACAAGAATTTATTTTTTTTGCTTTGTTTTCCCTGAGATGTCCACCAGAGGCCCACCTGTAGGGTTGCAGAGTGAATACAAATGTAGTTACAGAACTTTACATCCTTACCAACAGATTATAAGGATTCTCCTTTCTAAGTTTTGTTTTGTCTTGTACTGATGCTCTTCCTCTTAATATGTACTGAAAATATTTAAGATATGTTTCTTTTATTGTCTTTGCTATCAGGACACTCATAGTTAGATTATATGATCTATCATAGCAATCTACTAAATCAGAATTTTTGATAAAACTCTATGTGCCATGGCTCTTAATCTCTCATCTTTGTTTTAATTATATAACTATAAATCACTCAGAAGTATATGAGTATCACTAATACATATTCATAATGGTGAAGCAATTTGGGGAAATAAATATCAAGCTCAACCATAAGTGAACTTCTTTGATGAGATGTTTAAAAGGGCAACACTATTTAAGAGTGGAATCTTGCATCTGACCACCTGAATTGAAAGTAATATTCTGACCTGTACAACTTACACAAAAATCACAATTTAAAAAAATTACTTTTAGTATTTAGTTACATATACTTTTTTTTTTTTCCCTGAAATCACTATCTTTATTACCGGACTATAACAATAGCTTGATCGTGCTTGTAAACAGTAAGTCCCCTTGCTTACTTTGCAAGATGATATATAAATATTGCCTCATCCATCACCAGAATGACTTGTCTCCTAGATGAAAACCTGAGGGTGATGTGTAACTGTAATAAATTTGGACAGCAAGGGAAGCATTTCGTTTCCAATTAAAACCACAGCGGGAATTTTCCATTTAGATTGACGGTGTAGGTAGATCTGTATGCATTTTGTGCGCTTGCCTGTTTGGGGCAAATTATGATTGTTTCAAGGGTAGCAACAATGAGGTTTACATCTCTTTATAAGCTCCTAAGATAAGGCCAATTGCCTCGTCTAGATCAGAAGGTTCTGGGTCTTGGACATTCAGAACCAGACATGCTAAAATGTAGTTATACCTAACTAGGGAAAGGGTGAGCCTTTAGGGATATTTTATTTGGGTTTGAACAAGTTGGAAGGTTCAAATTCCAACTTATTTCATTTCATTTCTTTGCTCCAAGGAAAAATAAAGTCATGACGTATACTTAGCACAGTGCCTCGCGCATAATAAGTCCTCAATAAACATTAACCATCTTTATCATTATGATTAGCACCTTCCTTGTTAAAAAGGTGAAGGCATTATGAGTCTGGTTTTCTGCTTTAAAGGGGTCTTCTGAATGCTTCCCTTTCTGTAAACTGGCCTTTCCTGATGTCGCTGACGGCATCTAATAACTAACTGCTTCTGAGGCTCTGGCTCCAAGCCAGGTACTTAAAAACAAAATAATTTCACAACTGTGGTTTTAAAGTAAATGAAATGTATTCTAAATAACAGGATTAAGATAATCGTTCGTGAATGCCGTGGCATTTGCGCTGAGATTACAGCGGGTCAGTGTTTTAACTGTATGAGAAGAGCCTAACAGCAATGTCACGACTCCTTATGAAAACAACGAAACATGTTCACAAAACAAATAACCACATGAAAATAAATAAAAACTCATTTTATTAATAAAATATCATAATGGGCTCAATGTATTGGCCTTGGTGGAGGTTTAGAAATGAAAGAGAAATTCAAGTACGGAAAATGGAAATCCTGGGCCCTACACTGATTTTTTTTTTCTGGCCGCTATGGTTTCCCTGTCATACTCTTCCTCAGAAGCACCCAGTGCTTCTCATCAGCAAAACGAAACATTGCAAGTGAAACCTTAGGTCCATAATTCTTCCTTGTTCCCATTGCATTTTTTAGTTCACGTGATATTGGATACAGTGTATTCAATTAGGGCAACAAACAGGTTGCATTCTCAAGGCGACTGACTGCTTCCTTCCAAGAGATGTGACTTGCATCACAGTTTGGAGAGGAGAGAGTGGGTTGGATCTCAGCCCGCACTAACCACTGGGCTGGTGTCTAGTGAGGGGCACAGCCTGCTCAACTGTGCTTGCCAGTCCTCTGCATCATGCAAATGTGGCGATCATAACTCGATCTCGTGCAGGACTCACAGTACATTCTGGAATGAGCACCACGTGACGAGGGGAGGCTGTTGCAGAACGTACAAAAACACAAGTGCTTGTAGTTGAATTTAGCTGATACTCATTGAGTACCTACTGTGTGCACGGTACTGAGTGAGAGATGTAAAGATGAGCAAGAGATACATTTCCTAACCTTGCAGAGCTCATGATCAAGACAGGGAGAAACACATTAAAAATGTATACCAACAGTTACTCCTGTGATAAGTCAAAGAAATCGGAGTCTCTATGAGAGTATTTAACCATAATGCTGGTGCTGACAGGAGAGCGAAGACCATTCTTGAGGAAAGTCTTAATGTCTTAAAAAATGCTAGATTTGCTTAACGATGCCATGGTTTTACATATATATTCTTATCGCTATTACGCACACAGCCTTATTATCGAAACCCCTGCAGCAACAACTTTGTTGTCACAACACTAGAAATCTGTCCCCTAACCCCTTTTTCTCACTGAAACTATTTTTTAGGGTAATTTAAAAATAAGATTTCTTAGACATGCAACTGCCATGTCATCGTCAGTAGTGGTCCTTACCAGTAAACTTGGCACTTCATTTGGTAGTTGTCGGTTCCTTGTCCGCCTCCCACACTGGATTAGGAACTCTTGGAGGACAGACACAGAGCCTTGTTCTCTGTTATTTCCGCACTAATCAGTGTAGTGCCTGGTACACAATGAGCCGATTAACATATAATCCTGGGAAGAGTCCTTCTAGCAGTCAGCTTTCTTAAATCTCTGCTCTCACTACTTTTGTGCTTTTATTATTGTCCTTCACTAATCTTTGCTACCCCTTTGGTTCTTTGTGCCATCTTTGCCATCATTTGTGATATCGGAGTAACCTCCTGCAGAATCTGGCAGAAGGTGACCCTCGGGGATATTTTGTCAGAGCATCCAGTTCTTTAACTTCGTGGTGTTCCTTCCAGTTAGTTCAATTCTGGGAATGTTTATGTAGTTCCTTGGTCGGAGAGCCCTATGCTGGGCATAATGGGAGATAACAATGACAGGCTAGCCTCTGCCTTCAAGAAGCTTTATAAAGTAAACAACTATTTACAAAGAAGAAGAAAATAAATGCTCGATGAGAGTGCTCCCTCTAAAGAGCTATGGGAACACAGAGAGAAGCGATTCATTGCAAACTCAGAGGGATCAATGATGGCTTCATAAAGGAGACGGCCTTTGAGCTGAGCTTTGGGGGAAGAGTGAACTGCTCAGAGATAGAAGAAGAAAGAGAAGGGCATCCTAGCTTAAGGAGGCAAGTGAAGCTTTGACTTTAGCTTTCCTTTTAAAATAATTGCCTTTTGTGGCTCTATCTCAGCAGTGACAAATGTTACAATTGTGCCATCCATGAATTAATCTAAATCCTGCTCGGTTGTTTTTATGTTTTCCCCCCATGATACCATGACATCATTTCTTACACTAGGCATATTCTCCCACTCTAATCCATCAATCATTAGACACAATCATGTAGGGGAAGGTCCTTTATAAAAAAACGCAAAGTACTGTATAAGTGGGGAAAAGTGCTATATAAAGGTACAATAATAATATTTGCAAGTTCAGTGAACATGATACAGAGATTCAATTCACTAAATATTCATCGAAGCCTAACCAAATAATTTTGGACAAGTTACCTATTTAAGCCTTCAGGGTACCAGTTTCTTTTGCATGGTTTTGTAAAGATTGACTGAAATAATTAGCTTTGAATCCTCTAAAGTACAGCATAAGAAAAAGTCACTTTTCGTAAATACTAGATCCTTTGGTTTGCCCTAGGCCTTTGCCTCCCAAGAGCTTTGCTGGAGAGATATGACTTACATAACTGAGATGCACAACAACAGATGAGTGAATATCGGAGTCACTGCTACTGTCACTGAGTATCGTGGGTTTAAGTATCCTTGTTCAGAGATGGGGATGGACAGAAAGATCACAACGAACAAAGAATTCAAGTACAAACGACTCAGCCTGATCTATGTCAGTAAGTTCTGATGTTCAGTTTTCCCATGATCTTAGCCCAAACCTCAGTTTTCTCTCATCTCCCAAAATACTGATTCAAGACACTATGATATTTTCACTGGTACACTGCACTATTGGTTACACCATTGTTTTCTGGTAAGAAACATTTATAGAACTGCCCAAGTACCTTTTTATTTTATTTGCTCTGCAGTGTTCCAGAGGGGCATGAATCTATGCGTGATCACTGAGTATATCTTACTCTAAAATCTATCCCCAAATGGCTGAACATCAGTGTTACATTTTCCCCAGTTTATTAAGTAGTTGGGATAAATATATATCATCTATTATTATCAGTATTCCTGAAGTGTCTAAAGTTCAAGTTCAAGGCTCAGATTTTTTTATATTTGTATAAAATAACTTAAAAATGAATTAATGCATCTCAAGTCATTTTAATCCTACTATATAGGTGTAACTACCCAGTTTTATAAATGAGGAAGCTGAGATTTAAAAAAGTTAAATGATTTTCTCTAAGTCACAATAACTAATAAAGGATAGATGTTGCATTATTACGTATTCATAAACTTATAATAATGAACTTTTATTGAGTATATTGTACCAGGCACTAAGTGTATAATGTGTATTAATTTAATATTCAAATGAAAGCTTAAATAGATTTAAGAAGGATGTAAATATATTGGCCTTGATTTTTCAATTTTTTCCAAAGCCAGACCTTTTTCTTTTTATGTATATTTCTTGTTAGTTAAGTAAGCACTTGGCAAAAAGAACATTATAATCATTATTGATGCTCCTTGTCTTGGGTTGTCCGTCACAAGGCTTATTATGAAACGCTTCCACAGAAATAATGCCAGAACAGGTCCCTCTGGGCTCTATAGGTTCAGAAACATTGGGCTATTGACAAATCGAGACCAAAACAGAACTTTGAGATCTCTGGAGGAAACCTGAAATTTCACAGTGTGACTAATGAGAGCCTTACTATGAAACTGGATGATTATTCATGTAGTCCTAGTCTGGAATGAGTGAGGCAGCTGTCAAACATTGCTTCGGCTGGCTTTTCTCTCATTTTTTTCTTTAAGGGAAGCCCACAGTTATCATGAGAAAGCGTCAGTGAAGTTCTCATTTCCAGTTTATGATAATGTCAAGGAAAGAAGACCACAGCACTAGATTCTGATACAAGTAATTTCTCGAAGCTGTACATTTATGTTTATGATTAACTGGTCACTAATCTATGAAATAAGATACTATGCCCAGGAGAGTATTTTTCTGATATGCGAATCTTGTTTAATATTCTGGACAGTTTTAAATTTTCTCTCTCTCTCAGTAGAAACATGCAATATCTTTAACTGAACAATGTTCTGTTTTCACCTGTTCATGAGCAGCTCTGCTCCCTCGAAGAAAGCAGAAGTGGAACGACTTGGAGGTGACACTTGCCACGGTCAACAAACACCCAGTAGTAAATCTATTTTAAAATAATCGTCTTTTGCATTGCATCTTGGATGAACATAAGAACAAACACATAGTATTTATATATATATATATATATATACACACACACACACACACACACACGGCAATATCTTTGATCTCTCTACTATTTGGCTGGGTCCTCCAATTTAGGGACAGGTTTGTCAGTCTCTCAATCATGGGGCCATGTCTGTGTCATGCTTTAAAATTCAAGTGGGTGATAAATTTTGGTACTCTGGCAATATTTTATTTATGATTATCTTGTGGCTGATGATTTACTAGGATAATTATAATTAGCAGTCTTAATGAATGACAAATCAACTAATTATAAGCAAAAAATTATTGTTACTGATGATACTGATAAAAAGTAATTATTTAAATGGCAAATATAGTATCATTAAGGTTAATAACCAGATACAAACTGAATGTAATTATTGATGCTGATAATCAAAATCAGTTGGAAATGAATTAATTGGATGTACCATTTGGTGTCCTTTATGTTTTGTTTTAAAAGCAGCGATTCTAGGTCAAGTTTAGAAAACACATTATAGTTTATCAAGTTACCATTGCTGACCCCAAAATCAGATCTATGTAACCATCTTTTTACATTATAGGATGTATTTAGGCTCGTAATTCCCTTTTCCATTTTTGGAACTCTTTAATAAGAATAGGAGGTTTATAATGGGGCCATCAGTACTTATAGCACCATACAAATATTTAATGTCCCCACATCCATTTCAATCAGACAGATTTTACTGTGTTTAAATCTAGCCCGTAGTAGCTGATAAAACCAGATTCACTGATCTTATTTTGAGCCAGATATATTTTTTAGCATAACGTTTTCTGTATTTTAAATCTATACCACGCTTTGCCCCTTTTAATATTTAAAAGTATTAATAGACAAGTTACTGATATTTAAAAATGTTCAATAAATACTTTTTATTTTACTTTTTTTCTCATTGTTTATATGTTTAACTGCAACACTTTTTAATTTTCTCGATCCATTCTGTACTAGCTCTGAGTTTTGGAATTAGATTTCTTTCATCTCCCAGCAAACAGCTTTTTCTCCTCCCCCTGGTCTTTCACCTTCTTCTCAACGCCACCGGCAGCAAGCACTGAAAAGATTTTAAGACTTGGGATTAAGGTTTTTCTTCCTTTAAGGTGTCTGGCTGCCTCAAAGACACTGGGTTCTTTTTTGGTCTCAGCAGCTTCCATCAGCAGATCTGCCGCTGTGCGTCCCAGCAGGGGCCCAGAGGCTGTCCTGTGCCTCTGGCGTCACCTCCCTGGGTGTCTCCGAGTGCTGGAGTCCTCAGCATCAGTCACTACACAGCTGCTGCATTTCTCCCTCATGGACGTAACTGCCCCATCTGCCCTCCAAAGACACAGAGCATTTCCAAAAGTGACAATGATTAACCTTGTCCAAGTCAGTATGATTGCTGAGAGCTGACCGTAGTCACCAGAGATTTTCTAGTCTCATGTTCACATTGAGACATAGAAATACTTTCACCGGCAGCCTGGATAGTTAGTATGTTTGTTTGTGTTCAGCGGGGTGGGGCTGGGGAGCTCGGATGGCGGGCGAGAGGGTCAGGAGTCTTTAGAACTACTTATTCCTCAGTCTGTTGTGTCCCTTCCTTTATCAACTTGACAATCTAGTGCGTATGCTGTCTGTTTGCTTTAGTCGTTGTATGCTATTCAGATAACCACTTGACTCTGCAGCAAGTGTTTTTTGCTTGTTGCTCATTTAATCCTCAATTATGTGAGATAGGTATCATTGTCCTTGTTTTACCCTTGAGAACACGGAGACTCAGAGAGGTCCGATAGGTTTTCTATGATCACAAAATTGATGAAGGACCGAGGTGGGATTTATTCCTAATCTCCAAATCCGCGCTCTGCCAAGGGAATTTTTGGAGACCCTGTACTAATATATTAATAGCTCACTATTGAATGCCTATTATGTGTCAGGCATTCTTGCAAGAACTTTTAAATGCGTTAACTCACTACATCGCCAGTAATTATGTACCATGATTGTCCCATTTTTCTAACAAGGAGGATGGGCACAAAACAGTTATATAGTTGCCTCAAATCATACAACTTAGAAAAATCCTGGCTGTTTGGTTTTAGATTCCATGTATTCAACCTGTATGCCATGATGTGTGAAGTTAGAATTCCAGAACCCAGGACTTAAAATCATCTTAACTATACCGTCACTAGGAGAGAAAAGTGACCAGTCTTTTAGTTAAGGCATTTTTGGAGTGTCGTGACCACTGGCTCTGCTTTTAAAAGTCGTCTTGAAAAGGAGTGGAATTTTTATGGAATCACTCCGCTTAAGAGTTTGCTTTAAATTATAGACTGTTGTCCCATGTCATCTCAGTGGGACTCTCATAAATGTAAATTCACTGATTGATTTAGATTTGAAAAGTACAAATCTAGCATTTTTAAAGCAATAGGTACTTAGTAGAATGTTTATGGTGTGTGGAAATACTTTTTTCTTGGCAGACTCTGAAGAATAGAATTAGGTAGTGTCCTTCTGCAATCTATGTACTACGAACTTGGCTCTCGAGAGCAGCTGCCTTTTTGGAGAAATCACCTCATTCGGAACAGAGGACTTTTCTGTTTCCAGATTGGTATGAGATTGGTACAGGAGAGCCCCATGATAAATTAACTAGTCCACAAGAACATTCTAATGGCCCCAGAGTAGGACTGGAAATTATATTTCACTTCCAAGCCATTATGTGATATTTTTCAAAGAATCAAGTAGCAGTGCTTCAAAGATTTATTAAGATATACCTAGCTGGGATGCATTTTTTTTTTTAGTATATCTTAAAACCTCCTCACAATTCACTATTCTAGAAGTCTTTCTATTTTACCCTTTGTTCCTTTTTTCCCTTTATGCTCTTCTATTTATTTTTAGGGTTGAAATACAGTCTAGTCTGGGACACAGAAGACCTGTGATTCTTTAGAAATACCAATTTCAAAGCCCTGGTTGAAAGGGACTGGTGTTTCTCTTTTTCAGTAAGAGATAAATTGAATAACCTGGTACATTTTTTTTTTTTTTTTGATTGGGGCAGGGAAGGAGGTAGGAATTGGGCCAAAGTTTCTTTGATGACAAAATATGACCCACAATGCTTTGCTTTGCCTGAAAAATCATATGCCAAATGCAGTATCCTTCTATAATGCCCAGCTCACCTGATGCCTCGGAAGTGGAAGTTTTACAGCTCTCAGGATTTTCGGGAAGCCCAGATGCACCTGCTGAAAGCAGCGTGAGATATTTACATTCTCACTCAGGAGAGTGAAATACAGTGAGAACAAAATTACAGCCCTTTTTTCTTGCCCACCACTCTAAGATCAATAAGCAAATCTTAAATATCAAAAGATTTCATGAAGAAAAGACTTTTGTGCTACTCTGAGTGTTTATCCTTAGTCCTGGAAGAAAATTTGAGTTTTAGAACTCTCATTTCTATATAGAATTTAAATTCCAGTCTAATTTCTTCATAATTCTGATATTGATAAACGAATGCATTTTACTAGTCAATGCTACTATTGGGAGAGTAAAACTGAGTTCTGTTCAGGATTAATGTGACATAAAAAGTAGTATGTACTATATCCCACAGCAGAAAAATATGTCGAGACTGTTTTTATTTAATCCTGAGATTTTAGTCTTCCAAACCAGTGGTCTCTAACCTTTTTGGCACGAGGAACTGGTGCTCTTATGAGGATCTAATGCCTGAGGATCTGAGGCGGAGCTGAGGCGGTGATGCTCACCTCCTGCTGTGCAGCCTCGTTCCTAACTAGCCATAAACTGGTATTGGGGGTTGGGGACCCTTGTTCTAAACAAATGGAACCTATAATTTTAATCCAATAACTAAAATTTTACTTAAATAGTTTTGGGGTTTAAATCACCCATGTCTAATTAAGGATAACATTTATTGAATGTTTTATGCTACATTTTGTTTCCGTTCTTTCCTCACTAACCCTGTGAAGTATCTATTATTATCCCTAATTTATAAATAAATGAAAGGATCAAAGAAGGTCAGGGATACTCTGCTGATGTTTGAGCTTAATGCTCTGAAATTCCACTGTGGAATCCAACATTTCGGCTAGATGTTTGCTCATTCATTTATTATGCTAAAATATACATATCTTCTTCTTACTTTCTTAATTCTTTGTTTCTTGTCTCCAGCTGTCTTCTCTGACTGTTTTGAGAAGGTCTTTTGATCAGTAGAAGATGTAAGTCTATTTTTATATGTAAGGCTTTTCCTGACCATCCTGCTTCCTACAAGGCTGATTTTTATGACCTAACAAAGTGCTCTCATAACATTCTGTCTATGCCTGTGATCGCATTTACCACACTGCGCTATGATCTCCTGTTTGTTGTGTAGTTCACCAGTTTGAGCAAGGGTCTCATTTCTTGTGTCACATTAGAACCTCCTGGGGTGTTTTTGTGAAATGACGATGTCTAAGACCTACATTTGGAGAGGAAGTTCACGGATCTTTTAAAAAGTTGGCCAGATGATTTCAATGCAAGTTCATGGCAGAGAAGTGTACATTAACCTATAGATTCTTCAAAGGCAAGAATACTATTTCTAGAATTGAATACCATTGATACATAACAGATACTTACTAAATAATGGCTGGTTGAATGAATGAATGTGTGAATGCATGAATGAGTGAATTTTAAAATTCGGATTTACTATGGTTTTTGCAATATAAATATTTATTTGATTAGTATGTGGTTGATGAAGGCATGAATGCTGGGATATCATTAAATATTCAAGAGCAATCATAAATTTAGCTTTAAATTTAGCTAGTGCTTTCTGATTTTCACAACTAAACTGTACTTGCCTGGCTGACTTCAACACATAGTTCTTCCAGGATGCTTCATAAGAACTCCAGACTCAAGGAAAAGCCATTTATTAGGATGAATGAAGTTCAACAATAGTGCAATTGGAACGTGAGGTTTCTTTGCAAGTCTGTCCTGGGAGTTGAAGGACATGCTGGTATGCTATATCCTGCTCAAATTTGTGTCAGAAAGCAAGAGGCATTTTAGAATTCAACAGCCTGCAAAGAGATCCTGACATCAGCACATAGCAGGCTACCGCCTTGGGCAACTTAATAGGAGAAATTGATTGTTACCCTAGGTAGCCATCAGGATATTACTAGATTTCTTAAAGCCATGAGAACATTAAGTGAGGGTTTCAGAACTGTAATATATCCTCGAGGTCTCATTTCAGTGGCAATCAATGCTCAGAGTCCCCTTTTCAAAGCACTGTAAAGCATGCTGGTGTAATTGATGTCACTGAGGTATCATTTTTTTCTTTTGATTTCTGTTTGTTTGTTTGTTTGTTTTCCCTAAGAAAGTTATGCAAGCTATAAGACAGATATCGCCTATGAAAAGCCATTACATAATTTGAAACAAAAGGCCAGTCTAATAATAGTCAGGCATTGGGGGATACTGAGTATATTTGCTTCAAAAAGATCATAGAAACTCTCTGAGGCACCATATTTTAACTTGGCATGCGAATTCCAGACTCATTTTCAATATGCACGGTGAGTTCTACAGGAGTTCTAAGGCTAGTTTTGTAAAGATTCATAACTCTGTCAGTTGATTACATCTCTGCATGGGGGTCATAAGTAATTCTAGTGTTGACAAGTGTGGATTCTTGCTGGGGGCAGGCTGAAATTAAATTCAGCAATTCAGTACAAATCAATAGCTGCTTATGGAGGGCCCACTGTTTCCAAGGCTGGGTACTTTAGAGGGAAAGGAAGTTGAGTAAGACTATGTTCCTACCCTCAAGGAACTTTCTGTTTGGTGGAAAAACTGTGGCTTTTGCTTGTAAAATAAAGTCTTGTTCCAAAGAAGCTAATGGTTTGTAGAGTGTCGCAATGACGGGGAGATCGAGTCAGGGAAAGCTAAGTGGGTGTCCATTCCTTTGGAAACCCTTTTTTTCCATTCAGCTGCAATCGGCAACTCATTGGTTAAGGGCGATAATGGGAACATGTGTGATATGTACATTATTTGTTTCTGAAAACAAAGTAAAAATCACTATGCATTTCCATAGACATGAAAAAGCATGTTTTTACCCTGAGTATCCGAATTCAAGATGCTTTGGAGAAAGAATTCCACTGAATGAACCTTTATAAATAACTCAGTCATAGTTGATCCTCAACCAAGAAATTCCAGGATTGCCTATACTCATTTGTTTAGCAGCTTACAAATATTAACGCCACCATCAAGCGCATTAGCGGAAGGGAATGAGGTGCATGTACTCGACAGCGAGGCCGAAGGATGCTTCCCGTGGCACTCATCTACATTGGAGTACATTGAAAATTTGCAGGTGAAGTTCAATGCCATACTGCATCAGGGAACTTACTGAAATGGATAAGCAGAATGAAATTTTTCACTAAGTGTAGTTGCAAAGGTTTCTGATTCTCATTCAGCACCACCAGGTTACCTCAAGAGGCTGCTGTTTCCTCTTCCGAACTGGTTCCTCCATTAAGTCCTCATTGCCATTTGCCAAGTTTGGTGCTGTTTTCCTGCTCATTTGAACAAATGCACATAGTCCAAAGCAGAGTGTTTCAGTCTTGGCACAGTTGATGCTTCAGGCCAAATAATTCTTTGTTGTAGGTTTCTGTCCAATAACGGGGCAGAAGCTGTGCATTGCAGGGTGTTGGCCAGCACCCCTGGCTTCTACCCACTAGGTGCTAGTAGCACACCCCCCCAGCTATGAAAACAAAAATATCTCCAGACGTGGTCCCCTGGGGGGTAGTCAAAATTGCCCCAGTTGCAAACCATGCATCCGAGGCGATTTCCTGAATATTTTTCTCAGTCCCACCTCCATTCATGATGGCTGCCATGTTAATGGTTCTAACCATTGCGTTCATGTGTCACTCCTGTGCCCCCAAACTTCCAATGACGTTTCGTGCTGGTTTTCAGGTCTTTGTTGCCCTCACCCCTGTCTTTTTTAAGTTTCATTTTTAGCAGAGTAGCAAAGAGTACAGGAGAGTCGTGAATGGCAAGTTCCCACTCTACTCCTTCCTTCTCTCATGTCTAAGAGGCAAGTTTAAAAACAGTTTCTGATTTATGTCTAGCAGTTTCCCCTGTAACTCTAGATATAGGTATACTTCTTACTTCTGTTTATGTGACTTAATGATTTCAGGCCATATTTCTTGGCTCTCTGTTTTAAAGATAGAGTTATAGCTCAGTTATATAATTTGCCATTTTTCCTCCATTCTTCCCATTTTTTGACATTTAGGTGATTATTTATAGTCATCTATGGTAACCTTTAAAGAATAGTGTATTATCGGTCGATCAGCATCAGGACCACAGTGTTACACCCTCCGAAGCTGGGTGGGGACAGAGACCCAGCTGATAACATCTCTCACGCTGCCAGTAAGACGAAACCTTCTCTGATTTACCTTTTCTTCCCCTCTTCCACATCCCACCTTCCGTGGGTTACCATTCACAGTGCTGACCTTTCCATTCTGTCTGGCAAATACAACCGCATCTTCTGTGCTTTATTCTTAGGTTGACTTTTTAAGTTGAAAGCCAATAAACCGAATTTACATTCTCATGACTATGCAAAAGCATTTTTCAATGCCAGGTCAAGTACAGAGCTGTAATTTCATTTTCTTCTCCATAGGTCCAACGTCATGATCTTTGCATCACTCAAAGAAGAATGATCAGTGTCAGTGTCAGATAGATTCTTTGTTCAGTTTTTGTCAACTGTGAAAAATCATGCCATAGTTTACATTGATTCATAAATAGCCCATATCTTTCTTGAGAGTTTTTTTTTAGTCTAGTTAACATCTATCACTGCACATAGTTACAGTTTTTTTTTCTTGTGATGAGAACTGTTAAGATCTATACTCTTAGCAGCTTCCAACTATATAATACAGTACCGTTAACTATAGTCAGCATGCTCATGTTACATCGTATGTATTTTTATTTGCCTTGTTTCTTGCACCATATTTCCATTTTCCTTCGTCTCATCCTCACGTTTATCATGTCTGTCTCTTTTCCCACATCCCCAGCCCCTTGGTTGGGCTTCTTGTCATTGTTCTGCTAGGCTGGACCCACAGTTTCCTGGATTCTATGTATTTCTAATTTTTGTTTTATCTTCATTTGCTAGGGTATAGGTTCAATAACATACAGGTAAAAAGTGCATGGGAAGTAAACTTTCCACAGGTCCTTACATGATGAATATTTTTGTTCACAATTCAAAGGCCCAGTTAGACCCAGTGCTACTGAAAGGCGTGCTTTTTTAAATTTTCTTTTCTTGGTGACATATTTTGTTCTCTTGCATTTGGTGTCACTAAAGCCATGGTAACATACAACCCCAACGTCTCAGTGGCTTGCCACACTGTGGGTGGCTCTAGCTTGGTCTCATGTGTCTTCTAAAGTACAGGATCTAGACTAAAGGAGTAGCTCCTGTTAGGGGATGCTCACCTCTTGACAAGAAAAAGGAACTATGGTAGAACCCAATTTGACACTTAAACCTACTGCTTATGTTATTTCTGCTAATATTGAAAGCCTGAAACAATCCCTCCAAACTTCCTCCTCCTCCAGCCCCACACTCCTCACCTGAAGGAACCCCAAGGAGGGGCCCTGAGGGACAGTGGATAAGCAGGAACAATAATACAGTGCACCATACTCTGGAAGGATTTTAAGACTTTCTATTTATTCTTGGTGTTCTGGAAAATGTATGAGGTTTTATCCAGATGGTTCTTTTATTCATCTATTATGCTGGGCACTTGGCAGATCCTTCCAAATGACTTGTACCCTTCTTGTGGGAAAGATTTCTCAATTATCTCTTTAATAACGTTTCTTTCCTGTTCAGCACTCATTCTCCCAGAAGTTGAACCAGCCGAATTGCTTTTACATGCTTCTTTTATCTTTTCATTTTTAAAACATATTTTGTCTCTGTGCTCTACAACATTTTTCTAGGCATTTATTCTCAATTGATGGTTTTAAAATTTTGACAATTACAAATTTTTGTTAGGCTTGTTCTTTACTTAAGATATCTTGTTTCATGAATATAAAACATTCTTGAACCTCTGAATAGATGAATCTGATTTTTTTTAATGTTCTTTTCTGTTTTCAGAATTATCTCCATCTTCCTCAGGGTATGTTTCAACTTGTTTATCTTGCTTCTCTTTTTAAGAGTTTCCAACTAGAAGCACTGTGAGAGAAGAGGTCTTGTTTGGCTTTCAGAAGTAGCATGTTAGACAATGACTGTCCAGAATGCAAGAATGCAAAGGCTCTACTTTGAGACTCCAATATCCACACAGGAGTCTCACCTGTGCTCAGACACTTAACTCGAGGTCCTTTGTAGTTCTTACCATCTGCATGCCAAAGAGTGCCTTACATTTTCCTGCCTAAAGACCTGAATAAGGATTGATATCCACCCTTAGCAACAGCATAGAAATTATTAAAATATATGCTTCTCCTTGAAGAGCCCATTAAGAAATGAAAATGTGTTTGCAGGTTGTGAATTTCACAAAGCTTGTATTTTACACTGGTATGAAAGACTCAGTCAATCTGTTTACTTAGTAAACATAATAATCAAGCTGGTTTGGCTTCTCTGTGTGCCTTTCTATGTCAGTGTGAATGTTAGATGATTTGATGAAGGGCCCTAGAGCTCAAGCTTTCAAAAATTTTTAAATCTAAAATTAACGGTAATGCATTTTACATCAAAATTCAGTAAACCCATATAAACATAAATATGCATTTAACTGAAATGAAAGTTTTACAGAAATGCCGTACTATATACAAAGCAATTTTATATTTCCTTTTCTATTTCAGATTTTAAAATTCTAATCAAGACTTACTAAACTTGTTTTATGACTCATTAGTCATTTCATAGTATGAAAACAGTGCTATAGAACATGGTCCTTAGAAATAAATAAAAGTGTTCTCTGGGTTTTCAAAGAAATGTCACAAAATCCCTGCTCTAAAGTTATTTTCTTTATTTTTTTTAATATTATTTTAAAACTCAGAGTCTTATTATGTGTATTTAACATAACAATTCTTAACAAGCTTTGTGACCTGCGTATTTTCTCCAAAAAAAAAAAAAAATCAAACTTAGAGTTAAAACCACAAAACGAAAATGCTGGTTACCCAATAAATGCCTCATGTAATAATGGCTATATGTGGTCATTGTCCTAAGTAGGATATCATATAGTTAGTATTGCTTGCTTTTTATGGCTTGGAATTTACAACATATTTCAAACAATATTCATCAAAAAGATTTAAGCATTATTGCTTGATTTTGGTCTCCTTCTGAATTTTGAGGTCCCCCTAAGGGTGGCTAGAAACAAATAACCCAACAACTGTGCTGCAGGTTACCCTCTGGCAGGTAAGTATCTGCTCTTGCCTCAAGCTCTCCTAAATATTTGGTGGAAAAGTGTGTACCCCAATTGCACAAAATTAGTGGAGCACTCTTTAAGACTGATTAAAATCTGAAACCAGAAGAGAAAGGGATGTGACAAAAATAGATAAATAAATAATGTCAGGCATGTACAGATTTGTTACATAAGGAAAGGAATTCTGTCCTCAGAACTGCTTTCTTAGAAAACCAGAGACGACAACAGTGGATTCTAAATCAAAAATATATTCCAGTAAAATAACCCAGGACTGAAAAGTAGCTGTTCGCACAGCCATAGTTAATGTCACTTGATTACGTGATAGTAAATGAGGGTTTGCCTTCCATTGTTATTTGGGGAATTGAGTAGGTTTCAAGTAACTAGCAAGTTGCATGAAGTGCACAATTTTAAGTGGGTTCTGTCACGCTATTGAAAAATCTTAAGTGTTGGTTAACTTGTATGAAAGAGAAAGTAAAATTCTCTGGTAATTTTTTTTTTCCCTCCACTGGGGTTTGGAAGGAAGATGGCTTTTTAAAGTTTTCCAGAACCCTTCTCAAACAACGTTGTTGAGGACTCTTTTAAGTAACAGCCACACAAATAATCACAGATTACGGTGTCATACAACTTCATTAACTAGGTGAGGGAAAAACAGCAACATTTTCATTTTAATGAGATGTGAGCTCCCTCCCGTGCTGTGCCATGCATCTTAATGCCCTTGCTCTCTGTGCTGACTTGGGGCTCCGAGGCTCTGTCATTACCTGGCAATCCCTTTCTCTAATTTCTTGTGACACACGGTGCTTAAATCCACAAGAAATGAGAGGTGAGGTAGGGAGAATTCCTGCAGACTGACTTGCTATATGCAGAACATTCATTTGCATTATTCATTAGATAAGAGCACTGATTTGCATCTCATTCCGGCTGTCTCCTCTTGGTGAAAGAATGTTGGAGTGCTCTCCATAGTCTCCTGATTTTTTTATATTAATAATAATTATTAGGGAAATCAGGCTTTATTACTGTCCCAGATTTTGTCTGGCACTGTTTGCAATTTCTCTTAAAAAAAAAAAAAATGCCCTAAACACCCCCAAATCCCTGAACTAATGTGCTTTTTCCCTTTTCTGTTTAAAATATTTAAAACTTTAACATTTGATGAAAGATCTGAATATATAAATATATTTTATTGAAATGCAAAACGAGACATTTATTTATGATCCATATCTAACATTAGAATGGGAAGGAGGAGGGGGTGGAAAATAAAAGTACATATAGGCACAAGTTCAGCATTTAAGTCTCCCTAAGTCTCATTTTAGAGACATTTCCTAGCTACAGAAACATGCCACAGATTAAAAGATACTGCTGGTAATAAATTCTTCCCTTCATGATGATCAAATCTAAGTGCTGGAATTTTGCTTTGGATTTTCTCTTCATGAAGAAGCAATGACCAATTGAGATTATATTTTCTCGTAAGCTTTAGCCCCATCATTAAACTGATATCCTACTATGGGTAGAGTTCTGTGTTGGCCTCTAGAGTTCCTGAGATAGAAAAAATAGTAAAATATCCTTATTCCCTTGGGCTATAATCTCGGTTTCTCACGATCCTAGTAAACTTCTGGGCATCACCATTTCCCTAATGCAGGCACTGCGGGCTTTCTGTGTGTCCCCTTGGAACTCTCTGGGATTCTGAGGTGTGGGCTGCACAGGAGACTCTGCTCCGTGTTTGCACGTTCAATTAGAACTACTGGTGCATTGACAAAGGAGAAGCAGGACGTTGTGTGGATGGCAGCCTTTTTCATCCTGTTCAGGAGAGAAGGTTGCAGAAGAGTCAGAGACAGGCTCTTCCGCCTGCTGACTTGTTGCTGTTCTGTTGCCCCTTGAATAGATGATGGAATTCTGTGGACGGCTGCAGCAAATCTGGTGTCATGGATTGATCACAACATTCAAAACTGAAATGGGATTCCTATGGTATTAAGATGACATCGAAAGAGACATGGTGTCTGGCAGGCTGGGGTGGCTTGTTTTCAGTCAAGCTTTCCTACAAATTGAGCACTGTTTTGTCAGCACTGGTAACAAACGTCCGAATCGATTTTCTTGCTCTGCATTTTCATGTCTCCCAAAGCCTTTAATTCACTGGTGGAAGAGGTCGTCACAAACATTTATTATCCTTGTTCATGGGGCACCCCTTCACCCAACTGCTGTTTATTCTGGGCTGGTCCTGTGATTAATACTGCCATGCAAAGCAACTGCTTGTTCTCCGTGGCTGTGTCTGGCACACTGCATGGTTTAAAGTTTTTCTGGCATGCCCCTAAGGAACACCGTTTTTGAAATAATCCTCACTTGCATTGGCCTGAAACGGGAATCCTGTTCAAGATTGTTGGCCAGTGACCAGTTAGGTCAATGTCAAACTGTTTTTTTTTTTTTTGCAAGAATGATTGTCGAAAGATATGTTTCCACTTCAAGCATTCAAACGTTTTCAAACAATAAAGCGTCTTTTCACTTAGCTAACTAGGGCCCAATGGTGACCTTTCAAAGTAACAAACATTAATATTAAAAACTTGGGGCAGCTCGTGCTTAGTTATATTAGTTTGGGGATGATTTTGCCATTTGGAGGACATCAGTCTTTCGTTTTTGTTCATGCCATAATGGGCTTGTAGTGCCATACTTCAGAAAAATGTCACTGGTGAGCTGTTTCACTATAGGAGTCTTCTGGTGATTTCAGAATCCCAAATGGATTTGAGAGGTTGCATTTGAATGTCTCATACACATTTCAAAAATAACACGGCTGAAGACAACTGTGATTTCCCATCCTGCGCACCTCTCCCTCTACCTCCAAAAACTATTACCGACCATCTCAGGAAATGGTATCACCATTCCCCCGTTTGCCTTGGGCAAAACCGAGTGATCATCCCCTCTCTGATTCCTATTGCTATATATCAAACCACCTCAAAACTCAGTGATGCAAAGTAAAGAAGGATGTGTGGAGTGAAAGATATCGTCATGGTCATCTTTGGTAAACACTCTCAGCCATTGTCCACAACTATTCACATTCTTCCCACATGCAAAATACACCTGATTCCTCCCTGAAAATTTCCAAAGCCTCATCTTACTGCTGTTTCAGCTCTGGGAGGTTTTGCTCCAGATCAGGTCCCGGAGCCAAGGAGGTCCTTTGGTGATAGTTCTCTTAGCGCAGTTTCTCTCAGTCTCCTCAGAGCTGTGAGTAAAAGAGTCTGGTTCTGAAATTCAGTTGGGCACATCATACTGGTTCCTTGACGGGAGCTCAGGTCTGCTCACTAGCAGAAGTTTTTCTCAGCTGCTGGATCCACCTTCCCCAGTGTTTGGTTTCACCCCTTGATTAACTCTGTCTTTCCATACGAAACGGCTCACCGTTGCAGCTGAATAGTTTTCTCATCCTGCTTCCTTTCCAAAGTACTTCATGCTTCCAGAGACCCCGGTCCCTTCATTTTGTGGCGTATCTACTCCCTTCAACGCAAACTGATTCAGTTTCATGAAAATTCTTCAGCTTCCTGTGTGTCAATGTATAAATCCACTACATCAGACACAAGACACACCCAGAAATCTCTTCAATATATGCCCTTTTCTACTGCAGACCCCCTGCAAAGCTGCTGTGGGACAAAATCCTTAAGAATCTGGTGTCTGTTATTTGGGGAGACATGCCCTTAAATCCGGAAGGCTTTGTATGTATTTGAAAGGTTTATGAGGCATGATCTTAAATTTTTCTGAGGTCTTAATGAAAGATTTTACAATCACATTCTTGCCTTCATTCTAACATTGAGACGTTTTCCTAACAGGCCTGGATTTGATCTTTGCACAGAGGCCCTTTCTCACTCTGAGAATCTTCTTCAGGGAGACACTGAATGAGTAATTTTTTTCAAACCCAGCAAGGCCTTTTATATTTCCTTAAGGCTTATTTAAAAGCTGACTGATTCGTTTTTTTTTTTTTTCCTTCTATCTTTCTATCTGCTTTACACATGGCTAGAAGAATCAGATTGGTACTTTCGGCATTCTGCCTGACAAATGTCCTTAACCATAATGTCCTTTATTAGAGATGTTCTTAATTTTCCTTGTCAATTCAGCCAGTGGGGTAGACAGGGTACCATAAGGATGGCTTGTCTCTGTTCCAGTAATTTCTAGGGTCTTAGCTGGGGGAACTCAACAGCTGGGTAGAATTCAACAGCTGGAGCCAGAATCGTCTTGAGATGTCTCCATCTCGTGACTGGCATTTGAGGCTGGCTCTCTCAGGCACCTCCACTTGGCCTTTTCACCAAAGCACCTTCAGATGGCTTCTCTGGGTGGCCTGAGCTTTCTCACCACCTGGTGGAATCGGAGTAGTCAAACTTTCTACGTCAAAGCTCAGAGATTCAAAAGCGAGTGTCATAGGTGACAAGGTGTGCGTATTAGCTTCCTGGGGCTGCCGTGACGAAATGCCACGAACTGGGTGGCTGAAGACATATATTTCTTTTCTCACAGTTTGGGAGGCTAGAGGTATGAAGTCCGGGTGCCGGCAGAGCTGTAGTCCTTACGAAAGCCCGAGGAAAGAATCCCTCCTTTCCTCTTCTGCTGGTCGTCGGCAACCTTTGGCATTCCTTGGCTTCTGGCCCCATCGCTCCAATCTCTGCCTCTCTTGTCACATGGTCTTCTTTCCTCTGTGTGCTTCTGTGGTTGTGTGTCCTCTCGTCTTTGTATAAAAACACTAGCCACATTGGAATTTGAGTCAACCGTAATCCATTATGTCTTCATCTTGACTAATTAGGTAACTTTCTGATTTTTTTGTGGGACACAATTTGATTTAACCCAGCACAAGCTGGAAATCGCACTGTCTCTATAACTTAGCTTCAGGAAGTTACATGGCCTCATTTGCACTGTGCCCTCGTTGGTTGAAGCAGTCACAATCATACTCAGATTTAAAGGGAGAAGAGTTAGGGTGTACTTATCGATGGGGAATTTCAGGGTCACATTGTAGAAGAATATGGGATATGAGGTGCTGTTGTGTTCATTTTTGAAAAATCCTAGTGCCACACCCTTATCCTGTCCATGACCAAATTCTATTGATTCTACTTCCAAAATATATCCCAAATCTGTTCACTTAACTGCTTTGCCACCCACCCATGCAAAGCACCATGATCTCTCATTTGAATTATTGGACTTTTGTCTGATCTTTCTGCACCTTCTTTGGCCTCTTCTAACCCATTAACTACCAAGCTGCAAGAAGAGAGAGATTAAAACTATAAATTGACTCCTGCCACTCTCTGTTTAAATCTCTTTGGTGGCTTCCAGTTGCATGAACAGTAAAATCTACACGCCTCTCAGTGGTCTAAGGGGCCCTTTCGTGATCTCTCCTCAGCCCGTCTTTCCAAATCGCCTTGATGACAAGGGGTGCCACCTTCCTCTCCCTCGGGTGCTAGTCTCTGGCCATCCAGCTCTGCTGATGGTTCTTGGACCAGCCCCACCAACTTGGCCCGTGCACTTTCTTTTGCTTGGAAACCTGTTTCTTTGGTTTTTCATGAGGCTCACATTTTGTACACTCACCACGAGACCCTGCCGCCTCTACTGAAAGACTCATCCTTCGTTTTATTCTCAGTCATGGCACCTGTTTTCTTCATTTTTCTGACCACTCTCTGCAGTTTTTTAAAAATATTATTTACAGTCTATCTTTTTCACTAGTAGTAAAGAATTTTCATTGTTCAAAGCTGTATTCCAGCACCCAACACAGTACGTGGCACATAGTAGCTACTTAATAGGTATTTGGTAAATAAGTATAGTGATGTATTGGTTAACGTTTAACCACCAGTTTGGGTGGGGGATGGGGACTGATTTGTAGCTTTTTAAAATATAAGTACTACCACCACAGGGTTGATTTCAAGCTGCAAACAGTTGAACAACTGACTCGCAAGATTCCCGAAAATTAAGCTTTAGCATAGCAGTGAATGAATGTTGCAAAGAACAGAGTAGCTCTCCCATAGCAACTGGTTTTCAAGGAGATGGAATGTCCCTTGTGGTTTTAGCCACACACATCGGTGAGGGTTCAGAGCACAACTGTTATCGAAACTGCAAAAGGACAGGAAAGAGTTAACACTGTATCTGAGATGCTAAATATCTCTACCACAGTGTAGTGAGAAGCACCGAGACCAGATACTGTCATTTCTTCATCTTTTTTCACTGCCTCAGGTGTTGGCGAGGACACATATGATTCTGAAGCAAGGGCGGGATGACTTTGTTTTATCCTTTAGAGGGAAAGGATGGCAGGGATTGTAGCAGCAAGGAGTGAAAGAAAGGAGAGAAGCCAAAAAGCCATTAATATTTCACATTCGGTATAAAAATGCTCAGTTACAGCTTCGGCTAAGAAGACAAATTTCCTTGAGAATATGTTAGACTTTTATGCTGAATGATCATACAAAAGACTGATTTATAATGAGTCCGAAATATGCGTCTATATGTAATATAGAATGTCATTGGAATTAATTTTTAAATCGCCACATGCCACTCTGCATTGCTGCTAATACCTTATTTGACAGTTCTTAATTACAAAAGTATCAATTGACTTTTTTTTTTTTGATTAGCAGTCCCACACTGGTGTGAATTTTGCAATAGATCTGAATGAATTTGTAGCATTTGGTGTTTTTGTATTTATCACATCAGGTAGGAACATTTTGACATTACGTTTACTGGTTGCAGCACCAGGGTGTAAGACAAGAGGTAATGCTTAGATGTCTAGTCTCAGTCATGGCCAAGAGGTAACGTGTTTCTCGTTCAAGTGACAGGTCTATACCTTGGCCCCACATGCTGCAGTACCTTTACACTCTGCATAAGTAATACCTCCTATGATGCACATTCGCTCTGGGATTTTGAATGAATAAATTCTAAACAGCTCTTCTTGCCTGCTTCAGGGTCCAGAGCTTTAAAAATGCATGTGTAACTAATTTCGCTTTAAAATTTTGCACAAATATCAAGAAAGGCCTTGCTATTTATTAATTGTCAGGTGCGAGTCTCAAGAAAACGGTAACCATTTTTCTTGAAATCACGTGAATAATATTGGAGCAAGATTATCTTGATAGGAGACAAAACATTATATTTGTGTCTCATGGTAGTCTGTTCATTGGTTAATGGACCCAGAGCCCTCTAGACAGTTCACAAATCCACATAACAGAGCAGATTTTTGCATTAGAATTCCTGACTTAGCTGAAAAATGTGAAAAATCAGATGCAGCTGAAGAGTTTCTTATTGATTACAAATGTGAGGATCAAGAGTAAGTTATTCTATCCAAGGCAGTATTCATTTAAATTTAAAATAGTCCTTCCCACTAATCTCATTTTGGTTAGCGGCATACGAATCGATGACATGTTTAGAGTATTAATTCCACCCCATTTGAGGGGCTCCCTGTGACAAAGTGGGCATTGATATCCAGTCATATTTTGGAGTCTTCAAGAGTTTGGGTGAATTTAGATATGGAAATGAAGCTTTGGGATGAATTCGTACATAACCCTTAGATTTTTTTTTAAGAGAATAAACAACCAGTAGTCTCTAAAGATAAAAATGGGCGTCAAAATTCTCAGCACTGTCAAAATTACTCTTTCCTGCTCAAATGTCTTTGATGTACTATTTACCATTCAAGCATAGTACTTGTCATATAGGTAGGTTCATAAAACGTTTCAATATTCTACGCTCTTCAAAAGGACCTTGGAGGTGTGTACTTCATCAGTTGTCCAGTGTCATATCTTGGCATAAGGATCCTCTCCCTGTACATCTCCCCGGACAGACAGACATTTCTAGTTTGAACATATCTAAAAATGGAAAGTGCTCAGTATCCTTTGACATGTGGATTTAACACCTATGGCTCTGCAGATAAATGTGAGTCAAAAGCTAAAAAATGAAGTGCCTTACTCGAGCGGCTATTTGTACACGCATGTTCATAGCATCATTTAAAAGGTAGAGACCACTCAGATGCCCACCCACATAAAAATAGCTGAACAAAATGTGGTATATACATACAGTGGAACATTACTCAGACTTAAAAGGAATGGCGTTCTGAGACGTGATGGGACATGCATGCACCATGAAGATATTATGCTAAGCAAAATAAGCCAGACACGAAAGAACAAATATTCTATAATTCCACTTATGTTAGTTATCCAGAATCGTCAGCTTCATAGAGACATCTCTACACATTTGAAAAGGAATGGTTAAAATGATAAATTTTGTGTTGTGTGTATTTTGCCACACTTGAAAACAACAATGCTAAAAAACAATAATAAAAAATTTTTTTTTTTAAAAAAAAACCAGGTGCCTTGGAAGAAGCCAGGAATCCATGAGCATCTTTCTATACTCCTCGCTCTCCCCTCGGTCTTTGCCCCCGCCTGTCTGGTCCTTACTTTGTGGCACTGTCCGTCTTCTTTTCATCCATCCATCCTGGATAGATAACCTCACTTGGTGTTTCCTGAGAGGAAAGGGATGGACTTTGTTCCAAAACTTTATTCCAAGGGCTAGCTTTGGTTCCAGCATGTTTCACTGTGTTTCTTTCCAGGAGTCTTCACATAACCTCCGGGCCCCCAAATGCCAGCATCTGGGGGTCAGCCCCGCCTGTAGCCTGCAATCTCCCTATCTTTTCCTGTATTTGCTGTTTTTAGGGCACGCGTTCCCTCTCTTATTTTTCTTACATTTCCAAAATGTGTGTTTTTAAGATACAATTGCTATTCTTGGACAGGTGGAATGGTCTTTGTTATGATTGCTATTCTGCGCATGAGAGTTCATTGTGCGTGCTTGGAAATTATCAGTGATGCCATGGGATTTGATTCTAATGTTCACTTCAATTCAGTTGGCTCACATTATACAATAAAATCTGACTAATTCTGAATAATGGAAGTTAGACTGTGGTGGTTTCCTGTAAAATGAGAACCGCTGACTATTTTTTAAAAGAATTAAATTTTCTTCCTGTTAAATTCCATGCGTATCATAAACAAAGTAAACTAATAGGTACAAGGAGATAAGATATAGAAAGACTATAATTCAAAATATACTGAAGTTATAATGTCTAACAAATGCCCTTAAACATATACTAATTGCTTAATTGTGAGATTCAGAAATGAAGTTGACAGGTGGCCAAATTGTCTTTTCCTTTGGATGGCAAAAGGCGTCTCTCTCCTGGGATTCTTCTTACCTCTCTGAGAACTACTCCCACAACTTCTTCACTGTTGCTGCCTTTCAATATTTTATTTTTTGCTCACTGCTCTTCTCCTTTCTCACAGTCTTCCCGACGTGGTCTTAAGTTCTGCCTCGTTGCTACCATTTCTTCAATTTCGACTTTCTTATGCCTTTCAAATCCAGGTTCCCAACTGCCAACTGAGCATTTCCATGTTTCAGAATAAATTGAAATTTTAGGTCTTTGTTGCCCATGTTTTGTTTCATTTTGTTTATTTTCATATTCCGTACTTCTCTCTGGCCAGAAACTCTTCCTCGCTTTCCTAAGTAATAGCGAGCAGTAGCCGGTATTATTGAAAATGTATTTAATAATATTGTTATTTTACAGATGAGGAAATAAAATCTGAAAGAAGTTAAGTGACTTGCCTAAACTAAGAGCTCCTAGCGAAGATTCTGGCGTTAAGTCTAGAGGGCTCACATCTTCAATGCTGAGCTTTGCCAGCTGGTCACCAGGTCGTATGACCTCTTCCTGTCTCTCAAATTTACATCTCCTCTGTATTTTCTCTACTACTATCTTAGTTCAAGTCGTCGTTATTTCATCTGGAATATTCCAGCTCTTAATTTGCCTTCAGTTTTACTCTTGCTCAGATTCATCCCCTTTACTGCTACCAGACTGACTGACCTTCCTTCTTTCCCTCCCTCCCTCCCTCCCTCCATTTCTTCCTCTATTTTGAGTGGCTAAGAAAGAAAAGACTGATCACGTCTCTTTCCCACTTAAACTTTCAAAGGCTTTATCTTAGCTTCTCAATCGCGTCCAAACTCCTTAGCCCTTTATGATTAGGACCCTAAATTCCTGCCCAAGATTCTGTCTCATCATTTGTCTCTTGACACATCCCTTCCAGCTGCACCGCCCTCCCTGTCTTTGGCTGTCAATCGGTCACACATTCTGGTCTCGGTGTCTTTCACACACCTCCTCCGCCTGGAGTCCCATCTTACCGGCTAACTCCTATCGTTCTTCAGAACTCAACCTGAATGTCACTCCTCAGGGATGGTTAGACCCCTCACCCTCTGACACCCTCTGCCCTTGCCCCTCAGGACACACATTCCGAGCTCCAAGGCTGCCTGAGATAATAACTGAATATTCTTGAATGATTATGTCAGATAGCAACCAATGCAAGGAATTCTGTGATTTGGAATTTTTTCCCCTGTGGTATTCACAGTGTTATCCTGACCTTTTTTTTTTCTTTTCTTTTAAAATCATTTCTTAGCTAATTACATCTTTAATCAGAGCTTCCTTACAGAAATACAAATACACAGTAGTCTCCCCTTTGCTCGCAAAACTTTCCAGTTAAATCACATGCATAGGTGAATGCTGATCTGCTTTCTTATTTTTTCTTTCTCCTTTTCTCTCATATCTCCCCACCTATGAGTGAAGAGATAGCCCTAGTCACAGCCCATGCATGCAAGCCAGCATCTGTATCCGAGAAAAGAAAATCTAAAATGTTTAAAAGTGACACTGGCATAGTACACCAATAGCACACATAAGTAAAGTGTTTAAAATTTTATCGAAGTCCCTGTTGTGTCCACAATATTTCTGTACCTTTCTCCTCTTTCTTAGTACAATTTGCTTTACCTCCTACAGCACTATTAAAAAGTAAGAAAAATGTATTTCCTATTCATATTTATTAATATGGCAATGTGATTTCTACTGTATTTTTAAAGTATCTGTGGTGATTTGGCTAGAACCTGGGTTACATAGACTTTTATGAATTGACCTGGAAACTAATAACCATTTGTCAGAGTTTCTGTGGGAAAATACATTTCAAATTCTAAATAATTGCCTTATAGACCTTGAGACATAGCCCTTACGTAAGCTGTGGTCTTCTTATATTTGAATTTGTTGAAGTTTCTCTGCATATTTAATGAAAATTTAAATTGTTTTCCATATGTGCTTAGGAAACAATAAAAATATGAAAAATGCTTGTGTTTTAGAGGTAGGGTGATCTGCCTTTGAATTTCACTGCCACCATTTATTTTTTATTAACAAATCATACTTTACTTAAGCCCAAGTTTTTTCATCTATAACACGAAGATAAATCTTTCCACGGGCATGTGTCAGGGATTTAGGGTTGCCAGATAAACTTAAAGAACGTCTAGATAAATTTGAATTTCATGTAAGTAATGAAGATTTTTTTTTCTGTATAAAATTTTTTAGCATATAAAATTTTACTATAAAATTGTTCATTGTTTCTCTGAAACTCAAAATTTAACTGAGCATGCTGTATTTTCATTTTCTAAATCTGGAAAACCTACAGGGGGCAGTAGTATAGCTCTGTGTAGTACCCGTGGACGTGTGATATAGGAAATAAAGAATTTCCTCTATTAAATAATCTAATGAGAAACCACAATAGTCTCCACTTTGGGATTTTGTTCTTTAGAAACTATGCGATAGATGAAGTGATTTCTCAACACTCACCTGAATAATATGATGCTGTATTTGAGGTTTAACATAATAAATAAGAATGAGTTGACAATATTTAAAGTCATCGACTATTAGATATAGAAGGAACTTCAGAGACCATGTTAGCTACTCCTTTTTGTACTGATAAGGAGCCTGACCCCCAGAAAAATCAACAGATTAGTACACAACTGCATTCTACCTCTACCATCTTTTCTCCTACAGAGCTTCTCCTGCAGTGTTCCCTATCTAATCCCTGCTATGACTTATTAGAATACACTTGCATGCAGTGACAGGGTAGGATTCGTTTCATTTTCTCTGTGTGGCACCTTGCCCAGGATCATTGGGATGTATGGATGTAATTTGGGGCACCACAGTGTGTAATGTAAACATTGCCATCCTCTTGGCCACTGCATTCTTAATCATAAACTCATCTCTATTAAAATACTCTCTATGCATTAAATTGGGTCACTTAATGTGACTATATAAAAATAATGATCTTATTCCCAGACCCTTATAATACACGTTTTTCGCATTCTTCAAGGTACAGTGATATACTGTTGTTATCCAAGGTAGATGCTAGTGTGACTTTCATCACTACATTTTATTTGGTTTCTTTGTCTTTAGCGACTTAGTAAAATTTCAATTATTCTTGGTTTGAAACATTCTAAAAATAACATCTTTGAAAAAAGGAAAATTTGGACATTGGTTTTAATGTTAAAGAATTATTAGTAATTCTTAAGCTATGATAATGGTATTGTAGTTACGATTAGAGACACATACTGATTTACTTAGGACTATGTTCTTGGATTTGCTTCAAAAGTATGCTGTGAGAAGAGGCCATGAGATAATATTGAAGGTAGATGATGGGTACATGGAGGTTTTATTATTCTATTCTGCCTGCTTCTGTATGTGCTTGAAATGTTCCATAATAAAAAGTCAAAACTATATTCCTGATTCCCAAACTCTAGTCTGATTATACAGAGCTTAAATAAAATTATACCACACAAAATCAACGATTTTAATGCTCACATGTAGGAGATAGAAATAATATTTGCCATAAAGTCTAATACTTGTTTGCTTCCACCCCCCACCCCCACCTTTTCTATTCATTGGGAGAGTCATATGTAAAAGCATTTAGAGCTAGAGACTCAGAGAGTCTAATTCTAGTAGGTCTCTGCCTTTGTTAGTTCTTGGACCTCAGGCAAGATACTTAAACTCTTTTGGCCTCAGTTTGTCTCATTATGTAAACTGAGAACCTTGTACTATGATCTCATAAGATATTCAGCTCTAAAATTGTTTGACTTGATGATGTCACACACAGGCTTTCCAGATCCACTATCAAGCTATGTTATGTTTAATCTTTATTTTGTCCTTATCAATAGAAGAATGGGCTATATTCTGGGAACAACTGATTTTAACTTAAAGACATGAGGACTATGACACCAAAATATTATATGCTTCTTAGAAATTTCCTGTATATGAATTTATTATTTAAGTCCTTCTAGAATTATTTGATATTCTTTATCAATATTACTAGTCAATGAGTTATAGAAATCATTTCCTACTTGGAGAAGTTGAACAGTTTTTGGCATGGTGCTAAAATAAACTTTCAGGGATTAAAGGGTGCATCCTTATTTTAGAATTCCAAATTTTCCTTAATAATATACATACTCTCTATATATCATTTAATGATTTTATTGCATTCAGTTATGATAATATTATTTATGTATTCTCATGTAGAGGACAGTCTCCTCCTCACCAATTGCATTGTCTTTTTCTTTTTAAACTGTCCCTAGTTCCATAGTTTGGCATACATTATACATGTTGTGTTTATGTCATTTTTTTTTTTTTTTCAAACCAAGGTGAGACTTGAATATGTGAAATGCAACCCTAACTCACTGTGGGCCTATGTGTTTGTAACTTCAACCCAAAGATTCAATTTCGTGACAGTCCTATAGTCACTGAAAACATCTGCTTATGGAAAATATGCATTCGGTGCTACTTTATAGTAATGCTAAAAGTATTATTTCAGTGTCACATCAAAATTCATCCATTCAACAAATGTTTAATGAATGTCTTCTAGGTGTGTTAATTTTGAAAAGAGATCTCATAGGAAAGAAGGCTTAGAACAAATTACCAAAGGACACAGATTTCCAATTTTAAACTGATTTATTCATCAGAAAATGTTACTGAGAGACACTTACTTATTCATACACACAGTTCTCCTCTTGCACAGATACTTCAGAATTATCATAATTAATTCAGAGTCCCAACTCTGGCCCTCACAAAGTGAAGTGACTGTTCAGTGGAAGTCATAATAGAATGCCCTTATGAAATCCATTATCACCACTTTTTAAAACAAATTCTCTCTGCTTACTCAATATCCATTTTGTGATAATCCATTTTATCAATCAATAACCTTCTGGACCAGGATTTGTTTGTTTGGTCTCTGTGAAATGATGATACTTTCATCCAGAGTCTTCCAGGGCTCGCCTGTTTAATCTTAGTGGAATCGTGGGGTTTTCCATCAATGTGTTATAAAAACTCGGCATGACCGTGTAATATGACCCATTCTTCCTTTAGTAATCTGCCAGTAACCGTGGCAGATTCTTGGACCCTGTTTTTTGTAACCAGTCCTTCCTTTCACTCTCGTCTCTGACCGATACATTAGTGTGGGCACCTCTGTTAGTTAATCCATTCATTCATTCAATAAACTATTTTTTTTTTTGAGAATCCACTGAATTCTTAGATAAGTGCCAGAGTGACAAAGATAACCCTAGCCACCCCCATTTTCAAAATAATAAATTTAGAACTCTAGTAATCCTCAGTAGCATATCAACTAATCATGTGCAGTAGGGTTCAGTTAGAACAATCTGCATCATCTTGCTCCTTGTGTCTTGGGTTTCTTCCTGCGGATACCTTCCTGAGGATATTTCACGTACAGTAGGGGAAGGTGTGTCAGGGGAGAGTTTTGACAAATCATTCTTCCTTCTTGGCCAACGCTTGGAAGATTCTTTCATTTCATTGTCTTTTTAATACTCTTTGATAAGAAAACTATTCAAAGCCTTTTTAAAGTTAAAAGAATTTAGGGCCACTGATTGCCCCTTGTTCAAGCCATTCTCAGCTTCTTCACATAACTTTGTTGAAGTGAAGGAGGCTTGGTTTCTCATTTCAAAAATCAGTTGCCTCTCTTCAATGAACCCTTCCTATCACTGTCTAAAGTGACTGATCTGTTTTCTGTCTCAAAAGTTTTAATTTCTCATATATATAGAATTATACAGTATCTAATATTTTGAGATTGACTTCTTTCACTTAGAATAATGCCTTTTGAGATCCATCATGTTGGCGATACATCTAATGCATCTAAATTATAAAAATTTCAATCCAAATCTAAAATTTTTCAATATGTCTACACTATTTTTAAATGGAAAAGATCTTAAATTCCCACATTCTGATCATCCATTTCCTTCTTTTTCTTGCTATTGTTGTTTAGAATTTTTACACTTGAAAACCTAATAATTTTTGCATGGAATTAAACTTAGCATGAAAATTTATTGATTTCTTTCGTCACTCATGTTTTTTGTATATTTCTACTGATGCATTTACTATTTATTTAACTAAAGTACTTTTCTTAATAATTCTTACATTAAGGATTTTTGAGTTCTAATTTTCTTAGCCTGTATCTGAAAATATTTTTTTTCTCTATATCTTTAGAATGGTATTATACCCAGAGATAGAATTACACATTAACAGTTACTTTACATTTATTTATAATGTATATTTTCTATTGTTACTAATAAAATTTTATTGCAAATTTTATCTACCTTGGTGGAGTTTTTTGGTAGATAATTATTTTTTCTCTCTGGAAGATTATCTATCTATCTATCTATCTATCTATCTATCTATCTATCTATCTATCTTTTGTTATTCTTCATGCAGTTTCAATAAGCCATATTTAAGTACAGTTTTATTTATAGTTTTCTTAGTTCGACGTTTGCTTTATACTCAGCTTTGGAAATTTTTATTTATTCCCTATTCTGTGCTTTGAATTCTTTTTTGAAGTATACTTGAGAGTCTCAACTGATCTTCTTTGTCTCTAACTGCTTTCTCATATATTTTTAGATATCTTTATCTTTCTGCATTGCATTTTGGATGAATTTCTCAATACCATGTTTCGGTTCACTAATTCTTATTGAATATCAAAATTCTAAAGTTTATTACACAAAAAACTTTATTTAAAAATTCTAATATCCCTATTTTTTTATATTCTAGATTTCTAATCTACTCTTCATAGCTCCTTGTTTGTGTTTCGTGATGGTTTCATTTTCATTGATATTATTGCTCCCCTGTATCTCTTCTAAAATTCTAAATATTTTATGTTGACATTTCAGATATTCCTATCATTTTCATTTTATCTGGATTACATTAATTTCCTATTTGTTGATTTCTTTGCTTAGAATTTTTATCATTAATTTTATTCATCCTTTTTAGAGTTTTGGATTGAGGATGACAGTGAATTTAACAGGGTTGCAAATTACTTTACACTACTTATATTGAATAGTAGATCTATCTCTTTCATTGGGTGGGCTATGTAACTATTTTGACCAAGACGCAATGGCAGTGTTACCGAGCCAGTTTCTGGGCACTTCCTACCTCTTGGAACAGTCCCTTGACAGTGCTGAGCCACGATGTAAGATATCCAAATTCCATAGATGTGGCCACGTGGAAAGGCCCTGAGACTAGATGGAGAAGGAGAAGAGAAAGCCCTAGCCAATCCCGGCCTTCCAGCTGTCCCTGCCAAGGAACTACAATGTGAGTGAAGCTGTCTCTAGATCACCTTACCACCATCTAAATATCGTCACATGACTATAACTGATGCTAAATGGAGCAGAAGAATCACCTAGCTGAGGCCTGCTCAAATTCCTCACCCCCAAAATTACAAGATATAATAAAATGACAATTGATTTAAGCCAATTGATCTAAGCCAAAGTACTAGGGTGCTTCGTTACACAACAGTAGATAATGGAAACATGACTTTATCTTGAATCTGACTGCTTTCTTGCTTTCTACCATCTCTTTCACAATCTCTGCACATACTCATCCTGACTACTGATTTGGGGATACTCTCCTAAATTTTCCTGCCTCCCCAGATCAGAACTAGGCCTCAGGTCTCCTGTCTGTCTGTAGGTGATACTGGAGATACTGCAGACAGAGTCACTGAGCCGAAGCATCCTGACCCGGCCGGGCCCTGACCTCCGTGCTGTGCTGGCTTCTTCCTGACCCCTTATGTCTTCAAGTTCACGGAAGCATCAGCTCTTATTCTTGAACCTCTTTCAAGCTGGCGGGAGCCACGCTGGCTGTAGTTTCTTGTTTTGTGTGGACACTTGTAGTTTCAGCTACTGCACAGTGGCTAACTTCCCACTATGTTTGCTGGTTTCTAGACTCAAAGACCAGGAGATGTTCAGATTGAGCCTCGTTTACTGTGGTGTTTCTTTCCTTTCTGATCCATAGGGATGTTTAGCATGTTTGGGAGCTCAGATACCTCTCTCTGTCTCTCTGTCTGTCTCTGTCTCTGTCTCTTTCTCTCCCTCCCCACCCTCCCTCCCTCTCTCCCTCTCTCCTCCTCTCTTTTTCCTATTTTGTCTATTACAACAACTTTTTCATTTTCTTAAAGAAACCTTTTTATTTTAGAGTAATTTTAGATGTACAGAAGGCATGTAAAGATGGTAGTTCCCATATATTTGTATCCAGTTTCCACTATTATTAACATCTTAAATTTAGAGGAATTCCTTACAATTAATGAAGTGATATCCATATATAATTATTAACTAGAGCTCATATGTTACTCGGATTTTTTTAAGTTTTTACCTGAGATACCATTCAGGACACCACATTACATTAATTGTCATGTCTCTGTAAGCTGTTCTTGGCTGTGATAGTTTCTCAGACTTTCCTTATTTTTGTTGACATTGACAGTTTGAGGAGTTCTGGTGAGGCATTTTGTAGAATGTCCCTCCATTAGGATTTGTCTGATGTTTTTCTCATTATTAGATTGGAGTTCTGTGTTTTGGGGAGGCAGACCACAGAGATGAAGTGTCATTCTCATCACATCATATCAAGAACACATACTGTCAACATGACTCATCACTGTGGAATTTAATCTTGACCATCTGGCTGAAGCAGTGTTTGTCAGCTTTCTCTACTATAACGTTATTCTTTGATCCAACTTTTTATACTGTTCTCTTGGGAAGGAAGTTATTGTGCATAGTTCATACCTCAGGCATGGGATTTATGTTCTCTTTGCTTGAGGATGAAGTATCTACACAAATTATTCCAACTTTGACCATTGGGGGCTCTTTTAGTTGACTCCTTGGTCCCTTTGACATACGCCATCATTGCATTTATGTGTGAGTGTGTGTGTGTTTTAGCATTTTTTTACTTTTTGCTACTACAAGACATTCCAGGCTCACCTTGTAGATTCCCTGCCCTAGTCGGAGAGAGAATCAACCATTTCCCTGGACAGCCCTACTTCCTTCTGATGGAAAATGGAATTAGAAGCCAAGATCCGGGTGCTAGGTGTGCTTGTTGCTACTGGAGTGTTATTCCTTCAAAGCCTTCTCAGCTGACAGAGCAATGAGATTGATGTGTATATATTATCCTGTGTATTTACACATGCTAGAAATATTTCTGTAGGAAGTCATCTATATCTATATTAAACTAAACATGAGTTCATGTGAATGTCTCTAACTTGATTCTAGCATTCTCCCATTGCTTGTCTATAACCTCCACCATCTGCCGTACATTTTCTTAGTTTTTGAATTCCAGTATACCTGTTTAGTGGTTTCAGAATATCTAACATTTATATTTGCTTCCTTCCTAGTGTTTACATCTCTCTGCACGCATTACCTATCTGTTTTTGCATGTTGTCTACTTTTTCCGTTAGAGCCCTTAACATACTAATCATATAAATTCCTTGTTCGATAATTCCCCATCATATCCGAATCTAATTCTGATGCTTCCTTTGTCTCTTCAGACTATTTTTGCCTTGCCTTTTGGTATGTCCTATGATTTTTTTTTTTTTATTGAAAGCCAGATTTGTTACATTGGATTTAGACCAAGGTGCAGAGCCTCAAAATGTGAAATTACAATGTCTCTTTGACCACAAATCTGGAATACTTTCTGTATAATTCTCTTGAAGTATAAAGCAGGCTTAAAAAAAAAAACACCTGATTAATCAGTCTAATATATATATGGAAATGTGCACAAATCCTAAGCGTATATACCAAACAATGAATTTTCACAAACCAAAAGTCAGTTATATAACCAGCATCCAAATGAAGAAACAATATTACCACCAACCCAGAAATACCTCTCCTGCCCCTTTCAACTGCCCTTCACTAATTATCCCAAACCACCCAGAGATAACTACTATCCTGATTTCTTGCAGCAAAATCTTGCATTTTGGAACATCGCATAAATGGAATCATACAGTATACGTTCTTTAAATCTGATTTGTTTGGTTTGACATTATGTTTTTCAGATTTATTTGTCTTCTTGTGTGTGGTCGTAGATAGTTCATTCTCATTGCTCATCGTATGACTGTATGACAGTTTATTCGTCCTTTGCACAGTGGCTGTTCCTACCTGCCCTCACTCCTTCATCCTCACCCCCTCCACCACCACCCAGCAGGGCACGAGCATTCTGGTGATCCACACCCTCACCGGCACTCACTGTCTCACACCTTTCTTACTTTTGCTATTCTAGAGGAGACAGTGCTATTTCTTGTGGATTTAATTTTCCCTAGTGGGTAATGAAGTTGAGCATTGTATGGTTTCTGGATGTTTGCACATGCCATTTATTATGATGAATTTTTAATTGTCTATCTTTTTAGTCAGACTGGGAATCCTCAGAATCTGCCAGTGTCTTTCTTCTAATATACCTTTCACTCAGCATTATATAGATGTCTGCATAATTGAATGAACGTGTAAGGTTTTCAACTTCTGCGCCCAAAGCTGTACCCGGTAATTGCCTCAAGGATAATTCCTGGAGAATGAAGTATGTAAGTTTTAGATTTGAAGCATTTCAAAAACTATTAAATATTTTTCAGTGCCTGTTATGTATTGGGTGCTGTGTAAGACTGTGTTGGTGGACCATAGATGAGTGAATCAGAATAATTTTTTACTCAGAGAGCTTATAAACTATGTTCCAGCCCTGATTAAGTGCTGATTTTGAATGAGTCCTCCTGAGATATAAGGTCTTGGTTCTATTCTCCCATCTACACAGTACAACTAGATGGGCAGAAGCTGATATATAGCATTTTAAGCATATGAATGTGGAGGCCACTTTGAAATTCAGTTTTGAGAGATTTCTGGCCAGTAATTTTCTGGAAGAGAAAGAAAGGTTTCTTACTGTCATTTTCTCAAAAGTGGTATGAAGCATGTTTAGGAGATGGAAACATCCAACTACTTAGTCCCTGATTTCTCCGATATCCCGGCCGGTCACAGATGTCAGGGTGGGTTTTATGAAAGAAATCCTCTTCCAGGTCTAACAGCTTTGTTATCCTCTATAATCGCAGCCTGCAGCCTCCAGTCTGAGGAGACACTCTTCCTAGCAGTAACTATGACACCTAGAGATTTCATTTCGCCACAAACAGTGTTCCATTTTCCTCTCCAAAATGCCTTTATGGAACCATGCTTTATGTAGTGGGTACGCATGCAGGGGAAAAAAATGGCTTTCAGATTGTGGCTAGTAGCCACTTCTCCAGGGAAGAAAACTCTAACTGAAGGAATTGGCACAAAACCAAAGTTTTCACAGTGCTCGGCGAGAGATCTCACCGTGTGCTTCCTTATTTAAAGAATCTCTTCATTCTGCTTTTCTTTTGATCAATTTCTGCTCCAGAGATTAAGAAGAAAAATGGGCTCTTCCATGGAGAAACTGTCCATGTGTTAGACATCTAAGGTATAAATGTTGGCTGCTTTTACCTTTTTTAATATTCAGAATGGTTTGAAACTTTCTGCCCCTTGAAGATGTGGTTGACATATGTATCAACAATTGTTATTCTGGTTCCAGTCACTCTGCTGCCATTACCTTTGGTATCCACAGGAGAATGGTTTGTGCAGGGCACCTCACCACCCCACCTCCTCATCATGACTGTGGGGACAGAGCTGGTGGTACAGTCTTCAAGGTGTCAAAGTGCCGTGTGTTCTCCAGAGACCTCAACGTGTTAAGGGCATACTCTGACTCTGCAGAAGTAGGGAGAGTGCTTCTTTGCTCACTTCAGTGTTAACCTTTATCAGCTATGTCCCAAAGCAACATGCAGAGGGAATGCTTTCATTTTCCATCTGCTGTCCCTGTCCCCAGAGAGCTGGCTGAGAAACATATGCAAGCGACCAGCACCAGGCTGTACTGAACATCAACTCGCCCTCCCAGCGACCAAGGCTTTCTTCCTGGTTTAGGCGTGCCTGTCTGTTCTCCTTCCCCTGAGATAGAGTGCCTCTTAGAAGGTGCTTCGGTCTCTTAGGTGGGTCGTCTTTTGTGGACATTTACCTTGGATTTCCTCTGACAGACATGCCCACCCTCAGCAGTGTGCACAGTCTCTGCCTGCAGGCTCTGTCCAGGACACTACCACTGTTCTCCTACCCCTGCCCACACACCACAGGCTTTATTTGTGAGAGTCTTACTCTAGCCACTAAATATGACCTTTTAGGAAAAATAGAGAACATGCCCAGCTCTCCAGGATCCAAATAAATAAAGCTCGAATTTTACATTTTGTGTTGATAAGCGTTTCTGCTTGATTTCTCAGATTCCCAACTCCTTTGTTACTTTTAAAAACCCTCTACTGGCCTTTCTTTCTTTCTTTGCTACATCCACTTTTTCCTCACCCCATTTAACTACAAATACCTTCCGGGCATTGGCCCTGGGTCCTTGCTTTCCTAATGTGGCATGCCACCATTTGGAACTTTACCTATGGCTTCGATTACCAATATATGGTAGTCAACCTGTTCTCTTTTGGTCGGTCACAAATTTTGACATTTTTTGGTCCATGTAATGAACGTTCGGGGGGAGATTATTATATGCTAAGCACTGTAGTCATGGTGCTTAGTGGTGTCTCAGTGTATATTCTTGAGGGAGGCAGAAAAGGCAGCACATCATAGTATAATGATGACTCAAAATAGCAGTATGTGAAAGGTGTGAAAGGAGCATCTATGGGGGTGACTCAGCCTGGACAGGTAAGAAAAGTCGTCTTGCATTGGCTATTATTTTCTCCTCATTCATTCATCACCTCCTCCTGGTAACAGACTCTGACACATGACCTTGGTTGAGGCAATTAGTGCACCCATGCTGCTTCCCACAATAATCGGTCCAGGAATAGACACATGACCTAAATTGGTCCAACTGAAGACATTTCTCCGGAATTTTCCTAATAATTTTCTTCCCCGTCGGGTCCAAAGTCAGTTGCCTACAGCCATGTCCCACCACATGAAGAAAGCCTGTCTCCAGGAGGAAGAAATGAAGCCATGACATTGGGAGCAGGGGCAGGGGAGCAGGGCCCAGAGAGAAATCTGACAGCAAGTGTGTCATCAGATCAGGCAGCGCCTAAGCCCATGTCCACGGCCGTTCTCTCTGCCAGTACTGCTCTCTTTTTGTTTAAGTTGGTTCAGATTTTATTTAAGTCGGACAGGTCAGGATCTTAGTCAATTGCAACTAAAAGAGGTATGATTTAATATTTCCTGAAGGAGGTGATGCCAGATATGAGTGTTGAAAGAGGAGGAGAAGGACATCACAGAAAGGGGGACAGTGAGTAGAGGCTGCAGTGACGTGTAACTGTGCACAGCAAGGACATTCATGACGGGCAGGGGGGCTGCGGAGAAGATGCCAGCGAAGCAGGTAGGGGCAAAATCACGCAGACAGGTTTGGAGTTTTACTCTGAGGTCAATAATAAAACAATGCATTTTAGAAAGATGGCTTGAGGACTGTTCTTCATGATACTGCATTGAACACTAGAAAGGTGCTAAGAGAATAGATTTCAGGTGCACTCATCACACCCAAGATGGTAACTGTGAGATATGTTAACTAGCTTGATTGTAGGAATCATTTAACTATGTATATAAAGTCATCAATTTTTGCACCTTAAATATATACCACAACTATATAGGACAGATATAGATGAAATACGGCTTAGGCGCCCTAATCTTGTTTCACTCAAGGTCATTTGGAGAATGACCCAGAGTGGGGCAGAACTGAACCAAGGAGAAAATTTAATTCCCCTGACACTCTAGTCAGAAATAATGAAGACTTGAATTAAGGCAGTGGTTCTGGGGACAGAGAAAATAAAGACGTAAAACTGCAAGGATGGAGTTCCTGGAGGTAGGGATGGATAAGGGCGAGAGAATCCCACACTGTGGATGAAGGTGCCACCCGCGAGACGGGGGTTCAGGAAGTGGAGACGTTCTGAGGGAGACGAAGTGTTTACCTGGAGTACCTGGGAACTCTAGCGAGTCTATGTCCATGCCAGGTGAATCAAATAAAATACTATTTTCAATACATTTCTTCATCTGTGAAAAGGTCGTGCAGGGAAGATAGGTTTGGATTAGGTGATCTTTAAGATTTCTTCAAGTGATTTATTAAAAAAAAGAAGAAGAAGCATGGATTCGCTGCTAAGGAATCTACACAAAGTTGTAGATGCTACCCTGCCTTCCTGATTTTAAGCCTTCCATTTTAATTCAGCCCTTCTGAGCCTCCCTAATGTCCTTTAGTGCTGCTCCCATTCCCCAGTCTGGAACCCTGTCTCCCGTTTCTTGATTCATCCATTGGCTCAGCTCAGTTCATCCTCCCTTCCTTTGGGGGTCCCTTCCTTCTCGTACTATACTCTGTACTGTAGCCTTTTGTATGTCTCCTCTGAACACTCACTCGTGCTCAATTCTTATTACATAATACAATCAATTATACAATCCCTATTATTTAGAACCCTAATTATTTTAATTATGTTAGTTTGCTTTGTTAACTAAACTAGTACTCCTTAAGGGTTTTTGTTATCCAGAATTGTGCTGGGTGAATTGTGGAAGCATCATATAAACCTTCACCTCTGTTGGAATCCTGTGCCATTCCTACTTTGTCAAAATTCCATGAATGTGTTCTTGAAGGTGCAGTTCAAATTTTGTCTCATCTAAACCCCAGTCCCTCTCTTTTTATACACATGTAATATATAATATATATTTCAGCATGTATATATAAATGTGTGTGTATAGGCATTTCTCAGTCATAGTATTTCTTAAATGGCATCAACCAGCATCTCATATAAGAAGCAAACAGGTTTATTTTAATATCCTTAGACCACCACAGCCAGTGCAATTACTACTTGACCCTTGGAAAGGTTTTTGCAGACAAGAGGATCTCATATTTGTATCCATGGTGTCCCATTAGCACATTGCATCTTGAGGAGAAGGTCGAGCTTGTCCAGGGAATAAGCCCATCAGCTGACAGAAGGCAGGTGATGAGATCTCTCTCTAGATTAAAAGGGAAGGGCAGCAACTCATTAGGAAACGCAGAGATGTCTGCTTAATTACTTGAAAAATGTCTGAGCCAGTGCATTTTATGACACCTGGAGGGTATAAACATGCCCATAAATTTAATTAATTTTCTTTCTTCTTTCATTGCACCTGTATGGCCTAAAGGGAAGGAAGTCTAATGAAAGTACAATCTAGCCCTTCTGCTGGACTTCCACAATTCATTTGGGCAATATTCAGAAAATGAAATACTGAATTTTCCATCAGTTTATGGGGAAAAATGTATTTGGAAAAATGCAGCCCAGCAGTGAAATTATTCCCACGTCAAATTCTGATCAATGGCTCCCTCAGTCTTATTTCCAAAAAGAGCTTAAATGTCTTTATAGATGTATTAAAATATATTTAATGCTCATAAATCTCTGAGATATCATTGTTTTCCTGGAGGAAAGCGTTATAGGAGAACTAGAAAGCTTAGGGGTTGGTCAAACCCTCAGAGCAACTAATTCCATTTGCAGTAGCATAACCATACATTTTTCTTAAAAATCTCTATGATATTAGTTTGATCAGTTGCAAACTTAATAGTAATGAGTTTGCTTGAATACCCACTGCAGTAAAATTATATCACTTAACGCATGCTATCTGCCAGAGATCATACTTTGCATATCTTACTGTGAATCCCCATAACAGCACTATAAGGAAAAACTCATCCCTTCCCAAATGACTCCCAGAGAGATCAAGGGGCTTATTCAAGGTCACAAAGCTAGCAAGTGTTGAAACTTATATTCAAAGTCAAATCCTTTTGGCTCCAAAATCTGTGTTCATTTAATGTAGTTACGGGAACAGTGATGCTAAGCCATTTTTCTCCTTGTTAATTTAGTGTCACTGAACATACGAAAAGCCCGTAGACATACCTTGTTTTCTTAAAAGAATCTTGACATATTGAGCTTTGAATAGTGAATTATTCATTGGAGCTTCTGATTCAACCCAAATAATCTGCCTACCCAAGAGTTTATAGAAGTAAACTCCAGCTGCATATAATTCCGTTGAACCTGAAATATACTTGTCAACTATTCTGACAGCAAGCAGAAAAGGATTTCTCTGCTTCTGAAGTATAGGAGGAGTCGGGGGAAAGAAAACATTGTATACTGTGCACCTACTGTGCGCCCCTTATACGCTCAACATTTTGCATGTATTAACTTGTGAGCATGTTATGTGGTGCTGGAGGCGACGATGCAGAGGCAGGGCCCACTGGGAACACCCCAAGGCAGTGCTCCCTCTTACTTGGAATTCTGCTTTCAAAAGACACAGTGGTAAAATGCCAAGCTTCATAGCCTAACATATTTAGGGGTGATTTTAAAATTGCCGCTAGATAAAATTGAAATGAAATATTTTCATTTTAACTGTTAGATTCCTTATTCTGTCACAAAATACTGTAGTTAGTGCTGTTTGCAGTTTTAATCTCTTGTAAACTCGTTGACTGTTAATGTTTAGTGGGCTCGTACACTAATTTGAATCGATCTGATTTTGCACAATCAAGCCCATTACGCTTGTCTCAATTTTTTGCATCATGGCTCTAACATCTGGAAGCTCTGAAAAGCACAACAGCCTGTCTAAAGAGACTGCCACAAGGAATCACGTTAAAGGACGTGTTATTAAGACTTGGCTAACCATCAGCTCTCAAGCTCCGGCCATTCTTCCTTCGCTTCTGCTTTCCACATCTCAGGCAGGAGCACAGACCCAGGGGTGGAGCATGCATGAAGGCAGCTCTTCCCAAAACAGATTTTTCTCCAGGTACCTGCTAAACCCTCCATGCCTCCTCCCTGCCCCCACCTCCTGGTTCATCCTCCAAGGCTAGTTATTAAATGAGCTATCACTAGTTCCTCAGTGACATTGTGAACCTAATTAAATCTAGCCGACAAATTCTTGTGGCAGAGTCAGAAATAACTTTTGTACACAAGATTTTCCACCATCATGCTTGCCTCAGTAGGACTCTGTGCCTTTGTGATTTTTCTATTCATTATTCTTTGAAGAAGCTAGTAAACAAGTAATGCCGCCTATGAAAGTGGAACGTTTGAAAAAAAGCCAGCCTGTGATTTTATGCCAGCCATAGCAAGGGGGATTGAAGGTACCAAATTCACTCACATTTTTGCATGCTTTTTAAACCTTGATTTAGATTAGCATATGTTTGCGTTCCTGGCCATTTAAAATATATCCTTTCTACATGGTATTGGCTTTTCTGCATATGCATGACACAAAGGTGGAGAGAATGGTCTTTGCAGTTAATTTCCTGGATATTCAGACTCTGTCGCCCTCTCTACACCATCAGGAGGACCATGGAGTACAGTCCCCTGAGAAGCAGCCATTTGGGTGGCTTCTGTGGTCAGATATTTTTTGGTCCCTGAAGATTTTACTTCATGGGATTAGACTCAGTTTTCCCTCCTGGAATGCTGCAGTTTTAAGAAATGCTCTCTCCTGGATTACTACCTGCTTTTTCTTCTGAGGTTTATGTGGTATTTCACAGAAGCTGCAGGATTGCAGTGCCTTGTTCATTTAATTATGCAGGGATAATGAGAAATTCAGTAGCATCCCAGTTCACATTTTACAACTAAGGCAGAATCTATAACGCTTAAAAATATGGATGTTTATGTCAGACGGAACCCAGTTTGCAACCTTCTGCAAATAGTTAGCTCTGAGACTGTGATGTAATAGTCCCTTCCTTTATAAAGTTATGAGCTAATGCATATTTGTCAGTTAGTATAGTACCTAGTGTATGGTAGATGTTTAATAAATTCTACTGATTACTGCTTCAACTGCTACTGTTACCCTTAGTCCATACTCCAAGAGAATTTCTCTGGAAAAATAAAAGATCGTCCCAAGGGAAAACACTAATTTATCATTTAACCAGAACTTAAGATTCAGATGGGATGGAATTGGAAGAATTAGCAATCTCCTTTTGGTGATCAGAGAGTCTGGTTAAGAGCTTGACTTTGGAAAGGGACTCTCATGGGTGTTTCTGGGATCAGCATATATTACAAAGATATTTAAATCCATCTGATAGGTCAAAAGGCAGGTGAGAAGCATCTGTTCTTAAAACAAAAGAAAATGGAGTGCAAAGTAAAAAATAAACTTTGCCTGTGTTCGGCGATAGGTTCTATGTAAAAATATGTAATTATACCTGTGCAAGCTTTTTGGAGAGTTAAGAGAGCATTAAGGGTTTGAATATGGCTTTGGAGTTAGGGCGATCTGGGTTTGAATCTCAGCTAAATCACTTTACTACCTGTGTTTCCCGAGCAAATCTTATAACCTATGTAAAGCGTATCTTCCTCCTTTCGTGAGAATTAATTTAGATGCTGAAAGCATATTATCAGAGAGCGTGACATGAGGTAAGCAATCAGGACCTATTGGTTGTACTTTTCTCTATGAGAATATGACATTGGTGTGTATCCAGGCAGAGAATCTTTCTGTCCCAAGGAACTTCTCATGTGTGTCAAGACGAAATTGAGAATTTGTTTTTTAATCCTCGGTTACTCTACTGATATAGAAATTTGAATAATCCAGAGATTTTTTTTTTTTTAGAACAACTTCCAAATAATTAACATTTTAATTACTCAACTAGCCACTCGGGATAGCCACAGACTAAAGAAGTACATGAGAAGAGCTGGGGAGACCACGCTTTGTGGGTCCAGTGCTGTTCTAAGCACCTGACAAGTAATGAATAATGCAAACCTCATGTTAATGCTGCAAGATAGTCAAATATCATCTTCATTTTATAGACAAATAAAATGACACTCAGAGAGATTAAGTATCTGGTCCAAAGTTATGCAGTTTGTGAGAGGAGGCAGGATTTGAATGAGTCTATTGTCTTTAAAGCCACTTTTTATCCAGTGTCCATTGTGTAGCATATACAAATGTCACGTTATAATGACCATATTGTAGAACAACAGCAGAACTCCATGATGTTCCAGTGAACCCTGTGAGTCTTACTCTGATTGAATTGGCCCCAGATATTAAATGTGATGATGCACTGTTTTAGGTCTCTCTATCCCCCTGCACCCCCCCCCCCGACCCCCGCTATTCAAATATAATCATTAATGCAGTCAGGAAGTAAAATGTTGCATCTGAGAGAAATGCCATGTTCATGTTCCTTTTCCCCCCTCTCGTTGTGCAAGAAAAAATTTTTGTCATTAACATGACATAAGTTTTATTTCTCGGGAATAAGACACGTCGATTCACATGCCTCCAGGGCAATCTCCTGCAGCTGTGTGGCTCAGCGCCCTGCAGGATCTCAGACAGCAGTTCCCTCCCCAACTACATTCTGGTAACCTTACTTTCCTTAGCGCTTAAAGTGGTCTCCCCAGGCCACAGAGGCCTAGGGGGGAAATAAGTGTTGGGATACTACCAGCAAACAGTATCTCCATCATCCCATTCATGGTGTGTCTTCCGCCCCCATGTTAAGGCTTCCTCAGTTATTCTGAGATTTGCTCAGTCTTCTCTGTCACCTGGCCTCCCCCTCACATATTCCTGAAGCAAGGTCACCATGGAGGTCCGTGGTGTCTCCAAGCTGTTTGCTTTCTTTGGTTCCACCAAGCAAACATGTGGAGTCTTGAGTACTGCCTGGCCCAGCAATGGAGAGGCACCAATGGTGTTCTGAGCTCTCTGCGATTCCTGAAGTCTCAAAATGACTTCTGTGTGTTTCCGGTGCAGGGGGAAACCCAGTTCTCCACTTGAAGATTTGCTCCATAAACTGTAGTGCATCACAGCAGGGGTGTGAGTCAGACTCCCACCTCCTGGGATGGACTTAGAGCCCATCTGCCAGGTTGCCATGTGACTGTGGGCAGTTACTTAATCTCTGTTTGCCTGGATTTCTGTATTTGAAAAGTGGGACCAACACTCATCCCTACCTCCCAGAGTGGCGGCTCGGTAAATGTTGGCCACTCTTACTAATGTATTCAAACTGGCTCAGGCTCCCAGGATAGTGCAGAGATTTTCACTGCTCTTTCAGTTTGTGCTTGTAGCCCCATCTACCCAGGACTCAGCCAGGACCAGAAGGATGTTGGGAGTAGTCAGTGCTTGGCTTTATCCGAAAATGCCCTGCTCTCCAACCCTGCTAACCTTAAATGTTTGAGTGCCTTATTATTCCTTCCCACGGACTTACTCTTGGCTAGTTAGCTCCCTTGAGCAAATCAGTCCTGCTGGGGCTATTCCAGCAGACATCCAAGATATGTCTGTGTTTTTAAATTCTTGGCTAAAATTCTTTTTGGCTCAAGTTGGAAATGAACATTGTCTCCCCGCCCCTAACCTCTCATTATAATTTACTTATAAAACTGACTTTGGTGCACTTGACTCCTTTTTAAATCTCTTTCGAAGATACTTTATAACTAGAGTTTCAACAGAACATCATTGTGAGATGATAGTCTCTTATATGAAATCTCCCAAATAATCTTTCATTGATGTTTCATTGATGTTTATTGATTCTCCTTGAATCTCCTGAATCCCAGAATTGAAGACTAACGAAAACATTTACTTTAGTAGTTTATTAAAGAATGCCTAGTTATATGGTTTCTAGATAGTAAATCATCTATGTTTCTCTTGTTCTTATCTATTACATAAGTATGAGGTAATCGACATAAGCTATTCTTGCATTAACTTTACACCTTTTTTTTTTTTTTTTTTTGCTAAATGATACTTGAATCACAGGGATTCTTTTCCAAAGGCAAAGTTGAACCAACATCCAATACAAAATAGCATTGACCCTTTGACCAATAATTTATTGGAACCTAGGTATTAGTCCCTTTCTCTTCTCTCTTTCTCACTTTGTTGATCTTTCTTAATACTGAAACACTGTTTACTACTGCCTTTTTACATGTTACGATATTTTAAGTCTATGAAATCAAACTCCATTATTATTTTGTGAACTATGAAATCCATTTATTCAATCGTTTTTGATGTAACACATCAGTGGAAATTCCAACCTTGGTTATAGTAAACTCCTTGCCTGTTTCCAAAAAGCCAGACACTCACTTCGGTGAAAGCATAGCTCTAATTTCCATGTTAGGTTATTCCAGGCACTCTGAGTTGTCGCATCTTCCGAGGAAGCTGAAAAACAACAATAATAATGATTATGACTGACTGGGTGACTGCTACATGCCACTCATTGGGCTAAGTAATTTACAGAAACCTCACAATGAATTATGAGGCAGGTGGTGCTATTTCCAGTTTTAGAGATAAGAGAACTGAGTCTCAAAGAAGTTAAATATGATGCTGACAGGGATTCACATCTAGATAGTCATAGTATTTTCTAATTCTGATGAGGACATAGGCCCAGATCAACCAAAAGCATCACCATTAGCCAGTGACGAGTCTCGTTCGATGTCATGAGCATGTGGACATGGTGACTGGACTGAATTGTAATGAATGAGTCTGGTGTCATGGTCAGCCTACAGGCATAAAAGCGTTTCTCCCCCATTGCATCTCTGTTGGGCTGGTCAGGGCTCACGACATCTAAATAATTGCTCTTGGTGGCGCAAGGACCTTGTTCTAAGCAGGAGACTGGTTAAAATGCCTTGAGGCTGCAGCGAGACACACTCTCAGACTAGCTTCATGCTAGATGCCTCTAAGGAAGGACAGACAGCTTCACAACCAGCCCAGCAAGTTGCTAGACAGATAGGAGCTGCCAATATTGAGCAAGACTTTGGGCCTGCAGCAAGTCTAGAAAAGTAGAAACGTCACAGATGAAGAAGGGCCCTTGGGTGGCAGCCCCACTTACTAATCAGTTAAAGGATAATAGATTCTGTGCTTCATACGTACATGTCCTCGGTTGGACCAGCGTTGGCCTTGCAGCCACATCCGTACACACTTGATAGCATTTTCTCATCGAGTCTGCCTTCTCCAAAAATAAAAGGCAGCAAGCAGTACGAAGCTAGAATGAGAAGATTTCTTTCCTGCCCTCTCAGGCTCTTAATCCTGTCTGTCTGGAACAACTTATTTATGCTGCAAGAATTTGTGATGTGTTCAGTACATTTCAAAGTTGTTTTCATTTGTTTTTAAATGAGAATTTCTGGAAAGGATTCTGCTCTGAAAAAAGGAAAAATAGGAAAAAGACTTAGAGGCGGAGGTACTAGTGTGTTAGTCTACTCTGTGGGGATGGGGAATCTGATTCCTGTAATATCTTCCCTAAACTCTAAAAAGTTTGCTGTGCATGACAGCTTGCAGAAACTTTTCAAGATTTTTTTTTTTTTTTTTTTGCTTAAAAATATTCTTGTTTGGAGTCCCAAGTGATTCTTTCGCTTAAGTCATATTGTGGAGTATTTCTGCATTTACTGTGAATTCTACTGGAAATGATGGCGATTCTCTGAGAAGGGGCTGGAAAAAATGTGGTGGTTTCTCCCCTAGAGGAAGAAAATGCATTTTTCCTCAGAGTCGCTCTGCTCTGTAGACCCATGGGAATATGTTAATGACCTTGAAAAGTGAATCTGTTTCTAAAGAAACAGTGCTTCGCGGTCTCTGGAGATTTGGTTTATTTGTAAAGATGGCAAAGATGGGTCTTAGACTTCTTCACTAAGGCAAAATATGGAATACAAATTGAGGAAACCGAGTCATGAAATTGATAAATGATAATACTAGTCCTGATCCTAAAATGCGTATTTTCTTTTTATTGTTGTTATTTGCTTAAATATTTTACTTGTACTAGTTTTACAGGCACTTATAAAATAGTCATGAAAACTCAAATCCTTGAGAAATAATAACATCAAATAACATCATTTTTACTTCTGGACTTCATTGGGCCTAACAGTGATATAAGGGACCAGCATCATGGAGGGAAGAAAAGATAACCATGGTGTCCTTAAGTTCCAGGTAGCCCACTGAGGGTCGTCTGCATCAGACAGACTCCTAGGAAGTGTGCAGTCCTTGCAGGATTTACTTCGTGCGGAAGACCAGAGAGGGTTCTAGGAAAATAAATAGGCTAAAAGGCGGACATAGGGCATTTGAAGGCTGGACATTCTTAGGGTTTTGGAAAGACTGAATTAATAGAGTAGAATTTGAACACTGACTCTATATATATTAGCTAAACAAATGCTCTAAAATTCTCACCATTTTTCCTCACCTTTTTTTCCTTTTGGTGTTTGACCTTTGGAATATTTCCTTATACTTAAAATGGAGAATGTTAATAAAAACTTACTGGATGGATTTTTGTCGTCTCCAAATCATGCATTATATAGGAATGTGGTTTTGAAACTATATTAGAAAAATGAGTTATCTCTAGGTCTGCCAAAAAGTTTGAACACAGATTCATGCTCAGAGACTAGAAATATATAGTAGATTGCATTTGACTCACTAGTTGGCCTTGGTAGATAACACAGTACCATGGTATAATTACCAATCAATTTCAAGGATGAGTGAATTTCATTGTACCATATGGAGTACTTCCTAGAATGGATAACTTTTAATGTGTTACCCACATGTTGACTTCCAGTGGATAAAAGAACGATCATGGTAGAGTGGGAATGAGCCTGGACTTTGAGGTCAGATAAAGATGGTTTTGAATCCAGATTCTGGTAATTATCAAATGTATGACAAAATACTTGACTCTCGGAGCCTCAGTTTCCTCACCTGTAGAACAAAGGGAAACATCCTTAGTTCCAATTTTTTAAAGAGATAATACACATAAACTACCTACACAATAAAAGATGGATTCAATGACCACATGGCCACAATGACCGTAGAGGTTCATCCTAGTTAGTAAGCTCAGATGTTCATATAAACAGCCAGAGGTGCCCATCGCTGTACCCACTTATGGCTGCTCAGTCCTGGATGTGGCCTTTTGGGCCACCTTGGAGTGCAAAAGTCAGGTAAATAGGCTTTGGAGTGAAGCAACCTGACTTCAATTCCTAACTGCCATTTACTACTGGTAAATGGTGGTTAATTCAGATAAGTGATTTATGCTTAATATTTTTTCTGTGTGTCGTTCCAACAGATTGCGTATTTTCTCCAGGCCTATTCATTATATCTTGGGATTAATTAATCTCACATGGCTATTCATTTGTTCCTTGTGATAGTAGTTCATTAAGTTATTATATGTTACCAACTTAATTCTGAGAACTTCATGTCTTGTTAAGTTGCAGTGCCTTCCATGGAAGGTGAGATGAATAAACAGATTACCCCTAGGTGTCTCCTTCAGATCAGTAAAGTGTACGGACTGAAGGAGGGCAAATTCCCAGTATCTGTTAGTTAGTTGGCCCTTAGTGCCTTCCTTTTTTTCTTCACCACCTTAGAGGCTGCTGGACCGTGGAAGGCATACTGTTGCCGAAGAGGATGAAATGAAATTAATATATGGGTATAATAGAAGAGACACATTTATTCCACAGATCGACCCCTCCATTAGGAAGCCTCAGATAAAATCAATCGAGAGACTTTCGAGGCATTTCCCATACGTCTGTGGGTAATTTGTACTTCAGACGGTTTTCCTATAGAGAGAAAGTTATAGTAAAGGCCTCTTGATTCAGAAACTCTACATAGCAGCCTGGTATTGTGTGAACATTCACCAGACCCAATTCCAGGGATAGTTTTATCTGGTCTTTATTGCCATTATGCCAAGGTGAACGGAACAAAAAGGCCACTATAATGTAACTTTCTTCATTTCCTACTTACTAAAACATTTCAAGATCAGATCCTTTTTACTGTGATAATATCTTTTTAGGTAAAGACAAGTATAGGTCCAGAATAAACAACATATAAAGGACACATAACATGGAATGGAGTTTTTTTATAGGTGAAAAAAATCCAACAAAACCTTGGTTGTACCCCATGCTTAGGGAAACCCCCAAGTGGCTCCGTTTAAGTAAGTTCTTGTCTGGATAGTTTTCTCTACCTCCATGGAAACTAGAAGTGCCAGGTCTCGTGCCTTCCCTGGTTTCTCCCTTTCCTTTTACCAAATATTCCTTGTGTTCTCTCGCCCACTAATTAGTGTCACCATGTGCCGATGTAGCTAACAGTTTAAAGAGAGCAGTTCCTTTGAGAGTATAATTTTCTTTTAAATGCATCATCATTTCGAAGTGGTCTCATAAATTTTGTTGCTGATTTGGGATCTTAAACGGTATATTTATTTATATTAAAATCTGCCTGCTGTTCATCTTGAAGATATTATAGTTGTAGAGTTAACAGAAGTGATGAGCCAAATTTAATTTTCTTTCTACTCTGGAACACTTTGCATCTTGTAATCACCATTGATTGCCTACTTACTAGTCAGAATCAATAAAAGGAGTAGATGTAAAATTGCCCAATCTCATGTTTTATAATATAATAGGCTAGTCAAAATGGAGGGTACTAATAGCATTTAGCTGCATAGACATTATCTGATAATGACAGCGCGTGGAGCTCAGACTACAAAGGAACAAAGTTGGAAGGAAGCTCAAATATTGAACTTTATTTTATTTAGGCTAAAGTTTATACACAAATCTCATCAGAACAGTGTTTTTTTTTTTTTTTACTGTTTTATAGATAATACAATTTGTATTAACTTTTATTTAATTGTATTTCCTTTCAGAGACCACTAACACCGCGTTACCTTGGTTTCAATATTGTCTCTGATATGACTTATGCATTTGCCTAAAATCCATCAATATGAGATTATGGAAACATTATAGCATAAGACCTGTGCTATAATGAATAACAGTTTTCAATTTCAGATTTATATAAATCAGCAAAACCCTGAAGATAAAAGATAAGAAATATTACTAGGCAGCTGAAGACTTAGTTCACTTCTCTATTTATTGTGCTTTATGGGTCTCAGAAAATAATTTCATTGAGCTTAAATATTTCTGAAAGGATTGTTGTTTTATATGAATTCTGACAAATGCTGGCATCCCACTAGGCGTACTTTGGATCATTCATTGGTATTCAGAATTTTAGGTCCTTAAGCAAGCATCTTTGATTATGGTTTTAGAAAAGAAATGTGATGTATACAATTTCAAAGCCTATCCAAGAAGGAGCCATACTGAGAAAATCAACCTTAACAATTGATAAATTACATCCTCTATTGGAAAAGAAATGTGCTCATGGCATTTTGGAAAACATTCAGCATGGTAGTCAAGTTCTTTTAGTGAGTTCTCTGACAATCATGGTCTTTTACTGTTCCCTACACCTAGAAGCAAGAACCCCTCCCCAGACAGCTCTCCATACAGTGATTAGGGAGTGTAAGTGGAATAGAAACCCGATATGTAGATATGATTATGGACCAATTACTTAATTGTATGTTGTTTGTTCGGTATGGTTAATGGATATGAATATCAATATTTTGACCTTTTTTTTTTTTTAACTTCTCTTTTGCCTCCTTTTATATTAAGTTCTCCTCACTAGAAGCCAGGTAATAAGAATCACCTTTTGTGTTCCTGTCTTCACTGGCATCTATTCTAAATCAGAACAGGATTTTTGTTTTGGAGCAAGAGGTGCATTTAATTAGTACACGTGCTGCCAAAGCGAATGCAAGGTGCATTTGATTAAAGGGCAAAGAACCACTTACACTAATTTTGCCTGTGTTTTTCTGTCACTCTGTTTTCTGGAGATAGACTTTTTGGTAGTTTATTTTTACCTTTATGTGGGATACAAATTTGTAATAGAGCAAGAATAACTTCTAAATTTAATAACATGATGAAATAATGGTCTAGGGATGTTAAGAGATGCTCAAAAAGCATTTTCACTTTTTTTTTCAGACATATGTGGTCAATGAAAATCATATTTAATGCTTATGTGCTTACTCTGTGCTGAGCAGCGTTCTGAATGCTGTATTACCTCTTTTGGTCTGCATGGCTAGTCCATAAAGTAGACGCTGTTTCTTCCCTATTGTCTAGATGAGAAAACTGATGCACAGAGATGTTAAAGCATATGCCTAAGGTGATACAACTGCAAAATGACAGAGCCACTGCTTGACTCTCTTCACTTCTACCCACTCTTAACAACACACTCTAATTCCCATGAAAGCCCCAGGTCAGTTGGTCCTCATGAAAAAAATATCGATAGGCAAGAGTTATTCCTTTGGATAAAGGCTGATGATTACAATGAAGCTGATACTGAAACCACAGGCTTCGAATTTCTCGGCACTGAAACTGCTTGTGCAGGATCAAGAGTCTTACGTGTGGGCAAGGAGGCCGGCTGCCGAGGTGGGGCAAGGCCTCCAGCAGAGGGTCAGGGACAAGCACAGATGGAAGCCACCCTTGGGAAATAACAGCGGCTAACTTTTATTGAACACTTTCTGTGTGCTAGACCCAATGTAATGAGGTGCCGTATTTAATTTTAGCTTCTTATAATTATTCCAGTTATATCAATGGAGCAACTGAGGTTTAAAAAGATTAGGCAGTTTTCCCAGGGTTGCATGGCTGCTGAATGACAATAGTGGGACTCAGACTCTGTTTATCTGGGTTTAAAAGGCATGCTCTAAGATTTCTGGTTTAGCTCTGACATGTAAAAAGTGTGGAAGTAATCACTCCTGTGTTACTAGAAAAATCCTGGGTAATCTGAAAATCAACAAATTTTCTTGGACCCGTCAGAGATGAGGTTACCAGGCCAATCACTACCCCCAGATCTGGAAACGAGGGCTCATTCCGAGAGAAACAGCCAGGATCCGCATACCTGCAGCTGGAAGCCACTGGAGCCGGAAGCCATAAACTGGTGGGAACACTTAAATAACAATTTTGATGAAATGCTGGATGCTGAGTGTGAACTATACGAGTGTGAGAAATTCTGGGGGGACCCCAATCTCAGAGTCCCTCACACATTCATGGTTTTGCCTTCAGAAACCCCACCAGGTTCTCATGGTGAACGTTCTGGCATTGCTCTAGCAGGCAGTAATTATTGTGAAATGTGCCCTATAAGAGCGATGCACTGTACGAAGGGCTCAACCACTGTTGCTGCCTTTAAAGACGAAGGAAGAATGCTGTGAGCCCAGGAATGCGGGCAGCTCCTAGAAGCTGGAAAAGGCAAAGGAATGAATTAAGCTCTAGAGCCTTCAGAGGGTAGCGCAGCTCTTCCTACACCTTTGATTTAGTCAGTGGGACTCGTGTTGGACTTCTAACCTACAGATCTATATGATAATAAATTTGTGCTATTTTTAACCACTAAGTTTGATATAATTTGTTAAGCTAGCCATAGAATACTAATGCAGGTGAGTAATGCAAGTAAGAAAGATTCAAGGGGAATGCTAGAAATCAAAAATATCATAGTGAAAGTGAAGAATGCTGTTGATGGGCTCATCGGTAGACTTGGTACAGCTGAGGAAAGAATCAGAGCACTTGATGATAGATCAACAAAAGCTTCCCAAATGGAAATGCAAAGAACAAGAACATAAAACTAACCTAAAACATAGAATTAGAACTAAAAAAACCTAAAACATCCCAAGTACTGTGGGACCATTTCGAAAGCTGTACCATACGCACAATTGGAAGGAGAAGAAAAAGAAAATTATCAGAAGAAATATTCGAAGTAGCAATGGCTGCGTATGTTCCCAAATTAATGACACACAATAGATCCAGGAATCTGAGAACACCAAGTAGGAGAAACACTAAACACGCACCCCGAGACATATTATATTCAAACTGTAGTAAATCAAAGATGGAGAAAATAATGAATGAAGAAGGGGCAGGAGAGGTGACATTTTGCCTTTACAGCGAATTTCTGTTAAGAAACCATAAAGGCAGAAGAGCACAGAGTGATATAATTTTGAAAGAAAAAAATATCCACAAACCTAGAAGTCTATATCCTTCAAAATGATCCTCTAAAAATGAAGGAGAAATAAACACCTTCTCAGACAAGCAAAAACTTTGAGAACTCATCACCAGCTGATTTGCCCTGCAAGAAATGTTAAAAAGCTGTTCTTCAGGCAGAAGGAAGATAATGTAGGTTAGAAGCATTAAATCTACATAAAGAAAGGAAGGCCATCAGAGAATGAATAAATGAAAGTAAATTAAAGTTACTTTATTTCTTTTAATTCTTAATCTAAAAGATAACTTTAAAGTTATGGTAGTAACAATGTACTGAGTGATTACAGTGTATGGATTAGTTAAAGGAAGGTGGCAAAGTCACAGGGATGAGAGGGAGAAGGTGAGAAAACTTCATTATAAGGTACAGTACATGGGAAGCTAGGTACGTGTAGCGTTATCTGAAGATGGACTTAATATACATAAAAATATGTATACTGTAAACTCTAGGATAACCGCTAATTTAAAAAATAAGCATAGTTGATACGTTGAGAAGGCAGAAAATGGAAGAAGATGGGATGAAGGGGTGCGAGGCAAGATTCAGGGCACGCTCTTAATCACATTACTGACTCGTCTGCTTTGCTTTACCTAGAAACTCAAAAATTAAGACAGCTGGGATCCTGAGCTCAATCAAATATACAGTTATTAAAAGAGGGCTAGGCAAATATACTCTATCTTTTAGCCATGATTCCTAACCCGATTAGCAAGATGAAGTCCCAGCATGTTACCTGGCATAAAGTAGGTGCTTAAGAAATACTTATTGAATGAGGTTCAGTGGTGGGTCAGCAACCAGACTGGCAGAGAGACAAAGGCATTTGAGTTATTCAAGATTTGGGCAGAGTCAGAAGCCAGAAGCACTGAAAGAATAGAAAATCAGAATAAAGAATATAGATGATAGTTAGGGTTTGAAGACTCTAGTCAGGTTGTAGTTAGAACAGCAAAAATTACTGGAAGTCCCTGCATGCCATTTAGATCAGAAGATGATTTATAATGCTCAATGTGCTCCAGGCACTGTTTTATATTAGGGATAAAAAGATGAATAAGTGTGGTCCATACACTCAGGAAGCTACAGTAAAGCAAGGGACATTGGCAAATGAATGACTGACTATCGTCTGGTTCATTCATTTGTTCAACACATATTTCTTGAGCACCTAGTCTTACCATGCAATGTGATAATTGCTGGAATGAAGAGGGGTAGACAGTGCTATGAAATCAAACACGAGGGAACATATGGTCATGTGTAGGACTGTGAAGCAAAGCTACACGCAAGTATGGACTAGAAGGAAGAATGAAATAGAAATCAGATAAAAACCTGCACAAGCAACACAAATAGCAGACCCAGAGTGTCTTAGTAAATTGTATGACTCTTTCTTACTCTTAAATTAGCCCCAAGGATTACATAGCCCAGGGCCCAAGGGCCAGGTCAAATGGTGAGAAACACTAGATTAGAACAGAAATGCAAGAATAGGGCAGGTCCTGTCATCTCATTTTGAGTTTAAATACCAAGTCAGACCTACTTATGTTGATACTACCATTTTTTTAAAAAAAATTAACACCTTAGATGGAAGCAATTTAACATTCTTCATTCTAGAATAAGAAGTCTGTCCTGAAGGAACATTAACTTTTAGCCAGAGAGTGAGCCCTATCCTTCTGGAAACCACAGTGATGTTGGATCAGTTCCTCAGCTGTGTAGTTGACAATCCAACCAACTGAAATTTCCTCATCTGTCAATAGATCTATGAGGCAAAAAGCTGATATGGGTGTGTGATCATTGGAGCCACGGTGTTTAGTGGGACGAGACAGTGAAAAAGAGTCCACTGATGACATGCTGGTCTACCTGGGGTAGAGTTGGGGTGGGATGGGCACATTAGATTAAGACCTGTTTACCTGAGACATGGTTAAAGAAAAAAAAATTATACTTGATTCTGTGACGAAAGAGCTGAATATGAGAAGGATCACGAGGAAAACTGAGTCCAGCCCATGTAATACTAGGCTTTCTAGAACTGTGCTGGTCGGTAACATGTCACTGTTTATATTTACATTTGAGTTGAATAAAATTACATAAAATTAAAAACGCACGTCTTCAGTTGCAGTAGTCACACTTCGAGTGCCCAGTAGTCACGTGTCTAGTGTTTACCGTGTTGCACAGCACAGAAGTCAAAACTCTTCATCGACACAGGAAGTTCTGTTAGACAGTGATGTCCTAAGGTGTTTGGGGTGTGATGAAGAAACAGCAGTGCAGTAATGTCTTTTAAAAACCGTTATTTTGAACGTTAGGATAGTAAGGCTCCAACAAGCATAACTATCCAGCTTTACCAACAAACATTTGCAAGAGTATTTGTCTCTTTGAAGTGGAATGAAATATCCTAATTTTGATAGATTAGGCAATTGAGTGTTAGTGAAAGCAAGTCACTCTAGCTGAGAAGAGCAATCAGGAGTTGAAGTCAAATTGTTTAAGTCCAAAACCTGTCCACTTGACCTCCAAGACATGCCAGAAGGCCGTAGCCAGGACTGAGAGGCCACCAATGGGTGCTGTTTACATCCAGCAGATAATTTAGTAGGGCAGAGGTCTATTCTGCTTCAGCAGCAGCAGTAGTTAAATATTTTGTAATGTCACTTTTGCCAGAAAATGTATACAGTTGTGTACGCCCGTTGATCTTTGCAAAAAGTTACATGCCTTTATGATTTGCATTAATTCCAAGCCAGCCATTTGGTTTTCATGAGTCTAGTTAGCTTTTCATTGTTCGGTTAGTGAAAAAAAAAGTGAGAAAACTTTTTATGTACACTGTAAACACACTTTAAAAAAAAATAACTGAAACTGATATATGTTCGACCAATTAAAAGGTTAAAAAAATAAATTCTCTACCCTATACTGGAAAAATTCCTCAATTCCTCAGTTATTTAGAAATTAAGTGAAGTGCCTTAATTTTACCAATGCTCTGTGTTTTTAGTTTCTTCTTTGAGAAGCTCATCTTTGGGTTTTCTTTTTTTAATTAATTTATTTAAATCAGTTTCAAGTGCAGTACGTTGGTTAGACATCTATATAGTTCAGAAAACAATGCCCCCAATTGCTCCTTCCCTCCTCTGGCCCTCCACCTAGCCATCATATTAATGCTAACTGCATTTATCTTTGGGCTTTGATTTTTTTTTTTTTTGATTTTTAAATTTATTGGGGTGACATTGGTTAATGAAATTATATAGGTTTCAAGTGTACAATTCAATAATATATCATAAGTATATTGCACTGTGTGTTCGCCACCCAAAGTTAAATTTCCTTCCGTCACCACATATTTGACTCCCTTTACCCTTATCTACCTACCACCAAACTTTTTCCCTCTGCTAACCAGTAAACTGTTGTCTCTGTCTATGAGTTTTCGCTTGTTTGTCTTGTTCATTTGTTGCTTTCAGTTTTATTTGCTACATATAAATGAAATCATATGGTTTTCTTTCTGATTTATTGCACTAAGCACTAAGCATGATAATCTCAAATCCATTCATGTTGTTGCAAATGACAGTATGTCATCTCTTTTTATGGCTGAGTAATTGTATATATGTACCTCATCTTCTTCGTTCAATCATCTAGTGAAGGCTACTTCAGTTGTTTCTATTTCTTGGCCACCGTGAATACTGCTGCAGTGAACCCTGGGGTGCATGTAATGTTTTCAAATTTTTGAATAGATACCCAGAAGAGGGATTGCTGGGTCCTATGGTATTTCTATTCTTAATTTTCTGAGGAACCTCCATACTGTTTTCCATAGTGGCTAGTTCTGATCTTTTTTTTTTTTTTTTTTTTTTAAGAGCTAATTGCTTTGCAACTTTTTATTTTGGTCTTAGCTTACTTCAAAGATTTTTGGAAATAACTGTTGAGATTTCTTCATTAAAAATTTTTTTTAACAGTTAATACAGTAACTCCTTACTAAGTCTTTTGGAAGCTGGGGCATTTCAGTTAAAGTTTAATGGTTTTTGGGCTGTGAGATGAACCTTCAACTCTCATATGTTCAAATATTTTGGAAAGCCTTGGATCACTTGTGATTGACAGTTCAAAAATACAATGATCTATTGTGTCTAGCCCATGTCATGCAGGAGAATACTAAATCAATAGTAATGCTATCAGAACCAGAAATCAAATGCAAAATAGTTCCCTCAGCTCTCTGCATAATGACATTTGCTCTTTTGATAAATTACTAATGGGTTCTCAGACAGGAGGTCTCCTGGAACAGCCAAGCCTGGGCGTAAATGGAAAGGATGAAGTAGTGATGTTTATTGTGCAGAAAAAAATTGCCTTCAGTGAAACTTCCACACAAGGAATGTCCAAATATAATTTAGTCTCACATTGTGATAGGATATCTGTCAAGAGGCAGGAATAAGCAAACCGTAAACCATGGTCCCTGAGCCCTACTAAAAGTTGTCTGGAGACCCCCACACTAAACAAGCTCCTACATTCTGTAACTAGAGCAGCTCAAACAGGAAAAGCACTACAGTGACCGAAGGAACAAAATACCTGTAGTTGTACTGCAGTTGTCCCTGGAGTACCTCTGTCTTTCCCCAAGACAGTGCGGTCATTGGCTCAAGGGCATCACAGCTATACCACCTCTTAATAATCTGACCGATTGCTCAAGTTGATTTGGGAGTTTTTTTAATGGCATGAACATATGTTAGAACAAAAAAGCGGGGGGCCAGGGGCGGGGGGGGGGGGATGTAATTCTCTTTAAAAGCTTGAATTAAGAAACTTGGACCACTGTACCACAGTGCCCATGATGTATATGTGTGTATGCACATAAAGAAAAATACTATGAAGGATGTCCACAAACCACCCAACTCAAAGGCTTTCAAAATCTGTGTTAAGAGACAGTCTTCCTACCCACACAATTGTATTAAATAGCATGACAAACGCAGATCGGCCTCTGAGCTTTGCAGAATGCTGGATAATACCCTGGAAGATGTTTTAAATAAACCGCAAACAGGTCCATGTTTTCTGTGTTCGTGGTCTGCAAAAATGAACATCTGTCAAGCTTTGGGTTCACTCTGATTCTAACTTGGCTCTATACTTAGAAGGTAGTTGCTTAATTTTTGTATCGAAATGAGCAGAAGCAGGACTAGGTACAGCAAACAAATGGTCTCTTTCCTTCAGCCACTTTACCACCTCATCTACTTAACATTGTGGCTGGATCTCACCGAGCTGCCGAAGCGATGACATTTGTGCTTCAAACATACCTTTGTTTTGTCAGATTTCCAAATTAAAGAGGAAAAATTCTTATACTGAAGGCTTAAATGCAACCGGGGAACTAAATAATGAAAAAATCTTATTTAAGAAGAAATAATGCTTTGGAATAAGAGGTTACTATGTGTCAATATGTCATATACGGGGAAAGTGAGCTTTTGATTACTTAGAGGTAAGGTTGCCAGAGGGTTTCTGATTTAAATTTCTAAGGCTTGATCAGAGCATCAAGGGGTTTGTTGAAAATCTTCATAACTTGTGAACTTGACTTTTATTTCTTTGAAAAATTATACAAAATAGTTTTTGCTCACATTTATATTCCATGTGGTGTATTTCTCCTTGTAGCTTTACAGCTATTTTTTTTAGGCAGGTTTTATGCTTATTGCAACATTGGTATTGAATTGGAGCATTCTTAGAAAAAAAAAATAGGGAGTTTCGGAAATGGAAAAGTGACCCCAAAAGTTGGCTCTACAAGTGTTTAAACTTAAAAAAGACTGAAAATAACCTAATGAACATAAATTAGGACTATATAAATAAATTATCGTGCATCCATAAGACAGAGTTCTATTTACCATTTTAAAAGATCAGAATGGATCTTCAAGACATACTGAAAGAAAAAAAGCAAAGTGTCCCCACTGATAATTACCTTGATATTTTCCTTCGGTATTTTCATGTATATGTGCATAGAATCAATTTGGAAGAATTGCATGATAAATTAGTAATACTGCTTTTTAACAAAGGAAGGATCTAGAGCTCAAGAGATTGAGAGGTTTGTTTCTCGCTGTGTGGCCCTTTGTACTTGAATCACTTTTTTTATCGAAAAATGGATAGGTGAAATGAAAGAAAGAATTATTCAGTTCATTTTACCTTCACTCTTTACATATATTACTTATATTCTAAGGTTCATCAAAACTTGGCATTTTGTCCATTAAAGTGGAAATGTATATATATATCAAGTGAGGAAAGTTTTATTTTAATTCGAAATAAAAAACTCAATTACTAACTTCCATTTTGGAAGTATTTTGGAGGTAATTCAGCAATAAAGCATTTTCAATCCATGACAATATTTACCAGAAGATAAAAACATGTTGTACAATAAATAAATTTGAAGATACTTTTACTGCAGCTAATGTGTAAGCTGATAATTTCATATATGAGATCATCTGTTTTTATAAACATGCTTTATGTAGATATAAGCTAATAAATAAGAGCATTCGTGTTTTCTACACTTAATTATCTTGCTGAGAGAAAAGTTCTTGTTAAATAGGTAAAACTTTAAAGTTTTGAATCATTTCATTTTCTTTTATGCCGCCTGTAACTTCAGAAACTCATGCTTCTGATAAATCAAGAAGTGTCGACGATCTGGTTTCCCTCCCACGCCCCCGTCCTTCTAGTTTGTTCTGCAGTGTGCCACGTGAGGTAACTTGTATTATGTCCCCACATCTGCTGCCCCACATAAACCAGTGCCGCAGTCTAGAAACAATAGGCCCCCTTTTATTCTCTAATACAGACTCTACCATTATCTGGGATTGTGTCAGAGCTTTAAATTTTTTCTACTCTGTATTTCTGTTTTCAGCTTTTCTTATGAAATAAATGACCCATTATCTTAGTAATTTTGTGTATTGCTAGACTTTTGAGGTTCCTTTCTTCCAGATCTTTCCTTTCCCTGTCTCCCCTCCCTCTCTTCTTCCCTCTCTGGCTCGCTGGCTCTTTCTCTCTCTCTGTCAATCTGTGTGTCTGTCTCTCTCTCCCTCTGTCTCTCTGTCTCTCTTTGTTTCTCTCTGCCTCTCTCTCTGTCTCTGTCTCTTTCTTCCTATCTCTATCCCTCTGCCTCTCTCTCTCTCTCTCTCTCTCTCTCTCTCTCTCTCTCTCACACACACACACACACACACACACACACACACACACACACACACGGTCACCCTCATTCGTAGACCTCTAAATTAGGCGAAGAGTGTGCAGCAGGCAGGACTTCTGTGTGGCACACGCCAGACAGTGCATCTCCTGCTGGAGAATTTAGCTGTCACTTTGGAGCCCGCTCGAACTAGTATGCAATTCATACACCCCACGTACCGAAAGGAAAACTGCATCTGGTGTCAGAGCAGTTTACTGATAAGATTTTATCTTTTCTCCTGCTGATACTGATAGAGCCAGAGCCAGGTGGGCAGTAAATAAAGAAGATTTACTGTGGGCTGGATTTGTTAGCTAACAGTACTTCCTCAGAACTATATCAAAAAAGACCCAGAAGTGTTCATCTTTCACATCCATGGGGCTCAATGAGGGATTGTGTGGTGGAGGAGGGGCAGCTGCAGGAATTTATGTAGAAAATTAGTTTTAAATGGTGAACATTTCTTACGTAATCGGCCTATTCTGAATAAATGACTAAAAATCCAGGGGTTGATAAATTATCGTCATGGCACCTGCATCTTATGCCTCAAGAACCTGAAGCAAACCCAGGGCTGTGCTTGCAGATTAATTGAGCATGCATAATTTACCACTGCAGTTGACATAAGTGTAAGTATTTTTCTCATTCTGGTAAATAGGCATTTTCAGCTTTGGGAGAAAAATCAGAATATTGCTGCACAATGAAATGAGCCATCAGCCCATTCAGCTATTAGAAGAAAAAAAAAATTCCTACTCTTACTGCCACTGCTTAGTTTCTAAATTGAAATAATTTTTCAAGTTTAATTTGCTTTCTGCCATATATATATATACATATGTGTGTGTGTGTGCGTATATATAAATATATATATATACGCACACACATATATATTTCTTTTCATTCACATTCATTGTGTTGATTTTTACCCATGCTTGTAATCAATATCATTTTTTTGTATTCTGATGCTGCTATATTTGAATTCTTTCGAAAATGCTTCCCGTATAGTCTCTTCGGGGCAAGGCCCAGCAGCCATTGCGTAGGGAATGATACTCACACAAACACATCAGAGTTTGATCAGTTTTTCACATGTTATTACCCACGTGCTTCTGGGTAGATTAGCCATTTATACTAGATCACTATTTTTCATTTATAAAGTGAGAATAATAAAGCCTACCCATACATGGCTGTGTCCAACATTATCATGAATGTAGTGAAGGGCCTTATGTAGGGCTGCATGTGTGCTAGGTCTCAATAAATTATATGTAGTTTCGTTATTCTCTTATTAAAACAAAATTTATTTTACATACCTAATCATACATTCTAAATCTCTAAACTCGTAGTTTAAAACGTGTATTGCTATATGAGAATTTATTTAATTCTTAATAGTAGGCTAAAAAGTGTTTAGAAATATTGTGTAATGGTTAGTTGTCTATATGTTTATGGAAAATTTATTCATCTCTATGTAGACGGGCAATCTAGGGGCATTTTAGGTGTGTTCAACTTGCTTATATCATAATGTCTACATTAGGGTTTTATTCTTTTTGTTTAAGCTAAAAGGCCCTTGTGGGAAATAAAAGTTTAAATGCAGTTGTTCATAAAGGAATACTATTATGAATTTATTAATCCCTGTTGTAAAACAGGGAAATACATCTAAACCTCAATTCATATAGTAGGCATAATCTTGAGAGGTTGAGTTTAAATTTTATTTTTTGCACTCACTCCTATTTCCTGTAATATATAACTTTATAACTTTAAAAGAATTATTTTTTATTTATGCTAAAAATTTTATTGTAGTTGCCATTAATGCTGAAATCTTAACTCAGAGCCTCTGATAAGTTATAAAAAAAACACAGTTAAATGTAATAGACATACTGGCCACTTAAAGGAGCTTTTCAGTGAATTTTATAAAATCCACCATCCCTTTTATAAAAAAAAAGGCAAATGTATTTGTATAGTAAGTTTAAATTTTTCACAACGTATACACCCACATATAAATTGTGAAAATCCATTGTTTGCTTCTTTCCTGGTGAGAGTTACAGTTTTCAGCCAGGCATTGGGTTTATTCCTAGAAAGGCATGTCACATTTTCTGCCACTTCACCGTGGCTTATTGATGTGGCTGTCACCCGAGAAGCCCAGTGACTTTGGAGATGAGACAGCCTTTCTGCTTGATTTTTCACTGCGGTGTGTTTCAGGAGACCACTGTCAGGCTCTGGTGGAAGAAGTAGAGGGTAATTCTCCATAAGAATGATCTTAGTCCTCTGAGGCTTTCCATCCACACACAGCCGATGCCTTGCTTCCTGAATACTAAAATGGGAAGTGTCACACCATTAGTCATGCCACAATAGCACTCTCAATACTACCAGAATAATCATTTCTTAATTAGTGGGCCTTTTCTTTGTTCTTTGTTAAATATGGGGTCACAGTGCCATGAATGGGAGAGAAACAAGCTAAGGGGATCATTAACTGTGAGAACACGCCTTGGAGTCAGACAAGTGATTTCAAGAACCTAAGACTCAGTTTCTTCTGTAACATGGGTATAACAATGTTATCCATCTCCTCCGACTGTTGGGAGGACTGAATGAGATGATACATATAGTTACAAGTATAGCGCCTTTAGTGTGTGTTGGTGACTTCTAGATAGATCTGTGCTCAGAAGCATGGACCTTCTCCTCCAATTTCTGCTGGGTGACATGGGATTGAGTCCCGACCGTTTGCCTAACCTTTTCTCTTTCCTCCAAATCACGTGGTCACCTTTTCTTTCTTGGCTTCCTGAATGTCGGCATCTCAATGCCAACCATCTGCCACTAGAACACAGTCTTTATTACGCCTATTAAGTGAACCCTCTTTAAGCACCAATGTCAGTGTCAAGTGAAGAGAGGGTCCATCAGTCCCTCAGGCCTTGGGGAGCTCTGCTGTTTTCTGCTCAGTTAGTCTAGTTCCCACCTTTACACACCCAGCTAAAACAAGGAAGTCAGAGGCTAGCACTCCACAGGTGATGTTGGAAGCGATGAGGCCCAACCTCACCAACCTCAACTGTGTCTTTATTTAGGTCAGTTTATTGATTCTTGTAGAACTTAGTACTGTTGCTCAAAATGGCCCCTGGTCACTATGGTGGACTTCTGTCTTTTTTTAACTATCCTATTGCCAATGTACCGTGTGTAATATTATTAGAATATATTACCCTGTTTCTGAACACAGAAGTCAAGAAAGGGAAATAAACCTTTTCAAGGCCTTTTGGCAACTGGGACTCAGTCATGTGATATTGACTTGGCCAATCAGATGCTTTTGTTTGAGGCCTCGCCTTGAGAATAAAATGGTGAGGATTCGTTCATGATCACTTCAAGTGATGGTCAGTGGTGGCATCAGATACTTACTGGACGGCCACATATGTAATATAATGTCTTCTTCAATTGTTAGGAGGAGAGTAGCAGGTGGTGAAGCTAGTTTTTGGTTTGAGAAAGTCTGGGATTTTTAGATGCCATTAAAAGTTCAGTGCTTTCTCTGTCTGCAAAGACAAATGCCATATGGTTTCATTTACATGTGGAATCAAAAAACAAAATAAAACAGAAACAAACTCATAAAAACAGAGACCAAAGGGATAGTTAACAGAAGGGAGGAATGGGGGATGGGTAAAAAGGGGAAAGGGGAGTATAGTCAGTAATATTGTGATAAGTTTGCATGGTGACAAATGATTACTAGAATTAGTAGGGTGATCACATTGTAAAGTATAAAAATGTCAAATCACTAAATTGCACTCCTGAAACTAGTATAACCAAAATAAGTACACCAACTATACTCACATCATTAAATCTAAAAAATTCAGCGCTACAGCAGAGCTGGGAGGTAACAAAGAGTTAATCTTAGCAAGGAACTAAGATAATATATGCATATTCCCTATCCGTTTGTCCTCAAGTCCTCTGTGACTTAAGACAAACATTTTTCATTGCTTGTGGCTATCAAATTGAGCTCACTGCATCTATAATGACAATCACAATATAAGCGATTTTATTAACCTGTCAATTATTATTCAGCTTTCTTATTCTCGTCACATCCCAAGTTTAGAAGGAAGTTAAAAATGGAAGACAGTGTTTCTTCACATCCAAGAAGTTTAAATGTTATATTGAATGAAATTAGAAAGTTAGTTTGTGGAACTATGCATGTATTTGGACTTTATTACATAAGAAATTACTGCGTTATTATTCTCTGAGGTAGAATTTCCCAAAATGTGTTATTTTGATGAGACCACCCTAAAAAAGAGTCTTTGGTCAAACGAGTTTGTAGAAAACTACATAAAATATCTCCCTCTTGAAAATATATACTATATATTACCTCGTATATATTATCAGTTCATATATGTTATATATGTGTATATGTCATTATATATATGAACTATTTTACATTGTCTAACCCAGAGTTTTCCAAATTTATCTGACTACCAAGACCTTTCAGGTAAAATAACGACTCTGAGCATCTCCTGGCGTTAACAGTTACACTTTGCAACTATGGTGCATTAAGAGATGCACTTCGGGAAATGTTTCCATATCATACTGTTTCTTTGCATTGCCTGTTTCTAATAGATGCCATGGTTCACAGCTACCTACTTACTAGTTCTGTGATTTTGAGCTTGTTATTTAATTGCTGCCTGCATCAGTCCTTCATCTGTAAAGTGGGGATAATAGCATCCATGTCAGAGGATGTTATGGAAATCCAATGATTCATATTTGTAAATGCTTTGAAGAGTGTGGCTTATAATAAATGTTGGCTGTTATTATCTGAGGTTTTCTCCAGGCCAAGCTAAAGTATTCACTGACACACGCTCTTGTATGGAATCTTTCACTAAAGCTTCATAACACATAGTTCTTTTTAAACACGGTAACTGATTTGCTACTTGCTAATTGTTTGCCTGGGCCCAGATTTTTCTATTTGGTGATTCTTTCACCGGAATTCAAGAAATGTTCTATTGAAAGTCACAGAAACCAATGCATGTAAACACGCATTGCTTATGGAATAGGTCGAACAGGCAATCACACCAACATCTAAAAACAGGAAATCACAGGTAGCTAGGCCCAAGAAGTCGGACTGAGTTCCAGTTCTGCACATTTCACGCTGTTTTGGTCTCCTCCAGGGTCCTCACCCTCATCCCCTTAGCAAGCTGACTTTCTCTGTTTGCCCAGTTTGCTGCTTTACCATGTTTTCCTTGCACATGGGCAGATTTGGCTTGCTGATTTTGCCTGGATATCGCTCGGCTTTGCGTCAAGGCTCCACAGACACCAAACTCAGCCTCTTAGCACCTGAGTTCTGTGTTCCTAGGGGAGAGTATTTTATTGGCTCAGACCAGGCTGTGGTTTGGATCCCTGGCTCAGGCGTCCACTCCCGCTCCAGTGAGCTGTAGTCAAAGCTGTAGCTTTATCTGCTATCGACACCTTCCCCTGGAATAGCGCTCCTGTGGACGGGCCTAGGTGGTGCCACAAAACGGTCACCGTTGTTGCTGCAGGAAGAAATCTCTCAGTGTCTTCTAGAACGTGCGCTGTTCTCACTTCCTTGCCCCACCCAAGAATAACTAAAGGATGCCAGAGAACATGTTTTGTGACCAAGCGTTTAAAACCTACAAACTTAATTTCATGGAAATTTCTCAAAACAGGCCTAAAAATCTGAGGTTCCATAGGTTAAACACACAGTCTGGAGTGAGCCCCTGTTACTCGCCAGGGCCGATCCTTGAGCCAGGCTGAATGCTACTGTGTTTTGTACTCCTGGGCCACATGCCAGCTGTAAATGCCATCTGCTGGCCCCTTTTCACTCTTGCAGCAGCCACCCTGCAATACAGGTTTGGTCTTCATGACTTCAGGATATAAAGTGAAGTAGCTGATATCTGAAATCGGGATGCAAAGCAAGGAAACAGCTAGTAAGGGATTTATATTTACCCTTTTATTCTACGTTGTCAGAATCAGCTCCCTCGCAATCCATTTCCCCTGGACAGTCAACCAGCTCTTCTTCTTCCAGATCTGTGTGTCACGGATCTTAGGGAAGGCTGCTATTTTGATTCTCTGTATTTTTCATTCCATTGCACTTTGTTTTCATTCACTGGGACATTGATAATTAAGTTTACCTGTACTTACCCTCGGGACAATTACTGGTCTAGATTGTGTTCCAATCACCTCATGGCTTTAATGCTTGCCTGGCGTTCAGTGGTGTCACACCTGTTTCCTCTTTTATTTTAAAGCATTTGTCCTTTTTGTTTTAGTCTGACAGTGATGTGTGTTATTCCTCTCTGCAAACAAAGGCGCGAACATCCCACATTGCATAAACATTTGTGTCACACTTTGCTCTTGAAATTAGTATTCTTTTAAACTGGCTAACACATTTGTATTGCCTCTGACACCTTTAGCTATGACAACTCGGAAACAAAATAGTGTACAGTGAACGAACGCATCACTTGGAGCCAGTGAGATTAATTACTATTCGGGACAGTGCTTAGATTAATTATTTTGTTTGTGTAGTGTGTTCGTTAAGTGGTTGCCTGATTGCTGCTCAGAAGATTGATTACTTGTTACATTTACCGTGTGGTTTCTGTGGGGAAAACATCTTTTAGGATTCATCACTTCTAAAAGCCCAGGGGGCTCGGTTGACATGAGAATGTTCCAGTAAAGCTGTAAAGTGGAGAAGAGGCTGTGGGAAATGTGTTCTTTAAATAAACACCTACACTGTGGTAGCTAGAGTAGCCATCAGGTCTGTTTAACATCAGGAAAAACAATCGATGATGAAATTGAGTTAATGCGAACTATGTGATCTGAAAACCCAGCACACCTTTGGACTGCGAAACTGAGGTGAACAGATGCTTCCCAAGATCTTCCTTGGTCTCCGGGAAGCTAAAATAACGATCTCTGCGACTTCGTTGTCATTTTACCTCTTGGCGGTTGTATACCCCACTTCCCGGTGACAGCCACACGGTGACTGCGGCTGCTCCTGCTGTTCGAGTCGGCCCTCGTGACCAATGGTGCTCGAGAGCCTTCCGGGCTCCTTCTGAAGAAGCCATACCACAGCCCTTTGGGGTGCTCGCCTCGCTGTAGGGAGCTCCGTGGGGTGACACGCGATACATCAGAACATGTACCATCGGCTGTGTTCAAGAGGTGACTGCCAGCACCAGAAAAGGACTTACGATTATAGGATTTCGTTGCAATAGAGGACCAAAACAAATTTATTTTATTTTTTCCCCCCAAAACAAATTTAAATAGAAAAGTACTTTTGAAAGAAACAGATGAGTTATGATTAAAAATAGAACAGCCAGCCTTTTGTTTAGTGAAAGGCTGGACTAATCTCTTTATTTGAGGACCAAAAAATACATTGCTTAAACAAGATTGTGTATTATACGTATCTGTGACTTTGAATGCTTATGGCTGTATTAGAAGGACAGTGTTAGGATTCAAAGAGAATTCATATACCTTTGCCGAATATACTGTACTTTTGGCCAGAAGAGAAAAATTGAAAAACATTTCTATCTTTCCTATTCTTTTGACCTTATTATTTAGGTTTATTAACCATGGTCATAAACACCTCCCACAGTAACACTAAAAACTTAGAAACAGGGCACTAAAAATGCTTAGGACTTTTAATATCATGAATTAAGACTAAGCAAGCATTTTAGTTAATATACGTCCCAATAAATGGTAGGAAAATAACCAAAAAGTAAACTAATGAAAATGAAGTAATTTTGCCTCATGTTTGAGTCACAGCTTTCTCCTTTAAGGCTTAAGATTTCAGAAGATAAGCCATTTACAGACCGAGGTGTTTTTAGCGTTTTAAATCATTTTGAGTTAAAGACAATTAAACATCACAACCATTGTCATTATGACAAAGGCAGTTTTGCTTCATAAAGGTACAGTAATTGGCAAAAGAGCAACAGTTCAGGACATAAGTACTTGGACATTGATAAAGGAGGACATGAGGCGAGGTGGGAAGATGTTTTTGAGTCGGTCGGCTTTCTACGATGGTGCAAACCCTGGAAATAAAAGGAAGCGCATTTGCCTAGCTGAAAATATATTTAGGGTCTTTTTGATCGCATTCTTCTTTTCCCTTGTGACTTGAAAGCTAGAACTAGATGGGAATTAATCCTTTACATGTTTTCTTTTTCTCATCGACTGCTGTTTTTTGCTTCTATGAGGTTTACCTGTCTAAGTTCAAGATCAGTAGGAAATTCTAGTGGTTCACCTCCTCCCCAGTCCCTCGGTTCTGACAGACTGAGTTTGGTATCTTAGGAAGTGGGGCCACAACTATTATGGGAATAAAGTTGCCTGTAAAACAAGTTTTCCATGGTTTGAAAACTCTACATTCAGCATATTTAGAAATAGCCTGGGATCTTGAGAAATGAGGTCCATTTTCCACAGCACTCCTGGTATCTTGCTCCAGTGTCTCTTTCATACATTATTGTAACCATGGTCTGTTCTAATAAATGCGTTGCTCACATTATCAGACTCAACTCCGAGAAAATTCGAAATGTGTATCTGGAACCTCACTGGGTTGTTTACAGTTGTCTTAATTGTAAAAGCACCATGTTAAATGTATCTGTAAGAGTGTGACTTTAAGTTAATGAAACTGGTTTTCGTGTATTGTTCATTGAAGTCATTCCATTACTTTACAGTCACATCTCAAGCATTTAAAGCTCCCTGTAATTATTTGAAGGCTACATATGGTTATCCTTTTAAGATAAAAATGATATTATTGATCCATTGTTACTCCCGACCCATAGGACCCATGGTTTAGTTTAATTGCCTTTTCCACTGGCCCCTTATCAATGGGCTCATGCAACCAAGATGACTCTCAGGAGACACTAACCAAGGTGAGGAGCATCATTCATTCATTCATTCATTCTTCAGTCAGTCAGTCGTTAGCCAGCCAGTCAATGAATAAATATATTAAATACTTACTAGATTTCAGATCTCATTTTTTTTTTTTCTGTACAAATGAAAACATAATTCTTGCCTTCGAAGAGCTTAGGGTTTTGCGAAAGGACCTGCAAAGGTGTAAGCAATTAACAGAAAGAGCCTAACAGAGCCCAGAGGGGTTAGCTAAGGCATCACAGGGGAGCTCTTCAGAAGAGATCTCAGAAAAGTTGTCCATACAGAGGGAGCTTCACTTGCTGGAGTTGCAGAGAGAGCCCTGCTCAAGGTGTTCCTTATGCCTGGAGAAAGAGGAGACAGGGCAGGAGGCAGGAGAGGAAGGTAGGGCAAGACCGAGGAGGTCTTTCTACGCCATACATTTGGCTTTTACTCTGCAGAAACGGGAGAGCAAATGAAGGATTTAATCTAGAGAATTACTTCTGTCCAATTAGTGCCACATTCTAATGGAATTCATCAACCATACTTTATGCCTTTTCTTTACCTGTCAAAATGTCCAACCGGCTTTTATTTTTTATTGTCCAAGTTGAGCTAGTTTCCATTTCTGACAGATTTGACTTTGAAATGTTTTTGCTTACCTGAAAGACAGGGAGATTTTTCTTCCTGCTCTGAATTTCTAACTTCTACCTTGCTTTCTTAGGTACCTGTTTGAGATCTTTTCCCATGCTAAATTAGAAAAGTAAAACTGCTTCAAAATGTAATCTTATGGGACTTTAAAAAAATGATATGCTATTCACATGATATCAAGTACCTGCGTTTATAACTCCTTGGACTGAATGAATCAGTTTACAAACTAATTACAAACCAATTCATAACATCAAAAATAGAAAAGATTTTAGTTCCTAACTGTGTAAATATCACTGAAATTCACTTTTGTTAAAATTTTCCCAAGACTGGAGAACTAGGTCTAAAGAAATATCTGAGAAAAGTCTGCTTTGTGATATGTGTTTATTTAAAAATATTTACTTTGTAGTTTAAATGTAGATGGGGAAATAAGAATTCATCCCATCTGTTTCATGTTTTATCTCGATGTCCCACCCAGCTCTTTGGAAATAGAATTTGCCCTCCTCCTCCCTCCTTTTACTTAAGACAATGTAAGCATCAAAAGCCATCAATACAGTCATTTTGGACATCTCACGGAATCAACTGAGTTGTCACACAGCTGTTCTAGTCACTTGCTTTGGAACTGGTTGTGAATATATCTAAAAAATACCAGCTTAACTCTACACAGCCAGTTTGATCCCTGCACATAAAAATGGTGGAGGATTTCAGGTGAGGGAGGGTTTGGGCCCTTTTTGTGTAGGCTCAGCCAAAGGAACCCTTCTCGCATATTAGTCCTGGAGAGGCAGCCGAAGGGGCGGGGAACCAGTGCTCCGTGACAGATACCCCATCCATGGAAACGGGGCAGGGAACAAAGGTATCGATGCACCTGCTATAATTTCCCAGAACTGAAGCATCTTATTCTCCCTGTGGCCTCAGCAAGGACAAAGTAGCCCACATTTCTGCTTTAATAATCTAGCAGTCTTTCCCATGCTTCCTCTTTGTTTCAATAGCCTCAGGCCTATGGTAACCCAAAGAGCGCCACCACCCCCCGCAACAGTATTTTATTATTTAGGATGTTTTCAGTGATACTAGGGCCTCCATTTCCATATTCCAATTTCAGACAAGTGGGATTAAAGCATTATATGAAAGACATTGTCAGGTTAATCCACAGCTCTGCCATGGCATGGGCCGTTTTGCCCTGTGTAGATAGGATCATCTACATTTGGGTTTATAGGATGAATTTCATTAAGTTGAATGCTCTTACTGGGATTATATGCTTTTTTATTTAATGTTTTCCCCAAGGCTACTCTTAATAAGTATTTTAATGGCTCTAAGAAGTATTTTTTTTTCACTTTAATAGTAGCTAAGAAAAAAAATCCACATGATGTCACTGGAAAAATTGTCATTGTCACTACATTAAATGATGCAGGTTCATCTCTCTGAATTAAAGCTTGTTACTTCATCTGCTCCTGAGACAAAATGATCAAAACAAATAGAATGGAAACAAAAACATAAACAGTTGCATAATGGACTCTCTATATTGTATTTTATTTAAAAAGCAAAGCAATTGTTATGCCAACTTTAATTTTTTTTTAAGGGATATGCATAAACAGATACAGTTGCTAATAACAACACTTGTATGGCCATTTTAATGTACCAAACAATCTTCTAAGCATTTATGTCTTAAACAAAACCCTATTTAAAGTGGCTATTATTATATCCTTACTTTCTAAGTGAGGAAACTGAGGCAGAAATGAAAGAACTCGAGTTTGTAAACAAGTGAGTTTACACTTGGCAGAGTGGGATTGGGACTCAGACGCCCATCTCCACAGGGTACAAAAGGTCACTTTACTGGAGGGAGTTGGCTTCTGTGCAGCGAGCAGCCTTTGGCAAGCCCAGTCTACAGAGGGAAAGACTCGGTCTGAAATGTGACCATCTTCATTCAAAGAGCATAAATCCATTTTGTTGTTGCTGCTTTTGTTACTGTTTGTTTTAATCCTTGGAATGGAGGAAGGAAAAATTAAAAAAAAACAAAAACATGTTTCATCTGGAGAGCCCAAAGTGAAAATAGGAAGTACGCTGAAAAGGATAATCAATATTAGGAATCATATTGTGTAAGACAAAAAAAAAAAAAAAAATACTTCAAGGGAGTCCTAAAAATTAATCAGCTCTATAATAGGGGTGACCAAAATTTGATTGGAATTAGGGATGGGAAATAAAAACCATTCAGGAAAAGCTGGTCTTTAAAAGGGCACTATAAAAACGGTTGCATTTTAAAAGCTAGAAAGCCATCGAAATTATAAACACTAGTTCCTAAGAATACCAATAATTTTATGCTAGTCTTATCATTGCCATTTTTTTTTCCTTCATTCTTTTCTGTACTTTCCTGGTATACTTCTGTTCAACCAAAGCTCCAAAGCAATCTGCAATTTAAAAATTTCCAGTTGTTTCCATCCTCGTTACTTGTTCTTTCACACTTAAGTCTTCACTAGGTCAAGGTGGCAAAAATATTAATTGGAAAAAAACTCAGTTTATACATTATAGGAATAAATTGACCAAGGCCCATCAGTATTAAGAATCATATTGTATAACGCATAAAATGTAAGATAGTTTTGATTTACTAACTCATAAAATTTTCAAAAATAGACTCAGAAAAGACCTTAAAAACCATTTAGTTTAACTCTGAACTTGTTTTTTTGGATGATTTTCATAGATATAAATTCAAAACCCATTAGAACTCATTTCTAGGTCTTTTCCCTAAAGCTCTACTCTTTATTTTCCCTTCCTAAAATATTGTTCTGCTGGTAACGAATAATTTACATTTGCTACTTCTGTTTTACTCTCATTATATGTTCCTCCCCCACAAGATAAAAACATCAGTCTTGCTATTTGCTTCATTCAAATATCAATCAACTACCGTCTGGTGTGTGAGATGTGTGTGCCCTAGACGTCAGAGATTTCTTTCGGTCTGATTTCTTTTTGTGAGGTCTCTATTTTTCTTCTTCAAGTGGTTATTCAAATCTTTAAATTGTCTTCCAATCTTGAGTAAGAAAAATAACTTGAAATTCTGTTATATGAATTATAATCCTGGAGATTCAAACTCCAGAGTAATGACAGTTCATTATCGGGGTCAGAAACTTGCTGTAAATACTGAGCTAGGTGAGAGGGACATCACAGAACTATGATTGTGGGAACATTTCATTCTCTCCTTTGAATGAAAATTACAGTTTATCTAAAGATGACTCTGGAATGCATAAGAAGACACACATTGAAAATTAAAATGTTGCCGATATCTCCAGGATAGCAAATAATGATTGAAAAGTGAAAACATTCATTTGATCATCTCACAATAGCAGTTTTCTGTGATAACATCACGTAAAAATGAACACGTTTTTTGATCTTCCAAGCTTTTTAGATATCCTACTTGAATTGGCCCCTGATAGTAGTATAGACTATAAACAGGCTTTGTGGGCTAGAGAAGGATGAGCCTCTTCTGGCTGGCTGGATACTTTATTGGGTTGCTTTGGGATCTCTTTTCACACTCACCCCAGAAGTTAAATGTGGGGGATAATTGGATCACCATTTCACTTTGATGTTCTCCATCAGGGACGGGGTTTCCCCTGCCTCCTGTGGCTGCGGTAGCAACAACAAACTTTATAGCATGAAGTTCAGCAGTAGCTTCAGCAACAGGACAAAAGTAACCACAGCTAGTAATGGACCCATAGAAGCAACTGGTCCTTCCCATCATTTCTACTTTTTTTCCATTCACCAGACACTGTTCTAAGACAAGGAGAATAAGGAAATGGACATGGTACACATTGTCCTTGCCCTCATGGCATGGACCAGCCAGTAGGATATAAAGGCATTAGACAAATAAGTATACAAAGGATTATTTAATCACAAATATGGCGAATGTCATGTAAGTATCTAAATTTTCTTAAGATACCAGTCAATTTGCAGTAGCCAATTTGATAACAATAAGTTAATTTATTAACATCATGGAAGAACTGCTGGCATTTAAAGTTGTTTCTTCATTTGCGTGTTTCACTGGATTAAAAAGTCTATTCATAAAAATTTAAATAAATATTACAATTAATATTTAATTTCCAAGTCTGATGTTAATCATAGACGACAAATTATTTAAGAAGGTAATTCTGTATTATAGCATGTCATTTGTTGGTTCAACATTTATTATGTAAGAGAAACACAAGATTTGTATAAAATACTCTGAGTACTGCCAACTGTAGAAAAGCCACATTCTCATGGAGGAGAAATAAGATGCACAGTGAAGTAACCACAAAACAGAGATAAGACCTGTGGCAGTTAATTAATAATAAGTGCTATTTATTTTATTTTGAAATAAAAGATGAGCAATTAATGGACGAATAAAGATTTTTGTCCTGCTATATACATTTGCATACAAAATTTTATTAAGGTATTTTTTAAAAGCTGTTGCACATATAGTTATACAAGTAGTAAATCACATGAAATCGGAATGATTCCAGAAAGTTGGGGGCACATAAGCGAAGCTGGGGAGAAAGACAAGGTAGATTGGGTAAGGTTGCCAGATGCAGCGTATACTTGAGGGATGGCGTGATGAGAGCGGCTCAGGAGGGAGGAGCAAAGAAAGGTGTTTTCTCATAAAAATTAAAGGTATGCTGGCTACAATAGGTCAATTGGTTGAAGTAGTAACTTATTTTATTATGAAAGAAAAGACCATAAACATAGGTTGAGATTTAACCATGGTGAGCTTTGAATGCCCAACTAAGGAGTTTAGATTCTATTTGGAAGTTTATGTCACTGAAGGTTTGGGGGAAGGGGAATATTGTGATCAAAGTAGAAAAATTGATCCGGCCACAGCACATGTCATGAGGGTGACATAGTACATTTTAACTACTCATGATAAGAACTGGGAGTTAAGAAATAAACACACGAATTAGAAGGTCTGAAAATCTCTTATGTTGACGGGGGCATATGGTATGCACATTTCCCAGGAACATATTCGAGTTCTGTCAAAAACAAAACAAAACGAAACAAAACAAATGAAAAGACAATCTCTCTCTTCACCCTAAATAGGAGGGTGGTGAAAGACAAAATAAAGAGTTATTCGTAGGTCCATCTGTTGGTAGGAGACAGAGTTGAAACACTTTTGCTCAGGGGCACAACTTTATTCATAAATACAAGCGTTCATGATTAGGGGGACCACTGTAGTAGAGTGTGGATTGAGGATCCGTCCATCGGAGGATCTAGTGGGAAAGGACCGGAAAGCATTATCTAGCACGAATAATGCAAAGTTGGCCATTTACTCAGGTGTGAGTCACTGTCGTAAACAGTTCTGACTGAACTGAAGAGAAGGCCACAGAACCAATGGCTTTATTGTGAAGGGGAACTGGAGTACACAGAACTCAAAGCTTTGAAACATGGCAGATCTCAATTTGTGTATCCAAGTAAGTGGCCACGTGGCCACAGTTCCTGGGAGAATGGATGCAGTGGATATGAGAGTGAACGTGGGTGTGGGAATCACTAATAACCCTTCCACATCAGCTTTTGGGTTTCTTTTCCTCAATTTTTCTAAAGCCTTTACAATTCTCAGCCTTATACCTTTGAGGCCTATACTAATTTAGGGGGCCATTTTATACTCTTTTCATTTCGGCATTAATCAGGAAGTCAATCTTTTCAATGTGCGAGTTATGAATAGTGAATATGAAACATTTTAAGAATGTAGTAGGAAAGATATGAGCACTTTGGGGATGGCTGCTTAGTGGAGTGAGAGAGCTAATGAATACTCTGTGTTATCCAGCTCTTTTCATCTATGGTAATTAGCCTTAACAAGGCAAGTTAAAGAAATTCTTTCCAAGTCTTATACAGTGCAACTTCCCACTTAGCATTTCTTGTCTCCTTACAAGCCTTATAACCTGAGGCAATCCCATACGTTCCCCACGGGAAAGATGTGTTTCAGAGTTATGCTTATGGCACTTGCCTTTATTAATTTTATGGGGAAAAAAAAATCCATTTTAACATTCATTTTCATGTTTAAGTATTCAAGAATTTGGGTTTTGGATTTCAATATCATTATTAAAAAGCTAGAAATAAAGTATAATGACAACAAATCATGACCCAAACACATCTTAATGAAATATTCTGAAACTCCACATATTTTAATGTGATTTGCTACTTCTATGTGGAGTCTTGTCATAATTTTTTGAACCATTCTAAGAAATCATAGATACTGAGCTAACTTGTTTGATAGATGTCAGTAGACGACAGCAGATTAATCTAGAGTCCTATACCTTGTGATTGAGTTGAGCAGGTCAATGCCACCTTCTTGCCCCTTCATCCGTAGACTACAATACACACTCACACACACACTCACACACCCTTCTGTTTTTCAGAATCCTTAACCACATGCCACCATCACCCTTTTGCCACCGTGTTGCATATCTCTGTAGCCAGCTGCTCCTTAAGGTGACAATGATAGAAACTTCTTATTGATCATCTTACTTCCCAAGCAATTAATTGGAGGTTGACACACTCCCTGCCATTTTTTTTTCTTCGTGACGTTTGAAAGGGTCATTCATTATAGAGATGGCTTCATTTAAAAAGCAACTCCAGAGTTCTAATGGATTAAGCCATTTAGTTTACAGAGTAAATCCTTTGAAATCTTATGACAATCGATGGCCCCCATCCTTTCCTTATAAAGTTATAAGACTATATATGGATTTTCCTTTCATTTTTTATGTGCTTCTTGGACCTTTATAGTATATCACACTGTATCCTTTGAGGAGAATTCCTGGCTGTAGCTCTTTGTTTTTATTTCTTTATACATTGGCAGTTTTAAAAATAGAAATCATTTTACATCTATTGGGCTGATCTCAACATTTTCTCTATTTACGTTAGTTTAAGGCATTTTGAGGCCATTTTCTTGCAATTTTTTTTCAGTTGATCTCAATGTTTGGCCCCATTTGTGAAAAAGGAGGGCTGGGGCCTCTGAGTCTAGACTTCAGTCCTTCTGTGCACCTGTGACATTCCCTTGAGAATTCCTGCCAGTTACACATGGCTTGTCTCCACTGAAAAAAAGGTTTTGATCCAGTACGCAGGCAGGACATTTTGTGTGACTTGGGTGCAGTGAGAATGTTGCCCATTTGCCTCTCCTTGACTGTGTCTTTACTCACCTTTCTATCCTGCAGTATTTTGCACAGTAGACATCAACACATATTTGTTAAATGAATGAATGTTACATGAAGGACTAATCCTGGTGTGACGATTGCATCTTGTTTTTCCCTTGTTCCAATATTCTATTTCTCTGTCCTCTGTTAGGGAACTGCTACCTTGAGTTCCCTGAAGAATTACAGAAGAGTAGAAGCTGATAACAATTTATAATAAATCAGTGATGGGGTAAGGAAAGGAACCTAGAAGTCTCTTTCTCTGTGCTTTGGTACACTGTTATAAATTCACCCCTCCAGGCTTTGTAAATTACTTTTCCAGAAATTACAAGAATTTCATTACTGAAAATTTAAATACAGCACTTCTCTTTCCTCAGTGTTATTAATTTGGCAATGGATTGGAATAGTGAGAGTCTGGAAGTGGGAGGACTTCCTGAAAGGGAGTCAACTAATAGTCAACTAAGTATGATTAACAGAATAATCATAGGCATTGACAATTCTCCATCATGAGTTAGAGTTTGCAGGGCTGCAAGCCTTGACAGTGAGAATAATGTCACATGGTGATTTCTAAAAAGCCGTGAGTTCTTTCTGCTAGGTGATTTGGTTATATTGATCCTTAGTTATTTTGAATCACTTGTTTACAACTTACTCTAAACCAGATGGCTTTCTGTTAAATGTTCAATATTAGGATTAAAAAAGATGAGCTCAAAATGTGTCTTATTTTAAGACTTTCAATCATGGTCTTCTTTTGTTAGAAGTATAAGAAATAATTTGTTTAAGAAAATAAAGCAGAACTATGAAGGCATAGCAAAAGCTAGAGCATTCTTTTTGGTGTTCTGATTGGCCTATCACCAGTGGGTGTTTCTCTTTAATTCAATGTCCAGCAGTGATCAGGAATTAAATGGACAAATTGAAGCCTCTTTTATTTCTCTACCCTTTGCCCCAAGCAAAATTAATCTTTTCAATCTCTGTGCTTCCTTTGTATTTCGTTCAAATTCTAATTGCATTTATCACATTTTAGAATGATTTTTTAACTGATTATCTTTTTCCTTTTATTAGTCTATGAGGTTCTGCATCTCATTTATTTTTTTTCTGTAAATATCCAATACGTGTTAGCTGAAATGGGACCTCTGAGAAGTACCAGTTGTCTAGTGATAAGGGAGATAGAGGTGGTTATCAGAAAGTGTGCTGGATGTGCTGGATTTTAAGTTTAGAGTTGTTATCATATCATCAAGTCATGTAACAAGACCTACGTTATAGGGCTGTAATAGAGATTAATGAGGTAATGCATATTAAACACCAAGTGTCATGCCTGATACACGGAAGGCTTCAACCAATAGTAGCAATTCTGATCATTTTTCAAGGAAGAGAATGGTCAGTGTGGGCTGGAAGAGTAAGAGGTGGGATCCATAGGGAGAGAGGGCGTGCCTTGGATGTGAAAGCAGAATCGAACTGGCACAGAGGTAAAGCGTGACCAAAGGCTCAGAGGTGACTGGGCTAATAGGAGCATCGATTTAAACAAAATGCTCAAGCTAGAAGCCTGGGTGTCAACTGTCACTCCTTTCTTCCCCCTCATGCTTTTATTCAGTCCTCTGACAGCTCTCATTTTCCTTAATTTTCTGCTCACTTGTTACCTTTTCAGCGAAACCTTACTTGATCACCTAAGTGAAATAGTATCTTTATCCTTACCCTTGGCATATCCATTTCTGGTCCCCTGCTTCATAATTATTTTTTCATAGCACTCACTGCCTCACTGATGTAACATATGTTTATTTGCTTATTTGTTAGCTGCCTTCACCCATATGTAGGCAACTCCATGATGATGGGGATTTTTTCTCCCTCCATTTATCTTTATCCCCAACACCCAGAAGAATATCTGGTAATGGAATGTGTTAAAAAAATTTTTTTGTTGAATGAATGAATGAGGCCCTATTGACCATAGGATATTAGGATGCTGGTCATTCCTTCTAGGTTATCAGGACAAATGTACCAGCATGGAGTAGTACTCTTGTGCATGTCTTATTTCCTGTTTTAAAAATACTTGGCAGTTTCTCTGATGGAGTTCTTTTTAGAGATTTTTTTCTTCCCTTGTTCAAATGTCCGCCTTAAAATATCATAAATTTAACTAAGCATGTAGATATCAGCAGCTTTAAAGCAGTTTTGTATTGCTGCCTTCATGGTAGTCTAAGCAATTGTGTTACTTTTAGGATAGCTGGCTCTGTAATTTCTATTCAAGCTCAAATGCCATTGAAAAGCCACTGGATATTGCACAATGTATGCCAATATGAAAAATATCATCAACTGCCATTTTATTCCAAACGGGGCATCTGCAACAACAATTTTTTTCCAAATTTGGTGAAAACTGAATCCAAGTTTCCTTCAGCAGAAAGACAGATGTAAGAGAGTGAATAACTTTTTAAAACAGAAAACAAGCTTAATGTGTTCATCCAGTTAGAACCATATATTATTATATTGCTTTTTAAACATTTTCTGGCCTGTCACTTGTGTTGAGTTTTTCACACTTTAATCAAAATCTTTTTATCATTTCTGCAAATAATTTCATAAAATATAAAAATCTCTTTGTAGGTTGTTACGATTGGCTTATGTGCTCAATGAGTATTGTGATTTCAAAGTTCAGGCTTCATAATCAGGCAGATTTTAGTTTGAAACTAAGTTCTTCTCGGCCAACTCATAAAATTCCATACCATCTCTCAGACTCGGTTTCTTCATTTATGAAATGGGAAGAATAAGTTTGTTATGATGATTGAAATAAATAATACATAGCATTCAATATGCATCTACTAGTATTTCTATTGTCATTAATTGGACTATTGGGAGGGTTGTTTATCAAAAGCTCATAACTCGGAGCCACATTCGTCTCCAAAATATAAACCTTTTGCTCACTTCCTAAATAAAACGTATTAGTCCTAACGCATTGACTTGAATCTTTAAAGTGCAGTACTTCTTTCTCCTTGTCAAGATCTGACATAGTTCTTTGAACTTAAAAAAAAAAAAAGATTTTCAGTGATAGTTGTATTCTGAAAAGAAGGTGAGTTAGTATGATTCTGTGTTGCTTTACTTGCATAATATATGACTTACTTGAAGAGGAGATCCTCATGCAGCCAAAGCGCCCTTATCCATCATAATATGTAGTATATGGGATGATTCTAATAATGAGGAAATTGACTGCACATCAGGTGAGTTCATGTCAAGTCCTGAAGAGCTTATTAAGCGATGGAAGGTGTTCTGCATATTCAACTAAAAGGATTGAAAGGCAAATTGGTTTCCACGAAAAGCAGGCAACAATATTTAGACATGAGTCTAAAACTAAGACGATTTAAATAGTTACAATAACTTTGTTTATAGAGATACAGATCACGATTCTGGGTCTCCAGGTAATATAAATCGATTCAAAATATATTTTAACTGAGATTAGAAGCATTATTATCAGACAAAACCAGTTGGAAGTTAACAAGTCTGATCTAAAGAAATTTATTTTTTTCATGAATTTATTCCTCTTGTTTATAATTTTCAAGTTTTTCTTTTCCATTTTATTACAGATTCAGCTTATGAGTAATTAATATCATATGCTCAGAGGATTGTATTTTAAACAACAAAAATATGTTGGTATCTGGAAGAGACACAAAAACCTCAATAAACCCAACCTAATAGATGAGTAAGAGTCCTAAATAATTATAATATCGAATCGATATATTCCATTGTAAGGATTATTTTGGTGTGGGCTGACATCTAATGAAAAACAGATAATTGATGTAAAGTTCTCATGTGTAAGGGTAGACACAGAGAAATGTTTACTCTCCTGCGTCCGGTTAGACATTTCTCCATCTTTGGGTCAAAAAAAGTGCTGCTAATCTTAGATAAGAACGTGATAAGGTATAGAGCTTTGCAAGCTAACACTCCAATCATGTTTCACTCATGAATATATATTAGTAAGCTCAGAATCTAGGCCATGTGCTGTCTTTTAAATGCATTGAAAAAAATGACATTAATGAAAAGGGGGAATTATGGGGAGGTAAGACCTTGTTCTGTCAAGTTTAGTACCTGTTCTAAAAACAATGATTCAGAGTTTTAAGCTAAAATCGTCTCTTCTAGTTAGAATTCCCTCCTGACCAAATAGTGATGCAGAGAACTTTTAAAAGTCAAATGGAAATCAGCTTTGGTAAAATATCCTTGGTTTTTTTTAAACGACTCTGCAACAAACGTTTATTGAGCGCCTTCTCGTGTCAACACCCGGCCTTTGCAAATGACCCAGTTTCTTATTATCATCCATAACAGTGTTGCTTAGCTTTTTGATTAATACTGTTATTAAATACTACTAATGATATTCTTAAAGGGACTAAAATAGGTTACTGAATATCTTTTTCAAATAATTTTTTTTTTCATGTGGCAAAGTGGTTCCTTCTCTGTAGCTGCTTTCAGAACATAGAATAATAGGCATCGTCTCTTCCCTGAGGAGTTCATATTAAAAACTAATGACTCTCTGCATTTGCTCCACAACTTTTTAGTTCTCTGCTGGGCTGATCTAAGTGCCAGAGTCCTTGGTGGCTAATGAATGAGGATTTTACAAAGAATTCCACTGGGAAAATGGTATTCAAATGAGCACTCCAGGACATTTGCTATAGCGAATTCCTATGGCACGTGGAGCAGGGTGACGAGAGCTGAAAACGTTCATCCCTGGGAAGGTTATTTATGTGCTTCAGCCTGGCTCATGGGATACCTGAAAACCCTTAAACCCCTAGAAGGAAACTCCCCTCCATATGTACATAGTTGAGCAAGAGAACGTTAATCTGTATTTAAGGAACAGTTGTTAGGTGTGAGGTGATCTTGTTGACTAAGTCCAATCTTTGAAACTGACATGTAATGTATAAATTTGGCCTTCAGTGCTGTTGTATTAAGAGAGTAGGCATTATCATCATATGACCATTAAATATAAATGCTTAAGCAGTTTAAAGCACTAAAGTCGGAAGCACTTAAAAGCTCTAGTAAAATTGTCTATAGGACACAACTAATCCGAAGATCATAAATACTTAAAGATCGCTTAGCATATTCCTTACTATCATTGTTTTGCAAGCAGCTTGCTTTTTGCATGATGATAAGAAGCAGAGATCAATAACTTTCCATTTCTTAGTAAAGGAATGGAGTGTGTATCTATTTTTTCCCCTTCTGTGAAGGTTATTGCTTATTATTCTCTTGTTTTAGACAGTATCAGGCCTTGCTAAATGGTGTGGGTGACCCAGAAGCTGACAGATGTCAGGACAGGGAGGTCCTGAAAAGGGTGGGGAGGTGTCAGATGGATAGGGGAAGAGAGCATCTGAGTGATGATGTAGAAGAAAATATATAGAACTAGGGGTAAGAACTTGTACCCAGACATTAGGCTGTTTGAATGCTGATGAAGGAAGAATCTTGGCTTGTGAATTAGGGCAAGTTATGAACTTGCTAAAGTTGTTGAAAACATACCCCTCTCTAAGAATTACTAGGAGGATTACATGGGCTATGCCCTTGGAAGTGCAGAATATAAAGCAATGTTGTTACTTTTGATGGTGGTGGTTTTGTGTGTGTTTGAGATTTTTTTGTTTTTTGTTGTTTGTTTTTGGCGGCAGAGGGGATTGGTTTCCTTTGACTTTTTTTTTTTTTTTTTTCAATACAAGGAACAGGAGACTGGAATGACAGCCATCTTGCCCTCTTTCCTTTGCTTCTTTCCATGAAGTCTTCCCCCAGAATGTCTCATATGTGACTGAAACCCAATAGATGCTAAATGAAGATTTGAGAAATGAGTGAAGGTGTTGTTTATTTTTTTAATTCTCACGATTTTGATATTTTTTTTCCATTTGGAATGTGAATTACATTCTTCCTTATAATGGTTTTATGTTTATACATTTTATCTCAACTGTCAGTTTTGGGGCTCACAGCGTGGAGCCCCCAGTGCCCCGTGAGTGTTCACCGAGAGAGCTGAGAACATGAGGGATAAACCCACCGAGCTTTGTTGTTTTATTTCTCGATGACTTTTTATTCTGACGGTGCTTTCTTCTTCTCCTCTGAAATTTATCATTAAAATGATTTTGTCATTATCATCTCAGTGGTCCTCAACCCTTTTGACACCAGGGACGGGTGCACCTATGAGAATCTAATGCCTGATGATCTGAGGTGGAGCTGAGGCGGTGATGCTAGTGCCGGGGAGTGGCAGCAGATACAGATTAAGCTTCGCTGGCTGGCCCGCCGCTCACCTCCTGCAGTGGGGCCCAGTTCCTAACAGGCCATGGGCTGGTACCAGTCATGGCCTGAGGTTTGAGAACCTCTGATTTAGAAGAGCAGCAGAGAGTGGGAACAGATTGTCCAGGTGAAAGCCATGCTGAAGAATTTTAGAATCAAACCTATACTACCCTATGAGGCTTTTCTCTGGGCGATGAGTAGGAAAGCACCTGAGACAAGTTATCTCTAGCAAATTGTGGAGGGTGTTAGGTACTGGCTGAGGAATTTAATTGGCTGAGGAATTTACACTTGATTCCATGTGAGCAGTAAAGTGCCATTGAAATACTTTTGAGCATTTATTGTTTATTATTTGATTACATATGAAAGTTATTGCACTGAGGCTCAGCTTAGATATTTCCTCTGGAAGCTTCCTGACCATGCCTCCGTCACCTGTCTCCACCTGTGAGAGAGATGCCCCTCCATGTCCCTTGAGGACCCCAAAGCCTTCATTCTCATAGCTCTCACCATCTGCTGTATTTCCTTTTATCGTTCTGCCCACAGAGTGTGAGCTCTGACAATAGAGGAAGATGGGTTTTTATTTTTTTTCATTTTCCTATGAACTTCAAGTGCTTAGTATGGAGCGTGCTAAATATAATCATGTTAGCTACCTGAAACATTTTCTAGACAGAATAAGATATAGGTAGATATTGACTAATTCATTTCATTCTCCATTTATCTTGAGTGTATATATATTCCATACATCACTTTGAAGTCTCATACACATTACAGGTAGAGACAGATTTCTTCCTTTATGTTCTATACCGTTTCTGCTGTAAATCTGATTCCCTACCGAAGAGACTCTGTAAGTACTTGTTGATTACATTCTCCCTTGTTTGAGGAGGAAGACAGTTTTTTATCTACTAGAAGTCACTCACTACCTCTCTTTCCAAGTCACTGGAAGTTCCGACCACACCTGCAATTAACCACTTTTCACATATCCCTCAAGAAGGGGTATGTCTACCTTTCTGCCTTTTCTTATCCTGTACCCTCTGGAAACTTTTTATCTTGCCTTCTCCATGTGGCGCAAGCCTACTCAAATCTCAAGACTCAGATTACTGAAACTCCACCCTCAACCTTTCTCTTGTAGAAGAATCAATCACATTTTCAAATGACTACCATAACACTAGGTATCTACTTCCAATAGGTATTATTCAGCAAATATGGCCTCGCCAGTCAGCGAAATTATTGAAGGCAAAGACTAGGTCATATTCATCTCTGTATCCCAAGTGCCTAAGACTGTACCGGGAACAGAGTAAGCAATCAATAATTGTTGGAGGAATAAGTAATGTGTGTAATGAAGTTATTAACAACTGTATTCATTACATAATATTATATGACCCTCTCTTTGTCAGTTAAATTTCCTTTTCTTGTCTTGTCAAAAAGATGATAAAATCAGTCATTCTTAAGATGTGATTTTTAATGATGCGTTAGTTCAGGTCCTCCAAGAAGCAGATACTAAGACAGGATTCGATATACAGATTTATTGGAGAGAACTTGCCTGATGGAGAAAGGAAAGGAAGGTGAGGGAGGCCAGGAAGATTGTCAGATCATCATGTAGGGGAGAGAGAAGGAATGAGGGTTGGGGAGGAAAACTTTTGACTGTGACGTAGACCTAAGAAAGTTTCAAAAAGCCTGTGGGAAATCTTCAAGCCAATATTTGTCTGCTAAAGGAGATTTGCTTTACCAGGAACTGGGTTCCTTAATATCCCTCGGGTATTCAGTCACCAGCTGAGAGCAGGTCTTGGGAAGTGTGGGCGCCCCGATCAAACTCAGAGGTGGATTTCAGAGGCCGCGGTTGAGTTGGTCACTTATAGTCCCTGCAGTTAGAGATGTGAGAGGCCACATTTTCACGGTGGCCACGATGGCTTGAAACCCTTGAGGGAGCAGGGATGATCCTTGATCACATCTACAGAATTGAACCTAAACATATTTTAAATATGTGAAACGTGCTTTGAATAATGAAACAATAGGCAATGCACTCAGAATCTTAAATCCATTTGAAGTTATTTAGTTTTAGGGTAAGCTTCAGTTGTTAGCTAGTCCTGACATTTTAGAGAAAAATAAAATATTCAACTGAATAAACTTAAAATACTACAGGAAATGTTTAGCACAAATGTTATTCCAAGAAAAATCAAAGGAGTTTTTTTTAACACGCAGTTTCTAATGAGCAGACGTTTGACTGAGGTCATAGTTTTCTGGATCTTAGAGGTTAAATTCAAAAGGCTTCCTCAAAAACAAAAATCAGGTTTAACAAATCGTTGATGCCACATATCTTGTGAGAAAGAACATGTAAAAGTTTGTTGTGTAGAATAGAGCATTTCTAATTTATAGAGGTTTTAAATGACAAGCCTTTTCTAAATTCCAGAAGGCTTTTTAAATTTGCATTCTTATAAATAAATCAGTCTCTCTTAGAAGCAACCTTAAGTCTAATAAATAAATAAAACCCAACCGTTACTTCATATGACATTTTTCATGCCAGAAAGAAATGATCCAGGATAAAATATGGTGTAATTTATAGAAAACAGTGCTATTTAAACTACATGATATGGTTTCTCTGCTCAATATCGACTCCCCTTACCATTCCCTGTATTCGACCGCCTGTTCAGTACTTTTTCATGTCTGGATATTTTCTCATTGGTTTCATCTTGCTGAAAATGTCTTCATTTCCTCTCCACCCGCATGAATCCATTACTTCCTTGAGGTATCATGAGCTGGAAAAAACTACCCTCTTCCAAGAAGTTTTTCCTAAAATACTGTTCTCTCAATTTTGTTTTAGAAGCTACAAAAATAAGATGAAATACTGCCATTAGGCACTTGTGTTCCTTCAGCTTCTGTGCCAGGACATTTTGCACTGTGGTTGGCACTCAGTCACGGGGTGCCTTTTCCTTAAGTTGTTTCATGTCTCTTTTCATGTATTAGATCAGAAAGTCTTCGGGGAAATACTCTTTTGTTCCTTTCCGTAGTCCCATTCATGCAATAGATTCTCAACAAATGCTTTTTTGTGTCTTGTTTTATGACCTTTTTAAATTCAGAATGGGTTCTTATGATAAGAAAACCCAAGATTGAGGGTCTTTTATTTATTCAGTCTCACTGCCTAGACACAATTTCTTTTATTAATTATTTCTAGATTTTTATTTTTATGATGTTTACCTTCATAAATAATATGCATTTATCTTTCTCTATTAAAAAGTTTAGACATCATGTACTGATTCCCTATTATAAAATGTAAGGGTCTAATAATAATAATAATGATATATCATTATTTTCACTAACTGTTCTCCTTTTCCCATCATTTAATGGTTATTTTATTTAAGCTTTTTATTGATTATCTTTGTACCTTTAAAAATATTTTTTCTTGAGTTCTTGTTCCATCAACTTCGGTGAGCGCCTTGTTTTTCCCAGTGGGAGAACTTTAATGCCTCTAAACATCTACTTTTCTTTCTCCCATTCCATCGATCACTTTCTCAATTACTCTTATCTTTATATTGTTAGGATTCTCAAGATTTGTATTGCATTCTATAACCATCGCCAAGGTTTTCATGCTTGATCTCTAGGTTGATTCTAAAAGTTAAAATTCAAGTAGACCAAAGGTTATTATGTCTATACTGATGTTGGCCATGGATGAATGGAATACTGAGATTGCATTCCCTTTTCTACAGCACCAATGAGAAGAATATTTCTAGCCCAGGTCAAATAGATTCTTTTAAAATTACTTCCAATTGCTTAGAATTATGGCACATTATTTTTTGGTTCATATCCGCTTCATATCAATCTCTGTGCTTTCTTTTACAGCTTTTTCTTTACCTCCATGTTTTCTTGTTGACAATGGAATATATGTTTATCGGTCTGAGATTTTCATCTTCTCAATTATAAGATGTATTGCATATCATAAGCATTTTTTTCCTGGTGACCTCTCTCTTGGATTTGCCTTAGAGTCAAATTATTTAACAGCTAACATGACATCATCCCCAAACAGTCAGGGGAAAGGCCATTTATAAATTACCTTAGAAACTACCCTGCGAATGCTTGGTTTCTAAGGCAGCAGCACAGCTGTTACACTAGGATTTGTCCTTTCTGGTCTCCTGGGTTGACTTATTTGTTGACTCTCCTGAATTCTTCTATCTCTCTTGCATTTATCTAGAATATATCCTCAGCTTCTTTAGAAGAAAAATTTGGAAAATTAAGTTTATATGAATAAAATATCTTTATTTTACCTTCATTCTAGATTGATAATTAGGCTAGGAATGGAATTCTGGGTTGAAAATAACATTCTCCTAGAAATTTGAAAGCATCACTACATGCTTTTGGCCACTCCTGTTGCTTGCTGATGAAAGAAATCTGGTACCTTCTGAATTCCTATTCGTGTGTGTGTGTGTGTGTGTGTGTGTGTATGCATGATGTGTATTTTTCTTTTTAATCTGGGAACTTTGGGATTATCTTTTTAGCCTTGATTTTCTTAGATTTTCTAAAGATATGTAAATGTATCACAGGGTTGGTATTTTTTTTACTCATTTGTTGGCTATTCTATGAGAACTCACAAACTGAAGATTAATTTTCTCCTTCGGTTGTGGAAAATTTTATTTTTTATTCTGATCATTATTATGTTCTGATAATTTCTATGTGTTTTCTGTTCTCTCTTTTTGCAACTCTATTAGATGTGTTTTAGATGTTCTGGATTGAATCTCTGGATCACTTACCTCTTCTCTCATATTTGGGGGTTTGGGGGGATGTCTTTTACTCAATCTTCTGAGCAATTTTTCCAGCTTTATTCATAACCCTTATATTTATTTTATTTTAACTATGTTTTTTTTTTTAAACATAAGAGCCCTTTATTATATCCTAGTTGTTCCGTTTTCCCTTTTCATGGTATTCTGTCCTTGTGTCATGGATGTAGAATCTTCTTGATTCTCTCTGGGCATATTAATTGGTCACAGTTTTTGTACTGTCTTCTGCTTCTTGAATTATATCTCCTTCCTTAAAGGTCAGCTTTCTTTTTATTTTGGCTTTTCTCAGTCATGCTGTAATTCTTCCTCCAGTGTCTGGTGGTTCTTGGTCATCTTTACTTACATAAGAATCAAAGTTTAGGAAGTTGCATGGCTTTTCTTGGCCACTGTATAAGTACATTTTCCTGTCACCCTCCTTCATAAATAAGAAGTTCTACTCAGAGCTTTCTGTTATCAGTCAAGGATTCCCAATTGGCAAGCTTCCCTTTAGATTGTGTTGATGGAGAACCAGAGTTCAGACTGCGGGCTCCCAGCCTGGACCACAAATGCCAAAATAAGGAGAGATTGATTCTTGGGGACTAACGTTCAAAATTAAAACTTAGGCTGTCCCTAGATAGTCTATTTAATTTATTTTTTAAAGAGTCCTGGTTTGTTTTTGTGGGTTGTTTGTGTTTTTGTTTGTTCGTTTGTTTTTTGGTTGGGAACACATGAAAGGCTTCTAGTCACTCAGAGTAATACAAATGGCATGGGTAGTTGTTCTGTATGAGATCTTCATTTCCACCTGTTTCAAGCCCACTTCTTGGCCTTACTCTCATCTCGCCCTCTACCCCTGAGCCTAGAGCCTTTCAGGTTCCTACCATTCTTACCTTCACAGGAGTCTTCTCAGAGCACATTCTAAATTGCTGCTCTTCTGTGTTTTATCTTTCGGCATTCCCATTCATTTGCTTACAGAAATGTGTTGTAATCTTACATCGTTGTTGTTATGTGTCTTTTCCTCTTGGCGCTTCTATACAATTATATACATAGAAAATACATCACTTCAGAGTGCCCAGTGGAATTTGGAGACTGAATACCTGTGTTCAGTCTACCCTCTTGTCTCATAAGGCCTGTAAATGTTTTGGAATTTACATTGAACAAGGATATTTTCTAGGGGGAAAAAAATGACCAATCTTCCTAACAAAAGAAAAATGGATTTGTTTGCTATTGTTTGCTTTTGGTGAGACTCAATGGTTACGTTCAAGAGTTTTTTTAAAAACTGAGGAATTTAAACCACTTCACAAATGTTTTAAGAATTGCATAATTTTCTTGTTGTTGGCACAGAACTGAGGAAATGACCAATCTTAAAATTAAAAATATTCTGCCCCACATTTTTCTCAGTTAGCTTTAACTCGTTTACTTCTTTAAATGAGATAGTGTAAAGCCTACCTAAAGTGTGGCGTGTGGACCACTGCAAACAGGTCCATGAGTTGTTTGTTACCTGCCCATGACAGGATAAGGGACATGCACCAGGATGTAAATCAACTAAGTTACTAAACTCACTATGTAGTTTGCTGACATTTTTTCCTAGCAAGAGTTTCCAGTGGAAAAAAAAATAGTACCTTGATTAACGTTTTGGCAAATGCTACTTATCCTATCGCAAACAGGTAACAGTTTGCAGATCAGCACCGGTTTTTGGATCACATTTTGAGAAGACTGGTAGAAATCACTTAGAATACTGCCTGGCAGAGAGAACACTGAATAAATGTTAGTTGAACCTCACACATGCTTTCCTTGGAATGAAATTTAAAAACTACCATGATCGTTCGCAGAAAGGATGCTTAGTTGTTTATCTCTTTAATAAAACAATAAAGGGAACTTTGCTAATTTCTCACAGTGAAAGCTTTGTGATTTTTCAGTTTGGCAAAAATTCCACAAACCCCTTTGGTTAATTCAATAGAAAACATTCATTTATGTTGCCAGTGAGTCAATAGCCAAAACTGTGGAGAGCTCTGCTTGTTGCCAACCTTTGCCTGCCTGTCCTCGCTCTCTCCCTGAGAGCCCCCATCCTGAGACTTCATGCCAGCTGATCCTAATTAATACTCTGGAATCTGCAAACCGTGGTGTGTATTTTGTTAGTGAGATGGGTAGTGAGTTAATATATCAACATCTGTCTTCCATCATAAGATCCCCAGAGTTTGGAAATGATCTCTCCATCTCTGCTCGCCAGTGAAAGGCAAGACATTTCTGCAATGCTATTGAACAGGTAATAATACCTCCTGAATATGCATACCATGGCATAACCGGGCACTGGTCAGCCCCCTTCTGTAGGCACTAAGGGTTCCTCGGTTCTCTTCCTAAACCCTAGCTCACGCCCTGGTGCTTGTCCACCATTGGTTCTAGTCAGCTCCAGATTCCAAAGATCATGTTATGGCTTTGTCCTTCAGCATCATTCCAGGTCATTCTGGAATAGCCTAGTTTCTAAATGGAGCTCTTACCTTCTTTGCTCTTACCTGCTCCACTCCTAGAGCAGCACACATTTTCTCTATGGAGACTGTCTCCCCTGTGACCTCCCTCAGGCACCAGAGCTCTGTTTCCTCTTAGGACCTACCTTCTCCTCTTCCCAGGATGCCTTGTTGGTTCAGGGCACTGCTTGGAGCAACTCCTCACAGCCCTGCCAAAGTTTAACCTGCAAGCTCCACCTTACTCAATCCGTGAGATAAGGAATGTCAAACACATGGGTTATGTTAGTGCACGTAACCCCTCTAGTTTGTCACTATTTCACTTTCAATTTCCCAAACACATGGGGTGACATTATTCCTTTGTATTTAATGGTTGCCTTGGAATGAGCAAATCAGATCAATTGCTGTCTTTTCACGTCCAGTGAGTTAGCCTCATCAGGCCTACTCCATTTCAGCAGATCTGATCCAAGTACCTTTTCATTTTTCCTCTGCTCAATCCAATTTACACACTACTGTCATATTAGCTTTCTTAATTTCCTTCATGAACCCTTATATCTATTCTGAAGAACCTACAGTGGCTCCCTATGGTATAACAGATGGAATCTAAGAACCACTGTCTGATGATTAAGCTACAGCATTAACTCAGTCACTGACTCTTACACTCTAGGCTGTCTTTCAATAATTCAATCACATGCCTTTAATTATTGTGTCCAATTTTGCTCATGTTGTACCAGTCTTTGGCCTTTCTACTGATTCAATTTTTATGCCTCCTCCAAGCTCAGTTCAAATGCTCTCTCTTTAGGACAACCTAACTTGACTACCTTGGCCAAATGTAATCTTCCCTTCTTTTGAACTTCTGTATTTACTATCATTTCCTTTTATGTATGAGTGTACTTATCTCCTCTCTTTTTGGTGTTAGCTCCTTGAGGTCATCACTGTTCATTCATAGTGGCTAAAACAGTATCCTTCATGTGGAAGACATTCAATAAAGAGATAGTGAGTGAATAAATTATTGATTGTCATTTACTAAGGAAGGGTCAAGAAAGGAACTGTATGATGGTCACTTCATGAAGTAGGTTTGTGACAGTTTGTGGGGCCACTCTGAGTGAACAGAACCTAATTCTTATGGTACCGAACAGCAGCTTTGAACACCCTCCTCCCAATAATGTATCTTAAAGTATTGATTTACAGATACCATTTAGAAATCTTCATTATAGGTATGCAAATAATGGTATTTGGACTGAAGGAGGCTAGACACACCTATTTTATCTGAGAATCATTAGCAAATCTCTACATAATAAAATTAGCCTACTAATTTATTCACTTCACGCACAATTTTATAGTCATTAAAATTATACTTTATATTTGCAATAACAAGGAAAATACAGAACGCAAGTGAAAAAGTAGGATAAATTATACATATAGTATAATTGTGATTGTGTTTTTTTTTTAAATGCACAATAAAATATTTGAGAGAAAGAAAGACCTAATTAATGATTAAGGGTGGTGGCATAACAATGGGTGCTTTTTTCACTTTTACAGTATTTTGCATATGCTAAGTTTTCATTAATGAATGTACTAGAGTTTACCATATTAAAAAAGGGATGAGTTAAGAAGGGATGGATTAAGCAGGGAGTGGAATATACCTAACAGAATGAAGTCCAGTTCATTGATAGCTGTTGTCAGATTCCATTGACTTGGAATAAAGAAGAGAGGACAGTGTCCCTTTCAGAGGAATCTAGTACACTGCTTCAAATCCAGGTTTTCTTACATTAGTCATAGATATATAGCAATCTGTACTGCACTGATTGCTGCTCCTATATAAAAAATATTTTGACATCTGTTGAGTTTTTGTGGGATAGTTGGAAAATACTGAGTTCTCCCCAAAACTGAGTTTACTACTTGATGCTGTAGAAAATGTGAATTAAATGCAGAAATCATTTTGCATAACTATCCAGAATAATTTGAAGTAGAGTGGATAAGTAATGCCCCTCCTTTCTAAACAATTATGCTGTGTAATTTGAAAGGATAAGAAAGCCTAACTCCAACCCATGTCAAGGAGGTGGACTTTACTCCGTTGAGATCCAGCTTACAATTTGCCCTCTCGTGAGTTTTGAATTACCTGCTTGTTGATGATGAATCATAGGAAAAATGAACAGCTAAATAATTAACACACCTTTTTAGAAAAGTGAAAGGAAATTAGGTTCCACTTATTATTGTCATTTTTATTTAGGCTAACTTTCTCCCATTCAAAGGCTTGCATTCACACGGGGATTGTTGAAAGCTAAAAAGCACATGTAACAATGATCAAATACAACAGAACTGAGTGCTGAATCTTACAGTCAGAAAAAAAGCAATTTTCTAATATATGAAAATAGTGTTTCTGCGTACGATCAGCAATTCTAATTGTGGTGTTTGACATTCAGTGTTAATCCACCAGCTCTAAAGCTTATTAAAAATGGCAGCAGACACGTTGGCAGCATAGAAGCAGGTCAGAAATTGTCAAAAACAATGAGAGCTTTATGATCAGCCATGAAATTGAGGTTATTTTAGAAATCTGACTTTTGCGTGGAATCCACAGGTGCAGAATCAATAGCCCAGGAATAATGCTTGCAATTGCAGACAATCCCAGCAGTACATTTCAAAGACCCCAAGTGGGGCAAAAGAACCTTCATTTGTTGTTTTTTGCCTTTGTTCTCCTTTTCATCTGGATGTGTGGAGCTCCTTATCCCTACCCAGTGGAATTAGCAATAGAATTAACAATAAAGAGTAAATGTCAGCTTTTCCTCTTTAAAGAAGGAAACACATCAAAGAGCTTATGAAGATAGGAGACCTGCAGTCACTTTGTCATTTTTGAAGGTGTTTGCTGCACATTCCCTTAAGCAGGTGTATAAGGCCATGGGAGCTATTTATGTTTTAGCTTCTAAATCTAGAATTATCTAGGAGCCACCCCCAAACCATAATTCCTTAATTATTTAGGTGCTTATGGAAAAATGAAGACTACTCAGTGGTGTAGAAGTGGCTGGAGGTGTGAAGGAGGTCATCTAATGTGGTGTGGCAATTTTCTTCTCCTGCCAGATACATGCGTAAAACCTGGAGACCTCATTCACGTTCTTCAGTCACAACCCTATGCTTTGTAGCATGTCTGACAAGAAAGTCATTTTACTCCTGCCATCAATAAAGAGCTTTCCTAGGAATGCCTAAGACTTGTGCTGAGGAAATAGAAACCATCCAAGGAAAAATTAGTAAACTAAAACTGACAATATCTTGTCACAAGCACCCATTAATGAACACTGTGGAGCATTGCATGCTACCTGTTCATTGTCATTCTGTAATTTACATCTGATTTCCCACAGGTAATGTACACATGTTGTTTGACTATTGTGGCTACACATTTTAAGAAGCAAATAGGATTTTATAATAAATGAGTTAAGGGTAAGAAGAGAAAAATGTGTTGTGAAGTCACTTCTTCAGGGTGACAATTTCAACAGAGTGGCTTTGTAAATGTGATATCTTTTGTCCTCTGGTCATGGGTTTCTTTGCATAGAAAGGCTTACAGATAAGCATTAATTCCTGGTTATTGATGTGATTCACTGTGACCTCCATAATCTCTCTCATTCCAATTCCAAAGATTTTGCCAAGAAAAGTATAAATCTCATCATCCAAAATTATGCAAAATATTAATACACTTTTCAGGCCAACAAAGATTTGGGGTATTCAAATAATACTAAACACTATATCCTTCACACATATGTACAGTGATGCTTATACATTTATAAAAACTTTTTAAATCTGTGCAAAGTCATATTGCTAATTACAGCCACATTTGGTTTTCCGAAATATTTTGAAGACTCCTTCTTCTTGCACATATGGAACTCTTATTGATAAAGAGGAATAATAGGTGCATCATTTATAAAAGGATGAATAATTGCTACCAGCTGTGGAGACTGAAACCCAGCAAAATGTGCTTAGTGTGTGTGTGGTTTTACATCAAGTATTGTAATAAATTTGCATCCTTTAAATATATCCTTGCCACCCAAACAAAAAGTATAGAGATAATCTACTATTTAAAAAAAAAAAATTGGCCCAGAGTGTAACCAGTTTATCATTACTTCCTTAATCAGGTACAGCATAGAATACTTAAATTTCATGGCCCTTGCCTTTTATTGCATATTCTTTGGATAATTAACACTTCAAAGATTTTCCACTGCCTGGCATCCTTGCCAGAAATGTAGCGATGCTACCAGTGATGCTACAAAAGATTGAAGATGTATATTTGAGACACATCTTGAAGACTTTGAATAAAGCCAGGGAAACTGGCCTTTTCTTTATTCTTTTAGGTAGGAAGTAATGGTTAGTGGCAGAGATTTAGAGTTAACTAGGTGCTTTGTTGGAATTTTGGCTTTACCATTAGGTGAGCTCTATGATTCTACTATTCTCACCTATCAAATGGGAGGACTACCTCTCTCTTAGATTAGGATGAGGAGAAGGATAGACAATACAAAGTAATATAAGACGAGCTTTGTAAACTGCCTGGAATTTATAAAGAGCTTGGTAAATGACAGCTATCACAAATAAGAGGTCATGGGAGGATTCTGAGCATGGGAGTAACATGATTCCACCTGTGGTTTAGGAAGATCACTCTGGTGATCCCCAGTTAAAAATATTTTTTTTTTAAAAAAAACTACCATTTTGGTGAGATAATGGGGAGGCTATGAATGTGTGGGGACACGGTTTGTGGGACATTTGTCTCCCTCTCAATTTTGTTGTAAAACTAAAAGTTTTCTAAAAAAATTAAATCTTATTTTTAAAAAAATCAGGGAAGGCACTTCAAGATGGCAGGAGAGAAGGGAGTTTCAGGGATGTCAGGTTTTGAGGAAAGGTGGCACAGGATAAAGACAAAGAATTTGCAGTTGAATCATCTCCTTGAAAACTTCAATTGCCATTTCAAGGGTTTGAGGAATGAGTAGGGGGTGAATAAAAGGAAATAAGTGTGAAATACTGTTTCAAGAACTTTAGTAGTGAATAGAAGTCAAGAAATGTTTATATTCTGAGGAAGTTTGATTCATGTATTTTATTGGAAGGTTATACTTTCAGTCTCATGGGATCATTCTGAAGTCTTTTTCGAATCAGGGTTCAATGATTTTCTTAGTTTCTTTTGGCCCTAATTTCTCAGACAATTTCGCAGACGAAGTCAAGTTTTCTTATGATACAGTTATACATATGAGGGGCCTCACTTTAGTAAAGTATGATTTTTCCTAGTCCATTGTCTCTCCCATTGACCCCAGTGATTATTTCAAAACCTTTGTGTTCCTCCAGCCTCTTCTTCCTTCTCTTCATTCTCATCAGACAGTCTGGCTTAGTGAGAAGACACAAGCAAATTTTATACAGAGGCTGATGTTAATTCTATAGCTTCATAAAGTTGGGCCAAATTTTTAAAGATAACATCACTTTTTGCTTCTGCCTTTGCTTGCTTGCTCTGCTTGGAAAGTTCTTTCCTGCCCCCCAATTCCCCGACCTCTTTCCCAGGCTTCTTTCTACCTTCTTTTCAATCTCAACTTAGATATCACTCTTTTAGAATAGTTTTTCTCAACCTTAGCCAAGGACCTTCCTTTTTATTACACCCATTACACTTCTAGTTGCTTCCTGTCATTCTTTCCTAAGAGATTACAAATTCCACAAGGGAGGGATCATGTAGCCTGTTCATTCTCATCTAATTAATACTGCAAACAGCCTGGCATAGAGTGAGCACCCAGAAAAATTTTTGTTAAATATTCATTACAAATTCTCATTAATAGATTCCCTAGTGTATACACACACACACATACATATATATACATATATATGTAATGTAATTTTAACAAAAGAATAGGTTTAGATTCAGTAGATTTTTTACATTAATAAATTTTTATCCAATGATTTTGGGGAGTAAAGCAAGGAATATTTTCATATGAAACTCTATTTTTCACTGAGCACAATTATAATTTCAAATATGTTTCCACTGAAAAAGTGTTGACCTCAACATATGATATAACCATCTTTAACATTTCTGTGTTTACTTCAACAAGCATTATCTCTTTGCCATATGTATTTAATTTTTCAGTTTGTATATTTAATTCTTCTATACCACTAATAACTTAGTCAACCAGACACATAATGTTTACATATATGCATATTGAAATTTAGAACAGAATCATTTTATAATCCATAAGCGTTTCCTCATGATTTGACAAGACATTCACTCATGGCTTGAGAGCCTCACTCACCCTGCCTTATGCCAAATTCAATGCTAGGAAAAAAAGAATGTGGTGATAGAAACTTCTCTACAGTGAGACCTGAGCCCTGATCCTAACTAATGTGGTCATTGACGAGCTGTGTGATCCTGTATAAGTCATTTGATCTCCTTGAATCTGCTCCGGTATGTGTTATGCATATAAACATGTATTTCCTAAGTTGTGTGAGGGGTATTTATGAGACAGTCACAGTCCTTATCCACAGATAGCTTAGCTTCTTCATATGGACCCAAATCAAAACAGTCTAAAATAAAAGCATGCTGTGGTACTTGAGATGATTAAGTGCCTAATGAACAGAAGAGACATTTCGTGCCAGAGAGTTTAAAGAAACGTAGAACTCATTAAATGGTAAGACCTCTTCCCTGTCGATACAAAAATAAGATTGAGTATAAAGCATCTCATTATATGCTTGCATGTAGAAATTGCTCATGAATATGCATTGAATAAATGAATGAAAGGGATGGATGAATCAATGAATTCGAATATTTAAAATGTTGATTATACCTGCAGAATTATTTTGAAGTGTTTCGTACGAATATATATATATATGTATGTGTGTATATGTGTGTAAATATATGTGTATATACATATAAATGCACATACATAAACAATGTATATGTGCCTGTGTCTGTGTGTATGGATCTTTTTCATAAACATAAAGGTAGCATTTCACATGGGAGAAAATGAATTTTTTAAGAAATATTACTGACTTAATTTATTAACTACTTAAAGTAGATTTGAGTTTTTATATTGTAGCCCACACCAAAATATGTTCCAAATGATTTAACGATTAAATGATGCCATAAATAAAAGAAGATATATGTGAATATTTACATTTAATGGAGTGCAAATACAGTTTTCTAAGTTCTTAGAAAACAAAAGCAGAACTCATAAAGAAAAATGCCGATAGACACGGCCATATTAAAATTTAAACTCTACTACATCAAAAACATTGGTAAGAAATATGCAAATGACAATCTGGTGCCATTGGATTTGACAGAGCTAATAGTCAATATAAAGAACTCTTTCAGATAAATAATAAGAGACTAAAGATATCTTTTAAAGTAAAGGCAAAGGACATAAATTTAAAAATTCACAAGAAAGAAAGAAGAAAACAATGAGTCGACATACAAATGAAAAGCTCTTCTACTTCATTAATTCTCAAAAATTTAGATGAAAACAAAATGTTTGGTGTAGACAGTGTGTGAAGAAACGGGGTCACTCATATTTCCTGCTGATGGGAGTATAATTGTGACCTTTCTGGCAGACAATTTAGAAATAACCTAAGTGCTAATGGCTTTAAAATGTGTGTACCCATTGGTCCAGGAATCCCACCTTTAGAAATTTAACTTAAAGAAATAATCTGAAATTTAGGCAAAGATAAATGTACAAATATGGTCACTTAATTTATTTATAATTAGGAAAAAAAATGAGAAATGGCTACATAAGCATTTTGACCAGAGCAGATGAAAAATGTGTGCGGAAATTTTTATAATCTTTTGTTAAAAGCAACTTGGCAGTGTGCATCGAGAATTATATTTTTTAAATATTTATGCTTTTTGACATATTGACTCATTTTCTGGGAATTTCTTTTAAGGAAGTAATTGGAAACACAGACAAGACTAAATTCATGAAGATATTCATTATACCATTATGGCAATTTATAATCCATTGTTGGATTAAGAGCATTGGGCAAGCAAATGGCAGAGTCCAAAAATGGAAGAGTGTGTAGCCATTAGAGATGTTACTTATAAAATGTTTTAATTATCTTGGAAATATGAATAAATCATGTGTTAAATTGAGAAAGAAGTCTATGTTTTGGGATTCAAACCGGCACTGAGCCACCATCTACCATGACTTCTCTAAGCTTCAATTTTTAAACCTATAAAACAGAAGCATCCTTATACATTTCTTATGGGGATGCTGTTAAGATTCCACAAAATAATTTGAGTATAAAGTACTTAGCACAAGGCACATACCACTCAATAAAAACTTTTTCTTTTAATGGGGCTCAAGATTCCATGAAAGGATGGTTGTAACTGTCCGAATATACAGTGGAAATAATTTACCACAGCACTAATGGGGGTCGCCTTGGAATGGCACAGTAATAAGTGATTTTTTTTCTTCTTTATATTTCTCAGATTTTTCTACTTTCGTACTTTTCTAAACTACATTGGTTTTGTTTGTCTGTTTCATTTTATTATCAAATGGTAGAGAGCAGACAAAGGGTTCCGAAAACAAAAAGTAAATCAGACAGGCAGCAGCAGCATCCAGGATGGGCCACTAAGGCAGAGCTGCCATCAGCCAGCACCATCTGCCACACAGTGAAGAGTCGGAGTCCTGGCCGACGAGGCATACATAGCCCGGTGGCCAGCACAGTGGCTCTGCAGTCATGAGGTCTGTCTGGATGACTATGGAGCCTGAGGACAGCAGAGATGCCAGGGCCCCACCTCCACAGATTGTAATCTCGTAGGCCTGAGGTGGGATCCAAGCTCTTGGACTTTTTGATAGTTACTCCACCTGTGATGCTAACTCACACCGAAATTTGAGAACCCTTGGGCTAGATAGAGCATGGCATTCATGTGGCCAAAGTTCCAGACTGCATCCCCAAGGGACTTGCATAGTTAACAGTTCTGTGTGCCTGCAGGCTGCATGCCCATTCATTGCCATATGGCTCACCAGGGCTGGGCCAGTTAGGAGCATAAGTGGAAAGGAGCGAATTATCTCCTCTTCTCTCTCTACTTCACCTCCCCCTACCCTACTCTATTAAACACATAACCCCAAACATGTGTATCATGATAGGTGAGTCAGTAGTTGTGCCTTGGCTAAAGTGTAAGAAGACATATTTTAAAAACTAATGAGACCTTACCTCCTATATGTGATGGCTGATAAAGATCTGATGGAGCAGGTGACCTGAAGACAACTAATGAGTTTAGTGAGATTCATGTGTAGGAAGCTGGGGTAGTTTTGCTTTTCCAGTAGAATTACGGAGATTACTGAGTTCACAGTTGTTTGGTGTTCACTGGGAATACCTTAGCGTTTTCCTCATGCTTTTGTTGGCATCATTTATTCACTCACCAGTGTGTAACATTGCCTTAAAACATAATGTGCTGTGGGTTTGAGTTCACCTGAAGTTCAGGGTGTTCCAACATATGAAATGATCTGACGCGTTGGGAGTCAGTTTTTTCATCCAAAATAGTCTCAACCGAAGTGCACTCAATAAGTGAAACCTTTGCTACACTCGGACATTTGATTTTTACTTGCCCTTTTGCAAAATCCATTCCTGTTTGCTTTTGAAAATAACTTTTAATTAAAAGCGTCCTGCGGATTTGACAGCGTTCAGTTTTAAGCGTCGGGAAAGGGCTGTGTAATTACAAGAGGGTGAGTTGGGATGTGCAGGGAGATTCGTCTGTGCGCTTGCGTTTTAAAGTGAAGCCCAGTGGAGCGAGTGATGTCACTCTGATTTTCCTGTAGGTCTCATTCAACCTTCCTTTTCTTCTGGTTCCTTTTAGATGTGATTGTTTTCAGCTTCATTACCTATAGCAGTGGTCCCCAACCTTTTTTGGCACCAGGGACCAGTGTGCCTATGAGAATCTAACACTTGATGATCTGAGGTGGAGCTGAGGCAGTGATGCCAGTGCCGGGAGCAGCGGCTGCAGATACACATTAGATGTAGCTTCTCTGGCCAGCCTGCCGCTCACCTCCTGCTGTGCAGCCTAGTTCCTAACAGGCCACACACTGGTACCGGTCCACAGCCCGAGGGTTTGGGACCCCTGACCTATAGTTTTGGTCCATTCTTTATGTCTGTTCATTGTGGATATATCCATCTTTACTTTGCTTTGTATTAGCAGATCCCCTTGCTTCTAAAGCAGATTAAATAATCCAGTTTCTTTCCTGGATTGGAAACATCAAACATCCTTGCTGTTTGTCACTAGTTGTCTTGTGTCGTAATGAAGATGCGTCCGATGGCACTTAGCTTAGGCAGCTGAAATCTGAAAGGAGCAATGGATTTATGGTGTAAATACAAGAAGAACAGGCCTTGTCATCTGCCCAATTTTGCTCCAGATCTCTCTTCTTTGAATTACAGTATGGAAACATTCCATTTCCTCATCTTTAAAATGGAGATGATAGTGTGGATTTTGCAGGTTTGTTTGTAAATTAATAATAATGTAGAACCAGAGCTATAGTGGGCATTTAATAAATTGTATCTATTACTATGACTGTGTATAAAATAGATACATGTGTATAAAGTGTGTAAAATGACAGAAAGCAGAAAAAGCCAACTATTAGATGATAGAATCAAGGTTCAAAATTGTTTCGATAAGTGTGACATTTAACAAGTATAAAGACATTATATTAAATATAAAGAAACTAAATATTCTATTAGTTTCCAAAAGTAGGCTGCTAGTTCCCTAATTCAGAAACTATTTTGACCTCTTTGTTTTAGTCTACTTTATTGTAATATTTGTCCCTGTCAACCACTTTAGCTCTCCTGAAACATCCCTTCTCCTTCTTTTCTTCTTACCTCTTTGGCTCATTCATCTCTATGTTCTTTATGTTCCTATCTGGCTCAGTTCATCCTCTTCATGGTGATATTACACAGCATCTATTTTCAACCTTCCGATCTTTCCATTTTATATCATCTTTCATGGAATTGTACTACTGGTTCATGAGTGAGCACCAGGTTCGCATATCTACTTACTATCACCCTGTGATCTTATATCAACATTCTGAAACGTAACCCATGGAGTGTTCACAGAACTTCTGCCTTCAGCTAATTACTTATCTTGGTGGATGGTATCACCATTTACTCTGATATACAAACCGGAAGTTTCCCTGTGAACCATGAGTCCTTGAAACCATGACTTTTGTCTCATTGGTTTTCATATCATTCATTCCTAGCACAGTGCCTGGAAAACACAGTGTTGTATATTAATTATGGCATTCCCCCTTCCTCATTCCACGTAAACTACCTATGAAACACCAAATAAAGGAAGATGCTTCAGAAACATGTAAAAAGTAATGAGAATTGAGTTGGGTCTCTATTGTGCTTGAAATACTGACAGGACACGTGTGGGCACCATAGAGAATTATCCTCCTGGCCCGTGTTGTCCTGCCTGGTTCTGTCTCGTCTTGCGCTATAGATCCAGTCTCCCCCCTGCACTTGCCCTCTCTCATCTGCCATTAAACTATGTGTTAAATCACAGAAGACGCATAAATGCAATTAGTTTTTTCTTGTACTTTCAGTCACTGATGCTGCATTCTCTGTGTTCCATTGAGTAATTATAACAACAGCCAGCACTTGCAGAGAGCTTACCATATGCTAGGGCCTTCCAAGCATATTTCATATACTGTATCACTTAATTGTGTGAGGGGTAAACAATGCACATCCTTTGTGTTCACACCCATTCTGAACTGAGGGTTCCTTCTCCATCTAGCCCTGGACTCTGTTCCGTGATTCACATCTTTAGTTGATCATTCCGTGTTCATTTCCATCAATGCCAGAAAACAAGAATTATTCCCTTTATCTTTCTGTGTTATGAACCAAACCAATTCACTTCTGGAAGGGATCTTATGCCAATATCTTCTAAAGGCCCTAGAGCATGGGTCCCCAACCCCTGCGCCACAGTCTGGTTTCCACCCATGGCCTGTTAGGAACTGGGCCACACAGCAGAAGGAGAACAGCAGGCTAGCGAGCAAAGCAATGTAAGGCCTGTATTGGCAGCCACTCCCCAGCACTAGCATCACCGCCTCAGCTCCACCTCAGATCATCAGCCATTAAATTCTCATAGGAGCACCCTGGTGCCAAAAGGTTGGGGGACGCTGCCCTAGAAGACAAGTTTTTAGAAGAGCTTCTCCAGCATAAGCAACATAACAACTAAATGCAATCTATGCACGTTGTTTGAGATCTGATGTAATAGACTAACTATGAAATATATTTTCTTATCACAAATGGAAATTTGAATATGATCACTCAGTGTGAGGAATTAAGAAATTATTGTTAATTTTGTTAGGTGTGATAATGTCATTGCAGGTGCGTATTAAAAAAAAAAAAGTCCTCATCAGTTAGAGATGCATTCTATAGATTTAAGAGTGAAAAGACCTGATGTCTGTAGTATGCTCTAAAATAGTCCAGAAAAAATTATAAAAATTTTTTAAAAACCAAAAAAGGTAAAATGGGGGTGCTGGCTGTACAGGAAGATATAAGGTAAGAAAATATTGATAACAATTGAAGTTGGGTTAAGAGTACGAAATGGTTTACTCTATTGTTCTTCTACTTTATTGTATGCTGGAAATCTCATATTAAACAGTTAACAAATGATGGCTCCCAGCACCCCACTCCATTTATGCTGAGTCATGATCACTGGGAGTAGAGCCCTGGAATCTGCATGCTTAGAAAGCTCCCCAGGTGATTTTTATGTGCCCTGAAACTTGACAATCACTGGTTGAGATTTAGGATGACAGAATCATATCCACGTCTACTCAGAACAACAATTCCTGCTGCTCGAGACATCCAAGCAAAACCTTAACTTCAAGGATGAAAATATCAACACATCAATCTCAAAGATGAATAGCAATAGCATCGATTCTGCCACACAGAGACAAGTTATAAGGGTTCAGAAATAATCTGATCTATTTCATGAAATAGAAGATATGGTTTTGGAAATTATCTACTTTTTATTCCTAATGAAATAAAAGAGGACATTGTCTCTATTGAGCAAAAGCAGGCCTGGGTAAGAAGAGCATGCTACGTAATGAAAATGACAATAACTGAAATAAAAATCTTATTTGAAAGTAGTAAAAAGCAGACCTGACATTGTAGATAATCAAATCAGCCATACCCAGAATACTGAGAAAATGAAATCATGGGTTTAAAAGATGAGACAGAATATAATGGGCATAGAGGTCAGTCACGAAGACGAAACCTATAAACTTAACAAATGGATCAAAATGAATCATTGGAGGTATAATAACCTGTATTTTAGAATTCTGGGGAGAAAAAGACCCCAAAATAGCAGTTGATAGAGTTTATTATGGCTCAGGTAACTTAGTAATCAGGATAGTGACACAAGCTCTTTCTTGTTATAATTTTTAAATTATGGAAAATGACGATAATGAACTTCATAAGTTTCAGAGCAGAAAAGTTAGATTCCTTAGGCAGGAGGTAGTTACCTTTCTTCATAGTTCTCATCTGAGTTTTCAGAGGCCTGAAGATGATGCGGCGACTCTGGCATTCCTGGGGGGAAATTGTAGTTCAAATGAGAAGACATCCTCAGATGTGCAATATAGTGGAGAATATGTCACCCAAGTATGTTTTGCTAAAGTTATTTGCAAATAGTTAAAGTCGTTGATGAGAAATCAAGAAAAAGATCTTATATCCTCAGGATCATATTTTGTGATAATATTCTAGCATATCGTCTTAAATTACATACCCTTCCCCCCATTTTGACACCGGGATCTTTCGATCAGTGGTGTCCTACGACTGCTTTCGACAGGTGACACTTGTGACATAGTTGCCATTGCCTACACATGCACAAGCCTGGCCAGGATTCCTGTTAACAATGACTGAGCACAGGCAGTCTCTTGATGTTCCAAAAAAGAAACCATTTGAGAGTGATAAGAGGAAGGGATATGAGTCCAGATTCCTGTCTGAGAACCTTCTATTGACATCTAGAAAGGTCAAGAAAATGTAAAGCATCAAACTTGCAAAACAAGTGTTAAGAACTTGAGGTGAAAATCCTGCAGATGCTAAAAGAACTTTGTTGAGAGTGTTGCTTTGGGTTATGGGTATATGGAGGTTATTATGCTATTCTCCCTACTAATATGCACCCTGGGAAATTTTTGAAATTAAGTCTTTAGAAATTGGAAGAAAGAGAAGGAACAAGAAGAGGGAAAGCGGGTAATGCGTTCCCAGCATTCTTGATTGCTCAGAAGGAGGTATTGTATAGAAAAGCACTGATGTGGGTAACTCAGTGTTTCAAAGTGATTCAGCAAAGTCAGTCTAACCAATTAAATTTATATTTTTCTTTTTATATATGCACAAGAGTAATGTGTGATGCAAATCTACACCTAGGTATAGAGACTGTTTTTAAGTATAAAGTAAAAATTATAATAAAGCATTGTGTCACAATTTAATGTGAAGCATTTCTCCTTCATTAGTAGTGCGCTTAATGGCACTTCTTATAAGCAGAGGCATATTAGAATCTATGAACTATAGAAATAACTGTTATTTATCAAGCACTTGTCTTGTTCTGAATACTGTTTTGAGGGCTTTATGTGTCTTATTTATTTCTTAAAAATGAGGCATTGCTTATTATATTCACTTTACAGAGGGGGAAACTGTAACAGGGGGAAGTTAAGTAACACGTCCAATATCTCACAGCTACTAAGTGGCAGAGCCAGGCTTCGGATGCAGGCAGTCTGACTCCAGTGGCCAGACTCACAGCCACTGTATCACTGCCTCCGAACGACTCTAGGATGACGACCATCTGGTGCTTACTTACAAATGTACAGACAAGGAGCTGAGGCCCAGAGGATTAAGTAGCTTGACAAAAAGCATGCAATAAGTTAGTGATGAAATACAGTCTGATCTTATTCTATATTCTTTCTACCTTACATGACAACAACAACAACAATAAAAAAAACACTGTTAATATTTAATATTTAAACCCTCCACGCACACACAAAACCCCAAAACCCCTCACAAGTCCCGTTATATCCAACATCGGCGGCAAAATGAAAAGTAAAACAGTGCAGTCTATTTTAAAGGAGTCATGCTGTTTACGTTATTTAATCATCATAGCACAACAGCAATTCAAGTTACCATTTTCCTCTGTGGTGTGACAGCTGAGGAAATGAAGTCTGGGAGAGGCTAGGTATCTTGTGCCAAGTTCCAGAACTATTTCTTGGCAAAATAAGAATCTAGACTTAGCGATATCTGCCTCCAAAGCCCACCACCTTTGATTTTCCAAAGATAATTAAATATAATTACTAATCACCAAACGGAAGCTTGTTGCTGCAGCAGAGGTTGCTTTGTCATGAGCAATGTTTTCTTTAAAAATTAGGGCAGCTTTAAATATTGAGAGATCACCTAAATCTGGTTTTTATAGCTTTCTCTTGAAAAATGAGAGCCTTTGACAGAACAGGATCCAAATTGCTACGTGGTAGCCATCAGCTGGAGCGGACTCGCTATTGCTCCCCTAATCCTCCCCTAATCCGGTGGCAGAGTTCCCTTGTCACCCAGCCAGCACTCGGTTCCTTTTTCACCCAATGCACTTTCTGGGTTGATTCTGCCTGCCTGGCCCTGCTGGCCTCTGAGTCTGTAACCTCAAATCTACATAATTGTCATCATTCAGACAACTGTTTACTTGAAAACATAAACTGCCATACTTGCAGATGACTCTTAAGATTTTTTCTGAGTTAGAAGCAGCAGTTAGATCTGTTCTGTGATATTCAGAATTATATTAATCTTTTTAAAGGGGATCCAGAACAATCAAGTGTTCCATCTCTCTTTTTTAAAAAAAAAAAAATCTGGGAATTATATCTGTGTCTCCAAAAATAACAAATTTTACATTCTACTTTCAAGTTTTGTTAGTACCCTGCAGTCAGATGATGTTAAAGTGTTACAATTAGTAACTAATTACAATTGGATAGTTAAAGGTTAATAATATTCTTGCAAATCCAGATTGTATTTTTAAAATGTAAGTCAGCAAACAGAATTTTAAAGGTTTTGGGAGAAAGGGATTTTTAAAAATTCAAATAACTGCAGCGACTAAATGGATTTTCTTTTCTTTTTCATCCTTTTTCCCAACCTAAAAACTGGGGTCTTTTTGAGCTAAGTTTTCTTTTACTTTTTTGCTCACAAAAATCCTATGTGAGACCCTACATAGATATCAATAATAGAAAGAAAAGAACTATTGTTGACTTCTATTCAGAAGACCTCTGTATGAACTAATTATTGGTGTATTTCTTTTAAAAAGTCAAATAACAATGGAAACAACATGTAGTGTTTAGGTTTATTTTCATATTTACACTGAGGGAGCAGGAATTCTTATTATCTTTGAAAGTCTTCATATGCCATTGTTTACGTTAATATTGCTGCTTCCCACTAGCAACATTGGGTGGCTGAATTGGTACCATGCAAGGCTAGAATTTATCCTGGACAAAAACCAAAAGAAACAGAAGTAGAGCAGGAATGAGGAACAGCCTCCCACTTCGGGTAGGTTAGAGTTGCATTCTGGTAGAAAACATCCCCTTGAAAAGTAGTCTTGTTTCTCTCTTGATTGTCTCCAAACTCATTTAACATAAAAAAAGTAGGGAGCAGGTACCTTCAATATAAGTATGTTCGTTTATATAAAAATGGAATACAGTCATACTGTACTAATACATTTTGTATATTATGAAAAATATCAAAATAAGAAATTTTAAAGGATGAGATGACGTAAGTAGTAATAGATGCCCCAACATTTTCTTCAGCTCCCCAGATGGGCCACTTTGTGCCCTCCTCTTAATGGTGTCCATCCCAATGCTTCCCAGTCTCTTCTGTGTGACATCAGCTCAATGTCCTTTTAATAGGTATAAGACAGGGTTTAATTGTCAAGTGAGTTTGGGAAATGCTAGGCCAACATTAGATAGGTCTCCTGGCCATGGGACTTCTTTTTAATCCTGAATCCCATTGTGGATCCTTATGGGGAAGAGCATCTCTAGGGCTAATCCCAAGATCCCTGAGATAAATCCTGCTCAATTCAACTTTCCTGAAGATCATCTTCGCTCGCCGTTTGCCAGCTCTTTCCATAGATATCCCATCTGATCCCAGGAAGACTCTGGTCACCAATCCGTTTGTATTACAAGCCCTTGATCCCACTGACTCTTCCCCTTTTCCTAGGATCATATCTTCCCCTTGGCACCTAGAACCTAATATATTTTTGAATAAGCCCCGTTTGGGTCTTAGCTTCAGCTCTCTTCTTACCATGCAACTGGTGTATCTTGGCTTTCAACAAACTTGCCAGCCTAGCTCCACTTCAGGTTCAAGATGAATCCTGGTCTTAGGTAAAAGAGATTTAAAATCGGTCCACTCCTCAATTTGGGATTTGCCACAGATTCACTCTTGCTGCTTCCTCTTGATCATGTATAAGAACACTTGTTCCGATAGCCTCCTTATTTTGAGGACCCAGTCTCTACTTTGTACTCCATTGATGATAACCTGATGATTGCTAACTTGACTGGCCCTTGACTATTTTAAGAAAAATGTTTTAATCTCTTGCTATACAGAAATTATGATTATCGGAGAGTCAAACAAAGTAAAAATATCGTTAGGTTTTGTTCAGGAACTACCATAGCGTACCAATATTTTGGTCACACACACACAGTTCGGTTCTATCCATGTCCTGCCATCACTGGCTGTGGGACCTTGCCAGGTCACTTAAGTCCCAGTTTTCTCATCTGCGAAATAGAAAATAACAATGTATATCTCAAAGGATTGCTTTGTTTATTTGTTTTGAGAATCAAATGATTTAATACATGTAAATTACTTGGAAGAGAGTACTTAGAACAGTCCTGGCACATACTAGGTCCACGATAAATGTTAACTTTTGTTATTATTGTTATTTTAAATGAGTGCATTTTCTGAAGAAACCTGGGCCTTTTTTTGTAGTTCAATAAAAATCAAGCACTTGTGTTTCATTCGAGGGTTCCGAAGTGTACGTTTTGTTTCTGGTTTTAATTTTTTTTCAAGTATTGCTCAATGTTGATTATTCTTACGATATGTCAAAATCAGACAGTGGAGAAGTGGTGTTGACCCACTTAGGTCTTGTAAGTTTGGATCCTAAGAACTGTCCCTTCCATCTGTTTTCGTTTACTGCCTTTTCTATGGTGTCAGCATTCCAGGCTGTACAGAGGTAGCCGCTCCTGGCAGAATGTTTCTTTTTTAAAGGCAACACCACAAATGACTCAAACACATTCATCACTTCTTTAGGTTAGCTTGGTATTTGTTTTGTTTTGTTTGATGTTTCTTTTGCTACAATAGTCAAATATGATTTAGCCCTCATATGTTAATAAATTACTGTGTTTAAAGTTTGGCAACATTTGTTTTAAAGCTTGGGCTGTCTACCATTCAATAAGTAGTGTAAATATTTTCCCTCACCCTGTAGGCTCATGAGCCATCAAATACTGTACTAAAACAATACTGATCCTCCAGCAAGATAAAAAAGAAGGCTAGCAATAAGGACAATGTGATTTTACACTTTAATATCTAATATTAGATCCAAAGTCCAATATAAAATAATCTAATATTTAAAATTCAATATCTTCTGACTTCCCGGTTCTGAAATCACTTGAGCAGGCCAGTGCAATCCATTCAGGACACATAGATTTTTCGCTGATATGGTCCTGAACTAATATTGAGGAAGATCTAAAATTGCTTAAAATCAATCCTTATATTGGTTCCTGTTAGTGAGAGTTAACCACAGCAGATTAATGAAATTAGAAGGTGGGGAACAAAGGAGACATTTATTCAATAATTTTAGCCATAGAGCATCCTGGCTACTAACTAAAAAGATTTAGCCAATAAATAAGAGATCTTTTGCCTTGGAAATACATTTTCCAAAATTACAATGTACATACTAGCGGTTTATTCTCATACTTAACCCTTCTTTCATGAGCATCTTTTTTCTTTCCCTTCTCTTCTACTACATTTCTTTGTGCTCTGTCATTGAACATTTATCAGTCTTTAAAGGACATTACTTGATCTTCTCCATTTAAATGACTACGCCGTTTTTCTCGCTCATATTTTCAGACTTCTCCAATGGATCCCTGCTTCACCCTCCCTTTTTATCATTCCACCATTCTCTAGTAAAATGGCTTCTGCCTCAACACTCTATTATAACCAATATTTCCAAGGTCAATTTCAAGACAAATCGTAAAGATTTTTCTTACTCCTTATCTTCTCTCAAGTCTCTGGCACTATTGATCACATGCTTTTTTCTTTTTTTTCCTTTTTATGGCATTTTAAAAGAATATTTTTTTATTATTCTCTAAGATATAAATTGCCTTTTTATGTTCTTGGAGGTCAGATTAAATTTTCCTTCCTCTCTTCGTACATACATCCAAACATCTAGCGTGCCCTATATTGTATATATTAATTCAAATACGGGTTGTAAGTTGCTGATATAACCAGCTCTAAGTGGTGTTTTCACTTTATGTTAAATATATGGGTTTTTCCTTCTTCTGGGGGAGTTGCACAGTCCCTACATAGCGAATCTAGAACAGGTCATTCCAAAAAGAGTTACTTCGTCCTCTACCCCTAAATTCTGGAATAACATTAATATGGGGGTTGAGGAATTCCTAATTACCTTTCTGGAGGCACATAAATGCATTCTTGTCGCAGTTTGATTTATGGCTATCCAGTTCACATTCTTTTAGATGTAATTTTTAAAATTTATTTATTTATTTAAATTAGTTTCAAGTATATAGTACATTGGTTAGACATCTGTATAATTTAGATGTAATTTTTGAAGAAGTTTTCGGTCCTTGTGGCTTATCTCTCTTTGGCCCTCCCAACTATAAAAAGAAAATACATGAGATTCAGACAATTTTTCAAAGTGTCACCACTCTAGTTCTCATCACAGGCTTTGTTTTCACAAGCTGGTCAGGCTACATTTTCCATGCCTTCTGTACTTTTGTTTGTTGAGGTGTGCTTATCCCTTTTCCCAGACTCCTGCCCAAAGCAAACACATCAAGGACTGCAGGTACCTATCAGCATTGATGGGGAATATCACTTCAGTCTAGGCTATGAATAGTAGAAAGGACCACAGTGAACGTTCACTTGCCAAACAAGTGTTTGTTTCCTTCATCACATTCATTTAGTTGTTTAAGCCAGTGTTGCCCAATGAAAATAGAATGTAGCCACATTAGTAATTTTAAATTTAACAAAGCTAAAAAGAAACAGGTAAAATAATTGTGACAATGTCTAATCTTATCAATCTTATCTAATCTAGATTTAAAATACTGTCATTTAAATGTGGATCGGTATAAAGTTATTAATGAGGTATTTTACATTCTTTTCTTTTTGTGCTGAGTCTTTGAAATCCAGTGTGTAATCTGTATTTATGTCACACTTATTTTGGACTAGCCACATTTCAAGTGGTTCGTGGCTACCATATTAGAAAACATGGGAGTGAACTATTAAAAGTAAAAGGGAAAGGAAGTGGAAGAAAACGAATCTATATTGTCAACTATATTTCAGTTTTTGTGTTGTGTGTGTTTTTGTTTATGAATTAGATACTTTAATCTTTATCTGGGAGTGAGATATGGTCTCTATTGTATACTGGAGCAAACAGAGGCGCAGAAATGTTAGATAATTTTTCAAGTTGGTTTTGTTCATAAATTCAAGAGTGTGAATTTAGTCTCGGGTTTGGTCTCTTCCCATCTAGATTGATTTTAAATACACTGAATCCTAAATTGGTTGGCATGGTGGGAAAATTGTTTTTTTCTAGATTGGCCACAGCTACTATAACAGGTTTGGGGATCTTTTTTATATTTGCCTACAGAGGACATCCTGGGAACTTCTATAGTTACACCATAAATAATAGGAATGGTATTTCTGTACTTGTATTTAGATTGACTTATTCTATGTATTCTGTGAAGAGATCGACTTTCGTACCTCCATTTCATTAGCCCACTTTGAAGAACTGAGTGCTGAACTATTTGGTGGCAGGCTGGACCGTGAAAAGGAGGCTTTTATGAGATGAAAAGTTGGAAAGGTCATATAAGAATAGCAATAACAGTGATGACAATGGTGATAACAGTTGCTAACATTTATCGAGGTCTTATTATGTGCCTGTTACCATGCTAAGCACTATTTACAGATCAGTTCATTTAGTTCTCACAAGATGCTATGAAAGTGTATTAGTATTATTCCTATTACACAGATGAGGGAATTGAGGCATAAAGAATTCATATGGACCCATCTGCATTCCAAAGAGAGACTGTCTTCTTCACCTATGCAAACCTGAGGCATCTTTGAAGACTCCACCTCTTCTAAATTTTTTATAATGATTTTCTAACTTTTATAACTCTCTTTAATAATAAATGTTTGCACTCCTTGTCTACAAACTAGATAGTTTCTATATAACCTACTCAAAATAACCCTCTATACTACATTTTCTTATTTTAAAAATGATACATCTTTCTCAATTTTTCTTGCTACCATATTGTAGCTGAAAAGGAAGAATCAACCTTATTGTTAACTAATGTGTAACACGTAGCATAATGCTTGACACATGACAGCTTTTTAATATTTTTTGTCACTTAATTTACTTTGGCTCGTGATGGTGGCTCTCTGGTGGACTAATAGCCACTCTGGCCTTACAACAAATGAAGATTATATTTATTCTTGGTAATATGCCAAGATAATTACATATCTGTTGATCTGAATAAAATAATTCATATTTTAATGAAATATTGGTAAATTATAAATATAATAAATATTAGTATGTTATATCAAATATATATATTTGATATATATTTATATATTAATAGATGTATTTATATATTTTGATATATATGTATGTATGTATGTATGTATGTGTCTCCCAGGTATGAATTTGGGCAAAAAAAATGGATTTAGAGAAAATGTATTTCAAGGTCGGTAATGCTGAGATAGAACATCTTTTCTGTTTTGGGGGGCAGAAAGGAATGAAATTAAATGAAAAGAGGGAATAGAAAGGGAGAAAGAAGAGTTGTTTTAGTTCAGTGGGCCCTGAAATACACTACCTATGTTCCAGTCAATGTCAATACTGGATTTTATGAGTCTAGAGTCTATATTATTTTTAAAAATAAGAAATATAAAATTACAAACACAAAATTAGGTACAAAGCCTGAGAAGCAACTTGTGTAATTCAGTAGCTCTAAGGTATAAGCTTCATTAGCTTCCTAATGAATCAGCCTCTGGACCCAGGTAGGATTTTCAGGATCCCTATGATTAGAGAGTCATTTAAGCGGCAGCACAATAAACAAAGACCACTTCCTTTTTTTCCAGCAAACTAAATATGTTTCTGTATTCTCTATCCATTTCCACTTTAACATATCTTACATTTTTTTAAGGATTTGCACCACTGAGGCATTTGCAGAGCTGGGCATGTAGAATTCCAACCTCATTCATGGCTTCTTCTCTTGATTTTATTTAGTTTTCCATAATTGCCCAAGAACAAATCAATCTCTTCATGTTCTGCTACTCCTGCAATCTCAGAAGGATGCTGCAGGTTGGATAAGTAAGGCAAGATGGGGTGAGGAAAAGAGATCTTCAGCTCTAAAGCCACTAGAAGAAATACTGCTGTGACCGATGGAGAAATATGAAGATAAAATGAACACCAGGAAAGGACTGGGACATAATTGCAGCTCCTGCCATTCGTCCTTGTCCTTCAGCCACACCAGAAGTCCCAGTAACCATATCAATCACACACACAGCCACTGTGCACTCGGAGTTAGACTTTTTTGTTTTTCTGTTTGGTTTTGTTTTACACCATATATTACATCATAAAAATTCCATCTAATATTTAGGCGGCTGGCTAGTTCTCTATGCTTGGTCATCTGTGTGATCCCCAGTCACCAACCTATGGGCAAATCCCTCCCATCCCACCAATACTTTCAAATCTACTTAATTTGTTTCCTCCCTGCTTTCTTATTTTCCAATTTCTTTACTTTCTTTATAACCATAAATTTTTGTCGCACACTTATTATGCGCTGATTCTCCTCATAGAACTCTAGTGGGGAGACATAAAAATAAACAACTGAAACAATATAATAAGTTGCATGATAATGGACCTATATGTAGTTCACTCTATGGTGTGCGTGTGTGTGTGTGTGTGTGTGTGTGAGTGTGTGTGCCTGCATGCGTGCATGTTTGTGTATATACATGCGCACACACACTCATAGATTAGTATGATCGATTCATGAGGTATGAAGGTGAGTAAAAAATTAAAAAGTACAGAGGCCAGCTCTTGAAGGATCTTACAAGCTATGGTAAGGAATTTAAATTGTGCTCCCAAAGGTAATGAGAAAGCTCTCAAAGAGCTTTAAGACAGGGCATGATGCAGTTAGATTTAGATTTTGGAGAGATCGCTGTAGCAGCCATGTAAAGAACAACCTGTAAGAGGACTATATAATATGGAGTGGGGCCATTTAAGAGGCTATTACAGTAATTCAGGAGAAAAAAATGTATACTTTAAATATTTTTAAAAACTGAAGAAAGCAGTGGGAGTGTGAACAAAGTTGTGGTGATGGGCTGCATCTAGAGAACTTGGTTGGTGAACAGACTGAAAAAAGAGAAGGAATATAAGATGATTCCCAGGTTTCCTGCTTGGGAAAAGGAAGAATTTGGTGTCATTCTAAGAGTCAAGGAATACAGGAGGAGGAGCGTGTTTAATGCTAACTACTAATTATTGTGCGCTTACTGCAAGCCTAGGAGATACTAAACACTCAACGTGCATTAAGTAATTTTGTCTCAAATTAACATCACAAAATATATATTGTATGTTGAATTTAAAAAAGAAATTAAATTCAAACCTAAGCAGCTCTATCCCAGAGCCTTGGGATAGACACTAGTGTTTATCAAAGTATGGTGTGCATCAGAATCGCCGAGGGTACTTGTTAAATAGATTCCTGGGATCAACCCAATCACTTGAACCAGAATTCCTAAAGCGTGGGGACTGGACTCACCAGGTATTTCTTATGTACCTTAAAGTTTACATACCACTGCAATACATAGAATCTATTACATCTTGGTGGAAGGAGGGTGACAAGTTCACTTTTTTTTTTTTTTAATATGGAGATTTTAGTGTATGGAGCGCGCCACCCAGATTGCCATCTCAGCAGAGTGCACAAATATCTTCAGGCTGACTTTGCTGCTGGGACGGTCGGACCCACAGAGCTCAGGCTAGCTAAGGCTAGTGTTGCTGCCACCAGTCCAGGGAGGTTTGGGTGAAGTGTCACACACAGGAAAGGTGGTGGCGTGGGATAAATTAACACCAACCTGAGCCTTCCAGACTCCTTTGTACTTCGTTCAGTAGGTTTTGACACATACCTCCAAATACGCCCCAAGCATGAGATGTCTTTGTGTGTTTTCTTCCTTAAAATGCTTGCAAATTCTTCTTGCATTTTACTCCATAAAATGTCTGTTTTTAATACAAAAACATGTTTAATTTTGTACCAAGGGGTGAAATGAACACTCTAGAAAGCTGCAGTGTTGCTGGTGACTCTATTTACCCTCAAGAACGCCCAGGGCTCTCTCTCTAGGAGCACAAATAGCCCATTTGAGAAACGTATGGTCTTTGCTTGTATAAGTCTAAGCTCCACTACTAACTTGCAAACATTTCGTTGTATTGTTTCTGTGTTCTTCACAATGTTTTTGACACAGTGAGCAGCTAGTGAATTTGGAAGAGAGGCGTTTGAAAGGAGTAAGGAGTATGAGAGATCAGACTCACTAGAAACCAATCCCTTTTTGAAAGTGCCTCATTAGAAAGTTCTCTTCGAGCTTCTCATGACTAAGTGACCCCTTCAGTGGAGAATGCTTTGGTTTTCTTACGCTCTCTTAAGTCTGGTGGCTTTCGGAAAATGGACTTCGAGTGTGTCTTGGACTTGCTTTCTCGTGTGAGAGAAAAGGGAACAGTTCGTGAGAATTAAGTCAAAACTTTCAGGATTCAAAATGCTCAAACTAACTCTCGTACCATGTGACAGCATCAGGACTCAGAACATTCCCATCACCTCACAATATTTTAATTCCCTTCAAGTCACTTTAACCTAAGATGCAAACAACTCGCTTCAGCTCTGTTATTAAATGCAAGTGTCTGTGTTCTAGTCTATTTCAAGACTACCTGTGAGATAAAATATTATACCAAAGATTTTTAAGTAATATTTTTTAAGAAAATAAACTTTAAAAAGCAATTTCCTCACCAATTACAATAGTGTCATCTTACTACAGAAAGACATCCAGTGTTTTTCTGTAGACATTTAATGTCTACAGTGTTTTTCTGTAAATATTTACTTTCAGACCCACTTGATTACATTAATATTTACTTTTTTTCTTCAGTATATGCAAAGTATATATTTAGATTGCTATATAGGTATCCACTTTTGTGGTTCGTGTTTCGAGAATATGTTTGTCTCCTGCTTAGAAACTTGGTCTTCTTGACCTCTGCAGCCTTCACCAGTTTGAAAATCCTAACCATAATCCTCTGTGGGGATTTACACAGGTGTCTGTTATGGCCCGTAATCTGTAGTATGGCTTCTAGTATTCTTGCTGCGGAAAGGTTAAGCCTTCCTGTCTTTATTCCTGAGTAAAAAAGTTCACACGGTGTTAGCATTGTCAGGCAACAGATTGAAACAAGCAGCAGCTTCAATCAGGCCTTAAGCCTGTGTTTATGCCGAGGAGGAATCTTTGTGATGAGCGAAGGGTTTCATTAAAAAAAAGGAGCAGTCAGTTTTTAACTCCAGAGGTCACAAACGAAACTCTTGATCTTCTATTATTCTTAGAATGGTCTTATTTCCCAAACGAAAATTTGGGACTCTTGCTCTGGCACATACGTAGGTACTTTCGTCATAGCAGTTTCAGAATTGAGACTAAAGTTGAGACAGTCCCATAATATTCAGGCTATATTGTTACCATGTGTACACCCCACACTGGGAGCCAACATGCCAAATAACAGGGCAAGTTATGAGATCACACTGCCATTCGTAGAGACTGCTGTCCTTTATGTCCAAAGAACATGCTGCTTTGTGGGCTTTTCCTGTCTGAGGACATGCAGCATTTACCCATAGCTGTGATCATCAAGGCCTGTCAGTTATCTTTCAGATTTCGGAACAGATGTCCATCATCTTGGATTGTATATACCTCTGATTCTGATTTCTCTCCGTTTTCCCTAATGCCAGTTACAAAGTTCCAAGTCCTGGCAAGAGCACCTCAGCATGACCAGTGAACATGAGCTCACAGACTCACAGAAGTCTGAGTGTCTTCCGAAAAGTCATGGGACGGCCCTTCGCGTGTTATAGCCAAGCGAGGATCCCGGGGCAGAAAGAACTTGGAGAAAGGAGGAGTGAGCAAGATGGGACTGGGGGTTCCTCCCACCAAAAATTACACCTCTTATGTAAAGAGGCTAGTCACCAGCCTCCCGGAAACTGTCCCATTTCATTGGCTCCCAGTGAGCTGTAGCGAAGGAGGAGAAAAGGAAGCCATCTCCTCACGATGACAGCCCAGCCTAGCAGTTAAAGCGTGCTGCTCATGGTTCATCTCTCTGAGAGATCGGTGGTAGACTATGCTACCCCTTTCTTCGCCAGAGCGATATCCATTTCAAAGTCACAGTAAGAACAGGTTGGGAGTACTATCCCAGAATGCCGTTTCTGCTCCCCTTGTCTTTGTGTCTTTTTTTTTTTTTTTTTTTTTACTGTCACTTACCAATAAAACAGGCAAGGACTAGCCAGATGCAAATGGGTGTGAGGTAGCTCTATCTCACTGTTTTTCACTATCAGTGTTAAGTGTTAACCCAAATGTTTCTCACAACCATTTGGAAGTATATGCCTGCCTGCTTGGCACGTAACTTAACAGTTCAATAGCAAATCTCCCATGAGAATTTCCTACGTGGCCAACTGTCATTCCCAAAAGTTTGCCAATAAGTAAAGCTTGGAAGGGCAAGTTCAAAATGGCAGGAACCACAGCTATTACATTCATACTGTTCATGTAAGATTTTTTTTTTTTGTAACAGAAGGGTCTAGCACATCTTAGGTGAAACGATGGTCTTTTTAAGTGTCACACTTGCCAGAAGGAAGACACTTCCATCAATAGGAACGATGAAAGCATATCTCAAATTTTATTTATCCCTCTAAGTTCTGAAAGCACGTTAAGGAAGAATAACAACATATTCCACTTTGACTAAAGCGCTAATTAATAACTAACTTCAAGTCTCCCAGAGGTAAAATATTAATGTTATATTTTAAATGAAATTAGGCATCACAACATTCTTTCTCTTCTAATTGTTATAAAAATATTTAGCGGCAATGTTTGTTTAATTATTTAGGCATCTCTTAATGGTGTAAATATTACCAGCACAGTCATAAATATTTCTGCTTTGTCCATAGACAATCAGTTAAGGATCCGTTGCTTGTAGGACTTAAATTAAGATCTATTTAAGGTGCCTGCTGGCTATAAAATAATTACTTATACTTGCTAATGCCTGAATCTGTTGGATTTAGCAGCAAGAAGTGTTCTTTGCTTTCACAAGTAGGGGAAAGTTATTTTTCTTGTATAAATTTCATTGTTGATGGTATTAGAGAGGATTAGGGTGGGGTTGAAGTAGTTGAAAATTTAATTAATCTAATCCCTTTAACAGCAATTGTTTTTTATTGATAATTCTCTGTAACAACAGTATTACAGATCACACCCATATGAAATATTTACACTAAATATTTTAGCATAAAATATCTCTTCCAGCGTTTTCTTCCTAAGGTGGTAATGTTTTCGATTTATTTGGCTCTCTTCTTTTTTTCTTTCTCTCTTACCTAAAATGCAAGGTTCCTTCTCAGGGGACCAGAATGAAATCTTTTCTTTTTTTCCCTGCTAATTTTCTCTCAATATCGTTATCTTTCAGTAAGTCATATTAATGGCCATCAAATCATTAATCTAAAGAGCATGAGTACTATGAAATAGGAATGAATCAATTGATTTTTTTTTTATGCATCTACAGTCATTTGGTATAGATTCTCATTTGAAATGATTTGTTTACTCATTGCTTTCAATAAATGGTTATGCTGCTGAAATTATCACTAAGAGTAGTGTCAGACGAAGGACAAAACTATCATTCTGGTCAACATCTGATCATCTCCAATGTAAAGTGGGAATTGTTCTTAATCTGCTCAAATGTCACATTATCCAGAAGAGATTTTCTCTAACCTCCCAATATAAAATTACAGTTAGTAGACCTCCTCAAATGCTGTTCTTCCCTCTAATAGGTTTTATTTTTCTCCATAGCAGTTACCAGCATGTAACATTATAAAACATTTTATGTTAGTTTACTTAATGCATTCCGCCACACCACTAAGATGGATTCTCTGTGGAAAGAAAGGACTTGGGTTTGTTTACCGCTGTATCTTGAGAGCCAAGACAAGTGCCTTAAATATAGTGGTATAGTAGGCAATCGGTAAAGCATTATCGAATGCGTGAAGCTTTTCTCTCATTTTTCACGTGCCTAAAGCTCCAGATCAGTGCAAAGCAATGAAATTTTCTCCTTGTTTTGGCATGCGCTTTGGTGGCTCACAACTCGACATAAATGTAGGCATTCATGCTGAGCTGGGTGTCCTGCCAAGCCCCAGTGGAAGTGCCCCTATGGTACCAAAACAGACTGAGTGCTTAATGCGGCCATGTCTGCATTCAAGGACTGAAGCTGTGGGTTGTGCAGCACTGTTTGGCATCCATGTGTTTACGTTCTTAAGAGTGATACAGAGCAGCAACTCTCAAAGGATGCTCTACAGGACAGGACCTACGTGCTATATAAGTAAGGTCTACTAAAACAAAAAGGGGCTCCATGGTCAGATAAGCTTCTAAAACTAAGTATTACTTGAAGCTATAGGTATTGCTTGCATCTTAGATGTATGGTAACATTCATTAGGGATCTCTAAGATGAGACCATCTTGGGCCGTGTTTCCCAAATTCATTTGAAAGTTGACTTTTTCTTTTTTTTTTTTTAACCAGCCAACTCTGTTCTAAGCCTGGGTTGCATCAGAGGAGATCCATCGACTTGGGAGTTGAAGAGGTCAGGGCAGGGGCAGGAGAAGCGGGCCCTGGCTCTGTCCCATATTCACTTTGTTTTGTGACTTTGGGCAAGTCACTTGACACTTCTTTATTTCTCAGTTTCCTCTTCTATAAGGTTGGGATAAAAAAGATAACCCAGGATAATGTACTTAAAGTATCTGACTCGTAAGTGCTAAATAAATGGTGGTTATTGTCAATACCTTTTATTGAATGTAGGAATGAATGCTTTCTAGACAGATAGCTTCAAGTATACTTTCCAAGACAGGTTTGCTAGTCTTGACCCATTTCCCAGACTCAGCCTGCTGTGCCTCCTTCTTCGTCTCGGCACCCTGTTCCCATCTGAGAAGCTCTGTGCATCTAAGCTGAAGTCAGAGAAATCCTATCTTTCTACACAACTTACTACAAATGCCTGATAACTCACGTGGTGTATCCTGCAGAGCTGATATCCTGTGTTTCAATACCCTTGACCTCAGATGAAGACACTTTGTCAGGAAGAAAAAGGGCAGCATCCAAGCTAATGATTGTGCAGATGGCTGCATGCTAACAGATTTTGAAGGGACCATAGTTTTTCAGTAAATTTCAAATGAAGGTATGATTTGTGTAAATCTGACCCCTTCCAGTAAAATGTGCATTTACATATATTTAGAATTTATAAGTCTTGACAGATTCCACAATATTTATAGCCCTCCATAAAAAGCCTTTGCCTGTTTGCACAGCTTTGCATTTGGCTCTCTGATATGCTTAAGAGAGTTTAAATAATAATAAATTTGGTGATTTATTCCACCTGGAACAGAAACTTATTTTCCCCTCTTGGCTCGTTTTGAAGGGAATACTATAAATAGTGGCACAGACGCTGGGATCAGGAATTGGGAACTGAAATTCGAGCGAGGAATACAGAAACATTTCCATTATCACTGATGCCTTGAATGTATTTTTGAAATAGTTCTATTCCTCAAATAATGTACCGTCTCTTCTTTCTCCTGCCCCATCTCAGTTATACTTGAGTCCCCCACACCTGTTGCCAGCTTTAGGATTCAGTTGCATTAATGGGAAAGAGAGAGTGAAAGTATTAGCTGACTAGGTAAGAGAAAGTTGCCTCTAGGGAGACCAAAGCAATTCTCCAGTGTTCATCTTACATTTCACAGGAGTCAGCTGGTAACTGAGCATCCCTGTCTACGGTGTAAATTTATTATTTGAGACCAAGCTCATGCATCCTGCAGGTGTGATGAAAAGCTCTCAGTTCTTGAAAAAAAGAGGTGGGGGGTGTGTGTGGTGGGAAATCTAGCTATAATTAAAAGAGAAAGCCTAAGGACATTGTCAGAGAGTCTGTTCTTTCACCTGTCCATGCTTATAATTGCCCAGTACGAGATTAGAAAGAAATACCTGAGTAGTTGACTCCAAATGACGCCATCTGTTTCCTTAAACACAAAATAAACAAAAATCAGGGAGCGAGTTGTTCTCCGTAGAGCCCACTGATGAAAGCTGAGGGCAGCCGTTTCGTGTAGCATCAATAGTGTTGTCACTTGTGGTATGACGAGGAGACTCAGTTCCAGCCTCTTGTTTGAATGGACTATGAAGGAAGCAGCCTTTGTGAGAGGGAAAATAATATTAATGGCTAACATCACGGAGAGCTAACTCTGGGCCAGCACAGAGTGACGCCTCAAGTGGCAGTGGCAGTGGCTCTTTGCCACACCCTTTTAATTAACTTCTGGGTTTTCCTGTCCTGGCAAGTTGGAGCGCCTGCCCACCTTAAGTGTTTCCTGAGCCATCACCTCGCCTCTAGCTAATGGGATGGCAGATGTTTGGGCCAAGCCCCAGAGCCTGTAGTATACCACATTTTAATGATTTGTGGTGAGCAAAGTAAATGCTTTAAAAGCAAGCTTCATGAAGCAGGGACCCTGTTATGTATGATGGATTTGAAGCAAAGCAAAAGGGAGCTGAATGTCGCATGGGGGTATCGTTCCCAAACAGGACACAGGTATCTACAGTTGGTTCATTGCTAATTCTAAAGCTTTGCTTGAAAAAGGACTTTTGAAAGAGCTGCGCTCTTGAGGAATGTCCTCGAGGCCTGGAGGAATTTCTTCTCTTTTTCTAAAGCATCTTTCTAAGAGGACACCAAGGTATTGAGCGTGTTAGACAGTTGCTCAGTGTCTTGGAGCTTCTGAGACCATATTATGGGTCTAACACATATGGGATAAATACACTGTTTTCATTTCTTAAAGCCCATGAAAGGAAACAAAACAAGAAAATTACCATATTGCTTCTTCTTTTTTTTTTTTTTTTTTTTTTAAGCTATTAAATAAGAGAATGCAGTTAGGGCAAATAAAAACAACTGTAGCAAACAGGTTTTTTCTTCTTCTCTTCTTCCTTCCCTAGTCTCTTCCTCAGCAACAGCGCTATGGCAAGACTTGGGTCAAACCCATGTTTTCATGCACGCTCTTCTGTTCTTCTTCCCTAGGGCAACCCGTACATGTGCAATAATGAGTGCGACGCGAGTACCCCCGAGCTGGCGCATCCCCCCGAGCTGATGTTCGATTTCGAAGGAAGACATCCTTCCACGTTTTGGCAGTCTGCGACTTGGAAGGACTATCCCAAGCCTCTCCAGGTCAACATCACTCTGTCTTGGAGCAAAACCATTGAGCTCACAGACAACATAGTTATCACCTTTGAATCGGGGCGTCCAGACCAAATGATCCTGGAAAAATCTCTCGATTATGGACGAACATGGCAGCCCTATCAGTATTATGCCACAGACTGCTTGGATGCTTTTCACATGGACCCTAAATCTGTGAAGGATTTATCACAGCATACGGTCTTAGAAATCATTTGCACCGAAGAGTACTCCACGGGGTATATGACAAACAGCAAAATAATCCACTTCGAAATCAAAGACAGGTTTGCGTTTTTCGCTGGACCGTGGCTACGCAATATGGCTTCACTCTACGGACAGCTGGATACAACCAAGAAACTCAGAGATTTCTTTACAGTCACAGACCTGAGGATAAGGCTTTTGAGACCAGCCGTCGGGGAAATATTTGTAGATGAGCTACACTTGGCACGCTACTTTTACGCGATCTCAGACATAAAGGTGCATGGAAGGTAAGAGAACTTCTGTCTGACGTGAATGAGAATGGGTGTGTTTAAAGAACACGCCAGTGTGTTTGTCCGGCAGCTGTAAAGTGACATTTGTCACTTTCTACTACAGCCTTTTCTCAGGAACACCAGCCTAGAGGTAGGTTCTCTGAGACCCTTCTTACTCAGCAGTAATTTGTGATCCCACACTTGTCACTAAACCAGAGCCTGGCAGGATTTCTTATCATTTAAACCAAAGAAATAAAGTGCATCTTATAAAGTACACTGAAAAGCAAGAAATACGTATTTCTATTGTTTTCAAGTGCAAGAGAGGGTTTCAGCAAGGTATAACTCTGTGTTTATGTTTTGTTATATTACATTTAAAAAGTTCCAGAAGTGAAAGTTATGTTTCTTTACATTTATTAAATCAGAAGCAAAGCGTTTAGGAAACACAATGCATTTGTTAAAAGGGGTCAAGCAATATTTTTCAGATTCTGGGGTGTTATTGTCTTAAAAAGATATGCTACCATTTAAAATACAAACCTGAGTTAGGCTCTTTTTATTTTGTGAGTCATTTATAGATGGACCAGAGTTTAAATATTAATGGTCATAATCAGGCATATCTTTGGTTTCGATAATAGGCCAGAGACACAATTGAGCAGTTTTCCAAGAATTTTGGAGATGTTTAAAAGGAAAACTTGAGTAATGAGAACCAAGAACACCAAAGTAGAGATTTTCCACCAGATTTTTAAGTGTAATATGTTATCAAAATAAGCAACCGATGGCAGTTGAAGCATAAGATAATGAGTTGAAAAACTGAAGTTGAGTGGACTGTATAGCAAAATGGAAAAAAAAAGCAAGCAAAGCAAAGCAATAATCATCCCCAAAATGCCAAGGTAGTCTTAAATCAGAACATATGAGGATCAGAATACAAATGGTATATAAATCATATAGGTTGAATTAAGTGCTCATCAAATTTAAACAAATAAGGCAGGACTCATTCCCTGGCATCCAGCATCCCTTAGAGCAGGGCAGAACTCAGAATCTGGGGCAGCATTAAGGGTCCTTGGCCTTTCAGAGGGATGTCTCAGCCTATCTTTGATGATGGTGCTGTTGTATTTATGCACCAGAAGGAAGCAGAGGTCCCTGCTGTTCAGGGAAGGGCCATCGTGGTCACACGGAAGGCTGTGGTGGGCACGACCTCAGTACAGTGGTAAAGGTTTCAGAATCTCACCTGTGAGAATTAATAGGAACAGGCGACCACTTTACTCTCAACTTTGTTCTAGCTGCATGTTCCTCCTGGAAAAGCCGAGAATCTTCAGCAAGGATGCCTCTCTAAAAACTTTTAATTAAGGGCCTGGTGATGTGTAATGACTTTTTAAAAGCAAAATAATATTTCAGAGAGAATTATGCCCTGGTCCAATATTGAGCTTGTGGGTCCCAGAATGTAGAGGACAGTGCATGTATTTGCGGGGGACCAAGGGAATGCAATATAAAGAGGTTGCCTCAAACACGAGTTTGCTACTTGTGATCGAATGTAGCCATTATACTCATGAATATTTTGGCAAAAAGTGATCAGTTTCCAATATCTTATTCTTGGGGACTATAATAATAAAAGTAATCGACATCGTTATTGTTAACAGTAGCATTCCACAACAAAGTAACAAACGTTCTGTTTACCTACAAGAATAAACGTCAAAATTAATAAGCTGAGATAGGAATTTGAATCCTAGTGTGGGCTACATTTTTAGGCAGAGACCTCTAGGTCACTTTCCTTGCAGTCTGAGAAATCCTTACTGTAAGCCAAAGTTCTTAGAGCCCAGCTTCCCCGAACACTCTCATTTTCCACTCTTAAAGGAGGCAGTCTTGTACAGCGTTTTTGTTGAGAAATAACCATCATGGGGACTTCTTTCTCTTATTGCATATTCATTTTTTATTTCCTTTGATTATCTAAAAATGAGTATAAATACACTTTAAAGCAATAGACGTTTTTATGCATTCTCTCTCGGGGTCAGACATATCATCTCTTACCGTTGGGATGTTAGAAGCGTAAAATCCCACCAGATTTACCACTTTTCCACCAGTCAACTGTAAGCTGGTGAGGAAGCAGCCGGGCAAGAGAGAAAGGTCCGGTAGAGGTGATCCCTTTCCATCAGGTCCCACTCTGTCACCTCCAAACTCTGTCCAAATTCCTCAGGGCAAAACTGATGTTGGCATATACTGTGCTAGGCACCAGATGGCCAGGGTATTTTTAGTCTTAGGGGAGGGACTGAAGAAGCAAGGCCTGATGGCTCGGGCGTGTCTCCAGCTTCTAAGTTATATAAGGAAGATGGATCCACCAAAGGGAACTGTTGAACTGTTGCCTGGTTCACGGGCCTTTCAAACATAGAAGCTGATAACACATTTACCCTTGAAAATTTCAATTTGTCTTTTTCTCATACAGCAAATCATCTAAAGGAGGACTGATCATTCAAGGATGATCTCTAAAGAAAGTTCTAAACATTTTTTTAAAGAATATCATAAACTTTCCAAAATATAATGGAGGCCTTTGTTTCCCACATCTCCTTCTTCCTCCATCCATGAAGTGATTGCAACATTTAACACGCCTTTACATGCCTACATCTGACATGATAATTTTCTACTTGTCACTCCACCACCGCCCCCACCATAATGGCATAAATTATTTGGGGAAAGTGGGTAAATATCCACAGAACAGTGGACAGAGAATACAAGGTTTTTCACCTTGACATATTCAACTATAAAACAAAAACAATTGTAGAATCTTCGATTGAGTTGACTGACTGCAAATTCCAGCTCATGGCTTCTTGTGCACACGTGTACACAGTGTTTATGTTCTATATTGGCTACTATTGTTTTACGTAGAAGTGATGTGCTGATTGTCATAAGACTAATGTTCTTTTTGGCATGTGACACATCTGGTACCTATTTTACTGGAGACAGAAACTATAATCCCATCAGAAAAGTCGTAGTCCTTTTTCATTACGAATTTATTTTGCTTCCATTTACTCCCTCTCATTGTGTGTTTATTAAGCTAATGAAGGGAAAAGAGGAAACATGGCTGTTGGCAATCTCAGCAACTCTGTAGTACTTACATTGTTCAATAAACCTAATAATCTCCGTGGACTAATTCTGACTTACGGGTGTCCCTCTTTAGTAAATCAGGGTGATTTTCTCTAGTGAATAACAGATGAGTGCAGTGCGCCAGTACCTTAATTACAGAGTGGCTCTCTTAGTCTTGATCTCATTTTAATTTACTGGGTAATACTACAATAATATCACTAATGGAAGGTACATTAAAGGGCATCAAGTAGCATTAACTGTATTTAATTATGGTACTTGTGTTAATTAACTGCCGAAGCAAGATGGTTCTAATGGCCAAAAAGGTCGTCTAACGCATAAATAAAATCTACCTAAATGAGAGGTGAGAAAAGGAATGAAGAGTAGATGTTTGTTTGGAATATCTTTTTATACTGACAGGAAGTTAAACTCGTGAACGGTTAAATATAATGTCTGAAATGTTTTCTGAGTTACACGTGGGAAGTTTAGATTTTTAAGTACCTTGTTTCCTTCTAAGCTTTTGATAATTAAACTGAAAGGTTGAACATTATATTTTTCTGATGCATTGGTTTTATGGAATATAAACTCAACGTTATCTATTGTTTCTTTGAGGAGAACAGTTTCAAGGAAGTAATGTGATTTAATGTAATAATTGTTAAATCTGAAAGACAAATGAACATTTGATGATATGCTCATTTATTTGTAAGATATGGCAGCAATGTGTCAAGGTGCTGGTTTCAGACATAAGGTAATAGAAATTCTTTTTCAACCTTACAAACTTTAAAACAGAATTGTGTAAGAACTTTTCTCAGTGGCCTAGAAAATTTGAAGCCACATTTCTATTACTTGCCTTGTTACACAATATTCCTAAACATAATTACCAATAATTTTTCTCACTGGCGTTTACTCAGGTCTTACCCTTTGCAGTGCCTACCCAAGCTCTTGACAGGTAGTTGGCATTCAGATACTGTTTGCATAATTGACTTTTCCTTCTATGCCTCCATCGTTTATCTCCAAAAAAGGATCCAGGCACAGAATCTTTGCTTCTACAAACTTTTTGGTGCTATCTTCACTTCGCTCCCACCCTCGCTCAGAACCACGCCCTCCCTGTCTCATCCCAGGACCCGCAAAGGCCCAGGGACAAAGCTGCTGTAACTGAAAGTCAGGAGTGAGAAAGTCCCCTGCATCCGCACCCTCACCCTCAGAGGGGATCAGAGAAGTTTGTAAATCCTCACTGTTTGAATGTCACCACCTTGGTATTTGCTATAATTAGGACAAAGCGAGGTTGCAATTTACTTCCTTCAAGCAAGTCTTTCAAATGGTTAGTGGGAAAATATGTGAAATTAGGTACGCAACAACACCAGGCAAAGTTTAAAAGTATAAAAACAGTAGGGCATTCTTCATATTTTCTCAGATCATTTGGGAAAAAAATCATGTAACACGGAAGTCATCTGCTAATTATAAAAGGCTTACCAGTTATCCTGCAAGTTCTCTAAGTCTTTTTCCTAGCCGCAGTTTGGATAAATCCACCAAAATATTTACTCTTTACCTCTCATATGAGAGGCGTCAAAGTATTGGGCCTGACATTTGTTCATTCTTCCCAATTAGTCCTAATTATTGAGGTTGGGTTTTAACACTGCTTAACAGATTCTGCTTTTCTAACACCTTCCTTCTGTCACCAATAAATACTTATTCTCCACCCTGGGACAGACGCTGGGTTAGACACTGGACATATGGAGATGCACAAGGCACAGGCAGTGCTCTCAAGGAGATGATATCCAGAAAGGGCACAGACATGTAAAGAAAAAGGACGACAACACGGGTTAGGCGCTTTTACCGTGTGAACGTGTAAAGTGCCGTGGCAACAGAGGAGGTACTAATTTAATTTCAAAAAGCTAACAAAAGCTCTGATGAGGACGTGACATTTGCATGGCGTCTTGAAATATGTGCTTTAGAATGCCAAGGAGTCGGGGCAGAATGGATATTCTAGGTGACAAATTATGCTTAAAAGCAACACAGCAGGTTAAGGAACTCTGCATAGTTGAGAGTTGGGAGAGTGGACAAATCCAGGGAGATGGCCTTTCATCTTCTCCCTGTGAACCTTCGGCATCTCCAGGAAAGCCTTGAAGGAGTCTTATGTTTTGGCCTCTGAGTCTCCCATGCATACGAAAAGTAAAATTATATGGGTTCTCATATATCAACTGAATGCATGCGAGAAACATTCTAAGGCTTTAGTGTTAGACGATATTCCAGTGTGGCTGCGTTTAACAAGGAGACGCAGATAGAGACAAGGAGAACCGTGAGATCACTTAATTGAGCCCTGTAACTCCAGGTCCTGGTGCGCAAATGGAGAGAGAATCCAGAAAAGCTCTCCAAATTCCACAAAAGCCATCATCACACAAGGGTTTGAGATTTGCTTACAAATTCAGTAAGACTTGGTGACCAAACAGATTTTAAGGAAAGAAGGACTGAAAGACACACCTGAGCAGGAATCCAAGTAGAGAGTCCAGTTAAGGATTCGAAAACACTGCCCTGGTGTTGTAGAAAGAGTTTCGAGTTGGAAATACAGACATTTGAATATTATCACCCTACATTTGATGGTTGAAGTTCAGGGAATGGATAACATCTGTATGATAGGGTTTTTCCCCATGTAATTACAAATGATTACGATCATTTATAGAACATTTACAGAACACCATGGAATACTGTCATTTAAGAGGTAATTTCTGAAGGAAATTGAGAAATAATCTGAGAAAGAGAAGGAAATCAGAAGAGGGGAATGAGTTAAGGAAATTCTAATAGCTCCCATTAATATTTCAGTAATAATCCTTTACATCTGTATAGCAGTCAGGTTATAAGGTTCTTGTCAGGCACCTTCTTTCCATTAATCCCCACTACAGACTTGCGAGGCAGGTGGTGTTTAACTTCGTCTTACAGATGAGAAAACTGAGGACCTGAGAAGTTCCCTGACTTTCTTTTTTAACATCCCACACCTACTAGTGATGAAATCAGGTTGCTAATTTACAAACTTTATTCTTTCTCAGTATGGCCTAAAGAGAGCTCGGTACATACAGGAGACCCACAAAGTTCCCCAAGGTGCCATCTTTAAGTAGCAACAATGAACTATTAAATCTTGTGGCTCTGCCCTTCCCAGAATGTTCTGGGAGTGACCCTCTCCATGACTTTTGGCTCAGTATTTTACGAGACCAAGTTTCTGTGTGTTTATATGAACTCCTTGCCTCATTTTTATCAACTTTGTAATATGTTATTGAGCTAATTTTTCATATTGTGCTAGATCTAGATATTTTACTGCTAAAATAAAATTATGATGATAGCTTCTCATTTTCTGAAGGGAGAAAAAAAATAAATGAACTGAATTTTCTCAATATTAATTTTTCTTTCATATTTTCCCATAAACCTTTAATACCAGTAACTACTTTTGACTAATGGGCATCATAGAACACTACAACAAGCCACAAATATTTAAAGATAAACTTAGGAAAGGCCAACTTAGCTTATTTTAAGAAAATTTATTTTTTAATTGAGGACAATCTGCTTTTTTAACTTCCACATATTAGTCCACATTTTCTCCTCTAGAACTATGGTGAATATAAGTATCTGCCTCTTTCATATAACAAAATTTCATAAATTTACTGTCAGTGATTCTACCCCCTAAGTCTTTTTTTTTTCCAAGTTAAATGAATGTTTAACTATTCTACTATCCAAAAAAACTTCAATTTAATTTGCTCTTCTTTTAAAGGGAGAATGAAGTTCAATAAATAAGAGTGTTCAAACGAAAAGCTTAGTAACTATAATTAAAATAAAAAACAACACTAGCATTGCTATGTAACTCTGGCAGAAACACTTAGAATAAAAATTGATGGTGTGAACCCATCTTAAGTGGACAACTGAGTGCCATTCTGATTTAGAGCATAGTTTTCACATCCTAAAGGATTTCTTGAATTAAGAAGAGAACATATGCATAAGCAGCTCATTTTCCTCTGAGCGTTGCCATTATAAGGAAAGAGCGTTATCTAATAATTCCTCCAATTAAATTATGAACTTCATTAGTGTGCAGAAAAACAACCCCGTTTAAGAGCTTGTCTCTTCATCCTTAATTCCTCAGCACCGTAGATATTTTTTTTAAAACTAGTGGGCCATTGAAGGAAAGACGTCTCTTTCTTAAGAAACATAAGGATAGTTAGGCGAAATACCACACAATAAAAAAAGTGAAATAATTTTCTTCCTCACTTAACTTCACATTTGTATAGGAGGCTACATTCCAGCTGCTCCTCTGCAGGCCCCAACAATGGGAAACAGGGGTGCACTCAGCAATTTCGGAGCCGTGATTTTTTTCATCTGAATTCAGTGGTTGGCATCTTTGGAAGGTCTTGCTGTTTCTTGTCCCTAGGATCAGAGGTATTTCCTGACATATTAGAGGTCACAGCCATTGGTTGATATTTTGTTCAAGAGTTTTTATGGATCTGTGTCATCGGAGGTTCAGTAGAGATGCCATTTCCATTCATTCTGCAAATACGGTAACAAATGTGTTAAGGGTATGGGTTTGATTGTAATAGTTTGATTGTGTGGAACGATATGTTGATTTCATTGCAATGTAGGTCTGTATGCCAATTCTATAAGCCTCCTTTGGAATTAAATGTGTTTATTTGCCAGAACTAACTGCACTGCATATAAATTAAGGATTGATATTCCTGCCTCTTTTTTATAAGTACGAAAAGTATACCTAAACAAAGTCAATCACCCTGTTGCAAAGGGGGAAAGGAAATTTTTTAAACGATTCATGTTGAGGCAAATGAGTTTGTTTCTGAACTTCCACTTGAAGAATAGTGAGTGAATGAATAAACTAGGTTTTAAATATGTGCTACAGGAGCCTCTCAAATTCTATTGGTCTGCAGGTCCCAATCTAGAATATTATGCAATCGGGATAGCTACAGTACTAGCTCTTTCTTGCTTTGTGGCTGGTACCTGAGACGGCTGCTACAGTGCTTAGGATGTATTGAGAGGACAGAGAGCAAAGCATTAGGATCTCAAGATCATTAATTGTCTTATTTTAAAAGGAAACATTGGCTAGAAGTCGAGAGAAATGGGTTCTAGCTCGAGCTGTGCTAATAACTCCAATGAGCTCAGAGCAAATCCCAACCTCTGTCAGCAGAGTCTCCACATCTTCAAAGTGAGAGGGTTGCAACATTTCCTTCTAGGAGAATCACTATGTGTATTAGCATATTAAAGGCCCTGAGATGTCCTACAATAAAGAAACACATTCATTTTATTTAACCAGAGCCTCCCGAACTTACTTAGCGAAAAACATCTAAAGAACCAGTGTTAACAGACTCATGTGGAGTAACAAGGTCACTTCAATCCCCAAAATCATTGGACTCTTCGTGTGATATAAGGAAATAAATGAGAGCACCTCATGTGTGTGAGTGTGTGTGTTTGTGTGCGTATGTGTGTTTGAATTATTTGTACTGCTAAGAACAGATGGATATTTCACAGCAAGGTCTTGTTTTAATTATCATCCCTCCTTTATTGCTGCTGCATTAATTAGGTGAAAAGAATGAGACTATCTTCAGGAAAGGCTAGCCTTGATAGGGAATACCTTGCTTTTTTTAACTGTCGCTCTTATATCTTGAACCTTGGGGAGTACTGTGTATTTAAAAATTATAGGAAATTAAGTACTATATTGGAATAGATAGAGATATTTTGGTTTTGTTTTTAGGCTGGAGATATTGTGATGGAAGAGTCAGCAAAGATGTAAAAAATGAAATGCCAAGTGGTACAATCTGGTACGTTTTAGAGATAAATAGAGATAGTGGAGGATTTCTAGCCCTCTCGAATGTAAGCTCTTCAAACTCCGATTACAGAAATGAACCAAAATCATGAATTTACAGGAAAATAAGATGAACTAAGATTTAATATATTCCTTTTTATTTTTTTCCTTTGTTTAGGAAGATACTCTTGAAACCACTGGCTCATTTTAGTTAAATGCATGTCGCTTCTTCTTTTGCTCCTTAGGAGTGTTAATGAATAACAAATGAGAGCCCAGTAGAACTAAATGTGGTTTACAGCTAAGGGATATTGCCTTGCCTAGGCATGGCGTTGCTACCCTGGCCACTCTTACTCATTTAGTCTTACCAGAATTTCAGGGAAGCAAAGCTGTTACAACATATTGGCGACATCCATGTGTAATTATAGGTCCTCCAGTGCTGCTGCAAATAGGGAACAGATGGGGGGGAGGGTGGGCCAAGAGATGATGGGAGCGAGGCGTCTAAGAGGTCAGCAGTTTGGCAGGCTGAGAGTAGATAGCACCACGAACTCCCGTGTTGGAATTATATCCAGCATGTGTGCCAAATAGTCAGAGTCATAGCATTGCAAAAACATTTCTTTTAGAACCGAAAGAAACTATGGAATAATTTAATCTAACTCCCCCTTTGTCAGATATGAATCAGAATGGTTAATAAATTAGCCAAGGATGATACCGTTGCATAACCAGAATTCCGACCCCGATGGAACTTGTGTTTTACTCACTGATCTGCCCTCTGCATAGAACGAGGCCTGGAACATAGTAGGGGTTCGAAACGTACACTGAGGGAATGAATGAATGGCTGTGTAAACCAACCATTCTCAGTGTCTACACTCCTCCCTTATGGCCTCCCGCGGCCATCTTTGTGTAATCCTTACAGAAGGAATATAGGAATTCCTTCTATAAGGAATACACAAGGGACTACCGCAAGGAAATTGGAGCTAAGCCCGATATTTTTGGTTATACTTTATCTAATATACTGGAATTTTAAAGCTTCAGGCTTAAATCAGTTGTCCAGAGTTAGAGAAGAAAATTTATCAAGGAATATCACCCTACCCAGACACATGTTGTCACTTTTATTATTCATCTGATTGGTGCTTGTAAGACCAGAAATTGTGACTCATTTTTTTTTTCCCTCTGGGTAAGGACAAGTCCATGAAAAGAAATGGACTTTTTTGCCCATCCTCATGAAATTTTGAGTAAAATCACAATCTTACTGTATGTCTCAAGCTGTCTTTAAATGATGTTCGCCTCTTGGGTTCAGCAACTAAGGAGTTAAAAATGTATGAATGCTATCCACACTTCAAGCTGGTCCATATTCTAGCCCAGGTCCCCAGTACGTGGCTACAGCATCCATCGGCTCACCCTAGTCAGTTCTGCCGTACAGAAGCCTGAGAACAAGGTGGTAGCGGAAGGAAGGCAGACACTATGTCCCGGGCCCAAGACTGACAAGTGGTGACAGAAGCCTGAGAACAAGGTGGTAGCGGAAGGAAGGCAGACACTATGTCCCGGGCCCAAGACTGACAAGTGGTGACTGGATCTGCCGGGCCTTGGGACAGAAACTTAGCCAGGCAAATGCGTAAGAGGCCAAGGCAGGAAGGTTCCCCTCTCCTGTACCTCCCTTCTCCATTTCAGGATTTCCAGGTAGTTCTCAGCATCTCCCAAATCTACACCAAAGCTCTCTTTCTGGTTATGGCCAGGCATTTCTCCTGCAAATGACAACGAGAAAGTCTGGACTAAATGCGAAAGCAATTCCTTGAAGGCCCTAGAGAGAGACCAGAAGCAGGCAGATACATGGAAGGGAGTTGCTACTTGGAAGAAAGGAAAGGCTTTGGGTGGGTTTCCCTTTGTTCTGCTTTTCTACTAAATTTTTTTTAAAAAAATACAAAAGAGACTTAAATGTTTCTTTTCCCCTCACCTCTCCCTCCGCCGACATACTCACAGGGCTCTCTCAGTCAGTCCTACAGTTTCTCGCAAGACAATGGTGAGGTCCAGCTAAGCTCTCGAACCCCCCTCCCATGTGTTTAATTTGTTACCAAACTTTCAAAACACTTTAACAGAACAAAAAGAAAAAAAAAAAATGTGTTTCTGTATTTGTGGTGTGCGGGACCCTATAAAGTCACAACGCAGAGCAGCGACCCATTTTGCAGGGGGCTGAGGCAGTAATAGTGTATGACAGGGGAGAGAGAGATGGGTATCTATAGTATATTAACAAATTTCATCCTCGGGAGCCAGAAGTGTGATGGTGCCATTGATAATATTTTAGAAGTTGAGAGGAATACCTATTTGAGACTACAGTGAGCTCATATTTTCACTTAAAAGTGGTAATAGCCTATGGGAAATTAGAATTATGAGACTGGGAAAAGTATGAGAGAGGAGACTTAGATATGACAGGCATTTGTCAGTGTATGTATGAGTAAATTAGCCTACTGATAATGGCCTACACGTAGAGTAAATTGCTTTTTTACATTTACAAGTTTCTTGTACATTTTCGAGTACAAATAGTTACTTAGATATAAGCAGATGGCAATAATTATTATCTTTACCGATTGCAGCCCCAATAATTCTGAATGACACCAGAATACCTGGGAAGTACTCTGTACATAACCGTGAATGCATTCACATCGTTAATATAACTGGTGTCATAGGACAATGTTTGACTCTTCAATGAGTTTTCTGGCTCAGCTGGAAAATATACGAATAATAAAAGCATAGAAAATAAGATTTTGCATAGAGAGTATATCACAAAAATATGTTGAGAATGTTTGACTTTGGAAAAGTTTTCTGATTTTTAAGAAAGAAAAAGGAAGTGATATTTCTTAGGAAATCTTGAAGATACAAGAGAAGTCTTTAACAGCATGTTGCATTTTTTTACACTCCTACCCAAGGTGAGCAGTTCAGGTGAGAAATCTCACCCACACTCACATCAGAAGCGTTTTTTTATTGTCCAGCCTCATGGCTGACTACAGATCAAAGAGAATACAAGGGTGCGGCATATTCCCATCTCAGTTCCAAGGGACATCTCCAGCTCCCTAGAGCCACTCAAATGCTCTTCGATTCTCAAAGCTCTGCCCAGTTCTCTAGCCATTGTGAATTTGGGGAGTCGGCGGATCACAGCCTAGGAGTTGTGGCGTTTTCTCTGTTCCAGAGGGAGCCACTTGGAGGAAGAGATAAAGCATGTATTAATAGCAAAGGAGAACATGGCACAACCTTCTTAACCTCAGCAGCAAGTAGAATGTAAAAGGTATAAAATCCCAAAATGTGTAACAGAAAATTAAGATAGGCCACAGGACGTCAGAAATACATTATAATTCAAAGAGGAAAGAAGTTCATTTTGGAAACAACAGTAATCATTTGATAAACTTGTCGATGCAATACATTTTACAATTTTAAGGATAGTTTATGGCTTAAGAAAAGAATAACCAGTTATGTTTAGTTAAATCGAACTTGCATTACAAGCTTGGTGAGGACATGACAATTGGTAGTAGTAAAAAGGAATAAAACATCATTTAACTGGGAACCGAATCACATGGATTCTAATCCCAAAATTGTAACGTGAGAAATAAAAGGACAGTAGTCCCCCGCCCTATGCAAAGGGGAGAAGTTCCAAGACCCCCAGTGGATGCCTGAAGCCACATGTAGTACCAAACCCTATATCCGCTCTTTGTTTATTCCTATACGTACAAACCCATGATTTATAAATGTATAAATTTATACGTTTAATTTATAAATTAGACAGAGTAAGAGGTTAACAACAATAACTAATAATAATATAGAACAATTATAATAGTAACTGTAGTACAAATTATGTGGCTTACTATATTGTATCTCCCTTCTTGTGACGATATAAGATGATAAAATGCCTTATTAAGCTGAGAACTTTCACCTTTTCACTTAAAGGAAGCTCTTTACAGTTTCTTTTTTGGAATGTCCGAATTGCCAGCTTCACTGGTCTTGTGCTTTGGGTCCATTGTTAAGTAAAATAAGGGTTATTTGAACACAAGAGCTGCCATACTGCTGCAGTCGACTTGGTAACTGAGACGGCTACTAAGTAACTAACCAGTGGGTAGGTGTACAGAGTGAGGACGTTGGACCAAGAGATGATTCTTGTCCGGGCAGGACGGAATGGGATGGAGTGAGATTTCATTAGCTACTCGGAGCAGCACATAATTTAAAACTTATGAATTGTTTATTTCTGGGATTTTCCATTTAATATTTTCAGACCCCAGTTGACCACATCGGAAGCAAAACTACAGACAAGGGGACTACTGTGCCTACCTTACCTCCCTTTTGAGAATGTTGAAAAATGCAAAATACTATACTAATAAATGTGAGCGCTCAAATATTTAGTGCCTACTAGTTTCTAGCAGTGCGCCAATTGCAGGAGATACAAAGGTGAAAAGCCACAGTCCCTGTCCTCAAGTTGCTACCATCTGGATGGATTGACAGACATTTCACAAGTTAAAGTATAAAGCAATGTCATCTGCTTACAGTGATGGAGACATGCATAAGGTTGCTATGGCAACAGCAGGGAGGAGTTGGAGGAAGAAGACCTCTTAGAGGGAGGGAGCTTTCTGGAGGACCTTCTGATATTCTTTCCCTCTTTGAGGTTATTTCTGAACAGTTACCTCCATGTGTTAGGTCGAACCATATGAAATTGTTTTTATCAACAGTTAAAAATGGTTGCATATTATCTAGTAATTAAAAATACCCAATGCCCTATTTTAGTAATCATACACACTCAGAGAGACACATTTCTGTTCTCCTTTCCCTAATATAGGTATATTCAGAAAATGTATTCACAGTAGAGTTGGTTCCAAACACACAGAAATATTGAGTAAAATGTGGATTTGTAATACCACATGCTGTTTAATCAGACTGAATGACAGGCTCAATTTTCAATACAAAGTTAATCCTGTTTTCATTAAACATAAATGTTATTTATGGAAAACAAGAGCCCTGCCGAAGCAAAAGGATGTCTCTTAGGGTTACACATTTAATATTTGCTTAGCATTGATGAGTTGAAACCAAGAGGCTTCTTTGGAACTTGATCATCTGCTTCTTTCCTTGATATCGATCATTCTATTAGATTTTGCTGCTAACAACAGCATAGGTAAAGATTCCAGTATTATTTTCCCACCAAAACAAGATGCCAGAGGAAATTACATACCACAGTTGAGTTTTTGACACAAATGAAAATGAGAAAATAATGAGTTGAGGCACATGCTTGTTAACGGGCTCTGGTTTACATGGAGAGGCAGCGGAGAGTGGTTTGAAGGGTGGTTTGAAGCAAGATGGACCTGGATTCAAATCCCAGCTTCTCCACTTGCTACTCTATAGACGTCAGAAAAGTTACATAAGTTAAATGTCTCAGAGTGTTAGTCTCCCTTATCTATAAGATGGAACAAATGTACCCACGCTGGTGAGTTATTTTAAGGATTATTAATTTATACAAAATGCAAGTATGTGTTAAATAAATGGTGGTTATTATAATGCCCCAGGAGCGGTAGTTACAATGGAATATTATGCTCTCGAAAGCGGTTTTGCTTTCTTCTTTGTTTTCAATTATTTTTTATTATTCTCACAATAACATATTGGCCCTGTCATTATTAATCATTAATAGTTTTACTTCTACAAACTCCCCTTTTCTATATTGCTAGACTGAGTTTATATTTATACTAATAAATAATTCATACTCTCTCGTACCTTCATTAATGCACTTACGTTATCTGTCTTGCTTCCCTTCCCTTGAAAGACTTCAACACGTTAAATTTATCCTTACTGTCGTTCTAGAGTTCTTCCCTGGTAGAGATCTCCATGAAACTGGAAACTGGGAATGGCAAAAAGAGCAGAGCTAGTTCAGGTTTTCTATGCTTGGCTCCTTGAGTTCTGGATAAATGCAGTCGTACTATACCCATTTCCTCTGGGTCGCGACGCGCAGTCATCCTCACGATGATGGATGGCCTACTCTGACACTTTGCATGGAGGCCTCTTGAGAATGGAAACTGTAGTTATAAAAGATTCATTGTTTCATCCCACAATCCTAACACTGTCACCTTGACACACAGTATCATAATGTCCGTTGACCCTGCTGGTCAGAAAAAAAAGAAGAAAATGTCTCAGGATCATCTAAGACAGAAAAAGAGTCTGGGATTTCTTTTTCATAGAATGCAATAACTAATGCCATCTTTAGGTCTGTTTTTCCTCTGGCTTCAGGGAATATGCTTTTGAAAGGCAGCCAAACCCTTCTGTGCTGGGGAGGTTCAGGGGTCACCAACTGAAGAAGCACATCCTGTTTAAAGACAAAACCATGAGCTGTGAGGGAATTGAAGCAGAGGGTTAGCAGGTGAAGGAAAAATTATGTGAACTTGCTACAGTGGGCAACTTAGCGAAGAAGATAAGATGCAAAAAGAATTATGTGTTAAGAAAAAACTTTTGAAGCCCAATTGAAACTATCACTTCATAAATCACCTTTTTTGACTAGTCGTCTTATTTCATCTCTAATATAATATATATACATATATACATACATATATATACATATGTGTGTGTGTATAGTGTGTGTGTGTGTTCTGTTTTAAAGGCTAAGTGACTTCTTAAAGTAAGCATTTTTGTGGGTTTGAGAATAACATACAAGCATTCTGACATTTAAAGACAAAATGTGGCTGATTTATCAGTGCCCAGGGAAATGTGACATGCAAATGATAACCTCCTGAATAGACAAAAAAGTGTGATTGAAGCATTAATAGAACCATAATTTCAGCATCACCATAATTGTAAGACGAATGCCATAGTTCAAACTTAAGTACTTTACACAAATGAAACAGGAAACAATAAAAAATGTAAAACATAGAGGAGGGCTCTTTTCTTGGAGATATGTGTCTTTACACTTAACTAATTAGTTGCTACTGAATGTTTTTGCTTTGCTCAGTGGCATGTGGTACATAAATCATTGCAATATGTTAAATGCAAATGGTTGTTAATAGAGGAACCATCTGCTGTGTGCTGGAGAGTTTGTTAAAAAGAATGTGGTAAACCTACTTTGGATAATGTTGAAAAACTCAAATACCAGATTTCTAAAACGAGCTGACTCTGTTAACCCCAACATTATTAATACCTCCCCTAGCCTTTTGAATTCCACACGTTCATCCCTAAACCCCTCGTAACACAGTCTCCACTTTTTCAACGCAACCCATTGGACACTTCTCAAGGCAGAAAATCCTACAGAGGCATCTCTCACGGCACAGAAACCTGCATAGTCCTAAAATCATGTTCAAGGATTGAGAACAGCCGATAAATAATCAGATGGTCCTCTCTAGAACATCTTTACGAACACGAATAAGACAGACCCTCCATTCTGTCCCTCCTGGAAGCTATTCCTTTATAGCTGTAGATCACTGGCAAGTTGCAGGCTGATGATGAATTGCTGTGGGTACCATCAGTGTTTGTAACCTCCACCTCCCGTAATCCACAACACTGTATTTCCCCAAAAGATCATCAGTGCAAAGGGGAGACATGATTTCTCTCCCAACATACTTTATTAGATGCTGTCACACGGCTTCCTAATAATATCCGCTGGACTCACCAGTGACAGTGTAAAACATGGGGAAATTAGTAATGGGACAGGAATCAGAGCCTTCAGGTTTCCAATGTCGTGCTCCACTTTCTGGAGAAAAGGGAATGCTCCTTAATCCTGCCCTTTCTAATCAGTTCCCGGTCAAGGCTGCTATCAGTATATTTAAGAGCCAGCTGCCATGATGATCTATTGCATTAATATCCATTGAAGATGTGCTCAAATGATGCGACACTCAAAATAGAACCTTGGCCATGAAGGAACAAGCTTAGAAATTAACCGTGTGGATGAAAATCTTCAGGCACACAACTTCACTGAGGCCAGATGTGATGTACGATCATTGGCCTCCTGCTAACTTGGTTTTCTCGACCCTACTTTTTTTTTTCCCCGTTTCTGTCCCCTGTTCCTCTCTATTTTGGCTTTAACAGTATCTGATTTAAGACTGTGCTTTTGGGTATTCGCCTGCGGGAGAAGAGGCTGCAGGAGAGCTCATTAGCCCAGCAGATATCTATCCCTGGATGAATTACACAATGAAAAGCTTGCTTCTGAGGGCCACCGAAGAGAGCCAGGGCTTTGTGGAGGTGGGCAACCCCGCAGTGCAATACAAGCTTTTTATTTGTTAAAAAGGGATTTTGTACTAAAAACATTTCCCTTTGTTTGTTCTCATGAAAAGAGGAGGCTCCTGAAAGCTGCAGGCATTTGATGACTCCATTTCAAAATGAACACTTGTCAGTTTCCAAACCACCGCTGCACTTGAAAGTTACACAAAACCATTCCGAGACGGGAGACTGGAGTGATAATCAAACGAGCCGTACCTTAAAGGCAAAGTGTGCTGGCTGTGAATCTGAGAAGCTCGAATATTGAATTGGGTTCTAACAACGATCTTGAGCCTTTACAAAGCCCATGCTTTAGATTCGAGGCCTGGAAAAAAAAAATTCTCTAATTACATTAGGTCGTCTAATTACATTAGTTTATTGAGCTATAGTACCACTTTGGTTCCCAGAATGCCACCGTAATTTAGTTTAGATTTTGTTACTTTTTTCCCCTCCAAAAGGAAAACTTTATCATAGAGGCACATTTATTGTTTTTAATGCTAATGTTTGGAAAAATTCACTAATTCATATTCCCACTTAACAAGGACAGGAGGATTGATTCTTTAAACCTACAGATGATATTTACCAAAGTTTTTATGTTTTTATGGAAATCTAAATGGAAAGTTTCTCTGATCCGAAATTATGGCCTGATTTCCTGGGGGTTGTGTGTGTGTGTGTGTGTGTGTGTGTGTGTGTGTGTGTGTGTGTGTGTGTGTTGTTTTGTTTTGTCGTTTTTTTCTAGGAGAGACAGGGTACCTAAGGAAATAGGAAGAGGCAACAAAAGCCAGCTGCCGACATGGCGTTCGTCAACCTTGAGCCTTTTGTGCAGAGAAGTGCATTTGGGTCATTACTGCTCTCCTTCCTGAAGGCAGGACCCTGCGGGGCCTCCCAGTGCATGCCGCTGACATTCGGTGACACACACCGCAGCAGGGAGGGCGTGCAGACACGTTCCATCTGTCGGCGCTTTAATTTTTTTCACATCCACTTGACGAGGTGTTTGTCAGCAAACTTGTCACTCTGTTGTGTTTTTGAGATTTGGGCCCTCTTCTTGGGCCCAAAGATGTCTTAGAGATGCAAAGAGGAATTCCAAACCTTCCCTTAATACTTTTTGATCCTGGCGATGTCCTCCATTCCAAAATACTTATTTCACTTTGGTTCTGAAAACTCCTCTGAGCCATAAAGTTGAAGCTGTCTAGGTAGGCGAAGGCAGGCGCTTATTTATTCTCCATTATAAGGACAATTTTTTAAACCTTCCCTTCCCCCTTTACAATGTGATATTCTGCTTTAAAACAGCAGAAAAAGCTGATTTGTGAATAAAATATCTCATTTTCTTTAAAACAGATCAAAGCAATATCTTTTATTTTGCTATCAGGAGAAGCAGTCTCACACCATTCAAACACTGATCTTCATGGGGTAGTTCCAAAATGTCATAATATTTCTGTCTTTCTAAGAAAGATAAGACTCAATCGTTCTGGGAGAATAGGGATCACCTTACGTTGCAAATCCGATCACGAAAATCTCGTTAAATGTTTGAGTTAGTCATTTATTTATCTGCGAATTAAAATCCAGTGTTCAAAAGCTTTTGGAAAATCTGGGTAGTTTCAGGTTTCTGAACTATACACTGCATGATGCCAGAATTAGGTATTAACAAACAAGGGAGCAAACATTTTAAAACAGGTTATGAGCAGGAACTGCTTGTTGTTATGTAATACTCAAAACCTCCAACCCTTATTGTTCTTCGTATGAACCCAAAGGAGCCCAGAGGGTGGTTTTCGAAGTTCTGCAGATCATGCTGGAAGGCAGCGTGCTCAGCTGGGCACTAGACAGTTGTATCCGCCGTGGCGTAGGAGTCACAAACACAACCAGGAGGGAAAGCAAGTGACTTTGTCATTCTCCTTCGAAATGGCAGTTTCCTGGAACGGCGATGTCAGATGGCATTTCATCTTGCTCACAGTGGCAACCCCATCAGCCCAGAACCACTGATCTAGAAAACCCACCTGCAGACCGATAACCGCCCTCACTGGCCATGGTCTAAATCCAATCTTTTAAGTGCCGTGAAGGATCTTTCCCCTCAACTAAACCCCATATGAAAAGTGTGCTCTGCCTGCCCTAGATTTCTGCTATCCTTTTCTTTTAAAAACTTTCTGAATCAAACTCTTTTCAATCCAGGATCATGCATCTGACATGGTGAGCCAGACTATCTCCTCGATTCCAGACCAAGGAGATAGTCTTCTTAGAACTGCGAGTTTTCTTGACTAATCTGGCTTCGACTGTGTAATTTGCTGATCTCTTTTTCTGAGAAGAGGTTTCCTGGAGACGCTCAGGCCTCAAGACATCAGAAAAAACACACATGAAAAGGACACATGCTAGATGCCTGGATTCGGGTTGGGGTCTGGAGTCTCTCTGCCTGTGTGGCTGATGTGTTGCGGTCTGACTTGCCTGGGTTTCATAAAGGAGAAAGGTCTGACACTAAGACATACTAAACAGCAGCCAACCTAGAGAGAGGTCAGAGGTTTTCTCCATCAGTAATACAGCTCTGGGAAAAGATCGCTCCCTAGACATTGACCCTATGAGGAAATTACATTTCTTTGACTCTGAGTATGAGTTTAGGACAGATGGCTGTCCAGAAGCAAAACGAGGCTTGAGTAAGCCATTTTGGCACTCTTGGAGGTTGCAGGCTGGAGCAAAAGATCGCTCATTTGAGAACAGCCTGGAGTCTGGGTGAAGGTTTGCTCTGCTCTGAAAGTGTGTTCCAGGGAGCAGCACAGACGCTCACCTGTGTGTGGCCCCTTCCTTTGATGACAGCGTGACTACACGGGCTGGGATGGCTGTTCGGGATCGAGAATACATTTCTCTCAAGGTGCACTCACAAATCTATTATATATTTAGATTTTTTTTTTGGCAAGTTTTTAAAAAAATCTTCAGAGACGTCAAAACAAGTGAAAAATTTATATCCAAGATAAAACGTTCAGTGCCTGGTTTAAAAAGAAGCTTTGATCAGGCTTAGGGGACCAGAATAGCATTTGGAAGTTATTGCAAGGCAATCTTTATTTAACACATCCCTTCCAAATTGCTTAGCTGTATCTTTAATCTTGTGCCCATAACAGCCAGGACTTTCTTATCTTGTATTTGCATTTGTAAAGAACCCACACACAGTAGGAGTTCAAAAAGCCACACTGCAGTCTCAGTATCCCCATCCCTGTCATCATCGCTTTCCTACCCTTGAAAAAAACAAAAACCTTCCTTTCTTTAGGCGTGTACTGACCCTGGAAAATGATGTAGCAGAAGCAGCCATAACATATGTTAGGGATAAATGGGAGAGAGCAAAATAAAAAAGAACAAGACAGAGCAAGCCGGAAGAGCAGTTTTAGAGTGAGAGCAGAGTGGCCACACCAGAGCTTCATATTACTTAGTGGTCATCTTCGTAGTTGGGTAGACTGGGTTCAAATCTATTTCTCCATTATCTGCTATCTCTGTAACTTAAGAAAATGCCTTGTCTCTCTGAACTGTATTTTCCACGTCGGTAATGTAGGAATAATAACTAGCCTCATGGGGTTCTTCGAAGAATTAGTATATAACATCCATCTCCTTTCCTTTTGATGTTCAGGGCTAATTCTGTCTTATATTGGGTTACTCTATATAAAACTCTCATTGAAGTTTTTATTTCAATGAGTATATCTTTTATTTCTACAGTTGCATCTTTTTTTCAAAACTGCCTGATCATTTTTGATAGTCTCCTATTCCCCACTTGTGTTTTCAAGTTTCTCTTTATTTCGTAAGGCTATTAAACATACATATTTTCTATTTGATACGGTTATTCCAACTTCTGAAGTCTTTGTATGTCTGTTTTTTTCTTTTAACTTTTTCCACGGATTCTCATATATGATAGTTTGTTTTCTATGAGCTTTGTGATTTTTTTATTCTTAGAAATGATAGTCCTCTACCTATAGCAATTCTTAAAAGAATAAAATAGGTTATCCTTTTTCTTTCAGGCACCTTGGGACAACATAGACCCAAGTCTATTTCAAGTTAAAATTTGTACCTTACAGTTTTCAGGATCATGCAAATAAGACATATCCAAACACCAGGACCCTCGACTCGAGGGCTGGGCCGTGAATGCAGAAATCAGATATGTGTTCGCTTTAACTGCTACCTAGAGCCAAGCCAAGAAAAATAACTTTCCTTGCCAACTGACCCTGGAGCATTTACAGGGAGCATGGCTGTGGGAATGACTATGTGTGTATGTGCACATACACATTAATTTACCCTTTCTCACCAGGACCTAACCCCTTCCGAGTTCCACCTTTATTCAGGGTTGACTTTGATCCACAGGGCTCAAGATCTTGTCCCAGAACCAGTGTAACTCCAGTACCACCACCAACACCTTGAGCTCTAGGCCACAAATCTACTAACTCAGTAGCTTCAATGCTTACCTGCTCTCCGAGGTTTCAGGGTTTATTCTTGACTCTCATGGATTTTCTATGCTCTTTTGCAGTCTCCAAAGTGTTTACTAAGTATTTTTAGATCTGGCATTGTAAGAAGGTTCTAGTGTGTTCTAGACTGCCATAATGGCAGAAACAAAAGTCTTTATAAATATTTTGGGCTATCTTCTTCACTAAAATGTAAGTACCATGAGCGCATGGTAGTCTATTCTGTTCACCTCCATAACCTCAGTGTCTAGAAAGTGTTCCTCGATCCTGGTTACACTTAGAAGCATGTCCAATGACTGTGTATCTGGCATGGAGCCTGACAGGCTTATTTAAAAGCTCTTTAGGAAATTTAAATGAGCAGAGAAGATTGAAAAACGTTGACCTAGAATATACCTAGTAAAGAGTATGTTCTCAACAAATGTTTATTGAATGAATTAATGAATTGTTAAGAAACCTCCCAAGGAAGAGTTGGGTTATTTTTTGAAGTGTGTCAAGTCATCGGAAAATAAGAATTCAGTCCTTTGGGAATTGGTAGACAAGGTAAATGCTGGGGAGGATTTTTCCTAGCCTCTCTTCTCTGAACCAATATCAGCAATTCCTAACCAAACAACACTTCTCAGGCCAACAATTAGGATTTGTAAGTGTCTTCTCTGGCAGGCCCCACCCCAGTCAGAATTGGATCCAGCAACTGCTGGCATAGTTTCCTTCCTAGGTCACAGAGCACCAGCCTACAGCATAACAGTGCTATTTGGAGGATGTTCTTTTCTGCTGGCCAGATCCATTCTAGTGGGTCGACCTCACTGAGTCATATCAACAAAAACAAATCTCCAAACTTGTGCTTAATTGGGCCAGAGAGAAAAGCATCTATGCAGTAAGCACTGGAAAGAAAAGAGGATAAAAATAATTCGAAATTATGACATCTTTTCTGGATACTTTAGTCCTAATATCTGTTTCTTATAAGTCTTGGGCTCCAGAATCTCCACACAGGTATATAAGCTTAGCCCGGTTTTAATTTTAACTACTTCATTTATTTCACAGATATTTTATAGTTCCTTGGAACTTGAAGTAATTTCATCTTTTACTTGACTAGTCTAATAGAAACAATTGAGAAATGACGAGATAGCCTGAATCGCAAAGTGAACACTGAAAGAATGAGGAGGGCCTGGCTTTAAAAGCTAACAGAGATGGAGAGGAACTGGGAAAATATATTTTTTTAACATAAAATATAAACATATTGCTTTTGTTAGCAGTTTTTAACACTTTGTTTTTCACAGTGACAACTGTCAATTATTTATGACAGGCTATATCTGGTCCTTAGCTTTTGAATTATATGTGATTATAAAGGAAAATATTGATTGGAAACTATTGAAATATACATGAAGTCAGTTAGATAGAATGTTGAAGTGGCACTTTGCTTCATATATCTAAGAACATTTACAAACTCTTAACAGTAGAATTTATAGCATTATATGTTACTCTACTATGTAAGTCAAATTACTTCTTCTAAATTTTTGACTTTTCTTAAATAATGGATAATTCCATTCAAATATATGATTAAGATTTTGAAATATATAGGATTTAAAATGAACTATTATTGTCTACGGCCATGCCACCCTGAACAAGCCCGATCCCATCTGATCTCGGAAACTAAGTAGGGTCGGGCCTGGTTAGTATTTGGATGGGAGACCAACTAGGAAGATTAGGTGCTCTAGACGTAAAATAATAAGAGATTGTAAGCTAACGAGGTCCTTGCAATCTGTAAGGTCAACTAAGGGTTGCCTCCCCTAAAGTAAGTAAGTAAGTAAGTAAGTAAGTAAGTAAGTAAGTAAATAAATAAATAAATAAATAAATAAATAAAATGAACTATTGTTGCAAATTCCATTTTAAACACTGTGAGAAAACGTGTGCATGTCTTGAGAATGCAACAGAGATTTTAGATACAACAATATGCAATATCTGAAACTAAATATCAAGGATACAGACTTTTCATTTTTGTGGGGAAAAATAGTAATTGGGAGAAAATATTACTCTCTTGACTACTAGAGGACCCCGATGTGATTTACAGGCATACCTCAGATATCGCCGGTTGGTTCCAGACCACCGTAATAAAATAAATATTGCAATAAAATGAGTCACAGACATTTTTTAGTTTCCTGGTGCATAGAAAATCATATTTACACTATAATGTACTCTATTAAGTGTACAAAAGCATTATGTCTAAAAATACAATGTACAGACCTTAATTTTAAAATATTTTATTGCTAAAAAATACTAACCATCATCTGAACCTCCAGCAAGTCCTAACCTTTTTGCCAGTGGCGGGTCTCACCTCAGTGTCAATGGCTGCTGACCGATCAGGCAGGGTGGGGTGCCAAAGGCAGGGGTGGCTGTGGCAAGTTCTTAAAATAACACGAATTTGCTGCATCGATTGACTTTTACGTTCACAATTTTTCTGTAGCATGTAATGCTTTTTGATAGCCTTTACCCACCGTAGAACTTCTTTCAAAACTGGACTCGACCCTCTCGAAGCTGCTTATCAGCTAAGTTTATGTCATATTCTAAATCCTTTGTTGTCATTTCAATAGTCTTTACAGCATTTTCACCAGGAGTAGATTCCACTTCAAGAGATCACTTTCCTTGTGCATCGATAAGAAGCAACTCCTCATCTGTTTTAAGTTTTATCATGAGATGCAGCAATTCGGTCCCATCTGCAGCACTAATTCTAGTTCTCATGCTGTTTCTACCACATCTGCAGTTACTTCCCCCACTAAAATCTTAAAGCCCTCAAAGTTATCCATGAGAGTTGAAATCAACTTCTTCCGAACTCCCAAACTCCTATTAATATTGATATTTTGACACTTCCTTTGAATCATAAATACTTGTAATAATATCTAGAATGGCAAATCCTTTCCAGAAGGTTTTTCATTTACTTTGCCGAGATCCATCAGAGGACTAACTACCTACATGGCAGCTACAACCTTACTAAATGTATTTTTAAATAATAAGACTTAAAAATCAAAATTACTCCTTGATTCATGGGCTACGGAGTTGACGTTGCATGACTGGGCATGAAAACAACATTCATCTCGTTGTACAGCTCCATCAGAGCTCTTGGGTAACCACGTTCATTGTCAATGAGCAGTAGTATTTTGAAAGAAATCTTTTCTTCTGAGCAGATCTCAACAGTGGGCTTAAATTATTCAGTAAACCATGTTGTGAATAGATGTACTATCGTACAGGCTTTTTGGTTCCATTTACAGAACACAGGCAGAGTAGATTTAAAGTAATTCTTAAGAGCCATAGGACTTTCGGAATGGTGGGTCAACATTAACTTAGCTGAAAATCACCAGCTTCATTAGCCCCTAGCAAGAGAGTCAGCCTGTCCTTTGAAACTTTGAAACTAGGCATTGACTTCTCCTCTCTCCCTATGAAAGTCCTAGGTGGATCTCCTTCCAATATAAGGCTGTTGCATCTACATTGAAAACCTGTTGTTTAGTGTATCCGCCTTCTTTAATTATCTTTGCTGGATCTTCCTGATAACTTGCCGCAGCTTCTCCAGCAGCACTTGCTGCTTCCTCTTGCACTTTTTTATGTTGCGGAGATGGCTTCTTTCCTTCTACAGCTTCCTCACCTCTCTCAGCTTTCACAGAACTGAAGAGAGAGTCTTGCTCTGAATTAGGCTTTGGCTTAAAGGAACAATGTGACCCATTTGATCTTCTATCTGGACCACTAGAACTTTCTTCAGATCATCATTTACGCTGTTTTGCTTTCTTATCATTCATGTGTTCGCTGGAGTAGCACTTTTAATTTCCTTCCAGACTTTCTCCTTTGCATTCATAACTTGCCTAACTGTTTGGTACAAGAGGCTGAGATTTCACCCTATCTCGGCTTTCAATATGCCTTTCTCACTAAGCTTAATCATTTCTAGCTATTTATTCTAAATAAGAGACGTACAATGCTTCCCTTCACTTTAAACACTCAGAGGCCATGATAGGGTTATTAATTGGCCTAATTTCAATATTGCTGTGTCTCAGAGAAGAGGGAAGCCTGAGAAGTAGGAGAGAGACGGGGAAATGGCCAGACAGTGGCAGTCAGAATGCACACAACATTGATCAACTTCACCATCTTATCTGGGCATGGTTCATGGCACCCACAAGCAATTACTATAAAAGCATCAAAGATCACTGATCACAGATCATTATAATAAATATAATAATAATGAAAAAGTTTGAAATACACCAAGAATTACCAAAATGTGACAAAGAGACATGGAGTAAGCAAACAGCTGATGGAAAAATGGTGCCAATAGACTTGCAATTTGATATGGGTTTTTAAATTTTTAACGTCTGTGATTCCCTGTGATTAATTAGAATTAATCAGTAGGAAACGGCCACTTACATATAGGTTTGGTCACAGGTGGGGGCTTTGTGTTCTTTTGTTGTGGATGAGTCTGTCAGTAGTCACATATTTCTTTATCTCCAATTAATTTGCTGCCTTCCTAGTGTTGATCTAGCCCACTGAAAATTTAGTCATCTGTTTTCAAAGTAATACCCTATGAAAAAAAAGCCTAAATTAGAATGTCTGTTTTAAAAATAATGAATTCTGAAAAGCACCTTAAGATGATAATGAAATCTTTCCAGGAAAAAAAAGGCAAAAGATTTTAGCGATATCTACAAGCTGATATTGCTTGAAAACACATAATTGAGCTGAAATTTGATAATATTTCTATCCTTTAGAGACTATAAACTTGCCATAACATCCTGCTGTGAGGACAGCTTTAGTGCCCCAGAAGTAAAAGAGTTTAGCTGTGATTAAAGGATTGAGGTCTGTGCCTTGAACTGACAGATTAGTTTTTGCTAGGTCTTCCCTGTTAATTCAAGGCTTGACAGCCCCACCATAAATTAGTCTAAATGATGGCAAACTCCTACGAAGCTTGTCATTGTCTTGCAAAAGAATCACAAAGTACAGTTGAAAATGCTGACATCTCTATTACAAAATGCTATTTCAACTTGGTGGAAACATGAACAGGGCTTCTAAAAACACAAAAAATTTCAGCCACCTCGATGCTGGGGAGCTCTAGATTTGGACACGGAGACTGAGCTTATGGGGAGAATGTGCCTGACTCCTGTAGTCACTGCTGTGAGCTTCCGTTTGTCTTCTAGTAACTCATGTCAATGTAATTACATCCTGCCTGCCCAATATTTCTCATAACTGAAGTTGATAAATATAAACCACAGTTTATGACTGTGAATCACAGCCTGAAGCAACGTGGCATGGACATTGATTGCAGAGAAATATAAATAGCAGATGATAATAGATTGACTCAATCTGAACCCTATCACAGACCAGTTAGGACGTCAGAGAATCAGAACCACTAAGATCAATCTTAGCTTCCCAGGAAGAAACCATACATGCAGAGTGGGCAGTTCTAGTTAGCAAAAAAAAAGGTTTTATATCTCATTAACCTTATTCATATTATAAGATGATTATTCCTCTGGGAATTCTCTCTGTCTGCAGACTTGAGAGTAGGTACCAGAAGTTAAGTGTGGTGTTTCCTATTTTCTGTCTATCTTTGGCAAGCCCCTCCCTCTACATTTCACAACTGTTCTTAAGTTTGGAGCTTCCTGTTTCAGTGATCAGCAAACCTACAGATGTTTTCATTTGCAGTAACTGTTCATATCATTAGGTCGCTAAGAATCAAACACATACGTTGTGCTCATTCACTTTCAGATCTTAAGGAAAAATATCAAGGAAGAGAAGACAAAAGAAAGGAAGAGGGAGAAGTGGGAATAAATATTTACTAGAAACAGTACTTTCCCCCCAAACTGACTACCATTAGGTACTGATTGGTACCTATAAATGAATTATTCATGTAAACCCAAAGAGGTCAGGCCCAAACTAGTCCCCAGATCTATTTTTTTCTTTTTTTTTGGTCAACACAATATTTTAATTGTTTTTATTTGAATAGCTTTTATGGAATCTAAACTTTCTGGATATCTGCTGCTCGTGCACCATACTTTGTTATCTTAGGGTACGCTTACCTGCCTGGCAACTGAAAGTGTTAGGGTTGTGACCCCTTGGTCTATACCAGCCAACAGAATGATTTGGAAACACTGACTCTTTAAAATGTTCACTGGGCACCTATTACATGCCAGGTACTGAACTTGACATAAGCAAAACAATAAATTTTCTAATTCCAGGCGGTGATACATACCATGATAAAAATTAGGGTAAGGGATGGAGCATGAGAAGGAGTAGCCTAAGGAGGCTTCTCTGAGGGCAGGATGTCAAAGCAAGAGCTAAGC